>NC_132943.1:41086000-43984000 GCF_034638445.1 Ciconia boyciana | reverse complement strand
AGACCCATTGCGCAGTGGCAGGTCTCAGCGTTGAGGAGTGTGTCCCAGCCACGCTTCCGTTCGAATTCAAACACCACATCCTCGTACTCAAGACGGCAGAGCAGTGCTTTCATGGTCAGCGCTACAAATCTGTGTGCAGAGCAAAGCCCAGGTCACGCTGGGAGCCCTGGCCCCAGCTCCGGGGCCATGGGAGGGACGGGAGGACTGGCATGGAGCACCTGTTGGGGCTGGTGGGAAGGCAGCCTTCCTGCTGGCATGTCCTCCAGAAGGTATTGACCTCCTCTGGCACCTGCTCTGTGCTCAAGAAAATTTGGAAGAGCAGAGCCAGGAGGAGGCGGGGCAAACGCGCCTTCACGCTCCGTGGGCACCTGGGCAGCCGGAGGATCTCCCACAGCGCCCTGGTTGCCTGCAGAAAACAAAACACCCAGAGACAGCGCTCAGTGCCCAGGCATCCCCATGGCAGGGCCCGCGCGTGGGAGGCTGAGGCTCAGGCACTGCCCTGGGCCACGGGAGACGCAGGGGGAGCACCAGGCCTGGCAGCCCCTAATCCTGCCCCTAACCCCGGTTTCCAGCCCACCGCGTGAGGCAGGGAGACGCAGCGGTGGGGGAGGCTGGAGAGCCGCCCCGAGAGGCGACCCTGGGGGTGAGCAAAGGCACGGTCCAGAAACTCACGGCCAGGGCAAAGATGTCTGTGTTGTCCCCATCGGAGGTGAACGTGCTGTGCAGTGGCCAGTCCTGCAGCACGCAGAGCAGCTCCAGCAGCACCACCTCTGCCGTCCTGCTCGTGGAGACCATCACCCTCCACATGGTCGCTGCAGCTCTGCAAGCCCAGAGCTCTGTGTCAGTGGGGTCTCGGCCACAGTGCCGTGGCATAGGCAACCCCAGGGGGCTGGGCTGGCCACCAGCCCTGCCTCTGCTGGCTGCCCCTCGCTGGCAGCACCCAGCAGGCCTGCCCCTGTGGGCAGCAGGCGGCCAAGCAATGGTGCCTTGAGGGGCAGGGAGGGAGCATGGCAGCGGGCTCTGGGGCTGACCCCATGCCAGGGCGGGGAAACGGAGGGGCCAGAGGGGCCTGAAAATCTCCGTCTCTGGCAGCCCACGTGGGGCAGGCTCTCCAGGCTGATGGGCTCTCAAGGCTGCTGAGCCCTGAGCCCTCCAGGCAGGTGGGCCCCGTACCTGTCACACGATGGGGCACAGCGCAGGAGGGTCACCACCACATCATGGTGGTGCGCGTGGAGTCAGCTCCAGAAGGATGTTGTCCAGCCTGTGCTCTGCAGACACATCCGTGTTGGATGTGAGCCACCAGTAGATGCACCTCACAATCCTCGGCACCTGGAGGAGACATGGCTGTGACTTGGAGTGCTGCCAGAGCGAGCCATTTCCCCAGCTTCCCCTGACAAGTGCTTCCCTTCCCACCACACTGTGCTGGCCTAAAAACCTGTCGGGTGCCCAGTGGACCCAGCCTCAGGGAGCACATGATCCCCGGGGGCCTCGAGCCCCGGCCACAGGCTACTTACATGCTCCAAATTGAAGGTGCCACTTCCCACAAGCACATCCAGCATGGCAGCACAAGCCTCCGCATTACAGGAGTCAGAGTCTGCCATGCGCTCGATGGCCGTGATGGTGGCATCTTCACGCTCACTGGGCTTGAGGAATTCCCAAAACATCTGCAGCAGAAGGAAGAGCAGGGAAGAGAGGGATGTCACATCGAGTGCCCCGACGGCGGTGCTCGGCTGAGCAGCGAGAACAGGCCCAGCCCAGGCAGGGATGGCTGCGCGTACCTGTGCTCTGCTGTGGAAGAGGGCACGGGTCTGTTCCTGTTCCTGCTCCTCTTCCGGCAGGTCCCAGTCTGCATCTGGCAAAGACAGAGCACAGGCAGAGCTGAGGGGCTGTGGCAGAGGCTGGAGAACACAGCCAAGCCCCACGCTCCCCAGGCAGGGCCAGCCCCGGGACAGGGGCTGGTGGGGACACTGAGCCCCATCTCTCCGGCCACCACTCGGGGCTGGGGGTGCCCAGTGGATGGAGCATAGCCGGAGCCCGGCCGTGGGGAACAGCCCCATGCCCTCTTTCCCTGGGGATGTCCACAGGGGATGGGATGGGGCCAAGCCAGCTGCAGCCACTAGCCCTGTGGCCCAGCTCAGCCACTCACCTGCCTGCAGCGGCTGGACCTCCTCCACCTCATCAGGCTGCCATGCTGGGGCAGCCCCAGCACCTTTCTTCTCCTCTTCCTCCTCCTTCCCCACCACCCAGGCCAGCCTGGGCACGCTGGGGTGTTTCTCCGCCATCCCGCTGAGGCCTGGCCTCGAGGGTTCCTGTCGCAGGGTTGGGAGACTCTTCGGAAAAGCACCACGGACACGGGTCAGCAGGAACGAGGGGGCTGCGCAGTGTCTCCTTGCAGCCCCACTCCGTCCCGTCCTGTCCCGTCGAGTCCTCTGGGCACTGTGGGATGGCTGCATCACCACCAGCACCCATATCATGGCAGGTCACAAAGGGCCCCATGACACACTGCCATGGGCCGTCCAATCGGCGCTGCCCATATCATGGCACATCACAAAGGCCCCCGTGACACGCTGCCACATGCCCTCCCATTGGCAGTGCCGATATGACGGCAGGTCACAAAGTGCCCCATGACACTCTGCCACGTGCCCGTGTCCTGGGGCCTCCCGCAGCCTGGCAAACCTGCCCCGCAGCAGCACAGCACTGAAGGAGCTCCAGAGGTGCCAGCTAAAAAGGCACCTCGGACCCCTCAACAGTCCAGCCACCAACACACAGGCAGGAAGCAAATGGCGGTTCACGGCTGCAGGAGTATTTGTGGACATCTCCAAGGACAAGTTTTCAGGGATCCTCACGCAGGCAGCCAAGTTTGCACCAACGGGAGTCAGTACTGAAGAGGATACAGGGGACGGCCAACTTGTTTGAAAGCAAACCCCATCTCTGCAATGGGTGTTTTTCTTTGGAGTTGTTCCCAGCAGAATATACGGTGTGATTAAATAGCAGGCTGCCCCTGGGCCGATAAGGCTGACCACGAGGACTGTTTGAAAGCCCTCATTTCTCCTGGTTCACGCTGCTAATGCTATGGTTGCTAACGACATGACTTCCTCAGCACGCACAAAGCATCTCTCAAGCCAGCGTGCAGTTAATTGGTGCACAACAACAGGCTTCGCAGCAGATACTACATTTCTAGGGAGACTAAGTCACACGCTCCCCTCCGTGGCAGACAATGCCAAGACATCAAACCAAGGGCAGAACCTGGGTGTGGTGGGTTGAGCCCTGCCAGCAGCCCAACACCTGCCCAGCCTTTTGGTGCCTCACATGAGATGCGGGCGCTGCAGAGCGGGTGCCCGGGGGACAAAAGCTTTTCCTCTCCTTTCCTCTTGCTCTCACAGACCAGCGGAGCAGCCGGCGCCTGTGGCCAGGCCACAGGGTGTGGGTACGTCCGGCGCTGCTGCTGGGTGCTGGGAAGCGGGCACGGCTGGTCAGGCTCTCCTCAGGGTCCCGGTTGCTTCAGGGCCTGGGTTTTCCACTGTTTTCTTCCCACAAAGGAAGAACACGCAGAAGGCAGCACCTTCTGCGCAGTCCTGCGCTCAGAAACCACGGCCCTCCGCATGGTCACGCCAGCTCTGCAGGCCCGGAGCTCTGTGTCAGTGGGGTCTTGGCCACAGGGCCGTGGCCTAGGCAACCCCGGGGCCCGGGCTGGCCACCAGCCCTGCCTCTGCCCACTGCCCCTCGCCAGCAGCACCCAGCAGACGTGGCCCTGTGGGGCCCCTTCTCCTGCTTCTCCCCGAGCCAGGCCAGCCCAGGCATGTTGGCGGGTATCCCCACCATCCTGCCGAGGCCTAGCCTCCAGGGCTTCTGCCGCAGGGACGGGAAGTGCCTTGGGGAAGCACCACGGGAGCAGGGTGGCAAGGAACGAGGTGGCTGCGTGGGGGCTCCTTATGGCCTCCTGCCACCCCACTCTCTCAGGGCTTCCGGCGCCGCATCCTTCCAGGGCCTGCCCACCACCTCGTCCCCTCAGGGCCTCCCGCCGCCCCGTCCCGTCTGCTCCTTCCCACCGCCCCATCCCCTCAGGGCCTTCCGCTGCCCTGACACACCTGGAGGTGCCCAACCACCCTGGTCCCTCAAGGTCTTTCGCCAGCCCATCCTCTCAGGGCCTCCCACCACCCCGTCCCCTCAGGGGCTCTCCCCAGCCTGACAAACCTGCCCCGCAGCAGCTCAGCGCTGAAAAAGCTCCATAGGAGCCAGCTAAAAAGGCACCTTGGACCCCTCAACCATCCAGCCACCAAGACACAGGCAGGAAACAAATGGCAGTTCATGGCTGCCACAGTATCCTTGGACATCTCCAAGACAAGTTTTTCAGGGATCCCCACAGCTCTGGGCTCTGCCCATGAGCTTTGCCGGAAGCATTAGGGCTTCAGCAGAACCACCAAAGGGCAAAGGGCTTTCTGGCCACTTTTCCTACCACGCTGCACGCCTGGGCAACTGTCGTTGAGCACAAGTACCCTTTTTCTCCTCTTCCCCAGTGTCCTGGGGACACCTGGGACCAAAGCAAGACCCACTGCTTGGGAAAAGATGGGCAGAAGAGAAGGAGCTCAAGATTTGCAGGTACAGCCATTCATGTGCTGCTCGCCACCACCAGAGGATGGCCAAGTCCTGCACTGGGGAAGCATGGAAGATGTGGGACAAGCTAACAGAAAGAAAGCCTACAGAACAGCCTAGACAGCTCATCACTTCCTTGCTTGTTTGTTCTCTTTCTCTTTCTCCCTCCAGAGGTTCCTTTCTGCATCTACATGCGGTGTTGGCAGCTACAGCTGTTAGGTTCAGCTCCCCTTAGAAAGTACAAAGTTAGGCAGGTGTAAAAGACTTTAATTGTTCTCTCCTTTTCATGCTCCTGGGCCTCTGTCTCTAACAACATGGATTTCATATTCCATGTTGGGCTGAAAGAAAGGGCTCCTAGAGAAGAGCTGTGCCAGGGGCAGGGAGGGGCCAGGAGCCACGCAGCCTTCCCCACAGGCTCAGGTGGCCCCAGCACACAGAGCTCCCAGGATCAGCTCTGCACAGAGCTCCAGCAGCACAGCCAGCCACTGTCCCCGAGAGAAGGCTGCCTCCTCCATGCCCTGCGGAGCTGGTCTTGCAGCACCGGCAGCCTGAATCGGGAAAAAGGATTTCTCTCTGCAGCTCTTAGCAGGTGTAGGGTTTGAGCTGCCAGCTCTGAGACGGAGGGGCTGAAGTCATTTGTCATGCCTTGAAGGGCTGGAACAGAGAGGAACAGAACCAAGGTCAGAGCCCGCATCTGCGGGGACCCCAGGAACGCCTCCTGCCAGGGCCACCCCACCCAGCTCTTCCCAGGGCCGGGAGACAGCAGGGGCCAACGGGATCAGCCGGAAGGTGCTGGCCACGAATCCCCCACGTGCCCCTGAAATCTCCCTCTGCTCTGCCCACGCCGCCCCTCGCCCGCGCAGGGAGCAGAGCCCTCCCCAGCTGGGGCAGGGATTGCAGCTCCCGGCCCAGGGTCTTTCCTCCTCCCCGCCAGCCCCCGCTGCCCTCACTCACCCTTGTAGATGACTTGGAGCTTCTCCTCCTGCCGACCCCTCACGTGCCGCCCAGCGAGCCCTGGGAACACACAGCCCATCACAAATCCCGCCAGCCCCAGCAGCACAGCTTCCCGGCAGGGCTGAGCCTGGGGCATTCCCCAAGTGTGACACCCAAGGGCAGGGGTGGGAGAGGGCGGCAGGCAGCCCCGTGGCCACCCTGGCCCCGCATCGGGCAGTTGGGGCTCCACGGCCACAGGGCCGATTCCTGCTGCCGGTGCAGCAGCCGGGGCTGGGGCCAAGCTGCAGCGGGGCAGGGAGGGACTCCTGGGGTTTGTGGCTCACCGATGAACCTGATGGCCGCCTCTCGCATGGGCTCCTGTGGGCTCTGCAGGTACGGCAGGGTCTGGTGCAGGTACTCGTCTGCTCTGCTCCTGTTCTCTGCCAGCTGGAGAGAGCGCAAGGGGATGGAAGGAAGGGGTTGGTGCACGCTCTCCCCTTGCACCCAGGACTGGCCTTCCCTGCCAGGACATCCACGACGCCCAGCCAGCAGCCGGCTGGTGCCAGCATTTGGAGGGAGCAGAGGGCTGGGTGCTCCCCGGGGAGCTGCGGTGCCAGCCTGCTGCCAAAGCCCAGCTGGGACGGGGCTCCATCGACACCCCCGGGCTGCTTGGGGAGGGAGAGGAGCCTGGAGAAGAGCCCCCGGGGCCGCATGCCCGAGGGAAGGGAGCGTGTGTGTGCAGCAGGGTAGCGGCAATGGGCTGCAGCAGTGGGCAGGGGCACAGCTGCCAGCCCCACACACTGAGCACTGGGGGCAGGGGGCTTGTCCAGGCTGGGTCTGGGGCTTCGGGGCCGTCCTTACCAGGTACTCGCCGACCGCCCACGTCTGCTCCCTCTCCAGCAGCTGCGTGAGCTTCCTCTTCTTCAGGAACTTGGTAGCCTCAAGCAGGGTTTTCCGAGAGGCCTGCAGAGCAGCAGAGACTGGGAGATGGCACCGCAGCCCAGGGCACAGGACCTGCGTCCCCGGCACCTGGGCAAGGCTCAGGGCCTTTCCTGGCCCCTGGTGGGAAGAGGCAGCAGCTGGGGAACGTGTCCGTCGGCAGGTTGGGTGCCCGGGCAGAGGAGTGGCTCAACCCCATCTCGGGCACCTGATGCTGCCGGGGCAGCAGGACAGAGGTCCCCCAGAGCTGCTGCTCTCAGCCAAGGCCAGGAGAGGAGGCTGGGGCACTGCAGTCCATGAGGTGCCAGGGCAGGAGGCAGCCGAGCCACCTCCCACGGGGACACCAGCAGGTCAGCAATCCTCACCTCTGCCACACGCTGGTTCTCATCATGCAAGTGGCAGAGCAGCGGGAGCAGGCTCTGCTGCACGTGCGTCTTCAGTGGCTGTTGTCCCACGTCCACTACTAACTCCATCACATGTCGGAAGAGGTGAATGGAGAGCAGTCGCACATTGTTGGCGTCCTGGTGGAAAGGAAGAGGGCAAGACCTCATCACCGGCTGCTCCAGGCCCACCTGGGCACGGGTCTGAAAATCCACTGGGCACAAAATTTCCTGGCAGCACCCAGCGCTCGTGGTGGGGGGGGGGGGGGCACAAAGCCTTACGTTGTCAAAGAGCGGCCGGAGCCTCTCAGCCAGCTGCAGAGCAACGGGGCCGGGCATTGGGATGTCTGTGGCCAGGAGCACCTTGCGGAGCACAAAGAGGGTCATCTCGACCACCTCGTCGTCTTCATCCTGCAGTAGCTCTATCAGGCTTCGCAGCAGGAACCGCATTCTTTTGGCCTGTGTGGAACACAACGCTGTGCTGTGAAGCCATCAAAGGCTGCGCTGCCAAAAGCGCGCCGGTGGTTCAACCCCACGCTGCTGCCTCGGGGCCCAGGAGGCAAAGGCCTGCCCCAAAGGACTTGGGCAGGTGCACGCGGAGGCAGGAGAGCTGGGAGCGGCTGCCACAGCTCCCGAAGCCCAGCCAAGTCCAAGCTACTGTGTTACCCAGCACCCCTTAGCCAGCCCCACGCTGCCAGCACAGCTTCAGCCGGCTGCCCCTTCTCACCATCGAGGGTGTCGTGCAGAGCGCGATGAGGCCTCTGAGCACCAGGCGATGCATCACCCTGCACTCACTGCGCAGGTACCTTTGGAGGAGCTGCAAGATGTTGTCATCCCGTCCCCTTATGTCAGGGCAGGCCAGGAGCTGAAACACACAGAGCAGTGACAGCGCTGCCCGGCCAGCAGGACCCCAGCACCGCGCAGGGCTGGCTGCGGCCAGCAGCACAGGGCGCAGGCACCGTCCCAGGCAGCCGAGCCCAAAGGCAGCAGCGGCTGCAGAGAGCCCCTGGGCTCCCTGCCCTGCGCCACGGGGCACTCGGCACAGGTCGTTCGCCCACTCCCCTGGGCGTCCCAGCCCGCGGCAGCCTCTGATTCCTCAGTTTTTGAGGAGCCATGATGGAAGAGCAAGAGCTGGCACAAGGGCGGCATAAACACAGGTGGGGACAAGGGTCACCCCAGCAGCAGGGGGCAAGGGCACACAGCAGAGCCCACCCTCTGCCCCAGCTCCACGGACTGGGCTCGCCCGCCGCTGCCTCTTCAAGAGGGCAGAGCGGTGGGGGGCAGCTCAGCGACGCAGCGCTCACCATCACACTCACCTCGACAAGGAAGGCCATGGCAGGGACCTCCCAGCGTGGCTTCTTCCTGCTGAGCAGCTGGACCAGGTAGCGTGCGATCCAGTAACACAAGCTCCTCGAGATACCGCGCAGCTCTCTGGCAGGGGGAAGAAGGCACCGTTGACGTGGAGCAGGGTGGGCAAACGTCTCTCAGGACTGGCCCACGCAGGCCTGGTCTTTCCCCACCAGCCCTCGCCAGGAGAAAGGCAGTGCCCAACACCAGCAGGCTCCTTTTGGCGAGGAGACTGGAAAAACACCCTTCCTCCCCCAAAGCCTTCCCTTCTGAGGAGACCCTTTTCCTGCCCATGGGGGACTCGTGTCCCCCAGCCTTTGTCACTGGCCTTCAGTGCATCCTGCCCTGCCCCAGGGGGCTGCCCTGGGTGGGGCTGCCTGCAGACAGACCCCCCGCCCTGTGCCGTCAGCCCAGGCCCCATGGGAGGGGACGCTGGTGCTTTGGGAGGTGGCTGCTCCCATGCGGCCACCTCTCCTAGGCTTTTCCAGTCTGCTCGGTGACAAGTCCTTCTCCCCCATGAGAAAGGGGATTGTGTGGGGTGCCCTGTCTGCAGGGGAGAAATGGCGGGGGAGCGGGGAGAAGAGGGCTCTCACCTGGCCAGCAGACCCATTGCGCAGTGGCAGGTCTCAGCGTTGAGGAGTGTGTCCCAGCCACGCTTCCGTTCGAATTCAAACACCACATCCTCGTACTCAAGATGGCAGAGCAGTGCTTTCATGGTCAGCGCTGCAAATCTGTGTGCAGAGCAAAGCCCAGGTCACGCTGGGAGCCCTGGCCCCAGCTCCGGGGCCATGGGAGGGACGGGAGGACTGGCATGGAGCACCTGTTGGGGCTGGTGGGAAGGCAGCCTTCCTGCTGGCATGTCCTCCAGAAGGTATTGACCTCCTCTGGCACCTGCTCTGTGCTCAAGAAAATTTGGAAGAGCAGAGCCAGGAGGAGGCGGGGCAAACGCGCCTTCACGCTCCGTGGGCACCTGGGCAGCCGGAGGATCTCCCACAGCGCCCTGGTTGCCTGCAGAAAACAAAACACCCAGAGACAGCGCTCAGTGCCCAGGCATCCCCATGGCAGGGCCCGCGCGTGGGAGGCTGAGGCTCAGGCACTGCCCTGGGCCATGGGAGACGCAGGGGGAGCACCAGGCCTGGCAGCCCCTAATCCTGCCCCTAACCCCGGTTTCCAGCCCACCGCGTGAGGCAGGGAGACGCAGCGGTGGGGGAGGCTGGAGAGCCGCCCCGAGAGGCGACCCTGGGGGTGAGCAAAGGCACGGTCCAGAAACTCACGGCCAGGGCAAAGATGTCTGTGTTGTCCCCATCGGAGGTGAACGTGCTGTGCAGTGGCCAGTCCTGCAGCACGCAGAGCAGCTCCAGCAGCACCACCTCTGCCGTCCTGCTCGTGGAGACCATCACCCTCCACATGGTCGCTGCAGCTCTGCAAGCCCAGAGCTCTGTGTCAGTGGGGTCTCGGCCACAGTGCCGTGGCATAGGCAACCCCAGGGGGCTGGGCTGGCCACCAGCCCTGCCTCCGCTGGCTGCCCCTCGCTGGCAGCACCCAGCAGGCCTGCCCCTGTGGGCAGCAGGCGGCCAAGCAATGGTGCCTTGAGGGGCAGGGAGGGAGCATGGCAGCGGGCTCTGGGGCTGACCCCATGCCAGGGCGGGGAAACGGAGGGGCCAGAGGGGCCTGAAAATCTCCGTCTCTGGCAGCCCACGTGGGGCAGGCTCTCCAGGCTGATGGGCTCTCAAGGCTGCTGAGCCCTGAGCCCTCCAGGCAGGTGGGCCCCGTACCTGTCACACGATGGGGCACAGCGCAGGAGGGTCACCACCACATCATGGTGGTGCGCGTGGGTCAGCTCCAGAAGGATGTTGTCCAGCCTGTGCTCTGCAGACACATCCGTGTTGGATGTGAGCCACCAGTAGATGCACCTCACAATCCTCGGCACCTGGAGGAGACATGGCTGTGACTTGGAGTGCTGCCAGAGCGAGCCATTTCCCCAGCTTCCCCTGACAAGTGCTTCCCTTCCCACCACACTGTGCTGGCCTAAAAACCTGTCGGGTGCCCAGTGGACCCAGCCTCAGGGAGCACATGATCCCCGGGGGCCTCGAGCCCCGGCCACAGGCTACTTACATGCTCCAAATTGAAGGTGCCACTTCCCACAAGCACATCCAGCATGGCAGCACAAGCCTCCGCATTACAGGAGTCAGAGTCTGCCATGCGCTCGATGGCCGTGATGGTGGCATCTTCACGCTCACTGGGCTTGAGGAATTCCCAAAACATCTGCAGCAGAAGGAAGAGCAGGGAAGAGAGGGATGTCACATCGAGTGCCCCGACGGCGGTGCTCGGCTGAGCAGCGAGAACAGGCCCAGCCCAGGCAGGGATGGCTGCGCGTACCTGTGCTCTGCTGTGGAAGAGGGCACGGGTCTGTTCCTGTTCCTGCTCCTCTTCCGGCAGGTCCCAGTCTGCATCTGGCAAAGACAGAGCACAGGCAGAGCTGAGGGGCTGTGGCAGAGGCTGGAGAACACAGCCAAGCCCCACGCTCCCCAGGCAGGGCCAGCCCCGGGACAGGGGCTGGTGGGGACACTGAGCCCCGTCTCTCCGGCCACCACTCGGGGCTGGGGGTGCCCAGTGGATGGAGCATAGCCGGAGCCCGGCCGTGGGGAACAGCCCCATGCCCTCTTTCCCTGGGGATGTCCACAGGGGATGGGATGGGGCCAAGCCAGCTGCAGCCACTAGCCCTGTGGCCCAGCTCAGCCACTCACCTGCCTGCAGCGGCTGGACCTCCTCCACCTCATCAGGCTGCCATGCTGGGGCAGCCCCAGCACCTTTCTTCTCCTCTTCCTCCTCCTTCCCCACCACCCAGGCCAGCCTGGGCACGCTGGGGTGTTTCTCCGCCATCCCGCTGAGGCCTGGCCTCGAGGGTTCCTGTCACAGGGTTGGGAGACTCTTCGGAAAAGCACCACGGACACGGGTCAGCAGGAACGAGGGGGCTGCGCAGTGTCTCCTTGCAGCCCCACTCCGTCCCGTCCTGTCCCGTCGAGTCCTCTGGGCACTGTGGGATGGCTGCATCACCACCAGCACCCATATCATGGCAGGTCACAAAGGGCCCCATGACACACTGCCATGGGCCGTCCAATCGGCGCTGCCCATATCATGGCACATCACAAAGGCCCCCGTGACACGCTGCCACATGCCCTCCCATTGGCAGTGCCGATATGACGGCAGGTCACAAAGTGCCCCATGACACTCTGCCACGTGCCCGTGTCCTGGGGCCTCCCGCAGCCTGGCAAACCTGCCCCGCAGCAGCACAGCACTGAAGGAGCTCCAGAGGTGCCAGCTAAAAAGGCACCTCGGACCCCTCAACAGTCCAGCCACCAACACACAGGCAGGAAGCAAATGGCGGTTCACGGCTGCAGGAGTATTTGTGGACATCTCCAAGGACAAGTTTTCAGGGATCCTCACGCAGGCAGCCAAGTTTGCACCAACGGGAGTCAGTACTGAAGAGGATACAGGGGACGGCCAACTTGTTTGAAAGCAAACCCCATCTCTGCAATGGGTGTTTTTCTTTGGAGTTGTTCCCAGCAGAATATACGGTGTGATTAAATAGCAGGCTGCCCCTGGGCCGATAAGGCTGACCACGAGGACTGTTTGAAAGCCCTCATTTCTCCTGGTTCACGCTGCTAATGCTATGGTTGCTAACGACATGACTTCCTCAGCACGCACAAAGCATCTCTCAAGCCAGCGTGCAGTTAATTGGTGCACAACAACAGGCTTCGCAGCAGATACTACATTTCTAGGGAGACTAAGTCACACGCTCCCCTCCGTGGCAGACAATGCCAAGACATCAAACCAAGGGCAGAACCTGGGTGTGGTGGGTTGAGCCCTGCCAGCAGCCCAACACCTGCCCAGCCTTTTGGTGCCTCACATGAGATGCGGGCGCTGCAGAGCGGGTGCCCGGGGACAAAAGCTTTTCCTCTCCTTTCCTCTTGCTCTCACAGACCAGCGGAGCAGCCGGCGCCTGTGGCCAGGCCACAGGGTGTGGGTACGTCCGGCGCTGCTGCTGGGTGCTGGGAAGCGGGCACGGCTGGTCAGGCTCTCCTCAGGGTCCCGGTTGCTTCAGGGCCTGGGTTTTCCACTGTTTTCTTCCCACAAAGGAAGAACACGCAGAAGGCAGCACCTTCTGCGCAGTCCTGCGCTCAGAAACCACGGCCCTCCGCATGGTCACGCCAGCTCTGCAGGCCCGGAGCTCTGTGTCAGTGGGGTCTTGGCCACAGGGCCGTGGCCTAGGCAACCCGGGGCCCGGGCTGGCCACCAGCCCTGCCTCTGCCCACTGCCCCTCGCCAGCAGCACCCAGCAGACGTGGCCCTGTGGGGCCCCTTCTCCTGCTTCTCCCCGAGCCAGGCCAGCCCAGGCATGTTGGCGGGTATCCCCACCATCCTGCCGAGGCCTAGCCTCCAGGGCTTCTGCCGCAGGGACGGGAAGTGCCTTGGGGAAGCACCACGGAAGCAGGGTGGCAAGGAACGAGGTGGCTGCGTGGGGGCTCCTTATGGCCTCCTGCCACCCCACTCTCTCAGGGCTTCCGGCCCCCCATCCTTTCAGGGCCTGCCCACCACCTCGTCCCCTCAGGGCCTCCCGCCGCCCCCGTCCCCTCTGCTCCTTCCCACCGCCCCATCCCCTCAGGGCCTTCCGCTGCCCTGACACACCTGGAGGTGCCCAACCACCCTGGTCCCTCAAGGTCTTTCGCCAGCCCATCCTCTCAGGGCCTCCCACCACCCCGTCCCCTCAGGGGCTCTCCCCAGCCTGACAAACCTGCCCCGCAGCAGCTCAGCGCTGAAAAAGCTCCATAGGAGCCAGCTAAAAAGGCACCTTGGACCCCTCAACCATCCAGCCACCAAGACACAGGCAGGAAACAAATGGCAGTTCATGGCTGCCACAGTATCCTTGGACATCTCCAAGACAAGTTTTTCAGGGATCCCCACAGCTCTGGGCTCTGCCCATGAGCTTTGCCGGAAGCATTAGGGCTTCAGCAGAACCACCAAAGGGCAA
Source organism: Ciconia boyciana (assembly GCF_034638445.1). Classification (NCBI taxonomy): domain Eukaryota; kingdom Metazoa; phylum Chordata; class Aves; order Ciconiiformes; family Ciconiidae; genus Ciconia; species Ciconia boyciana. Next base: position 43,970,777 of record NC_132943.1, on the reverse strand, counting down.
AGGGCTTTCTGGCCACTTTTCCTACCACGCTGCACGCCTGGGCAACTGTCGTTGAGCACAAGTACCCTTTTTCTCCTCTTCCCCAGTGTCCTGGGGACACCTGGGACCAAAGCAAGACCCACTGCTTGGGAAAAGATGGGCAGAAGAGAAGGAGCTCAAGATTTGCAGGTACAGCCATTCATGTGCTGCTCGCCACCACCAGAGGATGGCCAAGTCCTGCACTGGGGAAGCATGGAAGATGTGGGACAAGCTAACAGAAAGAAAGCCTACAGAACAGCCTAGACAGCTCATCACTTCCTTGCTTGTTTGTTCTCTTTCTCTTTCTCCCTCCAGAGGTTCCTTTCTGCATCTACATGCGGTGTTGGCAGCTACAGCTGTTAGGTTCAGCTCCCCTTAGAAAGTACAAAGTTAGGCAGGTGTAAAAGACTTTAATTGTTCTCTCCTTTTCATGCTCCTGGGCCTCTGTCTCTAACAACATGGATTTCATATTCCATGTTGGGCTGAAAGAAAGGGCTCCTAGAGAAGAGCTGTGCCAGGGGCAGGGAGGGGCCAGGAGCCACGCAGCCTTCCCCACAGGCTCAGGTGGCCCCAGCACACAGAGCTCCCAGGATCAGCTCTGCACAGAGCTCCAGCAGCACAGCCAGCCACTGTCCCCGAGAGAAGGCTGCCTCCTCCATGCCCTGCGGAGCTGGTCTTGCAGCACCGGCAGCCTGAATCGGGAAAAAGGATTTCTCTCTGCAGCTCTTAGCAGGTGTAGGGTTTGAGCTGCCAGCTCTGAGACGGAGGGGCTGAAGTCATTTGTCATGCCTTGAAGGGCTGGAACAGAGAGGAACAGAACCAAGGTCAGAGCCCGCATCTGCGGGGACCCCAGGAACGCCTCCTGCCAGGGCCACCCCACCCAGCTCTTCCCAGGGCCGGGAGACAGCAGGGGCCAACGGGATCAGCCGGAAGGTGCTGGCCACGAATCCCCCACGTGCCCCTGAAATCTCCCTCTGCTCTGCCCACGCCGCCCCTCGCCCGCGCAGGGAGCAGAGCCCTCCCCAGCTGGGGCAGGGATTGCAGCTCCCGGCCCAGGGTCTTTCCTCCTCCCCGCCAGCCCCCGCTGCCCTCACTCACCCTTGTAGATGACTTGGAGCTTCTCCTCCTGCCGACCCCTCACGTGCCGCCCAGCGAGCCCTGGGAACACACAGCCCATCACAAATCCCGCCAGCCCCAGCAGCACAGCTTCCTGGCAGGGCTGAGCCTGGGGCATTCCCCAAGTGTGACACCCAAGGGCAGGGGTGGGAGAGGGCGGCAGGCAGCCCCGTGGCCACCCTGGCCCCGCATCGGGCAGTTGGGGCTCCACGGCCACAGGGCCGATTCCTGCTGCCGGTGCAGCAGCCGGGGCTGGGGCCAAGCTGCAGCGGGGCAGGGAGGGACTCCTGGGGTTTGTGGCTCACCGATGAACCTGATGGCCGCCTCTCGCATGGGCTCCTGTGGGCTCTGCAGGTACGGCAGGGTCTGGTGCAGGTACTCGTCTGCTCTGCTCCTGTTCTCTGCCAGCTGGAGAGAGCGCAAGGGGATGGAAGGAAGGGGTTGGTGCACGCTCTCCCCTTGCACCCAGGACTGGCCTTCCCTGCCAGGACATCCACGACGCCCAGCCAGCAGCCGGCTGGTGCCAGCATTTGGAGGGAGCAGAGGGCTGGGTGCTCCCCGGGGAGCTGCGGTGCCAGCCTGCTGCCAAAGCCCAGCTGGGACGGGGCTCCATCGACAGCCCCGGGCTGCTTGGGGAGGGAGAGGAGCCTGGAGAAGAGCCCCCGGGGCCGCATGCCCGAGGGAAGGGAGCGTGTGTGTGCAGCAGGGTAGCGGCAATGGGCTGCAGCAGTGGGCAGGGGCACAGCTGCCAGCCCCACACACTGAGCACTGGGGGCAGGGGGCTTGTCCAGGCTGGGTCTGGGGCTTCGGGGCCGTCCTTACCAGGTACTCGCCGACCGCCCACGTCTGCTCCCTCTCCAGCAGCTGCGTGAGCTTCCTCTTCTTCAGGAACTTGGTAGCCTCAAGCAGGGTTTTCCGAGAGGCCTGCAGAGCAGCAGAGACTGGGAGATGGCACCGCAGCCCAGGGCACAGGACCTGCGTCCCCGGCACCTGGGCAAGGCTCAGGGCCTTTCCTGGCCCCTGGTGGGAAGAGGCAGCAGCTGGGGAACGTGTCCGTCGGCAGGTTGGGTGCCCGGGCAGAGGAGTGGCTCAACCCCCATCTCGGGCACCTGATGCTGCCGGGGCAGCAGGACAGAGGTCCCCAGAGCTGCTGCTCTCTAGCCAAGGCCAGGAGAGGAGGCTGGGGCACTGCAGTCCATGAGGTGCCAGGGCAGGAGGCAGCCGAGCCACCTCCCACGGGGACACCAGCAGGTCAGCAATCCTCACCTCTGCCACACGCTGGTTCTCATCATGCAAGTGGCAGAGCAGCGGGAGCAGGCTCTGCTGCACGTGCGTCTTCAGTGGCTGTGGTCCCACGTCCACTACTAACTCCATCACATGTCGGAAGAGGTGAATGGAGAGCAGTCGCACATTGTTGGCGTCCTGGTGGAAAGGAAGAGGGCAAGACCTCATCACCGGCTGCTCCAGGCCCACCTGGGCACGGGTCTGAAAATCCACTGGGCACAAAATTTCCTGGCAGCACCCAGCGCTCGTGGTGGGGGGGGCACAAAGCCTTACGTTGTCAAAGAGCGGCCGGAGCCTCTCAGCCAGCTGCAGAGCAACGGGGCCGGGCATTGGGATGTCTGTGGCCAGGAGCACCTTGCGGAGCACAAAGAGGGTCATCTCGACCACCTCGTCGTCTTCATCCTGCAGTAGCTCTATCAGGCTTCGCAGCAGGAACCGCATTCTTTTGGCCTGTGTGGAACACAACGCTGTGCTGTGAAGCCATCAAAGGCTGCGCTGCCAAAAGCGCGCCGGTGGTTCAACCCCACGCTGCTGCCTCGGGGCCCAGGAGGCAAAGGCCTGCCCCAAAGGACTTGGGCAGGTGCACGCGGAGGCAGGAGAGCTGGGAGCGGCTGCCACAGCTCCCGAAGCCCAGCCAAGTCCAAGCTACTGTGTTACCCAGCACCCCTTAGCCAGCCCCACGCTGCCAGCACAGCTTCAGCCGGCTGCCCCTTCTCACCATCGAGGGTGTCGTGCAGAGCGCGATGAGGCCTCTGAGCACCAGGCGATGCATCACCCTGCACTCACTGCGCAGGTACCTTTGGAGGAGCTGCAAGATGTTGTCATCCCGTCCCCTTATGTCAGGGCAGGCCAGGAGCTGAAACACACAGAGCAGTGACAGCGCTGCCCGGCCAGCAGGACCCCAGCACCGCGCAGGGCTGGCTGCGGCCAGCAGCACAGGGCGCAGGCACCGTCCCAGGCAGCCGAGCCCAAAGGCAGCAGCGGCTGCAGAGAGCCCCTGGGCTCCCTGCCCTGCGCCACGGGGCACTCGGCACAGGTCGTTCGCCCACTCCCCTGGGCGTCCCAGCCCGCGGCAGCCTCTGATTCCTCAGTTTTTGAGGAGCCATGATGGAAGAGCAAGAGCTGGCACAAGGGGGGCATAAACACAGGTGGGGACAAGGGTCACCCCAGCAGCAGGGGGCAAGGGCACACAGCAGAGCCCACCCTCTGCCCCAGCTCCACGGACTGGGCTCGCCCGCCGCTGCCTCTTCAAGAGGGCAGAGCGGTGGGGGGCAGCTCAGCGACGCAGCGCTCACCATCACACTCACCTCGACAAGGAAGGCCATGGCAGGGACCTCCCAGCGTGGCTTCTTCCTGCTGAGCAGCTGGACCAGGTAGCGTGCGATCCAGTAACACAAGCTCCTCGAGATACCACGCAGCTCTCTGGCAGGGGGAAGAAGGCACCGTTGACGTGGAGCAGGGCGGGCAAACGTCTCTCAGGACTGGCCCACGCAGGCCTGGTCTTTCCCCACCAGCCCTCGCCAGGAGAAAGGCAGTGCCCAACACCAGCAGGCTCCTTTTGGCGAGGAGACTGGAAAAACACCCTTCCTCCCCCAAAGCCTTCCCTTCTGAGGAGACCCTTTTCCTGCCCATGGGGGACTCGTGTCCCCCAGCCTTTGTCACTGGCCTTCAGTGCATCCTGCCCTGCCCCAGGGGGCTGCCCTGGGTGGGGCTGCCTGCAGACAGACCCCCCGCCCTGTGCCGTCAGCCCAGGCCCCATGGGAGGGGACGCTGGTGCTTTGGGAGGTGGCTGCTCCCATGCGGCCACCTCTCCTAGGCTTTTCCAGTCTGCTCGGTGACAAGTCCTTCTCCCCCATGAGAAAGGGGATTGTGTGGGGTGCCCTGTCTGCAGGGGAGAAATGGTGGGGGAAGGGGGGGAGAAGGGGGCTCTCACCTGGCCAGCAGACCCATTGCGCAGTGGCAGGTCTCAGCGTTGAGGAGTGTGTCCCAGCCACGCTTCCGTTCAACTTTAAACACCAGTTCCATATACTTAAGACGGCAGAGCAGCGCTTTCATGGTCAGCGCTACAAATCTGTGTGCAGAGCAAAGCCCAGGTCACGCTGGGAGCCCTGGCCCCAGCTCCGGGGCCATGGGAGGGACGGGAGGACTGGCATGGAGCACCTGTTGGGGCTGGTGGGAAGGCAGCCTTCCTGCTGGCATGTCCTCCAGAAGGTATTGACCTCCTCTGGCACCTGCTCTGTGCTCAAGAAAATTTGGAAGAGCAGAGCCAGGAGGAGGCGGGGCAAACGCGCCTTCACGCTCCGTGGGCACCTGGGCAGCCGGAGGATCTCCCACAGCGCCCTGGTTGCCTGCAGAAAACAAAACACCCAGAGACAGCGCTCAGTGCCCAGGCATCCCCATGGCAGGGCCCGCGCGTGGGAGGCTGAGGCTCAGGCACTGCCCTGGGCCACGGGAGACGCAGGGGGAGCACCAGGCCTGGCAGCCCCTAATCCTGCCCCTAACCCCGGTTTCCAGCCCACCGCGTGAGGCAGGGAGACGCAGCGGTGGGGGAGGCTGGAGAGCCGCCCCGAGAGGCGACCCTGGGGGTGAGCAAAGGCACGGTCCAGAAACTCACGGCCAGGGCAAAGATGTCTGTGTTGTCCCCATCGGAGGTGAACGTGCTGTGCAGTGGCCAGTCCTGCAGCACGCAGAGCAGCTCCAGCAGCACCACCTCTGCCGTCCTGCTCGTGGAGACCATCACCCTCCACATGGTCGCTGCAGCTCTGCAAGCCCAGAGCTCTGTGTCAGTGGGGTCTCGGCCACAGTGCCGTGGCATAGGCAACGCCAGGGGGCTGGGCTGGCCACCAGCCCTGCCTCTGCTGGCTGCCCCTCGCTGGCAGCACCCAGCAGGCCTGCCCCTGTGGGCAGCAGGCGGCCAAGCAACGGTGCCTTGAGGGGCAGGGAGGGAGCATGGCAGCGGGCTCTGGGGCTGACCCCATGCCAGGGCGGGGAAACAGGGGGGCCAGAGGGGCCTGAAAATCTCCGTCTCTGGCAGCCCACGTGGGGCAGGCTCTCCAGGCTGATGGGCTCTCAAGGCTGCTGAGCCCTGAGCCCTCCAGGCAGGTGGGCCCCGTACCTGTCACACGATGGGGCACAGCGCAGGAGGGTCACCACCACATCATGGTGGTGCGCGTGGGTCAGCTCCAGAAGGATGTTGTCCAGCCTGTGCTCCGCAGACACATCCGTGTTGGACGTGAGCCACCAGTAGATGCACCTCACAATCCTCGGCACCTGGAGGAGACATGGCTGTGACTTGGAGTGCTGCCAGAGCGAGCCATTTCCCCAACTTCCCCTGACAAGTGCTTCCCTTCCCACCACGCTGTGCTGGCCTAAAAACCTGTCGGGTGCCCAGTGGACCCAGCTTCAGGGAGCACATGATCCCCGGGGGCCTCGAGCCCCGGCCACAGGCTACTTACATGCTCCAAATTGAAGGTGCCACTTCCCACAAGCACATCCAGCATGGCAGCACAAGCCTCCGCATTACAGGAGTCAGAGTCTGCCATGCGCTCGATGGCCGTGATGGTGGCATCTTCACGCTCACTGGGCTTGAGGAATTCCCAAAACATCTGCAGCAGAAGGAAGAGCAGGGAAGAGAGGGATGTCACATCGAGTGCCCCGACGGCGGTGCTCGGCTGAGCAGCGAGAACAGGCCCAGCCCAGGCAGGGATGGCTGCGCGTACCTGTGCTCTGCTGTGGAAGAGGGCACGGGTCTGTTCCTGTTCCTGCTCCTCTTCCGGCAGGTCCCAGTCTGCATCTGGCAAAGACAGAGCACAGGCAGAGCTGAGGGGCTGTGGCAGAGGCTGGAGAACACAGCCAAGCCCCACGCTCCCCAGGCAGGGCCAGCCCCGGGACAGGGGCTGGTGGGGACACTGAGCCCCGTCTCTCCGGCCACCACTCGGGGCTGGGGGTGCCCAGTGGATGGAGCATGGCCGGAGCCCGGCCGTGGGGAACAGCCCCATGCCCTCTTTCCCTGGGGATGTCCACAGGGGATGGGACGGGGCCAAGCCAGCTGCAGCCACTAGCCCTGTGGCCCAGCTCAGCCACTCACCTGCCTGCAGCGGCTGGACCTCCTCCACCTCATCAGGCTGCCATGCTGGGGCAGCCCCAGCACCTTTCTTCTCCTCTTCCTCCTCCTTCCCCACCACCCAGGCCAGCCTGGGCACGCTGGGGTGTTTCTCCGCCATCCCGCTGAGGCCTGGCCTCGAGGGTTCCTGTCGCAGGGTTGGGAGACTCTTCGGAAAAGCACCACGGACACGGGTCAGCAGGAACGAGGGGGCTGCGCAGTGTCTCCTTGCAGCCCCACTCCGTCCCGTCCTGTCCCGTCGAGTCCTCTGGGCACTGTGGGATGGCTGCATCACCACCAGCACCCATATCATGGCAGGTCACAAAGGGCCCCATGACACACTGCCATGGGCCGTCCAATCGGCACTGCCCATATCATGGCACATCACAAAGGCCCCCGTGACACGCTGCCACATGCCCTCCCATTGGCAGTGCCGATATGACGGCAGGTCACAAAGTGCCCCATGACACTCTGCCACGTGCCCGTGTCCTGGGGCCTCCCGCAGCCTGGCAAACCTGCCCCGCAGCAGCACAGCACTGAAGGAGCTCCAGAGGTGCCAGCTAAAAGGCACCTCGGACCCCTCAACAGTCCAGCCACCAACACACAGGCAGGAAGCAAATGGCGGTTCACGGCTGCAGGAGTATTTGTGGACATCTCCAAGGACAAGTTTTTCAGGGATCCTCACGCAGGCAGCCAAGTTTGCACCAACGGGAGTCAGTACTGAAGAGGATACAGGGGACGGCCAACTTGTTTGAAAGCAAACCCCATCTCTGCAATGGGTGTTTTTCTTTGGAGTTGTTCCCAGCAGAATATACGGTGTGATTAAATAGCAGGCTGCCCCTGGGCCGATAAGGCTGACCACGAGGACTGTTTGAAAGCCCTCATTTCTCCTGGTTCACGCTGCTAATGCTATGGTTGCTAACGACATGACTTCCTCAGCACGCACAAAGCATCTCTCAAGCCAGCGTGCAGTTAATTGGTGCACAAAAACAGGCTTCGCAGCAGATACTACATTTCTAGGGAGACTAAGTCACACGCTCCCCTCCGTGGCAGACAATGCCAAGACATCAAACCAAGGGCAGAACCTGGGTGTGGTGGGTTGAGCCCTGCCAGCAGCCCAACACCTGCCCAGCCTTTTGGTCACTTCCTGTCTCAGGACAGGGAGAAAACAGAAGGAAGGTGAGAAGACTCATGGATCGAGGTAAGGATGGCTTTTTAGGGAAAACAAAAGCTGCATGGGCAAGCAAAGCAAAAAGAGTAATTAAATCCCTACTACCCATCAGCAAGCAGATCCCCTGCCACTGCTTGGGAAGCAGGGCATTAGCGTAGCAGTTGCAGTATGTCCTCCCTTCCTCCTCCTTTCCCTGAGCTTTTATTGCTGAGCATGACATCCTATGGTACAGAATATCCGTTTGGTCAGTTCAGGTTGGCTGTGTCTGACTGAGCTGTGGTGTTCGTGTTGCCCATACATGAAGAGCTCCTAGGCCATTCTAGGTTGTACACCATCCACTGGACAGTGAAAGGGTTTTCCATCTGTTCTCATATTACAATTAACTCCTGAGCATTCAGCTGGATTCATTTTTTCTCAAAATTCAGAAGGATGCAGTCAGTCCTTGAGCTCATACTTGAGGTCATGATGTTAACTCACGCACATCCCATTTCTTCCACACAGAGAGTCAGCAGAAAAACATGCACACTCAATGAGTTTTAAGCAGCTGGACTGAAAGACCATCATCTTGCTTTTTTTTCTAGCCACTTTGAGATAGGCTCTGGGGGATAAAAACTGCTTTATTTTTCAGATGGAGGATTTCAGGTATTTCCTCTTCTTATTTAAAAAAATCTGGGTTTGGCATCCAATAAGATTTTGTAGTTGTGAGCACTTTGCCTTCTACCTTAGCAAAGGCAAGTCCCTTCCCCTCAAAAAGAAGATAAATTAAAACCCCATGCAGTCAGCCTCCCCCCCAACCCAAAACCCACAAATGTGCTTGCACCATTCCTTTTTCCTTCTCCATAGATTAATAGGGTTTGCTTTCCCAGTATTTACATGCAGATAACAGTATGCCCTAAGTGAGCTGCTACCACCTGGAGACCAGGTCCTGGACCATAGCAGCTGACTCACAGCACAGCAACTGACAAAACACACTCAGAAATGCCCCCAGCCCCAATTATCAGGATAACCAGGAGGAAAAGCAGAGCCAAGGTTATGCCCCAATGCCCCTGGAAGGGTGCCCACTGCTTGGTGGCCTCACTGCACGACGGTGAGCCTCTACCTCAGGGCAGGCAAGTCTCCACGTGCACCCAGGGATGCCACAAGCCACAGACACTCGGGATCCTGAAGCCCAGTTCCTCAATCCCATCTCAGCGGAGAGCAGGACACCCTGGAATCCAGATACAATGTAGCCACCTCCTCTGTGTTTTGCCCATTTGTGATTTGACTTGCTGCGTGCACTCTGCTCTGCTTAATTGATCCACTGCCCATCTCCAGCAAACAAATTGTTTTCCTGTCCCATTCATAATATGCTTCAAATAAAGTGTGCTTCTGCCTGAGCAAATGCCCTTCGGGGGTACTTTAAACTGTCACAGTACATAAGGCTTTCCCTGAAATCTGCATTTTTACAGTGCTGGGTCTCCACAATGGCCCCTAGAGCCACCCTAAATGTATTTCAAGGGATATAGAGACTTATCTTGTTTAAATTTGGCTAGGAAGGCAAAGCTTGCTTTAAACCAAGTTCTTTCCATCCTCTCTTTTCCCCCAAAAAACAGCTGAGCTTTGCTTTTTCATCCTGAAAACAAAGAAAACCAAACTCCAGAAAGTGCTTCTTGATCCACCAAATCAAAGCATGATACAGTTGAAACGGCAACAGGTGTAAGGATTCGAGTCCTTGAGGGATCTGAGGACCAGCAGCTTATGCAGTTGATTCAACCTGGTCTTGCTGCTTCAGGAGCATCGCTGAGGAAATCAGTGAGGTTGAACGGCCCCAAAGCATGCTTTGAGCAAGTAGCCAGTGTGCCCAGGAGATACGATCCACAACTATGAAATCCCAGTGCAAGCCTGTAATTTACTCCAGACCTAATGATGGTACAGAAATACTGCTGAAGGAGCAGCCATCACTGCTGATAAATGGGGAGGAGCTCAGATTTGAGCTTCTTTGCACATTTCCCATGTATTTCCAGGCCACAGACCAAAAGCAAGCAGAAGGTGCAACCTAGTCTGCATTTCTTGAGTGATGCTAGACCCCTCTGAACACCTTGTGTGTGAAGGAACTCAAGTGAAACACACAGAGACAGGGGATTGGATTTTGCTTGTGTTTGCACAGGTTTAGAAAGTGAACCAGCTCTGACATATGTATTATTAGCACTAGAAAGCCCTAAAATGCTGTCTATTTTTGCTGTCAATCCTGGTTAGAAGCATCTCCCATGAGAGGGAGCTCCCGTGTTTGTGTAGGATGGTTTTGGGGAGCAAGGAACTCCTCAGTATCAGGAGGCACAGATCCAACTGCTCCGGTTTTGTCTCTGAATCTGCATATCATGGAAAAAAAAGACCAAGATCAAGGTTCCACAGCCTCTTCCCACAAGCTCTGAGATGGGCAGCAAAGCACAAACGCACACCCAGCAGCATGGAGAATTGCAAAGGTCTTTCACCTCGACTGATGCTGGCAGCTTCTTGCCATGCGGTTTGCCTTGCTCAGAGCCAGCAAGAGCAGATTTGGAGCACGGACTTGGCAGGATATTGCAAAAGCTGGGATCAGAGCTGCTTCCCAGCTGGAGTCTAAAATAACTATGAGATTACCTCCACAGGGGCACAGCCAGCACATACAATGCTTGGCCTGTTCCATTCCCAGCTTGCCACAGTCTTGCCTGACATCCCTTCCACCTTTTTTCAAAGCCTCCTTCACTGCAGGAACTTTATTCCTGCTGAGGGGAAAGAGAGGGCTGAGCTTCCTCCCTGCCGCCCTCCTCCTGCTCTCCCTCGGGTGCCGTGTCCCATGGGGAGTGCTTTGCAGGCAGCCTCCAGAGGGCCCCTCTCCATGCCCGGCTGCCTGGCTGCCAGAGGCTGCCCAGTCCCTCTGCAGCACCTGTACCCCACCATGCTCCCGGGAGTGCTCCTTTCCTGCCTGCACTGGGAAAAAGATCCCCTAGTCAGCTGCAGGCATATGGATACCTTGGGAAAACAACTCCAAAATTAACTGCAGGCAAATACTTGAAGAGCAAGATCAAATCTATAAACCCCAGGATCAAACCCGTAAACCCTCCTTCTCCAGGGGCGGGAGAGAAGACAACTGTTTCTGCAGAGGCTCCTATTCAGAGGTAAAGCTGACCTGGCAAAATGCAGCTGATCTCCCTTTGGGGATGAACTGTACTCAGATGGGATCACTGTAACTCAGAGAGCACCTCAGAAGAGTCCAGCCCAACATGTCTGTTATGCTCCACAAATTAGCTCAAATAGAATCACAGAATCGTTTAGGTTGGAAAAGACCTTTAAGATCATCGAGTCCAACCATAAACGTAACGCTGCCAAGACCACCACTACACCATGTCCCTAAGCACCACATCTACACATCTTTTAAATACCTCCAGGGATGGTGACTCCACCGCTTCCCTGGGCAGCCTGTTCCAGTGCTTGATAACCCTTTTGGTGAAGTTTTTCCTAGTATCCAATCAAAACCTCCCCTGGCACAACTGGAGGCCATTTCCTCTTGTCCTGTGCCTTGTTACTGGGGAGAAGAGACCAACACCCACCTTGCTACAGCCTCCTTTCAGGTAGCTGTAGAGACCAATAAGGTCTCCCCTCAGCCTCCTTTTCTCCAGGCTGAACAACCCCAGGTCCCTCAGCCGCTCCCCATCAGCCTTGTGCTCCAGACCCTTCCCCAGCTCCGTTGCCCTTCTCTGGACACGCTCCAGCCCCTCAATGTCTCTCTTGTAGTGAGGGGCCCAACACTGAACACAGCATTCATGGTGCAGCCTCACCAGTGCCGAGTACAGGGGGACAATCTCTTCCCTAGAGATTGTCTAGGGCCACACTATTTCTGATACAAGCCAGGATGCCATTGGCCTTCTGGCCACCTGGGCAACGCTGCTGGCTCATATTCAGCCGGCTGTTGACCAACACTCCCAGGTCCTTTTCCGCTGGGCAGCTTTCCAGCCGCTCTTCCCCAAGCCTGTAGCATTGCGTGGGGTTGTTGTGACCCAAGTGCAGGACCCGGCCCTGAGCCTTGTTGAACTTCATACAATGGGCCTCGGCCCATCAGTCCAGCCTGTCCAGATCCCTCTGTAGAGCCTTCTACAGCCTCTACCCACTGATCCCACACGAAGGCAACAAGATCTGAGCAAAAGCAAGGATCTTCCAAAGACACTATGCACTGTGCTGGCTTCACCAGCAGCATGGATGACAGGTTCAGTGTCACTTCTGTCCCCAAGATTGATGTAGAGCTCAACCCACCTCTCAGCTCCTCTGCTTTGTGTGCAGATGTTGCATTGCTTCTTTGCTAGATGCTTAACTGCTGGGTTCTGCTTTCTGCAAAGTAATTCCAGCTATTGATTTTGCTGAGGGCCAATGTGCAAACAGATTTTCTTCTCCCTCGAGAGCTGCAGTTCCCTTATGTGGCCAGGCCACCGTCAGCTTGGCCTGGGGTTTTTAACACTAATGCTACTTCACACTCAAGACAAGGGTTTTCCTGGCATGAACTGTCCTGTGAAAAGGCAGCAAGTGCAGAGATGCAAACTGTTATTGGGCAAGCTTGCAAGAGCCTTTTCCTCCCTCAGAGAGCCAAAATTGCTAGAGATGGCTGGAACAGCTGGGGCTGGAGCCCAGCACCTCTGCAGAGGACTGCGCAAGGTAGACATGACACTTGGTCCACCTGTTCAGTTTGGAAATCCTCTCAGATGTGTTTGAGGGTTTAGCAACCACTGCTGGCAGCTGGCCAGGAAGAGGGGAATTAATATTTTTGGGGGGGAGAGTGGGGGAATTCAAAGCAGACATGGGACACCACAACACCAAGCAGACCTGGAGCACCTCTCTGCTCAGTGGAAAGACATCTGGGAGACATCAGCAACATAACAACAGTAGTACATCTGTTGGCAAAGGCAGGAGCTTCTCACAGTTGCAGAACAACAACAGGCTGCCCATATGTCAGGAGAAGCAGCAAGGACAGCAATACATGGTCATAGCCATAACTTTAACAGCGTTAAAGTAACCAGGGACAGGCGACTCCAACACCGGCAGATGCTAGTTAGAGTTCAGCATAAAGCTAATTCTGTTCTGTCCTGAGACAACAAAGTCTCAGGAGAAGGGATCCAACAGACACAGTGGCGCTGTGAGGGTACAAATCAGCAAAGGAATGCAGCCCCCCTCACCTCCCTAAGAAAAAGGGGTGACTCTGCAGAAGCCAAGTCTTGCGTTCCTGAGGAACCAGCCCATCACAGCTGCACATCAGCCAAGCAGGACCAATTGACAGTGCTCATCCGTGAATCAATGCCAGAGAAAGATGGATGCTCCTTCTTGGCCTCCCCAGTCTACTAATGCTGCGCTGGTGTCCAGCAAGACTGATGTAGGAGAGGCTGACTTTACCCTCTTGCCATCTTTGGCTACAGATATGTCAGCAGCTTGGGTCCTTGCCTGTCTCGGACACACTGTTGCTGTCCCCAGGCATGTCTGGTGATTTAGATCACTCCCATATAGGTGTTCCTCCTGCCCATCTAAAATTAAAGTGTCCTCAAACTTTGCAGAAGGTAAGAAATATAAAATGAAAGCTAACATGCTCTGTGTTGAAAATAAATGTTTCACTAGAGGTTAAACACAGCACTGGGCTTTGACTCTAGCTTTCTAAAGCCTGTCAAGTAAACTGAAGTAAGTTTCAGTATGAAATAATTAAACAGGTGAGCTGAAAACATTTCCTTTAGAAAGATTTCACATTAGATTCAAGACTATTTTTTGTGACACACACATTTATCAAACATGAAAAGTTTCAGCCAATCCAAATCCAACTTTCCTAGGTCCAGAAAATAATAATAAAGATGGTAATAATTATATAACAACAACAACCACCACCACCACCACCCCATTATTCAAAAGTACCTCCTAGCCATGAGCTGGTCATTCCTTCCAGAATGATGGCTGATGTGCTCCATCATTCTTTATATCACCAGCCAGGCTTGGAAAGCCTTTGGACCTATCAAAGAGATACACAAATGTCTTTCTTTGGGCAGATGACTGGTATCTAAAGCCCATCGTATGTGAAAATCATGGACACTGAAGGTTGTGCGCATGGCTGGCTGCTCAACTCAGTATTGGGTACAAAGCATTGCGCATTCCAGATGTGCTGAAGTGCCTGTGTATTAGAAGAAACTTTACACTTCGTCTAAGTTGTTTTTTTAATTATTTAAGTGAAAGATGTCTCAGCTGTTCCCCAGGAATGCACTAGTTAACTTTACACCCACTGTCCCAGGTGTCCCAATTCAGCATGCAGCACTGGTCCGTGGTTCTCCTCTTGCCCACCACAGGAGCTCGGCACTGCTCTGGCACCGAGCCACAGCCAGCAAAGAGGACATGGGCCAGGCGTGAATGAACACCACCTCCCCACATCCTCCTTCATCTCTATTTAATGCACAAACCATCAGAAAGTGTTCTGCTCTATTGCCCACAGCTCCAGCCCCCATGTATAATGAATGGTGCATGTAGGTGGTGTGGGCAAACACCAGGCTGAGCTTTTATAGAAATATTTACCTTGCTCTCCACTGCCTTGGGGCCCTGGGAGACATCTGCTCCCGGCCTCCGCAATGCCGCCTGGGGACTGGTGCTTTCAGCCTTGTGGCTGCAGGCAGCATCAGATGTTACCTCTCCCAGCTGGCTCGAGCCCGGAACCTCCTTTTGCTGCAGGCTGCAACTCACAGACCCCTGCCCTGGCTGACGTTTGCTGCAGCTTGGATAAATGGTGGGCATGAAGGTAAAGGAGAAAGATGCAGAGTAAAAAAAATAAACCCCCTTTGCTCTCCTCCTTCCCTGCATGCATGCTGTTAGAAGTGCTAAATCTGCTCCTTCCCCAGTTATACCCCATCATGGCATGAGTAGAGCCCCGATGCTCTTGCCATCACTCCCACGTCAGCTGCATCCCCTGCTATGGGTGAGGGGACATCAGGGGCTGTTCCTTGAGAGGGCATGGGGCTCACCCAGGCTCAGCCCCTCCTCACCGCCGACCTCCATCTCCCCACACGAGGAGGCTGCATCTCATCAGTGCCTGAGAGGCACCTGACTGGACCATAACTGGACTTAAATAAGCCTTTGTTTGGGCTGTTCAAACATTAACTTGACTAACAATAAGTTCTCTTGGATCCACACGTAAGTCATGTATTTTTGGCTGCCCACAACCACACGGCAGAGTCGACAGCAGACCCGGGGCAAGGAGGCAGAGCAGAGTGCATGGTGGGTGCAGGACTAGGAGGGTGTAGGCAGAGCAGAGTGCCAGGTGTAGGACTCTCACCTCCCCAGTACAGCTGGAGCAAGGCCACCCAAACACATCTTACCCAGCTGCAAGGAGGCTCAAGCCAGGAAGCACCACAGCTCTTCCTGCCCTTACCCAGACAGAGCCGAGCCCAGAGCTACACAAGCAACCCCAAATCTCTCTATACTCTTTTTCTCACACCTTCCTCTGGCTCATCCAGCTCTTCAGGGGTGAACACATCCCACAAGACAGCGCTCACCCCAGGCATGCAAACAAGAGCGCAAAAGCACATCCGCCTGACCCCTCCTTTTCTACCGCCATGGCTCAGAGTAGGCTGTGGACGCCCAGATGCCAAATGGTGGCTTCTCCTCTGCTGCAGCTCACGCAGGAGCTTTTGCTCCAGCCGGACTCCCCGGGCTGGCCCAGTGCGTTGCAAGTCTTTGCCATAAGACCGAGGGGAGGACAAGCAGCAGCTGGTGTCAGGATGGGCATGAATTATGGATGTGCCAGCCTCCTTGGAGAGCAGAGGGCACCTGCTGCAGGGCACCTCCCACTGCAGAGATGATGGCTTTTGCTCCATAGACTTCACAGAAACACAGCACTGGACAACCTGATGCTGTGGTCAAGTAAAGCACAGCACCTTGGTGACAAAGCCAGGAGCAGTGCACTCCTCCATAGGTCTCTCTGGCTGCTGGGAAGCTCTTGTGGCTGTGGAGACAAGTGACAAGGAAGAAGAGAAACCAGTCAGGGTATTTGGTGATGGTATGATCGCTCACACATCCAGGACCCGGCTCAAGAAGAAAGTTTGCTAGTGGTCAAGTTGTTCTCAGCACCTGGGATTCAATGGACTGTTGGAAGTCAGTGACCTGCAGCCACAAGGATGCTGCTGTGCCCATGCCGCAGCGCTGACAGTGGCCATCCCTCCATCCCCATCAGTGAGCGTGATGCCATCCCGTAGCCTGTTCCTTCAGAAGAGAAAGGGAGAAAAAGCAGAGCAGGGCACAGAAACTATAGAAATCTAATTCTTCCAGCATGTCTCCATCAAACTTGAGAAATGTTACAATACCACCTTATTTTGTTATGGAAAAGCAGGTGCCAGGTGGGGGTGGGAATGTTTTAAAATTTTAATATTCAGAAAAACAAACCTGTGTCTAATTTCCAGATTGAAAAAACAACATGGTGGAAAGCATCAGCTAGTTTATCTTAAAAGACATTTTATGTTATATAGACGTTTTATATATATACATCTTATATTTAGATATATCTCTATTTTTTCATATATACAGGGCTGCACAAGTGATCTCATAGAAAACTTTGCACTTTTACCCCAAACCTGAGCAAAGCTCCCATTTCAAACTCCTGTATGAAAGAGAGCTTTCCTGGCCCAGCTGAGAGGAGGCTTCTGGCTCTGCATATTGCACATATCTTCTTAAATCAGAAGGTCATGCAGGATGAGCAAAAAGCTCTTGCAGAAGTCTGTCATAACCATGTGCTCACCCTTCTCCATCAAATTTCTCAGTTCATTTCAAAATTGTTTCTGATAATTTTTTTTAAATAAAAAAAAAACCCCACCACCCACCAAAATGACCCAAATTTTATTTTGCATAAGGATCACACTGAATAATAAGAATAACCTTTGCACTTTAGAGCAACTGACTGTCCTGGAGCATTTGCCCTGGTCCATATAAACCCATCTGACCTGCTGGTCTCCCATTATCGCACCTGATTCTTTCTAAGTATTGGCAGAATATTTGCTTTTTTCCCATTCCTTTAAAGTCATCAGATACTCAGATCACCAGATCAGAGATTCAGTTGATTCTTTTAATATTCCTGGGTACCAGCTCTCCAAACCTACTGAGATTTAAATATTCACATTGTCAGCTGCTTTTAACCTGCTTGTTTCTTTTGAGAGACTGGGGTTCACCATCCCACCCTATCACCTCTCTCCACATACCTGTTGATTCCCAGAGGACAAAATGGGTGCATGAAGTCTGCTTTCTCTAGAGAGAAGTCTCAAACAACCTCCAGGCTGTCCCACGAGCCCTCTGAAATGCCACATCACCAGGGTTTATAAATCCACAACCCATCTTGAAGACCAGGTGGCATCACCCACTGGAGCTGGCCAAAGATACTCCTGCATTAAAGGGATGATGCTCATGAACCAGACAGGCAGTGGCTGTGCCCACCGCACAAGTCCAGCCCTGCCCAGCCCACCAGCCTCTCCAGCACTTTGGAAAGTGTCTCCCAGGTACTCGTGGGGCTGCAGGCACGTCCATGGCAGGAGCTGGAAGATGGGTGGTGTGCGCCTGGCATGCCAAAGGCTGCGAGTGCTTCTGGGGTGAGTTGGCTGCACTCCTGGCTGCCTGCCATCCCAACGATGGCTTCGCCTCCAGTTCTTCCAGGCTATGCATCCTGCACATGGCAGTCCCCAGCATCAGAGGGGACAATACAGAACCAAGAGTAATAGTACACAGAGCAAATTTTCTTCTCCGGGGGCTGAACAGCACCCAGCAGCAGCTCGGATCTCCCTGAACAGAAGGCTTCTTTACAGGCAGGGCTAGCAGGAGCCAGAGCCTAGTGCCCAAGCCAGACTGCACCCCAAACTCACACGGAAGCTCAGCTGCCCCCTTCTCCAGCCCTGTAAATCTCAGCTGTTCACCAAAGGCAGCGGACAAAGGTCCCCAGGCTGGGCGCTCTCCACTGCACGACCTCAGCGCGCTCACAGGAGCAAGGAAAAGCAGGTACAAGCTGAGAAAGCTCCTTTGTAGGAGCCTTTGAGGGGCTCTGCCTTCCTCTGGTGGGGGGGAAACACACAGAAGAAGGTCTTTTAACCACCTCGACTGCACAGCTTGCAACCGCCTCCATCATGCAGGGGTGAGCCCTGCCTGCCTCCCTCGCACACGGCTGCCATCCCGGGTTCCCAGCGGCAGGACCCAGGCTTCAACGCTGCAGCCAGCCAAACCCTGACATGCTTGAGATGGGGAAGAGACACAACCAACAAGGGAAATGTCAGGGGCTGAGGTCCAAAAACCATTTATTGACAAGAAAAGGATAGAAAGTTCACATGAAAGCAAAGCCAGACACGCAGGAGGAGGGACGCTGCTTTGTCAGGTTTCTTAAAGGCTTGCTGTATTTCTGATCTTTTGAACAGCCTCTTTGTCCCATTCCGTAGGATGCTACTTTGGGAAGGTAAGAGGTCTTTTTTCCTTCACTGAAGTGGCATAAAAATAAATCTGTCAGCTCATATTATATACATATGTATGGGCTGTATTTATTTTCTGTGGGAAAATAGCACTCTATCAGTACTTAAAATTAAGTATCGTTATTCTTAGTTTCTTTATCTTACTGAAAACTTTTTTTTTTTTGTACAGTAAATCTGAAATCTTCTTAAGTTAGGCAGCTCCACTACTTATCTGCAATCTTTTTAGGCACAGATGCAAGGTATGGCTTATATGCCAGCGTGCTCCTGCTGTTTGAGAATGACTCCTGCTGCCTGCTCAGATACTTCAGACCCCATCACCCAGGAGAAAAACTGCTTATCAGACAACCTGGGCACATCATACAGAGTACAGCAAAACCCATGGCGTTTGCTACAGGACATCTAATCTGGATCCTAACAAACAGGAACACCTAGGACACAGGGAAAGCTGGTGGTGGGGAAGGACCAGTGCAACATGAGAACACAAGTCAGGGTTCACTTTCTTTATAAAACAGGCAATATCTGTACAACATGGCCGCAGCCACAGGTGCCTGGCTGGGACAGCAGGAAATTTAATACCAGAGGTGAAAATCTTTCCCGTCTCTTTTTTCTTTTGGACACACGAGTCTTACATCTGTGTTGGATCATTGCAAAGCTTTGGTGAAGCTGGAGGACATTAGCCATCAGAAACCCACCCATCCTTTGGGGTGAGGGCTGCCTTCCACAGACACTGTTGGGGACTACCAAACCATGGGAGCCAAGCGACAGCCATGGAAGCAGCCTGAGTTTCCAAAAGCCTGGCAAAATGCACCAAAAAAAATGCACTCTGTTAGCGGCAGAACTGCAAAGACTGGTGTGATGGAGAACTCGCTCCCTGGCTTCTTGGCAAAGCGTGGGATTTGCCACATGAAAAATCACACCTTCAACACAGTAGCCTGGCTGCCAATAGAGGGCAATCCTTTTTTTCTTTCCAGAGCCACAGTTAGTCTCCAAACGCCATTTAAAAGACAGCTGCAGCTATAAAAGGCCCAAACATTTCGAAGTTGACTCTCAGTAAGATATGCAGGCAGGATGGGCAGACACTCGCCCCACCAGGGAAACAAAAGCAAGGACACGGGTAGGATGAGAGACAGCAAGTGACAAATGTGCTCTGAGATCCTCCAACTGACCGAGAGCCACACAACTCTTGGACACCATGAGATAAAGATGAGGCTCCACGCACCAGCTGACCCACCGCGTTGCAGCCCAGCTCGCTCCTGTGCCCTGGGGAAACCTGCCCTCCAGCCCTGCTGCGGGCTACTGCCCTCCCCAGGCCAGGGACACCTCCACGGGACTGGCACATGCAGCCTCAGCAGGGGCAGGACAGTGGGGAAGTTGATAAAAAAATAATTAAAAAAAAAGCAAGAAAACCCAGCCCAGCCAAAGCAACCAACATCAAGAGCATGGCAGGGGGAAGGTTTATCATCTGCAACTTGAAGGCAGCTCAGGAAGGAATTCCTGCTTTGTCCAAGTCCAGTCTTTCTCTCCTAGAGACAGAAGTCGCTGCTGGAGGCGTGAGGGTGATCTGGCAGCGCTTCTGCCCCGGAGTGCAGCTGGCAGGGGGGAACTGGGCTCTCCCCCAGCACCGGGCAGCCTCTGGGGAGTCCCATGGGAGCACTGGGTAAAACACAGATGCTTTCAGGCTAGGAGAAGAGAGAGAAAACACAGCGTTGAGGCATTCTGCAGCGTTTTACTAGTATTGATCAGGCTGGTGCCCAGAGGAGGCTGGCAGGAGGGGGAACAGGTCTGCTCCTGCCCTACCATCCTCGGTGGTACAGGGGCTTAGCAGCGACCCCATACACATCCCCACACCTTCCCCCAGGTCCTCTCTTGCTAATGGCAACCCGTCACTTCATTGACAAGAGGCTGAAAGTACATAGAGGGCAAGTGCATCCAGCCTCCTCAGCTGGCACTAATTTTCACCTACTGAGCTGCTAATTGACCTTTGCAGAGCCTGACCAGGTATCACAGCCCTGCAGCTCACTCCTGAAACCTATCTGTAAGTCACAGGCACCTGGACTGCATCTGAAGCAAGCACCTGGGTCTTGCACCCTTACTGCACTCCTAGCAAGCCAAAAACATGCCAGCCACATGGGGTAGCCACTGAGCTCTAGAGATGTCAGGGCTGTTCTTCACTGGTCCTACAAGCTCCCAAATCCCTAGGCAGGACCAGAGTCAAGCTCTTCAACAGAGCTAGAAGGTGCCTGGTGTATCGAGTTGGAGGAGACTGAGAATGGGAGGACCTGAGGTGCAAGGTATGGCCTTCAGGAAGAAGCAGAAGATGCTTTGACAGCATTTGATGGCCCCAGAGGTTAACAGAGATCCCTGTGAGACAGCAGGGCACCCTTCCAGTAGCAGATGATGTCTGTCAGTGAGGAACAAGCTACCCTGGGGACACTACTCACCAGGGCAGAGCTGGATAAGCGGGGAGGCAGGACAGACCCATCCCAGACATCTCACCTTGCCTGGTGGTGCTGCAGGCTGGAGAAGCATCACTGCAGACAGGCTCCTCCAGGACCTACACCAGCTCTCCATCCTACCAGCCCCAGCCCAGCAAGCTCACAGCCCTTACAGACATGCATGGCATCTGCATCAGGGAGAGGGGGAAGGGCCAGGCAGCTTTCATTCCCTATGCCCTCCCCAAGCAGCTCCATTTTGGGCTGTTGGCTGCAGTCCCCAGAGAGTAATTTGTGAGGACAGCCCTGAAGGGCACCGTGATGCTTGGATCCAATGCTGCAGACCTCGCCTTGTGATGCTGGAGAGCTAGCAGCAGCCGGATGGGCTCTCAATAGGGGTTGTGCACAGGCCAGGGGACATTTCCACAAGGGAAAGACACTGTGATAGAGCAGATCTTCATCTCACATGTGCTTTGTACCACCCTTCAAAGTTTACCAGTGCATGGCTGGAATTGTACAGATTCCTGTACAGAATTCCTGTACAGAAATGGCAATTAAAAAAACCATGTGGAAATCAGACCCAGAGACAGCCACCTCCTAAAGGGAAGAACCCACACTCTGCTCTTTTGCTCTTCAACTCTTGGCGCAAAGAAAAGTCCCTAAAGTCTTCCTTTCTGGCCATGCACCAGCTAGAGCAAGGTGATTCCTGTCTACTGACCAGGCAGCGCATGCCTCCCTGTGCTGAGACCCCCAGGAAATTCCAGCACAGAAAAAACTGAGCACAAGAGCGGAGAGAAGCCCTTACCCTGAGCCTGCTCTCCTGGCTCAGCGCAGAGGCGTATGTCCCATAGGAGCTCAAGGGAGTCTCCAGCGGGCTGCCGATTCTCCTGAAGCACTCTGCAGATGAGCTTGGAAAAGGGTGCTGGGACATGCAGGGAACAGGGCTCGGCTGCTTCTCGGGAATAAGCTGGTATGAGGAGGGGGGGAAAAACCCAGAGTATGGAGCCATCTCTTCCTGGGACGCCCTGCTGCCTGCAGTTTCCATGCTGTTCAGGTTAAAGTGTACCGCCGGCACGCCAGGCCCTGGACTCAAGCATCCCTGGTGCTGGGAGATCAAGTCTTGGCTGATGCCATAAAAACCAGGCTGAGCTGGGGACCCCAGGAGTGGGCAAACATAGTCCTGCCAGGGGCTGGGGCTGCTGCTGGGAAGGAGGTGTGGAGCGGAGTCGGGGCTGTGGCCGCACAACCCATCCATCAGCAAGTGACGGTGTTTCGGCTGGCTGGGTGGTCCCATGCAGCCCTGGCACTGGCCGGGCAGGGAGAAGGACTGGCGAGCATCTTCTTGGGTGGGATGCATGGCCAGGAAGTCACCCTCCAGCTGCTGAGCCCTGGGTGGCTCCTGCGGGCAGGGGGCTTCCGGGGGTGAGGCAGGCACCTTGTCCCATGGGGTGCACCGTGCTGGCTGGAGGAAGCGGAGCAGACCCTCCTCCCCAGCTGGCCTCCACTGTGAGCCATCAGACGGCTCTTCCTCCTCCTCCTCCACCGGCTCCAGCAGCAGCGGGGGCAGCTGCCCTGGCACGGTGCGGAGGGACTGTTCCCACAGCGGAGCAGGGGGCCGGCCCGGGGCAATGCTGGGCTGCACCACGTGCTGGGGCAGGCACTGCAAGTCCTCGTCCTCCACGTGGGCTTGGTACGTAGTGGTGCCTCCACGCGGCCTTGGGGACATGCCTGGCAGGGGACAGACCTGTTGTCCTCCCTCGTGCTTGTTCACCAGAGTGGCATGGATGTAGGAGAGAATCTTGTTGCTGGCGAGGCAGTCGTTCAGGGACGGGGTGTGGTCAGGGTCCATATTGACCATCACCATTTTCTCATCCAGCAGCAGGAGCTCCAGGTCTTCGGCATTCAACCCCAGGCCCTCCAGCGCACTGAACAGCTCATTGTTGGAACAGCTCTCATCACTCTTAATTGAGAGCGAGTCCAGGGTGGCCAAGAGAGGGTCCTCCTGCTGCAAATCCACCTTTGTCTGCTCCTCTTTGTCTGCTTGTTGGCTGTCCCCACTTGAAGAACCTGGAGCAGCACCCATACTCCAAGCATCTCCTCCTGCATCCAGCAAGGACACGTCCTCGAGGTGATCCACAAAACTGCTACTGAAGGAGTGGTTAGGCGCGGGAGCTGGATGGGAGACGTACACCGCCTTGTCCTGTCGCATCACGGCACCCAACAGAGAACTGGGGTCAACGCCATCCTTCTGGGAGTGCCCTCCGTGGCTGTGGGAAGTCTTCTTGGACTTGCTGGTTTTCCCTTTCCTCTGCAAAGGGTCAGGGAAGCCTGAGAGAGGGTAAGCACTTTGGTATAAGAGCGCCTCTCCTGTAGCAAAGGTAAAGGGAAGGTGCATGGACCGTTTCCGAAGGTGCTCTCCTCCTTCTTCATCTCTGCAGGGCAGGAAGAGGAGACTGGGGCTTGTATATGCACAAACACATGCCGCGAACTGCTTCTGCAATGGATAATTGTGATTCCTGCAAGCCAAAGCCCCTTTGCTACAACCAGTGTCCATGTACCAAGCAGAACCACACCCATATACATTTACGTAAAAATACACACACACATATTTTGATATATACGCACACATAAAAACCACACATCTGTAGCATAACCAAGAGGATACTTAAAATGCAAAGGGTAATAGAGCTCTGCCAGACAGAAGTCACAGCTTTGCCCTGTTCATCTATGCTGCAGCCACCCCTTAGAACAGGGATGTCGGGCTGCTGCCGTACAGCAGACACATTTGAGGTCCTTTCTATACCTGCACCCACCTGTCCTTACAGCTGCTGGAAAGCAGCCACCAGTCTCCCCAGGCTAAGTCTGGACCTGTACCCAGACACCAGAGCTGCAGGGCACTGCTCAGCACTCTCCCCTACTTGCAGGGTAGCCTTGGAGAGGGGGATGTGGCTGAACAGCATCAAAGCACAGTATTTTATGGCTGCTCCTTTAAAAGGCACAAGAAGCAATGACGAATCAACATCCTGCCCTGCTTGGGGCATCCCAGAGCCCACACCAATGGAAAAAGCCAGCCTGTCCCCATCCCAGCCTCGGCTGACCCGGATGGCACTTACACGAGGGGTCTCTGCGTGACAATGATGTACTCGGGCTTGCCGTTCTTGTAGACGAGCCGCGCATTGGCCTGCACCCACTTCCAGCGGTTCTCCTTCGTCAGCAGGCGGAAGACCGTCAGGCCGCTCTCACCCGTCTTCATCACTGCCAGGAGGAAGCATGTGTGCCGAGGGCTGTCAGCATGTCACCGGAGGCAGGGCTGCCTCCAGCAACGCTGCTGTTTCCAGCTGGGATAAGCAGGTGGGGTCACAGCAGTAGCACAGCTGGCACACGCAGGGAACACCATCCCAGCTAAATACCCTTCACTACACACCACCCCAAGCTCCCTGCAGTGACAAGAAGAGTATCACAGCAAGGCATAAAGCAAAGCATCCTATGGGGAAAGAGCTGCTGGGCTTGACACGGCAGCCAGTGGAGCTGCCCGTAACCCAGCCCACTCATCAGCCTCAGAGGTGGGCATGAGGGACCGGGGAAGGGACTCTTACTCCTGACATGGTTCTCGGCACAGTACAGCATGTCGGCAGCATGGACGAACTGGTAGCCGGTGCCGCACATCCGCAGCTCTGCCTCGGTGTAGCCCAAAACGATCTTCCCTCTGTGGGAGACCAAGAACACACTCAGCTCAGAGGCAAAGCTGCAGTGGGACATCACCCAGGCAGAGTATGGGCCGGCACACTGGAAGCCCGCAGCATCACCCTTCAAATCAGCTCTGCTGCTTACTTGGCATCGCACGCCAAGGGGGTGAAGTCCAGCTTGTGCTTCGTCCTGAAGATCATGTTCTTGGTTCGGATCTGCAGGATGGATGGGGGCTGCAAGGGAGTGGAGATAGCAAAGAGAGCAAGCTGGGGTGGTAGTGCAGACCCGTCTTCAGACCTTTTGTTCTGTCCGTGAAGGAATTTCAGCCTGCCTTGAAGGTTTAAAGCCTGGGAAGAGAAGAAAAACTCAGTGTCACACAGAAAACTGGGTGGAGAGAGAAGAGAGGGTGGAGAGCTGCACAGAAAGCAAGCCATCTTGCTGCAGAGTTGATGCAAATAATCCCTTGCAACTTGTCCCTTGTGATTCCAGTGCTCCCTACTAAAATAAGATGGAGGATCAAAGTGATGCTATGCTGAGCTCCCTGCAGCAGCAGCCTGCTGCCTTCTCCCCCTGCAGCCAGCCCAGGGCTTGGATGCACAGCAGCTGCAGGACTGAGCACATGCTGCAGTTGCATCAGGGCATTGCGCAATGCATGGGCTGCTTTGCATTTTAACTGAGCTGTATCACAGCCCCGTCAGGGATCGTAGTGTTGCTTCTAAACAACAGACAACCAGGACTTTGTCTTCGTATTGAGTTTCTAAACTGAAGCAGGATGAGAGAGAGAGAGAAACAGCATTATTACACGTGTGGTTATGAAGGTAAGAGTTAACCCTGTTAACTTGCAGCAGAGAGGAGGAGGGATGAACACCACCTACTTGGTCTTAAGAGACGCCTTTAACACAAAAACCTGGCAAAATGTGTGGAGGAAAAGCACTTTTGTTCAAGATTCAGCATCTCTGAGAAGAGAGGAACAAAACCCACATGGAGAGGTTGTAGGTACAGACCAAACCTATGAAAAACAGCAGAAATATCTCCTTGTTGAGACAAGCAGGTGCTGCACATGGAAGAAAGGAGCACTGGGTATTTCAAGGCCAACTTTTATGCTCCAGCAGTGACATGGACCCCTCAGGGTGACCCTGCACCCCTCCTGCTGTAGAGGTCGCAGTGTGGGTCTGTACTCACCAGGAAGCCGGAGGAATTATCCAGGAGGCAGCGAAAGCGGCACACGAAGCTCCTTTCCAGAAAGGAGGAGTTTTCTGGGAGCAGCTGCTCCGGCTTGTAGGCAACAGCAGAAGAGCTGAGACTCTTCCCCCCTGTAAGAGAGAGGGACTGGGAAAGGAGCACGCAAGTATGCCCAGCGAGGGTTGGAAGTCCTGAGAAAGGGCTGAAGGTCCCCAGCATCGGGGGCTGCGGCAGTTTGCAGAGCACAGCAACAGAAACTCAGGGAAAGCCACAATGTTTGGACGAAGCCATGGCTTGAGCCACAAGGACTCGAGCCCCATGCAAGTGATGGCAGGGAGCTGGGCTCCCCAGCGTACACGGGGGGCTACACATCTTGTGCCAGCCAGGATGCCTCGCTCCCAGCCTGCGTTTACCTTCTGCAGGAGGCTCACCCTCGGGAGCGTGGGGTGGGTTGAGTGCCCAGTGGAGGTTGCGCCTGAATTCCTGCTGGTCCTCAGTGTGGATCAGCTCAAAGACACTCTGGTGCATGACATCTGTCTAGAGGAAAAAAGCAACGCGGGAGCTCTGTGGGCTGCCCCCAGGCATCAGTTTTCACGTCCCACCTGGAAACAGGCTGTCACAGCCCCAACTGGCCATATCTCGCCCAATTTCCCTGGTGCTCAACTAAGTTCCTGGCTGAATGAGGTTTGACACCTTCCACCAGAGCTGACGCTGGTGGGAACAGACATCTGGCTCTAAGGACCCCTTGCCTATGTTGGGCCAGACCTCCCCGTTGCCCCATCCTAAAGAGCCACTGCCATCAGCAATACCACTCCCTTCTTAATAGCTCATCCCCGTAACATGGTGTCCTTCGAAATCCTAGTGCTGACTTATAGGATGAGATGAAACATGGGAACAAAACAGCAGGAAAGCCACCCCAGCCCTACACTGTTACCAAGAGAACAAGGCACCTGCTCTGGGAATTGCTCCCTCTGCCCAGGTGGACAGTCCTCATCTACCCCAGATGTTGGGGAAAGCCAGCTGTGTGGGAGCAACACCAAACCACAGTAACTAAAGGACTGTAGGCAAGTCCCACTTTCCCATAAATCTGACCTAGTGCCTTCCAGGTTACCTGGGTGCTCTGATAACTACAAAGCATTGGAGCCTTATGGGATTTGCCAGGGGTCACCCAGAGGAGTGGGTGCCCAAAGGCACACTGGGCAGAGAACCCCAGGCATCTCACCATGGCATTACACAACGGGGCCATGAACCTATAGCCTGTCAACATGGCTGGTGGAAAGCATCTGTGGGCTAGCAAAGTTGCTTTGATACCTCCCCAAGACCATGTCTGGCAACATGGGGTCCAAACTCACCAGACAAAGAAAAAGCCCCACGCAGTCCCCCAAGACCCTGTGATCCCTGCAGAGCCTCCTCCTCACAGGGAACTTGTGGCTATTCACCACCACCGAGGAAAAATCCACTCTGCAAACCCACCACAGCAAGTCAGAGGTGTCCCACCAACCTGATGAAATCCCAGATAGTCCTGAATCGTATGTGAGGAGTAAAATATCAGTCCTTCCGACGTCACCACCAGCACGAAGCCGTTGAGCGCCTAGGGGAGAGAGGAGATTGACAGGTACACGCCACGTTCACATCACCATTTTCTAGCTGGATGGCGAGTTTCATTCTGGTCAGACACTGATCACTCAAGTCCTGGCTGGTCCCAGCTAGCAGGCAGCTGAGCCACTGCCCCACCAAGAGAAAGGTGTAGGGCAGGAGACAAATCATGAGAAAACCTGGAAGGAAAGGAAGCTCTTCCCAATGGCATCTCGCTGTCGTAACACTGGGTACTGCCCTGGCTCTCACCAAATCCACCGATGCACTGTTCAAGCAGCTTCTTGGTTTCATACCCTTCTTGCAGGAAGGGAACAGCACCAGAGACCTCCGTTCTTGCAATTGCCTCTATGCATGTACCTTGCCACCGTGCCAGAGCACACGCAGCCAGAACACAGGTTTTCGCAGACCTGATGAGCCTGCTCTACCTAGCAGAGGTCAAGGCCCGCAGCTCATTCTCAGATTATCCTCCACTCTGCCTCGCTTGGGCAAACTCCACTGAAGGCTGGGCAGAGAAAAATGGGGATCAACACTGGCAGAGCTGTGCTCACCAAGAAAACAGACGGTACCTTCTGCTGGGTTTCTCTGAGGTCACGTAGCTCTTCCATACAGCTGCCCGAGCGTACCCTAATCCAAACTGATGGAAAACTTTGCTTCCATCCCGGGAGCATTCGCTCAGACTCAGGTTTGGACATTTATACTCATCCTATGCGAAGAGCAAATAAAAATCTCAGAACGGCTTGCAGAAAGAACCGGACACCATCAGGAACTGGTCCATTCTGGTATTCCGGCAGAAACAAGCCTTTCTGACAACCTTGAATCAAAACAGCCTTTCATGTCAGCTTCATTTAATGTTGACCCGCATCTACCTGGGTGGCTCTGCTCACGTACTTCCCATCCTCCCCACAGCCCGGAAGGGTCTTGGCAGCTGCGCGTGAGGCTGGAAAAGCCGGGGGACGTTCAGCGGAGAGCAAACCCACTGCAGATCACTGCACGCTGCCAGCGTTGACTGGGCATTCCCTGCTGCTGCTTGGCCCATGTGGATGGGGATACTCCTGCTGGTTCGGGAGAAACCTGCCCAGCTCCTGGCCCCGCTTGCATCCCTCCTGTCCTCCCCAGGTGCCAGAGGAGAGGCCTGGAGAAGGACCATGGTGTGCCTGCCTGGACTGTCCATGGGCAAGGAACAAGGCCTAGAAAGGTGTTGTCTTCACTGCCCACTCCCTCCTCCCACATCACTCACCCTGTGGTCGAGGTGGCCAACCCAATGCTGCAAAGAGCCTTAACTAGAGAAAACTGGAAAGGTGAAAGCTAAAGCGTAAGAGTTTGATTTTTGAAACTGTAGCGAAAACATCTGATTTCTGAAAAGCCATTTTCTTCCAAAGCAGGAGGGAGGACAGGCTGAGTCTGGTCCCTGGACTTGGGGGAAAACCACAGAATTGTTGGTTGACCTTGGAGTACCTTTTCCTTTCAGCAAATAAATGATTCACCCCAAACTCACACCCGGCAACCACCTGCTGCAAGGCACTCGTCCAACCTGCACAGCACCATCCTTCCAAAGCACCACATGGCAGCGAAAGGACCAAGCATCGGTGTTCATGGGGGAAAGGGATGTCTGCAGCCACCCGCACCTGGGATGCACACATTAGCCACAAGATGCTCTCAGCCACGCTCCTCTTCCTCTGGAGCTCTCTCCCTGCATGGTGTACAGATTTAAACAACGCAAACACCCCGTCCTGGAGCATGTGCTTGTTCGTGCATGCCCTCCACCCAAACAGGCTGAACACCATGCTCTGTTTTCACAAAATAAATACTCAAGCTCCTTTCCCCGTGCAGGCTCAAAGCACCAAGCCATCCCCACAGAAAGTAGCAAATGCAGCCATCAATCCAAAGTTTCCGATGCATTTTTAATGCTACACAACTTACATATTTTACAGTTCACTGGCCCTTCCATCCTCTCCTCGAGCTCCAGGACTGCAAAGTCAACACCCAAGGGAGCACTGCGTTCCCAGGCAGGAATGGGCTGAGCTGACAGGAGCCTCCACCTTCCTCAAGAGGAGCTCATCAGCTTAACAAATTTGGGAAGTAATTTGGGAGTTTTCTCCAAGCCAGCAGCCCCAGGGCTGGCAGGACAGAACACAGGAGAAGGGACCAGGGTGCTGGCTGGCAGTGTCCTTTGCACCTGGAGATCTGTGAAGATGAGAAGGTGCAGAGGAGCTTCCTGACCAGTTTGGGAGTGCGGCTGCTGTCCCAGGAGTCCTGGCTTTTCATCCCTGCTCTCTGGCTCCAGGCAGGACCTGATATGCAGGACAGCATTGCTAACACAGGCACCGTCAGGATCCAGGGGAGCACCCCGAAGTGCTCCTAAGCACTGCAGGCACTGCACCAGCCTTTGCCAACCATGGGGGGCAAGCCCCAGTGGCGCAGAGCCAGTGCTTTGAAGACCATGTCATCCCTTTGCCAGGACTGGAGGCAGGCCCACAGGAGCCTCCCCTTGACCCTGAGTGGCAGGCATTGCTCTGCGACTCAGTTTCCCCAGCTCTGAAATGATCCCGACAGACTTCCAGTAAACACCTTCAAGCCCATGGTGCTGCCTAAGAGCAAAGGCCATGAAAACCCAAGAAAATGACCAGTTTAGCTCCCCAGAAGCTGAACAGCTTTCACAGCTGTGAAAGCTGTGACAGCACCACCTGGCCACCCCTCCCTAAGGGCAACAGGTCCCCGTGGGGACACTCCTGCCAGCTCGAAGCAGGAGTCCTCCTGCAGCGTGGACCCCAGAAGCCCTATGGCTGTCCAGAGCCAAAACCATCCTGTACCACTAACATGGCTGCAGGCAGGGAAGCCACAGTAGCCAACCCTGGCCTGCTTCCTCCACTTCGTAATGTATAGACATCAGGATTAATTAGGGTCTAGTGTGTAGTCTCAGCCAAGTCCAGCTATTGTTGCTGCCAACTCCTGTTTCATTGTCCAGGTCTGCGTTTCTCCCCCCTCTCCTTCCCTTTATTCTGGGCACAAACACTCTCTCTATTTACTGGGGTTGATCTCAGTGTGTGGGAATCTGCTGCAGAGGTTAATTAGTGTTGACAAATGCACTTTAACCCTTTGAGCAGCTTCGGAGGCATCACTTTGCCACAGCAGCAGCAAGCAACATCTTGCAGAACTCTGTCCTTCCCTAACTGCACTGACCAGCAGGCTGATTTAATATCCTGCAGCCAGCGACATGGACCTGCATTGCTGTGCACCTGGGCAGAGGTGGTCCACCCAAGTTCTCAGCCTTGCCAAGGCCTTGGCCCCTTTAGAGGCATTTTCAGGCTTAACCCCAGTTTAAGATACCTTCCTCTGCTGATATTGCTGCTGGAGAGAGACTTGGTAGAAAAGGACAGGCCAAAAAAGTAAGGCTGAAAAATTAGAGGAGGGGAAGGGAAGAATCAGGGCAGACTGAGACAAGACAAAGGAATTTTGGATGTCAAAGGTGACAGACCAGGTAGAAGCAGGTTTTTCAAACACATAGGAGCATTTCCTTGTGGCAGGGAGACAGGTTCTGAGCCCCTGCTGTGTCCAGCATCACACAGACAGGCCCCTGGAAAAGCCAAACATAAACCCAGGCTTTTAAGACCCAGCTTGGTACCTCTACAAAGATAGCATCAAGTTGATAAGCAGGACATCAATCCCCAGCAAGTCCTGCTGAGCACAATTTTGTTATACTCACAGCGGAAAACCCTCAGTTTTTTGGTTATTAACCACCTTGGCTTTAGCCTTTCTCTCACTAGACACTGAGATCCTGGCTCCCCTGCTCTCAAG
Organism: Ciconia boyciana; assembly: GCF_034638445.1. Lineage (NCBI taxonomy): Eukaryota > Metazoa > Chordata > Aves > Ciconiiformes > Ciconiidae > Ciconia > Ciconia boyciana. The sequence continues at coordinate 43,939,925 of NC_132943.1, read as the reverse complement.
CAGGACAGTAATTATACTTACTGTTAAGAGCTGAGCAAGCTTTTGGAAAGGAGCTGGGGCTGACCAGCACGCTCGCACTGCTCTGGACAACAGCCTGGCAGGGGAGAGTGCTGCAGCCCGTGCTCAGGTGCCAGGCGTGGAAGGAAGGGGAGACCCGTGTCCTTGCGGGACCTCATGCTGCCGGAGCCTGACCTCTTCCTATTCACCATGCACGGTTTGGAGACAGGAGACAGACACGGTTTTTATTCATCTCCTGGCGTCTCTGAATAAACCATGGAATCAGCAGGCTCAGCCCAGCCATGCTGCAGCATCACCAGCGCTGCCTCCAGCGTCACCAGCGCTGCCTCCAGCATCACCAAAGGAGTCAACTATATGCCTCTCGCAGAGCTCCCAAGATACATCCACGTAACCTGTGTATATGGGCTGACCATATGGCCCATCAGCACCTATCTATGTACTTGGTGTCATGCATCACTGCCCGAAAACCAGGGAAGACTTCCATGACATTTCATTCCCTGTTTTCACCAGTGTTTGGACAATATCCCTGAGTCAGGACCAGTGTGCCCATGTTGAAAACCACACTCAAAACGTCTTGCTCTGCTTGGCTCCCATGTCACACCTATAGCCCATTTACACACGAGGGCAGAAAAGCAGAAGAGCTGAATCTCTGTGGTCAGAAGTTTAGCACTGCTTCCACCGAGATGGAGGGGATTCTGACACCCAAACAATTTACAGGTGGCAATTTTCTCCAGGAAGGATGGGAAAAAGAGAGGAGAAGCAACACAGTTTCCGACCCAGGGACCTGAAGGGGTCATAAACCTCTGCTCAGTCAGAAGCACTATGAGACACACCACAGGAAATCACTGCTTCACCAAAACATCCTGCAATCAATAACAGAACATTCTGCTTTTTGGGCAAAATTCAAAGGAGCTGGAAAGGGCACAAGAGGAAAATCCCTTGAAGGCATCTGCCAGGGAGAGGTGGCCAGCGAGGAGCACTAACCTGTAGGAGCAGCTCACCCTCTGGTACCGCTGCTGAGCCCGGAGCTGGTCCGTTGCTGCGGTCTCCATTTGTCTCCACTTCTTTGGCACCGTGATTCTTTAGAGCAACTGCATGAAGCAAAGGGAAGGGACTTCAGTGCTGCAGTAACACACGCAAGTCGCCACCACAAACATCCAAAATGTGGACCTGGCTGCAAAGCTTGGGCAATGCACTGCCAGGGGAAGCTGTGATGTACTTCCAGCCCTTCGCTTCACCCCTCAAAAGAGTTGATTTTAACAGGACATTTTTCACCCACCCAATACCCTCAACAACTTTTAGGTTTTTTCCTCCTTTTTTTTTTTCTCTTAGACCTTTAACAACCAATATCCTCAACTTCCTTCCCCGCCCGCCCCACCCCTAGACCTTTAACAACCTACAAGCAAAGCGCAGTGAAAGGCAGGGATCAGACAGGCATCAGCAGAATAACTATGAGGTCCTGTGTTTAGCAGCAATTACCTGCAACCAGTAGCACAAAAGGACATGTTTAGTGAGCTCACTAGCTGGAAATCTCTCTTATCATTTAGCAATAGCAACCATGGAGGTCCCCACTCCCGCTGTGGACACAGGGTGAAATCCTCACACCACTCCTTGCAAACAGCAAAAGCCAGCCGTCAGTGCCACACCATGCACACCCCACTGGCTCTCGGGGCACAGCAGCAGCTCTGCTCTTGCTGGGGGAGTCACTGCACCCAGCATTTCTTTGCGACGCTGAACCAGAACGGATCAGCTCATGCATGCCCTGACTCTGCGAAGGACAGCCAACCAACAGCAGCGAAAGCCTGCCCTACGCAAAAGGTATTGCGGGAAACCCCCCTCTCTTCCAGGATAACGAACATGCCATTTTGAAGGGTACAATCTGGATAGTCTGGTCGAGGATGTCTCATTACAGTTCAGCAACATAGTGGGTTTATTCAATCAAATTAAAGGCAAGCCACAGCTCACAGTGGGAGAAAAACAACATGGAAAAACGCAGACATGGATACAAATGTGGACACCCGAGATCGCAGGCAACCTAATAGCGATCGATGCACAATAAATACGGATGAGGAAATCTGTCACTCAGTTTAACTAAAAGATGTGCCTGTAAATTTTGTACTGTGCTCCCCGAGAGAACAAATCCCAGGGATATTTTAGGGTAGATAATATTGAAAGAGTAAGATGACAACAAGTCTGTGCATGGCAGACCTGTCCAGGAGACAGCAGAGAATGTAGCAAAGCCGGGAAGCTTCTTGCAAGCACCGCAAGGACAGAAGCCAGCATTTGGCCACCATTAAACCAGCTGCTCCCACCGGTACTTGGGAGGAAAGGTGTGAGGCACCAGCACCAGCTACCACTGCAGCCTGCCTTTGCTCCTGCTCAGGCAGAGCAAAAGCTCTTTTGAATTTGCTTTTCCCAGCTTTTGTGCTACATATGCCAAGGAGCTGCCACGCTCAGATGTGACAGGAGCATCAAGTGGACCCTGGAAGTAATTTAACACCCCGTAAAGCTGTCAACAGGAGCAAAGCCACGAGCCGAGACAGAGCAGCAAGTCAGAAGGCACAAGGCACCAGCCACCACTGCGTAAACAAAACCAGGCTCTGTAACGCTCGGCTCGCTTTGTGTTTTGCCAAAGCGGCTGCTGAAACTCAGCTCCTCCATACGCATGCAGCAGATCCTGAAGGACCTCAGCACCTGCGTGCAGAAGCTCGTGGGCAAGCAGCTTCCCAGCCGCTGTGAAAGGTGGATGCTCCAGACTCATCTCTGAGCCTTCCAGGACCACGAGGTCTGCAGCTGAACCCAGCAGCACCCACGTTCACACAGCAGCCACGAGCAGAGGGGCTAGTTCAGTCTCCAAAGTGGAGTTCCCCCATCTGTCAGCATCTCTCTGCTGGGATAGGTAAGTACGTCGCAAAGGCATGCCATCCCCTACAGACCTGCTCTCTTCCACTGCCAGGGCTCACCTTCTATCCCAAAGTCCTCTGCATCCTCCGTGGGCATTTGCCAAGCATTGGCTTAGAGGTAGGTGGGAGCAAGGAAGGATGCTGTGGTCTGCAGAGCCTCACTGGTACGCATGTGAGGCGTTGGGGACAAAATGCACTTCCACCAGACACAGGACCATCTCAAAGATTGATTCTGCTCCGTAACCAAATGCAAAGCATGTCCTGGTTCTAATATTGCTTTTAATCAAAAGGAAAAAAACTGATATGGCAGCAAAACCCCTGCTTCTGGGAGGTCTGGGAAATTCCCCTCGGGCTCAGTCTGCACAGATTATTTCAGGAGCTATTTGAATACCGAGGAGCAGACAGCCTGGGATTAAGTTTGCGGCACGTGTTTGTACAACAGTGGGTCGGTCACAAGCGTGCTGGGGTGGACACGCACAGGCTGCCGCGTCCCGACTGCTCCTCCACCCTGAATGCTGTCTTGCTGCGAGCGCTGCTGCCCAGGGACCGCCCGGGGTCCCCTGCCTGGGTCAGAGCCTGATAAGCCTGCACAAAGTCCCGGGCACAGGCAGGCCATCAGGCAGAGCAGCGTGCAAGCACAGCGGCCACATCGCCCAGGTAGGGTCCCGTGGTGTGCATGGAGCAGGTTTCTGGCAGCGCCCTTCCAGCAACGCGCTTCTCTGATCCCTGGGAGCAAAACGTAGGAGCTATGAATTATTAAAGGTCTTCAGTCCTCCTCTCCTAGCTCCCAGATTGCTGCGCTGGAGGTGCAAGATAAAAATAAACCTGGATGATAGAAAAGCAGCTAAAGGGTGCTGCCCTCTACTCAGAGGTCTGGTTTAATGGCTTGATATTTCCCCGCAAAAGGAAAACTTGATCACAACTGCTGCCTAAAAATAGGCTTTGCTATCAGCATCTGGGCTGCTCCTAGGCTGTGGGGCCAAAGGAAACACAAGTTAAAATCAGAGGATGGCCCACTGTCCTCCATGCAGATGCCTGCCACCAAACCCAGCCTGCTTCTGCAAACAGGATCAAACCACTGGGGACGAAGGGCTGCTCTCATATAAACCAGAATCCCCGTGGGGGTTTTCCCATGACCTTCACCAAACGGTGCGTTTTCCATCCAAGCCACGCAAGTAATCCCAAAGATGACCCGCTCTTGGCTGCAGACATCTCAGGCTGGCCTCCCGCCTGGTGTCCCCTGGCTTTGTCTCTCCACAAATAGCCCCGCGCAGCCCCTCGGGTCAGCAATTCAGCAGAATTGTCGCAGCGCATCAGCCTGATGGAGCAGAGACGAGCGGGAGAGCCACCACGGCATCCTCCCCTCCCGCCCAGCTACCCCGGAGAAGGGAAAGGCAGGAACAGGGCGAGCTCAGCACCGGGGGAAGGGTGGCCTTCCCAACACAGCACAGGGCAGGCAGACAAGGTGCAGTCTTCACCCTCACTGTGTAACTGGGGACAGGTATTTGCTGGGGGCGGGGGGAAGAGAGAAGTGGCTTTTCCTGGGCTCCCTCACTCCGGCCACCAGCATCACCTTTGCCACTAGCAGCTGTGGAAGGAGGAAGGTGAGGAGAGAGAAGTTGGTCACCTGAAAGCAGCAAGGCTTGCATGTTTTTCCTGCTATTTCTTCAAAGAAAGAAAAAAAATATCTTCTGCCAGGACCTGCAGGCTATTTTGCCACAAAAAGGCTTTTAGCAGAGAGGAAGAAAATCTCTCCCCACCTGGCCCCGTCTCTGGGGAATGAGCTCCCTGCCCTCATCTGCCTCCCCACAGGAGGAGGATGCTTTCTGCACTGTGGTGGTCCTCACGCACAGGTGCCCATGTTGCTCGCCCGGTCTCTGCTGCCCGGCCCTGTGCTGTCTGCCCCCGGGAGCAGGAGGTCTGGGGGGCGAAAGGGGGTGGGTTTCCTCCCTCCATCTCCGGGACGGCGCTTCCCCCGCGCCCAGCCTGGGAAGCTGTTTCACATGATGCTGAAGGGACACCTTGCCGCCTACCAGGTTTGCCAGTGAACTCCTGAACCTGCCAGGGCTTTGCAGACCTGAGAAATCTCTACACCAACAAGCGGGTATTAACATTTTTGAGAGGATATCTCCCAGCCCCCTTCCCTCCACACAGCAAAACCTCCAAGTGGGAACAGGGTTTTGCATCAGCCCCTGGCTGCAAAGGAGGAAAATAAGATGACTTGGTCCCAAATCTACTCCAGGCATTGATGCAGGAGAAGCAGCAGAAGGAAACCCAACCACTTCACGGCTCTTCAAGAGCAGCGAGGGGTCGTGTCTCCCCACCACTGCTGGCACCATTTAAACAAGGTGAGGAAACACCGAACCCAGCTGCAAGTGATGGCAGGGATATCTCTATGGCAATTATTAGTCTGAGCAGGTCTTGGGCAGGGAGAGAGAAGCAGCATTTTGGTAATGGTGCTCCCTGCAAGCATTCTGCTGTAGGGCTCAATGCCCCAGTGTGTATCAGTCGCTCTCCGGGGGAAGGAGAGGTTGGTTGATTTATTTATTAATGAAATTGCCTTCTATTCACCTCTCTTTCTGTCATTTGTGCCAGTTCCCTGAAAAGCAGGTCTTCCACTCACATAGGGGTGAAAACCTTGCCGTGAGATATCTCCAGATCTTTTTGCACCCACCTCTCCAGCTCCGAGACGCTCACGGGCAGAGGGACCTGCAGCTCTGCTGCTCGGTACACACACCCTCACATTAAATAGCCCCTCAAAATTGTTTTCCTGCACTTTATTGCAAAGAAGCAGCAGAATATTGGAAACTTAGGGAAAAATAAAACCTCTTCAGGTTTCTTTTGAATAAACTGAGGTTGTTTCATTTTTAATCTAGAAGTTGCTTACACAGAAAAGTGTTTTCCACCCAGTAAGAATGATATTTTCCTTAAAAAAAAAAAAAAGAAAGAAAAAAAAAAATGGGTGCCCCCTAACATAAGAAAAGTTTTGCTGATGAGCTCCCATGGGTCCCAAGTAGGAGGCAGGCAATGCCTGCCACAACCCGCTGGCAGCGTGGGAGCAGGTGAGTTCCCTTTCCTACCGCAGCAGCCTCGGGTCGCCCATATCAGACATCACCTATCTCCTTCCTCCCTTGGCTTGGCAAGGTCCCTCTGCTAACAAGGGCTTGCAGATCCTCCAGGACCTGCCCCACCCACCCATGAGAGCAAGTGTATCCACCCAAAAAAAGCCAAGGAAGAGCCCAGCTCTCTCCCTCCAGCATGACGCACAAATTCTGCAATGCTCCAGTGAAACCAGCACAAGAGCTTTCGTTTCCACTGGTGGGAGCCCCGCAGGTGACACAGCCACAGCTCAGCAGGAGCGTGCAATGCAGAGAACAGCATGATGCTAAGGGAGCAAAATTTGGCCCAAATGCCTTCTTGATTGCCATGCTCAAACCGGTGGAAAGCTAAATTGCTGTTGTGAAGGCAGGCAAAGCACTGCAGCCTCCTCTCCGGCTTCTCCAATGGCATCTATGCTGTCAGCACGCAAAATCTGATCATTGCTCTGTCATTTATTCCACATGTTTTACAGCAAGCTTACATGTCTCCAACTATTTTAAGAAGCAAAGAACAGGAACATGCACTTAGTAAAGTATATCCTGTTCTGGGATTTTTTTTTTTCTTGTTGAGCATGAACTGAGCTCTTCCTAGCCAATGCAAAATTACTGCACTTCCACATACAAGGAAGATTTAGCGGATGTAGCCAGCAGCTCCTCCGATGTGGGGTGTTTGAAATGCATTAGAAGGAAGGAGCATCACGGAAACGTTGAGAGAAGCAGGCAGAGATTTGCTGAAACCGGGCGGCAGAGCAGTCTCCTCCCCGGCTTGCCAAACCATCCGTTCGTTTCTCACCGCTGAGCTGTACAGAGCCCATTTTCTAGCAACTGGCAAATACTTCTTGAGTTTCTCTTTGCTTATTCATAATGGATACTACAGTTTTACTTACCATTTCATAATACCTGCCACAGCTCCCTGTTGACACAAATTTCATTAAATAGATGAATTATTTATCCCTTGCCTGAACAATATGGATACACCACCTTCCATGAGCACGCATGGTGAATAATGGATGTCCTGTTAAAAGATCTAATTGCACTTTTAAAAGCAAGGAGGCTTTGACTACACATAGCTTTCTGTTGCATCTCCGAAGGCACTTGGGTCTCAAAGGGAGAAGCATGTGCAGAGGTTTAAACAAGGACAAAGAGGACAAGGACCTGCCAGGCTTTCCTTCCTTCTTGCAGCATCAATAGTGGTTTGAACCGTCCTGCTCCCACCACTCATCCCCCAGGAGCTTTAGGTGTGTGTCATCCCAGCCCTAAACCTTAACCTGGAGTTTCCTGACAGCCCTGCTCCCGTGCTTGCGTTTGAAGGAGCCTTGAGAGACCCCGGTTGCTTGTAGGCAGCAGAGCAGGCAGCCACCGAGAGCCCAGTGTAAACCCCAGGGATCCCCGACAGCCTCCTACCAGCTACTCTCATGAGAGCCAGGGAGAAATATTTGGCAAGGAAAGCACGCAGCAGGAAAATTGCCTACCTAAGGGAAGTCACAAGACTTTCCCAGCTTAAATTGCTCCTCCAAGGCCAGCTCATTACCTAGGCAATTAAGAGAGCAGGGTGATCACAGGACTAGGCTTTATTTTCTTAAACAGTCCCTTGGGCTTTATTGCTACAGCTATCTGCAGTACGTGGCTGAACAACTCAGGAGGTGGGAGAGCAGACGAAGAAAATGAGCAACGTTAGTCATCTCTGAACAAGTGCACATCGATAAACGCATGTCCCAATCTCACGTCCTCACCCCTAAGCAGAGGTTTCAGGGGCACAGTTATACAGTCTATATAACTATAACTATTAATAACTATATAATTTAAAGCACTTTTCCAGCCTGACCTGATGGCCAGGGAGCAGCTTAGGTACTTTTTAGGCCATCACAGCTCCAGCAATAACTGTCTGGATTTGTACCATAATTTAAAAGGTTAGGCTCAACCCTGAGGCTGCACATCGATCCTGTAGGTGCCACCTGAGATCTTAAGAGGACTCCGGGAAAACCCCTGAACCCTCAACACCCGCAGGAACGTTATTTTTTTAAAACACGTGGGAGAGGCAAACTGCTTGGGTTTTGGATACACAACACTAACCTTCCGTATATAACATACTATGCATAGCTGAAAACCACATACAGCCCAAAATGAAGGCTACATCTACCCTCTATCCACGATGACAGACTGTGCAGCTCATAATCCATCTTGAGCCAAAAATTTCTAATGCCACAATATGTGCCAGGGTATTTTCCTCCTCTCCTCCCAGCCAGTGATGCACCTGAGCTGCCCAGAGGCCATGCCTTCGCTGCCAGCAAGCCCAGCTCTCCGAGTAGGATGCTGCACACGGGCAGAGGTGCATCTGCATCCCCAAGGAGCCCCATTTCGAAGCAGAGTTAGCCCATTACTGGCTTACAGCAAGGCTCAGCAGTGGGGTTCAAGCACGCGCCTCTTGGCACCATGGACCAAGCTTTTCTTACCCCTCTTCCCATGGTTTATAAACCCCAGACCTGATTCAGAGCCCCACATGAAATGAAGGCTGCAGGTCAATTGCTGGACGTCAGTGCCACAGCAACCACAATGACCTCAAGAACATTTTGATTTAAGCCGAGCGACCAAACATCTGCGTTCCCAGAAGTGTGGTGCCCCATGCTCCCTCCTCCTGGCTTCAGTCTGAGGAACTGAAGCCGGGATAGGAGATTCGGGCTTCAGTTTGAGGAGAAGCTGTGCTGCGTCATAGCCCTCTGAAACAGCACAAGCCCATGAAAGCCCAGCTGCGATCAGTTCAGGTGACCACTGAGTCCTGGCAAAGCCCTGGTGTGCAGGCACCTGGGAACAGAGCCACCCGAGCACAGGTCCGTGACGGGACCCCCTGGGGACGCCGAGCTGGCCCCCAAGGGCAAGCACGTGCTCAGGGGGACCTAGCTCTCACACCCCAGAAGGGCTGGGCTCAGTGTAGGATGAGAAGCACAGCTTGGATGACCTTCCCAGCATGCTGCAGGAACAAACTGTGAAAGATACTTCTCCAAACTGAGCCCTTGCCCATTTTGAGGTCTGCTAATTTGACTTCCCACCAGGTGTTTAAGTGGACCAAGCAACACAGACATTATCCGACAGCCACACGACAAGGTGCCTTTGAGGCATCTTCCTTTTTTGCTAACAAATCACCATGCAGGGCAAGACCCAGCAACAAACCTTCCCCTAGAGCATCTTCCCTTCTTCTCTCCCCCCTTCCAGAGGGCGAGGAAAGCAGAAGAACAGGGACCCCCCACATAAGCCAGCAGCATTTGCCGGGCCCTAGCATCAAGGGGAGGAACGGGGAGGGATTAGAGGGGAGCAGCCCGCCAGGCACCGCTGGGCTAAGCTGCCGGCGCTCATCTGGTATGACGTGCCATGCAGACCCCGGCGTGGTGGCACCGGCCACGGGGTACAAGAGAGGGAGAGGAGGATGGCAGGAGCAAGGCTGCTCGGCAGCTTGGCTTCGCTGCACCGCTCTGAGGATGGTCCTCAGCGTTAAGGGGAGAGAGGAGGCGGCTCCTGGGCTTGGGGGAAATGCAGCCCACTGCGCCTGGCTCCTCGGCCCTGCAGCATGCTCCCACCTCTACCAAGCCACATGCACTGAAAGAGCTCCCCGCAGAACAGGGAGGAAGGTTAAGATAGGGAACGAGAATTAAAAATATTTGTCTCACCAAGGGGGAATAAAGTAGTAAGACATTTGGGGGGACTGTTGTAGAAGAAGAGAGACCTGGATAGGAAAGGAGAAGGTAGAAGCCCTTAAGTCAACTTGCACTGACGTTTGGATAGACTCTTGATTTGGAAGCCAACTTCAGCTCCTTTCAGCGCTCCTGGTCCAGGCTAAATGGTGCAGGGTTTGGGTCAGTGCTGCTTTACCCAGCAGGATGGGATGTGGGATGGGCAGGGCTGCGCCCCTCATTGGAGTCCACCTCTCTGGCAGGACACCTCTCCCAACGTCTTAAGTTCTCCCATGGCCCTGCTCCCGCACCTAAGTTCACCTCTGTCATGGTAAGCAGTGTTCCTGTGGACAGAAAGCATTTGTATATGCTTTGAGCTGCAAAGCCAGGCAACAGGGTGAAAGAAAGGCACCCGGCAGAGGAGAGCAGTGCTGCTCCATCACAAGAGAAGCCTCTTCCACCCCACCACAGATCAAACCTGGCACACTGGGGTGTGCTGGCTGGTGGCACAGCTGGCTCCCCACCACCCTCATTGGCCCTGCACTGTGCCACAGGAAAATCTGCTGTCCTGGGGCAGGCACTCTGCAATCCCAAGGCACTTTGCTGCTTTATGTCCTGAGAGCCAGAGGGTCCTTCAGATGGTCAGAATCAGAGAGAACCTCCTGTCTGACATCAGGACGCCTGTCTGCCCAACTTGCAGCCCAATGCTCGTCTAAACAGCGTTATATCGTTATTGCTGCACAAGGCAAAAAGCAGTGCCTCCTTCCAGGAGGAGACCATGGCCAAGAGCTATCATGGCTAAGAGTCCTCCTTCCCCAGAGATGCTGAACTCACGTGGCAAACTCCTGGCACTAAACTGCTTCCCGCTTTGTTAAACTGGAAAGATTTGCCAGACTGCAAAAAAAGGAACAGAATCAGCAGACAAACACACACACAGATGCTCTTGTCCTTTGGAAGAAGACAATCTGGCATCAGGGGCTTCACAGCAGACGCACCCAACCCGGTGCTTGGCATGTCACCCTGAGGAAATCTTTGTTTAGATAAATAACCCTGCTTAACAACGACAACATCTGATTGTCTCTAAATCACTCCGAAGATTAAAGAACAAAACACTGAACGGCCTTAAGTCCTCTGATTTCTATCACCTAACTGCAGGCCTAAAACCATGCTCCCAAACAAGCAGGAAGGGAGCAGGGACAGTGTCACTTTAGGCCAAATAAAATACAAAAATCCTCATACATGAAGGAAAAACATGTCTTGTTAAAAATCAAAGACCTGGCAACATCTCCCCAAACCAATGCTCAAAACTCCACTGTTCAGGCAAAAGCACGCACAGACGCTTCTTGCACGCCCTATCTCGGCCATCCCTGACAGCTAAGCACCAGGTTTGCTTCCACCGCACACCTCAGTCAATCCACCCCGACCTGTGGAGACTGGCCACTGCAATGTAAACACGGATACACCTTTAACAAGAGTTGTGAAGCCTGCTCTGCATTTTGAAGAATTTATCATGTGGCCTGAAGATGATTGGGAGCCCAAAACAGAATGAGAGAAGCTCCCAAAGATTTTACCAGTGACCAAGATCTAGAACCCACCTGGGTTTTAATCACTTATGCCCGTACAAATTTCCCCATACACAAGCTACGCATAAATCAAGATGCTGAAACAAAATTAAAAAATAATTAATTTTCAAATAGCCAGGAGGAGGAGACATACAACGAATCATTTAAGACGGGGGCTGGAGAAACAGCAGCTGGCATAAACCTGCTGGGTGAATTGATGTCAGTGATCATTCTCACCACCTGAGACCTGCCCCAGGAGGACAAGCTGCCAAGATGTTTCTCCTCACAAGGCATGGCACCACGCTCTGGTTTCTGCCCTTGCTTTTCCTTGGTCTTCTTTCAGGGAGCGCTCAAGCAGGGACATGAGCGAGGGAGAGGCCAGCTCCTCCTTCCTCCCCGGTCCATACGGGGCTTTGCACTGCCTGTTTTGAGCTGCCTTCTGACAGCTCTGGGATGGGCTGGCTGCTCTCAACAAACAAAAAAAGACCCCCAACCCCTTGCGTTTTCTGCTCTGATCTCACACAGGACTTGTCAGCATTCAGCAGCTAAAACAGCCTCCCTGGGATCCCGTTGCACATATCCAAGGGTGCTGAGCGGGAGTGGGAGCACACGAGCTCACCCAGCTCAGCAGAGAGCAGGCAGACTCCAGCTGCCCCTCCGAACCCTGTTCCCTGACAGAGCAAGGGAAAAAAACCCTAAACATGTGGATGACCAAAAAGAAGGGGGGGGGAGAAAAAGAAAAAGGCGAGGAAGGAATAAACAGAGTATTTTGAACAGCAGCCTTCTAAAGTTGAACTTTATCTGAGCTCCAGCACAGCTTGTCTGAGAACAACATCACTCCAGCATTCACACTGAAAGGGACCAAAATCACTTAAAATCATTTAGGTTTGTAGATGGGCTTGAAGAACTCCTTTTAAAGATTTTTTTTTTTTTTTAAAGCTGCAGAAAAGACTCAAGGAGGTCTGCAATCACTTGGCATCTAAAAGGATGAGGCTTTCCTCCTTCCCTCCCGCACCTGAATTACCGTGACCTGCCTTAAGCCAGACAGAGGCGGGTACCATCCCATCGCTTCAGACAAACTCGCGCGCTCAGTGGCTGGGAAGTTGGCACCACGAAATCAAACCAGATGGAATGACAGGAGAAAAGAAAAAATGCGAGAGAATCTCAGAACGGGATTTCCCAGTTTCTCACAATACAAAACCAAAGTACCCCACCGCGCCCAGGACGCAGGAACACCAAGCCCCAGGACGCACAGCCCTAGCAGGATGCTCGCAGGGCAGGGGACCGTCCCCCAGAGCCACGCTGGAGAGGACGAGCAGCCCCAGAGCGACTCCCGGTCGCACCAAGACCAGCCATTGCAAACCCGCCGTTTCGAGGAATCGCTACCGCCCCTCCGTTTTAGAAGCTTTAAGCGGCGAACTTTAAATTATGAACGTTTCAGGGGAAGAGCCAGGCCCGCCCTGCCCCACGGACTCCCACCCCGCGCAAGAACAAGCCTGCTCCAAACAGCCGCCCCACGCCGGCCCTCCGCTTCAGAGCCTCCGCGCGGGCCGTGGGCTTCTGCCACGGCGGGAGCCGGGCAACAGGCTCAGCGTCGCGAAGGCTGAGGCGGCAGAGCTCCTTGCCGGGCAGAAACACTGCGGGGAACAGCCGCTATCGTCCGACAAATCGGCCCGACACTGCAAGGCGAACAACTCCTCTCCGAGGCCATTCGTTTTTCGTTTCACCCGCTTGCCAATCCTGCAAGCGGGGTTTAAGAGAATGCAAAAGGGGGGGGGGGGGGGGGGGGGGGGACATTCAATGATTTGGGGTTAAAAAGAGAAATTACGGTGTTTCTGAGGTCATATGCAGCATTCTCAAGCCACTGCTATTTCACCAGGAAAATCCCGGCTGCCTCAATACCCTCCTGTGGGCTCCTATTAATTGCACCAGTCACAGCCCAGTGGAACGCAGACCATGCCTTTAACGCGGTCTATTTTAAAAGGTTCCCAAACAAACTGTAACCACATCACGGGTAACTATTATTCATTACCAGCACTCTGAGTATTCCACCGGTCTATTAGAAGAGGGGAAAGGAAAAAAAAGAAGTGACTTGCATCGTGAAACTTTCCAGCCGGGCTGCACAATACGCCGCTACCCTCGCCGCTCTGCCTGCCAAAGCCTCAGCCGGGCATCACGCTGAAACCCTCCAGCCTAAACCTCGGTTTTCTACTTCAGCGGAACCCGAAACCCTCCAGCCTAAACCTCGGTTTTCTACTTCAGCAGAACCCGAAACCCTCCAGCCTAAACCTCGGTTTTCTACTTCAGCAGAACCCACAACCAAAGGCAACTTCATCTGCCCAGCTCCCTCTAATTCGCCGCTTTTCCCGAGGCGCGACCCATCCTGAAGCCCTTGCTGCTTGAGATCGCAAAGCAAGAAACTCCGGCGTTAGAATCGTAGGGGGAAGAAAAGAGCACTTCTGGGGGAAGAACAAGGGGGTGCTCCCGCCGGGGGTGCCCCTTACCGCTGAAGAAGCTCTTGGCGCGGAGGTAGCCGGCGCTGAGGCGCAGGACCGACAGCTTGTCCAGGCCGGCCGCCACCTCCTCGGGGAAGGGCAGCAGCCCCGCCAGCCGCTCCAGCTCCCGGTTCAGCCGCTCCCGGTGCCGCTTGGACGGGTTGGAGGTGCCGCCTTCGGCCGGCGCCGGCCGCACCCTGCCGGGCAGAGCCGCGTTACCAGGCGCCGGTCGTGTCACGCCCCCCCTCCCTTCCCTCCCTCCCCGGGACCCTTCCCCTCGGCCCCCACTCACGCCCGAGGCACCGGCTTCCTCCGCTTGCGGCCCGCGTACATGGCCGGGCCGGGCCGGGGGCAGCGCTCAGCTCATGCCCCGAGCGGGCGGCGGCCGCCCCGCAGGGAGAGGAGCGGGAGAGGGAGAGGGAGCGGCCCCGCCTCCGCCTCCGCCCCGGGAGAGGAGGGGCCGGGGGGGCAGAGGGGGGGCAGAGGGGTGGGGGGGATTTGAGGCCTGAAGGGGGATGGGGGGTGAGGGGGAAGCGGGGGTGATGACTGGTGGATGGGGGCGAGGGGGCATGGGGGGGGATGTGGGGGGAAGATGGGTGGATGGGGGTTAGGGGGGATGTGGGGGGCGGATGGGGTTAAGGGGGATGTGGGGGAGGAGGGGGTGATGGGGCATGGGGGGAAGATGGGTGGATGGGGGTTAGGGGGGATGTGGGGGTGACGGGTGGATGGAGGTGAGGGAGGGATGTGGGGGCTGAAGGGGGATTGGGAGGTGAGGGGGATGTGGGGGGTGATAGGTGGATGGGGATGCAGGGGGATGTGGAGGGTGGATGGGGTTAAGGGGGATGTGGGGAGAGGATGGGGGGTGAATGGGGGATGGGGTTAAGGGGAGATGTGGGGGAGATGATGGGTGGATGGGGGTGAGGGGGGATATGGGGGTGTGATGGGTGGATGGGGGGGGAAGATGGCTGGATGAGGGGGATGGGGGTGGTGATGGGTGGATGGAGGTGAAGGAGGAATGGGGGGGGCTGAAGGTGGATGGGGAGGTGAGGGGGGATGTGGGGGTGATGAGAGGTGGATGGGGGTGAGGGGGAGTGAGGTGACAAGGAGAGGAAATGGGGCAGTGAGCCCCACCACCCCTGCGGGTGAGGGCTGTGAGCACTTGTGTCACCGCAGCCGTGTCGGCATGCCAGGCTGACTGTCAGCGCGACTGCGTGCACGCCACTGCGAGGGTGCGTGTCCGCATCAGGGTGCGCGTCCGCGTGTGCGGCAGCAAGTCTGTCTGTGCACAAGCATGCACGGCGGTGACACCCAGCAAGCTGTGCGTGCACGTCAGCATCACACGTAACCATGCCTGAGCCCCACCACTGCACAGGGCGGTTAAGGGGTGCAGTAGGAGGACACTGTCACACCTCTGCTGCTGTGCATGCCCACAGTGGCTGGGGACAGCGAGAACAAGCGTGTCACACACCCACCTTGGGCTGGGCACACACGGCTGCGCACTCACCCGGAGGCAGGGGGTTGCGCATGCCCCAGCCACGGTCCCCCCAGCTCTGTCCTTCCAAAATGCTCCCCTGAGTCACAGGCAGCAACAGGGCCAGGCACCAAGCAAGGTCAGAGCACAAACACACAGGGCAGCAACCTGTGTTTTCACTGCCTGGAACATCAGAGGGTGTCCACAGGGCTGCATTCCTCCCCCAAATTACTCTGTTCAAGGCAAAGTACAGCCCTTCTCCATCATGTCTCCGCCGGTGCAGGAGGAGGGGGTGAGCCAGAACTGTCCTCATTCAGCCAAAGCCCAGAGAAATCGGTCTCGGGGCTAAGCTGAAAGGAGGCTTTTTCAAATACTTGCTCAGTCAAGAGGGAAATGGAAAGACACTGTTTCAGGTCAAAACAAACCATCACCACTATACAAAGCAAATTGCCTTTTAATATGTAACCAAATACAGGGGGTGAGTTTCAGGACATCTTTTTCTCCTCAGCATCATCCCTCTGCCAACAGTAACACAAAGAAATCACAAAGCGTAAAATGAGACACTGCCACAAAAAGAGATGTTACATGCACACACACAACGTCTGAAGAGGCAAGACACAAGTAACAGAGCACCAGGGGTCTGCCTCGGCCCCCACCAGCAGAGCCCGGCGGGGTGTCCCCCCCAGGCACACCCCTTGCAGCACCGGCAGCCCTCCTGGTGCCATGCACCGTTTCACGTTGGCTTACAGGTGCCAGGACAACAAAGGCTGGTGAGTCGAGTCCATCCTGCTGCTTTTTGGGGCCGCTGATTTGTAAGGCTCCGTACAGTGGCCAGGCAGCTCCTTGCCCCATCCTAGGTGCTCCTCCAGGCTGCTTCGGAGGGGTCTGGCACGTTTCCAGTATCGCTCTGCTCCCAGCCTGCAGCCAGGAGCTTGACCCTTCCTGAGCCCCATCTTGCCCTGGGAGCAGCCCTGGGAGCCCCGGCACAGCGAGGCAAAGGAGGGCATGAAGGAAGAGACACAGGGAGGTGAGGCCACCCCACAGCAGGACACATGCAGGCTTGCTGCTGGGCTAGCCCTGCACTAATTACCTGATTTTACTCGCTTGGCAAACTTAATACTTGTATGAGAGGCATATGTAATGCTCAGGGTGACAGCTGCAAGGGGGGGGAAGATGTGGAGGTCCCCAACCATTCTGACCTCTCTGACTGACCTGGCTTGCCACATCTGGTCTTGAACCAAACCCTTCACCCCCCCCAATCATTGCTTTTTCTGTGGGTTTTCCCTGACACATCTGGGAGAAGTTGCCCCATGGTGAGGAAAAAAAAAATTCACATCTTAAGTTAAAAAATACAAAAGAAAGGGAATTCAAAGTGGTTATGGTGGTCTCCAGGACAACAGTTTGAAGGGCACAAAGTGGAGAGGCAGGAGGGCACTGCATCCCCTCCTGCCTTTGTCACTGCTTTGGCAAAACCACACCATCCTGAGCAATGGCAGGAGCAAACCCCATTGTTCCTCTGTCTGACGGCACTGCTGAGCACAGGAGAGGAAGGCAAGGACAAGCCAGTGACAAACCCAAGGGGAGCTTGGCTGGACCTTCCCCACCCTGCTGCCCCGAAAGGTCACAACAGCCTGGTACCTGCTTCTCCCAAACTCCCCAGGAAGGCTGCTGAGGAGCCCAAAACCCTGAGCTTCTCAAAGTGCTTGGTAACATCCCCTTTTCTAAGGGAACCGGTCACCTGGGGCTTGGTCACAAGGAGAGGAGAGGGGATGGAGAACATCGGAGGGAGCAAGGAGCAGAGCAGAGGGGCTCAGGCAGGCTGAGATGACGCAGGGGACCAAACAGCAACCTGATAAGGGTGGTCCATACACCCAGGTAATGAGGATACCATGCTGCATCGAGAAACAGCAATTCAGTCCTGTGGTGCCTATAAGGCCAGCGGGTCCACCTGCAAGAGGCTGCCAGCAGTGCATGGGCCAGCAAGCAGGGTGTCCTTTCTTGGACTCCAAGAGTCTAACAAACCTCCCCACTGGTATTGCTGCACCTCCCTGAAAGACTTCTCATGGAAAAAACACACAAAACAATTCATCCTAGACTGCCTGAAAGCTCTGCTACGGCACCTCATTTCAGGCACTGGAAGACAAAATCCTGAGTGACCAGGAAACATGGGGCACCGCTCGCAGGTGTGCATGGCCAGAACAACTCACAATTGCTGGTGGCTTTTCAAAATGTGGCTCCTAGTTCACAGTGAGGCTTCAAAACAGGCTGACCACAACCGATGCTGTGCCTGCATCCCCCCGGCACCACCCCTCGCTCCATCCATGTGAGCTGGGGCACCCCTCAGGTCCTGCAGCCCTCACACCTCACCTTGAGCTGGACCTCGCAGCCACAGAGCGGCTGCCTGCCCGTGAAGGATGCTGATGGGAAGCCAGGACCCCGCTCAGACGAGGGCAGCGCTCCCGCACCCACCTTCGCAGGGAGAGCTGCTGAGCACCTCAAAACTGAGCCCAGTGAGGAGCATGATGCTCCAGGGTGGCTCTCACTGGGGCAAGGCAAAGCACCCAGCTGCTGGGGACAGGACATTTTAGAGGAATCCCTAAGAAAGGCACTCTCACATCCAAAAAGGTTGTTTCTGTACTGGCACTCAGGCAGCAACACATGGTCCATCTGGTGAGCGCTGGGACCTGTGCTGGACCCCAACAGGAGTCCACTGTGTTGCACTGGACCTGTCCCGCCACATCTCTGAGGAGCTTCCCCAGCCTGCAGGAGCCACGGCTGGTGCTGCATGAACCACTTGTCCTGCTCTCCTTCCCAGGAAAGGCTGGGCTCTGGGGGGAGTATCGGGGGCTGTGTGGGGAAGCCACCATCCCCTGGCAGCTGGGTGACTCCTGAGGGTGCAGATGCTCGTGCAGGGAGAGCAGCCTCCTCACCATGGAGGTCCCCAGCCCCCGAGAACAAGGACCCATGCAAGCCCCGTGCAGGGCAAGGAGCAGGTTGGGAGGGCAGCAACCACAGCCCAGACCCCAGGCGTCTCTCAGGGCTGCTAACCAGCACAGTTTGTGACTCCAGGTGTGTTCCTGCTGCTTCCAGCTGTTTTGGAGCTGTGGCCATCCAAGCCTCCAATGAGCAACCTCCAGGAGAATCGCTCTGACCCAAAGCATTGACTGGGTTTGCCTGGACAGGGACATTGTGCCACCGAGTCATTAGTGCATTTGAGTCCAATGGAGGTGGGCAGCTTGAGCCCACCAGCTCACACTGGGGCTGGCTCTGATCATTAGGAATAGAGTTACCTACAGCAGCAGAGGTGGTAACTTCTGCTTGAAGCACTTGTCCCAGGTTTGCCAGCTGAAGTGCTACAGAGGGCTTGCTGCCAGAGCCCAGGGCATCCAGAACGGTCCCCCCCACCAGCCCGGCTGGGTTAAATGGGACCTGCTGTTCTGGTTGAGCAGAGCTGACCTCAGATGTAATGGAGACTAAAGAGACCACAGCATCTTGGCCTTGTGTACCAGGTGCCTGGGGCTGTGGTGGGGCTTGAAATGCTGAATTAGTTGCCCAGCAGTGCTGGAAATGAGCCACAGCACTGTTTTCCTCATTGCAGGGTGATGCACTGCAGTGTGGGAAGTCCATGCTCTTCCCAGCGTCCTTCCTGAGGAGGATCTGCTCCACATAGGGGGTCACCTCGGTCCCTAGCCTCTCACCAACCTCCTGAGGTGGTGGCTCCTCCTCTGCACCCAAGCTGAGCAGAGCCTCCTCCCACTGCTGCAGCTCTGCATTGTTCACGTTGAGGGTCTGGAGGATCTGGCAGATGTTTCTGTCCACCTTGCTGTTCTCAAAGAGGGTTTCAATAACGACCAGGAGGGAGTCACTGTCCTCCTTGGCATCACTGCCTTCTTCATTCTGGCTCAGTCCATTGGGCTCAGCGATGAGATCTGGCAAGGAGAACTGAGGCACGTTATCAGCATGGGAGATGTATATGGATGCATCCTGCTTCATCATGGCCCCAAGAAGAGAGTTGGGGTCTACTGAGCGCTGCCCCATGCGGGAGTCTGCCTGTGTCTGCAACTCCTCCTTAGCCTGGAAGGAGTCCAGGAACTCAGGAAGGTCGTTCCCGTATAGGACTGCTTCCCCCGTGGCAAAGCTAAAAGGCAGCTGCAGGTTTCTCTTCTGCAGATGTTCCTCCCCTTCTTCATTCCTTCAGGGCAGAGGGAAGAAGAGATGGAAACAGCATGAGCACCTCCTCTGGGCCAGACAAAACCACCCTCCCAACAGCGAGATGGGAGCTCACAGCCCTGCCCTGGCTTTTCCCAAGAAAAGGGTGCTGGATTGGGCTGGCTACGATGCTGCTGGTGGAGGACTGGAGCTCTGGGGAGCCCGTGGGGAGGTCTGCATGGCTCAGGGAAGGCCTGCCTGTCCAGGGCTCACCCCAGGCAGGAGCAAGCATGTCCGCAAACACCTTCTCAGAGCCGTTTTGCTCATGCCCCCCTGCTATGGGAGAGCACGTGCTACAAAAGTGCCAACCGTGCAACCCAACCACCTTTTCTTCCACCCTCACTGCCTCCGCGTGCCCTGAGCAGCCCCATGGCCACCCACACTGAGAGCAGGAGAACACAGCTGGAGACCCAGCAATACTCACGACAGGGCCCGCTGCCGGGCAATGATGCAGTCAGGCTTGTCCTCTTTGTACACCAGCCAGGCATTGGCCTGCACCCACACCCAGTCACCCTTCTTGGTCAGCAGCCGGAACACAGTCAGCCCGCTCTCCCCCGTCTTCATCACTGGGACAGGGAGAGAAGAGCAGCAGCACGGACACGGTTATTCCACAAGGGCAAGATGGCACAGGCAAGATGCCACGATGTTGCGCATCACCTTGCGCCCGTGCTATGGGGGCCGGATAGGCAGGATGCAGCCAGCACGCGATGCCACGTGCGGTGCTGTCCCCCTGCCAGCTCCCCGAGCAGGTATCACCCAGGAGGGGAGAGCCTTTATCACAGCTGCTCCAGAGCCAGGACATTTGGCCCACCAAGAAGCAAGAGTACTGGCACGGCCAGAGCTGCACCGGTGCCAGGGAGCTGCAAGGGCCCCCACAAACGTTCCTGCCCCAATGGCCCCCCCAGGACTCACTTCTCACGTGGTTCTCCGCACAGTACATCATGTCGGCTGCGTGCACAAACTGGTACCCAGACCCCCTCCTGCACAGCTCCGTTTCTGTGTACCCCAGGACAACCTTCCCCCTGGAAACAGGGCAGAAACCCAGTGACACCACAGAGGGAGGGATCCCCCAATTGCACCCCACCAGCCAGATGTGATCCCCTACCCAGCACCCCGGCAGCTAGCCAGAGCCTCCCACTTCGGGTGGTGCAACTGTCCATCCTGGGCTGAGCTGCATCCCCTCTTCCACAAAATCCCACGCTGGGTTTCCTGGGCTAAAACACAGCAGCCAAGAAGTGCTGGCACCCAGTTAATCTGCTCCCCATGTTACTGGGGAGCTGCAGAAATGCCCAGCAGCAGATGGACAAAAGCATCAGACAACTTGCCACAGGAGTTGGGTCAGAAGTGTTCTGCTCCCATGGGCTCTGGCTTTCTGCCCAGCGCCTGCAGCCATGGATTTTGCGACGGGGAAGGCGTGAGATGCCCTACCGGGAATCACAGGCCGTGGGAGTGAAGTCCAGCTTGTGCTTTGTCTGGAAGATCAGCGTCTTGGTCCGAAGCTCCAGGATGGAGAGTGGCTGGAGGGGAGTTGCGATGGCGAAGAGGACAAGTGGGGACCTGTCTGATGCCTTCTTCTGCTGCCCGAGAAGGAACTTCAAACGCCCACGGAAATTCAAAGCCTTAGAGGGGATTAGAAAATGTGGGCGTGAAGCAAACAGGGTGATGGGAACCGGCTGTGCTCCCACCCCTATGGGACACAAGTAGCCCCTAGGGAACACGCTGGGGGCAGAGGGGTGTCCCAGTGTGGGGCTGCATTACCAGAAATCCCGAGGAGTTATCCAGCAAGCAGCGGAAGCGGCAGGTGAAGCTCCTGTCCACGAAGGAGGGCTCCTCGGGGCAGAGGTGCTGGGGGCTGGACTCAGTGCTGCATCCAGCCAGCAGCGGCCGGTCACCAGGAAGGTCTGGGAAACCAAAGGGAAAATGAAGCTTTCCAAGCTGCACACCTTGAAGTCATGGCCTCGTGGAGACTTTGCTGCTCAAGTGAACCCATGACCTTCACAAAAGGGGTAAGACTTTGCCATGGGAAATTACCAGTTCACGATAGTTTCTGGTCCCCGCAAGCTCAACTTGCCTCCCAGACATGAGCAAGACAACAAGCTGCCCCCACTGAAATAAATGGGATTTCAAACGCTGAAAAGCAAAAAGGCCTGGGAAGAAGTGTCCCCATCCCTCTCAAAGACAGCACATCTGCTTTTGGTGACAGGTGGCCATGCCAACCCCTGGTTGCGGAGTCCCAGGGGGAGGCTGTGGGATGCTCCTCAGCACAGGGCTGTGCTTCGTGGCTATAAATGCTACCAGGAGGGTTTTCCGGCATGGGGTGGCCACGCAGAGGCAGCTGGCTGGTCCCTGGGGATCACCGCTGGGGACTGCCCCGGCACTCACCATCGGCAGCGTGCTGGGTGCTGCTGGACGCCGTGGCCCCGTGCAGCTGGTGGCAGAAGGCGGCTCTGTCATCCGTGTGGATCAGGTCATACACACTCTGGTAGATGAGATCTGACTGGAATGACACAAGGGGAGAAGAGCGTCGGCTCCTGCCCGGCCTGGCAGAATGTCTGGAGGAGGACACGGCAGGAGGCTTTCCTTCGTGGGTACTGAAAGTGCAGTGATTGAGGGTAAAGAAAACACAACCAGCTTTGTGTGCCGCGTGGAGAGCAAGGACCAGGAACCGGCTGCTTTTAGGGAGGGTGGCTCAGGAAGGAGGAAGAGGGAGCAGAGAGTGGGTCTGCTTGGGGAAATCGTGGGAACGGCTCTGAGGCTTCTAGAAGCAATAGAAATGGCTGTGTCCAAGTAACCCTGGCTGCTCAGGACTGTCAATGCCACCCATTCCCCCAGTGTCCCCTGGCCATTGCTAAGCACAGCTTTCCACCCCATTCCCCACACCGGCAAGGCTGAGGTTCTCCTGGTATCACCCACCCGTTCCACAGATGTTTCACACTGGCTCTGGCTCCTGATCCTTAACCACAGTCCATGGAAAATGCTGAAACTCCAGCTCCCTCCCCTGCCACAGGAGCCCCTGCTCTTTGGGAAGCTTTGCTCACCATCTGTGGGGTGAACGCTGCAGAAGCAGCATTTGCCTGGCATGTCTTAACTTCTAGTATCTTCTCAGGACCAAATTCAGACAAAGAGCCAGAAAGGCTGTGAGTTGTTAGAGGGGAATTTGTTTGTGGGGCACAAATTGCCAGTCTGCAACAGCATGCAAGATCTCTTGCGTTGCCATCCCTAGCCCTCTGCAAATAAGCAGTTTTGTTTCTTCCACAGGATCAATGTAAAAAAATAATTTCAGGTTGATCAAAACATTTTGGCCAAACCAAACTAATTTTTTTTTTCAGACTTATGCAGGGGGATTTGCTGTTTTAAAAAAGGTTTTTGTAGGTTTTTTTTTTTTACTCCAAACCCATGGGAATCTGTATCCCAGTGCAAGCTATCTTCCTTCAGTGGGCCACCAGGACAGACAGACACGCTGATGCTGTGCTGTGAGGTTGGCCACACAGCAGAAACACCAGCAAGTCCTCACACCACCTGCCTCCCAGCACAGCCCCCTTCTTCTAGGGCCATGTCTTGGACCAGCCTTTCCCATCCTGGCCCTGCGTGCTGCGGTGGTCAGCATGACCCTTCCAAGCCCAGGGGCAGCTCAGGCCACCAACTGCCATGTCCCTGCCCTCAGAAACATGCCAGAGCAGAGCCTCCTGCTTAACCAGACATACAGGTACTTTGAGAAGACCACTCCTTGTCTCTGACAGCTGCTTTGACTTGGGGCTTCAGCCCATGAGGATCCTTCTACCATGAGCTGGGCAAGGGTGCAAGGAGAGGACAAAGAAGAAAACAGTCACTGCAGGCGCACCAGGAACCCATGCAACGAATGGGTTTGGCAGTCTCACAGTCCTCCTGTTGTCTCGGTCCTTTGGCCAAAGGACCTGGATATGAGGGGAACAGGAGGTAACAGGGTGCATGTGGGGAGAGCCCTGCTTTTCCTTGGTATCCTGTGTAACCCACAGTACTTCAGGGCACTGACACTGCTCACCATCGTGATACCCTCAGCTCTTTGTAAGTGAGAACATATGCACCCAGCAGCATGACACCAGAAAAATCTCACACCCTTTTACACACAAAGACAAGAGGATACAGAGCCTGCCATTGCTCAGCTTGCATCTGTTCCTACTAAAGTCACAAGCATGTTTGTTGGCTTTCGCAGTCCCCAAAGAACATGACTCATTTGAAAACATACATCAAAAACAACCCAAGGGAGCTGGGAGGGGAGAAAAGAAAGCCCTGGCATGACTGTCAGCACCTCCTTCCCAGACCTGGACTGCATCCATCTGTTTACAGTCAGGACAAAACAGTACCCACCTGATGAAAGCCCAGGTAGTCCTGCACAGTAGGGGAGATGTAGAAGATGTAGCCATCTCCAGCCACGGCGATGACAAATCCATTAAGTGCCTGAAAGCATAAGTTGAGCCCAGAGTTACTCTCTCTAGCTTTAATTCAGCTGCTGAAAGATTAACTTCTCCAGGTATTTCTTAAGCATTTGTGGATGGGAACGGACCTTCTTCATCCACAAGGAACCCCCCAAAAAAGGAAAGCACCTTGTGACCATGCAAGACTTTTAATCCTGGATAGTTGGGCCTTTTTTTCCCCCCCAGGGTTGGCATGAGCAATGATCAAAGGTGGACTGACCACTTTTTCTAGACCCATCATTGAAGCCCTCTCACTGCAGGGCAGCTCCTGCATCAGGAGGGACCAGCTAAGGAGAGGTTTCATGGATGACCTAGAGTTAGTTACCTCCTCTCCAGCTGTACCGTCCGGGTACAGCTATACTCTTCCATGGCTCTGATTTTCTCTAACAAACCTGCCTACAACTTCAACAACAAGCACCAACAGGCAGCTGGGAGGAAGGACTGTCCTGAGCCATGCAGGAACCTGGTGACTCCAGGAGGAGCCTACCATCAGTTCAAGCATAACAAAGCCTTCAGAGACAGTAACTAAACTGCTGACAGTCACTGACCCGGCCTATTTATCCACTCGTTCATTTTAAGGACGACCTCTGAAGACACTTTGGGCCTTGCTCCTCACCTTGAATTTTACAGTTAGGTGGTTATACAAGCTTATTTCTGTATGTCTTCTCCCCACGCTTTCTCCAATCACCCCCAAAAACTGCCTTTTAATCCCTAGCACCTGAGGACATTGCTGTCCCTCAGACTCCTGCTCTCAGCTCCAAGGGTACACGAACAACTCATCACAAAGTACACAAAGAACGAACAAATCCAGTCACTGCTATCATTCAAAGATGGCAATGCAGCTAAAAACAACACCCACCATGAAAGCAAAAGAGCTAGAAAAATCTGGAAATTCAGATCCCAGATTTGTGAAGGTCCTGACATCGCACCTGTGACACCCCCTGGTCCTTATAAGCATGCAGGCTGCTTGACACATCTTTGAGGAGGCAACAGCATCCGTTCTCATCTGTCTCCCATTACACAGGACCACAACCCTTTCTTCTCATCTGATTTTGTTCTTGGTCCTGACAAATGTCTCAAGAGGCCCCATTGCTCTTGAAGGCCCTCAAACACATCCTGGCATTGAACTGCCGCTATGAGATACCATACTGGGAAAGTTACTCTCCTCTTGCTTATGTTCTCGATGACAGAAGATAAGGCTTTAAACACAAAAAACCTAGTCTCTATAAAAAACATCTTTGTGCTCATACCATCTGCCAGCTTCGCTTCTTGCCTTGCACTCTGCAATTACATACGCATGGCCTGCAGCTAAATACATACCCAACTGGTAGCTCCTTGCTTGGAAATGACCAAACCTATGCCAAATTAGAGAAACTATTCAAAAAAATATGGGAGATCATGGCTAGGGTGGAGGGAGGGGAGCTCATGCATCAAGTGAATACCCAGAAAAAGAGGCAAGATGAAGATCCAGAGATATCTGGTGACCATTTCAGGCTGATTTCCTCCAAAAGGAAAGTACTGCACTAGTTAGTAATTCCTGACCCTGCTCTTGTCTGCAATAGATTTAATTTACTAGTGAATAAAAGGAGAGAAATTAGGAAAAGAAAATCCTAAGTGGAAGTCTGGGTTTAATCAAGATGTGGACAGACGTCTCAGCAGGTCTCATAAGCGTCAAGCCAGGACCTGCCACAAATATGGACTCTGCCCTCACTGCCCAGCTCGGCCACACTGAGCTGCCCCTGGAGGGGACCATGGGGACATGCCGTTTGCTTGAAACCAGGCTGGAGAGAAGGGTCCAGCTGCTCATGCTGCTCCTTCAGCTCTGCTCGCCCTCTTCCCCCATGCAAAAAGGGGGCAGGAGCAATTGGCTGACACAGCTCATGCATTTGCCCATTTACAGCGACACTCAGGCTTGCCTGGGATGGCTTTTTTTAGTCACTTGGATTATTTGAGAGGCTGCTGCATTGAGCATGTTGCTTGATACCACACAGATCCAGCTTGCAGCAGGACCAGTCCCTTTCCTTTGTGCAGTGCAGCCCCCTGAGGGGCTCTGAGTCAGAGTTTTCTGCAAATTACAGTATCAGATTAAAATGCTCTTTGAGGGAATAAAAAGTTGGGCAGCTCAGCTGGGGGATTTCTGTCACATTAACACCTCACAAGCTCTCCAGATGCCTTCAATCACCCAAGGCTGCCAATGCTCTGATGCCTCAACAAATTGCCATC
Organism: Ciconia boyciana; assembly: GCF_034638445.1. Taxonomy (NCBI): domain Eukaryota; kingdom Metazoa; phylum Chordata; class Aves; order Ciconiiformes; family Ciconiidae; genus Ciconia; species Ciconia boyciana. Next base: position 43,913,827 of record NC_132943.1, on the reverse strand, counting down.
ATATGGCCCAGCTCAAACCCCCAGAGAGCACTCAGGAGCAGCTCCATCATGGGACTGGGGCAACTGTGGTCTCCCTCCTGGCTATCACATTATTCCAGCTGTTCCTCTGCTACTATCACACTTGCAGCCAGCTGAGACCGCTCCTGAGAGTGAAACTCACATGGGAGACTTCATACAGTCCAGGCTTCATCACCAAAAGTCATGCTGGGCTCCCAGGAGTCACCACCTCAGCAAAATCTCCGGTGGGGGCTCTTGCTGGGGCTCTGCTCGCACCTGCCTGCCTGTCCATAACGGTGAGCATTCATGTACGGCTGTGCAGGAGCAGGGTTGAAGGCACCAAAGTCAGACTTTAAGAAGAGCCAAGCATCCGTCTGCTAGTGTTTGGAGAGGTGGAAGAAGGGAGAAGAGGACTGAAGGCCCAGAAAGCAGAGACACATGCGATGTCAGGAACACAGCCATGGAAAGATTAAAGGTCTTGCACAGACTTGCCCTGCAGCCCTAAGGAGTAGCACATTTGAAGCTGACATGCCCAGATGTTTACACAGCAACCAGCCTTTCCATGTGACCTTCCACCCTGTTTCTTTCCAGCTTACATTTATAAGTTGCAGCCCAAACAAACAGCATTCTGGCCAGCTGATTCACCAGCTCATTGTTCTCTGAAGTTCATTGAGAACTATTTCATTAGACACACACTGGCCTTTCTACAAAGCAAAGCTCCCACCGCCCACTGATTCTGTCCACCACTGCCTTCCAGGATCCATCTTCCCTTCTTTCCCCACCCACAACCTACAACTGAGCCTGGGCTTTTTCCATCCCAGGCAGGCTGTGAACTCATCCTAGGGAGCTCATGCAATGCCCCAGGTAGGGCAAACAGTTCTTGAAGGATGTTTTATCCTGCAGCTATCACCATTCTCCTCTTAGCATTTCCTAGAGCACAAGGAATCCACCACCTCCGAGACTAATCAGGGATCAATCCCTATACTACCCTTGCACCTCTTGGTTGGGATGGATGAGCTTGTGGACATTGGGTCTGTGAGCTGTAGTGGGTCCCAAGGAAAAGTGCCAGGTTTGGGCTCAGTGACAGCTAATACCTGCAAGCTACAGATGCAGACATCACCCAATGCCTTTGCAAGGATGACACAACCCACCACCCCAAGCCCTGCTCTGTTCACGGATGCAGTTTATGGTACAGCCCCTACAGCCGCTGCAGCGTAACCAAAGTGGCAGCAAACTGCGGTGGGGGGTAGGAGGGAACGGTAGGCACTGGGCCCTGTCCCAAGGTGCTCAGTGCCTGCAGCAATCACAGCAAAGCAGCTCCTGGCAAGGCAGGGTCTCCTCTTGCTCCACAGGTGGGACCCCATGCCCCATAGCTGCTGTATGGTTCAGCAGACAGGGACCAGCCGTCGTGCCGAGCGCATGGCAGGAGCCAAGGGAAGACCCCGAACAACTGAGCTACAGCACGATACCTGGAGCAGCAGTTCCCCCTCAGGAAACAGCTCCTTGTCAGCATGCTGGTCCATCCGTCCATTCCCTCCTGGGGTTCTGGGCTGATCCAGCACACAGTCATCAACATCTGTAGCTGCAGCTGTGAGTGAGAAGGCAAGAAATCAGCATGGAAGGGGCAAGCCAGGAGCCTCTCCCTCCTCCTCCCCACCCCAGTACTGCTCACTGCTGCACCACGCTACCCAATGCACGTGAACCCAGCTCGGAGGAAGATAAGACTAGTGGGAGCTGGAGCAGAGACCCTTTGCAGAGCCATCCCTAACTTGTCCAATACTTCCTCCAAGAGATAATAGCCCCTGCTTGGTCCCATTTCTGGGAGACCTTGCTTCTGCCAAGGTCTGAGGCAGACATGCAAAGGATAGAGAGGTGGTGAGCATTTTTGGGCTCCCCAGGCTTGGAAACACCCCCCAACACAGCGAGAAGTCTTCAGGTTAGAGCCTGCTAGAGCTGGAGTTGGCTTCAAGATGCCACAATGCCTGCTTTCCTGCCCTTCAGGGCTGACGAAAGACAGTAGCAAACCTTCCCAAACCATCTGAGAAGACATCAAAGCACCCATATTTTTTTCTCCGTTCTGCCTTTGGCAGCTCGGAAGCAGATCAGAGGGTTGGTGGACACAGCACTCCGTGAGACACCTGAGCAGCTCTCTGCTCCAAGGACTTGCTGCCGTGACCTCCCCAGGCTGATACACATGCTGCCTCATGCTTCCTCGCTAGATGCCTTCAAGGCAACACTCATGGGTGCAGCCAACATGAAACCTTCTGCCCTGGTCGCAGGACCTCAAGCATTACAGGACACAGAAAACCAGTTGTTCAGGGAACAGGAACGAGGACAGCGGCTTCTGGGGACATCCCCAGTGTGGTACTTAGTCTGCTGCGGAATTATCCTTGAAAAACCTCAGTCTAAACTCAGCTTCCACAAAAGGACAATTTTCAAGGCATGTTTTTGCACCAACTTGACCAAAAACCTGCAGGAAAACCTCAAAGCAGCCCTTGTGTAGGAACCACCCCACCTCTGCTGCTGCCACGAGCTCCTGCAGCATCCAAGGTCGGACTGAACTCACACGCCCCGTGCACAGCCACATCCCGACAGAGCACCACTGCCTGCCCCGTCTGAGCCCTGGGTTTCTGATGGTGCTGCGTGACCTTGGGTGGATCGATCCAAAGGCAAAATGTCTTCTGAATTTGGATGAGTGGCAGGAAATGAGGAAAAACCCCTAAACATCCCAAGTCTGACCACACATTTAATTTTCTCCATGGTAGAAGCTCTCACCTCACCATTGAAAGGTTTTAAAGGTTTGGTTTGTTTTAAAGGTTTTGCTTTTTCCCCCCAGTAGCACCAAGTTCAAAGCCAAAATAATTCCAAACCTAAAAAAAGTTTAATCTGAAACTGCTGATACGAGACATTTTGCTTTCCATCAAACCATCAATATGCAACAAGATTTTCCCTGACAGATCTGCATTTTTGTATTAAAAGCCAGTTCGAGGTCAAAACATCACTTAGATCTATTTACATGTGGAGCCTGGGTGACAACAAGCACCCACCCATGCAGGCTTTCAGCAACCAGGCGCGTAGTTAAGATAATTAGCTGAAGGTCTTGCATAAGGTGACACAGAGGAACCACACAGGTTTAAATAAAAGTGGAGAGGATGCTCGGGGCCCATTAAGCAGAATTAGCCTTGATGGCTATCACTGATAGAACTGGGCTACTTCAGCCTCCCCCAAACCTTGAGTGCTCCTTGCAGATGCTCAGGCAGCGGTTGCATCTTCTGCCCTTTCCATCCTGTGCCCTCACTCACCGGAGGAAAGCCCAGCTTGTAGGCAACTCTCACGGGACATGCCTTCCCCTCCCCAACAGCTCCCTGTGGGTCACTTTAGCCCACGCCACAAGCCTGCATTGCCCCCCGCGTAAGCTCACATTCCCGTTCCCGCAGGGGATGACCCTCTGCGTAGACACTTCCCAAATCGGCAAGAGGCGGATCAGCCGGGCCAGGGGATGCAAGACCTCTGGGAAAGGTTGGGAAAGATGAGGTTCAACGCCAGGAAAGCAGTCACTGTGCTCAGTTTGCTCATCAGTCAAGGGAAGGCACGTCCCCAGGAGTTTCAAAAGGCAGGTCTGAGGCAGTCACCAAGCAAAAAGGCTCCTCGCATGACTGCCAAGCGATCCCCAAGGAAAAACATCCAAAGCCCATCTGGATCATGGATATGGCTTCAATTTGCACATGATGGAGCAGAATAGTTTCAAAATGAAACATTGATTCTTTTTTTAAATTTTAATTCTTTTGAAGGGCTGACTCCTCTCTAAAGCATTGAAATGAGGCAAGTTGGCAGGGAAATTCAAAAAGAAATCAAGTTATTCTAAAACAGAGCTCCAAAAGGGCAGTGAATGTTTTGAGAGGATGCATGTCCCAAGGGCACATGGTCTCCAGCTCTCTTCCAGTGTCCACCTGCAGCATCTGCAGGGAAAGCTGCAACAAGCTGGGGAGAGATGCTGTGGGCTTACAGAATCCAACACGAAACACCTATTTGCTCACTTTGTGCCTTCCAGCAAAATTATTTCTTCCAATTCTCCCACCAATCTTACAAGGGGCTTTTAATCTCCCAGAGATGCTCACTTCCCTTAATCTCAGTGGTCCATTTCTGCATGGCTGAGCTAGAAAATCCTGCAGAATCTATCTTCCATGGGACACACTATGATGACCTGGCTTGGGGAGAAGGCCTGGAGCACAGAGAGAGGGTAGGAAACCCAAAGTGATGTGTCTGCCAACTGCTTTGCCACCAAGCATCACTGCACTGGGGTTGCAAGATCCTAACTGCAGGGCATAGATTGTAAGTGGTGCTTCTAAGCATTGGTGGCATAGAGCAGCTGGTGTTCCCATGCAGCCCAGTCCTCACCATCCACGGCCAGAGGCCAAGGAGATGCTGAGGGCAGTGCATGAGGCAAAACACATGGCACTCTCCCACAAAAATAATCCAGGAACTTGTGACATGAGCTCCCCTTACTTTCATCATCACTTCAACACCCGCGGCCCAGTCTTGTTCTCAGAGGGCCTCCCTGCTTCAAGAGACAGCCACCCTGCTGGGGATGGCCAACGGTGGAGTGAGCATCCAGCAGACAGGCAGGGCTGAGGTTGCTCTCAGAAGCCACAGCCATTCCTCAGTGGTCTAGATGATCTGGAGACCTCCTGTACCCATTTTCAGGTGGTGACCCTCTTCATGTTCAAACACGTCACGACTGGGTGTCCTCCTCAACAAACACGTCGGGAGCAAAGTGCCCCTGTGGCTCTCCCCCTCCAAACAGGTCTCTGAACTCATCCTCGCTCAAACTGCCAAGAACCGCAGGGGCTGGGAGCAATCCCAAGAGACGCCTGAGCACATCCAGATAGAGGACTCCAGGCCCATGTAACCACCATGGGTACAGAGGCTATTCCCAGTCACTTTTTGACTTGGAACAGTAAAAAAAATCCTTTTTATCAAAGTGCAGAAACCCCCTCCCCACCCCATCTGCAACACAGGTAACCTCATGGGAGGGAGGGATCACTCCTGAAACATCCCCCATCTGCTCGAGACAAGTTATTAGTCTCTGGGGGATTTCACCAGTACATAAATCCATGCTCACCAGAAACAACTTGCAGGCTGATCACCCCATGACAGGCAATGCTGGCTCTGTCTCCCGATGACATGGGGTGGTGGCTTGGAGCCTCCTTCCCCTCCTGCTGGCTCCCCAACACAGCTGGGTGAAGGCGGTGCAGAGAGCATCTCCGGGCCACGCTGCAGCTCTGGAGCAGAGCTTGCAGCAAGGTCAAGCTGGAGGCGGCGCTACCAGGAGCGGGGAGGACTGACAGGCAGGGTTCTCCACCCCAGCAGAGCAGGCTACGTGATGGGGAGATGCCACCCCCTGGAATCCCACCGAGAGCCCTGGGTCCCTCAGCATGATGAAGTCACATCTCCAAGGGGCCGATGGCGAAGATGCACTGAAAGTAACTGACGGCAGGAAGAAGGGGAGATCTCCGTCTGCTGCAAGGCAGGAAAAAGCAGGTGGCAAGCCATAGTAAAAGCTGGCTAATTGACCCCCTGGTTAAGATACTCATTGTAATGGACCATGACATGTTGAGACTCACTTCCACATGAAGCAGCTGAGACCACAAAGTTAATGGGATTAAAAGAAACAGGTCCAATGTGTATACAAGCTATAATATACCCACAGTAAAAGAAATAACTATAGAGAGAAGGATGATGGACATTTGCTGTTTGTGTCCAGCTTTTTCAGTTTCCTGCTGTGCATCTTTGATAATTAACATGAATTAATGCAAGATTAAAACCTTGTAGTGAGGTGGGGGTCAGTCTCTTCTCCCAAATAAGAAGCCATAGGACAAGAGGAAATGGCCTCCAGTTGCACCAGGGGAGGTTTAGATTGGATATCAGGAAAAATTTCTTCACCAAAAGGGTTGTCAAGCACTGGAACAGGCTGCCCAGGGAAGTGGCTGAGTCACCATCCCTGGAGGTATTTAAAAGCCATGTAGATGTGGTGCTGAGGGACAGGGTTTAGTGGTGAACTTGGCAGTGCTAGGTTAATGGTTAGACTTGATCTTAAAGGTCTTTTCCAACCTACACGATTCTGTGATTCTGATCCTGCTGGCACTTGGCACACATCACTGGAGGGCCACCATGGCTTGAGACACACATCTGCCATACGCCAAGCCTGAGAGTGCTGCCTTCAGCTTCACCAGCAGTGGTTTATGCAACCACCATGCTACTCCTAGGAGAGCAGGAAGACCAATCCTGCTGACTTCCATACTGTAGAAGAGCTTGGCTAAAATATGCTGAGATTTTAGCAACCAATCTCAAAGTCCAGTCCCACCCAACCCCAGGGGAAGGAGTGGTTCAGGAGCTGACAAGCATTGCCAGTCCAGATGATTTCCCTGAACACCCGACTCCAAACTTGCATGCCAAATTTCCATTTATTTTTTTATTTGCACAGGGAAGACTGATAACAGGCAGAAGAGAGCTGTGCAACATCTGCAGCACTTGCACCAGGGGACAAAGTTACAGCAGATGTGTGTATGCCCCAGACGAGCCTACAGAGGCATGGAGCTTTGAGAGCTTTCCTGTCAGTGCCTGAAGTTGCCATTTCCAGCGAACTACAAGTTTTTCTGGTTTCTTGTTAAAGCACAGACAGAAGAGAGAGAACATTTAAAAGTAAAGCAGATTTAAAAGATGATCCAGTGAGTCACTGCCCTGCAACAGCATCTCCTGGTTTCCAAACACTCTTGTGCTCCAGAACCAAGTACAAATCCCAAAATCACTTTCTCTCAACTTTCAAAAATTAAATCCTCATGAGCTTCCAGCTGCAGTCTTGCTGCCTGCTTATCCAACTGAAGACACCAAGCATAAATCATGCTAACCATGATCTTCCCCAGGTGGGAGAGGGGAGGATGCAGAAGCTCCTGTGCATCTGCTGCTGACCCATGGCTCCTGTGGCCTTGGCCACTGCTCTCACTGTGCCCACCAACCAGCTCTTCCTCATCCCCCGAGGAAGGTGATGGTGAGCTAAAAACAGCATTATGGAGGAGTAACACAGGGATATCTAGGAGGGGACACGCAAGTTTCACACCAGGCAGGCACAAGAAAGCCTGAGCTTTGGGAGCAAATTTCCTGGACAGTTTGGCCATTGATTCCTTTTCTGCTTTGAGTTTGTTGATGGAGATGGGCAAACACCAGCAGGAAGGGGTACCCCAGCCAACACACCCTGCTCAGCACCAGTCCACTATGCAGGGTGGCCGGGCAGGCAGAGATCCAGCACAGGCCCCAGGTGACCTGGGTCTGATCCCACCCAGATGACGTGAGACAAGTCCCTTTCCCTAGTATGCACCGTGTAAGCAGGCACCAATACCAGCATCCAAACCCACTATGGGTTGCCTTCCACTCTGCCCCACCCAGGACACTGCCCCAGACCCTGCTGCCTGACTTCCTAAACCCCATTAAATGGGTCTGTCCCCCAGCCACAGGCACATAGCACCCACGTATCGGAAATATCAGAGAAGATGGAGAAGGTTGGAAACCCCTTCCTCACATTTTTGCTTGTGTAAGCAGCCAGGCAAGTTGCAGACAGCACAGGGAAGCTCAGTCCTATGGCCGGAGTGAGCATGAGAAATGCAGTGTAATAAAACAAGGATCCTCAGGGCATCACCCTGAGCCCACTTGCAATTTCCTTTCTGAAAGGCGAGTTTGGACGCTGGGTATAAACTCAAGCCTGCACACAGATTTAGAGGCCAACACAGCCAGCCCAGAGCATGGTTTCCTGAAGGATGACCAATTCAGTTGCGTGGTGCTGCAAACCTCACTCTAGGTCACCGAGTTTTTAATATTAACCCATCACCCTGTTTGCTTTGTCCATCAGATAAAGCAACCTTACAAGAGTTACTGTGCAAACATTTACAGGATGCACAAAAAGAAAATCAGTGCAAACCCAGCTCTGAATCCACCAGGCAAAAGGGGAGCTGGGCTCAAAGCAAGAGCCATGCTCGGTCTGAGATGCAAACTGGTGGAAACAGCAGGAATTGGTAATTTTTTCCATGAAGAGTAGTCAACCCCCAAACCAGCACAAGATCAGAAAAGGATCAGAAGAGCTGTAGAAAAGCTTGTCAGAAAACACTAACCATCCCTGCTGAGCTTTCAGTCCATCCACAGAAGTTGATACCATTTCTGTCCTGCTTAGAGGAGGTCTTATAAAAGATTTCTAAAACAGATCCTTCTCCACCAGCTGCTGCTTGTTGATGGCATCTGTGTGGCAGATTTCTATTGACCTGGGCCAGTGTCACAGGTGCCACATGCATCTTTGAGCCTGCTGGTTACTGCAGCCCTGTCCCCTGTCCACTGGCATCAGAGGGGAGGGCTCCAGGAAAACCTGAAGTTCCTGGGAAGTCATCAGCAAAACTTCCATGCTGGACCTACACAGGTCTCTGAAGCTGTCCAAGTAAGCCTGTGCGCTGGTTTTCCTGCTTCAGGTGGCCTTGCAGCAGGTCAAAAGGCAATAACTCAACAGATCTGACTGAGGGCTGCAGTCAGACAAACTCAGCCCACACGCAGATCTGGCACAGCCAAAGCGAGTTTCTGGACACCAGCACAAAGCCTGGCCAGCTCAACCTAGGCCAAATACCAGTGAAGTTTCACTGATAACTCGAGTGGGTGTTGCACACCCTGCAGGACAGTTTAACCCTCTCCATCTGGAGAGGAAGGCGTGTGGATCCTTCCACCACCACCGCCAAGAAGAAACCAGCCAAAGACCTGTCACCTCTGCAGAGTCTTCCTGAGATAGTTTCCAAACCAGCAAATGCCGTATCAGGGGCAGCAGGAGGAAACACCAGCTGATGCAGACATGTTGGGGAAGAGCAGAGGTTCAGAAGAAGCATCGTCCATTTCTCATCTGTTATCAATCTCTCCCCAAACATTTAAACTGAAAGTTAAAAAAAAAGCCAAGAAACCCACCACCAGCAACAAAAAGCCAAACCCAGTTTGGTTCGTCTCTACTCCCAGAAGCACTGCCACAGGGTAGGCTGTACAGGAGACCTGAAGCAGGGAGGGAGAGCTAGCAGGAGGACACCAAACAGCAGGCAGCAGCTAATTCCTCCTGCCTTTCACAAACAATCGGTCTGCCTCCTGCCCCAAAGAGTTGGATGTCTGCTCCAAAGACACAAAGCCAAGAGGAGGCAGAGCCTTGGATGGGCTTTTTGGCACACGCTGCTTTTCTTGCAAGAACCATCTCTAGCAGTACATGGGATTTTTGCTTTTAACCTGTGACATAGCTTGGGCAGGCATATGTCCAGGGTCACCTGCTGGCATCCGCCTCCCTGCCAGACTGGTTATAACCACGCACTTTGGCTCGGTAGAGTCTATTAACCCTTTGCCTAGGAGAAAGGGCAAGTACCCGGACTCAATAGAAATGCTTGAAAAGAGCAACTCTTTATCAATAAGGCACCAATTAAAGCTGCCTGGAGGCAAGGCAATGGGCTTGGGCTGCTGACAGAGAGAGGTCGAGGCAGCAGAGGACAGGGATGCTCGCCAGGCAATGCCACACTCTCCTGCTGCAGAAGAACCTGCACAAAGCAGATGATAGCAAAAGTGAACCAGAAAGCACGGCACAAGGGCTTTCACCATCTCCCCCCCAAAACGCCTGATGCGATACACCACGAGCAGGCTGCTGTGACTTGTGGATGACACAGGTCTTCATCAGGCAGGGGTCGAACCGAGGTCGACCTTGATGAATCGGTGGGATGATCTGAAGTCAAACAAGATGAACTTCAGGGCAGACACAGACAAAGCAAGGGAAGGGAGCTGGAAATCACAGGCACAGTGACCAAATGGGAGTAATTGGCCTGGCAGAACAGGTCTCCAAGGAGGGGCAAGGCTGCCACCGAACATGAACCTGTTCATTGATGATTACTTTTCCAAAGCAGCTCTGACACAGGGAAGCATGTGCTGAGCACATCCAGTGGGAACCGCTCCTGCTCAGAGGCAGGGGTCCCAGCTGGAGAACTTGGCATAGGTGCCACCTCCTGGGGACCAGCATCCCCAGCTGGAAAGGGCCCTGGCGGAGTCCCCCCAGGGGACTGGGCACAGGGCAAAAGCTAAGGGAGCCAAATTCATTCAGTCTGGGGGGGGGGGGGGGGGGGGGGGGGAAGATGCAATGGGAGCCTCTAAGTATAGAAAGATGCTGATGGCTTCCTGCCCTCCACACGCTCTGCCTTCACCAGGGTCCATCCAGCCCAAGGCACTGGAGATGGAACATGTCCCTGTCCATACGTCCTGACCCCGCTCCATGCCGTGCCACGCGCGCACACACCAGTCTGTGCCTCCCCCAGCTGCAGGAGCCAGCACTGCTCCACAGTGTTGCAGCAGCAGCTTTTAAGTGGGTTGTGAAAGCAATCCCTGGCAGCCTTTCAGGCTTTATTTGCACTGCAGCCTGCATTTTATGTCCTGCTGGCAGGCAGGGGAGCGTGGCGCTTCACAGGCATGGTGACTCCCCTCCAGCCAGGCTCTGCACCCCCATTTTCCCTCTGAGCCCAGACATGTGCTGGGTGCCGCAGAGTGCAGCCGTATCAGTAAGGAGGGCTGATTGCTGCCTTTCTTTGAATGTCAACGGAGAAAGCAATGCAGGTTAATGTTATGCCAGCACTGCCTTGGATAGAAGGACCTGTTGCATCCCCAATCATCACATCTTGCCATCATGGCATTAGGCTGCCTACCCAGCTACCCACCCTGCATCTCAGGCAGGGAATGAATCTTATTTCCCAGGTATGTCCCCCAAAAAGCAGACAATGGAGGAAAAGACACTCAGCAAGGCTCGCTCTCAGTCCCACCTTGCCTTTGAGGAGCCCAACAGCATCCAAAACACATCCAATGCTGCACATGCAGCAATCACCCCTCTTATGCAAAGGCAGCCGGCTCAAGACATTTTCCCTCCGCAGCAAGGTGCCCCTTCATGCCCCCATCATAACCTTTGGGACCCTGCTCCAAGGAAGGACCTCCTGGGTCACAGCCTTTCTGACCTAGCCAGTACCAGCACAGGCTCGGCAAAGCCTTCAGCAGCCAGCAATGCTTAGGAAGACATGCCAGAGGTGCTCAGGGAACAGCTAACACTACAAGAGAGGTCAGGCCAGCGTCTGGGGCCAAACAGCCAGCATCTCCAGAGCAAGAACAAGGGTCCATCACACTCAGCCCCACCGAGTGGTCCGCCAGCCACCCTCAAGTCCTTTGCACAGGCAACACACTGTTGTGATGCTCCAAGACTGCCCCAGGGATGGAAGTTGGAGGAGCAGGAGGGAGCTGCTCTGGTTCCCACCTGAGAAACTGGCTCTGCCAGACAGATTTGACCATTGCAGCCCCATGTGTGAGCTACAGCTTCAGGAGTAGGAGCTGAACCATCCACAACTCCTGGGCCTGGGAGAGGCTCCTCAGCAGGGTATGGTGTGAGCACATCAGCACAAAAGTTCCTCAGGCCATGGCTGGGTTGAGAGGGCAGCCAGCAGGTCTGTGCACCCAGGGTAGCTCGGCTGGCCTCCTCTTTGCAGTATTTTTCTTGCTTATAAAGGCAACACCATATCAGGTGATGTGTAGTGCGTACAAGGAATCCCTGCTCCTCAAACCCAAGGTCTGCAGAATAACACTGGAGCCCGCAGCACAAGTATTTTCACCAGCAGTAACTATCTCAGATACATCAATGACTGCTGAAAATCGAGGGCAACCGCAGCTGTGACCTGCGAGCAGGAGGAAGGGAGCTACACGCACATGGAGGCAGAAACACACCAAAAAGTCCCTGGTGCCAAGAGCAGAAGCAGAAAAGCAGCAATATCCAGCCACAATCACTCCCAATGTGGTTGCTGCCCTGTCCCAAGGTCTCCGCAGTAGCAGGGCTGCAGAGAGGCAAACACGAGGAGATCAGTTTTCCAGGCACATCAGCTCAACCCTCCATCCTGCAAGAACAAACTGGGGTCTCTGGGTATGAGGCATCACCCTCAATCTCACAGAAACGCTCATTAGAGAAGTATAATAGACCCACCACAGCTGAGCCCGACCGGGCCAGGGTGGCAAGCACAGCAGAAAACCACCAACATGAGACCCCCCCACAGGGAGGAAAGAGGACAAAAAATGAGCTGACAAGATGCCAAACTGAACAAGGGCCTTAGGAGCAGCCTTGTCTAGCCTGCCATCCTCAACGAACACAGCAACACCTCCTACTGCTGCCTGCCCAGGAGACAGCAGCCCACAGATCCTGGGGATTTTAAATTTAATTTAATTATAAGCCACAGTTCCAATTAGATGAGGGAAACATGGCTATTCAGCAAGACACATACTGTTTTACCTATTGCTCCCTTGACCACAGGCTGGCAAGAGCGAGACACAGGACAGTTTTTGGACATAAAGGAGCGGTGGCATGGCTGCTAATGAGAAGTAGATGGAGGAGCTTTGCGGGAGGTCTCAACTGCTGGGCAGGCACCCAAGCTGCTCCCCTCCTCCCACAGTGCCATTTCTCTGTCAGACACCCCCTCCAAAAGTGATGGGGCCAAGGTCCTCTGCTCCCTGCGCTGCTCCTGACCCCCCCCAGCCCCTCCTGAACCGCTCGTCTGCCTGCTCTCCACCTCCGCGACTCAGTTTCCAACACCGAACTAGGTGGTCTCACTTTCCCAAGGATGTTGCTTTTCCAAGACACCAAGCACCCATAACTGACTCAAGAGGATTAGATTTGGGTGTGCAGCACCCAAAAATGAAGGGGACTCCTCCCAGAGGGGACATGGATAAAACCTTTGTCGTGGCAGCAAAAGGCCTGAGGGGTAGAAGTCCCATGAGCATAGCACCTCTCAGCAACCATCGCCAACTCCTCCACATTTCTAGAGACATGGCACTTTCCTCCCCAGTTTTCCAGGGCATTTTCAGGTCAGTACCTCAGCTAAAGATCCAACACTGAACAAACAAGGGTCTGATACCACAACTCATCATCGTCCTACCTTCAGGAGACACAACTCTCCATCCCAAGGCAAACATGGCTCGGGGTGGCATGTGAGCCATGCAGTGGGGACTGACCCCAGGAGCTTTTCACCCCTTGCGACACGGACACTCACCCATCAAGTAGCTCTTCACCTTCAGGTATCCGACAGCCAGCCGGAGGATGGAGAGTTTATCAAGCCTGGCACGCACATCTTCAGGGAAGGGCAGCAAGCCAGTCAGCTTGTTCAGCTCCTGGTTGAGTCTGTCTCTGTGCCGCTTGGAGGGATTGGACTTCACGCCCTCAGGGGGTGGTGGTTTGGGGCTGGAAGAGGCAAAGGAGAGTTTGATTAAATTGGGCCTGTCTGACAGGCTCTTTCCAAACCCAGCATTGACTTTAGTACAGCCACAACAGTAAAACATCAGGTGGCCGAGGTAAGGCCACGCAGCAGCAAGAGCAAGCTACAGCAAGCCCACAAGGCAATGGGTGGAGGAGACATGGCCATCCCAGCTGGCCATCTTGTGCAGCCACAGGCATGATGCTCTCCAGCTGGAGTGTGGGGTGATCCTCAGGCAGGCACCTTAACATGCAGCCTGGCTGAGGCAGCTCAGCTGGATACTACAGCCTTGCTCCCATCCCTGCTCCCACCACTGGGCCCTGGCAGGGAAAGGGACACCGAGGGCAGAGACCTACAAGCCATCAGAGCATCTCTTGGAGGTCCAGTTAGACTTTTCCACCTGCACTCTGCTCTCTCCACCCTTTCTCCTCTTCTTCCTCATCCCATACTCTTCCCACGCAGCAGGTCGCTCACTGGCCACGCTCCACATGCTCACACCAGGTCCTCACCATGGCAAGCAGTACCTTGAGTCACTCAGAGGGTTCAGATCAGCTGTTCTGCCTGCCCAGGACCAAGTAGCCCTTGGCAATGAGCACACTAACAAACAGCAAGAATGGAAAGTGGGAAGGTCCAAAAAGATTTGTTTATTTGCATTTATTTCAGTTAGCTGCTTCTAAGTTTCCTCTGACTGCTCAGAGCCTGAATCCTTTTCTTTACTTCCCAATATTACAAAAAGAAGCACGTGTGAAAGTCAATGACAGCACTTGGACAAAGAGATACTACGTAGGGTGGTTTAGGGAACAGCACTTAGAACAGTAGATTTTTAAAATTTGTTTTCTTCTATTCTTCCGATTTCTGATCCTTTCAGATGGGCATTTCCAACCTAAAACAACATCTGATGCCAAACTTTGGCTCCAAGACCAACCCTGAGTCTGCAGAACAAGTAGGGTCCACAAGAGCAGCTCTTGTCTGTCTTAAGCTCATATGGGGACCCATCTCCATCAGCTGCAGTTATTTCACAAGCTACAACTGAAGTCCCAGCCATAGCAGTAAGAGGTTAATTAATTACTTTAATGAGTTTGAGATGTCACCTTGTCTCCTTTGGTTTTTAATGTCAATTTGAATTTTCTAGCTTGAAGAAAAACCCTTCAGACTTCCCCTCTGTATTTGGTTAGATTGCATCCCCTAACATGCAACTCATATTGTTTTGATGTAATTTGTCTAACCACAAACTCCCTCTCCACAGGCATCCTGGCTTCATAAAGCAGCTTCGGATAACAGGATCTGCCAGTATTTAGCAGCAATCTAAGGTCTCCCCTCTACTACCACTCTCGAATCTTGTCTGGCAGGACTGCTTGCATGTGTGACAAGAGAGGAAATGAGTATTAAATGAGATGAAGTGAGGTGCCTGTTGAATTTTCATTGCAGAGAGCTACCAAGGGGTCTTCTAAGCACAGGTGGAAAATTGCAGCATTTCTCCAGAAAAGCTCAATCATGCTGTTTTGTAACATAAGCATCAGGAGGGATATACCCTGCTTCTCAGAGAGGCTGGGTGCAACTGATCACCAAACTTGTCCATACAAGCTGGGCAAAACACACTAGCACCGGTGCTTTTACGTACTCCATTAGCCAGTGGCTTAAACACTTTTGAAATCGCAGTCACTCATCAGGAAGGAAAAAAAGGAAATAGTTTTCCTTTGGCTCTGTCTCTGATTAAAAAAAAAGAGAGAGGTGAAGAAAATTATTCTGAGTTTCCTCAGATATCCTTTAAAGGAAAGTCCTTTGCCCACTCACTATCCAGATCTAGCCCACAAACAGCCAGAAAGAAGAGAAAATGAGACTGGAGAGGAGCAAGAAGTGCTGTTCTTTATGGGAATGGGTAAAAGCAGAGGCGTAACAGGGTCTCTTGGGTAGTCTGGCCAAGCACTGACAGTGCTCTGGCTGAGACACATGGGGTGACCCAGCCAGCAACAAAGCACCAGAAGGCTAAAGGACATCTCTGTTCCTGCATGTCCCCAGCTGCAGCACACAAGGTGCTTCACGGCCACCCTCGAGGGGAAGGATGACCAAGAGGAAAAGGGCCCTGGTGATGCCGGGCAGCTCTTTTGGCAAATGCTGCACCCTGCACCCAGGAACTCCCAGGGCCAGAGGCTTCACAGTTCTCCATCCTTAGGGATGCCACAGGGAAACAGCTTCCAAGTGCTCATTGCTGACAAATCTGTTCACTCTCTGCCAGGCAGTCATGAAGCTCCCTTGAGCCCTGTGCAAGCCAGCAGGCAGGGCCAGAAAAACCACCAGCCCCCATCACACATAATTACCAAGGGAAAGGCATTGGCTTGAGGCACAATCACATTATTAGCCACCAGAGAATCTGCACAGGTGAGCACCACAGGAAACTACGTTTCCCCCCCACTCACAGAAACAGTGAAGCTTGGTCTAGATGTTCAAAACCTGGTTAAATACCCTGCCCTTAGGCCTGTCCCCATTGCCTAGCTGCCCCCTCTTTGCAGGGCAAAGCTCTGGCTGCCTCTGCCAGCCCCGGGCACCGTGCAAGGCTGTCCCGGCAAGCGCTGCTACCCGAGCACAACACACCAGACCTCGGTGGTCAATGAAGCAGCTCAACGTCTATGCAACAAGCAAGAAAAAGGCATTTTAAAGAGGTCTGAGCCCCCATCCTGTTTGCAAGAGCCCTGATGCGGCACAGTTATGAAATGGATATGGTGCAAAGCTCAGCGTGGCTGTGCCACAGAGTTCATGGTGAAGCTGCTGAGAAAAGCTGCTAACCCCCGCGTAGACAGGCTGGAGCAGAGCCGCAGGGCAAGCTCTGCTCCCCGCAGGGCAAAGGCTGTGCCACTGCTGCAGCGTTGTTTTTCCCCAGCTGCCCTTTGAACAGGGAGCCCAGCAGGAAGTTCACCACTTTTGCAAGCTGGCAAGTACCAAGTGATATTAACTATTAGCAACAGCTGAGGTTGCCCAAGCTGATATATTGTCTCCTAAATTTATTAATTTTTTTAATACGTAAAAAGCCCTGAGCAAAATGCAGAGGGACCAGAGAACTCCCTAACCCCATCCTTCCCTCCCCACCCGGTTGGCTGCACATCCCGCTGCTCCCAGCCCTGCTCTGCCTGGCCTCTCCCAGCAGGGCCCTGCTGCAAGATTTGCCCAGTCACAGAGGAAAATAATCTCTTCTGATTCCCAGGGTTGGCCCTGCAGTAACCAGGGAATGAGGTCCCCTCTGCTCCAAAGAGACACCTTCTCCCACACCCTGAGCCACACAAATCCAGCCTACACAAACCCTCAGTCTGGCCACGCCAGCCCCACCACAGGGCTGGAATCGCTGCTCCGAGGTGAGCAAGAGAAAGGTTTGAGGCAGAGCAACTACCCATCGCATCTTCACGCTTCTTTAAGACTCCCTAATAAACAACGAAGAGAGGCTCTGGCTCACCTTCTCACCATAGATTTACAACATCGATGCTCCCTCCTCCATCCCAGGTTCAGGCTCAGCTTAACATCTCACCATGCATTTATAACACTGATGTTTCCTCCTCCATCCCAGGTTTGGGCTCAGCTCATCTGTCTCCCCCAGTGGCTCCCAGAAATATCTATACCTTTATTTCCTATACACCTGGTAACCTGAGATCAACAGGCTGATGTGACTTCAGAGCTGGTATGGGGGGAGGCACAAGGGTCCCAAAGTCAGGCAACTCCAGCGACACGTCAGGGCAGCATGTAACGTAACAACTATTGATCATCACGCTAATTAATTACTGAGAAGCAGGGGATCTTTTGGAACACAGCAATTGCTGTACATTTGATTTACGCAGGCACTGAAACTCAAGCCAGCCTGCAACTCAACCCAGAGGGCAGCCAAGCACCTCAAACTCCCCGAAGAGCTTCCCCACAGGAGCACTGGGGATGCAGGACAATCAGCAGCAGGATTTGTATTTTCCCTCCAGCATGCCAGAGCCCACAAAGCAGTAGCCCCAATCAACCCCAATTAAAACAGAGAGTAGCCCAAGCATGCTGTCTCCCCACCTCTTTTGCCTCTTCAACGCTCACACCAGAGCAGCTTAACGCGGTTCCCCCCAACCAACTCGGCTCTCACAGCCCGGTTTTCCGCCGCCCTCCCCGGTCCCACACCCCTGCCCCAGCCTCCTCCACCTTCCCGGCGGCTGCCGAGCTGCCGACCCCGGCTGCTACCGGGGGGAACCCCGACGCGCCCCGGCTGCACCCACCTCTTCGGCACCGGCTTCTTCCTCTTCCTCCCGGCGTACATCCCGCCGGCGGCACCGGGAACCGGGCACCGGGCGGGCGCGCAGCCCGCAGCCGGCGGCAGGCGGGGAGCAGCGGGCAGCCGCACCCGCAGGCGGGGTTTAAGGGGGGTTTAAGGAGGGTGGCGGCGGGGCGGCCCCGGTCCCGTCCCTCCCCCGCCGCGGCCCCCGCCCCGCCCCCCCGGGGCCCTCGGGGCGGCCCCCGGCGATGCGCCGGCCGGGGGAGGGCGGACCCGAGGCCCCCGGTGCGTGGGTCACCGCGTGCGGGAGCCGCCGCGGGCAGGGGACAGCTGCCACCGTGGGCAGGGACCACGTGTCCTGAGGGTCACCGTCCACAGGGAGCCACCAAACCCTGGGAAACACCGTGCCCACCCACGGGCTGCTGTCTCCAGGGGGCCACCAGATCCCGGGAACCACCATGCCCACAGGCCACCCTGCCCAGGGAGCTACTGTGCCTGTGGGCCAGCATTGCCAGAGGGTCACTGTGCCCTGAAAGTCACTGTTCCCAGAACGTCACGGTGCCTGGGGAGCCACTGTGCGCCAAAAGTCACCGTGCTCACAGCTCACTGTGCCTATGGGCCACTGTGCCTGTTAGCCACCGCGTGCAGGGGGCCACCAAATCCCGGGAGCCACCATGCCTACAGGCCACCTCTTATTCCTGCAAAAGATGACCGCTTCAGAGCAGTTTCCATGCTTCTCTCCTGCTGCAGTGCCTGCAGGATGACGTTCACCCGCAGGCTCATGTTGCCGGTCTCCACGCATCGTGCTTGGTGGCTGTGTGGCTGTGGCACACCCGCCAGCCCCAGTCCCTCCCAGGGTAGCCAGGCCGGTGTAGCCCAGAAGACGTCGTCCTGCCCGACAGCCACAGCAAGAGAGGCAAGGCGGAACTGGAGGCACCTGAATTACTGCTCTGTTTCAACACTGAGATGTTTTGTCATGCAGTCACCAGGGAAAAATGAAAAACTGAGCAGAAAGATGCAATGAAATCCTTCATTGTCCCGCTCCATGGAATAAACCTCCACTTTTTCTTAACCCTGCAGGTACCCCTGCGTGCCACGACTCCAGGGCTTTGCAAGATAAGCCTCCCCACCTCCCAGAGCCTGATCTCCCTGCTGGTCCCCATCCAGGAACAGCCAGCCTGCTGCCTTTCGCTTTGCATTTCCTCGCGTTAATGGTGCCCAAAGCTTTTGCTCTTCCACCCAAGAGCCACCTTCAGCTGCTTTTGTGAAAACAGGGGTGACAGAGACAGGCAACCATGAACACAAAGGAAAGACTGTTAAAACAGACACAGAGACATCACATCTAACCATGGTTTGTTTTTTATCATAAATAGTTTGTCTTAAAAATCAAGCCTGTTTATGTCCCAGTGGGAGGAAAGCATGGTAAACAACCGTGAGCTTTCATGGCTGCGGTGGTGGTATAGGGAGCTATGAGCCACAGCACAGAGTGGTGGTACGGTGAGAGGCGAGTCTGTCCTGTATTCAGCACAAGCAGAAGCCCCAGGAAGACTAAGGATGGTGCAAGTAAATTTGATACTTCTCCTGAGGACTTTCCTGGCCTCCAACTGCTTTCAGCCCAGGAGGTTTCCTCAGCCAGACATGGCTCCTACCTAGTAATGCTCTTCCAGGCTCCTCTTGAATCCCTGTAAACGTTTAACACCGTTGAGCAACGAGTTGCACGGCTCAACCATCACTGCACAAAGCCCCACCTCCTCTGATCTGGTTTTAAAGGCTGGCTTCCACCACTCACGTGGTCATTTGGATCTTTGATTGTCCTTGTTTGCCCTTCCCTTCCAGAATCACAGAATCACAGAATTGTATAGGTTGGAAAAGACCTTTAAGATCATCGAGTCCAACCGTGAACCTAAGACTATCAAGCCCACCACTACACCATGTCCCTAAGCACCTCATCCAAACGGCTTTTAAATATCTCCAGGGATGGCGATATTTATTTCCATTGCGTCCTTTCTGAGACAAGAAGGACGATGAGAAAACTGTGGGTTCATACCGGTGCCAAACGATGTCCTTTATTTTCTTCTCTCCACCTTTCCTCATTGCTTTCCTTTTTTGATCCTTGCTGAGTTGACATTTTCAGGGACAAGACGCTGCTCCTGAGCAGTAAGGCTCAGCTCAGAGCCCCGAGTTTTACGTGTCCGCATGGGACTGCATATTCCCACCTGCATCACTTTTACAGTAACCTACACTGAACATGACCTGCTGTTTTATTCCTCTGTCCTGTAAGACCCCTTTGACCCCTTCCTGCCATCCTCCCCTGGATGAGTAACTCATACCATCACCAAAAGCAACCGCCTCACCATTCACACCCCACTTAGGATGTCGGTGTCAAACAGCAGTTTCCAGCACCGATCGGGCAGAGCTTGACCTCCTGGCCCTGTGGGAACAGGTCTCTTATTCCCATGTGGGTACAGAGGAGCACAGAGTGATGGTCCTCAAGAGTCAGCCCATCCCCTTCCCTGGTCACCCCTTCGACATCCTGACAGCCCTACAGCCTCCACTGCAGAGTTTTTCCTACCCTCTCACTGGAAAGACTCGCCTCACGTGCCAGCACGTTGCAGACAGAGCTGTTAAGGATAGAAAGCCAGACCCAGACACATTGTATGGGTTGGGTTTTTTTTAAGCCGTTTGCAAATTCCAGGGATAAATTCTTGAAATGAAATGTGATTGCTTCTTGCCAAGGGGCAAAGCAGAAGCAGCTAATGGTATCAAAAATGTCCCAGGTCAGCAGAGCTGATGTCAGTTTGATGGGAAGTGTGTTAATACATTTGTTTATGACCTTCCTAGACCATACGCAGAGACCCAGTAATTTAGCCATGCTTTTTAATAAGGCAGGCAAAGATCCAGCTCAGCCCTGGAAATTGCACTCCAGTGTCTCCATCAAGTGGAGAAGGGAAGGGAGCAGGGAGGAAGGTGTTCCAACCACGGGCTCCCCAGCTCTCGGGTGTCTCAGTGGCAGCAGGGCTGTGGGAAGGCAGTGCCCAGAGCCCATGGGACACCCCCAGATTTGGGAAGCGCACACACGGTCTCTCATTCAGCCAAAGCCCTCCAGCCCCAATGCTCTCCTCCTGGACTTCACCTCCCCAGCTCCTACAAAGCCCAGTGCCTCTGCAAGGCAGCTCTACATTGCTGCCCTACACCTACTGCCAGCTTTCCTCTGGGAAAAACCACCTGATTTACCTCTTTCCACCCACTGGGGTGGACTTTGCGTCAGAGATGGAGCAAGATCTAGAGCAGCTTTAAGCAAACAGGCTTCGTAAGGCATCTCCTGCAAGGCAGAGTCAGGCTTGGGGCACTGCACGTGTTTCAAGCCTCAAACCCAGGAACCTGCCAGGAGTGTCTCTGGCACTACTGAATGCAGCAGGGAGGGGGCTGTGAACGTCCTACCTGAGCTCCAGGCCCCCAAATCAGGTGCCTGGAGCTGTACTGAACAAGAGGCAAAACTATACAGCTATACCTGTTTTCTCCCTGCTCAACCTGCCTCGGATTGCTCATCACCCGCTGTACACAGACTCACGGAGGCTTTGGTGGGAAGGGACCTCTGCAGGTCTCCAGTCCAACCTCCCACCTGGTGCAGGGAGAGAACACCTGGCAAGTTGAGAACACCTTGCAACTTCTAATATTCTAAGCCTTGGGCAGTTCTGCCCCAGGGCATTCGAGATGGCATCTGTAATGTTAGAGCAGCCTGAAGCACACAAGGATTGCAACTTGTGGCATCCTCTGCATATTGTAATGAGACCATCATCTGTTATTTGTGAGCGTGTTCGAAGGTTTAAAGTCACCAGTTCGGGACAATGCGCACCAATGTACTTCAGAGCTTCATCCTCAAGCTGCGTGCAGCCTTTCAGAAACAGGGCTTTGAGTCCATCCATGAGTCCAAGGCACGAGGCATCGAAGTGGGCCAGCAGGGAGGTTATCTGAAGCACACGAGCCTGTGGGTGAACAACGCAGGATGTCACCGGGACTGTCCCTGCCTGTTCATGCGGGCTCACCTGCAGGCAGGGAAGCTTTGAGATGCTGGTCGAGCACTCAAAGCAGGGCGCAGTGGGAACCTGGACAACTGAGCGTACAGATGTTGAAAGAGACAGCAGCCCAGGCAGAAGAAAATAATCTCCCTGCTGCAAAACTGGCCCACTTGGACAAGCCAGTTCACCTGGAGATCGGCTGCCTGCTCTGCAGCCAGGGAGAAGGTTGCTGTGGACATCCCTGGGACCAGATTTCACCAACTGTGGAACTTAGCTGTGCGGCTCTATCAAAGCAAAAGGCAGAAGTGAGCGTCTGTGGGTTTATACCAGTTTGCCTGTATCCATCTCTCCTGCAAACACGGGGCTGGGAGTAAGTGATCTGTGAAGGGAGAGACGCTGGCTGTTGTGCTCTATGAGAAAAGTGCCTAAACCTGATCAGGGCAGTGTAGGGGCAAACCTTCACCCCACAAAAACCAGTAGAGCTGCCTCATCTTTGATGATACTCATCATCTCCAGTGGATAGCTAGGAAGGTCAGAAGTCTGTTACTGGCTTTCAGCAGGGCACTGATTTTTGGCCATCCAATGCCAGAGTATCCCTAGAGGTACGTCTAACTGGGATGGCCTTAAGGAGAGCAAGAGATGGCAGAAAGGAAACCCTCTTGTCCAGTTCAGAAGCCATGGAGATGCTCAAGCTGAAAAGGAAGAAAGTAACTCACCGCTAGTATCGAAACAGGTCCAGTGTGTAACTGAGCATTTGCTGTGCTCGGCAGAGCGACGGCATCTCCTTCCATCCCAGCTCCCCGCCAAAGAGCAATGAGAGCCAGGGGCAGGACGAGCCATGGGTGCCCTCCCTAAAGGAGCACCCCAGGGAGGAGGCGGTGGCAGCATGGGCAGCTTCTGGTGACAGCCCCGGGCAAGGCGAGCTAAGGAGTATGGTTCAGCCTGGGGGAGCCCAGGAGCAGGAGGAGATGGAGGCTGAACAAGAGACGAGGCTGCAGCGTAGGTCGAAGGTCCGTCTAGGAGACAGGACTGGGGACAAGGCTACCTGCAGCGTAGGTCCAAGGTCCACCCATGCGCAGGGAGGTTAGAGAGGGACAGATAGACACAGGTAAAGGTACAGCCTAAGACTGAGCCTAGGTGCTTGGGGCTGAGCTTAAATGGAGCCCACAGAGCCATGAGCAGAGGGTGAGGTTGGCCGGGGCCACTAAGACCTGCGGGTGCTCACAGAGCCTGGCAGATGGTCCACCAACATCCCTCATGGAGGGAGGTGTCCCTTATGAAGTGCTGTGGGTGCTGCAGGTCACCATGGGGCTACGTCAGGGTGACACAGAGCCAGGGCAGGGACACGGCATGGGGTCTTGGAGCTGGGACAGAGATGGGGAGTCATGAAGATGCCCCAGAGGCTGGGTGGGGAGGGGGTGGGAGTCAACGCTGAGGAGCCCCAGGGCCGGGGGTACTTATGTAGCCCAGGGTCACGGGCAGGCAGGGTTTGGGGAAGTGAAGGGGGGCAAGATCCAGGGGAGCCACAGGAGCAAGACCCTGCAGCATCTGAGGGCCAGGGCTCGTGGTGGAGGCAACGAGATGATGAGTTGGGAGCCAAGGGGGACCCTGGCACAGGCCCCACAGCTTCTGCCGATTGAGGCTCAGGAAAGGGCTGGAAGCGTGGCCACCTCCCCAGCAGCACCGATGAGGAGCTGGCCCTGCTCACCCACAGGTGATACAAGTCCCCAGGGAGACAACAGTCTGGGAATTATGTGACGGTTGAAACCAGGAAATAAACAGATGAAGAAATCTGATTATGGAGGAAAAAGTTGGGCAGAGACCGGTCACAGGTTAGGGAGCAGTCCGAGCCCTGCCACGTCGGCAGAGCATTGCAGGGACTAACCCTGGAGGTGACAGCAATGGTTTTCTGCCCACCCAGCTTTCCAAGCTGGCCCAGAGCAGCAGTGGACGTGCTCTGCAAGGCAGCACAAGGCAGCACTAAGCCTCCACTTGCTCCCTTTTCTGGAGGAGTTTCTTTTCCAGCAAACGAAAGAAATCCCAGCCCAGGGAGCATGGTCCTAAGTACACAGGGGACACCTGGTGTGGGGCACAGCCGTCCCTTCCCACCCTGACGTCTCCTTGATCCTTCTTCTTCCTCCCCATTTGTTTCAACGAGGCATTTCCAAGTTCTCAAAGCTCGGTCAAGAGCTGAGCGTTAGAAAGCCAGAGTCTCTGGTTCATTCAGAGGTTTCTTTCCTGTTTTCCAATACGGGAGGTCAGGCTGGCTGGGCAGATGGGTCTTTCCAGACGCAAAGCAAATTTGCTCTCAACGCTTCCTGAAGCAGAGTGGTTTCTCCGGCGTTCCTGTTGGCAAACATGGAGCGCAAAACCAAAAAAAGGGGGAAGCAAACCTGCCCACGTGGTTTCCAGCATCCGTGCATTGCAGTGGCACGGAGACAGGAGCAGCTTCTACAGAGAAGATGCTTTGAATGTGGCACCTCGAGATGTCAGCAGCCTTCCCCAGAGTCTCCACAGAGCCCTGGGCAAGATGGGGACTTGTTGGGGCTCATAACTTGGCTCCGTGGGACAAGCCATGGTGGCAGGCAGGAAGAAAGCAGCTTTCCTTCAGCATTAGCCAGCCCCATCTTGTGGCAAGGATCAGCAAATCCTCCAAGAGCAGCTGCGAGGTTCGCCACCGCCCCATCTGCCAGCTGTGTGGGCATCTGGCTCGTTTCCCAGTCGTGTCTTCTCCTGCCCCATGTGTCTGGTTAAGGCATCCCCTCTCCTCCAGCATCCCTCATCCAGCCGCAGGCAGGAGTGGTGGGGTTGGCCCGAGCTGCAGCCAGCCAGCTCCGGTGCGTGCACGCGTCCTTGGCTGCTGTCACCTGAGCCCTGAGCCTGCTGCGGGGCTTGTGCAAACAGGCTGGCCATGTCTTGACTACAGAAGCACACGCTGGTGAGTTATCTCCCATGTCCTCTCTTTGTCACCTCATTGTGGCCTCCATTCCCAGTCCATCTTTCATTTCTGGAGGCCATCAAGGTAGCTCACCCCTTTCCCTGCTGAAGGAGACCCAGGGAGCTCTGCCACAAGCAGAGAACAACAGTGAGAAGCACCAGGCAGATGCCCTTCTCTCTGCAGAGAGCAACGGTGGTCCTCTCTCCATGGTGGCCAAGCAAC
This sequence comes from Ciconia boyciana, assembly GCF_034638445.1. NCBI lineage: Eukaryota > Metazoa > Chordata > Aves > Ciconiiformes > Ciconiidae > Ciconia > Ciconia boyciana. The sequence goes on along the minus strand of NC_132943.1, from coordinate 43,889,098 downwards.
CTAGGCTGGGAGCAGCTGGTGGCATCACAAAGAGTGACAAATGCATATGGGCATTGGTGGACCTTCACCATCCTCTTCTTTGAGAACAGCGAGAATCCAGACAGGGATGGGATCACTCAGAGGTGCCGGTATGGAAGGCGTCACGCTGTCCCCAGCTAGCACTGGCTAGCAAACACAACCCAAATCAAAGGCCCAGAGCATAGGGTAGGAAGTGGTTTAGACGGGGAACCGGAAACTGTCCCAGATCACCGGCTCCCATACAGCTGGAGAAGATCTTGGAAATCAAGATCTGGAGGTAGATCTTGATTTCCACCTCTTTGGCTTTGCAAATCTGGAATGGTGTGGATAGCCAGACACTGGGGCCTTCGTTGTAGCAGCCGGGTACCCACCAGCCTGGAATGGGGAGCGGTGGTCTTGCCTACCCCCTGCCAGGTAAGAGAGGGGACAGGGATCAGGGCTGCCTTTGACGTCCCCGGCCAGTGGTGAGGAGGCAGGGGCAGCACACGAGCTGCATCCTTCACATCCGATCACATGGCGGCTGATGGAATGTAACACGACGGACACAACATGGCTGGTGTCCGGTCGCATCCTATCGCAGCAGCAGAACCAGGAATAAGCGGTTAATCTGCAGCGAGACGTGGCTTTCTTCCCCAAAGCTCAAGCCCTGGACATCCCGCTCCTCCTGACTCATGGACCCAGTGGGCGGGGGAGCGTGAGGGGCTTTGGCACGAGACCTCCTGCCCATTTTGGACAACGCCTGAGGAGCCACCAGGGACACGGGTGCAGCGGTGTCCTTGTCCCACCACCGGCTCTCCTCCCAGCGCCCTGGGACTTGCTGAGGGAACAACATTTGCCGAGGAAATGACTTTTTAGGCGCGAGGAAGCCAAGGTTTGCCACGCGCGGGAGAGGCCAGGATTTCCTCGCTCCTGGCGCTGCCTGACCCCTGCCAGCTCTGCCTGTACCGAGACTCCCCCAGGGCAAACCTGGCGCCAGAGAAAGAGCAGGGCTTCCCCTCTCGCCCCTGCACCTCCCACCCCACGGCACGCTCGTCTGCGAGGCAATGCGCTCCTGCCTGCTGCCTGCCTGCTGCCCGCTGCCCGCTGCCCGCCCGCTGCCTGCTGCAGGCACAGCCCGCGCGGCGCGGCGGGGGCGTGGCCAGCGACTACGGGGCGTGGCCGGCGAGTAGGGGGCGTGGCCGACGGCCGCGCCCTCATAGCGGCGCCGGGCGGGCTTTTGCCCCCCCCGCCGCGACGTCATCTCTCCGCGCCCGCCCCCTTCCGTCGCGGCGGGGCCGGCCGCGTCTCCTGGGTGCCGCCATGTCCTTGTGGCTGGCCAAGCTCGGCCCGGCCGCGGCCGCCGCCGCCGCTCGGGGCCGCCTGGGGAGCGCCGTCGTGCCGGCGGTAAGCGGGGCCGGGGAAGGGAGAGGTCCCTGCGCTCAGCTGCGGTTCCCCTGGCTGCGGCGGCCGCCCCTCAGCGCGGCCGGGCGGGCTCACCTTGGGGTGCCCGGGCCGCTCCGGCCTCCCCGCGGGGCTGGCGGCGGGACGGGGAGGCTGGCCGCTTGCGCGGGCTGTGGTGGTAGCGCCTGGCCCTCCGAGCCGGCCTCCGCTCCCAGCAGCGGTCGTGTGCCCGGGAGGGGCCGTGTCTCTGGAAGCGGTGGTGGTGGCCCTGCGGCGTGGGGGAGGCTGGGCTGGGCTGGGCGGCTTCTTAGACAGGGACCTTCCCAACGGGCGAATGCAGGGGCTCGGAGAGGAGGCGAGACTTCAGGTAGAGGCACAAGTGAATACCTGAGACCAGAGTGGTGACCCAGTGACCTTCAGCTTGCGAATGTGATCTCTGGAGGTGCAGCAGAAAAACATTAAATACAAATAAAATCTCATGTGTGTAAGTGAGGTCACTGCATTATTTAAATTAAGGCTTATTCACTTTTTACCAAAGTCTCTGGGCAGCTGTGCTGAGCAGAGCTCAGTAGGGTGCTGCCTGCAGCTTTGCAGGCCAGGTGGGTATTTCTTTCCACCTTTGTCCAGGAGCTGTGTTGTGCAGAAATGAAGCTGTAACTCTCCTGAGAGACTGCGAGAGCGTTTAATGTTAATCTCTACCCAATAACTAACAAACAAACAAAAACATAAATAAAAGCCTGCTCTAGGATCTCCCATGGGAACGCAGGGCACATCATGTGTCTGTGGCCTTCAGGAAGTCTGGGAAGTTTCAGTCATTGTGTAGATTCAGAGCAGAGTTCTGGCAGAGCAGTCCTGCCTCAAGCTTTAAACACACTGAAAATTGTTTCATGGTTTCTGTCTTCTCAGTCTTGCATTTCATAAACAGCTTCTCAGCCTAAATACCGCTTCAGTTGCTGAGCTGAAATGACAGTGCTAACTTTACTGTATGAAAATTCCTTGTATTAGATGTGCGAGTGTGTATCCTCATGCATGTGCAGAAGGTCTGAAAAAGCTGCACTTTGAGCATGCCTAGTTCAGCTAAGAAAACTAAAATATGCTAATTTTGTTGTTGTGTTTTCTTTTAGGCAAGAATTCATATCAGCTCCGAGCAGAATTTGCAGTATGGTTGGCTGGCTTATATGTTGGGAGACAGAGCTACAAAAAAGTTCACCGCATACAGCAAAATCTTTACAGTGGAGGGAAACTTATTTTCTGGGAAGGGCAAGCTTGCACAACAAATAGCAGAAAAACTAGGTACATCTTATTTTCCCTATTTCTGTAATAGTTAATATAATTTAACAGTCTGATTGTCATTCTTGTGTAAAGAAAGTTAGTTCACCAAACCAGCAGTTCTTGACTAGGAAATTATTCGTTGGGCGATGGCTCAGTTAATGTGGAGAGCTTATAGATAAGGGGAGAATAAAATGTTGGTGAGGTTTGAAATGAGGATGAGATGCTTGTCAGATCTGCGGGACACTTGTGTAAATATGATTTGTTGTGAATGAAATTTTACTTCGAATGAAGTCAGTTTGCTCACTGAGCACCTTGAGAGTTAGGATTTTCTGCATGGGTGTACGCAGAGCATCAATCAAGGTGATCAGAGGATTGGTGGCAAAAAGATTCTGCTTAGAATGATAGCTCAGCTCTCACTGGGGAGGTGAAAGGTGGCAATACTTCAAATTAGGGTTTGTGTGCCCTCTGTGATGTGAGTGACCAAAGGATTTTGTGCTGTTTTCAAGTGTTGCTTGAAGTAAAGCTATATACTTAAATGAGCTGAATAGATGTTTACTGTAAATGATCAAAACTTATTATTTTGGTTGGTGCTCTGTTGTGGGTTTCTTTTTTTGTCAGGAATGAAATATTTCCCAGAAGCAGACATCCATTACCTAGACAGAATCACGGGAGATGGAACGTTGCTGCATGAGAAATTTAATGGTTTCTGTAACCTAGAGAGATTTTACAATGATCCGACATGCCCCGATGGACACTCTTATCGACTGCAAGCTTGGCTGTTCAGTAACCGTGTTATACAGTATGCTGATGCGTTGGAGCATCTGCTGAGCACAGGTTAGATTTCACAGTAAATAAATGTCACTTCTAAATTAACTTATTAGTGTAAGTTGCGAGTAAGCTGTTCTGAAGTGCTTTGCTAGTATTTGCAGTTTTAAATGAAAGACTGTTGTGTTGTTAAGCTTTTTGTATTTTCCCCCCTTAGTGAGTACAGGTTAACAGTCCACTTAGAAAAATACCCTGCATATTTTTTTAGAACAGTATCTTGTATCATTTCTAGTGAAGGAAATACGTACCAGTTAGCAATTTCATTAGCTTTAATTTGGAAATTGCTGATGAGTGATTTCAAAAAGACATTTTAAACATACCAAGACAGCTGTGACTTGTACAGCCTTTTTAAAACTCTCCCTAGACTTAGTTCCTGATGGTGACTTCTATTCAGTCTTTTTGATTTCGTTAAATGCTGTTTTTTGTGGTGGTATTGTTATAATTTGAGTGTCCTCTGGTGAGAAAAGATTTCCTATGCCAACTCTGATTTACCTGTTGCTTGCGCTTTAATAAGCGTTTCCCAAAAAAGATGAAAAGATGTGCATGCCAGAAAGTATCAGGCATGAATGTAAATGTACTCCTTAAATATAGTAGTACTTAGCTACTGTAGTGTTAGGCACGGTAGGAGAATATACGTATGGGTGAGACAGGCATGTTCAGCATACATATCCAGAACGTTTGTGTGAGCCAAAAACTTGCACTTTTGTTTTATTTAAAATTTCTAGAAAAGCATTCAGAAAATTGACCATAAGAGCAGTACTGTAACTTTAGATGTTGCTGCCAGCAGTGTCTCTGAGCCTTGCTGACTGGAACCTACTTTCAATTGCAGGACAAGGTGTGGTGATGGAGCGCTCTCCCTACAGTGACTTTGTATTTCTGGATGCAATGTTTAAACAAGGCTACATCCACAAGCGATGTAAGTTACTTACATGCAAAAGGAAGTTATTTTGCCATAATCTCAGCCAGAAGCGCGGTTAGTTTAGTTTTTAAAAAAGAAACAAAACAGCCTGCTTGGCAGATGGGCTCTTTTAAGTATTCAGAGTTCTTCATGAGGTGCTTAGCACCTTGCTGTTCCATGCATCAAGGAGCAACCTCAAGCCATGAGACTTCCAGTTTTAATTCAAGGCTTTGGTTCTGCTTACATGTTAAAGAACATGTATTCTGTGTATTGCTTACTTGTGTCCTGTCAGCCAGAGACTCCTGTAGTTCCCTGGAAATGTGGGTGAGCATGCTGATGAAGACTAGAGGTCCTTCGGGCAGACCGTGATCTTGCAGCTAATTAGGTGGGAGGGAAATAATGGGTCTGCAGGGTTTGGCCTACTTGCCTTAAATGGCCAGCTCCCTTTTGAATCTCAAAGAACACAAATGTTGCTCTTGCCTTCAAGAGGGGCAAGGAGGAGGATCCAGGAAGCTACAGGCCAGTCAGCCTCAGCTTGATCTGCAGGAAGGTGATGGAGCAAATCCTCCTGGAAGCCATTTCCAAATATATGGAGGATGTGAAGGTGATGGAGAATAGTCATCATAGTTTTATGAAAAGGAAATCACGCTTAAACATCTGATAGTCAGCTCCTCATGGAAGGCTACCTCAGTTGATGAGCGGAGAGCAATGGATATTGTTTATCTTAACCAAGGCCTTCAGTGGTGTCTCTTGTAACATCCTCATTGACGAACTGATGAAGTATGGATTAGATATGTGGGTAGTAGATTGAAAAGTGGCTGAACTGCTGGGCTCAAAGGGTTGTGGTCAGCTGTGTAAAGTTCAGCTGGAGGCCAATAACTAGTGGTGTAGCCCAGGGGAGGATACTGGGGCCGACCATGTCTTAAACTGGGTTTAAGACACGGATGACGGGATGCAGCCTCAGCAGATTTGCAGGTGATGCAAAATTGGGAGGGGAATGGTTGACACACCATATGTGTTTGGTGCTATTCAGAGGAACGTGGACAGGCTGAAGAAATGGTTGGGTGGTAACCTCATGAAGTTCAACAAAAGGGAATGCAAAGTCCTGCATCTGGGAAGGAATAACTGCAGGCACTTGTATACGCTGGGAGACAACTGTTTAGAAAGTTTTGCAGAGGAGGACCTGGGGGTCCTGATGGACACCAAGTTGAATGTGAGCCAGCAATGTGCCCTTGTGGCAAAGGACGCCACCAGCATCCAGGGCACTACATGAAGAAGAGTGTTGTCAGCAGGTCAAGGGAGGTGATCACCAAATCTGGAGTGTTGTGCCCAGTTCTGGGCTACCAGCTGAAGAAAGGTAGGAACTTACTCGAGTGAGTCTGGTAAAGGGCCACAGAGGTCGCTAAAACTAGAGCATCTGATGTGTGAGGAGAGGCTGAGAGAACTGGGATTTTTTTGGCCTGGAGAAGAGAAGGCTCAGGGCAATGTGTATAAATACCTGCTGGTATTTATGTATATAAATACTTGAGGAGGAGGAGGAGTATTGGATGGAACCAGCCTTTTCTCAGTGGCACCTAGTGAGAGAACAAGAGGCAAGGGTCACCAACTGAAATACAGGAAGTTCCATTTATAAGAAAAAAAACATTTTCTACCATGAAGGTAGTCAAACCCTGGAGCAGGTTGCCTGGGGAGGCTGTGGGACCTCTATCCTGGAGATACTCAGAACACTGTGGGACACAGTCCTGAGCCATCTGCTCTAGATGACCCTGCTCTAAGCAGAGTGGTTGAACCAGATGATCTGTGGATGTTCCTTCCAACCTGAGTGATTCTGTGGTTTGCAGTTATTGGCGCTGAGCTCCTGAGCAGTGCAGTGTTACTGTGCTGGTGCCTTGCGGGCAGATGTGTGGAGTCTTCATCCCTTGGCTAGGAATGGAGCGGTTATGTGACATACGTAGGAGACCAGCCCCAGCCAAAACATGCAAACTTACAGCTGAACAAAAGTTTGAAAGTCTGTAGGAAACAACTGTAAAGCCCAGTCATCAGCTGACGCCTTAAATTGCTATTGAAATTCTTGTTTCTGTCTGTTCTTAGCAAATCTGGCATTTTGGCTACTCCTGAGGTGAAGATAATTGTTTCCCTGACTGCCTCATGTTTCTGCTGTCTTGTTTGATTTGGCTTAAATTTAGGAGGTGTATATTTATTTTTTAACACCTGCTGTGAGTTGCAACTTCTTGCTGAATGAGTTTGAGAGCTGGTTATAATGAACTGTGTGCCTTTAGCTCTCCAGTGTGTTTGGTTTTGTTTTTATACAGGTCTTGATCACTACAAGGAGATCAAAGAGGTCAGCATTTGTGAATTCCTGCCGCCTCACTGCGTCATTTATATAGATGTACCCGTCCCAGAGGTGCAGAAGAGAATTCAAGAGAAAGGCAAGGTAATTTTCTCTCTTGCCACTATTACTGCCTGTTAATGTTTGTTGTAATCGTGCCCTTATGCGGGAGTTCTGTGGGGTTTGCTGCAGAATTCTGCTTCTGAAAAGCTTCTCGTCCTCTTAGGTGTGAGAACTGTGTGTTGGTGATGACTGTGTGGGTATTCTGGTATGCTTGCTCCAAAAGCAAAAATCAACTTTGACTGCATCAATATGCTGTAATTTCTGTAATGAGAAGCCCTGTAAAAATCATCTGCCCTTAGAAACCAACCTTTGTAGCTGCTGTTTCAGGAGTCGTGTCCAGGTAATATGCTTCTTGCAGCACGCCCTAAGATTATCTGTGCTTCCTGAGCGCTGGAAGCCCCAACTGGCCGTCCCTTTCTCCAGCTTCCCCAGTTGACTGCTGTTTCAGACCTGTGTTGACGTTAATGTGTGGGTCACTTGTGATAAGCAAGTTCAGTTAACCTTCTGAAATCAAGAAAATTGCTGCTTGGCGCTTTTGTGTTAACACAGCGAAACCACCAATTTTAAATTTGAAACTAGTCTTGCATAGGTATTCCATGAGATACAAAAATCCAGGGTGCTTTCTGGCTAATCTAATATAAAGTTGATAAATACAGTTGCTTCTTGTCACTACTGCAACTTCAATCTAGTCTGAAGTCATGGTATGTGACTTTTACCTGTTGTTGATCTTTGACGGGTGTGGGACATTCTCACTTTCTCTCAAAACCCTTTGAGGGTGGCATAGTTTCTCTCCAAGATGTCTTTTTTAAAATCATGGTATTGGATGGAGACTACTGTTCAAAAGAAAACAAAACTAACTTAGTTCTGTAGCATTGTCTTCAAATTACCTCTCTCGTTATATCAGCGTACTGGATTACTGCGTTATTGAAGTAGTCTTGGATCAGAAAAGCTGTAGGGTACTTTCGTATAATGACTAATCTAAATAAGGTTTTTGGTTTGGGTTTTTTCTTTCCCCTTCTGTGATATTTGGACATGTGCTTGTAACTGTTCTCAGATGTGTCATGAGGATTAAATGATGTTTACCTTGTACCTTGTTCAAAGGCTAAGGGAAATTGTAGTCAAGTGAAGTATTTAACTGTGGAAAGTCTGATAGACTCAAAGAAAAATTTATTACTAAAAAATTCTCAGGTCACTTTTGGCTATGCCTGCTTCTCTCGAAGCATGCGTGTGTATGTTAGTGTGCTAGGGTGAGCTAGTAGCATTTCGTCTTGCGGTTTCCTGCTCATTTAAGAGGGAGGCTGATGATTGCCAAAGGGAAGTGACTTCAGAGCTGTAAATGGAAGGCTGCCCTTGCTGCTTCGTGATCTGCGTGGCCTGGGTCTGCCGGTCGAATGATTCTCCCCTCTGCCCCTCCAGCAGTTTAGGCCATGACTGAACATGCCTCTGCGCTTTAACGAACAAGATACTTTTGTATAGGAAAACCATAGCTTTTTTGTTTCAGCAACTTCAGTGACAGAATTAGAAGCTTCTTAATGTATCGTGGGAACCTGTGAGTTCTTTGCCCTTGTGAGCATAAAGGTCGGTGGCATTTTTGAGACCTTCTGGCAGAAATTGCTGATGTAACTTGTAACTTCCTTGGGGCAGTAGTATTGCTGAACACTAGTGCTTGTTTGGGGACGGTATTTTTGGGAATTCCGCCTTGGTGGATGGAGTGTTTCATTGGTATTCAGCGTTCTGTTTTTGCAGGGCACTGGGAAAAGAAAAGCCCTCCAGTGGGCGCAACTAGCAGAGACATAGATCCTTCCAACATAATGAGCATCTTGGATGAACATTTCAAGTAGGAAATGTAATTTAATTTTGTGTTTGAACTGAAGGAACACATGGTAGATTAGAGAAATTAGTGACACTTTGCAAATGTGACATTAAAGTACACTGTGCAGCAGATGTAGCTGATGGTGAACTGTTTAACAGCAGGTATAATAGCCATGAAATCTCAAAAGAAAGATTTTTGGAGTGGGTGATTGCCCATGCACTTGTCTGAAACTGGAGAAATAGATGCACATTGGCCCTGTCATTGAAAAGGCAGACTTGGACAATCTTCTATTCTATGATTCTTCTTTTTCCTGGATGAAACTTGAATATGCAGGTAGCTAGGATTAATCAGTCCTTGGAAAGTTAAACTTTGAGACTGATGTATGGTACATTTAATTTATGCGAGCTCAGGAAAAATGAGGTGATTACTGTAACAAACTGAAATAAATTGCAGGAAAGTTTGGTTTACATTCTTCTGTTGAACCAGCCTTTCCCTTTCTAGATTCCTTTTCTAGATTCAGTAGCATATTGGAAGAATCTTACTCATGCGGCTAATAAAACAGTGGGCCTAATAGTACATGGTAAAGCAGTGATTAATGCAGACTGACTTGTTCCTTGGGGTACTCTAGATATTTAGTGCCGTATAAGAAATTCTAAACACTCCAAATGTCTTAATTCTTAAAATTTTCATTAATGTGTATGTGGCTCACTGGACATCTGGCCGCTAATAAAAAGCGAGCTCTTGACAGATGGTGTGACAGTGCCTTCTGCTTAGACTGGAATCTGCGCTGGTGGGAAAAGAAAGAAAACTCATTTCACAACATTGTTTTCTGTTTGTTTTTAGCCATATGAGAAAAAGGTGTCTCCTTTGTATCTCCAGAATATTGAGGACGCTTACAAGAAAACTTTCTTACCGGAGATCAGGTTAGCAGACCAAACTGTTTTGTCTGAGTCTTTGAGTAAAAATGTATGCAAATCCTAAAATCTCTGCCTATTTAAGCAAATAAAACCATGAGAAATCCTCTTTGTGCTACATGGTACAATATTATTTTCTAATGATAGGGTACTGCATCCATAGCATAACAACTATGTATACTTGCGTGTAGTTACCTCTGGCATCTGAGAAGCCTGATGCCAGTGTTAGAATATTGGAAGACGAAAAATGAAATCTTTTTAGGTGTGAGCTTATAAAGCAATGTTTGTTGACTCTTAACAGATTCAGAGTGGGGGAAGTGTTTACAATAGTAAATTAATTGAATTGCATTAACTGACCCACCTAATACATTGCAAAGCTAATGAACCCTGATCTGCAGTATGTTTTTTTCATCCTGCTGTCTTGTGGCACTGCAGCTTTGCTGTCATGGAGTCAGATACAGGGAAGCATAAACTTGTTCGTAGTTAAGAGTGCTTCAGGAGCAAAGCCAGGAATCTGGTCTGTTTGCTCTGCAAAAACAAATTCTGTCTCCGTCTTATGACAGTGCTCTGTGGTTGGTGTTGGCACCTTCACTGCTCTTTCTATTACCTTGCTACAGTGGTTGGAGGGTTTTCTTGGAGTGATGTCCAGAATACCATGGTGATAGCAGTATGTTTGCATTTGCATGACCTGAGGAGTGTGTGATGCAATATAAGCTTTTCTCAGGCCTTTTTGGAAAGCTTGGGATTTTTCTCTCCTAAAAACTACCTTTCAGTTGTCATAGCTTTGGCTAGTTTCTTGATAGTGATACAGAGTGAGAGGGGAAAGAGGTGTTCAGGTAAGGGCTTGTTGTTCCCTCTTCTGCTTCTGTTTCTCCATCTCATGAGGCATACACCTCACAGCCTTCCACATTTGAAAAGGATTTGATGGACTTGTTGGTGCTGGTAAATATAGACCAATAAAAGACTGCCCTGCTACCTGCTCTGAGAGACTAAACATGCTCTTCTCTGGGCTCCCCTGGCTTTCTCTAGCTGGGAAGCGAGAATGTGTGCGCTGTAAACTTGAGATGAGGAGACTATTATAAGAATTGGGACAGCTGGCAAGCTATAAAAGAGCTCTATAAAAAATCAAATTGTCTTAAAAGTCTAAAGGCATGTGAAGGTAAGCAATCTTGGTCCCTCATAAACAAATAGCTTTCTGGAAGGGAAACTCCTAAAGGTCACAGTCAGGCCTACTCTACATCAAAACGATCTCTAATTGTGCAAGGTTTGGTGTGTGCATGAGGCTGACTATTGAGTTACATTTAAGTCAAAGTAGATCTTCAGGTATGTTGTAGCCTGCTTGTTTCCCCTTGCTTTCTTGCTCCCAGCTCTCAGGGTAAATTGGTATAATTGTGCTGTCAGCAATTGAACTGAATAACTTCATATTGAGCCTGTCATTCATAGAGGGCAGAAGTTGTTGGTGCGATGTATGGTCAGCTGCCTCCCAGTGTGTCCCCCACGGATTAGCAGCCAGCACATGGCTCTTGGAAGGAAGTGGGAGCTAAGGGTGCAGAGGGAGGGTGGGAAGCCTTGGGACTGTCATCCCCCTGAGGGCAGAACTGTTTTGAATTTACTGGTGAGGAGAAAAATGCTGCTTGTTCTTTGGATCAAATCAAGCCCCAGAAATATACCATGGTGTGTAGTGAAGCTAAATCCTAGACTAGCTGGTCCTGCTGTGATTTCAACTCTTTCCCCTTTGTCTGTACATGGTCAGTATGCTTGTTAAGCAAACACCCTCCGGTTGGCATCCTCATCAGCGGATGGGCTTACAATAGCTTGTCAGATCAATCTTTGTGCTCAGGTCTGAAGAAAGATGTCTCTGTCCCCTTGATGTGGGGGAGTTGTGAATGTGTGAAACTTGAGCTTTGCGCATCTCTGGATCTCACTGATGGCTTCTGTATTGGATAAATATACAGAAGCTTCGACTGTCTTTAACTGTTTGCTGACTCGCAGGGTGATGCGGTGAACTATATTTATGCCTGGCTGTTAGTCTCTAGGCAGACTAAGAACTATTTGATTCCCTAACTCTTGAGGATGACCAAAATCTGGTTCAGACAGGCTAAAAAGAGTTGTTATGGACTGTTGAACAAACTCCTGCATACTTTCCATGTACAAGCTTATGTTTGCTTGTTCTCTTGCTTTTCTTGAAATGCAGCAGGAAAATAGTCTAGTTTGTTACTTAGCAAAATTCCTGTTATCTTGTTCCATTTAATTGGAGCAACTTGATGCTGCCTGAAGTGGTGTGTTTTACAGTGAAAGTATGGCTATGTTAAAATTGGTGCTTCCTTTCTAGTCTGATGTGTTTATGAATGTCTTTTAATGTTTCTTTTGAGAGTGATTTGTGAGCCTGGTGCTGTGGCAGGTATTACCTTGTGATTTTGAACAGACAGCTGTTGTTTTTTGTTTTATTTTTCTTTTCCTAGACCAAAGCCCTAAGATTGCTAACATTCTCTTTCCTATCCAATACTGCTTCTACTGAGCAGCTGTTTTCTCTTAACGAAAGCCTTAATAATCTGCAGAGTATTGAGTGATTTGGTCTGCATTGTTAATGCAATTGCCAGTATAAGACTCTGGTGAAGTCTGACCTCTCCCTTTGATTACTGACAGTTGATATTGAAGATGTGAGTATGCATGCTATGCTGTCATATCAGCTCCCTTTGAAAGGAAGCCATTTATTTTCTTTCTGCGACTGAAGAGTCATGTGAGGCTTTATGCTTTGTTCTCAAGTTGAGAACTAGCTCTTTAAGTAGCTCCCCTACTAGAAGTACCAGTTGAATGGCTGGCTGTAAGAGCTTGGGAGTTCGTAGGAATTAAAGGCATTTTATAAATGAACTTTTTTACCAGAGCTGTTTTGACTGACCAGTGTTAACGCAGCCCAGGAACTAGTTTGGACTAGTGCAGTTACAAGTTATTTTGATAATGTGACTACTTAGAGCAACAGTGTTATATTGCCAGCCTTAATCCTGATTAAACTTGGAAGCGGTTATGCTAAGCAAAAAGTCTGCAAATTCTTCCTAATGCTCTTCAGCTTTGCTGTGTGTTGTTTGATATACTGTGCACATTGGGCTTCCATTTTATTTTCTCTTAAGTTTTTGTTAGCTAAAGGAAAGGTCTCCTAGGACAGCTGGAGCAGGTTGGGGGACAATTGTTACTGAGGGCGGCTGTGCGTATATAGTAGTGAAACATGTTCATATAGGAACTCCTATTGTGGAACTGCTCTGCAAGTGACTTTTCTACGAAGGCTACTGTAGGAAAACAATCTTGTAAACAGGAAGCTATTACCTGTTTTAAATTATTTTCTACTTACAGGTCTTGCTGCCTGCGTTGTATTGGTTCGGTTAGCTCAGTCTTACTAAATAACGGTGAATGAATGTATTCTTCTGTTAAAAATTACCCACAGGTATTAATGTACTTGTTATAAAATGGAAGGTCTATGGAAGTTTTGGGTTAGACTGGCTGAAAATGTCACTTGGCTTCAAACAGATTGGGCAATTGTAATTGGGGCAAGTATCTACATTGGTGAAATGGAAACAAATTCATAGGTGGGATTTTTAAAAAATTTTTTGAATGGAAACTATGTAGATACCACAGGCCATTTGCCCTTTAAAAACAATTTTGCACCAGGAAAGAAGCAACTTACAGGTCTAATAGGAATTCTATTGCAAGAACTCTAAGCGTTCTAAAAAATTGCAATTATTCTGGTTCTGCGTTTGTGCCTTTTAACTTCATTTCTGCTTCATTTTGGAGCAGGGGGGAGAGGATGGGTAGAGCAGTTGTATCAGGGGAATTCAGTGGTTTTTTTTCCTCTTTGCAGCGAGACCAGTGAAGTTCTGCAGTACACAGCAGCTGGGGCAGAGGATGTGGAAAAGGTAAGTATTTGTTGCATATATTGATTTTTTTTTTTAAACTTCCAAGACTGAAATGTAAAGAGAACACATTGTCTAGATAACAAACTTAGTTAACTACTTAATGCATTTAGTGTTTGTTGCTATGGCAAAGAGCTGGGCTAGGTCTGTACTAGAATATTTCGATGAGTGAGTGTCGTTTTGTCAGGAGAGTGGAAATCCCACCTCCCATCCCTTTTGCCAAGATTCCTGACTGTCTGAGCGAGCAAAGCCCCCTATAGACCACATGATTAAACGCTAATAACTTTCTTAGTGTCTTTTGTCTGATGTAACTTATGGTGGGTGTTTCCGAATTTGGTTTGTTTTTCCAAGTGAATCCTGTGAGGGAGGTGGAAACAGCATTTCCTGAGTCTCTGCTGGGCTGTGCAGTGTTTGGCTGTTCAGTCAGCATTGCTGTTTGAAGTGGCTGGTGGGATGGGCAAGGCTCTGCATAGCTCAGTTTGGAACTAATGGCATTAACCAGGAGGTAAGTCACCTCCAGCATTCAGCTGAGACTGTCTACTGGTGTAAAATCTGTCTCTGTTGGCTTTTGCTGTTGTGCAGCTTCCTGTGATCCAGGTTGGTGCACAGGTTCCTATGTGATAAAATAGCAGTTGTTTTCTAAAAGCTAGTCAGTATTAGGTTATAGCAAACAGCTGGATAACCAGAGCTGTTACAAGCTTTGTAACCCTGGGTTATTCATCTGTATGAGCTAGCACATGGTATCTAAACTGCAGTTTTTTCTCCAAATGGTTTTGCCAGACACGTTAACCCTGGACCAAGCCAGGTAAATTGCCTTCTTATTGCTAGAAATAAACCATCTCTTATGTGACAGGATTAACATGAGATCACTGCTTCCTTGTACTCCACTGTGTTATTTTTTGGAGTAGGTGTAATATATTTGCCTTACTTCAGCAAACATGCTTGCTCATGGAGGGTTATTAGTGAGATAACAGAAGCCTTTTGCTTCCCCATTGTTAACTTGTCGTAGGTGCTGTCCACTTCCAGAGGGAGCAACAAGCTCTTTGTAATTCTGGACAGGTTTGTAGTGGGCCCATTTCAGTTCTAGATATGAAAGTTACATGGTGAATCCCTCAAAGCTCACTTCAATTCTGTAGTAGCAATAAGGATCTCAGCTGCAGTAAAAAGATATTTTCAGATATGTCTTGCTGATTTTAATATTTTTATCCTCTGTATTTCTTGTTTGAAAGCTCTGATAATCCTCCTAGAGTCCATTTAATGCTCTCCTTTCCTCGGAGGGGAAAAGAAATATGAGGCTGGTTATATTGCTCTCTGCTTTAGGAAATAGGTCCAGACCTTTGCACAGCAGTATGTGATTAATTCCTAAATCAACTGGGAGGAGAGAAGTGGCAGGGTGATTACTCTCTGAGATGGAAAACTTATTAGTTTGGTGAAGTGGAGGAGTTTAGGAAAGTGTAACAGGCTTTCCCAAATCAGATGCAAAAGGAAAACATTTGTTTCAGTATACCAGCACCTGTCCACCCACCTGCACTAGGTATGACATTCAGCAGGTAGCAGGCCAACTTACTGCAGAGGTTTGTGTGTAGTTTTGTGAGGGCACTTCCATCTTCACACGGGACGTGTCTTAAAGACTTTCCTACCTAAGCCCCCAAGTCACTGCTTAACTAAAGATCCGTAAGCCCCACCTTGGCATTCATACCAAGGGAGGTTTCTGACTGCTTACTGCCTTTGTGGAGTTCTTTAAAAAAAAAAAAACACCCAAAAAACCAACCAAACAAAAAAAACCACCAAGAAAAGCATATTTGAACACTTCAAACTGTTGCAGGAGGCAGCCTATTACTGCTGTGCTCACTCACTGATGGACTGGGTTTGACGGGGGTCAAGTTAACTTTCTTTGCAAGAGCCCATATGGTGCTGTTCTTTAGATCTGACCAAAACAGCGTTGACAATGCACCAGTATTTTAGCTATTGCTGAGCAGTGCTTGCACAGCATCAAGGCTGTCTCTGTTTCTCACTCTGCCCCTTGTGATTAGGCTGGGGGCGTGCAGAGGTTTGGGAGGGGACACAGCCAGGACACCTGACCCGGACTGACCAAAGGGATATTCCACACCATGTAACGTCATGGTTAGCAAGAAAACTGGACGGAGGTTTTTTCCAAACTAGCGGTTGCTGAGACCAATCTTGGGACCAAGGGGCTGGAAAATCTCCTGGATTTTTGAGCTGGGTTCCTGCTGTTGGAGTCGGTGATGAATCTGTTTCAGTCGAAGTCTGCAGTAAACTCTCCTCTCTTAAACCTGACTTTGTTTGGAGGAACGAAGTGTGGATTTTAGTTGGCATTGAGCATGACGGTAGCCTGCACCTAATATCCTCGTGTTCCCATGCAAAAGCTTTGTGGAGCAGAAAATATTGATAAGGACTTTCCTGGTCCTAAAAATGTAACCCCCATTAGCTGCATTGCTGTGTGTTTCTAGGCCTTTTAGTTCCCTTTATGAGAATATGGTTGTGTGCTACGTTTTGAGTCGTGCCCTGTCGTGTCTGGATTTCTGGACACTTGTGCACTTGATTATAGAGGTTATAACCATTAACCAGTAGATTCACGAGGCATTTTGAGTTTATACCCACAAAAAGGCTGGTGGCTTCAGTGCGACAGCAGATAAATAGAAGTTCACTGTGAAATCACAGTGAGGCAACTGTTTGCATTTGGAGTAGTGCAAAACTTCTAAAATCTCTGAAAATTAGGTGTTTTTGGAAGCTTCAAAAAAACCAAAGGCCTTTCCCTTTGTTCTGACATCAACTGTATTTATGCAGATAGCTATCTGCGACCTTTACCAGCTGACTATCCTGACATTAATCCTTCTGTATCCTTTTTGGGAAGGAAAAAAATGTCTGAAGAGGGTAAACCTTTACATTTAATCTTAGTCCTGAAATCATTTCCGAGTAGCTCTTGAATGTCTGAGGTTTCAGTCTTGTGAGTACCTCTGTGAAAAATCAAGAGCGCACCATCATTTTTCTCACGTGCATAAAAAAAATAAAGTATGGCTTTAGTGTTAGCAAGGTTGGGGTGCTCCTGCTTTTGTGGTAGATGGATAAGGTGTATAGCAGCTGGTAGGCACTTCTTGTTGAAGCTCACATGCCTGCAGCCGCAGTGAGGGTTCTGCTTTGCAGTGAAAAGCATCCTCTGTGGCAAAAAAGATCAGCATCCCAGGAATAATATATTCTCTGCTATGTTTTTAGATATTTTTTTTCTGAGGGACAAAAATAGAGAAATGGGAAGAAGCTGAAATGAATGAAAAAACGAGGTCAGGGTGTGGATGAGAATATTGAGCAATTATAGTTAATTTTTCAGGGTATCATAAAAGAAGGGATAAGATTTGAGCACCATGGTGTTTCAGGAAGGTAGCCATGGATGTTTGGTAGAAGAACTAAGAGAAAGTTGGGATGGGCATGTTATTTGCTTGTTTTTTCCTCTTCCTTCTCTCTGAGCATGTCTCGAAGTGATCAGAATAAAGCAGTTTGTTTCCTCCCTAGATTTTTTGTAGTAAAACCCATTGCTAGGGATTTTATTTTAATCTTGTAAATCAGGGTTTAAAGTCAGTCTAAAGCTCTTACTGCTCAAGTAGAGAAGTCTACCAAGCTCAGCGATCTTGTCATCACTGTACGTGGGGTCATCAGTATGCGCTGATGCAGTTCTTAATTTGGTTGGACAAATCTGGACTAGAGGAAGGATTATTATTTTGAAGTCAAAGTACAAGATGGTATCATATTTTCATTGTGAGATGGTAGCTAGAGATTGGTACTCTTTGCACTTCAAAGAATAAAGTTGTGTTTTTTCCCTTCTGTTCAGATTCAACTATTTCATTCCAAAGAGAAGGTGAAATTTGGAAATAGGGGTTGGCAGGAGGGATTTGGTTTTGGCTTGTAGGGTGTTTGTTTACACAGGTGTATCCTGTTGATAGATAGCAATGTTTAACTGTTAGCTAGCTTCAGTCTGCAGATTATTTGCTATGTGATTTGGGAGTTTAATTTTTTTTTATTACCTTAGTTTAATGGCTTTTGATTTGCTCATAGCAGACATACACAACTTAGAAATGACTTTTGTTTGTGAAGTGTGTTTTAAAAAGATCAGTTGGGGTTTCATATTGTAATTAACATTGGTTGTAGTGGCTAAAGGAGTAATAAGTGCTGAAATGAGCTTCATGAGGGTGTTTCAGAGTGCTTTTAAATGAGGATAAAACTGGGAATAAAAAGTTAGCTATATGTTTGTTTAAAGTTTTTTTAAAAACCCTGGATATTAAAAAAGAGGTGGGGGTAGAAAGGAAATAACCAAAATTGTTTCAGTTCCTCTGTGCTTGTGAATAGTGTTTTGTATTACGTATCAATTTTATTCTTGTCACCAGCTTGCGTAAACTGGAGATGATGATGAAGATGGGAGGCTGCTGACAGACCAGTGCCCTTTGCTAGTGCAGAAGTGAAAGGCTCCAGAGCTAGCCTGCATGAATTCTGCAGTTGTAGGTGCTGTACGTGGGCTGAGCTCCTTCCTGCAAGCTGTGGTCCGAACTCTGTAGGGCTGTAGCCTGCACTGCTCCTTGTGTCTGTCTATTGCTTAAAGAAACAACCTGTGAGGAAGGAGTTTAGGGAGAAGTCAGCTGACAGAGCAACCTATTGGGATTTGGTGTCTTTGTCCCCAGAAATGATATGAATAAGAACAGTGTCACCTTCTGCTGCCTGCTGCCCCCCAGCTCTTCCAACAGCAGCACTCACCAGATCGCTGTGAAACAAGCTTAGAAATTGTAAGCTGTTCATATTGGCTTAGTTGCAAAGATTACGGAAAGAGGTCCCATTATTGAAAACCATTTTTTCTAAATCCTGCCATGCTCTGCAATATATTAAGACCTGATCTCTCCTGGACATTATTACAAGTTGTGCTGCGATCATGTTTAAATCATTCATTTGCTAATTCCCAGGGGGTGCCAGGGCATTCCTTATAAATTAAGAAGCTGTTTGTCTAGCCTGGTTGGGAGGCTGATACCATTGTTAACAAGCTGCTGGGAGAGATATCTTCTGATATGATAATAAGAGTGTGCAAAATTAATTTGGATACAGATTTCTTTTTCCCTGCAACATATTCTGAGCCCTATTGTTAGCGACTCTATTATTAGTCCTGTCATCAGCTGTAGCGGTGGGTTTCCAAAGCTTTGCTGTGGAGTAGAGAAGTAATTGCTTTTGCATAGCTAATGGGAAGTATGGTGGAGGTTCAGCTTTTAAATTAAATAATTAAAATAAATAATGGATATTTGAACTAACTTACCATTTACCTTTCTTCCTCTTTGCATCATGGAATGCTTATCTTGGAGTTATGTTACAGCAGTTTGGTAGGAAGAAGCAGTTTCTAAATACAATTTTGAAAACTCTTCTAAATGTCTGTGGTGCAGTTTTCTGTAGCGTTTTCTGAAAATTGAAACATTTTTCCATCAATAGGTGGATTTGTCATTGGCTTTTTTCTTTATGCGAAAAGTAGGTTTCCTATGCTCTCAGCTATGGTATCTGGCTTGCCAACTTTGCCTCTTTGTAAGATATCAAAAATGGTTAAAGAGCATCTAAACTTGCTTGAAGTTTTAAATATGCTTTGGTGATGTCATGTCAACCATATTTTTTTAAGTCTTTATCAGCAAAATTAGTCTTTAAGGAATGCAAATGCCTCAAGGAAAATGATCATGCGGTCACATCTCTAAGCCATTATTTCTTACCATAAAAACATAGTACTGGTAATAGAGTGGACCTTTATGGTCGAAACTACTTTGTAATAGCACTTTGTTATTGCCTTTTAAGTGGCAATATATGTGATTTAGTGTTTGCTGTGATTGCAGGGAATAATTATAGTGGATTTAAAGTACAGGAAAGAATAGAAGCATTTTTCATTTATTATTCTATCACTTTACTGGCACCTGCTTACTTGTTGTCAATGGATTGACAGTGTGTCATCAGGATTTTGGTCCTGACCTCGTAGCTTTATCCTTTCCTTCTGGAAAAGGCCTCTGAAAAGTGGTGTTTGGAGCTGTAACAATCCACTCCTTCCCAAATTGCTTCAAGGTACTGTCTCTACCTCATCGTGTGCCTTAAGTGCATCCTCCCAACACTAGTTCGGGTTTCCTTCAGATCTAGTCAGTCGTGTGTGATAACCTCAGGCTTGTGTTAAGCAATTACCCAGTGAACCAGCAATGATCTGTTTTCTGATGGAGCCAGGCTGTAAATGAAGCTCAAATATGGGATTGATAAGTTTGGGGATGCTGGAGGAGTGATTTGCTGAGCTGGTGTTACTTGTTTGAATGATTCTGGGTGCTGAGCTGTGAGCTTTCCTTTCTGCTCAGGGTGCATGCATGCATGGGTAGGTCTTGATGACCTATCAAATCGGGAGCCTTTGGACTTCTGTTGGTATGGCTACTTCAAGGGTGTTTGAGTTTTCCAGCCTGGAACCTGCCTCGGTTTCTGTGATGTGAACTGCACACAGCAATGCCGAGAGGCAATTGCCACAATTGCTCCTCAACCTATCTCAGTTAGTATGCCACTAAACCATT
This sequence comes from Ciconia boyciana, assembly GCF_034638445.1. Lineage (NCBI taxonomy): Eukaryota > Metazoa > Chordata > Aves > Ciconiiformes > Ciconiidae > Ciconia > Ciconia boyciana. Next base: position 43,869,106 of record NC_132943.1, on the reverse strand, counting down.
TTGGAAAAAAACCCAGGCTTCCTATGTAGCATGATGGTTTTTGTTTGCAACGAAAGGGGGTTAAATGTAGACTGACTTCCATTTCCTCCTCATTCTACCTTAGAGGTGGGGCTGTACCTTCTTTGCTTCCTTTCAGCCCCAAGGGCAGGTTGAGTGTCTTGGGTCAGGTAAGAATTTGGAAACAAGGCACCTCTCGGCCAATTTATTCCATGCCATCCTCTACTCACGGACGCTGAAAGCACCAGAAACTTTAGAGCTGGCCCCCCACGTGTCTGCCCAGTGCTTATGGCAGGGCCACGACCTCCAGAAATATGACTGGGAGACGATATGTTAGCTCTAAACATTTGCATTGTTAATACAGCTTTAGCAGTGAAGCCTTTTTGCTGGTTGACTTGTTTAACACTATATTTTGATTATTTCATTGATCTGGGGGGTGTGTTCATTGATTTTGGATGTTCTGATCAGACCACCTCTTAGCATGACTTTTATCTTCTGATTCCAGGTAATCGAAGACATTGAGTACCTGAAGTTTGACAAGGGGCCATGGCTGGAACAGGATGATGTTTCTTTCCATCATTTGAGACTTTAGTAAGTATGATGTCTTCCAGTAACTGAACATTACTTAGCATCAGATCTCAGGGAAAATGGTTAAAGCCTTGAGTTTTTGAAGGTATGTTTATATTTGCACTCTGACTTGGTTTTTTGTCAGAAGTCAGCAGAGATAGTAGGCTTTTGTAATATTGGTGCTTGGCACTGTAATATGGTGTGGCATTTTGCTGCTGCTGGTAATTGATTAGACGAGAGACTCCAGACAAATAGATCCCGTTCCGTTAATGAAGCACAAGAACTCTGCAGGCATTTCCGAAGTGCTGTGACCTGTGGCTTTTACTTTTTGGAAGGTATTTTTGTGAGCACTTCTGTTCCTGGGTGAACACAGAAAAGCATTTCATTTTAAAACAGAGCATTTATGCAGTTGGTGTGGTGGTTTCTCTGCTGCCCTGGCAGCATGACATCCTTCAGCAAAGCTTGTTGACAGAGTGACCTTGTAGCAAGTTTTATATGTGGTGCTGTTTAGATTTCCTAAAGCTAGTCTAATTTCTTATGCTGTCTGATTTTTACATCTTTCCAGCACTCAAGAAGCTAGCTGAACAGAGTATAGAGAGGAAAAAGGAATCAAGCAAACTTGGGTGACTCCTCAATAAGTCATTTTTTCCTCCTTTCCCCTGGCTCCCAGTAAATAATCCTAAACTGAAGCTTTAATCCTAATTCACAGAGTGGAGTATTGCAGTTCTGTTATTCATTCTCCATAATAACAAGGGGGATTGTAAAGTAGAGCGGTTTAACAAAAAAACCAAAAAAGACCCTTTATAGATCCTTGTCTGTCTAGTTGGATGTGAAGAGATCGAACTCGGATAGTGGAAAGTGCCTTGCTGGAATAGAATCAAATTTGATTACAGTAATTCTTTGCAAGTAGTCTATGATTATCTGTCCTCCAGTTCAGCTGTGGAGTGCTACTGGTGGGGCTGCATGTGTCCCCAGAGCAATGCTGAAAAGAGAGGTAGCCCTCCAGACTCCAGAAGATGTTGAACTGAACCACTGATGTGTATGTAAAGTGAGACCAGGCCTACACTTTTATCCATGTGTTACAGATGAAGCCTCAGGAGTGCCACTCTGAAGTCATGTTGGTGAACAAAATGTTCTCTGGATAACCCCGTATAAAGAATTTATCTACACTTGGGAGACTATTAATAGGGATAACCTTGCACTGAAGTGAGACGGGTTTCCCATTTTGCTAGAACTTCATCTTTAGACTGAATGTTCAGGTAGCAAGTGCAGTATAGTTAATTTTTTTTTTAAAAACACAGTAAGAATTATATTCTTGTCATATTAATTTCAGGTTATCTCACAGGTTAATAGAAACACAGGGATTTTTTTTTTTAAATTGACTATCTGCCTCTTAATTTTTGTCTTTATCATGACAGGCATTGGAGTATTAAGTTAAACTTCTTTGCAGGATTCTGATATTCTTTGTCTTTTAGTTTTCTGTGCTGCTACTTCAAATGTCTCCTAAAATTAAAGATAATGTTCCTTTTCTAAGGCCTTTCTATCAAGGGGTGAAGATAGATCGCAGAAGAGCAGTGTTGGGTGGCATCTAAGAAAAACATGTCATGATCTGGGTGCCCTTTAAGTGTCTAAGAAGAGGTTTCTTTGTGTAGTAATTAAAGGATAGCATCTGGTGACTTAGACCCTGCAAAACTGTCAATCAGATTTCCTTTGAAAGAGAAAATACAGTTAAGTTTCTTGTTTTCCTATAGCTTCACACTAGTACAGGTATTAAGAAAGGATTATTAATTGCAGAGTGTAGGAGGGAGTTAAAGGAAGGCATACAATGAAAGAGCAGTGTATTAAGATATTGTATGAAAATTCTACTTCGCAGCTGTAGAAGGGAATAAATTGCATTGTTAAGGACTCAATTTTTCATTGAACCCTGGGGGAGGGTGAGAGGGTCTCCTGTACAAAGCTCTTGTCCTTGTAGATAATACAAAATTATTTATTCTGTTGGCAGTGTGTGGCTGTTAACATCTTACAATGTAATGAACTCTTAATTTAAATGTTCTTATGGTTTGAGTTTTGCTGTTTCCCCTTGCCTTCAGAATAGCATTGTCAAGATAGTGGTCGTATTCGGACAGATGATGAATGTGCTCGGTGTTTGCTTTGAGTTTTCATTTGGTGCTGGGGTATTAGGACATTGATCAAATGTGGAACGACAGATCCTGTACCAATTTTGTGCTCATGCCTTGCTCAGCTGAATGAGGAAATTGTGGCCAATATGTTGGGCAGGCTGGGAAGAGCACCTTTTTTTTAAGAACGTGTAGGTTTAGGCATAATCTTTTCCTCATGTTAACTCCAGAAGTGCAGGACAGACATCAGTCTCCTGTCACAGCTTGCACAAACTTCACTCATGAAAACTTGTCAGGCCCAGTGCCAGACAGGGAACCAGATATGTAAGGACTGAACAAACACTGCAGGGAGTCTGCTGCATGGCTTCAGTGTTGGAATTACATTCCGGAGCATCAAATGGCAATTTCAGGTGCTAGTTCATGAATGTTAAACCTGATGCTTTCCTCACTTTTTCCTCACTTTGCCTGAGTAGAAAAGAACTTGTGGTACCCAGTTGTCTGCAGGTTTGCAGGTATCCCATATCTACATTAATTTTTCCTTTTGGAAAGTTTTTTAGCATGTTCCTGGTGGTCTGCCTGTTCCATATGCTGGCACATGCTGCCCTCTCCTGGGTGTTTCTGGAAGGCTGTAGCAGGTATTGGTCTGTTTTTCCCTCTGCAGTTGCTTCCTTTGACCTCCCAGCATTTTGCACAGTCCACTCATTCTGACTCGGGCTATTTCAGATCTGATGCTGCCCGGGAGTCAGAGGGGCAGCGCAGCAGGAGGCAGGGCATTGCAGTCGTAATCCTGCTCCGGCGCTGGCTTGGCTGTCGGCAGTTTCACCTCTTCTACCTTCAGCTTATACCAGCATGTCTGGGGGAAAGGGATGGATGGGAAGGGGTGAGGATAAATTTTTTGTTGCATGTATATAGGGCCTAATGCACAAAAAACCCAGCAGGGCCTCTGACTACTTTGGTAATGCAAATAAGTAGTAAGCTAATCAAACCAGTGAGCCGCACCCATATAAAATCAGTTGCATAATGATACCTTTTATCTCCCTGCCTTGCCCTGGAGTCCTCTCTCCTTTGCCCGAATAGAGAGTAGTGTGGTTGTGGGACTGAGGCATGTCTTTGTAAAAGGTTAAGAATGTATGTATTTGTGTGTATGTAAGCTGGAGGGATCTCCCAGAGGATGCTCTTCACATCTTTCCTTCTTCTCTGAGTGCCAAGTCCAACAGAAACCATTCTGCTGGCTTTTTGAAAGGTCTCAAGGAGTTCCTCTGTTGCCACTCCATTGTCTCAAGCATGTTTTTATCTGTGCCCTTCCCAGTGAAATCGTGTGACTGTCTACACGCATTGTAAAGTAAATAATGTTTTGGAATGAAGAGCTGTAGTTTGTGTAACATTCCCTGTGTTACTTTACCAGCTGGTGGGGGGAGCTTTCTGCATTTGACTTGTTTCATCAGACAAGTCCACGGTTAAATCTGTTACATCCCTGCAGCTCCTTCAGAATTTGCTATGGCAGAACATATTTTGTATGGGCAAATTTTCAGCTTTTTTAAGCCACCACTAATTTCATTTAAAAAAAGATAGGTATTGGCATTTGTTTTATCTTGATGAAAAGGGGATCTATTTCCATTTGGAAACAATCTAGCCATGAAATAGTTTGGCACTCTCATCTGTTCAATTTTGTTCATTAATAACTCTTAGTGTGCCACAAACCCTGTGTAGTAAATCCTCCAGTATTGTATTTGGCGGGACATCAGACATATATTTTGAGGTTGCTACCAAAGGACCTTGTATGTGCAGTAACTCGTAATTTCTAAGTTCTCTTAACATTTGTTCAGCTTCTTGGAGCTATTGCTAACCCTAGAGCTTGGCTCTTATTTCCTTTCTGTTCATTTTGCTCTGGTTACATGAAATGCTGCAATGAGGAAGCATGGGAGTGACTGAGGGAGCGCGACCATTCAGCACTGTTTCACGGTGTAATCGAGTGTGCTTAGCAAAGGGAAGAAGTGTCCATGTTTGAATGTCTGTCTTGTCTGATTTCAAATAGCAGGACTAGAAGTGCTTGCAAGAAGCGTATTGGACTTGTTTTTGAACCTGTTTGTCATGGAGACTCCAAAATCTCATAAGCCATTCATTGTAAAACTTCCAGCGCTATTAAAAACTGCTTCCTTTGGCACCTTACTTCTCTCTGTCTTCAGCTGAAACAGTTCTTTGTAATTTCCTCTTTGCAGTGGCTTTTTATAGATTTGAAGAGCTGTTGTTGCACCTTCTTACCTTCTCTTGCAGACCTGCTTTTCTTGGAAAGCTCTTTTTTCTTCCTTGGCGTTCATTGTGAGCGTTTGCTGTTCACCAAGGGACTGGCCGTGGTTCACCTTGGGCATGGTATACTTGTTCTCTCTAACCAAATGGTGGAGTCTGAGTCCCTTTGGCAGAAGGAGGTCTGTACATCATTGCCCTGCCTTTGCTAAGTTCTGGAGAAAATGGGCAAGGAAGAAATGACAAGCAAGGAAAGACACATGGCGGGGGGGATACAGCCTGCGGCTGTCCTGTATGCCTGCTGAATGAGCGCAGGGGCAGAGGAGGTCAGTACGGTAAGAGCTGGATGCAGGAACCATCTCTCCCACCCAGCTCTGTGTGCCTGTGGCATGAGTCAGGAGCATTTCTCCTTTCCCCTGCTCTCACAAGCATGGGCAAAATTGTGAGTGTATCACGTGCTTACTGGCTTACTCGCACGTGTTATACCTGACCCACGGGAGGCAGGGAAGCTGACCACAGCAGGGGTTGAGGAGCCCTGGCCGAGGTAATAAGGGTGTGAATAGCAGAGGAATGAATGCCACCCACTCGCTCAGTTTAAAACCTGAAACACAATAACCAGTTGGTGAGAAGCTGGTTTCAAGGTGTACAAGAAAATAATCTGTTTTCCAGTGGGATCCACCTGCTATTTCTCAAGTTACTTTCATGTATAAGCATAGAATTTAACTTGGGATGCTTTTGTGTTGCTGGCTCTAAGCCTCTTAGGCCAGTGAATGCTTTTAGGTAGGAAGTGTGGTTTTCTAATACTGTGTATTGTCACTTCAATTTTTGAGACTATGCCAGCATCAGTTGTTGAGAAATCATGGTTCAGGCTATGCAAACTTGGGTTTTTTGTTTGGTTGACTGGTTTATTTTTTTCCAAGCAGTCTACTTCCTTTACCCTACCTTGCACCTTTAGCAAATATGTTCATAAGACTTTCTAATGTTTGTTGTGGCAGGCAATCTTGGGACTTTGTTTTATACAGAGGTGGGGAAAAAAGCTAAGGTCCTGGGAACAGAAGTTCTAGAAAGTATATCCAGCTGATGTAAGAGCTGCATTAAATTGAAGACAGCTTGTTGTACTTGTGTGTCATCAGGTTTCCACAGGTTCCCTGTAAAATCTGTGTATCCTTGTTGTAAGTTGCCTGTAAGGGAAATGGGACTTCCTCCTCTGAAAAGAGGCAGGAATGTGTTAGTCCTGATTCCTCGGTACCTGCTCATGCATGTTGTACTGGACATAATGCATGAAGTAGGTGTGTAATAGGTGCTTTTGGAGAAAAGATGACTTACCCATTGCTGTAAGGTACTTACGAGTGTGATTGCTGTGTAGCAATGGGAAGAGCTCTAGCTAATAGGATTATGGACGGTTGCAACGATGGTGAGCCAAAATCTAATATTCCTGCAGTGTTAGGACCGTGCAGTCACTTACATGCTCTCAGTTAAGTTTGAAGTGTCACATAATCTTATTGGGTAGGTAAAACACGCTCTGGGAAGCTATGCTTCTGCATGATGAGAGCTGCTTCAAGAAAATATGGTTAAGGGCCAGAAAATAATAAATAGTGATACTTTTGTGCTAGGGGGGAGAGAGAAAACTACGGAAACATAAAAGGTGCCTTTAAATGCTTCCTGCTGAGCAGTGAATTAGTTCTGGCAAGTGAATGTGGCTTTGTGGTTAAAGACATTGTTGTGGCAGGTGTCTTTGGGTGGTGCTTTTAGTTAGTATTCAAAGTTATTTCTTAAGGTGGAGAGCTGAGGCTGGAGAAGCCATCTTTGGTAGCATTAGGTTTGCATTTTGTTGTGGTTTCTTTGGAGGCAGTGGTTGTGAGAGCAAAGAAGTTTGAAGAGCAGCAGGTTTTCCATCTTGGCCACTAAAATAAATTGTGCTTGGGAATTGTCACCTACAATTGCCATTTGTCTGAGATTCATGAAGGAATGGATTAACTGCAGACTGGTTGACCATTGAACTCAGTTTGTATGTATCAAGTTATACTTCATATATGCCTGGACAAATTTTATCTGCCTGCTCCTACAGACTTGTAAGGTCCAGAACATCTGCTCCTACTTGGCAGAGAGCTGACTCTCCCATTTCTGTGGGAAGAAAGGACGGAGATGTTTATTCACTGATATATTAGTAGGTCTTCTACAGCCTCTGCTGTTAAGCCTGAGCTCAGCAAGGTCTTTAAACATTGCCTGCACGTGGTCCTGTTCAAATAAAAATTCTTAGCTTGCTGTCTCTGCTCTCTGCACAGTGAAAAAGCAAACTAAAGCTCACGGCGTTGGCACTGATTACAAGTGTGGTTGCAGGATGGACTGTACTTAAGGAATGAAGAGCTGGTACCTGAAGGGCTGCTTTCTGCCAGGGTCTGTTTATTTTAGTTCCAGGTTAATTAGCATTGGGTATTAGAGCAGACTCCTCCTCGGCAGAATGCCAAGAGAGGGGACTTCACAGGTGCAAAGGTGCTCTTCCTGAAGTATGCTGGGATTCGGAAACCAAACCAGTTGCATCGTCAGATCACCGTCTGGGCAAGCTCTACCATCCCAGCTCGGTTATTCCAAGCTCTCCTGGAGTGGGAAGGCTGGGAGTGGCCCACGGGAGGGCTGGTGCTAGCATGTCATGAAAAGAGCTCTTGCTGTCTTGGTGAGGAGGCAAAGGAGGGCTCATTTTCCTGGCTTCCAGCATGTGAAATATACATTTAATGTATGTGAAGATAGATAATGTTGTAGTTCATAGGAAGCATCTTTGGTGTTCATCCTGGCCTTGTAAAAGGGCATTTATCCTTACCTTCTCCCACCTCAACTTTTACTAGATTGTTGTATTTCCTTACTAATTTTCTGTAGTAGGATAATTTACACTGTGTGTGTCAGGATACGTTAGCAGACTAGTCTACTTGTTGAAACTATTCAGTGCTGTGAGGTAAGGTCCCAAAATTTGATTTAGGGGAAAAAAATTAATTGCTTAAAGATGATTAACTTTGCTGTGCTCAGGGCATATGCTTTATGTGTATGTAAGTATTTGTAAAGAAATGCAGTTCACTGAAAGCAACACAATTTGCAGAGTTTCAAGTGTTGAATTTAGAATTTGGTCACTGTCCACTGCAAATGGATGTATTTTTCCCCAAATATGTATAGGTGGCACTGTTGGTCTATGTATAATACCAGTATGCAGAAGGTGGCTTTCTAGCAGTTTCTCAGACATTTTAAATTTGGGGTGTTTGAAAGCGCTGGCACCATGCAGCATGGGTTTTTGGTGGATCCCAATATCTGTCGTTACAGCTGCTGCAGCAAGCTTCCCCCAGTTACTGCCAGGCAGGATACTAGAGGCACTGCCTGCTTCCAAACCCTGTGATTCCCTCAGTGTTGATCCATTTGGGATGGGAATCTGGGGAAGAGCACCACCTTACTTAATCCTTGTGAGGGTTCATTTGTGAAAACTAATTGAACAGGAGGCAATTAAATGAAGTTGCTATAGCAAGATAGTATGTAGGATTCAATAAAACCACTGGTTTTACCTTGCTTATATAAGAAAGCAAAAAGCTAGAGGTGCCTTATGGAGAAGGCTCCCAGGAATGACAGAGCATCTCTGGGGAGGAAGAACCTGAGGGAGGGAATGGAGAAGCAGGGAGAAGTTGGAGCAGGAGCAAACTGGAGGCAAGGGGGTAAAAAAAACCCCACAGGATCTGTGTGAGGAAAAGGACTATGTATTCATCATAACCGGAAAAGAGCCAAAACCTGTGGAAGCATTATTTAACAGAAAAGTGGTTCTTTAATATTTGGTGAAACTCAGAACTGATGTTGCTGTCTTTGGGGCAGGATGTGGACTAACTGCTCCTTTTTCTTTCCTTCTTTCTTTCCCCTCAGTGTTCAGGACAAAGATGGAGTGCTGGATCCTACAGCCATCCCTCGCTTCATTCCAGAAATCACAATTGGAGGCAATGAATATGATAAAATCTATTATGAGTATCGATCGGTAAGTAATACTGGAAGGGGAGCAGTTGTATGGTAGCCAGGCAACTGTCCGTGCCAAGGTGTAAGCGTGTTCATAACTGTCCTGTGCACAGCCTGGGTGTCAGTCTCATGCACAGGGATACACATTTCTAAGAGTAAGTTCTGGATTTTGCCCAGATCCCCACCTTTTTTGAAGTCTAGCTTCCCCACAAGAGGAATAATGAAGCAAATGGTTTGTTTTGTAAGCTGATTTTCTTTTTTGATCTTTAGACGTGGACTAAAGGATAAGTGGTTTTCATTTGTTTTTGTTTCTCCTGCCCCGATTAGTCTCTGACCTCTGAAATCTAAAATAATCCTTTGACTCAAATAAGAAAATTGGAAACCCATGGCGACTTCTATGAAGACAACCGCTTATAAAACACTGAGGGAAGGGGTGTTTTTTCTGGAGTAGGCTGAGGAGGTACGAATGTTACATAGCTTCTCAAAACTGTTGTTGCTTTAAATAGTGTGTTTCTGTACGCGGGCACACATCCAAAGCCTGTTGTGGCCCAGCGCTCTCTTACACCTCATGCAGGCTCCCACACAATGTTTTAATTAGCTGCTTGCCTTTCTGGTTCTGGAGACAACGGCTTCCAATTGACTTAGCACTTTGCCCTATCGCTTATTGTTATTTAGCTGGCATGGGGTCCTTTCGCACCATGCGGTGTTTTCCTAAGGCCCAGGTATTGTAAATTCTCATTAGAGAAATTGTGGAACTGATGACAATTAATACTGATTAGACAAACTGAAGTTACAGGTGATGGTATATTTTCAAGTTGGATTGAAATCATCTCTGCCACTGCATGTTTTTTTTAAGCAATCACTGAAGACAAAGGAAGGAAGATCTATATAAATTGTTGTAAACCATGATTTGCATAGTCAAAACACTATCATTTTTCTGTTCCTGGTAGTATACAGTCTCTTACTGAAATTAAAATGTAACATACAGGTTTGTGGACTTGATTGGAAACTCTGGACTACCAATGTTTTCTTCTGGAATAGTCAGTTCAGAAGTCCCTGTGAATATTCAACATAATTCATTCTTCCTCAGCTAACTATGCAGTGGAGAGAAGCTCCTGAGTTCACGCTGTTCTGCCTTGTTTGAGATGTAGTCTTTCCAGCTTGTAAAAGGGGCTAAAGCTAAAGGTTAAAGCAGCACAAAGCATCTTAGTATTCCTTAAGGTTGTCTAATGGGTTTGAAAACTCCCTGGTCCATCTGAGAAATTGCTATCAGAATTTCATGCTTCTTGGTATCACTTACACTTTTAAGTCCAAAACTTCAAGCTCAGACTAAGGATTTTTGGAGTTCTTCATTCCAAGAGACGTCTGTGCGTGTGCAGCACATATTTCAGAAGGATCTGCTGCATGACTTGTTGCCAGCATGCAACATCCATCTGTACTGACGGTGCCTTTCTTCCTGAAGATGATGGGGTTTTTTGGCTGAAATGTCACTTTGCAGTGGAGCTGGGAATTATTGAGGCTGCCTGACACACAGCTAGATGTGACCTCGGTGCTGCATGCTGAGAACCAGGGGTAATACTTCTGAAAGCCTTTTTTTCCTCTAACTGTACAACAGCACATTCCTCTTTGTGCTGGCAAGACACTGAGAATGCCCTGGCTCATCAAATAGCTGGCTTCCAGGAAAAATTGTGACTTGCCTTGCAGATGTAGCAAAGGGATGCTTAGGAGTAGGAATATGAATACCTGGGAAGGAAAGCCAGGCTCTTGGATTGCTCTGCTCGATGCCAGTTAGTTGACAGCAGAAGCTGAGCACTGTCAGTGCAAAAAAACATTGCCAAAATATAATCTCCCTTCTGCAGGCATGCTTTTCGGCCCAAATTCAGGAAAGTACTGTGGAAAGTGATAACGTCCTTTGGAATACGGAGGAGTTGTACATTTCATGAAGCATTCTGTTAAATTCAGGCAATACTAGCTACTCTTTTTCTCTCTTCTGAATGCTTAGACACTTGTAATCCTTCAGGGATGGGGGGATCTATAAGGGTGGTGCACAATGCAAAAGATGCTGAGTTTTCCTACTTCCCTGTAAGCTACTGGAAGAGGAAGCACAAAGCCAGCCTCACCCGCCATTTTATGTTCTACGAATTCAATTCTTTGTGTTGAAACTTTGAAGATCTGTGTTTTTCCCTCCAACTTTGTTTAGCAAATGAAGGTGTGAATTTCTTTGTAAGGCAAGGCTTATATTCAGAGCTAATACAGCATGAGACCAACCAGTGCAGGCAGAAAAAGCAGATGAACTTCTAGACATACAAATCTTGGCTATGAGGTTTCTGGGTCTAACGAGAGGGAATTGTAAACCCTTGCCTTGCCCATGTTTATGCAGGGATGGTTACAGCTGTGCTACCACTTTTGCATTTGAAGACAGATAAAGATTTTTAGGCTCACATGACTTGTAAGTAAAGACTTAATTATGGTATAATTACAGAACTTTAACTTTTCCTTGTGGGAAATACATGCTTTTAAAGTTAGTGTAATGATGTTTACCACATAAATACAATGATTTGCGTAGGGGATTTTTTTCCTCGGCAATCCTATAACTAGTCATAAATCCTTGATCATACCAATAGGCAGCGAACTGCTGTGCTTTTCAGAGTTGCATGCACACAATTCATGCTGCCTAATAATGGTGGTTTTCAGGGATTCGCAGATTCCAGGCAGAAGCTGTTTATTGTTCAAAATATTCATTAGTCAGAAGCAACTGTGAAGAAGGAGGAAACGCTCTTCAGAGTCCAAGGTTTTAGTATGTGTGCCTTTCTGCAAAATAATGAGGTAGCCACATACAGCTCTGAATACTAGAAACTTGCCTTTTTCTGTATATCCTCTAAATTTCTTCTGTAAGCATTCATTTCACATGTGAGGAGGTGGCTTTCTGCCTCCTTCTCTTACCATAAAGTCATCTGGCAGGGTTCAGCTGTTCTGTTCAGGCATTCATAAACTTCTAAAGATGCTTTTCTGGCAAGGGAAGAGTAACCTTTTAGTCAGGTTCTGTAGATCAGAGATAAGCATGTTCATTCTTAAGTGAAGCAACATTATTTTAGGAACTGTCAGACTAGTAAAGACTTGACTACTCGTGTTTTTTTTTTCTTAACAACTGCTGTATCTCTCTGCTTTCTTCCAACCGCACACAATCCCCATGGATAGTGCTCCAAACTCCATGTGCGCCCTGTGAAGCTGGAGCACTTAGGCAGATGTGTTTGCAGAGAAGATGAAAACAAATGGTTCTGTTTAATGGAATCAGTGTACTTAAATAATGTACTTATGTACTTCACACTCCCGAATGCTGTTGGCAAGTCCTGCTGAATCTCCTAGGGGTGGTGAAAAAAGGATTCTTTTACGTGCATGCTCTTTTCTGTATACATAAAAGTGCAGCTGTCTAAGATTCATATTCAAGCCATCACCTACGTCGTTACCTCTGAAAACAAAGCTGGAGAACTTTAAAATAGTCTTTGCCACCTCTCCCTTCGCTGCAGATTGTAGGGAAATGATCAGTATTTCATTTACATAAACTTTGTGTTCAAAAAGAGTAAAAAAAAAAAAGTGGGCTGCTTGTCACAAGGTGTGCAGAGCCTGGAGTCCAGTGTTTGCTGGTGTTCACTCAAGGTGAAAGCAAAATGGTTAAAGCGTAGTCTCCTTTCTCATGTCATCAGCCCCGGCAGACAGCATTTGTGCTAGCCCGCTCACCCTGACCCTGGTTCACATAACCCAGCTCCTTTGTTTGTCCAATGGCTTGCCCCAATGTCTTTAAACACAAGTCTAAGAAACCCTGAAGGAGAAAAGGGCTATTTTCAGTAGTATGCTTAAAAACTGTGGCTTGCATCTCATGCTGTAGGATTTGTTTGGGGTTTTTTTTTCCCCATCCTTTCTCCGGGGTGTAAGATTGTACAGTGGGAGGGGTATCCTATCCTCTTTATAGTTTGCTGGGATTCTTTAAGTATATGTGCTGGTGTGTATATTAAAGGAAGTAACCAAATGCTTGGGCACACAGATTCTTCTTCAGACAAGACAGGCCTAGGCACCTAGAAGTTCCTTTCGTACTAAGGCAAATGCCATATCAAAATGCTGTATCTTTTGTTAGCCTAACTTACACGATTAGAAAAAATCAAGTCAGGGATGTGTACCTTGCCCTTGAAGCAGACAGTTATGATGAATTCATTGAAGAATTTATTCCACACTCTTGAACTACCTTCAAAGACACTTCCTATCCCAGTATGACTTCCAGCTCCAGTGAGCCTGTGTGTAAGGCTTGCTTAGACCAGTTTTAGTCATTGTCTTTCAGTCTGAAGTGTCCTTCTGCTCTTGCATCGAAATGGTGAGCCGCATACTTCCCTTGCTTTCTTCACCCTCTTATTGCTTTTCCCCACTGTGCATTGGCTATTTGCTGATCCTGGCATGCTTCAACCTCCATCCCTTGGCTCCTTTCCTTGAAGGTTCTCATTGTCCTCCTTTGAACCATCTAATTGTGCAGTGTCACTTTCTGTGGTGAGAGAAATTTTGCACGTGTGCCATATTCGCCACATGAGGAAAGCAGAGGTTTATTTGACAGTAGTATTGATTCTGCTTTGTCCATCCTTGTCAGTGCACCTCTGTATTAAGCAGAGACAAAATGGGTGGCTCAGATTTTTCTGCCTAACATTTAACTGATCAAGAAAGCAAATAAATATGACACCGAAAGGTCAGAGAAGGCTGTCATTTTTTTCCCTACTCTTTTCCCTTGGTGGAAGACTGCTTTTGGAATACAGGTATGCTGACCATGAGGCAAGGAAAGCTTGAGCTAGTCAAAGACCTAGCTACTGCTACAAGGTGCAGTCTGGCTCCCATAACTGTGTCTCTGGCAAGTCCCTTCAGCTTGCTAACCTAGCAGGGATTTTTTTTTTTATTCCTGGACTACTCTTATGCTAGATTGCCAAACTGAACAGGTTTCTGGGGTTAGGTGAATACTGGAGCTGTGGAAGGGAAGTAGCAGCAGTGTGTGGCTGGGGTGGGATGACTGCTTTTCCACAGGAGCTGCACCAGCTCAACTGCTTTGTCGAGCTGCATCTTCATATCCTGCTCCTCATCCTCCTCCCTTCTGCCCCACGACCTGGGAGTGTGTGGCTGGCGGTGCCCTGCAGTCTTGAGTATCAGCAATGGAGAAGCAGCAACAGGTTGGAGGGAAGGAGAAGCCCGTGCTTTTCCCCCAGGCTCTTTATTTCCCCCTCTTTCATAAGGATGCAACCCCAGGGGTGGGAAATCCTCAAGTGTGGGATGCCTGCCTTGGTAGTTGCAGAGAAACAGCTGTAACACAGCGAGCTTTTGAGCGATGGGAAAGTGAGCCTGCAACATGAGTCAACTCTCAGCCTCACAATGCAAAATTAAGAGTATTGAAGGAATGTGTTTATCATGAAGATCACAACTAGCCCAAGAGGGAGACCGTTAAGGGAAGACTTTCTGCAGGTTTGATGTGGCCCAGGTTGCATGTGAGGTGCAGCCCTGACCCTTCTTGGCAGCTGTGGTTGCAAGGCGCTGAGGATGGCTGCTGGCAAACAGGAGGGTTAGGAAGTCCTTTAGCTTTCCCATCTCCTCTGAGAGTGCAGAGCACTCCTGGCTTACACACAAATCCCCCATTTAAAATACCCTGAACTACAAAAGAAATACTTGAGCTTTCAGGAAGCCAGAGTCTGGCTCAACAACAAGGGAGTGTTTATGTCAAACCGACACATTGAGGTTTAATGTGGTGATGCTGTGTGGTGGGGTCCTCAACATCTTGGCCTTTGGCTGCAGATTTTGGGTTACAAGAAAAGCTACAGGCTTCTAAAAAAACTCCTTTGACCAATTCTTCTTGTATGCACAGAGGACGTTACCCATGCATACGTATAAAGTACAACTGCTGCAGTGAGCCTTATCTAAGCTGTGAATTGTCTTCCACGGTACTCCTGCCTTTGCAGAAGGAGGGAGGTTAGGATATCTTTGTTCTCCATGTTTGTGATTGTTACCATAGCGTCTGTCTTTGATACGATCTTCTGTTTTCTCTCTCCTGCCATTTTTTCTTGGCTTCGTGAAGTTTTCATTTTTTTAGGATCAAGGTCTCCCTTCCTAATTCTTATTTTAATGGAGGTGTTTGGCAGCTGTAATGCCCAGCCCTGTCTGCTCTTGAATCCAGGAAGGAATGAAAACAAGACACACAATGAATTAGGAAAGGCTTAATTTAAGTTTTTTTTGCTGGTTTATCTCTGCAAAAATATTTTTAGCCCTTTCTAAAGTAACAAGATGTTGCCTGGCTAAATATCGGTAAGACCATAAGAACCTGAAGAATTACTAAAACCTAGGAATGACAAAGTTGTTCCTGAAGGGTACCTGGAAAGGGGTGGGAATAGGCATGTTATGTCCTTCTCTTCCCACCTTCCCGCTCCTCCTCCACTCTCACCAATCTTGTACGTACAGAGAGAGCGTGAGAGCAGCCCCTCTTCTGCTTTAGAAACGTGTAGCTTCTCTACCCTGCTTCCCTTGGAAGATATCACAGGCAGTTGGCAGGGATATCTTATCCCAGATAGGGGGGGGAAGGAACCTGAGAGACCTTGGGTCTGTCTCAAATCTTGGTCTTGATAGTTGTGTCTGTTTTGTTTTAGATGACAGACCATGCTGTCCCAGGCACTGAGTACCGATGTAGATCAAAAAGACAGTAAAATCCCACTGGCATTAAAATAATCCATTTCAAACTTGACAGTCAGTCTGCCACTGAGCCCTATGAAAGAAAACACTTTTTTACGTGGGAGCACATCCTTCCTCTCCCAAACCCCTCTTAATCCCATACCTGTGTAGGAATGTGATCCCCAGGGTAGACCTCTATTAAATAATAAAAAAAACCCCAACAACCCAGGAAAATAGCTTGGAAGAAAGATCTTTTGTTAGTGATTAAGCAAAGTGGAGAAAAGTTGCAGGTGAATTGCTCCCACTCCACTCTTTGTATCTCCTATGAAACTTTAATTCAAAAACCAAAATCCAACCCTCAGAGGACAGTTTCACTGTGGTATCTTATATTGAAAACCGTGCTTTAGATCAGGAAAAGGTTTTGGCAAATCAGTAAAGGGGGGGGGGGGAATACTTGGATTTATTTCTCGCTCTCCCTGCTTTGCTCCAGCTTCTCAGGGGTAACATCTCCATGAGTCTTAAACTGTGAAATAGTATCAGTTTGAGGTGTTTAACTGTGCTGGTGTGGTGGTACAGTTTTGGTTGGGATGGCATTAGTGTATGATCGTCCTTGTTTCTTGATACCATTTTTATGCCGAGATGTGCTTTTGGGCTTTGTAATGTAGAGCTGGCATTGCTAAGACCTGCTGCTACCTTGAGTGATGTAACATCAGGAAAGCTGTTTTAAGAGGCTTTTTGCATTTTACCTGTCCAGTTAGAAAAACAGGCCTACAGTTAGGATAACACTTTATCTGGCTTGGGTATAGTTACTTGGCTTTTTCCTGCGGTAGGTTTGCACTCTGTAGTGGGTAACTGGCATTTCTAACACATTTGCCAAGAAAAACCAAAGTAGCTATTATTCTGCTACTAGGGAAAGTAGGCACTGTGGAAAAAAGCTGCAACAAAATATTTAGCCGTACCCTGTTGCTTATTCTTGGCTGTCCTGCAAAAGCAAGGCTAGAGATATACATTAGATTGTTTATGGTGTTCGTAGTTGTTCAAATTCTGAGTTGCAAATTCATTTCTACAGATCAGATTCCTACTTAAGCTCACTTATGTTGTTTGAAATAAAAAATACTTCAGCTTTAAAGAAATACTCTGTGTCCTCCTTATGGACACTTCTCTTTCCAAAAGATTTCTACTGTCTTGTCTTTTAAATGAATGAACGAAGGGTAGGACAACATTCCTTGAATAACTTCAGTAAATTGGAATTGTTTTAACCTCAATTCAGTAAAGCTTTTGAGTACTCTTGTTACTTGGGCTATAATGAATGTTACCATGTCCTGGTTTTGGCTGGGATAGAGTTAATTTTCTTCCTAGTAGCTGATACAGTGCTGTGTCTTGGAATTAGTATGAGAATAATGTTGATAACACACTGATAGTTTAGTTGTTGCTAAGCGGTGCTTACACGAGTGAAGGACTCTTCAGCTCCCCATGCTCTGCCAGGCGCACAAGGAGCCGGGCGGCGGCACAGCCAGGACAACTGACCCCAACTGACCAAAGGGCTATTCCATACCATATGGCATCATGCCCAGTATAGAAACTGGGGGAGTTGGCTGGGGGGCAGCGATCGCTGCTTGGGGACGGGCTGGGATCGGTCAGCAGGTGGTGAGTGGTTGCATAGTGCATGACTTGCTTTGTATATTTTATTATTATTATTATCATTTGACTTTATTTCAATTATTAAACTGTTCTTATCTCAACCCATGCGTTTTCTCACTCTTACTCTTCTGATTCTCTCCCCCATCCCACCGGGGGTGGGGGAAGTGAGCAAGTGGCTGTGTGGTGCTTAGTTGCTGGCTGGGGTTAAACCACGACATAACAGCATTAAGAATGTTGTTTGAGTAAAGAATGGTAGGAGTCAAGCTGTAAACAAACATCTATCTATGCCAATCCTTTGGAAACCAAACCATATACACCTTGAGTGTGTGTTTGGGGGGTGTTACACCCCCCTCCCCTTTTTTATCTGTTGCTCTGGAACATAGGAACCAAACCCTTCCAGAATACAGCCAATATATGAAGCTACGTGCTCTTAGATTCTCTCAGATTTTAGATGTGTGCCAACAACAAACACTGACGATAAACTTCTGGAAGTCAGGATTTCTACTGGAAAAAGCAGTAGGCTTCGCTAACAACAGTGATGGAAGGTGCTATTATTATGCTTATTATAAACAGCCACTAAATGAAAAGGTTTGGATATTGATGAATGAGCCCATGCTTGCAGAGTAATGACTCCGTTTTTAAGTGCTCTTTGATCAGCACTGCTCAAAACATGCTATTTATAGATCTATTTTAGCTGTGAAGCCCAGCCATTAGTAGAAAGCAGCACAGGAATAGAAGGAAAAAATGGTAATTCTTTTTGTTCCTGAAATGTTGGAAAACAAGAAAGACTCTAAACTGATGGATGTAGACCTTTTCAGATTGTTAAAACTCTCTAGAGCTCTACCTGTACATGTCTGGTTTGAAATTATTTTGAGGAGCTATGAAATGCAGCCGCTGTGTATAGCAAACAGCTGGCTGAGGCTGTTTGTTGCTACTCTGCAGCCTATACCACTTTATAGGGCTTTTCATCATGTTTATAGTTTTGACAGACACTTCTGTGGCAGAGTTCTTAATTTAACTGATGAGATGATCTTGTTTTCATCTTTTTACTGATGCTCTTTTAAAGTTGAGCAGTTTCATTCTTTTGAGCTGGCTCTACCTTTGGGTACAACTCATTTCATTACTTTCATGCTCTGTGCGGTGGATTTTATTGCATACTTCTTGACATAATCCTTGCTGCCAACTTTGTTCTGCACAGTGTAATGCAGCAGACCAAGACTTGATTCTCTGTCTCATCCACTTCCATTTCCATGGAGTGGAAAAGTCTGTTACTTGGCAGTGACCTTGCAGGATCTCGTGTTTACCTCCTGCCGCAGGGATACGTGTGAGCTGTTGGGCTTGTCTAGCGGGATCTCTGTTCCCGTTTGCTTGTTCAGTGCTGCTTCGGTTGTAAGCTCTTGAGGGCAGAGACTTAATTCTTGTGTTGCAAAGTCTGTGTCTAGATGGCTGCTGTGATAACATGGCTTTTCTTGCTTTTTGTGGGAAAGATGGTTCAGCTTTGGTGTGACGGTCAACTGGTTTCTCTGCCTCTTGGTGCTCCATAGGTCTCTTTGGGCTGATGTCAGTGAAGGACCTAAGAGGGTTTGAAGGGATTTATTTGACCCTATATGCTACTCCTTTTACTTGCCTGTGGAAATGTGTTGTTAATAATTAATCATGTGTAATAGGATGCACTATTATTTTTAACGTGGCCATTAAGTCACACCTTTTCTTTGGTCTTACTCAAGTGTGATTTGAAGGTAACAAGCATGGAGTGGTCCTGTGAATGTGCCAGCCACTCGCAAATGATGTGGCCTTGCTGACTTTCATTAGAGTTTTGACTGGGAAACTTACTTGAAATGCATAAATCTCGTGGGAAATGCAAGTCACTTTCAAGTACTTCCCTGGTTTCCCATTGAGACCCTCTAAATTTTGTCAGCAGTATCCTTCGGCAAGGAGTCCTTCAAGCCATTGGCTTCATTTGATGGCGCCTGTATCTTGTACTGGAAGAAACGGTGAATATTCAGTCCCTCTCTGTGTTCTCCCAGCTACTGGCAAGTTATGTGGAGTTTTGTCCTATCTCCCTTCCATCATCTCTTTTCTAGGCTGGATGGTTTACCTCTTCTGGCTGCAATACCAGCAGCCTCAGGACTGACTGCTTGTTCCCATCCCTGCCCTTGTGCTGGCTAAGCAGCCGTGGGCAGAACAGGCTGGGAACTTCAGCTGGGTGCAGTTTGGAGTACCAACTTAACTGTTTGTAGTCACCAAAAAAAGCACATCCTACCAGCTGCCCCGCATCCCCAGGTCTTCTCTGGTGCTTCCACCACTACTCTTTGCAGTGGTCTGGTATGTGTTTGGCTGTCTGAGCTTGCAGAGTCACCAAAAACTAACCCAGCCAGAAGGAGTGAATAGCTTCTTGCTGGGCGAGGGGGTTGACTGAGCTTGTGGAATGATCCAGCAAAGCTGCAGAGCTGGCTTGGACTGTGCAGCAGAGAGATGAGAGGATGGGTACTGTAGGGCCTCTTCTTGTTGGCATCATGCTGTTCAGTCCATGTAGACACGCTGTGCAGCATCGCTGCAACGCTTTTTGTTTGGCTGGTTTAGTCCAGGCTCCTTGTGACATTGAGCAAATGCTTGTTCTGGCAGGAGGTGGGCCTGCGAGGAGCTGGAGGGGAGGCAGAAGACTGCAAGAACAGGAATGACACTCCTGTTCCAATATTTTTCTAAATGCTTAAGTGCTAGAAGATCACCAGCTTCCTCCCCTCTGGGACAGACCTACTACGTTGTTCCTAGTTGTGCAGCTTTTTTACTATGGACATGGCTGTAAAATGTGAGCTTTGAAGAGCCTGTTCTCGGGAAGTCATCTGTGTTACTTGTACCTGGTGCAGATAGCGTGCAGAACATAAAATCACATCATTCTGCTTGCTAGGTAATACAGGGTTTGTTTACTGTGCCTTCCTCTTCCCATTTTTTGGGCTATTTTGAAAGCTTGGCTGTAACATATCCCAAAACTCAGCTGCTCTTGCCAAGGCCCACTGTTAATGATGGAGTATGGATGAATACTTACTATAAAATTCGCTTTGATGTATTGCATGTCTTTAACCAAAGGCACATGGGGAATTTGTTTTGGACAATGAATTTGAATTCTGTTGGGATTGATATTGTATCTTTTAAAGAGGGCAGATTTACCCAGAAACAAAACTGTAAACTCCCATATTTTCCCAGAGAGCTCCTGTTGCTTTAATAATGTAGTTATCTGGGAATCTCTTGAAGTATCAAAGGGCCAATTATGCGCTGCCTGGAGAGGACCAAGGAGAGCTGTTTTTGTGTTAGAATTAATAGATACAGGCTGGTCACAGCAGGTCTGATGTCCTCCCTAGCTCACCACTGTAAATTTGCGGGGCAGAGATAGTAATCATTTATTTTCATCTCACATCTCCTCTTTACTCAGCAGGAGTAACTCTTAACAGGACTGCATGGTTTCTTCTGATATTTAGACAAGACATTAAAGACAACTTTAAATGAAAAACCTTAGAAAAAACGATCAAGAATGGCTTGTAATGGCTTGTGACAAGGCAGGGTGGGGAATGTCTAATGAAGGAGGTAGAAGTCTTCTGTTAGCTTGATGTTTTAGGGAAAGAAGTGTCATATTTTCTGACCTTCAACTACCCCCCCCCCTTACCCCCCTCCTCAAAACAATAAGCTTCATCCTGGATTAAATAACTGTTTTTGTGGCCTGAGTATAGATTTTATCAAGACTGGGTCTTGCTTCTCTGCAGGGGCAGCGCTCTCAAACAGGATACTCGTCCTGATGATTTTTCCTTTCCAAAAAACTGTGCAAGTCAGGGGTCCTGTGTGAAACCAGTGTTTTTGTGGAGATGAGCAGATGATCTGTGCTAAGGCTCCCAGCCGATAGCTTGTTTTTAAAGGAAGGTTTTTTATTACAGCATCTTTGCTTGCTTCAGACTTTCTCACAAAACTAATTTGCTTTTTCATGGTGGTTTGCTTCTTGATTCCAGTATTGTATCTCAAAGATGAATGCTGTGTGTTCTCTCTCATTCCTGGAGGTAGGAAGAGAGGTTCTGGAGATAGGCTCTGCTTTTGGAACTAGGACCTAACCATCTCTGGCATTTCAGGTCATGGTCAGTACTTTCTGATGGGGACTGCTTTAACACCTGAGACTCAGATTGAAATGTATCTGCATCTGTTTCCTCTGTAGGATCACTCAGTTCAGAGTAATTGCCAAAGTAGCTACTTTATGCACTGATCCTGTTGCTGGCAGGTTTTGTTCCCATGGCTTAGTTATCTAGCGGGTACAGAGCCTGGTTTATGTTTATTCAGGCTGAAACTGCACTAAAAATTTGTGTTGCTTTTGCAAAGCAAGTTGGTAGGAGATGATTTTGATGACAGCGTTGTTGGCACGCTTGTGGTGAGTCTTCTCATAAGCATGCTTTCGCTGACCCGATGCAGCGTGCTTGGCCTGGAGGAGCGCTTTCCTCGCCCGCAGAGAGAGCGCGTACGCTGCGTAAGGGGAGTCTGCTATTTTAACTGTACTGGCAGGCTTTCTCTTGTAGTCCTGTGTGCTGTGTCTGTAATCCCTTAAAATGGCTGCTACTTAAGCAGCCTCTTTTCCCAAATCTTTAAAGCTGAAGGTAGAATAGCTTGGCTGCTGAATTTTTGTGTCTGTAATGCTGCCTGAGTGCTTTTGCAGTGTGGCTGCATGGGGCAGCAGGCTGAGAGGGCCAGGCTTGGCTTCCTGCCCCGATGCACGATCTGCACAGCTGTGCATCCTCTTCCTCCTGAACCCTTGTGGAGGGCTTGAGTTGTGGGACCTGTTTGGCTGGCTACCAAACTGTGTTTAGATGGACTACCAGGAAGGGGGCTGTGTGCTTCAGCGTCTCGTGTCCTTTCACAGACTTGGAGGTAACAGATCCTCGTCTCTAGGTCTAGACACAACTCCTTGAACTCCCAAATGCCAAGACTCTGTTTAGGCTACTGCTATTCACCTCCATTTGCTCTCATCTCTGTGATAATTTGCTTTCCCTCCCCGGTGAGGGTGCAGACCCTTCAGCTTTCCTAGTACATCTGATGTCCCCCTCCCAGCACTCCAGTCCATCCAGCCTTTCCCTCTGCAGTGTGTTTCTTGGTTTGCTAGGCTCAAACCCCTCCTTGCGTGATGCTCTTGTGACCTGTACAACCAGCCCAAGCTCTTGAGATGCTGTCGGAAGGAAAGGCTTCCCGCTGTGGTCCCCAGCCCTCTGCTGTCTCGTGTACAAAGATGTGTAACGAACTGTACGGAGCAGTGACTTTGTGTGGCAGCACTGGGGTTCCCCAAGCCCTGGTTTGGGAACCACGGGTACAGAAAGGTCGGTCAGGCTTAACCTGCGTGTCCGAGCTGCCTAGGCAGAGGCTACTCCCAGCAGCATTAAGGGTCTGCCCAGAAGAGCTGCAGCCTGAAAGGTCAGCGAGGTTCAGAGGCAGCACGTGAAGGCTGTTGCTTAGGTCCCAGGGTACCGGTGAAATTTGGGTATGGGGTTCGAGAAACTTCAGTTTTTCCAGCTAGTAGCTGGCTTTGCTTATGAAGACAGGCAGATACTGCTTTTGCTTTAATAAAGTTAAGTTCAGCTCTTGAAGGCTAAATATGCAATTTCATTTGAATGGTTTAATTTAATGTGGTAATTAACTCTGTATTTCATGCATGAAATATTTTGTGTATTTAATAATGTGTGCCTCTCTTGGCATGAGATTCTATTGACTGATTCAATTCCTCCACTACATGCTACGATTAGCGGGGTCATCTCTTACTAAAACTGGGCACATGGGTGTGTAGTGGAGAATTGGATGAATCCAGGTGGAATATGCTGTTGACATATTGGCCTAGTTTTTATATATACTGTGGCATAGTGGTTTTTGTGCCCCCCCCCCCCCCCCAGCTGCACAGCTCAAATTTTTTGGAGGGACTGACTTTTCTACAAGTGCTAATCATTATGTTGTTAAAAAAAAAAAAAAAATCACGTTGCACTTTGTAAAGAATCTAAAAATTTCCATAAAGAGTGAAAAGAGAAATGTTTCTGACTGAACTTTCTGCTTTCTCTAGCTTCCTGGTCGCAATTTTAGGCAAGGCTACAATGCTGATGTTGGTGACAAGTGGATCTGGCTGAAATGAGATCTGCCTCCCTTTGGAGCCCTAACTGCGATGGACCACAGTACTTGAGTGAAGAAGAAGCCGAGTTCAGTGTGCCTGCTCTGCATCAATTGTGTAGCGCGAAGAAAGTGCTGGTTAAATCATCTTCCAGCTACAGCATAAGAGAATAGACTCCTAGAAGGGAAATCACTTTATTCTGGTTTGTTCTTCTCTGATGAATTCAGGGTGCTTTGTCTTCGGATGTTTGATAGTCAATGAGTGATAGCAAAGTGATCTGGTATTACAGGGGCAGACTTAAGATTGATGCTGAACTTTCTCTTCATCAAGACTGTGGCATATTATTACACAGGATTATTGTAGTTTTGCTGAATCAAGAGAAATTAAACCTGTATCCTCCTGGCTCTCACAAAGTTAATTTCTTGCTCTGTCATGCATGGTGTTTTATTAGTTTCATTAGAAGAGTGCACATGCGAAAAAAAATGCATTTGCATCATGTTCTGAAAGCCTCTTATTGGACATCAGCATCAAAGCAGGCAAGCTTAAAAAACTTCACTGAGAGAAGGAAATACGTGTTAATCTCAATTTAAACAGCAAAATATCCATGCTTAAAAGTATAAAAAAATATTCAAAATAATTGCCAGCAGTTGTACTCATAGCTTCTTCCTTTGAATGGGCGCTATAGATCAAAATGTTTGTTGGGTATAAAAGACAAATGTAATTATTATTTTTGCAAATCCCTGAAAGTCCAACTTGGAGTTCTTTTTAAAGAAATGATTCATTTGCTATTAGTTAGTTACACAAACGAGGCACCTTGGCATTGGTTCAAGCAATGCTGTCCAGATTTAGTCTGCAGTAATTCTGCATTTCCAGCAAGAGGCCAACTACTTCAATCACTGAGTAAAAGTGCTGCCAGGCATTCCAGTATTCAGGGCAATGCCTTTGAATTAAGCAGCCAAGTCTTGCCCATGCCCCTTCCCGTATCAAAACTAGTATGAAAAGACTTCTTTAACAAGAGCCTTGGGGGCCTGGATAGATACTGAAGTAAATGAGCAGTGGGATAGAGATGTAGCTCTTCTCACTGATCTCTTGGCTCTTTGTTTCCATGTGTTATGGCTTTATAGAGTTTCACGTCTGGTCGCAAAAGGACTGACTCTGCTTTGGTGCCACGTTGCCACCCTGTGCTATTGCAGCTGGTGGCTTTGCAATGACGAGCAAGTGCTGGGGTGCAAGGCCAGCCCTGCGCCTTGGACTTGTGTGAAAACGCAGCAGAACTGGTGTAGTCAGTCCTGCGAGGCTGTACATTTTTTTTGAACAGTTGCAAGATCTTTGTGCATTTTCACCTTCCAGAGGCTGGTTGTCGGCGCACTGGACCTATGTGTGGTGCAGCTCAGCAGTGTGCTTCCTTATCCCGTGTCTCCCTCAGGAAGGTGTATCTTGGTGCTCTCATGCCTGAGGATGTGCCAGCCTGAGCCACTGTTGTCTTCTCCTATGCAATGAGATCCTAAGGAATTAGTGTTAGCTTTTCTTTACCTGTCCAGAGTGCCATCTTGCAGCAGTCAGTAATGCGTGTGGAGATGAAAAGAACATCTGTTGTGGCTTTGGGTTCCCTTTGGAGTAGTCCAGATCTGTTTTTACAGATGTCCTGCATCTCAGTATTGCTGTGTTCTCCAGGTGCTGTAATTCACTTGGCAATGTGCATGCAACCTGGTGTCGGATCTCCTAGAAAGGCATTTTGTGCTGGTGAAGCTGTTGTGTTCAACTTTTCCATGGTGGGGCACAGTGGGGTGCAGAGTATTTCTAAGAGCCTTCCCTGCCTGCTCCAGCAGCACGCTGAGAGCTGAGCTGAGCTTTGGATGTAAAGGAGTTTAATTCCAGTCAGGAAAAGCAGTGTTGGCTTGTATGGCAAGTAGTGTGGTATGACAAAATGCATGTTGAGCATACTTTTTTATCCCGGTTTTAACTCTACTTTAAAAGTAAAGCTGTTTATAAACTAAATCTGTGAAGGAAATAACTTTCTCTCCCCTTGCTGTAGGAAGGAACGTTAGCTGTGTTTTTTTCTTCCCTCCTTCCCACTCCAACACCTCAAAAAAACATCTCTTAGCAAACCAGCTGTAAAGTTTTCGGCTTTTGAAGACTACGCTGTGCCAGTTGGATGAATTTATCTCCAGTTCTTTATATTAGATTGGAAAAGATAAAATGGCTCAAATCTTCTCCACACTTCTGTGTAGGTGCGCATGTGATACCATCTGCAGTCTGTCCTCTTATCCTGAGTTCCCATTGCCTATGATAATGCATGGGGAAGTTTGCCTCTTGCCTGTCATGTCCCATGCTTAATTCTGCCTGCTCTACAAAGGCAGATTCCCTGGGAATGGTGGTGTTTCACTTATAGCCATTGGCCACATTTTATGGGCAGAACCACCAGCTTTCCCGATGGCTGCAGTTAGTCAGTCCAGTGACTAACTCCCCCTTGGGTTCACTTTTCAGTTGCCCAGGAGGGGTGAAAGGAAAGAGGAGGTGGGTGGGAATGGGTCCTGCCACCAAAACGAAGGCTTGACATGCTGCAGCTTCAGATGAGGTTGTGAAGATTGCCTCTCAGCCTCAGGAACCTGTGATTTCATGCCAACACCTGTCCCACTCTAAAAACTTGGCTTACCGCGTTTCAGATTTGGCCTCTTAACCATCCCCCTCTGGCCTTTGCTGTGGTTGACTGTGAGTGTGTTTTCCCAATGTGTCCATTAATAGCTTCCTCGTCAGCTGGGGGACAGCTGAAACTGTCTGGGGTGTGACAAGGTCAGCTGAAGATACCTGCATGTGCCTGAGCTGCCTCATGCTTTGCACTTCAGCTTGAGGTATTGACTCCTCACTTGCCCCTACCCACCTTGTGCTCTTCGGCAGTGACATTTGGCCCAGGGCTACAATTAAGAGATCCAGTGTGTTTCTTCCCCTTCCTCCCTCAAGGTGTAATTTTCATGTTTTAATAGTGGTGAGGTTTGGATGTTAACCATGCTGCTTCAGTTCTGTGAAAGGAAAGAGCTGCTGCGGTGAAAAAGAAGGGTGTGCGTTGCTGTGCCCCCACCACAGGCGAAGATTGAAATGAATCCCTTCTGTGGAAGAGCTTGCTGAGCAAGTGTAATTTAGGTGCACAACAAATTCCAGCTGGCTTCAAATGCTGTTTACAAAAGACTGGGCAAAATGAATAATTTGTGCAAAAGTTAATGGAAGCAACCAGAGCAGAGGGGAGGTGGGATGGCACACCATAACCTGACAGGCTGCTCTCCAGAAATGTGCCTGCTCAGGTTTAGTGTAAGCTGAGCATTTATGGAGAACCTCAAAAGCCATCTGCATTAAAGGAGGTCTTGAAAGAAAAGGAGGTCCAAAGGTCAATGAAGAGGATTGACTCTTCCATATGTTCCTGCCCTGTTGACTTGCATGTGATCTTGGGCAAGCTTCTCAGAGGTGCGTCGCCCTGGGAGCTCCCATCTGTGTTGGTCAAAACTGAGCCCATCTGACAGTGTTGCTTCCCATGACCCTGCTTAGCTCGCATGCGAAATGAGTGTTTTATAAAACACTCATTTGTGAAAGAGTGTTTTATAAAAACACTGAAAGATGGGATAGGCATTCAAAATTGTGTGCTCTGATGCTTTCCTCGGGCCTGAAGGGAGGTAGGGTCCAGGTTTCCCTGGCAGAAAGGCACAGCTCTGCGGTCCCACCTGGTCTTTCTGTGCACTGGTGAGAAGGTGCCACGTCTCAGTCTCGCTGCAGTGATGAGCAAAGCCTTGGCCACCCAGGAGACTGCTTCGCTCCAGTTTTGGTGTCATCCAAAACTGGGTGGAGAGATCTATCATGCCAGAGAAAGGAGCTCATGCTAGATAGCTTTCCTGAGAAAGGGAAACTATTTCCCCTTGTAGTCACTTAGTGAGAAGCACTTAATTTGCTCTGACCCTTTTAACCCTGATAAGAGGGCAGCATTCTTTACATAGCTGCTGCTCAGATAGCATCATCGCGTGAGCATCGCAGGTGGCAGGATGGCATGAAACTTGCAGGTTCTGCTCCAGTTCCCAGCGTTAAGTCTTCATTTGCCAAATACATATTCACAGCAAGATCAAAACAAGTGTGTTGCCTCCTGGTGCTGCGTAATTCCTCTGCAGGTGCTGGAGCCCAGCCTAGCTGCTTCTATCTGATGGGACCACTCCTGACTATTTGATTCCTGCTGGTGTTCTCCACCCTCCCAAACAAAAACTCCAGGTACAAATGATACCTAGATCTTGCCTGCCTGAGAAAACTTTGTCTCAGTTAGCTTAGTGGGTACCGAGCATCTTCAAAGATAGCTGAGCATGGAAATCTGTGGCAGCTGCTGAGGTTCCCTCTGGGCAAGGCAGACACCACACCTCATTCCTCCACCTGCTCGTGGATCAGCAGTTGATGGAGCATGGCCTGGAGACACAATCCCAGACAGTGGTGCTGCACGGGGGACAAAGGCTGCATCCGCTGGTTGGCGTGCGGGCTGCTGCACCTACAGGAGAGTGTTCCCAGCCCTCAGCTGTGCTCCGCACACAAGTGTAAGGCGGGAGATGTGCGAGTGTGGCCAAGGAGGGACTGCTGGTGGATCTGGCTGGGTGGGGGGTTGCAGGCATGCCAAATGGGAGTGTGCTTCTCCCAGCTGTGGGCTAAAAGTTGTGACAGAGCAATGGTTTTGGTTTCTCTGGGTTCCTTATCTCGCTGCTGCAGGTGTCCTCCTTTCAGCGCTCGTGGGGCTCTGGCAGAAAGTGGGGAACCAGCTCTGGGGGGACAGGGTTGTGCTGCATTATGGGGCCAGAATAGCACAGCAGTGCCACTCTGCATTTCAAGAAATGGGATGTAAGCATGATTTATTGAGCTAATGATGTACAGGTTTGCTCTTTTCTGGTTCCTCTTCTTGCTTAAAAGAAGGCTGGTCCAAACAGATTGCTGCTTTGTGTGGAAGTTTACTTCCATTTTGGGGATGAAATTCTTACATATAAAGTTCACACTAGAGTTTCTGTTGGGTAAAGGGAGTTGATGCATGCAAAAAACTGAACAGAACAGTGCTAAGATGAAGTAGGCATGACCTCTCCGGCCCTGGCATGGCCCATGTTGGCCCCCAGGCTGGGCCCATTTGCTGGTGCCTGCCATCGTCTCTGAGTGTTTTGGGAGACAAGGTTGACTTTTGTCATCCCATAAGAGGTGAGGGTGTTCAGAAACTGGTGGGAGCCACCACTGAGCCAGGGTGGGATTTGCCATTACTCCATTTGCTGCTTTTTGGTTCTGGTTTCTGCTTACGGAGAGACCTGGGCGTCTGAAGGAGGAGGAACTTGACAAAGTCCTTTGCTGCTTTTATCTTTGGATGCGGGTGAAACTCAGGCTCCTGTTGTGCTCAGTGGCCGAGACAGGAGTGTGGAGTCTGTCTGTCCTAGCTTTGCCTTCCTAGAAGCCCTGGCTGCTGCAGCAGCTGTTTCCTACTCCCAGAATACAGTCCTGGTTGCAACACTTAAAGCCGGAGCTATTCAACTGATCTGTTTTCCTTTGAGGATTAATGTTGATACCTAGACGTGGTTTTGATCTCCTGTTTGAAAGAGCTGCCTGCTGCTGGGTCATTGCTGGGAACTGGGAGGGAGAGAGATCTCTGCAGGTTATCAGCAGTTACGGCATCTTCTGGGGGCTGGCCGAGGTGGCCTGCCTTACCTGCGGCAGGACAGGGTGGAAGCGAGGTGCGGGGTTAGTGCAGTGTTAGCCAGGTTTTGGACTTCTGGCCTGTGATATGTGTGGTAGGACCATGGCCAAAACCGTGGCACGGCTTTAATCTTTGCTCCAGCCCTGATTCACTCTGTCCGCTCCCTCTGTTGTGCTGTGCTCTCTGGGAGGTGAGGTGGGTGAGCCAGGCTTGTCCTGCCAGCTGAAATGGTCCTGGAAGTCAGGCTGATGTGGGCAGGGGCTGTACCTTCAATGAGAAAGAGAAATCAAAGCCGCCATGGTCTGAGAGGTCTCAAATCCCTGCTGACTTCTCCCTAGGGTGGTTGCTTTGAGCACCAGTGAGAAAGAGATACTGCAGCTCAACAGAGCAGAAGGGAGGTGAGGGACTAAACTGGAGTGAGGCATCAAAGCTGATGCTCTAATTGCTGCTTCCTGGTCACAGTCTGGGTTGTGCTAGGTTGTAAGTTGGTGGTACAGACCAACCACCAGTCCCCCGGCAAGACTAGGGAGATGAGCAGACCCTTCTTGACCCTTCAGCTCAAGCATTGCTTTCAGGTGACTTCGTCCAGTGTATTAATTCAAGAGGTGGGATCCTTGCTGCTTGCAGCAGTTCCCCGTGAAGGACCATGAAAGGTCATTGCTGTGTTGGGACAGATCGATGCTGTGTTGCTCTCCAGGTGGTGATGGAGAGCAGTGGGGTGGAGATGGTGTGTTCAGTTTTCTGAGTATGGCTTCCTTACATGCGCCAGTATGTCTGACAGCTCTCTGCTGACCTGCACCTACCACTGGGCATCTCTGAGAAGAGTAACTCCCAAATCCTGTCAGCGGCTTCAGACCCTGCCACCAGTTCCGTGGATAGCCCTGAGTTTTCACCTATGCAAAGCAAGGTCAGGTTGGTGAGTCCTGGGGCTGCTCCCATGTAACCTTCTGGTTCCCTTTGGGCAGGTGAGATGGGGTGAAGCACAGCCCTGCTATGTCCAGTGCAGGTCTCTAGTGGGAGGCAAAGGGGACAGGCAGCAGTTTTTGCAGGCAGGGCTGGCAGGCTCTGCACCCACAGGCTCCCTCTCACGAGGCGTTCATGTAGTAAGGCTGTTGAAGGCGAGTGGTGTGGGCTCTTCCCAGGAAACGTTTTGGCGGCTCTTTGCTTTGAGACATGGCTGGCTTGCTGCATCTCCCAGCAGGAGCTCAGCGGGAGGGCTGCTTCCCAGGCTCCTGCAGGACTGGTTTTCTTGGACACGGGGAGGTGGAGGCAGATGAAGTGAGTTGCTTGGAGCCACGCAGCAAATCTGGGATTGCAGCAGACACAGAGCATCAGTCCCAGCTGGTCCCACACTTTTGTGGCACAACTGCTCCCTCTTCTCCTAGCCGTGCTGATTGCCACCCCACGGACTCAACATCTGTGCTGGAGTCCCTGTGGGTCTCCAAGTCCCTTGGTGTCTGTCTGCATGCAGCATTTGGCAAGGAGGCATGTTTAACTGGACAACGTATCAGCTCCCTTGAAGAGCTTAATATTAAACATGCTCTGCTGGCAGGAGCTTTTACGAGCCATGGAGGCAGTGAAGGGAAAATGACTTTGATACCCAATAAACCTTTTGCCTGTGTGCTCAGATCTGGGTTGTGATACCGCTGGGTCACAAGCAGTTGCCTCATGCTGGTGTTTCCTGGCACAGGTCTGAGTATACAAACCCCTCGCATCGTCTTTGATTTGTGCCCCCTGCGCTGTTTTATATCGCAGTGCTGGGGACGTCCTGACCAGATCTCTGCTGGTGCAGGGGAGCTGGGTAAGCAACTCCACCTCTTGCAGAGCCTCCAGTATACTGATCTTGCTGGTTTCCAGTAGGATGCACGGGGCTTTCCCAGCACGACCCATTAGGTGGCAATGCAGCCTGTTCCTCTGTGCAGCACCGGAGGATGATGGCAGCGAGCATGGGGCTTCAGCCTGCCTGGGGGGAGCTGAGCTTCAGACCAGGGCCTGCAGACTGCTGTGGGGTAGGCTGGGGCAGCCAGGGCTCTGAGTGCGTAGGAAGGGCACTTTAACTCTGCGCTTTTATCTCAGCTTTGGCTATCGACGCTAAGAACAACCCTGGGATTTCTCATCCTCCTGGCTTTGAGGTGCCCTGTGTCACGTGGCAGCTGTGGTGATCCTTGGGCCAGCCCTGTCTCTCGCGTAGGCTACACGGGTTCTCTTTGCAAGTGCTTTGGCCTGTGCGTCCACAAACCTGGTGTTCCCTGTTACCTTATTCCATGCCATCTCGAAGCAGGGCAACAGGAGAAAGTGCCCAAGTGGCATCGGGGCAAGAGGGGCACAGAGCATCTTCTCTGGGGTGACCAGCGAGCGGGGCAACTCCTGTTCATCTGACTGCCAGCCCGCATGCACTTGCCTGTCTTACAGACCCTGCCCCAGCTCGAGCTTCAGACAGGACAAGGCTTCTGCTCTCCATCCTTCTCAGCAGACTTTCCTGGGCCTGCAGAGGATGGAGGGAGACACCTGCAATGCCCTTGGCCAGGGTACTCAAGCTCTTGCTCAAGAAACGGGTGAGTAAAGAGCTCATCTGGCCAAGTGCTGACAGGCATGCTGGACTGCGGCCAGGGGACTTCCCAGGATGACCGCCGGGCCAGACAGCAGCATTACTCACGGACCACGTAGAGCATCACCTGTGTAAGTGCCCTATGCATTGGTGGCAAGGAGATGCCTGAATTTCAAACAGGAGTTGAGATCAAAGCATGGGGCTAGAGGCTGCATGGGTCCCCCCAGGGAAAGCACGAGGGGCTGGAAGACCTGTCATGGGTTGGGGATGCACTGAATGCCCCAGCCACCACCCAGGTCGAAGGCTGTGCACGGCGGGTGCCCCATGTGCAGCCCCATGCTCTGTCACCCCTTCTCCCAGGCTCGGGTGGGTGGTGCATCCCATTACCTGCCTCTCCCTTGTTTAACCAGGACGTTATCTGGGGATCAGAAAGCATTTGGGTCCAGATCTCAAACAGAGCAGCATTTCACGGCAGCCTGGCCAAGGGGAGTTAAGTAATATTAAAGCGTGATATTTCATTGCTGTGTAATTAACTTCAGCTGCTTTCGAGCTGAAACAAATTACCCTCAAAGACCGTTTTTGTACCGGGGAGAACTTTGAACTGCGTTACCAGCTGTTTTGTTGTCTGGGAGGGGAGCAGCCCAGCCAGAGCAGAGAGGCTGCTCCTTCTGTCTGTGGCTGCAGCTCTGTGTGTGGTTTTAGATGCGATAGCGTGGCCCAAACCAGCCCGATTCCCACTGATGGTGGGTGTGCCAGCTGCGGGTGCCCAGCCTCCAGTGTAAACGAAGACAGAGGTTGTTAGCTGTGACTAAAAGGGAGAGCCCGAGGCATGGGAAACTACTGCAGGAGAGCCTTTGGCTCCACCCTGGGTGTCTTCTCCGCTCAGATACATCCTGACGCGTGCCCGAGATGTTGGACTTGCAGGTGGGAAGGGCTTGTGCCCCACGCAGTGTGTCACCTCCGGGCCCCTGCGATCGCCTTGCAGGCTTTGGGTGCGTGCCGCTGTCCCCAGGTCTTCCCAAGTTACTGTGTGCGAGTTAATCCAGGGCTGTGAAACTTTGCCCAGCTTGTTGGGAGGGAATATTCAGCTAAGCTGCCTTATCTTGCAATCGTGCGTGTTGGAAGGCGGCTGGCTGGTGCTGGGATTCAGCAAAGACCTGGTGATCTGATCATGTGCGGGAGCCGCTGATGCCCTTTTGAGACAGGGATAACGAATGGCTCAAAATACAGTTCTGCGTTTCCCAGCAGGACCCCTCCTGTTGCAGCTCCCTAAATACCTTGCAGAATACACTTAGCCCTTGTTTGCATTTACTTTGCATTTGCATCTTTTATCTCTAGCCAGCAGGGACCACGGCCCGGTGCCCTGTGCAGCCCAGGCTGGGGAATGTGGCACAGGCTCCTGCGACACACAAGATGGCTCACGGCCGAGCCACTGCCAGATTCCCAGGTAGAGGGTCTGCCTGGGCTGATGGTGCCGAGCCCTGTGTGGAGGAGCCCTCCCTGTCCTGGAGAAGCTGCTCTGGAAGAGCAGGAGGACTCCAGCAGCTTGTCTGGGATGCCTCAACCAGGGGCGGCTTAATTGTCTTTGATAAATTCATGAGATCATAAAAACAAATGAAGATGGGGAACGCTCCTGCTAAGCCCTCGTTGCTGATTGGAGGCAAGGCAGACATGCTTGGAACCGGCCTGAGCGGATTAAGCTCAGCATCCAGAGGAACTGCAGAGGCAGGGAGGGCCCCTGCCTTGGCCAAAAAAACATGCACTCAAAAGATGTGGTGAGGAAGCGTCCCAGCTCTGCAGTGTTATCTGGGGGTGCGTTGGACCCCTCCGAGCCCGCTGTGGGAGGGAGCTGAGGGCTGGGGAGCTGTGGCATGGGTCCCACGTGTTTGCCAGGTGGCATTGGCACGGTCCCTCCGGCAGCCTCGTGGCTTGGTCCCTCACCTGTCCCTGGGGGAGCTCAGTCCCCCTTGTCTCTGATCAGAGGTTTGCGTTGTGGTCCTGTGTTTTTGGGGAAAGGGCTGGCTGTCCTCTCAGGAGCCCTCAGGAGAGGAGGGGGGGAGGAATTGTGTCTGTGGCTGGTCTGGACCTCCCTGCCCATCCATATGCCCACCGAGGAGGTGGTCAGAGGAGTTTTAAGAGCTGTTCTGTTACTTTAGATGAAGAGGGTATGTGAGCCCCTGATCTGGATGTGTTAAAGCACGAGGGACAGACCTTCTGCCCAAATTCCCAGGAAGAAAGCCACCAGCCCAGATCTGATGGTGGCACCCTGGTCTCATCTCCTTTTTCTCATGCAGCAGCAAGGGCTTGGTGTGCTGGAATGGGTCAGTCCCAGCGTGGGTCCCCAGCAGCCCCATTACATCTGTGGGTACCAGCTGCAGTGGGGTTTCAATGTCTGGGTATGGTGTAGGAGGCACCACAAGAAGCTCGATCGGTGAAGCTGGAGGGGAGAAGTCAAATCCACAAGCTGGGGGAATTCGGGCCAACAACTCTGCCCTTGCGCTTCCAGGGCTGCATCATGCTGTGCTGCTCCTCCAGCCACAGAGGAGCTCGGGATGTGCCGCAGCCTCCTTGCTGGTGGGGACATGGGACTGTGCTTGGAAGTGCTGAATAACCAGGTCTGTCTGATGGGACTGACCTAATGCCTTGCGCTTCCCCAACAGCCAGCTCTTAGTTTTAAACCTGGGCAAGAGCCATCTGCTCAGCCTGACTTAAAAAAATGGGGGAAGCTTTCACCTCTGGTTTTGGCAATGGCCTTGGAGCGGTGCAGGAGCCAAAGCAAGGCTTGTGCCCTGCGTGCGAGGGGCTGCAGAAGGAGATGTGAAGCAGCAACATGTGGCTGAGCTGTCAAGCACCTGAGTACCCCTTAGTTACCCAAAACCATCCCCCTCGTGAAAGCGTGGGGCGGATGTATCCCACTGGGACAAAGAAACAGGGAGAGCAATGCCTGGCTGGCTGGAGAGGCTGTGTCAATGCTGTGAGCCGGCAGCAGCTTTGCTGAGGCATTCGCCGTTGCGAACCTGGCGCTGCTGTGGTGAAGCTGCCCTTCCCTGGGGAAGGCATTTGGTTTGCAGTCCGCTGGGGCGGCTGCAGGCTTATAACCTTCAGATCGGCCAAGTGTAGTAAGTTAATGATTAGATTTATCATAAAGCAATCTAATGAGAAGCAATATAGCCAAGCACTTTCCATTCAGTGACGCACATCCAAATCTTAATAGAAGCTGACAGCCTGACCCTGTTACCGTGCTCTGGCCAAATAAAATCATCCTAATAGTTCCCTGGAGAAAGCAGCCACGGCTTTAATATGTCTTCTCAAAACATTTATCTGACCAGCTTTTAAAAAAAAAAAAAAACAAACCTGCAGTGATTCAGAGCTGGTTTACATGACCTTCCCTGGCTCTTGCTTCCCCAGCTCCTCTGCAGTGCCGGGGAGCCCAGGTAGCGCAGCTCAAAGCCTCGGCCTGGCACCGCGGGCAGTGCTCGCGGCAGGACGGCTCGACCCAGCGAGGAAAGCTCCTCTCCAGGCTGTGCTCTCGGGTACCCAGAGTCTGCAGCGCTGGCAGCCGAGGAAAGTGTTAACATACTGTAAGTGCTAATAAGAAAGCTTCAATAACTGAAGGTATTTGGGGGCTTTTATTGGCATATGACTTTTTGCAGGTAACACTTTACTGCACCAGCTCTTCCAGGGTCAAGCCTCTGCTCTAAACCTTTCCTTGTGTTCTCCCTCTGCATTTTAAAAGGGAAACAACGTGTTTTATTACGAGTTCCCAGTGCAAACCTCTGTCCCTTTTGCCGACTGTACTTTTATTAAAAAAATCCAGCCATGCCTTAGGATCTCAGAAATCATTGCACCTCAAGCAAAAGGTCAAACCCTTGATATAAAATGGGACTGGGAAAAGAAGGGTTGGTCTTTCCAAGCCGTAGTTTTATCTTGACCGTTGCTGGGTATTCACATCTTCTCATGTTTTCACACCTCTTCCAGTGCTGTTTTTGATAATCGACCGTGTTATGGCTGCAGACCCCTTTATTGCCTCAACTGCAGTAAAGGGAAGGACCGAATCAGGCTGCAACCTCGAGCCACAGCTGATGGTGCCATCCAAAGAGGCTGGGATGTGGGCTGGAGCTGCAGGTGCCCTTACACCTGAGCCCAGTACCTGGTTTGAATGCTGGCTGCAGCTCCTTGCAGGGCAGGTGCAGGGATGAGGAGCCAAGATCCTCCTGGCAACGGAATGGGGATTTGGGGAATCAAGCTGGGTACAGGGAAGATCTTTCAGGAGTGGCTGGAAGGAGCGAGTCCTGATATGCATCCTTGTGGTGGGACTGTTGGCTGCCACTGTCATTAGCAAAGGATTCTTCTGACTTCTGGCATCAGCTGGTACCAGGAACCTCCGGGAAAGCTGCATGAAGTCCTGCAGCCTGCATCCAGGCTGTCCCCAGAACCTGTTCCCAGAAAAGGTGGTCTCTCCTTGGGAAGTCTTCTCCAGCATGGCACTTTATGAGCGAAACAGTGATTTTTGGTGCTTGCGTGTGGTTCACTCAGCAGGCTTTCCCCATTTGTATGTAGTTTATTTTTTGGTATGAATAACAGAAATACCCAGGGTCAGCTCAGCAGTTGTTTGATCCCACAAGTCCCTGCCCTTGGCCACATCATATGACATTGAGCTCCCCAAGGCGAACTGTGTGAAAAGATGCTCTTTTTTTCCATCATTTCTGAATTTACTGTCTCTTCATTTCTGCTGAATGCCCTGTTGTTCACAGAGCGTGAATACAAGCTCTGTCCCTGGGACCAGGATGGCCCCAAACGCTGGGCACCAGAGGACCTCAAAGACATGTTTTCTTGAATGCGCTGATTTTCAGAAGAGCCCTCCAAGGCAGGGCAATTACTCTGGCTTTGTGCAACAACCAGGAGATGGCCCAAGAGGAAGATGGAGACAGAGGCACAGAGAAGACCCACTTGGAGGGGGGAGGGAAGCCAGCCAGCTCTAGCGAGAAGAGCTCTGAACCCCTCTTTGTGTTGCTGGACTCGTGTAGCAGTGACCCCGTCCTTACTCTGCCCTCGTGTGAGCGCAAGTGCTGCGAGAGTGCCTGGGAACCAGTGGCAGAGCGGGGGGCTGACAGGGCTGGTGTTACGCTCATTCCCTCCTCAGTCCTTTCCTCCTCCGCAGCCCCGGCTCCTCTCTCCCCTTTGCTTTTCATTGTGTTGTATCTGTTCATCCAGTTGGAAGCCCAAGTGCTCTCTGCTGATGCTCCCCAGGTCCAGCCGTGCTCCCTGGGCGTACTGAGGTGCCAGCCCCTGCTCACCCCAGCAGAGCCCTGCAGCCTGGGTGCTCCCTGGGGCACACAGCCTGCTCCATGCATATCCTCGCCGCGTTCTTCGGTGCGTCCCTGTAGCTGCTCCCTGCTGCTGAGGTGGCTGCCCCAGCTGAGACGCTCCATCCTGCTCCAGTGCAGCTCTTGCCTGTGCTGGTTTCCTACAGCTTAAAGCACGCCATGTCCCCTGACGCTGTCCCTGGGTGCTTAGCAAGGGCTGTGGCAATTGCCTGAGAGGCTAAATGTCCCTGGGCTCTGCACCCCACTGTGCTCCTGTTTGGGGGATGCCTGCATGGGTCAGGATGCAGTGGGGAGGCAACGGCAGCTCAGTGGAGGGTTTCCAGGAGGAAATCCCTTCCAGAGCCATTGCTGACTCACCTGAGCAGAAAGGGAAGCCTGCCTTCTGGTGAAAGAGGAGCAAAGGGCGATTAATTGGAGGAGCAACATATGGCTGATGAATTTTCCATCCCTCGGACTTTAACAGGCACCTGGGCATCAGGAGGAGAAATGCTCCAGCGCAGCTGTGAGGGACAGGTCAGTGGCAGGGGGGCTGGGGCACAAGGCAGGGCACCGTGACGGGACCCGCTTCCCCATCCAGGGCCTGGCAGTGCCACCCAGGAGCAGCGATGCCCCCGCCAACTCAGCTGGCACTTGCTCCACAAGGACAGCGTCCTTCATGGCCACGTCCGTGTCACCCTCCAGATGTGGGGCAGCCTCCAGATGTGGGGCCTCCAAAAGTGTCCCCTGAATGTCACTAGAGGTCACTGCTGCACTGGCTGGACTCCGGAGCCTGCTCCTGACCTGGACAGCCAGCCAAGCTGAGGAGGGCAAAGGAGAGAGCCCCAGGGAGCTGGGGCCATGTGCCCAGCCCAGCTGCAGCTTTTGCGGGAGCAGATGCTGGTGGAGACATTTAGCTTGGGAGAGGACTGGTGCACTGGAGATGCTGAGCAGGAGGTGATGCTGCTGGACACTTTCGTCGCCTTTGGGCTGTGTCCCGGCCCTGCTCTCCTCTGCTTGGAGCTCCAGGACCCAAACCCGTCGAAACTCATGGCTCTGAACAGAAGGAGCACAGAGGGCAGGGAGCAGGCAACGCGTTGCACTGCTCCGTAAGAGCGAGAAGCAAATGACTTGGTGGCTGTCGCACAGCCCATCTCCCCTTCTTACTCCAGGAGCTGGAGAAAGAAACAGCCAAGTGTCCTCCTAAAAGTGAGGCTGGGAAGAAGGGAGGTTCATCTTTCTGGGTAAACCCTGGCAAATAGTGTTGTGACCCAAGTATTGGGAGCCTGCGTGGGTCTTGGTTTGCTCAGGAAGGTGGGTTTTGTGTTTATGTAGTTATCTGCTTGTAAGGGGTTTTTTGGTTTTGTGATTTTTTTTTTCTTCCTTAGAAGCATCCAGGTAAAACTCTTCAATACTTTTGATCTTTGGGGATTTGTTTTATGCTTGCTTTTTCTTTATCTCACAGCTCCCTAATGCTTTTGTAATCACAGTAGGAATCACATCTTCCTTGTGTTGCAGCTATAGAGGAAAGCTGAAAGCAACCTGTTCCTCCATAGTTTGCGCTGATCCCACAAGGATCCTGCCAAAATAGGTCTGACCAATATCCTTCAGACACCGGATCTGTGTTGCAGTTGACTTCAGCACCTCCACAACCTTCCCCAAAGCAGCCCCCTATTCCCACTCTGGATGGAGGACAGCAGGCACCCACCGGGGATTATCTCGGTGAGAACCGGTCAGCCCTGAAACAAACGAAACGTGGGGCAGGACCTTGCCGTGGCACGCAATCCACCCCATGTGTCAGGAGGAGAGCGGATGGAGTGGTCGCTCTTCCTCCCCCTGCATCCCATCCCCATGCACTGCTTGCTGTGAGCACGTTGTCTGAAGGAAGAGAAATCGCTGCCAGTTTTGGAGGTGTTTCTCACCTCCATGAAAACAAACAGGGCTGATTTGTTTCTTAATTGCTTGTCCACGGGAGCTGTGAGGCTTCGTCTGTGTGGGGTGGGAGCTGGGAGTTTTGCTCTGTTTGATCATGTGCTCTTTTGCCCCAGCTTCAAAGATCTCTTTGGTTTTCTGCTCCCTTTTATGTCCCATCTCTTGAAGTTGCACTCCTGCACGAAGGCACAAACCCAGGACAGCTGAAGGGTTCCAAATGCAATTATTTTGCAGAGCGTTTCAATAAATTAGCAGCTCATTTCTTTGCCAGACAGCACTTACTTTTCAATTGGCCCATGTCTGTGCAGCCTGCAGCGTGCGTTGGACCTTTAGCCTTCGGGATGTCAGCTTGGGAGGACAGAGCCGGGCGTGCTTAGCTGTGATTCAGACCTGGATGGGACTCTGTGCAGGTTTTTGCCCAGTTCCAACGATCTGGAATTTCATCTCAGTTGGAGATTTCCGCAGATTGGATTTTGCAATGTAAAGACAAGCAGTTCCTTCTAGTGCGTTGTCCCTGTGAAATGGGAATGCAAAGTACCAGTGCCCAGAGCTGCTGCTGGAGAAGAAAAGTTGGCACAAGCATCTGCAGATATTTTTTTCCTAATAGCCTTTTATTTATTAAGCTACTTTGGAGTCTGATCCACTTGCTTTGCTTGATATTTATTAGTACTTCACCTGCCTTGAACTGGGTGCTGCAAGCACTTTGATAAATGGATTGCCTTTCCTGGAATGATGTCCCAACATCAGCTAATCGGTATCCTCAGCACGACTGCCAAAGTACCACTCTTGTAAATCAAGGTTGGCAAGGAGAAAAAAACACACGCACCAGCAGCGTGGGGCTTGCTCGGAGGCAGGGTGGCAACCCAAGCATCGATCTCCCCATCTCCATGGGATTCAGTGCTTGGATAACGGATCGCTCCACTTGTCTGAGCTCTCCATTTAATTCAGGGCTGTCTTGGTTGTAATTGCACGCAGTGTTGCTCTGCCCGCTCTACTCTATTCGTACTGAGCGGTAGCATCGCCTTTGGCCTGGCTCAGAGACCTGCCAGAGGAGTCGGGCTGTGCTTCGTGCAACTGAATGCCAATACCTGGTTGCAGCCAGCCATCGCATGCAGAAAAGGTGACTCCCTGTCTTTGGTAACAGAAAAAGTGCCATTAAGCAGCAGAGCTGCTTGCTGTAGGATGTTGCGGGTGCTAAACAGCTACAACGGCTTCAAAAAATGAGTTGATGGATGCATGGTAGGAAAATCCCACAGGGGCTGTGAGAAACCAGAGCGCGGGCTCTGGTCTGGGTAGACCCTGGGCTCCTGCATCCCTGATGCTGGGAGCACAGGCTGGGCTCAGCTGCAAAGTGGGTTGCATGAGGAACGCATTACCATTTTGGAGATTTTTCCACCTCGTGCTGCCAGTGAGTAGCTTTGGGCTTTCTGAAAGAGGGTTTGCTGCAGTTGAAGCATGACCACGGTGCCCAGGCGTCCACCGAGCCTGTTTGCGTATGTGGTGCCTTCAGCCTCCCCGTATGGGACTCTGCAGTCCAGCAGCCGCTCCATGCCCACATTTGCACACACCGTGCAGTGAGGGCAACCATCCCCAGTGCCCTTTCCGTACCAGCTCCCGCCCATGCTCACTGCAGAAAGGTCCCTCACCCCTGTCTTATCATACCCTGGGCTTAAAGGACTGAGGTGCACAAGGATCGGGTAGCGACGTCTTTGTAGGAAAGAGCCTGGAAGCACCAGCTAAAGGTGACTCTGCTGCCATTGCATGAACAGCCTCCCCAGGCTGGGGTCAAGGAGGCTTGGGCCATTTCACCAGGTGCCTCATGGGCGTGATCGCAGCCTTTCTTGTAATGCCTCGCATCTGCCAGCAGTGTCCAATAAAGATTCGGCTCTTTCCTCAGCTGGGGAGTCAACCATGTCTCTCCTCTTACCCCCACTGTCTCCTTTTCACAAAACTGGCAGGAACCAGGAGCTGTACCCTGCTGCTGAACTTGCTGGAGATGCATCGCTGGGGATGGTGTGGGGAGTCGCAATGCAGGTGAGCAGAGCATGGCTGCAGATCGTGCTTTCTCAGAAATGCCCAGGCTCGAGCAGAAAAGGTGAGCGAAGAGTCCCAGTATTCTTCTGTGAAAGTCTCGGGGCACGGTGGGGGCCGCGGCTGTGGGAGGCTAATGCTGCGCCCTCTCTTTTGTCCAGTGCTAAGCCATGCTCTGTGAGCATCCCGCCCAGCGCAGCAGCTGCAGCCTGCCTCTATGGCTCTTAATTTTCTGGCCTCATATTTTCTCTGCTGCCTGGCAATGAGAGCTGGGTGCCAGGCTCTCCTGGCCCTTCTCGACAGTCCCAGCTGTCCTCCTCTCCTTGTGGGGTGTCTTTCCTCTTCCCCTCTCTACAAGCATTAACTAATTAACGATCCCCAGGAAGGTATTTGAGCAGCATCCTCCGCGCTGAGCTTTGCCGCAGCGGCCGTTCCCATGCACCTTGTCCATCCTCCGAGGGCGGTGAGGTGAGTACCGCTGCCTGCCTGCACCCAGTGCCAGCAGCCCCTTGCCTCCAGGGGTCCCGGCTGCCCCAGCCCTGCCTCCCTCCCTGGGTGGGAGCAACCTCTGGTAGTAGTGGGGTCTCTGGCACTGCCTGGCTGTCCTGGGGAGCAGGCGTTGTCCCTCTGCATCTGAAGCCATAGGTTAATCTCTTTCAGCGAGGAGAAAAAATAATTTAGCAGCTCATCAGCTAGCTAACAGCTTGGGATGCAGACGACGCGAGACCACTCCTAATTAGCTGCTTTCCCATCTTCTTCGTTTGGAGATGGGTAAGGAGGAAATGTGATATTCCCTGAAAATGCCTGTCTGTGGTAGGGAGAGGTGGCATTTTTGCAAAGGCGGTTTGGCGATGCATCTATATTTAATGTCTAGATGTTGCTATGGAGAAGCTGGATGGAGGCCACCAGGAAATAGCACCTGGGCGAAAAGGGACTGTGGCCCCAGGGAGATGTTCCTGCGGGGCTTCCTGCTCACCCAGGTGGCTTGGGCTGGACCCCCAGGGCAGGGCTGGACCCCCAGGGCAGGGCTGGACCCCCAGGGCAGGGCCGTCCCTGCGAGTGCAGTGCCAGCTGGTGTCACCTGCCCCGCTGCCCCTCCGGAGAGGGGGGCTGCGGATGGGGGCACTGAGCAGAGGGGACGGGCAGGCAGAGGAGCTGTCAGCAGGGCTGAGCATGGCAGCAGCGCCCATAGCAAGACCAGCACTGACAAGGAGCTGTACCCATGGCTGTACCCTCTGCATGGTGAGCTTTCTTTAAAAAAAAAAAAAAAAAAAAAAACAAAACAAAACCAAAAAAAACCAAAAAACCCATCCAAAAAACCCCTCTGTCACTTAACAAAAATGTTTCAGGCCTTTTGGGTTTTTCCCTGTGATTAAGTCTAATGAGAAGAGACAGCGGAGGATTTATTAGTATCTGCTTGCTGATTTCAGCTTTACCTCTGTTGTGACAGAAGATCTAATGCTGTTACTCCTGAGCAAGGACTTCATGCAATGTGACCACAGCCCTGACGGCAGAGCAGCGTCCTAACCCTTTCCCGGCTGCCTCGCGAGGCAGGCTGTGCCGGCGCGGCTCGCGAAGTACTGAGTGGGGGGAAAAAATAAAGCGGCAGCAGAAATCGGGATGGAGGAAAATGTTATCTGAACCTTGACAGCATTGCCATGGTAACAGGGGACCTGCTGGCATTGCGGGCAGCGTGGCACTGCGAGTGGCGTGGCACGCTGTTATCCGGGCTGCAGCGGGCTGGTGGGATGGAGAGGCTGTGATTTCCCCTGGGGAAGCCAGCAGGAGCCTTGAGAAGATGCTCTGGGAGGCGATGGCAGGGTGAGAGGCGGCTCTGGGAAATGACAGTCCCTTGGGCAGAGTCTGGCCTCCTCTGCCTCCCCTCCTGTCTTGCTTTGCATCCACACCGCTGCGCTCGCAAGGAGCCAAAGCCTCGGCCGCGGCCCCAGCGTCGCTTCCAGACCAGCCTCGCAGCGCGGCTGCCTTTCTACCCAGCTGCTGCTCGACCGCAAAGGCCACAATTAGCAAGGTTAGTCATGCTGGTGGGAAGCAGTGATTCCCCTTTGTGAAAAAAGACCAAGGCTTGGGCTATATTTTAATTCCCCCAAGGAGTGAAACGCAGGCCTTTGCACATTGCTCATCCAAACCAAAAAAAAAATCCACTGGCCCGCAACATCTGCTGGGCAAGCGCCCACAGCATTCGCCCTGGCCAGAGGCGTTTGCATCCCTGGCTGAAGCAGCTCCTGATCATCCCGATCCCCTTGCCCAGCCTCCTGCCTGCCAGGCTCTGCT
Organism: Ciconia boyciana; assembly: GCF_034638445.1. Taxonomy (NCBI): domain Eukaryota; kingdom Metazoa; phylum Chordata; class Aves; order Ciconiiformes; family Ciconiidae; genus Ciconia; species Ciconia boyciana. Next base: position 43,825,956 of record NC_132943.1, on the reverse strand, counting down.
TGAAGGCAGAGACAGGCAGAGGAGACCCTGTCCCAGAGGGGCCATGCAGCCCCCTGGTTCTTGCCCCATTGATGGCTGTGGCCGGGCTTCAGCTCTGAGCGCAGCTCCAGCACCCTATTGCCTTCCTGGGGCCCAACTGCTCTGTGGTGTAAGAGAGGGACGGCACGAATCGGGTCCCTTGGGGCAGCGCTGTCGGGCTGGGAGCGTGTTTGGCTGGAGGTATCTCTAGCAATGGGGCTGGTGCAGGCAGCGGTGTTGGCTAGGAACAACCCCGCTGCCCCGGAGCTGCACCCCGTGGGCTGGGGAGCAAGGCTGCAAGCAGCAATTGATTTAACGATGCTGCGCTGTAATTACTGACAGCGCATTTGCCCCCAGCTCTGCTGTGCTGTAGAGGGAGAAAGCGCCCTTCCAGCCGCTGCCGTCGGTCTCTTGCTGCCTGTGGGGTGGGGGTGCTCTCTTTACAGCCATGTGAGAGGCAACGTAGGAAAGACTAAGTAAAAATAAACCAGGGTAAAAATAGTCCCACGTGTACCTGCTTTCTATGGGAAATGAGGGGAATTTTGACATTAAGAAAAAATGAGAGTGAAATTTACCCTCCCAGCTCACCCTCTGGAAACCGGGGCCCGTCTCTGGGCGGGGGAGAAGCGCTTTGGTCCAGTACAGCCCCTGAAAGATGGACAGAAGTGGGCAACGTCAGCTGAACCCAGCAACCGTCGCTGCACGTGGGGAGCTGCCCCAGCTGCACCCAGGCACTCTGGGCAGCCCATCTGGGCTGATGTTCACGGCACAGAGCTGGGCTGCGCCCGCAGCTCCACCGCTGCGGAGAGCCGGTCTGCCTGGTGGAGGGAGCAGCTCCCCAGCTGGAGCTGGGGCTGGCAGGTCCCGGCATCAGCTCCACCACCAGGTCATGGCTTCTGTTTAAGGGGCAAAGAGAGAAGCTCCAGTGAGAGCTGTCTTGGGCACCCCCCGTGCAGTGCTCCCAGTCCCCGGTGCACCTGAGAGCATCCCCACCGCTGCGGCCATGGTGCAAGGCAGCTCATGGGCCCAGCCTTGGGCGCAGTTTGCTCAAGTCCTGCTGTCACTCCAGACAGCTGCTGGCTGAGCTTTGAAATCCAGCAAATGCTGCTCTGTCCTGAATACAGATGGAGTTATTGCTCGCCCAAATAGGGCAAGGTGGAAAAAAAGCTGCTATTAAGCTAAAAATCTGGGGTGGTTTCTTGGGAGTTTCACAGAGGAAGGTGCCTAGTCTGGATTAAAGATGTCAGAGGGTAGGGACTCCATCTCAGCCCGTGCTAATTCACAAAACATGTAAAGGCACCTCTCCGCTCTGTGTTGCTTCTTCCCTCTTCTGCAATTTCTCTTAGCTGCTGTAACCTTCCTTTCTGCCCAGCTACGCTGTCTTGTGCTTGAGCAATGCCTCTGGGTTGACCTAACTTTTTTTGTACGCAAAAAGGAAACATAAGGATTCATACTTAATTGCACCAATGGGAAAAGAAAATGTTAATGGCGTTATCATGGCAACACCACCCCACCTAGATTTGTACGTGGCCCCGGTGCATCAGGAGGCCTGGGTGTCGGAGGCTGGGCTGCGTGAGCCTTCGCCTGGGCTATAGGAGCTGAGAGCTGGGGCTGTGCCCACTGCGCAAGGCTCATCTCTGCGTACTGACACCAGTAAGGCATTAAAAAATCCAGGCAGAGTTCCCGTCCGAGACCCACGCAAGCCGGTTGTACCAGGACTGCCGGTTTGCATTTTGCTTTTCCATATGTTGTTTCCTAGGTATTTTTATTATGCAGCAATCCCTGTAGGCCCAGATGGGCTGGGCAGTGAGTTGTGGGGATACCCTGAGTGTCCTAAATCACAGGGTTTCCCAATACAAGCTGTGGAGGAGCTCCTCTTTTTCCAGGTGTGATGCAGATGCCTCCAACTTCTTCCTACGTACTTGCATCCCATCACAAGCCTGTTTGGTGGAAATTCATCAGTTGCATTTAAGCTGGGGGAGCAGCATTAGCCTCAACGTGCCACGCAGTGTAAGATAACGATGTGTTAAAAGTATAGAAAGCAAAGACTCACTGGGGAAGCAGTGCTTCAACCTGGGGACTGCAACTATAGGTGGTTAGGTACAGCCCCCAGGCACGGGGATGGGGAAGCGCCATGGAAAAAGGGGTTCACTGGGAGCGGGGGTGGATTTGGCTGATTAAACACAGTGAGAACAGACCCCAAAAGCAGAAGTGCAGCAACTGTGCCTTGTCCTGGCTCTTGTCCCAAGTAGTGCGTCCGTGGAAGGAGCCTCACATGGCAGTGGCTTTGGCTGACTCCGGAGAAGAATCAGTCTCCTGTTTCCTCTGCACAGTAGCTCTTGAACAGACCTCTGCCATGTGCCAAGAGCAGCAGCAGCCCCTTGGGGCCAGCACCCCCCAAATAAAACGTAAAAAATGAGAAGATCTTGCAGCAAGACAACCCCCTCAAGTGCCCAGGAACTCCCCTCTTCTCCTTCCTGCAAACCCCTGGAGTATGGAGCAAGGACCAGGTGTCACAGTCCTCAAGTTTAACAGGAGCTCCTCGAGCTGAGGTTTTTAAGACCCTTTTGATATGCTGAGGATTCCCACAGGACCAGATGCCACAGTGCCAGCTGGCTCTAGGGCAGAATAACCCTTGGGCAGCATTTTGGTGTGCTGTTACGTGGGCTCAGGAAATCAATTCTAGCCAGCAATGGAGAGTGCTAAACACCCGTGGTGAGCCCTTCGAGGGCAAATGTGTGCAAGGGCAGTGCTCCCACTAGTCAGAGGTGGGAAGGAGGGTTAGCTGAGAGCAGGCGAGTGCAGAGGATCCTCCGGGCTTTGTGCATGGGCTAAGCTGACTCCTGGGAAGGGTGACGGTCTCTTTTCATTGTCTGGGTATCAAATGAAGTGGACTTTTCTCTGCCACCTCCTTCCTCTGCGGAGGGCAGGGGTTGAGACTTCAATCTGCGCCTTTGCAGCTCCCCCGGAAAACTCTCCAGAGTCTGTCGCACAAAAGAGGGATAAAAGATTGGCCGAGACTCGTCCATCCATTTGACTCTTGCTGTTTCAAAGGCCTGACTTAACAACCAGCCCTGTTTGTATTTAACTCTGCAGCCTGGCAGGGCAAGATCGGGCATTGGTCCTGGTGTGGTCCTGGGAAAGCAGATTTTGGCTTGTGGCTGCAGTGATGCCTGTGCTGTGACAGCAGGAGGCTGCGTCTCGGCGGTGCGGCTGGCCGTGCCAAGCTGTATTGCAGCAGGCAGATCAGATGCAATGGGAGGCGCTGGGTCTCCGTACGCGGCTATCCACCACTGTACCGTTCAAAAGACAAGTCTCCCCAGGTAAGCATAAGGAACAAGGAACCTGCCTGGGATTTGCCACAGATGTTGGAGCTGATGAACGGCAGAAACCAAGCTATTGAAGCTCATCTGCACCCTGTTACAGCAGAAACTGAGGCAGCAGTGGCAAGACCAAGAGACTTATAAGAAGTCAATTTATTACATGTCTTATCTTCTCCTCCCAGATCCTCTTCATTTCCTGTGTCCAGAGAGAAAAGAAAGCAAACCAAGGGGAACACGGTAACAGTGCACAACGGCAAAGCAACCCTTCCTGATGGCTTCCATGGGCTAAGTCTGAGCAAACTACTTTTCTAATTATGTCCTCTGTCCCGATGGATCCCAGACAATTAGTAAGTGTGAAAGCCAAAAGGGACCATGATTGAGCTGGTCCTTTTGGGTGTCACTGCCTGCAGTATCTCATCTTGTTATGCGTCATCTTGAGCTGGCCTGTGCTGACACATCCGATAGGAGTCTTTGATGACTATGGGGACATTGTAATGGGACCAGAGATATCCTGGGCTTCCCTCCCTGCTTCTTGCTTTTTCTTCTAACTGGCAACCTGCATGGCCTGTAGAAAGCAGGGAAGAAACAATACGGAGTTACACTAGCCAGGCTTCTCATGCATGACACACAGAAGCGAGGAGACGCTGAAGTCATGGTCGCCCTTCACGTGGTCCACCTGTCTGAGACCTAATGGAAGTTTATTGAACCTTACTGGAGTCTGAACTCAAGTTTTTCCTCTTCAAATCTGTTCTTTACGGGCTTGGTTGCATTTTAGGAGCTCAATAAAAACAATCGTTTAAACTGAAACAGAAGAAAAATGGTCATTACAACACATTTCTTTCCAGGCTGGCACATGTTAGAAATGTTCTTAATTAATAGCATGATGGGAAGAAAAACGAAAGGGAAATGTTAAAGCAAGATCGTGGGCAGATGTAGAGGAGGAGCCCCATAAAGGAAGATGGCCACAAAGTCTCTCCTACCACACAGCCTCCAAATTGTTCCCAGGAGAGGACTGTGGAGCCAAGGCCTGGCTAGATCAGCCCCCCTGCTGATCCAAGCTGTGGCAGGAGGGGATACTTTGGTGGTGCCAACATGTGAATGTAGGATGAGGACAGGACAAGAGCAGACAGGCTTGATTTAAATGGAGAAGCTGTGCGGTTCTCCTGGTGAATCTGCCAGGCTTGCCTGCCTAATGATAGGCATGGTTTAGTTTCTGACTAAAACTTTAGTTCCCTTTGACTGGGTGAAATGGCATTTTGTGAAAGGAGGAAAGACAAATCATGGCATCTGCGAAGGCTCGGTACCTGCGTTAGGCAACATGTGGCCAGCTGTTGTGAGATCCTGAGGTTGTGCTTGCTGAAAGGGACTTTCTGGGTCACACTGGAAGGAGACAAGGTCCGGTGAAGTCCAGGTGAGTTCATCTAGAGCCAGTTAACACAACATCCCTCAGCACGCTGACCTCTCCATGCTGTTATACAAGGTTTTTTGAGGTCTACTAGGACAACCTGTGTTTTTAGGCTGGAAAGGTGCTCCCCATCTCTGCTTTACCTTACATGTGCAAATGGAGGAGGAGGAATGGGGAAAAGACCCTTTGACACCTTGTCACTCCTGGACTTTTATTAGCACAAGCTTCCTTCTCAATGCAAAGCACAGTTTTTTACGTGTCGTCCCTGTTTTTTCTTTTTGCTTGGAGAGAGCACTGGCACACACTCCAGGAAATTAGCTCTTAACTAAAAGCATTTATGTAATTGGGGAGGGAGGGGGAGGTGTGTATGCACTGACTTTGGGGAAGTTCAGTCTACAAAAACAAACCTCGCTAACTACACTTGGTTCTGATTAAGGAAGATAAATCTGTCAGTGAAAGGCTAAATTTACCGAGAGTGTAACCTCCCGCCCCTCGCACCACCAGCAATGGTCAGGCTGCATTTATTTCTATTGGGCAAGCTCCAGAAAGCATTGGGAGGTGAAAAACAATCCCCAGAAATGTGAAAAATGTGGAATGAAGTGGGGGCGGCAGGAGAAAGAGTGGGGGGAGAGAACATCAAGCAACCAATAGGAACACGATGGGTACAATTTCAGCTCTTTTGCTGCTTCCACGGCTGAAATAAGAAAGCCCAAGATGTGAATGCTGAAAATGCAGTGAAGGGAATCCCTGCTCCTCTGCTATAGGTGGGATCCTTGCAATTGCAGAGCTGAAAGAGCCATGCTAAAGCTAAAATGCAAAGGGGTATGTGTCACCAACGCCATCTTTGTGCTGGTCTGTACAGTCAAGGTGTAGCAAGCCTGCTATGAGGCCAAAGCTGGCCTTGGATGCACAAGGCAGCGACTGTGATAGGCTCATCAGAGGATGTGAGGAGAATTGGAAGGACCAGACAGTAGCAAATATGAAGACAGAAGGTGGGTCTTGCAGTTGGCTGAGTAACGGTTGGGGTCCCTGGTTATGTTAAGGTGGGAGAGAGATGGTTTTGCCGCGAGAGCTATGACAACTGCTTGTGAAGGGTATCTTCAGTACTGCTTACCCTCATCAGTATCACCTGCAGGGCCCTTTCTTACAGGGACACAAGAACTTTTGTCACATGCTGCTGGCCAGAGCAAGCTGCTTTTGGATGTATTAGCCTGCCCGCTGCCGCCAGATGGTCCTAGCTGTGTGTGGCTTGAGACACGTGCCAAGGATGCCCGATTTACTGCTGACCTAGCTGTTTCTTTTTGTTCCCTCAACAGTTTGCTCTCTTTAAAGCTTTATTTGCATCCTGTAAGGAGCTGCTTTGATCACACTTGGTGCTTCCTTTTGCAGTCAAAGAGAGGGACGTGTTTGGCCCTACTAGGGAAGAGTTTTGTGAGCAGAGATTCCCACCTGCCGTAGGACTGATGAACCACAGCATGGCAATGGCACCTCATGTCCACCATGATATCCCCAGCTCACATGGAGGGAAGGCTCCTGTAACCACCTTCCCATGGGCTCACAAAGGTGCCCGTCTATCTGTGCTACTGTGACAGTTCTCCCTTTGGTTAGCCTTACAGGAAAAAAGCTGGTTACCTCCTGGATGAAAGTAGCTAGGAACCAAGCTTTCTAACAGATGAAGGACAGGGTGGCATCCATAGCATGTGCTTCCCATCCATATGATAGCCACCACCTTGATGTCTCCAACAGGGACAGACCTGCTGAGGATAATATCTCTAGGAGGCCACCACTGATGGCTCATGGATTTCAGTCTGCTGTGTGTGGGCACTGGGAAGGACACCATGCATCCAGAGCAATCTTTCTCTAGCATGCAAGAGATGTGTGCATGGTTGAGATTTGGCTAGCTACTCAAATCTGTCATTGTTTTTGATTAATCAATAAGTCACTGACATCCATTGGCCATGAACCAGAAGACAGAGCCGCTTGGGTCAGGGTTTTAGCCCTCTGTAGCAATGCTTTTTGTGGAAGAAGTGCTGGGAGAGGGGAAAAAACTTGCTCACATGGTCATTGGCCAACAGAGACGTCTCACTTCCAAGCTTGCTCTTGGAACTGTTTGAACTGTCTGATCCCTTCTGAGTCTTAGAGATATCAGAGCTGAGAAAGCCATACTGACACTAAAAGAAAGGCTTGGCTCCTGGAGAGCCCATCAAACGACTTGCTGAACCGCTATGGAACCTGGCTGAGTTTGATGATAATCACATAACGCTGCGGCATCTAAAAAGCCACCATTTTGTAGATTAAGCATGAGAAGCCCAAAGGAGATGTCAGAAAAACAAACAATGAACAGACCAAACAATGAATTGGGGCCAGATGCTCAGTTGGTGTAAAGCAGTGCAGTGCCATTGGATTTGCTGGAGCTGGGTGGACTTCTGCCAGGGGAGGATTCGGCTCTGCTGTCAGAGCATCACTGTGCTGCCTTGTTCTAGTAGCTTTGGCTCTCTCTAATGGTCTATGCAATCTATACAACGACGACATGTTTTTTTAACACACTTTGCAGCTGCCAAAATAAACCCTCTCTAAGATACAGACAAAAAAGGCATTAAAAATATTGGCATGTGCTCTGGCTGCTGCATTTCCTCTGACTATCCCTAGCTGGACCTTGATAAGCTTGATTTCTTTGTCACTTAACTCTACCTCCTCCTTAATGAGATTTCCACTGAAATGAGCTGGGCTGGGTTCCCGTCTGTGGGAGAGCAGGGCAGCTGCACGAGTTGATGTCCTTTAAGAAGTTAGTCCAGGGAGAGCTGCTCCCATCCATAGCAGGTTCAGACCCTGCCTGAAAAGGAAGGCCTCCTGAAACTCAGAAGCTTGCAGGAACACAGGCAGCTCTGACTCACTTGGGACACACTGTGCCTGTCCCTTTGAGGCACTTCAAGTGCAAGGAAGAAGCCATATTCATCCCCAGCAGCAAACCCGAGGGGTGAGGCTTGTGATGACCACCTTACACAACACCACCGCCCTAGGACTGAAACCCCCTCTTGGGCTTGAGCCAGAGATAGGGTTGGTTGGTGCATGTCTAACAGTCACCCATGCTCCTTGCGTAGCCCAAGTCAGAAGAGGAAGGGTGGTGTGTTTCTGTCTCTGACGATTATCATTTATCAATGCTCAGTGTGCAATAACACACCTGTCACCAGTTTCCCTCTTAAATTTTCCCTTCTGCAATTTCATCTCTTCTTTTCCCTTGTCATGTCCTTCATGTCCCTTGTCAAACTCTAAAAATATATAAGCTTTTACTATCAGTCTTCAAATAAGCTCACTTGGGTTTCTTGTTTTTGTTTCCCACACCAAAAAGCCTCTGTTCAGTTCCTCTGATTTTGCCGTTGGAGTTTTTAAAATGGGTTTGGGAATAGATGAAGTGAATTCAGCTGATGCTCCAGAAAATGTCTTGCATGCAATGACACAGCCAGTTTTCTCTTTCCAGATGGGGCATCAGTAACAGATAGTCCGGTAGGAACATTCGTAGGCTCCATTCTAGAGGAATCTCATGTTTGTTTTCTCTTTGGTGGGACAGCCTTTGCTGATACACAAGAAATGTTTTAGATCTGGGCTGCTGTGAGGAGAGGAGCAATGGATTGTACATCTTTTCTGCAGTTGTGTTTGCACAGCTCAGTAGAGGATGGACCCGGAGCTCAGAGATGTTCCTCCCCTTGGGACGGAGTTTCTGCAGTGTGGTGTAGCTCGGAGGTGGTTTTGAAGTGGGTCGCAGAGACCAGATTAGGATTAGAGTTTGGAGAAGGAGTTTGTCATGTTTTTAGGGAGGAAGGCCTCATTTAAAATGTAACAAGGATGATATCCTGTCCCAGCCATGGGATATTTTTGTAGAGAGGATCTAATCTGGGGTTTAGGTCAGGCTGCCTGAGACACAGGGGTGAGCCTGTGCCCTTCTGCTTCCATATGTTTTGGGAAGAGGGGGAGAGGTTTTTCCTTAAGTTAAAAAAGGGTGGGGACAATATCCATGTACTTCCTTATTTCCCCAGACTCCCTGGCAAAAACAGTCACATTAACATGTGTGAAAATGATTTACAAGCCGGCCTTTACGCTTGCGTCTCCTCCAGGCAAGGTAAGGCGGTGTCGGGGGGGGGGTAGGGGGGGTAATTATCCCCTCCACCCCACAGAATCACCGCTTTATGGTGAAGGCCCCCTGATTCATTGCAGGGAAAAAATACAGGGAGTTTTTTAAAGGATTATTTAGCAAAAGGCAGGAGGAAGGTGCTATGTGGGCTGGTGCCGTGGGCTTGGCCCGTCAGCGTGTCCATGGGTAGAAGGCAGGCGCAGGGCTGCGGTGGGGTTGCCTCACCCACACTCGGCCATGTGAGGTAACCTCATCCCCTGCCTCTCCCCAGGGATGCCAGCCTGAAAACTGCCGGGGGAAAATCAATACGAGGGCTGGGGCTGTGCCCTCTGCTGCTGCTGGCTGAGGCCTGCTGCCTTCGGGGAGGGAGGGAGAAGATGGTGGTGGGATGTCTCTCTGGTGATCTTGCTTCCCGGTTGTCCTCAGAAGATGCAGGAAGATGGTTGTCTGTCTGGGTCCTCGTGGTCACCACCATGGAGGGGTGCTGGGCCTGGTGATGGCGGTCCACGCAGGGGCAGTGGGTCAGGGCTATGCCCATAGCAACCTCAGGGCCACCAGCCTTCCCTTGCTCAAAATGGCCACCACTAGCTCCAGCAGGGCAAAGCTGCTGCCGCTGCTGCCGTCCCTGGAGTAGCAATCACGGACAGCCCCGCAACCCCTCGCCATGGCTACCACCGCTGCGATTAAAAAATATTGTGAGACTGTAAAAAAACCCAAACCAAAACAACACCTGCATGCACATTTATTGCAATTATCCAACAATTTGTAGCTGATGAAAATAATATAAGGGCTTGGGAAGAACTGTAAGTTATATTCAAGTCTTCTGAATGTGTGCGAATGGGTTTTATTAGAACTGGAGGTTTTAAAATATAATTACCCCTCTCTGCTATAAGGGCTCTGCCCATGGAGGCGCTTCCCAGAGCGTGGTGATGGCGGTGCTGCCGAGATGTGCTCTCGTGTCCACTCCCCGTGGCTTGCATGGGCCTGAATGTGGGCTCTTCAGCTTGACGCTTTGGCCGAGCCAAAGCCTCGGGTTAAATAGTTCAACCTCCTGTTGAAATATTTAGTTTTTCCTTTCTCGGGATTGACAGGATGGGGTGTGGTAAAACAGGTCGTCCCCATTAATTGAAACGGTGCCTGGACTCTTGGTGGGGTTCAAGGGCTCCCCAGGGTCAGTCCGTGATGTCCAAGCCTCAAGGAGCAGCCCGGAGCTCCACACCTCTGAAGCCTGGACAAAGTCATTGTGGTCCAAGCTGACTGTGAGGGAGTCCAACAGGGAACAGCATCTCTTCTGGGGCAGCCAATGCCCTGAAATGCTTCCCTTGGACAGGCCCTGGAGGGGAGGCTTTGCTCCCATCTCTTGTGCCAGCGTAGGAAGAAAGCTACGTTGCTTGACCTGTCACCTTCTGCAGCTTGTGGGGTGGCTTGTGTGGTCGTCTCCCTCCCGCTGCGCTTGAGTTGGCACTGTTCTCCACCCAAGGCATCCCTTTTATCTTTTCTAGGATGGAAACATTGACCTGAGTGAAAAATCTCTGGGCTTCTCTGCCTGGTGTGCGCTGGATGCAAGAGCGGATGGTCCTATGTAGCCTTGATCCAGCCAAGCTGGTGTTGGGATGGTGCGCAGTAAGTCCCATCTGAGCGGAGGGCTGCTGGGAGCACAGCTGCGGTCCAGCTCTCCCACCACCTTGGCTTGCTGGCACGTTTCCCTGATAAATGAGCTGCTACATTGGGAGCAGAGTGGGGAAGAAAAACTATTGCCCAGACCGCACACAACAGCTGTGATCTTGACGTGGGCCCCCTCAAGGCTGAGGCACTCTCTCTCTGTGGGAGAGAAGGTCTCACTTGGTAGGGGATCTGCAGTCTCCTCCCCTAGACCTCAAATCCCCCAGTGTGCTGGAAGAGAGGGTGCTCTCCCGCAGAGTTTGGCTCCATGATCAGCTGTGGGTCTCTACCCTGTGTTGGCTCTGAGACTTGGCCCTGGGCTGCTCTGGTTTCACTGCCGTCTGAGTAGCTTTGCCCCTGGCAAAAGGGTGCAAGGGACAGCTTGCGTCCCCAAGGCTAACTTATTGACCTAACTGATGGCAGGCGTCTGCTGAGAGTAACGGGCAGGTAATTTTCCATGTCCATCTTGGACTGCATATGGATAAAATTATGGAAAAGGGGAGACTGGAAAAGAAACAGACTGTTTCTGCAGGATCAAATGAGTGTATTGAAAGGGAAGGGGAGGGAGGAGAAACTCAGCCCTTCTCCCAGCTCCCTTGCAGACTGAATAAGATGTCCAGTGCCCCAAGTACCAAATGGTCTCAATTTGCTCCTGCGTCAAATAGAGCTGGTTCTCAGTTGGCTGGGGCCTTGGCAGGGCCATGAGGATGCGTTTCATAACAGCAGCTCTTGTCAAGAACAACAACAGCATCAAAAACCTGTTGAAACTGTGCTGTGTTCAGAACAGAAAACACATGCAAAGAGGAAAAACTCCCTCAATGAAAAAGCCAATGTAATTAGCCCTGACAAGCTCTGCAAACCAGAGGCAGCCAAGTGGTGGAAGAGGAGGGGAGAAATAACCCAGTATCATTTTATAGGCGAATGTAAATGGGTCATTAGCTGTCTTCGAACAAAATGTTCCTTGGTGGGGAAAGCAAGGGGACAGGCCTGGCTGTAGGAAATATTGCAGAAAGCCTGGCAGAGCTTCCTGCGAAACAAGCTTTCATGAGATGCTGGATGAAAAGATTGCTCTGCTTTCTCTCGTTGCAAGGAGAACTCCCGGGATTTTCACCTTTGAGCTAGGGTTAGGGTGGCAGGGCACAGGCACTTGGAGCTCCTGCCTGGCTGTCGAGGTGAAGGGGGACTGCTCTCAAAGTCAGCTCTGAGCCTCTCCACATCATCTTCTCCATCAGTAGAAGTATTGACCTGCTCTAGGGTCTCCTGAATAGATATGACTACCTGCAAGCTGAAGGTCCTCCTGCTTAGGACTTTGCTGCACTGGGTGCTGCACAGTCGTCAGGGAAGACATACGGAGTCCTCTCCTGATGTTAGAGCTCAGCTGGAGCAATGGAGTAGTGAGAGCAGTTGGTGTAAAGCTTGAGCAGTGGTAACAAGAGGAGGGATGCATGCAAACCCAATGTATGCTTGCCTGGACTCTGAATCAAAACCCACCTAAATCAAGAGTACCTGATCCTGTCCTGCCCTGCCACCCACAGCTCTTCCCCTCTCCCATGGAGGCTGGACAGGAGCACTATACCATCCAGCCACTGTTTCCACACTCTAGCAAGTAAGAACCTTTGGGCTTTTTAGCTGAGACCAAACTCAATCCCTGCTGCTTATGGTCTTGACAGGGAGACTGACATTACCTTTCCACATTGTTAATAAATATACCCTAGGAAGGGTGGCCTTGGTGAATTTTTCTTTTGCTTGTCTTGAGCCTCTCCCAGTCTCCCTCCATAATAAAGGAACATTCAGAAATGATTTCAAAAGGGGGAGCAAACTGAAGAGATGGACTTGGTTGCTGCAGAGATAATCAGCCTGTTTGATATATAACTCTCCTGTGTAGCCATATCAAGGCCACTCAAGCCAGCATCTGAAGCCCTATATACTAGGAGCAGAGACATACCTGACTGCTGCATCCCTGAGCTTCTAGCTCGGCTTCCAGCTTTCAGCATCAGGATTTTGGGGAATGTCCAAGCCTGGAAGTTTCCTTCAGATCCCAGTGTTTAATAGGCATTGTTAGATCTATTGTCTTGAAGTGAGTGTAATTCTTTTTGAGCCCTCTTATATTCTTGACTCCCACAAAGTCCTGTGGCAGTGAGTTCTGCTGTTTAACTGTGTGCTGAGAGAAAAAGATGTTTCCTTTTGCAGTGTTAAACCCACTGCTCGATCCTGCTGCTGCAGGTCCCTTAGGCCTTGGACTGTACAGAATAATGACCATCTTTTGTATCCCTTCATGGTTGTTTTTGGTTGTGACTGTCCTATACATTTTATCTCTTTGTCCCCTTTCTGCCCATACCTTCTCCAGACTTTTCCTGTGCATGTTGAAGAACAGCATCCTGGTAGTACTTGGTTGATCACCTTTGCAAAAACCACTTATTTTTTTCACACTTTGTTTTCTACTGTCTCCTGCCTTTTGTGAGGACCTTCATTTAATTTAAAAGCCTTTGAGGAATCTTGTCAAAAGTTATTTTGAACATATAATGCAATACCCTGCACTTCTCCCTGCATCTTCCACACTGCTCTCTTGAAGTTCCTCCAGTCTAGCTTGGCATAAACTACTTGTAGCGCCCAGGATTTCTCCTGAAGCTCTCTTCGGATGTTGCGTTTCCCACTTTAGATTTTTTTGATCCAACCTAAGCAGCACTTACAATTTTCATGTTTGCGCTCTGTCAGACCTCTTAGGTGAATTACAGCCTGGTCCTGGCAGCTGATTTTTATTATCCATACCTTGGCTTCAGACAGTTCAGGTCTCTCGTGACCTCTTTACAATGAACGCAGACTGCAATTAGCTTTTCTGTGCTGGTCTTATTTTCCTGGGTGTGTTTCACAATGAAGTGTATCATGTGCAAGTATGTGATGTCAGTGGGGTGTTGGAGCACAGCTAGCCAAAAGAAGTGTTTTTCTTAAGCGCTGAGTCCTTGCGTTTGTTTGGATTGTTTGTTTCTGGTCTCCCCGTGGAAGATCTGAAAGTTTCAGTTTATTTGTCCCGCAAGATGGGTGAAACAGCTGGATTCAGAAGATCAGTACCTCCTGCTCACTCTCTCTTAATACATTTTTAATTGACTCATAGTACCCTATATCTTACTCCGCAGTATTGTCAACAGCCTGTTTCCAAACAGCTGGCTGCATCTCTCGCTCTGAGAGAACCCACAGAGGGGGAGGAGGGGAGACCTCCCCTTTGTCATTGTGCAGGAATGCTGATGGATGGTTTTATTCTTATTATAAATTTAATGTACTTCTACTTGCCTATTACAAATAACAGATTATTTGCAGATACCAAGCATGCATTTCTCGGTTTGACAGTGAAGACTGTACCAGTACAAGCACCCTTCTGAGCCCAACCTTGAAAGTACCGAACAATCGAGTTGAAAGTTTCCTGTGTACCTGCATTAGCATCACTTTTGCTGTGGTCAGTGAGGCACCCAGATGCTTCCTTACATCTGACACTTTCTGGGAGATCTCCCCTATAGCAGACTGCAACAGACAGACACTTTACAAACGGATCTGGCCTAAAATCTCTGCTGGAACTTTCCAGGAACACAACCTGGGTGAACAGGGTTGGCACCAGTTTGCACCTGAACGTGCAGTAGCCAGAAAATGAAGCCCTCTTGTCAAGGAGAAAAACCCTCTGATCTTTACTGGAGCAAGAATTTCATTCCCAAGTTTCTACATTTTTTAACAATGACTCTGAGGAAACTGAAAAACTGGCCCTGGGAGGTCCCAGGCTGACGCCATCGAGAGCAGCGGGAACTGAACGGCACTGCTGACACCACTGAGGTTGTCCAGGTCACATGCAGTCCGTGTCCCACCTTGGCTGGCTGTTGGGGTTTAGCCCTTCAGAGGGCTGGGTACATCACGTTTGAGAAGAGGCGACTCAAAGCAATCTAGCTGGAGTACTGCCTCTGGTGTATGCATTCAGGGAAATCTTTGGGTGCAAGTATCGCTGTGATGGAGAGATCCTGCTGCTGAACTTGCTGCCATTAATACAAGGCTGGGTGTTTGTAAAGGGTCTGTGGGAATCAGGGACCTGGATCCGATGGCAATTGAGAGGTATTCGGTACATAACTCAGTTAAGGTCTCCTGGGAATGCCAGTGAAACTTCTCCTGCGTGTGTCCTCAGCAGAAAGGTATGTGCACAGAGATGCAACATGCTGGAGGGGACGTGTGTCTCTGGGTAGCTAGGTAGACACAGTAAGTCTTTGAAACCTTCCTTCATCTGCTTATCTGTCCAAGTCCTTGGTGCTTAGAAATCTGATTTTAAACACAGTAGTTCAGTCCTACCTCAGATCTTTCTCCATTTCTGGTTTTTGCCCTGTGGTAGGTTCTGTTGGACAGTGGACTGGGCTGCTTGTTATTCCTGGCTGTGTCTCTTGATGAAGGCTTGGTTTGAAGATAGTGCTTCATAAGCTTCTCCAGCTTAGAGAAATTAGAGAAAATTTTCATGGCCTTATTTCCCATGGGCCAGCTCAGTGTCCAGGGGACTAGAAGCAACAGCTTCGCACTTGCAGTTATGGGTCTCAAGAGATGCTTCATTTTCCAAAGCCAGTCCCTAGAAAAAGGGACCCTCAGAGCCATCCCCAGTGCAGGGAATACCCTTTAATTCTTCCCTCCATTTTCAGGAGGGACAAGAGCTGTAAGCTGGTTGCAAACAGCTACACTCAGCTTCCTCTACCCAGTTTGACACATCCAGGGACTGTGCTGCTAATTCAAGAGCACTGTGGTCTGCTTTCTGCAGCACTTGTTTTCTGCTCCAGCTCCTCCTTCCCACCCCAGTTCCTCAGCCTTCTGTGTGGTTTGCTCCATAGCTTATCAACTGGTTTTCCCATCCCCATCCACTGACAGAGAGCAGATCCCAAGAAAAGGAAAATGTAAAACAATGAAACATGAATGCTGCAGCCAGGGCTCCTCTGTCAGGCAGGGAGCGTGTCAGAGCTCTGCGTAGCCCAGCAGCACGACTACAAGCCCTTCTGTGTCCCTGGCGTGTGCTTCCCAGTTGTCCCAGAAACACAACACTTTTGTCAGAGATTGTTTATTAGCCCCTCCATCTGGAACGGAAGCCGTTTGCTCTGGAGAAGAAGCCAGCAAGCTTCGTGCTCAGTGTGCACGATGAACACACGCAGAAGGCCACGTCCCCTCCTGCCCTCCCAGTGATGCTCTGGTATGGTTCTGGGGATGGCAGTTCAGTGGCAGGGGTTTATGCTTCTTCAGGCAAAACTTCTTGAATAATGAACAGTCATGACAGGCCTGGCTGAAATAAACTGAAAATAAACAATATAAACTGCACAGATATATTTACAGTGATGAGCTGCTGCTTTTAAGTGGGCTCTGTTTCTCTTAGATTTCCTTCTTAGTCTTTCATTCCTTCTTCCCTGGAGACTTTTAACACCTGCAAACAGGTCTCAGTTAGTTGTTTTCATGCTCTGTCTTGAACCATGGTGCAGTCACTGGTCTCTATCTTTCCCACCATATTCTTCTCATAGCTCATTGAAGGCGTATGTTGCTTCCTATGGTGCTGGTGAAATGCTGAACCATCCATCTCCTTCTTGCAGCCCATGCAGAATGAGGTGTCTTCCCCTTCTCTGGGTGGGAGGTTCAGTGAAACAGCTTTGGATGGTATGTTCAGATAGTATGCATGCTGCTGTCACAGGGTGGAATGGGTTTGGGGGGATGATTATAATGGGCTAAAGAGACCGTTGGCCAGCTTCTGGATGCTTGCTTTTTTGACCCAACCTTTTTCCTCATCTAGAGTTGAGGGTTTGGGTAGGGTTTGTATGACATACATACTCTAGCTGCTTGATCTTGACTGCACCTCATTCTGAAGACCACTGAGAAAAGTTCAATTTAAAACACAATGGTGATGTTTGGCTCCAAGTAAGAGCCTGCCCATTCTGATCAGAGGATTAGTCCGTTGATATTTTGCTCTAGCAGGGGAGGTTTCCATAATGCTATCCAGCTGAGCCTGCTCATACTGAGATATTGGCACGTTGCTCTTTAGGCTATGAACTTCCAGGAATTTGTAGGTGGAAATCTGACTCGCTTGCATTATCAGAGCCTGGTGATGGTGGTGGTGAATGCAGAGTATGCTGCTCAAGCTGTGCTTTGCTAGCACGGGAACCTCAAGTTTAATAACAGCTTTGGAGTCAACTGGAGAGCAGCTATTGTTCTCGGGGCTTTTTCACGCGTATATTGCTTCAAGGTTTTCCCCTCCTTTCAGCTTAAGTACTTGGGGATAGAGGAATGAGGAAAGCAAGCTGCCAGTGCCTAATGCATATTTCTTGGAGCAAATGTATTGGTTTATTTTGTTTTAAACAGCTTATTGCAAATGTGGAGCAGCTGTGGATTTTGTGATGACTTTTTTTTTTTTTTTGGAAACATGGGGTCATCTTCCTATTATTTCATAGCATGCTTGCTATAGAAAAAATTCAAATATTGAAGAATTTCAAAGTAGTTAGACTCAATCATGCTTTTCACTTCCTGATCTATTAAAGTCTATTCAGTAAGCAGCCTGATGAGAAGGAATCTGGGGTTTCCTCAGGGCTCCCTTCCCTTCTGAGACTGAACTTAAGGCAGCCCACAGTTCCATGCATCAGATCCATAAAGAGATTTAAGTATCCGAGTCCCAGCTCTAAATATAGTCTCCCAGCCTACCTCCAGAGACATTCAATTTTCCCAGTGTCTTGTGCACTGTACAACAAGGCCTTTAGTTACACTTGAGTGCGCCCAGGACATCTGATCTGGACATCCCTACGCACCTTCTCTGAGGAACCTGGCCAGAGAGGATTTGGGGAGTTACGTAGTAGTGCTGTGATTCAGGTTTATGCACTCTTCTCCCTAAGAGAAGACGGCAGGATCGTTCCTCTTTGGACCATAACGCCCTAAGTGAGTGTGCTGTACAGCTTTGCTATAAGGCCAAGGAGAGCAGAATTCAAGGGGTAACATGAAGTAGGTAGGGCTCCAGCTCTTTGGAGGGTGGCTGGCAAGGAGGTTTTTTGCTTGGTTTTACTGGAGGCATTTGTCAAGTAGGAGGTATTATTGCTGCTTGGGACGGATGACAGTGGATATTAATTTTATAGCACATAGTTTGCATAGTGGTTGCTAGTACCCTGTGAGGCTGAAGATGGCCTGGCAATTCATTCATGACAGTTATCTCAATTAGTCCTGCAAAAAGTGGAGTTCTAATTGCTTACCGATGCTGGACAAACACTGTGATGGCCTATGGTAACTCCTGGGGGTGGGTGACATGCTCACTGCCTAGCTGTATATTCTCAACTGTTGTCCCTCGTTGAGAGCTGAAACCCTCCAGCGGGGCTATTGCTGGGAGAGTGGCAGAGTTCCCTGTGTCTGTGTGTGCTGGTCTCCTCAAGGAGACCTGGTTTTTAGCACGGCTCTGTTGCACAGTGGATGCAGACACCCCGTAACAAAGGAGCAGACCCTGAGTATTTTGAGGGAGGAAGATAATAAGCCAATCTGGCACAGCACTTTCATAAGCCTGGCAAGTCAACCCTGACAACGTAAACAGCTCTTCGGGGTGAAATGTTGCTTTTCAGTTTCAGAAATCTGCTGGCCAAGCTCTCTGCCAAAGCGTGGCATGAATGAGGTGCCCTGTATTTTTGTGATCTCCTGTTCTGCCCCTCTTCTGCAAAAGGGAGATAACTGCTAGCTTTGCAGGGCTGGCCCATGGCCTGTGGACCTGGGAGCCTCGGTGGTCGGTATGCTCTGCAGGCAGAGCTGCCTTGAGCACAGGAGATGTGGGAGCCCTCCCTCAGCCACACAGCACTTCTCAAAGCTGTTTCCTTAAAGGAACTTGAATGGGACTTGAAGCCATGGCTGCTGCAATAGCCGCGAAACCCCGACAGAGCCCAGGACTCATGTCCAAATGCCTCCTGCAAGGATCCTCCAGGGACTTGCGCAAGATCTGCTGGGGAGGAGGGGGAACAGGGCAGTTTGCTTCCTGGGGTTAATGTCAGCTTTCACAAATCCTCTGCCACCCCCAGCTCCGCTGTGTGCACCCAGGCTCTCGGCTCTGAAGTTTGGGAATGCTGGCCTCTAACTTTTGACCTCCCACACAACTCTTAATTCCAAGAAACAATGCCCTAAATCTGCTTGCAATGACACCTCGCTGATTCCTATGGCATGGCTTGTTAAAAGATCTGAATCTACTAATAGGAATTGGCCTGATAAAAGTGACTTTTTTTACCTCCCCACTTAGCAGCTATATGCAGCCCAGGGAATCTAGAAATTAAATTGGCTTTTTTTCAAGCCTCTTCTATGCAACAGAAATGGGACCCCTGCAGTGCAGTGCAGTGTTTCCAATTATATTTTGGGGCATGTTGCTAATTTTTGGCAGACAGAGAGAAACAGGCCAGGCAAATGGCAGGTGGCAGGCTGTTTTCATATTTTACCAGGAGCATGGGGGAAGGGAGAGGGGAGAAAGAGCTGAGCTCTCTGCCAAGAAATGTGACCTCGTGCTAGTGTGAGCAGAACAGTTTTGGCACATGCCCGAGGATGGAGGGCTGGGCAGGGATGGCTGGGCCCATTTACATCCCTCCCGCTGGGAACACGCATGCATGCAAGCAGGACTAAAATAAACACGCTCGGGCAATGGCAGCCTCCAGGTCTGGACTTGGGCACCTCTTGGTCATGCGTAGCTCCACCAAGACTAATCAACGTCATGGGGCACACTCGGGACACCGGTGTCATCTGCGGAGTCGTGCTCCACCTCTCTGCCGTTACGTGTCTCTCTCCTCTGCCTTCGCCACATAGTCAGAAAAAAAAACTGGCTTTTGTTCATTCATTTATTCATAACACAGCTAATGGATTCAAGATGGCACTGTCTCCGGAGGGCCTGGATGATTTTTCAAAGCTATTACACAATCTGCATCTATGCACATGCATATGTGGAGTGAGGGTATTAATAACCAGAAGCTAGTACCCAGGATCTGCATATATTTCAATGTGTCTTTCCCCCTTAGGACAGTGGCATGGTGACATGAATTTTAGGTGTCAGAAATGTTGCTGTGTTTGAAAAGAGCAGTCAGAGCGGGTCTGTGTTCACATGGACCAGGAGCAGAGCGCCTGCCTCACCCCAGTGATATGCCAGCCCAAGAGGACTCTGGGGGATAAAGCACCAAGACTCGGCACGGAGGTTTCAGGATGCTTAATTTAGAAAATAAATCCAAAAAACAAATTGTGAAAGCCGTGAAAGAAGGTTCTGAGATGTCTTATTCCAGGTCAATCTGAAGCTTTTCTTGGGCTGAGTTTACACTGAAGCTTGGGGGTATGAATTTTGTTATAATTGCTGGATTTCGTTATACAGCAGTTAATTCACTGGAGAAAAACAGAAGCCTCTCCTTCTGAAAAGACTGAAACGAGAGACTAGAGATGGGAAAAAAATTTCCTGTAGAGGAAAAACATTGGTGAAGTGGGCATGATGTTGCCAAGCATTTTGTTTTGGTGGAATTGCATCTTTTGTAGGGGACTGGACATACTGGAGGTTTATTTCAAGCCATCTTTGCTGCTGTGTGCTTAGACCTATTGTCAGAGGTCTTCAGCTGATGGAGTGTCATGGTGACAAAGCATATGAGCTCTGGACCTCCATAGAGTGGTATGGGGTGAGTATGACTAGCCTTGTTTTCCCATCTCAGCAGGAAAACCACTTTGCAGCTCTTTTGTTGGACCTTTTTGACCTGTTCTTGGAGGTCTACAGGGACTTGGAAAGCAATGGTTTCCCAAGGGTGCATTCACCCATGCTCTGCCATTGAGGCACATCCCCTCCTAGCCGGTGCTGTTTTACTCTTCCTGGCAGTGGAGGTACCCCAATAAGCAAGATCTCAACAGCTCAGCTCCACCCATCACTCTGCCTATTCAGACACTGACATTTTATCCTCAGCCTCCTTCTTCTGCTGCTGTTTTGCCGCAGGGACAAGCCCAGATATTTTTGGCACCAATGCTAATGTTCTTGAAATGTCTTTCAGCTGATAGCAAGGCAGCTAGTTAGGGACTTACAAGATCCTCAGCGACCTTATTTCAGAAGCAAATTGTCAGGGTTTCAACCTGTTAATTTGCTTTCTTGCAACCTGCCTGAAGGGCCTGGAAATTGGGGCCCTGGTCATCTGAAATCTTGGCAGTGTGCTTTCAGGAGGAGGTGCTGCCTGAGGATGGAGGGATATTAGTAATGGATTGTTCCACTGCTAATGGAAGTGTGGTTAATGTATTGCAACCCTTATGTTAAACATTTTCTGATCACATGTCTGAAATGAGATGACAAGCAATTTGCCATTAGACCTTCTGTACAGTGATGGGCTAAATCTAGCTCTTGGTTTCACTGGTGTAAGTTCAGAAACGCTCTACTGACTCCACCTGAGGGATGCTGGAGGAGAAGGTTGTTTCAATGCTTTTTTTATCTGTCCCCTGTAATCCATTTGCTGTCAGTGCTGAGAAGTAGTGTTGGCTTTATATGGCCCGTGCATGGTCCTCTGAAGGGACGTCAGTCCCTTTTCATGCTAGCATCTACCTTTAAGGAGCTGAAAACCTTGTGAAAATCCATGGCCCACGTGCTCTGGCTTTGATCAGGCAAATCTGGCATTTTATACCCCCTCCATACTGTGGCAAGTCATGCCTGTGATGGTGGCAAATCTTACTTTTCATGAGACTTCTCACCTGTGGTTGCAGCACTGAATGAGAGATGAATGCACTGCGCTCAACACCATCGATGCAGTGACTGTCCTTGGTGTCCTGGGCAGGCATCTAGTCCCTCCTTTTGCCCCGGGCAGGACCATTTTACATAAGTAATTCCTGACAGGTCTTTGGGGAGACCTCCATGCTCTTCCAAGGCATCATCTCCAATGCGTTGTTGCCCTTCCCACTAAAGATTTTTCCTGAAGGTTTAGGCTGGATTTTCTTTGCTATCATTGTGCAAAGACACAGAATGCTTAATGATTACATCTGATTTAGCCCCAAGACAAGGCGCCTTTCACCTGGAAACAGCAGTGCCTGATGGAAGGGGGAAAATGCCAAACGGTCTAGAAAAGGACTTCCAGACCTGTTGAGTCTGGTATATGGAGCCAAGTGGTTCCTTAGGATGGGATAATCTAACCCCCCACCACACACACACACCTCAAAGTGTTATATTGGAGTTTGGGGCAATTGTTGCTTGATGTCTTCAACCTGCCAGTGTCAGAATGGTTCTGGTGGCCTTCGGAGCTGTTCTTCTCTCCACCCTCCCCTCTGCAGTAGAGAGTTTAATGTTATCAATCTTTATTAGCATACATGGAGCACTGACGAGCCTGATCCATCGCCTGCAGTACTTACCAACCTACAAGATGCATTTGTGTTTAACTCTTATCGCTAACCACATATTTACTTTGCTCTGATTCCAGAAATGGTAACCTCTTATTTATAAAATCTGTTTGATCCTGAGGCAAGGCTCACTGCCACATGCCACTGAAGGCTTTTCCTTATTTCACTTATCTGCACTGCTGTTGTTGGGAGGACAGTTCTGTCCCAGCAATGAGGCCTGTTGCACATCTGGACGGCATAGATTGCTGGACAGGATCAGGCTGCCAGCCCGTCTGGTCCCATTTCCTGTCTCTGACAGTGACCAGGACTAGACTCTTCAAGACGGTTGACCCCAAGAAAGCCAGATCCTTATTCCTAATGAAAGTTACTCTAAATCCTGAAGCAAAGATGAAAAAGAGAAATTCAGTGAAGGCTTAATTAAATGTGAAGAGTGTTGTTAGCCCCGTGAATGGCCAACACAACTTCAAATGTGCTTTGGGCTGAGACACGTCCTTTGTTTTCCTGCTTCACTTTGACTTGCAAAGATATAGACCTAACACCTCGTTGTCTTCTACAAGCTGTCCCAGTGTGGTCTTTGCTCCTGAGGCCACTGGAATTCACTTGGGACCCCCAGGCACACTTGGATCTCCAAAAATGTCTGCATTCATTAGCTTGGCTGCCAAAACCCACGATGCTGCACGCAGTCTCTGCTTCCCAGCATCTTAATCCCCCTCTTGCTTATTTCTGGAGTGCACACACCCAAATAGCAACACACTTACCCCAGTGCCTGTGACATGACCTGAAGCCTTGTGGCACAGCGGAGGTTGTGTTACATTTTCCTCAGGGAGCTGCTTGTAACGTCCATATAATGTAAAGGCAAGGTGCTTTGAAATTATTTTGGGAGAAGCAGTATATACTCCGAATTCCTCCGTCTAATGAAGATCTTCACAGACCTGTTAGGGTAGGAGGTATAGTATCTCTTCCCCTGTCCCCGTGACTTGCAAATCTTTAACAATTTCGCTAGATAAAATGGAAATTGGGTAACTCCCTACACACAGCCTTTTTTTGTTCTGTTTTGTTTTGTTTGTTTTTCAAACTGTGATTAAAAATACGAAAGCTTCAGCTCTGCCGTCTGTAAATTGTGTGCCTATGTTTATGTTGGCATTTGAACTAGAATCGAGTTGTCTTCATTACGAACCAAAACGAGGTGGGGGGGTAGGGAGGGGAATATACCCCTGGAATGATAATAGCTAAGCACTTGCACACTAATAAATTTAGGTGTTAATGTCTTGTTTTTGTGCTGTTTGGTTGCCATAGAGATGGGCCGCCTGAACTCATGGGTTTGTTGTGAGAAGTTCAATACACATTTGCCAAATGTTCTGTTTCTCTAGTTACCTCTCTGCTTTTTCCCATGCCACGGAGCAAATGGGTTTGGAACCAAAGCCCTTCCGCCCTCCGTGAGCTGAGAGTGAGTGCTCGCTGGGAGAGAGGATCCCAGAAGAGGGGACTTGCTGCAGGTTCTGCAGAGCTACTAAAATAGATGCAGGAAACATCAGGGAGCAGCACTGTTTACAGTGTAACCCTGCAAGGCTATTTTGGAAACTGGCATATGTATTTATAGCGTATATTCCACGAAAGGCTGCGAATCAATGTCAGTATGAACAGAACAAGCAAGGGGGAGCGCTTACCTCACAAAGCGGCGCAGGTAGAGACCGAGGTTTCTCCTCCCGCTCCGTCAGGACCTGCAACATAGGTCCACCAGGAAGAAAGCATGCTGGGGTAGATCTGCCTCACTTGCTGCATGAACTTGGTACACCTCTGATTTGCACTGCTTGCTTGTTCCTCCTGCCTGGGGCTCATCCAGGGCTAAAAACAGACTTCCGTGACTTGGGTCCTACCCTCTGGGATGCTTGTGGTGAGCTGATGCTTCTGAGTTGGATGTTTCCATGTGATGACATCTGAGCTTTAGCAGCAGGCCTTTTGGAGAGCGCTTCTCGATTCTGGGAGTAAATTTATCTAATACTCAGGACAGATCATAGCTTTTTGGATTTGCCTTTAAAGGCCCAAAGAGATTGTTATCCTGTTCTATACATTGCAGGCTAAAGAATACCAGGAGGATTGACTCCAAGATGTGTGCAAGGGGCATCTGGTTTCCCAGACCTTTACTTCTGCTGGAGGAGGCATATGCACCCATTTCACTCCTGCACAGATTTTCCATTGCTCGGCTTAACTGATGTACAGCATGTCTCATTAGAAAATCGTGTTTGTGCACAGAACATTCACCATGAGCATTTTTCTTTTGATAGACTAAAAAATAAAATAAATAGGTGATTATTGTTTGGAGCAATGACTTCCCTGTTCCTGTTTTGTGATAAATCTCATCTCAGCTTTGTTTACAAAGTAGTATTTTTACTTTGAGGTTGGAGTCTCTCTCTGTCAAGTCATCCAGCTGCAAGCAGCCAAAAGAGGCCCTGACTCATTCATCTCTGCTGCAAAGGCAACGGCGTTCCAGGGAGTTGTGGAGTGTTTCAGGGGAAGCATGCGCTGGGACTAGCACTGTGGCTTGGGGAAGGTGATGGAGGAGGCCAAGGAACTGCTGCTGGGCAAGTGGCCTTTCAGGGAAGAGGAAACCAATGAGATGTTGCTTTTGTGGGTCCCTAGCACCCATTTGAATGTCCTCTGATGCTAGCTGGGAGGTACCTGCCATTAAGCGGGGGATAAGCCCATGCACCGATGTGTGGTCCTCCTGGGAATTTGGATTTAGTCTCAGATTTATGTATCTTTTTACCTAGAAGTCACTGAAAATTCACCAGTGGTGAGGGGTTTTTTTTTGTCAGAACCTCCTCACTCACAGTGCCAACGTGCACTTTCTCTCATTTAAAAGGGAAAAAAAGCAAAATCCAAAGCTCTGAACAAATTTTTATTTTTCAAAGCTAAATATTTGGTGGCTGCTAAGCACTAAGCTGAAAGGTTTGTTGCCAAAATATTCTTTTCCAAAACCTCCTTTTTTAAGTTGGTGCTTGTTTAAAAAAAAAAAAAGGCATTTTTTTCCCCCTGCATTTTTATGCAGAAAATTATCTGTGTAATTTCTTATGCTATGCTTATCACAGCATGTCTGGAAAGCTTTATCCAAAATGAAAATGCGTCTTGTTTTAAAAGCTATTTCCTTCTATTTGAAAGTGTTGATGATTTTTGTCCATATTCGAGGCATGTTTTTTGTGGTGAGGAAGTTTTTCCGTATCTCCTGGCAAAGATCAGTGCACTTTGATAATAGGACAAGTGATTCACTAATTGATGGCAGGGTGATGGGACAGAGTTTTGCCTGATCCTGCCCTTTGGCTGCTTTTGCAGCATTTTGGTTTGTTATTCAGCTCTGTGGCTGCCTGGGAGCCCTCTCTGCACTCTCACGGAGAAAGACACACCACCCGAAGCATGCCTGAGCCAGCAGCCGCTGCAAGGTGTCCCTTGTAGGATGCCCACGCTGGCCACGACACTTCTCCGTGCCGCACCATGCCGGAGCAGGGAGTCACCAACCTGAACAGCCCCATCGAATAATCAGTTCAGCATTAACAATGAACAGTCAACCAGGGAGCAGGCACAATATTTAAAGAACAAAGAGCAGGTGCAGATATGGCTGATAGCAAAATAAACTGTGGAGTATGTTAACTGCTGCTGGGTGATCTCATGGGCTGTGCAGTTACTCTGGTTGTGTCTGTGGGTAAAGGTTTTGGGTAGAGGTGAGGAGTCTAATGACAGGGGTCTTTCGCGACGGCTGGGGAGGATGCCAGCCCCAGGGGGACTGGCTGCCTGGTGGCACGCCCATAACCTGGAGGAGCAAGTAGACACGAGGCCAGCACAAACTGAATTGCACTCCCAGTTTGTGAGGGTGCACATACAGCACTGGTGCCATTGCGTGACTCAGCTGGCAAGGCTTGCAAGGCAAAGGGCTTACAGAAGGACCTTGGGCTGAAAACTTTCTGGGAGCAAATACTGTGCCAGTGCCCTGCTCTGAAGATGCTGTGGGAAGTTGGGACTTGCGAGATGGGTTGTGCTGGGCGCAGTCTGTGTTCCCTCCATGTGCTGGGCTCCCATGGGAGTTATGCCCAAGCAATAGCTCTAAAATCAGTGGCTTTATCAGGATAAAAGACTGACCAGTTTTGTTGAAGGTGAGAATGGAGTGAACCATATAAGATGACATTTATGGATGCCAACCAAGAGATTGCTGATCCTTGAGGTACGGACACGTAGCTTGCTTTCCCTTTCCCAGCTAATCTTACAGAAATTAAAGAAAAGCAATGCTACTAACTGAGGATAGCACCAGGATCTTTTTTAATGGGATCTTTCAGACCACATCGATGGCTTGTGAGGGGTGAACATGATACACTTGTTCCAGCTGTCACGTGAAACTTCTGATACTGCCTCCTTCAGTTCAGAAACTTGTCGTGGCAGCACGTTTCCTGGGACATGAGGGAATTTATTTTGGAGGCAGAGAGGAGAGGAAATGGGGAAATGACTGACTTGTCAGGAAACTTGGTTTGACTTATTTGAGCAAAGTGTAAGGCTGGCTGGAAAACAGCTGTCCATGCACAAAGCAGAGACTTCACTGTGTACTGGCGGGGTGGAATTGAAGAATAGTCCTTTCCCTAATTTTTAAAGAAGTAGAAATGCAACAAGACATGACTGATAGCCTAGGAGGAGAGACCTGAGGTACCTGATGGGCCTGGACTCATGGGAGCATCCTAAAACACAAGTCAGTCTCTTGAGGTCTCTGTTACACCAAGAGTAACAGCAAACCAAGAAGTGCCACTCCTTGTAACGCCGGTCCTAAGTGAAACTGTAGACCAAGCGCTTGCTAGGGCTTTAGGAAAGGTTATGATGAGTAGGTTAGAAGTGACTTACACTGTTAAAATACCTTTCATATAAATATATAAATAAAATTATGTAAACCAAAACTGCCCAGTCATGCTAAGACCTTAGCCAACACTTTGCAAAGCCTTTGACTTACTTTTGATGTTAGATGAACACCTAATAAACTTAATTAAAGTTTAATTAGTGTAAGTAGGCTAAATGTGGTAGGTCAGCAGGCACAGCATAAGCTAAAATACTGTTGGCAATAGTCAACCTGAAAAAAAAAAAAGGGGAAAATTCCCTTCTTAAAAATAAATACCTTTAAGGGACTAGTTTAGACTGGCTGCTTTGTCCCTCAGTGGTGTTTTTTTTCTCATTTTCTTTCCCCAGGCAATACTGACCAGTTAAGAGCAAAGCCTGTTTCCTCACATCAGTGAAAAAAAGTCAGATTTTGTCCTTCATGTTTCTACTGCACTGTGCTCTGGAATTTCCCCAAAACAGTTTTCTTAAATCTTGGCATATGACACAGAGAGGTATGTCTCACTTTTTCTGCTATTCTTTTTTTTCCAATAAAGTGCTAGATGATGAGTGCTGTGGTTAGACAGCCCAGCTGAGTTTATTAAAGATCTGATAATCATTTGTTAAGGGGCTTAAGTGAAATTCAGCAGCATGTCACCAGTCTTGCTGGCCATCATTGTTTAGGATGTCCTTCACAGCTAAGGATGATGTTTCCTTGACTTTGAAATGAAATTTGAATTTAATTTGGGTATTTCAGCATGCAAATGACTGTGTTGACCTATGGTGATCTCTCCTTTTTGTCCTAAAACTGTGCTGCTCACTGGGTGCTGGCGGGCAGCACAACTGAGCCATCAAGGTCTGTTGATGCATCCTTGGCCCGTTCAGCTGCTTCTACATGAAGGTGTGCTCTTGCTATCCAGGAAAGCTTCTGGACGGCAAGATAATGAAAGGAGGCTTGCCCACGTGAAAGCTTGTTGGTCCAGTAGGTAGTATTGTCTCTCGTAATAGGAAAGGAGTACATCAGTGAGTAACTGTGGCTCAACCCAACAACACCAACCAAGAATATGATCCCAATTAAGCGTGCTTTACTTCAAGTGCTTTTTGGACTGGAGTGTGGGGCTGCCTGTTGTATCACAATACCAACTCAGGCCTTTGTGCATCAGCATGCACATCACCTGGCCGCTGCTCTTCAGTTCAGCTGGTGTGCTGCAGGGCACCAGTGCTTGCTGTTGCACCTCCCCTTGAGAGGCCACAGGCTGCCTCCACGTGGGACTTCTCTAGCTCATAAGCAGGGGGTAGCTGATACCCAGGAAGCAAGATACCAGGGAGAGAGAGACTAATTTGATAGCGTGGCCTGCAGGCTGCTGAGTTCAAGGCCCCGCTCTGAATCAGGTCCATCAGGAACATGTTTTCCTCTTTCTTGGATCAGAAATACCATGGCCAATACTCTGGCCATGAGACCAAGTGCTGGTAAGTCACAGCATTTTGCAGTCAGCTCTAGCAAAGATTCAGCTTGTTTCTTATTTTATCTGTCTTGATTTGATCATCCCTAAAAATAATCTGCAATGCAAGATACTGCAGTGCTGAATTCCCCAGCTGAGCAAGTGGAACATGTTAGGATGGTTTCTTGGATCAAAGTCCTAGGAGAGGAGCCAAAAGCAAAAGTCAGGCTAAAGTTCAGGAGTATCCTTCAGATATAGAAAGTAACTGCACACAAAAAGCTGTTGTTCTCATGAGATTTTATTAGGCACTGGAAGAGGCAATGCAAGTTTCAGACTCTACTACAGTTAAGTTGGAGGGAATGTGAAATGCCCTCCAGGATCATATAATGTCTGGGAAAATTGAGAGGAGTAGGAAGTATTTAGGGCAATGGTCTCAGACACAACAAATGAAATCCTCTGCCCCCAAAAGCCATGTGTCAGACACGGGCTAAAAATTCCAGCAACCAAAGTCAGCTCTTGTAACATGCTAAAGCTTTCTTGTTGAGTCATTATCACAAAGCATAGGCAACAACCAGGAGGCCTGCAAAATACATGAACAAGCTACTAAGGGGGAGAAATATGTACGTTTTGTTTTATTAAGGATAATTAGAGAAGTCTCAAATGAAGGGAAATTTCAGTCTTCAGAAGCATACAAGAAAGTGGATGGATGGTGGGCTATAAGCCCTTTTAAAGTGTTCTTAAATCCAAGTACGGTAAACTCCTCATGTCAGCTGGAGCTACAGCCAGATGTATACAGTCGTACAGCTATTTCTTAGTAATAATGATGGACAAGTAATAGTGGGAAAGTGATGAGCTGATGTCTGGGATGCTGGAAGGGGCTGAAAGGAAAATGTAGCATGGGAGATGAAGTAGAGACACTAACACACAGGCTTCACCAGGAAGCCTCCTCTAGCAAGTGAAAACATAAGCCCTGGTGGATGCCAGGCTGTTCCAGATCAAGCAGCAACTGCTGAAGTCAAGCCCTTGTCCTGTAGGATATTGTGGGAGTCTTTCCTTATTTACATCTGTGTCTCATTGAATCTTGCCATCAGGGCTGATTTGATTTTACTTCTGCAAGCATCAGTTGAAGAGAGCATTTATGCTTATGTCTCCAAGTATCTGATGAGTGTGTTCATATAAGTAATGTCCCACATGCCTACCAGCAGCCTTGTGCCTTAAGAAATGCCATTACTGCCCAGCACTTTTATCAGAGAGGGACTCTGCTTTGCTATCCGAATTTTGCTGTGCATGACCGTGGATCTGCCACCCCCTGCTCTGTGGGTAAGGCTGGTGATTGCAGCAAGATCACTGTGAGTTAGGTGCCGTTTGCTGTGAATCAAACCTGAAAAAAATAGGCTTGCCTCTACCCTCTGGGTCAGGACTGTTGTCACTGCACAGATCAGGTCTCCTAGAGAGGACTACTGTATTACAATTCCTTTTGCTGCTAAATGTTAGGTCTCTGAGTGCCTGGTAGGAACCGCAGCCCAGCTGAGCACAGGCAATCACTTAATGGTGTAGGGGAATAGCAAGAGGTGGAAAATGACCTTCTCACATCTAGAAAGCTGGAGGCACTTTCAGTGGTCCAGGCTGGGACACTTGCCTCCACTGCCTACCCAGGCCTCACCCACTCTTTCCATTTGGCCAAGGGAATTTGGCCAAGGGAATATTTTTTGTGTATGTGTGAAATAGAGCAGTTTTGACAACAGGGACTAAAGCATCCCTGTTGGCAGTGTGCTTGGAACATGGCCAAGATGAGACATTTTCTGTGAACACAGACTGATGTTCATTTATCACTGCTTATTATTGTCACCTGCCTCAAACCCAGATCTGTGAGTGCTTTTTTAAATGAACTGTGCAGTCCCCTGATTTCTAAGTGGCTTCTGCCAACCCTTCTTCCGCCCATCATGAAATGTGGTTTCCTAACAGGGCTATCATCTGAAAATGGCCTCCCCAGCAGCACAGCAGGACACAAGGTCACTTGCTTCTTAATGATGTGCACAAAGGAGAAAGCAAGCCTGGTGCCAGCCTTGCAAATCCATCCTGAGGCTTGGGTTGCCTTTGAAACTGGTTGAAAATTCAAAGTGGGCAGCTAAATGCAATGGTACGGAAACTGCTGGAAGAACAGGATAAAATAACCAAAGACTTTTTATCTAGAAAACAGCACAATGTTGTGACTCTTTTAATTTGTCCTAAGTGCTTTTCTTTCAAGAGAAATCAATTTGATATATATCTGTAAAGGACTTTATTCGGTCCAAACCCTTACAAACAATGCTTGTGTTTCACATCAGTTTCACATCACACCTCCCAAAACATGTGGAAAAAGTAGCCTGCTCTCTTCTTGTCCTTTGCATCCTGCTGCTCACCAATGTCTTTAATGTCTTGACGAAAATCAAAAAGCAGTTTCTCCTTGGAGAGAAGCCCCTGGCGTTCAGAGGGACTGGACTGAGGACAACCTAATTGAAGAAGGAAAAGAAAATCAGCAATTTTTATTTCTGTCCACCTGGACAAGGGCACAGTTAGTGCTGGTGATGGCAGGGTGAGGCCAATGCTTTCTTGGAGCTTTGGAGCAGTTAGCAAGAGAAAATCATATCACATGGCAATTGAAATTTCCACTGCCAGCCCTGGGGAGCCCGCAGAGAGGTGTGAAATGATGCATCCTACTTGTTCTCCTCGCTGGGCTGAACCTCTAGCTAGAAACATGTTTTTGGTCAGGCTAAGCAGATGCGAGTGAAGGTTTTATAAGGTAGCAGATACCATGAGTGAAAAGCTTCTTTTTTAAGATGCTCGTCTGGAACCGGTATGTTGCTCTAAGGAGCCTGCAGGGGATGCACAGCCTCCGCTTGCAGATGGCTAGGTGGTACCGAGGGGCCTTTTGAATGTCCCACATGCAAGTGAAGCATGAGTATAAGTGTAGCCTGCACTTGTGCTTCACATTTTGAGCTGCTATAGGTTCCAAACCTCCTCTTTACCTCTTTAACTCAGCTGTTTTCGGTCATGGAGGCTGGGTTGCCATGTGACGGAGGACAAAGCACCTCAGAGGGGCAGTGACATGGTTTAGTTGAAAGGAGAAATAATAGGTTGGGTTGTTTTTCTTTTCTGGATGGCAATGTGAAGTGTCTCTGGTTTGAATGCATCTCCTTGTATGTCTTGCTTTCTGCTGATTTGATCCTGGCTTTGTGTTGTGCCAAATGCAAAGACACTTGCATGGTATAGCAGAGTTATTCAGGTTTATAAAGTATGCGGTGCCCCATGCAGAGCAGCTACTTTCCATACGTACCCCATACCTATTTTTTACTGTATCAGTTAAAGGTTAGTAGTAGCCTTATACTCTTTTATGAGTCCATAATTTGATTCCCAAGTGGATAAACCAGGAAAGCAAAGGCAAACACAGTGCCACTGGTATTATTGTTCTTAAATGAGGTTAAAATTAGTTGTTTTACAACTGAAGGGCACTTGGTATGAAGGGAAATGGTTGTTTCGACCCTGGCCCCAGCAGATCTTAAAACTACGAAACCTGCTCTGTTGTTAAAAACAGCCATCTGACTGAGTAAACACTGCACTTTCTGAAATGGCTTCATTGGAAAGTGGGGCTTTTTCCCTGATAAACATTTTCCAACCGAAAAAATGCAACACCAAAGTGCAGCAGACTGTTATTTTGTTCTGCAGTTCATCCCAGAATGTGCCATTTTGGGACATCTTGAACTTCTTTAGGGGTTCCTCTTCTTCTTCAACTCCTCTTGAGCCCCTGTTCAAGCAAGGGGTTCAGTAGGATTTGTCTTAGTGCCACTTTGCTGCTGCAGGGCTTTGATCCTCTTCTTCACAGTCAGCCGGTGCTCCTGGGTTGTCACTGGGGAAATATCAGATCCTAAACCTAGGGAATCATTTAAACCCTCTTGATGTGGGAGAGCTGCTGAAGAGCAAGTCCAGAGCTGGTTTCAGTCAACTATTAAATCCAATAGCAAGCCAGTTCCTTGGAGGACTGGGGCATCTGAAAACATCTTGTGAATCAAATGGAGCAAATGGGCCACATGGGCATGGCCAAAGGAGACAAGACCCTGCCACAGGTCCCCAGCCTGAGACACTCAGGCTCTTCTCAGCGAGTGAGGGCATTCAGAAGGGGTGATCTTTGCCCCAGCATGCCCAAGCAATGCCCCACAGGGAGGGTAGCTGTTGGGCGATGGATGGAGCGGCTCCAGCCTGAGCTGTGATTTTAGCTGGGGGAAAGGCAGCCAAAGGCAGACCCTCCACCTTGCACTGTGGCATGGCCCTTCATCTCCCAGGGGTGGTCCTCTCACTACACAAAGTGACACGTACATGCCCTGGACAATGTCCTGTGGCTTTTGTTAGCTACAGTTACTGTGCCAGGGTGTTCTTGATCTGCCTGCTTACACAGTTAATTTAAAAAAAAAAAAAGAAAACAAATTACAGGAGGTTGTAAAAAAAAATCAAGAAGTTAAACTATTGTTTGATTTTAAAATTGGCACCTTTCCTTAAAGTATCCAAGAAACTAAAAGCAAAGCAAAAGATTTTAGGTCAAATTAAACATTTCAGGTCAAACAGAGACTTTGTTTTTGAAATCTAGCTAAAGAACATGAACTTTTATTTTAGGATTAGCCTAAATCAATTTTTTGTAGGTTTTTTTTTCTTCCTGTTTATAGAATTGAAAGGGAAAAGACGCTCTTTTTTGTTTGACTCTATAGGTGTGCGTGCCAGGCTGCAGATCTCCAAGCTGCAGCTCAGCACTGCTCTGAACTCAGCAGGCTCAGCCTGCGGTGGAGGGTGAAATCCTCGCAGACGTTTGAACCTCCCAGACCACCCTGTTCCTGGGGTAGTGCAGCTCCCTCGGCCGTGTTTGACCTGGGACATGTGTGGGGTGTTGGGGATCCACAACTATGTGTGACCGAGCAAGATTCGTGGGGAGAAAGGAAGCTCTGGGTGCCTTTGCTGGTCTCCTCATTGCAGGCTCCACCCCAGACCTAGTGTAAGTTATCCTTGTGTCCAGGCTTCACACTTGCATTCTATTAAATTGGTTTCTTTATTATTCATTCATGACCCAAACATGCTTCTCAGTCAATCTTTTCGTGAAGGGGCACTAGGTCTTGCAGTGGAAATCCATTAGAGCTCAGCTGACTCTGCGCACATCCCAGATAGGCTCCCTGTGTCCCTTGGCTCTGCAGGGTTCACCCTCTGCTCTGTGACCCGGCAGCTGGTGGTTTGATCTGCACCTACACCTCAGGTGGGAGCAGCGTCACACATCTCCTGCCCTGCCGTGCGTGAGCACAAGGGCCTTTGGTAACCATCATGTTTAGGAGCACTGCATTGATGACCAATGCACTAAGCATTGGTTTTTCCAGCTGCATTGGTTATTCTGCTGCCCTGCTTTCAGTACCCAATTCTGCTGGGTTCTGCCAACCCTTGGCTTTCACAGACCTCATCCTTCTTTGAAACCCCTTGTTCCGCCTTCTCTCCAGACAGACTAACCTAGCTTTCTCCTCTGTGCACACCCTCTATTTCTTGCCATCCGGCCAGCTCAGGGCCCACCTAGAGTATTATTTTCATTAGTTTCATACCCTGGATGCCATGTGTACAAGTGCCATCTGCCCTTCTCTAGGATCACATCGCCTTCAGCTAATATGAGGGTGCTGCCTCTTGCTGGAGCTGTACTCTGTTAAAATTCTCCCCTTCAATATATTGACACTAAACAAAGGCACAAGCCTCTGACAACTGTTGCCTGAATTACCAAGCACTTGCTGACTCTGGAACATCCTATTGCTTCTTTAAAGAAAGCCTTTAAACTGAGTCTATGCAGTTATGTGAGCTGCAGCACGCTACTTGTTTGGAGACATGTAGACATCGGATGGGGTTTGATTTGGGGTGTGGTGTTTTTTTTTTAAATTTCCCTTCTCACGTGGAGGAAGGGTGAATCCACAGGGATTCACAGCTGGAGCAAAGGGTGAATTCACAGGGGTCCCTTGGGTGGGGGAAGGAGGGAGGAAACGAGAGCAGCCCCAGAAACTGCAGGAGAATGAGCTTGGGGCAAAGCATGAAAGAGAATATTCAAGGAGGTGGGAATAAAACCACTCCAGTTGTTGCTCAGGGAGGAGGGAGAGCTGGTGAGGAATGTGTCATCTGGTGTGTACCATCAGAGCTGCCTGGAGAGCTCCAGTGCTAGCCATCAGCCATCCCACCCCTGCTGTGGGCAGCTGCCCAGCCCGGTGAGAGGTGAGGACTGGCAGGACCCTTCACCCCCAGGCCAAGACATCAGCTCCCAAAATCTGCACTGGAAAGAGCCTGGCTTTCGTTTTGGAGAAAGAAGGAGCTCTGACTGAAGGACAGTCAATGCGGGGTAGCTGTCCCCCATCCCCGCGGGGGAAGGTTGCATCCAGGAGGGGTGCAGAGCTGTGGGCTGGGGTCATGCTGGCCCTTTCGCTCCCCGTCCATCAAGAGTGGATGCCGAGGGCTGCTGGCAGGCGGGAGGGACAGTGCCGGCAGATGGCACTCCAGAATACACAACGTTGGCTCACCCACCTCCAGCTGTGGTCCAGCATATTTGCTGGATGAGTTGAGTTGGACAGCAGTCAGGACCTTTTCAGAAAGATAACGTAGGTGGCCCTGAGGGCCAGTGTACCCTGGAGTGAGCTGTGCCCTCCCAAGCCCCTCTGAAACCCACCTGATTGTGGGCCAGAGCCGGGGGGAGAGAGCAAGGCAGGGCTTGGTGCTGTGGAAATCTCAGCACTTCGTTCCAGTTCAGAAATGATGGTTTTCAACAAGCCAAAGCCAGAATAGGAGTAGTGTTGGTTAAAAGAAAATGGAAATACAAATAAAAAAAAAAATTAGTCTGCTGTTTGAAAAAAGTCAAAGCAGCTTGGAGTGTTCTGGTTTGAGGACAGCTTCCCCTCCCCCTGAAATGAAAACTCTAAACTGTGCTTGCTGTATTTTAGTTTTGCTCCATTTTTACCCTAAAAAGTGCATTTCTTTGTAGCTAGCAAGCCGCTTCCAGATGCGTTTATCCTGAATGTGTTTATCGGTTCCTGTGTGCTACTTAGTCATAATGAGCTCAAGAGGGAGCTTGCTATGTACCCAGCTCAGAGGATATTAATGTGGGAGCCTCTGCTCTCAGATACTGCTCGCTGCTGCAGGATGGGCTCGAGACAGCTTTGAGCAAAGTGCTGTACAAACACCTAGGAAACGTCCATTCCTGCCCTAGGCCCTGGCGGTCCCTGAAATGTGCACCCCATAAATACAGCCAGATCAATTCGGGTACGTCATTTGTGCAGTGTGGAGAGAGCTGCTGTGGGGACCTTGAGAGTTTGAATGTCTTTAGTGTTTTGCATTTAAGTTCTCAGCATTAAAGTGCATAAATAGAGGGCTTTGCATTTAATAATTTATTATTCAGTCCAAGAAATACACTAATACCTTTATCAGAATTACGTATGTCGTTCAAAACACAAAAGCACAAATCACTGAGGAACAGGCAGACATTAACGGCTGCTGTTCTTCCTACCTCCTGAATGGCAGCCAATAATCAGCATGAGCAACACGATTTTCTCCTAAACAAATGTTTCACTTCTGTGTGTGTGTCAATATATACAATTTCTCTTTCTTTTTTTTTTAGCAGTCCAAGGAAATAAAGTAAAAGCTTAAGTGCCTGAGGTGTGGTGAAGCATTTTGCTTGATCCCCTCACATTGCTAAGTGCCAGCTGTGTTTCCCCCCTTCCTCCCAGAAATGGGAGGATAAGAGCAGGAAGTGTGAGGACTTGGGGTCGGCAAGCCTGGACTGCCGACCAGGGGGAGGAATTTCATCTTAGCTGTTCCAGGTCATGGGACCTCTGGTCCTGATGGAGGTCTGGTGGCAAGGCAGTGAAGTAAGGGTGCTCAGTGAGAGAAACCAATCTCAGTGCAAGAGATCACACTTAAATGTTACTCTAGCGTGTAAAGAGGTGGTGGAGAAGCTTCTACGTGAGCAGCAGAGGATGGGTTTGGGTGCCACCTAAAGAACTTCAACTTAAAGCTTGCTTCAGTAAAACATTTTGGGGACCCACTCATGGATCTTGCACAAAAGCAGGTGCAGCTGCTGCAGCTGGACTTGGAGGAAGACGGCCAACTCATGACTCACACCATGCTGTGAAGGACCCCTGAGATCAGGTACCACAGCTAGGCACAGAGACCTGTGTGCTGAGACCCCACTAGCCAGAGCCCCAAGGTGCCCCAGCATGGTTTCCACCAGGAATCTGGCCAGCAGCCTTCACCCTACAGTGCATGGAGCAGAGGCAGGAAAAAAAAAACACTCGGGAGTGCTCACGCATTTGCCAGCATTGCTGTAGCCAAAATATATTCTGGAAAGTATGGCGCACGCCCGTAATTCATTTAACACAGCCCCAGGCTAAGAAGAAAACAGGAACTGCCCTTCTGAAACCCACTAATGGACCTTCTCCTCCAGTCTCCTGTTGCTGATAAAGCCCAACTTCATAAGCCACAGGGGAAGTCATAAAACTGGTGTCACAATCCCAGTGCTTGAGCCAAAGGCAGTTGAAAGTCAATGGAGAGGCTCTCATTGACTTGAATGTGCTGTGAAGTTGGAGCTTGTGTCATTAAACCTCTATGGGGAAAGACAAGAGGAGGGAAAATGTGTGGGAGTAGGACTGCAAGTTCTCTCTAAAGCTGTTTGTTCCCTTATTTCTAATCTCCAGCATCACTGGACATGGTCCCTCTGGAGGTACTGCCAGACCATTGAGTGCCTCCGTCCCTGCACGCCAGGCACCCTCTTCCTGGAGCAAAGTGGGGAACTTTGGTTTTATTCCATTTTTTACCCATGCCAAAGTCTATTTAATATCAGGTTTGCTGTGTTTTTTTGGTTTCCGTCCCACAAATGCTTCTGGGGCAGGTCAGTACATCTCCCAAGCTACCACTTTGTTGTGCATTTGGAGCTTGCAAAATCCAAGGAGACCTCCATGATTCAGTTTGAACATCACTTCCCAGTTGAGACTCAAATGATGGGATTGTTAGAGAATATTATTGATAAACAATAGATGTCTGGTGGAGACGCTGATTTTTTCCTGGTACAAAAGGCTGCTGCATCCTATGTGATAATTCCCCTTTCTTTTCCTCCTTGTTGGCTTTGTGTTTTTGTGATTTATTTGTGGGCTGGCAAGCGTCCACAGCCCTGCAGGAAATGGATGTCTGCTATTGTGTTTGGGGGGGGCTATATAAACGTGTAATTTTCCCACTACATTAATTATAGACGTTTCTCCCTCACTGGAGCAGCTCCATGTTTTCTCTGCCCTTTCAGTTTGGAGACAGAGTGTTCTCC
Source organism: Ciconia boyciana (assembly GCF_034638445.1). Lineage (NCBI taxonomy): Eukaryota > Metazoa > Chordata > Aves > Ciconiiformes > Ciconiidae > Ciconia > Ciconia boyciana. Next base: position 43,788,443 of record NC_132943.1, on the reverse strand, counting down.
CCACACCCCCAGCCTAAGTCATGGGTATTTATAGGGAACCCTGACTCTGACATCCTCAACTGAGCTTGGGGAAAGTTAAAGAGCGGGTCATTCCCGTTTGCCAGTTTGGCCTGGTCACAAACACTGCAGAGGGGAAACTCACTGGCTTTTTTACCTGATGATAATAGCTCCAGAATAGCAGCATAGCCAGGTTTTCTCTGGCTCTTCCTCCTGCTGACACTTTCCTCAAGAATAAAAGTGGTTTGCCCTAAGAAAACAACCGTCTTGTTATGGAAAAGCAATTGTAGAGCAATTTACTTTGGAATAGCTATGCTACTTAATTCCTGACTCCTGGAGACAGACCCAGCTGAACTTGGAGCAAAGAAATGAAACCCGAGGCAAAATTCAGGGTGGTTATATCACGTTTTGTTCAAGAGAAGGCTGGAGGGAGAGGTCACACTGAGATACACTGACCCAGCTCAGTGTTTGTTTGGCTCTACTCCGTTGATCAGGTCTGGTCATATGGCCTTCAACCCGAATGGACTGGAAAACTGTCCCTTTTCATTTCTCTCTTATGAAAATGTGGCTAAAATGAGGAATTCCTCAGTGGAAAATCAGCACACACAAAATGCCCTGCTCTGGAGAAGGCATTTTAAAAAAGGAGTTTGTCAAAATCCCTGTTTGGCTGAAGCACAGGTTTTGTCCCCTACAAGGCCACCATGGTGCTTGGTTGGATTCGTACCTTGTGCTTCCCACCCCACTGGACGCCTCTCGAGGTTCCCATGCAGGATGCTGTCTCCCGCGGTGCCCCAGTGTCGTGGTTTAACCCCAGCCAGGAACTAAGCCCCACGCAGCCGCTCGCTCACTCCCCCCCGGTGGGATGGGGGAGAGAATCGGAAGAGCAAAAGTAAGAAAACTCGAGGGTTGAGATAAAAACAGTTTAATAGGTAAAGCAAAAGCTGCGCACGCAAGCAAAGCAAAGCAAGGAATTCATTCACTGCTTCCCATGGGCAGGCAGGTGTTCAGCCATCTCCAGGAAAGCAGGGCTCTGTCACGTGTAATGGTGACTTGGGAAGACAAACGCCATCACTCCAAATGTCCCCCCTTCCTTCTTCTTCCCCAGCTTTATATACTGAGCATGACGCCATATGGTATGGAATAGCCCTTTGGGCAGTGTGGGTCAACTGTCCTGGCTGTGCCCCCTCCCAGCTTCTTCTACAGCTGGCAGAGCACGGGAAGCTGAAAAGTCCTTGACCAGTGCAGCAACAACTAAAACATCTCTGTATTATCAACACTGTTTTCAGCACAAATCCAAAACATAGCCCCATACCAGCCACTATAAAGAAAATTAACTCTATCTCAGCTGAAACCAGGACACCCAGGCTTTGCTTTTGGGACAGCAGTGCAGCCACATGGCAGGTGTGTGCCTGCAGATCTATACGGGAAATAGCCTGGCAAGGGAGCCCAGGTGCAGAGGGCTATGGGGAAACCACACTACGGCTTCACAGGGCCTGCCTTGCAGCCTGCCAGACTCCAAAACCTGAATTTTAGGGCTGATGCCTTTTTTTTTGTCCTTGGTGGCTGAACCGGCGCATGGTTGCTGTTCATCTCTTGTGTCACATGTGCCCTTTTTATGGGCTGAGCTGGGATCTGTGTTTGCCGGGTGCTCTGGAGAGGATTTGCTGTAGCTGTCATTGTTTCAAGGGTTTATTGATCTCCTGTAGTGCATGAAATTCTCTCACATTACTTACACACTGGAGCTGTGCACTGAGATGCTTAGGAAGCCCCCAACATAGTGAATTTTGGCTCATGGTGTCTGTTGCTTGCTTCTGACCCAGGAAGTGTTAATGTCTCCTGAAGAAAAACCACCTAAGAAATACAAATGCACACGATGCAGACTCGGACAAGGAGAAGCAAATGTGTGCTCTTATTTTAGAGGGCATGCCTGCCAATGAGAAGGCTTGATAATGAATCATGTTCTTTCTTTCTTGAGCTGTAACTCCTGGAAATAAGAATCCTGGCCAAATTTGTACCAGAAGGTGCTGCCTCTGTGAGTGGACCCTCCTTTAAGAGAGCAGCTCTGTTGAGCATCCTGGGGATCTCTGCAGATACACCTGTCATTGAAGGGGTCAGATCATTTCCAGCAGGATGGATGTACCAGAGCATCCTTTGGCTTGTAACGTGGGTTCCCCGTAGACTCCTAATGAAATGCAAGTCCTGCTGTGATTTTTCTCAGTTTTTGCCTGCCAGAAGTGGGCATGTTCATCACACAGGATATGTTGGCAAGTGCAGAGCAGGTCGGATTTATTACAAGCACACAGGCTGTGCTGCCTGTGACCATCCCTGGGTCTCCTACAGAGGCTTTGTAGACCTGATGCGTGTGGGGGTATGGGCACACTCAGTTTCTGCAAGCCAGAGACTAAGAGCCAAAAGGAAGAGAGTGGGGGAGGCCAAAGCAATGGGAGATGGCTCTGATTTACAATTGCTCTCCTCCTTCGACACCCACGCTGCACAGACCCCCAGGAGGGCAGCGAAAATTTGCTTCCTGCCTCTGCGGCTGCTGGCACACAGAGCCATGCTGGAGGAGACACAGCAAGCCATGCTGGAGGGGAAGCCCGGCAGAGCTCAGCTGCTTTCGGGTAGCCAGTAGCAGGACGAGGGAGCCATGGTGTCTTGGGTGATGCTGCACAGGTAAGCCAGTGCTCGTGGGTAGCCACAACTCACTGCTCTGGAAGAAATCCCGGACCCAGGCTGAGGTATCATCTTGGTCCTTCACCATGGAAGTGAGGAGCGAGAGGGCTGTGCCCACCACATCCAGCCCATGGGAGCAGAGGGGCACATGCTGTAAGATCAGGGAGGTCTGCAAGGACAGGGCACAAACCTAAGCCAGCTTTGTGGCATGAAATCAGGAGGAAGGTGAGGATTTGTGATGGGTGGACACCCTGGGATGCAGCTTTCTGGGGTTAGCTGTGTCCACCTCCTGGCTGGAGGCATTGCCTGGACATGCTGGTGCCCTGGCCCTGCTGGGATGCGTCCCCTTGGTCTATTTGGGGCTGGGAGTGTGCTGCCAACAGAGTTTCTTCCAGGGGTCCCAGCTAAGCACATGAGGTAAATCTGGCCAGATCCACATCAAAATTCAGCAGTTTATTGTGTTTATTCTGCCTCATGCCTGCAAATCCTGAGCACTTTTCATGATCTCTCTTGCATTCAACTCTCAGAGCACAACTGCCATGCAGTCCACGTGTTGGCCAAATGCTTTATCAGTCTTTGTAGATGAAGCCTTGTGGGCTTGTGCAGGATTGTTATCGCATACCTGTGGTTGATGTCAGCAGGTTGAGGCTGGGACAGTGCCGTCAGAAGCCGTGTTTCCTTGAGAAAGCACCCACCTGACTGAGCATTGCTTGGGTGAGTCTGTACATGCAGCATCCAGAAGGTTGCCATTGCATATACATGTGGTCTGGCCTCACTGAGTGATGGAAATCCTCCTGGGGAGGAAGGATGCCCTCATGAAGTCTTTTATTATCTTCAGGTCACCTCTTTTGAGAAAGACACCAGGAGGGAAAGGTCCCAGAAGGGGATGCTGTAATGCTCAGCAGCAGGGGAGCCGCAACTTTTCTCTTTAACACAAGTCAGCATAAGAAGTTCTCCCTACTTCCAGCATGAAGGCATGGCTCATCTGTGTGCTGGCCACTAATGAGGTGGGACACTGAAGGACCTAAAGCAGCTAAGCTTTGTCCATGATACTTCTGCCGCTGCTGCCCCGTGGGGTGCCACGGGTACCCCATGCTGAGAATTGCCTGTGACCAGTTGTTTGGGTGGGCTGCCAGAGGGGGTCACTGGAGCGGCGATGAAGGGTTGGGACTTGAGCTGAAGTCCCTTTAGGGGCTCTCATTTCCACCCATCAGGCCTCTCAGCACTGCCACCGGTTCCCCTTTCCCATAACGTCAGTGAGATTTGGGCGAGGAGACCAGGTTGGGCTGTTGCCTGCTTGTCCACCCTTCATGAGGTGCTGTCGCTCCACCTCCTTTTCGTTTCAAGCAGCTGAAAGGCAGGAGCACGGGAGGCAAATGGCGTCTCTTGCAAGCAAGCACTTCACGACATGCCCTGCACATCCAAACACAATGCAATTTTGCATCTGAGTACCAAAAGCTAAACAGCAGGTGAGACTGGGTTAACAGCCTGGGCATGGCAGTTTCTAAAGCAACGCCTGGGGAGCTCTAAACACAAACACCATTAGCAATAACAGGATCTGTGCACTTAACTTCCTGCCCTGCTCTAAAAGCTGCAGCCCCCAGCAGCGAGCGTCCTCCACTTTATCCACTTGGTCCAGCTCAGTGCTTAGCAGCCGTGCCCAGCCCGAGGAGCTGGACCACCTGCTGTCACATGGGCATTTAGTTTAAATCTCATCCACGCCCTTTTCCATTTTGCCAGTTTTGGAGAATATTCACCATTAAAGCCCTTCCTTTCACACATCACAACGGTGTGGATTTATTTCGTGCACTGTAAGTGCCACGAATTTACTGCCCTTGTCAGTAACAAGGAGGTGCTCCTGTGATACTGATACAGCCGTCAGCGTGTGGCCTTCAGTGGCTTCAGCCTATAAGCTAAAGAAACACCATCATCCATCAGAATGCTGGGCACTGCAGGGGGAAAGGATGCAGGGCAGGGGTAAATGTGGGCCAGACCTGAGACAAAATACAGGAGGGCAAGTGTGCTCTGCTTCCAGAGACCCAGGGAGGCTGCAGAAAGATGCTGAGCAGAAATCGTAGCGGGACAGCACAGGTGGTGGAGGGAGTCAGAGAAACATCCATTATTTATATACCCTCTGCAGTGAGCTCACGATGAGTTGGGATTGGCCAGGAACTGGGTCAGGATGAAGCAGGATGAAGCAAACAAAACCTGAAGTCCTTCAGCGAGGCCCCCCGCTGAGCCCGTGCCGATGCTCTTGCACTCTTCCCTGCCACTGCACCCTCCAGCCAGGTTCTTGGCAGCCACAGCACTGTGCCAGAGCCAGCCCCTGCGAGCTGGATATGCCTGCAACCCCAACTTGGTGAGTACGTATGGGAAGAGTGATATTTATTGCACAGTAACACGCTCTGGGCACTTATCAGTTTAATGACCCACAGAAAGCGTTTTCTTCTTGCCTAGTTTTGGGTAACAGAATGGGTTGTTGCATTGATTGTGCCAGGCCAGCGTATTTAGCAAACGCAGAGGCAGAGACACAGCTGATGGAGGGGAGAGGTGTTCCCTCACCACGAGCCAAAGGGGAGGCAATGTTGATGTGTCCACCATGGGTGGGAGAAGCAATGAGTCAAGAGAGCCCCCGCTGCTTGCCAGTATTCACCCCCTCAGTCTCCCTGCATGCCCAGCAAGGAAGGTGGATTCACGTGTTTGGCAAGGTCTGGTGCTCAAGTGTGCAGAGAGGAGAGGTTTATTTTGCATGATATATTGGTGTGCAAGCCCACAGAGAGAGACTGTGGGCTTGGCATGGCATTGGCAAGCTGTCCAACAAGGCAAGTGATGCTCCTGATGAGTGTTTAATCACGCTGCATTTTCTCAGGGAAAGCAATGATGTTCAACCACAAGGACTGAAGGGTAGGCTCAGCAGCTCTGAGGTCCATCAGAATTGTTCTATCGGGCCTTAGCAAGGGCTAGCTGTCCCTGGGGTTCAGCTTCAGGCTTCATCTGTGCATGTGACATGGTCCAGTCACTTAAACCCTGCATGACAAGCTACACTTAGAGAAACAACAGTCACATCTGCACTTGTAAAAGTATGAGACTGGTGGATGCATGCTTGCTAGGCACCATGAGCTGCCTGGAGTGTCTGCAGCTAGCAGCTCAAGGTTTGGGCTATAGAGCAACCCAGGTTTTAAGCCAAGTGACATCATCTTCAATGCTATTTCAACCTGCAGTAAAATTATTTATTGGTTTCAGCACATACGAGTCCTCTGGTCCCTGGACGGCCAATTTGTCCATGGAGATCACAAGGTACCCTAACCCCGCTTTTTCTATACAGATGCCTAATTTTGGCCATTTCAAAATCCTGCTTTGAAAGGTACTGGAAATACTGCAAATATTACAGTCAATGGGAAGAACCTATGAAACTCAAGAGTGACAGAAAACTGAGGCAGAGCACACAGTGTTGGGGAAGTGCTGGCATTGCTGCGAACCGCTGCAGGTAATCCCACAAGTGCACACTGCAGGATTTCTTGGTTTCCTCCAAGGCTGCTGGTATCAGCCATGAAACAGGGAAAATATTGCACTGGATTGACTTAGGTTCCCATCGGGTCTGGCAATCTGGTTTTTCTTAAGGGGGGAAAAAAAATGAACACTCACACACACTGCTACAACAATGTGAAGTATTTTCCTCTTCAAGAGCCCTTCCTCGCTATCCAACGCCTTCCTTTAAAGAATGGTGCAGAAGTCAAGCAGAGCTGTGCATCATCCAGAAAGCATGCAGCACTCAACCGCGACGCTCAAGGATTCCTAGAAGCCAGTGTTCCACGGGGAGAGCTAAAACAGGGGACTCTGCAGCAAGCATGCAGCTGATCCTCCTATCTGGGGAAGCGGGGCTTGGAAACAACACTGGGGGTTTGCAATCTGGCAACGTGCGCCTTCCACTTGGAACAAGAAATGTCAAGGAGAATTAGTGAGATGACTGGAGACTTAGACTGCAATGGGAAGCAACTGCTGTTCATAAGCAGGCTGTGACTACTGAGCCTTGCTAATCAGATTTCAGAAGATGCTCAGCTGGCTCATGCTGAAGGGTGCTCGTTGCTTATTTTGCTAAACAATGCTGTGCTGGGGGGTCTGTATTTCAACGAGAAAGGTGAAGGCTCCCCTGGGGGGAGCCTGATTTAATGCCTGGAGACCTGGTTTTGTTGGGGGGTTGGGTGGGGGGGGAGGAAAGGCCATTTGGAAACCTGTATATCTCGGGCATGGCTCTGATACCCGCTCTGTAGGTCATTTAAAACAAGCAAGGCAGGACCAGATGCTCCTCTGAGCACCAGCTGTGAACACTGGGGTTACCAAAACCCGGCTTTACCCAAAGAGATCTGCTGGCTGGAGGTGACCCGACAACCTGCCCAACTCCCTGGGCAGCTGGAACCTGCCCTGATGCTGGAGCCACGGTGGCTTGGCCACGCTTGGCATGTCAGTGTCGGGAGGAAAAGCAACCGCATCCAGCACCAGCGTGCAAGCTTCATCGCTGCTCGGCCGGTCCAGCTTGCTTCAGCCCCCACCCCTGAAGCACACTTTTGAGCCGAGGCACTAGAGAGAATGGCTCAATATTTGAGCCAAGGGAAATGGGGATCCTTTGCACTGGATCAAGGTTTCAATTAGTGAAGGATTGTATGATTTTGCATTATTTGCTTGATACCAATTCCTGTGAAGAATAAAAGTTTACTTCCATTTCCCAGCGCTCTATTAAAGCAGCTTCCGTTAGCGCTGCCTGTGCTTTCGACTGTGCTGTATATGGCATTTCTATTTTTAGAAACCAGGGTTGCCATGACAACCCAGTGTATTTTTTGTTAAATATAGCAGCTGTTGCAGGGAACTCTTGTCCTTCTGGATGTAAAGGCTGTGTTTTTGCCCTCTGTCAGAGCTCAGGTTATTAAATGCAGATGAGAAAGGATGATTAAATAAGTGGAAGCCCAGAAGAAACCATGGATCTGTAATTACAGAGAGGGGTTTTGAACGTAGCCGTGCATGTCTGCTTCTTCAGAAGCAGCCCTTCTGCATTAGAAATGGTGTGGGGACAGGGACGTGGAGCTTTGCGGTGGGGGCTGTGGGCTCCACGAGACCACCCCAACCCCTCTCTCGCCAGCTGGGATGCTCGCTTGCTGGCTGCCCGGTCTGTCTGCCTTTTGCCCATTCCGGTCTCTGCCTCTTCCAGGACACAGGCTGGTCCTGGTTGTGCTCTCCAGGACTTGTCCCATCTGGGAGGAGACGTGGGGGTGCCAAATAGGTCTTGCCATCAGAGGATGCCTGTGGGAAGGAAGGAGCCTGTTTTGGGAAAAGAAAGTTTTACCTCCTACCCACACTTAAAGAGCTTCAAGAAGAGGGTTGTGTTGCAGGGGTAGGGTCTGGAGCCACATCTCCTCTTGGTGATGGAGACCTTGCTGGAAGAAGTGCCAGCGGTCAGGAGCAGTTCCCATCCCCAGAGCTGCCCCAGGGGTGCAGCATGAGAGTGCTAGAGAACCGTGCTGCACCCCAAAACAGTAATGTGCCCAAGCTTCGGTGTTCGATGGGAAATAAACTGATTCTGCTTCTTTTTTTTTAGTTTGTCTGTTAGCTCTGGAGGGAAGCAGCAGTGAAGAATTTCATTACTGTTTCGCTTTGGCTTTGTCAGTTCTTTACTGGATCCCTGTATGGTGCAAACACATCCCCTGAAAGGGCTGTTTTTCTTCTCCTGGGAAGAAGAGAAGAAGAGGGAGTTCTCATTCTGCCGGCTTCATTTTGTGGTTGGCACTTTGCCTTCCCATTTCGGTGGGAGCTTCCAAATTCGGCGAGCTCTGAGGGGCACTTGTGAGTCTCTGTCAGCACAGCCTCTGCTTTGCATTTCCATTTCAGTTCACGTTGTGCCCAAGTGGCTGCAGCAATAGCTCTGGGCACAGGGTGGGGAGCACTATCTCTTGGGCCAAGGGCAATATGTCAGCTGGGAGATGGAGATCTTTTTTTAATTAACTGGTCTTTGCCTTGTTAAATGAAAAAGGAAACCTAGTGAACAGCAGATACACAGCAGGGCTTATGGCCTTTGAAAGTTTCTTTAAAAAGCAGATGCAACAACAAACAAATAAAGAAACAGAGTTAAAACAGCTTGATTTTAAAATATCCATGGAGGTCACTGTGACCAAGACTTTGAACAGGAATAACATATCTCTGGGATTCTTATCTGTTCCCTGAGCTATCGTGAGCAGCATCTATTGCTGGGGATGTTATTGCTTTTCTGAATTTAATAGCATAAACGTTGCTTATGCAAGCAGAACGCTGCAGGGGAAGGGATCTCCTCTCGCACACTGAAGAGCTGCCTCTGCGGACATCGGGGGCTTGAGTCTGCCCTGCTGCCTGCTCCCTGCACCCTCCAGGTGCCTCACCCCGCATGTGGCCTGGCTCTTCAACCAGCTCTGCAAGGGGATTTTGAGAGGTGGGGGATTTCAAAGAGTCAGGGATTTTGGAGGCAGTAGGATGGAGTCAGATGCCGGCTATGCTACCGGCTGCCTGCTGGAGTCTGTCCTGACGCCTCTGCAGAGCTGGAGGCTGTTTGCACACGTGCTAGAGCATCTTCCTCTAGCTGAGGGCATAAACATGGGGGTCATCCCCAAGGAAGTGCTGCCTGTCATGAAGGAAGGAAAGACTGCTACATCAAATTTGAAGACTTCCTTGCATCCTTCAGGGAATATGTTGCCAGACATTTCGGGCCCAGAAAATGTACCCTGCAGCTGGGAGGGAGGTTTAGGGCAACCATTTTAGATGCTGCTTTGGTTTTAATCCAGCACGAGGTGAAGGGAGGACTGTGGAGTGGGCACAGTTACAAAAAGAGGTGATTGCACATGCACCTGAAGCGTGGCCTCTGTGACTTCAGGCTCCTCCAGCTGCGATGCTCACCCTGCAGCCTCTCTGCCCTAGCAGCCATGGCTGGCAGGACCTGGTGAATTTGATGTCCCCTGTCCCCACCCTGGTTCTGCTTAGTTGCATCCCTGAATGTGCACATCTTTAAAAGTGGTGTCAAGCCGCCAGTAACACCGGGCAGCTTTGGTGAATCCCAGTCCCAAGCGGTTGGACCTAAAGGACTTCAAGCAAAAGTCATGTCCCTCAGGGTGCCCTTTGGAGTGACCTTTCTGACAGCCAGGCCAAAGACCACCCGAGGGCCGAGGACAAAGCTGCTTTGTGGCCATTCACCACGCCTCCCCAAGGTCAGTGCCCCAGGACTCATCTTCCCCCTGCACTTTTACGGGCTCCTCGTAGGGCGTGCCCTTGGCTTGTGACTAGTCCCTGGTCTAGTGGAAATGATGCCTTCCATTCCTCATGTGAAGCACTGGTGCCCCTGAGACAGAAGAGCTGCTGCCGGGGTGCAGGACAAGCCCAGGGTTGCGGGAAGACCAGTTGTGTGTGGTACAGGGGAGAAGCAATGCTGATGCCATACAACAGGATCCACTCTGTGGAAAAACCTTCTGCTGGTGCCAGAGGCAGAGTTTCCCCAGGAATGCGTATTTAGTAAAACTTCTGCCTCTGCTTATATGTCCACTTCCCTGTGTATTCAGTGATCGTCTCAGTGTTTATGCTCCCCGCTTTCCCCCCATTGATTTATGGGCTTATTGTAATCTCTCCATTGTGTCGCCTTCCCCCTCCAGGCAGCGTGGAGCAGGCAGCAGTCCTGGGCATTTTCCCCTTTTGCCCTGCGTGTTGGCTGGTCCATCTCCCAGCCATTTGCAGCAATTTGTGTGGGTAAGGACCACGGCAGTGGCGTGCTTCAGCTGCAGACCATTGCCCACAGTACCAAACATTGATGAAGCTGTGTTTTTCCCAGCTAGGATGCTCTTGAAGGCAGTGAGGTTTCCCCAGCAGTGACGGGGGCTGCTGTGAAGGATGAAATGCTTTTCACCTGTTCAGGAGATGGGCAGGGCTTTCGGCTGTGCCTCTCAAATATGAGCCCAGCACTCCCCTCTTGGGGCTAGGGACTTGTTTGTAGCCTTTTATCAAAGCCACTTGCAAGCCTTTATATGTTTGGTTTTTCAACAGCCTTTTGAGACAGGAAGGAGTTATTTATTGCATCTCTCCTTGCTTTCTCATCCTTGGACTGTGGGGCTTGTGACCTGTGTGGACACCATGTCTGAAGTTCAGTGAGAGGGTGCAGCTGCCTGAAGCGTGTCTGTGAGTCTCTGCTGGCAAAGAGGGGTGAGTGTCTGGCTCAGCAGCATTGTGGAAACCCCTTCTTGTGGGCTGTCTTTCTCCCGTGGTCTTTTCTACAGCTTTGTGCAGTGCTTCTCCAGCAGCCTCCCCCTGTCTCCCAGTGGAGATGCCTTTGTACTCTGATCCCACAGCAGCTGCAGCTCCATCTAGTCCTGAAGCACTGCACTGTACCCAGCACTGAAGGCTGCAGCCAGCCATAAAGCTCATCCCTGCAGCTGAAGAGGGGAGCTTTGAGCACCCAGTGTACTGAAGAAATGCACGAGCATCTTCTCTGAGCTGGGGGAGAAGGAAGGAGCGCTGGGAGTTGCCTTCCCACAAGCACAGAGATAAGGGGAGACAGGCATCTCAAAACCTCTAGAAACATGGCTCTAAGTCCCTTGTGATCAGGCCAGTACCTAATCGGGAAGGACCTTTTGAGCGTGCAGGGAGGCTAATGTTCCTGCATGGCATCCCTGCTGGACGCTGAGACCCTGCTAGGCTGGATGGGCATCATGTACCAGCTCCATGGGTCTTCTTGTCACTATCCCACTGCCTGGAAAGGTTCTCTTGGCTCGTACAAAATGAGAAGGGCTATCTCTTCCTGAAAAAGAGCTGCTGTAAGGGCAGGGCTGTACTGGAAGTGTGTGCATTGGGTGTTTTCCACATCAGGTTTTTTCCTGGGGAACATGTGAATATCAGAGGAATTTTTGTTTGTTTGTTTTTCCCCTAGAAGCAGACAGTTCTGCTCTCTCCTTTCCAAGCACAGCGCTGTATCAGTACTCAGTGTATTTGCCAGGCCAGCCTCAGCAGCCTCTCCAGCAGTAGCATATTTTTGTGCCATTTGGGGAAATTCTCTGAGAGGGGAGTCTCAGTGGTAGTGTTGATTTAAGGGGAAGTCCATAGCTTCTGCGTGAGTGAGAGTTTCTGAACACCGAGAGAACGGGGAGTAAGCCTGCAGGATGAGGGCACAGAAAGGAGAAAATGGCTTAGTCCCTTGTTCTGGTTTCTAAAATGATTCCCAGCCTCCCTCCCTCTCACAAACCTGCCCTGCACATCATTTCTTCCACGGGCCTGCCCCATACTGATTTCTGCCGTGGCTCTGTGTCTGCTGGCATGTGGGGTGCAGAGTCAGGGTGAGGGTGGGAGACCAGCTTGCCACCAGGTGCTTTGGGTTTCATCCACACCTGCTCCAGGCTGAGCACCTGCAGTGGCTCACAGTGCCTGGAGGGGTGACTGAGTGGCAATGACCTGGCTCCCTGGGACACATGGAAGCAGTGCAAGGTCTAAGGTAGCTGCCGAGTTGTTTGGAAATCCCAGGTCCGGCAAACCCTGAGCTTGTTGCCAAAAACATGGCCTCAGCGGAGGATGCAGAGGAGAGCATCCCCTCTACAGCAAGAGGATGGGCTCAGCAAGAGCCTTGCAGGCTACCTGCCAGGCTACCTCCTGACTTACTGCCGGTGAGCAAGAGCATCTTCATTTGTTTCTGGCGTCGGCAAGTGTCTGTAGCCTGTAACAGCCTCAGGTGAGCTCAGGTTAAACTCCTCACTTGAACTACAGGAGATCCAATTACTCCTGAGTAAAGGCAAGAAGCTTGCGAAGGAAGAGATTCAAAGAAGTAAGCCTTGCAGCCTGGGAGTGAGACCAGGAGTCTCCTGGCTGCTTTAGGACCTCTGTTTGTCACTGGCTTCTTTCCCCTTCCCAATTCATGAGAGCCCATGGAGAAGACCTCCCTGAAGAGCAGGATGAGGAATGAGTTATGACCAGATTTGCCCACAAACTATAAATCAGCCAAGGTTTCCACCCTCCCCGCAGGAACGTGAGCTGTTTGAGTAGTACTTGTGTCTGAACCAAAGTTGTGGCAGGAGGTGAGGAAGCAGCAGGCTGATTTTGCTGTAGGCTTGTAACCCTGTTTGCTTTTAACCTAGCCTAAAACCCAAGTGTGCACGGAGTAATCAGTTGTGCTGGTGCCTCAAGCATATTTAGATTTTTTTTTTTTTAGTTTTAGCCTCCCCAAACCCTTAGTTCAGTCACTTCTAGGAGGAAAGTTGAGAAAAATGTGTTTTTCCCTATTGCTGTGATCTCCCCATGCTCCAGCCTCTCGCCTGCACCCCTGGAAGCCACAGGGTCTCTGCCCCTCTTGCAAGAAATGGGAGGCCAGAACAGATGAGGTGAAGGTGAGGATCCTCTGGTAAGCCTGTGGCCGTGTCCAGGGCTGGGAAATTGCTGCTGGAGCTTCGTTCTCTTTGATATATTCTTGGATGTGCAGCATGCGGATTTTCACCTTCTTGAATTTCGCCTTGAGCCTTGCGTTTGTCCAAACAGGAAAGCCTGCCCTGAAATCCAGACATGACCACACAAGACAGCCAACATTTGTCTTGCTCGTGTTACAGGTCTCCTCAGAAAAACAGCCCCGCCACCTCAGAAAGTGCAGGGGACACTGGGGAGACAGAAGCCAAAACCTCTCCTCCTCCAGTTCAGCGATCCTCAAAGGCAGCTGCATCTCTGGAGGAGAAGCAGGAACAGCTGGAGCAAAAGAAAGGCCAAATGAGATGATGCCATTAGGATTATTTCATCTCCCTGTTGAATGGGAGCCCAGAGCAGTCCCTTTGTCAGTGAAATCCTCCTGTGTGGGGCTGTTACACCATCGCAAGGCAGGGCACACAAACACGTGCAAGTCCTGGAGGGTTTCGCACTCTGGGAAGGACAAGACGTCCCAGAGAAATGGCCACAGGGGATTTTTCAGCTCCTGAGCTATCTGTCACAGGGCACGCTGGAAGAAGCAGTGCTGAAAGGGGCCATAAAACCAGGGTGCATTGGGCACACAAAAAATCTGGCAAAGGGTAGATGGTACCCCAGGATAGCCTGTTGAGAAGGTTAGCTAAATGGTGTCTTACATGAATAACAGCAGCTCCCTTCCCTGCAGAAAAAGCTTTCCATGTCCAAACCAAAACCTGTTGTTTTGTTTGTTTTTTTGTTTGGTGGTGGGTTTTTTTTCCCCCTCAAATGAATGCCAGGATGCAGGTCTGCCCTTTCAGGGAGGGGGATTTGGCACGGATGCAATGACAGTGTCTCTCCCCCTCTCCCTCTCTCTGTGGTTTCCAGAGGACTCATTCTCGCTGAATCCTACCTCTAGTGCTCTTTGCATCTTTGTTGGCTCCATCTGCAGTACGCAAATGCCTGTAAAGGGCTTGGAAGAGGAAAGCATTAGGTAGAGGTAATTATTAATGGCAATAAGAACAACTGTGAGAGGGACCCTACTTGGGCTGCATTATAAAGACACTCTGAAACCACCCACCCCTGCAAAGTAACCTCTTTGCTTGCTCTGCTTTGTCTTTCATCTTGCTGTGCACCAATTACTTCTCTCACTTCATGATTTTCTTTCTCCTCCCTGGAATTTGGATCAAGTGCCCCTTTCTCTGGTCATGATATACCTCCTCCATATCTTCCTCCTACCTTGTCAAGTGTAAAGAAAAAGGGGGGGGAATAATAATTCTTTTAATCCCTTGTGAGCCCTCCAATGCCACGCACTGTGTCCTCTGATCCAAAAGCCACATAAAGTGGTAGCGCAGATGCATAGCTCGGCTCCGATGGCTGGAGACCGTTGTTAAAGGCTCCCAGTTGAGTGCATGCAGCGAGGAAAAAGACACACCACATCCCCCCCACACCCCCCTTCTCTCCTAGGGCCTGGGAAGCTTCCCTGACACCAAAGCCTCCCCTTTACAAGGTTTCAGCATCTGGTGCTGTTAACCCCACTGATCCCAGGTGGATCAGATGGAAGTGTCCTGCCAGGGATGCTCTTTCTCCCCGCATGCAGAGGGTGGCTTGCAGTGCTTCCCACATCATCCTGCCAGTGTCCTCACAGCACTCTGGCTCTCAGCCCCCGCAGAGAAATCCTGCTCTGCTTTTTGGAGGTGGTATGTCCTACCAGAGAGTTATTGGCCTGCAGTGGTGGCCTGCTAGGGGACACTTGTCCTTAGCATGCCCAGCTCAACCTGCAGGCAGCAGAAAGCCTCTACAGAAGCCAGGAGCTGTGTGAGGACCTCACCTCCACTTAAGTAGTGGGATGGACCTTGGCCAGGACAGATGCTGAGTGCAGTTCCTCACCTGGCTGGTGCCAGGCTGCCTTCAGTAATTTCACCTCGACTGTCAAAAAGCTGACCTCACAGGTATGCTGCGTTTTTCAGGTGGGCAATCCCTTGTGTGTCCCATGTTCAAGAGCCGCTTCACAAAACGGAGTTATTTCTGTTGTCCTTTGAAGCCAGGGATGCTCCTCTGCTGCAGCCTATCCGTGTGTGCACAGGGACGGATGTTTAAAAGCCTGTCCCACCCTTGTCCCTACGCTTCCCTGTCCACTGGGGAGATGAGGAGCGGTCAGCAAACACGCTGCCTTCCAGCGTGCAGCGAGCCCTGCACCCAGACAGTCTGCAGCCCAGAAACCTCATCCGGTGCGGGATCTAAACTAATACACAATCATCTGTTTCATTTTTGGCAGCAGTGGGGAAAAAAGAGAGCCTCCAAAATCTATAAATCTCTCAAATTGTGTGGAATTAAGGAAAAGGTGCAGAATAGAAACAATTTCCATGGGGGAAAGCGTATAATTTCATTTGTCCAGGAAAATAATACACTGTCTTCATGTGTATCTTTCAGAGACTTTAAAAATAATTAAATGAGGGCTCAGAGGATGCAATTATGAGCATGGTTTCTCTGGGGGCAAGGCGGGTGGAAGAAATTTCCCTCCTCCCCTGTGTCCCAGAGCTTTATACTTGCCCTAACGCTGCAGTTCACTGCCTCTGTAGTTGTGTTGGTAACTCCTTGGTAACACTGGAGTAGGCCAAATACCAAAATCTGGCAAGGAGCAGTTTATTATTAACTTTTAAAACCAGATCCCACCCGATATGGGATGCTATCCAGGAGGGCAGAATGTCTTAATCCAGCTTTGCTACCAAAAAGTGTTCCCATGCCCAAACTTGGTGTCAGCAGGCAACTGGCGGTGTTTGGCAGGGGGTCCACAGTGACAGCCCTGGCGAGGGGCAGGAGCTGAACCCAGTGTTCCCTGTGCCAAGGGCCAGCTTTGCTGTCACCCTCTGCCCTCCCCTTGTGTCCTGGCCACCCTGGGGAGCCCAGCACTGGCTGGGAGGTCATGCTGTGCTCCAGCTGGCTGGTGGGATCTCCATCCAGTGTGGTCGGTGGGATCGCCATGCAGCATGGTCACAGGGCATAGGTACAGCCCAGACCCACCTCCCCTTACCCCCGTGCTGGAAAAAGGGAGATGAAGAAGGCAAGGTGAGGTGAGACTCTCTGAGTCGTTGATGCGCTCTCATTAGCTGGTGGGCCCAGGCTGTGCAATATTGCTGCAGCCTCTTATCTCACCCCGCTAATTTAAGACAGAAACTAGAACTTTTTATCCTCTCCCCACCAAAATATGAAGCAAAAATCAGCAGCAAGCCTTCTTCTGTCAGCTGTGATCCCATCAGTGTCCATGGGGCAGGGGGAAGTGGGACATCAGCAGGGCTGAGTGGTAGAGGAGATGGATGGGTGCCACTTTGCAGCCTGCGTGTGCCGAGGCAGCTAATAAAAGCGGCAGGCCTTGGCAGCGTTGGTTGTATTTTAAAGAGACCATCTGCTTCCACCAGCCACTCCGGCAGAGCGTGGCCAGCCATAAAACGGGAGCTGGCGGGGACTGCCCTGACGAGACTGCATCCGCTGGGCAGACCCCAAAACCGCTGCATGGCAAGCGGGCTGCCACCCAAGGTCCCAGCTCTGCACTGCCCCAAAGGTATCTTTTTTTTTTATCAACCAGGGCCATTTGATGTGAATTTCTCAATTGCCACATGGAAATTGCGTCTATTAAGCAGCTTTGGGCTGCAGCCAGTGCACTACCCATTACGGCAAACTTTCATCCTATTATTATTATTATAATACTTATACCTCCCACTTCTGCCGTAAATAAGATCGGAGGCTTTTTCTGGGTCTCTTGTTGGAGCAGGGTGCGTGTGAATCGCTGCCCAGAATTGCACAGGCGAGCCTGGCACTGCCACGCTCCTCTTCTGCCTGGGGCACCCTCCTGGGACAGCAATAGATCGGGGTGACGATGGGCGGCTGCAGCTTCCTCAAGGACAGGGCAGGAGCAGAGACCATGAGTAGCTCAGCAAGGGGAGATGCTGCTTCTGGAGCTGGGGGTTCGCAGATTGATGCTGCAAAGCCTTGGCCAGCAGTGTGGCTCAGTGACGGGGGCTGGTTTGTCCCAGAGGATGGTTGAGCAGCAAAAACAGTCTGATCCCTTCTCCCCACCAGCCTGCACACACAGATAAATGTTCCTGGCGCTCCCCTGGGATGTTTCTCACCTTGTTTTGCATCGAAATAAGGAATGGATTGGTTTGACTTTTTTAATTGAGTTGTTTCAAAACTTGATGGCAAATTTCTGTGAGCTCTGAAATGAGTGGTAGTGAACGTCCTGCCTCTTTGGGGACCCTCTGTCCGTGTTCCTCATGGGAGGAAGCTCTCTGTGTGTTTCTGCTAGCTCCCAGACACCCCAACTCAAGCCCTGCTGCCTGGGAACCACTGTGGACCATGCTGGAGGTGCTCTGCCTATTCCAGGCTATCTGCAGTCAGCCATGCCACTGCTTCTACTTGAGGTTTTCTACCTTCTGTCTCCATTCACATCCCTTCCTCATGTTTGCTTCCCGTTGGTGGTGCAGAAAACCCACCCTTCAAACAGCAGCAGTAATTCACCAGCACCACATGGCAGGTGTGGTCCCAGCTGCAAGCCAGGGCCAGCCAGCTCCAGTCACACTGGAGATCTTTAGCCAAACAGCAAGATGCACATCTCCAGCGTGGGCCCTGCAGTGCCCTGATGCTCCCCACACCCTGGGAATGACGTGCCCACGCGTGCCCTCCCTCACCTGCTGTCACTTGTGTTTTCTTGGTGTGCAACCACTCTGTCCCTGATTGCACATCCAGTCCGGTGCTGCAAGCCCCGATGATTCTTACTCTGTAAGATGCCAAACCTCTGTTATCTCTTTTGAAGAGCACAGGGGGGAAAGTCCAGCCATCCAGTGGAGGCTGCAATGAGATAGTGCTAAACTGAGCTCTAATTGTTCATTTAAACTAATTAAATTACCAACCCAAGGAATTTTGAAAGGGTCATTAGAACTCCTGCCCTCCCTTCTCCCAAGCATGTGTGCAGGGGGACAGGTAGCCCCGCAACTGCTAGCCACAAGCTTTCTTGCAGCCTGCTCTGGAGCTGCTGATGGTGTCTCGCACCAGGAGCAGAAGATGCAAGGCTGGTCTAATCCGCTCTGGCAATTCGCTCATTTCTAAGCATCATTTCCCCCCCCCTTCTAAAAAACAAGCATGTTTAGCGTTACACGGTTTTGGCATCTGAGTTGCCTGACGGCTTTGAAAGGGAGTAAACATTCATCCTGCTGACATGGCAATAAAACCGGTGCATCTGGAAGAGAGGAGTCAGCAGCAGATGTGCCCCTGCAAACTGCTCGCTGTGATGAATGCTCTTCCCAGATACTGCTAATCCCTTTTCTCTTGCTCCTAGGCCTCCTTAATTGTGCTCCCTGTGATTAAATAACTCTTTGAAGACATCACTAGAAGTTATTTCTTCCACACGGGAATGTCGCTTGCCAGGTTCATAGCCTTTGGCTGTAGGCGTAGGGAGCTCATTTGGCAAGGGAGATGGGGAGAGCAGTGTCTGGGGTGCTCTGGTGACCCCAAAATGCTCTGGGGAGAAGCATCCACCAGAAGGCCACCCGGCTGCCCAGAAGGGATGGCGGGTTTGGCGGGGACGTGCCTGCATGCCCCACATGAACCCAGGGATGGCAAATTTCCAGGAGCTGCTGCTTCCCCGGTGGTGCTTCCTCTCCCAGCCACTCAGGAAGAGCAAAGTGCATGGGTCTGGGGAGGAGAGGGGTGCCATGGCTGGGGTGATGCAATAAATCGGGCCGTCCTCCCAGGAGGAGAGGGGAGGTGGGCGGTGGTTTCCAGCCTCTGCAGGCTTCCTTGCGAGCATGGTAACCAAAGCCTGTGTTTTTGAAGGATGGTGAAGCCTCAGTCTGTGGGAGGGACACAAAAGCCTGACAGGGCTGCAAGAGTGTCTGAGGGCCTTTGCCAAAATGCAGATCAGGAGGGAACTTATTTTATGGGTGCCTATACCCTGGAACAATACTAGACACAGCTGTTTTCTGCAGGACGGGCCCTAACGCGGTAGGGAGCTGGCAGCAGCAGTGCTCCATCTTCTGCATGCCATGCTGCTGCCGTGCTCCCGAATGCTCCCAGGGCAGGACCCTGTCCTGTGCCAGCTCAGCCTAAGCCCCCCCAGCTGCTCACCCCAAAGCTTGCACCCGACATCCCCGAGGCAGAGGAGGCAGGTCCCTGTAGACAGAGGCAAGCAATTGCCTGAATATTCATGTATCGGCAGGCAAGCTACAGCAGGCCCTTGTTACAAACTGCTACCCAAACTGCTTACATCCATAAATGAGGGAAATAAATAAACAGATGCTTGTTAATTGACTTAATTACCCACCAGCAAACAGGAGACCGGGAGCACATCAATAAAAAATGTTTTAAAAAGCAACTCATAGTAATTCTTTTCCATGTACAAACCACGCCGGTCTCTTCTGTCTACAACAGAGTCCCCAAAGACAAGAAATGGATTTTCATTACGCAGGAAGGAGAGATCAAAGTTTGAAAATTAGGGTTGTGTCCCAAAATGAGGCCCAAATTTATGCCCTCTTCCCAAAACCTTGGCTCTTTGAAACCCAGGCTCGGTCAGCATTTAATGTATAGCCATGCCAGGAGTTATTGCAAACAACCCTCCTTGAGCAAGAGAAATCCGACAGCTGAGGTAATCCTTCTTGTTTTCCAGAGAGGAGCAGGCATGAAGGAGGCAGGGCTGGGGAACTCTTAAAGATATTTTATTGATTTTTTTTTTTCCAGAAGACGCTCGAGCAAAAGGGAAATGGAAAAATTGAAGACCCATCCCCCTCACTGCCAAGCAGCCATGTGCAACCTGAGAGCATGGGATAACACTGATGTGCTCCTGACGAATTCAGTGCGAATACCCACAGCTGAGTGCTGGGCTGGCAGACCAGGGTGGATAAATAAGAAGTACTGCCCAAGCCAGAGGCTTGTGGCCGGACCCCCAATCTTATGTCCCGGGGTGGATGCAGAGGGTCCTGTGCAGACTCTGGAGCAACCCTGCTGAGCCTGGGAGCAGGGATCTGCCCCACAGCGCTGGATGGACAGCCCTGTCCCCACCCTCTGGCTTTTTGCATGCCGCTTCCTGGCAGCCCGTAACCTCTCATGGGGAATTTCTGTCAGAGTCCATCCGAATGAAACCCAGACCACAATGTGGCCTGTTGACCAGAGCTGCAGAAGCTGTCATCTCCCGTGACCTCACTTGATCATGACAACACCAAAAAAAACCCCAACCCTGCAGAAATGGCCATGCTAAGCTCCAAAGTCTGCAACAACTTGAGTTTTAAACTAAGTTTTTTCACTTTCTAGAAGTGATTCCCCTTGTATGGGTCCTGTCAGCTCAGCAACGCACAAAGAAATCACTGCTGCAAACTGCCTTGCGCACGCACCCCGAGCCCCACCAGCCAAGACAGGTACCTGCCCTTTTCCAGCCTCCTTTCTCAGCGTGTTTGCTCTGTTCCTGGTCTGGCAGGGAGGCTGTGCAGAAAAACCAGTGTGGGTTCCCTCGGGACTGCTTGCAATCAGTCTCCAGTGCCGTTACCTACGTATCACGCAGCCCCAATGTTTCATGAGTGCCCCCAGGGCAGCAGGTTAAGCCACGACAGCAGGTTATGAAAGAAGCCCCATTAGCATGCCCCTTGCTGCCTCCCTGACGTCAATGTGACGCAGTGTAATCAGGGGAAAACACAGAGCAGGATACAAAATGCTGGGGAGCGCAGACTTTTGGGTGCAACCGGGAAAAAAAAAAAAAAAAAAGGAATGAAGGGGTGGGGCAAGTGGCAATAAGAGATGAAGGGAGATTGTCTTATCACCCGGAGCTGGCAGCTGGAGTGAATTTCCTCTCCTGAGTGCAGACTCTGCAAGCGTGGGTGATGTTCTCCCATCGCTCGAGTCCTGCAGATCCAGCCCTTGCCATGGGCACCAGGGTGGCTGCAGCAGAGAGGGGGCCGGGCAGAGGACAGCGGGCAAGTCCTGCACCAGATCTCGGGCTTGCCTTGCTCAGATCCGATGGCATGCGGATTTTAAATCATTCAGGGATGATGTTATGCCACGATGCCCAGGCACTTTGATTTTGCACCTAGATTTTGAACAGGCTTTAAAAATATTTGTTAGATAATAACTTCAGTAAAGAGCCAGAGCGTCTGCATCAGCAGGAGGCTGCTCATATGGCTGCATCTGTCCTGTGAACTCGGGGAAAGAAGCTAGATCTGCACAGCCTCTCCGACAGCAACCCAGCAGCACGTACGCTACGGATTGCCCCACTTGAACTGTAGGGTGGCAGACTGCGTTGTGCATGTCGTGCTGCAGAAGACTGCATGTTCACCCCAAACTCTGCAATATTTGCTGAGCCACCTCCATCAGTATTTCTGGTTTTCTCTGGAAGAAAGGAGCGAGCAAGAGCACTTCTGTTCCTCTGCTTGCAGGGCAGACCCTGCAGCTCGGACCCACGCAGGCTGAAAACAGCAGAAGGCTCTTTCAAAACGCACATGAACCCAAGTCTTACTTCTGAATCTTTTAAGTCTTACTTCTGTACTTTTTAACACAGCCTCCTGACAGTTTTTTTTCCTTGGAGCTCACAGCAATTGCTGAATGCAGGTGACACTGGAGACATAGCAATACTTTCACTGTGCTGAAAGTATTTGTGCTGAAAGCTGTGCTGAAAGCCAGATGCCTGGCTTTGGCTGGGCATCGCTAGCACTCAGCAGGGTGGCTGTCGGGAAGTCTCTAGGGTCACAGGTACGTTGTGGCTGGAGGTTGTGGCCAAACACCCAGTGAGTACCAGGTGGTGGAGATGGAGAGAATGGGAGCCAGCACAAGGAAGGGGAGAGACAGCCTCTCAAAGCACGGTGGCAGTGTAAGGCAGCTGGGACGCTCTTGTTGCTCCTGTTTGGGAATATCAGGTCCACGTGCCTGGAGAGAATCAGACACAGTGATGGCATCTGGCACTTTTGCTCCACCTATCCCTTGGTCTCCCGCTGAGCCTGGTGTCGCGGGATGCAAGCAATGAAGGCATGTTGCAGCCCCAGTCCAGGCACTGCTCTGCAACATCAAGAGAAAGATGCAGTTTCAAAGGCAGGAGCTGTGCATCTTTGAGCCTTGAGCCCACGGAAGATAAGCAACAGCTCCATAAGCTCTCCACGCCCTGCCAGGTACAAGGCCAGCCTGCCATCTGGCACTGTTCCTAGTTCAATGCCTGGGAAATAGATAAGAGGCTCAGCTACAGGAGCCAGACCATTGCACACCCCTTCCCTTTTGGAAGCGCTGCAAGAACCCATCAAAAGACGGTGGGGAGAGGAGTGGAGCACACCAAGGTGGTCGTGGTGGGACCAGGCTTGTGGTGCTTGGCCGGTCTGTCCTGCCCTGGGGGAAGGGAGTGCATTTGAGGCTCTCTGAAGGAGCGGGGCGCCGGGCAGGCCCCCTGGCAGCCTGCGGGCTGCCCTGCCAGCCTTGCACGACCAGTTTCCAAGCCCAGCGTGTTTTTCAGCAAGACATGCAGTTTCACCACCTGCTCATTCAGGCCTCTGGCTGCCACGTTACCTATTTGTCGGCGCGCTTGTTTGGCTTTCTGAAATGTGCCTGTCCGGCTCCTCTGGCATCCAACATGCTGCTGCCTGCCTTGTGCACTCTCCAGATTTGGGTTCCTCCTTGGAAAGCATCCACATCGCCAGCTATTTTTGGAACAGAGGCATCTATTGTCTTGTGCTGTTCCCTGCTGGGTTCAGCTCACAGCTTCCCAGGGCCCCCTTCCCCCAGTACCCTCTGCCTTCCCGTGGCATGACTTCTGTGTGCCCCATAGCATCTCCAGTACATAGTGCTGCTAGAGCCCCACGAGGCAGGGCAGAGCCCTTGCCACCATTTTGTGGATGCCCTGAGCCCATGTCTGCCCCATGAGTTGTCACGGGGGTCCAGGAGCGGGGTCAAGTGGGGGATGTGAGGTGTCCACCTCCAGCGGTGGGCTCCCGCAGTCTGGTGTGATCCTGCCATGAGGTCCTGCCAAGAAGACAGCAAGCCAACCTGCAGCATGGGATGCAGCGTCCCCCGCCTCTCCAGGCTGAAGCCAGGTATGGACCTGAGTGGCAAGGTCTCCAAACAGCACGGGTGAGAGCCGTATTTTGGGGTGAGCCCCTGCATTAGGCAACACAGAGAGAGCTTGCCAGAAAGACTAGATGCTCTTGGCAGGTTATGAGTTGGAGGCTACACTGCAGTCCTTCTCCCTTGCCACAGCCTTCAGAGTTGGGCTGAGTTTTGCAGCCATGGTGCCCATAGCAAGAAGGCTGGGCTGCTGCTCCCCCAGCCCAGGGCCTCTGAGACACCTTTAACCAAAAACTACACCTCTCTGATTTCCTCGGTGATATTGGGTTCCTGTTGCTGACAATTTATTTGTGCCTCTTCCAGAAAGCTAGTCAACAATTTTCAACTGTGTCGGTTTGCAGAAGATAGACGTGGGGGTGGGAAGGGGAGATGGGACGGAGCTATTTTAGGCTAAGTCCATCTGCGTTGATAATTCTCCATCCAGCCCCGATCATTACTGGAGCAGGATTTGCCGGGTGGCCTGGCCGAGCAAATACCTTGCACGCTTTGCAAGCACTTCAGTCTCCTCATGCCCATGCATCTCTGCTTGCAGCGTGGTGGGTCAGCACGTGCTTCAGCAGAGCCACCAGCGGAGCTGCGAATGTGGACACCGCTCCCAGCAATGGGAACAAACAGCGCCAGCAGCTCCTTCCCACCACACGTTCCTCTCCCTGCAATCAGAGCCACATCTCGGGAACAGCGATTTCGGCACTGATGGCCCCTCAGCATGTTAGAAAAGTTTCATGCAATCTGTTTACTTTTGGACATATGCTGTGTTCATGCTGCCTGGAGTCTTGCTGCCTCTAATAACTTTGGGTGTAATTTTCTCCAGTTTGGTGCCTGGGGCACTGATTGACACCTGTGGAAATAGGCCTCCAAGGGGGTGCAAAATGCCTTTGTTCCTCTGGTGTAACTCCTTTACTGCCGCTATAAAAAATGGCACATGTTGCCCCTGAGGCATGGATCCTCCACGGGAAATCAGAGGAGGGAGATGGGAGGAGACGGGACCATGCTGCACTTCGCCACCTTGGGAAGCTTAAGGGAGGCTGAGATACCTGTGTCTGCATGCATAAGTGTATATAGATCTATAATGATAGATACATGTGTCTCACAGAGAGTGAATAGTACTGCCAGGGATGGAATCTCTGACCTTAGTCTCAGGGATGCCAAGGTCACGGCAACAGCAGGTTTGCTGCACCTGGGTGGACGAGAGGTGTGCATTTAATGCACAGCATCTCTTCTTGCAGAAAAAGAGCACAGCATCCTGGTTTGATTTTCCAATTTTCCTCATTTTCTGAGTGCTGTTCCAGAATAACGCCCTGAGGGGAGTGCTCTGAGCCCCCTGCTCTGGGCCACAGTGTCCTGCTGTATGCGCCCAGCTCACCAGCTTTGCTGCAACACAGTTTGCACCAAAAGAGTCAATTAAAAAATAACAGTAATTTAAAAAGAGCACTATTTGGGGGCTAGGAGAATCAGGTTTTTTTCAGCGTGGGACAGTGCTCTTCCAGCATCTTTGTTGATCTCAGGTGAGGAGTTTGGGCTGTGATGTACTCTGTGAGCCAGGTAAAGCTGCCTCCCACAGCACTGGCTTTTCAATGTACATATTAGAGTATATTTGCAATGTAAATTAATAAGTGCCATCTGCTTACCTCTGATGTTATGAGAATGTTGTCTTGTGACTGGCTACAAATAAGACAACATTGAAGAGGTAACACCTGCTGGTACATATTACTGCAATTTATTTTCAAACATTAGAAGATTATTTTGGATGGGAGGAATAGGTATAATCTCCTCTTGCTATGTATTAAGTGCTAATGAGAGGCACGTGTGTGGATTGCAAGACGACATCTTCGAGGAATAAGCAGTAAGGATGGAGTAAAGTGCATCCAAGGGCAGAGGGACCTTGAGAAGGAGGCCGGACCTCTGCAGCTTGTCCATGGGGGGACAAGGGGATGTTTAGCTGGTGAAAAGTTGCTGCTTGTCAAATGTAAAGCATGCTGCAGGAATATATTGATTTCAGGCAAAAGAGCCCTAGGGGTAAAAAAAGAAAGGTCTGTCAAAACATCCCACTTCAGCCTTTGGGGATGGGATGGTCTGAATTTTCATTTCAAAATCACAGCCTACTTTTGAAATTGAAATTATTCTAATGCTGAGACAGAAATGAAATCTTTCTGCTTTAGCAAAATAAAATGTTTCATTTGACCCCAGATACACTTTTTCCCAGTTTTCCCAGAACAGGAATAAAATCTAAAGAAACAGTAGATAAAAAACTGGGATCCTTGCAGACTACCAGCTCTCATTTCTGCTCAGGTGTTCCCGAGCTGACATCCAGCCTCCCATCATACCTCTTCATTTTTCTCATCCCCTTATTTTTCTGCAGATTGGCAGCACCACAGGGCAGGGACTCACAGGCCTGGGTTTTAATATCTGACAGCGCATGGGTTATGAATTCCAGTGTGGCTATATAGGTATTTATGTAGGTAATTGTTATGTTGGTGACTAGTTTTTATTTTATGCTGCCTGAAGCGTCTTGAGGTGGACGGGCGGGAGCGTGGTGCCAGTGTGTCCACTTGGCACAAGCTCTCTTGTGAAAGGTATGGCAGCTGAACTGCCCTTACCAGGGAGTAGGCAATGCCGATTTTCCCAATTTTCTGCAGCCTGCATCGAGCTGGGTGTGCAGGACAGGGGTTTCCCCCAACGCAGAGCAAGGATGCTGGGGGGGGTAGATGTCCTGCTCAACCCTGCAGAGATGGAGGAGCTCCTGATGAGCTTGAGCAGGGGAAAGGAGAAGCCAGGTGGGATTTTAAAGAGGAGAGGGTTTTTCTAATGAAGGGGCAAGATGAGAAAAGGAGAAACTGGCTGCAGAAGGGCAGGGAACTCACTGCTGGGCAGGTCTTGGGCTGCCAGAGCAAACTGGGGATGGGAAATGTTGGAAACATTCATGATGCTACCCAAAGAAAGGAATGAATGAGTTTGGGGATGCTCCACAGAGCTGGGGTGCACATCGGCTTCTGCAGAGAGATCAAGGCGGGGATAAGTCTCTAACAAGTCTCTTACTCAAGAGTAAGAGCTTTCAGTATGACCCTGAAGAGGGAGGTTTGGAGCCTGGAGCAGTCTCCAGGCACATCCTTGGGGAGGACGGGGAAGCCTGAGCAAGCAAGCCACGAGCAACCTCAGAAACGTTTCTCCTGGGACACGTGTTGATTGAATTTTCTAACAACAGTTATTTTTGAGAGGCTCATTATCAATGTTACTAAGCAAACCTGGCAGCTCCCCTTCCTCTGCCCCAGACCTGCAGGGAGCAGTTTTAACATGGAGCACCCAGGGGTGCAATGCACGACAAGGCTCTTCTTACCCTGGGTGCAGGGTGGACCACAGCCGTCCTTGGCTTGGTAGCAGGACAAGACCAGAAGACTGAGGTATCAGCAGTGCAGGTAAGTTGTGTGGAAGCATTTTCCTGCATTGCGTGTAACTGAGCTGCTGGAGTCCCAGCCGTGTGGTGGTGGCGGCTCAGAAGCAGTAACTGGAGCAGACCTCTCATGGAAGACAATCGCACAAGTCATTTAAGCTGGAGGAGGCAGAAATGACCTAAGGCACAGGCAAATCTACCTGGGAAAGTATCACTGTGTATTCACCTGGTCCTCATGGTCTTTCCATACCCCTGTTACAGACCATAACTGTCAGAGATGCTGCGAGAGCCATTGCTGTTAGACAGGACCCTGGGCTAAGCAGGTCTGAGTAAAGAATTGCTTTCTGTCACTGGTGGGAAAGATTTTTATGTTTATTCTTCATTTTAAAAAGGATTTTTACAATGAAAAGGCACCGATGGAAATTTTTACCCCATCTGACTGACTTCAGTGTCATTTTGAGCACAGGGGCAATGGTGGGCTGGCCAGGGATACCCTTCAGTGCAGGTGGCTACTGTTGCCTTCACCAAGTTTTTGGGGCAAAGCAGAGAAGGCCAGGGTCTGGAGCATCACCGGGGTGCTCACGCTTGCTGTCTCGGCTGCGTTTGAAGCACCACTGTTTCCTGGACATCCCTCCTTGCTGCCCCATCTCACCCATGGCCCTTGCTGGAGGGGACGGGGGGCTGTCAGGGCCATGTTCATTAGATAAAGCCCTTCCTGCATGATGTGCCTCCACTGTGCTTCCTCCTCAGCTTAAAACTCCCCGTCTTTTAAATTACCCTGGTGATGTTCAGCTGCCTCTCTGTCCCTTGGCCACTTTCCATCCCTCCTGCTTCCCTCCCCAAAAGCTGGGGTGACACAGTCAAGCCTTAATGAAACATTACCGGTGACTCAGGCCCGCTGGCTGTTATGAGTGGCACATGGCCCAGCGCAGAAATGCCATTGTGGGTGTTTGCACTGGAAATCGCGGGCCGGGGAGGGAGAGGGGTGCCGGTGGCAGCCGCAGGGCACTGCTGCCTTGCCGCTGGCACAGCCCCATGCCACAGGACATTTTGCAACCGCTGCTGATGGGGGAGATGCTGGGGGTAAGGGGGATGCTGGGCGCAAGGGGATGCTGGGGCAGTGGGGTCGGCACGGCACATGGTGGTGATGGTGGCGGAGCAGCGAGTTATCGGTGCTCCTCATCCCCAGGGCTGGGCAGATGCCAGAAATTGGCTGACTGCAGCTGGATTTCCTGGTAAAGATAACTCCACGGCATAAACTTTCACGGGAGGAAGGGCAGAGAGCAGCCAGGGGTCTGTTTCCCTCCCCTGTGCCACATCAGCAAACATCTGCCTGGGCCAGCATGAATCAGCAGAGGCTGGGGGTA
The DNA here is from genome assembly GCF_034638445.1 of Ciconia boyciana. Classification (NCBI taxonomy): domain Eukaryota; kingdom Metazoa; phylum Chordata; class Aves; order Ciconiiformes; family Ciconiidae; genus Ciconia; species Ciconia boyciana. The sequence continues at coordinate 43,760,519 of NC_132943.1, read as the reverse complement.
AGGAGGGGAAAACGTCTTAGGCTGACACTGGTAAAACCCAGGGGAAGTTTCTCGGGGCTGGAAGGAAAATAAATACTGGGCTAAACTGATTCACAGAGGACCTCTGGTCCTCTTGGTCACTGATCGTTTGCATAAGAGCAGCAAAAATGGTCGAAAGGGAAAGAAAGAGAGGAGGCAACGAGCATGCCTTTCCTGAGAGGACTGGGGGAAGACGGCTTTGCCCGGGGCGGTGATGCTGTTTGACTTTGTGGTATTTCTTTTGTTTTCCCTCTGTGTCCCAGCCACCCAGCAGGATGGGGCCGGGCTGCTTATGTGGCGTTGGCATGAGCCCGTTTGCTTTGCTGGGGCGTGGTGGGAGCTGCTTTCCCACACCAGCCACCAGCCTGGTGGCTGCTGCCCCTCTTCCCGACGGGGGCTGGCTGCTGCAGCAGCTCCCATACACACAAGAGTGACTGCAGGCCACGGGGTGGGAAAGGACGACCCGCACGTCCCTGGTTGCTATTTCCACCTTCCCACCAAGACTCTTCTCTGGACGGTGCTAGCTGCGCTTCTCCTCCCTGTGATCTGCCATCAGCTGCAGTCGCCAGCCGGAGGGTGCAGCTGGCGGGTTGCAGGGGATGCTCTTGGCCATCACAGGGTGAGGTCGCAACCATGCAGCCACCTTGCCAGGCAGGGAGATACCGTGCCCACCCTGCCAAAAAGAGGGCACCATGAGCACACTGCGCTCACCAGCTCCTTCTCTACAGGCTGCGGTGGCAATGCTGTCTCTGTTCGGTGTTTCCTGGGTCGTGCCAGCGGTTGATTCCTTCACCCTGCCAAAGCTTGCTTGTGTGGCAGCGCTGGGAGGAGAAGCCAGTAGTTTTCCACTATCCCCGGCATTGGGAGGCACAGAGCAAGTACTTAAAACCTGGCGAGGCTCCACGGCGGGTTCACACCTATTGCTTTCGCAAGACGTGCGATGATAAAAAACCCGAAAGGCAAAGAAAGGCCATTGCTCTGATTCACTTAGCATGCTGCAAGCTGTCTTGTTTTGTTCCCTCTCTTCTTTTTTCTTTTCTTCCCCGTTTTGGGAGAGGCAAGGGGGGCATTTCATGTTCCGAGGCTATTTCAGGCAATCGCAGCATTAGTGTCTCAGGTAGCCTGACCCTGACACCCTGCTCCTGTCCCAGCACTTGCAGCGAGCCCAGGATCTGCATATTGGCTGTGACACTTCCTAATTGCTCAAGATGGATCGCTTAAGAAAAAGCCTTCCATATGGTCCACAGGATTTAATTTTTTTATATTCCCCCCCCCCTCCTTGCTTCTACAACTGTTACAGGAAAAGATATTTTTCCCCTTGTTTGACATATATGTAATCTTCTTCTGATACACAAATGCCAGATGGCACTGCAAAAAGATAATAAATGTGTCTGCAGCCTTCGACAGTTAAGTCTGGGAACCTTGAAAATGGCTACAGAGGAGCAGGGAGTGGCTGGGCTTGGGGTTTTTTTGGGGGGGTTGTTGAAGATGGAGCATGTCATCAAAGGTGGTTAGGGGAAGCTGGGAGTGCTCCACGTCTGCCCCATGCCCAAGCCCTGCCAGGCATCCCGGTCTGGGATTTGCACCATGCTGGTTTCAGTGGTGAGCAAACCCAAGGAAACCCGAAGGGCGGAGGGATGCTGTTCTTGAAACTACCTCTGGGAAGAGGCCCTGAGATGCAACGAGCAACAGGGAAAGCAAACTCCAGAAACCCAGTGACAGAAAGCTCGTTGCAGTCAATGGGCATCTTATGGCTGGGTTTGGACTGACTTTGGATCGGGTATTTAAATCCCCTGGGAACAGTGCAGTGAACACAGTCCCACCTGCTGCAAGGCAGTGAGCAAGGGTGAGCGAGGCAGTCTTTAATTTGGTTAGGAGCACCATCCCATAACCGTATTACCGTATGTAAATGTTGCTTAACATTAATCTGCTAACATGCTTTCTCTAATTACAGGGATGAAAAATGACTGTTGTCTTGCTTTGTGCTCTGGGATAACCTTGGAAACGTGGTCTATCACCGCAGCAAGGAATTTCCTCCCAAAACCTTTGTTTAATAAGCAGATACAAGAGCAATCAGGTTGCAAAGCACTTTCCTGGAAAAGGGCACATTAATTTTTTCTCTGCTGAAGCTGCGGGGGGAAGGGAGGCCGTCTGTCTTCACGTGTTAAACTCCTTTTCATGCTTGGCGCGGTGACTCACTCCCGACGCCGAGCAGCGGATGTGCTTTCCTGCCAAGGCGGCTCGTCCTCGCCGGGGCCAGCCTCGCTGCCGGCTCGCTGCAGAGCCACAGCGATGCTTTCACCAGCAGACCCCTCCAGCTGCTTGGATTTCTCCATGCTGGGCTTCACCTCTTCCCTACCATCCATGGGATAATGCAGGCAAGGATCAGGCAGGACCTCCCCACGTGCGCTCTGTTACTCGTCTCCCTGCTGAAACATCCCATCATTTCCTTCTTTTATCTCTAGCAGGCACCTTCCAGAGCCACCTGCCCCCACCAGCCCTCATGCCATAGCTGATGGCCTCCACAAACTCATTTTTTTAGGCGAATGAATGGTTTTCAGCCTCGTCTCAGGACCAGCAGCATGCATCGCCTCTTGCATGGTGCTCACTTTGGGCAAAGCACACCTGGGGTGAGCTCGGCTCAGCATCGCACTGCCTGCATCGAGCACGGGTCAGACTAGGGACCTCTGGAGGTCCTTCCTGGCCAAAATATCACTGCTGGTGACCACAAATCCATTGCAGAGGGTGCCTGGGACATCAGCGGTGGGAAAGGCTGCCTGATTCTTTGGCTGGCCACCTTTGCTCCACAGCCCCATCAAGGAATTTTCCACAGCCTTTGTACAGATAATCAGTCACGCCATCCCCAAGCAAGCTGATGGCCTGTGCATAAGGTTATGCAACTGTTTTTTAAAAGCTTTACCATAAAATGCAAGCTGTATGGGAGGCAGAAGGGCAGGTAAACCTGCTTGTGCATGAAGAAATTTAACTGGCATTACTGGCACTGCTTTTATTATGCCTAGTCCAGAATAACTGCCCGCGCAGGCACGCTTTTTCTAGAGTAAGGGTTTAGCCTGATGCACCTGATGTGATCTCTCTGATGGGGAGGTGTCAAGCAGAGAGCCGTGGGATGTGCCCGAGCGTGGGGCTGCAGCCCTTCCCAGGGGGGAGGAGGTCTCCCCGTGCAGCTGCACGTGTGCAGGAGGAGGTTCGCTGTGTGGCCTCGGCTGTCACCTGAGACCACCTTGGACACCATGCAGCTTTCCTGCAGAACGGAGCAAGTTTGGACATCGCTGCAAGTTCATGGGTGCCCTTCTTAGCCTGTGCAGGGCCAGTCTGCTGGACATCTGCATCTGTCGGAGCGCGACCGTATCTCTCCATCTTCCCACCAGCTGCTGCCATCAGTTCTGCTTTGAGTTACGCATTTTTCTGCTGGGTTTTTTGATAGCTGCACCTCTCTTGGTACTCCACGGTTGAAGTGAGGGGTGCTCTGCCCTAGGGTCACTGCACCCCGATGCTGGATATGAACCTCGAAGGCTCTCTAGACCACCAAATGTGAGGGGAAATGGAAAAAGGAGTGAAGCCCCAGAATGACATTGCCTGCTTCCCTGTAAATGCTTGGTGCCATCACTCTTCCTATCTTTTGCCAGGAAGCCTGAACTGCTTTCAAACTGTATTTTTAACAGAAAAGGTGGGAGATTGCCACAAATAGCATTCTTCCTGCCTATGGGCACATAAGCCAGGGAGAAATTATTTGCTAGCTGGCCTGCAGCCAGCAACGTCTGGGCTTTTCCCGAGGCAGCTGACAAGGTTTGCCAAGGAGACCTTGGGCAGATGTGCTGCTGATTCAGGAAACGTCCAGCCGTGGGTGTTTTACAGGTGCTTGCAGAGTGCTGCTGCAGATCCTGCACTCTCACAGGGTTAAACAACAGCAAAAACACCGGGAAAATGTTAGTGTTGCTTATATCAGCTAAAGAGCTGTTGAGACGGCAAAGCGGTTATTAGATTTGTCCCTAACATTTATTAAGTTTGTGTGTGTCTCTGAGATGTTCGTGCTGCTCCTCTGTGTATCTTTGAACGTGTCAGCTATGCCAAGGCATTTCCAATTATCCCATCACCTACCAGGTAAGGTGGTCTCAAATAGGTTTTTTAATTTCTTGGGGAAAAAAAAAACCAAATGAGAAAAGAAGCAGCTCAGCGATCCTGTATTTTAAATGGCCTTTGAATAGCAAGTGCAAACTCTGTTTCATCTCGGGAAGCCAAAGGAGAGCACATACACGTGCGTGTGCATGCTCACACACATGCATGCGTGCCAACACCACCCTGGGCAGATAACACTCCATCACACCTTCCTGCCCTATCTTTGACATTTCTTCTTGGGCTCTGCAGAGAGTTTTGCAGATAAAGAAGAAACAGATAAATTTAGGACCCTTTCAGGGCTGACTTTTTTTTTCTTTCCTGCAGTGCTGCGGACAGTCTGGAGAAGTTCCCCTCAAAATATGTGTGCAGTGGTGCAACAAGTGGGCAGTAACATTGGCTCTTTGTGCAGAATTTTCTTTGGACTTCTCCTACGTATGTCCTCCCTGCTTCCCCAGGCTTGTAGGCTTTGCCACGTGCAGAAATGAGGACGGGAAGGTGCATGCAGCTCTGTTTCGCTGACCTGTATCCTGGGTGACCTGTGGTTTCCAGCTTGCTTAAGGAGTTCAGAAGTGCTTGAGGCTCGATTTCGAAAGGCATTTCATTTCTAACAGGCAGGTGAATTTGGTGCTTAACTTCCAGTGAGATCTAACTAACCAGCCTAAGTGCCTTTACAGTTCTCGCTGGGTGCCTATCTATATCTTTAGGTAGAGCAATACAGGGGGAAATGCGGCTTTTAATAGCTTGTGAGTCACGGCAAGGCATGCCTGCGCTGCAGGCGAGCAGCTGTGGCTGTTGCATGGCAGAGACAGACCCAGGCGACTTTTAAACGCTCCCACACCACCAGCCATCTAGCTGGGACCAGCCCGGGCAAACCTGCCCTGCTCCCACGGCATCGGGGAGCAACGCGCAGGAGCATCCTGCAATCCAAAGGCTAGCAGACTGGCCTCAGGCTATTAAAAAAAATGATTGATTTACCAGCCTTGTCTTTGGTTTGCCCTCCTAGCAAACGTGTGTTCCCTGGGAAAGCTGCGGGCTGAACTCAACAGAGGCGCAGTGCTGTGGGGATGGGGGGGAGCACGGGGCTCGCTGGGAGCTGCTGGAATCGGCAGCAAAAATATTCAGCTGACCAACTATGACAAGAATGAACAGGTTTAAATTACAGAAGGAAGGATTTTGGTCAGACATCAGGAAACACTTTCTACCAGTAGGAAAAGTGAAGCACCAGCTACAGAAAATAGCTCTGAGTACGTCGCAGCAACCAACAGACTCTGAAAGGGAAACCGGGACGTGCCTGGTGCGGTGGTGAGGTTAGTCATGGCATGAGGAGATCGATGTGCAGCTGTGGCTGAGCTCACCCCTGCAGACGGGCTCTGAAGCACTTTTGTGTGTATCCTAAAATCAGTGTTACTTGGCACAAAGCTAGAGTTGGAGAGCCTGGATGGGCTGCTGTGTCTCATACAGAGAAGAAACAGAAAGTGCCCTGGATGGGGATGGGGATGGAGATGGAGATGGGGATGGGGATGAGGATGGGGTTGGGGATGGGGATGGAGATGGAGATGGGGTTGGGGATGAGGATGAGGATGGGGTTGGGGTTGGGGTTGGGGATGGAGATGGGGATGGGGATGGGGATGGGGGTGGGGACGGGGATGTGCTTGGGGATGGAGATGAGGGTGGAGATGGGGTTGGGGATGGAGATGGGGATGGATGGGGAAGGGGATGGGGATGGACGGGGCTGGGGCTGGGGCTGGGAACTGGGATGGCGATGGGACACAAAAGCATGACTGTAAGGCCTGGGGGAACACAGCTCAGTACCCAGCTCTGCTGCACTTCCCACCTGACCCAAGCAAACCCCTTAGCCTTGCTGCACATCCTTTGCCCATCTCTGCACTGATGTTCTGAGCACTGCCCTCCCTTGCAGTGTCATTGTACATCAAACGAGCTGTTTCAAGCCTGTAGCAAACAAGCCTTACAGAGATATTTGCTATTATTCCTGATTGTGTGGACTCCAGGGTGACCAATTATCATATTTCCCTGAGATCAAAATGTTAGTGGTTATCATAAAGGATGCTTTAGGGTTTAAGACAGATACAGACTCTTAACAGCATTTATTTCTGAAGAACCTTCATCTTTACTCTCTCTCATGACAGCTGGTTTTTGAGTCATGAGCTGGTTGCAATTACTTTGCCTCTGTAATTCCATCTTCCCCACATTCTTCCTGGCTTCAGAGCTGCTGGAGGATGGTCACCTGTGTGGAGCCGTGCATGAAAATTGGATCCCAGCTGCAGGCAAGGCTAGGAGGAAGTGAACGTGGAATATTTCATTTTAAAGTGTGTTTATTGTGCATTCTGTCACTGATTTGATGTAAAAAAATTTGCATGCAAATGACAGCAGATTTGCATCTCTCCTTTCATTGACTGCAGATGTTGAAAAAAAAAATATATTTGAGGGGGTTTTTTTTACGCTTTCAAAACATCTTAGAGGAGATTTTGGCGGCTGCCCTATTAACGCATCTATGTAAATATGCTGACCTCTCTTGAAAACAGCAGGCTGACGCCAGGGCATTTACACAGAGATGTTCGCTGCAGCACTCTGTCGTCTTTGCCTTTCTAAGATTTACAGCATCGCTTTGGAAAGATGTGGTGCTGACACCCTTGGACACGGAACCGTGTCTCTTATAAAAATTGATTTCTACATGGAAACACGTGGAAGGATTTTTCTGACTACTGTGAGGATTCTATTTGGTTTTTATAATGGTTATAACGGGTTGAAGAAAATTCTAAGCAAGGCTCTAAGCAACCAGGAGGCATCGAGAGTTTTGGAAGCATCTTCTTCCATTGACAGTAGCAGGCACTAAGATCAAGGCAGCCTTGAGCAACAGGGGACTGAAATTGCTCGTCTTCCCGTTGAACTATGCAGGTGGTTGAGTGCATCTTTGGCAGCACAGGGGATGGGATGGGACCTGCCTGGGGGGACACTGGCTCTGCAGGCCTCCCCCGCCCAGCCCGTGCCGGGAGCAGGGCTGCCTCCGGAGACCAGTGACTGTGGTCCCTGGGTTTTATGCAGAGCAGGTATAAACATCCTTCCTTTGTTTTCTGGGCAGCCCTCATTTGCGGAAAACCTGGGCCTGCTTATCAGAGGACTGGTGCATATTTACATACATGCTGTGTACACAAAATTATCCAGTGCGGAGCGCTCTGCTTTGCCTATGCTCTAAGAGCTCCCAGAGCAAATTTGCAGCCCCAGCAGGACTGATGAACAGGGTGCGAGGTGGGTCCTGAAAACCATTCACAAGCAGTAGCTGTTTTCCTCTTCCAATCTCCTGAGCGATGAGTTGAAAATTTAGTCTCTCCCTTGACTTGATTTATTCGTCACCTGGGCTTCAACTGCTGTGTGCGAATCAAGGACTTTCTTTCTCCCCTGTCAAGGTATTTTTTGACCAGGGAAGCTAGAAAAATGACCAAAGGGAAAAAAAAAAATACCAAAACAAAACAACCGCAAACATAAACAGGAACAAGGCAGCTAATGAACCAAGTTTTGCTGAGGTTGCTGCGACTCTACAAAAAATTGGCAAAAAACTTACTCTTCTAAAGCTGCCAGGTTTAAATAAGATGCTATCTATGTAGAGATTTTTTTTTTAACATTAGCTCTGCATCTGTCTTCAGCTAAGAGATATAAATAGATTTATACCTTGCTCTCTATGTATATGATTTTATATATAGGTGTGAGTGCGCATTAAGTGTATGCACGTGTATGTGTATATAAAATATGCACGCTGGCTAGATAGAGCCATCCATCTATCAAGTTATTGGCCTATCTTGTGCTCATTCGAGAAAGGGTTTAAAAGGAATTGCCTAAATACATAATACATGCTGGGGTTTTTTCTTTTTAAGAGATGAGTCAAGTCAAATGCTATGATATAAATTTTTAATACCCCTATGACCTGATTTTTTTTTCCTCTTGTGCAAGGAAGTTAACAATATGAAATGTCTTTCTGTTGTCTCTAATCATGGGCTGATTTGATAAGCTGTAATTATTATTCATATTTGAGATCTGCAGCTAGGGAGATGCAGGAGGTGTGGGGACCATTGGGATGTTTAGGTTTATTATTATTTATTACTGCTATGAATAAAAGAATAATGATTTCAGAGATTCTGCCAAGTAGTTCACGCTGCAAATTTAACCCATTTAAAAACTGTTGCAATCCATTTGCATCTGATGGATTCTGGGTCTCTTTAATCACATTTTTTTGTTCCTTACTCTGTGGAAGGGTTGGGAAACTGGAAGAAATGGAAGGAATGATTTTTGTAGGCCCTACCAAAGCTCATTGTGTTTGTTGTTTGACCTTGGGCACTGTGTCTCCTTAGGAACAGTGGAAGAAGACTGTGCAAGGAGTAGTCATGTCACAGCTGCTGTTGTGGTTATTACTATTCATCATCTTACCAGATACAGCGTTCAAAGGTGTGTGGTGAGCAGAAAGAGAGTTGTGATCCCCGTTATTATGGATATCCAGTGCTTTACAAGTGTCTTGACAGAAGTGAAGGAGTTTGCTAGGTGGGAAACAGCAAAAAGCGTCTTCAAGAGCAATATGTGCTTCTTTTCATTTCAGCACTGGTCCTCGTGTCCAAACCCATAAATCTTTGGCCATCTCGGAAGTGTCAGTGTCCTTGAAAATGTCCCAGTGGCTGCACAGAGTTAGACTGAACATCCCGAAGGTTGTTTTTAAGCCTCTGAGATGTCTATGCAAAAAAGAGGATGCATGTAAGAGGGATGCTTAGGAAGGGGCTGGGGGTGGTGGAGAACAGCTCAATTGGTTGTGACTTAGAGAAAGGAGAAAATGGAGAAGACGGACCCCGTCTCGCTGCGGGGGCTTTGCTGTAAATACAGAGCCACTGTCATTGATGATGGCCCAAGTTCCCCAGGCCTTTTCAGGGAGGGAGTGGTGGAGGTCAGCTCATCCTGGGTCAGGTTTGGTGTGCACCACTGCAGAGCCCTTTGTTGCACACTCGTTTGTGCTAGAGAGGTATCTTTCAGATCTGGAACCAGCGTGGCACCATACAAGGAACAAAACAAATGTGTTTGTAGGCTACTGATTCATCTTTCAAGTGATGTAAGTGCTTTGGGCTGCTCCACTTAAAGCCTTTGACATCTGTGGGTGTACAGGTGCAAATACATTGCTTATTTGTTCCTCTTACCGTCCTGGAGTCAGAGCCAGAATTACCTTCAGTCATTATTCTCTCCTGTCTCCGTAAGTATAGACTGTCCTTGAAAGAGAAACGAATGCATCTGAGTAACATCCCTTCTGAAAAATGTGGGTGTAGATTCCAGGAAAAGATGCTTTCATAAAACTCATAGTTGTAGGAGGCTTAGCCATGTGATGGCCAGAAACACCAGAAGGAAGAGATCTGCAGCCAGAGGCCATGGCTTGAAAAGTACATGATCAATTACAAGCCTGAAAAGTCGCTCTGTGGAAGGATGAAAATCAGCGCAGTGCTCACGGGGAGCAGCCCGGTGCAGCTGCCCGTGGCTCGCAGTGGAAATCAACTCCTGAGCACATGCCTTAGCAGGCATTGGTGTCTCTTGCAGAAACTCTGGTACCCAGTTTCTAACCAAAGGTCTGTTGGTTGGTGGAAATTTTGAAGACAGTAATAAAGGGCTGGGAGGGCCAGTGAGACTTCAGGGAATGATGTTGCAGGGGGTTAAAAAAAGCTATGGCATTTTGGTGCTGTTTTCCCTATTATCACTTTCCTAAAGTTGGATCTTCTCTATAATGTACTCAGAGGCAAGGAATTCATCTCAGAACATAAAATATACAGATCTCTTCCAAACAACCACATTTTAAATGAAATCAGAGTCCCCTTATGTTGCAGCTTTACAGCTCCCCATCTTCAAGTGTTTTGCATGTTAAAGGAGAACTTGAATTTAAGGTTGTCCACACCAACACGACCTCCAACAAATTACATGTCCTGGATCCCTCTTTTCCAGTGAAGGCTATGCCAGACTTCATGTCTGCTAGCTCTCTAGTCCTTGCATGTTTTCCCATCCACCTTTTTATGCTGCAGTCTCAATATCTTTTCCTTCTTTTCTTTTACCAGTGCATAAGTTTGAAGACGTGAGCCACAACATATGCCATTGTCCCTTCCTAGAGATGAACAAAGTATATTGTTATGCTCCAAATGTGATACTTTTTTCCCCCATTAAATGTTTTCTAGCTGCATAGACAAACCATCTGTTTCTCTTTCTCTCTTCCATCATTCAATTCTTTGCACGTTATTCAAATTAATTATCAATTAAGAACCGGAAAGACTGGATAATCAAATTACAGAATGGTAAGATGGTCAAAGTAACACAGCACCTTATTAAAAGCCTCCAGATACTTAATAAGACAATAAATTCCTGATCTTTTGTTCTAAAGATGAACTTTAGCCCAATGAATGAAAACAGAGTGACATATATCTCTTCTTGGTCATTTATTTATGAACATAGGAAATGACATTGACTAACCCCCTTTCCATTCCAGATTTCAGATTGCAATCTTCTCCTCTCAGATGTCAAACTAACCCAGATAATAAAACAGCTTGAGTCTCAAGACACTCCCCAGAGAGCTAAGAAAGTTCTCTGTTATTTTTTTGTGCTAAAGCGAATCTGGTTTATAAGGCATGAAATTAGCTGTCCTTTAGCTCTGTGGTTATCCTGAGAAGAGGAGGGGGTCTGTTTTTGGGGCGAAGGCAGAGCAGCAGTGCTGGCTGCTGTGCCCTTGGGCAGCCGTAGGAGCGTGCAGTTGGACCATCTTTCAACACCCCTCCGTCGAGCAGTGCTCAGAGAGGGAAATTTATGAGGCTTGGCAGCAGGGTTGGCACGCAGGGCGTGCCTGGGGAAGATGAGGATGGAGGAGAGCTGATTGTGCCCTGTGTGATACCTGAGAGATTCTGGCTCTGACCATCTGTACAGTCTGATGTGCCTAAACTTTTCCCGCAGTCACCCCTCTGGCTGCTTGGCCTCCTCTTGTATATATAACCACATCACATGGTCGCAAAGGTGGTGGCTTATCCTCAGCTGGACAGCAGAGATTACCCAAAATTTAGGGCTGGAAAGGGCTGGAAGAGATCACGTTGTCTGGTCACGAGCCCCAGGGAATCAAGTCCACCTACCCCGCTCCTGGTGACCAGGCTGCCACCTCTAATAATTTGGTAGCTTTCATTTTCAACTGCAATTTTACTGATGGGACTTGAGGGCAGCTTTGCAACTGTGCCGAGAGCACAGATGCCCTGTAAGCCCTCTTTGCTCTGGGGAAGCATCCTTAAGGGGCTGCAGCTTCAGTTAGTTGGGCCCCCCGGGACTGCAGCAGCCAAGAGTAAAGTTGTGTAATTAACACAAACGGTCGTCGCCATTTCATGCGGTTCCTGACGACAACTCATTTGCTTCAGTATTATCCCCATCCTTTTTTTCTCCCTCCTCCATCACCCCCCGCCCCCAACCCAAATTCGTCAGAGCCTCGTAGCCATCGCAGCCTGCAAAGCGTCCTCTTCGCATTCTCCTAATGCAATTGCACATCATTAAGCGGTACATTTACATGTCAGACTAAACCCACTGTCCAAGCTGCTCGTTCTGCTTTGTGCAGCGCTGTGCCAGGCGTCCTCCAGAAAGGATGCAAATCACGGCACAGAAAACATATTACGAGTGGCATGCAAGATCTGTGCCCACTTTGCCCATTGTGTCAAGAAAACAGAAATGCTTGTCAAAATACCAGCTCGAGTAGGAGCTCGCGGCTTCTGGAGGAATAAAAGAACCATGTTGGCAAGCACAGGACTAGACAGGCAGATGTCCTCCTCTCCACCCACTAGAATTTTATTGGCAATTGAGTTAACAACCTCTTTGCATATGAAAGTAACGGAGAGGCGCTGCTGCGGCCTCGCTGGCAGGAGACTTGGCTGCAAAACCAGTGAGACATTTGACAAGGAAGCAATATGTTAGCAACATCTCTTCATCCGTGTTATCAGGGCCAAATTGCCACGGCACTTGCAGCCATGTGGAGGCATTAGATGCAAAGTGTTAGACGCCCTGCCATTCTTCCTCGTCATTTTCTCCTTTCTCTTATCCCTTTTTCAGAGCAGCCTGGTCCTGACACTTCTCTTCAAGTGGCTTCAGAGCCAATCCTGCCTTGTGCTGCTGTATATCCTTAGAAAATAGGCTGCCAGGTGCTGAACACCCACATTTTGAAATGATGGCTCATGGTAATAAATGGTTCTAGGATTTTTTTGTTTGGTTTTTGTTTGTGGCTTTTTTTTTTCCCTTTCATTTTTTTCTTTATCTGTAGAAGCAATTGCATTTTCAAGTTTTCCTTTAAGAGGTCACATTTCCGAGCTAATGAATGGGAGGAATACAGACTGGCAAAGCGTCCCCCCCCATTGAATCCTTACAACAGAATTTGTACCCCATAGCAGTTGTTCCCATACTCTTTAGATTTGCAGACGCCCTGAGCATCTGCAGTGGAAAAGCAGAGTTCCCTGTAGCAGACTGAGAAATAACCCTATATTTCATGGGTCTCTGGATACTGTGGTGTATCCAAACATGCTTGTGGACCCCCAGTAGAAAGGTGCTGTAGAGAAATCCAGAGTGGTCTGAATGGGCAGAGGGGCATAATCACGTCGGCAGTCTTGGGGTCGTTTTGGGGGACCCTAATTAGCTGCAGCCTGCAGCAGAAGCCTCTGCCCTTGTGTTTACCAGGGAGAGAGGGAGGGATGGGGAATAATGTAGGAAACCTGCCCAATCTCCCACTCAGCCATTGAGCCCTCCCTCAAAAACTGAGCCCAACAACACAGCAAGGCTTTGCAACAGAATTGTTTTCTCACCGGTTCCTTCCCACTCTCTTTCCAGGCTCATTGGGCTTAATAAGCCATTGCAAACTGCTGGGGTCACATTCTGCTGGCTGTACAGCCTGGAAGTGAATAACTCTGCCATTAAGCATTAAGGGATTACGGAAAATTCCTGTACGGAGCTAAATAATGAAATTGTGGCAGGAAAGCTGGAGGTGACCAGGTTTGCCCATCGCCTTTCTGCATTGTCCCAGTGACTAACCGCAGGCCCAGACAGTCGGTGTCTGTGCAGATCTTTGCATTGCACACTGTCCATGGGGACACCGTGAGCTCTCTCTAGGCTGGCACCGTATCTTCTTGTGTTTTCGTTTTTCCGCTCCCCTGTGCCTTCTTCCCAAGCATCACTCTTTGAGAAGTATCATCAGTGCTGCTGTGGTTTGTCCCAAAAACATACAAGTAGACCTGGCTGCCCCTTCAGGCTGATGGTCAGTGCACAACATATCCCAGGCTGTAACACATTTAAGCTCCCCATCTCACTGTCTTCACTGTGGAGATGGCCAATAAAGCCATCCTGTTTTAATGGCTAGGGAAGGGCACGGCTACTCTGCATGCAAGGTTTCTCACAACCCAGCTTGTCTTTCAGCTGTTATCATCTTGAGCCTCAGGTCTGACTCTACTAACCTTGTGTTTTAAAGCCTCCTCTTCCCTCGGGGTCAGCAGCACACTGGCATGCCATGGCAAGCCGAGCTCTTTGTGTGACTGCAGTGCGTAAGCTGAAGATGTAGCCTGGGGTTCCTCCAGGCTGCTCTCCTTGCAGGTTTTCCCAGCTTGCCTGCCAGCCCCAGGTGGGACAGCACGTCTTCCCTCCTGCTCCCCTACCCCTCTCTGACTTGTTGAATCATCGCTCCAGATCTGAGAGACTTCTAGGTCACAACGCTCATTTTGCAAGGATGAGAAAGCAAGCTTTTCTCATCACTTCAGGTGCCCCAGGGGAGGCTGGGGACAAGTTGGCTGGTGGAGGGGTCATCTCACCAGCGTCCTCTCCCTGACATCCCACAGAATTAGTACTGAATCTAGAAAACACAGAAGTACTGAATCTAGAAAACTTGCTGAAAATCCCACCTGGTAATTTCTTTTGGCCTCTCCCCTTCCTCTGGAGAATGGTCATCTCTCCTGAGCAGAGGTCTGGACTGGTCATTCCTATTCCCTGCATCCCCAGGTAGACATGGCAATCTCTGTGCGATGACCGAAGGTGTTGTACCTCGTGAAGGTGTTTTAAGTCTGTATGTTGCTCTGCTTCCCGAGCTGTGATGGACTTAAATATCAGCTGTTGATAGCACCCTGACTTGTTCAGCAACAATATATGCAACCCTTGGTGTCTTTTGCAAGGTCACTGCTCTAGTCCGAGGGCAGAATCCCCTTGGTTCCTCTTTGATTGGGGGACAGAAGCACTGAAAGCCCTGCTGGGCCCTGAGCTCAGCAGGAAACCCCAGGCAGTATCACAGCAGGTCAAGCCTAGGACTGGAGTCTGGTGAATACTAGACTGCAGGAGTCAGTCCAGCTGTGTTCAAGAAAAGTTTACAGGCTCGTGGCTTTTTTGGAGTGCATCTCCAAACACAGCCTGCCAGCCAGAAATTCCTGGTTGCACCATCTGGATTCTGCCAAGGGATAAGAAACGAAGGGTTGCCCTTTGAATTGTGGCAAGGGGAAGGAAAGGATGCTCTGGCAAGGGTCTCACCTTCTGCAGATGCAGGTGAATGAGTTCCCAAACACTTCTGCTCGCTCCAGCTCCAGCGGATGGCAGAAGAGCTTCCCAAGTATCTGGCTGGTGTTCGCATGTGAGCCTTTCCTTCCTGCCTGCCTGGATGCTTTCTTCAGTGTTAACCAGAGAATGTTTCTCACTTCCTGTGCAACACGTTGCCCTGCATGGGAAAACGCCTGCTCAATTTTATAGCCAGAGATGTTCCTCAAGTTGCTGGTGAAGCTGTCCCAATGCATTGCATAGCCATTGCATGTCTACCACTGCAACACACGCCTTGGGTATTTTTCCAGGGTAAAAAGTGCTACCACAGTTTCACATTTTGTCTCCACTTTTTCCTATTCTGTGCAGTACTCAACAGAGTACGTATGTATTTTCTGTTGTGTTTCTCTTGTGTTGTCATGGACATTTCCAGTCTAGGATCCAGGAGCACAGGATCAGACATGCACAGCACAATTTTCCTTT
Organism: Ciconia boyciana; assembly: GCF_034638445.1. Lineage (NCBI taxonomy): Eukaryota > Metazoa > Chordata > Aves > Ciconiiformes > Ciconiidae > Ciconia > Ciconia boyciana. Next base: position 43,745,327 of record NC_132943.1, on the reverse strand, counting down.
TTCTGCCGTATAAATTGCAGTCATGATCTGAAATACTCTGTCGTCATTCAGCAAGGGGACATTGAGTTGCTTACCTGTAGGTTACTCCACTTTCAAAACAAGGCTGGAAAGGGTCCATCAGAGATGTTCCCGCTGCTCTGCATGTTAACATGTTTCTGCCTCAGGCTGGAAAGGAAATAATCATTTACTTCAAACCTCCAGATGAATGTAGAGCACCAGGGCCAGATTTAGATGCAGTAGCTATGGCTTCCCCTGGTCTCTGGCAAACGTATAGCTGGCTCCTACAGCTGCGACCTGGCTTGGAGTATATTTAAGGAGAGCACTGCAGGAGGAGGGGGCCCTGAATAGGTGAGAAATGTCATGTCATCTGAGACTACAGCAGCTACGTGGGGGGATTTTGTGCTGAAGCCTAATGAGGGAGAACATTTGCTCCTTGTATTTTCCCCTGCAGATGAGATCCTTAGAGAGGACTGTGTGATTCTCTGCTTTCTCTCAATGGCTTTCCATCAGTGAAACATCTGTTAGTGTCTGGAGAGGCTTCCCTGTGGTGCAGGTCTGTAGTAGAAGCTGAAGCATGGAGCTGTTTCCCAAAAATTTGGCTCCCGTTACACTTCTCTAAGATGAGTCCACACAGCTATGGGGGTAACCCTGAACATGTGAATCAACACCAACAGACACACTGGTGGCTGCCCACATCTGCAGAGACCTGAAACACTGGCACCAAGAGCTGTGAACTTCCCCTGTGATGTGAAGATGAAGAGGAGGTCCTTCTTTGCACAGGTCCACCTTGTCCATGCAAGATCTGCTGTAGGATCTGTGGGAGGACACACTGATGTGCAGGGATGATTATACCTCTTTCACCTTACCCAGATATTTCTAATGGGATCAATGGGACTACAATGAGTCTCACCTCTGGAGGACCTGGCCCATAGTGTTGTGTCAACTGTCCCCAAATGCTGGTTGTTTAAAAGGCTTTTGGAAGCCAGACTTTGGCTCCAAAGTCACTTCAGTGGTTTTTAAAATGGCATTTTCCCTCTATCCCAGTGGTTTGGAGAGGTGGTTATCCCAACGGGGCACACCGTCAGTCTGCCAAGGTGCTTAAACACTGAACAGCCAAATTCTGGGAATACCGAAAGGTTACTAGAGTGAGTCTGCTCTAGGATATGGAGCACTTGTCTCTGGTCTCTCCCATTATTACCTTAGTTCTCTGCCATGCTGCTTTTCACAGTATAGACCACATCATGAAACACATGAAACACAAGAGTGTTTTAAGTTTGCTGTTGACTTCCCATGACCAGTCAAACCCCCAAAACAAGCAAGGAAACCTCATTTTCCATTTCCCAACCCTCCATCACAAAGCTGCGCACCTCCTAATGGCCTGCATTCAATCAGAGCCTCCCATCAGCTCCTGAAGGAAGGCAGCTGTTAGAGCACTCAGCGTTACTGTGTTCAATCACCACATCAGAAAAATGTATAAAATAATGAAAGGAAACTGCAAGGTCCTTGTCGTTGCCTGAAAAAGAAAGGCTTCTGTCATGGAAAGCCATGCTCTCCACGAAAATTCCTGTATTCGATTTTCCGCTTGACAATTTATTCTGAGTATCAAAGGCTCAAGTGTCTCCTGATAATTCCTTCTGGTCGGGGAATAAGCATCTGCTCTCTCTGATTGCAGGTCACTTCTCTCGTGCAAAGCTTGACTGAGACATGCCTATCAAGGTCAGAAATGAGGCTGAGCTTGCATTGTTCATCTGAAAAAAAACCCAAACCAAGCAGCAGAAAAAGAGATAATAACATGCCTTTAAAATGGACATGGATAATGTGTCTTCTGTTGTGATAATTATGATGTAAAGAAGAGTCAACTGTAGCATTCTAATGCATTAATTACTCATTAGTCGTTAGGTTTATGTATTTTTGCTGGATGGAGATGCTTGGATGGAAAATGGCCTATTTGAAAGGCTGGGAAGATTAAAGGTTTAGAAAGAGGAGGGTGAATACGGTGTGATTGAAGCATAAAAATAGAGGATTCCAACCAAAATAAAGCACTCAGTTATCAACAGGACCCCAAGCAGATTGTTGGTCAAGAACAGCTTTTGCACAAACATCATCTGCCTTCAAAATGCTTGGAGGTGACATGGCTGCAAAGTGTTTTGGCTTCTGGGGCTGTAAAAACCTGGGGTCTGCCAGTTTACCCATCTGCTGCTTGCAAGACTGTAAAAAGAAACTTGAAGAATCATCACCTGCCTTGCAGAATGTCCAGTCCTGATGTGTTTGCTAGGTGGAGCCTTTTCTTTCCTGCTTTTGGGCTTTCACCTCTGCAAGCTGTTCCACAGTCATTTCCAATGACAAGCATCCCCCCTGAAAAAGCACATGCCAGGCTTTCCGTGTCAAATCAGCAATAAACCTCTCGGGGAAACAATTTCCTCTGTGACATTTGTGAAGGGAAATTCTGCCCGGAAGGAAGCACTGGCAGGGTGAGTTCCTGCACGGCCCTGAATGCAATGAGCTGTTTAAATTGCTTGATGCAGTGGGCAAGCCCATCACAAGCACCCTAGAGGAGGGAAAAAGGCATTTCTGAAATACTTATCTTTTTTAAGTATACTTTTCTTTTTTTTCTCGCACAAAACGATGTCTCTGATGGACTCCGAACCGAGCGTGGGCTGAACTCCATCCTCTTTCATCTGGATCCCGGAGGCGTTCTCACCCCCTCTCCCTCCACCTCCACACCCAGTGTCCTTGCCAAGTGCATTGGGAAGAAGCTCCAATCTGGAGCACAACAGCATACACCCTGGAGCTAGCTAGCTAGCTTGAGAGACTACTGATGAGCTACTTAAGTGCTTCCCTTTTGTTCCTGCCCAAGATTTGAGGCTCCATCTCCCTGTCTTAGCTAAGTGGAGATTCAAGAGGCAGAAGAGGACCTCCAGTGGTCTCTCCCATGTTGATGATGAGCTATTCCAGTGGGCCACGGGGCTGGTCCCCATGCATCCCTGAAACACGAGTGTCTGTGATGGCAAAATGAGCAAGCCACAGTCTGCACACCTGAGCAAGCCAGCAGAAATAACATGGCCTGTGGCAAGAGGCTGCCTCACCCCAAGGGCTGACCACACATGTTCTGGTGTTACCCCAATGCCTGGTCCAGCTGCAAGCCCAGACTTGCTTTGGTCAACACGCTGTGAGTGGGCGTGTCTGCCACCCACGAGGGCCCATTGGTATTAGATCACACTTTGTGATCTTGAACAGTGAGAAACTAAAATCTCCTGCAACACATATTGCCTGTACAATCCAGTTTAGGACCTAATGACGCAAGAGGGAAAGTACTGTGAAGGGAATTTAAAGCACAAAGTCCTGAGGCTCTCCTGAGTCAAATCTACATTGCTCATCCCTGGAATGACTACAGAAGGAAATTCCTAGTGTTGAGCCATGAGACGCAGCAGATCGTACGCCTACCTGCCAGGGTTAGTAATTTACTGGGCATCGGCAGAGCACAGAGCTGCTCCTGTAAAGCCATTGACCACCTCCATGGTATTGTCCGTGAGGACTTTAATGCTACAGACAGTTTCTGATGAAATCAAGCAACAGAAGACAAGGAAAGTAAAAATGTGTGTTCCTTGGAGCAGATCTGCACTTTGTCAGCTGATGATCGATCTTCGCTATCTCTTAAATAAATACTCAGTCCTTTGATGCTTTTAGTTCCCAAACTGTCTTAAGGGTGAAGCAAATGATGGCTTGGGAAAGTCAGTTTTCCATATGAAAAATTAAGTCCTAGCCAGGAGGATGCTTGCTTGCCTTTCAAACACACTTCTCACATTGGCCAGCAGTGATTTCTGAGACGAGTGACACGCTGGATACGCGCAGGCTGTGTACATGGTGGGCTGTGGTGACTGTCAGTGGGCACCATGTCCTGGATGCTGCTGCTGCTGCTGGGATGCTGCAGAGGTGAGAAAGGAGAAAATTCCTTGTCAGATTGTGTCATTCCAGCTTTGGGGCAGTGGCCAGCTGGAGAGGAGGGTAATACATTTGCTCCAGTCAAACAGCCAGCATGGATAAAATATTAAATATATGGCTGGGGGGACCTCAGCCACAGTTGATGCCATGCATTTTTAATCAAAGAAACACGTGTCACCATGCAGCGGGGTGGCACATGCTGCTGGGGAGATGCTGCTCTGCATCCACAGCCCGCTGCAGCCATCGGGGTCATCCCGGGAAGCGGAGGGGACCCTGGAGCATCGCCAGGCTGCAGAGCTGCTGCTGCTGCCGCTGCTTGTCCCAGGGGTCGTATCTTCTGCCTCTTTGATCTCCCTCTGACCTTTGCTGTTACAGCTGGGAAAACTGATCCTATCGATTTTATGGGGATTATGATTTTCTGTAGATTGCCCAGAAACCTGCTAATTGTGCACACAGCTATTTATAGTGTCTCAGAGTGGGAGTCAGAAATTTTTGATGGCACGAGAGGTTATCTGCACACACATCTGTGGAGATGACACTTCTGTATTTTCTTTTAAGTGATGGTAGGAGACATTTCAAGGTGGACATTTTCTATCCAGTTCGAAAGATCTCTGAAATTTTCTGCCCTCTTTCAAAAGAAAAGACATCATTTTCCGCTGACCTTCTGAAATTTCTTACTGGGAAAAAGCCGTCTGTTTATGGGGGGGAACCGAACAATAATTTGGGGTCAGATCTGCACCTGGACAGGGTTCAAGACACCATGAGTTTGGTCTCTCCCCTCATCATGAGCAGCTAGAGAAAGGTGTCAAGTCTGAAAAAGGAGGTTTAGCAGCTGCTCCATAATACAGCCCTGTGTCCAGCCATGTGACTGCATTTCACCCTCCCAGGCAGCCTCTGACTCTCCATCCTCCTGCATCTCCACCCTGGCGTTGGGTCATCCGTATCTGCAGCAGGTTCAGGTGGTAAAGCAGTGGAGTTCAATGGAGAGAGCACCAAATGGAGCCAGCATGCTCACTGCAGTCTTGGTTAATTTGTTTATACAGTGATGGTCACACCATCTCTGCTGGCTCCTAGCAGCTTGGTTGAAATGTAGGTACTAAACCAACCAGCTAAAGCCACATCTTGTGCTAAAAAATGCATTTGTGCCTGTACATTTGTTCCTTGCATGTCCCGTGTGGGTCTTCCGTGTCTCCTTGCCTTCGCTGAGAGAGGAAGTCAAAATAATTTTAGGTGCATTTAATAATTGAAAGCTTGGACACAAAAAAATCAGGGGTTTATTGGAGCTATTGCTACAGGATTCTGCACCTTCCCACTCTGGCCCTGGATGCCTCTGAGCTATTTGCTCCTTTCCTGGCTCCTTTTCTGCTTTTCCTCCTGGTGAAATTAAAAAGGAGCATCACTTGACCGATTTGGTCTAGTCTTGAACTCTGCAGTGCCAGTAAATATTGTTTCAGCAGCATCAATCCGTCGTACTGAGCCCACTCAATACCTACCCTGAGCTGCTGTTCCAGTCGTAGTGCTTTGCAAAATAAGATACTGCCTCATCACAGATGCAGCCCACTGACTTCTTCAGTGAAAGAAGGGATATATTTTTTTACATGCATTGGGTTAAATGTTTGCTTGCAACAGCCTGGAGCAGTCATTCAGAATATTTTAAGAGTGTCTTTCATACTGTCTGAAATACCTGGCAGTGCACAAAGGCCGAAAGTGGGAGTAATTGACTGCAGGATTATTCTATACTGCCTGAAATAAAAGTAAAATGGCTGTGACAGGAAGTCATATCTACACCGTAAGGTTCCTTGAGTCTTTTGGTGTAATTAGCCACTATTACCCAGGTGCCATGAGGCAGTACTTCAGCAAATCCCACGTTGAGTTGGAAATCATGGGCTAGAAGAAGATAATCAAGATCTTGGAGACTGGGAGCTTTTGAGATTTGTAGGGGCATGGTATTTGTCCTCAGGCAGTGACTCTTGGAGATGGATCTTGACGGGGAAAACCTCCTGCAAGAATATCAGAGGAGTTCCCATGAACTTCAAAGGCTGGCAGTACAGGTCCTGCCTGTGCCGCTCCGATGGATGCAACAGTTGTAGGCTGTATGCATTTCATAATGTAAGTCCTTTTGAACAGCATATAGTCACCTGGGATCTTTCTGATTCCTGGAAGATGGATTCCAGAGCCCCAGTGGTATGTCAGACCATGCCTGTATCTTGAGTGTATTCAGAGAAACTTCTGAAACACCTAGAAGCTGTTTTACAGGACTTTTTCTTCTCCCAGTCAGATGCTTGTCTCTGTCCCTCAGTCATCTCTGAGAATTGTATTAAATCAGCCAAGGCTCATAAAGGATTACAAAACCTTGCTGAAAGCCAGAACTCCTTGTAAAATGGAGAAGGTGTGTAAAAAGAAAAGGGGTGGGTGTGGTGAGAAAATGGAAAGAGGAGTGTCTCAGCTAAGAGGAGAAAAACCAACACCTTCTCATCTGTAGAGGTGTATCCCTAACAAGGAATGGGAGACGTCCGTTCATGTGGGTGGATAAAGGGAGAGGAAGGGACACTTGATGACACTCTAGGAAGGTAAATCACAAACTAATTAGCTAAATGCTTTTTCATCCAAAATGTCATTAGCCTGAGCAACCTAGTGCCAAGCAGTATCACTGAGGCTGAAAGTGATGCTGAAATCCAAAATGGGCTTTGCAGAGTTTATGGCAATGGGGATTCCCCACATTTTGAGGCAAATATGTGTTTAATACATGAGTTTTTGAAAGGGATTTGACTTCTGGTATAACCTCTGGGTCAGTGCAGGTTAGCTGTCTCGGGCACAGCTTCCTTGGACGTGTCTCTGAAGGAGATGGTGCTGCTCAGAGTGACTTTGAGAGCAGATGCACTCACTCAGGTGGAGCACAGCACTAATTTAGATTGACAATGTCTCTGCTTCTCCTAGCTAGGCTGCAAATGGGTGGTCATGGATGCAACCAAATGAGAACACGCTGCAGGAGTGCGGGTTTTGTGCTGGCTCTTCATGTGCTGCCTTGCATGTGTGCTTTGACTGCCTGACTCCCAAGACCATGCATTGCTAAGGAGACTCTTTTTACAGCAAAGGATGAGTCTTTGTAGTAGTAAAGGGTTAGCCCCCGAACTGGTGTAGATCAGAGTAGCTTCCTGGACCTTGGTGACCTCTGCCATTTTACAGCCACCCTGTTGCATTTTTCAGGCTTTGCTTCATTTGAACAGCATGCCAGGCTGTAGTTAGGTGAGCACCTCATCCTCAGCCACTTTATGAAAGATGTCTTTTCTGCTAGGAAGCAGGAGATAGATAGGTTACAATTGGAGGTACTTTCAGTTTTTGTCTTTTGTGGTTAGCACTGCTTCTGCTTGGCTCAGTAAAGCAGGGCTTTGGGCTTGGAGGTAGGAACTAGCCTTTCAAAGGCAACCCATGCCCATGCAGGTCTTCAGACGCTAAACAGCACAAGAAAGTCTGCCCATGGCCACAGACACCAGAGCATGCATGTCTCCTGTCCTCAGCAGGAGCAAGCGGTACCCAGGGAGCAGCCTGTCCCATGGCCAGAAGTTGGGTGTGCGACCAAGCGTGCATGTTTGCGGCTAGTGATGCTGTCCTGAGCAAAAACCCGCATGCAGAGGCCCCAGCAGAGCCTGAGGATGCTGTAGAGAGGCACACTGGGGGCTGGGAGAAGGGACTCCGCTGAACAGGCTTGAGAGGAAAGATGGGTGTAGGCAAAGGTGGGTTTAGCTCTGGAGTGGCTGATGCCAGCCAGCCCTCACCTGAAGATGCACGCTGAAATGCCTGAGAGCATCATCACCTTTCAGTGAAGCCCAGCTTCTCACAGGTCCAGGGACTGTGGGAGGACCAGGGCTGTGCCTCAGGACGTCCCTGGACACGGCAGGGAGGGAGGGTTGGAGGGTGATGCCAGGCCAGCAATGTTTGGTTGCCCGCTGAGGAGCACAGATCTGCATCTGCTGGTGGAGGGGTCAGACCGGAGCATTCAGGTGGCCCTGGGGGACCAGCGTTTCTGTGACCCGGCAGACTGCCTGACCCATAGCCCAGGGGACACGGCAGACTGGGTTATCCCTAGCTATTGCTGGCCATGCCATCCTGTCCTCCCACACCTCCCCTTACCTCCTCACTTCCCACCTGACCTGCCAGGTTAGTCTGTGGAGTCTTGGCAGATCCAAGGCCCTATGGGAATAATATCCACCGGCACTAATGCAATTAGGACAATTAAAGAATATAATGATGGTAATAATGATGGGCAATATGGAAGCAGGCATGCAAACCATCTACGGAGATGTTTCCCTTGAAGGACAACTCCTTGAGAACAACCTTTCTATGAGGCACGCTGGTTTGCCAGGCTGTTAAAAGCGTATTTGTCATGTAGCACTCCTTTTATCTTAAGATCTTTCTCTTCTTTTCAGGATAATGCTTTTATTATGTGACTTAAGGAGAGAAGAAAGTGTAAATAAGCCAGACATGACTTCTGTAGCTTGGAAGGAGCTATTACTTGACCCTGTAGCTTAATAAAAATGCTTTCACTGATTTTTATTTTTATATTTTTATAAAGGTAGGCACTGATCAGTGCTGCTGATCGAAATGTATATAGCAGCTTTCAGATTTCCTCTGAGCTTCAAGCTCTTCTGAAAGCAGGCCATGAATTATTAAGGCAGGCGATTACCTTAACTGGAATGTATGCGGCTGTTTCATCAGCGAAGTTGGGGATCACTCCGAGGGGCGGACAGGTTTCCCGTGGAGGGTTAGAAACCCGAAATGGTAAGGCTCTCCTTGCTTTCTCTGCCTCTTACGGGAAGTCTGCAGTAGCTTACAGAAGCTTCTGCTCCAGGTCACTCCGTCCTGCTCCAAAGTGGAAACGAAGTCTTCAGGTTGGATGTTTTCACCTCTGTGTTTTCAGAACTTCCTCCTGAAGACTCTCCTTGGCACTGCATTTTTTAAAAAATTTTCTTTTTGCCCGGACACACATTTATTTTACCTTTCTTTTTTATTAAGATATTAGGGTCTTGGGTGCCTCCCTCTCCTTGGTGTGGAGTCCTCCTGGCCGCAGCCCTGGGGTGCTCGGGGCAGGAGAACCCTAAGCATTGCTTTTCCTTGCTCTCCTTGGGTAATGAGTTGTTTGTTAGAGCAGGGTCATGATCCTTCTCGCCTCCCTGATGGATGCCTTCACCATGGACCACTGGAATTAAAGGGCGAGCAGAAAGGATGTAACATCCCCATGGCTTTCCTGAGAGGTGGACAAAGTGTGTGGGGGTCCGTGCTCCAAACGCCTCAGGGCACAGTCCAAAACCCATCTCAGTCCCCCCCAAAGGCAGCAAACCCGTCTCTGGTGGGGCAGGCATCTCTTCAGCCCAGTTGCTGCTGCGATAGGTGTCCATGTGCCTTTGGGGAGGTGGGCTTCAGACCTTGCTGCCCACCTGCCCGTTCCCAAAACCTCTCGCTGGTCTGGGGTGGGGAACCCTCACTGCCCCCCCTGAGTCTGGACAGGATTTGGGTACTGCTGTAGAAATAAGACACTGAGACCGAAGTTGGCAGTGCCGAGGCTCCTGTGTGCTCCTCTTTAAGCACTCATACGTCTCTGCTTCGAACTCCCCAGATCACCTTCTGAATTCATAACCGAGAGAAACATCCGACTCTGCATTAAGTCAAAGCTGTCCCTTGGGCCTCATAGGTGGTGATAGGAACATCTCAGCTCCCGAGTTTATACTCTCATAAATCTTGAAGAAGGTGATTTTTCCTTTTTTTTTTTTTTCCTTTTCTCTCTCCTGGCTTTAATTACCAGCCGCAGGCATCGCACTGATGAACAGCCCAGCGCAGGGCACACTCTCCTTGCCGTGGCCAGAGCACGAACCCTCCCCACCAGCAGAGCCCAAGCAAAGCCGTGACAGTGGGTGTCCTTGCAGAATTGCTGAAATCCCAACCCCTGCAAAGGTTTCAAGGACTCTAGTTATAATCTGCAGGGATTGCGCTGCTCCTTTGGGAGAGCCAGGGGTTCGCTGAGCAAATCTGGGCGCAGACCGTGAACGCAGTCTTTTTCTGCATGGCTTTCAGGGCTGATCCTTTCCTGATGATGGTGTTTATAATCTTTGCTAACAAAAAGTGGCAGGGGGATGGAGGAATAGAGATCATCCCCATGACCTCCCTCCTCTGGCATACAACTAGGTTGGCTGCTGGCATCGGTGTAGTAACATGAGAGCCGGTGAGGATGGCGTTTCCCCAGGGCCAGGCAGGCTGCGGGCTCCATCCCAGTGTCGGTGATGAGAGACTGGCAGCAGGTACAACGCACACTAAAGGGATACTGGATGTCACGCCACTCTGTGCAGCTAAATTAAAGGGCTATGTGGGCCATAGCGCAAACTGCTTTGTAGGAAAGCCTGCTAACCGGCTCGGGGCAGCAGCAAGGCAGACGGTGCTTCCCACCATCTCCTTTCTGCTACATCCCTTCACCCCATGTCATTTTCGTTCTGGTGAGCAAATATTTCAGGCTGCCAATTGTAATGGCATCCTGTGCGTGGTATCAGCCAACCAAGGGCTCCAAAGCCTGCCGGTGCCTGCTTTACCTCCCCTGCAGCAGGTACCGCCCTGGACCTCAGCCTCCTGATCCGTCCCTTCTGTGGATGCAGGCTGGTCCCCAAACTCTGGTGAGGATTTGCCATGGTTAAAGGGCAATGATAGATTGAGAAGCACTCTGTGCTGCTTTACTCTGCACCTTGCACAGATCAATTTAGAGAGGGATACGTTTGATTGCAAACCCATTTAGAATTTGTTTTCATGGTTTTACGGTCTTCCTTTGCATTAAAGTGCTACAACGCTGCAGCCAGCCACTAAAACCTAAAACCACCCATAAGAAAATATACATGAAACGAAACAAAAAAAAAAACGAAACCCGCGACTCGGATAAATTAAGTACTCCAGAGTGAAACACAGTATAATACAATAGAAACTATTATAAATCACACCGAACCAACAAAATCAACATACCAATATCTGGTTCGCCAGCACATACTTCTCAGATAAAAATAAACTGTTCTTGGAATGAACCCCTGCTTTGATTTATATCTCGCAGTCCAAGTACACACAAGGAGGATGTAAAATCTGCTAATATAAATACCACTGGTCTAAAGCTTTTATCAGATACTTTCTACCAGGAAAGAAAAGGCTCTTTTTTTCCTGCTCAGGTAATTATTGTGTTCCTTTAAGCCAAGCTCCCATGTTTCCTCCTTTTTCAAAGCTGTAATCCTGGGTGTGGGCCCCACACAAAATTACCCTGGTGCTCCTTGCCAGGGAACATCTCTGAGCCATGAGCCTGGCCAGGCTCAGAGGAAGGATGGTCGTTTTGTGGGCAAATGCGACGGTAACTAAAGGCACACAGTGGCCGCAGGGGCCAGGAGCCACAAACTGGGACTTAGACCCTCCTTGCAGAGACTGAGCCCCTCCAGGGTCATGCCCAGTGTGTGTGGGTTGGGGATTTTGGGGGAGATGCTTGGGAAGTGCCTGCTGCCAGCGAGGTGGTGAGAGAGCCCAGCTCTTTCTGCATAGCCACGGCATGACCGTGCTGGTCATCTCGGCGTGTGCAATACGCTGTACGTGAAGGAGGCATCTCGCCACCCTGATTTCGACCCAGGGAGTGAGGCTGCAGGGCTGACGACGGGGAGAATATCCTTGAACTGTAGGTACTGGTGCTTGCACCTCGTCTTTTCGTAATGCAGTGGAAACGTTGTCGAGCTGCTGGCTTTTTGAATGCTCACTTCTTTCTCACTTGATACTGGGCAAACAATCTGTGATTAATAATTTATTCTGCGAATTTTGCCTCTACGGCTGAAATCTAATTATCCAAGCTGTAGACTAGCCAGGCTTTGGAAACAGCACATGAAATGGAGAGTTTTTTTCCGGAGTTGCCATTTACCCTTTTTCAGTTGCATTCTCCTTGGAGAGGCAGCTGGGATGATGGGGCTTTTACCTTCACTTTACAGAGCTGTACTCAAACTTCAGTCTTCTCACCATGTCCGCAGTTCAAAACTATTTGCGAAGGCACCTCAGGGAATAATTTGTGTCTGTTGCTCTTGAGCGGCCAGTTCAGTGCAGAAGTTCAGGACGCAGAAACTGGAAAGGGAGAAGAGGATCCTCAGATGCCCACGTGGGAGAGTGTCTTGTGCCGCGTGGCAGGAGCAGCGTGCGGATCTCAGTCCATGCCGTTCCCCATCCTTTTCCACACCCGGCAGGCTGGAGGAAGCGTTGGCTTTGGCAGCACATCTGCCTGGGCATCGCCTGCCTCTGTCTCTGGTGCCCGCCCAGGGACCCCTGCTTCGTCCACGTGGTGCCTCGCTGCTGGACGTAGACAGTCACAGCAGCGCTGCCCTTCCTAAACTTGTCCTGGCTCAAAGGCTGGCTGCAAATATCACTGGGAACCCAGTGGGGCTCTGCCTGGCTTTGCCTGCTTCGATGATTCCGTGATCAGCCCATCTGCCTACCAATCAGGCATAGCTGTGATGCTCCAGACAACGTTCGCTGCCTCTGCGTGATGCCAAATGCCAAATAAAACCTGCCTACAGCTGACACTCCACCTAAATCCAGGGTGGTCTCTGGCTCTGAGGGCGGGGCCGGAGAGTTTCCCAAAGATGCACAGACCAGCAATGCTCGTCACCCCAGTATTTTTGTCACTAGGACCCAGGAAGGAGGGGTTTTGTGATTTGATGAAGATGCACATGTAGCCTGGAGCTGCTGTTTGTCCTGCATCGGGGCAGCTCTGCTCCACAGACCGGACTGGGGACCTGAAGCATCCTCTGAGCAGCCAGAGCATCTCCAGCATGCCTGTGGGAGCTCTCAGCTCCGTTCCTAGCTAATCCCATGGGCCCGTATCAGAGTTTAGTGGTCAAAAAGGGCTTCTGTCTGGTGTAGCACTGGAAACAAAATAAACGTCATTACACAGATACCTCCTGGGTTGGATAATTCAATCTGCTGGGCATTTTACAAAAGGCTACAATCAGCATGCAATTGTGTATCTGGGAAATAATGCACATGCAATGCTCTGGAGACCTTCCCGGTGTAGCTCCATGGCAATGCGGAAATGTCTGCACTGACCACTCTGAAAAACACTTGTAGTTTATTTAAATAACAAAGGCATGTTGCATTGTTCGGTAATGAAAAAATAACATTTCTGGATGCCCAGGCTTGAAAACGAGCGTCCAAATGTTGTGGATCAGATAAAAAAATATGACTTTGCCTTCCTCTGTCTGTTTTTCCCTTTGAAGGTTGCGCTGCCAGGCCATTTGGCATTCCTGTGTCCCCTGCCCACTGAGCTTTCCTGATCCACCTAAAACCTTTCTGGAGGTATAGCTGTCCTCGGAAAAAATAAAAATCTCAATTTTATTCTTTTCCAATGAAGATACTTATTATTCTTTCTTTTATTTTTTTAAAGAACATGGGCAACTTGGGGTACACAGACAGGATTGGTTTCTCTTTTGCCCCTTCCTACCCTGCTTACCTTTGCTATTTTTTCAGATAAGTCTTCCTTGGGTTTCTGACCTCGAATCAATTTTTACTCAGTGGCCTGCAGCCAGGGGAGGGACTTTGTTAGCTCCGTGGCTCGGGATTTACAGTCATGGGAGCGACTTTTAAGCGCTGGCATTGGAAGTATAGTAATTTTCTATGGCCTCGTGGTGTTTGGAGCAGTAGGGCATGATCAGCCACATCCAGCCCCGCTGGAGGCGGCTCTTTTCTGGGCACGGGGAGGGATGCCTCGTTTGGGTCAGGTTATACTGACATTACTGGGGCAGAACTTGCATTCTGCGGCTTCTCTGATTTACTGCCAGACGGCACAGCTCAGTGATGCTGAGGCAGCCTGTTTAACGGGCTGAGGATACGCAGATCTCGCTTCGCAAAATTGGAATCACCCGACAATGCACAGGCGAACGCACCGCTTCCGGCAGGGGCTGTCCTGGGAGTAACACCGGCAGGCGGCAGCGCCGATTATTTTTGGTGATTTTTTTGGTGACTTCCCCTTTTTGGGTTTATTTTGGAGGCTTGTGTTTTTCTGTCGAAAGCAGAAGCCTAAAGGAAATTCAAGCTGTATCTCCCATGCCTGGGTTTGCCAGGTTAGGGGGAGGGACATGCAGAAGTGTAAAATGCTGTGGATCTGTGTCCAAAATAAAGAGATCAGAGCACACAAATCCTAGCCTGAACCCAAACTTCCTGCCACTGTAAAGCTTTCAAGAGCCCTTTGACTGTTTTGAATCCTGTCCTGATTAGTAATGATGTTTTTAATTGAAATTTCAAGGTTCATTACTGAACGCAGATTAATTAAATTGCGAGAAGAGATAATGAGAAATGTTCCCTTTGGACCCATAAAGGAACACACGTGTCCTAGCGGGACTCTCGCAGCCCGACCTGCTGCTGATCTCCCCCAAGAGCATCTTCCAGTGTGCGAGCCTGACGTGCCTTGCAGGGGTGGGGGACTGCATCCCCCCCGGGCTGATCGCAGCCCTGCTGAGCACCAGGCTCGGGGTGCACGCTTGGCACCTTGCAAAATCAAGCCAGCATCATTTGTAAGTCGGACTTCTCAGGTTTTACTTGGTCCCTGCTCGGGGAGAAGTTTGAAACCTGTGGGTTTCCCTGTGGGAAAGATTAATTGAAAACCAAGGCTGGGACCTTGAGATTTCCTGAGCTTGGGAGATGCTGGTCTGGCGTCGGGGGACTTGGTGATGTGGCTTGCTTGCTGGTCTGATGGGGATGTCCCCAGGCTGCATCGCCCCGTGCCAGTGTCACCCTGCTGTGTGCCCGTGGCAGGGCAGGAGGGCAGCACTCGTCAGTGAGTGCCCTCTTCCACTCCCACAAAATCAACTCTGTAACCTCAGCAAGCTCCTGGCTAAAAGTAAGGTGGGTCGGGGTTGTTTGGGGTTTTTTTTACCATCTCTTCTTGCAATGTGCACTCAGGCAAAGCCCTCCCGGGTTTGCAACAGCTTTGCATTTGGAAAATACGACTGGGAAGGAGCCGATCACAAACACCTCCCAAACATCTGTATTGGAAGAGGAGCCCTGCCTGTTTGTCTCATCCGGAGATCTCAAACGTGGTGGGATGGGAAGCGTTTCAGCAAAATCTGTGGGAAACCAGGACTGTGGTTGCATGGAGTCCTCAAGTCACCGGAGAGGTGGCCCTGCCCCTGCTTCCATAGATGGGGTTGTTTTTTGGGGTCCCTTCTGCCCCCTTGAGGAAAACATCTCCTATAGTGCTGCACACTGAGTGATCCTTGGTGGGCTTTGGAGAACTGGACATCCCTAGTCCAGAAAGTGCTTGCTTTCTTAGCCACAAATTCCATCCAAATTGGGTCAATTCTACTGTCTCTTTCCTGCAAACCTCACCAGAAGGTCCATTGTCCCTCCCCAACAAACTACAAATTGCTGATGAATTTCTTGCAGAGGTACGGTTGTCCAATGGCCATCTCTGTGCTCCTGAGGACAATGTGGGACTTGGCATAAGCCACACAATGTGGCATAGTACCTCACAGCCAGACTCATCACGGTCATGAGAGGAGGGTTGCAGAAACTGTGAAGAGCAACATGGTCTCCACGAGGTCTTCATGACCTTCGTTTGTGACATATATTCTGGAGAGGTCTGTGAAAATTAGAAAGCTTTAATTGGGCTCATATGGACCCTGGTAAAATCTCTTCTGACTGCAGTATGATGAAGCAGATAAAACAGCACTGAAGATATTATTTCCTGGAAGCTTTTCTATTTCTGTCAGCTCTTACTTGCTAGCTCTCCCCTCCCTGGAGGATGAGCTCTGCTTTCATACACTAGTGGGTTTTTATTTTGGCAAAAAAAGTGTGGGTTTTGGCAGAAAAAAGAGACAGTACATCAATGAAGAGGGGAAACCAATTTTTTTCCAAATGCTTCAAAGCTACCAGTTAAGGGTTTCCAAAAAGCTTTGGAGTAGAGACCAAGTGGATGCTGAAAGAGATGGGAATTGGCTCATATCCTGAATGACTTCCATTATTGCCTGAAAAAGCAACTGAGTTTTGTTTCTGTATTTGTGTAGACCACTGTGCTGGAGACTCCCCACTGAGGGACGGGGTTATTTTATCCAGATACTGCACATAATACTGAGAGACACTGACATGAATAAACCTCATTAGGGAACAGGCATGCACTTCAAGCCTGCAAACGCAGATGAGATTGCCCAGACCCTGCCCTACTTGAAAGGCTCTTTCATGGGACCGACGGCCCCGAAAGCGTGAGCATAATTGTTGCAGATGACTTTGTGCATCCTGGCTTCCCGCCATCCCCACAAGCCCCTCCGAGGCATGAGGTGCGCGAGGAGGCACAGGGCCGTGCTGTGGGACACCGAGGCACCCGGAGCATCCCGCTGGAGGAGTGGGTGTGATCAACTCCTGCTCCCGCATCCTTGGGCAGCCCCAGCTGGGGCTTGAGAGGGGACAGGTCTGGACCGCAGCGGCTCTTCAGGACTCATCGGTTCCTCCATGAGCAGGTTTGCTGGGGGAACCTGGGTTTTCTGGGTGGGTGAGCAGCAAGACTTGCAGGCAGCAGGGTGACCCCATCGAGTTCAAAGCAGCTTGGAGGACGGGAGCAAGGGGTGGCAGAAGGCCACAGTCCCCTGCTCATGGGGGGCTGGCTCACAAGCCCGCAGGAGGGAGGGGATGGGGCACGGCTGGCTCAGTCACTCTGCAGGCGTGGGAGGCTAAAACGGAGCCTCCTTTGGTGCTTGCACCCCACCGTGCCCTCTCTGCTGCCAGGGCCAGCTGCAGCCCCTGGCTGGGTGGAAAACCCACCTGTGCATCTGGACATGGCCTCAGGCCACGCGGCATTGTGGCATGTGGGGTTTAAGACCAGCACAAGCTGCTGAGACACGGCGCGGAGGTTTTGGGGGAGTGTCCATACTCTGCCAGCAGTCTGGATTGGATTATCCAGCCAAAAAGACTGCCCTCCTGATTTTTATTCATTTATTTTTTTCCAGCAGGACCAAGCCTGGGATACCACAATGGTGAACTCATGCACCATGGCCAGACAAAGCCCATGCTGAGGATGCTGCTGCACCTCCCACCTGTGGGACCACCAGGGAGACCCCCCAAAGCACTGCTTCTGTTTCTGTCCTCATCGAAAACCAAAACCCAAGGGCCTTTCTGTCTTGTTAAAATATGTCTCCAGGGGACAGGAGAACAGCTGTCTTTTCTTTTTCAGCCCCCGCCAAGCAGCATTTCTTATCTTGCAATGATTTTGTAGCTCATTAATAAATACGCCAATGGGAAGAGAATTGGGCAATGTTGGGCTTTGCCAGCCTCCGTGCATGGGGGAAGGCTGCTGCCTGCCCTGGGAAGCCTTGGCAGCAACCCTGATTTCCAGGGGAACATAAGCTGTCCTGTCATCCACCCATCAAAACCGTGATCCTGGAGGAGTGTTAAGGTGTTGTAAGCTTCCGTCTTCTCATCCAGAAGGAAATGACAATCCACCTGTGGCCGGATAAACCCCACCAAATATTGACTGGTGATAAATAATTGCACTCGTATCATTACCCAAATCACTGGCCCACTGCCACTGGGGACAAAAGCAAAAATACCTGGAGAGCAGGCACCAAGAGATGTTTTTGCTGCATGTTGTCTGAAAAGCAGAAGAGCATCCCTTAATACTGCGATGCTGTTGCAGGAGTGCAGCCTGTGTGTGTATTTTGCAAATAGCCAGTCCAGTCCAGTCCATAACACTTAAGCTGAATGTGGACTAACTAAAGCCTAAATGGAGACTGATGTTCCTATTTACATCAAGCAAGGTCTTGAATCTCTTTTAGCTGCCTTTTCTAGAACAATTCGTGGGTTAAGCCGCTGCCTCGCCAAACCCTGTGCAGTGAGCGTTTTTTATCCCCAAGTTTGCTTTATTTCCAGTAGACCTCTTAATTACAGCGAATTAAAAATTAAAAGAGAGGACGGCAGTGAGCAGTGGGTAAGCATTGTCAACAACTGGCCGTGACGCAGGTTACGTGACTGAATGCATCGCTCCAGAGATTGTATTTACACTGAAATAAAGATGGAGATAAACTCCCAAGAGGGTGAAAACCCATCTAGCTTGTTTGTGTTTAGTTAGCCCCCAACTTTTTCAGCGAAGTCACTTCCCCTTGAAAGATGCTGTTTAGTCAAAGCAGAGCCTTTTGGTGGGGAGGTATTAACAGGATGAAATCCTGTTTTGAGAATACTATTGGCAAGCTGTGCCATTGCTAGCAGAGTGAAATGCCGTGATCTTTCCCTTCAAGGGAACTTGGGTTTTGATTTCCTTAGAAACCCCTGACCTAAATGGTAATTACAAAAATTTCGAAAATCGGCTGAAACAAAAGGAAATGTTCTTGTTTGTTCCAGCACAGAGCATTTTATAGGGGATCTTTGAAATATTTTATTTTCCTCCTGAATGCAATGAAAATGAATGTGGAAATGCTAGGATACTGAGCGAAATACAAATTTGGGTTTTGACTTCCTCTGTGCTGACATCTGGAATGAGGATGGCCGTATGTAAACAACTGATCTTTAAAAAACACATAATCAAGCCAAATTCCTCTCAAAGCAACCCAGAACTTCTTCAGTCACCGAGAGGAGGGATTTGGGTTCAAAGGGAGACCCATCCACTTTCTTTGCTCCTCATGGTTGGAGATCACCAGCGGGAGCAAACTGTGCTCCCCCTTCCCAGGGAAAAGCCACCTACCTGGGACCTTGGAGTGAATGCAGCGAGATAAAGGGCGAATAAATGGAAATAGCAGAGTGACTGCCAATTAAATGCTCTTTAAAATTTAATCTGAACATTAAACCTAACAGAGATCTGCACTTACGGTATCTGCCCGCCGGGGCTGGCTCAAGTGTGTATTCCCCGAGCCCTGCGGGATCTGCCAGGGCTGGGCACAGTCCCTTTCAGCAGCACTTTTGGAGGTGCCGTGGGAGTCCTTGGGTGCAGTGGTTGCCCTCTCCAAGCCAAGGTTCCCAGGGGATCCCGCAGCTGCCATGCACCCCACAGCTGGGAGCATCTCTGCTCAGCAGCCTGTATTTCCTTCCCTGGACATCTCCAGCAGCTGGATGTTCTGGTCCTTGGTTCACTTGAGCACTTTGGGCCCTTTTATCCCCCAGTGGGCCCTTTTATCCCCCAGCTCTGGCTGGTGTCCCCACTGTCTTGCTGCCCCGCTCCTGGGCACAGAGGACCCAAGGGAAGGGGTCCTGTCTCTCGCTTGTAGGGAGCACAGCTTGCTGGGGAAAAAGGGTCCATGAACAGATGCAACAAGGGGAGCTGGGCATGGGTGGACTCTTCTAGGGCTGGTGACCAAACTGGGACTACCAGAGAGTATCCTTGCCCATCTCCCCTGAAGAAGGCCGCTAGTGGCCTGAGACTAGCACCCAAGGCATCATCTCCTGCCTTGCCCCCAGCCCAGGAGACGAGGTACTAACCACAGCCCCATGGCACTGGCAGGGAGATGCCATCCAACTCTGGGGACAACACAAGCAAGCTTCCAGGACCCCGTCACTGTGCTGTCTGCTGAGCTTCCCAAGCTCTCATGGGCCATGAGAAAACCTTTTCTTAATGAATGCTGCTTTGTGATAACCAAAATACACTGAGATGGCAGTTTGAAGGCTTGCGTTTTCGGGGAGTAGCTGTGGATGTAAAAATAAAGACAGATTGGAAGAAATGATGCTTCCTTTGTGTGAACATTTGGGGCAGCAAAGTCTCGTCCCACAAACATTCACAAGACCTGAGAGCTGGAAGGGCACGGGCAAGGTCACAGTGATAGCTCAGGCTGGGAGTTTACATTTTTCACCAATGTTTCCACTGGTGCGGTAACACGTTTTTAAGTTGCACTGTTCGCAGTGTTGTTCTTCTGCCATTAGATGTCTCTGTGTGCTACATGGAGCTGGGACAGGAGGTCACTCCTGGTAAACAAAGGTCACCAAGCTGGAGCTGGAGCAATGCAGAAGCCTGGTTTTTTGGTCTTTTGTCTGGTTTCTTTAATGAATGCCTTTTCTGTAGGAGAGACTGTGGCTCCACAAAGATGAAGCCGGTGCACTCATGAGTTTAGGTGGTCATTCTGTATCCATGTGGTTTTAGTGCTCGGAAGGTTATCTCCAGTGCTGCCAGACGGAGCAAGTGGCGAAAGGCTGGAGCCCATGGGGGTGTTTTGGTTATAAACTGCAGGATGTGACTGTTCAGTAACAGATTGCCCGGGTTCAAGGCATCACACAACACATCTGCACATCCAGTACCTCCTCATCATAACCTACCAACAGCCAGGAAGCGGGGAGATGCAAGAATATATTATTTGTAAGCTATCTACATTTTTTCAAGCACACCATTTGCAACGTGGTTTGGTGAGCTGTTTTGGCAAAGTTCTGCTTTTGTTGGAAGGGGCTCATCCCTCTGTATTTGCAACATGCGTGGGGCTTCTGAATGACAAATGAAGCCCCTACCTCTTAAACCTTTTTGCAGAGACAAGCTGTGCTGCATCCATTGCAGATACAGCCCCAGCCGTAGCAGCAAATACGATGCAGATTACGAGCTGTGCGTACTGCCAACACTCAGAGAAAGGGCCGTGCTCTAACAGCTCTCCAGGGGACATTGGAAACAGCACACGCCTGTCTGTAGCTGTGCATGATTTTTTCCACATTTGTAATTGCAGCCTTTTTCCCCTTTTGGTGGTTATTAATGTTGTTCGTTTCCTCAAAAATTACATCTGTTTAGATGTTAATTGAGTTAATTGTTACCATTCAGCAGCTGGAGCAGCAATTTAGCACCTGCTAATAAAGATGCTCGGTTTGAAGTTGTGTGAAAATGACCATATTATAGGATTGCTGTTGCACTGTAGTGCCAAAAGTGAGACTGGCAAAGTTAGCGTGCAGTAATGGATGGAGAGATGTGCTGGAGGGTGGTTTCTTTGAGCACAGTGTCAACTTTCAGAGTCAGAGATCGGTAAACAAGCTGAGCAATCATGATACAGAGACACCGAAGCCAGGGAAAAAAAACCCACAAAATAACAGAGAAAATACAGGTGCCAAGCACGGAGTCAACAATAAATACTATCTCTCTGTGCTGGTTTGGGCTGGGATAGAGTTAATTTTCTTCATAGAAGCTAGTATGAGGCTACATTTTGGATGTGTGCTGGAAACAGTGTTGATAACACTGGGATGTTTTCGTTCCTGCTGAGCAGTGCTGACACAGGGTCAAGGCCTTTTCTGCTCCTCACCCCACCCCACCAGCGAGTGGGCTGGGGGGCACAAGGAGCCAGGAGGGGACACGGGTGGGACAGGTGACCCCAACTGACCAAAGGGATATCCCACACCATATGGCGTCATGCTCAGCATGTAAAGCTGGGGAAGAAGAAGGAAGGGGGGACGTTCGGAGTTACAGTGTTTGTCTTCCCAAGCCACCGTTACATGTGATGGAGCCCTGCTTTCCTGGGGATGGCTGAACACCTGCCTGCCCATGGGAAGCAGTGAATGAATTCCTTGTTTTGCTTTGCTTGCGTGCGCAGCTTTTGCTTTACCTATTAAGCTGTCTTTATCTCAGCCCACAAGTATTCTCACTTTTACCCTTCTGATTCTCTCCCCCATCCCACCGGGGGGGAGTGAGTGAGTGGCTGTGTGGGGCTGGGTTGCTGGCTGGGGTTAAACCATGACACTCTCTTTTAGAAGAAGAAATACAGCTTATCTGTGACAGGCTAATTGGGTAGAATCAAAGGAGGGAAGAAATGTAAAAAAGGACTGACGGCACATACAAAGAGACAGTTTACTAAGTGTTTTCATGCCCAATTACGTGAAGACCTTTCTATAAAGAAAATGCAGGAGGTTCACTTGGAACGAAGAGGATGGTGCTCAAGCAGAGTAGCTCTGGGATGAGCTTAATGATGACCATGGTAAGCAGGGTGGCCATTTCACTTTGCCTCTGCTATGCCAGGCTGCAGAGGGACACCTGCCCTGCAGGAAGGATGGAGCAGGCAGCCTTGTGAGACCCCTGTGCTCAGGGACCATGCACGCTCTTTGGGATGGCCAGCCCACATGTGCAAGCAGTGGCGTGCAGGGAGGAGGGCAGCTCAGCGCAGTAGAAATCGCTGGTGAGGCTGTTTGGGCCATTGAGCCTTCTCTGCGATGCCCCAGGGAACGGCGGCCAGGAACCCCAGGCAATGCATCATCCTGTGCCGAGATGCTCTGTCCTGACTGGAAACTCTCAGCGTGATGGATACTCTCCTCCACCCCGAGTTACATTCTGGTCTCCTTCGCTGTCCGAAGCATGGAGCTTATTTCCCGCCATTCCAGAAATTTTTAGCTTTGCTGTTGCTGCCTAGCATCCTCCCGAGGATCACGTACTTCCTTATCACACTCACCGTGAGTCCTTGCTGAAGCCACGTACTGAAGCTACCTCTGCCTACTCTGCTTCAGGACCGGTGTACTGACCTATACGTAATTATAACCAACCAGCACAGCTACGTTTGAGGGCATACATGACTGTATTGAGTCCAATGTTTCCTTTGGCTGGGGTGAGGTCCCTGGCAAGGATGCAAGGTCTTACATTTTCATAATGTCATGCTAATCTTTCGTTGCTCTTATTTCACATAGAGGTTTACATCCACAGGGGCTCTGCAAGGAGAAGCAGAAATGCCCAGGGATCCACCTGGCTGTGTCACCATGACCTCAGCCAAGTCACTAAAGGCATTTGGAGAGAGGTAGTGTTTTGGGGAGAAAACCTCAAACATTGCAAGAGCACCCCCAGCTCAGCAGCCTGGCAGCCGAGCCGTGTGCTGGGATGCCCTGATGCTTCTCCTTTCTTTTCACTATAAAATTGTGCCACGCCATGGGGCATGCGAGCTCTTACTGCCTGCGACACCACCAGCAAGATGCTGCAGGTCTGGGGTCAGGGGAGGACCCCTTCAAAGCCCTTTTTAAAGCACGGAGCAGAGGAAAAAGCCGATTCCTCCGGAGGAAAGGGTATTTCGGAGCAGTGGGTGACTCAGAGCCAGCCTCCCTCCCACACAGCTTCATTATTTTGGCTCCCAGGCGCACACACATGCTCTCAGCGCTGCGCCGTCTCCCCTACACACGGAGACAAGGGCATGCAGGGGCACAGTGTATTTTGGGGAGCCATGCGTGGCCCCCCATGCCGTCGCAGCCCTGGAGCTGCACGGTGCCCATCCCCAGCACCACAGCACGGGGAGCTATTTCTGTGTATGGGGACACCAGCCCGCAGGGCGCTGGGTGGCATCCCCTTTTTTGGGGAGTAGAGCACTCCATGGTGTCCTGCACCCCCTCCCAGCGTGCTGGTGCTTGCCCCATCATGTGCAGTGAGCCTGGGAGCCACCCACAGCTGCCAGAGACCTCTCCATCCCTCCGTGATGAGACTTTTGGTGTTGGCACATGTGGATTTAAAAGAGAGCAGGCAATACCCTCTCACCCCCGAGCAGAAGGGTGAACAAATCCCACCCTGTTTCTGCCTGGAAGGGGTTAATGAGGTGCCTCCTTACCTACCCAGGCTGTAATCAAGTGCCCAATTAAAAACTGCTGGAGAAGAACAGCCTTAAAAGGAAGGGTAGGGCCCCAGCAAGGGTTTGGAGAGGTTTTTTGCAGTGATGGCTGAGGAGCAGGGGGCTGTAGACCAGCAAAGGTCATAGGAGAGCTGTAGTGTCAGCAGGGGCTGTTAATGTTCCCAGAGGCTGCTGGAGCAACACCAGCAAGTTTGGTGCAAGAGGTTAAGAGTCCTGTTAGTGTTTTTAGGCTGATAGGAGGGGAGATAGGTCCCTGGGAAAGAAGGAGGTGGAGACAGGCTGATATGTGGCTTGCTGGAAAAGTGAGAGAGTTGGGGCGGGGGGGGGGGGGAGTGTGTTTTGAGGAGCATTTGCTGCCCAAGGCTTCAGAGAGTGTGTAAGTGTGTGCTTGCCTGGTACATGGCTATTTGCACTAAGGTTAAATGTATAAGTAAAGGCTTTCTCCGCTGCTGCCCAGGCTGTTGCTCTGGCTAGCTGTGCTGTCAGGGATGGAGCAGCAGGAGGAGCATTGGTGTTGGAGCGTGGCCATGCTCTGGGGTGCGTGTTGGCAAGGCACTGCTGTAGCCTGGCTCTAGCAGAGCCTCAGCTGAGAAAAATGCTCCTCTTCCATGTGCTCAGAGCAGGCGTGCGTCAGCCTGTCCTGCTAGTGCCCCCCAGGCTGGAGAACAGCCTGATCCTTTCAACTCCAAAAGACCCTTGTTCGTGCGCCACAGCACCCTGCTTCCCTGCATGGCTGCTGGGGAGACCGGCTCGTGTCCCAGGTCTCCATCCACGGCTGCAGGCATTGCCAAAGCCTCCCTTGCAGTGGTACTAAATGGCAGCAGATTGAAAAGATAAGCAGAGCCCTCTGTGTCTGCACAGGCAGGCTGCAGCCTTTGATAACAACCCCATGTTGTTGGGTCTTTCTGCTCTAGCAGTGCTGTCCCTGTGCCCCGTCCCACCCTCCTGATGCAGGTAGCCCTGGCTCGGTCAGCCAGCACTGGGAAGCGTGGGAAGCCATCAGGCTCGTACTGGTGTGGGTCACTGGGAGGACGTGGGCTTGCTGATGGTTGTGTGTGCCTCTGGCAGCAGCATCTGCTCTACCTTCCTCCCATTGCAGCAGGTCTGTCCTCCTCACGGAGCTACAGGGTCCTGCACAGCAGTGTCCCTGGTATCGATGTGCTGTCATAGCTCTTATGATTGGGGATATCCCAGTGCTCTTCCTCTCATTTTTTGCATTCCCATTAGCTCATTTACCGGGTATCCAGATTCCAGATCGCTGTGCGCTGCTGACAGATGTGCCTGAAACTTGGCTTTCTTGAGACTTCTAGGAAGAGGCTGCAGGCCAAGGAGAGGGGAGATGGAAGCTCAGCCCTTGGACACCATGGCACAACCTCAGCAGCCAGAGGTGTTTCTTTAGTGTCAAAGAGGTGACCCTACAGTGCAGTGCAACCAGGGACTTGGCATAAAGTGTACCAGGAGGAGAGAGATCTGGAGTTGGTGGTTGGATGACGTACTGGGACACAGGGAGCCCAGAGTCGAGCTGGTGGGGAGGGTGGGAGAAGCTGTGCATGCGATCTCCCCCTGGCCAGGGCAGGCTGGCATGGGCATGATATGGCATTGGGGGGGAGAAGAGAATAAAGTCGCAGAGTGGGCAGAAGCCCACCCTGCTGCTGCTTCTCCCATTTCACCATCTTCTGGTAACTGCTGGTCTCTATTCCCAGGTAGCCCTTCAGCTGCCTGTGGTGGTCACTGGTGGTTTGGGCACTGGAGGTACTGTGTTGCTTGTTGTGATCTGCAGTAAGGCACTTCTTGCCTTCCTCCAGAAGCTGAACTCATAACATTAACCCTGCAGCTGCAGCAGCAAAAGGGTCCTCTGGATGCTCCCCGCTTTGCTTCCAGGAGGTGGGCAGGGCTGGCTTTCGATGCCTGTGTTTTCCCACTCGACAGAAGGTGTGGAGCTCCGTCTCGGGGCTGGAAGAGCAATCGCTCCTCCAGTGCTCCGCATCGCCGCTCTATTTCTGTGCAGCAGGGTGTTAGGACTTAGCATGCTAAAGATAAAATGGTGGAATTTAGTGCTCTCGAGTCGCTTGCATTCCAAAAGCCAGTATGAAATCCCTGCTTATGTTTAAATAATCTGTATGTTTGAGGAAAGGATTATGAGCCAGCGGAGGAGGCAGTGCTTTCTTCGTTTCCTGCAGGGAAGTGCAGAAGGGAGTCCTTGGGAAAGTCAGCTTGCTGAAGAGCAGAAAGGGCAACCCAGGGATGCTTCCAGCAAGCTCCACATGTAAGCGAGAGCCAGGAGACAGCTGCTCACAGAGGCAGGGGAAGCAATAAATAGTGAGAAAGAACATTTAATTACTTCTCACTCCTACCCGTCTGGGAAAGAAGATCTTTGATGCCTGCTGGAAAGGGACCCGTGTTCTGGTGGTTGTTCATTATTCTTCATCAGGTGAAGAACCAGCCTGAGTAACAAGGATCAGAGCATCCCTGCTGCAGCCCCTGGTAAAGCCTTGGTGAGACTGCAGGGTGGCAGCCACCACGGAGCTGCTCAGGTCTTGCTGCTGGGGTTGGCTCGCTAATAGCAAATATATGGCAAGTGGAAGGTTGTGCCTGAGCCGAGCTGGCTGGCAGAGGTCCTGGGGCTGTGGAGCAGGTGACCACACCAAAAGGGTACCTTCTGCCCCACGTGTGCAGGATCCACCCCTGGGGTGGCTGTACCAGCAGGTATGACCCTGTCTGTTGGGCATGAGTGTTGAGCGGAGTGCACGGGGGAGAAAGGCTTATACACTTCCCTTGCTTTTGATGGAAATGGAGTTGGTTGCTGCTGAGACGAAATGCCTTGACTCTCCCATTTGACACCAGGAAGCACTTGCCAAATTCAGCAGGGCTTTTCTGCCCACCACCAACCTCCTCCATCTGTCAGCCTACTCCTACCCTCCCTCTATGGCTACAAGGGGGAGAAACCAGCGATGGGTGCTGTTATGCAGGGCCGTTGCTCTACAGCTGGGTGCCTTTCTGGTGCCACCTCTGCTTTCACTTCTTTCCTAAATGGTAATTTGAGGCACACCAGGTAAACATCCTGTAATGGCTTGCTAATTATGGGCTGTAATAAATGACTGCACTCACACGTGGTAGAGCCAGGAGGAGTTGCCATGTGGCCGGCATCACAGCTAGGAAGAGAAGAGTATTGGCTTGCAATGAAACGGTATTTACCATGTAATTACCTTGGTGCTACATTGTAATTACAATGCAATTAAATGGTCAACAGGCACTGTCTAAACAAAGAGGACTCAAGTGACATCTCTGTCCTGAGGCTTAAAATATTACACTGTGGTAAAGGGGGGGATGGAAATCGTAAAGTATTGATGGAAATGTGATGGATATAACAACTCCCTGACTTCTCGGAGTTGAAGCTGACAAGAGTTGAGAAGGACTTGTTTGTGCTGCCCTGGAGAACAAGGGACCAGTGTTTATTGCAAAAGTAGAGATTATAAACTCAGTGGCAAGGCTGCATGCCAGATCGATGTACGCCTCTCTTGCCCGTGCTCCCCTTTTTCCCTGCTTACAGATGTGCACCACAGCGTGTGAGCCTGGAGATGCCCTTGGCTGCATGGGGAAGGGGTACCCCATGTTTAGCCCCCACACCCCATCAGCCCTAGATACCTGCTCCCGTTCCTGCTGACGGTTCAGGGACCAGTTGGTCCCTGCAATGCTGCACTGCCCATCCCGTTCCTTAGAGGCTGTGGAGAGGCCGCTTAAAAAGCAGCAGTGACTCCTCCACGCTGCTGTGTCGCTGCTGTTGTGTTCCCTGCGCTGTGACTTGTCCTCGCCTGACTCCCGTTACAACTAATTAGCACCTTGACATTTACACAGTGAGCGAGGCAGCCTTGATGTTTGCGAAAGAACAGAAGGCACATCTGTCTGCATGATCCATTTGAAGAGGAGGAACATGGCTATGTGGTGTTTATAGCAGGCAGTTGGGGGAGGAATTAATTTACAACATTTTTTGAATGAAAACAATTCCAATAACTTAAGTGCCCTCTCCCTCCCACGTCAGCTGTTTACAAACTGTTGAGTTGAATCTGTCCCACATGTCCTTTGAACCTACCAGTAACAGAGGAAAAAAATTGAAATACATCATGAAAAACTAATTTTGAAAAAAAAAAAAAAATTCCTGCCCACAGAGTTCAAACAACTTGTCTTGCTTTAGCTTATACCAGTCTTCATGTACTTAGACAAATGTCACCAGAACCAGACTTAACTGACTCCATTTTGCTCTTTATCCTCATTGAAGAGGAACGCAGTTGTTCCTCACTGTCTCTTCCCCCTCTGCACCCACCCTGTGAAGGTGCTTTGTGTCAGGCAGTGATTAACTTTGTTTGTATGGCAGCAGACCTGTGAAGTTTGAGGGCATCCAGTTGTCGTGGTGATGGAGCTGGGGTCCCTCCTCCTTCCCAACTCAGTTGCAATCTTGCCATGCTTGCCCTGTCCTTCCTCTGGACAGAGGCTATGCCTTGTGGTATGGACCATGGAGGCTTTCAAGGCTCTTAAAAATCTCAAAGCTTTACCTGGGGTGTGGAGTGAGGGGGAAAGCCCCCAAACCTACTGTATCATCATCTTAGCTCCTCTGGCCCGGCACCTATCCCTTAGGTGTTAATGCATCACAGATAGGCCAACTACTGCTCTCGTGTGACTGTAGGAATGGCACTACTTAGGGGGTAAATAAAATGCATGGAGGAGTGCAGCAGCGGTTGGCAGGCGACTGCCATGCAGTGCCAGCGGTACCACAGATGAGCCCTGCATCTGAAACTCAGGCTGCCGTAAAACAGCAGTTTCTTAGGTTTGCCCTGAATTCCTGATGACTTGTTCCTGCTTTTAAATGGCGGGGGGGAAGCTAATTGAAGGGAAAGAGTTGCAATTAAAAATGCTTCTTGTTGTTTTTTTCTTAAGGAGATCTCTGGCTCATTAGCATTGTGTAAGTGTCTCCTGTGCGATGTCCCTTGAAGCTTTCCAGAATCAAAGCTAAACTCTGCCCTCTGGTACTTAGCGATCTGCCGTAGCCATGCCAGATGGTGAAGTATGGGGGAAATATTGACTTCCCCACCTTTTTTTTTTTTTTTTTTTTGTAAGGAGGATAAAGGAAAGGCAAACCACTATCCCTGGCCAAAAATAAGGAGGGTGAAGTTGATAGGGTACCGCTTTTGTAGGGAGCTGATGGCTGTGGCTTGGGGTTCCCTGCTTGCAGGAGATGAGTACAACCCATTTGGTTGTGGCAGGGGTTATCTGGGATCAGAAGTCAGGGTGCTGAGCCCAGTGGGGATAAGCCCTCAGCTCAGTATGATGCTTTCCTTGGAGGCAGCAATGTGTATTTATCTTCCCACCCGAGCTTCTTCCAAAATAAAGATGTGAAAGCGTCCTTCTGGGCCAAAGTCAGGGTATGACCCAGCTGAGTTTGGGATAGAGGGTATCTCCAAATGCCTGTGGGAGGCCAGTGGGCCCAGGTGGCTTCAAGCATTTTCTCAGCCAGAAGCTGCCTGTTTCAAGGGAAAGAAGGTTTGAGGTTTGCCTTGCTCTCCCCTGGATTCATGCAACCTACAAGCCAAACAGAAATGGCACAAAAATGAGCCTGGGATGCTGTCCTTGGATCCAACTGCTTGTCCACTTGCAATAGGTATCGCAACAGTGAACCTGGTACTTTGCCATTGACTTCACTGTATCAGGATGTAGTCCCAAGTCAGGAGGGTTAACACAGCTTGCAGCCCCATCTGCCTCTTGGAGGAGAGTCCTGCAGAGTCTGAGAAAGGACCCACGTCTTGCAGAAGGATCTCAGCAAATCAAGTTATGGGTTGCTCTCGCTAATCCCTCATGCTTCCTTGGGTTTAACTTTTGATATCAATAGAGCATGGTGACCTGCTTTACAGGACCATGCTGTAGTTCTGGAGCTGTTTGGTACCTTTAATGCTGTAGTTTAGGATGCTGTACAACCTTGAAAAGTCTTTGAAGGTTTCTGCGTGTGTTTGAGGTGGAACCTGTGAAGTTCTAAGGACCCTGCTGTTCTGTGGGGTGGATTGGACTCTGGTGGCTACCTAGCCTACCTTCTGGGATTTATGCTGGAAAAGCCTGCTTGAAGGTGGGAATGCCCTACTCTGCTGTCCTTCATGTGGGTCAGACCTTGAGTCTCCCCTGAGATGGAAAACAGCATGTTCTTGTTCCACCCTCCCTGCACAAGGGTGGAAAGGGCTCTCATGGTAGTGCTGTCAGGACCAGCCTACCTGGAGAACAAGTCTCCCTTTGAAAACCTGGGCAGAATGACAAAAAGTACTCTTGCATCAGCGAGGCTGCGGTCCAGCATTGCTCCTCCACCTCCATCCCTACTCAGAGACAGGTCATCACCATGCTGCTGCAGAAATGTGGCACGGCTGAAGCAGCTCCTCCCAGCGTGATGAGAAGATGGCAGCGCTTTGGGCACGCTCCTCCTTTGCAGGTTTCAACAACCTGTTAGGGTGGCCCCTCGTCCTGTAGTAAATTGTGGTGGTTTTGCTCCCACCAGCAGCAGGTATCAGGAGGGTAATACAGATCGACCTACTACATCGTGGGGAAAACACCCTGCTATGGATCGCCAGGAGCTTCTCCCTGAAGGGCTCTGCAATGTCTCCCCTGCTCACCCCATCGGATGGCACACACAGCGATGTATGCAGAGGGCTGGGCTGATGTGGGATTGCTCGGCGTAATGATTTATATTGAGCTGCTGCACCCTCTCCCCCCACCCGTTGTTAAACATCTGTTTAAATACACGAGTTAACACATCTGCTGACAGCGCTTTGATTAAGGATAAAACTTTATTCAGTGGTGAAAGGTAACTTGAAATGCGCAAAAGGAGGGAAGATGAGGGGAGAAACATGTGCAGCATAATAAGAAGCTGAATTTTGAAGGCTCTGGGATGGCTCCTCTCTATTCCCCATCTTGTTGGCTGCTCCTAGGCAGCAGTGCCCATAGCAACACTGCCTGGTGCAAGCAAGGCTGCAGTGATCCCACGGCATCCCTGCTGCGAGAGGGACCTGAATTAAGGTGTAGTCTGCTGCGGCTTTCCCCCCAAACCCGGCTGAGCAGTGCTCGTGCCAAGCATCCCGTTGGGAGGAGGTGAGGGATCTTTCATCCATCAGGGCTGCTGAATGAGAGCTACACCTCTCCTGGCTGTGAATGCAGCAGATCTACAAACCTTCCTCTTTTTTTATTAGCAACTTTCCCCATGTAACCATGTTCCTGTGGGTTGGGGTTGAATGAAGAGAAGCTCCTGTTTTAATTTTTGCTGTCAGGAGTAACGGGTAAGTGTAGGAGGAGGAATATTAATCATACCCAGCAGGCATTCTTCAAACTTAGAAACAGCATAAGGAAGGAGCCCAAATGGTTTAAACATTGCGGGGACCATTTGTATGGGAGTCTCATGCTCGAAAACGTGCAGGATACTCTTTTCAGTTTTTTTTTTCACCCCAATTTAGTTTAAAGGGGAAGTTGTTGCTCTCCCACCTCCTTTCTGCAGCAGGGACCAGGGTTTGCAGCCCTGATGTGCCAGTGAGGTCTGCATTCCTCGGAGAGACAGGGGAGAGTTGTGCAGGGGACATCGTCCCTCCTGTTGAAAGCTCTGTCACATCAACTGGCTGTTTCTTTTCCTAATTCATTCTCTTTCTGGATGCAAAAGAAAAGGGAAGGAGTATCATGTTTTTACTATTCCAAATTTTTGCACTGGCATTGTAGCAGGCGCAGCGCTGCCACAGGAAAATCGAGCTTTTCGCCTCTTTGGAGTGGTGTGGGGGACCACCGGAGGTTCAGAAGGAACCCGAGTCACACAGTGGGCTTGTGGGTCCACCCTGTGAAGAGAGGGTTGCTTTAATCCCTCTCTTGAGTGTTGAGAGGCCCCCAAACCTCATCCCCCTGCCGCACAGATGTGCAGGCTTGCTCATGGCTCACCCATGACTGAGGACATCAGTCCCCACTGTGCGAGCCCAGGTGAACTTCAGCATCCTTATACACCTGTTTCCGTTCCCTTTTTACTTTTCTCTACCCCTTTTTTGGTACAAGAAGCCTCTGGGCAAGGGCACCCAGTGGATTTTTACTTTTCTGGAGGCTGTCTGTGTTTTATAACAGAGCTAGAAGCCTTTGCATCCTCCATCTGAAGGGTGTGGAGCTGGCTGACCGCCTCCACTGGCCACGGGTGTCCACGTTGACCTGGGGCTGGAAACCACCAAGAACAAGACGCCCTTATCCCAGGTGAGCCAGGGTAGAGGGAGTCTTCCCTGGGCCAAGGCACGAGGCATTGGGCCCTTCTCCCACCTCCTCTGTTCTGTTTTGTTAATATATCACAGAAGCCTTTCTCAGATCGGCAGGAGGCTACGAGGAACATCACCGCACTGCTGTGCAAAATTGCTATTCTCTTGTGTCTTGCCACTGCTGAAATTGGTTAAGAGCATCTGACTGGGAACCAAATTTCCTCTCCATCATCTCCTTAAGCATCCAGAAAAGACTGCTTGGCAGATTTTACCACGCCTCAAACATGGGCAAAAAAAACAAAAGAAAAGAAAAAAGATACGCGTTGCTCACAGAGCTGAAATCCTGCAATGAATTTTCTCAAACAAAACACAGTGGTCCTGGTGCTGAGCCAGTTTGTCTCGCTGGGCTCCCCTGAAGGGCAGACCTCAGATAGGATGCTGGAGAGCTGGGCTTTCCCACCAAGTGGGTTTCTGCTTTTCGTCAGGGAATCATCAAAACAGATGCGCAAGTGAATCGTTTTGGGTTGTGAGACAAAACTTCATTCTCCCAGCTTAATCAGCTTCCTTGCAAAATTCCCAGCACCTTCTGGTAAGGCATCCCAAACACGACGCTTGCAGGAGGCTGCAGCATTCCTCGCTCACAGAAGTTTGAGGCCTGATTCCACATGTGCAAAAAATGAGTTTATTCTTCTGAATTGGCGCATGTTCTTTTTCAGCAACACAGGATTTGTTTGGGCAGGGGAATATATCCACTGAGGATGTTGGAGTCAAACAGTAGAGGAAGGGGAAGAAAAAGCCCTTGTGAAACTGTGGTCACGTATGACCTTGCATCAAGAGCCAAAAGAATTGTGGTACCTGGAGTTTGCAAAACTCCCCAAACCTGTTGTTTTGCTCCGAATCTCTTTCTAAGGGACTGTGGAACCCCCACCCTGCTCCAAGTTTCAGCCCTCCTGACAGCAACATTCAGCGCAGCAGCACAAAGAGCAGCAAGCTGTAATTTCCCAACAGAGCTGTGTCCCTCAATGAAAGCTTCCTACATGTCTATTGGAAGATTACCCTATCAAATCGCATGCTGCTCTGAAAGGTACGCATTTAAAACATGACTAACGCTGATAGATGCTATTATTCTATTTTATTCTCCAGCTTGTGAGTAATGTCTCATTATAAATGGGGACGCATTCAGAAAAACATCATCTGCCTGCCGGAGCGTGGGCTCCTCAGCACGGGCAGCTCGTGGCAGAGGAGTCGGCGCGTGGCAGCACGTGGCTGCGTGCAGGTCGGCACCATCCCGGTCAGCGGCATCCCATGAGTCCTGAGCTGGCCTCGAGCTCTGCTTGCTGCCCAGGCTGGCATGTAGCTCTGTTTTGGGGTGGCCTTGATGGCCCTCAGCACCTGAGTGTCAGCACCCTGCAGGGATGGCAATCTGCAAGTCCCAGGCTGCAGAGCTGGCACTGGTGGAAAACAAGGGGTAAGGGCAAAATTTGCGCAGGCCATCGCTGGCAGAGCCGGCAGACTCTTGCTGTGAAGGTATTTTATGGCCTTCACGAGGTATGTGCAACCCTGCTGAGTGCCATATCTTCTCAAAGCACCGGGGTTTCCTATAGGTGAATATCACAAAACTCTGGGAAAGTTCATTATAACAGGGGATGAACGGGCCCCTGCCTGCTTTCCTGGATCCCCAGCCAGGGACATGGGTCTATCTAGGCTGTGCTGCTCCTCCTAATGCCACTCAGACGTAAAATCTCTGTACCTCCTTGTCTAGAAATGGTCCCTGATATCCTGCTATAAAGGAATCTTGTTGTGTATATGGAAGCCAGGTTCCTCTCCCCTATTGGAGGTGTCTGTTGTCATCCACCCTCTGTTTCTCCTCCTGTGGTTGCATTTTTGGGGTCTTCATCACAAGGTGAATGGCTGATCTCACTGTTGCATTTTTTTGTGTGGGAAGGCCTCAGGTTTTGCAAGCCCCCGGTCTGGACAGTGGGGCCTCCCTGGCAGCGAGTACAGCCATCACATCTGTGGACTGTTGTGGGTCTGCTGAGGCTGCTTTGAACCACTGAGCAAACAAAATGCCTCCTCTCTAATAAAAGCCTAGATATGCGTCTGCCTGATCAGCATGCCTGGGCTATTGTGTCAGCTCTCCAGAGGATAAAAATATCAGAGAGCAAGCGTGCAGCAGCCTGCAGGCATGTGGTGGAAAGTCTGCCTTTGGAGGTGCCTATGGGAGCTGGTGGCAGGACCCCCTGGTGCTGGCCGTCGGTGCTGGGGAGTTTGGTTTGCAGAAGCTGAGCTCGTGGGGGCTGCCAGGAAGGAAATTGCCCGGCTCTGGGTTCGGGCTCCCTCCAGGGGTCCATCTTCAACCTTCAAACCTTCCTCCTAAAAAGAGCTCCTAAAATGCACAGGTGCTCATGGAAATGGTCAGTGCTGGCCAAGTGGCTTGTTTACTTTTTTAAGTGCCGTCTTGCCCAGCTTTCCGGGATTAGGTGGCTGGTGCTCTGGCTGGGTGTAACCCCAGTCAGAGAGCGGTGGCACTGGCCTTCCCTGAGGCTGGTGCAACCCAGCTGCCTTGTCCTGTGCTGCTGCTCAGCATCCCTGGTCCAGGGTCCTTACCATCCGCCATCCATCCTTGACACCTCCTCTCTTCTGCCTCATGCAAAAGAAAATGAGATGTTTTTATTTTCCAGGTGTTGTTTTTTCCTTCACCTCCTGCTGTGGAGGTTTGGGGGTTTTTTTCTTCTTTTTTGGTTTGTATTGTTGGAACATTTATTTCCTCTCCTGTTTTTATTTTGAAAAGGGGAAGAGAGCCCGCATCCCCCTGAGGTGTTATTAAGCTGAAAGGCTGGTGATTTGACTGTGAGGCACGCTTGCACCTCCCACACTCGTGCAGTCGGTGACGCATGCCGCAATCAATGGAGAGGGGATGAATAAACCCAGCATTTGCTCCTTGCCTGCCATCCCCAGAAAGAAGGGGGTGGAGGAGAGAGGGAGGGAAAACTCTGCTCCGGGTGTGCAGTTTTAAGAACTGTTTTCTATATAGCCAAGGGACACTTGCCAAAACATCTCCATCACATGATAGGTCCTCTTTGTCTCATGGGGTTAGGGTTGCACCGCCATGAAGCTTATGGGACTGCTGCAAGCCTGGCCTTGGTGTCCCTCATCTCATGAGGCTCTTTTCGAGGCAGTGCACTTCAAGGCATATTGGGCTGGTCCACGTGGTCTGTGGCTCTCCTCCGCCCCGTGCTTCTTGCTGACTCTTGACTTGTAAATGATGGGACAGGGACCTCTGTCTCGGTGGTGTACAGCTCCTGGCACACTGCTGCGTGGCTCCCAGTGATGCAAGTTTAAGACCTGTCTTCTTGCTGTAGTGGTCCATGTTGTGGTTCTCCAACAGCGTATCCCAGACAAGGGGATTCCTCCTTCCCCTGATGGGGTGCCAGTCCCAGGGGCCCTTGGGGAATGGAAATATATGGTCCTGCATGCGAAACGGGAACATGTCTATGCTGATGGGGGTGGAAGTGATAGCACGTTGCCCTGGAGGACAGGAGGTGGCAAAGGCTGAACTGCAGGGTTTGTGCATCTCCTGCCTGCATGAAAACAGTCCACAAAACAAAACAGCAAACTGGCTGTCGGGTACCTGGGACCCACCGTGCTGCATAGATGACTTGAAATGGCTGAGCTGGAGTCAGAGGCTGGGTTCCGAGGGCTTCCTGCAGCACAAAGAGGATCAGGCCCTCCTCCTTGGGGTGTGTGCTCCAGCTCCAAGGATTCTCTTTCCTGGGAGGGAAGTAGCTGAAATTCTGAATAATTAAGCACGGGCACTTGTTTGGTTTTTTTCTTTTTCTGCCCCGCTCTTGCCTTCCTGCATGCCCTGCATGACAGTAAGCTCTTCCCCGTGGTGGTGTGGTGCTGGGACCTGATGTGCTACAGAATTAGAGGCCTGCAGTGGGGTGAGAGGACATGAGACCTTTTGCTTCTGGGTCAGGCCATGCAATCCACATTTTGGTGGGACAGCACTTCCCTTTGAAGGACATCAGTCCTTTTTTTTTTTTTGCTGCCCATGTCAAGTGTTGTATCTTTAGCCTACCTTGGAAAGCTCTACCTGTAACATCGATCCTGGCAGCTTGTTGCTTCCAGAGAGGACCCCTCCAGCACTGCCACCCCCGTGCCTTCGCCAGGGGAAGGAAACGGCATTGCAGAGGCTGCTGTCGCTTGTACGAGCAGTCAGCACCAGCCTTCAGAGCTGTCACATTAAGGATGCAGCTTGGATGTAGCTGTACCATAGCTGTGTGCCCATCACTCATGGGCAAGTGTTTTTATGCCCCATATTTAATGCCTCAGACTATTTTTAATAATTGATATTAACGCTTTACAACAGAGGAAATGGACAGCAGGCCATCATTTACACACCACATCAATAATAAATGGAGCAATGCCAAAACACATCAATAACAAGCTTGTTTGTCCTCTTCTCATGTTCACAGTGATTCAGTTCTAAGGAGGTAGAGCATGGGCAGATGATCAGGCTAAGGTACCAGCAGAGACAGCGACCTGCTGAGGAAACAGACTGGGGGGATAGTGTAGGACAATGCCGCATTTCAAAGGGCTCAAAGTTGGACAAAGCTCTGTGTGCTATGCAAAAGCTACACATGTGCTATTTCCCTCAAGAAGCCCCTTTTTCTGCTTAATGCCACTTTCCCTGGAAACTCACTTGAGCAAACAGTTTGTGACCCAAATACAGACCCATGTTCCCCAAGCCCCTTCCCATCCTCCTGATGCTGGCACCATCCCAGTGATGAGCACAGCAGATGCTGAAACATCTGTGCTAACTGCACTGCTGTGGGCTCCCATGTAGCGTGAGCTCGGCACGGGGGCAGAGCCCGCTTGGCACCCGCCTGCAGAAGACCACATTAACTATGGGTGCATTTAGAGAAACATTTTCTTTCCGATACATGACCACTGTTAATAGGCATTCAGGTCACAGGATCAGACTAGAGCTATCCGAAGTTAAACTCTAAACCAAATATAGCATGGATGTAGAGCAACTGTTTCACTCTACAGACCCACTGCTCTGGTACAGCACTACCGATCCATGTAGATATAGACTGTATCTGCCTGAAGTCTCTCTGGTCAGCTCCTCAGCAGAGGAGAACTGGGTAGACTGGAGCATAGGAAATGATTATCTTAGCTCATGTATCTGTTAGATCTTGAAGTTCCTCATTTCTTGCGGTCTTTGAACCGGTTTCCAACTTGTTTGTGTGTGGTTGCTGTAAGGGAAGCTTGTGGGTCCATGTGCAATGCTCTGTTATTCTTTATTACTCATGTAATTTATTTCTTTTCTCTGTCCTGCATCAAACCGCAAGCGTTTTCTGGACTCCTCTGCTTCTAGCGTTGGCCTCAATCAAACATGCTGACATTCTACCTGGTGCTGTTTTTTTCTGCAGTCCATGGACATCTTCAGATCTGCCTGAGATATGCTGCAGGCACCTTTCTCCAGATGTTTTAGTACTGAAAGCGTGATGCTGACTTCAGCTGCGTTGTCTCTCTCCTTCCACATCGGTCACTCTATGCCTTGGCTCTTCTGCATAAGTGGTTGCTCTTTAACTTGTTCTCCTATCCTGGCTATTTGGAGGCATTCCTCTAGACTTAGACCTCTAGATGTCCATGGCTTTCTCAGTTTGCAGGAATTCTACCCCAAAGCCAACATCTCCAAAGGAGTTGTTACAGATTCAAAATTAACTGCGGGTGTTTCTGCTTTATACCGTGTTAACCCCATTCCTAACTCTTGGCCCAGTAAAGCCAAGTACCCCTGCACCTTGGCTCTGTCCTGGCTACCACTCTAGCTGTTCTTACTATAGTTGGCTGCTTCAGGTGTAATCCTGGCAACAGCATCCCTTCCCACCCTGTTCCCTTTGGCAGGCCTAGCAAATATTTATTTTCCATACCTCTACTGCTCATAGCTAGTTCTGTATACATTTTGTACTCAGCCCCTTCTGCAGTAGGACCTTTTGTAGAAATCCTTGGTGCTGGGGAGTCAGGCTCTCTCTGCTGGCTCTTTTGTTCTGCTTTCTTAGCCCACAAGCTTCATAGACATGGAAAAGAGGAGCAGAAACTTTCGGAGAAGGTGGAGATGGGAGGAAGCCCGTCTCTGTGGACCTGGCTACTCTTTGAGCTGACCTGTGTTAATAAGCGCTCGTCCTCGCTGTCGGGCTCCCTAGAGTGACTGCTGTCAGCAAGGCGATAGCAGGAGGCTGTTCCGCGCTCGTAAAATGCAACGGGGTAGGCGAAGCTGCAGATGCTGCTGGCATTGCAACCAGGGGATCTCAGGCTGCCTTCCTGGCACCACCTCGGGTCCTCCTGAAATATTTTGCTTGTTGGTCGAGGGTCCATGAAATTTCCACCCCAGCAGAGACACAGATCTTAAAAGCTTCTTGCAAGCCGAGCCTGAGCAGAAAGCATGCTCTTTCCTGCAAGTACCTTCTTGCTACCAGTTTCTCTTGCCTCAAACTGCATAACCTATGCTTCCTAACACAGTGTGTTTTTGCAGGAGCTGGAACTGGCTTGTTCTTGAAGAGAAGAGCACCTTGAAGATCGGTGCGTAACTGGGCTACCTCCTGGCACCTGCCGAGACAAGCTCTGCTGTGTTACCTGCTCCTCACAACTTGTAACAACCGTGAGAAACTCTCCGGGCAACAGGTAATTCTGATGGGGGAAAAAAACCCTCTTGTGTTGACATTGAAATGTTTCACAGGCTCAGTTTGACTTCAAGGAAGCTGTAAGGAAACGCAAACAGGTTTCGATTGGATGCCTACCTAATTTCTCACTGCTTTTCTTCTTCTGGCTGCCTGCTGGGGAGAAGACAGGACTGCCCCAGCAGCTGTTTCCACAGTGCTCTGCTGCTGGGCAAGGCGCTTTTCCTCCTCGAGCCGACTGGCAGCGCAGTCCTGGCGCTTGGCTGCCTCCCCTTCCACAGAGGAGGTTAAAAAAAGAAAATCCAAACCTCAAACCAACCAAAAAACCCCCCCTTGAAACTAAACTCTATTTCCGACTCCCCTTTGTA
This sequence comes from Ciconia boyciana, assembly GCF_034638445.1. Classification (NCBI taxonomy): domain Eukaryota; kingdom Metazoa; phylum Chordata; class Aves; order Ciconiiformes; family Ciconiidae; genus Ciconia; species Ciconia boyciana. The sequence continues at coordinate 43,706,556 of NC_132943.1, read as the reverse complement.
AAGGAAGTACTTTCCTTTCCATGTAGCTCTAACAATGTCCCTCTTTGTCTGTAATGTTAAACCGCTCTCCTCTGATGTCTTGTTGAGTCCCTGCAGATTTTAAGTAGCTTGATGTATATTTTAAGGCGCTCTCTGCCATTCCCTTGCCAAGGATATTTTTAAATAGCCATTATTTTGGTTGGACATACGAAAAGCCAAGTTCTTTCTATTGCTGGCTGTGCAAATCCTGTTCCTGAGGCTGTGCTGAAATGGCTGATGCCAGGATGCAGGCAACGGTGTTTTTGGCACTGCTGGGAGGCGAAATTGCTTTTGGCAAGAGTAGCCCAGCTGTTTATTTTATCTCTGCTCACGGCGAGGGGCTAGGTGGGGAAGGGAGGGATTCTTGTTTGCTACACGGGAGAGAACAAAAGGAGAAAAATTAAGTTTGAGTATTTTGGAAGCACTATAAACAGTGGGGAAAAAACCGTTGACATTACTTTTTCAACACACAGTTTAGCTTAAGCTTACCTTTGTCTTTCTAAGGACTCGTGCCTTCCTATCCTGTGAACCAGTGCAAAACTGCTTGCTACCTGTGAAGCAGCCTGCTTTTCTCACTGTGGAATAGCGGGATTATTTAAGGACATTATTGGAACTGGGAAAGACTACCCAGCTGGTCAGATGAAGAGAATTTAAATCAGGCTCATAGCAAATTGCGCTCGGATATGGCAATTTTACTGGGGATACTGCAAGAAAGTTATGATTACAGCTCATATAACAAGCTGAGAAGTGACAGTAAGAAACTGTGAGCACATTAAAGACAAAAGCATTATGTGAGCTGGGTGGTCATAAAGATACTGTTCGTACTGTCTGTTTATAAAAAGCATCATTACCTGTTGGACGGTACTCCGGCTACCAGTGATATGATTAATTGAGCTTGTTTTAAACTAGCATAGATGGTCTAACCATGAATGGTGTCCTGGACTACATCCTGAAATGTCAGCATCATTGATGGCAGCTTCCATCTTCAGGGTGTCTTCATGGCAGCCTTCTGGATGTGTTATTTATCCAAGTGGTTTCAGATAATAACAGGGTATGAAGTGTTCTGCTGTCAGTAAAATAGCAACACAGGCAGCTCTCAGCAGGTATCTGGTCACAAAAGAATCAAATGCTCGTAGTTTTAAGAATCTGTGGATTAGGAGTTACCGCTGCTTTGGCAATCTAGAAAGGGCGAATATTAAAACTGCCAGCGCCTGAAAATTCAGGGTGCAAAAGGACCTTAGGGGACTGAGTCAGGAGTGTTTGTGGAAGCAGTGGCATGTACAATGAGTAAGAAGCAAAGACCATGTAAGGGTTAACTGGGGTAGGCACTGATCTTTTAAGATCACAAGTGTTTCTGGCCAGAGGCTCTGGAAAGAAACAGTATGGGCTGGTGGCTACGGGCTTAACAGCTCAGCTGAGCGGTGAGGACAACGTTCCCCTGTGCATCCCCTGATTTATCTCTCCCTTATTCTTATCAACTTCCAAAGTGAGACTGACTGCACGGGGAACCCCTGTGGCCAAGCTTCTTGTGTAGGTTGCCTGAGGAAGGAGTTAAGCAGACAACAGCTTTCTCCTATAATTAACTTGCAAGGAAAAGGCTGCTTTTCAGTCGTGCTGGTTGGGACCAGTGAAGGAGACTGGTTTCCTGCTGAAAGCGCAGTACTGTCAAGGAATAACTGATCACAAGAGAACCCATCTTAAAAAAAGCTGGAAATAAACTAATGGGGAAGGAAGTGAAGACGCTGCTCTGCACCTTGCAGCTTCTAAAGAGGTTTCTCTGCCTCAAATGACAAGACCTGGCTCCTGTAACAACTGCAGTTGCTGCAGCTCTGGTGGATCATTTTCCAGAGACAGAACCAGAATGGGGGGGGTCACCCAGGTGGGACCAGCACACTCGCCGCTTGCTGCAGGACAAAGAGCTTGTGGTGGGACCGGGCTAGAGGCATGGTCCCAGACGGGCCCTGCCGATCCGCACGTTGGTCTCAGCAGGAGCAGGTCTCTGCTCCAGGGTACTGTTCAGGGGATGGTGTCAGGACCAGCTTTCAGCCGTTTGTCACTAAACTGCATTTCATCCAAGTCTTGCAGCTCCTTGCTTTTTGTCTCAATCCCAAACAAGATGCTTTCTTGTCCCCACATTCTCAAGCCCTTCTCCTCTCCAGCATAATTTCCTGAACGGCCACAAGCGTACTGCAGCCACTTGTTGAGGTAACTTTTATTTGAATTAAATTTTATTTGCTATCTTGTTGAAGATGGAAAGGGGCAGTTCTCTAAAGGGTGGGTAGTCTTTTTTTTGTCATTTCTCGGATCCTGTGTTTTGCATAGCAGCGTCTTGTGCTGCAGGCAGGGATCACAGCATTCCCTGATAACCAGTCAGTCCATCAGAGGAAAACAGAGAGTTAGTTCTGGTTGTAGTGCAATGGTACCACCTTTCCATCACAAGGAAATATAGTCCTATGATGCTTAACAAAGACTTCTTGTTAGCAATAACTCAGCTGAATGTAAACAAATCTACATAATGCTCCATAACACAAGTCAGCTGTTTAAACACAGAACCTAAGGCATAGCAGTAGATCACCAAAATATATAGCAGATGTTATTGTAATATCATAGAACAGCTTCTCACAGAATTAAAATGATCTTTTTGGGCATCTGGCTATTTTCAGTTCTTGAAGGAAACATTCCCCTAACTGAAATAAATTCAACTATCTGGTAACTACAGACAAATGAAGAAATTAGATTGTCTAGTAACACGTGGAAAGAAAATAATACAGCCACTCTGGGAATCTTATATTGTTGAGCACGTGAAAATCTAAGGGTAGAAAATCTGATCTTGCTCCAGAAAGCAGGTATTGATGTGAAGCTCAAAAAGGACGCAGGTTTTTAAAAAGGTTTCCTGGGGGTTCCCTTCGGACCCAGCTTTTTAGCAAAATATCTCTTTTGGACTTAGAGAGTTGTCTGGTGGTGGCTGGGGAGAACTCTGCTGCACAACAGGGTTGTTTCAATTACTCTTGTTGTTAGCACATGAATGTTTCACTGCTAGTCCAAGACTGAGTCCTGCTGCACTCAGCCAGTGGGTTCCTGACTCTGTGTCTTCTAAAGTCAGGAGACGTCTTTTGCTAGAAATCTTTCCTCCTGCTCTTCCAATATAGGTTGTTATGGACTGGTCAGACCATCTCTCCAGCCCAAGAGGAGATGAGTTGTTTCAGCCTTGGACTTCAGGGCAGGTTTTCCAGGCTTCAGCTGAGATCTGTGCCTCCTTCCTGACTAGCTGCTTTCCAGATGTGCTTTCTGCACTGTTCCAGCCACGGTCTTGCCAAAGTGCTTTGCTGATTTTCTGCCGTGTATGTATCCAAGTACTGAAATGAGCTCTCCTTCTCTTCCTGCAGGTTCCCGTGCAGCTAGTTATTTGCCAGGGACTCTTTGGTTTCAGTTCCTGATGAATGCAGTCCCTTGTCCTCAAAATGCAACATGTGCTCTTGTTCCTACAAGCAGCAACTTGCATTTGGTTGTACTGAAAAATACGTGTTGTTCTGTGGAGCCCAGCTTCCCGTGCTTTCCAGATTGCTCTGCATCGTTTCTGTCTGTCAAGCTTCTTACATTGCACCCAATCAATGTGACATCTGAGCCTCACTTGCTGAGGAATGGAAATCATAGTAAATATTTTGTAGTCTGTGCAAAATGAGTTGGCGGTCTCAATTCAGTTGCTTTTAGGCAGGTGTTTGCATATATTCCCTAAGACCACTCTCAGATTTGGCACCTCTTATTGTGCTTCCTGGCGGGCACTGCAGCAGGACTTGGGGCTGGGTCCGCTACCTGCAACCCCCCAGCAAGGCTCCCGGCCTCTTCAGCAAGGCGATGCTCATCCCTCAAAGAAACCCATAACCTGATGGGCTCCCGGAGGGCAGCTGGGAGCGCGGCACTGCAGCCGGATCAGGGCACTTGGGAATGCTGCTGCCTATGTTGGGAATTACGCCAGAGACTTCAAGCACCTTCAATTACCCCCATGGTTAATTTTGTGATTAGATCTAAATGCATTTTATAGATTTACTTGAGGGCTGTGCCAAAATCTGTTGACATCAGCAGGAATCTTTCCATTGACCTCAGTGAGCACTGAATGTATTTCTATACAGGTGTATCTTATTCCAGGTTTGTTTTCACAAGGAGGACAATAGTGGAGTCAGTACTGTGCTCAGTGTAGTCAGGTACATTTTTCTGCAAATGAATGCAGCCTCCTCTTCCTTGCACTAGTTTTGGAGAGCTTGAGTTTGCTTCTCCAGGCAGCCCTGTACCCCAAGACATACTACTTTTTCTTTCTGTGTTGTGCTCACAGCAGCACCTCTAGCTCTCCAACCTGCAGGCAGGGCTAAGCACCCACCTCCACCCAAACCAGCACCCCAGATTTTCTAAATGGAGCAATTAGACCATCCTCAGCATTGCCTCCAGCTACCCCTGGATCAGGCAGGCTTGGTGGCAATCCCTAATGTCTCTCAGCATGCATGCACATTTGGTGCTGATTGCAGACATTGATGCAGTCAGAAGTATTTCTCCATGAAATGGATGTTCTGGGAAATGTCTGGCAAATTAAAGTTTTTGAATAAAAAAAGTGATGCTTGTGAATTGTCCGCTTGTGAAATGTGCTGGAAAGTAGCCTCATCCGTGACACTGGCTAGCTGGCAAAAAAAAAAAGTATAGAAGATTGTGAGCTTGACTTCTATCCTGCTTCAAAAGCACTTTTACTGTCTGAGGATCTTTCATATGAAACCTACTGTCTGCATGGTAAGATTGTTCAAGTAAGGCTCATGGAGATTCAGGGAACCTCTGCTGTGCAACAGAGCAGCCGCTGAGGTACTGCTAGCAACCACACCTCAAACTGCTACAGAAAAAGCAAGTGAGCCGAAAGCCAAAGCGGAGCTCTCATGCCTTGACCAGGAAGGTGAGCCAGGACTTGAGCGAGATCAACGGGAGGCTCTGCAGCTGCTGCAAGGGAAGAGGCTCCACCGCTGTGGTGGTGGGCAGCAGCGAGACGGCGGCTGTGCCGCTCTGCTCCTATGAAGGCAGAAGTAAGCCCATACTGAAATATCCTAGTTAATTCTGGATCACCAACCTTGGCTGACATTAGCTTTGTACCTTCTGCTTAGCGTTCTTTCATGCCTTTTATGAATTCTAATCTGTGTGGGGACCTTCCCATGGCATCTCGCAGCGCTTGGTAAAGGAGAATGCTGGAAACATTTTGGGAAATCCAAGATTAGAGCAACTGTCTCCCTTACCCATATGCTTGCTGCCTCCTTCACAGAACCACCATAGTTTGGTGAGGCAAAACCTCCCCTTACAGAAGTCATGCTGATTCTCCATGGCTATATCCGTATTCATCCGCATGTCCTCCCCTTTTAAATGCAAAATTCAAGAACAGGTACCGAGGCAGCTTAGGATGGCAGGTTACAAGTTTGGCTGGTAGTTCAATTATTTCTTCTTTAATTTCCTTTAGAAGGCATAGATTACTTTGCTGATGAGAAGTAATTAATTCCAGTGACTTGATTATTGTTTGTTTTATTTGTCCAGTCTCTTCCTCAGACACTTCACACACAAGGGTCCTGTCTCTGTTGTCCTTCATCAAGAAGTTTGTTGTGGGAAAAATTCCCCTTGCTCCAAATATTCCTTTTTCCTACCCCAGTAGCATGCTTTAGAAGTTACATCCATGCCTAAATCCTATTGACTTCAGTGTTTTTTGGAAGCTATATATAGATGAACTGTTTTGAAAGCACTGGCTCCATTAGGAACGCATGCTAGACATTCTCTCCCAGACTTCTTTCAATGTTTTCCTTCTGTACCAATTATGTCCGGACCCAAAGTTAATCTGTGAAACACGAGAGCAGCTGTATGAAGGCAGACCGAAGGCTCTGCTAGCTTTGTGCGCTATCTCTGACACTGGTTGGTAGTCGACGCTTAATGGAAGGAGCATAAAAACAGGCGTTACGCTGGCTCCAGCAAACCCTCCTAGCAAGCTGCAGCTGAACAGCCTACTGAGCTGGAGGTTTTTCTCTATTTTTATGTTTCTGAGACCTTTTTTTTCAGCTTACCTTCCACTATTTTGGCTCACTGCCTTTGGAGCATGCTCACTTTTCTGCCTTCCACAATAGTCTGTGGTAGTGAAGTCCACGATTCACATGAGAAAGTGCTTCGTTTTGGTTTTTAATCTATCATCTGCATCATTTTAAGAATGTGCATCAAGCACTGCTCTTGTACGGTTAGAAGGAGCGACAATGTGTTCACCACCACCATGCACCTCCTGATTTGATGGAAAAGGTGATGGAGATCCAGAGGTCACCTCTTTTTCAGGCAGAGAAGTAACTGGCCAGACGTAAACTATAACTCAAGGGGAGGGAGGGATTTCTCAAGCCATTTCCTGGCAATTCCTTACAGTCTGTTCATCTCTTTGCTCACTGTTTGGGAATGAACCGATGCTTTTGTTGATTTGGATTATCCCTTTCCTGAGTGGCAATAACTAATGGAAGGACTATGGTGAGGTCAGCTTGGTTTTGTGCTACTGGTTATTTATCAGCACCTGGTACTCTGTTTTATTGCCATGTCCTTCAGTCCTTCTGCAGCTCTTTGTAAATAGCACTAATTTCTGCTACTTTAAGTAATTTTTTTTGTCTTTATGCTCCACAAATCACTCCTATATCCCTTTTCCAGATCCTTTAGGCTCTGAGAACAACACATGTCACAGCTCAAATTGCTGTAGGATTCCACTGGGATTCCCTCTGCTGTGAAAAATAACCATTTATTCCTACCTGTCCCTCCCTATTTTCTACCAGTTTTGAATTCACTTGAGAACCTTTCTTCTAATCCCAGGGGAGATTAATTTCCTAGGAGTCCCTGGTGAGGGAGCTTTTGAGAAACCAGAGTACACGGTATCGACTAAATCGCCCCTACTTACATATGCATTGATGCCCACAAAGAATTCCCCAGGAGGCATGATTCCAGCTACCAAAAGCATATTTTTTCATCCTAGTTTTCCAATTATCTATAATGCTATTACAAAGCCTCTACTGCTTTGCTCGGTGTTAAACTCAGTGATAAGTAGCTCAATGCATTCCCCTTTGGATTATTTTTGTTTGGTTGGGTTTTTTTCTTTTTATTTCTTTTAACTGCCCACTTCCTTTTTTCAGAGGCTGACAGCCCTGGAGTTGACGTCTTCTTATTCCTGGGTTATCCCTCCTCTGCATGGGTATGCACTGGTGCTGAGAAAAGGTAACACGTGGATGTGAAACTATGCTTTCTACAGCAATGAGGGAGAATATTTGATGTCCCACGAACACTGAAGGCATCACCTGTGGTTTATGTGCACCATGCAAAACAAGTGCTCGGGACATTTCACAGTCTTTCTCTTATTTTGGGATGAGGTGCTGAGGATTAACATCACGCCTATAGCCCCTCAGTGTGTCTGATGCTGCCAAATAATTTTTGATTTCTAGGGCTACCGACTCATTTGCTAGAACAGGTAAAGAAAGACTTACAGCATTAGTCCTTCTCCTTTCCAGAAATGCAATCAAGCTTATTCCACCATAATCAAACCTGTGTTCGCATGCAGAGATGGCCTCAGGAGCTCGTGTTCTGCAGAAGGTTGTTGTCTCAGGATCCTTTTGGGTCCTGTAACCCAGGTCCCTGTTCCTTTCATATCAGCAATGCATTTACATGAGTGTACTCTGTGGCCTTGCTTTGCAAGGAAAAAAATAATGGCTCTGTTTAAAAGGTGATTTTTTTTCTTCTGACGCTGTGTAGGAATACTGTTAGGGTTGACAAGCTAGCTCAGTTCCAGAGAAGCCGAGTTCTCATTCAGTCTGCAAAGGGCGGGCTGGCAGACATTTTTCTTAGCAATATTTTCAACATCTCTTTGAAGCCACATGTTTTTGGCGTTTTCCACCCCTCCTCATCCCCATTGTCACTTTTTTTTTTCCCATGGAGAACGTCTTATGGTTTCAGGAGAGATACCACCAAGGGCTAGCCCAGCGTGGAATTTTTGCAATCCTGAACCGCTCTAGTAGTGTTCCCAGGGCTGGATTCAATTGACAAGAGGCTCTGCAGCCAACCCCCTTGGACTGCACATGTGTTTATTTAAATGTCAGTGGCCCACACAAGCTGAATACCTATTAGCTAGAGCATGCATAAAATCCAAAGCACAGCTACAGTTCATATTTATTGTTCAAAGTACAGATGCCTTTATTGTTGTCATTTCAGTACCCTTGTATTTATGGTATTATTCAGTCAGCTCTGAGAAGTTAACTAGCACTTTGCAGTGTTTCTTTACTGCGAGGGTATAATATCCGTCTATAGTAAATATATAGGTAAGGGATTTAAGAAACAAAACAAAACAGCAACAACATATTGCATGTGAAAACTTTACTCAGCAAATAAAACATTCCTCGCCAGAGCTGTGGAAAAAAACCCTAGCAAGCTGGTATCATCTGAAGCCAGTTAATGAGCAGTAGATGTGTACTTCCACTCTATTTTTTAACTCTGTCTATTGTCATTCTCCAGCATTTCTGTACCCCATGCTCTTTAAAGAGCACAGCTGCCATGCAGGCTGGAAATACATTGATACGGGTGTAGCAGCAAGGCTTTTTTGGTAAGGGCTGCTGGGAGCTGAGGACTTCAAGGCATCGGGGCCAGGCATAAGTGCTGCTCTCCTGGTGTTTGGACTTTCTGTGCACGACCGACAGTAGAAACTACCTGCAGAGCTGTGTGAGCAAACCTGCTCAGCAGTGACAGGAGAGAATTGTTTTTGCCACCAAAGCTTGTAGTGGTCCCGGGAATGAAGTGAGCAGTGTAGCAAAAGGGTATGTTTTTGGCATAATCATCCCCCCAAAATGTGAAGGGTTAAACCAAGCATAGAGAAATGAGGATGCTGTATTTCTTCTGAAGGCAGGAGAAAAGCAGAGAGAAAATGTCTTCTGCACTTGGTAGTCTAGAGACCTGCCCTATTTAAATTCTAACAGTTGGTGAGGAAACATCCAGCAAAAGAAGATCCTTTCTGCTAAAAGTAAAGCTATTTCAAGCTGATTTTAAATTTCACTGGCAACATTCACCTGGGATCTTTCTTAGTTTGGAGTGATGATAATGCTTGCATTTGATTTGAGAGAATAAGTTTAATTAAAGGGGAAGAAAAAATAACTTTATATTTGGCTGTTGTTGTTCTGCTGACATGAGCGTGAGTTACTCCAAGTGGGATTTTGGGCTCAAGTCCAGAAAAGCAAAAATGCTTCTTTAAAACCAACTGTAAGGCTGCTTTTCTGTCACAGGGGGCTGTCCTGCTCACTCATTAAAACATACAGAAGATGGGATGTGTCAGGAGTAGGGATCATTTTTGCTTGAGGTTGCTGGTTTGAATCCTGTCCAGGCTGGTAGCGACGCAAAGCTGCAAACCCCCAGTGGTTATTCAGTAACCGACGTGAAATAAGTTGGTGGTCTCGTTCCAGTTCCCGGTGGTCAGGTGTGTGCATCACAGAAACCACCACTTCACTTGGCATCCTCGCTGAAAGCTGGAGCAGACAGACCAGCGATTGAATCGACAGAGAAGGGCACTGAACAGCCCTACAATTTTAGGATTAAGTCTTCAAGGCTGCTGTTGAGAAGGGCTGGCAAGACAGTCGGAGGGAGCCTGCTTTGCCCCATAAGGGGCTGCTGCTTGTACGAAAGGAAATCCAATACCAAAGCCTGTCGGCTTTGCATCTTGCACAAGTGCTGCATTCGCTACTTGAAAAATTAATTTTGATGGGTAAGTTGCCTTGCAAAACCACGTATGGTAGAAGAGCTGCAAGTACATATTCTGCGGAAGGTGTGCAGCTGTACTTTGTGCACTGTATAGTTGCGTGTTAAAGGCTAAGGATGCCCATGCTTTTAAAGTGGTTCCCAGGTCTGACTGTATGATCTCTGTATGAGGAGAAACCTCAGGCTAGATTTTTGGACTGTGACTTCAGAGACTTTTGTAGACAGTCAGGCCCTTATTGAACAGAGCTGCCAGTAACTGAGGCACCCAAAACTGATGGATGCTCCTGGGAATTCAGCTTTGGAATACCTAAGAGATCTTCAGAGAACTTCTTTCACGATGGCACAGGAGTCCACCTTCCAAAATCCTCAGTCTTGTGGCAAGATCCATATGGCCATCCATGGGAGAAATGGGTCTGCAGTGATACAGTCATGTCCGAAGTGTATTCATGTACCTGTGCAGAACACTGCTCCTTCCTCTAGTCTGATAACTGCAATTCCTTTAGTTTTGCGACCTTGAAAATTCTTCTGCTTTTGTCACATTAAGGATATCCACTTCCATTTTATTTTTGGCTGACTGTAGAGCACCAGCATCTAGGCCAAAACTCAATGGTAAATCTGTGACAGTCTCTATCAGGAAAAAGAGGATAATGATTATACCCAGGAGTTTTATCAGCCACAGCTGTTATGCTGTTTGCTGGAGAAATGGTTCTTTGAAATATATGACCAAAATAAACAGCCTAGCATCTGTAGCATTGTGGATAATTTAACAAGTAATCTCCCCTGAAACAGTTGTCTGGATTTACCAAAAGCAAGGTGACAAAAAGTGTTCCTGTGCTTTGGTGCTGGAGATAAGCAGTTAGGGTTTGCAGGGTTCAGAAGAAAGTATGAAACTAAGCAACATGCCTCTCCCACTCTTCAGCAAGTCCCCCATAGCCATTCTCTAATAACTCTTTCATGCCTACTTGCCTTATCCAAAATAGTTAGTTCACGAGTGGGTTTGCAATCAGGCAAACTACTGCTTGTCCTTTTTTCGCTTGACCGGACGAGCAGGGAAAAAAAAAAAAAAGCTCTAACACTTTCTCTCTTCTCCTTGCTCATATAGAAGCACAGCCCAATTTTGGTCCACTACGCTTCCTACCATATGAGCACAGCATCTTGCTATGCGTGAGCCAGAACACGTCCTGCCCCTCGTTCCAGTACAAGGCAGAGGCTCTATTTATCATACTCGCATTTCTTAGCCAGTCCAGTAGCTTTCCTAGAGGTTATCCATATTAGCCTGCTAATGTGTGATGTTTGAAAAGTTCCCATCAGTGTTCATAACTGAGTCTTTAATATCCGACAGGCCACCTGCTAACATGACAGGAAGCTCCTGATAAGGATGAATCAAGATCTGTGTGTCTCGTCTCTTCGGATGCCAGAGTATCGCAGTGCGAACAACCGAAACCAATTCCACTGGAACGATACAGACGTGTCCCATTGCAACATCATCTCTAGAGGTACCTATTGCGAACTCTTCCTTTTCCAAAAAGGAAAATATGGCACTTATTATGCAGTGTAGGTATTATTGATCTATATCTCAATTACTTACATTCCATTTCTGGGTTGGTCTCCATTGCCTTGCAGCTTTTTGAAACAACTCCTCAGTTTTAGTTTCCACTCTATTCCATTCAGTCCTTTCCTTGAATCTAGTCCATGACACCATGGGGTTTCTGCTATCTGCTCTTTTTCAGAATGTGAAGTCTGCCTTTTTTTTGTGGAAGAAAGCTAGAGGGACCTCCTGTTCTTTTACAGGCCTGATCTTGCCTAGTGATCCTAGAAGAGAGAAGTAACTCTCCTTTGTGCCCATGTTTTATAGACACATACACAGACGTTTCCAGCGTTGCAGAGGTTGTGACTCTTCTGACCTCTCATCATTATACATACTAAGTATTATTTTTAACATTAACAGCTGAATACTTACGTCTTAGCTTTCTATTAAACAACACATCTGCAAATGAGAGTGCTAGATTCAAAAGTCCCACCCAATTATTTAATAGTGCCAAACGGGGTCTGAGTATAACTCTTCAGACTTTTGAGACATTCCTGTCATGATTTTCGTATCATTTTCCGCAAGCCCATTTCACTATTGCTATTCTGGACACTTGTACTTCTGTTGGCACGTCTTGATCCGCTGTGATGCTTTTTAAGAAGTCAAAGAAAGTGCGTAACTAACACAGGTTTTTAAGATACAATGGGTGGAGAGATAAGGATCTGAGCATTCTCCCTCTTTACATGCCTCTGTGTATCTGTATAAAGAGCTGAACCAGTGCTGCAGGAATGATCCGCAGGCAACATGTTTCAGCACAAGACCTATACATCCAGAGACAGCCTCCCGGTGTGAGCTCCAGACTCTAACTTTCAGAAATTTTCTGGATTATTTATGTGAACGCATTCAGGTATATTCAGCAAGAAAGGATCTTGCTCCTTGCTGTATTTTATTCTAATGCTCCTTGCTATATTTTATTCTAATGTTCTACTCTGCTTTCAGAGCGCACCCAGTTGACGCTTCTGTTTTGAATGCCTCAGTGGCATGCCTTCACAGCAGGAGGGATGGTATCCTATGCCATCATGGCCACAGTCCTTTAGGGAGGTGGAAGCTGCCAGGCAGAAGAGGGAAGTGAACTTGGATCCCCCATTTCGTGGGTGCGTGCTCTGAACACTCGAAAATGCTGCAAGCTCTAGGCATCTCTAAAAAAAGTGAAGTGGCTCTAATTCAGTTTTTGAATGAGAGAGTGAGTTGTGGGTCCCAAGTGAATGGCAGAACCTCCCTGCAGGCCTTACTGACAAGATGTATTTAAGACTTGCTCCTGTGCTCAGCATTCCCCATAGACCAGCTACAGGCAGCTGCATCGGGAACGTGCTGAATTCAGGCCACTCGCCACACTGGCCATTACGGATCCCGTCCTGCCACATGCTTTGCCTATGAATCTATCTGCACACTCTCCCGTTAGAGTCCTGGGTCTAAGAGCCCTGGGTTCCCTTCCTGGGGCTGTAATTGTTGGCTTGACTCTTTAGTTGAGCTTTGTCCCAAAGTAGATTGGATCTGTGAAAGGAAAGGCTCCAAGTACAAGCTCTGCCAGCCGCTACTTGTCTGTAAAATCTGAAAGTTGCTTCTCCTTAAAGGCAGTTGCGGCTCCTGAAGCCAGGCATTTTTATTTGCATGAGAAAGCTGTAACTGACTGTAAGATAGTCTATGATCTTATTTTAAAAGAAAAGGATAAAAATAAGTTTAATTGTGTTCTTGCTCTGCCTCAGTTTAGCGGCTAGCCATTCTCTTTTGTGCTCCCCACATTTTTGGAGAGCTGACTGACACTTATTTAGGTTGGCGCAAACTAAATATAACCAAGTGTGTGTGAAAGAGCGTGCACTGGGTCACAGCTTCAAGAGCAGCAGAACGATGCATTCTGCCTTTCACTGCAGAGCAAGGAGGTTAGAGGCAAAATACAGCTATTCTGAGACAGCTCAATGAAACACACACAACCTGAACAAAAAGTAAGTCTTCCATTCAACTTGTGAATGCTTGTGAAATTTATTTTTTGCCAGCTTTTACAGTCCGCAGCCTTCTCATTCAGTCTTGAATAATAGCTTTGAATTGAGCTGTAAAAGCTTCCGAAGTTTGAAGTCTTTTGACAAGTTAATTCAGCTGTATGGTAAAAAGTTTTTCCCCCAGATAGAATAAAGCCATCATATCATGAATGTAGTAGTCATCCAAGGGAAAGAAAACACCATTAGGATTAGAAATGATAGGCTTTATGGAGATAGTTTGTGGTTTAGCGTAATCTGCTATCAATATTTCAGTAGAAAAAGATTCTACTCGTCATTCAGCTGGAAGTCAATATCGTCACTTAAAACCAACACTCAGGGGCCAGACTGCATATATTTTTTTATTGAAAAAGTAACTTGCTTTTTCGTCAGTGTTTTTTCTTACGTTTATTTAGAGTTTAATTGTTTTTCACCCTGTATGATGCAGGATGCCTTTTTTTTTTCTGGTTGAAAGAGACAGACTAGAAAAATTAATAAATCTTTCCTCTAAGGTTCCCATTGTAGAGATATACACTTTTCTCCCAGCAGCTGCCATGGATGAAAATGATTATTTTCTTTCTTTTTTTTTTTTTTTTAATATTAAGAATCAGAAAACAATCACTGGTAAACTAAGTGTATCCAAGAATTATTATAGCCTCAACTTCACAAGGATTCCATATTAATTTTAGACTTATTTTTTGTTTATGTCTAAATTTAAGCATTAGTGTGCCACTAAAATTGACTGAACCAAAAAGACAGTTGATGGGGAAAAGAGATTTCTTTCGTACTCTTAACTCTTCAGTTTCATCAAGAGGGATGATGACACTCTAAGAACTTTGGGAGAGTGGTCTGTAATGGCTGCAGATCATTTCTTCTCTATATAATACAGTTGAGAGCACAGCTGTTATTGCTAAATAAACACGGAGTTTATAAAATCCAGCAAAAATTCTTCAAAACAAGTTTTAGCAAGGAAACTTATTTTAAAAGTGTATTGTATTTATGATACAATGACTGCTATGACAATCCCATGTATCTGCATTAGCAGTCTTCATATGTAAACTTTTTCAGTAAGTTTTCTACTTTTCAGCTTACATCGTCCTTACACTGACTTTTCAAACAGCAGCAACATCACTTTTCCTTACTGCAGCTCAAAGAAGAAAGCAGTTCCCCCTGCTATCCAGAATGGCTATGTCCAGGTGTAATTCAGGGGCAGAACATACTGGAGCTAAGCTACCTGACGTCCCTGCGGCAAACATGCGGGTGTGAGTTTCCGCCTGCGTTGCACTGAGCCTCCACCAAACCTCCGGCACGGGAAGTAAGCGCTGCCTGTTGGGTGGCTGTCTAATCTGCTGTCACTAATTCTTGCACTCGGTGACATCGCGTTGCAGCACTGTCTATTCTGTACTTGGTATTACTGAAATAGAGAGTTTAATTTGAGAGACAATACATATGATGGAAGGTTTTTTAAAAAGTGTAAATACGAAGAGGAGAGCAAAGTTTACATTGTGACCTTTACTTTGAACTTCACCTGCTTTGGTGGTTTTTTTTTCCCCAAGTGGGGGACAGGGCCTTGAGTTTGTCCAAGACAACAGCAATAACTTGTTTCTTAGAGACTGGCTCTTAATGCTTCAGAATTTAAGCTTGTCAGTCCTTGAGTGATGAAGACTCGATGAAGTGTTCGGTCTGCAGACAAGCTGGAAAAATAGCTTCTGCAGCCAAATACAGGCTTCTTCAGCCTCGACAGGCACTCCCTTAAGTGGAGGAGAACCACCTTGTCCTCCTTTGCAGCTCACATTAAGCCAGACAGGACTGCTCTGCACAGAAGACAGATTTCATAGCACAGCAAAAAAGAGAAGTCTCTCTCTGCAGGAGTATTGTACAAAGATATAAGGAGGAGTCCCAGCTGAATCAAAATTCACCAGGAAGAAAGCCCAAAAAAAGGTATGTCAGAGGAAAATGCAGGAGTGGGGCAATGTAAATGTAACATTCTCTGTTCCATTACAGCTGTGTCTTAAGTCTGTTGTTGGTTTGTTGTTGGTTTTGGTTTTGGTTTTTTTTTTTTTTGATGGCAGAAAGGAGTAAATAAGTATGCTGTAGGAAGGATGCAGAACAGATGGGAGTGGGAGATGAAGCAAAGAAGGGTGGCTGGCGGGAGAGAACTATCAAGGCAGAGCAACGATGGCAACTAACTGATCAGGAGGAAGAAGAGAAAGCAATCACCAGGTAGAAACTTGTGTCTAGGCTTGACCCTCTCTAAAGATGCAAGTGGCACTGGCACTTGGAGTAGGTCTTCAGTGGCCAGGCTCTAGAGGAAGTTCCTGCTGGCTTTCTTCCTAACTTGATACTCTTTTTTTTGGCCACGGAGGTGGTGGGAGAGGCAGGATTAGAGTGGAAGGCTCAGGCACCCTATTTTACTTTCACCAGATCCATGTGATTAGAGAGGGAAATTAGCTGGAGTGTTGTGATGGCTGTTTCCTGCTTAAGAACATAAAAAATGGAACCATTCCTGACGAACAAGAAGTAGAGTTCAGCTAAAGATGAGGTGGAGGTAGGCGGGAAGTTCTGTAATTGTGTTTTATTTAAGTCTTTATGAATTAGCTCTGCCAATTTTTTTTTATTTTTATTTTTACTTCAAATGGCTTCTGAGTAAACTTTTCAGCTGCAATTACAGTAAAAACAGACTGTGCTATATACAGTTGTATTTAACATATAGGAAGAATACTTTTTCTTGTTAATCTTTGAGCTCTAATTTACACGAACAATGACAAGGTTTAATTTTCTGTCATTATGCACAGGTTAGCCTAGACTGGATATTAATAGATACACATATTCACACCCACAACCACTAGTACTGCATCAATCAAATTTTGAAGATAAAACTTATACTCCATGGCAACTTTTAAGGCACAATTTTCTTCTCGTTTCCTCTTTTTAAACTACTTCAGCAATGCAGAAAGCACTGGAGGCAACTGATGCAGCCAGGCGGTAGCCTCTGTGGTTCTTAGTCAAGAGAAGGGGTCTGCAGTACAACCTCCAGCCCGTAGTGTTGAGGGTATGGGGACAGGGGACGTGGGTGGGAGGACACAGGTAGGAGACCTCTGGGCTCCGTTACGTTTAGAAGCTGCAATGACCACTTAGGGAAAATGTTGTTTGTAACTCACGTTGGTGACCAAACCTTCTTCCAGCTGTACCAGAAATGGGGAGCCGCAAGAGAGGGCAGACAGCCACCTGGTTGCCCACAGGCGGGTCCTACGCTGACCACCTATCATTAGATCCACTGAGGAACTCGTAGCGTTTGCAAATATTACCTTGTCAGCTATACCGTTGGCATTAGTAAACTTCTAGTCCTAAAGCACTTACACCCATATGTCTCTTGACACTTAAAAATAATTTAGAAGCTTATTTACACACACATACACACATACATGTGAGCACACAAACTGGCCCTGAATAAAGACAGCAGAACAACCATATGAGGAAACCTAAAACCTCACCGACCAAAGAACAACAAACAAACAAGCCCACAAGCCAATATAAGCTAAAAACGAAACAAAAAGGGCTTCAGCTTTATGCAGAAGTGGTGCTCTTCATGCCAGCGGTGTTCTTAGGTGCATATTACAGGGAGGATATTCCAAAATGTCAGTCCTTCTCCAAGGCAGGCCATGCTGCCTGTATGCTCAAGCTTAGAATAATCAAAATGTAATGTTTGTAAGTTGACAGTAATAAATTAATCTCTTAAAAATAAAGTAAGACTGGAAAGCTTAAGTTAATGGGATGCTAGTGCTGATGGAACTGTCAGAGTAATTCTGACCTCTGCCAAGACCTGAGCATGTTGTTCACAGCATGGGAAAAAAAGCAACTGTAGGGGTCAGATCAATACGGCAAGGATTTTTCGATGGGTGGCCCTTTCAAACAGAAATGTAGTTGCTAAACATCTCAAGAAGGAAAAAAAAAAAAAAAGGAGCAGCGTTTATATACTACCACGTATATGTAAATTTTGAGGGAGGGACAAAGTTGTTAGGAATTCCCGTCAGGTCCCAGAATTTATGTAAATCCAGATGGCTGAACTACAGGAGTTCATTTTTCTTTAAGGAAAATCTGGAAGTTTAAAAACAATTTAGCAAAAGCCACTTAATCAAAACCACCAGAAGCATGGTGGGATGGCTGCCTATGAATAGGAATGTTACGTTTCATATTGTCTTAGTCAAGGATGTTAAGAAACTCCTTGAAAGCTAAGTGGGAAGTCCCCATGTACTTAATGGGCTTTGTGTATGGCACAGCGACTGCACTCTAGGAACCCGACTGCTACAAGAGGTGTGAAAGCAGACCACCGCGCCCACAGGGCTGGTACCATGAACTCCTTTAACTCTGTGCAAGCCAAGGGCTCCACCTATGTGAAGTACAAGAACCCTCTGCAAGCTGTACAAGCTGGGAGAGGAGAGGTTTGAACGCCGTGCAGATGGCCTTCAGCTCAGACAGAATGGGACTGAACAGAAAAGGGCTCATCTTCTTTCTCGGACTACCTTTCAAAAAAAGGTTAACAGCCATCATGAAAAAAGGGAGTAATAATATCTGATGTCATGGCATTTGAGACTTAGACTTTCCTTGGCCATTGGCGATCTCTTCGGTGAAGCCTGATGGTTACCTAATGCATCTCAGGCAGGATGTTCCCATCAGAGCACGCCTGACCAGGTATCCCCCGGCTGAGCTTTCTCACACCAGCTGATACAGATGCTGAAATAATTTGCTTCCCATGACACGGAACGTTTGCAGCGTGACTTCTTAGTTTCAGGCATTGTGCTAGTCAAAGGTAAACCAACAAAATGCAAGTGAAATGAGAGTCGTGCCAGCCATGGGCTTGGCCAATCAAGAAACTGCTGCTAAAGAAGACTTGGCAGTTCAATAGGGTAATTCTTTAGAAAACAGAAAAATCAATTAAATGTTGAATGGTTGCTAGGAAAACATGGGTAGAGGTAAGTATGCTGAACAATTCGTTTTTAATTTTTTTTTTTTTTAACTCTTGGTAATTCAGGCAAAGATTTGTAAAGATTTGGAACTATGCTCTCCCCTTTTCATTTTTTATATCTTGATTTGGCTGTTTGCTGTTATTCAGTGTACTCAGCAGCCATTTTTGTAGACAATACTTGATGGATAAAAGAAAAACACACTACAGGAGTGGGATCTCGGATGCAGAAAATGACCAAAAAAGTTTCCTATTCTATTAAAATACTATATATCTACTATGGCTTGCATTTTCTATGGTATTTCTAGTTAATCCATCTCCATTAGTATCCTGTGAATCAAAAATCCATAGTTTCAGGTATGTCAAACAACTAAGGAAAGAAGACAAAAGAGTGTGTAACTTTTGTTACAGGTGGAAGAACTGACTTCACAGGAATGCATCACCACAGGTGCTCCTCTGCTAGTTCTGTCCTCCACCTCATGTTTCCCATAGCCAAATTAATCTAGGTTTGAGTTTTTCTTTCTGTCACATTTCCACCTCTTAGCAGAGACAGATGAAACTGTGGAGGAAACTACAGGCAGCAGCGGGTCAAGAAGAGACAGGGGACAGGAGTTTGCTGCACTTGCATGACTTTCTAGAAGCAGCTGCCCAGCACTGCGTGGAAGCCTCCTGGCTTCGGGCTGCTCCTCAGACACATGCCGTTTGCTCTCGGCCACGCGGCGCCGGGGTGAGGACAGAGTCACCAGATGGGAGGGGACGGTGCTAAGCAGACGTTCCAGCGCAGCCCTGGCTCCCCTCCAGCTGTCGGTACCCACAGCCGCCGAGGCGAGATGCAGATGCTGCGCCCAACCTGGCGACTGAGGGCCGCTGCCCGCCTGGGCCTCCAAGGCTGAGGGGGCCCGGCCTGCCCGCGGGCAGCCGGCCTCGGAGACCCAAACCCCGCTCCCGGCTCCCATCCCGCCTCCGAGGCCGGCTGCCCCGGCACGGGCTGGGCTTCTCCGCCGCTCCCCGAGGGGCTGCGGGCCGCGGCCGACATGGCGGACACCGGCCTGAGCCCCCCGGGCCGCGCCGTCGCCTAGGCGATGGGCCGCGCGCCACGAGGCGGGGCCGGGGGAGGCAGGGCGTGGCCTGATTGGTTCCCTTCCCCCCCGTGGGGATGGGACGGGGGGGGAGAAAAGAGGGAGCTGTGGCTATAAATAAACCGCGCTTCCTGATTGGCCGGGGGGAAAAATGGTCGCACCACGTGACTCTCCATCTAAAAATTCCAAGATGGCGGATCCCGTCACGGGCTGAGTCCGTTGGTGGCGCGCGCGCCGCGGTGTCCGCGCCGGGGCCATCGCCGCACAGCTTCCCCGCCTCGCCCGCCGCCACCCAGGTCAGTACGCGGCGCCCCGCCGCCTCCCCCAGCCGGGCCGCGCCGCGTCGCCCCCGCCGCTGCGCCCGGCTGGCCGCGGCGCGGCCCCTTTAAGGCCGCGCGCTTTTCTGCCCGCCGGCTTTTAATTGCGGCGGGGCCTCTCCCGGCCGCCGGGTTCTTAAAGGGATCGGCGGCGCGCGGCTCTTTTCCGCTGTGCGCCGACCGTGAAGCGCGGAGGGTTCCGGAGGGGGAGGTGATGGGCAGCTCCCGGCGCCAATCGGATTCGCCCGTGGGGCAGTGGCGGGTGGATTTGAGCCACTCGGCGGCTCCTGCCGCGCGCTGATTGGGCGGCGCGCGTGGTGGGGCGGGGCCTCGGCGCGCCGTCACTCGGCATGGGCGTAGCGGCACGGTGGGCGGGCCGGAGGGGGGCGTGACGGGCAGCGCTCCCGCCCATTCAGCGCGCCGGGCCTCCCCGCCGCTCGCGTTTTTGTGAATGAGGCGGGTGGGGCCGGCGCTGCCGCAAGCCCCGCCCCTCCCTCGCTGGCCCCGCCCCGCCCCTCCCCTCCCGGGCGGCCGCGGCTCCTCCCCCCCGGCGAGCAGCGCCGCCGCCTCGGTGCTGCGCGGGGCTCGGCGGGGAGCGATGCGGGCAGCGGTGAGTGCCGCGGGCGGCGGCCGGGCCAAGGGCGTGGGCCCGGGGGCGGCGGGGCGTGGGCGCTGGCCGGGGCGGCGGGGCGGGCGCGGCGGCCCTGCGGCGGGGGCGACGCCCGCGGCGGGGCCCTGCGGCGCGGAGCGGGCCGCAGCCCGGGGTCGGTTGTTCCCCCCCACCCCCCGCTCCCCGCCCCGGGAATAACGCGGGACTTGAGGAAAGTTTCTGTCGGGGCCGGCTCCGCCCGCGGCCCCGCCGGGCTCCCCGCCGGAACGCGCCTCACGCCGGGCCCGGGGCTGCCTGGCGGGGCAGCGGCTCCCGGGCTGGGCCAAGGAGGTCGCCCCGGTCCCCGGGGCACCAAGCCCCTGAAGAAAATCGTTAAAATGGCTTTTTTTGTAACTAGGAGGAGAAAACAAGGGGTATTCTCCTCAGCATCCCCGCGCTTTTTGGAAGTCCCGAGGTAACGTTGGGCTGCAAGGGAAAATGACAGGTCCAAGCCGAGGCAGGGCTCCGTCCTCAGCCGCCGGCCGCGGCTTCTCCCCCCAAAACGCGCCTTTTGGGGAGCTGGTGGTGAATAAAGTGCGTGTGCCGCTCCGAGGTGTAAAGCGTTGGTTTGTGCAACGATAAATTAACAACAAAAAAATAAGCTTATACCGCGTTCGGAGGAGCGCGAAGGGAGGTGTTGCTGAGCAGTTGTGTGTGGGTTTTGCTGCAGGAATTTATCAGGAAAGATGCTGTGCAATCTCTGGGCTCCTTAAGTGTTATCTTTTGAGTGTCTGTGGCGTGGCGAAGGCAGCATGACATCTAAAGCAAGCAAACGTATTTACATAACAATTATTTGACATTATAGCTCGGTGCGGCGTACCATTTAAAGGGAAGTAAACCTGCCCTTTATTCAAAACACTTGCGTAATTGTTTTGTGCACGCATTTCATGATAGTGGAAGGGTTTTTTTTTTTGGTTGTTTGCTCATCCATAGCCTGCTTCAGAAGATTTGCATAAATTAGGCTTGTTACCACAAACGCTTGTTTTCTGGCCATAAGAGCGGATTTCATGTTACCGGCTTGCCTGATATTCCAGACTGGATTACAGGTCTAAAAATGTTACTAAGAAGTGGGATCTGTGTTGGAAAGGTGTGGGTGGATTCGGGATGTGAAAATGGCTTGTAAATCTGGGATGGGGCATGCAGCTCAGGGTGGTGGAGCGGGTTATAGGTGTTCTCTGTTTCTTCTCAACAGGGATGTCCAGGCAGCTTTATTGCACGCTTGTTTCCAGCAGCTGTATTCTGTTGTCTTCATAATGCTAATTTGAGATGGAGCAAGTATTTTGGCCCTCCGTGCTACAGTGGATTTCACCGTTGAGTGAATAATCTCCTTGCCAATGCATTTTGATTTACTGGTATTATGTACTGTCAATAAATGGGACTTGTGCTGTATTCGCTGCCGTCAAAGTGCTTTCGGTTGTTGCCAAAAGCTACCTGGAGTTAATTATCTGAATTGGACTTTTTTTAACGTCAACATTTTTAAAAGCTAAGGAGCTCTGAAGTTTATATAATAATCTGGTTCTTGGCAAGGTTTCTTTTTTTTTTTTTTTGTAATGTGGTCTGTCGCGGCACTGAGTTTTAATCGTTTCTGATGTTTCCACCACCGCTGTATGGAGTGTTCAGGCTAAAAGCTGCCGTTGTCGCTCCGCAGCCTCTCTGAAAGAGTTAAGAGGGCATTGAATTAAGAAAGCTCAGCTGCTTGTATACAAATATACAGCAATTACAAGGCAACAAAGTTATTGCAGAATCCTACTGTAACCATGGCAACATGTTCACTCAATTACATTTGGAAATGTAAAATGCCACCCAGTTAGAAAGAGTAAGTTTTAGCAACTGCAGATTTTCTGTATAAAGCGAAATGTGTAAGACAGGGCTTTCCAGGATTATCCACTTCTCTTCAGGTTTGGATGGCATGTTTTAGCACGCACATCTGACAGATTTCCGTTGCTGATCTTAAGCTGTGTGTGCCCTTGGTTGTCTGAACTTAGGGGGGAAAAAAAAATCTTTACATCTTTAAAATTTAACTTTGCCATCCTATAATTTATTTGGGTTTGCTTCAGGACTTGGCTTTAGATAGTGGACAGATGAGAAAATGCATAAGATGCATTTTGAAAATCACCTCAGAATACCAGAGGAATTTGTAATTTACTTAATGGGATGGAGGCATGAAAGAAAAGCATACGTATGACATGCAAGCTTTCATTCCTTTGGGAGGAAATGTTTGTTGAGCAGTCCGCGTTTGTGTAGCGTGATCTCCAGCAGGCTATCCTAAAGCAGAAGAAAACCGGCAGGTGTGAGCTACCGAACTTGTGGTTAGCACCAAGAGAAAGCAGTGAAGAAGTTCTTGAAGTCCAGAGAGCATTTGTCAGCCCCAGGTTAGGAGATAGCAGGTTCAGCACACCGAGGTCCTGATGTACGATGCAGATGAACTCCTTAGTGGAATTTAGTTTGTCTTTTGATGGTGGCTTACTAGCCAAAAGAATAAAACAGAAAAAGTAGTTTCTTGCATATGTTAATCTTTGTATTGGTCAAGATGCAGCTTTCTGCTTTGCTGTGCTCATGTTTCAGAGGCAGCATCCCATTAATGCAGAAAAGGGAAAAACAACAGTGCACTTAAAATGTTTTTTTTTTTTTTTTAACTAGGAGTAGTGTGTTTACAGACACCTGCAGATTGATGAACTTCTGAAGAAGTTACCTAGTAACAGGAGCTGATAAGAGATATTTAGGTGGATGCAGATTGCAGTGGGTTGTCTAGAAGAAATGCATTTTGCCCAGATCTTCAAGGGCTTGAACTCCAGGTTGCCTCCTGAACCCTTGGGGTATCTGGATTGGAAAAGGTTTGCAGGTCCCATGGACCTGTGTTAGAGTATGGATGGTTTTGGAAGGAAGCTCTGTCTGATCTTTCTGCTTTCACCATGAGCAGATAGCTTGCCTGCCATGCGGCTTATACATCCCTCAAAAGCAGCAGCTTGAGCGGGTGTGACTTTCTGCTCCCATGGTGAGTGCTCGCTTTTCTCGTTGCCTTCTACCATGGCCAGAGGTGGAAGCACAGGAGCTGGCTGTTTATAGACTGCTGAAAAGGTGGAGTTGATCTCAGTCTTCAACCCTAAATCACATGTTGAACTGCAAGGGCGAGGAGTAGGACTTGCTAAAAATAAAGGTTACAACTGAGCAGGAGTCCATGGCTTTAGATTAGATTGCCCTCTTAAACTCTCTTTAAAATGGCTTTGTGCTTTCTGGGGAATAGTTTTTAAAGCCATCTTAAGGTGTATCTGTGATTCAGAAACTTGCCCTCTAGGATTGTTTGTAGGTTTCAAATATGAGGAAGCTAGACTTTCTATACATGAACGTGCCCAAACACATTTAAAAAAAGCATTGAGAGAAAAACTTGCCACCAAATACATAGGATGTGATAGGGTCAAATATTCTAGCCAACTGTCTTTCATCTTCCAGAGCTGAGAATAGGCAAGAGCTTTTACAATGGATTACTCACAAAAGTGCTTATCAGATAACTTGCGCTAAAAGGAGTTAGCACATTGAGTGTCTCTTAAAACTTGTTGCGCAGCCTTACCTTAAGGAGGGCAAACTGACAATTTCATGTGGGGTGTTTATGTTCTTGATCAGCTGAATATCGGTCATGTTCCACTGAAAGACTACTGTCTTCGTTTTTGGCACTTTTGATTGCTTGGAGCATTCCTCTAATGCTTGTATGCCATGCCGTACCTTTGTAAGGTCACAGTAACTAGTTGTCCTCGTATTTTCTCAAGGGTAGCGTGCGGCTGTCTGGGTTAAGTGGCGTAAGCGTGAGCTAACGTGGTGCTCTCTTCAGGGTTTGACAACCTGAACGCTCACTGCCCAGCTGTGCCAACTTAATCTTGGGGTTGAAACATTTCTTCGGCATCCTCTTCCAGTTCAAGAAGTGATTGTGGTACACCCCTTGGCATTGTGTGTATTTGTATTTAGCAGAAAAAAATACTCCTTGGCATTGTGTGTGTGTGTATATATATATTTTATATATATGTATAATACAAAACACCAAACCCTTGGGACCATATCTTTACTTGTCTTGCATCTATGGTTGAGTACACACAGTAATATTACTAGAACAGTTTATTTGCTGAATAGTATCTGTTGCTAGCCTGTTCCAAATGGCAAAGCTTGTCACAAACCACAAAGAAATATTAATTGAACATGTTATTTGGACACTGGTAATGCTGTTCATTAAATATTTGCCAAGTATTCTTAACTCTTCTTGCTGGTTTCTTTGGTGGTGTCATCTTCTAGTTCATTGCTCTTCCAGTTTACCTTTGGCTCATTTCCGGTTATCCCATTGCTTTTCTGTAATCTTGTTCAATCCTGCTACCTAGTCCTCAAGGCCAGCCATTGGGTTTAAATTTTATTAGCCTCCTGCTGGAATCCTTTGAGTTTGTGCTTTTTGTAAAAGTATGTTTTACTGGACAGTGAAGCTGACAGGATGCGTCTTGTCGCTGAACTCAAAATTGCTTTTCAGGTTTGAGTCCACTTCCCTAATAGATAGCTTCTGTTTTCCATTTACCTTTGCTTCCAGGTTACCAAGCATACCAATTCCTCTCCAAAGCAATGAGAGGAACCCTGTTCTCCTCAGCTTACTTGCTGATCTCGGAGGTCTGGGTGTGTGTGGGGAAAACCCACAAAAATATGTGGTTTTGCTTCAAATTGTTTAAGCTGAGAAACAGCAGAAACGCTAAGACTGTCTGCTTTAATTATTAGAAATGTGGCAATATTGTTACCTAATAAAAGGGCTAAGTAGTCTTCTAAAAAATTAAAGGAAAAGCTGTGTGTGGTGGGGAAGAAAATGCCTCTTAGCATTCTGATTTGGTTTAGATTGTCTGTTACATATATTGTCTCTATATTTGAGTCCTTGGATGAGGGAACTCCTCAGGTCGCTCTAGTAATTAATGCCACTTGCATTTTGATTGTGTTATGCAGAAAACTGAAGTGGGCCAGGTTTACTCTGTCCTGCAGTGGACCATGTTGATAAGGCAATATATAACAGATGATTCATGAAGTGATGCTTGTCATTGCCAGGACTGCTTGAATAGCAAGCAGATTTTGGGCAATGCTTCTTCACCGGAAAGACTTGGGCAGTTTAAACTGAGAGGCGGAGAAGAGACAAATATGCACTGTATTTCTGGCTACCTTAAAGGAGCTGCCTCACAAAATTTAAAAGAAGTTGGGGGAGGAGGGGAAATGGGTAAAATAAGGGGGGTGGAGAAGCAGGAGAGCACACAGAGGTTGCATAATGATGTTGAAAAAGGGAACAATTAGGAAAAAACTGTAAAATCTCTTGGAAAGCTTCTGTGGTTTTCCCTTGCAAGGAATTACAGCTTGGCCTTCCTCTATAAAAATTCAGTCTTTTTTTTTTCATGGCATTCATTACTAGACACATCTTGATCAACTTCTTTTTTTTTTTTTCCTTCATGTTTTCCTATTGGATATCACCTCAGGAAAGTTTGATTAAAATCTGCTTCAAACTGCTATCTACTAGTGCAGAGGAATGTGTGTTGACTTGCGGTCATGCCGCCTGCCCTCATCAAATGATTGAACCTTTGTTGCTCATACAAGAAGTATTTGAAAACCAAGAAGTTGCAAATTGAAAATTGGATCTTAGGCTAATAAGAAACCTCTTTCTAGTTTGGTCAAGATTAGGTTTTGTTAATATGTATTTTTTTTAACCCTAATTGTCCTCTGAGACAGCCATTTAGTTTGGTTGAGGACCAGAAAGGAGCCAGAGAGGTGTTGGGAGGAGCTGAAGGCAATGTGTGCAGCTGATACGGCTTATCCGAGGTCTGAGGAAGGAAGAGCTCCTTTCTTTGCGGCATCATTACAGTAGTTTGGACAAATCCATAGGATATGACAAAGCGTTGCTGGGGCAGCATGTTGCCCAGGAGGTGATGATGTCTAGGAGAGGACTCGGCAAGTTTTTCAGCTCTCTGTGTTGCAGATGTGACTTGCTGAAATGGCAGATTGAAGACCCTGCTTGGGTACAATCTGGCTGTCACGTCTGGGTTTGCTGCTGTGTTCTCTCTCTTGTTTTCTTTCAAGTTTGATCTCCTGTAGACCTTTCCTGGATATGTGTGTCTGTACATTTTATAACAAGCCAGCAAGCTGTTGGATTAAGAATTGTATTGTAAGGGTCTTATTTTTTGCGATCATAGGATAAAATAACGTATAGGAGATTAACTTCTCAGATTGGGTGCTAGCAGCATAGCAACGTGTTGTTTTAAATGATCTTTTTAAGTGTGTCACTCTCTCATTCTGGTGAACACTGACATCCAATTGACCTTAACTTCATTTATCTTTTATGAGTAGTGAAGGAATTTGATATTTCACATGTAGGAAATAATTCACTTTATTAATTTTTCTGAAGAACTGGTGCTTTAATGAGGTGTCTGTCAGTAGGACTTAATTACTGTTAAATTCTGTGAACATTCGTACACTGTGACTTGTTCTATGTAAAATTTGACAAATTTCATTTGTCAAATGCACACAATGGCATTAGTTTGCTGATACAATTTACGTTAACTTAAATTTGAGAACTAGCAGTTACTCGTAACTGGCCTGTTACTAGTGCTGGCGTGTAAGATTTTGCAGGGTGTTGTACTTGCCTGAACCGGTGCTGCTTTGTCCTCTTTGCGATTGTGTGTGAGGACGCTGGTAGGAAGGTGTAGCATCACAGCTGCCTCCGCACTAATGTCTTTGAGCATTTCATGTGGAATAAGCAGTTATTCAGATTTGTTCTTCCGGATTAAAGGTAGATGAGCACATCGCTCTCTTCTCCTTTCCCCCGGTGTTTTCAAGTTGTCTTCCTGTCTGAGTTTTCATTTTACTTCAGTAAAAACCTGTAGCCTTCACAAAGTTATCTCTAGTCAGTTAACATACTTCTACTGTGTTGCATTTTCCTAATACGCTATCAGGAAAAGCTTATGTTATGTTTGCTCAGTAGGAAGATGTTCAAGTTAGTTCTGGCGTCGTGTTGACAAAACTTTGTCTTGTGTGCATTGCTCCAAGAAAAGGATCCAAAGTGTAAGGCTGAAACAATGAATGAGTTCTGTTGTATGCTGTTCCCAGCAAGTATTCAGAAAGGGAGTGTTGTTCAAAGTATTAGGAAAGTTACAGTTTTCCCCATGGGAGCTACAGTTACCTAGTTTTTGTTAGTGTTTGTTCCGGATTCTGTTAAAATCCCGAATGCAGGTGAGCAAAAAACTGGCCTGCTGCCTTGCTGTGGGTTCATATAAAATGTAGAGCTGTAAGATTGGCTATTCTGCTCAAATAATGCGGACAAAAGTGTTACATCAAGTGAAGAAAAGTTGCATAATTAACCCATTTAAAATGCTGAGGATTCTGAAGAATGGAATAGTCTGTGAGTTTTAATCTTGAGAGCTTGGTAGCTTCAGGGAAGGGTGCGAGTGTGGCGGTGTTGCGATGAGAAGGGGAAAGTCTCTGCTCTGCAAACGCAGTGCTAGTGGGGCAGGTATTTGTGAAGATTGGCTAATTTGGAAGAGGTGGGATGAGATGGAAGATTGGCTGTTGGCCTTGACTTTGAATGCAGTGGCTCAAATTGCAAACAAGTAAGAATGTAAAGGTTATCTAATTCCCAAGCACCAGTGGAAAGAGAAGACCTGTGGTGCAGACAGTCAGGCAAGAGGGGTCCTAGAAGGAGAATTTCTAGGTAAAACTGAGCTTTCCTGTAGGCTGGATTATGTTTTAGAGCAGTGCATAGATGGAACTCATTTCTTCAAATGAAAACAGTTGCTTCTCCAGCCAGCATAGACTTTAAAAAAAGAAAAAAAAAAGTTGCTGTATCTAGTGCTTTGGCTGAGTCTGGAGGGGACTTCTCCAAGTCATGGTATGAACAAGGTAGTAGGACTCTGAAACAGAGGTTGGACTCTTGCAGTACAGCAGGTTGTACCCCCTGCTGAGAAGCCTGGCTTGTTTCTTTGGACCGTTTGGGGGAAGAAGGGAGCACAGGCATCTTTCTGGAATATCTCAGAAGATACCTGGTCATGTTTCTTGTGGAGGTCTTGTTGGAGTAGATGAATGATGGCACCTTTTGTAAAACTGGAGAGGACAAGCAAGCAGTAAGGTGCAGTTTCCTGCTGCCTTGTTCTGCCTTCCCAAGGAGGCAGTGCGGTTTCTGAGTGTGGTTGGTGCTGCTGTAGCGTCTTTGGGGCAGTGAAAGAAATAGCTCCCTACGGTGCTAGCAGGATCTTTGTTGGGTTGGTGCTAAGCACAGCCCTTTCTTGCTTCATGCACAAAGCAGAAAGCCTGGTCTGTTGCTGTTGTTTTCTGCTGTTTGTCAACAAACCAACCCCTGTATTTCTGTAGACCTCACCTCTGCTGTAGGTGGTGATAACTGTCACAAATTAACTGAAGTTCTCCAAGTTGAGCTCTGTTGCTGCTGCTCTTACTCAGTGGCAGTGTGATGAAGTAAGACCCAGGTGTATTTGGTACTGAATATGCTCAAAACTTTGTGTCTTGTCTTCATTCTGTGATGAAGAGGAAGGGAAAGCAAGATGAAGAGGCCACACACAGTCAGGTATGTTTGAATCTAGTGTTAGATATCCTGCTGAGTAACCGATCCTTCCAATGGACTGAAACAGAAATTGGCTACCGTGATCTATGTTTACATTTCAGTTTTTCCTCACCTAGTTGATGTAAATGAGCCTCCTAAAAAAAAATAATAATAAAAAAAAAAAATTATTTTCCATATGGATTCTGTTGTGCACTTCTCCTACCCAGGACTGATGATCTGTTTCAATCTAATGGCAATGCTTTGGTTGGGAGAAAATTTTATTTACTTATTTATTTCCCCCAACTCTTACCTGCTGTCAGAGCTTGGTAGAGGCTGAAGGATACATTTGAATGAACACTGCCTCTCACAGGATTTTTAGCGTGGAAGCATGATCAAAGGAGGAGGGAGAGAACTAGAAGTGAACAGCAGGGAATTTATTCTGATTGCACATGGTAGGTACTGAATACTTCGTTGGGGGCTGTACTCACCTATTTTCTGTTGGGCTTTTCTTCATCCCTGTACAGAAGTCAGTGCTATGCACTGCACTGAAGACAGGCTGCTGCCTCATCTGCTCCCTGTGCCTTGAATGGCGCATTTGATGATGGGCTTAATCATAATTGTGAATGAAGTCTTAGCGTTAAAAAAAAGACAACTTCTTGCTTGAAGCTCCACAAAAACTATGAAGCAGTGCAAGGGAACTTGTGACAGAGAACGGTAGGTAAGCTGAGTTTTTACGTTGTAAATTGTCAAACTTAGCATAATGCAGAAGAGCTAGATAATTCTGGATCAGTAGACAAAAAGGCTTACGTTGATGTACACATTGATGTGATTTCAGGGCAAAGTGTAGCTCTGTTATTGGCTACAGTATACCTTGAAGAAGATGGCCTTGTAAGTTGAAGTCTTGTTCATGAGCTCATACTGTGAATCGTTGAAAATAGAGAAGACTTTTACTATGTGATTTTATGAGTAATCTGTGCTGGTTTTGGGTGGATTTACACAGATTACGTGGTCTTGTTCGCCTTTGTGGCTGTATGTGGGTATCTTTTGCTGATGTTTCCTGTACTAGGTTATGCTTTGTAAACAGAAATAGGTGGTGGTGGTACCTGATGGATCTGATTCTTGTGTCTGGTCTGTGGCACTGCAAGTGTAAAGATAGCTGGTGTTCTGTTTAGGGGGAGCAATCAAATCCTTCTCATTGCAGAAAGCTTGCAAACACGTGAAAAAACAAAGCACGATCCATTCTGTTGATGGCGAGGTGAATGGTGTGAATCCCTTTTGGGCAATATTGGGCTGATCTTTGTGAACTGGCTGGTAACCTGGGGGCAGCAGTGTGGGGCAGTTGGGAGAGCGCTGCAGTGCGTGCCCAGGGGTTGGCAGTGGTCCTGGATGGCAGACATATAGCTAGTACCAATTTGCTATGACCATCAGACTGAAGTGTCCTTATGTCAATTATTGACAGTATGAGAAATCTCAGCTGAATTCAGTTTGGCACCGAAAGTGTGCGGCTTCTGGTCTTTGCTATAAAAATGCTGGTCTAAAAATAAACTGACTTACAGGGATGCTGAAAGCAGGGGAGCAAATGAAGAACTTGTGCACAGAACATAAGGCAGAGCGCTTGACTGATTGCGGAGATGATATCACAGAGTAATGCTGACCATGGCATGAATGAGGTCAAGGCAGGAAAGTTTTGCACAAGGTAATAATTCCATTGTAAGAGGAGAAGGAAGTAAGAAAACTGAGACTCTCAGATAGACATGGAACTCTTCCCTAAGCCTACTGATGGCTGGACTGCTGCACTTCAAAGGGTATGTGCGATAAAAGCCGAAATAGCAGCTGGGTGAGGAATACTACACTCCAGGTATGAAATCCTGTAGTGTAATGGCTAAACCAGGCTGTCCTTTTGCAGGTCCTGTTAGAAATTGGAGTTAGGACTGCATAGACAGTATTAAAAAAAAAAAAATAAAAATTAGTAGGTATTTCTTTAAGTAGGTATTTACCTAATTTAAAATGGCAGAAAACCCAAGCAACTTGAGCCGCGGCCGTCTAATGCTAGAAAGGAGAGCATCTTCTTTGCATGGGGCTTATCACCCCTCCTTGTGAGAAGGATATCCAGTTATTGTATACTTTCAATTCCTAGATCTTCCCAAGTGCCATTATGAATGACATTCCCCACATTCTTTCCTTTGCTGGAAGGAGCTGATCAAGCCAGGAGGTTGAGAGGCACACTGGAAGCTGAGAGATAGCCTAATGAACTAGAGCCTGAGCTTTCTCTTCCCCCTTCCAAGGGTATTCCCAGTGTGGTACCCCACCAATCCGAGGAGTTTGATATGGACATCTGATCCTCCTTGCTGCCTTTTTGCCCCGGTAAAAAAAATCTTCAGTGTCTATATTCACTAGAGCAACTTTTAAGAGGAACAAGTTAGGCTATATTTAAATAAAAGAAAAAAAAAAAGCAGCATATTCTTGGCAATAATTTAGACTTTTGCTGTAAACTGTCTACATTCCCTGGGGGATGAGGTCTCCTTTTGTGAAAATCTGTTCTGGATTCAGTATGTTTGACAATTTCTCTGTATGACTACCTTCAGTTTTTAGTTTTGGTGGTGTAAATGAGCAGACTAATGTGTGTGCTTTGAAGTACTCAGTTTGGTTTTTTTTTTAAAAAAAAATCAAAATAACCTCTTAAGTATGCTGGGGACTGATGAGGCTTGCATTCCTGGTATTGCAACACAAGGTGTTCTCTGTTCTAGACTGTAAATATTTATCTCTTGTCAAAGCAGAACAGTTACTATTGGGAACTGATCTGGCATGTGAAAAGGTTTTCCTTAAGGAATTTGTTTCCTTTTATTTACAGTGTTATCATATATTTAAATTCCAGGGCCTCAGTATATAGCTCTGAGGCTCGTTCTTAACACTGGCAATGGAAATCTAAATTATCTCAGCCTCTGAATACGGATAACTGAATTCTGAGCATATGTTGTAGCCAACCAACAAGTGTGGGTGTGAAATTCAAGCAAACGAAGGAAAAGGTATTAATGTTTTTCTGCAGCTGCAGGAGGACTACTAAATGAGAGAGACTGCAAGCCGTGTCCCCGGGTGCTTTCTGGGCAGCAGGGAATTAGCTTCCACTGCAGTGCTTGGGGTGGCTGTGATGGAAGGAGCACGTGTTAAAGCATAGGTGCTTCACGGTCTGGCATTTTGCAATCGCTTGTCTCTTTCCCCTCCTCTTTGTGTGGCTCTTCTCTCCTAGAGCAGGCCCTCACGAACTCTTTCTGTGTCTCCATTTAGCCTCCCTGTCAGCAAACGTGCTTTGTCATAACCTTTCTTCAGGAGCTTCAGTGCTGTGAGTTTTGCTGAGCGATCTCCTGTTAAATTGCTCTCTGTTATGTTTACCACAGGTATGGAGAGATCTAGAGATGGTGTCCTGCAAGTGGTAATACCTGAATCCTCAACTGCTGGCTACAGGTCCTGCTTTTGGAGACTTGTAGGTTGCTTTAATCTCTCTGCAGTGGCTTACATTTCTGGGTGAATTGTTTCTGTTGTATTGTGCCATATGTGGGAGGCGTATTCAGCCTGGAAAGGTCTGATTTTTTTTCTCTTTTACATCTTCCTAGCTTTTGTACCTACTGATTTTTTTGATACTGGCAATTGCTGAAGTTCTCCTTGCTCGTTAGGTAGCTGACTTCCCCATGTACTTTGTCTCAGAAGAGAAGCCAAGGGCTGTCAAGCAGGTGTCCTCGTTGGAGTACTTTTTTTCCTCTTTTAGGAAACAGGCTCATTGAATGATGTAAGTTACTGAAGCTGAGTTCAGTCCCTGCTATAGTAGGGAAGAACTGCTTTCGCTCTTGCTTACAGATGTGCAAAATGCATGTCTCGGGCTATATCGAAAACTGGCCTTTGAGCTTGTGTGTCTGATTCCGAAGTGGCAGGCAGATAAAATGAAGTGAAAATAAAAAGAAATGCTTTCTTTGGCTCTGATGTTTTCATATGTATGCATTTATTTCACATGTATATATTTCATATATATATAAAAATCATTTATATATTTCATATTTTCATATATATATCTCTATTTCTGCTTGGTGTGTCTCTCAAAACTTCAAGGACAACAGATGGATGTCCAAGTATTGCCTTTTTGAAACAGCTCTCCTGAGTTTATCATCTGCTATCAAGTCACGTAAACTTCAGTTCTTGCTCTGTAATATCTGTCTTCAGGGATGCACGGTCAATACAGCCTTTATTTTCTTGCCTCTGTGAAATCTTCTGTGAAATTTGCTGTTTGTGGCTCTGGGGCAACAAGCCCTTGTGGAAGGGTTTGTAACTGGTAATTGATGCAGCTTTTGTCAGGGTGGTTTACAGCTTTATGTAGAGTTTTTTTATAGTACTTCCAAATTAGAGTACTAAAAGGTAAATGTCCAAAGTGACTCATAAATACTGTGATATTCAAAGTGGAGACATTTTTTGAATAGAAACCTTTGTTCAGTGTTTCCTTGAAGGAGAAGTAAAGCTGTCTTGGTCAAAGGGAACTGTTCTGTGTAGTTCTGTGCTGGACTTGTCTCTCTTGCTTTAATACAATATATTTTAGCAGAATTGAAGTTGGTTTTGAATGTTACTGGCTGCTTGCGCTCTTGGTAGAAATGGCTGCCTATTTGCATATTTACTGGCTTCTGTGCATCTAGATATGTCAGCAGCCTCTGCTCCTTTTCACTTGATCTTATCTCCCCATTCCATTTCAGGAAAAAATTCTTACAATCTCCTTCTCCCTGCCCCAGCCTTGGAGTGTGCTTTGCATGCAGAGTGTTTTGAGGTAACAGGGAGTCACGTTTGCTTTGCGGTGGCTGTGTACTGTTGCTTGAATTTAAACCTGGTGCTGAAATGTAAATTTTCAGAAACGACTAAAATCCAAGGCAGTTATTTGTCTGTTGTAGGGCACCGTAGCTAGCTTTGCATTTTCACTGGCTTCCTACAGAAAGGGACCGCAGTGTTAGCTAGCAGTGGTTGCTAGCGTTGGCTATCAGGCCATTTTTTTTTTCCTCTGGCATAATGTAACTTATTCATCATTATGATCATGGTAACACAAGATGCATCCAGATTAATATTTAAAAACAACATAACCAAAGATCTTGAAAGTATCTCGTATTCCTTCCCATTTGTTTATTTTAGAGTATTCCGAGTAGCAGGTGGTAAAGCGAAAGGAGATTCTGCACAGCAGAGCTTTGGTGGCTAATGGCAGCTCATGTTGAAAGCCGAGCAGTTCCTCCTGGTGTGGTAGCTGCAACTCTTAGCGTGAAGGTTTCAGGAGGATATTTAGGAGCATGCAAAGGTGCAAAATCCCAAACCCCAGAAGAGTGAATAAAAGACCCTGAAGTTTGGATTATGGTGTTTTAAAAAAGGAGAGAGAAGGCTGAAGAGGGACAAAACCAGGTTTAAATTACTTTGCTTGATTCCTACCGTGAAAGAGGAACGTCTTACAGGGAAGAATATTGTGTCTATGCTGTTTAGTGTGTAAAGCCATAAATGGCAGTATAAATTGTAGTCTAGATCATAGAAAGTTAACAGACTATGAATCCTTGCATATCTAAGCTAGGGCTCTGAGGCTTTCTTTGACGATACTGAGTTGAAGTCTGTCTTTTCAACTGGTGACTGACAGTATTTTAAAACCTACCTTAAAAAAACCCCATGGCAGATACTGCATCAATCCTTCAAATAAGTCCCAGTTTTTGTGGCTTTACAATCCAGTTTTCTTATTTCAAGGAACAATTCCAATTCGTCTTGCTGTGTTAGTGTTGTGCAAACAGGCAAAATGGGCTATATAAGATGTGGTGTAAATCACAAAGTAAGTGGAGCTCTTCCTTCACTTTCAGTAAAGTAACAGCCCTGGTGTTGGAAGCAACAGCTGGTCGGTAAACTCTCAAGTTTGATGGCCTCTGTCTCTCTCAAGGTAACCTGCAAGTACTTCTTTAAAGGGTTTTGTCCTTTTTTGCTTTGATGGTGTTATAAAACAAATAAATAAAAACCAAGGCCCAACCCCCTCAAGTATGAGTAATGTCTGTTGTTCCTTCCTTGCTTTTCTTGGTTGTCAGCAGCAAGCTTTAAATATTTGACCGAAGATTCTATTTTTTATTAAAGGGTGATGTTGGTCATTAAAAATTTAACCCTGCTTAGAGGGGTACAACACAGGAATTTACATTTTTCTGGTGATTGAGTTAATTTTCTATTCTGGCCGTGTTTGTGGCTTGAGAGCATGACTTGTAATTTAAAAATGGAGCAAGTGGAAAACCAGGAACCCCTGCGAATATAAAGGCATATGTTTACTTTAGCTTTCCATGGGGATTGCCGCCCCTTTGGTTACCAGCAGGCTTGCGCTTGCAGGCTCAGCAGCTTTGGCAGAAAAGCCAGGGACTGAGTAGCATGCCCAGGACTGCCCTGCGTCCCTAGAGATGATCCCACATGCTGCAGGCATGACCCGTCAGCGGCAGGATGGTCCGTGGGGAGCTGGCAGTGCTGCCCACTGCGCATTCCCTGCCTGATAAATCTCAGCCCGAAAGTCGTGTGTTTTAGCAAAGGTGGTTCTCCGGATTTTTCTGAAAGGAAAAAAAATCACTGCGAACTAACATGTCACATATCATTTAAAGAAAAAAATTCTAGCTACCGTTTAAAGTTTTTTACATGGCAAAAATAACTGTTGACTTAACTGACGGAGTACTAAAAGCTATCTGAATTTCAGTGTTTGACTGCCAGCTCTGTCATGCCTTTACAGGTGTATGTCAGCATCACTTTTCATATGCTGATGATGAGAGGAGAAGAGGTTTTCCCAACAAATAAAAAAAAAAGTTATATTGCAATTTAAAGGCAAAGTTGTATTTCTTTTCTTTTCTTTTCAATGCAGTATCCTTTATGCTCATATGTAAAATTTGGGCTTAGGTGGTGCCCTGGTTAAGATCCTTTGAGTAAGAAGATACACAGATACATAATGCACTACAGTTATAAATTGCAACACATTTTTATCGGCTGTAGAAAAACAGGCATGTTGAAAGAAGAAATGGAAGAGTGACACCACAAGTTCATTAGGAGTGGGTTCTGGATTGCTGCATTGCTGTGGGAAGTGCAGTGTTTTGGTAAGAGTGTTAGCATTCAGGGTAAGGCAGAAGTAATAAAACCTACAAAAATGTAAAGTTTGGATCCCATGATGCTAGCTTTTGTGGGTGAGGGTGTGCTGTTGTCTGAGCTGGGCAATAGCTGGAGTCAAGGGTGCTCACATGAGGTCTGCATGCTTTCCTGCAGTGTATATTGGCAAGCACAGCCCTGTTTCTGTGGGGTGGACTCGTGGGAGATGGAGTTCAGGAGTGAAAGGGGATGTGTGTGTGAATGGTGGTAGCTGGCAGTCGGCTTCTGCGTTGTATAATAATACACTGCATTAATATATATAAGGCTGCATTAATAGGTGGTTTTTGCAGGGGGTGTGTGTTGTTTAGATTTGGAAACTGGCATTGCTGTTGTCCTCAAACAAAATAGCTTTTTGAAGGTTGACAATGAGTCTTTAAGCCACTTAAGCGGGGCATGAAAAAATGTAATAAAGACCTGAGCTAAGTGGCTCTTCCCAGAGAGCATGGCTGGACGAGGCTTGGTGAGCAGGCACAGGTACGTAGAGGGACCCTTGTGTCTGGAAGGGCGGTGAGCTCCTGTGCTGGGTGCGGGGAGATGGGGGTGGCGTGGAGCAGGGCTGAGATCTTCAGGGGGTGAGCCAGTCCAGCCTCTGAAGCAGTGGGAGAGTCCAGGGGGAAGTTTGCATCATGCTGTATGAATCTTAACTGACTTTAGTCTGTGCTGTTAGCATGATAACGCTTGTTGGTTTTTTGATTGGTGGTTTTTTCTTTTTTTTCCCCTGTGCCAAAAAAATGTGGGTATCCCTGTTGCAGATTAAAATGCACAAACAGTTGTAGTATCTCTCTTGCTGTGCCGCTGTTTTGCAGTGAACAGCAGAGGGCTAAATGTCCACTGGAAAATGATGCAACTTGTTTGTGGAGACCTTGAAGCATGTTTCTTTCCAAGAGCATGACAAAGGTCAGAACTTAAAAAGCACAGTAGGTGGGAATGGCAACGCGGTTAACTTCGTGCAGTGAGCACCGAGTATTTGAGAACATGCATAATTAAGTTTCTGGTTAAACTTAATGCTGGTTAAAACTAGCATTGCAATGTAGTCACTTCCAAAAACTCTGGGAAATGTTTTACTAGACAAAAGAATTGCCCAAGTTATGTGACAGTGTTGCTTTAGTGTTCAGACTAAATTATTTTCTCTTGGTAATCAGATAGCATTCAATTAGAAAAAAAAAAAACTAGACTAACCTTAAACAATGTTTGTTCTTTTAAAAAAAAGTCAATATTCTTTTTCCAAGTTAATGAAGTAATTAACAGTGATTGATGACACATGTACTCAGCTATTTTATGCTGGTAGACCAGATGGGTTAGGCACAGCTAGTGACCAGTAATTTTGATTCTTTGTCAGAAGGAACAAGAAGTTCAGATGTGGGCTGTAACAGCTGAAGTACATGAATAGAAAAGGTAGATGTTTGTCTCTCTGCCTTTCCCTACCTATATGTGAGGATTTGAAAAACAACCCCAGGTAAAGAATTGTGGGTTGTTCATTTTTAGTGGTTGAGAAAGCTGAGCTAGAGTGAAAATGTGGTTGGAAAGCTGAAGGTTTTCAGTTGTTTCCCAAAACTAATTACATAAAGGTGTCGGTATCCTTTTTTTGGCTATGTCAAGCTGTTTTGAAAGAGAAAGGAAGACTGTTTGTGTGCGCGCTGGCAGGTGAAGAAAATAAGACTCGGTTTAAAGGCTGCATTATTGAGTAACTCTACAGAAAAACGGTGGCTGGGTCTGTGAACTTTCTGTCATGATCTGATTTTCCCCCCCCTTGGTGTCTGCTATGCTAGCAGCATGGAGGGAGAGGATTTGGCGAATACCTTCGGTGCAGCACGCTGAAGACAGGTATCAGCAACATAGAGAGATCTCAGCACTGCTGAAATGCTTTAATGGGACTCCAGTATAGTGATATAGTGGTGAGTTTTAAAATGTTGGGATACGTTATGAGTTGCTGAAACTTTAATTTGCACGAATTAGGGGGCATCTTAATATGTTGTTGAAGTGTTGTGTTTAGATCATGGGTATCGTTAGGAACCTTCAGCTGTTCTGGAGTTCACATGGGAATGCTTCAGTCAGTGAGAAGGGCTTCCTGTCTGATCGTCACACAAACTCTTCCTGGCACTGAAAATGTTGTTAGGGGGATTTTGATTAAAAAGAATATACCATTTTTATCACTTCTCAGTCAAGTATTTAAAAGGAATTTTGATTTTTGTGCTTCTGAATTATTGTAGCTAGGGTGATCTACAGGGACGGAATGAAGAAATGAGATGGATGTTGTCCATAAACTCACAGTATTCATTTATCTTCTGTCACGTGCTGCTTTCAGCTGTCTGATTTGAACTCTTTCAAATGCAGAAATACTAGGATGGAGGAAAAACATGGGATGGGGGAAGAAGAGGGCTTCAGAAAAAGCCAAGACAGTAGATTTTTATAGGTAACTCTGCCCAATTTGTACCAACTCCTCTAAGGCTTCAGTAGCAGCTGGAACAGGCTCCCGAGGCAGACTTTTATCCTTTCTCCCTCCCACGCGGATCCATCTGTGAGACTGCTTGTTCTTGCTGCTCTTGCTGAGAAACTGGATCGAGCTCAGAAGCATCCTGCTCTTTCAGACCCTGTGCCAGAGTCTTGCTAGTCAAGGAGGGCTCTGTAATCCTGCAAATCTACATATTCCCAGGTTTTACAGTCAGTTGCGTTTCTGAATCTGCAGCTCTTCTAGGAGCTGTGTTCCTGCTTGACTCTAAAAAAAATTTTTCCAAGCTGTTGACCACTTTAAATTGGAGCTCCCACAGAGTGAACACGAGGTGGTATTTCCAGATTTGCTTGGGCTCCTAAAGATGATCTTGTGTTCAGAGACTTGGATTACGCATCGGAGGATTTAGGTCCACTCGTCATCCACTTGGTTGTTCCCAGAGCCTTGTTTTTTTGCTTCTACGTGTATCTGAGATACCTGCAATGCTGCTTCGACAGCAATACTTGTCAAGGTCTAAAAATAGAGGAGATATCAGCAGATCCTCTCTTCAGCTACCCGGTAGTATTGCTATTGGTGTGAAATCTGTGGAAGTAGAAATAATGTTAATACTCTTGTGTGCTCCTAGCATTGAAGGAGTAGAGCCACAAGAATTTTAGGTGTTTCATGGTGTCCACCAGAAGATCTAAGGCTTTTCTTTTTAGGACATGAAGGAGGCACCTTCAGCTTTCAAAGCAGCTGTAACTGTTGATCAAGGCGGTGATTTGCAAAAGTGTCTGTAGATGGTAGCATGAAGGGTTTTGTGCGGAATATGCAAAAAGCATATTCTTCCAAGTAGCCTTTGGTTTAAAGCTTAGTGAGGAAAGCTTGCAGAATTCTGCTAGGGGCAAGCTCTAACAGTGGCAGGTATGTGTTAACATTGAAATGGGTGAAGAGCTCTTCCCTTCTACTGAAATATCAGTATCCTCTGTATTTTCAGTTTGGGCTAGTGTCTCAGCATTTGGATTTACACAACTAAAGTGCAAGGGCTGCCACCAGAGATCAGTTCGACCAGCTGACAACTGAAAAGAGCCTGGGAAAGGCAGCCTTACTTAAGGAATCTGCGTGCCATGGACACTAGTAGTGCCGTGTTTCTTGACAATAAGCGCAAAGGGGTATGAAACTGTATAAAGCAATTTTTCTTGATTATTTTTATCGAGGATTTCTGTTACACATAATTAGATTAATTATTTCTATATAGGCTTGCTACACTTGAATAGCTGTGGATTAGTTTCATGTTATTAAAGTAGCTCACAATTAGTTAATAGTGTCTTGCCATTTGTGGCTGTTCATTTTGTTTACTTTTAATGTCTGATGGTGACTTCAGAGCATGTATAGCACTGCTTATATTGCAAACGCTTGCTTAACAAGCCACTGCCTGAAATAATACCAGGATTGCTCTAAAAGCAACTACCAGGGACTGTCTAGCAATGTATTATAGCCTTCCCTGAAGGAACTGCGTAAATACAGTGTAGGTATCGGTTATTCTTGAAGTCTTAATGTACATATACTGTAATTTAACACTTAGGACAAATGTGGTTAGAGATTGCATCTCTTTCTGAACATTATACCATACAAAACCTGTCACAAAGTTAAAATGTTTAGTGTGAGCATATAAGCAATAAATCTTCACAGCGTGTATTTGAAAGTGGAAGTTTAAGGGAGAGGCGGAAGCACAATATTTGTTCTACTCTAGGCTGTCATGTGAGAATAGCACTTGTAATGGCTGGCATTGAAATGTCAGCATTTGCTAAACAAATGTACTGTGTTTTAATTCCTTGAAGTACTGGGTAATGCTTCTGTATTTCTTAGATGGTTAGTACATTTGAGTCATTGTGTTGAGCTTTTGATCTTAAAGGTACGTACCTCTGGTTTTGCCACTGCAAGATAAGAGTGTGGAAACAACGAGTTCAGCAAAGCTGGGATGCCCGAGCAATAAGGGCTAGACTGGTCAGTCTGGATCTGTACTAACTGTGACATGTATGTACCTAGTATACTATCGGTGAGAAACTATTTGTAACAGCTGTATTAGGTTGGGTTTTCTGTTTAATTATTAGTTATACAGTTCTAACTGTAGTGAAGGCTTCAGGTACTCAGGGTGATTTTGCTCTCCCTTCTTCTTCATGTGCATACCTGAGTGCTGCGTAGATACTTCCACCTGCCAGTTCACTCAAGTATTTTCGTTAACGCAATGAATGCAGGTGTACTCACCACTTGTGTGGAAACTAATTAAGAGTTGGGTATGCAATTTCAGTGCAGTATAGAAAGTTATAAGGAGTAAACTTTATATTTTGCAAGATGGGACTGTCACGTCAGTGTAGGGCAAAGCAGTTGCGTTGATTTGGTGACTGTGTAGGTGGGCTTTTGTCTTTAAAGGTTCTTGATTGCCACGTTCTTCAGCAGCATCCAAGAAGATGTACCTTGGGAGGTGCACCTTCACAACAGGACATGCACGTAGTGACGCTTCTCTGAAATACTCTCTTGTGAGCCAGTGACTCGTCTCATGGGTTTCCTGGCCATGTGCAGAAGCACTTGGTGTTTTGTCCTCTTTTCTAAGAAGTTTGTCCATTTGCTTTTGGGAAAACTTTTCAGGAAAACTT
Organism: Ciconia boyciana; assembly: GCF_034638445.1. Taxonomy (NCBI): domain Eukaryota; kingdom Metazoa; phylum Chordata; class Aves; order Ciconiiformes; family Ciconiidae; genus Ciconia; species Ciconia boyciana. Next base: position 43,665,401 of record NC_132943.1, on the reverse strand, counting down.
TTGCTTTCTCCAGTACCCTGAGTTGGAGTTTCTTGGTGCAGCTATGAAGGAGCATGTAATGCTCTCTGCTTCAGCTTGCCACCTGAAGATCTTTCATGATACATTCCCTCCCTTCTGTGTCCACCCAACTTCTCTCTCAGAAAAGAATGGGAAAAACCTCTTGCTCTGAAAGAAATAGATGGAAAACAGAGTCATTGGTGATTTCTCTGTATTAATCATGATTCTGCATCACTGTAACATCCTTAAGTCATATCTGTTCTGGGCTGAAGACTTACAGTCTGCTTCACTTGTATGTGGAATTTGTACCACACCTCTAACTTTTTTCTTGCCCTTCTTTTGAAACTCTTATACTGTGTTCTTGGAAACGGAGGGGGAGTGTCCAGATTTGCACAAAATATTCATGATTTTGGAGGAACTGGGCTAATACAGCAGCAGATTTGGTGTTCTATTTTTATTTTCTATTACTATCATGGTATTCTAGTTGCTCTTCTGTCCACAGCTGAGCATTAAGCCGATGGTGTATTTTACAGTGCAGCCTGCTACTCCTGCATTATGTTTTTAGAGACAGAAACATTGTCTTCAAAGACTTAAAACTCTTTGACAGGGTGTCTGATGTTATTTGAGGCTTGCAAATATGTTTTCTGGGAGAACTCTGTTTTGGGTATCGTTGAAACTGTAGGAAAACCAGCGCTTCTGGACGTGGGCAATGCTTGTGAAATGTGGTCTCTTGGGACAGATTCAGTAAAGCTGTATTCTGCTTGAGAAGTAAAGAGTTGAAGTGGTGTTGTTGAAGGGTTGTGTGGGTCCTCAGGACTACTGCCACTGCTTTTGTCATCTTGCAAAGTGGTGGCTTTGGAGACATTGTCCCTAGAGAGATGAATCAGCCTGGGAGACTGTTTCACACTGCCTCTGCTCTAAATAAAGATGCAGTAAATAATTTTGTGGTCACAGTAAATTATTATTGTTTTCAAACAGCTATATGCCTCTTCCTTGTCCCCTTCTCCTTTCATATGTAGATCCTATATTGGCAGTATTTTATAAACAACCCTTGAAAAGCAAAGGCAGCTTTTTTTTTTTTTCTCTGGGTAAAGTTCAGGATCTGTTGTCAAAGGAGAGATTTAATCAATAAGGTCCAACAGAGGCACTGCCTTTCATTAGGTCTGTGAGTCTGTGCAAAGCACATGCATGCTGCAGCGTTGCATCGTTTGCAGGCTGTGTGTTACGAGTAGAAATCCAATTAAGCATCAAGATGATGATGTCATCATCTTACCTGGAGCATGTGAGGTTAAACTTAATATTGCTTGCCTGTTAATGCAGCAAGGAGTCTAATACCTTGGTAGATTTTGGGGAAGAAAATAAAAAAAAAAGTCTGGTTATCGGTATTTCATCTGCAGTGTCAGGCAGAAGAATTGGTGATAATGCTTTTTGGAAGATGGGTGTTTCCATGACTTCTGGAGACCAAACCCCTTGGTGTTGGAGTGCTGCTCCAACATCCAAGTGCCAGGATGCAGAAGGTGTTCTTCTAGCTTCCCTTCTGCTGTTGTCTTCACAGAGCTGGCTTCCTTGTCCTGCCAAAAGGCAGTGTCTTCTGCAAAGCTTTTAACATTCGGGGGTCTGAAAGACAGAGCAGCTTTCTCCAGACCTAGAAATAACTTCAAAGCACAGCGATGGCTATAGTAGGTGTATGACTTATACCATGTTTTGATGCATTGAGTCAGCTGGCAGTTAAGTTTTGTTTAACTGAGGTTTTCAGGTGATCTTGTCAGCTGGCGGTGGTGTTGCCATCTGGGGGTGTTGATGGCATGTGTCTGAGAGGGCCTGCAGATGAAGCGAGGTCATCGATAGCTGGCTATCCTGAAGCAACCAGACTTACTTGGCTTAAAACAATCTTGAAACTTCACCCTTAGGCCAAGATTTTTATCTTGGCTGAAGTACCATAGCAATTTAAGCTCTGAAAAATAGAGCTTTGTAAATAAAGCTCTATCATAACTTTAATTACTGGTTACTGCACATCTGTACTTGTGACTAGTAGAGAGGCACATCTGGAATGGGCTGAGAAGAGGAAGGTGAACGTTCATACTGTCAAAACATGTGTATGGTGGAACTGTAAAATTCATGTTACTGTTACAAAAAAGCTTCATTAGCTGCAAAATGTATCGAAACAGACTTGGAAAACTGTTGGATTACTTACATTTCCTAGTTCACATGCAATTTTGTCTCTTAATGGTTGGCTAGATGCGCAGTGGGAAAAAGTGGTCTTGGAAAGTGTGTGGAAGGAATAGTGTAGAACTGAGTTGTGGAGCTGTTGTGTGTGTGGTTTTGGGGGGGCAAGCCTGGTCATGCAGTCAGAGAGGAAGAAGGTGAGGAACCACTGCTCAGGGTTGGAAATGCAGTTTGTTTTAGAGAGCTGTTGAACAGTTTTGTGTTTAGAGCTATATGCTTTCTCCCTATACGCATATTCCTGTGTACAGGTGGTTTGTTGGCACATGTGATGACCCAGCCTGTTGAATTTGCCACTGTTTTCTTTGCAGCTTCTGGAAGAAGCAATTGAAGCCTTATGAAAGTATTTTAAGCAGACTCATCCCTTCCTTGACACAAATGACAAAAGGTCTGCCTGCTGTACTGTTGAGGACCAAGTATGTTGTGTGATGTACTCGCTGGTAGGAGATGAATAAGAGAAGAGCTAAAATTACTAATAGTGCCTGTGATCTAGGGAAAGTGTATAGTAAGGGATGGTGGTTTGTTGAGGCACCAAAACAACTGAGAAACAAGGGGCTTTTGCTGAGGCTGCAGCCCCTTAGTCTGTCTCTTATTGTATGGTGACTGCAGATATGGAGGCTCATTATCAGCTGGTGACAAGGAGGTGACAGCACACTCAGGCCGTGGCTGCCTTCTGAACCAGGGATGTGATGAGGGTACAGCTACAGATGCACCAGCCTGCATGGTTTTAGGGAGCACGTGCTCTTGGGCATACCCTGGTAGAAGTAGGCTGAAATAAGTAGGCATTCATTCACTCTTTGTGCTCCTATTCCAGAGTTTTTAAAAAAAATCTAGCAGGGACCAGGCTCTGAACAATTCTCCTTCAAGGCAGAAAGCTTGATCATACCAGGCCTGTTTGCTACACCTGATTAAATAAGAGTGTGCATTTTACACACCTGCTTGTTTTAGCCTACAGTTCTGCTCGGTCTTTCTGCCCTGTAGTCTGAAATGCACAGTGCTGCGCACCGTCTTGTGTGTGGATGCTCTTCGGCTGCTCTTTGCTCTGTGCCTAGGGAAGGACTCCATGTGAAGTGCCAAAGCTGGCACGGAAATTCGTGGCAGCAGTTGTCCATCTCTTTTTCTGCACACTGGAGCCCAGTGAGTCCGACCTGAGCACACGTGCAGTGAAGCCTGCTGTGCCCGCAATCCCACTCCCCCCAAAAAAGCAAGGTGAGTGACCTGTCTGGCCAAAATAGTTGGTTATGAAGTTACTCATGAGAGGATCGTGCTGCTATAAACAAACACGTACTCATCCCCATCACGTACGGCGTGCGTCTGGGTTAGTAGTGGGCAGGGTGCCAAAGCAGCTCATCCCGGCCATGACCCGGTCCTTGCCCGTGCCTGAAATGCTCGCGAGGAGCATGACTCCAGATGATGTGTGGGGTGGACTCGCTGTTCTTACAGCCGAGATGTGCAGGCCAGAGGTGATCGCCCTTGTCCTGGAAGGCAGTGGAGTAGAAGTAAAACAAGCTCTGATTTTTTTTTTTAATTTTTTTTTTAAATGAGAGAATTTTCTTGGAAAAACCCTATAGACCTCCAAATATCCTAGGTGTAGGGATAGACAGCATTTTGCTTCTCCTAATTTGAGAATAGGAGAGAGAGTGGCAAATGATAGTTTTTGTGAGATAGTGGCAAAATGACAAATGTCCATAAGAATTGTTGCAGACGAGGGCCTGACAACAACTCTTGGCTGCTTTGGGAATGTCTCGTTGGACTGCATTGAGATCAGTGCAAGTGGTAACTGAAAATTAGAGTTTGGTGGTGAGATAAGTTGGGAAGTGACTGCTGTCTGTATCCTGGAAAGGTCTGTTTTGCTTATACTTCACTCAGTCTTCTAGAAGAAATGCAGGAAACAAACAAAAAAGTGTAAGTGAACTAAATCTGTGGCTTATCCATCTGATCATAGTTATTTTGTTGTCTCTACTCTGACCAGGCACTAGTATTACTAAAACATGCAGAAGCTTAATATTTTGTGGGGGTCTCATGTCTGACTGAGTTTAGATAGACCTTTGGGGGAAGAAGTGGGAATAGGTAAACCGGTGCTGCTCTTAAATGGATTTGCTGCTGCTGTTTCAGTCCAGTTTCTTTGGGAAATGCATACGCATCTTCTCACCCTTCATGCTCCGTACTTCATTCTTGCGCTGTGAAAATGAGTAGACAGAAATCTGTTAACTCCATTCCAAATCCTTCTTGTCTACAGCTGAGATTGCTTATGCTATAACATTACCTGCTGTTTTTATTGGAAATAGATGATGTTAATATTTTGCTAATGCCTGGTCTAAGCTGACCCAACTGTCTTCAACAGGATTTGCAAATTAATGGAACTAGAAGATCTTGAACGTTTGGGATGGCAGAGACCTGCAGGGATTAGAAATGACACTTAAGTAATTTTCTCTTGAATTTGACGAATAACATGAAAGAGCATTCCAGGTCTCTCAAAATGCAAGATGGGCAGAGGAACTTGGAGAGTAGTAATGCTGAGACACTTGAGGTAGAGAGAAATAGCCAATTGAAGAGGTTTTTTAATGAGATACAGCAAGGAAGGCCGCTTTGTTCAACAGCGTCTGCTCGGGCATTATTCTGCAAACCAGGGAAGTACCATTATAAAGCAGGGCCCATCATAAGCCACGGTGGTGGTATTTAAGTCTTTGACCTGTTTTTGCTGCCTTATTGGAAAGGAACATGACTATCTGAGCATGATAAGAGCTCTTCCAAGAATAGATGAGACTGCTTGACATGTAATGGCACAGATAAATTGTGGCCAGATACTCATTGTGCAAGCAGCAGTAGTAGTTACTATCATAATCATCCCCCGCCCAAGGAATATTGCTGTCTCTTTGCTGGAGGTCACCACACCCTCAGATCTGCTGGTGGAGCAGTTTGGGGTGAGTGCTCCCTGCTCTGCTTTGAGCAGAGTCAGCTGGATTAATTTAGATGGGTTAACTAGTTGGCTTCTGCCAGGAGGCTGACTTCATGTCTGAAGTGGGTTAGGGAGTGCTGGGTATAAACTGTTCTTGCTAGCCAAGCCGTGAGGGCAGAAATGTCTTGTCAGGGCAGCGAGGAACTCCTCCGGGTACCAGCTGTCTGTTGACACGTCATCCTCAGTATCCAGGAGAGGTTATCTGTTAGGAGACTGAATGCCGATGGCTTTTTCAGTGCAAAGAAGGGAAATAACCTGTGATTGTGAAATACTTTGCATAAAAGGCACAGTTTGGTTTAATCTGCTTCAGTAGCTTTAGCTGGTAGTGTGTATCAGTGGCAGGTCTCTGTGTATGTTAAAACAGAGCAATCTCCCTGAAATACCCTGCCTGTAAAACATGGCTATTTAGAAATACTGGATGCCACTTGGTATAGTACCAAAAAAACCCCGAATCCCCAAAACTGAACTTCAGGACACCTTGCAGCAGGTTCTTTTGGTGTAGGTATTGCTGGTTGCATCGGAGACACTGTCTGTGGGGGTCTCTGAGGTGGGGGTTTCTATAAGCTAGAGTATCTACTGCTTTTATTTTTTTTTGGGGGGGAAGGGGTACACTAGGTTGCTATCTCAGTGTTTTTTTTTTTTTCCTTTCTTCTTCCTCCCTCTAATATACAGCTTAAAAATAATTGGGTACAGTGGATTTTTTTCCCCTGGGGCAGTATGAAGTTGCTGCTTAATAATCTGCTGGAGGCTTGGGTAGAGTGGGAGTGGAATTGATTGTGTGGGTTTTTTTCCTTCCTGCTCCAAGACCACTTCTTGGCACCGAGGAGTTTTTCTTTAGACTTCTTTGGGGAACAGATGCGTGAAGTACAGTTACCACTCATACATATGGCTTTTAAAATATGGAAGCTGTTGGACTGAAGTGGCTTCATATGGTGCTGTTGGAGGATCAGAATTAACATGCAAGTTTGGGTTTTAAGACTTGAATGTGTAGTTGAAAAGTTGTTTTTTTTAATTTGTTTTTTTTATGATGTTAAATATTACTCTGCATTTTTATGGTTATTAATTAAAATTATATCTATAACTCTGAAAATTGTTCTCTGCAGCCTTAATGCTTAAAATAGTATCCTAGTTTAATCTTTTCTTCTGGGGATAAGTATGTTATATAATGTGTAATTTAAATGGTTGTAAATCCTAATTCTCTAATGTAGACATCTTTTTCTTTAATTGCAGGTTTCCATTTTGAAAGCCATTAGAAGATATTCTGCCACCCTATTGGATTACTTCCTATACGACTCAGCATGTCACTGTGCCCTGGATTTTATAAGGTGGCCATGATTTAATCCCCAATTCCAATTTCTATGTATTGGTGAAGCATTGGAGCTCTTTAGAGCTGCTGTTACTTGCGTGGAAACTGATCCGTCTCGAATCCCTTCTCCAAAGGACTAGACGTTACTAGCAATGAGCTCCCAAAGCCATCCAGGTAAGGGCAACAACACTTTAAATCTAGTAACGACAGCAAAACACCATGTGTTTGTTGCATGAACAGACTCTTTATTGTGTTGAAATGATAATCCAGTCGCTCTCCCTGTACTACTACTTTGTTCAAAACCGAGACTTCGCGTGAAGACGCAAGATTGTGTTGCTGATACCAGAGTTACAAGGAAATCTTGACGTTTTAGGTTTCTAATTGTTGCATTACATATCACTGAAAGTTGTAGGTGTTTTCTGAGATGTTAACCAGATGTTTAATTTGTTAAATGTATGCTCATAAGTCTTAATGGTATGTAGTGTACCTCTAAGGAATGTTCATGGTTCTGCTGGTGTGTCTTCATTGACATTTAAGAAAACTCTGACTTTTAAAGTACTTTTTGGTAGAGAAGAATAGTTTTGCTGGAACAAGAGTCAATTGATCCATCTCAATGTTGTCTGGGGGATTATCCCTAATGTGTCTTGTAATTTAAGACACATGATTCATCACTACAAAATTGCGCATTTCTGTCTGTCAAGAGGATCTGTAGGTACTCGGTTACCTGCTTTCTAGCTTAAAGTTGGCTCATACATTTGTATTTAGTGAGAGTTTCAGGTAATTTTGTGTTAGGCAGAGCTTTGAGAGCTTGTGCTTTGGAAGAGGAGTTTTAATTGTGCTCTGATATGCCTGCTTTGACTGTTTCAGTTTATGGTAGAGAAAATGACTGCTGGGAAGCAAGTAATCCAACAATGACAAGGCACGTGAAAGTACTTATTTAACTATGCCTTTGAGAGGTTACTTTGTGACTTCAGTTTAATGAGTTTTAGGTAACATTCAAATAAGACCGAAGTGTTAAAAGCCAACGAACAGCTCCTAAGATTTAAGGAACTGTATATTTGTGGGGGAAGAATTTTATATTTGCTTCAGAGTTACTTCTAGCAGCCCATTTGTGTTTCTGAGGCTGGGAGGAAGAAACGCTGCAGTAAATAGGGATGCTGGAGTTTACAAGCAGCAGTGCTGAAAATCTGACCCTCGCATTGGAACTGAAATGAGTTTATAAGTCTCTAAAATTATCAGTATTATCAAAAAGAAAAAATCTGGCTTCTACTTCCATAATGTAGCAGTCTCTTAGATTTTGAAACTTGCTTCTGGTACTGTGGGGAGTTGGGAAACGAAGTATATTCGTCTGAGTAGAGTGCATATAGGTATTCAGCTGTGGCACATTTCTTGCAATATGATGTTTTTCAAGAGATCTGTTCTTGAAATAAGTGGATAGTTGTTATCTGAATACTTTCCTGTCTGAAATATGAGTGAGACTGAGGAGCTAATGGCCACCTGCTTTTTCCTCATTGTGGTGGGACAGGTTAAATATATACCTATATTCAAAACCCAACAAACCGACCTAACATGATATTGCTTTACTTCTTGAGGAGCAGCTCTCCAGATATTTGGGAAAGGGGGATGTCCTCCTTAGTTGGGCTGTTCTGTTGATGGCAGGAGTATTGGAAGCCCGCTGCTGATTTGTCATCTTTTCCTTTAATTCATCTGCTAACCTTTTGTGGTTTTCTTGTGTTTATTTTTGTTTTGGTTTTGCCTCTTTTTACTGGTTCTGCTACTTTTGCTTGAGTTCTGTGCTGATGGTGTAGCAGGGAGTCATGTGAGAAGGGCTAATGAAAGAAAACAAGAAGCTTCTCGTGTAAGAAGTGTTTCTCTAATGCTAAAAATGGGTTTGAGCCTACCTTTTCTAACAACCGTGTCTGGAGTGGCTCTTGCTGAGAAGGCTGGTCTAATCAAAACCCAGGGAAGTGGCAGCTCAGCTGGATGGCTTTGGACATGTGTGTTCTCCTGTGCTGCTGTTCCTAAACCTTCTTGGCCCTTGTCACATAAGACCTTAGAGTGAGGTATGGGATGGCTCAGTAAGAATTAAAGTTGTGACTACTGTATGAGTCTTTGGTAGAAAAGACGACTACTAATAGGGGAAAGTTTTGTCATCTCTGGTAGTCAGCCCTTTCAAACATAAAGAAACTATTGCAGTTTTATTATTTAGGAATACAGCTTAAACTTCCTCTTGACAGTAACCCTTGAAATGAAGGACATGTGATAGAAACTCAAGGCCCGTCGTCAACTGGTTCACTGGAGATCATTTAAAGGGTGCAAAACTTTCATAAAAACTGAAAAAGTGGAAGAAATGATCTTGTGGTGCTATTTTTTTTTTTTTTTACAGAATGGTGTTCTGCAGGTAGGCTTTGTATGAAGATATTTTCAAATGGTATCACTTCGACAAAGTCTTACTTCTCATCAAATGCTGTTGAGAAATTCCCCCTGTGCCCTTCCTAGGCGTTGGGTTCTTGTTTGGGTTGTATTTCCAAGCGTTGGGTTGAAATTCTACAGTGTATCATGGTGGCTTTTTACCCCTGGCTTACACTGTGGTACTCTTATTGCTTTTGTCTCTTTTAGAGTCAGTTTTATAATAATTGGTAGAAATACTTTCCAAACCTTGCCAAAGATGACATCTGGACTTCTCCTGTCAGTTATGATAGCTATTTTGATTATACGGCTACAGGTAATTATTACTAATGATGTGCATTGTTTAAGGGAAGGCTCTGGCTTAACTCAAGAGCCTATTAAACCTTGCTTCAGTGGATACAAGCTTTCTTCTCTAATCTTCTCCAAACCTATCACTAATGGGATGTTTTAGGAACAGTGCCATAAAACTGTTACAGCGTAGATGAATGAAAGTGTGTGTGTGTGTGTGTGTCCCCTCCACTCTGCAAAGCTCTCTTGTGAGAAATATTGGGTACTGAAGTCTTCTCACTGAACAAGGTGAAAAAATATGGAGAAGACTAAGTTGTCTAAGAAAAGTATGACTTCTCCTCCTCATTCTTCCCCCATCGCTGCCACTTCTTTTGTTATATTTTGGAGTAAGCTTTGTCAGAGATTAAGAAATAACTTTTGGAGAAGTAAGAATACCCAGGCAGGAGAAGTAAATCCTCAAGAAATTCCAATGGGTAAATTAATCTGTCTTGAGCTCTAGACATAGGGTAAAGACCTTGACATTTGTTTTCTGGGCCAAAGGCTCCCTCCACAGTCTCCTACTTGAGCTTTGGGTTAAGACCAGCAGCTCTTGTGAACTTAATTTGCCACAGAAATGCAGGTGGGGTGCACTGTGTGCATGAGGAGAAGCAGGTGGGCTGCTGGCATCCTCTTGCCACAAGCACCGCGTGTCCATCATCGTGTGGTGCCCACTGCTCTGGAGGAATGACCAGCTCCCTGCAGGTGTTGCTAGGTTTTGTGGATTCCCCGGCAGGAATGGGAATTGCTTTGGGTGGAACTGCTGGGCAGGATGAAGCGGGGGGCAAAGGGGCTGAAATAGGAGGGTGTGGTGGGGAGGACAGGCTTTCCCCTGTAGTGATGGGAGCAGGAGGCCACGCAGACCTAGTCAAGACACAGCTCAGAGGCGTCGTGTGCCCTTTGGCTTTTGGCAGAGGAGTCGCTGCTTCTTCCAGCGCTGGAACAAAGCTGAAAAAATGCTGAAATTGTGCTATAAAAGATCAAGTTGCTGCAAAGTATAATTAAGAAAATTAGGCTAATTAAGATAACATTTAGGATTGACAAAGCTTGGAGGGGCAGGGGAAAGCGTGTTTAGTTTCACTTCTTAACCTGTTACGTTGCCCACAATTTAAACTTACCTTACGTAACCTGTCATGCTGATGCCACTCATCTTACCCAGGCTGACGGGGTTGTGAGTATGTGTGGGGTTTTTTGTTTGTTTTCTGTGGTCCCCCCCCTTATTGACCTTAAACGATTTCTTGCCGTCGCCTTCTGCCTCCCCCCTTAATTTTTGGTGGCTTGAGTTTCACTAGCACTTGGTTCTTTAATCAGTAAAGATTGTTCTGCTGATACTAGTTATACATAAAGATTAGTTTAAAAAAACCCGAAACACTTAAAGTTCATCACTCAACTGATTTGTATTTGTTTAAAGTTCACTTTCCTTTGTAAAAGCTGAAAATCTCCATGTTCAATGAAGCATTTTGTTTATGAAATGTTATCTTACAGGAATTAGCCAGTCTGAATGCAAATGCTATGTTCTTTCTTCAGAGCTACTCTTGCAGAGATGCAAATTTTATTTACATTTTGAAATGCTGAATGTTTGATAATTAGGAATATTGAAGTTTAAGAATGAGCTGCCTATCTGATATGGAAAAATCTGCAGCAGGATCATTAAGACTGAGAGGAGATACCAGAGAAAGCAGAAAGCCTCATGATCACACAACACAGGGAAAATGAGTTAGCAAGTCACGTGCTGTGATTTGCTAGATTGATAAGTACTTTTGTATGGTGTTTTATCTGCCGAGTGCAAGGAGCCACTCTCCTTTCATACTCCATGGCTCAATGAGGCATGGAAAGCCATTTCATGCAGTATACATAAGAGCTTTCCCTGTTAGTCTCTCAAACATTTTGCACCATCCAATAAATATTTTATGTGTTCTCTTTTTAAAGATTAAGAAGTTTCTGTGGAGATGCATTTCAAACTGGCTTTAAATGACACTGACCTACTTTCTGGCAGTAATGAGTCTGTTTCTGTAAGTTATCTGGGGGCAAGAGCATTTTTTCAATAAACATGAGGACTAGAGGAGTAAATTCCAGTCCTCCTTTAGCAGGGCTGGGGCACAGCTGATACTTGGTGGCTGTTGTCTGGAGGAGCATCTGGACATAGTGTATCCCTGCTTCCCCCTACCTGTCTGGTGCTCCAGTTCATTTTGACTGGATGATTCTAGACTGGGCAGTCAGGCTCCTGTTTACAAGTAAAACACTACTAGTAGTGAGTATAGGTAGCACCTCATTATCTCTGACGCTGTCTTTTCTCTACATGGAAATACAAAGATTTCTCCAGACCTGTCCTCTTCCCACACTGCCGTGTGTGTGCTTCATGGGAAGCTGAAGGTTTGGGGAAAAGTTCAACTGTTTGGCTGGCCCAGCAGAGGTAATGGGAACTCCTTTAAAGGGATGCTGCTGCCTGTCCTTTATAGCAGTAGGGTGGGTGTTGAGCATGTGGAGTAGGAACTCAGTAGCAAGAGCTGCTGCTCTGCCTTGAAGCTGTTGCCCTGAGCAGACTGGTCCCCCAGGTTTGGTGAGGGCTTTGAGGTTGGTTGAGAAGTAAACTCAGCAACAAGATCTGGCAGTAAGAAGCTTTGCTTAGAAGAGCTGAAGACACTTGCGGATGGGAACTGGGCATGTCTCTGTTTACTTTTCTTTCCTCAACCTACGACAGAATACATACTCCACCTGCATTCTAATTCTTATATATGTGTAAGCTGAGCCTGTCCTGGATTTCCTCTAAGAACAGTATCATTTTGAGGACCTTGAAAGTTTTAAGGCTCCTACCATGAAACCTGTGAAGTTTTCACTTTCTGGAGCATCAAATAGTTGAGACTTTCTGTACAAGGCTTTTATTGTACCCTCAAAAGAGGAGAATTGTTTTGTGCTTCAACTTGGGGTTCAAGTTGAAGTTCCTTCTAGGTCAGTGTCCCTGCTAAGTACGTTCCTCTCATTTCTACTTTTTCTTTAAATGCAGTTCTTGCACTTTGGAATTCTTTAAAAGCCTCTTTCTAAAGTAAGTTTTTTAGCCTGTGATGTGTCCTGCAGTGCAAGGATGAGAAGCAGTTACTTATTATGAGAGGCAGAGAACTCTGAATTATTTTCAACAAGGTACAGGGTAGGAAAAGGATATAAAAGAGGTTGTGCTTTAAAAGTCAGATGATAATGTTTGACATAGTCCTTGGGACCTCGCGTCTCACTTGGAAAGGAGAGAAACCTTTTTCTATACGGTTACTACATTTTTGTTATTCACTTTTGGTCAGCCTCAGTTTGACCTGTATCTTATCTCATGTATACTTCCCCAGATTAAGTTTGTTACTGGACTGTAACAAGGAATATATTCTCAGTGTTTATTTTAAATTAAATCAGCTTGTCGTCTTCGCGCCAGGCTCTCACAGTGATGAGGCTTGTTTGTGTGCCTTTGATGTGGTCAGATCAATTAGGACAGAGCTGATGTTGAAGGAACGTTTCAGTCATCCCACTGATTCTGAAAGTGATGCAAGAGCAGGGGCAAAAAATCCACTTATTCTCAGGTGGATGTCAGCCATACATGGCATTTTTCATCCTTTAAGTCTAGGAATTTGGCCATTTGGCTACCTGTGCTTTGACAGGTACTGCTTACCCTCACTGGAAAGAAAAAATATTGCCTTACTTTGGAGAGCTCTTGGTCAAAAGCTTTTGAAGGTGTTTTTTTTAAGAAGTCTTTATATTGTTGGGTTAGGAAGAAGAGTGGAGAAACAATTGCAATGACATTTCTTCTTTTAGTGTAGTTTTTAGTATTTTATTTTTTTCATCCCTCAACAGCTGTAGAAACTGACTTTACAGTCAGAACATAGCCAGGAGTGACTGAACATGGAGTGTACCAGATGCCTGACTGAAGAAGGAAAAATTGTGGACGTGTTAATTCTCCCATCCTTCAGTAAAGGCTTGACAAGTCCCTTTCCCCCCATAGGCTGCAATATACCATGAACTTCCCTGCACCCTTTGTTCTTTTCTATTTAGGCTGCTAAGGAAGAAAGGCCTTAAAGTGCACTGACACCTGCAAAGTTTGAGGTACCAAGTGGAGTGGTCAAAAGTCTGGGTAAAGTGTGGAATACTTTTCTTGGCCAAACTGTGATGACAGAAATATATTATTACAAATAAATGAGTGTGATCTTATTCATAGGTAACACCTATGAAATACAACACTGCATGGACTTTAGGGTAGCTTTATATGGCTGTTTTCTAGTTTTCATGAATTTGCACTTAGGAACTTCAAAGACGCTCAGTGGGGTTAGATCTCAAATAATTGATCTAACTAATTAACTGGTAGTGTTGCACAATTATTGAGGTAGGATGAGCAGAGTTTAACGCTCTCTGCAGCCGTACTTCAGAGTAAAACTGCAGCGTCCACTTTGGTTTTTTGCCCTTGTGATGGTCTGGCCGAATGGACACTCTGTGGCCATTTGTGCAGAGTGTCATCTTTTCTATTCCTGTCCCTTCTCTTTCTCCCCCCCCCCCCCCCCCCCCAATTTCTTGAATCGTGGTACTTGCTTTCCTTTCCCTTGTTCATTGGTGTTTGAGAGCTAGAGGCTGGCTGGGGCAGGGGCCGTGGCTCCAGTGACTTCCTTGTAAGAAGAAAACAGGCAAGCGAATCTCCGTTAGCATCTTTGTGCTAACTAATGAGAAATGGGGCATACAATTCATTCTTCCTTTAAGAAAACTAAAATTAGTATATCAGCAGATCTTTTAAACATTTTGTTTCTATAACCAAAATCAAAATACTGTTGTTTTGTCAGTTACTGGGAAAATCAGATGCTTTACCTGCAGTGCCCTTGTTTGCTTTGAAATAGTCTTGGTGTCCCATGTTGTCTGTCTGTATCCCCCCCGAACTACTGTAACGGTTTGGCTAAATGATGCTTGATAGACTGATATACTGAAATGTTGAAGCAATTTTTCAGCCTTTCAAAAGGATTAAGCTAATATTAAACTTTGCACCTATTGAAAGCTGAATTACATACAGAAAAATACTCGTGGGCTTTTTTGAGATCCTCCTGTCTCCCTGTGATCTCTTTAAAACTGAACTAGGTCAAGATTACTTAATATCTTGTTTCAAACAAAAGAAATGTGTGCTGACTGTAACAAGTTAGAGATTTGTCTTGAATTTCAAGCATGATTCAAGCTTAATTTTTTAATGCTTAAAAAACAGATTAAGTAGTCTGTAAAACCCTTCAGGACTAGACCAGATCCAGCAATGCCCTGGAAAGCTGCTGTTGCAGCTCATGAACCTTACAGCACAGCCATCTTCTGCATTCACCTGGCTCCATAGGTTATGGGGTTGCTGACTTCCCACCCACCGTGCTGTCAGCCCCAGGGGAGAGTCTGTATATCAAGACCATAACTGGGAATGTTTGCTAGTTGATACACTCGTATTGACAAGTTCTGCAGCTATGTCTGTTTACAAAATACTGCTAAGCTGCTTCTTTTTGGTTGTAATTTGATTTTCCTAAGTGGTGGTACAATGCGTCCTTCTGATTGTGAAGGCCTTTCCCTGTCTGCCTGTCAGCCAGCATCTCTGGAGAAACTCAACTTGAAGGTACCACTGGTGCCACCAATTCTTCTGAGTGTTATCAGAAGCCCATGCATGCATGTAGGGTTTGGTGGGGCATCGTTAATCCTCCTTTGAACCCCAGCAGCACAGGCTTTGCCAGGGAATCCACAGACTAGACTTAATCTTCCCAGTGTTTGTATCTGGTCTGCTCAACTTTGATGTAGCAACATCAGGTTTATTTTGAAGGCATGAGTTGTGAAGTCTGAGTACATTCTGCAAGGATGACTGTGCAAGGTCAGCCCTGGGGGGACCCGCTCCAGGAGCCTGACCACATCTGGCTGTGGATGCCTGGAAGAGAGGGTAAGAACAGGTAAGATTGTGGCAACAGCTGTTAATATACCCTCTCAACTTCTAGTTGTGTGTGACTCGGATATTTTTGGGGGCTGGATGTGGAAAATTTTACTTTCTTGGTCCTTTTTCTGCTTCTGCATCTGCCCGGTTGCTTTTGGAAGCTGCTTAAGCTCTGGCATTTGCAGGGAATTGCACAGTTGAACCTTGCTGCGAGGAGCGTTGTGTTGTCTCCCTCTGCTTCAGAACTCGTGAGGCTGAAATCGATGTTTTTGAGGGTCTGCTTCCTTCCACTGAGTGAGGAGTGGAGTGGTGGCATCTGAGCTCTTCCAGTACCCACCTCCGGTGCTTACAGTGGATACTGATGGAGATAAGTTGTACAAAATGGTTCCATCAGTTTTGTTTTGCGCTGTTTTGGTTGTACCAAGGGCTGAATAATCCCAGCACTGAAAAACCAAAAATCTTCCTTTGTGTATTGATACTTGTTGACTTGAACACGAGCAAGTAGGATTTTGCCAGTGCCACCTTCTCCTCCAGGAGAAACTCCTAACAATGGGTGAGGTAGAGTTGCTTGCCATGGAGGGGATTACTGCAAACTCTCCCTGTGCTACAGCTGTGCTCTGTGGTAGGGCTGGGATCAGGATGTTGGAGAAATGACAGATGAATTCAAAGAAATCATTAAAAAAAGAAAAAAATCAATCGTGACCCTTTCACTATTCAAGAATCTGTGTACTCATTTTGTTTGTAGCTGTTATGTTGCCAAACCACATAAATAGCTTTACAGAAAATTGTAATAGGAGTGAGGTCTAGTTTGTGAGCTTTGAACTGCCAGCCTTGGCTTCAGGTAACCATTTTGTCCTGAAAGGCGGCTGCTGTAGTCGTGTAACCCCATCAGACTTTATGTAATAGCAAGGAGCGTGAGCGTTGGGGTGAGGGGGTGTGGGGTTTGATGCCTCTCTTGGCAGTGTACTCATTGTATTGTGTATTATGACTTTTTTAATAGATGTTGCTGTCCATGAACTGCTGTGTAATGACTCTTTGCTGTCAGGTTTCACCTTCTAATCAATAGACCAAGATCAATGCAGTTATTTGTACGTGCGGTTACTTTAGATATACAGCTAGTCAAGATGGGTGCAGCTGGGAGATCGGTAATGCCCCCTTTGGCTGGTTTATTTGTTGAGAGGTCGGAGGGCAGGTGGTGTTTTTTGCTACTTCTGTAAAGTTGGTTTCAGTGTTTTTGATCAATTGACAATTCTTCAGGCAGAAAAACCTTAGTCTGGTGATTTTAAGATAATCCATTGAGAAGGATTTTTTGCTATTCTGTTTCAGCATTCAAAACTTGCGCTTTCTAGTTAAACAGACTTCCCCCTCTCCTTTAATTGTTGACCTTTGTTTTATGCTGGCTATAAAAAGAAACATCTTAGTTTAAAACTTTTTTCATACTAGTGTGCTCCTGTTCTATAAAATGCTTGAGCTGCTCTTGTGGGAAGACATAAAAGCCTGAACGAGACCAAGCTAATACCCCTTCTCTTCTCCGGTCAAAAAAATAACCCAGAAGAATAAAAAGACCAGAGCCCATACACCGAACTCTGATAGTCCATCCAAGTATTGAAGCTTTGACATCTGTCACTTCAGAAGAAATCTCTGAAACTTCCAAGTACTTGCTTTATTCTAAATAAGGTACCACTGGTCTCATACAACCTTTGCCAGGAGAAGGCGTGCGATCCTTACAGCTTAACAAACCGAGAAGAAGGGCTTTGGCATCTGTTCCCCGCCAGCAGCAAGTATCTGATTGGCATTGGATTTTTTTCTTTTCTTTTTTTTCTTTCCAGCAGGTGGAAGGCCTGTTCTGCAGGCTCGTAACTCTTGACAGGTTTATCGTGATGGCTTCTTGGCAGGTAGGGGTGATACTGTTCATTCAGTCTGCCTTAAAGAGTCTTGTTTTTTTTCTTTAAAGTGTAGCTTCGTGCAGTAGTTTTTTCAAATAGGTCATAGGATTTTTGCCTCTGGTTTACTCCTGTGTATCCAGAATTGCAGCAGGTAGAGCCAACGACCACCTTGCAGGGTCAGTATACCTTAATTGTCACCTCTGCCTCCCCCAAATGTGTTTGAGATGGGGTGATCGGAACAAACATAGCGTCCGTTTCTGTGACAAAGGTTTGGGAACGCTCTGGATTAGTCTTCTCATATGTTTTCTTTTTCACAAGCAAAGGTATGCATAATAGTTCTGTTCAGGCACTGGCTTCTTGTGATTTCCAAAGTCTTTCTAAAGGAGCTGCTGTGTAAAATTGTCCTTTTAAAATTTTTTTTTTGATCGTTGTGCAAGAGCTCAGCTTGTTGTTTTTAGCAGTTCACCAAAGCACTTTCTAACCGGGTGCTTAAAGAGAATTCCTCCTCCTCCCACTGATTAATTTCTGGCTTGGAGCATGAAATAGCTCTTGCGTCAATAAATCGTCACAACCTTTGCTTGTCTCTGTCAGCGTAAATACAGTTGGACTCTAACATGCCCAAAAGTAGGCCGGAGGTTGCTAATTTTGCAGCTGCAAAGTGGTCAAGTCCAAGTGTGCTGCGGGATGTGCATGCTTGGTGGGATATCAGAGCTGCTGCATTTCAGGTTACAAGTTGGACTTCTTTTCCCCTCTGTTAACTTCTTAGGTTCTGGAATTTTATTTTATATAGAAAGATATTGTTTTACAACTGTCTTAGAGGATAATGTTTTTAGGTGCATTTGTGTTATTTACTAGAACAAACGTGTGCATTTCTATAGCTATGAGCAAGCCAAATGCCTTTCTCATTGTACCTCAGTTGCTTGGGTTATGTTTGTGCTAGTTACAAAAGGAAGATCGCCAGCCTGTGTGACCCGGGTCCTCAAGGCTTTGCTGATTTTCTTCAGTGAACTCGGGTGCTCCTCACACCTGCTTACCTCTTGCTATCCTGGTAGGTATCAGTTGTTTCACAGCTTGGCTGCTGCAATCCTCTGCTCCAACGCTACCTGCGGGTTGTCACTTTGGAGATGCAGCCGAGCTCAGAAGGGCGTCTGCGATGGTTCATGGCTGTGCCTGCTTTGTGCTCGCATCTTTGGGGAGGCTGCTGAGTGAGTCCGAGACCTCGTTTCACTTCTTCACCTTTGGCCACTTGGGAAGGCTCACTTTTGAGCTGGTTGCTCAGACTGCTTTTTTTCTTCTGGCAATTCTGCAAAGCAGAACTGGTGTTTGCTTTTGTCAGGGAGAATATGCATAGCATTGCACAAAAGAATGGGATGTTTTGGCGATAATTGCCCAAAGTAAGTGGGCAACAGTTATTTGATCTTTACACGTTTTAGCAATCGCATGAAAGAAACTTTCTACAAAGCCATTTGCTTGAACAACTGTTGTTGTGCAAACCGGGTGCTAGAAGCTTCAAGAAATTGAAAATAAGAAACCTGGTAGATGTCTTAGCAGATTTTAAAGATAAGGTAGAGCTTAATTTTTGGGAAATGTAGTTAGTGTCTGTATTTATTAAGTAGGAGGAAGAAAACTTGGATTTAATTGCAAGGATGACAGCACGTTTCAAGTACGCCAGTCACAGCTATCTGTATACCTGTCTCAGTTAAGAGATCCAGTTGCATGTCTGGTCTCATTTAAAAGAGAAGAAAAAAAAGTACAACTGAACAGTAAAGCAAATACTCATTTTCAAGTTGCTTTTCTATTGCAAAAAGCAGTGCAGGGTTTGGGGTTTGTGTTTTGTTTTGGTGTTTTTTCTTTTTTCTTTTCTCTCTCTGAGTGAAATAAAATCCTTCGCTGTAGCAAGTTCACTATTGGTGGTAACCAGGATGTACCGAATGTCATCCACGTGTTGCTGTGTGCCTCGTGACAGGCTATGGCAGTGGCAGAATTACCCAGGCTGTGCCACTTGGCTTGTGGGGTGCTGTGGACGCCTGCAGCTCGGTGTCAGTGTATGGCAGTGGCTAACAGAGCTGCCTCTTTGCTGGAGTAGCTCGCTAAAGCCATTGCAAAAAACGTCAGTGGCTTATTGACAGTGTTCCTCCCAACTCTCAGTAAAGAAGGAAAGGAGGAAAGCGAAAATGTGAGGTGTTTGAAATGACTGAGTACTATGAAATGTTGTCCTGCTGATTAAGGCACACTAGAGAAATGTGTATAAGTGGTGGACTTAAAGACTTTTTTCCCTCATCACAGAGTAGCTGCAGTCTGACACTTCAGACTAGTGCTTCTTTCTGTGTTTTCATTCTTGGAGAGAAGCTTGAGGGAGCTGCTGAAGGGGCTGAAATGATACATGTGCAGCTTCTCGTCAATGCGAATCACAGGTTGGGGTAAAACCTGCCGGCTCCCCAAGACTCCAGCGGTTTCTCCTTGGAGAATGCCTTGATGAAACAGCCTGTTTGCTCCTTCTGGAAGAATCTTCCTCCTCCCACTTGCATCACTGTACCAATGCCCCTGCAGTTCCCCTGCCTGTAAATTGAGTAGCTGAGCAGACTTGATGGACAAATGGCAGAGACATGTTAATAATACTCCTAAGGTTTAGATATATTTTCTTTTTTCATTCTCTTAATCTGTATCTGAATACAAAAACTGCTGGTGGAGGGGCGGGGGAAAATTCCTAGACATCCCACTGCTGAGTGAAAGCTTTTTGAAGCTATTTTTGCCAATTTTGAGAAACCAGCTGTAACTGCTGTCAGTTTGTTTCATAATAAACTTCTGCAAATATTCTTTCTGTCCTTTGAAAAACAAACACTCTGATCCTGATGCCTATGTCAGCCTACTGGAGGCAGGAGGAAGCCTGAAAGGACAGGCCTTCATGTGATTTGTATCTTTAAATACTTTCAGAGATACAATCCCTGTCTGTTGGATGAGAAAACTCTGCTTAAATTTGCCTTTGTTGCCAGAAAGGAAAGTGTGGCTTGTTCTCAGCCTGAAGTAGGGATTTGACAAGCTCTGTATTTTCTAGTACAGGATCCTTCATCATGTGCCGAGTGTTGGAGCTACAGCATCGATGTCTTCCCTTTCCCTTCCTCCTCCTCTTCTCTTTAGTTGTAAACTAATATTCATGTAAGAGATTTGCATGTTTTGGTCAAATTTAGTGCAGAGAATACCTTTCCCCCCTTTTTCCCATTAGAGCTTGAGGCTTGAGAATGAAAATACTTCTTTGAAAATATTTCTTTAAAAATATTTCACTGTGTAGTTTGTTTATTCTTACATCTGAGATGTGCCTGGTGGTGCCAGAGAAGCCACAAGATGTTGATCATTGCAGGAAAAGGCAGTGGTGGTTACGTCACCGTAGCTTTTTGGCAGCTGCTTGCCCATACCTGTGTTGGTGTACAGACCGCATGTGCTCTTCCTTCTTTTAATTGTAAAGTCAGCTGGTGGTGTTTATGCTTTTGTGCCATTCCTGTAGTGAGAGTCTGTGCCTAGCCTGAATCGGAGGATCTTGGCAGAACGTGGCTGCTCAGGAGTATATGATGCCGTTAGACAGCAACAAGGCTGCTTGGAGTTGGCTCAGGGATGTGGGGTTATGTGTATTCATGTGTGCGTGTGTGTGTGTGTGTGTCTGTCCTAACTCTGCCCTGGTTACTAAAGCTTGAGTTTGTCAAGGATTTTTTGTTGAAGCTGACTATGGGGTCATCTTTTGGTTCAAATACCAACTCTGCAGCGAGTACAGGTCAGCTCCTGTTTGCTAGCATGCGTGATACTGCTGCATTGCCGCTTGTCTGTCTGGGCTCCTTCTCCCGTCTGAGCTGGCAAAAGTTTATTCCTTAGGGCTGTGTTTGGCTCAGCCTGTGCTTTTCTGCAGCCTGATATTGGATCAGGGTGTTATAGCCTGCTCATCACACATATGCTCTTTTTCCTTGTTTCAGGTATCTGACATACCTTTAAATAAATGGGGTGTCAGTGTGGTGTGGTATAGACAATAAGTGATGTTGGGCTAAAGGCAGACTTCCTAATTGCTGAGTAAAGCTGTGTGTTAAATCAAGGTGTGCTTTGCTTTTCCTTATCCTTGGGAACTGGTCACTGAAGAGCTGGAGGTTAAACACCCACATTAATCAGGCTGGGATATGGCATGGTGGTTTCTCTCCACACAGGGGAGGGTTGGTTCTGGGAGCTTTCTGGGCTGCCATTTGAGCAGGGATGGAAGGTGCCCAGCGCTGCCCATTACACGTTGAGTTGTCTCTTTGACTGCCTTTGTGCCTGAAGTCCCAAGAGGTGACCTCTGAGAAGTTGCCGCCCTGTCTAATGGCTGCTGCGGTATCAGTGCTCATTCCTGGAGCATCCAGTGTGCTCGTAGTGCCCATCACAGCGTGCACAGTGTGGCAGGATGTATCTAGCAACATTTTTGTAAATTTTTGTCTTCGGCCAGCTAGACGCTATCTAGGGAAACACCAGCCTTGATAAGACGAAGACTGGATAAGCAAGTTAAAACTAGACACACATAGTGCAGCCTTTGCCTAGCCAATGAATTAGTAATGCATTTGCTCTGGGTGTGTTGGTCTCATAGTTAGGATAGATGACACTGCCACTGAGTAGATGCGTTCATTCAAAGCCAGTCCCTATTTGCCTTGCTGTTGTCCTGTTAAGGCTACGGTGCCTGTCAGACCCTCAGTGTTGAGCTGTGAGGAGGGCAGAACACAGCAGCTCACATGTTGATTGGGACTTTTAGCAGGAGCAAGGGGCCCTTGTAGCCTAAAACCGTATCAGTTTCCTTCCTTCTGGAAGGAATTTTAAAATAGCTTCATATGGGCTCTAAAATTCCTTCTTTCCTGCTTATTTTGGTTTGTATTTTACTGTTGAAGCTGCTTTCTCCATGAGAGGCTGGCTGGAGAACAGTCGTTCAGGAACTGCCAGTCGCAAGACTTGGATTTCTTTCGCTGCGGGAGCCCGATGCTGCTGGCCCGCGGTGCTGTGGGACGAGTCCTTCCTCCTGGGAAAGGTGAGCTGGGAGCAGGGCTGGCATAAAGGAGCGTGGTGCAGTCTTTTGTTTTGCTTTTCGAGCTCTTGAAGTCTACAGAGCTCTGCAGAAGGAGAGTACTTTTTTTATATTGAAATTATTATGCTTGTAGTTGGTTTAGACACATACGTATTTGTGGCTTTAGCAAGCAACAGTATGAGACATAGTTGTGTTGAAAGATTACTTTTGTTGTGCTAGAAAACTCCTTTTATTCTCTTGCAAGAAACAAATGTGGGCCTATTGCTTTTGAACTGTAGTGGCTTTTTTCCCCCCCAATATCTTAAACTGGAGTTGTTTTGCACTAAGGAGAAGTTAAGTAGTGTTTAGAAACTGTTGTCAGTGAGATTGTAACTGGCTCTTATTTTGAAAGAGGCAGAATGCTCGGTATTCACTCTCTTAATATTTTTTTTTGCTGTTTTCCCCGCAAGACTGCATTTTCATCATGTCTGCAAGCTTGACTGTTTTTGTCACATTTGCAAGTTGTTAATAACATCGTGGTTTGTTAATATATTATTTGTATTGGCAAATTTTAAGTGATTTATTGGCTTAGATCCCCTTTATTTACCACTCTGCCACTTCCAAGTTAGTAATTTTGCTGACTAAGCTGTACAGAGGATACCTTTGTGCAGAGGGAAGATGTGGGGAGGAAAATGCAGACCAGGGTGTTTCTCCTCCCTCCTCTTCCCAAATTGAAACTAGCAGAGCCTGCTGGACACTTTCGCTGATCACCCACTGATTCCTTTAATTAGAGATTTTCTGACTTGGAGGTTCCACGTAACCTGAATCATGCGATAGATGCAGTCAGAGGTCTTTGAGCCGTAAGGCTCTTAAACACGACTAAAGCAGGCAGCCCTGCCTCCGCTAGCAAATTCTGGGCTGCATGCACCGTTGCTGGTCTCCAAATTGTAGTTGCAGCTCGAGCCCTTTTTTAGATGCTGAGAAAATAAATTCGACTGTGCGGGTTTTTTTTTCTTCCCTGTCTTGGACTCGTGAAATGCCGCTGTGGACCTCTTTCCAGGATAACAAACACTGAAACATCTAATTATGGATCGGTCTCTCATTCCAAGCATCACATGCTCCTAGGGCTTTCTGATACGTTGCGCAGATTCTTCAAACCACTGACCTTTGCAGAGTGCCCTTGGCTGTGCCAGCAGAGAAGCATGCTGGCAGCTTAAAGATGTTTTGTCTGGCATTTGAGCAGAAGTGAAAACTTATTGCTGGTGGAAACAGATGAGAGGGCAGAAAATGCAATGTGTGCCGAGGTTTCGGATGTCTGGCATTGTCTGATGGTGAACGGCCCTGGCAGTTTGTTCTTTGGTGTTGAAAGGTGATGTTCATGGTGAAAGCTCGGGGGGTTAAGCACAAATTGGACACTCCTTGCGACAGCTGTGTTGTCAGCCGTGGTTTGCTGGCCGTGTGCAGCTCTTTATTAATTGGACTGTCCTATAAATAAGCAGTTGTACACAGCCTTACACACGCAATTCTTCGCAATGCTGCCGCACCGTAGCGGAGCAGCCAGATGTCACAACTCGCTCCTGATTGCTCTCAGCAGGTAAAGCTACAGGAGGAAAACACCTACAGCTCTGGAAGACACAATAGCTGAGTGGAGGGAGCTGGGGGTGATGCATGTGAAGGGTGTGTGATTTGTGATACTGGCGGCTTAAAGGCAAAAATAGCATCATTTATAATAGTAAAAGTGAAGGCTTCTGCACTACGCCTTTGCATTCTGCCAGTCTGTAATGAATGGAGGAGTAGTTTGCTTACAGATGACAAGCAGGAATGAATAAGCACTTAAAATCTTGGTGCTGAAGAAACAGCTTTTTCATCTTGGCCTCCGAGAAAGGCAGAGCCATGTAGCCCTTTCTCACACTGTCACATGCTGCTCTAAATAAAAATGTCGGGAAGCATAAAATTAAGACTCTCTCTGCATCCTTCGTCCTCCCTGGGGAGTTCACTGTTCTGCTCTTGGTGTGCTCGAGGACTTGTTATGACTACAGCTGTGTGCTGATTTTTTGGAGAGGACCCCTTTGCTGCCTGTTCCACCCCCCTCGCCCCCATCAGCAGGAGGAGGTATTCAAAGAACAGTCCACTGCTTTGAACTTCTTTGCCAGCTATAAACATCTTGTCAGCATGGGCCAGGAGATGATGTAGGCACCGTCTCTTACTGGGAGTGAGTTAAGGTAGCGCAAGCAAGAGTTCAGCTGGAGGATGACTGAAGTGAGTCAAATTAAGTGTGAGTTTATCCACGCTGAAATGTGAAGCTGTTTCTCTTTTTGGCTAGCAGGTAGTTGCCCTCTTGCCAATATGACGGCTTCCCCTGGGAGCGCATTGTGTGTTTCTGTCTTTAGTGTGAATGTTTCACAGACAGGAAAGCTGGATCCATTGCGGGTTTCGCAGTCGAAGTAGTGGCTGGTGTAAATGCAGCTTTCCTTGCTGACACAGGGTATTGAGAACTGGTTGTTAACTTTTTCCTAGTCCAATAACAGATTTTTACCCCGATTACAAATTCTACCTTGCCTAACTACCAAAAAAACAGGCTACCTTTGAGTAATACACCCAACGGCTAGGATTTCTGAGATTTGTAAGAAAGCTCTTGCAGCTAAATTGTTTTAAGCATGTAATGCAAGCCTGATGTGTTTTAATAGATGGATATCTGAAGATCTTTTGAAGGTGAAACGGAAGAATAAATACATTAATTTGGATGCCTCAAGAACAACAGCAAAGTGAGGGTCGCTCAGGGTAGGTATAGACTGTGTGCTGGAGTGAGGAACTGCCGTCCCTTGCAGTCTCCTCCGAACAGCCCAGGGGCTGTTGGCTAGAGCAGCTCTGCCTCTGCTGCTTGCTGTTTTCCTCTGGGCTGATGTATCTGTGCTTTGTTTTCATGGAACCTCCTTCGGAGACCTTAAATATTTTAGTGTTTGGTGTTTTGTAATGGGAGGTAGCATTGCTTTTCCTTCTTTTTTTTTTTTCCCCTTCCCCTTTTCCTTTCCCTCTTCCCCTAAGCCACTGCTTTGAGGACTTGCTCCTGGGCTTGTTAAGAGCCTAGTCCAGTGCAGAAACGTTCAGAGAGAGAAAGCATCTCATGGTAAGAAGTGGAATACACCTAGTACTGTCTTTTTGTTCTAAGATTAATACTATTAATTGCTTGCTTGGTACTTAATGATAAACTTGTTAAGACATGGCCAGAAGTTATTCTCTTTCACTGGCAAAATACCCTTTTTGGTTTTGTGTTTGCCAGAGCTGGCAGCAGATACTTGCAGTACCTGAGGGATAGGCTTCTTGAAAACTATGGTATTTTGGAGTATTTTTCCACTTGTCTGCCCATGACTAATGCCTTCAACGTTTCTGGTATCATCTGCACACCACGTAATGTAAATGTGTGCAGATTTATGTGAAGAGAAGGCGGGGAGAAAAGCTGGTAACTGGCCTTTGGAAATCAGAAAGCATTAAGGTGATATCCATCAATGCTTTTATTATTTTCATATTTGGCTCCAACTTAAATGTCACTAACCTCCTGCTTGGAGAGGTCCCATCTGCAGGGAGTCCTGCCGGGCGTTTCCCAAACAAGGCACGGGTATCTTCTACCTGCTCTTGTTGGTTCAGTTCAGATGGCTGGGCTACCTGTCGGCTCTTAGGGCCTGTAGATACCAAGCTGTTTTGGCAGAGACAGAGTACAGAAAATCTTTTCTTTTTAGAAAGTTTTTGTCAGTTCTAATGTTTAAAACTGAAATTTGTTCCGTTTCTACTAAAAGCAATGTTAGATGCCTGCAAGCCTGACTGTAAATAAGTGTGTGAAGGAGTCAGTCGCTGGCATTTGCTTGAACCCCTTTTTAGGAGTGTGTATGAAAGAGGAGTTGCTTGCAACGTGATTCACTGAAATCTTTAGGTATCAAAGGGATATGCATCCTGCAAAATTTCCTGTGAGTGGGTTGTGCAGAGAAAAATGATGATTAGTTCTTGTAAGTGGTTGTGCATGATACACACTTAAAGGCTGCATGATGGGAGTATATGTCTGGATTTATGCGACCCATGCTGTACGTTAGGCCTCCTTTTCTCCATATAAGACCTGTTGGTCCCCTTACAGGACAAAATTTACACCCTCAAATTGTAGTGATTGTTATTCCACCTCTTTTATTCTTCCTGTGCAGAGTGGGTCCCACGTTTGCTTCTTTTAAAAACAACTTGTGGTGATGAGGTTGCTGTGGGCCAAAATGGGAAAGTCCCTATTGGAATTGGTCTTTACTGAAGCTGTAATACAATTAGAGAGTGTTGTACTTGAGCAGGCCGAAGGCATGTCTAGTCCAGAGTCCGACCTGATAGTGAGCAGTAGGAGATGTTTAGGACTGCTGAGAAACAAAACAGAGAACCCAAGATGAGTATAGAGTAATGTAATATAATATATTGGATGAGTATATAATTCTTGCCCTTATGGTGCCTGAGAACCTGAATGCTTTTGCTGGCCCAAATGCTCTATCTGCACTCTGCAGGGCACAAACATATGCAAAAGGTGCAGGAAAAGAAGGCCAGGCTGACAACTTAAATGTGCAGTGGGAAGCCTGGGGGTAAGTTTGGGGTCACTTGCTGCATGTTCTAACTGTGGAAAATATGTTGCGGATGTGATTTCCTGTGAATGTGGGATTTGTAAATGATTCAGAATTGTTCCAGATAAAACTTGAGCCTCCTGTAGAGAGAAGCAGAGGATCATCACAAGCTGTGGCATTTTGCGGCTCTTGGGGTGTTCATTCCTGTGTTGTGTTTGGGGAGGGGGGACTCATTCAGACTGATAACTGGGGACAGGGGATAAAACTGCACGTTTGAGCATGTGGTTTAGAAGCTCCAGAGATGGTATTGTACATTACCTTAACTCCACAACTGCATTATTATTATGTCCTGTTTCTGGAATGCGGTATACTTGGATGCAACTGTTTCATTGCATCTTACAGTCCTGAGGAAGGAAGCACGTGCTGGCACACTCTGGAAAGAAATCTGTAATGTGTTTTGATAAGGTATGCTACAGGTTTTGTGTAGCGAAGACAAGACTGAAACCTCGCCGGCATGTGAAGATCACCTGTATTCAGCTGACTCAGCTTTTATAACAACTGCATGACTTCCTGAATTGCTGCGAAGGAAGGATGTGCTGTTGGCTCAGAAGAAAGTTTATAATGTGTGTCTAGGGACAAGGTCAGCAAAGTAGATGTCTGATTTTGAAAGTTAAACACATTTGCCATATGCTCTTAAGACTCTGAATCACCATGACAGCAGAAGTGACTTAAAAGTACCATTGTCTGAGGGGGGGGGAATTATCCCAAAACATTTGACAGACCCAAATTAGAAAATGGAGGGGGGACACGAGTGATGTGGAGTTGCATTTCATTAGATAACAATACCGTGACACGGCAGGGTGGAATTTGTGTTTGCATCATTAAATTTGGCACTTGCTTACCTAAGTGTTTCACCAGGGTGTAAACTTGTGTGTTCCCTGTGGCTTGTTCCTATAAACTTTGTCTGCACAGCTGCAAGTGCTGTTATGTGTGGATTCAATTTCTGAACTGGATTGTGAAATGCAGTATTTTCTATATGGATTTAACCCCCCGCCCTCCCCCCCCACATTAGTCTTACTTTTTCCTTTGAAAACTGCTCATTTGTCTTAGATGCCTTTGTCTGCTTCAAACACGCCTCTGTGTGTGGCATAGCTTAAATTTTTATGAACAAGAATGTAAACACCAAATCTGTACAAGACTTGCAGAAGAATTCTGTAGCTCTAGTGCATCATCTGTTTGTTATGTAATCTGATATAATGGAAGCGAAATAGAAACCAGATGTCAAGGCAGAGCAATTACAATTTTTCATCTGCGAGTATTACAGTAAATGTACTTTGTATTCCCCCCCCGCCCTCCCCAATACGGAGTTTTATTTGTTGGGGGGTTGGGAAAGTGCTGCAGGGGACTTCAGAACTCTCAGCATGGTTCTTGCTTAAAGACTTTGTTATTCAGTACTTGTGTTCTTTCATGTAATTAAGGTCTGTGTGCTACTCCAGATCTGGGAGCTAGCGTATTTCCAATTTAAAATGAGCTGGACAAAACTGCTTAGTCCCGGGAGACCACCTCTGCCTGTCCGGCTCTGTGGGTCAAGCTGCAGACTTGCACTAAATTTAGCATTCAAAGTGAAGCTGCTTTACTTATCATGCTTGATTAAGTTTTGTAAGAAAATCCTATCAAAACAGGTTTGGTGCAGACTCTGCCGTGGATTCTTTAGCTGAAGAAATGTCTGGGAGGAGAGCAGATGGGAGCTGCAGTTAGCTTGTTTTCTCAAATTTGCTGTGTGACTAGGAGGATAAAAGGGAAAATGGATAATCATTGATCCTTTCTGTTGGAGAAATGGATTCTTCCTCGGCTAGTTTATCCAAGAGGTTTATCTCTGCTGTCTTCCATTGAATAAGGCAACCCCTGGGTTGAGAGAGAATCGATAAACATCTATCTTCATCTTCATATGCATCTCCACAAGTCGAGGCATATGTATACCATCTCACCGAGTGGTAGCTGATTTTAGTTTTCCTCCTTCCTTCTCTCTTGTTTTTTAACCTCCTTGGTTTTTTGTTGCTGAAGACTTATTTTTTCCCTTCTGTAGCGCCCTGTCCAGTTAAGCTCAGAAGCCAGCAGTACCTTGGTGGTGGAGTTCATGCTTGGAGGAGGCCGCAGGGGCTGGAGATGCAATTTTTCCGTGGAAGCGGGAGGGTGCCGGGAGCCACGTCAGGCATCCCAGATGTGTCCTGTGGGCTGGGTCTGGCGCCGCTGATTTATGGCTCCCCTCGGTGCGCTGTTTCACTGATGGCTGCGAGTATGTTATGGATGAAACTTTAATGTTCCACTGAATAAAAATCTTTCTGTTCTGCACTGACAGCTTTTTACTGGGTGGCTGCTGCGTAGCGCACCTTAGACGCTAAACAGGCCTTTGCTTTCTGTGTCTCTGAGGAATAAGAAGGCAGAAATCTTTCATGAAGCTGGTATCTTCGTTAATCTGTTAAGTATAGATAACTTCAAGAAACTCTTAAATCAGTTGTATGTTCCAGCTGAAGGAAGTGCTGGCAATGAATTAAAGATTCTTGCTCCTTTTAAACAGTACGTTTCTTCCTTTAAACCCCAGCAAAGAACGAAGATAAGAGATCAATATGAACACTTGCTGCTAGCCGTTACAAATAGCATCCAATCCGTACCACCTCTCCTTTCAAGGGCAGCCTGGAAAGAGGACTTGGGCTCGTTATATGTGGTTACTGCTCAGCTCTACTAACACCAAGTAATGACTTCGGCAAGTCCCAGTGATGAGGGATGTAAGCTCACGTGTGAAGAAGTTGTTAATATTTGGGAACAAGCTACCCTTAGAAAACAAAATAGGGGATTCTTCTATTCCTGGAAAACCAGTAGCAAGATGGGCTTCATCTCGGGGCACGAGGCTTTTGTAGCTAGCGCTCTGCAAGTTGCTGGAGGGTGAGCAAGCAATCTTTTGAAAATGAGAGCGCTACCATGTGAAGTGGTGATGAGCCTTGGTAACGAGAGCTGTGCCTGGACTGCTAGAGAGAAGGACAGAGGGGACTTCAGCACTGGGTGTAGTTTCTCTTAGGTTCCAATTACCCCTATAGAAATACATGCTCAAGCTTTATCCTGTGTTGAGTCTGTACTGAACATGGCTTGTAGGGAAGGCGGCAAACATTAAGGAAAGGAGGCTGGATGGGATGAAAATGTGAAAAATGATCTGTGTTCCTCATATGCTCTTCAAGAAAAGAAATGCAAAATCCTCTGAAAAAGTTCTGATGGGAACAGTGACTTGGCTGTTAAAAAGTATTTGGTGGTTTCCTCCTGTAACTTGATTCTGATCTGAGTATTTAGATTCAACCTTGAAATACTAATTTGCAGCGTGGATTGTATTGTAACTTTGTATGGCCTGCCTTTTCTCTCCTGTCCTTTGGCCAGTTGTCTCCTGCTGTTGCCTCCAGCAAGGATGAAGCTTCATGATAGAGTCCATTCCCCTAAATTGAAGATTTAACTATTGAAGACACTTCCTTTCCTCCCACATGAAGCATTTATAGAAAACTTTACAACTGCAAGGAAGCAGCAAGGCCTCTTGCACCTGTGAAGTCCCTGAGATAGCAGTGAAGCCAGAGCTGAAGGCAGCATCAGGCATTCCCAGTTAGAATCGTTTCCTTTCTAAACAGAGACCATGGAGCCCAGCCTGAGTCCCCAGGGTCACCATGGAGAACATCCCTTCAGGTTAGTTATCATGGACGTTTGGCCAGCTTGCTTACAAAGGCACCTTTCTGAAGGCAATGATGCTCTTCTCTCTATGGTGGTGCTCTGCAAGGCCAGAAGACTGGGAAGCTCTGCGGCTTGGTCCATGTAAACACTTCTCGCGCCATGCTGGCTCTCACGTTATTGAAACTGGACCCTCTGGTAATGGGGCTTAAAACCATGGAAATGCATAACGGGAATGTTGGCCAGAGTGCACTGGTAGACAGAAGTGACTGTTTTCAATGTAAGTCAGTGGAGGATTAGTTTTAAGAAGGAAAACAAGTCAATCAAGTAGGTGTTGGGCTTGATTTCTCTGCTGTGGCACTGTCATATTGGTTGTGACCAGCCTCTGTGACCTTAATTCTCGGCCAAGGGAACCTGATTGTGCAGCGTGTTTTCTGGGGACAAAAATACTAGCAATAGTGAGTCACATGTCGCCAGGAGCTCTTACTATAAAAACAGCAGCTCTGCTGAAAGCGACCTTCAGCATGGCTGCGAACGTTCGCGGTGTTATTTTTAACCTGTCTGGGTAAATTTCCAATACAAACGCTAGTGCCAATCTGATGTGTACGCTTTCCCAAATCCTTATCTTCTGCTTTCTAGTGCAGTGACGCATTGGACAGAACAACTAGTTTCGGGGTTGGGTATAGCTTCCTTTTTAGGTCTGCAGCACCAGAGAGAAATAAATACTTCAGCTCTGTTTTACTGCTATATACAATTATTTAAAGGGATTTTTTTAAAGATGAGTTTTAGTGATATCTTTCGTTGTGTGTGGGTTTTTTTTGTTTTAAAGAAAAATACTTTAACTAGGGTTTAAAAATAGGCAAAGGCTGTACTTTGGTTAGGTTGCTCTGGCACTGACGTCAGTATGTGACATTTATCTGTGTACGGATTTGTCGCCCTGTTGACTAAGGCTGTATTTACACAAACGGGGATATTGCTGTCCACCGTGAGGGAAACGAGGAACATCTCTGCTCAAGTTGTGTCCTTGCC
Source organism: Ciconia boyciana (assembly GCF_034638445.1). NCBI lineage: Eukaryota > Metazoa > Chordata > Aves > Ciconiiformes > Ciconiidae > Ciconia > Ciconia boyciana. Next base: position 43,634,064 of record NC_132943.1, on the reverse strand, counting down.
CTTAGTATTCTTGACGTCTGGCTTTCTCTCCTACTGTTTGATTTTTATATTGGGATGGCAGCAGGGATTTTTTTATGTGTTGGAGGATAGAGTTTCGGGTATTTATGTTGCCATGAAGGTCCAGACAGTAGGATGCTGGCTTGGTGGAGGAGCACGCTGGTAGAGCAATGCTGAATTTGACTTGCACTTAGAGAGGCAGAACATAAGGTATGAGCGTATATGGGTCCTTACTGGGTGGTTTCATTAATAGACAGGTAATGGATATTCTACAAATAGGAATTGCAGAAAATACATCCTGCAAATGTGAAATACAAATGAAAAGCAGTGAGCAGTTTCGGATCAGCATGGTTTTGAGTGTAGCACCTGTATCTCTGCATTTATCATTTCACGTTTTTATTCAGAGTAGTTGCCGTAATTCACACAGATGATTTTTTTTTTTAGATTTAATTATTGCAAAGTTAAAAATCTCTTTTTATAGGGAGGCCAAACATAAAGCTGTTGATCTGTCAAATATCACTTGGATATTCAGCTGCCAGAGCTTCTCAGAGCTTCTCTCCCCTATCCTCAAAGCAACACTTAAGGTTTCCCTGGCACCAAATCCCACTGTTTGTAACAGTAGCAGAAATCACTAGATAGTTTTGCAGAAGCACTGGTATCTAAATCTGGTTCCTGGAGCTTGGGGTTTCCCAAAAGTAACTTTTTGGGGACATACATACAGTTGACATGAAAGGGCAGAGAAGCAATACTTCTCTTTTAAGTTGTTCCATTAGTAGCAATGTGTATTGCCAGTGTAACTGTCGTGTATCTGTATAGAACTTGGCTCTTGCTTTGTCATGCTGCTATGTAAGGGAGCTATGCGAACCGTTAGAATCTCGCTGATGAGCTCAATACAGAGGCCTTTTAGCAGAGTGAGTTCTTGATTTTGTTTAGGGTTTTTGCTTTGGTGGGGTTTTTTTGTTTGTTTTGCAAATACACAAACCTTTCTAAGAAAAGCTGACTATTCCCCTATCGCCCCCCACCCCATGTCACTTTTGAAGTACTTGGGCAGATTTGAAATCTAAACCCTTTTGAAAGATTTAACCTTTTCTATGGGAATTCTGGTTTTGCTGTTTGAAACATGAGGAGTGCAACTGTGGTCCTGGCATTGTTTTCACTGGCTGGTTTGAGGTTTTTGCATGTATTTATGTGCAAGCAGGAGTAGCTCATGGAGAAGAGGTGTTGAGGATGTGGAGGTAATAAGTCTAACTGACTGGACTCAAAGTCCTTAAATGCTTTACCTGATCAACAAAACACTGAAGCTGCAACACATCATACTAAATTCCCTAAATATGGCCTGAAAGATGCTTAAAATCTTATGGCTATGAGAGAGAGCCTGCCCCGCAGTGCTGACTTGAATATGCAGCATGGCTGAGAGACAGGCTGCTGCATTGCAAAGGTGTGTTTTCTTAATCATGCTAGGTATAGAGCAACCAAAACATTGGCATGAGTTAAAATGCTGGATGGGTGCATGTACCAGGGGACTGTAGGATCTGTTGGGACTGTGTTGATCAGCAAACTCATGGGAGTTTGTGTCTGCAGAAAAAACCCATGCCCACCCACCCCCAACCACCAAATCATGTTTTCAAGCCCGTCTTTAATGATTTGCATCGAACAAGTTGAAGAAAGTCCACCTTGGAGTTTTTATGTCTTTGAACCTTGTACCACTCTTGTACTTAGGTTGACTTTTATGGAAAAGTTTAAGCTACTTCTAGAGATGCTAAAGCTTCTGGTATTCTAAAGAAACATTAAAGAAACAAGCTAATGCCAAAGAATTGAGTTGCTGGTATTACAAAACAAGTTCTGCTCTCATGCTCAGATTAGCCCATTAGCACACACCTGGAACATTTTACCTGGAGAGCCATTAGATGTCTAACTGGCTTTATCTGTTTTGCAGAGCTGCTGCTTCAGTGGTCTTAACAACTTCCTAGTCCAGAGCTAGGTCAGGTCTCCAAAGGACGCAGCTTGGGCTGATGCAGTGGTACCCACTGAGGGATAAGGAGCTTGCAGGCATGGCCTGGGGGCTGTGCTGACCTGCTAACATGGTGTCCTCGTGTCCCAAGCTGGGTCGCTGTGCTCGGTCTCTGCCTGGGTGGCGGGAGCTCATGGCTGGCCCTGCTTGCTCCTTCTCTGTAAGCTCTGGTACCTCCTTACAGTCAGACGTGCAGGGTCAGGGCGTAGTTGCAGGCATGACTTCAGTGGTTACTGCAGGAGTCCTGTATCCTTTGGCAGGTGGAGGAAAAAGCCATCCCAGTTCCAGCAGACAATCCTCCTTAAAGGGGAGTGCAATAAGTTTTCCTGTACAGGTCTTGATCTTAATGTCATAGCTTGTGTACCTGCCCTGGCAAATCTGTAGGTGAGAGCTGTTGCAAACCGAATGCAATATTGGGCCCCACAGGGCTGTCTTCTTGCTGACATGAGTGTAGAAAATAGAGAGGAAACTTCAATACCTTCCTTGTTTCCTGTCCACAAGAAAAGCTAAAGGTAAAAAATGCTCTTAGTGTGGAAACTTGGGATAGGGTGGTTAGTTGAAGCTCGAAAGAAATGGAGGTTCCAGGTCTCCAGGTTTTTGGTATTGTAACTGTATTAGGCAGCAGCTCATAAGTTGGGCTCTCATGTAGGCCCACCCTGAGAAGTGCAAGGCTTGTGGTTTAGGCTCCAAAAAGTTCATCACCAGTTTCATCCTTTGGTATAAGGATTTTGTTATATGGAGGGTTTGCTTTTTGATCTTGCAGCTGGGTGGGATGAAGGCACAACTTGGAAGAATTTCCCACATTTCTGGAGGTCATATGGGTTTGGTCTCAACTGCATGTGCTGTCGTTAGCTGTGGTGCAACTTTTCCCAGTGCTCCAGGCTTTAAATTCGGAAGCTGTCCTCTTATATCCATCCCACCCCAGCCCATAATCACGCAGTTCATCAAGTGACTGTGCAGCCCCCACATCAGCTCTGTCCATCAGGTCTGTATCTGCCCATCCTGTAAAACACCAACACCACTTTCCCAGTGTCTGGCTGGTCTAATCCTAATCCCAAAGGGAGCAAGTCTAAGAAGAGTCCCTTGCTCCCCATCCAGAAAAGAGTCCCAGCACCACCTTGTGTTGCAGAGCTTCTCAGGGCTTGGAGTTGTCCAGCCGTAGCAGGTGAGCTGCCTGGGGAGCAAGGGTGCTGGTGAAAGCAGAGAGAAAACCCCTCCATCTTAGCACAGCTTCCCCAAACCTTGTTCTTTCTAACTGGAAGTGTTAATTCAGTAGTGTCTTAATATTTGCTGGGGGTTTTTTGGCATTACCTTTCTGTAGGGTGATGCCCTACAGAACCGTAGGGTGAAGGATTCCACGCACCTCCTGCTGTTAGTTCATACAGGGTGAACTGTCATAGTGGTACTGTCGTTCAGAGTGAATTTTTCCCCTCCCAAACCAGCCAAGGCGTACCATGTGTTTTGCACACAAGAACATACAAACTCCAGTGAAAACAGGCAAGAAAGTGCCATTTGAGGGGATGCATTTCATCCGATATAGTCAGCTGGTTTTCTGTCCTTTTTATTTATCCTATCACAATATCTGTTTTTATCATATACGATCTAACCTTTTGCAAAACAAAAGGAGACTTAAACTTATATAAAAAAAGTTATAAAGGATTTGTTAAAAAATCAAGGAAATGCATAGAATTTTACTTCTTTAAAGTAGTGTCGAATCAGCTGCTATAGTAATGAGGATGTATGTTTGTTATCTGCTTTTGTAAGTCTTGGCCTTCAAGGGAAAATTGTAGCTGGACTACGAAAAAAAGTCGAGGGGGGACTGCTTTGTGGATTGCTATTGAAGGGAGCTGTTAACTCAAACTGCTGATCCAAGTGAGACAATTTTTTAAAGCTGATGTCTCCAGTGGATGGTACTTAAGGACTGTCAGGTTCTGCCTACTCAGACTTTAAGGAGAGCATTAATTTTTGCAGCAGTCGGTCTCCAGCTCTGGCTGTCAGTCTCTTGCCCTCTTCTGGACAGCCTCAGGAGAAAGCCCATGTCCACGGGCAGCAGCTAAAAGATCCCATGGATAGAAGCTTTCCTGTATGCGTAATTGTAAGGTGATGATATTATTTGGACTTGCATATGTGTCCTTTGCCTATGTGCGTGTGAGCTGTGCTGTGGAAACACAAAGATATCGGTGGTGGTGAATCTCAAAGATGCTTGTCGTTACGGGGATGCATTTGGCATCTTTGTCGTAATTTTTAATTTGTCCTTGACGCTGAGACGATAATAAAGGAAACCCACTAGAAACTATCTTGATTAAAGGCCAATACAAATTAACTTGTAGACTATGTCAATTTATCAAACTATTACAGTGCTGCAGCAGTCTATTTTCACATGAAACGCGGGTTTAAATCTGTAAGCCTTTTCAGCCCTACAGGGGAGGGGATAGCTGATGTCTGCTCGCTTCAGGAAGGCATGAAATTTGTTGCTGTCTTCTGAAGCTGTGAAATTAACTGTTTCACTCCTACGTGATGGGCACTGAATCAGAGTTAGCGGATTAATCGCACTGACTTTTGCATAGCTTTTACCTGGCCCTTATCCTTTGGCAGGAGGGGAAGGAATACTAACTAATGTCCTGTAAACAGAGCCTGCCGGTAGAGGAGTAAATTTTGGTGCTAGTTGCAGACAGTGGATAATGTGCTTGTGGAATATTTCCCCTAAATTTCATAGTGGATGAAACCTGCTGAGTAAAATGCCATTATCTCTGCTGCTAACCCTTACATGTTTGGGGATTTTTTTCCAAATAGCAATTCTTTAACCTGCACTCACCTGCAGGCTTGCTGCCACTGCTAAAAATGATGTTTTCTCTGTGAGCTGAAGCATGGCACGGAGTCAAGCTGATCATTTCATATCTCACCCCGAGGCAGCTGCTGGTTTCTAAAGCTTTGTAATCTTCCCCTAAAAAGATGAGGGAGCTCAGAGGAACTGCTGTCCTGTAGCATCCATGCTGGGGAGGGGTTTGCTTTCATCCCCTCACCACCTTCCCCCCAAAATCCAGCTTTTTTAGTATCTTCCCTGATAAGTGTCTGGAGGAAGGCTGTAACATAAGTCAATAGTACACCATTTTGGGGGTATTAGGCAGATTAGCACGGTGGGAAATTTTCATCTTGGTGAAGAAGGGATTGGGACTGCATATTCTGGATGGCTGTTAAGGATATAGGGCTTCCTGTACTGCACATCTTTCACTTGAGGACCTTTTGTGCCTTGTGGTTAGTTACTCAGCACGGCATGGGACGGGCTTGCACAAGGTGGGGCTGTAGTCTGTGCTTTGGATATCCGTGGCACACCTGGAACGTGGTGATTTTTGGACTGTGATGTATATTTAGAGAGTGTATTGGAGGGATGTCATAAGGAGGGAGTAGCTAGGGATATTCTCCTGTGAATTTTAGAAGATGAAGTAGTATTACCTTGGAACAGTGCTCGTTTAGGCTTTTGTACTGTTTTGCATCTCATGTTTTTTTCCTTAAAGATATAATGTATTGCCCGTGTGCACAATCCTCGCATTTATAAATTTCTTACTCTGAGCATTCATGGAGTGCAGATGTTCATAAAACAGACATTCATGTCTTGAAAACTCCGCTCGCCTGTGGTGAATGGGAAGCTTTCCCAGGTAAGCTAGAGAACCACTGTAGTCGGTTCCTGAATAAATGAACCTTTCATCATTTACGGGAGGAGGGGGGGAAACACCACCTTGCTGTGATGGATGCGAAGAGCGCCTTCCAAACGCGAACACGGTGCAGGCGAAGGCAGCGCTGTCTTCTCTGCTGCTGAGCTCGGGGGCCTCAGCAGTTGGGAGCTCCTGCAGCAGCTCTTCGGGGCAGGTACCGGGGAAAGGATGTGGAATACAACGGTTTGTTGGTGTCTGTGCAAGCTGTTTGGCAAATACAAGGGTCTGTCTGAATTGAAGCAGTATCAGTGGCTAATGGGGTCTATCGTGATAAATGGGAATTACTACTGCTGTTGTTACTACTGCTTCTATATACAAAATACATATTGAACATGCATATATGCACATATATACAAATGCAGGTATGCACCTCCTGTGCAGAAACGAGCATCTTGTCTCTGTACCCTGTTTGCCCAGAGGGAGACAGCAGCTGGCAGCGACATGTGCAGGGACAACACTGCTTAAACAGAATAGCTCCTTTACACGCAGATATTTTGCATACAATCAGCCGGGGCTGACTTGAGCTTGCTCCTTTTCAACGTAAAGGAAAAAAAGCCTCCTGGGCACTTCTTGTTCAGATACGGGCTGTGAAGAGGCGAATGAGTTCTCACCTGCTGAGGCTGCAGCAAAACCTTTGTGGAGTCTGCATTAGTTTGGAGGTTGAGTGGTTTATGACTCTTTGGGAAGGTGGCTTTCAGGCTCAGAGGGTGTAATAACGGGTATTTAGGTATTTCTGTTCAAGTAGGCCTGCTGTTTTCGTGCTGGCTGGTCAGTTGAGCCCCTGTAGGTTTTAAAGCAAATGCTCAGATGAGAACCTTGTGGACCCCAAAAGACATCATCAGGAGAGCGAATGTATGTTCCTGACTAACGCAATGCCCTTGGTTTAGTTATTGTGTTTAAAATTGATGAAAAATAGCCTCCAGCTTTTATGGGGGATTTATGAATGTTTAAGCAATCACATGGTCCCTGTAAAATGGTGTTCTTCACTCATCTGTTCAAAGGCACTGTGGTGTAAATCTGACATTACTGACAGTGGGTTTGGGCGTTAGACCTCTGACCCGTCATCTTCTCCATGGAGCATGGCCTTGCAATTCAGCTGTGCTTTCCACATCGCATCTTGGAAGAAGCTTCTGTTGGAAGGTGTTTACATTTGAACTAATTGCAAGAGACCCTCCACATTTTTTTTCCTCTGCTAAGCTAATGTAGCACACTGCTGCCTCGACTTGAGGAGGTGAATTTTCTCTAGCAATAGCCAGTATTAAGCTTTGCATTTGGTTGTTTGCTACTGTTTCCGTATGAATCCTTTGAAAGCTCTATGCGATAAACATCTCAATCAGCAGTGCTGTCGCAGGATAGAGCCAGGACTTGATTTAACTCTGTGGGATGGACTTCCAGCCTCCAGACATAGCAAAGAAAGGAGGTTCAGCTGTTTCTCTCCGCAGCATCATTCCTGAGCAGTGATGTCCGTGGGCTTCTCACCTCTTTCCTTTGAGGAGCTCTGCAGAGGGCCCGTGGACTTGGTGCCAGGGACAGGCATGATGTGCATGGTTATCACAAAATGAATGTTCGCAGTTAAGGACAGCAAGGCTAGTCCATAAAGGTAGAGAAACGAGTTACTAAAAGCAGAGCTGAACACTGGGGTGCAGCGGTTTGTGTTCATTGCAGTTGGCTCTGCAGTAGGTGTATTCTCCACTTCCCCTTTGTAGTCTTGAACAGCAGAGTTGAGTTATTTGAGCTGAACTGGAGGGGACTCGTGAGGAGAGAGGGTATTTCTGAGTGTGTCATCCTGCGCGCTCAGCTTCAGTTGCAGCAGAGCTGTAGACCGTATTGCTCAACAGGCAGGCAGCTCTTTAGGTAAGCATCGATTTTTGCAGTGCACAGCTAGCAAAATGAAACTGGGTAAATCACTGATGGGAAAACAAAGGTTTGGTGTTTCTTCGGGTTTTGGTGTTTTTGTGTGTGTTTTTTTTCTTTTTTTTCTCTTTTCTAGTGGCTTCTGTTTGTGGATGAAAGCAAGTTTCAGGGCCCCAAGCTCTGAATGTATGCTAACCAGGCTCCAGCCGCGGTTCTCTTCTGCAAGTTGTAATTCAATCTGAAAATGGAAAAGTGATAAGGAATCTTTGTGCAGGGGACACTCCTCATACCATAGAGTTAAACTGCAGCTTTTGGGTCCTGCTCAGATGAAGCTCTGAAAATCTGATTAACCTAAAAGGGATGAGGTGTGCCCTGGTTGATGCCAGATAAAACAAAGCGCTCACGCGTGTGGTGAACAACTCGATTGTTTCTTCTCTACCTGTCCATAGCAACTTCCCAGCCTTCCTTTGCTCCAGTATCGTTGTTGAAGAGAGCCGTGTACGGTTGCGTGCAGGAGGAGATGTGCCTCCAGCCCTGTGTCCTGCTCCTCGTGTGAGGAGGGCAGTGGTGGTAAAGGCAGCTGCCAGCTCTGTGGCAAGCTTGGTGTGATAAATAAGAGCAAGAAGACTTTTTTCTTCTCCCTCGAGGGGTTGGGGAGGAAAGGGGAGTCATCTGCATCCCATTTTGTTTGGGGACTGGTTTTAATTGCAAAGGCAGATTTAGCTCTGGTCTGTGCCCGTTTATTTCGGCACTAAACATGAGCTGTTGCTGTAGCGAGTTGTGTTATCGCGTACCTTTGACCATCTCACCCGTTGATCTCTGCCCGGACACCAGCTAGTTCTGGTGCTGCGAGCCTGAGCAGAAGCGGTCCCCAGAAGGCGGCTGTCTCACATGCGGTGGTTTTTCTTCTCACTGCTGATGTGGATTTTTCATCGTCTTTAAAAGTGAAACGCTTCTCTCAACATTCAGGGGTTGGTCCTGCACAAGACTGGTTAAGGCAGACTGGTTTGCAACCCTGCAGAGCGGTATGTTACAGTCCTACAGCACTGAGAAGAGAGAGGTGGTCAGCTTCAGACACGCTGTGTTTGCTTCCAGGGCGCGATATAGCTGTGTCTTCTATGCAGAGATGCAGAAAGGTAAGGATAGATTGACAGAAAATAACAACCTATTGTAGTAGAAGTAATAGCTGTAAAAGAAATTAGACCGTCTTTTCTGAAAACAGAATCTGGATACCAAATTTGCCATCAAAATATTCAAAAAGACTAGTGCAGATATGCTTAAACAAGGATTTATAGTGAGCGAAACTGAGAAAATTGGCTTTATGTTTTTTTTAAACCGCAGAAGAATAGCGTGGAAAGAGATTACCGCTCTCTTCTGTGTCTGCGTACAGCTGCACGCGAAGGCTTCGCAGCTGTATTTTCTGAACATCTTTACAAAACTCACCTAGAGTTCCCAGTTGAAGACCTTGCAGCTGCTAACAGTTCTGCCATTTGATAGCAGCTGCTGTATTGACAAGTGCATTTTTATCATGGGAGATGCCAGTGGAGTGGAAATGAGCAAGAAACAACTGTTTATATAATCCGCGCCGTAGAGATCAATTACCGCGAAAACAAGCTGTTGGCTTGTCTGCAGCAGCATGCACCTTGAACCGCGCTCGCTATAAATAGCTGCAATGCCGAGCCGCGGCGTCTTTCGAGAAGTGCCAACTTGAGCGCCTTTGTGTTCTCCTGGTGCAAGCAGGGACGTGGCAAACTGCTCTTTTAAGTGAGAGTCGTTCCCACAGTGGTGAAAGCAGGTGCCGCGAGAGTCTCTCTACTCCTGTTTGGTTTTTTTGGAGAAAAGTGCCTCTTCCTTACCTGGCACTCTGCTCTACTGAATTTCATGCATGCGATAACACTTCCTTCTTATTTCTTACCCTAATTGCCAAATTGGTATTCAAGCAATATAAATGATTTATCAGCTGAAGCTCTTCTGGGACTCTTGTAGCAAGTCCTATTCCTAGTACATCTAGAAAATTCTCTCCAGTTTTATGTTAAATATTCAGAGTTGATGATTTTTTTAAGTTGCGATTAAAACTGCATGTGTCAGGAACATGCTTGAGGTCAGCTCTGGAGATACGTTTCTGCACAGTGGTCGCAATACTTGCTTTATTTAAGTGGTTGACATGTTTTTAATCTGAGTCTGACAAGCATGCAAAAAATAAACTGATACTAAGAGTTTCAGCTACACAAAGTGCGGAGGAGTCAAGGTATTGCAGCCTTGAGCCACGGCATTTATGGTGATTGCTGATTTTTTTTTTTTTAATTGCTTCATCCTATTTTCCCCTCATAGCCTAGTAACTCATTACACAGACAGTAAAGCCTTCTTTTTTCTGGATTGTACCATGAGCCGTCCTTCCACAGTAAGCTTTTTGAAGCCAGATGAAGACACTGATGACCATGTCAAGGACTCTGCCGTTGCTGACTTCCAGTAAATTGGGATGTTTTTCTTTACCGTAATGGGGGTTTGGGAAGTTCTTCCGTGAGTGTTCCTTTTGGACTGGGGAGTCCTGGGAGGGTTTTGCTATGCTGCAAGATCACTTGCTTGGATAACTTCCCTCCCCAACAGGACTCTGGTGATTTAGCAAAAACAAGTTTCCTTTCCATAATCATTATTTCTTATTCCGTTCTCTATTCGTCCTCCTTTCTATTTCTAAAGCGGAGGTTCTCTAATGTCAGAGAGAAGGGCTCAAGCAAAATCTTTTAGGTGTTTTGCCTTTTTTTTTTCTTCCAAATCTCTGAAGGTTTTTCCAACATCACTCCTGCTTTAAATTTCTAAAACAAAACAAAAAACCAACCCATACTTCTGCTTCAGATTTGATAATTTGAAATTATCCATCTGCGACTCTTCCAGAGGTGCAAGCACAGTTCCTTGTACCGCTGTCTTTTTCATCTTGTTTGCAGTTCTGAGGTATCTAACATGGCAATAAATTACCTAGTGCTGCCCTTGCTGCTTAACCAGTTTTTGCCAACTCTTAACGCTAATTAAGGTGGTGGGGGGGAACACCCTAAAAAAGACCTGCACTCTGAATATGCTTCTCATATTTACGTAGCATACATGTTTTATTGACATTAGTTTTTAAATGTGTCCATTATTCACAAGTGGTAAAGCTGTAAGAGCCATCCTGGTCATGCCAAACAAGTGTCAATAAAACCTCCAACCACATTACTTGCTAGATGGTGTAATTTGCTGTCTTTTTTTTTTTTTTTTTTTAAACATTCCAGACCGTTAGAAAAGACAGGTACTTGGGAGAGAGGAGGTAGGTTGTTACTGCATAGGATTTAAAAAGAAAAAAATCTCTGCTAGAAATGAGACTCTTTCTAAATAAACAAGACAGTTCCCTGTTCCCCCCCCAGTTGTAAACTGGTCTTGTTGCCATAACCTAATGGTAGTGAGTGCCATAACTCACTGGTAGTGAGCTGTTTGACTGGCTTTGTTTGAACGGTGCTTCTAGAGCCTTTCTTTTAGTGTGCAAAGAAGCCCTCCTGGTAAGAGTACCAGGATGCTAGTCTTGTCTGGAAGACCATGTTGAGGGAACTGGGAAGCATGACCCAAATAGGGTTTGCTTGGGACAACTATTTTTGAATTACATTCTTCAACGGTGTTAAACTCTTGTGATGTAAGCCTTCAAAAAAATCAAATTTGAGAGAAATCACCTCAGATTGCACCATGTCTTTTCTCTGTTAAATAGTAGCCATTAAAAAAAAAAAAGAAAAAAGTACAGGTTTTGAAAAGTGAAATAGTTTTAGGCCACTCTGAACTAGTTTGCTGTTTGATACCCAATAATCCTTCCACAATTTTTAAAGGGGACAGCTGCAGCTAGCAAAAATTTTAGCCTGCCAGGCATCCCTTAAACTAAACCTGTTTTGATTTTTAAAATCTTTCTGCAAACAATGTTCCCTAAACCATGCTGCTTTGCCCATCTAGGGCAGTGGAAAAACCAGTGGGGCAGGAGGCTTTGTGGGGGGCTGTTCAGTGGGGCCCCACCCACAGTGTGGTGGGGGTGTTGGAGTACTGCCTATGGTTTAGATAAGTCCTATAGAAGTTCCTGAGCTGTACGATGTTGGGGATCCCGACTTGCTTCTGGCTTCTTGGAGGGCATCCGAGGTAGCTCAAAGCAGCACTAAAGCCCCTGAAAAGCCGATACAATGAGGTATTTGACATAAGAGCAAAGAAAACGTGCAATAATAATGATCTTGATTGGGAGGGAATGAGGGACAGAGTCATTGGGGCGATACTGCGCACACTCTGTTTCAGACGGGGGGTGGGCAGGACTTTGAAGTCTTGAAGCTTAAATCATGGTATTAATGGTATCTGGGGTTTCCCCCACTCCCCATACATGAGCATAAATTGTGTGGTGTGTAGATGGCAAATATGAGGAAAGCTGTTTAAATCAAAATCACTTCCCATGCTATAAAATTCCTGAATCTATTCAGACGCTTCTTCTAATGCTCTTAACTGGCTTGTGTGAAATCCTGAAAATGTTGAGCAAAGTCGGAATCAGTACTGCCCAATGGTATTCCTTTTGAGTGTGTTCTTGCTGGTTTCCTGAGTTAGAACTTGTAATTTTGTTTGAGATATAGCAATATATACTGCCCTTTATGCCAGTCATTTTTCACAGCAGTTAATCTTAATGATGAAAAATCTGTGGTCATGGGTGTACAAAGTACAAAACTTCTGATGTAAAATACTAGGAAAAGCTGAAATACAAAAAGGTGATGGAGTTGCTTTGAAATAATTTTTTTATCTCTTTTCACGAGGTGTCAATGAATGCTTAAGCATTCTTTGCAGCTGGGAAAAATGTTTTGTTTTTAATTTTAGCCCTGCTAATAAAGTCTTGTCATGTATGTCAATGAAGCAGAAAGAAAATTACTACAGAGCTAACTGTAGGTTGTCATTAAAGCTGATTTCCTGCATTAAGCCAAAAACAACGCAAGATTTCATTTCTGGACTTCCTAAATATGTTAGTCACGCTGATGGTTTCCTAAAACCCAAACCCTGAGAGCTACAGAAATTTACCATGGGGACTATATTTGAAAGTATTTATTTGCTCTTGTCCATCAGCTTGTCCTGATCTTCACATGTTGATCTTCTGCCTTCTCTATTTTTAAGATAATGTGCTTCGACTTCCAGCTGTTGACACTTGCAGACAGCTGCTTGTAGGGTCCTGCCTGAAAAATCCCTTCCTCTCTTCATTCGGTCAACGAAATAAGAAGCGATCTGTTGTTTGGAGAGCACAGCTGAAGTCGCATCCTGCCAGATTCTTGGGCAGCAATGTAACGGGGGAAAAAATCCTGCCGTAACTGCATGGGCACTTACTAGTTTGCTCATAGTAATTGAGAACTCAACCCTACTTAAAAAAAGTCTTCCAACCAGATAATTTACTATAAACAGAGAAAGGGGAGTTTCCTGGGAGCTAACTATAAAAAATAGCAGTTCTCTGGTTTTTGAACCTCAGATTAAATGATTTGTTCTAGTGCTGTCCCTTTTGATAGCACCTCACTGTCTGCAGTCTTACTTGCATTTTTACCTCCTTTCAAGTATGAGCTGCCAGAAGGTTTTTGGGCATCAGTTATTTTAGTGGCTTGTAATACCTGGAGCTCTAGAGTGTATTCAACTCTACTGGCTTGTGTATTTGACATAGTGCTTAAAACCAACATGGGACTGGATGTGTTTGTACTGACAAATACCAAATCAAATTAGCTTTTTAATTTTCTTCTCAGCAACACGCTGCGGTGCTTCATCAACTAACTTCATGAGGGTTTTGTGCTTTGAGTTGTTGTGTGTTTTTTGGTGTTTTTTTTTAATGATGACTAAACCAGAAACTGAGGAGGGGTGGCAACTGCAGTGCTGCGGTATTAAACTTGCAATAATTCACTCTTTCATAATAACATGTTTGAGAAATCTTCTTTCCCTGTTTTCTGCCCTCCTCTCTCTAACTGTTTTCAACCTGACAAGTTACATGTGATATCCTTGTGTTGGTGGAATGACTTCTCCTTAGGCTGGTCCCAACTGCAGTCATGCAGAGATGTCAAACTAGAGCACCACCTCCAACATTTTAGGCTTGTTCCTTTTGAGCTAGCTGGAAGGGTTGTGTTATGCCAAAAACTCTTTTTAGGTCTTACTGTTAAGTTAAAATACCTTCTTTATAGTGGAGGAGTGCTGTTTAAATATGGCAATGGGTAAGTGGCAAAGGCAGGACTGGGTCCGGGCTGTGGAGGGGCTCTGGGTGGGCAGCTCGGTGCAGGAGCAGACAGGGTGACACGGGCTGTGTCCATGCTGGGAGGGGACTGGTGCTGAGAGGTGTGCATGTGTCTCGCAGGGGCTCACTTTGTACCGGCTCTAATCTCGTTGTGTGGACTGAATATCCACGAGTGGAGAAAGTCTATTAGGTGTGCTCTTGGAGTACCTCGTCTGGGTTGATTTTTCTGCAGAGAAATCTAGTTTGTGTGCTGAAATGTCTCTGAGACACAAACCAGAACAGGGTTTAAGTGGGGTGTCCCAGGAGATGCCCTTCTGAAGTACACTGGCCCAAATTGAAATTTGATGTTGATGTACCCTGTTTATGAGGTACTTGCTTTGAGATGTACCTGTTTTGATTCTGTTTTCTCCCAGGATCCTGGATGCTGCGGCCAGCTTGGTTTAGTGTTTTTTCCCAGCTAACTTTAAGAAAATGGTGGGAGGAGGTGAGCCTTGTGGACTTGCGATGGTGGGCACTTCCATGGCTTAGCCTTTTCTTTAACCACTCCTGAACGCAGCTAGGGAGCTACTTTCCCTGGGTCATTGGAAGGCAGCTGGGTCCAGACTCCCTCTGGAAGGAGAGGTGAGAGGCTGGGAAATGGGGGAGGCCTCAAAACACCAGGAGCCGGAGGGCTGTGAGTGATGCATGGATCAGGAAGTCTCTTTTGGGAGCTCAGGTGCAGAACATAGGCTTGTTCCAGCAAAGCCAGCTCAGGATCCAGAGGCTTTGGGATGGATTGCCATGCTAGCAGAGCTGAAGGTCAAGGAGCATAGGTTTGGTGCAGGCCGCTGGGCAGATCTTGACACCCTTCTTCAGCCCCTCAGAGGGAAAGGTGGTGTCTCATTTAGGCAGACTGCTGGAGAAGAGATGCATGCTGTTCTAGGTACCTTGGGAACCTGAGTATCATCAGGGTGCATCTTGGATTTAAGAGTTACTTCAGAAGTCATGCTAGTTTGTATCTTCTTACCTACAGTTGCGTTTGTCTTGAAATGGTTTATGAAAAGATTAGTATGAAACAATATCTTCAGTTTATTTTGTTGTTGGCAGGATCTCTGTATATTCTCTTTTGTTTCCTAATTGTTTGCAGGAACATAATGGTGTCATTTTCATGAGTTAATTATGGTAGAAGTTTGTATGCTCTCTCTGTGTGTGGTGGGGAGAGCTACTGCAGCACAGCACCAGCCTGCTGCTGGTGGCAGGGATCCTCCTGTGGCCCAGCAGCTCATTTCCCCCAGTTCCCACCCTCTTCCAGCTAGGAGGAGAACTGAGGTCTTTGTGGTCTATGCTGTTTCTCCCAAATTTGCAAATCCAGAGTCTAGTCAGAAGGTCTGACTTCCTTGAGTGCTTTTGTAAGCCCTGTGGGTGCGGTGGTAGGATATCTGTCTGTACTGTTGGGGCAGATGTGGCCTTACTGAAGTAGGAAGTGTGCTTCTGACTCAACCATCTTCCTGTGAAAGTGTGTCAGCTCCTTCAAGAGAGGGCTGCAGCTGTCTCATGGCATGGCTCTAGAGTGCAGACTTTCCAATTGGACTGCTTTGAGGATGAAGATAGGAAGTCAGGTCATGTTTGCTATTCATGGTGTCTCTTCTAGCGTCTCCTGGCATGGCTCTCGACTGTAGACTTTCCAACTGGACTGCTCAGAGGATGAAGGCATGGAGTCAAGTGACATTTGCTTTTCATGGCGTCTCTTCTAGATATGTCGGACTGAGATGCATGGAGAGTATAGAAAGATCCCAACTTTATCTACATTGGTGAACACCCTATGCAGAGCCTGCATGAAGTGCAAGGAAAGTGGAACCAGTTCAGGGTGAGCAAGAAGAGGGGCTGTAGCTTGGGGTCAAGCCAGATGCTGCTTTTGGCTTTTTCCTGAAGGCACCCTTATGAAATGGGGCACAGTGTTTCTGTCCCCAGCCACAGACCTGTCTGGTCCTGCTCTTAATTTTCCTGAGAAGCTTGTGGGAAAGGAAAAGGGAAGGGAAAATGTCTTTACCGTGGAGGGAGAGGGAGTAGACTTAAGTTGGGAACAGAAAGGTCAAAACACATGTCTGCGAGTGCGGCAGCCCTACTGTCAAACTGCAGGAAATCGGTGGGGTCTGGTTATAGGTTATCCCTTAACTCCACTGGGATTATGCCTTAACTCTGTTTGACATACTAATCCTTGCTGCCAAGCTGTAGGGAAGTACAGCGAGATGCTAATTACTCATTTATGCGTGAAGATTTATTACAACTCTGTTACCTAGGAAAATCCAAAATGTTTTTTAGAGGGGAGGAGGGGGAATTAAAAAAAACACCTTACCGTGAGTGGTCTGTGTTTGCTTCTAAAGCCTTTCATGATAGTGCTGAGCATTTGAGTGCATCAGCAAGTTTGTCCACATGCTGTTTTTATGCAAGTGTTACGGTCTGACAACTATGAATCACCCGCTCAGCTCTTGATTTGCGTCAATCAAACCACATTTAAGGGAGGCTTTGTTCACAGTTTGGAACACAAGACCAAGACAAGTGTGCGAGTGACTACTTTGAGCAGATCCTCTTGAAACTGGGTTCAATGGTCCAGGCTCAAATTCTGGGGAGAGAGCCTGTGGTTCGAGTGGGAGATGAGAAGTTGATGTTCTTTTCCTTCCAGTCCCCCAGACCCCTCCTGCTGCTGGTACACTGAGTTGTCACTGAACTCTTTGAATCTATAGGTTTGGGCTTGTGTTTGAGACACCTACCTGTGCAGGTTTCTTTGTGTAAGCACAGGGTTTATCCCCAAGGTTGCTGTGATTAGTGTTTTTATGTAAAGGGATACAGATTTGTCTTTACTTTTAATTATTTGTTGCATTTTTTTTTAAATAAGAACTTATTCAAATTAAATTCCTTACAGAATCATCTTTCCATATCTCCAAATGTGGCAGTCCTTTCTTGCAGAATTATCTATACTTTTAGACAGTAAGTCTGTACTTTCTGACCTAGAAACTGTGACTGCAGCAGGATCGCGAGCCAGGCAATGTCAGTGCCGAAATGGAGCTCCCACCTCGAAGCGGACTGCAAGCCCAGAAATACTTTGGCAAACTCAGCCTTGGGGTGGGACACGACTTCATGCTGCTGATGTGCAGAAAGTCTTTTGGAGAGGAGTTACAAAAAAAAGCAACAACCCCAAAACCCACAACAATCTTATCTGCCCTTCACTTAAAATCACTGATACCTAGCTAGAGATCTTTAAAATAGTTACAGAGCTGTTCCTGGAAATATGCTGAGGTTTTATTTGTTCCCTTTTGAAGCCCTCCTGGGGAAGGTTTGCCTAGCAGTTAGGCAAACTGTAAGGTGCATGCTGTCGTCTTGTATGCAAGGTCCGCTCTAGATCCTTTTCCTTTTTTTCCCCACCTCTTAGTATCCTCCTTTCGCTTGTAGGTGAGAGCGACCATATTTCTTCTTTCCATCTCTCCTCCGAGCCTTCAGGACCCATATCTGAGATCCTCCCTAGCTCTGATGTTCCTATGCCAG
This sequence comes from Ciconia boyciana, assembly GCF_034638445.1. Lineage (NCBI taxonomy): Eukaryota > Metazoa > Chordata > Aves > Ciconiiformes > Ciconiidae > Ciconia > Ciconia boyciana. Next base: position 43,616,726 of record NC_132943.1, on the reverse strand, counting down.
CACTCTCTGCTTTCCCTTGTCCTAAACCCACCCTTGACCTAGCTCATTCTCAAACCACTTCCCTGCCTCTTCCTCTCTCCACGCTTTCAGCTCATTGAAGTCTCTTCTCCTCCTTCCCGTCCCCCTTTGGCACCGGTCCTCGTGCTCATCAAAACATTGATCTCATGGGCTGCAGGCTTGCCAGCATAAGGCGGCCACTGCTCTTCCAAACACTTCCCCCCCCAGCCTCCCCTTACAAACATAGAAACAATTTCTTTTTTTTTTTTCATTGGACTTGCTGTCACTATTTTTCAGGCTGAAATTAGAGGATTAATTCTTGCTTTCCTGCTGACAGTCATGGAAACAAGCTAATTTCCAAGTATCAGGATGCGGATCCTTATCTCATTCAGTTCCCAAAGAAGGTAATAAAATAACTATAAGAGTAAGTTGCTATAGCAGATGCAGCATATGGGCGTATGGCAGTCTATTAATTACTTGTGTTCCACCCAACTTTTAAAATAAATCAATAAGTGTTGATAAAACACTAGAGAGCATGCAGGGTTTTTTTTTCTCTACCCATATTTTCCTCCTCTGGACTCTCCGATCATAAATTTTGGCTGGTTTTAACTGCCCGGTTTTTGGACAACCTTAGTGTTTCCCTGTGGAAATGAACACTAACCTGCTTGCCTCTTTCTCCAGACTTGGGGATGTCATTGCTAACTGCTTTTAATCCTCGGAGTCAGACTAGCAAGGAGGTAGCTTTTTTATCAATTCATTACATCATATATTTGCAGTATGGTAGTTCATAGCATCAGTGAAATTACTTGGAAGTAGAGAGGAAACGATCTTCCTGAATGTTCCAAAGAACCCTCATGCGTCCAACCATATCACTTTTTTCCTTACGCAAATCTCTTCTTTTGGGTTGTTACAACAGTCATCTCCACGTTCGTCCATATCCTTATATGGGTCGACGTGATGGAATCTTCTTGCCCATGTTAAGTGTGGTGGCAGAGGAGTGTTCCATGCATTTGCTAACGCTCATGGATTATATGACTGATAAACCTGCTTTTCTTTCTATACTGTTAATAAACCAGAAGTAGCTGGGTTGAAGAGCTTGGCCGTACTACTGCATCTCTTGGTGGTCCTGGTCAAGTGATGGACAATGGTGGTGTTCCTGTCCAGGTACTTGTTTCCTCTGCAGTGTGTCTGACTCAAACACCTTTCATATAGAAAAGATGAATGTAAAATAGATAAAATTAAAAGTAATTAAAAAAAAATCTCTGGAAATTAGGGGAAATAGGTCCTTCCTCTTTGCAATCTTTTATTGATCCTTTCTCTTTGATTAAAGATGTGTCGGAGGAGGTGTGTGGGGGTGTGTGTGGGAACTGCATCTTTCCTTTCTTGAGGTTTCTAAGTGACAACATCCTGTTTTCATATGCTTAAGGAGGACAACTTTAAGAAGGGACCTGTTTCATCGTTGTGTTTTACCACAGACAACCACAAGCAGACATAGCTTTTATATAAGGAAAAAAAATGTTTGCAAGTTGCAATGTTCGTGCCACCTTGGTGTTTCGGAGCACTTTGGGGAGGTGTTTCAGGAAAGGGTATTTCCCTGCTAAGAAGTTACCGAAGTTGTAAAGATTAACAGTCGCCAGCTGCTGTGACTGAATTGTTTTTAAGCACCTTTTGAACTTTGATTTATGAACAACGTTATTTCGAAATTAGCAAATGGCTGCACTTAAGGCTAATGAGTGAGTAAAAGGGCACTGTGTTACAAAAGGCTTTGAAGAAACCGAGACTGTTCTTGGACTTCGAAAAAGGGGGACTTACAAAACCAGCGTAGTACTGGGCTGGGTGTTTTTTAAGGCTGCATGTGACTGGTTCAGTGGTTTATCTCCAAATGCCTTATACCCATGCGAGCTTTGAAATGTTTAAGAACGCAGATCTCAATCCAGCAGCTGCTTTGTAACGAAGTGTATTTCTGATTTGGCAAACGGTAGGTGCAGTTGCACAGCGTTGATCTCCTCCCGAGCGTGTTTCGGTATCTCCTTTACACCATGAACTTGGCGTTACAAGAGGAGATGTCTAGTTGGTGGTGCCTGCTCAGCTGGAGGAGGGAGCTGGGCTGCTGGTTCTCCATGCCACACGCAATACGGAGGCCTTGGTGACATGAGTGGGACTTCATTGCGGTGGTGAGTTTGCCCAGGCTTCGATTCTGCTCCGTTGCCACTGCAGGCTACAGCAATAACACTTCTGCCCCCAAAAAAGATCAGAGATGGCTGGTAGAGCAGGCTCTTGAACAGTCTTGCTAGAGGTCTTTCTGGAAGAGAGCTGCTCGGCACAAGTGTGTCTGCTCAAGGAAAATCGAGGGCAGGGGAAGAGGGGGACATATTTCATAAACAATCTTGCCCTGTTTGTCCAAAACATGCAGTCAAAGTGGGGCATGTTTGAGGTTTGCCTTGCTTATGTGATAGCTTGTGGCCCAGCAGATGGGAGAGGCAAAAAGCTGTGCTGAGGAAGAAATCAGCCTCCCTGAGAAGACCCAAATGCAAGGGGAAAGCTGTGATCAGTCAAACCATGCTTATTTTGGCACCTTCTTTGTGCTTCATCTCCTTTCCTAACTGTGTATCCTGAACAAGCTGAAAAGTGGGAGGGGAAGTACTTTTTCCATCCTAAACTAAAGGAAAGCTTTTGGTAGTAATTTGGTGGAAATTAAAGTTAAATCTTTCTATTAGCTTGACTTAAGTGGAAATTGTTAAATACTCCCGGATGCTGTCATTCTGAAACTGAAGACTGCAGTTTGAAGGTTTTTCAGGATGTTTTTGCTTTTCTTCACTGGCTTTCCGAGTCCTCGAGTTCCTTGTCAACTTTTTGAAGATCTTCGCAATGAAAAATCTTCATGTTGTGTTTTTCTTTTTTTTAACTCTTTATAAGCAATACTTCTGGGCTCAAAACTGTCAATATTAAGTTAACACAAAATCCATAGGCCAGTGCCTCCTGTTTTATGCTGTTTTAGTGAGTGAAGTTTGGTTTTATTAGATAACTACATATGTTTCAAAAACCTTTTTACGCTTCAGCAGCGTAGCAGCTGAAGTGCTTTCAGAGTGCAATCTCGAGCCTGGCTCTTTGATCTCCCCGGGGATTATGCAGACAGAAACTGATGGGAAGTGTACGTATGCGTATGATTTGAATTTCTAGCTGGGATTTTGACTTTAGGTGGAAGTTGTTTATTTTTGAGAAGTTCTGCAAAGGCTTGATCCTTTGGAAATATAAACTTACCCTTGATTGACTTGTTCCTTGTACCTCAAAACGTGGGTCTTATTTTGTATTAATGTGTTTTTGTGGGTTCTTAAATTATTTTATTTAATCCACTTGCTGGTCTCCAGGCACAGTTGCTATGCTTCGACCGAAAAGCTAGTGCAGAGGCAGGAATGAGATGCAGGAGCAAGACGGGGACCGAAATGGGACCTGCCAAAGTGAGTACTCATGGCAGAGGAGATATTGGTGGTAAAGCCAGTCACGCAACCCGTGAGCTTTCTGCTCTGGGCCCCTGAGCTCCACGCATGCCTTAAGTGTTGGTGTGCGGTACCCTTAGCTGGAGGTGGCTGTCCCGTGGAGGAGAGGAGGTTATAGCTCGGGTTATCTTGGTGGCTGTGGCCCTATAGTAGAAGGGGTTTGCAGTGGGGCTGTTCTCATTCTGCCTTGAAAGGCATTACTTTCTTTTTTGCTATTAGTTAATGACAGTAAAATCTTGCTCTGAATCTTACTAGGAACTTGAGTTTTCCCTCTTAGGCTGTCAAACTTCAGGGTTAGCATCTTTTTATTCAGTCCCTACCCATACCCACATGCTCCCCGCCCTTTCCTTCTTATGGCACTCATTGTCCGATGAAACACTTGGTGACAGAAATGAAAGAAACTTCTTCTCTTCCATACCACTCATTGCTCTAAAAGTCCTGACTGTTTAAAAATCTGCTGCTGCGTTTTCCTTCCTCTGCTGTGTTATTTTTCAAAGCAGGTCTTTGTCTCTGCAGCAAATGTGAATGCGTGGCTGTGAATTTGTCAGTTGTGTTGTATATATTGTGGTGGTTTTTTTTTTATTAACCTTAAGTAGTTGCGTCTTGTGTTATGCACATGCATGTATATGTCTTTTGTATAAGGGGCAGCAGCACAGTCTCATGTAGCAAGTGTGCATTATTCTGTGCGGAGGAGCTGCTGCTGGGTGCTGCCTGGTGGTACGTACATAAAAGCTCAGACGTATAATACCAGCACCGGATTAGTGTAATGCCTCCTTAAGAGGGAAGATTCCTAAACTGTGGGTAAACAAGAGCCCCATTGATCTGTGCATTTCTAAACTGCATGTTCAAAGTCCTTTTTGATGACTTTTATATATAGTATCTACTTTCGAGGACAGATAATAATTTTACGTGCATAATAAAAACCACCGTATTGCAAGGGATGGCTTGCATTTCTAATGGTGTCCACAGGAGTAAAAATAGCTTTGCCTTATGTGGTTTTATTAATCATTTGATGTGTGTTTAGGGAACCCAGCATAAAGTGCTGCCAGCATAGCAGGAGCAGATTGACTGCCCTTCCCTGAGGCGAGGGCTGGCCAAGCTCCCCACCTCTGAGAGCCACCAAAGCTATGCCTGAAGAACGCTCTCCTTCCACTTCTCCCCCAGCAGTCCGAAACCCAAACCGACTTGCAATATTTACCCCATCTGGTGTGTAGTCGTGTGTCGATGCGCTCTGTAGAGGAAGAAGTGAGTCTGGATGGAGTTGTGTGCGAGGCTTGTGGGCTTTTGGAGGAGCCTTGTTCTGAAGACCCCGTGCTCATGTGCTGCCCCCCTGGTGTTTCTTTGCTTTGTCCTTCCCTGCTTAGCTCAGGCGAAATGCAGGGCTTCCAGTGCTCTTGGGTGTGGAGGTGCCTGCATGGTCACAGCTGCCATCGACAGTTACAGAAAAGGAAACCACAAGTTTTTTCTGTCTCTCGTTGATCCCGAGTTGCTACTGAAGGATTTCAATTGCAGCAGTTGAGCTCTCCACCTCACTAAAGCCGCCTGTGGCTCCAGGTTTCAGGTCTTCTCCTGTGGCTCCAGGTTTCAGGTCTTCTCCTGTGGCTGCAGGGTGCAGCTGCAGACACAGGCGCTGAATTTACAGCACTGAGGTAGGAGTTAGCCCTGTGAAGTTGCTCCTACCCCTGAATGGTTGTGATTTGTTTCCGTGAAAATTAAGTGAACCAAGGAGGAACCAGACTGGTGAGCCCTTTCTGAGGACAGCAAGCGCCTGGAGAACCCACCATGTCATCTCCTAGCGATGCTTGCTCATGGTCTGAACTGTGTTTTACTGGCTGCTCTTTTGGTTTTGCTTCTGCCTGTGACTGGGATGCAGAAGCTATTCCTTCCCCACTCGCTCGCAATTGGGAATGTATTCACGTTCCAATACATATGTCTACATATGCAGGTCCTGACCTGATGTCTGACAGCACGTGTGTCTCAGGGCTTGTTATGGGCTTCAGGTCAAAGTATTTGCCTTGTCGTTTACTCCTTTGAGTGAAATCTGAGTTTGTGTGATTTAAACTTTCTCTGCTCTGCCATTCCTCGTGTTTCCAACAGGTAACACTTAAACAAAACAAACCCAAAAAACCCACCCCCAAACCCCCTCTCTTCTAAAGCTCACTCAAAGCATCTGAGTGAATCATTCAAATGGCTCGAGCTATTCAGTCACCTATATGATTTTTAAATATCAAATGAAGCACGGAACTGCGTACTTGCTATTTGGTGACTTTGTTTTTCAAAGTATTTAGCAAAAATGGGCACGTGTGGTGTTCCTAATACTCTGGAAATGGTTTTGTCCTGAGTCTCTTGCGGGACGGGTGTTTTCCCAAGGCGTTACAAAAACCCCATGAATTATGATTTCAAATTTACATTACAACACAATCTCTGCAGACTTTCTGCAGAAAACTTTAGGGCCCTGTAACTTCTGGAAATCTCAGCAGCTTCGTATTAAGCTGCTGTGTGATCTTGAGGCCTGCACCTGAGAGTCAGGAGTTTGGTTCCAGGCCATATACATTGCAACACAAGAGATGTCCTCAACTGGAGGGAAGGTGAGCAAATATTTTTTGGGTTGTTTTTAACTCTTCCAAATACTACTTCTATGGACTTAAGTTTAGGTTGATGTAGACCAGGTGTGTGGGGTTTGTTTGGGGTGATTTTGTGTTTTGTTTGTTTTGTGGTGTGTTTTTTTTTTTTCTCTAGGGGTACCAGAATGGGTTTCCTTTGCTTGTGGAGACTGTCTTTTGTTTTCCTTAGCTGCTGTCTGCGAGGCTGAGCGCAGGTCACTGAGTTGTGCTACCCTGCAGGGCTGAGGTGTCACCTCCCCGGCGGTGACACCTGGCCAGCTGCTGTGGGACAGCCTGCTTGGGGCCTTTTGGTTAGGGGTTCATGAGTAGCCTACACACACCAGCTTCTTCCTACACATCTCTTTGGAGCTCCAGTTAGCCAGAGATGATCAAATATGGGCTTTGTGGTGGTAACCACAATTTAAGAATGAGTGAAATAATTTTGCACCCCATTGATAATGTGTTTTCTTCTTAGTGCACTACAATTTTTAATTTCTTGGGGCGGAAAAAATCAGCCATCCTTTAAAGACGTAAAGGTGGTGCTTTTGCTTCCTCGGGTGTTTTTTTCAGGACATGGCACTTGGACTGAGAGAACTGTGTCTACAGCGTGTCTCGAGCTGCCAGAAAAACACCCAGACCCTGTCGTAATGCTTGGTTTTGGAAGGGCAGGGGGCTGTACTACCAACCGGTACCTGGGTCATCACCCCTCCTGCATGGCAAAGCTCTGCTGATGGCTCTCACTTCTTTAGCTACTCTCCTTAAAAGCGCTACTCTCCTTAAAAGCCTATGGGCATTGTAAACTCTCCCTTTCACAGGTAGAGCTCTCAAAGAAACGCTAAAAGCGAGCTGGCTTTTAGCCCCAAGCAGGACTATCAAGGTGGGTTTTTTGTTTGTTTGTTTTTTTCCCCAGTTTGGTCTTATCTTCATACTTCTTTGCACCTTTCCTAGAGTCTTTTGCTGCTCGTCTCCCTCCTCACAGTAATTCCCCATGTCCTGTGTCCTGTGAACTGTCTCATTTGCAGTCAGCTGTCAGTTTCTTATCACTCTCTTTACCTTTTTGCTGGATTTTTGTGGCTGACATTGACCAATAGATTTTATTGATGGAGGGCAAGATGGATAGACCGTGCATGGTAGTAGTAGTTTAGGAAAAAATTGCTAAAATCAGAGGCACGTGCTTCTGATTTGCAACAATATTGTATGTGCACATTTGTGTCTTTCCTGTCCAGTGTACAGTGCTGGAAATATCAAAAGGTGATTAAATATTTTATATTTTAGATCTCACCTTTTCATTATACATTACAGATGAATTGTTTTGTGGGAGAATTATTCTGAGACTGAGCATTTTATGGGAGGCTGGTGATTTGCAGGGTGGCAAGCTACAAAGTGATGTGGCAGGTCTGGGGTAGGGAATATGTGGAGAAGATGCTTGGGGGATGCTGCCATTCATAGAATCGTTTAGGTTGGAAAAGACCTTTAAGATCATCGAGTCCAACCCTTCACCTAGCACTGCCAAGTCCACCACTATACCATGTCCCCAGGCACTACATCTACATGGCTTTTGAATACCTCCAGGGTTGGTGACTCCACCACTTCCCTGGGCAGCCTGTTCCAGTGCTTGACAACCCTTTTGGTGAAGAAATTTTTCCTAATATCCAATATAAACTTTCCCTGGCGCAACTTGAGGCCATTTCCCCTTGTCCTATGGCTTGTTACCTGGGAGAAGAGACCGACCCCACCTCACTACAACCTCCTTTCAGGTAGCTGTAGAGAGCGAGAAGGTCTCCCCTCAGCCTCCTTTTCTTGAACTTAGCCCATGTCTTCCTCTTCATGCTCTTCATTTTTAATGATCAACATGTTAAAAAAAAAAAAAATGAAGTACCTAAAAAGGGTTAACTTGCAATTAGTAAGATGACTGACCAAGAGGGTTTTTTTCACCCCTGAGAACTTCTTCATGCTCTAACTTAATATTAGTGCTGATGGTGTCTTCTCTTTTGTACTCTTGGTAGCACCTTTGGATATGGGTGCTTTATATCACTGAAGAGCATTTAGGACTGAGGAGGCCTGCTTTTGGTGATACTTTGAATAGCCCAGCCCAAAGATACTGTGCGTCTAGGAAGGATCATCATTATCCAGGAGCTGGATCATCCTTATCCAAGAGCCTGGTTCTGCAGTCCTGTGCAACTGTACCGATGTGGTCACATAGGGTGGGAGCGCAGGTAAATCCCGTGTTTTGGAGTCTGAGTGTGTATTACAAGTGGTCGATGCTTTAGGAAAAGCGTGCATGCCTCTCTCTTGGGGCTGGCGGTGGAGGGGGAGGTCTGCTCTGGGCTGGGGGTTCCCACAGCTTGGGAACACACTGTATGTAACTCAGTGTGGAACTGAGGCAGCTGGATGGAAGGTAGCTATATAAATTAAGCACACCATGAAAATAAATATGGCATCTGCAGCAGAAAGGAAAAGGAGAAACGTTAGGCTGGATACATGGTGGGACGCTTTTGGAAGTAAGTGCCTGGCTTTTCTTCACTTGGAAATATAATTGCTGGTCTGGTTTTTTTCTTGGTGTGGTTTTTTTTTTTTTTTGGTGTCGTCCCCCATCGTCCCCCCCCCCGCATTCTTCATTTGGAGCATTGTTTGTGCTACCCTTGAACGTTAACTGCCGAAGCATCTTCACTTGTGTGGGCAGCCATGGAAGTCTGTTTTCTATCTTTCAGAAGATTCCAGCTAGTTAGGTTGCTTTTGTCATTCCATTTGCTCTTGTTTACCAGGGCATTAGGAAGCTGGAATACAAGCAGTGTGTGTTTTGCCCTAGGAAACATCAGTAGTCCAGTCACCATTCCAGAAATTCCTCTCGGTTCATTTTTCTCTGTAACAGAGCTCGCAAAGACTCTGAACGCAGTAAATGTAAATCTGAAAAGGTCAAACCTCATGTATGCCAGAGACAGGAGTACAGGATTACAACGATGCAGAGGCACAGATGAATTTTAAACTGTGGATTGAGAACAATATGTTCATAGAGAACTGTCAAAGTACATGTCTTGAGTATTGAGCAGGAATTAGAGGGAAAGCAGCGAGGATTTCTCTTGCATTACTTGGTGACTTCTTAACATATAGCAGAGAGGGATCAAAACACAAGATTCGTGGCTAGGAAAGGGTAGGAGCTGCATAAACTGGGGTTGTTCTTTGCTTCTGCTTGCAGAGCAGTGCCCGGGGAAGCAGCACATCAGGGGGTTTTCCCGTTGGCCAAAGTTGTGTTGAATGTCCTGGTTTGGGTACGGGTTGATGCAAAGCTCGCAGCTGAGACACGTTTCTGTTCTGCGGGTCCATTCACGTGTGAGCTTGCTGGTTTTGTGCTGAAAGCCTGTCCAAAGGCTTCAGTTTGGACGAAGTCCTCCTTGTACAGCACTTCCATAATGGTGGGATTGGCTTTGCCTTGATGCATTTCCAATTCAAGTAGTGAAAACCCATACACAGCGCAGGGGGAATCTCATCTAGAGTAACAGAATTGACAAATGTCAAGCGTTTTCAGCTGCTCCTTTGCACGTGGTGTACAAAGGATGAACAGTTCCTGGTAGCTGGGCGTTCAGTGTATTGAAATGTGGGCCAGAATTGATTTTTCAGGGAGGCCGTTGTTGTGCGCTGCCAGTTTGACGGGGCTGTCGCTGCAGCACTGCCTCTGGATGCTCTTGCGCCAGCAAAAGGCAGCACGGCAATGCATGAGAGACGAACAGGGCTGGTTTCTCTGTCAGTGGCTGGAGGAAAGGAAAATAAAAATAGCTGTCGGTGTAAAACACTGAAAAGTGCAGCCAAAGCTGATGGAGGACTCTGTCATTTGGCAAAGTATGAAATCATAGGGGTTTTTGTTTTAAATAACATACAAGTAGGATAGTAAGTTCAGGACAATAATGTGCACTAGTTCTAGGAAATGAGAAAGTGAGAATATGAACATTTTGTTAGCGGTGAATGCCTTGGAGCGTGGGAAACGCCGGCAGACTCCTCTTCCCCTGCCGGCACCGGTGCTGCGTAGCCGCTGCCAGCTTTGTCATCCTGAGACCCCACCTTGCTGTTAATGTCTTGAAGTGACTTGGCACACGGAGAAAATCTCATACTTACGGTATTTAAATCATTTCAGGGAATGACCTAAGCTACAAATGAAGGGTGAAAGGTGCTGGGGAGTGCCGTGCACTGCCACATGCCGTGACTACCGGGAGCTGGCTGGTGCCTCTCCGGACCGTGGACCACGGAGTGGGTTGTTTGTGGCAGTTCCTGAGCTGGGCAAAGGGATGGGTGTGCTCCCCAAACACGGTAGGAGAGCAAACCCCTGTGCCCCTGCCTCAGCTTCGTTTCATACATGGGCTGTGTTAGGGCTGTTCATCTGTATTTGGTGCCCACCTTGGGCTTTTCTTCCGCAGGCTGTGCAGTGCACAAAATTAACATCCCTGTTGTGGTGCAGGGAGGGGCAGTTCCTATGGATCACCAGTAAGCAGGGAAGGCAGTTTTGTAGTGGGAAACCAGGAGCCCACCATCTAAGGAAACTGCCAATTTACAGTCACTCTTTCCCACCCTAAAAAGAGGGGAGGATAAAGCTTACAGAAAAGTATTTCCAGCTGAAACATCTCCAGATAAATTCAGGTGGGCTTTATACCATTTTTAATTTTTCTCACCATTTTTTGGTATATGGTGTGTCTACTGAATGTGCTGTTACTTGCTGTTCATGTAAACTAATGGAATATATTTTTGTTGTAGGACAATATTGTATATATACATGCATCTAATTGAATATACCTTGATTTATATAAATGTGCTATTTGATGTGATAACATTGTCTTCTATATCATAAGCCTTCTATTTTATAATCTTCAACACTTATAATATGGATTTGGAAAGATGTTATGAAGGAAAAGGCATTCCTTTTAAATTTATTTAAAGAGAGAGAGTTCAAGGCCCGTTATGCATTAAACAAAAATATTCTTTAAAGATATTAGCTCATAACTCCAGGCAGCGTATGTCTCCTCTCCAGAGAGTCCTACTTGTGAAAGCAGCATTGCTTGTGAGGGAGAGAATCACGGACTTGAAAAGGACTGGGTTATGTTGTCCGCTCTGCCCTAGTTCAGAGTCTTTTCATCTCTGTGGCTATTTAGCAGAGCCAGAAGCGTAACCCAGAAACTCGTATCTGTGGGGGTTTTTTGCTGGAAAAAAAGAAATCTCACCGGCAGCATGGGAGAGGAGTGAGTGCTCAGGCTCGCTCTGGACAGTGCTGGTTGCACCAGCATGGAGTTTCTGGGTGCTTTTTGTAGCAGCTCCCAATTAATAATTTGCTGATTTCAAGCTGCCATATTTCTACACGCTTCCCGCCCGCCCCGAAAAGTCTTGAATCTGTTTTGTGGCTTTCCTAAATGTATGTGTAAAATGGCTCTCTGGCCATTTCAGTGTCCGTAGGGCTTTGGTGCAGCTTCCAAGCAGCTCAGAGTGGTGGCATGGCCCCTTCCACACAGTGCCGTGTCCACGAGATCGGCAGCAAAGGCAGCAGACTCCTGCGGCGTTGGGAATAGGTTATTGCATGGCCATGTCTTCCTCGCTCTTTGAAAATTTGCTTCACGGTAGTATGAGACGTTAATTTTTATTTCCCCATGCCCCCATTAGCTGATAACTTTTTTTCCCAACGTCTTTCCCCTTCCGTGGGAAGGAGGCACCCCTTGGCTGGGAGAAGCTCGAATGGACTTCTGCTGGCTTTCTGGGAGGACCCGCTTGGCTTTTGGTTGGGATGCACAGCAAGCTGCGGCAGCCTTGGCTTTAAGATGAGAAATGGGAGATAAATAATTTCAGATTAAAATACCCCCAACAAACAACAAATCAAAACTTGAAATCCCCCTCCCCCCCCCCCCCCCCCGATTACTGCCGAGTAAATGGTGCCTTAAGGAGTATCTTAAGCAGTAGAAACAAGTCTCTTAATTTACACTTTGCTACTTGCAGTCATCAAACAAAAAGCAATATAACAAAACAGGAATGACTTAAAAAATAAAGCCTTGACTTTTCTTTTTTTTTTTTTGATTACTAAGAATGATGACACTTCTTGGCATTGCTGTTTTTACAAGTTGGCTTATTGCATTGCTTGCAAGTTTCAGTCTTTGTTTTATTTAGCTGTGGTTTTTAATTTCCTGCTTGTGGCGGGGTATGTGTTTGTCAAACGCTCTATAGCTAGGATTGTGCGGCTTGCCTTTCCGCTCGCAGTTATCGGGTTACGGCGGCGTTTGCTTCACAGGCGGTTCAGTGTGGAAGTTGACAGCACGTGGCTATGTTCAGCGTAACCTGCAGCAGCTCCTGTCAAGTCATGTGCGACTGAAAGCCTGATGTTTTCAGTGGTCATAAATCAGTGTTTAGTTTTGCTTGAACTTGGGAGTGAACTTTTAAATCAAAAATGTATTCTTGCTAATGCCTTATCCCCATTGGGTTAATTTGGTTTTGAAGCTAATGTATTAATTTCATTTTTTGGAATGGGATTTTATTTTTTTAAGACTGCATCCTGGAGGGAAGGAGAAGAGGATTGAGAGGGCCCTTAAGGGCAACCTAAGAAGTCTTCTGATGGTACACAGGCTGTTGGGCCACTGCAGCTGGTATCTTAGACTTCCTGAGCTGGGAATGGGGACTTCACTGTTGGTCCAACACATTTTTGGTTGCATGATGTTTAGGGGGTTCACAGTATGTTGCTTGCAGTTCATCTGCATAGTTTCCCTGCTTATGAGGGTGAAACCTGGCAGCTGCAGTGGAGCAAGCCGAGTAGTGCCTTTGGTTGGGAGGGGGATCAGACATTAAAGTGTGCAGCAAACCTTCTACCCGCTGTCATATTTGGAGACCCCTACAGAACATTTTTTTAGAACTTTTTTCTTTTGTAGCACACGAAAAATATGTCATCATGCAGCCACCTGATTCTGCATTCAGAGAAATCCTCACGGGTTTCAGACCTCACCTAGGTGTTAAAACTCCTGAGGCTTCTTACTGTGCATTAACGCTGCCTCTGGACCGACCTTGTGCACTGTGCACAAACGGGTGGCTGTGGCATTTACACAAGTACAGTCCATGGGGTGGTTTGGCGCTTTTTAGTCCCCTGTGAGACTGCACATTGCAGGTAAAAGCTTATGTGCTCAAAAGGAATGGGCAAGTAATACTCCTTAACGTACATAGCATTGCTTTTGTAGTATTTGTCAGGGAAACTTTGGTACGCAGTAGAACTGTGAATTTCTTTTGGCGCGTTTTGCTGTTAAAGTTAACGTGCCTTTTCATTGTTTGAAGCCGCTCAGCACCATCAGCTAGGTGAGTCTTAAGTATCTCGCAAGCTGTTCGAGGTGAAAGGAGTCTGTCCTGGTTGGGTAAGGAGTAGAGACTTGTGTGTAATTTTATTGAAGCAGCGTGGCACAGCGGGTGGGTGTTTTGGCTGTGTGCAGCCGCTGAGCAACATTAACCTTAAGGTAAAAGGGAGGGAGAATGGCAGACAATGTTTTTTTTGCATGCCCCCCTGGTACTGAGGGCCTGGTGTTATTCTGAACATATGCAAAGCCCAGTGTTTTGGGTTGGCCTCATGGTAAAACGGACTCGCTTCTCCTCGGCTTGGAAATGGGAGTTGCTCCTCAACAGACAGGGGATTAAAAAATTCTGTTTCAGAATGTGCTATTCTCATGCTACTGTGTTTAATTCAATTTAAAATGTTTTTACTATAGCAAATCTATATTACTAATATTATCTAATATTACTGTATTAGACAGCCATGGAAAAATGATCCATTGTGTTAAAGTGATAAGAGAAAAACATTATGCGCTACATGAGCATTTCAGCTTGTGTTAACCTCCTATTTGCAATAGAACAGGGAAAAAAGAAAATTTGAGTGTGAGGGAGTTGTTGTCGATTGTACCCTTCTCATGGCGTTGGCAAGGTTTTCCTCTGCCAGAGCTTTCCGTTGCTTTCCATCGTCAGAGTGAATCAAAGCAGGCGCCGAGGTTAGGTGTTGGGAGCTGTCTTCTAGGTGAGTCACGGTCTCTCTCCCCGAGGTACATGCTGAAGCTGGTTTCTGTGAGCAGTCTGTTTCGTGAGAATAATACTTTTACTTTCATCAACAACAGGGACTACTGACAAAGTATAAAACAGCCTGGGTTTCTCCTTGACAAGAAAAGATATCCAGGGGAGTCTCAGGTTTATGAGAAATGCAACAGTTTGGAGACTGAGGATGAAGATTTTTCACCGTTTGAAATGTACGCAATTTATCCAAATGCAAACTCGCATCCCAGCATCCTGGGTCCCACAGATGCGAGTGTACTGAAACACCTGATCTGAGCAGAGTGGAAGAGACTTTCCTCATGAAAAATGTGGAGAGCGGAAGGAATTGCTGCAGTGGAAGAGCCTGAGTTTGGCAGTAAGGCAGAGCTGGAAGCATGCAGGAGCTGGAGCCCACGTAACCTTGTGGATGAAAATCAGAGGTGCCTAGAGTATAACGTAGAGGGCACATGGCAGCGTACTGCTTGTGGCATCCTACAAAACATCTCTTTGTGCTTCTGAGGTCTTGTGCCTTTTCAGCTGGCTATCAGTGTAGCTCTGCTTTCCCTACCCATCAACATTTCTTTCTTGGAGTAATTCCTAGCACCTTCTCTGATGTCCAGCTATACAGCCAGCAGTTACAATAGTGCATCCTATTATGACAAGAAAATCTGGAAGCAAGCTGGAGAGCCTGATTCGAGGGAGCCTGCCTTTGGGGTTGGTTATCAAGCTGGGGGAGCAACCTGGGCTTGCAGCACGAACCATGTTCAACAAGAAGGTCAGGTACTCAGGGGCTTTCTTGGCCTTCAGTGGTCATGGGGTGGTACAAGTTGCACTTTTCCTGTTGCCGGGTAAGGTTTTCAGAGAGCGCCCGAGTGATGATACTTGTGTTCCTTACCTGCTGGAGGACCTTGCTCTGAGTTAATGGCACAAGTCTGGAAATGACTGCCAGATGCATGTGCTGGTGATTAATGCAATAAAAGGAAACATTAAATACTTTCTTGGAACAGAAGGTCTGCATGTTGAAATCTGCCTAAAACCAAAACAGGACCCTCCATAATCCTGGCAAGATCTACCGCAGCTCTGGTGTGAGCTGGGGAGAGCCAGCTGGGAAGAGCTCCTTTATGAACTCCATTGGTGGACCGCTACCAAAATTCAATCAGGAGCAGTTCAAAAAGTACATTAATGCCTCTGATGGGATTTCTGCCTTTCTGACAAGAAGCAAAAGGCCTGTTCTCACTGTCAGTGTTATAGTGACAGCGGAAGAAGTCCTTTGCCATCCTCCTGTGGCGTGAGTGCGGACAGATGCACCCTTACCTGTCTAACTGGCTTTCGTGGTCTCCATCCAGTGCTCTCTGTACCAAGTGTGCGTCGTCTTCACGGCTCTATCATAAAGACAGTAATTTTCACAGAAATACTTAATTTGAGTATTTTAAAGTGAAACAGAGTCTTTGATGATTGGTTCCACATTCTTATCTTTAGTTAAAAATAAGCTTTTGTCTTTGGCACTTTTGGGGGGGTTTGTTTATTTTGAGAGTGAAAAAACAGCTTTGAAGCTTGGAGTACGGTCACGCTGGGCACAGCTGTTTTGAATTGCACGTGTTGTTTTAATTGCAGTTTATTTGTGTATTTCCAGGATCGTTTCAGAGTTTAACTGATGATTTTGGTTAAACAGTTGCCCTTTGCTGGACACTGTCTCTGCTGGCTCTTTTGTCCCGAGTGCCCTGAATTATCGTGTTGGGGAAGGATTTTGGCCTCTGGATGTCGGTAGTTCTTTGGGGTGCTGCACGGCAGCTTCACTCAGAGCAGCACCATGAATTCGGTACGTAAAACCTCGGAGATGGGCGCTTGTGCCTTTCACGTGGGCTGTCCCTTCACGTGCTGGTGATCTTGCAGCTCTTCCTTGCTGGAGTACTTCTGGTTGCGACTACTTTGTCTTGATGGTCTATTATATGACTGCACAGAAATAACTGTCCAAACTTTGTACACCAATTTCTTAAATTCTTGTGTGTACCTACTTGAAATATGAGCAAAGCAAGGAAACAAAACTTGTCTTTTTCTCTTTTTGAGAGAGAGAGGATGGCATTTTAAACATGTGACCGCTGTCTTCAATGTGCTTAGGGTGATTTGCAGTTTAGGCTGCTAATAAGCATGGTCAGCTTGTCTCTGATCCTTAAAACGTTTGACCAAAAGAATTTTTCACTGGTGAGCAACAGATTTTACACTGTTACAGTAACAGGCTTGGGTGGAGAGAAGATGCCACATGGGAGGCTGAGTTTCTCAGGAAGAGCTGCAGCGGCTGTGCGGGTGGGTGAGTTGGCAGGCTGGCCAGCCCCCCGTCTGACTGCTGGCTCTTACCCCAATACAGCGGTACGAGCCGAAATGAGTCCCTGCCTGCTGTAGTTCAAATATATATTTAAATATAAGTTCTTAGGGTGAAATATTTGACCTAATGGATAAAGCAGGTAGAAGGAAGTAAGGCATTTGCTTTCGGACCCAATCGAGCTAGCCCTGGCAGTGGGTAAGTGGGGAGCAGGCTGTGATCTCACTCAGGATGGTTGTATGTGAAAATGGAGGGAGCTGGGTTTAAACAAATTACATTCTCCTACATAATTCAAGCCCTGGGGGAGAGGGGAGCAGTGGTTACTGTGATACGTGGGGGATAAAGATGCGAGGCACCAGCACCCAGGGAGCTGTTGCTGTTTCAGTGTGGTGTCCTGATGCACATTGAATAAGGTTGGTGTGACAGCAGGGAGGTGAGAACAGCTCTCTCAGGGTCTTGCTTGAGCTTCTGGAGCTGTAGGTCTCCGACAAGCTGTGTGTAGAGCAAACATGTCCAGTCCAGCTTCCCTGACTCTGCTGGCTGTTTTTTGCCTTTGATTGGAAGCTTTCTCAGATCTCTGAAGGATATTTTCACTTATGTGGAGTTTTTCCCCAGTATTTTAGCTCTTGTTTTATAGAAGAGAGGCTTGATGGAGCACTCTGAAAGGTTGAAACTTGAAGCCTTGCACTCTGATGGCCACCTGGGACTCAGCAGCTCCATCAAACCCAAGTCCTGCTCTGTTTGCTGACAGTCCTGTTTCCATGTCTCCGTATTTATTTTCCTTAACGAAAAATTCTCCCTTTTTTCCTCTGCTCTTTCCAATTCTGCCATCCACTCAAGAAGCTGTAGCTTGTAAGGTGAGAAGGCATCTACTTAGTAGTGAAATCGTAGATGGTTCCCATTGCCAGCAGTGTCCAGGGAGGGGTCCGAGCATCAGTTTCCTTTGCCTCTTTTCTCCCTGCCCTCTGCTTCATCCAGGAATTTTCCCCAGGTTAGCCTGCTTTCTGAAAGCATTAGTGTAATGGGTTGCTGACTAAGTATTATCACTTCCCTCTTCTGCTGTGGAAAGGATCAGAGCCTTTGGACACAGCCTGCCTTGGAAATAGTTTCATGGACGAGTCTTACTTAGCGTGTGTGTTAGCAAAATGCGGGGCTGGGGTAAGGAAGGAAACCCATGCTGTTTGGTTCATATAACATACAGTTCGTTCCCTCTTTAACAAGACAGGCCTTTTCTCTGCTTGGTATCTCATTAGCTTGAGAGTGTCCTGTGAGCATGTGGGCAGGAGCTGGAATCTCGTTCGAAGCCGCAGAAGAGCCAGGCTATCTTTCAGCTGGATTTCTTCCTGACAGTTTATTCAGCTGGAGAGAAGGGAAAATTAAGCAGGTTATTCAGCCTTCTCTCCTGCCTTTAAAATGTGCTTCGTAGGTCTCCTCCTGCTGACAATTGCAGATAATTTCAACGTTTTTTTTTCTTTCCTTGCTTCATTTTTGTATCACCAATCAGTTTTAAAAACCTGCTGAAATATTAGTTTTGATTAAAGTGGCATTATATCTGTGAGTTTGTAGCTATCAAACGTGAATTCATGTGTTCTGAATAGTCCGTGATTGTGAAATGGCCGGGTGCCAGCAGCACCTCTCCTGCTGAACGCCGGGGAAGTCCTGCGGAGTTTGCTTTTTTTAGTGTGCT
The DNA here is from genome assembly GCF_034638445.1 of Ciconia boyciana. Lineage (NCBI taxonomy): Eukaryota > Metazoa > Chordata > Aves > Ciconiiformes > Ciconiidae > Ciconia > Ciconia boyciana. Next base: position 43,598,597 of record NC_132943.1, on the reverse strand, counting down.
GAAGTTCATGGGATCTGTCTCGGCAGATTAAGCACCTCGCATTGATAGTACTGATCTCCTGTAGAAATATTTATCTGTCATTGTGGAATACTGGGTTTATGCCATTCACGTACCTAGAAGGATGGAAAGTTTTTTACTCACTTTTGATAAAAGGCTAAATTAAAACTTAAAAAAAAACCAAAAAACCCAACAAAACAACAAACCCCAAACAACCGAAAAACAAAAAACCAAAACCAAACGCCATGCAGTTTAGCAGGGAACAGGAACATTTTGCAGAATGGCTCTTGAAAGAGTCTGTTGGTTGAACATAATATTCCGGAGTTAAGCTTAATGCTTGGACTATGCTAATTTCTTGAGGACAGTCACCTTCTCAGATGGATAGCACCCTGCAGATGGTGGCAGATTGTACCCTCCTCCACTCTTGCCAGGAGCGTGTGCTCACTGACAGAATAAAAGCAGTAAGGATGAAGCTATCCATAAGAGTTGATGAATCTCTTGCCTTTAAAATTGAAGTGCTTTGTGCCAGGGAAAATATCTATGAATATATTTATAGTAGTAAACAGCATAGTCTCAGCTCCTTCATTGCAAGCGGGGAAATTGCTGTTCCACCAAGTCTGTGGAAGTGGAATCTACTTTTAGATGCTTTGAAATGGTAGTCTTTTTTTTTCTCTGGGATTTAAAAATATCTGAAGTCCAAATTTTAGAAAGCTGTACATGAATTGAGATAAAGGTATTATATACAGACTATCTAAAGCTGGTAGATAATGGCTGGTATATTCAGGAACAGGTGGATTGGGGCAATTTTCCTGCTGTCTGGTGTTGATACTAGTTGACTTTACATTGGATGGGGCTGGGATAACGGGGAAGTGCTGTGCCAGGTTGGTTCTGCGTGCAGCATCTCATCTGAGATGGATTTAACATCAGGACATAGCAGGATCTTGCAGACCCCACCCCGGGTCTCCCAGCACTATGGGGAGATGGGGACACAATGATGTGTTTTATTCTCCATGTGGTGGAAAACCCTGAGTTGTCCTGTTGGAACTCGAGGCAGCGCTGGGTGGGAGAAGGTGTTGGATGCCCACCACCAAATACCTTCTGATGTTGGCTGCAGAAGAGGGACTGCGGGAAATGGTAGGGTAAGCTAAGCCTAAAATAGAGCCAGGTCTCTGACATGGTACTGTCCTGGTACGGCATGCTTAACGGTGACTGTGTGTATGAAATAAGATAGCAGTCTTTTCTGCCTGTAACTGGAGAAGTGAAACCGTTGGGTGTTCAGATTGACCGGCGGCTGCGTGCAGGAGGAGATCGCCCACGGGAGGTGTTGAAGCTCTCAAACAGAGGCTGAGCCAGCCCCTACCTTAGGAGTCAGACCGCGTTCGGGAACGGTTGGGACGCTGGCGTTCAGTACACCTTTGTGGTAGGCTGCATTTTCTAGGTAGGTGTTTGGCGTTGAATGGGAGCAGGTGTATTCCTTGGTTTTCTGTCCTGCCTGAGTAAGACTGAGTAATCTCTTAGGCTACCAAGGTGCGACAAGTGATCAGGGCGTAGGATACTTGTTCTGCTTCCGCTGCAAGCGCGTGCTCGAGCTTGTCGGTAATTGGACTTCGTGGTTATTTTCTGTGTACCACATGAGCTGATTTTGAAACTTGTTACAGAAGAATGGAATGAAAACCAACATTAAATATGGATATTTTTGGCTTAAAAGTAAAAATACACATCAAAAGTGTACTATATGTGCTATTTCTTTAATGTGGTAATTCTTTCCTTTGTATGTTATTTTTTCTTCACTTAATGCTGCATCTGTCCGGGGGACGGTGGAAAGGCTGGCTGTAGGAGGTTCTGACTTTCCTTGCCCACGGGGGAAGCAAGTCTACTAAATGGCTAGCCGTTCCTTTTTGCTGTAATTATGTCAGACCATTTTCAGTGAGTGTTATCTCTTTGATCTAATGGGTAGGTTACCACAGACCTTAGGTTACTTGCATTTACATGTAAAGGATTATTTTATTACCGTGGATTTCAGAAATATCATATCTTTCAAATTTTGTGCAGATGAAGTCATCAGAGTCTGCTGAAGAGACTGAAGATTGTCATGTTCAGTAGGAGTTGCGTTATCCTCCCACTGCAAAGAATTAAGGAAAATAATGGCGTAGGAAGTAGAACACAATGCTTTTACGATTTGGCATTTGAGAAGTAGTGTATTGTCATTTGGATAGTAATCTGTAAACAGCTCGAGGACCACGGCGTTTCCTGTTTTGACGCATCTTAGGTATTTGGATTCTAGGATAACTTCCTAGTAATATATTAAAGGTTGCTTTTCTTATTAACTGTTGCTGAGTGTTACTTTTACCTTGGTGTTGACCAAAGTGGGATCTGTTGCATTTATCTTTACTAGGTTCTGGGTAGGAAAGCAGTACGAAGCTCTTGTAGACGTTACGCCTGAGTATCTTCTGACTTTTGTGAAATATTCATGTGGATTATAACGCAAAAGAAAGCTTAAAATCCATCATAGTTCTTGCTCGCGAGGTGCCGAGTGCTGTGGTCTGCTGCTGCCTTCGGTGGAACGCTGTGCATCCTCCACCTGACGTCTGGGCCTATGAATGTCTCTGGAGTAATCAGTATTGTCAAGGGCATGAAGGAGGCTTACGATTCCAGATACACCTGCTTCTTGTATCTGAGGTGGACATCAGCCTGACCTAGTTTCTACTGCATCAAAAGTAAGCAGTCAGAATTATGGCAAATTAAATATATACAAGACCATGCTGATGATGTTTATGCATTATGTCACTCGCTGGCAATGGAAGGTGGTTAACTTGGATATGAGATGTAGTAATAGTAATAATAAAACCCCCAAACAACCCCACACAAACAGGATTGTATTAGCTTTCGTCTAAATGGGTGTTTTCTTGATTATACGTGCAGGCCAAAAACTAACATATCTAGAGCCCAACTCTAATATATATATATATATTTTTTATTTTATTGTCTCCTCTCCTTCTGTGCCCCGTTCTGCCTGTGGATATCTGCAGCATTTTATTTTTACCATCCACCTTTAAAGTATGAGTAAATAGTGCTTAAATACTACATTTGTTTTTGTTGAATTCTATAGGCTGTTGCGATGCACTGGATTTTTATAGCAGTCACAGTCGATTCCAATTGAAACCATAATTGGTATTTCGACTTGATAGCTGCTGTAAATCTCAAAGAAGGGAAGAGAAGGATGCTCTCATTTTGTTAGGCTGCTTCTCTTTCGGATGCATAGTGCATCTTCCAGCTCTCTGGGCTAATTAAAATGCCATTACAGTACATGTGGTGCTACAATACAGTCTAGGGAGACTTCCAAAAATAGATTCTTGAGTGCAGACAAATTAGAGAGGAAATATGCACTGAGCATTTTCTCATAGGTTTAAAGAGAAATAATCCATTTGCTGCCTTAATTGCTTTCTTGTAAATGTTGAAGACTTTTTTTTCTCTTTAAATTTCGAATGAGTAGACAAATAAAGAATACGTCCATGATAATTACTATTCTCATTACTAATATTTTAACTTGTTGTTACATGCCGTAGCCGTTAATATGCAAGTCAGGATGGTTTAGTGGACTGTGCTTAACGGTCAGGGATGGAGACTTCTATTCCTCAGCGATCCTATTTTAGCCATGTGGTATCCCAAGGCTACAAAGTTAGTGCATGGTCCGTTTTTAGAAATACGGCAATACAGTTAACCAGAACCACCCACTCACCCACCCCAAATCCTGCCAAGAAGCAACACAGATAAATACTGTTTGCACATTGTTCAGCAAAACAACCCCCCAAGTCGTGTATAAAATGCAAGATACTTATTATAATGTGGCTGTGGTACATGTATACTGATAGCGGGGAAAAAACTAGATGATGTTGGGCCTGGAAGAGGTCCATGAAATTGCCGTGGGCTTACACATGTAACGGAGACAGCGCATAACTCCCTGGGCAGTGCCAGTAAGAGTGAGGAGTTCTCGCTTTTCACAGCGTGTACCTCCCCGTAAGCTGCTGGCAGCAGCCTGACGGCAAGGGATGGGGCTTGTGCTGGCTTGTACACCGCTGAATCAGAGGGAAGGAGCCGAGGGAAGGGGAAGGCATGAAGAAGAACAGCTCGTGACTGTGATAGCAAGTACCATGCAGAGGATCAGCTCTGTGGAGTGTAGCAGGTGATGGTGATGGGGTCGTACACAGGCTGTGGGGGGTTGTTTTGAAGCTTGCTTTAGGACTGCATTCAGTCCAGTCCCTCAGATACGAGTCCCCATTAGTGGCTGGAGCATGTTAGGCTGGGCGTTTTGGGTTGAGTTTGAGGTGTATCCCCCGAAAAAAAAATCCAGTCTGTGTGTTCAGACTGCTCCATGATGCCACCAAAAATATGGAATGTGGAAAAGTGTGGGAAGTGGGGCAGCCAGGGGCTTGCTCCAAGAGCCCACTCCTGATGCAAAGTGAAAGCTGATCCTGCCAATGCTCCTCTCTGTACAGGCTTTGAAGGTAACCCCGTTCAAGCACGCAGCAGCTCATCTCTTGAGTGAAGATAACTGTGAGGCAGATCCTGTCTTCGAGCTTTTCTATGAAGTGCAGTATTGTTGTGTTTCAGTGTCTTTCGGTTGTACCGTGAAGCAGATGGGAAGGTGGCATGGTTGGAGGGAGGGGAATGGATATCTCTTTTTCTTTGTGAGACAAGTTCACAATTGTTTTACTAGAAAGCAGTGAGGAGAACAAGGTAATTGTTTGCTTGATGACAACTACAAATTCAGGAGTCACTGATCCAGAAACATCCCCTTCCTTTCTGTTCTTAGCGAAAGCTTAATTTTAAATGTGGATGCACGCTCTTCAGAGGTTGTGGTTGGGGTAGTCTTGCAGATGCCAACTGATGGCTATTTATTATGGGCTTACTGTCAACCGCCTTGTTTTGCCTGAGGCTTTTTATCGATTGGGCACTGAGAAATTACAGCTTCTTTCTGTTTTGGCTTGGAAGGCATGGGGGCAAGCTTTTGAGCTGTATCCTCCTGGTGAAAAAATAGCCAAAATAATCTGGTAACAGCCTTGCAAGTGGTTTGCAAATAAATCATTAAATTCATTACCAGTCACTTGGACTATTGCAGATGTCTTACTGGGATGTCTTATTGCTCAGCAGTGTTCCTCTGCACTCCTTTTTCTTGTCTAGAAACTGGAAATATACTAACAAGAAGCTCTAGGTTCTACTCTATTACTGAGAACAGTACAGTCCATCAGAGGTTTTGCAATTTGTGTGCCAAGCCCACCCAAACCCAGCTTGGAAAGGAACCCGAAGCTGTGAACGGCAAGTGGCGGTAGCTGCCTCGTCTGGAGGACATGGACTGGCAGTTCAATGGCAAGGTCTTAGGTTTTAGGACTTGTTGCTTACACGAGGTGTAATTCCTTGCCTTCTCAGAAATAATCGATTGCTGCTATGTAGTGAAGTGTTGTCCAGAAAGTATATGACTAAAGAAGACCAGAAATGTATTTGGTCAAGAGGTCTCAGACTCCCTGCGTTAGCAGATAATTGCTCATCCTGAGAAAGTCTCGGGGCCACTGTATCGTCTTCCCTCAGCTGACAACAGGCTGATGTTGGAAAAACTACCGAGTTCTGCAGACCCTCTATCTCATTTTTAAAATCTTTTCTCAGAGGTTTCTCCTTGATTGCCTACAATTCATCTTCTGGTGTTGAATCTAAAACCGAGGGCAGTGCTTTGGCCACAGAGGCTGTCACGTCCCTGAGTAAAGACCTCCGCTGCCTTGCATGCGCCTCTGCTAATGCATCCTGGAATGAACTTGTGTCTTCTGCATCATTGCCAAACAGTGGATGCTCGGTTTTATAAAGTCCTTTGGCTTTTCTTTGTTGTATCCATGCTTTGCCAGGTATTTCTCATTTGTAATTGTACATTTGACTATTACTATTATCATCATCATTAAGGTGGTAGGGTTTTATTCATTTGTCATTGAACCTTGCATCCATCCATTTTCCAACTTGTTGTTGAATTCTGCATCTCATGCTCCAAAGGGGGATCTCTGTGGTGTGAGGGCACACCTGAGTTCTAAGTGCATCTTTATTGCTCTTACCAGTAAATGCTGAACTACTGCAATATGCTGGATATAACGGATCCAGAAGCAGATGGTGACTGAGTGGGCTTTTTAAACCAGGTGTGGTTGTAGTTTAGAGTGATTCATGCAGACCTGATTTTCTTACTGACGTGCCCCATGTAGCCTCTCAGTGTGGATTGTTGTGGTTTTATTTTTATAAAACTCGAGTAAAATCTGAACTTTTTTTGCCAGTTTGCCAGCCAGACATACTGACAGAGAAACAAATCATTTGTCTGCCTTCCACTTCACCTTGATCCATCCGTCTTGCTTTTCCTGCCACCTGATTTTTGTTTTGCCTTTTGAAATTGTCCTTTCTGTCAGGAAATCAAATCCTAGTCAGTAATGCTGATTTTTTTGTACCTCTTCTCCTGCCTTTCCCCCCTGCCTCTCTTAAAGTTTTGCTTCTACGGCTCTTTAGGACTTTTCCTCTACTCTGGGTGTCCTTTAAAGATAATTGTTGGTTGTTCATCACTCTGCTCAAGGAGTTCAAGTAGGCCAGGGTGATTTGCATCAGGTCAAAAGATCTGAATACATGGAAAACTATTTAAATAACCTCTTCGTTCCCAGTTCTGCCCTGCATTTTTAGACTCATCAGAGTTAATTATAGTACGGCTGCTTACAGTTTTCTGTAAGAGCTCACTGAATGCTTCAACCTTCTGGTTTTGTTCATTATTTGTCTTTTTTTTTTTTAAGTAATAAAGCTGTACTTCCCTGTCCTTGTCTCTCTTGGTTTTGCCTCGGATGATGATGTTTTTCTTCTTCCTGCTTCATCTTTTCTGAGGGTTTTTATCTGTGCGTGTTTCTGTCTTATTTGGGAGCGTACTGTAGCCATCTTGTCTTTGTTTTTCCTATTTTCGACATGCTTAAATCGTGCAAACCCAGCTACTTCGAAACCTGTCCTGGCTATATTTTTAAAGTAACTTAAACAACTCTTTGGAACAGACTAGGATAAAAATAAAGTGTTCAAGTTCCCATCAATGAATAATGGCTTCATCTTATTAATTAATGAGTAGAAATACCCATCTGGAAATTAAACTACTCTAAATGTTCTCTAACTCGGGCCATAAATCAGACAGGCTGGTGTCTGCCTCCTTCCAGGCTCGATGGATGGTGCAGTGTTTTTCCCTTGCAAGCATCTTGGACCGGACCGTTTGCGGGCATCATTTCATCGCCGGCTGCCGTCAGCCCTGGGCTTAATCTGCCCAGTTCAGTCTCCCTGGTACAGCTGGGACAACTCACTCTTGCTGTTTTCTGATAGTTTTGGTGAAATCATTAGATTGAGTCATACAGAACCAATTCAAGAGGGCATTTTCTTGACAATTATTTTTAGTAACTTAGGAGAAAACTTGGCTAATAGAGAGCACGAAAATATTTTGTAGGTAATCTGGTTTGTCTCAGTACTATTTAAAGCAGGGTTTGTGGCTTGTAAGGGTCAAATCGTGATTGCATGGTTTGACCTCTGCGCTTTCTTTGCCTATCCATGGCAGTAAGACAAGCTGCTTCCCATCCCTGTCCACTTTTTGGGGACTGCAGAAGCACCCCTGTGAATCCCTTCTTTGCTTCTTGTAGCATCTTTAGCTTGTTGTAGGAAGCTGAGGAGACAACAGGAATGTTAACTGCTTCAAGAGGTGAGGTATTGTGTTCTAGGGTTTTTTGCTTTGTTTTGGGGCACAAAAGCCAAGCTAAGTCTGCACATGCAACAAAGTTTTGAGTTGAAGGCGCTCAGTTTTTTGTCACGTGAAGCTCATTGGTGGTATGAATTATTGCAGCTTTGAGTAATACAGATACTGTGCAACCACCGCAATCCAGAGCAAAAGACGATTTCGCATCTGAGTAGCTGACCCGATGTAGGACTGTGGTGATTTTGGGGACTCTCCTGCGGTATTCCAATAGCAAGCGGTGTCTGAAACCAGATAGAATCTGCCTGCATTTATGGAGGTGGCTGGAATAGGAGTTTTTGGCTTTGGCCTATGGCTGTTGGGAAAAGACAAAACCTGACTTCCAGCTTGGAAAGTCTGCTTACAGAGCATAGGCTTCTCGTAAATATGTGCTGCTTCTGCAGTGAGGCATAGTAGCTGTATAAAATGAGCTTGACGTATCTCCAAGGTCCTGGCTTTTTCACTGCTGCTCATGTTTTGTAGTAACAGAGAAGGTGTGTGTATGGGGAGCAATAGAGCAGAACATGTGTTTGTTTGCAGCTCCTTCAATTAAAACAGAAAAAAACCAACCACCACCCAAAACTCCTCTAGATGCTAGAAAGCGAGTAAATGGAAATGTCTTCAACATTGCTTTGCTTCTCAGCACTTTATTAACTGTGGAGATGCCAGGGATGCTTGTTCCCACTGCGGGGCTACTGCCTGCAACCACAGCACGGGGACGGGACGGGGCTGCGTGAGCAACCCGCGGGCTGGTGCTCTCGCCCGTCCCCATCGAGAGGTGGAGGTGCATGTGCAGAGGGAGTGTGTGCAGGTGCCCAAGGCACGTCCCGGGTCATCCCACGGGGCCAAATGGGCCTGCCTGGTTGTGCAGGCTCCTCTCCTGTGGCCGGAGATGATGCACCTTGTGGTACCCGTCTGCAAGTTGCAGGAGAGAGGAGGATACAGAGGGTATACTGGGAAAGAAGGTGGTAGGTTAGCAGGATCAAGTAAGGTGGGGTGATTATGGTCTGGACATACCAACCCAAAGGGTTTTACAAAAAAAAAAAGAAATACGGTAACCAACTTGTGCAGATAGCATATTTGCTGTGTTGTGATTGCCGGGTGCGTGCATTTAGCGTCCTTGGGGTGTGAGATAGCTTACCTCTCAGGAGGAGGCAAGCAGTGTGCCAGCTTGCATGTTTACATCTTATTTTAACCTTTTTTAAATCCATACTAGTAGCTTAGGAGAAGTGCCTTATACAAATATCTCCTGATAAACTATCTCTTTTTTTTTAAAACAAATAGAGATTTATTTTTTTAATCACTTAACACAGCAAATGCAGAACCTCGGTCTTACATAGTTTGGCTTCACTTCCAGTGTTTAAGGTGTCAGTGCTTTAAAAGATGTTCTTAAATGTTCTTCTGTGATTAGTCTATTACTCATTTTGACACAAAGATTGAAGAGTGTTGGTTTGTGGGTTTTTTCTAAATTAGCTGAAAAAAAGGTAGGTACTTTCTCTCCAAGAATTTAAAAAAAAAAAAAGTCTTAAAAATCCCCACTAACCCACACTTTTGTTAGTGATCTCTGATGCACTGGTGAGACTGAAAAGTCACAACAGCAGGGGAGGAAGACCACGGACAACAAAATAAAAAGCCTGTATCAGTTTGGTCAGCTTCGAAGCAGTTACCTACTTCGTGCAGGTGCCCGTCCGTGGTGTCTGGCCAGCCAGGTGAGCCTGCCGAAATAGCTGGTGCTGCCGACTGGCGCTAGGAATAGGTGGGCTCTTGTCAGTTGTTCTCTTCCAGCAGCTTTGTACCGCTGGACATGCGGGTTTAATATGTCACTTGTTCAAAACTGCCGGATTTAGCATGAGAAAGGGCACCTTCGCTCCAACAGCCTCGCTGCAAATGGGTGTTTTCGTCAAAATTGACCTGGATTTGTCTCGCAGAGCACCTGGGCTACTGGTACAGGGCTCTGTTTTGTAGATGGGTCCTTCTCTGAAGGCACATCAGCATCTGAAATAGCTCAGCGGAGAAGCTGAAACTACTCAGTCCCCCAGGAAAATGTGGGAGCTCCCGGGGCTGTTCTCGCCTCTCCCTGCCGTGCGCTCCCTTTTCCCGGATGCGCTCTCTGGCCGAGCTGCAGCACGTGCTGGAGAGGGTACGCGTGCCGTGCCGGCTAGCTGCTGGGGCAGCTGCTCCTTCATTGCTAGGAGAGCCAGCAGAGTGTGAGAGAGAGAGATGTTTGGGGTTTTTTTGGTTTTTTTTAAGCTGCTGGCAGGCTGAAGAGATGAGTGTTGTGAGCTGCTCATGGTCCCTGGGCGATGCTGGCGTGTTCAGCAAAGGCTTCAGCAGCAAGTATGATTGCAGTTCGCCAGTGAATTAAAAAGTAAGAGCAAGGGCTGAGATAGCAAGTGCCTGTCTTATAGAAAAAACAAGGCTGTAAACCCCAACATTTGAATAACCAGGGAGGATCATATTTTTTTGCTATCCATTCACTCTTTGATCTGCAGTGACCACTGGGTTGTGAATCTGGAGAGGCTGGTGGCTGAATGTTATTTAAAGTAGCGATGTTTTGCTCTACCCCTTCAATCCTGTTGCCTATTCATTTACTGCCATTCGCTGCTGCTTGTGCAGGTGAAGCTCAGCTGATCAAGTGTCATCCCACCGACGCTGTAGGTTGGCCACTCAGGTACAGCAAGCCCAGCCACTCTCTTGGCTCTAGAAGTAACAAACCAAAAGCCAAAAAAATTATAATGTGAATAATCTATATTACTCGTTTGAGAAGGAGAACTCGGGATGGTTGTAGGTTAATTCACTGACATATTGCCTGAGGCTGCGCTGATCCTTAGGTATGGTCACTGGAGGCAAACCCATGTAAGTGATGGAGAAGACCCAACTATGCTTTCTCTCCAGAAACCTGGAATGGAGAAAATAGGGAGAAGAAAACGAAGTGTGATTTTTATTTTTATTTTTTTAAAAATATAATTTCTATGTTTTTTTAACGTTCCACTGCCATCTTAACATTTTTATAATACTGTCCTTTGCTTTGACTGAGAGAGATGGAGTGGCTTCTTTGATGTCTCCAGACAGGGTTTGGCTTGATCGTATCTGTGCTGCAGCACAGAGTGCAGAAAGGCATTAGAGGAGAGCAAGTGAGGTAGAACTGGCAAAGGTGAAGATATTTTACAGTGGAACAAAGGGGTTTGAGATAAGTTTTCTGTATTCAAGTATTCATAATCTAAGTACTGAAAACATAATTTAGCATTTTTTGCTTCAACTTTTATTTGAGGGGGGCAGATGGGAGGGGAATGGGTGACTAGAAAATCTGGTCTGGCAGTCTACAGCAGTAGGTCTTGTGTTCTTCTGTTTTAACTCTACCTGAATGCAAGATACAATCTTTGAAATATTTTAAATAGAGAACTGCTTCAGCAAGATGGATTTCTGCATATCATTTACAAAGTATGTTTTTAATGCCTTTCTGAAATCCAAACTTATGCAAAATGGGGCTTGTTATGCATGTCTATGCATTTTAATCTCCTGCAGTGATTTGTCAGTTTTCCTTAATATCTCCCTGGCATATTACAGCCATTCTTCAACTTCGCTTCACAGGGCTGCGTTTCTGTCTTAACTCCCTCAGTTCTCCGAGCAAGGAATGAATTGCAATTTAGTTATTGTATGGTAAGGTTTGTAAGCTGACGTGCCTATTTCCTTGGATTGGGATCAGTACCGGTTGTGGATTTAAAGACGGGGAAAACCTGAGTGCAATTTGGGCTACAGTATCTTATTTTATGCTTTAGTGTAAGCAGTTGTTATGCAGCTGTCCTGTTAATGTTCTTGTTTCTATTGATTTGTGCTACTTGTGTGTTTCTGTTTTACATTGATAATTGGTTAGTGATTTTTTTTTTTCTTCCCTGCTTGGAATGTCTAAAATAGCTCAGCTAACCAAAGACTTGATGTGATTTTTTTTTTTCTCTTTCCAGATGGGCTTTCTGGCAGAGACCAGCCAGTAGAGCTGTTGAATCCACCTAGAGTGAACCACATGCCTAGCTCTGGTAAGAAGAAACTTTTAATAAATGTTGTTCCTATTCTGGGAATGCAGTAAAATATTCTGCAGCTCTATCTTGCAAGTGGGAGAGCAGAATGCAAATGTAAAATGCTGGAACAGAGTCTGTTAGAACTTGCACACATCTACTTTCCCAGGCTGGGCGAGTGGGATTTGGGAGTGGAGGGAGGATGGAGCACAGCGGCCTTGGGAGTCTTAAATAGCTCAGCCCTCACCCTTGGCAGGGGGCTAGGGAGAGCCTAACCTGGTTGGAGCTGCTTGTTTTTCCTTAGAAAGGAGAGGACAGCAGAACAAAGCTGTCTTTTCACAGCCTAAAAGGAGCGCTGTGAAGCAAAGTAGGTTTTTGAGTTGCTGCTCCCATTAAGGAGAAATCTCCTTGTGTTGAAATGAGGAGCCAGACACAGGCTGATCAAAGCATATCACGCTGGGCTCTGGGCTATTTGCTTTGCTTCCCTCTTCTAATGATCCTGCTACGGTATCTCATGGGTCTTATCCTTCTGGTATGAAGCAAGCACAGCAGCCACAGTGTTCATCCTGGAGACTGCTTCTCATGGAGCTGAGAGAGATCTTAGGGCTCACAATTGCAGCACTTCAAGTGATGGAAACCGAAGTTTTGGTCACAATACATGAAATGCTATGGAAAGCAATCTGCTGCTGTCTTTTGTATTTCTCCCTTCCAAAAGTGTTTTGTTTCCAGGTGCAAACAGATAGAGACATTTACACTAGGGATGATAGGATATATGAAGCATTATCTACTTTCTAGGTAGGAGCTTGAGTTTTCCAAAAACTCAACTTTCCCTTCTCTGCTGCCTTCCAAAATGCCTTTAGGTCCTTTTATATTAAGGAAGAGATCTCGCAGAAGATCTAAGCGCTTCTGGTCATGCAAGTTGGAAAAATGTAAATGAAGCTTATTCAAAACAACTTCAGTAGATTGGAGGGGGGGGGAAATGGGCTGTGACCTAACCTAGATTTTTGTGGACTTAAATGCGTATGTGGGGAAGGAAACTTTTAAGGAGGTAGAGCTGTTGTGTTGGAAAAAAAGGAAGAGATCCTCGTTTACCAGGTACAAGTGTTTTGGCTTCGGATTCTGAGAAATCTCTCTTCCCTCTGTGGGCTCCAAAACTTGTCCGCAGGTACGGGAAGTTATATTTTCCTAACCCTGAGAGAGATTCTCATTTTAAGACTAGCATGGTTACACAGGTCAACTTAAAGGTTTTACTCCCCATTTACTCCTCATCCATGTGCTAGATTGAATTTTGTGGCTCTGCACAAGAGGACTCGGAGTCCTCTCTTCTGTCAGTAGATCAATGGCTGGTATTGTGAATGTGATGGGTTTTAGTCTTTTTATCTTTACTCTTTTTTTTTAAATTGATTTTGTTGTTGCTTGTTATGTTTAATGTTTCCTTTTGAGATATTTCAGGACAAAGGCTGATGCTGGTTAACAACGTGGGTAACCTGATGGTAGAGTTAGGTGTGCTCTGACTATTTTTTTTCCTAGATGAAAGGAGGCTTCTTTAAGGTGTTATGGACTCATACAGGACTTATGGAATTCTTACTGTTTGGACTCCATTTTGAGTGTTTTTAATAGCTCACCTGTATGCCTACTGAAAAAATAGACAGCTAGCCATCGCTGGGGAGCTGTGCTCGTGCGAAGTGGGCGGGACGTCAGATAAGCAGCGATGTCTCTTTGTCGAATGACTTCTGCCAGCGTTTGAGCAGTGGGAATTCCTGTCTCGTGCTGGAAAGCTCAGGCGGGTTGTGCGTGTAATGGGCAAAGGGTAGGACCGACTGGGAATGAAAATGTGGCCTTACGCAAGAAGCAGCCTTGGCTCTGGACAGCGGTCACCCAGGTACTTTTCACTCGAGACCCTATGCTTATTCAGTTTCTGCTAAATTTTGGACAATTCTCTTCAGCCCTGCAGTGCGTACACGGGCTGGAAATCTCTATCTTATATTTTGATTTGCAGAACGGTAATTAAAACCTGGAAGCACAGTGTTTGGCAAAAAGCAAGAAGATGTTTCGGCTTGTTTGTAAATGCAAGCAAATATCGTTGATCTTGGAAGTGGCTCATCAGCTGGCTTTCAAGTGTGGTGCCTGCCTATACCTATGTATCCTGATGGGGTTTTAAAATTACTGTTAAAAGTTGCTGTCAGTTTGAGGAGTTACCCACTTCGGCAAACCATTGTCCTGTCTGGTTTTTATCATTATTACCTTTAGGAGTTTGCTGCAGATCCTTCTGAGAGAAGAAAGAAGTAATACCAAGTATTGCTCTGGAAAAACAAGTTATGTGTGGGTTTGTGGGGTGGTGTTCCAAGTCTCAGGCATGGCTGAAATAGTGGTGTTGAAAAGCAGCTTAAGGAAAAAAATTGCTTAATTGTGTCCTGGGATATTCCGTTTAAAACCTTATTCCGTCCTGGTTATGGTAAAGCGACTGACTTGTAGCCCTCATGATGAATACATTTGAGGAGACGATGAGTCTTTATCCCCAGAACTACATTTCTAGGTAAGATAAAAATCATTGCGGTGTACTTGTAGGAAACCAAAATGTTTTCTCTTCACCACGAACCAAGTGAAGGAGAAGTTTGATCCTTTTTATTGTTCTTCTCTGATGGAAAGGGCTGAGAAAGGGATGTACAATACCCAGGTCCTAAACATGCTCTGTTCTGTGGAAGCATCTCAAATACAAAATCAAAATGTTTAGAGCATTTTTATGAAACCATTTTAGGAGTGAATTGGGTTGAGTAGAATGGAGTTCAGTCATTGGCAAGGTGTGTTTTTTAGGAAAATCATTTCTCTCTGCTTTTTGCATAAATTAAAGATTAATTTGAGGAAGGGAAACATTTTCTCATTTCAAAAATGTATCACCCATAATTGATGCTTCTGAATTTTAGTTGCTTGTAAGAGTAAAACAAGACAAACCCCCCACAACCCACGTCTTGCACAGGAATAATCTGTTTGATAATGCTCCTTTCTCTTTTTCTGGCTTCAGAATATTACTGCATCTTTGGCCTGGGGGAGGAAGGGGCAACGTTGCTTTTCCTTAACTTCTACTTGCTGAATTCAGAGGTCTTCAGAGCAAGGACTACACAGATTATTTTCAGTTAATGTTACATGGAAAATCTCAGGACGATTAAGGGGCCAAGTTTAGCAGGAGAGAATGCTTCTCAGGTACGTGGGCACAGAGGTGGCCACTGCCTGGTTTTGATGGGTGGCAGTGGATCGCTTGCAGAAAGGTGAAGGAGTTGTCCTGCAAGTTAGCATACTGGTTTTAAGCGTTTTTTGTGTTTCACAGTATTTTTCTTCTTTTTAGTAGTGAACTTTGCTGCAGTCTGCCTAAGGGGACTGATTCATATGTAAGGAGGGAAGGACAGAGCTCTCTTGTCCTCTTACTTTTTCTTCCTGTGCTTTAAACTGAGCAATGCTATGCCTTTTCCATCATGTGAAGCTGGGGGGGGCAGTCTTCAAGACCTCGATTGTGTAAATATCTAGGTATGTTGTAGATAATCCTCTTATCAACAGTACACAAGTGATGTTTTTACCATCCTTGAGATTTATCAAATAGATCTTCATTAGGCATACCTTGTAGAATGAATTTTCTTTCTTTATAAGGCTGTCTTTAAAATACTTTAGCTAAGTACCTCCCGTAAGTCTCTTCAGTTTTTGTCGTCGCTGTAAACTTTATAGTTGCTCATTTTGTTACAATACAATCTTAAGCAATTTCTTTAGTATTAGAAATGTGAAAACAGCTTGATATCTCTGATACATAAATAAAATGCTAGGATTAAATAAGATGGGAACTAGTTCTTTTTAAACTTAAAAGCTTTACTTTAAGTCATAAAACTCTACTTTAAACTTAAAACCTTTACTTTAAGTAAAAAATTGGGATGAACAGTCTGAGCTGACCAGCTGTGTTTCCCCAATAGGCTGGTCATGGCCTCATGTGAAGTTCTGGGGATATCTGCATACAGTACAATTACTGAATTAAGAAAGAAATTCCTCTTCCCATAGCATTTCCATTGGCTTTTCAGGGATGCGTTCCCAAGTTGTGATAAAAGTAATAGTGAAATCATGTAACTTATTGCTGTGGTTGAGTGCAGCTGGCAAATAGTTTGTGTTGGGACATATCCATTGCAGAACACAGGTGTATGGAGAGGTTGAGGAAAAGGCGCTGGGCTTCTTGCCTCTAAGGTGAAGACCTCTCTGGCTGCTGTTGCGGATCAGATGGGAAGCTGCTGCATGCCTTCTTGAGGTTGTTCTCCAACTGCAAACCACGGGTGGTCTGTGAAGCCATTGTGCACGTTAGAGAAGTGATCAGTGATGTTTTTCTGATGACTTTTTGAGGGCTGATGGTAGTCCCCTGCAAAACTCTAGGAATTAGTGGGTTAAACAAGGCATGGAGCGTGGCTGCTGCTGAGCAGTTTCTATAAGAGCAACAGGGGCTTGACTGGGGATGTCCTAATGGTGGTGATGAGCAGACTGCATCTTCTACGTGAGGCTGCTCAAAATGGCTCTTCCACATGTGGCTGCGCCCCTGCTTTCCACCTGGGCCACTGCCGCTGGCCACACTGACCTCCTGCCGCTGCCTTTACCCCCATGCTGCTGCTCAGCCCTTGGGACGGCTCTTCCAGCACGGTACTGGGGCTCTTCTGGATCCGACACTGGCAAGAGCAGGGGCAGCCAGAGGATTATGCATGAGCTTTCAGCTCCTTGCTTTTTCTTCTTCCTGGATCTAATTATCCAGTCTCACTTCCACATTCATTTGAAGAAAATGTTGATGTATGTATGAATAAATGGTTTGCAGGAGCCTCTGGACTAATATTGTTACATGATTTTACAGGCTTTTGAAATCAGAGATTAATCCCCATCTCTAAGAGGAAGGAGTGGTAGTCCAGTTGGTCTAACGGAGCCGAATACCGCGCCTTTGTTAATTTATCCCTTCAAAGGAAGGGGATGCCCTCTCACTGCACTGTGTTTTCAGATACTTGCCTGCTTTCTATAGTGTGTCTGCTTCAAAAGCTCCTTCAGAAAGGTACCAAATCAGCATGGTGCAGTGGGGCTTTGAAGCAGGTTCAGGTTGCTGGCCGGTCAGCTAGGATTTGGGGCTCCCGACAGGCTCATGCCTCCGCAGACAGGAGCCTGTTCGTCCTTGTTCACACTGGGATGTGTTAGTACGGGAACGGCGTACCGTTTTATTGTGCCCCAGAAGTGTAGCTCATACGCAGAAAGGCTAGTCCTTTAATGTTAAAAATATCCAGATCTATTCTCCATGGAGTGTCCAGGGAGGGGGGAAAACCCACCCCCAAAACCAAATAATCATTAAAAGTGAGTTCTTGAGAAATCATTTTAATGTCACAACCATACATTAAGCAGTTTAACTTGTTGTTTGCTTATTGTACTATTGTTAGCTTATTTAAAAGCTGCAGCTATTTTTGTCAGGCTTAGTGTATTAATTTTGCCACCATTTAGATGCTCTGGCATAAGATAGTGGAGAAACTGCAGGTTAGTGTAGCTCAGAGCCTTAATAGTTAAAATCAAGTTAACCTCATATTTACTGCAACAGGTATTATTTCCAACCCTAAGCTAGACGTACAAAATGTAGCCCATGTGATGACAATAAAAAGTGTTTTACCAGCTAGAGGTACTACTAAAGCTCACCTTCGTAACCCGTTGCTCAGCAAGGAAAGCCTTGCATAACGCTTCAGCCAGCTCCCAGATTTCCACAGATGATTTGCTGTATTGTTGTGCTTTTTATAAAAAGCCCTTTGCAGCGCGCCCAGAATGTGGTCAGCAAATTTGGAGTTATTTATGCAGGACAGGGGAGGGAATTGCCACATCTATAGA
The DNA here is from genome assembly GCF_034638445.1 of Ciconia boyciana. Taxonomy (NCBI): domain Eukaryota; kingdom Metazoa; phylum Chordata; class Aves; order Ciconiiformes; family Ciconiidae; genus Ciconia; species Ciconia boyciana. The sequence goes on along the minus strand of NC_132943.1, from coordinate 43,580,939 downwards.
CTCTGGGAAGCTCCCTGCAGGGTAGCAGGGAAGTTCAAGCTTCAGGACCTCTTTGCTGGACTAATATTGCACCCAAACTCATGTTTTGTCGGTCATAGTCATAGGATAATTTAATGACTCTGTAACTCTCTGTCAGCACGTGCCCGTTGCAGGGTTGTGTGCGTGTGTAGGGGTGTACACAAGAGGGATGAGCTTTTTGGCCAGCCTGGTGAGGCACCATCTCTTGCCTGAACTTCAGCATTTGCGTGTTGCGAGGAATTAAACCACTTCTCTTGCTGACTTGGGTTTGCTGGAGTGGGGACCACTTTGACGTCTGCCCAGAACATGGTCCATGGATGGCCTGGTCTTGTGGGGTGGGAATAACAGGAGCCCGCAGCTCCTAAACTCTATTTTGTTGTGTTTTGTCTCGGAAAAAATATTTAGCTGTCATCTCCTTTCTTACCCACAAGGAAACGGTTATTAAACAGAGGAGGTGGGATGAATTATTAACGAATTGTTCCTCTTTTAAAAGCTGAAAGCAGCACTTAAATCTTAAGCACTTGAATACGGAGCTGTTTTCTTAGATGAAAGGTACTGGCAGGAAAGTTTGCTGTACTGAAAGACCCAACTTGCTATTTTTCTTTATTCTTCCCTCACCTTGTTTAGTTTATTAGTTCACACTGATCAACTATAGTTTTCACTGGATTTGCTTAGTCCTGACTGTTCACAAAGTGTTATTTTCAAAATTCTTCTCCCCGATTCCCTACCAAAGGAAAGGTTGTTTGGTGCTTTTGCTTTTATATAAAAGCAGGTGATGGAGGGAAGAGCCTTTGAGTGCACAACAGTATTTACATTAAACTTTATGACTTCTTAGGGAAGGAGAGATTGCACGATACGAGCAGACATTTAAAGGCTCCCTTGAATTGTTAATCAGTAATCTGTTCCCATTGCCTCTGGCTCTTCTAAAAATAACAGTACCGTGCAATGAATGAAAAGCGATAAATATTTCATGGAAAGTTGATCACGGATTGAGGTGTTTCTCGGTGAGAAAAACCTGCTTGTCTCAGATGCGATCTTTCAGTGACTGTGCCGTGTCCTGTTTGCCATGTCTGTTTCCACACTGGGTGTTTTGCCTGGATATGCAACCCTAAAGAGGTAATAAAGGTGAAATCTTTGTTGTTTTTTTAATTTTACTTTATTTTTAATTCCCTCACTTTTTCAAGATAACACTTCTCCTATGGCTGGAGTGGTGTGGCACACCCTATACTCAACTCCTGTTTTCCATCAGCTTCTCCTGACGCCTGCTAGATGGATGTGAGCGTTAGCCGGAGGATGAGGGTGGAGGAGTTGCTGAGGACTGTTTCATTAGCAGCGTGTTTGTTTTGGTCCGTGTTCCCTTTTTATTGGTGTGCTCAGTACTATGGAGCTCCCCAGAGCGCTTTATGCCAAAATTAACTTGGGGTTGTTTATTGCTGAAGGGGAAATAGATGCCGTAGGTCCGTGCTCAGCAGCCACCTGCGTTCCTAGGATTTTAGGAATTCCTCTTCTGACATGAGATGCATTTATCAAGATCCTAGAGGCTCTTCCCCAGTGTTTATTGATTTTCAGGGCTATATTTGGCTCTGCTTTGTCTTTGGGCAATGGAGGGAATATCAGGTGAACGGCTTGTGCAACGATGCCTAAAAAATATTGTAGCAGTCTCCAGATGCTGACCTGGAGAAATGCTGTTGGTTGATTAAATAGACCTTTCCTCTCCCTTTCTGTTGCTTTTTCCCCTCTGCTCCCCTCCCCTGCCCCAAAAAAACCTGCTTCAAACCAAAAAATTATTTAGGCTGTGAGACATAGTTCACCTAGTATACAAAGAAAAATTGTAACCAAGCTACTTCAAGCCGAAAAGCCCTAGTAACACTGACGTGCCAAGTCAACGTGAGACTGCTGCCAGTGTGTAATGATTTAACTTTATTTTGACTTCTTAAGTGTGTAGGCCTTGAAAGATGGGATGTTGCCATCAACAGATAGGGTCTTTTGAGAGCTAGATTGCAACGTGAGCACTTCAGCTTTACTGGCATGGCTTCCTTCTGCGTGCCCGTGCTTTCCGAAATCACGGACTCTCCAGACTTCTCAGAGAGGACCATGGGGAGATGTCCTCCTCCATCCTCTCCTAATTCCTCTCGCCACCAAGGAAATGTGAAATCAGCATTTTCTGTCTCGCATGCAGTAGTAAGTTCATTTACACTAAAGCCATCCCATTTATCTTTATGGTTGGTGCTGGCTTGGTATTTGCCCCTGGCTTGATTTGAGGTCTGCCTTAAGTCGGTGTCTCCTTTAACTTGAAACAAGTGCTTGTGATTAAATATCTGCTCTTTTGGCTTAACTAATATCTTCTGATTTAAACCACTCAATCATTACTACTTTTCCATCTGTTTTTCATTCAAGAAATTGTGTCATATCGGATGATTCATTCATATTTGATTAGAGATTTCATTATAAGCTGGTCTTAAGTTTTTATGATCTAATAAAAGGCTTTGGAATCATTGAGTTGAACTGTAATTGTAATATAGAGAATAAATGTACTGCACATTTTAATGACACTTTGCTAGGTGTGTTTTAAGCTGTTATGGTTCTTGCTAGTGAATTGTGTAAGGTGAATTTATTTAAGTTTCTAATGAAATTCAATGACTGACCTTTTCCACTGGAGAGAGGGACTCTTCACAAGCTATTGTAGCAGTTCTCCAGGTTGCACTGAAGACCAAACCGTGAGTGAAATTTAGGTCAGAACTTGTCTTCCTTAACTCGTTTGTAGTCCCGCTCATAGACAGTCACGCTGTAATGACATTAATGAAAGTCTTGACAATCCTGAGCTGTCAGGGTATCATGTGCATTGGTTAAGTGACGTATGGAAGGCTTTTATTTTCACTAAGGAGAGCGATCTGCCACCTGCGTGCATATTGTTTCTTAGATGAAATAAATGAATACAATTTTTTTCAAATTTCTTCTAAAAATTAAGCTGTTACAATAGGGTATTAAAAAAAAAAAGTATTGGGGGAACTACCTTTATGCTTTATTTTTTGCTATTCCAAAACTGTTTTAAGCTCTTAAATATTTTTTCAGTTGTATGTAATAAGAGCTTATTTTTGTGCTTTAAATATTTTGGGAAACTGTTTTATTAGAAAAATATCAGACCAAGTTATTTTCTGCTGTATTTTTCTTAACGTTTGATGCCTGTATAATGTATTAGAAAAGGAATATATAATGCAAAACTAGGCAAAGCAAGCCTATCTACTTGATAATGTACCTGTGAAGGAAGCATATCCATGTTCTGACTGAATGATTTCCATTAAGTTTTTCTGGGTAGACTGAATTCCTCCAGTCGGGGAAAGAAAAATCTGTCATGAATGAAATTAGCAGTTCTGGTTTGTTCATACGTTTTGGGGGGAGGATGGGGAGGGATGGACAGACTCAAAAAAGTTTTGAGGTGGGTATTTTCGAGTTCATTTGCACTTGAAAAATAATTGCACCTCATCAGTATTGTTCTTGGTGAGCCAGATCCTGTCATAAATGTTGCCAAAAGCTTTCACTGAAATCTTATACTGGAGCATTAATTTAAATTGGCTGTTTTGACTGTATTAGGGTAACTAGACAAGCACCTTGTTCAGTGATAGTGCTTTCGTGGAACTGTTGGAGCTGGGCTGTGGCTTCATGGCAAGGATCACCAGGCTCCTGAGATGGTAGCTGCAGAAGGAGTCAACTCAACCGAGCAGGGGACTAATGACTGCAGCTATTTGGTCATGAAGGTGAATGAAGGCTGTTGAGAGAAACTGCATGATCTGCATCTGACACAAGCTTCTTATCTGGGAGTGGGCAAATGACATACAGGAGTCTTTCCTTGCACATCTGGCTGGAGATCAGGCCTGGCCTCCAGACATGCCAGTGGTCACAGGGATGGAGAGGGGTTTCCAGCTGATACACAGATATTTAGGAGGTAGCATGGTATAGTTTTCACCAGTACAGATGAATTTGGAGATGTAGCCCCATAAGCTGGAGTGTGGGAGGGTCACTGCAGTCATCTAAGGTCAGTTCAGAATTGCAGACGAGCACATATTCCCATCCACAGGAAAAATAAATACACAGGTGGTTGCAAATGCAAGCCTAACCCTTGCAAACCCCGCTTTGGAAATGGGTGGGTTTAGTGAGGTTCCCTTGCATAACGGCAGCCTCAAGGCTTGGCCCGTAATCTCCGCATCGCAGCTGGGCTTGTTTGAACAGTGCTTTGTGGCGTGTGCGTTGGAAAAGGCATCCAGGTCTTATTCTGAAGAAGCATGACAGTTCCTCACCTGACTGGGAAGATACCTGCGATTCATCCCAGCAGCTCATTGCTCTGGAGTGAGGAGGCTCTGCGTCTGCTGCCAACTTACTCTCTGACCTTTGGCAAATCAAGTTGGCTTTTCTTCCCTGCCTTCTCCTAAAATCAGGTAATAACTGTAGCTGCCCGTCCTCACAGTGGTGTGTTGTAGTGGTCGCCTGCATGATACCTGCAGTGGATAGTAGGAAATTGAAATGAATTTGGTGAAAATCAGGTCCTAGTCATGTCCGGATGATAGCCTGAGCCCTTGATGACCCTGAGGCAGAGGAGGTGTTAGCAGATGTCAGTCTGCTTTCCATCCATGAAAACTCAGTATCCTGATTAGCAGTGTGAAGCTTAAATTGTTGGTTGTCTGAGAAAATAAGTTCTTCCTTATTAAGCCTCATATTAGAATCAGTTTCTGTGCAGTAAATGTGAGGACACTTCCCTTGGTTGTTTGCAGGCTTTTGCTTTAATATAATACAGATTCTGGTAAACTTATATAGTGACTAATTCCTTGCAGAGTTGTATTTGTATGCACCTACAGAATGAGTTTCTATTGAGCAAATAACGTATTGTGAGAGTGAATGAGTTGGATGGAGGAAAAAAGAATTTACAGGAAATAATCCGGCTTCAGAAATGTTGGAAATACCAGAAAGCGGGAGGACAAGAACGGAAAAAACCCCTCCTTACATGGGGATGAAAGCCACAACAGCGTTTGGATGATGTGAATATCCTCAATGCAAAATCAGCACCATGGGAGTTTTAAATGGGGAAAAGTTGAAATGGCGGAGGCGAAGAAGTGGCAGCGGTTTCCTGCATTTCAGTGTGTTGTTTTGTTGAGGTTTTTTTTTCCCCCCTTTTAATGCAGGCTGTCTGAATTCTTTGTTCTTGTACTTTCTTTGAACTTGGAACATTTTGGCCAGACTTCTCCTGATAGTCACTATCCTTAATTGAAACAACCGTAACCTTGTGGCTGTTTGCATAGAGGCCCTTGGGAGACCCGAGAAAAATATTGTGCTTATACCTTATTTTGGCAAGTCAGAGGCTAAAGCTTTGCATCTCACGACTGATTAATCACAACTAAACGCAGTTGGTGCCCTCTGAATTTTATTCTAGTGCCCCGGGTCAGTCGCCAGTAGCTAGCATTTACTTTTTGTTGAGTTTCCAATAAGCTGCCCTATTTATAGGTCGCTGCAAGGAGAACGCGGTGTCACTTGGGTTGAGATAAGGGTCGGGGATGGAGAAGCGTTATCTTGCCTGTGCGCGGTGTCGGCAAGGCAGGGTGCGGGTTTGCTCCCTCTTACCACGAAATGCAGCGTAGCAGCTGCAAGTTGTGATGCTTCCTCGGGCGCGTGCGAGCGTTGCCTTTGGGGAAGGGGAGGTGGTAGGGGGATCCACGCGGTGTGCTGTCTCAACACCGAAGGGGGCCCGGATGCTCCAGATGAGGGAACATCTGGATCGCACGGGTGGGTGCTCAGGGGCGCATCGGGGAGCGCTGTACAGCGACGCTTGACGAGAGAAGACTCGCTGTGACTGAGCAGCTCTGGGTCAGTGTGTTTCAGCCTGTCCTGACCTGGCTGCCCGCACCGTGGACAGGCTTCTCCTGGCCATTGCCGAGGGCTCAGCCCAGATGGAAAGGCAGCTCACGGCAAAGGGCTGCTGACCCCAGACCATGACGTGTCCCAGCATAAGCCCTACATGGAGCTGCTCATGCTCCATCGTCCTGCACCCTGTGCTGGTTCCCCACCTTGCGAATCCACAGCCTTGATGTTCTCCTGCCACAAGCGTGGATGTGCATGTTCATGGTGGTCTCTGGGGCCCGCAGCAGCAACGCTTGGTCACCTCCTCTTGTGCAGGCAATGTCTGTTTGGTCCCCAGAGCTTAGTCTGGGGCATGGGGTAGTAGAGGAGTGGACGTCCCTCATGTGCTCTTCTTCAGTGCCGTTGAGGCTTTTCAAGGAAGCGCATGAAAGCTAAGTGTCACTGAGTCCTGTCTGCATCATCATCCTTTGATCTCTGTATTGATGATAAATATTTATAATACAGAGCTGCTTTTTTAAATTTTGCTGTGCAGTTACAACGAAAATGCTCATAAATCCTCATGGTCACGAATGATGTTCTTGTCCCCTTTTGACATTGTTAAGCCATGATGCCTGGAAGTGAAGGCACTGGATTTTATTCCATTTTGTGTGCTATTGTCATAATTTTTAAAGATCATAATTTTTCAAGTGATGCTTTTCTCGCACTCCTTAGGAATACAGAGAACAATTGTAATAGTAACGCTCAGAAATTTAGATGCAAAATCGTTAGCACAGGTGTCATTATGGCACTTTTTTTAATTTGCAAGACGTCTTTTCCTGGTAGGAAAGAGGATGAGGGCAGAGCAGGACCCTTTCAAATGTCTTGCTGATATTGTAGGGCTTGCAGGATGGGGGAGCGTGGAAGCAGGGTACTGCCTTAGTCTTGTTCCGAGCAGAGATCTCCTTTTAGGAGGAGACAGTATATTGTCATCACATGACACAACTTTGTCTCACCAGCTCTGGCATCACAGTGAACAAGTTATTGCTTCTGCTAACCTCTAAGTGGCAGACAGAGTTGGAGGCATTTGCCCAGAGAGTGTTGGGACTCCAGTGCAGGAGATGCAGATCTGGCCAGTCGGCAGGTGGGGTTTTATTCTTCCATTTCTGAAATTGTTCTCTGATGAGCAGTGGGTTTTTCTGTTTATTTTCTGTTAGTGAAAGGTAGTGATTTGAGGTCTCGGCATCAGCAATAGGTTTGTGAAGGTGTTTGTGACGCACTGAGAGGGAAAAGCAAGCAAAACTAATTCTTGCTCTTCTAACAGTAAGCCAGGGAGCTGGCATGCTTTTCATTTAAATTGGAAGTTTCATAAGATGGTATTAGACCTGCCCCATCTGTCTCAGCCCAGGTTAGATGACGAGGGATTTTGCTTAACCGAGCAGTAAAGTTCTGCTGATAAAACCCAGCTCGGAGAGCGACAGTAATTCCCTTCGCATAATATGCTGTAGCACTCAAGCATGTTACCCTCTCAAACGTGGCATGCCTCGGTCCTGGGGTCCAGGAGCATGTTGATGTGATACTTCCAAATATTCAAAAAAGAGCATGATTAAACAAGTGGCAGATATCTAAAAGCATCAGTGAAACATCCCCTTCTGAACGGGACTGTGTGTGCTTGTATACCCGCACTGAAACACAGCCCAAGCTGGAAGCGCTTCCTACCTCTGAATACACAAGAATTAAAAAAGCTACTTCGGGAATCCTGTTCTCAATCACATGAACTTGCTTAAAATATTTATTTAAGCAGACTTTATTACTGTATTTTTGAGTGAAAGCTATCATTATAGACGCTGAACAGGACTGGCCACGCTGCTTAGTGGCAGCCACGGGGCATTCCTGAGTGGGAGCAGAGGTGCGGAGCTGGGGAGGAACGCCCAGCTCTGTGCCTGAAACTCAAACAGATCGTGGTGTTCAGATCTCCACTCCACTGGAAGTGTGCATGTGAGGGCGTTTAACCTCACAACTCATGTTTTGGATTTTAAAGCCAGCTACGATGTTCCAGAGAGAATGCCTCCTCTTCTGCCTTTCCTACCTTCAATAGTCTATAGGGTCTAAAAAGCATCCAGTTTTCCCTGGTAGCAAACATATTGTGCTGGCAAACGGCAAGTGGAGCATTAGCAAAAAATGTGCCCCCCCCCCCCCCCCCCCCCATTTATATATATTTCTATAGATAGAAAAGAGAAAATTTCTTGCACTTTGTGTAAATCCCTGTAACAGGGACTATCATGTCATGAAGCAATGCTAAACAAACTCTAGATCTATTTCCACCATCCTTAGCTGTGTTTTCAAGCTCAGGAGTTAAAAGCCCATAGGAACTGGGGGTTTATAAGAGAACGCTGTGAAGAAGCCAGAAGGAAAGGCTGGAGGGGAAGGGGACTGAGTCAGGGCTGGGTCAGATGCATCTTGGTCCAAACACAAACCGAGAGAAGCGGGAGAATCGTCTGTCTTGTATGAAGTGGACAATACATGGTAAAGATGATTTTCCACCTTGGCCCAAGCTACTGGAGTGGCAGAGCCCTGAAACTGGTTCCAGGTGATATTACAGAAAAAAATGGGCTGGGTTTGATATGTCTAAACTTTAATGGAGTGTGAATTAACATAGCTAACCCTTCATGACAGGGCCTTTACATGCAGTCCTTTGGAGCAGTCAGCATTGTATAGGAAAAAAACCCCTCATTGCTGGATACTTATGTGCATCTTGCACTTGAGACCCGTGAGTGGGGGGGGAAAGGTACTTTGGCTTGAAGCTGCTCTGTTGTGACAGGATAACGAAGGCAAGCAATCTCCACCTGCAGCTGATCCTGAGAGTGGATCCTAAGGATCAGAGCTAGAATGCTTTGTTTCTCTTTAGGTACTTAAATCTAAATTACGTTTAAACTAAGAATTACCCACACACTCACTAGTAATGTATTTTCTCCGGAAGAGTGCTGTGGAAAGCAGCAGAGGGCTTTCCCCATAGCTCGTGTACCTTGAAGCCTGGTGGCCACTCGGTCACTGTGGCTTGCTGGGACGTCTGGTGCGGAGCTTTGCTTTGTGGTGTACCTGCGTTGCCTCGGACGCTTTTCCTTACGTAAGGATGTAGTCATTTTGGGATCAGTAATGGCGACTGCGTATTTAGGTTGAATGGGAAGTTTTCACTTTTGCTGCTTGAACTTTTTTTTGGTGTGGTATAAAGTGCGAGCTGTGACTGCTGGCAGCATTGCTAATGGTGCTTTGGGTGGGGGAAAAAGTTTGCTATAAAAAGAGTTCAGTTCCCAAATTATTCCTTCCTTATATTTCTTCTAATGTGTTGTCTGTACTCCAGGGCATTCTGTGGGACAAAATCAGGTCTCTGCGACTGATGTTCATCTCTGCAGTGTGGTGGTAATATGTTGGGGGGATATACATCTGCTATGATTGTTTCCAGCTAACAGAAAAGCCTGTTGGTAGGAGGATTGAAGATGTTGCACTGCTGCCCCAAGTAAAGAGAAAGAGGATGCTGAAATCTTACTAAATCTGCTGGGATTTGGGAAGAGGTTTCATTTTGGGCAGGGCTGGAGGTGACCTGGCTGTCAGCGGTCACCTCTCCTGACTTTCCTTCTCATGACCCAGCTGCTGCTGCTCTGCTCGCCATCCTCCTCCTTCCGGATGGCCGCCGAGTTTGGGGGGACAAGAGCCCATGGGAGGGAGTTACACCGTGTCCCTCTGAAAAGGAAATGCAGTGGTCTAGCTTTAATCTTTGCTGTGAACACGCCTCAGGGAATATTGCCACTTGTAATGTATTGTGCATTTACCAGCCCGAATCGTGTGAGAGCATCCTATAAAGCGACTAATTGACAATGCTAGTATGCAACACATTTTAATAGATGAGTGTTTCGATGGCAATCAAAGCCACACCGTCTTTCTCCTCCCAGTTCCGCGTTGCTTGACAGAGAATTTGTTTACTTAAGAAAGCAAAGCAAATTTGCAGAAAGTTAATAGCAGCTTAACCAATACTTTCCAAGGTTAATATGAGCTATCTGGGGGCAGGGTGCATTTCTAAACGTGCTACCAGTACGTCAGTTTTTGTTACGCTGGTGATAGCAGTAGTAAAAACCTTACGCATCATTAATACACTATAAATCATATTAAACACACAGAAGGATATCCCAAATGTTTGAGGCAAAACCTAGGAGGTGCTTTGATTAATGAGAATAGCATGGTTTGTGGCTGCTCTGATCCAGCACTATGTGCTCCTCACAAGCCTTATCAGATGGGTAGGTAGCTCCAGGTGATCATCGGTGTTCAACGACCAAGTTACTGACCTTCAGAGATGATGCCCCCAAAATTTCTTGCGATGGGCAGAGCACTTGGAATGGGTAAACTTTACATGGCTACTAGTCAAGCTCTATCTTACCTGATGGTGCTAAGAATAAACAGATTTAAAAAATCCCTTTTGGGACCTTGAGGACTTACCATGGTGACCCCACGCCGGCTTGTTGAAGCATCATCACAGCCTGACGCAGGCTGCAGCACAAGGGCGTTGGTGTGTGCTGTGGGTGGGCGAAGGGAACTTTTTCTTTATCTTTTTTTTTAAGGGGAGGACATAGTTACAATGAAAACTCAGTAGTAAAAAAAAAAAAGAGTAATAAAGTAATCCTTACAATTGCAGAGAATTGAATTCTCTAGAATTCCCTTTCTAGAATGACAGCATAGGAAAAGGTTTAACTTCTGTTGAGACTATTGCTTTACATTCGCCTTGATACATGATATGGCAATGCCCAGACACTGATAAGAGATGGAAATAACATAGCAGGAAAGAGGTCGGCTATGTTGACACAAATATCAAGTATCCTGAATAAGCAGCCAAGAAACTTCATCTAGTTTTATGTGAAGCCAAATATGTATGGTATCTGTAATGAGCTTTCTCTCATTCTGAGGCAGAGCGAGAGCCACGGGGTCGTGTCACCTTGTTCAGTGTAACAGGGAATTGGGGGAACCGCCATGAAAATTGCCCGTTTATCTTGATTTGGGAACACATGGATTAATCCACTCTGCTTTTAACTATTCACTCCTGAAGCTAGGTAGTAGGGACCCACCATTCAGTATGAAAAGGAAAATAAGGTGATACTCACTGTCAAAATAAGAACAGTACGCACGAATACTAAAATGGAAGAAAACAGCCCACAAATTGCCCTTTTGCATAGGACAGATACATACACAGTAATGACACTATATATATATATGTGTGTGTGTGTGTGTGTGTGTATCCCCCCCCACCCCACTCCCCCGAAAAAGAAGGTTTGTATTTTGAGCAATAGTATTCAAGTTAGCTCTTAGGAAAAGGCTTCTGCTGTCAGACCAGGTATTGCAGGTCTGCAGATGCTGTTCTGCCTTCCCAGAGCATCTCGGTGAACGCTGGCTTGGAGATCCACGACTCGGCTCAGCCTTTCATTACAGCATTGTGATTAGTGCCTTCTACAATGCATAAAATTTGCCGAGGTCAGGTGCCTAATGGATTCCTGTTTCTGGCTTTCTTTTTTACTCCTTGTGCTGTATCCTTTTCTTGTCCCATCCTTACACTTCTTTTTATAGCAGCGGCGCTTAGGGCTGCGCGGAAAGGGGCACGAAGCGGTACGAGGGCGAATGCCTGACCCGCTTCCCAGCGAGTGCTGCTCCCACAGATGGCAGCTCGGCAGCGAAGCTGTGAAACGTTCGCCTGGGCTGATCAGCAGTTGGGAGATCACGGGCTTCCTCGAGATCTGCCACCTCCTGCCTCTGCAGCCTTCTGCAGACCTGATGCTCTCGTGGAGACGAGGGAGCAGCAAAGGGAGCCCGAACTGGCAGCCCAGATTCTCTTTGCCGGCTCACGTGCCAGGGTTGGGCGCAAAGCTGACATTGCCACCACCTCCACTCCTTCTGTGCCCCAGGAGAAGAGCTGTCTCAGCTGTGTTGCTTGCTTTCCATTCAAAGTGTTAATCGAAGCCGTCAAACTCCATGTGCCAAGAGTCATCCTGGAGCATCTTTCCCACCTGGCTTTTACCAAGTGCTCACTCGAAGAGGGTCTCACTTGGCCTCTGCAGTGTGGCTGCTTTGCACGTGTGTGTGCAACCCAAGCATGACATTTTGTAGCTATTGCAGGAGCATCCTAGAATTCAGTTCACCTTCCTGAAGAACTTTCTGCACCAGTTTTCAAAATACTGTGTTTAAGACAACCCTTTTCACTGAAGTCTCTTAAGTTCTTTGCAGCTGTCTGGGTACTGAATATCTGCTGTGCAAGCGTTGTGTTGCCTCTGCATGTTGTACTTGATTTTGTTCTCTGTTGGTGCCCTCGGGTTGCTGACAACAGCCTTGAAAGCCATTTCAGGTAGGCACAGGCAGACAAAGCTGGTCCTCTGTCCTAATCTGAAGGGGGGGATTTCAAGGGAACTTCATTAAAGACCCTATTTCCCCCCCCTTCCCCAAGCATTCATTTACAGACGCCAGTTGTACATTTTCAGGTTAAAAAATGTGGTTTACTCATATTCAAGGGAAAATCATTTGTTGGATAAACTCTGTTTTCTCTTTCCAAGAACCCAGTTTCACCACAAATGGTGCTCTTTTGCACAGAGGGGGGAGCTTTGAAGTTTTGATGCTGTTTGCTGGGTTGGAAAAGGCTTGCTGCAGTGCCACGCCAAGAGAGAAGCAGAAAATGCAGCTACTTGGCAGCTTGCTTCTATACATCATTGAACCCCACCAAATTCCTGAAGCTTGTGAATACTCATACACTTCTGCCAAGCAATAGCTCTTCTGGGCTATTTCTCCCAGGCTTATCAATGTATACTTTTCCTTGCTGCCTTTTTTTTTTTTCCTTTTTTTTTGGAAGAATTTGGACTTCAATGTAGAGATCTGGCTACATGTAAATGTGCTAACGAAATTACTGATGCTGGTCAGGATAGGGTGTAGGAGCTACACAGGTAGTTCTGTTGCATGAGAGAAAAATCACTTTTGCGTGAGGTGCATGAGGTGACAGATGAATAAGAATTACATGCGATGTAAAAATCACTATAATATTAACAAAAATTCAAGTCCTTTTAAAGCAGCTTTAATCAGGTTTTTCAGAGAGTCCTAGAGCGCGTTAGATATTAAGTTGGTGTGCAGTTTAAAATACGCTTTACTCTTTATCCCAGAAAATAAGTTCTTGCATATGACGAAAATGTCAACTTCTAAGTAGCCATTATATAATGCATGGTATTATTTCACACCTTTGAATTATAATATTAACTGCAATTTTATATCTAAATACTACTTTACATCCAAAATTCTAAGCTGTGCATCTCTTGGTGAATATAGCTGTCTGCGAGTATTGAGGACATTTCTAACTGCAACATAAATGATGATGAAGGTTAAACCCTTCTTAAATGTTCCACCTAGTTAATGGATTCATCGCCGTCTGTGATATGGTTATAGTTGTGGGTTTCTGCCTCGTTGCCTGCCGCTGTCGATCCTGTTGAGCAAAGGAGAGCAGTAACATCACGAGTGTCCACGTTATGTGTCTTCCTCAGGTAACGAGCATCTGGAAGAGTTGCGGTCAGGAAGCTGTTTGCTTCCCACAAATGAGAGAAACCAGGTTATTGTTAAAGCAAATTCAAGCAATCCGGATGCCGTGTTAAGGCTGTGCCCAAGTGCGGCATTGCTGGTTTTCAGTACCTTCCCTCTTTCCTTCAGCTGTAAACAGATTTAGACTTCCTCAGTAAAGCAGTCTGGAGGAGCAAAGTATTTTAAATTTAAAGAACAAAAAAGTTCAGTTTAGCTATTGCAAACCAGATCTTAATGCATATGCTAATTTTAAGACATTCATTTTCATAAGCAGCAGATATTTAGTCTTACACGTGCCAGATGGGTTTGCTGCTGGCATCACTTGTGAGATTATGGTCAAAACAAGGCCAAATCAGCTATAAAATTCCAAGACCTTACTGAATAATTTTGTGTTTTCCTTCCCAAGGACCAGCTAGTTGTCGTATTGCCTTATTTTTGTCTCTGTCAGTATGGCTGGAAAAGCTTCCTCAAGCATCTGAGATGGGCTCACAACGAGAGGAAAAATTGTGCAGTGAAGGATCTCTCCCACCACAGGTTTGGCTTTGTGTCGTGCAGTGGCACGTGACTGCACAGGCATTCTGCTCTGATACGCGTGTTCTGATTAAAAACTGACTTAAAGCAATAAACATGTGCAGCTGCCTATGGAAGACTCACACGAATGTAAAGGTACCTTCAGTTATTGTCTTAAAGATTTGGAGGAAGCAGACTAATATAACTGGAATACAGGGAATAGATGTGTATGGTGGGAATCTTCTAAAAAAAATTTCTTTTTTTTTTTCTTTTGAAACAAGCTTTATTTTTTTTTTTTTTAAAGTCATTGTAGAGCATTGCCAAACTATTATGTAGGCTTTGTCCAAATCTACCTCTGTGCCCTCTCTGGAAGCAGAGGATGGTGCACGTCACTGCTCTTCTGCGTTGCTGCCTACGTCTGTATGCAGAAGCATTGAGTTTAGGGTGAGCTGTATTGGCGTCTTTTTATTTATAGCCCAGGACTAATGTTTTCAGCATGCCCTGATGTTAAGCTTTTAAAAGCTGTCTTTATTGAAGTTTTGAGCACTATTAATGAAAAAATGATGCTGGGTGTTCCCTGTGAAAGGTTGAGGGTGTGCAAACCTCGAAGGCATTTTCTGGGAGAAAACATTAAATTTGTGATTCCATTTTAATCTAGTGATAATCTGTCTGTGTCCCCACTTGGGAGGCTCTCCAGGGATGGGTATGGTAGCGGTCGCATGCAGGTTGCTACCTGCTGCAGGAGGTGGCGGTGGCGGACAGGCGTCTCCCTGGGGTGCTCCCTGTTGAGCATCGGCTGTCCCCAGCGCTGGCCCTGACCTTCAGGCAGTCCCATGCCAGCCTTTCCAGGGGAGTTAGTGATCGTACCCCAAAACCCAGTGCAGGGCTGAGGGGAATGAAGGACAGACACCACTAAATGCCTTTGTACAGCGCTCGTGCAAGCTTTCGATGGTACCTTTTTCCATTTACCACGAGTATTTACATTAGGATGATACAAAATCAAACTGCTGCTGGTTCTGATATCTTCACAATTGTGTATGACACCAGGGATTTCAGAAACAACGCTTTCCTTAAGCATAAATCAAGGCAGATGGTAAAACTGAGTGACCTATGAAATATAACAAGTTTGCTCACCAGAAATGTACAGTACAAACAAATGTACTGTCGCCTAAAAATACTGAGATGGCATTTCTGACAAAGTGATGATTGTACAAGGAAGTCAAAGTTTGGGTAAGGCCAAGAATGCATTTTGCTACCTCTAAGTACACACTGGTGATCAAACTGACTGTAAGGTATTTCAGCCTAATGTTTCTTCCTCCCTGGAACTTTGTTTGATTGGGTTCATCTAGTTCTGTTTTATCTGTAAGTAAAGGTATTACAGTGGACCTTCTAAAACCACCTCTGTCGGTCAGGAGTCCTCAGTGTCTTGCAGAAAACAGCACTGGTTTGTACTGTTTGTATTCTTTTTCTCTGAAAATAGGGCCCAACAACTTCCTTTCTAAACAATGTGCTACTCTTGTGATCTGCAAATAGTGGGCTTTTTAACAGTCCCTTCGTGTATGCATCTTTCCATGTTCGGATGTAAGTTAGTTTTGTAGCCTCCTCTTGCAGAACCACGTCCATCGCTCCAGTCATCCCAGTAACCCAGCTTCTCCATGCTGGCAGGACTGTGCTTAACCCGGATCGTGTTGGCATCCTGCTCAAAGCCCTGGCCAGTTATCCCAGCACCAGTGGGGCACGTGTGGCAGGAGCTCCTCAAGCCACCCAGCCGTTGAAGACACAAGGGAGCGGCAGCTTCATCCCTCCCCCATTTTTAAGCATCGCTTCAGAACCCCCAAGCACCTCGTGCACAAGCGGTGAAGCTTCTAGTAAATCTCCCAGGCTCTTTGCAGGGCTGGGGATCAGTAGAGAGGAGCTGGCGCTGTCTCACGGTACCCACCAAAGCAGGGCTCTGCACTTGAAGTCCGCTACCTTGAGCGAAGCAAACCTGAGGCAAATTGGCTGTGAAGTGGAAACATGCAAATTAAAGCAGGCTAAATCACGGGAGGATTAGGCTGTGGTGATTTAAGACAGCTTTATTTCAGTATGGAAGCATTGACGCAGGATTTAACATACTTTAAGTTCTGCTCGTTGTCTTCGTAGTTAAGATGGGTGGTCCGACACACAGGCAAACACAGAAATCAGTCTCTTTCTAGAAGTTTCTGTATACCAAAATATGGTAACAATGGCATTTTGGAAGTGTTAAGTGCTGTTCTTTGGGTTGGCTCCTTCGGCTGATCAGCTGGGAGAGCAGAGGGGCTTTCGGAGGCTTTGCGTCCTGCGGGGCAGGAGAGCTCTGTGTGGCCTCCAGGCGTGGGCTTCTGGCACGTCAGGAGATGCATGGTCTGGGATTTGTCTGGCAGCTACGAATATACACAAGCAGTCTCTCCCAAAATGCCATTAGATCACCTCTCCTGGCTTTCCACTATATTTTAAGTTAAATGCCACCCAGAAACATTTAGGTCAGTACCTTGTGCTTTGCCAAAGACTGTTGTCTGGCAAGACAGAGTTGTGAACTGAGAGGGGGAAGATCCACCACTTCTCTTGGTAGTTATTGTGGCCCTTAATCATCTTGACGATTAGCTTGGCCTCAGTTAAACTTGCTTCTCACAGCTGAAGGACAGGCCTTTTACTGCAGCCTTGGAGCCCACGAGCACCTGGTATTTCCTCTTAGCTGGTGCTTACATGTTATGACCCAGTGGCTTTGCAGTTTTGGTGGACTCATCCAGCTGACATCCTTCACGGTGGTGTATTCCCTGCTGTCTGCCAGCCGCTGTGGTCTTTTCTCTGCAGTTCCAGTTCTTCAACACACATCTTGGAAACCAGTTACTGGAACCGTAAGTTTTTATCAGTGCTACTTAGAAGTAAAATTCTCTTTATGCCCTCTCTCTATTTCTGGCATTTATGAGCAAGAATTGCTTTTTCAGAGGATGATGCTCTAAAGAGAGCTAAGCAGTTCATTTTCACACATGCTGTTGTGTTTTATGAATATTTCGAATGGTCTGGCTTTCCTTGCAAGGATGACTTGTTTCTGTAATCTTTTGGGTATACATTTTATTGGATAAAGTCTGTGCTCTGTAAGAAAAAAAGCACCTTAAGTTCAGAATTTCTTTAAATGACTTAGCACATTAAGGCAACTACACATTAAGGAGCAGTAATTTTATAAAATATTTACTCTAAATGAGAGAAGAAGTTCCTGACTTAATGTTTCCCATAACTTTATGTCTTTTAGAAACAAAAACTATGGTGTTGGTGGCTTTAAAACAGAATGGCACTGCAAAGGCAATAGGTACAATGACCCCAGAGCTAAGCAAGGTCTCGTACCTTGCAGAGGTGCCGTTTGCCTCTTCAGCAGCAGCAGGTTTTTTGCAGCTTTGTGTTGCACAAAAGAAAAATTATAAAAAGTGATTATATGCAAATGGATTTCTAAGATTTCTTGAAAAACCTCAGTTAAGAATGGGTTCATAGACTTCAGGGGTGAATCTGTAGAGCACCCAGTGCTTCATTGAAGTGGCCTAAAAATAAAATCATATTCATGTAAAATGTGATTTGCTTGATGGAGAAGGGATTAATTGTGTATCGGTATCAACCAAGAATTTTATCAAAAGGTTTTGGTAGTGATTCTCTGTTTAGCTTTGGATACCTTCTTTGAAACAATTTTTGGTATAGCAATGTTTGAAGTGAATGCAAGAACCGAATGTCCCATTTTTGTCATGTTTTAGTTATTGTAGAGTGCTATAAAAAGAGATACGGGGATTGAAGACGGACCTTAAGGAGCCACATCATCCCTATGGTCCTTTGCGCATTCCCTAATCTGAAGAGAGGTGGCCTTCGTTACTTTTCCAGATGCGTTGCTGTTCATGATCTTTACCAATAAAGATGCAAAGTTTGAGAACACACGCAGAAGACTGCTGCCTTCTCCATTTCTTAAATCCAAAGGTGGGGATTTGGGTGCTGTCATGCCAACATCGCGCTCTGGCAAGGCACAACTCTAACCACTGATGGTTTTGTTTAAAGTAGTGGGAGAAGTCATCCAGAAAATGGCTGGCAGCTGGTAAAATTCCTGCTGCTGATTTGGGATTTCCCCAGGTTGTGTTTAGTGCTGGTCACACCACAGACTGAAATTGCTGGGAAAGACTTGCCATATCCACAAAGTCACTGTGTCATGCTGCTTTTCCTCTACCAGTCTTGCTTATGTGCCCTTTGCCTCCTGCTTCAGGCCGGTACCTTCTGTGCTCGTACCCAGCCTCCCCTCTTCTGCCACCCCGTTTTCTGGCTTCTCTTTTTTCAAATGGTGGCAAATGGAGGGGAGGTTTCATACTAATATGTCTCCAAACCTTTAAGGTAAAAGGGGACCTGAAGGGAGACATCAGTGCAAGCTCTGCCTCATGATCAGCCGCCGCCTCCTCCCTGAAGCCTTTTGTCATCAGCTGAGAAGCATTTCAGGGCTGTTGCTGGCTCCAGCTGTGCGTGTCAGTGTCTAGCACAAATGTGGGAGCCCAGTATGGGGCTTCTGGAAGCAATCCTAATGCAAAACCGAGTGTCCCACTGACATTCATTTGTAGCCTCATTTCTTGATAACAACAAGGCTGTGTACTATTTCAGGGAAGCGATAAGCAAATCATTTCCATCTCTATTTGTCTCTAATTATCGCTAAGTCAACTTTAACCTTCTTAAACTTGCTTTTAAAAACCTTTGTTTTCAGCTTACCTCCTGTAGTTTTTCCTCAGTTGCTTTCCTGGATGTCCTTTTAATCTTTTTCTTCCAGTTTTCTGCATGCCTCTTGTCCACGTTTCCCCTTCATAACCAAGTGTCCTCTTAAGCCTCAGTCAGCTGAATCACTGAACCCTCTTCAGGTTCTTTCCAAAGTGTTTCATCTTTTTCAAGTGCTCTGAAAAGTCAGTCGTTGTTTTATTTTAGGTAAGGATGCATATAGGATCTCCATCCTTATATATATTTTAAGCCTCTCACCATTGGGCTTCTCACAGCATGCTGTTTCTTTTTGTGGAAGAATCAGGCTACAGTCAACCCCTAGGCAGAGAAGCTTGTTGCCTGAACGTAACTGGAGTAGAGTTGTAGCCTGCCACATAAGTAGGTAGGCATCATTTAATTTGCCAAAATCCGGAAACCCTGTAGCGTGGTCCAGGTTTCGCATTCTGAAGTAGCTGCCCAACAGAAATAAGCCATCTGATTGCTGGTCTTCTGATGCGGAGCTGAAATGCGACTACGGCGTGGGGCCCATGAGGAGTGCCTGCCCACAACAGGAGGTCCCTGCCCAGGAGTCCGTGCTCTGCATGCTCTGGTCAAGATCAGCTACGGCTTCCCAAACTCATTGATGCCTGCCCTGTGCTTCGATCAGCCTGACTTACACTAGATACCACTCTTAAAATGTCATAAATTAGAGCCGTTAGTTCACTGAGACTGTGCCACTCTTTATTCTCTTTGGTTTTACCACTTTTGAAGTTCTTTAGCTGCACGCCATGATTTAGGTTTTCTGTTAGCTGGCATACACGCTCCCCCATGGCCCCGCGGTCAGGCTGGGCGCTGCGCAGGAGCTCGCGTCGAAATCCAGATCTTGGAGGAGCGGGGCATTTTATTCTCCAAATAGCAACAGGCAGTAAAGGAGATGCTTTAGTATTAAAGGTTTGTTTTAAGGAAACAACTTACCTAGATGAACATGGTGAGAAAACTTCCTGACCTTTCTTAAGTTCCATGGAAGAAAAACAACTCTCTGTGGAAGTGTTTTGACAGAATCCAAGTTTAGCTATGATGATGTTTGTAGTTAATTATATCAAGACTGTGTTTCTTTTAGTAAAAACACCATTTTTGCATGAACTACAATTAAATGGAGCTTGACACTAAAGGACTGACCTGCATTTTTAAGCAACAAAAACCAGAATTGCCTTATTCATCGGAGCAGTGAGGGAAGACTTGCTCACCTCTTGCTTTAGTTTATAGTAGATGTAGTGTAGATGTAACATAACCCAAATTTTATACAGCTGTGAATGATTTATCTTCAGCTTGGATGCTGCTCAGTTAGGTAATTTCCAATAGCGGGGTCAAAATAAAGGTGAGTCTTTAACTTCTGTACCCAACTGATGCCCGTCTTTCTACTTTTCTATGCACGCTGCCAAGGCTTTTGAGAGTGATGGATGCCACAGAGGAGGTGATGAAAGTACGATGAAGGAAATATGAGGGGAAGTGGGAGCTCACATGGGTGGTCGTCCTCGTTCATCCGCCCTTCTTTGGGAAGGGCGTGCGGTTTCTCTGGCAGGACGCATTGGAGCAGGGGAACACTGGCTGGCTGTCCTTCTCTTCCATCTTCTCTACAGAGCCCTGGGGATGCACAGGAGTGTCGTGGTCGTTGCTCTTCGGTTGGGGTTCGGTCATCCAGTATAATAAGGATGCAGAGAGGGGACAAAGTGCTCATTTTTTAGGCAAAATATTCTTGTGAGCTTTAGAAAGCATACGTTTAATTTTTCCTTGTTTTTACACATTAGTGTTTGGTAGCGGTGGTCCTTACTCCAGCTGAAGGACAGTCTTTGGGGAGGGGGGGAAGTAGCCATCTTGTGCTCCACCTTTGGATGGTGTTGGGAAAAGTGGGAGATGGCTATTTTAAGCGCTTGACCTACGGTTTATATATGCAATAGTTTGCTAAATTCAGATGTTGTTCCTAATGTCAGGGACTTTTTAATTGCAACTGGTTGCGTAAGGACTCGCATGCGTTGATGGACAGGCAGTGATGGCAGTCCTCTGCCTGCCTTTGGAAATGCTGCTCTACAGGTGGTTTGTGAAGCTGCTTAACAGCCACAGCGGGCAACCGAGCAACTTCTATCCCTTAATAAAAAAAATTAGAACTTTAATTCCAGAAGCTTGTAACAACAAAATTAAGTTGTCCTTTTAAAAGAATGTGTTCATTCATAGAGACGTTTCTTGCTACACTGTTTTTTCCTTAAGAAGGCAAGTTTAAAATGGCGTTTAAAGAAAATATTATTCCTCGTGAAAATATGTAAAACTGTTATAATTAAATGTGGATCTTAACTATTGCGTTGTTGTGGATCTGTTATGTTAAAACTCCATCCCTATGTCGCTCTGGCTCTCCGCGTGTGTAGGAAGCAGTGCCTGACCAGTACTGATAAAAGAAAATGATGTTCTGCTCTTCACAGACTGGGATATTTTCAGCAGAATGAGTGCTGAGTTTTTGTTCCATATTTAAAAGGCCACGCTGATGTCAGTGGTTTGTGCATAAACGCCAAGAAAAAGCTTGCTTTGAGTGAGAATCCTCACTGTGATGTTGGGAAACGTTATCGTGCGCGGCGTACTGCTAGGATGGGGCATGCAGGGAGAATCTGCCCTCGTCCTTCAGGATTTCGGTGCTAGCAGCGGAAAGGCTGATTCTCCTGTTAGCCCGCACTCACACCGATGGGCTTCCTTAAGAAAAGGGCTCTGTAGTTATTCTCAGTCCTTTATCAGCCTGCTATGTTTGAATATGTTCGCTTTGTCTGATGCAGCTTTAAAAAAAAGAGAAGGAAAAGTTGTTTTGTTTGGGTTTTTTAAATAGAAATCTTAACTCAGGTGTGTGTTTCGTAGTGTTTGTGTTAAGGAACCGAAAGGCAACACCTCCACGTTTTGCAGAAATGAAAGTGCTTTAGTGTAATTTCTCTGCGCTGTCGTGGAATCTGAGTATCTTGAGGTTATCTGAATTTCTCTACTTGTTTAACGTTCTCTTAAAATAGCATTATTTTTTTTTTCCCCCATGCATCTTAATTATTTAGAATGGATAACAAGTAACATCCTGGGTTCTCATGCAGCTGCTGGGTATATGGGTTATTTGAAAGCAAAAGCCCTGAGAGAGGGGGCTACAGAAAGCTGTGGGCTACTTGCCTGTTTGAACGTATGCTTCTCTTCTTGGACCAAGGTCTGGGTTTCTAATAAACTGCTGAAAACACTGCAGCCTTTGAGCAATCTGTGAGATTTTTTGAGAGCTGCTGAACACTTTCCTATTACAGTTTGCTATTTAGCTGCTGGTTTTGCTGCTTTTACTTTTCTTTTTTCATGACGGAGGAGATTGCATTGCACATTTTGGGGCTTTTTGTACAGCTGGGAGTCCCTTGACTGGTGGCAGAAATGAGTTGACTAGCCTGTTATTAATAACCATTCATTCATTTGCTGTTTAAAAAGACCAGAATATGTCATTTTAGTAAAATTATAGCATCTCTCATGGGACAGGTAATTCTTAAGAACTTTGTTTTACCTTCTCTTTTGATCTTAGGGAGTTAACATACCATGGCTTGATTTCTCAATAAACCGGTGTGTTAGATCTTGAGCTGTTTGTTAACGCTCCCGTTCTCATGGAGTCACCAGCTGCTGATCCCAGAGACCGCTGCGTTGCCTCTGCTCTGCCGTGCAGTTTCCCTCGGTGGTGCCCAGACCTGCCTTCGGCAACACTTGTGCTGCTGCTTTTTCTCCTTTTAACGATAACGATCCCCTTCCCTTGCCTCGCAAGCTGGTAGGATGCAGCAGGCGTGGGAGAGCAGGGGCTGGCCGCGGGTTCTCCGTGTGGTTTTGGCAGAGGACCAGCCTTCCTTCTCAGCAGCAGATAGGTGACTTTGATCTCCCAGCTCCTCTCGATGTCTTTAGGAAGCTGACAGCATATCCTCGTAGCCATAACTGCTTTTATCACACAACTCCTTTTCGAATGGCCTGGCTGTTTACCAGCTGGCACCATCTCTACTTGCAAGCGAACCTTCACTTCAGTTCTCATCACATCATCTTGCCCACTCTGCCCCAGGATCCCCTCCGTCTACATGAATGGCACCACTGTGCTTTGACAGGAGTTATAATGGGAAAACAATTCTTCCTTGATGCATCCGAGCGAGGAGGAGATGTGATGTCTGCTGTCCTCCTGAAAGTTCACTGTTTAACTCTTGGCACTCCTGCTCCGTCGCTGCTTCGTCTGCTGGCTTTTATTCTTGACGATGTAGAGGTCACCACCTTGCCAGGCTCCAGAGAGAACCCCGTAAGAAGGTCCAGGCGTTTGTGTAACCCCGGCTTTGCAGTGTATCCCTCAAACTCACACATGCGTATCTAGCTGGGTAGATTTTTTTTTCCCCCTCATGGGGAGTTTTTCATGTATAATCTCAGGATGAGACCTGCAGGCTCCTGCTCCATCTCCTCCATGTTCAATCCTCTCTTCTAAACTATCACTTTCCCTTGAAGGAAGTTCATAGTGAGATTAGAGAGAAGCATATGAGAAATCCGTGTGGGTTTGTCTCTTCAGAAGTATATCAGGTCTTCCTTCAACCTAGCTTTTTTTCTTGAGTATCTGGTAAGGTGGGGAGTTTCTTGTACCAACAGCAAGACAGATGGATCCAAGAGGTTCAATTGATGGATAATGTCTGAAACAAGGAGG
Source organism: Ciconia boyciana (assembly GCF_034638445.1). NCBI lineage: Eukaryota > Metazoa > Chordata > Aves > Ciconiiformes > Ciconiidae > Ciconia > Ciconia boyciana. The sequence goes on along the minus strand of NC_132943.1, from coordinate 43,557,544 downwards.
CAGGTGAAATGATATTCCCAGGAATGCCTTTTAAGAAGGAATATATATTTTTTTGGTTTGTTTTCTGGTTTTTATTGTTATTTATTTAGACACTTTTGCCCATGGAAGCTCAGGTGGATTTTGGTTAGCTACCCCCCCAGCATGCAAGGAAAGCCCAAGGAAAACATGCACGGAGAGCCGTGCCACAACTGTATGAAGTCTAAAGTGAGAAATAGTCCAAGCTGGCTCTTGACTCCATTACCTTTAACTGTGGTAGAAGCACTGGCATCATCCAAGACGCTCATTTGTTAAAGAAGTTGTTGATTAAAACAACAACAAGAAGGAGTAGGATAACGATTGAAAAGGAGGCAGTGAAACTTGAGTGTCTCCCTTTGGAGCTCCTCTGTCCTGCACAGGCTCATCTGTTGGAGACATCTGTGCCATTAAGGTTTTATTCCTGGCCTTCTCACAGGCGCTGCGACATGAACTCTTGACATTCTTGTTCAGGACTTATTTATTATACGTTCTGTAGTTGGCCGAGCCCCGTTTTATTTGTGAAGCGTTTGGCTTTCCTGCTGCGGCAGGACGTAATGCTGAAGGTGCTCAGGAGATCGGGCTGGTGCTGCAGCCCCCGGTCAAGAGTGTCGAAGTCTTCTGCAGTACTTTAGATGGGACCATCAGAAATGCAGCTGGCTTTTAAGATCCAGATATTTAGCCATGAAAGTTTATGTTTTTCCAAACTCTGAGGTACTGCTCTGCGGCTGCAAGCAGGAAAATGCTACAAAATGTTGTTTTCTGTCTATTGTTGATGGAATTTGGTGTTTTTTCTTCAAGTAGAGACATTTTTTAATGTTTTAAATCTAAGAAGGAGAAAGTAGGATAAGTGGGCTGCTCTTCAAGTTTTCTTATTGTCATGAATAAAATTTGTATGTAGATCTCTCATAGGTTTCTAATAAATGCTAATGAGAACTTTTCAGGGAAGGTATTAGGATCAAAAAAGCTGGTTATAGAAATCCAGAATCACTGTGCCCTTATTATGTCTTCAGGTCTCAGTAGTAATCAGCAAAAAGTTTCTTTGCAATGAATGAGTGAGTGACATTTAAAGCTCCATCTGTTGCCTACGGTGCGGTGCCTCACGATGCGTTTCAATGGGTGATGGGATGATTAATTTTGGTTCCCATTCATGCCGCATGAAATATTCTCATAGCGGGGAATGACTCCAGCCCTTGCTGAACTGCAGCATATGTGGTGCTTGTAGGAAACCTCAGCTGCTGTTTACTCCTAGCTTGTGCGCCGAGAAAGGATCCAGGCTGCGTTTGCATTCACCCACGCAGCTCCGGAGCAGGCTATGCAAAAATACCGGTGACTGCGGTGTACTGACCTGCCTGCTTTTGAGGGATGGCTCCATCGCCAGTGCCGCTGCAGCTTGCTTTTCTCTACGGACCTGTTGTGAACAGAGGCCTGGCCTGTCCCCGTAGGTGAGGACCACCTTCTGATCGCAGGATGGAATAGTGGTCTGACTTCTCCATCTTGCTGTCCTTCAGACTAGCTGCACTGCGATGCTTAAGCTTGTTGCGTAATTCTAGCCCAAAATAAACCCACCTGGGATCCTGGTCCTTGCCTTTGGGAGACCAGAGGTAAGAATTAAGTAAAGCAGAGATAACGAAGCACTTCTCCTTGCTGCCCCGCAGTACCCCACCATCCCAGCTCTGCACATGGTCCTTTATTTTGCCCTGGCGTGGTACAAATTCACGAAGGAGCATGGCAGGGCTGTGCCTTCATCCTGCCCCTGTACGATGCTCGTGATGTGCCACAGAGGATGTTGGTGTCCTGGGTGCTGCCACACTGAGACCTCCTACTCCCACCACCTGCACGGGGTCCTGGGCAAGTTTTGGGGCTCCTCTAGTACAGCCTGATGTAATCTGTTCAAGAGAATAAGCAGAATACAGATGGTAATGTGGTTTTTATTTCCCCTCACCTATTAATTTCTGCTTACTTTTGGGGCATCTAGCGTGCTGTAGATTAAAACCCACTAAATCTCAGGCGCTCCGGGAGTGCTACACCGTGTCTTCGTCCGCTTCGTTCCGCTTTACACACAAAATATGCTGCTTTTATCCTGGCACTGCAGTCAGATACTGCAGTAGCTTGTTTCTATTAATAGCTCTGATCTCACTGTCTTTTAGTGTTTCGGCGAGTTTTGACATTTTCGGAAGTGGAAGCCCCACTGGAAAGGAGTGCGTCGGCTGCCCAGCCACTGCACCGGCTGGCGGAGGGGACGCCGGCACCCCTGCCCGCTGCTGCCGGCACTGTGTGGGCAAAGCAGGCAGGTCCCGGCGGGGGGGGACTCAATTCACAATAATCTAGCGACACTCAAATAACATAAGTCTTCCTCCCAGAATAAACCATGGTGAACGCTCCCTTGGCTGCGCTCGAAGCGAGCAGTCGCTCCCTGCCTCTTTTCCAGGCTGATTTCAAGCAAAATGAAGGCGGTGGATTTTAGAAACGGCGTTTTGTGGCTTTGAAGCCTGCCTGCGCTGTGCTCCTGACATGTCAAAGTAATTTCTGCCAGCAACGACCTGGTACTTGAAGGCTTTGCAAAATATAGGAAACTTAAAAAAAATCAAACGCTGTTGCCAGACAGCAAGGGCAGCCCCCAGGAAATAAAGTTGATGAAATAAACACACGATTTTTTTGCTTCTGCCCAGGGATGAAAGCAGCTGAAAATAATGCTTAGAGGGGTAGGAGCGTGCATGCGCTTGCTCGGCGTCCTGCAACTCGTGCCGTGCCGGGATGGTGCCGGTTCAGCGGGGTGGGATGGGGTTGTCTCCACTGGCAGCAGCCGAGAGCTTGAGGATGCTGAGCACAGGCTCGTGCTTTTGTATTTGTTTTTTTTGCGTGTGCTCTAATGCTGACGTGCCACTATTGGCAGAATCTGTCTGGAGGGCAACGCTTGCACGCCAGTAATTAGAAAGCAAACTCATTAGTTAGAAATAAAGCCCAAGTCCAGAGAGGATGGGAGATGGGGAGGGGGGGGAGAAGCTGAGTCAATGGTTTCTGGAAAGCGCTGGCCGGGGAGGTTCAGCCGCAGCCGTCCAGAGGAGCGTCCCCTCCCTGGTGTGCGGCGATTTGGAAAGGCACCAGGGACTACAGAGTTACTGTAGGAGCTGAAATGCTCTTTTATCGGGGTTTTGTGTGCTCTGTCTCCTAAGCTCGCTCTGTCGCAGACACGTGGTGGTATGTCCGTACTTTATATACTGTCGGGGCTGACGGGGGGTGCTGCTTTTCTTCCTCCAGCCTTGGCCAGACACTCGTCCCCAGCGTTTTGCAGCAGTTTTGGGGAGGTTGATGCGATTTCTCCCGTCAAGCCGAAGGGAATTGCCGACTAAAGAGGAGCGGGGTGGCTGGGAAGGAGCTGTGCAAATTCAGTGGGACTTGCTCCGTGCCGGAGGGAGGTCGGTCTCGGGGAAAACGTTTCATGCGCTTTCCATTTGAAGGTGACGTTGTATTTAAAATGTGAGAGAGGCAGTTTTCTGTGCTGCTTAAATTAAAAAAAAAAAAAAGGAAGAAAGAAAAAAAGAAAATAGTCTTTCTGTCAACAGCTTTTGATTGGAAAAAAAAAAACAACAACAAAACCAACAACCAACCCTAGTTTGAGAAATATTTTTAAAGTTCAGCTTAAGTAAAGGTTATGCTGCAATGAGACTTGAATTTAAATTTTTGTTTCCAATATCCCATGTCCCTCTCGTACAGAAATTCTAACATAATTTTAGTGTGTTTTCAGGACGGAATCCTTCTATATTTTAGTCCTTTAAGAGCTTGCCTGAAAATGCCCTATCAGAGAAGGAGAAGAAAATACAGTTATTCCTGTTAGTTTTATTTAAATATGTATGCACATATTTAAGTAGTGTCACCTTTCCCTAATCCCATCCAAAATGCTCAGTACTTGTAGAGAAGTTATTTTCCGTTTTGGAGCATGGAAGAAACTCAACATATGACTGATCTGATAATGTGTTTATCTGCAGCCTTTATGTGAAATGATTTTAATGTCAAACATTTGTTGTAGAAAACACACCCTTGCTTTCAGGTTTGAGTTTATCAGTTTATTTACAGCAAATGTGTTTAACAACTTAAATGTATTTAAGATGACTTTGACTCAGCGGTATTATGGGCAAGCTGCGAGATGTCAACTTTACAATATCAACCACGAGTCTGCTCTATGCCGGCAGTCGATGGGGACTAGAATGCTTTAGGTCTTAATTAACGTACAACACACAGGCGGTCTTTGATGCATATCCATGTTTTATTTATTTTGGGAGGGAAAAACCAGCCGAGTGTTTCTAACTTGGTATAAAAATAATGGCAACCTGACCATGGAAAAAAAAATCCCTACATGCCTAGGTTAAAAAAAAAAAAAAAAAATTTCCTCCTGGTTTCTCCTTCTGTTCCTACAGGGAAGGAGCAGGCAGGGAGAACATGAGATAGTTTATTATTCATAATCGCGATCTTGTCTTCTAATTCATGGGTTTGGCATTTCTCATTAAAACTCTGAATATAGTCTTTGTGCTTTTGCTAACGTCATGAATCTGATTGTATTAATATGTTCTCAAGGCAGAACCTATAAAAGCAATTTTCTAGTCTACCATAAAATATTCATAAGAATACAGGCTTTTTTGTTTTGATGATGTGTTCATTAAGCAGAGAAGGTTTTATTGTTTTCGGGAGGGCTCTGTAGGTCAGAAGCACTCGCCGCTTCTGTGGGGAACTCATGGCATTTCAAATAGGGGTTTTTTTGAGACTGAAATAGTAAGAGTCGGGGATGACGCAGCCTCCGCCGAGACTCTGAATGGGAATTGTGGTCGCGATGGCTGCAGCTGGCGCCCCGTGCCCGCGCGTCGGGCACTTCGGGGGGGATGAGTCCCTTTGGATGGGAGAAGCGGGAGGTTTGTCAAGTTTTCTCGGGACCATTATCCAGCCCGGTGCAAGTTAAGGCTTTTATTAGGGAGTAAAGCAGGAGTCATTTATCACAAGGCACAATCACAAGAAGTAGTGATCACAAGTAGTAGCGTATTATCTCTTCTGGCTGAAATTGGATTTATTTTAACATGTTGAAAGCTTTTATTTTCTGCTTTTAGGAGACACAGTGTTTGGATCATAAAGGTGCGTGTAGGAAAACGCAGGTGGATTGCAAGGAAAATTGCATTTAGCCTAAATAGCGTTGACAAATTCAGTGAGCTGTATTGAAGATAAACAGATTTACGTGGAGACCGGGTAAGCAGGAGCGAGTGACTGCTACCTCTGTATTGGTAATGCTAACCTTTAGTCCACATGTATAAAAGATGGGAGATGTTATTGCTAGGTGCTCAAAAATCTTTGGCTGGACATAAAAATAGTCAATGCATTTAAAAGGCTTGTGATTCATGGAGCCCGCTGCGCTGTTTGGTTTACTGACTCATTGGGTTTGATCCACTAGGATTAACTGTTTCGAGCTCTCCTGGAGCCTTGGGGGCTATAAAGTTGCATTAAATCATACTGAAGATTATCTATGGGGAGTTTTGGAGCTCTGGGGTATTTGTCTATAAATCTGGGGGGGGAGTAATAGGAGAGCTCCAAGTAACGTTGTGCTCGTGTCCGTATCCAGCGCTTGCCCGGACATCGTTTCCACGTGGATCCCGTGCATTGCTGATGGTCAGGTGTGTCTACACCCTTACGCTGGGGTGATCACTATAAGTTTGATTCAGTGGGATAAGACCGAGATGACTTGTACAGTTCTGTTTTGGCTTCTTCTAAAGGTGGATCATGCCAGAATTTGTGGGATTTCCAGTAATTTGTGCTGGAAGGCTGCTGCCCCTGGTGAAACCATGCTGCAGCCCGTGGAGTTCCCCTAGTTTTGCCACCCGATAAAATTGCTGCTCTTCCAGGAATAATCGCTGTGCGTCTTTCCTAACATACAGTAATTACATTAGTAATGCTCAGGATATAATATTCATATGCAGATGGTTAAAATGGATTTTTGATAGCCACGGTGCATCATATTCTTGAAGGTGGATTGCTTTTGGGGGCTTCTTTTTGTTTTTTACCAAATAACTGCAAATACCTAGTTTGCATTCGGACTCTTTTTTTTTTTATTCTCTCTCTCTCCCCAGTTTCTGTAAAGATCCCACGTGGTAATGGGATTTTTGCTGGCATGGAAACTTTACTCTCCTACTTCTCCAAGTCACGTTCCTTTTTCCACAGTCCTTGGGACACCTGATTGTTTCAGATTGCACCTCTTGCCCCATACACCGTGCTGCTGGGGCAGGTACCGTATAGATACAGGGCTCTTATGGGGTTGCCTGAGCTTGAGCAGTGCCGGAGGAATCCAAAATGTTCTTCTGTCACTCTGAAATACTGTCACTCTGAAATACTAATTTAAAGCATTGCATCGAAGGTGAGAAGTTTCTGAAGCGATAGTCCGTGAAACGAGATAGCCTCCGCAGGGCTGGTTTCGAGCTGTCAGCTCCCACTCGCGTGCGGGGAAAAGGGATGAAGGGTTTTTTCTGTGTGAGCGGCTGCAGCAGTTGCCATAGGGATGCTCCGTGGGCAGGAATGGGAAGGGGCTGACCACGATACGGACCACATCGGAAAGCATCGGCCCTTCCCGAGGAGGCCTTAGGAACATGTTGTTTAGGTGGATTTGAATGGTTATCTATTAGTGAGAGCGTGGTGTTCTCCCCGAAATCCCGGGCTGTGGCTCAGCGACCCGCGGCGAGGAATCCCAGCTCTGGTCCTGTGGGGGAGAGCGGGGCCGCGGGGAAAAGGCCACAGGAAGGAAAACAATAGGGAAGTGGAGGGACGAGCTTGTGGGTTGAAAAATAGCAACACTTCCAGTAATGTGACCTTTTGCAGAAAATGTTTCCATCCAAAAAAAAAAAGGTCTCCTCCGCCCCAGCACAAGCCGGGCGTAGGGAGGGGGAAGCGCGCTGCTCTTGCCGGCGGGCTGTGCTCCTGCAGCCTGCTTGGGGGGCTCATATGTGACGGGGCCGGAGGCAGCCCCGGGGTGCAGGCGGGACCTGCCCGCAGGGCGTGGGGCAGGAGGGACGGCGAGAGGGCAGTGGGGGGCTGCTGCGGCCGTGGGCTCGGTGGGCGAGTGGGAGCGTTGCTTTCCCAGCCTCGGAGCAGTGCCTGGGCAGTCGGGGTTTGTGGGGAGCGACCTGCTGGGAGGTACACAAAACCACGGCCCCTCTTCTCCAGAAACTTTAAGGAGTTCAACTCAGATAATTTTGTCTCTGTAGGCCACCCCCCTCTTTTTTTGCATCTTTATTTTCAAATAAAAGCAATGGTATTTTTTTTACTGTGCTTTCCATTTCCTACACTAAGCTATATTTCTCCACTAAACTATATTTCTCTGCTTTTGAAGAAGGGATGATGTTCTCCTTGAAATTGGTCTTGTGTAGACTGAGGAAAATTTCTACATTCATCTCTTGGTACGTGATTTTTTTGTTGTTGTTGTTTTCCCCCTTCAGCTCCGGCAGCATTGGCCTGGCTGTGCTTTTTAAAACCCCACCACTTGGCTCAACATCCCCCTTTCCAAGGAGCTGCCATCTAGGATGGAGTTGCCTTTCCTGGGGTCCCTGTCCCTTGTGGCCCTGTCCCTGTCCATTGTGGCCTCGCCCTTGCAGATTTTTCTGATTTTTCTGATTTTTCTCAACCATTTTTCCACTGGTTGGTTTTGTTTGGTTTTTTGGGGTGTGTGTTTTGTTTTTTTTTTTAATTTACTTTTTCTGTGCCTCTGTGCTTCATTTAGCTTCAGGTTTTACCAGCATCAACTTCTTATGCATCAGATACTGGCAAAAATAAATAAATGGATAGCATTTGGGGAAAACCCTATTAAAACTCTTTCTCTGGGATTGGTGATACTAATGTCCTGATAGAGTTTGCATCGTTATGTGTGAGCGTTTGCCGCCTGTCGCTGTGGCTGTCTCCGGGGGGTGACGGCGAAGTGGCTTGTGTGACCAGGGCTGCGTGCTGCGCTCAGCGCAGGGTCCTCATTTTTTTTCTAACAATTTACAGTGGATTTCAGGTGACCTCTGAGGACACGCTGCTTGGAAGAAGGCAGGCAACTTGTTCTGCACTCCTCTCTCGCATCCTTGAGGAGGTGGCTGAAATCAGACCTAGGGTTTAATGACCAGGCTTGAAGTGAAATACGAGTTGAATTTTGTATAAAATGAAAGTTCCCTTTCAAGTAGTGCTTCCATGGGTAACGTACAGGTGGTGAAAGCTGGCAGCCCGTCTTGGTAAAACTTTTCCTTAAGCCTTTTGCAGTTCCTAAATGTTTTCTGTGCTTTTTCCTATTGAATTAGAGTTTACGTCACTAGCTAGTTCTTTTGTAGGCAGGGAGAAATTAGCTTTCGCGTAGTAAAACTGCCTTTGCTTTTGCTTTGAAAGGATGTCTGTCCTGCTGGGCTGGCCTCGTGGTGGTTTGTACTGATGCTTTTGTTGTAGGGCGGCATCTCTCCCCCCGTGAGATCTCATAGCCTTCCCCGTCGCGTGCAGGAGCCCTGCAGACTCCAGGGCAAACCCCAGGTAACCCTTTCACGTGGAGTAGGTGTCTTCGCAGTGTGACTGATCCAGCTTCAGTGATGCTGCTGAGGCTCCCTCCCAACCTCGCACAAACTCATCTTAAATATTAAAAAAGAAAACACTAGATAAAATAAAAACTCCCAGACGACCAAGGAAAAAAAACCCTTTATTTCCCAATTTTGTGGAAGCTCAATGTTTTTGGAGGGTTAGCCTCTTTTGTTCTGCAGATGATGTTCATTCAAAGGTATCAGGAGAGTTACTGAGTGATTGCCCTGTAGAGAGAGGCATTAAATGCGACAAATGTATGGAGTACCTGTGAAACGCAGAACTGTCATTCAGGTGGAATTTAGAAATCTTTAGTCATTTGTGGGATGGCAGTAATTTTTTTAGCAGAAACAAGCTGAGTTCAGGCAAAGGTATTTTTTGTAGACGTCTGTTGCTGCCGTTTTTTGTGACAAGCCCCTTGTCTTCAGGGAGATGCTTTTTGTGTCAGCAAAGACCTGAGCTTTACTACACAGATAATCAAGGTGATAGTTTTCCCATTTTTCTTCTCTTAGCTTACATCTCTTGGTACACATTACTGTTCTCTACCTTAGTCTTGGTTGTGCTTTAGCTTTGTCCCACCTGGAGTTTGAACGACAGGGGCAAGTCTTTGCATAGTCACCATTTGGGCACCTGCTTCCCATCGCGAAATGTGTTTGCACCTTTCTGGTGGCTGCAGTGAGGAAGTCTAGTCTGTCACCAAAGCGCTTAACAGTTTTTCCTAGATACGTCATTACCTGTCTGCTTTTGGCTAAGCTCTTTCCAAAACTGGCTATAAAGGATACAGCACATAGCGTTTTTCCGCATAAGATTCTTAAAGCGGGACCCTCATGTTCCTGACCATGGGAGTCCATCAGTCGATCCGTCATAAGTCAAGATTGATCCTTTCTGTAAAGTCTTAGATTAATCTTTCTTCTTCTTATTTCAAGTGATATAGAAGAGTGGAACAGAGGTGTATGTTTTGAATACACAGATGTAGAGTGGTGTCAAGAAGGGTCACGTGCGATGCATTGAAGCCCTTTGCTTTTAGGAAAAGCACATATTTGTAGGAGGTGGTGGCTGGAGGAAAACTTCTTGAACTCTGAACTCCTGTCGTGCTTTTTTACCATTTTAAAAATGGTGCAAGTTTAATGGTGCTGTTCTTGATTCAGTCTGTGGTTCCTCAAGGTCTTTGCTGGACACAGTACACGAACTGGATCCCTGTGTGAATGGGGAATACACTCATCTCTCCTCTTGCGTTTTCACGTTGTAGTTGATGTGACCACAGCACTGCCCTTGCAAGTCGCGCCGACTTCAGTCCCAATGGATCTGCGCTTGGACCACCAGTTTTCCATGCCCGTGACGGAACCGACGCTGCGGGAACAGCAGCTCCAGCAGGAGCTTCTGGCGCTCAAGCAGAAACAGCAGATCCAGAGACAGATCCTCATCGCCGAGTTCCAGCGGCAGCACGAGCAGCTCTCCCGGCAGCACGAGGCCCAGCTGCACGAGCACATCAAAGTAAGTGATGGGCAGCCCTGCACTGGGTGGCGTGCGAAAGTATCCCCTCACCAGGAGGAGATGCACCAACTGATTTATTTTGGGGTGAGGATGCTGCACTTAGTAACCCCGGTTTAGAGAATGATCTTTTGTAAAGGGATGCGAGCACCAAGATTTAAAAGGGGGAAAGAGTGGAGGAGAGGAAGCAAGGTAAGCTGGTGTCATGTTAAATGTGTGATGGTGTCATGTTAAATCCCGCCTGGATGTATTCAGAAGTCCTGTGCCCCACAGCCAACAGGTGGCTTGCTTTCCCTGGATTTGGGAGATTTCAGTAGAATTTAACCCAACAGGAAGGCTTTTAGGTTACCTGTTACTAACATCACACGTTTGGGAGTAGAATGGCATATAAATGGCTTGCTGGACATATGCCGTCAGCGCAAGGTGCAAACCAAACGTTTGGACCTTCGAGTCTCTGCAGGAATAGGAAACGCAGATGCCGCGGGTGCAGGTAGGTCTGCGCATTGTGAGATTTTTCGGAGTTGCACGGTGCAAGTTAGGCACTGGCCAGGTGCTTTGCGCTGCTCTGTCGCACGGGACGGAGGGGAAACGCAACGCACAGGATAAATAGGAAGTACAGTTTAGAAGATGGATGTTGCATAGTGAAAACGTTAGACATTATATAAATATTTCACAGTGATAGACTATTGCTATGGTAACATAAGCTTTCAGAATTGCTAATATGCTCTCTTTTCAAAGGGGGATTAGCGCTGCACATGGTAAATAGCGTTAATGTAATATTAAAAAGCAACCTCAATTCAACCTTATATAACTTTCATTTTAATACAAAATACATGTCAGAGTGGGGAAGATGGAATTAAAAGTTCACGCTGTCTTATTTACAGGCTTTTCAAACACAGATATGAGCCTGGGTTTGTAAGAACAGTTGCTGTTTGAAGACTGATTAACAGCAAATGCCTGTGTCCTTAGTGGGTCCTCTGTGTTCTCTTCAGGACAAAGGTGTGGGGAGGTGCATGCGTGTAAATGCATTTATGTATACACTCAGATGTATGCGTAATAAGTGTATATATGTGTGTATATGTATGTAGTTATGTATGTATACCTGTGCCTATATGTGCGCATTTGTGCATGAATAGCACAAGAACAGTTAAAGCATCTGCGGCTCACATTCAAGAGGAAAGGATGGGAAATATCTGTGACAAGTATTTCCCTTATTTCCTTGTAATTGCATGTGCCTTTAGATATTTGTCTATTAAAAATAAGAAAGGGTCGTTCAGATTTAATGGACAAGCTCTAAGCACTGATGGGAGGAACATATTTGCTCTCATTTATCTTAAAGCTATGACTGATTCTGGTAAAAGTTTGTGTTAGAAGGAAGTCGAGATCTAATTTTGAGAAGCCAGTTAGCACAGTATATCTAGACCATTAGGTAATGAAGTTCTTCCTCTAATGTGTAAGCTTGGCTAGATGAAAAACTTAAAATAGGAATGATATAATCCTGTATGAAAAAGGATGACCTGCCAGGTGATCCTCTGTAGTAATAAGTGTGTCATCGTGCCCAGAATTGCTTTAAAAATAACACAACACATTATTGAAATAAACCCCATGATATCTCACAAACAAAATAAACCCCAAACCGTACACTAACGTGTCATTATGATGCACTTTTTTTGGGAAAACATACTTCTTACATTTGCGTTCATAAGTCAGCCCACACTTAGATGACTCTTAGATTAAGCCAACTTTCAACGGTGTTAAGTGCAGTGACTGTAGGTGCAGGGAAGCTATTATTTTGTCCAGAGAACTAAAATTTATAACCTCATATTTAGACTTTGAACTTCGAGCTGTTGAACACCTTTATGGCTCATGGAAAAAGCAGGGGGGATATTAAAGCAAATAAAAAACTTCTGTCCTGTGTAAGGGAAGCACTAGGGTTTGAACTGTGAAATTTGGTATAGAAATAGTCCTAAATGAAGATGCAGAGCTCTTTTTGGAGGAATTCAGGTGTTTTTTTAAAAACCAGCTGCTCAGAGTGGATAGTAAATGTCCCATGTGCACACATGCATGCCTACACAGCACGCTGCTCCAAGCGTGCAAGGGAGGGCTTGCTCTTGCACGTACACTGGATCAAGGAAATGCTTCCTACTGCTTCTCTCCTCATCTTTTAATGCCACGGGCAGGGAGCGCACAGCATGCAAACTTGCCTCTTTTGTGAAAGGTCTAAGCAGGCGTGCTACTGCTGGGCACGTCTCTGGCGTGGGGAGGAGCAGGAGTGGGGATGCAGTCTATCATCTTTTCCATGTACTCAAACACTGAGTCTTTAGACTAAATACATGAAGGAAACGGCAAATTCTTGACATCCTCTTTGGGAGCTCCGAATAAGTTAGCTTCGTTTGATGATTGGCTTGTGGCGTCACTGATGAGATTAAGAATTTCATCGGTCTCTTGTCTCCAAAGCAAAGTGTTCAATATGCAGAAATAGTTTAGACAGAGCGATGTAGTTGTGAGATTCTTCAGCTGAAAGTGTTTCGTAGCCTGAGTTTATGGTATTGTAATGAAGGTGTCACGAGTCCATCACTTCTACAAACTTGTATTCTCAAGTTTCTTCCGCAGGTGGAGATGAAGTCTCACTTCGGGTAAGAAAAGGCTTGGGAACCTAAACCTACCCAGATTTCTGTTGATTAAGATTATATGTAATGATTAGAGTGAGCTTGCAGCATGCCTTACTGCTGCACCAGGTTTGGTTCTTGGACAGCTTCAGTGTCTTCCCTGACGTTGGGGTTTTTGTATTCAGAAAGCAAACTTTCAGCAGCTATTGCAAGGGGATTGTGCATCTTGCAAACTTACTTCCTTTCAAAAAATTCGGGGCTCCTGCAGTTTGGTTAGAATTTTCAGCATCAGAACAACCTCAAAACCTAATGAAACAAACCAAAAATTAAAAATGCAAACGTCAAAGCTCTAAACTTACTCTGATGTCAAACAAAACGGCAGTTCTTTGACTTTCTCCCTGGCACTGGTTTCCTTGGAGGTGATCAGGGCCTTCGTTAATCAGTGTTAAATCCTGCAATTGCTTTGTAAACTATTTCTGTGAAGCGGGAAGAATTTCTGCATCTTGCTATGTTTTGCATATCTAGCACTATCTAGAATCCATTAATTTGGCTTTTTTCATTACAGCCTAGCATCCACCATTTTAATCAACAAATGCAAAGCATTTATTTGTTCATCTGTTTGTGTACTTGAGCGGTAATTTCTGTGCTTTATAGTGTCTTATGCCTGTTTCTAAATCCTTTTGCTTACAATTCCTGGATTGTGAGCATATTTTTGGATCTAGCAGACCAGCGTCTGGGTACGGTTACATATGCAGAGCAAACATTGCATTGGATCCCTCTTTTGGCAAGACGTTCAGGTTCAAGTACCTTTGCACTCTTCCACTTATAGATGTTGAATAGTTTTGTCGACAGGAATTCAGTGGCTGGGCATCTGCTGCTAAAAGTAAAAAAGATATTTCTGATGTATTTCTGAAGCAGCTCTTGTATCCAAAGGGGGGAAAATTCTGTATTTTGGACAGATGTACGTACAGCCAGCATTGCTAAGTTACAGCCAACAGCACTTTGGAGATTTTAAACAGCTTACTCATTTTAAATGTTTAAACCCTTAGCTAGTACAACAGGAATCACATTTTGTGTTTTTCTTTCTTTTATTACTTTGGTGTCGGTGTGGACAGAGGAACTGTTCTGACTTGATGTGAATTAAAGGGGGGGAATATCTCTCCCTCCCGCCCCTCAAACAAAGCACTAGTATGAGAAACATCTTAAGGTCTTCTTCAGTAAATGAAATTTGGCTTGAAAAATGCTGGCATGTCTGTCTTGTTTTTCTATTCAAGTAGATAACTTTTTCCTATTGAAATCTGATGTTTTGGTATTTTCCAGAACTTGGTTTTATTCCAGCAGCCCAGTTTTAATCGTCTGATCTAGTGCGAGAGGAGAAGGTGGGATGGTCGCAGTCCTTCTGCCTGCATGTGCGATCCCTTCTCTTGTCCCCCCCCCGAGCAGTCCTTGCTGTTATAGACATTGTATTTTGGAAGAAACGGCCTCCACATAAAGGTGGCAAATTCCAGAAGATCATGCAATTTGGAGAGCCAGGCTACAAGTGAAATAATATTTGTGGAAGGGAAGTGTAATGGACGCAGTTAGAGCTCGGCGCACGGAGGGAGTGGGATCGTTGCACGTGGGGAGTAACGAGAAAACCCTGACATGTTTAGGGAAAATAAGCTGAGCCTTATGAAGACTTCACACCATATGGAAATAGAGAAAACTGTCTTTCACAACTACAGCGCAGCTTTGCAGATTGCCGAGGCTTGACATCTGAAAGCGGCGCGGGAAAGGAAGCCGGAGCTGGTGAGCACTGGAGGCTGCTGCGGGCTGGCTGGAGGTAGAGGCGATGGCTCCTCTCTCCTGTAGCCGCTCACCTTCAGCGAGATGGCTTTTCCACTCCAGGGTGCCTCGCCAGATGTGTAACAATATTTATAGCCTTCAAATCTGCCTTCCTAAACAAAAACAAGGATGGAATAAGGAGCCTGGTGCCTGAGCCGTTGCCGGTGAGACGGTGGAAAGCCTCTCCGCAGGTCCCAGTGTGAGCTTTGCTTGACCTTTGATTGTGAAGGAATCGGCAGTGAATTTTTTCCTTCGTGAGTCACTCATTCCCGGCCAAGATCAGCTGGAAGTTACCAAAAGCTTTTCCATTTGCCTTCTGGTCAAGGGCTGGAGCGAGATGATTGAAGAGGGGCAGGATCCGCGCTTTGGCAGGGCGAGAGGCACCTCGGGTGGTGTGAGCTCAGCAGAGAAGCGAAGGACGTGGTGGATAATGCGGTTAATCTCTTCCGTCCCCGCGCTGCCCAAGCTTGGAGCAGGGCTCTTCCCAGCTCTGGCTGTTTTATAGCTAAAGCCGGAAACTTATTCAGGATGCTGACGCACGTCAGCGTTAGCACATGACAGCAGACAGCAGAAGAGTCCCGGTGGCAATGGGGTAGCCACACAGGCGAGCAACTGAACCTCACAGCTCCTCGTGGACCTGAAATCCTAACCTGGAGGCATGCAAAGATATTAATTCTGTCATGCAATGCTATTCCTGGTTTTCCTGTCATCTGAGAAAAGAGCATTTGTGTGCATCCGTAGCAGAGAGAGTGCTAGTCTGTACCTGCAGCGTATACAGGATGGTCAGAGAGGTCATGGGTTTGTATATAAGCAGCAACAGAGAAAGGAGCTTTGTAGTGATGTTCGCTGAGGAGTGATTCTGAAATTATTTTCTTTTTATTAACACAGCGATTTCCTACGTTTAACAGTGTGCTGTGCTGCTTAATGGCTTTATGCCAATAAATAAAAATACGTGGAATGTTTTCAGACATTGGCTTTAGATATATATATAGCAACGTTCAGATAAAGCCTGAGGAGATGGTTTTGTTAGTTTTTGCTGGTTTCAGATGACATTTTTTACATCACCTCTCAATCAGGGCTCAGAAGCTACGCTGGTAACACATCCAGGGTGTTAGCCCCTTGTTTGGAGACATGGGGTGAAACTCTCTGGCCATTCCTTATTTTTGTTTTGGAGAGTAAAAGTCTTTCAGGGACTCTACCAGACAGATTTTGCAATGCTGTAAAGAAAATGTAATTTTTTTTCCAAAGATATCTAGACTGAATAGGAGTCATGTTGATGCTAGGGTGAGAAACTGCTCTTTGCTTTCATTTGGAGCCACCTGCCCTTGGACTGGCAGGTTTGCTTGCAGGATAGCTCATTGGGCACAAACCACATCGTCTTGTAGTGTGGCTGCTTTCAGCGTAGCCCTCACAGTGCCTAGATCCTCTTTTTGGTGGCCTCTGTGTCGATTCCTACTTAACAGGAAAAAATGTGCTTGGTTCAAATCTGCTGATGAGGGAGGTTAGTGTCATCTGCTTCTCTCTTGCAGCTGTGCTGGATGACACCTTCCCCGTGCCCCCAGGCTGGGGACGCTGAAGGTGGCACCTTGGTTCCTGCAAAGCATGCCCCTTCGCTGCGTCCTGCTCCTCACGTTGGACTCTGGAAGGGCAAACTTCCATTTCACCCCGCGTGCCCCGACTCCCGTTGCTGAGCGTGGCTGCTCTGCCCTTCCTGCCTGCAGCAGCCGGCGCGGAGGGACTCCCTCTGCTCAGTTTTGTGCCTCTCTTCTGCAGAGCGACTGTTCCTCATAGCCTTCATCATTTTCAAGAGAAACTTAAAAAGCCTGGAGATACCAGGTGTCCACCTCTGTCTGTATTCTGACATGATAGGATTATTCATCTTAGAAAACAGTCGGTGGTAGAAAAACAGACTGAACATTTTGTGCCTTGTTACTACTTGAATGCATTGTACCGTGCTCCCTTGCTATTTCTAGATGACTTCCTGTTCTTTTTTGGTGACTTTGCCTCATTTTTCTGGTACATGGAGCTGACTCCAAGGCTTAGACCTGGATCCTGCAAAACTTAACTTCTGATGGAAAAAAAACCCTGGGGAAAGCTTTTGTAAGATCAGAGCATTTGCCCTCTTTAAAGGGTGGGGGGTGACTTTCCTCAGCCTCAAAGTCAAGATCTTTTCCAAGAACGGTGAGGAAAAATCTGCACACAGAGGGGTTGGTAGTGTCAGCAAATGCAGATAGCAGCTTGGACTCTTGTAAGTCTCATCTCTCGGTCAAAGAAGTCATCATGTAGCAGGCTGGGTTAACTTGGGCATCTTCCTACCTAGCATTGGTGGTTTCTGGACTGAAGCTGGATTGCTCAGCCAGGAAGATTGTCTGCCTTGGTCCTTACAGACCTACTTTAAACCTGGTAAAAGAAGCACGTTTCCTTTTGTCGTCTTCTGAGGTGGGCCACGGTTTGTAGGCTGGAAGGAGCAGAATGAGAACGCCAGATTTTTCCAGGTTTGAGATGCAAAGACCTCAGTCAAAAGTGAAGTCACAGATCTCGCTGCAGCCAGTGGATGTGCTGGCATTTGTCCTGTGAATCCCTGTACCGGTGTCCATGGAGTCTGCTGGTACAGCTAGCCTTGTCCTCCTTGCACCATTGCTCAAGTGTCTTTGCTCTGGGGCTTCACAGCTTTCCAGCAGAATACAGAGGTTTTCTGACCCATCAGCGCTGGGAGATGAAAAACCTGTTGCCCCCTGAGCTCGGCTGCTCCGTGTTCCTTTGGTGAAGCCAAAGAAGAGGCATTCACCCAGTCCATTTTCATGTTACTTAATCTCCTGAAGTTGAAGTTAAATTGGGCTGACATTTGGGTGTTCTGAAGGCTGAATGTCTGATGTAAGTGGCAGAAACGGCAGAGTTCACTGGCTGACAAACAGATACAGGATCCTTTTTTTTGGTAGCACATGCTTACTTTTTCTGTGGAGTCCAAACAGCTTTTGAAGTGGTGAAATTTCTGTTCTTTCATCCCTTATAGCATGAGTTTGTCTCCCAGTAGAATGTGTGTAGGGCACAGTGGGGGGTTTTTTTGGTGTGTTTTGTTGGTTTTTTTTTTTTAAAGCTAGAAGACTTATGGTCTCTTCAATTTGGAATTTCAAAATAACCAGCAGAAGAAGGAATAGCTTGCAGCTCACACCTCTGACTTTCCAACTCCAATTTTATCTTATTTTTGAACTAGATAAAATGTATTGGAAGTAGTCAAAGAGAACATACAGAGAATCAGGGCAGGAGTAAAGAAATACCCAAGTGAATCCTGCTGTTACACCAGGAATATTGACCTGTTAATAGACACCATCACCGATAAATTAACAGTCATAAACTTGTAAGTCCTATTGCTGCATATGGTCTCTTAACAAAATTCAGCTGTTGTATGGGAGAATGAAGTTGCATTTAAAACATAAATCATGTTGTGAATAACTTCACTCATGTACACACCATAGGAACAACGTTGTTGGATTAATCTCCGTGTTTAAGTTTCCTGTTTAGCTAGTGGAGGTGTGTAAAAATGATAAATACTTGGTATTTACGTTGTCGGCATGTTACCTTTAAAAACGATGCTTCTGCTGCACTCACGCAAGCATCAGATGATGTTGAACATTCATTTTTAGCATGCAGCCTTCGGGCACCGCAGGTGCTGGGGCTGTCACTGCCTCGTGTCAGGCGGCGAGCAGCACTTTGCAGTCCGCTTCGCCGCTGCTTCGGGCTTTTGAGAAGCCCGGCAGGAGCACTCTGGTGAGGTGTCTCATCCCTGCCAGCTTTCTGGTTCAGTCGCTTTTTCTTTGCGCAGGTGATCGGGAATGGTGGATCAGGAGATACAGCCACGCTCCTCCTTTTCTTTATTCATATTTCCATCTGAAATGACCAAAACCCAGTGGTGGCTCCTCTAGCTGCTTCCATTACAGGATCTCTTTGTCCTACATATCTGCTCCTGATACTGATCTTAGCATAACATTCCCATTCCAGCTCCTCTGCTCCCTCTCCCCCGAAACAGGTGACAGAGGACATAATTACTCTGTCGAGGACCGAGTATGGCATGGCAAAATCTCATTTAGCATTAAACATCTAGGGCTCCTTCCTTTACAGGGCAATTTATATGGTTCTTTGATTTACAGAGATTCCTTATTGCCATCCGTGGTGGGATGGATGTTCCCCGCTCCTGGTGCAAGGCGTACGGATTTGTCCTCCCCTTCAATAATAAGTGTGTAAAGCACAGCAGAGGCAAATGCAAAGGAGTTTTCCTCACCTTCAGAGGGGAAAATGGGAGAAGGAACTGAACGCGCTGGATACTACAAATGGAGCTCACTGCTTTCTAGAAAGGGTCTCAGAAACTCTGCTTCTGGAGAAAGGGTAAAGACTAGACCGGAGTGGCAGTCAGGGAGCAAAAGGCACGTACAAATGCATTCCCAGCACTGTGCCTTTGCAGATATTCAGGGCTTAGAGGGACGAAGCTGCCGTGCAAGCTTTCAGCCTTTTAGGAGAGGTGAGCAGTAATGGGATGGGAAGGAAACTGGGATACAAAATTGTATATCCATATATAAGCTGCCAAACTAATAACGTGGGATCTTTTCACCTAGAGCTGGTGATCAGGGTACATAACCATCGTTCCCTTTCCTGGAGACATTTGAGCCTCATAAACTTGAACACCAGACATTCTCAGTAGGATATGTCTAACCAAGATCAGTCTCTTGCCCAGGAAGCTGTCGGCTAGGAAGGATTGTTTCCCTGCGTAGCGAAGACATGCTGGCCGTGGGAACTTTTGGCACGGGACTGCCTGCTGTCAGCCTGCCTGATAGCTGGAAGGGGGCACGCCGAATATACGTTCAGCTGCTGCTGTGTCCAAGAAAAGAGATGATAGATATTCGTTCTTCTGAGCTGTGCTTTCAGATTTTTGTGTCTTGGCTTCTGCTGAAAACCACAACTCCCCCCCTGCCCCGCCCCGTCTCTTAGTACAACTGATTAATTCTGACTAGCCTCCGGTGCTCCAGGAGATATCTGAAACACGCCGAGATGGAGCCAAGAGAGCAAATCCTGAAACGAGAGCCCCGGCCCGAGACTTCAGTAAACAGGATGGGGAGAACATGAAGCAGAGAGTCCGGCCAAAGGAATGGCCAGCGTTGAGATTGCTCTAAAATAACCCAATACAACAATTATCCCAGAAATCTGTTGACATCCGTGCTTTGCCTTCACCCATAGCTAATGATTTTTTGAGGGGTGATTTGATGTGTACATGTTTTGGTGAGTTCTTTCTTCATCATCACCTATGATTTTTCTTTATTTTCACATAATTTGAGCTCCAGATCCTTGTAAATACTTGATTTAACCCCCCAAAACTGTAGAATTTTGCCAAAGAGGGTGGCAGATGATTTGCCTTAAAAACACTATTTGTACCAAAACCCCAGCGTTGTGGCCTGCTAGGTGAGAGGACAATTGCGTGAAGCTTCCGAAAGCGTTTACTGTGTCATGCCTTAACTCAGCCTGAAAGAGTACAAGTTCAGGGCGTGCTGAGAAGATCTGCTTTGGGTTTTTTTTTTGGTCTTGTCTAGCATTAAGTTGTCTGCTTTGAAGCCAGTATTTAACTTGTACATCCTTATAACTTCTTTGAAGCTATCGCCTCCGTCAAAAGGCCAACCTCTTCTTGTTCAGGGGTGGCAGGTGAAGGGACAAGGTCTCTGAGCTTGCCTGGAAGAAGTCCTCAGACTGCAATCTTATGACAGGCTGGACCGTGCCAGCATGACCTTGGTCTGAGATGGAAACCATGTGTATGTGTGAGGAGGAATGCTGACCTGTAGGTGGATGATCAGGCTACCTTTTCATCTGTGTTTCTTTCTAAGCTAGCTGCCTTGTGCTGGGAGGAAGTAGGAATTGCCTGCAAATTGCCAGCATAAGTGCTCAGGGTGACATCCCACCACGCTGGAGCACCTTCAGTAGATTACCTCAGGCATAGATCGAGATGCAAGTTAGGAGTTGGACACAACGCTAAGCTACTTTGGATCCCAGGAAATGTTTATCGGCAATAAGTACGCCAACTGTTGTTCACCCAGACGTGCATGTGTGATTATCTGCATGAGTAAGGGTGAGCTGTCTGGGTACAGATAGTTTTACGCTGCTTTCCACTAATTACAGTAAGCTATTCAAAATACATATTATAAAAACCTAGGAGCCATAGTCTAAGCTTCAAAACCTCTCCTGCTTTGCAGATTTTTATCAGTTTTACCACGGCATGTGAAGTAAATGACAGAAGCACCTTTAAAATGATGGTTGTATGGGAAGGAAGAAGCAGAGGAGCGTGGGCAGAGAGCAGTGCCTGGCTTCTGGGGGAAGAATAAGGTAGTGTCTGCAAGGTACCGGGATGCAGGAAGGACCCACATTCTTGCTACTCATCTAGCAAATTAAGGAGTGGCTCTGCAAGTCTAATGCAACATGTCTCCGTGAAATACATCCTCGTTCTCTCTGGTCAATGGGATCTTTTCTGTCAGCACCATGCGCTTCCCAGGAGGGCACGGGCTGGCTTCTGGGCTCAGGCTGCTGGAAGATTTTGGAGCGCTACCTTTCCACTTCTGTTGTAACGACTAAAGGAAACCGTTTTACCTCCACTTTGCTTAAAAAGAGGTTTCTTTGTGCAGTGGAAGTTGACAGTGCGCTTACTGATAAGGTGTCAGTCCCCGTTCTAGGTAGACATGCTCGAGAACTGAAGACAACTGAGGAATGTGATGGCAAAATCCACTGCACCGCTGAGTCCTCACGGCTAGCTGACAGTTGATAAATACCTGGAAATGCTCTACATTCTCCTTATTACATTTATTAATATTAATATATGCTAAAGGAGCACCAGCAACACTAACTACAGGTACAGTTGAACATTTGTGCAGTTTTCATAAACAGTGGAAGCAGTGACATTAAACATATGCAGGAATCCCCATAGTTATAAATATTTACAAATACTTACTTTGGCAAGAGCACCTAATTCAGATGTTCCTAGCTGCACCCCCTAATACAGTGTGCATGTCTGTCACACGGTATGCTCCTCAAATTGATGGTTGAATTAGTCTGAATGCAAGGGATTTCCCTTGGCGTATCCCTTTGTATTTCACAAATATTTAAATTTCATTACAGTTGGGGGAAAAAACACGCCGCTCCAGCTACGCGCAATTAACACACGGGCGTTGCGGAGTCGGTGTTGATTCATTTGCCAGCAAGAGAGATCTAACGTATTATGTGGTACGTGAGCACGATCTCGCTCGGTAATTAATAATCCTGATCAGAGCCACCTAAGCGTCTCATGGTATGCCGTGAATTGCAGCTCAAGAGATGCTTATGAATTCCTAACTCGGACACTTTCCAAAAGGCCCGAGCGTGGGAGATTGTGTCCCACTGAAACGCAGCTCTGGAACATTTTGCCTTTAGACATCAGTAGGCTTTTTTTTTTTCCACTGAGATAGTCAAGGGAAGGTTAAATGCCAGACCAAGCCCACAACGTGTGGGTATTACCTTGGCAGAAGTTGTTCAGTGCGTGGCGCGGGAGGGGTGTAAGACCTCGCTGCAGTTGACCACACACAGGTCTGAATGCTCGCTACCTGTTAAAATTTTGCCTCGATTGCTTTAACTGAAGCAGAAGGTCATATTTTTCTGAAGTTTCAGTTCATTTTGTGCATGGGACAGCTTTTTGTATGTTACCAGATTTCCTGCTCCTCCTGTTAGTCAGTTGGTGGTGGGTTCTCTTGCTGCTTATGGGTCTTTTTTCACAAAGCATCAGCAGAAAAAAACATTTTTAGATAAGAAAATTAAATTGTAAGCCCCCCAAAATATAAAATTGGGGCACAGTATAGCATGAAGCGAGTTTTAAAGCTTATGGTTTTAAAGCTAAGAAGGGCCTTTTTGCACAGAAAACTGTGATTTAATGTGATAGTTATATTCCCTCTGGCTCTAACATAACAAGATGGGTATCCGTAGCAGCAAGGACGAGCAATGCACGCCTCACCTTGGGTCAGCACCCCAAACCCTTATCCAAGGTCCTTGGAGCGGTTGTGAGACCTGGATGCAGACTGTGCGGCAGGATCGCCTGAGCTGGTAAAGGCGCTGGCGACGCGTTTTGCTGAGCCTGCACCATATATTTCCTGTCAAATACTGTCTGTGTGGTTTGTTTTCGGCCCTAAGTGTGGAGAAATATTCATGCTGTAAGAAGACGTCGCAGTTCAGACAGAGCACTCGAATGGGTTTTCTTTAGTCCTTTTCTGAGGCTACGACAGACACCAACAAAGTGATTTCTTTTTGCTTTTCATGGATACGATTGGAGAGGTTGCTTCGTTTTTTGGGGTTTTTTTCTTTTAATTTTTATTTTTCCAACTTTGAAAAGATTTGAAAACTATATTAAGAATAGGCTTTGTAGAAACTGAGGTCAAAATCAGCGGAAACAATACATCTCTAATGAAACTTCTATAAGCTATCCAGATACAAATTGGTCTTTTCATTTACATTTCACTACAGATGTCAATGAAAGCACAGTTCCTTCTAAAGCATCCTAATGTATGTAAACCATTGCAGGAAGCATAGCGTGCAAAGCCTAGGAGACTGCAGATGGAGAGAAAAGGCTCCTGATTTCATAAAAATAACAAAACCTGTTTTAACATATTGTGCATTAAATATTGTTCATTTGCATACTTTCTATGGCTAGGTTATAAAAGCCCACCATGTGGTGGACTTGTTGGAAGTCTGAAAAGATACTCTTTCTCCAAATGGAGATGTGTTAGTGGAAGCTGCTGCTTAATTATAAAACAAAAATAACTAGTTTTCTCTAGGTTTTTTTGTTTTTTCCTTTTGTCGGTTTTTAGAGTCTGGGGTTTTTTGTTGTTTACATAAAATTCAATAGAATTAGGAAAGGAAACATAGGTGCAATCACCGCAAATTCTGCTAACTGGGGTTCGGTGTTTTACAACAGTCTGCCTGCTTGGAACCGGCAGCAGCAGGGACTCCTTCATCAAGAGTTTCCAGCAGATAGCCAGGCAGATTGTAAAGTACCTCTTACATTAATTTTTTTGCATCTTTATATAGCATTGTATAATTTTAGGTGTACCGTATATAGTGTATCCACGGCTGAAACATTGGATAGTACAAATGTACAGTACCACAAATTAAAATAAGAAATTGCTGTCAAAAGCGTAAATAGAAAAACGTGCAAAAGGAGAACGCAAAATCAGTGTACGTGGGGTGGGAGTCCTGTGTACACACGTGCTGTCAGGGTTTGGAGAAGGATGGAGTGAGACATGTTTTTGGAGGGAGCAGGTTCCCCCTCTTAATAGCCACGGCTTGGCCGGGTCCCGTTCCACGTAGAGGATTTTGTGACCCTGCAGCGGTGGGTGGTATCTGAGCACAGGCACCCATTAAATCCAGCCTTGGAGAAGCCTCATCTATCGCCAGAGCGGTAAGGGTTTTGAAGGTTAAGGTTGCCAGCTTAAAATCAATCTGCTAGTTTATAAGCTGCCAACGTAAAGAGTGCGGGGCGGGCGTAAGGCGATCGGGGCGGCGGGGAGCCGGCGTGCTCCTGCGTTCAGGGGGGTTTGCAAGCGTAATCGGAGCAGCACGAGTAGTTGGCTTTAGCATGTATCTTGCTGGAGAGGGTGCAAATGAAACTGGGAGGTGGTAAATCTTAGTTTGAGCTTTTTTTTAAGAAAAAGCAATTTTCAGTGGAACTCAAGGGAGAAGCTCTGTGCCAGGGGAAGCGCCTTTTGCAAGCCCCATGGAGATCCATTCACACCTAGGCAAGCTGCAAGCTGCTGAGACTTGTCATTTGTCATCTGCTTTTCCACAGCCCGGCTTGCTCCTGGCTGGCTGTCAAGACACGGGGTGTTCTCTGAGCACTGACAGGTACCGCCCCAGGGCCCAGCGGATCAAACCGCCGCCTCCAATCCCTCGGGGAATCCCCCCGGACCCCAAAAGGATGCTCTGGGCTGGGGAGATCCACCTCATGTTTCCCAAGAGGTTGGTGTGTCCACGCATATCTTCCAGGTGCTGGGATTTGGAAACCCAAGGGGGGACTTGCACAGTGGACGGGGGCAGGAACCTTTGGTGCTTCAAGTCTTGAACATCCCATTTGATGAAAGCTTTGCAAATCTTGACCTTAATTAGGCAGCCTGTGTCTCAGTTTTTCCCATGACTATGTGAGTCGAGAGGGCTGGGGTAAATCCTTCCTTGAGAGATTATTGGAATTTTTTTTAATACTGAATCAGTTCTTTTATAATTAGCCTCAGAAATGGGTGGTGATCATGCCCACAAGGCAGCTAGTGCTTTTGCATTTAGCTTGGGGTGTCAGGTTTGCAGGGCAGATGGGAAGTGACCAGCGTTTGATGACGTTAAAAAGAGATAGTTGTCCCAGTCCATGGGAACTCCTCTATATACACAGAGAGAGGGAAGGACTGTTAGGGAAATAAGAGTGCAAAGTCATATAATTAAAGGCTTATTCAAAAAATTATACACGCAAGGGACCTGAACTGGTCTTGCAAAGCCCGCCTTGATGATGGCGTATTTTGCTGTGAGCGCCTGACTTGGTGAGCTCAACAGTATTCCCTCAGCATAGGGTTTGTATGTGGTGAACGTACGAGTATTCGTAATTAAAGCATCCTAATGGGGTTTTCCTTGGAACAGATGAAGGAGAGAAAAATGAAGGTCCAGCTGGAGCAGTGGTTTGCACTGTCTCGGCCCAGGATCCGGGCACCAGGCTCCGGCAGGGCAGTGGTGGCAGCAGACAGCTCGTGGAGCAGAAGCGGGGGACCCAGCTGCACCCTTTGCCAGCAGCAAAGTGGTTGGGGAAGCGCCTATTTGGGCGGAAGCTTTTTGTCGCTTTCTCAAATTAGGTGCTTTCTGAACAGGATGCCTGTGCTTGTAAACAGACGGTGCCCTGAAGCCTGGAGCATGTAGTGCCTATGGTTTAGCATAAGTGCTGTCCTGAACTAGAAATGGGGTTGCACGAAGTGACTGTGAGTCTTAGTGCAGGAGCCTCTAGACAAGAAAAATGCCATTTTTCCTATTGCTATGAACTAAGCAACGTTATTGTCACCTGATAGCAGCTTCTGGTTTAGCACTGGGAAGTCTGACTGTTAATTTGCTCTTTTTCCCCTCGTCCCTTCTCCGCAGCAGCAGCAGGAGATGCTGGCAATGAAGCATCAGCAGGAGCTGTTGGAGCACCAGAGGAAGTTGGAGCAGCACCGACAGGAGCAGGAGCTGGAGAAGCAGCACCGAGAGCAGAAACTTCAGCAGCTAAAAAACAAAGAGAAAGGAAAAGAGAGTAAGTAGCGAAAGCGCACTTGTTTCAGTGATGACAGGTAGAGCAGATGAATGAAAGCCATAAAGCAGCTTTATAAAGCTGGAGAAACCTTCATGATAGCCTCTCTACAGAGCTCGGCTGCACAGGGAGCTTATGTAAACTGTTAGGAGGTATTGAGGGTGAGAGAGAGATTTAGTTCTATGCTTTATCTTCATTTTTGTCTTACTAAATGCCATTTTAGCGTTTTTCAAAAGGAAGCGTATCGTCTCTCTACTTGATTTAACATTTTTTGAAGTATTTTTGGCAGCGTTCCTAATGGAGGCAGAATATTAAGCCCATAAAATACACCAGATGCACACTGCATTTCTTCTACTTAATTTCACTCTTTTAAGATGTAGCCGAGTTCTCAGTTCTTAGCTTTAAAGTGTTTTCATTCAGAAAGTACTTCTTTCATGAGGTTACAGATTGTGGTTGGCTTTCCCACGTGTCATTATGCACTTCACGAGATTCAGTAAAATGATTATGGCCTGACAAATTCCCTTATCAAAGACACTTTGGTTGCTTGTTCGGGTTTCTTTTAGAAGTGAATGGGAGGACAAATACCTCACCAAGTTGTACTATCAACTCGTTAGGTCTTCATTTCAAAGGAAATAAAGAAGCCTGTGATGGTAGAAGCAGAGAGGGCTGAAGGGTACCAGGAGATGGGGTGCTGTCTGGGGACCAGGAACAAGATAAAGCTCCAAGAAGAATTCTTCTAGTAGGAAAGGACTGGGGTCTAGGAGTCTAAAGAAAATTATCTGAAGGTTGAATTCCCCATTCCCTGCATGTGCATCTTGCAATGGCAGAGTTTAGGCTGCAGCCAAAATGAGGGAATGCACAGACCTACCCCAATACCTTCGCAAAGCAGATCGTAGGAGGTCCAGCGTGTCTGTGTGTGTTTGGTTTGGGTTTCGCTCATTTTAAGGAGCGAAAGGTCTTTTAGGAGAAAGACCAAAGGATCAGAATGTACTTAAAAGCAGCAGTTTAACATTCAGGAGTGAGGAAAGGTGATGATAATGCAGGTTGCCTACTCTGGTGCCCAGTTGGCTGCCACATGCAATGCTTTCCGTTGTCCTCCGGCTTCTTTGTGTTATTTTCCGAAGTAAAGGCAGGCGGTTCGAACTGGATGAAAGCTAGAAGCATTTCCGCTTCACCCTGCTGTTCTCATCAACTGTTAATATTGTGTCAATGTTTTGCTGAGCCTCTCTGCGAAATTGATATCTGGCTATTTACGTGAAAGTAATTTGCAAATAAATAAAAATGCCTGAATCTCTGTAAAATGGCAAAATCATCGAAGCACCTTTTGGATGAAACACATAGGTGTAGTGGAAAAAAACAGAATTTGGGGATGTTAAGTTGAAGATCCTGTTCCCATGGCTACAGTTTTATTTTTAAATTACTTTTTTATTTAAGAAGTACTATGGTGTATAATCATTATAGCACTTCAGCTCTTAAGAATACTTAAGTTATTTTTCTCACATCAGAAAATTTTGCTAAGCGCAACACAGCTAAAATTGTCCTGATCTGAAATATGAAGCGTGCGTAATAGATGTAGAGTAGAGTTTATTCTTCCTCCTTCTTCCATCACTGTAAGCCAAAATATATTATTTTGTACCTTTTAGAAGGCAAATCACAAATTGGTTTAGATTAACATAATATCAGCTCCTTGTGTTCTCATCTCGGGAGCCTTAACCTGTCCCTCATGAGCTGATATCTGCCATCATAAAGCTTTTGATCAAAAGCATGACTTCCACGAAAGGAGGGAAAATGTGTATGAAAGGAAAGGTGGTTTTTGCGCAGGATAAGGAGCGATAGTTGGTCGTCCTGTCTTTCCACTGTTAGGATTGAACCTAGAACCGGTCCTGTGCATCGGTGTTCCCGGACACTTCTGGGCATGGACCGTTCAAGCCCTTGCTGCTTGGCAGCGTTGGTCTGTGGCTTGTCTTGGACTTTCTCCTACAAGTTGGCCAGCTGTGACCAGCTCACGCTATCATCAAGGGTTTTCTCCTGTTAATTTCCATTTGTTCTGCTCCTCTGCTCTTGCGTTGTGCAGCCTCCTCCTTCCGCAAGAGCCTGGTCCTGCTTCTGCCCTCCCTTATTCTCTTCCCACTACCCCTGCCTTATCCTATATTCGGATGCTGTTTGATCCTGGGACAATATGTAACTTGTTTTTGTCTCTGCGGTAGTAACCTGGCTCAGTCTTTTGGCTCTTTAGAGCCATCCTGTCTGCAGTACTTTGCTCACTGTGGCTCTCTCCTGTTTGCAGTCTTATCAGTTGATCTGGTCTTTGCTCCCTGTTCCTCTTAAACACTCAGGCCCTCCAGAATGAATAGGCCAGCTCACAGCTTGGTTTTCCCCGCCGTGCACAGCTGCTCCCCCAGCCAGGGCTTCTGCATGGGTCTTGCTCTCCAGTTCCTTCTCTCTCATCCTCCTTTTACTCTGCCGCGCCTTTTGCTTCCATTGGGGTTGAGTGTCTTGCTTCCTGCCTGTGGACTTATTCCATACGTATGGGCTTTTAGTGTCTGACTTCTGCTCTTGTCCTCTTTGCTTATACCCCTGCATGCTGTATACTATCGCGTATGTGACAGGTTGTCCCTTTCTGCCTTTGGAGTCCTCTTTAACTTCTTTACTGGATGTTGTGCAGTGCTTCTGCCTGTAACAATGTGACTGGGTCCAAAAATCGCTCAGTATGGTATATGAAAAGTGAGTTAGATGGGTTTTTGGTTTTTTTTTTCTTTCGATCATTCAATTCAAGGGTCAAAAGCTTAGCAATGGTCAGAAGGTCTTGTGTGACAGCTTGGTCCGTGGCTCCGGTGTTGCCCAGGGAAGGGGAAGCCTACACGCTTGTATCTTGTTAGGCATATTTGGGGCCTTTCAGCTTCTAATTAAGGAGGAAGACATGCCAGGGGAGCTTTTGTAAACCTCAAGATCCAAAAATGTTTAGCTTCAAGTCTTCTAAATAATGTCAGATTTATCCAAAACTGACAGAATACAGCCATGTTTGATTATTTTAAAGATGCTAATAGATTAAAGATGACACTTTTCGGATAGAGAAGGCCTTTCAGCATGAATTTGTCACCTATTCTGGTCTAGCCATGTGGCTTGCTACACTCATATGAATTTATCTCCAGCTCCTCAGTTGAACTTCCCGTTGGGCTACACACCAAACCTATGTTTGTAGAGCTAGTGAGAAATGCAGGGCTCCAAAAAGGTGAATTTTCAAGCTTTTTAATGTGTCTTCAGTGGTTGAACAGTATTACATCTTCAGGCAGTGCTTTATAGAAATATTGCAGTTTTCTTCTCTTGTGGAGGTAAAAAAATTGTTTCCCCAGTCTGTCAAATGTCATTGTTGAGTAGGATCCAGGAGACAAAAGATCACCCTGTCGTATTTTAAGTTTTTAATCCCAGTAGAGCAGACAGTTTTCCTGGCCTTTTCATTTTCTTGTAGCCCAGTTATTTTCCTTTGGAATTCTTGCTTTATGCCGTGGTATAGATGAACCATCATTTTCCACATGTTCTGCTTGCCAAACTTTCTATGCATTACTCCATCAGGAACTCTGCCTGCGAATCTGTTCTGTCAACCAAATGATAATTTTAATCCATCATCGCAGCAAAACAGACTGGTCTCTATTGTAGAGGAAATAATGATTAGAAATTACACAGTTGACATTTTAGCTCTACGCTACAAAATTACTGACTTTCTTCTTTAAATGTTAGATTTTCTATTTGAAGAAATAGATTGCACACTTGTAAATGAATTGGAATATTATGTAGGTCTTATTGTACACAGATACTTTTGAACAAAGAGGTCCCTATTTACAAGAGTTTTCAAGACAAAATCTACATATGAGACATTCGTCTCATTCCCCTTCTGCTTGCAGATGTGACATTTAAAAACTTGAGTGTACACAAGACCCTTTTTCTTAAATACCTTTGATTAAAGGAAAGCTGGAATACCTAGTACAAGTGCTTTATTCTAAGTGTACTTTTATGCAAGTGTAAAAATCCTCTTCAGAAATCTTTTGTAGTGAAATGATAAATCTCTGATTAAATCTCTGTTTTCAAACATAAGTTGTGATTATATGCAAAGCTAAAGGCAAAAAAAAAAAAAAAAGAGGAGAGCTTCTTACTGGAGATGCTTTGTTCTTTTCTCTTTGAAGGAAAAGTTCTTCCTTTGGACTGGAAATCAAAGATTTAATTCTGAATCTTTTTAGAAATTTAACTTCTTTAAAGTATGTGAAGTGATTAAATACCCTTTTTTATTTCTGACTTTTCAGGTGCAGTGGCAAGCACAGAAGTAAAGATGAAATTACAAGAATTTGTCTTAAATAAGAAGAAGGCATTGGCACACCGGAATCTCAACCACTGTATATCCAGTGATCCCCGCTTCTGGTATGGGTAAGTGGTACTGGGCTTATCTTTATGATTCAGCCGGTGCCACCTTTTTTCACAATTGCTGGAGATGTGGGGAATAAACCTGATGTGTTTACTGGGTGAACCAGAACAGTGATAGAACCGGGGTTTGATTTTGCTGTATGTTACCAAAATGCATTTTTCAGAGGGTTTCAGCGTGGATAATTTTCATACCTTATGTGATGGTCACAGTATTTTTGTGAGCAGAGGTCTTTGCTGTCATCTTTAATCCACAATTATTCAGACTTGCCAGTTCTACCATCAGGGTCAACCTTTTTAAGTTCTCTAGCTTTTCACCCAGGATTTCGTCCTGCCAGGTGTTATAAACCTTGAACTTTGGTAAAATGGGGAAATTACTTTTTATGTTTAGTGAATTGCAACTCAGGAAAGTTGAGCTAGCATTACATTTTTAAAGCCCTTAATGCTTACTGCTCATCTTAATCTGTTGAAGTTGGAAGATTGGTTTACTTGGCTCTTCTCTGTAAACTGCTGGAAAAATCAAGTGTGTCCTGTCTGTCTGCGCTTCTAGTCGCAATTGCCCCAACATCTACGTTTTCAACTGAAAATTTTCAACTGTTGATCTCCAAGAAAACCCAAATGTCACGTGGGGTGAGAAGGTAACAGCTGATGTTATAATGACATGGGAACAAAGAGTGACTTCTTCCATTAGTTCAAATGCACCAAATAACAAATATAAATGATGGCATTATTAACAAGGTACAAGTTTCAGTTCCAGAAATTCTCTTCTTCATTGTGTAAAAGAAAATTAGAAAATTGAGATGATTTGAAAACTTCCACTACCATAACATTATTAATATCTATATTGCAAAAGGAAAAGAAAAAAAAAGAAGAATGTTTCGGGTGTTGTCTTTAAAGACCATAAAATTCATGAAATTTTGAATGACAAAAGTCAAGGAAATTTTGCCGTGAAATCTGTGTTCAAGCCGAGTGTCTGACAGTATTTGAAGTCTTAAGAAATTAACATGTATACAGGGATGATGAGGTCATAGCCAGAACATGTTTCCAAATTCAAGAAACTAAGCTGAAATTAAATTTGAAAGATATCCCAGCTTTGAGCCAGTACAGAAATGCTAAAG
Organism: Ciconia boyciana; assembly: GCF_034638445.1. Classification (NCBI taxonomy): domain Eukaryota; kingdom Metazoa; phylum Chordata; class Aves; order Ciconiiformes; family Ciconiidae; genus Ciconia; species Ciconia boyciana. Next base: position 43,526,195 of record NC_132943.1, on the reverse strand, counting down.
TGTAGTTGGCAGAAAAATTCAAACATTATTCCAGTGGGGTGAGATTGAGCAGTTTTAATACATCTCTGAAAATCTAATCTGAGACTTGAAAATTGTATGGTTATGACACTGGTTAAAGTAGTGAAATGTTGTTAGTTTACGCAAAGATTATATTTAAGGCCCGCTAGGTCGGTATCAAGGACAGCAGAAGAAACAGGAGAAACTGAATTTCAGTCAAGACAACATAAATATCTTTCTTAGATAATTGATTTTCCACTGTTCTTAATTGAGACTCACCAAGAAATTTGGGGATTTTATTAAAGGTGGTGGAAGACTCTCTGAGCCACTATGTTCTCCATTTTTTTTCCAGTTGGTTAAAATGCCTGTTAATGCAAGAGTGGTATAAAGTCAATGAGAATTAAGGATAGTAAAGAAGTGCTTTCTTCCAAAACCTTTGATCCTTTGGCCCTAGAGAAACTGGCACAGAATTGCCATCACAGGTGAATTTAGAATAATGAAAAATAAATTTGGGAGTGATTCGAATTCCTTATGTTTTGCCTAGTTTTCAATTAACTGCTTTTTCACCGAGAATCCAGCGCTCAGAGATGAATCGAAGAGCAGCGGTCTGTAATACCATACATGTTACAGGGCCAGGGGTAAGGCGGGAGCTTATTTAGCCAAGTCGTGTTTAAGGTTTCAGTACGTTTCCTGCTTTGTTTTAAGCTCTTGCTGAGAACTTTCTAAGCACCAATATATTGTTTAGGTTTATTGCGGCATATGTTAATCAAAACATCCCTTTCCTATGATGCTCCAGGGATGCCCGCAGGCAGGGACAAGGTACACACTGTTGCGCAAGGGGCCATCCTTCTTCTTCTTCTGGATTTAACGGGCTTGCCGTCCCCTCATCTTCCCTCCATCTGTTTCGTGGTGGGGAGAGGATCAGTGTTTTGGTTTCTAACACAAGATGTGAAGAGGGGAGAGCGAGCCTCGGAGGCCTCACGGATCTTTCTAAGGGTCTGTCTCGGTGATAAGTTGCAGGCAGGCATGAGCTCGTTCTGCTCAGCCTTTGAGGAGGGCAGATGGCAGCAGGGCTGCGTGACAGTGGTGTCTTATCTTGCGGTGGAGGATTTTTAAATGCACCCTTCAGTTGTTAAGGCAGAAGCTGAAGATTTTTACTTTCCATTCTATTTAAAAAATATTTTTTTAAAAAAAGAGAAAAACCTTTAAATTAATTACTTATTAGTATTTATTTATATGGTATCTCATAGGTTACCAGTTCAGTTGTAGAGATATTTATGTACGCACATACTTCTAATGTGATTCAATTGGATGGTGTTTGGATTTAACACACGCAAACGAGGCTTGCAGAAGATAGACTCGATGCTCCTACTGTGAGCAGGCAAGCCAATTAAGTGGTAACAGATGCTGAAATAGTCTTTTAAATGACACGCCTGCTTTTAAGCACTTCCTTTGGTCTTATTAATGTTTGTGAATTCCATTTTTGAAAAATTGAAAGCATTACTTGGAGAAAAACAGATCTCCTAAGGGTATTGAACACCACGACGGTTCTACATCAACGGCTGTGACATGAAATATCTTCCACTGACATGTGAAATAGCTGTCATTCCCCTGGCCCTTTGGACCAGGCTTCGGTTGTCCACTGAGGTGTCCAGACGCTTTTGCCTTCAGTATCTTGTATCTGTCTGAAATTCGTTCAGCACTGTCGGTTGCTGGTGCAACGTTGAATGTTTATAGTCAGTGAATATTTTCTAATTAATCACCGATGTTAAAGGGCATTGTCACACACGCACGTGGGGATCAACCCTTGAGATGAAAAGGGACCAGTTTTAGAATTTTTGCAGAGTATAGTCGTAGTCCAGAGGATCTACTAAATGAAAGAAAGAAACTTGGTAATGCTCAGTAACGTTTCTTGGAGGCTTTCACAGAGGTCTCACTCAGTCTTCAGCTCTATGGTATTCAAGCCACTTTGTAAACTCTGTTTAACATATACAGCTCCAGTCTGTATGTAATTGTTTAAAATAGCTTTGTGGACTATAATTTTCGGATTACGTTGATGGTAGGCAACAACAGAAGAGGTTCTCTTGAATTTCATTGTCAGACTGTTCCTCCCGTGGATTCTGAACCCGCTGGACAGCCCTGCTCCCAGGAGGTTTTGCTCTTCAAGATACTTAACATAAGTAAGAGTGGCTTAGCAGGAACACAGACAGAGCACCTCGGGCTTAGCAAACAGGGCTATTATTTCCCTAGGATGTTGTCAGAAATGCACTTGGGAAGTAGCCACTCGATGTGGTAGCAATCATGAAAGGGAGTTTAACTGAGTATTTGCATGGTAAGGAGGTAGAGAGATATAATTACACACTAAGTTCTTCCAATGTACATAGGTGCCTGCAGTCTCTGTACACAAAACATTCTAGCACAGATACATATGTTTGAGTATCTATTCAGTTTACATTGCGTGACTATGTTTGAAGTATCATGTGCTTTGCTGTGCGCATGGGTTTTTGAAGGACCTCAGAGCTCAAAGAACAGGGGATGTGTTATGCGAAGGTATGTGCTTTCAGGAATGCCTGCACACTCGATGTAGTATACAATTTCATCCCTTTCAAGACCTCTGAAATTCTTGAACGGGCACGCAGACCAGTGCATTTTGCTCGAAGCAGCGTAGGGTGTTGGATCCCAGTCCTCGAGCGATATAATGTATTCCTGTTTGCAGAGTTAAATATCTGTCATTCAGCAACTCCAAAGCACATCTAAACAGGCCCTTTGAGTTCCTGCGCATTCCCTAACAAAGTTCCCTGAAAATAGCCTCAATGTACATGATTGTGCAGCTTAAGTCATGATTTAAAAAAAAAAAAAAAAGAGAAAGAAAAAGTCTATTGCTTGTATAGGCAAGAGCAAAAAATGCCATTGTGTGACGTGGTGGGTTTGAGGGCTCTTGGCTTGCAGCGTCCCGGCTTCCTGTTTGTGAAACATCTCTCTGTGCTGCCTTCCCATGGTATGAGCAGATCGGGCAGAGAAAGCGACTTCTGTTTTCAGGAGGGATTCAAATATTTTTCAGTTTGGTTCTGTTTTGATTTCAGGTGATGATTAAACTGTGCGTGCATGTGGGCATTTATTGGTGCGAATGTAAAAGAGTACACGATGTGCATGAATGCTAATGAAAAATACAACTGTGTAAGAGCCCGAAAAATTATTCTGCCTGTATGTACAGAGAAATTTGGAATATAAAGGGGGGAGGATTAGGAAACCACAGTGAATCATACCGCTTGGTAAGAGCTGTGGGTATAGAAAATTTTGATGTAGATGTTCAAATAAACTTTTCGGAGGTTTTTTGTAACGAAATCATGTAGAAAATTTGATGGATTTTCCTGATATTTCATTAGCCCCTTATTTTTTTGAAGGGTATAACTTGTAGTGGAATTGATGCTACTTATCTCACCAAACAGCCTACTTCTGATTTGAGCTTTCAAAATGTACTGCTCAAGGAATTGGATGAATTGGTGTAATTTTCAACTGGGGAATGGCTCGTTTTGGTTCCTTAAAGAACCTTTTCTAGGACAATATTTTTAACCAAGGTCCCCAAGAATGCCTGGTTATTAAGCAATGTAAAATTTCAAATCTTCGCTTCTTTTGGCGAAGTGCTCGCTTTCCGGTGTCCCATATTCTTTAGTATTTTGAAGAAGTAATACAGGGTTTAAATTCTGCTTATTTAAGCTTAAAATGTAAGGGGGGTTTTTCTGATAGCTGCGTGGCTGTCACCTGTGTTGCTAAACCAGTCATTCTGTTGATGTAGCTACTCTGCGAACATGCAGTCTGGAGACTTCCCAAAGTCTGTACTGATCGGGGTTGGTAGAGCTCCTGAGAAATGGCAAAGCTGGGCACAAGTCATTAAGTAGGAAAGATGCAGCCAACAAACTGGTAGGAGGCTTAGAAAACTCATTCGTTGTTTAATATCCTTAGCAAACAGACTGTAATTTACTTCCAGCAGCCTGCTCAAACAAAGCTATAAATTATCAGCTTCGAGAAGTTAATCTGGAAAGGCGTTGAGTACTTTGGCCCTATCTCTGCTAAGTACTTGGGTTGGGAGGCAGCGAAGTAAAAGGCAGAAGACCACCTATGCAGCATGGCTGCTGTTAGCCAGTTTAAACGTGTGGCACCTAATGTGCTTGTCCTTCGGTTTTGTTTCATCCTTAGACTTTGTCTACTATATCTGGGTTTCATTCAGTGAAGGGAAATTGTTCAGTTGTGCTGCAGTTGAGGGGAGTAACAACACCCATGCTTAGCTTCAAGAATACGGTTTAGCAAAACCCAGCCCAAGTACACGCTTAAAATTATACTCGTAGTTAAATACCTTCATGAGTTGACCCATGCTCAACAGGCTAATTCTTATACTGAAAATTAATCATACATTTAGTTACCTCCCTGTATATTAAACTTTAGTGTCTTTTTTTTACATGAGTGCCTAGAAGGAGAAAGCTAGTACCAAGATCTTTTCCTTTGCACTGTTCCCCACTAACGAAGTTAACAGACAAGGTGAAGCTGCACTCATTCCCTTTGTGTGTCACTGGTGTGAAGCTTCTCCCTTCTCTTTCTCTTTCCTTCTGTGCAGGAAGACACAGCACAGCTCTCTGGACCAGAGCTCCCCACCCCAAAGTGGCGTATCCAGCACCTACAATCATCCTGTACTGGGGATGTACGATTCCAAAGATGACTTCCCACTCAGAAAAACAGGTAGCGCTCACCTTGATTTTCTGTGTTGCCTACTGTCTTTGCTGTGGTCCTCTTATTATTATTATTATTTTTTTTTTTTTTTAAAAAAAAAAAGGTATGTTACCAAAAAGCTGTATTTCATGGGGTGATTTATTTAACAAGCACTCCATCCTGCTCCCCCTTCATCTGTCACTGTGCGCAGTGTTAGAGGGAGGCTGGAGTTGCTTTGGGTGTGCAGACATGCAAAGCTGCAGGCAGGAGACAGCGGAGTTGTGTGTCAAAGTTTGCGAGATGTTTTCACAAAGTCAAAGCTAATACAGAGATCTGGGTGTCTGAAGTCAAAGTATGTTTTGCTGAGTGAGAAAAGTACCAAGAAAAGTTCATTTCTTCTGGGATTTGCATTTTATATACAAGTTTATATTTAAAATAAATAAAAATGTTTCTGCCAGTCAAAGCATCGGGACTTCCTGCAAGGGTTTTGGTTCACACCTAGACAGTTATTTCTCAGTTAGGTTTTTCCCTGCACAGTGGCTAAGCAGGTCAGTTATTTCTCAGCTATACATTATGTAAACCAGGTTGTTTTGGTTGGCTGTGGTCCTCAGCTCCATATCGCATGCCTAAGCCAACACAGCCTCAGCTTCTAACCTGGCCAGCTCGTGATCCTCGGCTGCTTCCTTCGGGGAATAGCTGAGCTTCCACGAGCTCGTCCCGATTTGGGGAGCGATGCTGCTCGCGTGGATGGTGCGGACAGTGCTGTGTGTTGGAAATCACTTCAGAACAGGAAAAAAACTGTTCTGAAAAGATGGAGTGGAGGTAAGAGGAAAGCAGAGGCGTGATTGAACTTCATACCTTCTGCAGGTGCTGCCTAGCTGTTTTTCAGGTATGCTTTGCGGATCTTCAAAGATGAGCACCGGTACTCAAAAAGTGTGATGTCCTTGTGATAAGGCACGGTGATGGTGTGTTAACCAAATCTCCCTGTGGGTTTGCTACTGTCTTTGCTCAAATTGGCTGCCCTAAGTCAGTTCCCAAGAGCTGGCAGCCCCTCCATTTCCTTCTGGGAGGGATGTAGGTGTTCTCATGGCACTTCTCCTAATAGTTAGAAGAAGAGCGGTTCTTAGGTGTAGTGAATGTTTTAACACAATTCTCCTTACCTTTGTAAACTTGGGGTGTTTTTTCTTCTTTCACCATCTGATGAGAAAAAAATACACCTCCACACACACGCCTTGTGCCTCCTGCCTCCCAGTTCTGTGGATTTAAAGACCTTTTGGGGAACTTCTCATTCTGGACCATAGCACCTGGCTTGCTGGACAGATATGTGGATGGATTCCCATCTGCTGTGCAGTAGACTGTCTTCCCCCTCACTGGGTATGGTGGGTTGGGTGGCAAGTACCAAACACTTCAGCTGCACAAGGAGTCAATCAAAAATTGGCAAGCACTTTCCAGGATATGGGTGTTTTCCTGGGCATACCTTGTACCTTTGGTAGTGGTAGTTTTAACTGTGTCCTTTCTGGAGGACTCCAAAAGCAGAGCTTAGAAAACTGGATTTGCTGAAGGGTAGGGCATCCTCTAATCTCTGCTTCTAGATAATGAAAGACCAAACACCCCTTTAGGTGCAGTAGGTGCTGCTGCGTCATCAGTGCCTGGGACAGCTGAAGCGACGCTGTCTGGGTGTCGGGACTTTGCCTTTCGTAGGGGAGGTGAGCACTGATGGAGGACTGCCCTCAAAGGAGACTTCCTTCAGCTCTAAAGCCGGCGAAGCACAAAGATGTGCTTGGCATACAAGCCTACCTGGGAGGAGAAACGCAAGCTCGGGCTGCTAGCAGCCATTGCTGCCCTTCACTTCTCCTCTGCTGAAGGCTTTCAGGCTTGTCTGGGAAATTGCAGCGTTTTCATGCAGGGAAGCATCCCTTGGCACCATACCTATCTCTTAGGGCCTGTGGACAGCATGATTCCAAGAGATTTTTCGCTCTTTCCTATGCCTCGCGAAACCAGGTGATCCATTTCTGGTGTGTTAGCCATCCCCACAGCATAAATGGGCTTTGACGTGCTCCAGAACCTCCCTTGCTTTTCACTTCGGGGACCTTACTTGTCAGATTGAGGTTGAGGATCAGCCGCCCTTCTTGCTCCCGGTGTTACGGAAGGGGATTTCTGCAGGAGAGGGAAAGTGTCTGCACATCTCGCCCCTTTGCTGCTTCCCAGACTGAGCTCTCAATAAGACTCTGTCTGAATAAAAGCCCTGTCAGACAGGGTGAATTAAGGATGATAAATGTATCTAATCACATTATTAAAAATGGAAGCAACCAAAATCATTGTTCTTTTAAAACAGGAAGATGTTGAGCTGATTTTGTTTTTCCAGAACGCTGATGCTTGTTCTTTTTGGGCACCAGCATTAATCTGTTGGGGACTTGTCTGTGATACATCCGAGTTCACTTACAAGGTTCAGGGGATAATTTTTTTTGTTGTTGTTTTCTTTTATTTTCCTTTCAACGCGACAACACTTCAGTCTCTGGCACAGCGATATCCTGCACGAATCCTGTTGCCAAGAATGTTAAGTTGCTTGGAGAAGAAAGGCTCCTGAACAGTCTGGTGTAAACAAAAGGCAGGGAAGGCTGGAGCCCACCCTAAATAAAGTTCTTTATTACGGGTGAGCTTCTCAGATTTTTGGCACCAGGCAAAAATCTGGCTTTGTGTTTGTAATTTAAAACCGCCATATCATGTAGTCCAGTTTTATTAAATTTGATAAAATATTTGCAGTTCAAATAACAGAGTCCGTCACAATACAGTTCTGATTACCAGGGCTGGAGTCTGACCAACGTCATCGTTAGGGGTAGGGTGACTTAGGGGGCTGCGGGCAGGCAGTTTGAATGATCATTTCTTCTAGGGTGCGTTTCAGAGTTGGCAGTGTGTCCTGCATGTTGAGAAACTGTTCAGGAAGAATAAATATGTCATTGCGCTGGGTTTTAAAAATACTGCCGTTCTTTACTCTCTCTTATTTAAAGCATCGTGATGTGGTCACAGGTTATCCCTCTGTGCACACTTGGAGATAACTTGCTAGCCTAAATCTCGAGTGTGAATGTTGTGGGAGAGACCCAGTGAAGTGGCCACGCTCGCTTTGGTAGAAGTAGATGTGTGCATGAATAATGTCTTAAGAGTGCTTGAAAACGTTCAGCATGGGAAACAGTCAACGCTTGCAGCGTGCTCCTAATGCATCCTGTCCCCTGAAATCCTACCCTGTCTGATTTGTTTTACTAAATTATGTTCCAGTTTCTTGGCTGTTTGGTTTCTGCATGAAATTGTTTTCCTGTCAGGCTGCTGGCTGGTGCAGTTACTAATTGCTTGAATCCTCTTCTTAGCCTGGCTGGGGGAAGCATTTCACTCGGTTCCCTCTATCTGAACACTTTGGGGCTCTTCCTTTTTTTAACTGAACTAAGAACAGTTTGGTTGGTGCTGCTCATGCTTTTGCTGTTAAATAACTGGATTAACACAAGGATTTTTATTTCCCCTTTTGTGTAGTTTCCTTTATTATATATACGTTTCCTTTAGCGTACACGTTTTGTCGACAGCTGTTGAGAGGGGAGAATATAAGTGACCATTTCTGCACCCAGATGAAAATTGTTGCCTTCCAAATTTAATGAAGCTTCATTATGTGATGTACTGGGACCCTGTAACAAAATCTCTGGAGAATCCTTTCAGAGTGATTTTAGAGTCCGGGTTGGGGCAGTCTTTTGTAGCCTGTTGTGATAACCCTAAGAGTTGTTTGTCAACAGCTTTCTTGGAGCTGCCGAAATTATTTTTGATGTTGCTCTTCAGTTTTGTGTTTCTAAGGAACGTGATGTCCTCATTTTCTCCCCAGGAGCAAGGTTGTTCATGATGTTCCCTGCTTTGTGGAATTTGAGCAGTGGATGTATTAAAACATGCTCTTAATTAGAAAGCCAACACAACCACCGTCATTGAGATTCATAGAAGACTGAAGAGAATTATTTAACTTTTTAACATGCTTTTCCTCTTGCTTACGTAGGGTTTTTTGTTTGGTTTTGGGTTTTTTTACATTCTGTGCAGGGCTGGACCGTGTCCTGTCAGGCACTAGCTTTCCCACTTACTCCTGCATAGAGGTAGCGTAAGGATTCCTCGTGTTCATTGGGACTTGACAGCTAATCAGGATTTCTAATGAAAGCCACAGCATTTCCATTAGGTGTCATTAAAATCAGGAGAAGTTTTGCCAAACTTGGGACCTGCTAGAGCCACCTGGCCAACACGCATTCAGCTCACTGGGATGCATGACCTGGAAACATATCCCTGTATCTATATTTACACCTGACCCCAAAGTGAGAAAAACAGCTAATTTCTTTTGAAGTACTCACAAAAGTTGTTCTCCAAAGTCATAAGCGTAAAAATGGCCGCGTCTGTAGGACCCATGCTGGCTGTGAAGCAGGCTCAGATCTCACTGTGGTTTTGCTCCTGCTGTTGGATAAAGCAAACCTTTCCCCAGACAGCCGCTCTCCTCCGACCCTCCTCATGCCCACGCAGGAGGGATCTTTCCCTTTTCCTCTGCTTAGTTCCCCTGCCCTGGGCTGGCTGCCGGTCTTTAAGCCTTTCTCCTGACAGATCTGTCAGCAGAGGTGAGATTTTTGACAAAGCTGATGTTATCAAAATTGCACTATTGTTTCATTTTGTCCTTTCTTGTTTGTGCTTCTCAACACACTGTTGTCTGCCAAACTGCTGTGGTTCGTTGCGCACAAGAAGACCTCCTGCATCCATCAAGAGCAATGGGTGGCTGGTTTTTGGTGTCTTTGGCTCGGTTCCTGGGGCTACTTGGCCCACGGCTGCTGCAGCCACGGCCACTGTTTTGTGAAGCATCGCTGAGGCTCTGGGTCCTGCCTTTTCCTTTCCCTCCAGTATCCCAGCTGGCTGCACTGGGGAGGTGAAGATCAGAAGGACGTTGATGGGCACGAAGATTTTAAGAAGGTGAAGGATTCCTGTGGTCCCAAATATGTTTTCACTGCAGAGCTGTGGGATAGCATCTCAGGGTGTGAGTTTCCACTATTTCCAAAACTAGACTGAATTGAATGCCAGACTGGGAGCTTACAAAGACATCTTTGGCAAGTATCTGTCTCTGAATTTCCTGCCTAGATAGCAAATGAGTGTGTGCGTGTGTGTGGTATGTACCTGGGGAGAAATGACAAGTAGAAAGTGTCACAGACCCCTCTTTCAGCTCCTTTTCTCTGGGGACCGAGGAAGAACAAGTATCCTACCCGAAACCCTCCCATCCCAGCAATGTCTCTTGCCTTCTGCACAAGTTATGGCAGAAGAAGAACAGGTTATAGGTCAAGTGCTGTGTCTTAGGGCTTGTGGTAAAGAAAAAAAAGCTGTCCTCAACCTTCACAGCCCACGTAGTTAAGAACTGGCAGGAAAGGTCCAAGGAGAAATATTTAGCTCGGCATCATCAGACCATGGCTTATGGACCCCTTTGCTGCAGTGACTTCCCTCAAGGAGTAAAGGAATGCAACAAAAAGGAGACTTCTCCTCGTACTTGCCTGTATGTGGTGCCAGTGGGCAGAGTCCGGCTCATCTGCCGCTTGGAGGGCTGCCCTGGCCAGTGGTTTTCCTGAATTTCACCACCATTTGGGACCTACTGCAGAAGGAATCTGACAAATACATTGCCCCTGCTGATGGTCCCAGCAACCACTTCAGCTTCGAGCCCACCAACCTCCTAAAAGAAACAGAAAAAGTCGGTGGTGTTCTTCTGGCTGAATCAAGCATGAGCAGATTGGGAACAACGACGACTTCTAAGCCCAGCTTGCGCTTAGGTGGGTGATGGTGAGATGTACCTAGGCTGCAGGGTCCCGATCGCTCGCTGCCCACCCAGGGCTGGCCATGAAACAGACAGCGTGGTCCTTCCCTGCCTGCACGTCCCCACCGGGCACCACAAATCGGAGCTTGTGCACGGTGTGCGCTCGCTGGCTCACGATGGGGAGCCCACGGGCTGGCACTAACCGTCTCCTGTTTGCTGATATTCTTGTTCCGTGCAAAAGAGAGGAGCCTGGGGGAGGAAAGCATCCAGCTACCCGTTATGTGGTTGGTTTCCTCACGCTATTGCAGAAGCACAGAGTTGTTTGAGTATTATTTGCAGCTAAGCAGGTGAAATTGTTTTGAACTTCTTGCATTTAAAAGAAAGAAAAGGGAAAATGAAAGGATTTGTCAATAATTAAAACACTGCATTTGTCAAGAAAGGCATAATACCTCTCCGAGTTGGTTCTGATTATTGGAGGGTTTTAAGCGGTTTGTTTTATGACAAAGATTGTTTACAGGAAAATAGAGTAGGCTGAAATCCCAGTGTAGTGTGGGAGTATCATTTAGAGAAAATCTTTGAGCTTTGTACGGCATGGAGTGTCACTCAAGTTCGAGAGCATCTTTGCTTTCCCGCCCACGTTGTCCTTCCAGCTGACATGGTTGGAGGCCTGGCCTTCCCGAGCGGCTCGCTGTGTCCCAGGGACACGTGCGCTGCTTCGGGGTGTGCTCTGCTGGGAGGAGGCGCTGACCTGCGTGATAAATCCCTTTTGTTATAAACAGTTTCCTGCTCCAACTGGAGGACATCAGTCTCTTTTTAATCCAAAAATAACTTATTAAAGGCAAAATTTACTTTATTACTGTGATGCTACAGAATAGCTTCAGACCAGCCCACTGAAATTTCAGAGAGCAGAACAACCCAAAGTGCAGCTGGAGGACCAGCAAACGCCTGCTTTAGTCCCTCCACTTCTTCTGGGTCGTGTCTAAATGCACGCTAGGGAATTCTTCGCTCCCGTGTTCTTCTTCGGCACCCGCAGCTATGAACCTGTGTTCCATGGGCACTCCTCTGCGGTGCTGAGGTTTGCCTAGAGGCAGAAGGAGGAGGCACCCCCTCTCCTTGCTCAGGGCTCTGATAAAGCAGGTGCACTTTTGGCGTGAGTGCTGGGGATCCATGGGGAGAAAGCCAGCACTTCCCGTCAAAGCACTTCTTGAGGAGTACTGTCAATGGTGCGTCAAAGGAGAAACCTCTTCCAGTGGAAGACCAAATGAAGTCTTCTGGTTTAGTGTCACCTTTGGGGAGCAGGGGCTCCAGGAAGCTCAGGACCTAGCCCTCAATCATTGAGTGAACTCAACCTTCTCCTTCTTGGTCCTCTGAGCTCCATCTCTGCTTCACAGGGACTGCCAGGTGTGTGTGGGCTTTCACCTGTATATATGTCTGTGTGTGTGTGTACATATATATATATATATATGCCCAGGTTTGTTCTGGCTGGAGGTGAGACACTTGGAGTTTGGGCCACTGCATCTAGCAGAAAGGAGAATCAAGTCGGAGCTAGGAGAGCGTGACAAGTGCGTGCCTGTCCTCTGTGGGACAGCTTTGACCACGAGCACCGTGTGAACAGCATCCAGAGTGGTAACTTGGAGTGATTTCTCCAAAATGAAACACAACAGCTGAGCTCTAAGGAAACGGTGCGTTGCTCAAGCCGTGTCCTACAGGCTTCTCAACACACTGTTTCCCCTCCCCTGGCCCTCAGCTGTTTGCAACCATGGGTGACAGTGTGAGATTGATTTATTGGGTTTATGTTGCTCTCTTACAGTTCCTTGGAAGAGCATCCAGGGCAGGAGGAGGCTGGAGGTAGGGCAGGTCGCTGCTTCCCATAGGAGCTGCCCAGCATCAGGCAAGGGGAGGGGGAGATGCTTGTGGGACAGGGCAGGGAGGAGGGGAGAAAGGCAAACTGCACAGAGCTGGCAGAGCAAGGCATGGACTCCATCATCACGGCCATGGAAGGAAGGTTTCTAGGTACAGAGCAGACTGCAGCACAAAAAAAAGTGCTTGGTTGGGCCATGAGACACTGGCAAAGGGTGGAGGGGACACCACCATGCGTGTGTTGACCCACCTTGGACGTTTATATACTAACAAGTTACATTTCAGTAAAATTCAGTGCAGTCCTTGAATTTAAAATGCCTGTAGGGTTTTTAGGGAGAAGCTCATTTTAATGTGAGGAGATTGTCCCCAAAAGTTGTGGCCACCGTGGGTCACTTGCTGGGGTCTCCCTGATTTTGTAGCTGCTCCCTGCCCTCGTGTCCAGGCAGCCGGTAGCTCCCTCTGCTACAGGCACTGCAGCTTTTTGGTTGCTGTACAGAAATTGCATGTTTTTCTCCTACCTTCTGCAGAGCTCAGTGCTGTTTTAAACACTTCATTGGAGAAACTCGCTTGGAGGACCTCATTCTCTCCTTTCTATTCCTTATCCCCTTCCACATGTCTCTTATCTTTCCTCTCAGATAATACTTTGAACTGTGCAAAGCTGCTGTCTATTTAGGCTTTGGAAAGGGAAAGACAGAGATGAGATGTGGCATTTCCACGTGTTTTGTTTTTCCTGTCCAGTTTTGGCTACGCACAGCGGAAACCTTCGTGGTGCTCCGTTACGCTGTGATTTTGCATGGTTTTGTAGTCAGGCAAGGAAACGATGGTGAAGCTGTAAAAAGGGTCAAGGTTGTGTGCTCGGTTTAATGGGTGTTAAAGCCGCCTTTCTACTGCTGAGATGCTGCGACTACTCAACTTCAGCATGAAATGTGCCAAAAGTTGGCCTTTAATAAGGTTTCATTTTAAGGACACAGTACTTCCATAAATAGCCCTTCCACAGAGCTCTTACACAGTGCTCGTGCCAACCCAGAGTTAGGAGAAAAGGAGGAAAATCCAGCAAATATCTTTATCTAGCCCTTTGTAATCATGTACCTATGTTCCTAGACACATTATTTCAGGTGATGCCATCCAACATGGTACCAAGATCTTAGTTTCTGCAGAAGAACAGGCTGTCTTGTTTTTATTCTTGTTTTTCTTTCTAGTTTGGGAATTTTCTGCTGCCACTTTTGCCCTGTGGTACCTGTCTCCCCTAGGGACATTTATGGGACCCTATTTTTCTTGTCCCCCTCTATCCTGGTGCCTACAAGTATTGAAAACCAAGAACATGGGCTCGCTTGGGCTTCAGAGGGATAACGGTGAAACAATTTTGAAATATTTTTGTTTGACCATAGGTGAACTTTGCCATGTCCAGCTTTACCAGGTCTTCCTGACTAGATAGGTCATCATCCACTATTTTTGGAGAGGAGAGACCGCACCGTGCACAGGGAGGAGCAGTAATGAAGGTCTGGGATAGAGCCAGCCAGGGAGCAAAGAAGCCGCAGAGAGGGGAGCGAGTGCTCAGTTGCAGAACGTGTGGTCTCTCCTGGTTAAGCAAAAGATAATTTATCTTTGTTAAAATTTTGGGTTGTGCAAAAGGCTAGTTTCAGATAGCTGTCTCTCTCCCTCGCCTATGTTTACCCGTGGGGTGACCTGGATGTTAGAAGAGACAAGGTAATTGTGTTGGCCTTTGCCTGGCTGGTGAGGCTTAGTATGGAGCTTAAAAATAATAATACAGGAATAACAGCCTTTCTCAGTCCCCAGCTGCCAAAATTAAGATATGCAAGGACTGGGATCAGGGTTTTCATGGTGCATTGTTTGCTTTTTTTCATAAATGTGGATGGGTAATGGGAACAGGGCAAACTCTGCCCAGGACTTTGTGTTTTTTGACTTACATAGACTTAATGTCGGATTAGTTCAGCAGCTTAGTGGATGCAATTCTAGGAAGAAAACAATGAGAATGACATAAATGTTGAAGAATTGGATTACATGGGTCCTGCTGCAATAAATGACGTATAAGAGGAGTAACTTGGGTTTGCGCCTGTGTAAACTAGGGAAGCTTTTGGCTTATGTTCTCGTTATTAATTTACTCACTTGGAGAAAAACAAAATATTCTTTGTATAAATCCTTATTATAGGCCAAATTAAGTATGTCACTGCTTAAGAAATCCCACTGGCTTTGTGGAAGCTGACTCAGACTTGGGCATGAGCTTCATTTGTTTGCTAAACAAGAATCAAACTGATTTTTTGATAACTTCACGGCGTTTGTTTAAAAGACTTCACCTTAAGATGTAGAAGACCAGTAAGTTTTGTAATTTAGTCTCCAGTTCTCTTTAAGTTTTTGCTAGCTAGCAGTGATGGGGAGCAAGGCTTTGTTTGGGCATGTTGCCTGACGGGTGAATATCGGGAGATTTTCAGTGGAATTGGTGTTCCCAAGGGAACATTGAACCTGTGTTGACTGTCTGGTATTGATAGTTATGTGTTGTTTAAATTCGTATTTCATACTTTTGAGGGACAGCTCTCTTCAGTTTAAAAATATTTTTTATTATATAGTAGCTTTAAAACCATCTGAATAAGCTTAAATTATTGTTTTGAGTTTTGGAAATGCCTCTGTTGACAGCTACATCTTTTATTATTAAAGATGCTATATGTAAATTTTTTTTGAATTTGAGACTGTTGTGCGCTGCCTGTGCTGAATTTTAATTCACCTACTTTGGTCTATACAGCACCCAATTAAATGCGTGTGGGGATTATGCTCTCTGAGGTCTTGATGACATGTTAGATCTGGGATTATATCTGGGGGATAAATAGAACAAAATCAGAGCCACTAAATAAGTGCAGTTCTTTAAATAGACTTCTTGGTGTTTCAAAACTGGATCTTCCAGCTGAGGAAGTGAAGGAGAAATATACGGAATAGTTTTGCCTGAAAATAGTTTTGTCTGACAAATTATAACACGCTGCTTTCACCATAACTTATTCTCAAGGTATTTTCTCTTTTAAGGCTGTAATTTTCTGTGTTCTTTCCCTTCCCGTTACATGGAAGGATGTTTTTATTGTGGCTTTATGTATGGGACGTATCTGGTCGTGTTGGGTAATCTGTGACCCCAGATCTTATGTTTCCCTGCCTCTTTTTAAGGTGTTTCTGACCAATTCATTCTCTGTATTTGAAAGCCGCACAATTACTTGTCTGTTCCCAGCAGAAAACGTACTTGAGATGAACACCATGCAGGGTATAAATCACGTATGAATAAAATTTGCGCTGAAGAACAGTTTTTATTGTCATGTTTTTCTTTGTCAGAAGACAGATCCTTTCAACAGCTGTGGCATAGGCTTATATTTCATTTGCTGGTTGGCAGTACAAATGTACCTAAAATGGATGTATCGGCATCTAGCTGTGACGTGTTCCCATTTGTTCTTTAAAGTCTTGACCGGAGCATCTAGACAGTTACTAATACTCAATATTTGGAACAAATTAAAGCTGTGAATTAAAGGATGTGGGATGAGGTACCGAATGTTCACGTACCCAAAGACTACTTTTAAAATAGTAAATCAGCTTCTGTTTTGAAGAGAACTTTATATAGTAGCTAGTTAGAGCGTGTGCTTGTATTTTAACTGGTCCACTCTTCTAATATTGCCCTCTGAGCAAATGACAGATTTGCATTCAGTCCCTTGCCATTTTATATGCAAATGCCCTATAAGATGATTCCCCTGTTTGCTAATGCACTTCATACTGCATTTAAGCATCATCTTGAGAAGTCTGACACTTTTTTTTTAGTGCTCCCTTTATCTCTTGCTGGCATTTTTCTGTCCAAAACAGACATGAAAAGCTCTTTATTTTATTTTTTTTTCCCTCCCAAAAGTTTCATCAAAGAACTGTTTTGATGGCTTAACTTCAAGCATTTGGTATTGAATTCATCAGCCTTCTGATTTTTGAGCCCTGCAATTAATGTTGTCAGGCTTGATCTTTTACGTGACCCAGTGGTCAAAGCCAACTGTAGGGAAATGTATCTGTAGCCAGACTTAGTTAATTCAAATCAGTTTGTAAACCCTATTTTAATTCTTCTAAAGAAATGTAGATTATTGGCCCTGGAGTGTAGGGAGCTGAGAGTATCGGTAGTTAATGGTGAGAGCACAGGATTTGCCGGTTCAAAGGGATTAAGCCACAGAGTTGTTAAGAGGTTGAGGAAGGGAAAAGATTGGGCCAGTTCACAAATCTCATAACTGTCAGGAGCCCTCAAGCGCCAAAGCAGATATTTCATGTATACCCAAGAGATCAGAAAGTTTACAGAGAAAATCATCTTGCAGGAGGAATCTTGACTTAAGGCTTCATTACCTTTATAAAAACTTGATAAGCTGTGCCGTGCAAGCGTGTGTGGTGTTGCCAGCTGTCATTAACCCAGAGGCATTAGGGGTTCCCAGGAGCTCTGCTCTGACTTTTGGAGAAACTAAATCTCAGGATTTGGGTACAGCAGAAGTCTTTAAGAGACTCTCTCAAAGGTACGATGTACACAAAGCAAGTCAGACTGTGGTCTCAGGAAATACATGTGCACCTACCCTTGGCAGCCCTGAATTTTCAAAGTATTTGATGTGTTTTTAGATAACCATATCTAAAACTGTGTGGCTGTGATGATGTAAGCAAGTTGTTCCCCAAATAAACGAACCTTCCCCTCCCTGGCGTTGGCTTTGGTCTTGGCCACACTCTCATGCCCTTTTTCTTGAGTTGACACTGGCTCCAGTTGACACAGGCTCATCTGACTCCAAGGTGAGTTGCTTCATTCAGAGAGGTGAAACAGCAGGAAAACATTGACCTGTTTTGGTTGTGGGGTTTGATTTTCGTGTTTTCTTTCCCCCTCCCCGGCGTACCTCCCTAAGCCAGCTCACCCTGGGGTCGGATGACTCCGAGGGTGTGGAGCTGCCCATTTTCAGCAACACATCGCAGATAGCGTCTCAGCCCCACGGTGATGCTCCACGCTGACCAAACAGCAACATCTCAGTTGGTGATGACCAAACAGCAACATCTCAGTTGTCTCACCAATTCTTGTGTTGATTCTTTAGATCCCATGAGTTAGGTTTACCACTGGTTTGGAACCAAGTTGGGCAGAGGTGGGAAACTAGGGGATGTGAATGGTGCTTCCTGCGCTAGTCCAAATGAGTTCACAGCAGATTGTGTGTCTGTGTCTTCACGTGAGAGAAGACGTTGCAGGATGGTTATTATTTTTTAATTAAAATGCTATTGACTTTCATTGCCAGTGAATTCAGATATAACATAGGCTGGGACCTGTTCCTTATATTAAGAAGTCTTTGTTCCAAATATATGCTATGAAATGACTAATTTCATTTAGGCTTCTGCAAATGCTGAACTGCAACCCAGCCTTTGCATTGAGTAAAAAACTACTGAAATAGTATTAACCAAAACACTGTTTGCTTTTCCTTTTTCTGTTCAGCGTCTGAACCCAATCTGAAGTTACGATCCAGACTAAAGCAAAAAGTTGCTGAAAGACGGAGCAGCCCCCTCTTGCGCAGAAAAGATGGTCCGGTGGTTACTGCTCTTAAGAAGCGCCCGCTGGATGTCACAGGTACGTCGGGTAAGCAACAAATCTGCACCGGCAGCCACATAGTCAATGAGATGTCCCTTTCCAAAATTAATTCCTGCATCTAGTTAATTGGGCAGTCTGGATCTCTTGTGTGCCTCTTGGCGTTGGCGAAACCTGGACGAAGTGGGCAGAGTTCAGCAGTGGGTGCTGCAGGTGCGTGTCAGCAGCGTTGGTCCGTTGGGTACCCGTCTGTTGAGACAGCGTTACCAACGCAATGAGCTTTTCTTGTCGTTTGTTTTAAGACGTGCGTAGACAGATGTAGATATGCCACCAGAGTGCTATTTTTTTTCCCAAGCATTTCTATGGTCTTCAGCAACAGGTTGTTGAGAAATAAAATTTCTCAAAGGTGATCCTGTTAGTATCCATGGGGAGGCCATAACTCAGGGCTGTCATCCTCCAGCAGTAAGTGTTTTACAACCCCTGTTTGTTTTAGGCTTTGGGCAGGCTGCCATGATTCCTTGTTAAGTAATTACGCCAAAGTTTTAAAACATGTAAGGCATTTTTTAATATATATAGCTGATATTTCGGACTACTTATTTGACAGTTTCTTCTTGAAAAATAATATTCTTCTGGGAGTAAAGTTTGTAAGGAGGGATCAGAGTAAAGTAGATTATATAGATTACCATAAAGTTAATTCTTAGCACCATCTAGGGATGCCTCTGTGTAAGTACCACTATGTGACAGTTTTTCCAGACTTTTGTCTCACTTTAAGGCACACTATCATCGTTCAAACAAACTCAAAGTGAGCTCTCTTTAGAGAGCCGGGTGGTTTGGGGAGACCCTGGGGCAGCTATGCACCACTCTGTCCGAGCCTCTGCTTGCAGAGGGAATAGATGATTTCAACAGCTAAGCATAATTTGTATCAGATCTGAAAATGGAATTTACTTCACTCCTCATATGTTGCTATATGTCACATGGCTTTTAGGATAAATCAAGCCCTAATGGCTGACAGTTTGGTCCCAGTAATGCCTTCAGAAATGGCAGTGGAAGCTCCAGCTTCTCACTGAGCATGGACCTGGTTCAAGAAGCCAACCTGGAGCCTGGCTAGAAAAATAGTTGAGTTGTTACAGTAAGAGGGGAATTTTGAATGGAAAATAACTTTCAAAAGAAGTCCCGCTTCAGGGAATAGAAGTTATGTTTAGTTCTTGAAGAATACATCTTCATAGAGTCACAGTCTGAACGTGGCAGGTACTTTTTCTATGTCTAGGTAGTATACACAAGATCTCATATGTTGTAGTTAATGACATGGTCCCAGAAAAAGCATGTATTTTCCATGCAATCAGAATATTTTTTCAAAAGGCCTAGACTCTCTGAAGCTGCTTTCCATGGAGAAATTAAATTTTAGGTGCTCAGTTGGGTGTTACTCAGTGACGAGTTTTCTCGATAGTGAGGTGCTTCCCCAAATGCACAGTCAACAAAAAGCAACAAGGCTTCTTTTTTTTTTAAAAAAAAAAATCTCTTTGTTACTTTGCTGGCAGTACTTGCAAGGATCAAAATAGCAAAATATTATGTACAGAATAATGCCACAAAAGAAATAGCTTTAAAAAAATCCCCCAAATTGTAACAATTGGCTTTTATTTCTACTGGGGCACCCTCGAGCAATTATGAGACTGCTGCAGCCTGAACCATTGCAGCCGCTGGGAAATTCTTCTGGCGTTGGGCAAATCCTGTGCTTGGGGAGGAGGAAAGTTCAGAAAAAAAGTTTTAATGTTATTTACCTTCCAAAATAAAAGGAGAAATACTGGAAGCTGTGCCATACACCAGGTGAGAGTCCTTGTGAGGGAAGTTTTCTGGCAGTTGCAATTTTGCGCGCTGTTTTTGTTGTTTTTTCTGCATCATTGATGGGGAGGCTTTGATTTCAGGCTGGTCTTCTCTCTGGTTCTGGTTAGCGAGTTGATAGGGAACGTCTTGATAAAATATACAAAGCTGATAGGATTTTCTGAGCGTTCAGGTGATAACAGAATTATTTTAAGGGATTAACTCTGCCTTGGGTATTTCCAATGAGAAAGTGTTTTACTCCCTTAGTGGAGAAGACTTACCAAAAAAAAAAAAAAAAAAAAAGAGGCAGTGATTTGAAACAGCTTTACTGTTTTGGACCCTGTAGAGTTTTGCCTGATTTTTGTAAAATGCGCTCAGCCATGACCATGGCCAGTTGTCCGTCCAGTCCCATGTCACTCAAGCAGCTTTTAAATCTCTCTAATTTGCCATCCTGGCAAAATATTTTGGGAGATCAGTGCCGTGGGAGCTGTTGTGTTGTGTGAAGGGCAGCACAAGGGAGGTCGTGTTTCTCCGAGGACCCAGCGCGGTGTGGGCGCTTCCCACGCGATGGGGACGGGGACATCACACGTGCCCGCTCGCCTGCACCAGAAAATCTTGGTGCTTCTTTATAAAAGCAGAGTTCAGCTCTCACGCACAATCACCGTGAGGGCTCGGTGCTGGCAGTGTATTTCCAGTAAATCCAGATGCACTGGAGGCCTGCATGGGAAAATGTCAACGCTGAGACGGTTCCCTGGTTGTTCCAGCGTGAAGTCTGATGCAATACGTCGCGAGAGGGTGTCCAGCGTGAAGTCTGATGCAATACGTCGCGAGAGGGTGTCGTTAGGGTTATAGGCTAAAGAGGGTGAGAGAAGCACTTCTAGAAAAATGAAGCAGGACAATCTGACATCCTCCAGTTTGACCTCTTCAAGCCTTTCATGTCTTTTATTATCTTCCAATCATATTTAAAGTTATTAACGTACTATAAGAGAAATCCCCATGAGGAGAAGACATAACTATGGTAAGTAGGTACTTGGACAGACCATTTGAAAGTGTTTGTCAGTATTTTAAGAGTCCTGGGAAGATTTAGGGGGGGAAATGGGGAGGAGGAGGAGGATTGCTTTCCTCCAAAACAAAACTCGAAGGGTTGTTATCTGTCTAAATACCATCGTGGAGATTGTTTGTAACGCTAAAAGTTGGTTTTGGATGTGTTTTTAGACTCTGCATGCAACAGTGCTCCTGGATCTGGTCCCAGCTCTCCAAACAACAGCTCCAATAACATAAGCGCCGAGAACGGAATTGCAGGATCAGTCACGAGTATTCAAGCAGAGGTACAGAGCCCTTCCTCACTCTGATTTTTAACGCTTGGGTTTCTAATCAGTTTTTGCAGAGTTTTAGGAATTTAGGCATACAAACTAGTGCGCACCATGGGGGGAAAAAAAAAAAAACCACAACCCAAAAACCAAACCAAACAAAAAACCCAGATCGTGACTTGGAGCGGACTTTGGGAATTACTTCTCAATCTGGGCTGACAGGATGCATTATCTGTTTATTAAATCCAGTTTGAGCCAGCTCACAAGCTGCTTGTGGTAACTTGTAGTGGTTTTGTTGTGAGGAGAGAGTAAAAATAAAGTGACTTAGCAAGGTGAAGCATGAAGAGCGTTTCCTGGTCAAATGCAAGTATTTTAAAATTTGGGGAATCTGTACTCATACGTAGGGTGAATTTGTCGTGTGCAGTAGGCTACTCTAAATGTGACCAAACCACAACTGGATTAAGGGGAACGGATTTAACCTTTTCCTCCCCACTTAGGGATTTGAAAGCTTGGTGCCTGATGCCATGTGCTAGTTCATAATCCCATAAGCTTTCACCATCACTTGAGGCATCTGCTATGGATGTCAAGGGCGGGTTGTTGGACTGGGTAAACTGGGGTTTGATTCAACACAGCAGCTCCTGTGTTCAGGGTTACCGAAGCCCACCTTTTTCTAAGGGCAGATATTGGGATATGGGTCATGTTAACTTGCTCCCACCTGCCTGTAGAAAACCAGTGTGGTTGTGTAATGTTACTGGTGCATTTCTGTTTTATCCAGCTTACCATTAGCTGTTGTCCCCGTGAATATAGTGTCTGTCTTAACATCAGGACTGTAAAAACAGGCTTGGGCTTGTTCTCCCCAAATTGTCATTTAGAATTGAAAAAGGCTTCTTATGGTATAAGTGTAAGCCCTTATTGCTTTCTAGTTTTGTACAGACTTTCACTTTATTTTTATTTCTAATGTAGTGTGACAGCATTTAATATGGGGAATATGCCTTCTACTCCACCCTCTCCCCTGCCAAATTACCCAGCACCCATCTACATCCGCTCTAGTCTACTGTAGACCTTACAAGATTAGACAATTATTGTAAAGATTAAGACAGTATAAGGTGGAGTCTTCACTTGACACGGGCAGCTGAAGCTGCTCTAAAGAGACGGTGCTTTTGAGATGCACGCCGACCATGCAGTAGTTTGGAGCAGACCTGGGAAAAGGTACCTTACATACAGGGTTATTTATTGGGCTTGCAGAACTGAAGACCGGCTGAGCTGAGGGCACATCTTAGGTACGTTCGTGTTAGCCCCAGGAAGACTAGCACTTAGTTACCGGTTTTGCTGATCCAGGAGCTGTCAATCTTGTCTATACTTAGCAAACTGCAAATCCCCAATTACTGCTGGTGGAAAAACTAGAGGTTTCAACAATTTCTTGTGAATAAACAGAGCAGGCAGCTTCCCGTAAGTCAGTGTTAGCTCATGCAGGTGAATGTGAAGCTGTAGTATTCTACTTAACCATTTTATTTTTCAAGTAAATAATTTGAGCTAATCATCTGTGACTAAACCACCAATACCTAATAAAATGGACACAGACTATAAGAAAAACTCTTTTCATCAACTGCTTGTAATGCAGCAATTTTGTAAGTTAGGCTGAGGCACAGACAACTTGGAAAAAAAAACCCTGTACTGCCAAAGCCTTTCCCTGGGAGCTGTCATTGCCTCTTTTGCAACTGTACCGCAGTGGGTAACTCACAGTGATGCCGCTGCATGCGAGGAAAGAAGCGTGTTCATCTAGAATTTTAACCAGAGCAGCATTTGATGCACCATCTCCAAACAACCTATGCGAAAAGGAGGAAGAAAATCTAGTTTTCATTTCCCTGAAAATAATGTCTAGAGGTTTTTTCACCTTTTTATAATTTTTGGAAAATAGGAAAAATATAACATAAAAATGATTGTGCAGTTCCAATTTTAAAACTGCCCAGGCCTGTGTTAAGTATACTGGATCATTGCCATCAGAGAACAGAATGAAACATAAATCACTGTGTGATGGCAAACAGAACATCGATAACCTGTTGCACAGACTGTTCTCCTCCCAGCATTTCAGGCGTACTTGACTGGCTTAGCTGAATGTCCTAGTTCTTTGCATTTGTTTTGGGGGAAAAATAACTCTGCACTTTCTTCCAGCATTTCATGTTGTTTGATACTAGCTGATCCAGTGGCCTGTATAGGTTCATTTGGGGAAAAAATAGCTGGGCAAGGTAGGGTTTTGGTTTCTTTAAAATCTTCTTCAGTAGAAGTAGTATTACCTGGCAGCCCAAGTGTTGGAGATTTCTTTAATACTAGTTGACCAGGCTTTCTCATGTTCTCACTTTTAAATATTTAGAAATATTTAAATGTTTCTGAAAAAATAATGTGGCCAACTTTGTGTTTCATGCTTACCTTCGTGTTTTCTTTTAAATGAGAAATATGTCTCTCTGATTCTTAGTTTGCTAGGTCACCTCTCGAACCATTTCAGATACGTTGGAAGATGGTATCTGGGTTTATTATTTAAGTTTCAATGCTTGCCTTCAATATGGAAAGACTACAGCTCTCTGCCTCCTTTTAAAATAGACAATATCTATTTTTAAACACTGTTTTTAAATCTAAAGGTTTTTCCATCTCTGAAAGGTACATGATATTCATTGCCATTGCAGTTGATACAAGACTATAAAAAGTACTTGACTGCGGATGAAAATTGTACACGCTGAAATTGTTCTCTTCTGTGCAATTCAAAAAATGTTTGTGTACAGCCCATAGATGGGATCTGTATATTTAAAGTGATGATAATGCTGCTAAATATCATATGCTGATAGCGTCAAGCTGCTGCGTTTTTCTCTTTGCTGTTTTTAAAACAAATCCCCAGGAGACAATATGAGGCACAACTACAGGGTATCGATTGTTCAAAGAGAAAATGGATGGAGTTTTGTTTCGTTTATTATATCAGTAAAATATTTCATTACTCTGCTGGCAATAACCATCTTATTCTCGATGTGGCATGCTAACATTATGTAATTTAAATTAAAGCAAAATTGCCAGTAGTGCTCAGAATTACTTGGGGGAAGAAGTGTGTGGGTATGCACAATCACACGCCCTTACCAGGTACCGCTCAACAGCAAAATGCTCCCTGCAAAGTTCCTCCTTTGGGGCAGGAATTTGTGAACCGAGATCTTAAAAACAGATTTACTCTTTTTACGGGAGAACTGATCTGTAATGTATTTTCAATAAGCTTGAATGACATTAATGAAAGCACAAGAAGGCAAAAGGAAATAAGAAAAAATTCACTTTGCAGATGAAATTTTGCACAAGTTCGTATGAAAGCTAGGTGACGTTGCTGAACGTCAGGAGTTTAGACAAAGCTGGACACTGGAAGAATGACTGGCAAGTTAGCGGCACATCGAAGAGCCCGTTTGAAAAGACAGCGCAGTGTCTGATAGCGGTGCCAAACGCGGTCGTGGGAAGGCTTTGCTGCTCCTGTCCTTCTTGCACGGGCAGCACCAAGCTCAGGTGCAGAGGTGGGGTGTCCTGCTAACGCTGTCAGCTGCTCCACTTAAACTGTGATTCATCAAGAAGGCAGGATTGCCTTTGAAGGTTGTTTTCTAGAAAATGTTTGGTTTCCATTGTTAGCTCTTAGGTGCTTTTTTTTTCTCCCTAATAGGTTGCTGCAGGTTTGGGGCTTTTTTTAAGTTTCACCTTAGAGTCTTCAAGGGGGAAAAACAGGGTTTTATTATCCAGAGCTGTCCCAGCCCTGCAACCAAGGAAACAACCCGCAAAGTCTCATTGACTTACAGGACTATGAATTTAGGTCTAAAATGCATAAAGCCATGCTTCAGATCTCTGTTACATCGGTATAGATTGTTCCATAGTGTCACATTAAGTTAATCATAATCCCTTTTTTCACAACAGCACCCGAGTTAAACAGTAGAAATTCTACAGAAAGTCTTTTTGAAATCTAAACTCTATTTTGTTTAAGTTGGAAAATCGCCTGCAGAGAATTCAGGGTGATCAGAACACTTGTTTCCTAACAGGAAAATCGGGCAGTTTAAAATAATGTAATTTGTATAGTGGGTTTTCTAGCACGTATTTCAAATCAATCTTGTTCTGAAATTAAAGGTATTTTTACTTAAGTGTTCCTGCTTTAAATGGCCATAAGATAATTCAGTAAATCTCACATTTTACCCTGAAAATCAGGAAACAGCTACATAAATGCAACCTTAAAGCTTTTTGATGAAATTTTGAAGTCTGATTTAAGCTAAAGCACACTAGTAAATAGCATAAATTGTCTGTGATTTGCTAAAGAGAACAACAGCCATTGTAATGCCTTTTTTTTTTTTTTAAGGTAATCTGTTTAAGCTTTAAGAGGGCAAATACTTCAGAAGGACAAGTAAGCTGTTAAATCTTCTTTGCAAAAGCTTTTTGCAGTGGCGCTGCATGAAGACTGAGCAGAAGCAGAGTACCAGTGAGGATGCAGCGTTGATCTTTAGTCTCTAAGAAAGATCAAATAAACTGTAAAAGGTTTCTCTGTAGGGCAGAGATGTTGGTGGCAGTTGCAGAGCGAGATCATCCCTGTGTTGGTTATCCTGGTCTTGTCACCCCGGTGTGGCCACGGCATCGGCGTGCAGGGCAGGCACCTAGTCTGTGCCTATTTAGGCTGGATCTGAAGCACAGCTTAGCTCCCCTGTTCAGTGTTTCCAGTGTCAGCTCTGTGCGTTTCTGATGTGTCCTCACAGCAAGTGTACTGTGTCCTTGATCCGATCTGTGGATCCTCTCTCACCAGGACGATGTTCTTGATTTTGTTTCCAGACCAGCCTGGCTCACAGACTTGTGAATCGCGAAGGCTCGGTAACACAGCTTCCACTCTACACGTCTCCCTCCTTGCCCAACATCACGCTAGGACTGCCTGCAACTGGCCCTTCCAGCGTAAGTGGGGGGGGGTGCAGCCTTTGAAATGCTGCTTGCACCGATTTATCCCTTAACCCACTGTGCCGTCAATTGCGCGTTTGCAGGGAGGATCAGCACAGCAGGATGCGGAGAGACTTACTATCCCAACCTTACAGCAGCGGATCTCTTTATTTCCTGGCACTCACCTCACTCCCTACTTGAGCACTACAACATTGGAAAGAGATGGGGGAACTGCACATAACCCCCTTCTGCAACACATGGTCTTACTGGAACAGCCAACTGCACAAACTCCCTTAGTCACAGGTGAGCGCTCCGTAGATAATGTGCAAAACTCAGTCCCAGCTGGGGAAGGAGAGCAAGTGACATCTGTTGGGTTTTTGTAAAGTCTGTTCTCTTGTACAAAAGAGATTCCGCATCATCTGTACATTCTGTAGGTATAACATAAAACCTTTGGGATGTGTTTGTTGATACGTTGGATAGTGGTGGCACTTGCAAAATGAGAGGTTGCCCACCTCATCCAGAGGTAGGGGGAAGCTGCCTTGTCATTTTGGCGAAATGAAAATAAATAGTATTTACTTCCATAAGGAAAGCACAAGTTTGTAGGTCACAATTTAAAACTGTATAGTTAGAGTCCTAACCACTTTAGATTAAAGTTGAGACAAAAATGTTGTGTCTTATGATTACCCTTCCTGTTTATCACGGATGGTTTCTATTCTGTATATGAAAGGCATGCATTTACAAAATCTCAGATTAAAATACTTGCCTTTCATCATTATTATAAATGGCAAAAACATGGCAAAATCAACTGCATTCAAACAGATTGTATTTGTTTGTATATGTTACATTTTCAGTATGCTAATTGCTTTGAATCACTCCCTGTGTCATATTTTCAGAATTAAGTACCTGTGGGAAGACACATTTCTATAAATAGGGTTGATTCAAAGCAATGATCCCCAGTAGGATGCATTTCTGTTTTACAGTGTGTAATGCTGGGACAAAGGATGTTCTGCGTAACTTATAGACGTGTTGATTTTTATTTCTTTCCTTCCATTTCTAATGGAAACTCTTGAGAGATGTCGTTCCCCGAAGCATTACAGCACAGCTCTGGTTTGGCTTGTGTCTGCTTTTACATTCACATCCCAGGAGTATACGTGGGGTTGTGATAAGCGTATAAGCACGTACATATGGGGAGGCTGAAGCACAGAAGTGCCGTATTTAGCCAGCACTCTCGGAGCCGTGAGAGTGGTGTCTGCAGATTCCTTGAACCTTTACGTAATTTTCTGTTGCCTCCTTCTGCCACGGTTGCTGTGGCATGACGGGGTTACCCAGAATCGTGACATGGCTCTTCACCAGTTGCCCTTTGCCCAAGGTCTGTTGATGAAGAGCCATTGGGGAAGATTTCCCCTCTTGTGCTATCACCAAAACTTTCTTCTCTGTTTGTGCTGGCATTTGCTTTAAAGCACACATAGGAAGAAGTGCTGTTCTGTTTCCTATTTGACGTCTCTGAGAGCTTCCCTCAGTTTACAGTGTACTGTGTTTGCTTCCAAGTGTATTCCTTCTAGTCCACCTGCTACGTGTGGTTTTTCAGAGTAAGTACAACATGTTGTAAACCAACACTTAAAAATATTCACTGTACAACAGAACAACAAGAAGAAACACATGTTCCAGATGCAGCAACTGAAAGAGAGCAAACTAATACATAGTCTCAAAAGCCCTAAGTGGACTGGCTGCCAAACTACAGTTAGTACTTCGAAGTTCCTTGGAAGCAAAGTGGAGTTTATTAGTATTCTGCTGATAGCCTTCAGCTCTGGAGATAGTCTCCTAACGGCTGGAAAATGATCCAGCACGATGGCATGCTCTTTCTGTGCTGGAAGGTAGACACGGGGGTTTGGGGAAACTAGAGCAGAATTCCTTAGGTCTGCCGTTCCTCTTGTGACAGATCACTCTGGGTAACACTCTTCACGTTGATGTGTCTGTCTGAAGTAGGAACAAGGTGTCTCCCTGGAAAGCTTTCACAGGAGGACCTTGGTCGTTCACTTGGAGGAAGGTAGTCTTCCAAGCTGTCCTCTGCACACTCTATAGGATCCCTTCCTCTGCTGTCTAATTTGAACTTTCGGTAAGAGGAACTGTGCTA
This sequence comes from Ciconia boyciana, assembly GCF_034638445.1. Lineage (NCBI taxonomy): Eukaryota > Metazoa > Chordata > Aves > Ciconiiformes > Ciconiidae > Ciconia > Ciconia boyciana. The sequence goes on along the minus strand of NC_132943.1, from coordinate 43,498,080 downwards.
TGAGGGAAATGGGCCACATCTTTCCAAATTACTCATATATTTGTACACACACAGATGTGTGTGTGTGTATACAGACGTTTATAGAGACACACATTTATAAAATAAGATACCCTTTTGCATGATTCTTTTCAGAAAAGCAAAGGGTGGGAGAAACTTGGTAACTCTTTCCCCAAGAAGAGAGGCTTTTAAATGAGTCGGTCTCTTCCACGTAGGGCAGTTCTGTGAATCAGTGGGAAAAGGAGGGAATGTCCTGGGACAGAAATGTCCAGGTGTTTCTTTTCCACTGTATTCAGCTGGCTGCAGACTTCTGGGCAGCTTCTCCCTCTTCTCAGCCGAAGACTGAAGAAAGAGAAGATACAACTTCTCTGACCCTTGAACTGGGCAGTATTTCTGAATGTTACTGACCGCTTGTGCAGTCTTTAGTTTGTTTTATACAACGAGGTAAAGCAAGAGAGTACTGTTTTCCTAAAAGTGTGTGCAGCCTTATCCGCATTAGGGAGACAGCACTTCACACCAGTGATGCCTTTCTATCCCAAGGTGTAACGAGCAAAAGTAAAGGCTTATCCTCAGCTCCTCCACCCTCGGGTTGGGCTTTGTGTTGGGTGTGTCTTCATGTCCCAGCTTTCTAAGAAGTATGTGAAGGTATGTTTGCAGAGAGCAGAGCAAGAACTAGCTTACCCCAAGAACAGCTAAAAAGGCAAGACACTTCCTAAAGACCTGCCCTTACCGGAGCTCCGATAGGTTTTTCACATGGTAGTCATCAGACAGCCAAATTGCCAAGGGCATGTGAGTAACACAAGTTATCCCAAAATAACCTTATGTTTTCATTAAGCTGCTAGCATGTATACACAGGACAGTGGTGGAAACAATTCTAGCTATTTGTCATCTTAGCCTCTAACTTACCTTCTTTTTACAGAAATAATGAAGCCTGATGACTCCCTTATTCCTGAAATGCTTCCAGGGAGTGCCTTTGTCCAATGCAAACCTGGTCAGGGGTTTATCACGTGGAAGTTTTCATCCCTAGTCATTTCTGCGGGGCAGGGTGTAGCACAGCCAAGGGCAGACGTGCTTCCCTCTGTGGTCTGGAGTGGGAAGCAGCTTCATCAGCACCCATCATCCTTCAGCATATCCAGTGAGCCCCCTGTAAGGTGTACTTGCTGGATGCTGCGGGGTGGCAGCTTGGGTTGGGACTTTCCTAGAAATGAACCCGGGATTACTCCCTATACCAAGGCAAGCTGTAAGACTTTAACTTCTCCAAACTACCACTGTGATCTTAATTCATGTCACCCACCGAGCGATGGAAGGGTCCGTAAGGTATTGCTGATTTTAAGAAACGTTTCCCTAGGGTCTCTGAGTAAACAAGCAAACAGAATTCGAAAGAAAACAAAGCATTACTCCATCCAATGGTAATTAATTGTTATCTGTTCTCTTTTAAGGATGCTTCAGCTGTAAATGACGAGGTAGCTGGTTTTAACGTTATATATCATTGTCACCATCAGCGTTACTCAACAGTCGTTTTCTCCCTTCCTTTCTTCTTCCTTTTTTTCTTCTCTGCTGTTTTTTCCTCCATATTATCTTCAGACTGGTATCTTTCAGGACTGCCCCTCCACGCACAGTCTCTGGTTGCTGGAGAACGGGTCTCCCCTTCAATACACAAACTCCGGCAGCATCGCCCGCTGGGGCGCACGCAGTCTGCTCCCCTTCCCCAGAACGCCCAGGCCCTCCAGCAGTTAGTGATCCAGCAGCAGCACCAGCAGTTCTTGGAGAAACACAAACAGCAATTCCAGCAACAGCAACTGCACATCAACAAGGTAGGCATGACGCTTGTAAAGTCTTTCTTCCTCATACAGCATCAATACCAACTTTAGACGACACTATTTCAGAGTTTCTTGTGTGATAATGTACGTGGTCTCGACCTCCAAAACCAACTGGCCTTCCTCCTTGAACCTCTTTTTCATGATTTTGAGAAATACCTCAACAAGGATGTGGACATCCCTCACCAAGGCGAGGATCAGTACCTGTGTTGCAGACAGTGGAAGGCAGTACAGTTCAAACTTCTGGCTTTCCAGTAATACTTCTTAAGGTTGTCATTGCTGCCATTCACCCACATCAGCATCTTTTGTCAGTTTTGTAGCAGAAAACATAAAATGCTGTCAAGGAATATGGGGAAAATACCTGCTGTGTATATAGACAGTTTAAAAGGGAGAAGGAGCAGTAATATGGATTTGAGAAAAAAATAAAAAGTGAGGGATTTCAGCCATGACAACACCAGAAAATAATTGCAAGTGAAGATATTCAGATTTACTGAAGCATTTTTCTCTGGAATTACCTTTGGAAAGAGAAAAGCTGTTGCCATCTCCAATCCAGATTCTCTTAACTACAGCCCTGTGTAAAGCATGACAGTGTCCTATCCATTTCTTCTCCTGAAAATGAGGACAGTATTGCTGTGCATCCTGCAGAGGTGGTTTTGAAGATCAATTAGATGTGATTCAAAAATTGCTTTGAAGAAAGCAAGCACTATGTTTACTACCTCGCTTTCAGTAAATCACTTGGAGAACATCAGGTGAACATTGCAGAGCACCATTCATCAGTGCACAGATTTTGCATTTGCTGCGTAGCTGAAATCATCTGTCTGGGCATGCCAATATTACAGCGAAGCTGAAACAAAGCTGCTTTGAGATGATTGCATTGAGCATGCATTAAAAAAGGCAAACTCTATCCTGATGTTTTAGCCTACGGCAAGGTAAACCTCACCTTTTATGTGCAAGAGGTCTGATCACAAGTGGTATGGAGGGAGCTGTGACATTTTACCCCAGCTGAGGTTTTCTCCCAGGATTTCAGAAGGCACAGTCTGTTGCTAGACTTGCAATATAAAAAGGCTGTTGGGGAAGGGGGAAATCGATGATAATCAGTGTGATATTTTTCTGAATCTGATTTTTGTACTGTTCTGAGGCTTTCTCCTTGAGACAAGTCTCCTTGATTTGTCTCAAGGAGTTCCAGTGGTGGCTTTCTTTAACAAACAAGCAAATCCAGTAGCAGGTTTCAGGCTCAGGAGGACAAGTTCAGTGGCAGGCGGACCTTTCAGATTGCTGCAGTTTAATTTATGGTGGAGGTTTCTCCAAATATTTTCACTGTTCCAGTCCTATAAGAAAATACAACTACTGAGAGCTGGATTAAAAAAAAACCAAACAAACAAACAAAAACCAAACAAACAAAAAAAACCCACCACACCACCACACAACACCCCAAAACTTTGTTTATGGACTCGAGTTAAGGCAGGATGATTACACAAGTTACTGACGTCAATCATGTACTTCTGGAGAGCTGCCACCACGCACCGCGTGTGCCAGCCCTGGACCTCATTCAGCCCTGCACACCGGGGTGGTGGGGAGCTGCTGCTGCCATAGAAATTTCCCTTACCCCCTTCCAAACACGCTTCGTGAGCAGGACCGTCAGGCGCGGGGCGCTGGGTAGGGTTTCTTTGTTAGGAAATAGATGTCAGCTCGGCGGTTTGTTTGTTTGAGGTTTTTAAGGCTTTTCCGTTGCCAACGCCTGTAAGCATCCAAAGACTTCGCCGTGACGTACCCACTGAACTCATTCAGACTTTCGCTTGGACCTCCCAGGAGCTGGAGAGCATGTGTGACCGGAGCCGAGCGAGTCCTCCCGCAGCACTCTGAATTTCAGCTTTGTTAGAGCTGCGCTCTATCACATCCATAGCAGAGGCAGGCGGGGGGGGAGTGTAATTAAACTGATTGCACAGGGGCGATTTCCCTGTGTTTGATTTATATAAGTAATGAGTTAAAATGGTTTTGGTACGAGCTCTGTATGCGTGTGGCAAATTTATCCCGTGGGATAACATCCAAGTGCTGACATGGAAGACTTTTCCCAGACGCACAGATATTTTAAGACCCTCGAGTGTAGGAGAGTAAGGGCACAACTAAAAATAATGTAATAGATTGCTGCCTTTTAATTATTAGCAGAACTGACAGCACTGTCTGTTAAGGTTGTGTTGGATTTCCTGTAAATAATACGAGGCTGTTTTCAATTGCTTGTGATTTTTCTGAACTTTAAGATTTTGGCTTTAAACTTTCCCTGCTAGGTGCCTACATCAGATGAAATTTTTGAGAGGATTGCAGCCAAAACAAGTCTTGCTGTTTCCAAGAAGGCGACTAAGGAAAAATATGTTGTTTTGCTCCTGATTAAAAATAGTAAGAATAATCGTCTAGGGGATTCGGCTGTGAAGCCTTGGTGTCCGAGGCTTTGGAGCAGTAACTTGGAATTGGACAAGCGAGGATAGGGCAGGAGAGTGCAGAGGGGTGGGCTGGGTGGGACGGGTCCGAAGGAGGGACAGGGCTCCGTGGGGTGACCGGAGGGGAGTTATGCTCCCCAGGGTGCCATCCCTTCCAGCATGGGCTCTGAAGTCCTTGGTCTACCGCTGTCGGCAGCAAATTGGGGATCGCTTGAGCATAGCCAAGCACATGGTTCATCGTGCCTGGGAGCCGGCTGGCTGCAGAGTGACTCCCCTGGCTCACCGCGAGGCGCTGTGTGGAAAATGAGAGTCCCAGCCCTGCTCATCTGGTGTTCGTGTTGTCACCTGGTGGTGACATTTGCATTTGCTTTAAGGAGGGGAAGAAAACACACACACACAAACCACACAACGCCCCTCAAAAAGGAGGATGAGAGACACATGCGTGAATGAAAAGCGCATTATTGAAGTTGCCAAGCTGAGCACTCAAGCTACGACATGGGAGTAGTTAAGTTTCCCATGCAAGTCTCACTCACTTTTTCTTTTTTTCACATCTTTTTGATCCAATTTTTGATGATCAAGTGGTATCTCTTTCACAAGACTCTGAACGTAGTACAGAGAAGGGTAAGAGCAAGGCTGCTTTCCAGTGGCATGCTGCCTCGTTTGTTGCAGAAATCAGAGGACACATAAGGAGTGGAAGAGGGAAAGAAGGGGCCTTAGGGCTAAGGCAGCTTGACGCTGTTGCAGGGAATTGGCTTTCTCCTCTCTGCCGCAGAGCCGTGTCCCACTGAGCGGATCCAGCCAGTGGGCAGCTTGCAGCGGCTCGCTCATCTTCTCCATGCCGTCTGCAGGACAGGGAAATGGAGCTGCTGGCTGCAGAGGTGTGCTTGCAGACCTGAAACATGTAATCTTAAAATCAACCGCATCGTATTGAAACCCCCATCCGGTGGGGTTTCGTAATCTCTGCCCTGGCTGTGCATTTGATGGCATGGAGCAGCTCTGCTCCCCGCCTGCCGTCAAGTCATCGTGAACACAGACGTGCCAATATTTGCAGAGCACTCGTGTGCTCTAGTCACCGCACTGCAAAACCGTATGTAGAAATCAACAACTCTTTCTTCAGAACCAGGGTTTGAGACATTAAATGAGATTCTGGATAAGAGACTGAATCACTTCTTGCTAATTGAGCTCTGTGCAACATTTGATCGGAATGAGGCACGTGCCCTGAACTGGTAAATACTAAACAGTCCTGAAAATAAAAGCTATACGTTAACGCAGGTGCACGGGAGCACTGACCTGAAATTACACAGGCAACATGCGGTCGTGTTTCCCACCTTTTTGCATCTTTAACGTTCAAACCTTGGGAATGGTTTTTCCCCATGGTCGGAGGAGCTTTGCTGGGCGAGGGGGCTTGTTTTGCCATACGATAAATATATGCGGCAATCCTGACATCATTCCACCTTCAGCAATTTTTCTGCAGACTTCAGCCTCTTTTAAGATGCAAATTTTAGTCTTTTATATATGAGAGAGAGGAGCCGTGATATGCTTATGGTTCTCTGTGGCGTTTGGAGGTCGGCATTTGGGGGGATATTTTTGTCGTGACAGCGAACCAGGTAAAGTAGGATGCTGTTCTCTGAGCAGACTCCAGGTATTTTGGGTTGTGTTAGCTTTTCAGCGTGGTAAGTCTTGAAGCAGCAATTCCCTTTCTAAAGAGAAATACGCAAGTGAGATTTCTGTAAATTCTATGCTGGAAAACTCAACTTTTTTTACCTTTCCGTAGCGAAGATGAGTGTTTTGGCTTTAGCCCCCCTGGATGTATAATTCACGAAGCCTTACTAGAACAGATGATCTCCCTTTAAGCCCTGAATTGTACTGTTAAGCAGATTAACACTGAGCTTCTGTGGTCAAATTATGGTTCTTCTGAGTAAACCCCATTTTTAGCACACTCTGGAAAGTGAGGTGTTTCTTCTGCTGTGGCATATATATGGCAACATATATACGCCAGACTACAGTGCTTCAACTTGTCTGGTGCAGCAGCATTGGGTGGATACGTTTTTATTAACACCTAGAATTTACCCTTGCTATTTCCTGCTTTTTTTTTTTTCTTTTTTTGGAACGCGTTAACTGTTTAGCCTCAAGTGACTCCTGGAGTAGCTTTTCATACGCAATGTTTAATTTGTAATATTACAACCTAATACACTGTATTTTTCTATTGCACAGCATTCAGGTAGGGCTATCACCCTTTGAACAGTTTAAGGGAAGCCTGTTTTTGAAGCACCCAGACATAACTTTGGATATAACAAGTATTGAAAAAGATCTCCGGAAAACCTCCTTCAGCATTCGTGCTAAGTGTTGATTGAGTATGAAATGCCGTTCAGCGGGACGCGAGACGCTTGGCATTCGTGTGCTTGTGCATCATCGCACCTATTACTGCCTAAATGCTGTTAAGTGGTTTTGCCAGGAGCTGTTGTTCTGCGGGTGTCTGTTGCTGCAGATCCAGTGATATGTAGATGTGTACCTGATCTAATCAGCCCCATAACTCCAATTATTGGGGGTGGGAGAAAACAGCTTCTGCTGGTGCCAGGGTGTTTGCTTCTTGCTCCCCCTCCTTTTCCCCTCCAGGCGGTCCCTGTTCTTTGATTCATTACAGTTGGGTTCTTCCCTCTCGTCTAGGCACGGAGGCCAGCAGTCTCGTGGTCCTTCCAGCAGGTAGGCTGCCTCAGACAGTTATTGTTTTCCTGCTGTCTCATCACTTCAGGGGAAAAAAAAAAAAAAAACAAACGAGATTTTTCTTTGCTGCAGAAGACTCTGCCAGCTCCCTGCGTGGCCTCTGCCCAACTCGGCCTCACCCCATCATCCTTTATTCTCTTGTTTCTCTTTGGTCTCTAAAAGTTAAAAAGTAGGATCTCCCTGCTCTGTAAGGGGTACCTCACATGGGAAGACTCATATTGAAAGCCAGAAGAGCAAGGCTTGTGTTATCATTTCCAAGTGATTAATTCAAGCCCACAGCAATATGTTTTCTTCTCCAAGCACTTCTCCGCGTGCACGCTCCCCTGCGGCTGCGCTCTTGCCTTCTGCCTCTCTGCTAGGGCTGCTCTTGCTCTTGAGCATCCCAGCCGGCGTACCCGCTCCACACCGCCTGCCTCCCGCATCTCAATTCCTAGCCACATCCTTGACTCAAGACCAACGCTTTTTTGGCTGTCTGTCTCAGGATGCTTTCGAGCTGAGGCTTTATCATCTCTTTCTTGTCTCTATTTTTTTTTTTTTCCTCATTTTCATCAAAACTGTGCCTCCAGCTATGCAGAGTTGTTCTCTGTCTTCCCTGAGTTCGTCCTTCATCTCCAGAGGGAGGAAAGGGAGGTCTCTGCTGGCTTCTGCACAGCATGGCAAGGTCAGGGCCGAGCCAGTCCGTCATCCTCCCTCGCTTCCTGGCTTCTCTCATCCTCTGGTCAGTGGGACGTGCTGTGCCACCCCACCAACGCCTGTGTCCCCCACGGTGCTGTTCAAGGGGGAGCAGGGCTCTGTGCGGTTGGTGGTACCAGCACAGAAGAGGCTGAGGCTGGCTGGGTCCTGGCTGGTACCTTCTGCTACTTCACCCCGTTCCCAAAACAGGGAAGTCACTCCGCCCCACCAGGCGTGCTCTGCACTTCCCAGGGTATAAACTGGATAGTTATCAACAGTAGTGCGGTCTCGACCACCTTCCACCTTCCCTATCCGCACAAAGTTTTGACTAGCTGTGCGTCTCTGGCAAAGTGGAATGGGGTTTTGGTGTGTTGTCAAATATGGTCTCTTTGAGCTTCTACTACCTGTAGATAACCCTGGAAATGTGATGATTTATCCTAAACTTTGAAGGTGTGTGTGGTTGTTTTCAGCCTCCAACCTGTATCCTTTGATGCACGCCAGTCTGTCCAGCAGCACTAAAGGCTCTGAAGGGCATGACTGCGGTATTCCCTCCAGCAGAGATGCCCTTTTCCACGAGACCGTTATTAATATCATACCTGAAAGCAGTCCCCTCCGTGGTTCAAACTTGTTCTCTACTTTCAGTAACCATTACCATCATGAGCAACACTGGAGAAATGCCACATTCCTGCATTGGACTCCTAAACTGGAAAAGATCTTGAGAATAGATCTATCTCAAGTTTTACTTAGTCATGCCCAGCTTTCATCTCTGTCAGTCTTTGATAACTGAGGCAATCTGTCATGTTCAGTGTTGAGGGAGCCTTGTCCTTTTAATTGTGCAGGACCAGAAATTTCTTCTGCTTGTCATCTTAGGAGAAAGATTCGGAGGTGCACAGCTTCATCAGAGTTGGTCTGTCCAGACAGGAAGCTTTGCTGTGCAGTCCTATGGAGGTTCTTCAGCTCTGCTTCTGCTTTCCAAGGACCTCTTCAGCCACCTTTTATAACCAGACAGGTCCCTGTGACACTTGTTGACTAAGTAAAAAGTGCATTAGTTAAATCCTTCTAGGAGCTTCTCAAGCATTTTTCTGTTGGGGACTCTTCATTAGTCTGTGATGAGTAAACAGACGTTTCTAGCCTGTTCAGTAGTATCTTCAAAGTCTTTGGTGTCCTAAGAACTTACCACTACAGAGAAGGTGTCGTGAAGAAGTAGATAGATTGTGTCTAGTAGACAAATCAGATGCCAGCTAACCTGAAATTTTACTAGCAAAGAAATGCAGCTTTTTTTTCTTTATGAAGCGTTCCACGGAAAAATGAATTCTTTGTTTTTCCTTGTATTGTGACCTGACATTGCTATGAGGGGTTTTTTTTTCTTTCTGTTCTTTGTATTTCAAAGATGTAGATAAGAAATCTTGCCAGCTGCATCGAGTCTTTTAAAAATGCTTGTGACTAGAGATGTATAGTTTCTTCCGTACTGAAGTAGTTAGCTGTCCGAGGCTAGCGAGGCAGTTCCTTTAACAATGTTTTATGGTGGCAGTACGTGATAGCCAGAGGCGACTGTGTTTGAAAATAGAGGAGTAACCTCATTGCAAAGGAAGCTAGAGAGCTAATTAAGGGAAGGAGAAGTTATTTATGGTGCGTCGTGTAATTGTTTACTATTTCAGATATATTTGTAAGCATTTTCAATGCTATCTTAACTTTATATTCATTCCCTTGCACTTTTATTACCTTAAATTTTCTTAAATTACACGAACACATGTTCATAAAATTGCAAAAATGGAAGATTTTTAGGGAGTTTTAATGGGCCTGGGATGCACGTACTCATGTATTATATGGAATATGTTCATAACAAAGTGCTTTCTTTGCAAAATTGTCCTTTAAGAAGAACAGGGTTGCAGCAGCTAGAACAAATGACATACCAAGAGATTCACTTTGTATTAGGAGAGCAAACTGAATATTTGAAATGTCCTTGTCATTGGCCACTTGATCTTTCAACCTTCATTGTGTTTTTCATTTAATTCTTACATTTTTATGGAGTTGGAATAATTTAAAACTTCAAGGGAATTATACTGCTTCTCATTTCCATTAGATTTGACAATGACATTGTAAGTTATTTTCCCAGCAATTACCTTGTGTAGTTCATAAGTTCAAAAGGTATTAAGTTCAAAGCTTGAGACCTTCGATCCAAGTAGAAAAAAAAGTAGCAGGAGATGGTTTATGATGATTTCATTATCTTTAAAACACATTATATTCATCAAGCCTAAGAGAGCTTAAAGAAAATTGATGGAAGAACTGCCTTTAGCTTAATGTGGTTTAGTTATCCAATGTGTATTTTAGGTAATGAAACTGGGGAGGTAGGGGTGGGTGGGAGGTACCTCAGAAAAATCCTTGAGAAGTTTTGATCACTGAATCTTTTAGGTTGGCAGGAACCTCATGAGATCATTTAGTCCAATGTCCCTGCTCGAGCAGGGTCAGCTAGAACAGGTTGCCCAAGACCATATGCACTTGGGTTTTGAGTATCTCCAAGGATGGAGACTCCACAGCCTCTCTGGGCAACCTGTTCAAGTGTTTGACAGCCCTCACAGTAAAAAATATGTTTTCTTGTGTTCAGAAGGAATTTCATGTGTTTTAATTTGTGCCTATTGCCTCTTGTCTCATGACCTGTGAGTGCAACCCATCAGGCTCCATGGACATAGGTATGTCGAGGGTTTTTTTAAGTGCTCCCTACACCTGGTGGTCCTCCACCAAGGGTAAGTCTTCCTTGCTTCAGACTTTTGCTCTGGTCTCAGGGGCCTGGGATTCCTGAAGGACGGTCTTACTGGTAAAGAAGGCATTAAGTGCCATGGCCTTTTCTATGTCATTTTTCACCACATCCCTGCCCCCATTCAGCAGTGGGCCCATGATTTCCCTAGTCTTCCTCCTTCCTTTCTTGATGTCCTTCATGCCCCTTGCCAGATTCAACTCCAGGTTGGCTTTGGCTTTCTTAACACCATCCATACAAGATCAGATAGCAACTCTCTGCTCCTCTTGGGTCACCTGTCCTGCTTCCAACTCTTGTACGCCGCCCTTTTATGTCTTGAGTTCAGTTAGGAGCTCCTTGCTTATCCATGCAGGCCTTCTGCAGCCTGAGCTTGATTCTTTACTTGTTGGGATGGATCTTTCTTGAGCTTGTACAATCCTTGAGTATCAGCCAGCTCTCCTGGACCCCCCTAATCTCCAGGGCTGTATCCCATGGCACTCTTCCAAGCAGATCCCTGAAGAGGCCCAAGTCTGCTCTCCTGAAATCCAGGGCTGTGGTGCTGCTTTTTGCCCTGTTCCCTCCTCTTCGGATCTTCAACTCCACCGTCTCACGGTCACTGCAGCCAATGCTGCCTCTGAGACTTCCACATCCCCGAGGAGTCCTTACTTGTTTGTACGTGTCAGGTCCAGGAGGGCACCTTCCTTGTTGGCATCTTGATCACCTGTGTCAGGAATTCGTCATCAATGCACACTCAAATCTCCTAGATTGCTTGAGCCCTGCTGTCTTGACCTTCCAGCAGATAGCAGGGTGGTTAATGTCCCCCATGAAGACCAGGACCTGTGGAAGTAAGGCTTCTTCTGGGTGTTTGAAGAAGGCCTCATCTAATTCTACCTGATCAGGAGGCCTGCAGCAGTCTACCCACTACAAGAGTAGTCATCTTGGTCTGTCCGCTTCTCTTGACATTTAAGCTCTTGACTGACTCCAGATCCATACCAAGACACAGAGCTCCATGCGTTCCTGCTCCTCCCTCCCATAAAGGGCAACTTCCCCTCCTCACCTTCCCAGCCTGTCCTTCCTAAAAAGCCTGTATCCCTCCATTACAGCACTTCAGTCATGTGAGCTATCCCACCATGTCTCCATGATCCCAGGGAGGTCATAGGCCTGTAACTGTGCACACAGACTTCTAATCCTTCTGTTTGGTCCCCATGCTGGCAGCACTAGTGTAGAGGTGTTTGAGAGGCACCCAAGTGTGCCAATTCCCCAGGACAGGCTTGAGACCTTCCCCATCAGGCTGTTCTGCAGGCACCTCCTTCTTTACATGCCTGCGCTCAAAGGGATGCCGCATCAGCTCTTTTTTGTTGATCGCTGTGTCCTTTCTGCTCACCCCACCCCAGGCTGCTTGTTGAGGAACCGCTCCTTCCCCTGTTGTTTCTAGTTTAAAGCTCTACCAGCTTGGCCAGCCTATTGGCAAAGCTGCTGTTTCCCTGTTTAGTCAGGTGGATCCCATCTCTTCCAAGAAACTGTTGACTCTCAAAGACAGTTCCACAGTTGCAGAAATCGAAACCCTCTTGCAAACAGCAGCCAGTTGTTGATCGCTACAAAAACATCGGCTCTTGTCACTGAGGGATGGGCTGCACTCCCCATCTGTACTGGGTGGCCGCGTGAACCCCAGAGGGTCTTGCCTTAAGCTTCTAGGCAAGATAAAGCCCTTGTATGTGTCCTGCTCTTCTCAGGACATCCGAAACACAGTAATCCACAAAGAGCTGGAAAGCCATGGCCCTGTGTCCCGGTCCTTGCAGCGCTCCATTTTTAAAAGCTTTGAGCCCCAGTTATTTGAGATCCTCTGCTGCAGCTATGAGCAACCTCTTGCCTTCCTTGCTATGATATTTGCAGGCAATTAATCCTTTATATTACCTTTGTCTGCCTAAATCTGCTTTGTATAGGTTTGCTTAAGTTATATGGCAGAGCCTCTCTTCCTACGTTTAGGGAAGAAGGCTTAGTTTCAGGTTTGAGCCCCTGTTCTTCAAAGAGCAAGTTACTTACAAGTGGTCGCTCCTTCTGTATGTGTTCAACAACCATGTTTTGATTTAGCTTTATTAGATTTAAAATCAATATTTCTTTTCATACCAATGACCTAATCCTTATTAAAGCTCTGCCCTGACAACTTCAAAGTTCAGCAGTTTCTTTATAAGCCTGTGAAACGGGTACAGCCTGAGCTCTTTTAAAGAAAGGAAATTGATTTATTTACCTATGCTGGATTAAAAAACAGTTCACAGATATTTTTAATTTTTTTTTGTTCCAAATAAAAGTCATAAGCAGTCTGAGATGGAGAACTGTGAATTTTATCTTGCCAATGAACTTTCAGAAAGTCTGAGCCTATGTGAATTATAGTGAAAATTACCTTGTTCCCTTTGTTTTAGCAGCTGCCTTCAGAGACGTTCACTACCTCTAGTTAGGAAGACCTGGTCAGAATGATGCTGCTCTTGCAGTTTGCTTCTGTACCCATGCTGTAAGTTGGGTGTCCTCAGTGTCCTCCTAGCCACTTCATAAGAGTGCAAGTTTCGGAGGAATCTTTCTAAGATGGCCTCTCACTTTCCAGATAAAATTCAGGGCGTGATTCAAGAAGAAGCTGGGCAAAGAAGGTAGCAGAAATCCTCTTAGAGGGTTTGTGTGTCTCTTGTTTTCAGAATTTAATTGCCAAGTGTATTGATGGTTGTTACACTTCTCCTGTGTGGGTTTGTGAATGGAGTAGTATCTGTAGGTGTGCAGGCGCAAGAGGCTCTTATTTCTTCAGAGGGAAAACCAAGGGCAAAATGAAGGGGCCATCGTTACTTGGGACACAGGATTTCATAGTGCTTAATGCCAAGGTTGCCCTGACTTTTGCCTTGAGTGATTGGTTTGGACCTAGTTTATAAGATAAAAGCTATAATTCACAATTGCTCTTTTCACGAAGCTGGTTCTTTGAGGAGAACGGAGTGAACTTTACCTGTGATGAGTTGCATTTTATTTATCGGTTGACCTCTGGGTTGTTTTCAGATTATATCAAAACCCAACGAACCAGCTCGCCAGCATGAAAGCCACCCTGAGGAGACAGAGGAAGAGTTACGGGAACACCAAGCCCTTTTGGAGGAGCCATACAGCGACAGAGTCACAAGCCAAAAGGAGGCCCCAGGGCTGGCCAACATGGTGCAAGTGAAGCAAGAACCCATCGAGAGTGATGAGGAGGAAGCAGAGCCGCAGCAGGAGCTGGAGTCTGGGCAGAGGCAGGCTGAGCAGGAGCTGCTTTTCCGTCAGGTGAGCTCGCAAAATACCAAGTTTGGGACTTGGTTCTTTGTAGAAGATTGTTTGGTTCTTGGTAGTCACCTTATACTACTCGAAGGGGGAGAAGCTAGGGGGAACCAGCTCTTGAGGATTTGCTGCATAAAGGAACCTGCAGGTAAAATCAGTGCCATCCTTCCTTGGAGTCACCGTGTCAACTCGGAAATCCCAGGGACAAGAATCTGGATCACCTGCACAAAATGCAGTCAATGTGTTTGCAGCCACTGAACCTCTTCCTGTTTGTTTCTTTGGAAAGACAAAGTGTGTCTTAACATTTTTGAGCACTAAATACTAGCAGAGGATTTTATGTTTTAAAACAAATTGCCCCAGAGAAGGGCTGGATAAGGGAATGAAGGATGAGGTTCATTGGAGGGGGTTCCTTCTTCAGAACTGGACATCCCAGAGATGGCAGCTGTGCTCACTTCTGAAGGTAAACACCAGAGCCTTGTGGATTGCAAGTAATAAATCCAATAACAACGTAGCATGGCATAATCTTCCCAATTATATGGCAGTCACCCAAAAGCTGCCTGTTGTGATAGCAGTAATGAAGGTGAGAAGGTTGCAATTCTCTTAAGGCATCAGTGCTCTGCTCGTCTTTGCAGCCCTTAGCACTCAGCTTCTGACTGTACCTACAGCCGTGCGTAACCCCCGCACGGGATCTGCAGCCAAGAGCAGATTGCTGTAGCCATGCCAGGGTGTAGTTCTGAGTAAATCCACAGCCCTTGGCTAGGGAAAGCGGACTTGTGCCAGGTTTGCCGTTGCCGTGTCTGTGGATCAGGTGCAAATTGGTTGCTCCCTGTAGTCATTTGAATCTCGCTGCTCATTCCTGTCTTCCTAGCACTGCGGAGCTGACTCGCTTGTTCCGCACGAATGTCACTGGCTGTTGCTCCGAGACTGCGTTTTTGGTTCCTTGTTGAGCAGCATTATCTTCATAACAGCGCTGCCTTGAAAGATCAATGCCGTTGCCAGCCATACTTGTACAAAGCGTTATTTGGTTTATACAGTCACATCGGAGCCTCGTTGCCTTAGTAAATAAATAAATAAAATGTAACATGCTGCTAATGATGGACCACGGCGATACTGTTCCTCTGAAAGTGCAGCTCCCCCACCCTAGTCCTGGATGCATGGTCACACCTGAGGAGTCTTAAAAATATTATGTCCTCTGCAATTATTTAGCCTTGAAGAGGACAGGGAATAAATAGAGGAAATGGGAAGGTTGCTAGGCTGTGGTTGCAGCGTGGCAAGCTGGAGCAGCCATCCCTTCTGACCAAGAGCCTGTCCAGCTGATGGCGTGGCTGTGCAGAGAACCAGCTCGGCTGAAAACTCCCTCTCCTGCCTGGGGTCCGGTTGAGCTGGACTCGTTCCCTGGTCTGGTGCATCGCACTGTTAAATACACCACTGCCGCGGTGGAGAGGCACAGCGGCAGGAAGACATGGCCAGATGACCTTGCCGGTGTGCACCAGCTTCAGGGCTGTGGTTTGAACACGCTGCACTTGCCCGGCTTCGCTCTAGAAATGTGCACATCTTCATTGCCGCACACATGTGCGTCCGCTCATTTATCAGGGAAAGGAGTCCAAGCCTGCGAACTTTGAAAACTCTTAAAAACCTTTTTATTGAAGGCACCACAGACTTTCAGCAACTACCTGCTTCTTTTCCCTGCAGCAAGCCCTTCTGTTGGAGCAGCAACGTATTCACCAGCTGAGAAACTACCAGGCGTCGCTGGAGGCAGCTGGCATGCCCGTCTCTTTTGGAGGGCATCGGCCTCTGTCCCGTGCACAGTCCTCGCCTGCCTCGGCCACCTTCCCGATGTCCGTACAGGAGCCACCCACTAAGCCAAGGTTCACAACAGGTAATGTTTAGGGGCACTGGAGGCTGAAGCGGTGGGGCTGTGGTTACCATTTTGCCTTAGATTGTGCTTTTCCGCCCTGTCCCTGCAAAAGCCATCTATTTGGGGTCTGCGTCTCAGCTGTGGTTTTGGTCTCCATACCATCCTGTCTTCTTCAAGGATAAAATTCAGTCGTCGTACGCCCTGTTGTCCTGCTTGTCCCTTCCCCAGAGAGACAGACACCCTACTGTCCAGACAGAAAATAACCTGCAAAAATCGATAGAAGTGTAGCACAGTACTTTAATTATGTATCTCCAGAAAAAAAAAAAGGACAAGTCATATGCTGTGACAGGGCTGATTTAGATGCAGAGCGGAGAGAGGCAATGTTATTGAAAAAGGACAGCAGGCCAAATGCGGTATCTGTTGGCTGTATTTTCTGCACCTTCTCCAGTCCCTGCGCAATCTCATGCCGTAAGTTATCCACCCCAGGCTCTGCGCCAGCCGACCCCTCCTTCTGAAACACAATCTCTGCCCGGGAGTCTGTGCCTGTAGGTGAGGAAAAGGGAGGTGGGTTGATTTTTTCCAGTTGTCAGGGTGCAGAAACAGACTGAAGAGTGTTTTCTTACTTCTTTCAGACCCAACCTGAGATGTTGGGTCTTCATCTCAAAGGAAAATTATGAGTGCAATTCTGCATTTGTCTAGTGAAAACCAGAAATGCAAAAAAGGGTGTTAATCTCCCCACAAAGGTTAAAGGCGAAAAATAATTGTTTTTCCTAAATCCAGACAACCAACTTTTTTCCACCAAAATCCTTTCTGTCTATTCAGTAGCCTTAGTAACAGATGAAAGTTAATTTATGTGCAACTTTTCAAGCCCTGTGTTGGGTGATTAGGCAGGCTTATTTTGAAGTCCGCCTTCTGCCCCAAATGTCAAGCTCTATTTTGTGAATGAACATTTTGCAATGTGATGTGCGTCCTGGGAAAAGGAAGGGAAAAAAAATCCAGAACGCCCAAACAAAAGCAACTCATGATTTTGTTTCTCTTTCACATATCCATTTATTCTTAATTAACCCACAGTTTTTGCATCATTAAAATCAGCACCGTGAATCGGGTTTATTTTCAGACGCTGATGGTATAGTAATAGTGATGTGTCAAATATGACTCTGTTCTTCAGCTGCTAGCTGCAGGGTGGGGAGCATGTGCGACCAGCTCTGTAAAAGCCCAAGCACTATCCCGTTTTTGCACATCAGCCCTTTAAGTCTCTGTTGTTAATACTGAAACCTTGAATTTCAGCAAAACTGCATTTCTAATGCAACCAGTTATAGCAAGATTATTCTAGATTTTGGCTTTTGCCAAGGATACAAAGAAGGGTGGTCCCCTGGCTCACGGTCAAACCGGATGAAACTTGAGCATCTAAGACACTTAGACCCAAACCTTGGTGCTTTAAAAACAAGGAAGCCTGGCCCTGCTTTAAGAGATTATTCATTCCTTCTCTTTCTTCCTTTCTCCTCCTCTGGTATTTAAGTTGCCTTGTCAATCATACGCAAGACTTTAAACATGCAATAACATTTCCTACCAGAGGATATAAGTTTGACTCAGATATGTGCCTCTAAATTTCATTTAAAATTACAGGTAACAGTAAGAATGCAGATTTTGAGAAGTGTGCTGCTTTGAAATGACGCTGTTCAAGTCATATGATTTATTATCCTTGGAGGCAGCGTTTAAAAACAAAAAGGTGGCTTAAAATAAGCAGTGGAATATCACATTGCTTTTATATAGCACCAGACAATCGAGTGCAATGATATGAAGAATGCTTAGTGTATTTCACCTGTTAAATATCCTTTTCACGGCATTTAGCCATGTTAAGACTCCAAGGGCTTGATTTTTTCCATTGCCTTCTGTCTCGTGCAGTTCTCTACGTTTATGCTAGGTGAATGGAGGGGGAAAAACACAATAAAATGCTGTCAAGGGAGGAAGCGTTGGGCATTCACTGGTGCTAATAAAGGTGCAAAGCATAAAGGTGAGACCTTTATACTAGCCCTATAACTAGTCCTTCACCTCGCATAAAAGGTGAAGGTTTAGTTTAATTAACCATCACTATCTGCTTAACAGTGGCAGGAAAAAAAGAGCCTACTAGTATGGGCATGCAAGCACAGAAAGGAAAGGCAGGCATTTCAGCTGCTGAGCATGTGTGTGCGAGTTAGATTGCTAATGTTTTCTTGAAGTTGTCCACGGTGTGTCGGAGATTGTGGTTTTGGAGGTGGATACTAAAGCTTAATCACTAGGATTGAGCTATTCTTTGAAAGGCAGGAAATTAGTGTCTTGGGTATTTTTCAAAGCAAGCAGTGCTGAAGTGCATCAGGCTTCTTTTTCGCTAGGAAAGTCCATCTGTTTGATAATTGACTGCTTTGGAGACTGATCCTAACATGATTATGCGCTTTGGATTTCAGAGAAATTAAGATTTGAATTGTTGTGATCATTTTGAGAGGGCTGGAAAAAACAAACCTCTTTCAACGGCCCTAATGAAGCCAACCATGATCCTTCTAGACACGAATGTGGCTCTTAAGAGAGCAGTTATTGTCCCACAGACAAAGGAATTGTTCATCACGTTCATGTTCGAGCTATCATGTAGAAAACGCTAATGCTTCCTCTGGACAGAGTTAGGACCAGACAGCTGGAAATTCTGGGGTTTATGTATAATTTATTCTCCTCTCTCTATCAGTGACCAGTACCTGAGACTTCAAAGGTGTAGGGGAAGAACAACATAATACACCTCTCAAACATGATGTGCATTACTCCACATGAAAGCGAAAACAGTGCCCTTCCTGACCTCTTCGAGCAATCAGTTTTATGTCCCAAAGCACGATGTTTAATTTTCCTTCCTACTAGCGTATAAAAGAAAGCTAGTCCTTGAACTTGACCTCGCTAGCACGAGTAGCCCCCTTGACTTTAACGAATGCTTCTGCATGCACTGTTCTACACACTTGAATAAGACTTCTCAGGTTAGGCCATTAATTTGCATAGCTCCAATTATCCAGTCTCTGATCTCCTGTAAAAATGGTTCCACAAATTATTCTGATGTTCTGCATTAAAGTATTTTTCATTTCTGATGAAGGCATTTATTCTCTCCTGTGCAGAGCAATACAATTATCTGAACCTCAAATCATATGTTTGTTCTGCCAAGAAAAGCGGGTTGGTTATGCTTTAGTGCTGACCTTTAAAAATGATTGTTCTCATGTCTTAAAGAGTATTGCTTCCAGCACCACTTAATTTAACTTGTAATGGCCAATGTAGTTTTCATATTTTAAGCTTAAATTGCCAAGCTTTCCTTTGTGTGTGTGTGTGTGTGTGTGTCTTCATCTGAGTGTCCCCAACCACAGGAAGGAACTTGGAACAGTTCTCTTCTTTCCAATGGTTTAGTTTTTAAAAAAGAGAAATGTTGAGTGACGTGCGATTACATACAGTACAGAAGAACTTCATTGAGACACTGCTGTTATCATTGAATCGTTGGGAAAGGAGAAACTTGAGAGATCAACCAAATTGGCTAGGCATTGCTTTACCTATGTGCCTAGAGTTGCATCATGATAGTTTTTCAGGACTTACTTTTCAAAGCTTAAAGACCTGCAGAAAACACCCTTTAAAAAGGAACTTGCAATACGGATTCATGTATCAACTATTCAGATGGTCTTAGACCCCTTCCAACTTTGCAGTGCAATCAGTGTAATTCACTGTCAGGTTGTGCCCAGCTCCCAAAGCAGCGAAAAGATTTGTTAGAGCAACAGCATTAAGCATCGTCTGGGAATCCAGGAGGTGAGCAAGAAAAGGCTGCTTAAAAAACACTGCTTGAAAATGCTTGATTTTTTTTCCAGAAACTGAGGAAGGTATGGCATGAACTAGCCTCAGATTTATCTCCAGGTTGGAGTGTCCTTTGCGAATGAGGTGCAGCTTCTTGTTCCTAGCTTTCCTATATTATATTTTACTTTTCCCATGTCTATTAGTGAATTCTCTCTCCTGCCTGTGCTCCGTGCAGTGTAGTTTCCCGTTGCCCTTTTCTTTGGCTATCGCCTGAATGCCTCAATTGCACCATCTTTTAGTCCTTGGTCTCTAAGGTCAGTGCCCTCAGAGGGTGCAGTCCTGGCCCCGCTGACGCCAACAGCAGAGTGCCCGTGGACTGAAGGCAGCCAGGGCTGCACCCAGACAGGTCAGCAGCTATCTGGTGAAGGACTTGCGGCTTGTACTTCTTTTTGTTTAAATTCAAGGCTAGTTGTTGACTGTGAATGTATATGTTGAATAGATACGCATGCAGCTTTTGGCTTCAAATCTATAAAGCCTGCTTGCAGTCCCTGTAGATAAGTCTGGAAATCAGAGAAGGTAGGCCCACTTTCCTTTCTTTAATATGAATGATCTAGCCAAACCTAGTGCAGTCCCCTGTGGACTAGGACGACATCTACATGAGATTCTTTTGGGTAACAAATGCTTTGTCAAAATGCGTGATGTCCCCTGAAGATGAGTTTCCTTCAAAAATAAACTAACCTAAGGTAAGGTTACTGCAGACCTTGTGCTAGTTTAAATGAACTCAGACTGGGGAGTTCTTGTGGACAGCCAGGCTTACCATTGGGCTACAGCTTCTTCTCAGGCGACATTTACAGTGCTTGCCTTTGCCCAGCAGCTCCTCATGAAGTCTGATGCTGTGAATCAAACATGGGAGACCTCTACAGAGCGTTGCAGCGCAATCTTATTTAACTGAACTTTGGCTAACCCAAAGGCAGTCAATTAACCAGTGCTCTGTTCTCTTCCTAGAACTGAATGTGGTTTGGGTTTTGTTGGTTTTTTCCTTTGCATTCACCTACAGCAAAGCGAGGAACTGCCAGATACCTCCCCTAAGGCTGAATACCTGAAAGTGTCAGTGCCAGGGTTTGCCTCAGAGAGGAAAGCCAACTTTTTCCGTGGCAGAACATGCCTACACTCAGTCAAAAGGTGTGATTGCAGCTCGAGCCAAGCTGAGGTACATGCAGCAGCATGGCACTCAGCTCCAGGCTACGTGTCCATGTATGTTCTCAGAGTCTGGGTTCTTACAAGCCCCTTTGAACTTCGTGCAGTTGCAGATTGTGCTGTTTATCGGTACTTGAACCGGCTACATGAAAGCTCCTTGCGCCGTGTTCACGCCGCCCACCACAGCATAGGTGTGCTCGTGTGGGATTTTGGAGGAGCGATATCGGTTGGAGTGCAGACCCTTTAACGTCAGGATCTGGGAATAGCTCCTGCCTTCGCTAATTCAAAGGCTTTGGATTCTCGTCAAGACTTTTGATTTGCAACTTTATACTGTGCTTTCAGACAGATATTTCTTGCAAGAAACCTTACTCCTTGGGGGGAAAAAAGAAAAAATTCCAACCCCTTTTGTTCTGTTTTCTGGAGCTTC
This sequence comes from Ciconia boyciana, assembly GCF_034638445.1. Taxonomy (NCBI): domain Eukaryota; kingdom Metazoa; phylum Chordata; class Aves; order Ciconiiformes; family Ciconiidae; genus Ciconia; species Ciconia boyciana. The sequence goes on along the minus strand of NC_132943.1, from coordinate 43,477,142 downwards.
TGGCTGAAGGGAACATTTGAGTATGTCGCTCTTGCTAAGTGAAAAAAAGGTCTTTTGTCCCCGGGGCTGCATAGCTGCGGAGGACCTGCTGTTTTTCTCCAGTGGAACATTGGCTATGAAATCATAACTCCCCTTCCAAAATCGTACCCGGGCAACTCTGGAGCATGAATCAGTCTCCTACGCTGTTGTCGTGCCATAAATACTTGGTAATGCAAGGGGATTTAGCTGCCTGACTCCCACGTTCAAATGCAACAACACTGCTAAATACCTACATATCGTGCTGAATAATTATGCCCAAGCGTGTGCTAATAGCCTTAATTAGCATGTTGTCAAATAATGTTGATGCAAAAGACTTCAGCACAAACTATTTTATGAAACATAGTGCCTGCTAACGACTTACTCCTTCTGGTTTTTAATCCCAAGCCCTAGAGTCATTTTAGCAGCAATTATAAAAGTACCCAGCAGAGAAGTTGCAAGTCAGTCCCCTCCTAGATCACGTTCCTGTGCCGGCACCTCTGTACTCATACTGATGCTTTCAGTTGTCGCCTCCTTCTGTAACTCTCACAACTTCAGCCTGCAGAGATGTTGGTGACTAATTTCTTTTCCGTATCCGTTGAGCATTTCCAGAGGAAGGGATCGTTGCAGGTTTGGTGCTGTCTCAAAGCAGCATCTTGGATTTTCATTTTGTAAAGCTCTGTGGCTCCTGGTAGAACGCACACTGCCTTTTGTCTAGAAGTGTTCGGTTTAATATAACGTGCTATAGTAAAAACAAAAAGAGGGGTTTTTTCTATGTATCTGGCAAAATTTATTTTTTTTTTTTAACTGAGAGCAATTTTGTAACCTCTGCTGCAGGCCTTGTCTATGACACCTTGATGCTGAAACACCAGTGTACCTGTGGAAACACAAACAGCCACCCAGAGCACGCGGGGAGGATCCAGAGCATCTGGTCCCGGCTCCAGGAGACGGGTCTCCGTGGCAAGTGTGAGGTAATAAAAATACCAGCGAAGGGGGAGATGAGGTGGTGGGCCTGGGAGAAAGGGAGAATTTGCATTTGTCTGGCTCATTCGACTGCTGGATTATGAGCGTTTTTGGGGGGCTGATTTCTCGTCTGGAAGATAGCTTATGTACCGAACCCGCAGCTTGGGTTGTTGATTGCTACCTCGATGTGCAAACTTTATACTGCATTCTGGCTTGAGATTTTTATAGCTCCAGCTGTTGGCAATGTTTTGCCATATGTGGCCTAAATTTAATCCATTCCTAGATGACTGCTTATGCTTGCGTGTGTGCGTCTGTCAGGAGTACTTTTCTAGCGATCTGATTTCATTGCATTGCGATGACTGTTAAAAATGTCATGAAACATTGGAGAATGCTCTTGCCCAATCTTGCAGTGAAGCTGCTTCTGTAATTTTCAGTCCTGTTCACTGTAAACTGGAAGTCCCTACCAAGCGTTGGACTTTGAAGCCGCCAAAGATAAGAGCAAGATATGAAGTAACCGTGTTATTTGTTATCACTCTAATCATAACAACGAAAGCTGGGGAGCAACAAGTTTGTGTTTCTGTAGTTTAATAACTTTTAAAATACGCTTTAATAAGTAATGGTCAACCTATAGTGAAGATACTGTGAAAAGAATGAGGGTAGGAGGACATAACTAAGCACTATTCCGTCTCAAGAGGTTAAATTAATTGCACTGGACATACATGTATTAAGAGCAAGGCAAACTAAGATAAAAGCTTAGATACTGAAATAAAAAGACTAATGATTAATAATGGTGATTAATAATTATTATTCATAACTAATAGCAGTGATGATAAATTAATGGTAGCGTGTGTTCCTTGGTTCTCTGAGCATCTGAGGGGACTGAATCACACAATATATTTGAGTTATGTCAGCATCTGGCTAGAAATATTTTCTGAGTAACCAGAAGAGACATCCACGTGGTGGCAGCATTGCCGTTGGCTAAAGTTCCCTCTCGTACCCTTATTTATCCCTGATGAGAGCAAGAAAGAACTTCAAAGCTGTTTCTGTCTACGGAGACCCATTTAATTTAATTTTGGGGTTATTATTTGGGACCAAAAAAAAAAGTACCCACTGCTATCTAGCTCCTCTGTTTAGAAGCAGGAGTTAAATTGTGCGGTGCTAACTGCCTTGCCTCCTAGATTTGTGTTACAGATGTTCTCTAATGTGTGAAGTTCTTCATTGTATGATCCCAGGTTATTTTCCTTCATTTGGTATTTTCAGTTGCTCTCACGGTGGTTGTTGTTCTTGATGTTCACCTGCTTTCCACCTGTGTTTCCCTTCTGACCATTGGTGACATGCAGCCTCATCTTGACTCGTCCTTTTTCAGAAAATGACAAATATGTGATGTTAGCTTTCTGCCTTAATTCCGGTGTTTTCTTCTCTGATGGCTTTCTCCAAGGTCTCACCTACCATTTCAGGATAACCAGCTGCTCTAATTGCACTTGCTTCTCTCTCTAGTTAGCTTTCCTTTATCCCCACCGTCTCCTACTCCTGCCCAGACCTGCATTAAAGTTTCCTTTTTTATCTTATCTTTTCTCATGGGCTTGATGGGCACAACCTTTCTCCGTTTCCCCATCTCCTTCCTACTTCCACACTTCACTCTTCTGTTCTTGATACAGTTTTTCTGGAGTTCACTTCCACTGTCCTTGACCAATGTTTTGGTCAAGGTTTGGTTTTCCACGTTGCAAAGCCATTTGGTCACTTCCCTGCCCTTCAGAGTCTTCTGAAGCTCCTCAGTTGGAACCCGTCTGTCAGCAAGCAGAGGGGAGAACCATATAGGGTTTTCCTTCAGTGAAGATTACCCCATCAGGTGCACTTGCATGGCAAGGGGACAGTGTTTTAGACACGAGTGATCTCTGCTGCTAGGTTGGAGCATGGGTGCGAGCTGCTGGCATTGCCTGGGACAATGGACTTGTCCCCTTACCGCAAGGACAGGAATGCTGTAGACTTAACATGTAGAAAGCTTCATTCTGTGGGACATTTTCCATTATATGATCGATTTAAAAGGAATTTTGAAGTCTGGCCTCATAATTATGATTACTTTTAATAATTACATTACTTTTTCAAATCCCTGTTGCCTATGCCAAAGCTCCATGCAGGACAGCATGAGCTGTGCCCTCTGTCCCCACCCGCAGTAGTGTGCGCGTGATGTGTGAACTTTAATGGAGCTCTTTATATGAGGATCGTGACACTTACTACCAATGCAGCCTGCTATGTAGCTACAATTGTTTTTATATTTGCTCCATCTGCATATTTATAATTGTAACTGCTCCATCTGCATAGGAGCCCTACAGGCACTCGGAAAGAGGTGAATGTTTTCAGAATTAGTAGTAGGTCTGCAGCGAGTCAGCAGCAACACCTGGATCATGGCACTCAGAAATTTGCCAGGCTGTACACTTAATTTTTTGCTGAGCTCCCGTTTTATTCTATTTTTTTTTTTTAGCTGGTCTTGCTGATGGACGCGTCTATGCACACTCGTTTTTGTCTTCACTGTTGCAGGTCTGTTGTCCTGTGCCTCAGATGTTATGAGCCAGTTAAGTAAGCCCAAGGGCCTGATGTGAAAATTGTTTGTGATTAGGTAGCTTAATCCATTTCTGACAACCCATATTTGTAAAAGAACAGTTTGAACTTTGACATTTCCTTATCCTCATGGTTCCCCTTCCTTCCTTAACAGCCCTTTGCTGTGGTCCCGGTGTAGGTATAGTTTGATTCTGTTGGTTGCAAGTAGTTGCTCGACACAGATTAAAAACACAGCGCCCTGCGTAGTAAATAATCCCGTACACACGGTGTGGCATCATATGAGACTCCGCTGGGTCCCTGTCCTCTTCCAGAAGGAGTTTAACAGCTCTCGTTCCCCCCACAACTGCATGCTGAAAACAAATCCCAGCTCTGCTTTCTCATGCAAGCTCAAACAATTCTCGGTGTCTGTCTCCTGGAAATATTCTTTTGGTGTTTCTGTTGCACACATGCCCCGAGCCAGAAGAGAGCTTGCAGATAAATATTTTTATCATGCATGCAAACAAATGCGTGCTTTGAAATTTCAGAAACGAACTAAGTGAAAGCCTGTTTTCGTCAGGCGGCCAAGAGGCTCCTAGACAACCTGCCAAATGCTGAGCTCCTACCGTTTCTCTCGGAGGCAATAGGAATGATCCAGAAGGGGCACAAATATTTTCAGAACAGAAAAAAACACATCACTTCCCCCCCCGCCTCTCATTTTTCAGCAGTGAAACAGATATGTATATGCTAAAGTTCTCCAAAAATTGTTTTACATCCAGCTGAGGGGAAAATGTGTGCCGGATTTGTGGTGTAATAGGTAAGAGTCTGGCAGAGTCGCACAAGTTTGAAGATGACCCTTTGGAGTGAAAGCAGTTGTCCAAACTTAACGACAGCTGCGGTTTAGAGTATCGCTTGTTTAATTAAGTTAGCTTTATAAAATACGGCAATTACTCTGGTGTACGTTCGGAATTTAAAAGCAACAATTATACTAATTGAGGCAATCTCAATAAAAGACTCTGCCCCCCCAAACGAAAACCCGCAATCATGGTATAGCGTAATCCTCCCAGCCTTCATCAAGAGCGTGAGGAAATCGATAGGTTTTGCTGTGTGTTTCGGAGGTAATCAAATCCCCGGGCTGCTCGACCAGGATGGGGAAGAATGAGTTCCGCAACCAGGGTCCGTCTCCAAGCACGTCTTGGCAGCGATCCTGCATCGTTTAAAGCACGAGGACTGTTAGCTGAAGGTTAATTGCAGCTGCGGAGGACTGACATGAAAAACCAGGCCCAGGGCTGCGCCGTCTGTAAGCGCAGAGCCGTGTCCGCGGCGTTCCCGGCACAGCATCGGGCGGGCGTCCGGCTGGAGCGCAGGGTGGGTGCGGGCGGTGAAGCCTCCGGAGAGCTGCTCTGTGCCCAAGGTTTCCCATCGCAAAGCACCGAGGGCGCGTGGGAGGTGGTGGCAGTGGCGCCTGGGAAGTCAGTCTCCGGAGAGAGGCTTTGTAGCTGTTTTCATGGCTTTCTGCGGCTTTTTTGGGGCCGCAGCTGGGACAAGATCTGGCTCGCGGTCGCTCAGGATTCGTATCGTCTCCTGTTGAAACATCATGGGCTGAAAGGGTGAATAAAATGCGAACTGACAGACTAGTGGGGTTTTTCTTTTGTTCAAAATGCAAAGGAGAAGCTGGGTCCAAGGAAATGGATGAAGGCTGCAGAAGGACGTGTATAAAGCAGTTGGAGGGGAGAGGTGGTGTGGTGATACAAAGGTCGGGTTTTGTGCAGAAAGGGGCACGAAGGAAATAGGGCGGAGAGCCAACTAGTTCATCGGGGTTAAGAAGCCAACCCCTGAGCTGAAAAGCCAGGCTTTAGCAGCCAGGAGGGAGGTGAGACGGGGGGCGGAGGGGGGGGGGCTGTAATATGGAGTAAGCAAGCTCAATAGGCAATGCGAAGCCTCAGAGATAAGAGTATGGGGACTTAAGAGCTTTTAGAACATAAGGAACTGCTCAAATGAGGAGCGTGGATGGCAGGCTGAGCCGTAGACTGAGATACAAGTTGTGATGGGTCCGGAAACGGGAGTGAGGAATATGTTTTGTTCTCGAACTTTATTTTGGGGGGACTTCATTCATGTTCTTGGTGTCTTTGTGTTAGAGTCAAGGATAAAGCTTGTGGTGTGTGAGCTGGGAGATGAGAAAGGTGCGAAAGCATCTCAAGCGTGATCCTTTCTAACCAGGCAAGGCTTGCTGTGATGTTTGTGATATATATTTGTTTCAGTAAGTAGTAACTTTTTCCTTGAATGTGTTTTAATTGCACACAGAAAGAAGTTCTCCATCTACTCATAGTTTCCACTCGGTTACGGGTGTCACGTGGAGGGGAGGGTAGTGTCTGCACCCTCCTAAAGAGCACAGAGCTTGAATGTCTGGGTAATGCCACCTGCTTTAAGCGGGAGCAGCCCTTCCCATCCCGGGGAGCCAAAGCTGTTTGCATTCACGGAGGAGCTGGCGCGGTATTGCGACGGGCTGCTGTTCTCCTGGTGTCTTCACCTAAGGCCAAGAAATACAAAATGCTATTTCTGCACGTCCCCTAAATGTAGCAGCCGAAAATGGGTCAGTACGTCTTGTTCAAAGGAAAAGAGTTGGCATATGGGTTAGAGGGAAGCTGTAAAAGCCTGTAAGGGGGGACTGAGGCAGGCTTACCACGAACAAAAAAGGAAGACAGGATAAAAGTTCAAGGGGGATTTGCCAGATATTTCCATCCCTTCTGGGCCTAGCATTTTTGTGATTATTGCCTCTTTAATGGGATGCTGTATTTTTGCCTCATCATTAACCTCAGGAAACCTAGGTGGTGGAGCAGAGCACAGAGAAAATGAAAGAGGAACTGGAGAGCAGAAATGCCAAAATTAGGAGAGGCAGAGCGCACGAGTGCTCCTGCCGTGCTTTGATTTCTGCTGCCTTATGCCTCAAACAGTTTTACAAAGTGATTTCCTGCGCGCTTTGCAACACGTGATGGAGGCTTATGCTGAAGGTTTGAGACCAGAAAAAAAAAAAATCCCTCGAGTTTGTTCTGCAGACCATGCTTCAGAGGTGTGGAGGTCCTGGCGTCCCCGTCCCCGCGGCGCGCTCCACCCTGGGATGCTCCGGCTGGGGCAGGCTGTAGCCCGAGACTTCGTCGCGGCGCGAAAGCAGGCGCTGCTTGGCTGGAAGTGCCGATGCCTTTGAAGCATCTTGTCCCTAGCGCGCTCCTGCAAAGCGAGCGGCACATGGCAGTGCTTTCTGAGCGGCAGCAGCCCTCGGGAGCGAGTGCCACAGCTTGACCTTCTCTTCAGAACAAGTTTTCCATTTGAAAGTCTGTTCTTTTTAGGAGTGTGATTTCTTTCCCCCCCCCTTTTTTTTTCTTTAAGCTATCCCTTTTTGTTGTTGTTGTTCTCATTAGAAACTCTGCTTCTCCAGGAGCGTGGAAGTCTTAAAAAAGCAACTGGCTTCAACAAAGCCAGGGTGAAGGCTGTGCCGGAGGTGGATGCGCTCCTGCGGGGGCTGCGCAGCGGAGGGCTCGTTGCTGAGCTCGCGTCTTGGGTCACCCTGGGTCACACAAGAGGCTTTCAGAACTTCCCAACGTTTTGCTGTTAACTATTTATATTTTAGTATTACTATTGCAAAGAGGAATAATCCTGTCGTTCCTTCTATAGGAAACAACCCTCCAAAATGACAACTCCTTTTAAAGTGTTTGAGTCCAAATCATGACAAAAATTCGTGAAGTAATTCTAAGCCATATTAAATATGTCTCTTTTTTTGTTGTTTGTTTAGGGGGTTTTTGTTTTGGAGGGGAGGGGAGTACACACATGTTTCCGAGGCAAAGCAATCCTTATTTCTAAACAACTCCTTCCCCTCTCTCATGGCCGCCTCTCGACTTACTCCCAACCTCAGCACTTTCTCGACTCACTGCATATTTCCCCTGCCAACGTTTCAGAGGCAGTCACAAGCTCCCAGTTAAAAAGGTGAGGTGTGTTTTCCGCTGCTGGGAGTTGGTTGCCTTCTCTGGTATACCTGATATCCCCCCGGTGCCGTCTGCCTGCGGGGGAGCGCTTGCTCCTGTGCAAGAGGCCACGGCACGGTCCTTGTATTCCCAAAATTTTGCACCTCCAAGTAGCACTTTGTTCTTACAAACATATTTTCCATCACAAATGGGTGATGGCAACAAAAGATAAGCCCCAAAGGTATTCTCACCCCTATGACAAAAAAGGGGAAAAGATCCTGGAGCACAAGTCTGATGGGGAGCGGCTGAGGGACCTGGGGTTGTTGAGCCTGGAGAAAAGGAGGCTGAGGGGAGACCTCATTGCTCTCTACAACTGCCTGAAAGGAGGTCATAGAGAGGTGGGGGTCGGTCTCTTCTCCCAAATAAGAAGCCATAGGACAAGAGGAAATGGCCTCCAGTTGCGTCAGGGGAGGTTTAGATTGGATATTAGGAAAAATTTCTTCACCAAAAGGGTTGTCAAGCACTGGAACAGGCTGCCCAGGGAAGTGGCTGAGTCACCATCCCTGGAGGTATTTAAAAGCCGTGCAGATGTGGTGCCTAGGGACATGGTGCAGTGGTGGACCTGGTAGTGTTAGGTGAACAGTTGGCCTTGATGACCTCAAAGGTCTTTTCCAACCTATACGATTCTGTGATTCTTTGATCCCCAATTTGTAAAATGTGAAGTTGGGTCCTGCTGAAATCAGTGGAAGCTTTGCCATGATCTTCAGTGAAGCCAGGGTTTTGACTTCGGTGTGCATCTGCCCTTCTGGGTTTCAGCTGGCAACAAAAGCAGGGGTGAGCATATTTGGTACAGTACTTCCAGCTCGATGTGCATCATCATATAAGAAAACAATTTCCAACCGTATAATCTCTTGGGATTTCCGAGATGAGTTTTAGAGCAGAAAGTTTGTAACTGACTCTTAGTTACTCGAAGGTTCAGTTTGGAAAGCAGTGTTTCGGGAGAATTTTTTAGGTTAGCTTAATAATCGTGGAGGGGATGTGTCAAGGGTGGTTTGGGGGGGATGCATTTTCAACAGTGAGTCACTTTTATAATGGCTTATAACTGAAATCCTTAATATTCGGTATACGAGCGATACCTGTGTAATTTAGCAAATGCTCTGCAGAAATATTTTTAAAACACAAAAAAAATCCAACAATGTCTTTATATGTCAAGCTAATATTTTGAATAAGAGATTAAACCAAAATCTGTCCTACAGTGAATTTTTTCGTACAAGAACCCATTTTGGTTTTGTGCTCGCTGTCTTTATGATTTGCTAAGGAAAAAGAAAAGTTCTTTAATGACAGTTAAGCAGTTAATCAGTGATTTCATCACTCCTTTTCTTTCCTCCTTTAGTGCATTCGTGGAAGAAAAGCAACTCTAGAAGAGCTGCAGACAGTTCACTCGGAAGCCCATACGCTGCTGTACGGCACAAACCCTCTGAACAGACAGAAACTGGACAGCAAGAAACTTCTAGGTACTGTTCCCTGGGGGGAGTGGGTCCCCTTCCTGACCTCCAGCACTCCCCCTACTGTCCTCAGCCCTGACTCTGGCAAACAGTTAGCAGTAGCAATATGAAAGGTGGGACATGGGGCTCCCTCCATCCTCGGCTCTAGGCAGTTCCCAAGAGGATTCTTCCCACCTCCGTTCAGTCTCTGCTTGAGAGCGGTACAAGGTACATCTTCCTTTCTTTGGGTAGATCCCTAAACCCTAGATAGCTAAAACTTCCTTTCTTTCATGTCTTCAAAACCTAAAAGGACCCTCTCTGAGAAGGAAGGATAATTCAGAGTCTGCTTTATCCTTGGACACTCTTCACTGCACGTTAGAAAGTTATCGATTGCTCGGTAGGAACTGGAACACCCTACTAAGGACCTGGATCTGCAGCACCAACCAGCTGCAGACACATCAACAAATAGCTGTCAGTTTTGTATGGATAATCTGCAAGAAAGATGCAGGGGCCTCTCAGATAGTCTTACATTTGTTTAATTTGGAGTAAGATTGTTTATCCCTTTCACTGGAGACTGGATCTTCCTGAAACAGGGCTGCATCTGCTGTAAAATATCTATATTTTCCCTGCAAAAAGTCTAGGGGGTGGTTGTTCAGACAACCAACCCCCCATAGCAACTGAACCATATTGCTTTTGGCACCTTACCTCGGAGGAGACATCATCTTCTCCCTTTACTTTGTGCCTTTTTGCAGCAGTAGGTGATAGGCTGGAGGGGCAGTTTGGGAAGTTCTCACGTGGGGATCAGCAAAAAGACAGTTCTGGAACCTAGAAGTTGAGAAAGTTTATTTTGGGATTAGCTTGACTTTGGATGATATAAAAAGAGGATTAACTTGATGGCCTGCATGATGTAGTAGTCGCAGCAAAAGAGCTGGAAAGATTTTGCAACGTACTCGGTATGTACATTAGATCCCCAAAGAGGGAAGCTATTAGCCAGTTGTTTAAATATGCAATTAGCACTGTATTTATAGCTAACTTACCACCTCTTTAAAACCCAGAGAAATGAAAAGTAGACACCTCTGGCTGAATGATAGCGCAATTAGTATGTACAGTTTAAAGAATTTATGATGTCATATCCTTGGTAGCGTAAAACCCTCGCCTTGCGTAAGGCGTATCCACCAGTCCAAAGAAACGGCGTGTAAATCTTCCCCGGTAGGTCTGAGAAGGCTCCTCGTTTGCAGTTGCACCACCTTCACGCTGACTGATTTCTCTGCAAGTTCTTGACCCATAGTGCTGAAGGTGTGTGAGGACATGTGTCCTGACCGTGTGCTGCGGTGGGATCCAGGCAGTCCTCCAGCATCTGACCCATTGGCTTCACCGGCCTGGAGCAAGGCAGGGTTAGCACCCTGCTTCTGGCAGGGGTCATCATCTGCAGGGGGGACTGAGCGGGCAGTGGGTCACCCTAGCCCCTCTCCTGTAGGAGATACCCCGTGCAAGATACTTTTTTAGGGTAGACTGTGATACCCTAAAACGCTGCGTGTTGCCAGCTCATTCAAATGTCAGATGTTCTTGAGGTACTTTTCAGTTCCCTCTTTGACTCTTGGCACAATCTCTATCCATAGTTCCACGGATACATTTGGAGATGCAATCAGTTTATTTGGTTAGTATTGGATCTGAGGATACGCAGGTTTTGCTGAACTGTTCCTGTTTGTTTGTTTAGAGAAACTCTTGCTCTTCCTGTGAGTACTTCTGTAGTTTTGTTGTGTCTCCCCGTGTCTTTCCTGTAGAGGTTAAGTTTATTCCTCTAGTGAAGAGAAACAATTCTCATATCTGAGGGTATTTCAGTACAAAACGTTACCTGTTTGGGTGTAATTTGCAAAGACGACCAAGTTGTCAAGGAGCAATATTCACAACAAACCAGTTCTAAGACTCACCTGTTTGTGGATGTTAGACTGGAGCTTGATTGGGGCTACACCTGGGGCTCTAACCATCTCCCAAAACGCTGCCGAGCAGCTGGTCTTTAACTTTCTGAGGCTGCAGCCATAGGCAGGAGGTCAGGACCCCAGGATCTCCAGGAGGAAGGGCTTTCCAGTATCTCTTAGATGAGCTTAGACCTTGTTTCCTAAACCCACTTGGCACCTTTTTAGCCTTGAGCTACTGGCACTGGAACTCTCTGCCAGCTCGCATGACCGTCTTTGCCCAGAAAGCAGCGGACTGCCTCTTGCCACTGCCCAGCTCTCCTCCCATTGCACGTGGAGCCACAGCTGGCACTGACATTCGTGCCAAGCACCAAGCTTGGAGGAAGAGCAAACAGCTTCACCATTCAGCATGGCTGTCAGTCATCACACCAGGCAGGAGAACATAAGTTGACGGCTTGACAGCCGGGGGTCCAGAGGGACAGGACGGCGAGCCAAAATGACAGGAGGAGTGAGCCAGGCTGGGATGTCTGCATAGCACCCAGGGAGAAGTCCTCCTTTGGGACCAGGGCAGGAAGGGCAATGCTGGCCCTAAAACCAGTTTCTTAACTTGATGGCTTCCACAGCGCTGGACATGAGCAAGGGTAACAGCCACTGATGCGTTGGGAAAACCTCCCTGAAAAACCTCAGTATGTGCATTTGTGTGTAGAGGTGAGCAAGCCTGTAAGGAGTCCCTTTTTCAGCCATCTTCTCCTGTTGAGAGTTGAAAAGGCTCTTAAATTTACAGAACAGCTTTGTGAGCTTCTTTTAAATATGTTAGAGAGTAAATGTATGGCAGGTTTGAAGTCTGAGACCAAAGCTTCGTGTGAGGCTCACATATGCAAATGTGAGTTTGTTAGACCTAAGTGTCTTGACGTGTACGACTGCGATGGGGTGGCTGACTCCGTGTAAACTCTTTGCCTTTGATATGTCTCTGAGGAAGAAAAAGCATGAGAAACCTCAGCCTAAAAGGAAGAGCTCGTAAAGCTGGGGGATGAAAACACGGGATGTTTCTTTTTAAGCTTCTGCAAATGATAAGGGAGATGTCCCTTCATGTGGCAGTTCTTTAGGAGAAAGCGGGAAGGGGCTAAAATAGTTCAGGTTTTTCAGAATTGTAAGCGGGCGTTGTTGTGGCTCTGCTGGTTACTTTTACTCCTAATCTCTACAGAAGGTAATTAAGGACAGATGCAGTTGTCCTGTAGCTCGTTACTTCTGAGTCACACTCCTTTCTCAGAGAGTGCCCTTCTTTATACGTGTAGGAGAAGAGCCTTGCAACGGAAGCCCACCACTGATGTTGAAGTCACTTTCCCCAGAGGACCCTGAGCATCACGAAGATCTGCTTTGCTGTGTTTTATCAGGCAGGTTTGAAGGTGGTGGCCTTCAAGGCAGGTTGCACAACTCTACCCCTGGAAGTGTTGCTAAAGCCCTTGAAAGCCTGAGACTGAAAAATACGAATCCATCTCTTGTTTGACAGTGTAAAGCTTTGGAACCTGTTGAACAAGTTTAAACTTAGGCAAATAAGGCTGCTTTTAATTTGTGGAGAGCAATCATAAATTGTTGTCAAGAAGATAAATATTGAAATACTGGGTGGATTAGCAGTGAAAAAAGTGACAGGAGGTCCGAGGCAGGGTGCTCTAAGAACATTCATGTGGATCTAATCAAAGGGTGAATCTAGCTGTGCACTCAGATTAATAATACAGATGCATTAACTCCGCTTTCAGTCACAGGGGTAACGTATGTGTCTGCGATGCGTTTGACACCAGCACGGTCCTCAGTAACGTCTGTCTGCCATCATGGCTAATTCATGCTCTACAAAGCTGGTACTTAGCATTTAAGGGAATTTATTCTTTCAGTATAGACATGACCAGAACAAGAGCCTGGTTTGGTGAGGCGGGGGGGGAACTCAACCCAGTTTATTTCACCGTTAGCTTTCATTAACTTTAAATGGGTCTCAAGCAAATGAATCTCAGGCAATGTACTCCACATCTTTTTCGGTGCCTGCACGCACAGATTTCCTTCTCCCCGTTTGCCTGCGGTGCGCCGACACGTGTACAAGTCATGCATGTAGGCTGGCGATGGATATGAGACAGCATGTTCTTTTTTCAGTATATGGTTTATAAACCTGCAGAATTTTGAATGGAGGATAGTTTGCTCATATGCGAGCGCAGAAGGTGATGTTACAATTCTTACAGATGCAAAATTAGCCCTACAGATTGTTTTCTCCATTTTTCTCAAATTCTTAATGTTGGGTTTGCTCTTTCAGTCAAAACACATGTTCTGTTTGCTCACCACCGGTTTATTTTTTGTCTTTGTCTTTTATGAAACTCATGCACTCCAAACTCTTCTAGTAACTGTGCAGATGACTGATAATTAGGGTGTTTTTATGATTTCCTATCCTTCAGTTGAAAGGGGTTAAAATGTTCATCTGAGAAGACATGCTGAGCAGTTGTTGGTAACGTCTCAATCATTTATAGTCAGCCTGACTGCTTGAAATGTAGGACAGCACACAAACCTTGCATAAAAATACGTGATTTATGGAACGGTTTTATACTGAGAAGGCTTTTGAACAAGCCCAAGTGTGTACATTGTGCATGTGTGCATAGTAATGTAACAGGGTTGGCTGTGTGTTCTCTGAAAATTGCAAGAAAACCCCAGTCTGTTCCCGTGTTCAGAAAGTTTGCAGCATTGCCATAAAATTGGACCAAAATGTGGTGAACTTTGACTTTTTGACTTACTGAGTACGTTGGTTTTTTTTTTTCCTACAGGTTCTCTAACGTCGATGTTTGTCAGGCTTCCTTGCGGTGGTGTCGGGGTGAGTACTCTCTTTAATGTGTAAATAATGTCCTGTTTGTTCTCCCGGTCCCATTGGTAACAAAAATTGTTGCTTTGCATTCCATCAAGTGGGTAATTGCAACCAGATGTTACCCATAAACAGGGTCTGCCTGGGGTGCGGGGTTGCAGCGACAGCCTCACGTGCCTTTCTTCAAAAGCAGCGTGAAGATTTTTAAACTCTTTTGGAGCGCCAAAGTGTGTGTGACATTCATAAGCGTGTTTCGTCTCTGGCTTTTAGGAGGAGAAACCTCATTTCCCAGGCAGTGATGTTTAATGGCTTAGAGGTTACTACGTTTGAAAGCAACCCTTGAATCCAAAAATGCTTTCTGCATAGAAAGCAAGATGTGCTTTTCATGCTGCTCGTGCTGCGTAGGTGTTTCATCTTCAGTATTTGTACTTCAGAGCTGCCTGCCTCCTAGAGCAGGTGGAAAACATATTAATAAAATAGTGATATTGGAGGACAATATTTGCGAAGTTCCTGTAAATAGTAAGTTGCTGTATTTGTGTCTGGGCTACGTTACTGTCCTCGAATGAAATGTCTCACCGGTTACGCAGCACAAGGGAACTGCAGCCTTCAGTATTTGGCATCTTCCATTTCTTGAGCTCTGGGACAATCATGCGTGAATTCGGAAGGAGGTGACTAAAATACCCCTCCATCTGTCATGGAAAAGCTGAACGTTAGTTTTCATCTGTCAAGATTCCATATAATAAAAAGACTTTTTGTTGTTGTTGTTTGTTCCCATAAGGCTGAAAAAACCCCAAATACCGTTCAAATACCTCGTGTTGAAGGTTTGCGTTGTTGTTTTCCTTTGAAGCCTGAAAACTTGAAAGTTTTTCTTTCAAGTCAGGCTTTCTGCTCTAAAGTTTCTGTGGAGGGTGACAGTACAGAAAATCTCAGAGAACAGGAAGGGAAAAGAATGAGAAGAGACAATAAAAGGCATTGTGTTTGAAAATTCACAGTGGTAGTTCTTATGCATAATTGTAGCTCGTGAGGTTGAATTGAGAGGTCTGGATTCTGTTATGGAAATGAAACAAAATTGTTTTCTTCCTGAGTCTTTGCAAAATCGCTGCTTTGAAAATTATCCCGTCAAAAAAAAAAAAAAGAATAATCGGCGTTTATTCATACCGCCACCGCTGAGCACTCGTAGAGATATTTTATTTTGTATTGTAAATATGCTGCAGTCTCCTAATTCATGGCAAATTTTTGGCTAGAGTTTAAAAGGTTTGGATTTACTCTGCCCTCCAGTCAGGCATGCCATTCAAAGCAAAAATTATCATTTGCAAATGAAGACTGAATGGTAACAAGTAGAGACAGTGCCTGAGCCTAGCATGGTCCCAGAAGTCTTGCATTAAATCCTAAATCAAGGCAGGAAACGCCGCAGTGCTGGTATTATCGATACGCTCGTA
This sequence comes from Ciconia boyciana, assembly GCF_034638445.1. NCBI lineage: Eukaryota > Metazoa > Chordata > Aves > Ciconiiformes > Ciconiidae > Ciconia > Ciconia boyciana. The sequence continues at coordinate 43,461,995 of NC_132943.1, read as the reverse complement.
ATAAAGATAGCATTTGCAGTTAACTTGCTCCTCAGTTGTCTCCACAGACCCTTAAATATTAAATAAAACATTTGCTGACTTTCGTACGGTGTTTTAGCAATCCCAACAGATATTTTCTAGGAAAAGCTTTTTAAAACCAGTAATTTACTAGTAATCAACTACTTGACAGTCAGATTTTTCATAAAAAATGGATTTCTGTTGTTTTGCTTGGTTTTCTTTCCCCAGTTACCTTGGGATACAGTGCCAGCTGTTTGTGTACTTCTGCTGCTTTCATGGCTGATGCAGGAAAACACGGTCTTCACGGCTTTCGGGACGCATTTCTAGTTAGTATATACTCCCCAGCCATATATTTGTAGGGAAAGTGAGGCCACAGTACAGAACGATGGGCTATAGCATATTAAGTGCTTTGCACTTGCATGTGCTCCGGATGGGTTTAAGCGTAGACCATCTCCTTTGGGGTAGGAGACGCATACGGTGGTCTCATGAGGTCCTTTCAAGCCGCTTTCTACTGTCTTTCGAAGTGTGAGATTTGTCAAGAAAGCTGGCTTAGCAGTGTGGTATGTTTATTGAAGAAATAGAGGGAAAACTGGAGTCTTTGTTAGTGTGCCAGTTCTGTGAGACAAGTTGCTCTTGATTTGATTTGCTATGGGAAACTGTTGGAAGAAGCCCTATAGTGGGATCTTAGCTGGGGCCACAGAGCACGCCTTTCAGTAGCAGATGAAAACTAAATTATTTTCTGCACCAAAGAGGATGACAAGACATTTTTGAGATGCATGTATTTTTTTTTTTTTTTTTTCCCAAGGAAATCAGGAAAAACGATTTTTAAAAAAATCAGAGCCTAGGGTAAAACATCAGTTACAAAGAATTTTCGTGCAAGAGGAGCTGTAATGTAAATCTGAGAAGTTTCAGCATGCGAAGACTGTTGGGAGGTTGAGTGCTTGTTATGATATAATGAAATCATTTCAAATTGTTCCAGCAAGAGAACTTAAGGGGCATTTTTCTGCTGTTGCTTGGCAGGCCGTTTTGAGGCAGCAAGGTGGCCATATAGCTTTTTTGAGTGATGGAGCTTTATTTAGACTCTCCCTTGTTCTAGATTGCCAGGTTGGCAGAACATTACTCACCGCCGAGCAGTAGTCAGTCTCTGTTTTACCTTTTTCTTACACGTTGAGAAGGTTGTGGAGAGGCAGCCCTGGTGCTGTAAGAACTTTGTGTGGGCTCCAGTTGCTTCATACTGGTGAATATTTTCCTGATGGTGAAGGACCATCAGGTGCATGTGATGATCAGAGCACCTGTAGGATACCATCTTGACTACCAATGGTTTGTAGCCCAGGTTTGAAGGAGAAGGGGTTTATTTCAGCAGAGGTTTTGTTTTCTCTGACTTTGTCACTTAATGGTAAGTGCAGTCTAGGGGACGCCTCATGGGTCTTTCCATTCAGCTCACCACGATGCTAGATAGCTTTCCAGTTGGCTGGCTGCTTCGTAAGGAGGATTTTCCCTGGAGAGCTCGATATTGGTCTGCCAAATGCTTTCCAGGGGGCAAACATGATGCCATGAAGAAAAAAGGAAAGAAGTTTTTAAAAATTAGTAGAGTAAGGTGGGACCACTCCTCTTGGATTTATCACTGGTTAGAAGATAGGAAATAGTGGTTGGAATTACAATCCCCAAAAAATCTGTGCGTTCACTGAAATGTTGCAATGCAGGAGATGGGTCATAAGCAAGTGTCCTTTGCTGATGGTATTAAATTTACTTGGAGTCATCAAAGCGGAAGCTGCCTGCAAAGACATACGGTGGTGTCATGGTGAGAAACTAAATAGTAAGGTAGCACATGAAATTCAGTGTTGAATGCAAAATAATGCCTGCGGGCAGGAGGGGGACTGGTCTGCAGCAGGTAAAAGCTGAATGATTGCTGTTCCTTATAATTCAGGAGCTGTGGGTGTCAGATGAAATTATGGGCTGGAAAGCTGGAAACCAAGTTCTTTTTCTGCAAGCAATTAAGTGCAGTTCTCTTCCATAGGGGATGCTATGCAGATTAAAAGAATAGATGGATCTGAAAGGCGATGTAGAGCAGTCTATAGGGGAGAAGCCCATGAAGAGCTGTTAAGCGCCAGGATGAAGGATGAAGTCTGGAGCTTGGACAACCATGAGTTGTTCTTACCAGCAAGCGAGACAAAGTTAGAGTGAAGGGGCAGGAAAAAGTTAGAGCAAATCATAACACCTTTTGCTCTGTCTCTTTAAAAGCTAAGTCACAGTGTCTCAAAATCCATGAGAAAAGGGTACATTTGTTCCCTGATGCTTGGAAAAATAAAAAAATTGACAAGAGTTTCTCCTCATTGTTTTTTTTATATGAGGAAGCCTTCACATCACTGTAGCTGACGCTAACAAACCTCCTCCCGTCTGTAGACGTCTGATCATAGCGGGAAAGGAAGAAAGCACAGAAGCACTTATATCAACAGATGTGAGCTCTGATTTAAACAACAGTAATTTATTCCTGCTGATCTTCAGCAGCATCTGCAAGTGCACTATGTGGTGCACTTTTACTTGGGACGTTACCTTCACTTCTCTGCAGCACACACTCTTTTCTTAACGTATGACTTACATGCACCAGAGCATTACCTAATCCAGGATAATTAGAAGAAGATTTTTGAGAAATGAGTTTGAGCTTTGAAAATCTGCAAAATAGTTCCAGCATACTTACATCCAAATTCTTCAACACACTCAAAGACTTGATCTTACGATAGCTAATAACTTTGTTTTCTTTTGTGTGTAGTATTTTCTTTTCCTGTGCACATTCTAAAAATATCTAAACATCTAGGGCTTTAAAAAATGTTCTTAATGTTTTTGATCTCTTCCAGAACATGTTAGTCTATTTTTGGTTGTAAGGTCTTGATTAGAGTGTATAAAAATCTTTACCTGTGCAAGCAGAGTACATTATCACAGAGCAGAGGCAACGAAAAGGACTTGCATGGAATGTAAATGAGAAGAGACGAATTAGCAGTTCTTAGAAGAACAGAATGTGAGCACAGTTATTTAATCAGCGCGTTAGAGCAGTAGGAGACACGGTTGGGTAAAGACAGCTCGCTGGCAGCACAGATGATGTGTGCTGCTGTCGCCTAAGCGTGACGATGAGCAGCGATGAGGGACAAGCGGAACTCCTTCGCTCCCCTTTGCTTTGTAGAGGCTGGAGATGGTGCGCAACTTGTCTCCTCCTGCCCCTATGCTTAATTTCTTATCTGCATAGCTCTTCAGCTACAGAAAAGATTAGAATAATGAAACCTTTTATAAGACCCTCCTCATTTCATTTTTAAATAGCTGCACGTTAGTATACAGCATGGTATACAGTGTGAGTAGGAACCTCATCATGTATATTAACAACGACTTCAAGTTACAAGGAAGAAAAACTCTTACAGGCTTCACCCTGAAACATCTTAGATGTTCCTAGTAGAAGAGAGCCTGTGTGAAACTGTTGACCATTCCTCTTCTGCGTTCCCTCATCGTTTTCTAATAACGGTACATGCTGCGAAGGTTAAGAGCCTGCAGCAGGTCCCAGGCGCTGAAGTCCCTCTCCCCACCTCTGAAGGAGTCCTCTCCTTCGGGCTCGCCTAGCAGAAACTGCAGCTTCTTTAATGGAATGAGCAAGGCATTAATATTATTCTCAAGAAGATGAGTGTGCTGACCAGGACAACCACTCCTCATCCAACAGCAGCAGATGTGGAAGACGCAGTATCTCTGATGCAGTTGTATCCTCCAGCTCAGGAGAAAAAAGAGAAATATACGCTGTTGGATCAACAAAAGGGAAGAAATATGCTTCCTCTCTCCGTAAAGTCCTTCCAGATGGTAAGGCTTGATGTGCTGTCCCAGCTACAACTCCTGTGATGGCAGCTACATCAAAGAGCTCATAGGCAGGGAAAGCCAAATAGCGTCTCCCCTGTAATGAACTTCAGAATTCAGGAATGACGGAGGGGTCAACAGCAGCCCGTGCACCAGACAGCAGCAGCTTCAGAGCTGGAGAGCAGTCCAGCTCAGGGCCACGTGAATAACATTTTCCACCATGGCAGAGTCTATGCCCCCCTGCTGCAGAGCACTGATGGCTTCAGTGGGACTGTTCAAACACTTACAGTCACACAGATGATGAAGTGCTGCCTTGGAGCCGGGCCCAGTGGTCTCCAGACATCCGTTCCAGGGAAGGTGGCTGGGTGTTAAATCCTTATCTTGGAGGCATTTGCACGCGGGATGGGGCAGTGGAGAGCTTGCAGGTGGCAGCAGACATCTCTGGATCCGGTCCTCCTCCTGCTGGGGAGCTGAGTGTGGGGGCATGGCAGTCCTTGAAATTGGCTTCTAAATCACAGGTGGAATACTTTTTTCTAAGTACTTGATCTCTTTCTGCAGAAATAGTAACTCTTTAAAACCACTCTGTCTTGCCCTCCTCGTTCTTCTTGAAATGCTGCCAACACGAGCCCGGTTTCTGCAGGCATCAAAGGGCCTGAACATGGCAGCGCTTGGCTCAGGCACTGGTGACTTCTGCCGGCTTTATGGGGAAGGCTGGCACGAACAGATGTCTGAGGAGATCCGAGGGTCCGTTGGTCCCTTAGGTAAAGCCATGCTTAGGACATGCAGATTTTGGGGTTTTGCGTTTCCATTCCTCTGGTGCCTCACGGTGAATGAAGATGGCCCTCTGTAATTCTGCATCTGTGGAAGGGGCCTGGTACTTGCTGTGGCCGGGCAGAGAGGGAAGCTGTTAGCTACTGGTGTCCTGCAGCATTTTCTGTCAAGACCAAGAAAGATGGGTTAGATACGCTCAGAGAAGGGTTAGATGTGCTCAGCCCAGACTGCACAGTGCAGCTGTATCTCACTTGAGCAGTGAGACCGAGGGCACTGAGGTGGTCAGCTCTTAGCAGAAGGCAAGTAGATGTTCTCTGTTGTACAAACCGTGAGTGTCTCCCGCTCACAGATACTGGGGGAAGAGGATCTGAGGATGAAGACTGCTGGATCCCCCGGGGGAACGTAGCAGTGTCATCCTGATTGCAAAGCAGGTTGACCATCCCATAACGTTTTTACAGGACTGCTGATGAGGAGCCCAAAGATGGACCCTCGCAGAGCACTAACGCGCTGGTCAGTAGGGAGGAGAAGCAGCTTGGTGGTCTTCCTGCCTTACTAGGGGCTTTTGGAGGGACGTGGTCAGATCAGTCCCATCTCCTGGACATTTGCAGTACTGATCCAGGAGTCCTGGAGGTGTTGTCATGACTCAGACTCCATCGTACTTCTGTACTCGTGTTACTGCCCCAATTTATGGGGGCCCAGGGGAGCCCTCCTACCACAAATAGTCACTGTAGGGCTTTTCCACCGATGCAGCGGCTTTCCCCAGAGTGTGAGACAGTGCACGTATTGGCAGCATTACCGCACAGAGATGGCTTTTTGGTATTCTCCGAATGCTTTCTTGGTTTACTGTGACTTCAAAACCGCCCTGCAGGCAGATACTGCCAGAAGCTGTCCCTGATAACAGGCCTGGGACAATTTCCCCTGGCTTTAGCACAGCCGTGAAGGAGGCGGATCAGTCTCGTGTGCGGCGACTTGCATCTCCCCGCAGCTCAGCGAGCAGACTGGATGCCAGACAAAACAAATAATCTCTTTCTTCCCTTCTCCTTTGCCATTGTTTCCATAAATACGCTCAGCACAGAGTAATACATGAAAAAAAGCTCGTGATCCTTCACATGGAGAAAAGTTACAATTATCCTATGATGTTCCCGGGCAGCCAAGCTGTCCTGGCATGGGACAGTCCCAGCAGCCTGGCTTTTGCAAAGGCTGTGACTGGCAAGAAGCAAAGCAGCGTGGCTTTTCACAGAATCACAGAACCGTATAGGTTGGAAAAGACCTTTAAGGTCATCGAGTCCAGCCATTCACCTAGCACTGCCAAGCCCACCACTACACCATGTCCCTCAGCACCTCACCCAAACGGCTTTCAAATACCTCCAGGGATGGCGACTCAACCACTTCCCTGGGCAGCCTGTTCCAGTGCTGGACAACCCTTTCAGTGAAGTAAAATTTCCTAATATCTAATTTCCTAATATTTTATCGCTGTGTGCAAGACAGCCGGGGGTGCAGCGGAGGAGATGCAGAGCTTTGGCCTGGAAACAGCCCCCGGGAGCCGTCCTTCCCTCTCTGCTCTCCACAGAGTCGCGGCTGAATGGCAGTAAAAAAAAAAAGAACAGGCGTTTCATCGCATGTCTGCAAACTAATCTTGTCTTTGTACGGTTTTTGGGATGAATGTGGTAAAAGCCAATGCTTCTCGCTTTTTCTTTAAGCTAGGATGTGATCTCATATAATAATGACATGGGGATGTCTGCAGAATGGGTTGCCTTGCCTTTGGCCTATTTGCACATTTTCAGGGCGAAAATACAGAGGATGCTGGTCCTGTCAGATATTTAGCGTTGAAGTAAATGTCTCCAGTCAGCAGCTAGATGTTGAAGGTCTGTTGTTCCCTTTGATGAGACAGGTTGGTCTTATGGTTCCCCAGGGAAGCTGCTGTCAGCATAACCTTACCCTGGCAGTCCTGGGCAAGTGTCTTTTAAACGTCCATTATTAAACATCCTTCTTTATTGTGGGTTTTTTTTTTTTTATTTTATAGAATCATTGAATGATTTTCTAAACTTTTTTATTTCATCTGGGATCAGTTTCCTCCAGCAATTAAAGAGAAATACTGATACCGTGGTGTTGGTAGGAGTATCGGTAGGAGACACCTGCAAATTTTCAGTGCTTGAGATGCTGAATTTGCTCCTCTGTTACGGCACTGACCCTTTAGCATTGCAGAGCTGTTGCAAATGGTCATCTCTCGAGTGTCGTTTGGTTGCATGGTAGTGGTGATCTTACAGTCATCGGTGGGGTCCCAGCCTTGGTACTGCCAAGATCAGTTCTGCAATTTAATGCATTTAAAATTAATGCGTTTAAATTTAATGCATTTATGCATTTAATACATATGAATAACTTCTTCATAAAATGTGGGTGTCTGTTTCCGGGCTGTCCTCGTTGCTCCTAAACGTGGTTCCTGTGTGTCTCCGTTAGGTCGACAGTGACACAATTTGGAATGAAGTTCACTCGTCCGGTGCCGCTCGCCTGGCCGTGGGCTGTGTCATTGAGCTGGTTTTCAAAGTAGCCACGGGAGAACTGAAGGTTGGTATGAAAATAACACTTGGCTTTGATATAGGCTCTGTACAGGACTCGGCTCAGGGCTGTGTTATGCAGGAGGTCCACTTAGCTTCATTTTAATGGCACCATCTGGCTTTAGTCATAAAGATCTTTGAGGATATCAGCAAGTGAACAACAGACTCCTGGTGAATGTTCTTACGCACCGATTAAAAGGAAGAAAGAAACCGGAGCAGCAAATGAAATCACTCTTCCAGTGTTATCTGAGGGTCTTGCTGTTGCCTTCAGCTGGGCCAGCCCGTTTGCTGTTTCAGTGACCTCATGCAGAATATTTTTTTTTTTCCCCTGAATGGAAGGAAATGCTGTACCAACCAGTTTCCATAAAATTTATGTGGACTTTTTCCCCCCTCCAAAATGAGGGAGAGCATCATCCACTGCTGTGGTCTTCTGAGAAAACCATCGAGAACGACTGTGCAGTTCCAAAGCAGAATTAACGCTTCTGGCTGCAACCTCTGCACCCGTCTTTGTGCAGTAAACCTTCCTTTCTGTCTCACTTCTTCATTTTCTTATTTTTTGTGTGTAGAATGGATTTGCTGTTGTTCGGCCTCCAGGTCACCACGCAGAAGAAAGCACACCCATGTAAGTATGCATATGTGCTTTATCAACTTGCTTCAGTGTTCGTCCGTTGTGTGATCAGCAGCTGGGAATTAGAAAGGTAGTTTGTTAGTTTAATATTGCAGAATTTCTTGCTTATTGATATGCAGGAGAGTATTGTGTTCAAAGCTCCCAGTAATTCTCTGGAAGAGGGCAAGATCCTGCTTAGTGGTTTCGGGTGGGTATTTTTTAGCAAGAATCAGCATTACAGTCATGCTATGAAAAAGCACTGATGCTTTTATTTGCTTTACTCCTGTGAATTGTTTTAAGTTACATGTCGATGGCTCACCAAATGTGAGGAAAGCAAGGGTATGCAACTAATAGTAGTAATAGCAAACATAACTGTGTCCTGGGATCACAACACTGAATTAGGAGAGTGTCAGAGTGGGAAGGCTTCGCAAAGCAAAAGCTGAAGTTGGGCATCTTGCACGTGTTTAATATAGCAGGGGTTTTGCCATCGGACTGTTTTCAAATCAGGGTCCCATGCATAAATCATGTTGGCTTTGTGTATCTGGCTTAATGTGTGCTGAAGTTTTGTGTCTTGGGTGGTTTAACACTCTTTGGTGGGAGATAGAATCATAGAATCATTTAGGTTGGAAAAGACCTTTAAGATCACCGAGTCCAACCCTTCACCTAGCACTGCCAAGTCCACCACTAAACCCTGTCCCTAAGCACCACATCTGCACGGCTTTTAAATACCTCCAGGGATGGTGACTCCACCACTTCCCTGGGCAGCCTGTTCCAGTGCTTGATAACCCTTTTGGTGAATAAGTTTTTCCTAATATCCAATCTAAACCTCCCCTGGCGCCATTGGCCACTGGAGGCCATTTCCTCTTGTCCTATGGCTTCTTACTTGGGAGAAGAGACCGACCCCACCTCTCTACACCCTCCTTTCAGGCAGTTGTAGAGAGCGATGAGGTCTCCCCTCAGCCTCCTTTTCTCCAGGCTGAACAACCCCAGGTCCCTCAGCCGCTCCCCATCAGCCTTGTGCTCCAGACCCTTCCCCAGCTCCGTTGCCCTTCTCTGGACACGCTCCAGCCCCTCAAGGTCTCTCTTGTAGTGAGGGGCCCAAACCTGAACACAGCATTCGAGGTGTGTTCGGCCTCACCAATGGCGAGTACAAAGGCATGATCCCTTCCCTACTCCTGCTGGCCACACTATTTTTGATACAAGCCAGGATGCCATTGGCCTTCTTGGCCACCTGGGCACACTGCTGGCTCACATTCAGCCAGCTATCGACCAACACGCCCAGGTCCTTTTCCACCGGGCAGCTTTCCAGCCACTCTTCCCCAAGCCTGTAGCGTTGCGTGGGGTTGCTGTGACCCAAGTGCAGGACCCGGCACTTGGCCTTGCTGAACCTCATACAATCGGCCCCAGCCCATCGATCCAGCCTGTCCAGGTCCCTCTGCAGAGCCTTCCTACCCTCCAGCAGATCAACACTCCCGCCCAACTTGGTGTTGTCTGCAAACTTACGGAGGGTGCACTCAATCCCCTCATCCAGATCACTGATAAAGATATTAAACAGGACTGGCCCCAGTAGAGCCCTGGGGAACACCGCTGGTGACCAGCTGCCAGCTGGATTTAACTCCATTCACCACCACCACTCTCTGGGCCTGGCCATCCAGCCAGTTTTTTACCCAGAGAAGCGTACGCCTGTCCAAGCCGTGAGCAGCCAGTTTCTCCAGGAGAATGCTGTGGGAAACCATGTCAAAGGCTTTACTAAAGTCCAGGTAGACAAGGTCCACAGCCTTTCCCTCGTCCACTAAGCGAGTCACCTCCCCATAGAAGGAGATCGGGTTGGTCAGTAGCACAAGAGTGCTTGCTGTTGAGTTCCCCTCAACCCAGCGTTTTGAGGTCTCTGAGCATGTCCGCTCCCTCCCAGCCGATGCACCGTAGTGCTCCGGCCCTGGGTCCTTTCCCTTCCTTTCCCTTCGCCGCGTCCTCTCCTCATCTGCTTCTGTCCCCTTCCCTCGCGCGCAGCACTGGGGGTCCCCTGGGCAGCTGGCACCGAGCAGCGTCTCATTGCAGCGGGTTTGGGCACGTGTGAAACGTTCCCCGTTTCCAGAGAGGTTGTGAGACGCCTGCTGCTGTGTGGCTATTCTGTGTTTCTAACTGAGCACATGTGCATCTTCCAGGGAGGAAAGAAGAGCGAAAGCAGAAGAAATTTCTTCCTGCTGTGTTATATCTAGATGATATAACTAGATATTATATCTAGATGCATTGGGACCAAGGAAACCTATAATTAACACCTCTCCTTTTCCTCTTTTCTCCCCCGTCTCATCATTTCCAGGGGTTTCTGCTATTTTAACTCGGTGGCAATCGCAGCCAAGCTGCTCCAGCAAAGACTGAACGTTAGCAAAATCCTTATAGTGGACTGGGTGAGTAAATGCTGGTTCTTACCCTTCAGATGAGCAGTTGGAAATTTTTCCGGGTATTTTTTCTTGCAAGGGCAACCCTGGCTTTGTTAGTGAGTGAAAAAAATGTTGCCTGTGGTCTGCAAGCCAATATTTGTTTTTCAAAGTTGTTTTTTTATTATTATTTTTATTAAAGTGTTTTTAATAAAAGAAATATTTCTTAAAGGGTCTATAGTTTTCAGGATAAAATTTAATTAAGAAGTAGTTGCTTTCTAGAACAAGCCCATAACACAGTCTCAAGGATGGGTAACTTCAAACCGTGCTGAGTTTGGGTTATTTTTTTCCTGAAGTTTTTTGACCTTAAGCGTTACAATCCATCCCAGCTTTCTTTTCAAGATGTGAGGACCGGTTACGGAGAGGGACTAGCTGGCTGGCACAGCTCGACCGTCAGTCTGGATGGTCTCGGTGTCCTGCCTCTGGGCCAGCGCAGCCTCTGTGCAGGCAGCCAAAAGCGATCTCTAAATTGGCACAAGGCGTTGAAATACTCTGCGGACAACACAGCAGATTTGAGAAGGAGCTTGTTCGGGATTTTGCTATGGCGATGTGTAGATTTAAAAATGTGCCTGATTGATTTTGATAGATTTAAAAATGTATTTATGTGGCTGTGCAGGCATTTGAGTTGCTGGGTATCGGCCAAGAGTTTTGATTAGATTGCCACGCATCTCCCATGGGCTAGACCCGCACATTAAAATGGATGTATTTGTCTTTTTGACCTACTGGATGGACATCCTTTTCCTCACTTCCCACCACTGGTTTTTCATGTCAGAAAAGGGTATTTTGAATATCCGTCCTGCGTTTCTGCACCATGTAGCAATGCAGTAGGGGATCCGGGTAGTGGGTTTGTGTCGTTTAACCTTGTTGGGTCCAACACAACTTTGCTGGACACTTGTATCAGTGGTCACCCCACAGAACAATTAAAGATGCAAATTTGGGGTAACTAATACAGTCTCTCCATCCCCCAAGATTGGGTACGAATCTAGTTCTCTCCATCCGAATAAATTGATCCTGTCCTCAGTTTTGATACATGCTTGAGATTGTGTTTACCCCCGTTTATCCCGTGTGTTAAAGGAGGAGTGTAACCTGAAGCCAGCTGTGCAAAGCAGGTTACTCTCATTTGCGATAAACTGCTTCAGCTAGATCAGAGAGGCATAGAAAACGAAGCACAACAGCAAAGAAAACCCCTCTGAATCCCAAGTTGATGGCTTTAATCTGTGTTTTTACTAAGGTACTAACCTCCCTCATATAATGCAATCTCTGTCCCCAAAGGATGTTCACCACGGGAATGGTACTCAGCAGGCTTTCTACAATGATCCTAATGTTCTTTATATTTCACTACATCGCTATGATGATGGGAACTTCTTTCCAGGCAGTGGTGCTCCCGACGAGGTAAGAGCGTGGATCGGCATAGCATCCGTCCGTGTCTGATAGGACCTGCTCAGGGCTGTGATTCAGGTGCCCCCCAAAATCTCAGAGAGCCTCTGCCAGGCAAGGCTTGGAGAGAAGCTCGTGCTTGTTAGTTCCCCTTTGGGAACAGGCCACCCGGTTTGTGCCCTTGGTGCCTTCTCATCCAAGTCCTAACAGCCGTGGGCATTGTGTCCTGCCCCGCGAGCTGGCAGGAAAGCACGCGCCTTGACTAACGAGCAGAAGATGAGTCACTGCAATTAGGCTCTCCAGCCCTTGTGGGAGAACCTGATCCAGAGGAGCCCTTTGCTAGCTTTCCCGCACTCCGTGTACTTTTCAAGATTTCCCCCTTACAGGCATAAGTTGTTTCTTAGATGTAGGAGGAACAGGTTGTTTGTGGCTGTGCCACTGGCGCTCGGGTTTCCTGGCACAGCCTCGGAGCCCATCCAATCCCCGCTTCCCCTGGCCCTGCCAAGGCATCGCTCACCACCACTGCTGCCTTCACATTGCACGGCCCCGCCGGTGGGATCTGAGCATCCGCCACTGACGCCGCTGGACCACATCCGCTGGTTCCTGGCCGCGGCCTTGGAGCCTCTTGCAGAAGGGCCAGGCCAACGGAGGTGGGAGCCCTTTCTCCCTGAACTCTGGATGGATGCTCCTAAATCCATTGCATCCTTCCTTCCCCTCTAGGTTGGCAGGAAATATCGTCTTTCCAGAGTGATTTATCAAAAGGAAATTATATATGAAATACTTAGTTTTGGGTACTCTGAGGCACTGCAGATTACATCTGAAAACTCCTAGAGTTCTTAGCCTGTCAGTTTTACGTTTTCCTGTTCATCAAACATCGCTGTTGCCATTCGGTTTCTAAAGAAACTGAAACGTACTGTGATACTGCTTCATTGCCCTGTTTGTGCCCTGCTGTTGTAGTGAATAAACAGCAGCCCTTTGCATCGGGCTTAATTTCTGCTTCAGGAGATGCAATGGTCTCAGACCTACTTTTTTGCTGACCTTTTAATAATCTAGTAATCTGGCTTAGAAAATATCTAGTATTGTAAGGAAACACTAGACTATTGTAAGGAAACACTAGATATCTAGTATTGTAAGGAAACACTAGACTGCTCTGTGTTTATCATTTATAGTAATTTTCAGATGTGTCCTTCCAGACTGAATAAAACAAAGAATACAAAATAAATTCAACTAAAGCCGCAGATGGATAAATAGCCCACTGTGGATGGGTGAACCCCCTGTGTTTTTCTACCAGCAGTATTTGCACCAATGCAAAGGAGAATGTGCAATAAAAGCCCTGCACTTCATCTAGCCTGAATTATCTGGCTGTGTATTGTATAACACATTAATTTTCAATATTTTTTTTTTTTTCATATGCAGAGACCTAAAAGAACCCACAAAAAACAAACTGTGTGTGCAGGAGCTCAGGGCCCTGTGCGGAGCTGGTGACAGCCGGTGGCAGCAGATACTGCCCGGCTCCCTTGCTGTCCCCAGGGTCCCGCAGCCCCTGCTCACGGCCACCGTGCTCAGGCAGCTACAAGGTCCCCGCTTGACAAAGGGACTGAACGCAGGCTTTTGAGTTTCAATATGGATGGGGAAGGCCTGGCCTTGCTTCTTGGCAAGCGAATTACGGGAAACCCCTGGTTTATTTTTTGGTTTCCCCTTTCTCAGATATTTGCAGTCAGTGCAGATGGGGACGTTTGCAGTACATGCAAGGATGGGGATGTACTTACATTTACCACCCACGTGTCCCTCAAGCAGCGAAAATATCTTCTCTGTGAATCATATTTTTCCCCAGCAGAGGGGGAGCTCGCTCTGAGTAAAACTGTGGGTTTTTTCCCCTAGTTGCAACTGTAATGAAATATAAAATATGCTTCTGAATAAAGCTGAAAACGAATTAAGGAAAGGTATTGCATGTAACACTCTCCTGCAAAAGAGGAAGAGGAGCTAGTTGATGATGAGGCGTTTTTTGGGTGAGCAGCAGTCAAATACCGCTGGTCCACAGCTCCCATAAAGATCAGAGCACGGAGAAGCTTTATTTTCACTCTTGTTTTGGGGACCAGGTCGCTTTAGAAGGAAAAATTAACCTCACTACCACCAAGCTATTGAATCAAAATCCATATTCAACTGGAAGAATGTTAAGACAGCAGAGATGTGTTGCCAGAGTTCGCTGTTTCTGTAATTAAGTACCATCTCCCTTTTTCAGGTTGGCACAGGAGCAGGAGTTGGTTTCAATGTTAATATGGCCTTTACTGGTGGCCTTGATCCACCGATGGGAGACACAGAATACTTAACTGCTTTCAGGTAATACTGAAGTTTTCCTCTTAGAAACATATTTTTCACCTAAACTGGGTTTCTTTGTCCTCGTGCAGTCCTCCTTAATCTTGAGCTTCTCTCTTGCTAAGTTTAGAAATAGAAGATTCACATCTAGTTGCAGTTACTTTTTGAGTACCATAATAAAAATAAAGCTGAATTAAGTAAATAGGATATTTCTGGCCATAGGAAGTGTGCCTGTGACATTAGGGGATTGACATACTCGCTGCTCAGCACTGACTGATGCATGAATGTAAAATATCAACTGATATGAATAAGCTCTTCTGGTTGTGGCTAAAAGTCTTTTTATCTCTTTGGGGTGAGTATTTCTATGGGTAAACCCACCCAGATGGGGAGGGGAATCCAGAAGCGCTTTTTAACAAGTCATCATGAGTTGAAACGTGGGAGTGCAGCTGCCCCAAGGCTTGAGACATCATCACTGCGCTGCAGACGATGGTACCCAACTTCTGGGCGAGTTGGCCATGCAGTCCCTCCCCTGCAAGAGCTCTGTTCATGACTCGCACCGCAGCTCACTCCCAAGTGTACCTAGCAAAGGGACGTGGGCTTGTTTTGATAAGCTTTAGATTTAATTATTATTCACCCAAGATATCGAATATGCTTGTTCCAACCAACTGGAAATTGAAACAACTGAACTGTTGGGTTTGTGCTTTTCTTACCGGGTTCTGGTTTCTCTTCAGAAGCAGCATGTTGTGTGTTATGAATAAAAATACAACCATCTCTTAAATAAGTGTTACTCATCACTCACTGTCAGAGTGTGAATGAAGGTAAGCAAAGCTGTGGAGTTGAATTAGTATGTCGCTGGGATATCATCCTTGATTAGCAGTAATAGTAAAGCCAGATATAAACCGCTGTGCTGGGTCGTACAAGCATATTCAAGCATGCTCCAAAAAACTGGCATCATTTGAGTCTCCAAATGGAGCAGAGGATGAAGCCACTTGTTGACTCACTGGTTCATGTCCTGCTGGTCTTACTGTCCTGCTCACAGAAGCATATGATACCTGAGGATCATGGGGAGGTATCTGCAGGGAATTGTTTGATCTGATTCTTACTTTCCTCCTCATATCAGCATCATCAGAAGAGATGCATGAAGCAAAACACACGTTAGCTGACCTACTGTCGTGCACAGACGGGTTGTGGTCTCTCTGAGCAGGGTCACTACGGGAGCACTGCAGGAGCATGGGCTGAACATCATCTTGCTGCTCTGAGCAGTTAATGGGCAGAATACCCCAACAGGGCGATCGTACGTCACTGGCATTTTGGGGACTTGCTGCAAGCCTGGAGTGATGCATTTGCCTCCCAGAGCTGCAGAGAATGGGAGAAGGAAGGTATTAAAATTAACCATGGAAGCAACAGAATAACAAGATGAAACGAAGGTGGATCTCTGGGTAGAGAAGAACTTGCGAGTAATGCAGTAGTGAACAGAGGCCAGTGTGAGACCACGCTTTCCTTTCTGATGCTCTTTCCAGGAGAACGAATATAATTCTCTGACCTGCCGGATATATAGGCTTTATTTTTCTTAGAGACTGTCCTGTTCCACCCTCTGCCTCCTCTGTGCTGCGGATCCATCCTCTCCAACTGGCATCTTTTTTAACAATTATGGGTCGAAGTGGTTTTCTGTCCTCAAACGAGATTTAGTGCACTTCTGGCGACCACCCCACATAAATTCAGGGAGACACACACTTGCCAAAACTTGGGATGTGAATTTCTAGTGACAGGCAGATGGAATATCGCCTTCATGGAATAGCATTAAATCTGGGAGCATTATTTTCTGTTCTTCCTGTGCGCGTATTTGTATTCCGTTATACTGAGCAAAAAGAGCTTTGACTCTTCAGCCTGCCATTAAAAAGCCTTCAAAGAATGTACACAATTTAAAATAACATCTAGTCAAATAACTGTCATTTGTCTTGATGTTTTATTCCGGTTACAGGAAAGCGGCACTTTCGTCCAAACTGGAAGTCTGTTTATCCCAGCAGTCAACAAGACCGATCTCTTCATTATAAAGAGAACTGGTAGCTCGTGACAGAGTGACATACTTGCTATTAAATATTAATTGAGTTTCAAGGCTTCTGGAAAACTGCTCAGTCTGCACAGCAAGACCTTTGCCAGCCATTCCTTAATAGGCACTGGTGTCTTTTTGCCCGGAGACTGCAGCTATTTGGGGAGGATATTTTGGAGCTAGCCACAGCCCTTATTTTGCTGGGGTTTTGGGACGTTGTGACTCATCCTCCTAGGTAGCACCTCCCGTAGTCTGCCCCATGTGCACACCTTCAGTCAATAAGTTAAATTGGAAGCTTTTTTTTATCTTATGCCAAGTTTGGTCATGATAATACATTATCAAGTGACCTTTTTAAATCTTAACCAGCTTCTTTGAAAAACATTTTTTTCCCCCCTGAATCTTTCTATTGATTTTAATGTAAAATAATGCTTTGAAGTTTGCAATTTATAGTCCCCCAAGAGTTAGAAAGTGAAGGGAATGGGTCATATATCCTTTTTTTTTTTTCTTCTTTTCTTGCGTTAGCCCCTTGAGACAATGCATGCCTTCAAGGCAGCACCTTGTTATTCCACCCCATCGAATGCCACGTTGCATTTGCCGGGGATCAAACCTAAGATGAAGAAAAGATAAGAAAATTGGCCATAATGAACTCCAGAAGCAGCAGGCATTTTCACCATGAACTTGGAAACTCACAGTGGAGAACTGAACTTTAATTCAAACCAGTCCAAATGCCAAACTGTGAGGCTTTGAAGTCTGTAGAGGAATCAGTGGAAATCCTTTGAGCTAGGCAAAGATACTGATATACTTTTTCTTCTTTTCTTTTTTTTTTTTTAAAGCCTTAACTCTTCGCGTGCTTGTCTGCTTTTAGGGAAGAAAGCCCTCTTTCTACGTAAAACAAGCAGAACAAAAATAAGCAACGTGCTTTTCTTTTTTTTTTTTTTTTTTGGTTCTATTTCAGGATGAGCTGGTGTATGGATTTGATAAAAGCATGTGCTCTAATGAAATAATATCTGAGATAATTGTCCTCATAAATTAGTCCTCTGATGAGTGAATAAATAAATCCCAATGAAACCTATCATCCCTGCAGTGAAGACCTGTTTTAGTGTTGTTTTACTCTTTCCGAAGAAAGGACGGTAACTTGCATCAATGATTTTTCTACTGAGCATTTCTCCTATGAATATTGGCTTCCCCCTGCTTGCACTGCAGCGTTGGGTTGGACAGGATAGCCTGACCTCTGAGTGTTTATTAATACCACCGAGCCGTTTCAAAAGTGAGAACAAGAGTTAAAAATGCGAAGGGGAGAGCAGCCTTCCCGTGCACTTTGTCGCTTATTGTCTTCATAACCGAGGGCTGAAATCACCAGCTGCCCCGTCCCGAGGTTGGGGTGATACCATGATTGCTGGGGAGTTTGATTTTTGGTTTGGGGGGGTTTTTTGGTTTGGGTTTTGAGTTTGGGGGTTTTTTTGGGGGGCGGGGGGGGCAGGGTGGAGTCACCCCGATCACTAATAAGATGTGCAGAAGGGATCTGGGGAGTTTGCTGCGCGCTTGGCGTCCTCCACCCCATCGTAGCGGCGGCTCTGCCTGCCCGAGACAGCATGACATTATAATTTAGCTGACCGTTCGCTGGGCGAAGGTCCCACGGCTGAACTCACCGCCAAAGTATGTGGGCAATACAGATTTCACAGATTAGGCAGAAATGTATTAAACTCTAATGCGAAAAATGCAGGGCATATAATTTTAAAAGTCCTTAACTCATCAAAATGTTATTGGTATTCATCGCTGTTATTCCGTAGTTATAGAAACAAACGGTTGTAAAATTTGGGTGTTTTTTTTTCTCGGCATCTGTTGTTCCCTAACTTGTTATACAAGCAGAAATCGTGTTTGCTTCTATAAATCCTCATGATGTTTTCAAAAGCAGAGTGTGCAAACCCGGCTAAGAGACCTGCAGAAAAAACGCAAAGACTGTGGCTGGCTCCTTATTACATGCGAACAGCAGTTACTTAGTGAAATTAAAGTGTATTATCCAGAGTTCTCCTCTGAATTTACTGTAAGAAAGTTTTCCTGATGATTCTAGCAGTTGTGTTGTCTCATACAATTTTTTTTCGCTACCCTGAGGTCTCCTCCACAATTATAATTCCATATACAGCTTGATTCTATGTTAGTTTTATTTTTATTTAAACACCTAAACCAGAAGCAAAAGCCAGGACTGTGTTTGAAAGGTCCCTGCTCCTGCCTTTCTCAGAAAGCGTTAAATAAGTTCAGGAGCCAGTTTGGGGGGGATTTTGTTTTTTCCTTCGATCCATAAACCATTTCCGGAGTGAGTAAGAGGGAGGGGGGGAAGATGATGATGTTTTGCCTGGAACGGTTGTTTCTGTATTTTAGATTTCATGCTCTCCCGACGCTGATTTCGTCCCCAAACTCCTAATCCCTTTTGACATAGTAAATGACCGTGGAGATGGCTGCTTGGAGAAACAAAGCCTGGAGTCTTCAGGAGGCTGATTAGCCTTAGGAGCAGCGGATCATATTTTGAGAGAGAGAGATATATATGGCCATATATATATATATGGCCAACAGTAGGAAAAAGAGTCTCTGAAAAAACTGCCTTCTAAGTTTCACCGATTTGCTCGCTGCAATTGAGCATTTAAAAAAAATCCTCTGTAGGATTGTTTAATCTGCCTGCCATTTATTAGGCATTTAATTGGCGAATTGGCTAGTAACAGACTAAAATGTATTCAGTCTTTTGGAAAATAGATATAAAATTGTATTTATTTTTTTTTCTTCTCCCCCAAATGTTTGCAGAACATGATCAGTACTTTTTACTGTTTGCAGCCATCCGTATTGACTAGTGCATAGCCGTTCAGCTCAGCTGTAATCAGAGTCAAATGAAAGGATTTACTTTATTTGAAGCAAGCAAAACAACCCGCTAAAATTTAGGAAATTTAAAGGTAACCCGTGTATTTTAAAAAAAATCTACATGCTTGAATGAATATTCAGTGTTACGAACCCTTTCATTCCTGGGTGAATAACTCTACAGCCACCTTAGCCATTAGTTAAAAGACCCAGTTCCAGACAAAACTGCTCACCTTCTTGATAGTAATTTAAATTTCTGCCTTTTTTATAGTATCATCACCAGGGCAAAGCCGTAGGTTTGTTTGCAGTTTAATTGTTGCTTTCTCGTTGGTCTTAGCTTTACCGTGATGGATCTGAGCGAAGAGGCTGTTTTCATCTGTGCACGAGAAAAATTAAAAACCGAAAGACTGGGTTAGATGTGCCTGAAACGCTGCCCACAGATGAAATCTCAGAAATACGTTGTTTGAAAGCGGTTCGTTTGCTTGCGTCTTGAATTTTCACGAGTCTGTCTCTCTCTCTCTCTCTCTTTTTACAATTATAAAAAGGGAAAAATGAAAGGCAGGAGAGCTTTGGCCTTCCTGGGTCAAGTTTTATGGTCAAAGATATAGCTGCTTATGTATGCAGCAAGCATCAAATAGAGCTGGGACTGCAGCTTTGGAGTTCTGGTGTAATACCGAAATTAGGAGAAAGTCAGAAGAAAGAGCAACCCAGGAGAGTTTGGGTCGGAGTCACGGGCAAAGGAAAGGGTTCAAGTCTGGATTTGAGAGTCCTCTTGAGTTTGGATGGGTTTGTGATGGCCAAGGTACCGAAAGCATCATTAGCTTGCTTATTCTGACACCCTGTCATCTTGCACTTCTCCTCCGGCTGCCCCGAAGACGCGCGGCTCCCGGGCAGCCCCTGTCCGGGGCGGCCTGCAGCGCCCACCCAGGGTAACAGACTGCCTGTCCTCCTGGCTCCTCTCGGACGGGGGAGCCAGGGGACCTGCGACCCGTGTTTCTTAAAACTCTGCGAGACCTCATAAAAATTTACTGTGCACCACTAATAATTGCTCAGAGTTGAAGATACTTGCTGGGGTAACCAGTTGCGGCTGTAAGGTCACCCCGTCCTGCACCAGAGAAAACTCTGGACATCCTCAAAACCGCTTCTTCTAACTATTGTCAAATACCAATTGATTTACTTTTAAACAGCAACCGCTGCTTTTTCTCTCCTAAAATTTATGCAGACAGGGTTCACGGTTAACCCTCGGTGCTGCCTGTGTGTTGGCTGTGCCACTAGAGGGTACCTCCGAACCGCTGTCACCGCGCGGGGACCCTCAGCCGAGCATCACCGGCACCATCGCGCTGCTCGCCGCCTGCCCCTGCTCCTCCGGTGCGTTCGTGCTTGGGCGTCAGCCACCTGAGCTGTCCCACGGCCAGCGAAACGTTACCGATTTGGGGTTGCGTGGGTTTGCTCGGTGCTGACAAACCAAGCACGCAGCTTTGGGTGCGGGTTGGGGCTTGTTCTGCGACCAGCTTAGGGTGATCCTGCACATCAGGTGAGGTACTAGCAGCTCCCGTGGTGTCATAACTTCAGGGGAGGGGGAAAAAAAAAAAAGAAGATGATTTTAGCAGTTTTTCTTCGGTTAGAAATTAAAGAGCTCAGCAATACTTCAAAGCTCAAGAAAAAAAAAAACCCTCTGCCATGTGCACTTGCTTCGAAACTGCTGCTTTAGTCCTTTGTGAAGGAGGTGGTTTCTACTTAAAATGTCTGTGGGTTTCACTAAACAGATTTTGTCGACTGTAAAGCCGTCAGCAAAAACTGTGCTATTTTGTCTTCCTTATGTAATAGTCTCCCTGAGGACAAAATGTATATGGCAATCACGTTGTTTGGGGGGAAAAAAAATTAAAATTCCTCTTTTGGATTTCATAAGAATTAAAAGAAGATAAGATCCTTTTTGCATAGATTTCCATGTCTGTGTGCAGAGTGGCAGGCGGGAAGATTGCAGGAGGCTATTAGGTTACTGTGGCAGTTAGTTAGCAAAAAATTAAAGCTAGAAGGGGTTTTTTTGGCCTGCATGGTGTCTGAGTGCCTTGCCCAGACCTGCAATGTGCCCGGTGTCCTGCCTGCCTGCTCAGTGGTGGCAGTGGAAACTACTCGATGGGTTTGACCAACGCTGGAAGTATCTCATTGCGTGGTAGGCGTTAATACTCCCTTAAAAATAGACTCTGCGGAGGGCAAAATGGTGTGAGCTCAGATCGGTGTTGGGGCTAATACAAGTTGCTCACACTAGAAGGTGTCTCGTGGCTGTTTAACATCATTGTAGCAAGAGATGTGAATTTTTATGGGTGTCTTGGTAGCACTTGAGCAATCTCAGCACTAAACAGACCTTTCTGGGCTCTTTCTGTTTTTTGGAGCATCACATAACAACTATGCTCAATAAAAGTGAAGTCCTCATGTATGCAAACATATTTAGAGGTTCATGCTTCGATATATGAATAACTTCAATTCATGCTTTAGAAAGTTAACCTTGCCGGGAGCTGTTACTAGGATGGGGAAACGGGGAAATACTGTTGTCTTCAGTCCCAGCAAGGGATGGCATTGCTCAGGTTGCTCTAGGGACACATCCAAGGTTCAGTGGGTACATTTATAATGAAAAAGAACATACTTTGGAAAATATTACGCTATGTAAAGGGCAACCCTCTGTGCACATCCTTGCTTTTCCACCATTTCCTGCATCAGTGCCCGATCGCAAAATTCAAAACAACTTTCAGGCCCGTGCATGTGGGTACCCCAGCGTGAACTGAAGGCACGAGCAGGCGTTCACCCAAGAGTGCTTGTGACGAGCTTTCTCAGTCAGAAAAGATTGTGGGCGTCTGCATCGTGTTTATTAAGAAGCTCCATTGCTTTGGCTTTTTTCCTTGCTGTAATTTCAGTTCTGCCGTGTTTGTGCTGGAGCTGTTAGACGAAGAAGCAACTCCTTGCTGCCTGCTCAACTTTCCAGTTTTGCTTAATTGGCATCTTTGTGGGGGAAATGGGGTGTTGGCAACCTCGTGTAGGTTTTCAACAGAGATTGAGTAGATTGAAGAGAGAAACCAGAGGGAAAAGGCCTTTTACTGAGAAACCACAGATACAGACCTCGTTTCATTTTAAATACCGGCCTTAACAGACAATAGTTTATGGATGCTGAGCAATTCAGTCTGGTTTTTTTAATGAACAAAATGTCAGAGGATGGGGAACTGGAGTTGGGAGAGGTGTATTTGGGTGGGATACTTGCATATCAAAGCTTTTTGCCCCATGTGACATCCCCAGCCTTTCGTTATGGTCAATGAGAAGTGCAGCAAGGAAAAAATAAATAGCTTTGCAGATTCTGCAAAGGCTAAGGAGATATTTAGAAGAGGAACATGGAGACAAGTGCCACAAACCAGGGCTGCTGTTGGAGAGCTTTTCCAGGTGGATTTGCAGCGTGTGCCAGATGCCCCGTTATTTCCTCCTTATCCTCTCAGTGCCCTGTATGTAAAGCAAGATATGATCACAAATGGGAAACACAACGTATGGCAACTTATTTCCCTGGTCAAGACTTGAGGCTGTTGATGAAGGAATTAATAGACCTCACTGAAAAAACTAACATGAGATTGACTTTAAAACTGTACTGCGTGGCAGTGCAAGGTGTTCTGCCAGCCGGGCTCTCACCTCGTAAGAAAATAGGAGATGGGCTTCGCTACCATGGAGTAATAGTAGAAGGTTTTATAATGGGTTTGTTCGAGATGGTTTAAGTGTTGCTGAGTTTGTTCAAGAGCCAAAATAACGTGTCTGCCATTGTTAAATTTTTGTTGCAGAACGGTAGTAATGCCCATTGCCAATGAATTTGCCCCAGACGTTGTCCTGGTGTCATCTGGTTTCGATGCGGTGGAAGGCCATCCCACCCCTCTTGGAGGATATAATCTATCAGCAAAATGTAAGTTGTGGATTTACAAGAGCAAAGATTCAAAACTGGGGTAAATTGTTGCTGTCCTAGGGACTAAAGTACAGGTTTTACCTTTTGGGGTCTATCTTCAGATCTTTCGTTGCAATGGCAAACTTTTCAGCCTTTTTCTTTGCATTTTCATGTGTTTTGTCACTGCACCGTATATATTTTGGTCTGGCCGAAGCCTTTGTTTTCTTGAAGCATTGCATATTTCAATTTCCCGTGTAAATAAATTATGTAAGGACGTTACCGATTCATTTGTAGTCATATCTCTGTGGAAGACGGCTGCATTAATTAAATTAAATTTTTGCATTAATTAGAGAGTTATGCTTGCTTTAATGCAAAATTGTAGAAAGAGGCAATGCCAGATGTAAACAGCGTACCCTGCTCTGAATGCTAGTAGAAGTTCATTTCTTCTTCCAGCATACCTTATTAAAAATTCAAGCTGAATATTTTTGTTCTCCACCTTTGAAGCAATTATCCAGGCCCACAACAACGTCCCTTTGGCTTTGGATCCGTGATGTTTTGCATTACACAGGAGACGTGCTGAAGTTTCCCCCCCTCCCCTTGGTTATGCTGGGTTTGTCTGGCACTGTTTCATTCAAGTCAATCGAGAAGACAGTTTTTCTTGTGAAAGGATTTTATTATTATTTTTGAAGAGTTTGCTTCAGCCAGGAAACTTATTCTCTACAGTAAAATTCAGAACCTTGTAAGGTAGCTGAACCCATAAACTTTATATAAGAATAAAGTGAAATAGATTTACAAGAGACAAGTTATTTAAGATATCCAGAAACACTTTGTAATGAGAAGGTCTTGTTTACCTTCTTGTCGAATTTCCCATGCTCTGCTACTCTCGCAAAACGGTTATGGGCTCAGCCGTGAATCTTTTTATCCGGCTGTTAATTTGCCAGTTCGCAAAGGCGCTCACGGGAGTCACTGCAAAACAAAAAGCAGGGAGCGTAGATGGAGGGTTGAAATGCACTGGATTTTTTTTTTGTTTGGATTTTTAATTTTTTTTTTTTTTTTTGGAGGGGGAAGGTTGCTTTGAGGACACGTTTTAAATCCTCACAGCTTGGTTCTGTTTTGTTTAAAGGGTAGAAATGTATTGTGTGTCATATGATCAAAGTCCCGGGTGCCCCAGGAATTTTTATAGCATATTATATACGGGAAGAAACGTCTGTTAAGAACTAGATGTGAAATATCTCTGGGGCACTGCGATGCTGCTATCGCAACTGAAAGCACCGGCAGCAATTTTACTGATTTCCCCTTCCCCGCCTCCCTCCCCCATGACTGCTCTGACTTTGCATCTTCCAAAGCAGGGCAAAAAGCCGCCTCCTTCCACCCTCTTTCCTTCCATCCGAAGGAAATATTCAGAGCTCTGTTTAATTCAGGGCGCTGAGGGGTGGTAGG
Source organism: Ciconia boyciana (assembly GCF_034638445.1). Lineage (NCBI taxonomy): Eukaryota > Metazoa > Chordata > Aves > Ciconiiformes > Ciconiidae > Ciconia > Ciconia boyciana. Next base: position 43,437,853 of record NC_132943.1, on the reverse strand, counting down.
GAGGATGGCGGTGCCTCTCACCTGGGATCATCTCCAGCGGAGCGCTCGGGGGGGTACGGATCCGTCCCGCAGTGCACACGGCTGAGCCGGTGCCGCGGGGAACTGCGGCTGGAACTGCAGCGAGCGTATTAAAATCCAACCTGGCTTATATTATGCGTTGAGTCCTTTCAGATCCCTTGTGGTTTTTTAATATGATGTAATTCCTTTCTATAATTCTTTGATCCTTTGCCAGGAGCCTGATTCCAGCCACAACCTTTGCCCTTCTCCTGCATTTCCTCTTTTCCCTCGTTACAGGCTTCGGGTACCTGACGAAGCAGCTGATGGGCCTGGCCGGAGGTCGTGTCGTCCTGGCCCTCGAAGGAGGCCATGACCTGACCGCCATTTGCGATGCCTCGGAAGCGTGTGTGTCTGCTTTGCTGGGAAATGAGGTACAGAGACAGGCAAAACGAGGAGCCGCAACCTCCACCCCCTCATCTTGCGGAGTTGTCCACTCATGGGGCTGAACTTGGGCTTCTCATCTTCCAAAACAGTCAATACGCCAAATTTTTGTCATTGTTTTGGGTCCTTTTGACACATGTCGATTTAAAGAGTGCATGCTTTGTTTGTTTAAAACTACCTGTGTTTGCAAACTGTATTATAAGGATTGAAATAGCTAAGAATTGAATTTGGGTTTATTCTTTGTCCAAATAGTTTGCTTTGTGCTCTTTGGAAAACACTTAGTTTAATTTCTTCCTGAAGTCGTTGACCAAGCCTTCCCTTCTCTTTGCAGACCCCCTCTTTAGACCTGCAGCCTGTACCTGCTGCGTTGGGCAGCTTGCTTGACATTCTTTTCAGTTGTATATTTTCCTTGACATTATATTTTCTACCTTCTGCAAACTGCTGTGTCACAGAAGTTGGCTGGAAAGGCCAGGGTGTGTGTTTGCAAGATAAGAGCAAGACAGAGAAGTACACCAAGGAAACCGAGGTTTTGGTTCTGGGGGAGGTCAGGGCATTTTCCTACAGAGGCAGATACTTTAGCTTTTCTGCCTTCCCCCCCACCGCTGCCCTGCTTTCAGTGTCAGTGGGATTAAGGAAGAAATGATTCCGATTCCCTGTGCCCATCCTCCTTGGTGCAGCCTGGCTATCAGCGTCCGCTGTAGCTGGCACCAAATGAGCAGCTCACACCTACACTTCTTCCAATGTGGTTGATAATTATCAAGTTCAGAGCGGTGGCATTGGACATGTCTTTGGGCTCGGGGAGCTCAGGGTCGTGTACTGCAGAAATATGGCAGCAAGGAAATACGGAAATCGGTGATCGGCAGCGAAATCCCAAACTGGGGCCCTTGTGCATCTGCTGTGTCTGTACCTTTGCATGCACTTCTGTTCAAGAAGCTTATTTCTCTATAATTTGTGGGCTTTTGAGTATGAGCAACTGGTTTGTTTGTGTCAAGCCTCCCTCCTTCTGGTTCATTCCTCTCTTTTGGACACCTTTTCTCCACATGGAGGATGACCACAGTCCGAATGGTGGAGTCTTGGATGGGCACAGTAGACTGCAAAAGTGCCTTGCATCAATTTTCCACCTCACTCAGAGGAGCAGGTGCTTGCTCGGCCTGCAGCCCCAGGCTCGGTCCCCGCTCGGTATCTGCTGTGAGTGTCCTGGTATAGCAGGGGCTCTGGAGCTGTTCAAAATAATCATTAAGGATTGATAGCCTGAATTAAAACAACAGTGCAGTGTGATTCCTCAGGCTACATATAGCTAAAAATGTCAGCCCTGGGGGAAAGCAACCACACCGATTTGAAGTTGGGGGTGGCTGTGAAACCTCGGGCAGCATTAATGGCTTGGCTAGTGTGCTTGAATTTTTTTGGGCTGCCTCTTTAAATATGAGATTGCCCTCAGTAGCTTGTGGAAATAAGCAAGTATTGAAAGGCTAGAGTAACAGCACACGAGGAGGCTCCTGAGATGACCTCTGGTAGAGCAGACTTTTGAAGGCAGTGGTCTCTTCCACAAAGCAAGAGATCTGCCTGCCTGTCAGATGGTGAAGGAAGGAGAGTCCTCCTGAAGCTTTCACCTGCCGTGGAGAGCACAACCAGCGTCTCTCATCACCACCCTTTGCTGAAGAACCCCTTGGTGCAGGAGCTGAGGGAGGACGTGTGGTCAACATCTGAAGGTGCAGCACCACAGAGAGGAGAAGCCAAGCAATACTGCAGCTCTGGGTCTTCCTCCAGTGGGAGCTGACTTCTGGGGATGGTGGTGAGCTGCCATGAGCAGACTCACTCTGACCCACAGCTGCAGTTCAGTGACCATCAGCCTTTCTCAGGTCTGGGTAGCTGGAGTAGGGAGCTTGGATCTGCATGGAGGTGCGTATCACCTATGTTTGCTGACCCTTCCAGCCTCTTGTGGAAGTGCCCTGTCTTGCAGTATCCACACGAAGGAGGACAGTGCCTGGGGAAACCTCACTAACCAGTCCAAGAGATAAAACAGCTGGGATTCATCAAAAGCATCTGCTTCAATCGTCCAGCATCCCATCTCCAAGCGTCCAGAGAGCATCCGCTCCTTGTGCTTGGCCAGGCAGTTCTGATACGGCTCTCAGCATGGGTAACTGATCCAGCATGCCAGCCTGTGCTCAGCCCTCGGGACAGCCGAAAACTCGGGAGCCAGCTGCTACCTCAGCATGGAAGCAATGGGGTTTTTATTGCAGCACCCATCTCTCTTAAGCCGACAGCTGATGGCACTGTTGTCACCGCAGACGATTTCTCGAGCTCCATCCACCTTTGGGTGCAGTCGGCTCTCAAGGCAGGATGCACTTTGAAGGGGAGACAGAGGAAATGACGCACGAAGGATGTCATTCCTCTCGCTTAACGTGCTCCTACGATGCAGACGGGTGGCCGCAATGTGGTGTGAGGATCTGTGTGCAATAAATAAGCACTTGATCCGAGCCACAAACGTGTTTGGAAGTGTGAGGCTTTGGGGAGATTTTAGCACTCACGATAGCTTGGGTGTTGTCAACTGCCTGAGTGGTTTCATTTAGCAGAGTGAATATTGATCCTTAAAGGTAAAAAAACCATTTGTTTTTTTAATCACTGAATCAGGACAGCTATAAGGCGCTTTAAAATACTTAAAGATGGACCTGTTCTCACTTTTCCTAGGTGGGCTATAAGGCTGCGCAGATATCATGATAATGTTCGCCGACTTACCCGCACATCAAAAAGCAGGAAACACTAGTTTTATCAAGGTCTTTTATAAAATCTTTTTAATGCAAGGAAGTTGGAGGGAACTGCTGTTGCTTTGTCCTGCGGCCCTTTGATGAAGTTTGATATACAGCGTGTTAGATGATTTTGCATGCGTGCACATAGACAGCCAGCTGCGGCCGGCGACGGGCTGCGGGGAGGTTTGCTGGCTGAAGAGCGGTGCCGGAGTTACACGGGGAAATGGTAGGAAATGAGGGGAACGGTGCCAGTCCCCAAAGCGTCTGCATTCACCGGCAGAGATCAAAACTCCCGCTTCGGAAAAAGCGTTATGCAAAGGCAAGAGCCGGCTTGTTCCCAACTGTCCAGGAAATTAAAACAGAGCTTTAGCTTTGCAGCAGATTATTTTAATGTGAAATGAGTTAGTGCCAGGCGAGGTTGCTTGAAAATGTACGTACCTTGCTTTAGTTAGAAATTTAGTTGTGCAGAACTAACACAACTTCAGTTGCAAAATCAAAGGCAGGCACGATGCAGGGAAGATCTCCTGATGATTATTTAGACCAGTAAGCCACCGTTCCTCTCCCATTGCTTAAAGCAGCCCCTGCCAGCAGCGTGCCAGCAGCACTAGAGGGAGGGGAGGCAGCAACCGTGCAGAGCTGCTGACTCCGTCGTGGGCATCACCAGCCTTTACCCTTCCAACCAGCTTCTGCTCCATGGCAAATGCTGTTTGTGAACTGCCTCTTCCCAGGGAGCGATGCCGCTGTTTAAGCACATCAGTAGCATTTGCTGCCCCAGGCTAGGACCCATGCCAGCACCGCGCCTGGAGCAGGGCGTGGAGCTCCTGTGCCGCAGGAGCTGCGAACGGTGGGGAGAGGGATGGGAGGCACGTGCTGGGACATGTGGTCCTGGAGCTCAGCAGCACTCGCAGTGCTGCCTGTCACTGCTACAAATGCTGTCATTTTTCACGCAGGAGTAGCAGAGGTGTGTCCGGTGTCAGACTCGGGACATCCAGTATAAACAAGAAGGTGAAAATAAGCAGTTGCTTCAAAACCTTTGCCTAATGCCCAGAGGTATTTCCTTCCTTTTCCAGGAGAGCGATGGGTGAGGCTGTTGTCTGTGAGTGTTATTTCAGGAGGAGGAGCATGCAATGGAAACGATTCACGCGTGTGGCCGGGCTGCCTGATGTTGCATGCTTTGCATCAATATCAACCGAGAGGCGTTAGAAAGCTCTTACTTAAGGATTTGTCCAGGAATTGCTTTTGCCTTCAATTAATATCATACAGAAGCCAGTTGGGGCCAGAATTACGTTTAGAGTGGAGAATTTATTAAAAGTGCAATCTGTAATTATTAAATCTGGAACAGAGCAATTTCTAGTCCTCATGAAGTACCTATCGAATGGCTGCCATGTGGTTGCAAGAGCAGATCTCTTGGCTGGAGCTTCTCTTGGCTTTGAACAGAAGTTGCAGTTAAACTTTGACATAGATTTTTCTTTTTTTTTTTTTTTAACTATTAAAATGTGGATGCTTCTTTGCTGGGGAGTATCCCTGGATGGGCCTTGACCAGCATTTTCAGACGCAGTTAACAGCTGTGGACATCTCTTGTTTTGGATACCCAGCCTCGGAGGTCTGTGACGAATTCACATTCTTTGTGGAGAACCTGGGGAAAGGAGGGCAGGAAGAAGGAAAAAAAGATGGGCTTGGAGAGCATCAGATCTGCTGAAAGTTTCTTTTCTTGAGTATTTAGTTGGTTGTGAGATGTCTTGAGCTCGTGCGAGTCTAATCCAAGCCATTGACTGTGTACATGAGCCAAGCAGAGCTGCTCTGCCGGGGCATCCTTACCCACCAAGCAGACGTCCCTTCTGTGCCAGAGGAAACCAATATTCTCCCCAGTGTCATCTGTTGAAAGCAAATAATGCCATTTCCTTCCCTTGGAAGACCTTTTTATAATTTTGCCTTTTTTTTTTTTAATAAATTGGAAGATCCGTGCTGCAGATCCGTCTCCTTTCCTGGGGAGGGAGGCAGCCCTAGCTCCTGCCTGCTGTCGGAGCCATGCCCGCGCAGTATTGCTGTGCTGCTGCCGCTGCCAAAGGATGGCAGGAGCCACACGAATGTATCTTAGGGTCTTCGCTGGCTCTTGAGGAAAAAATCCCAACAAGCTAATAATAATAATGGATTGGTTTTGAGCCCAAGTTATTTGCCCAGTGGGAATGGAATCAAGCATCGTAGCTACAACAATAAAAGGTTTAATGACTTCATAAAGGGCAAAGGGGACGGTTTTAGCTTTTCAGAAGACAGTCGTCTCAAGGTGAGAGAAATAACCCAATCAAAGAAGCTGTTCTCCTCTTCTTGGGTTTTTTTTATTAAAGGAAAGCAAATAAGAACTAAAACAACCCTCCGGCAGTGCTGTCGGGGGCCTTCCTCCGGGAGAGGACACACACGCTGCCGCTGCAGAACAGACTTTGCCGGGGATGTGACCCCATGGTCTTGATGGAAGAGGTTGTTTGAGGCTCATTGTCTTTACTGATGTTTTCTGTCACCGGAAGAGCCCCGGCTCGCTGCTCTGCGGCACCCGCCTCCCAAACGAGCAGGGTAAAAAACACCACGAAGAAGGAAGCAGTTTTCAGGGTGTTGATCGAATTTCTCTTTTTCTGTCCTGACCAAAGGCTGCTGGGGCTGGGATGGATACGGGCAGAGCTTTCTATCAGGCGAGAGGAAGATACCTCCTAGAAAACAGGAGGAAGCACCATCAAGCACGGAGAGGGCATTTCTCTTGCTCTCCCCCTTTTCTCATTCTCACTCCTTTCCCCTGCCCTGGCTGCCAGAGCGCTTTTGTGCCCTTAAGAAGAAATGGGAAAAGCGATGTCCTTCGTTGCTGAAGGGAGCTCTGGAGTTTGTGTCCATCGGTCACCACAGGTGCTTTTGTCCATGCTGATGCAAAGGTGAACTGGATCCCCTGGTAGCTTTGAACCTCCCAACTGCAAACCAAAGGGCAACTCTTTCCTGGGTTTGAGCTTGCATCCGAAAACAAGCGATACGTGCGTGCACCTAGTTTGGGCGTTAGTTTTCTATACAGCAAGTCTCAGGTCTGCAGAAGCTTTTTGCTCTGGAGCGCCAAGGAACAGTTTTATTTCTTTCTTTAAAACAGCTGTGCTGATCAAAGCATGGTCTCAGTGGTCTACGCTACTGCTGAGAGCCAGCACCGCTCAGTCGGCCGAGGTGTGTGCTCCCTGACTGATACAGCTGGGATCTCCAGGACCTCCAACAGAGACGTAGCTCCGGTGGCAAAACCACCTCCTTGCCGGGACAGCTTATTTCACAGCCACGGGCTGGAGTAGTCTGTCCTGGCGGCAGTGCGGGTTTGCTGGTGGGAACTGTGTCCAAACGAGCACTTGGACGTTACAGTCCTGCAAGGCAACTCCATCAGCATGGTACTGCTCACATGGGTTTCACGTAACAGGCTTTTACAGGTAGATCGGTACCGCAGTGCTTTGCTCCAGCATAACTGGAGATGGACTTAGAGGAATAACTGGAGAAGGACTTGGAGGAGCTTCTTTAGAGTGGCATTCCCTAATTCATCTCTCTCTAGCAAAATGCAGATACTCCTATTGTCCCATGTTCCTTGTTCAGTAAATTGTTCCTAGTGCTTTAGATACTTCATTGCACATACTACATTGCACATACATTGCACAGTGAAGTATCTAAAGCACGTCCTTAGTGCTTTAGATACTTCATTGTTGTTAACGGTTGGTAACAAAGGCAGCGCTGCCGTTGCAAGGGTGGGATGTATTTTAGAGCAAACCAGAAATCGTCTGTGTGCCATTTGCATTTACAGCATAAAAGCAGCCAAGCCCAGAACGATACCTGCTTGTTATGTGCATTTACATTGAACGTTTTGGGGAGGCCTTCTGTGTCATCTTTCAACTTAAAATCTCAATACGAGCAGCATGTTCTTATTGTCACTTTTTTGTATAAAGAGCAAAGGAAAGAAGCCAGCATCAAAAAGCCTAAATTTTAATACCCAATTATGAGCTTTACCGGTAACTTCAAGGCCATTTTTTTAAAGGTTGACATACAGATCTAATGCTGCTCTGCCCTGGCAAGACTAGCCCAGCAGCTAGAAAGAGGCATCGATGGTGACTGAAGTTATAGTCATGCTGAGAGTGGCTTTAAAGCAGTGTTTTGCTATTTCCCTGTACCCAAATTAGGCTATTTACTCTTTGGGTACAGATTTTTTCAGTTAAGACTTAATAAATACATTGAATTTGGTATTTAGAAGACTTTAAAAGCTACCCCTTTTATTTCTTTAGAGGAAAACCAGAAGTGTGGCTGTTACTGTATTTTTAAGTCCCTTTTATTTGCACATTGTTTTGTTTTAATAGTGAAAACTTGGTAAAAAGGTAGATCTGAGCAATAGTTTAAAAAGATCCTTTGTAAAAGCAGACAAATGTGTAATAGTGCCTCTTCATAGCCTACATCAATGGCTGCAGGCAGGCAGCCCCTGTGCTGCAGCGTTTTGTGTGTGGAGGAGCATCAGGCTGGAGGAGGCTGCCCTGAGTATCACAGAATCACAGAATCGTATAGGTTGGAAAAGACCTTTAAGATCATCGAGTCCAACCGTAAACCTAACACTGCCAAGCCCACCACTACACCATGTCCCTGAGCACCTCACCCAAACGGCTTTTAAATACCTCCAGGGATGGCGACTCAGCCACTTCCCTGGGCAGCCTGTTCCAATGCTGGACAACCCTTTCAGCGAAGGAAAATTCCCTGATATCCAGTCTAAACCTCCCCTGGCGCAACTTGAGGCCACTTCCTCTCGTCCTATCACTTGTTACCTGGGAGAAGAGACCGACCCCACCTCTCTACAACCTCCTTTCAGGTCATTGTAGAGAGCGATGAGGTCTCCCCTCAGCCTTCTTTTCTCCAGGCTGAACAACCCCAGGTCCCTCAGCCGCTCCTCAGACCCTTCCCCAGCTTCGTTGCCCTTCTCTGGACACGCTCCAGCCCCTCAAGGTCTCTCTTGTAGCGAGGGGCCCAAAACTGCACACAGCATTCGAGGTGCGGCCTCACCAGTGCCGAGTACAAAGGCATGATCCCTTCCCTGCTCCTGCTGGCCACACTATTTCCGACACAAGCCAGGGTGCTGTTGGCCTTCTTGGCCACCTGGGCACACTGCTGGCTCATATTCAGGCGGCTGTTGACCAACACCCCCAGGTCCTTCTCTGCTGGGCAGCTTTCCAGCCACTCTTCCCCAAGCCTGTAGCGTTGTGTGGGGTTGCTGTGGCCCAAGTGCAGGACCTTGCACTGAGCCTTGTTGAACAAGTATCACAAGAGCACTTAGAAAGTCTGTGTATTTTGGATATTTCACTAAATAATAGGGATAATAGGAATCAGGGCAGTGGGTTGGAGGCTTGATATGGCAGAGCCACTTGCTAAATCGCGCTTAACGCCCGGTCTCTAACTTGAGATAACATTTCTTTGGTGTTCCTCTCTCTTTCCAGCTTGACCCTCTTCCAGAAAAGGTTTTCCAGCAGAGAGCAAATGCTAATGCGGTGCATTCAATGGAGAAAGTAATCGAGATACACAGTGAGTATAGCCCCATTCACCCAGCTGGTTCCCTGTTGGGTTGCCCTGAGGGACACCTGTCTGACTTCTCCATCATCCTGGCAACTCCATGTTCCCTCGTCCCAGTTTATGGGTGGTCATTGCCCAGTGAACTGGATTTGTGCAGCCACAAGCTGGTCTTACTGCGCATGCAGGAGTGAACTGAGTGATGCACGGGGAACCGTCCATTCAGGGAAATGCTTTGGCACTTCAGGAGGAATTAGTATTAAAATATCTGTAAAGGACAGGCTGTCCTGCACTTAAGAGTGTGCCTTTATCTCTTCAAAAGCAATTCAGGTATCTCCGATAGACATAAATCATGTGGGTGTTGTGGCATCCATTAATTAAGAACGGATAGGGATGAAAGTTAACCAGAGTATTGCACGAAGTTGCTAATATTGTAGGTTTATTTAGCTGGGGAGGTTAAAATCATTGTGCTTGCAGCTTTCCTGGGGACATTCTCGGGAGTTGGAGTGAAAGAGCCTGAGGAACACGTGAATCCCACTGCTAGGTCCTGACATCTTCCTGCTTCAAACATTTGTGGTTTAAAACTGGAGGGGGCTAGTCTCCATTTTATAGGGCGAAAATGGAACTTAAAAGATGCCAAAGCTTTTTTTTTTTACCCCCTGAAAAATGCCCAGTTCTAGAAATTTGAATTCCATTTCCAGAAGCTGCTCTGCAGAGTGAGCGCTCAGCACCGATGTGACACCTCAGCAGCACCTTGAGCCACCCAGTGATTTTTTTTTCCCCCCCTTAAAATGAGCACAACAAATTAAAAGCGGCTTTGCGCAAGACCCTCAGATCTGCTGCCCCACACGGGAGAAGCAAAGATGTTTGAAAACAAGTCCCCCCTCCCCATCTCCCCATCTGCTGGCCTCGCCGTACAGGTTCTTGCCTTCAGACTTATTGCTGTGGCTTCTTGGGTACCAGCAAATTTGGTGTGTCCTGCTTGGGGGCCAAGGGAACGTCTTTTGTTCTCTTCCTCTGAAGCCTTCTCTGTGCTCTTTCCACTGAAAAAGGGTGGCAAACTGCTGACATACAAAACAAATACAACTTAGACTTCTTTAGTCTTAGGTGATTTGCCCACAAAAAGAACGTGGCAGTTAGCAACTGAATGCGGATGCCCAGTCCAAATCTGGATTGCATCCTTACCTCTCACGTATTTTTCCTTAGGTCTAAAAGTTTCTGAGGGTTTTGAAGTGAAAAAGGAAATGTTGTTATTTTTTGAGTACCTAAGTGCCCCCTTTTGTCAAGGCAGAGGGATGCTGGACATGTCTGTGCAGCTTGGATCCTCACCTCCCGCAGCCCTTACGCATTTGTCCTTTTAAAAATCCAGTTCCTGCCTCCCACCTTTCTTCCCCAGCCAAAGGAGAAGAGCGGTTTTCATTGCCAGACGATGATTCAGCCCCGGTTTGACAGCCTAGGTGTCCTTAAGGGATGCACAGGTGCATGTTTATTGCTCTCAATACCTTTTGGATTTAAAACCTAGCTCTTCAAGACGCAGTGGTATTGCGGCTCCATCTATTAATACTGTAGCATGGCGTACAGCTCGCAGGGGGGGTCTCTGGCCTCACCTCACAAGCTGGGGCACACGTCCCCAGGAGCCCGCTTCCACCTGCAGCTTCCTCCACAGCCCTGGGACCTCGAGATGGTCACTGAAGCGAGAGGGAGTGCAGATCAAGGTTGCACATTGCATAGGCATGATGAGTCTTCCCCAGGCAGGTCTCAGCCATCTCTTGGGCCTGGAAACGCGGGAGCGCGGGGCTGGACTCGTTATGGTGCAGGTGCCCTAACTGCCTCTTCTCTCCCCAGGCAAGTATTGGCATTCACTCCAGCGTTACGCCTCCACGGTGGGGTACTCCCTGGTTGAGGCACAGAAGTGCGAGAACGAGGAGGCAGAGACGGTAACAGCCATGGCATCTCTGTCAGTGGGCGTGAAGCCAGCTGAGAAGCGGTGAGTTGCTTTCCTTCCCGTTTATCATCACATCTCGGAGTCTGCCCAGGCAGGAGGAGCCGTGGTGGGCAGCCTTCTGGGTTAATCTAACCGTTGCACATGCACTCCCCGCATCTCCTGCCCTCCGTGGGTTCTCTAATGACCTCCTGGGCTGCAGGAGAACAGCAGTGCCATGAAGCCCATGTGTGACCTTAGTACGATGCATGCTGTGCCTGACCCCTCTGCTCCAACCGGAGCTGAGCGTGGTTTTGGACCGTGAGAGGAAATTGATTTTGCCGCAAAAAAAGTTAACATTGCACAAGTGAAAACAGATTGTCTAAAAAAACCTTGGTGGCCAGTTTTAATTCCAGGTGAGCCAGCTGAGCACAACTGCCTGGGTGGGAAGGTGATGGGAACATAAGGCATGAGACTTAGCACCACAAATTGTCCAACTCTGTCGTGCTCAACCATCTTTTCTCTCTTCCCCCACTTCCCATCCTGCCTGGCCGTGAAATCGCTCAGACCTGATGATGAACCTATGGAAGAGGAACCTCCCCTGTAGCATTCACCTTCAAGCTGGAGTTCTCCTGTCTGTTCGTCTTCGTCTTGAAGCTCTGCCAAGAAGCTTTCTCTTGTTACTCCTGTGTCCTGTCATGGTTTTTTCCAGAATACGGAAGGACAACCAGGTGTAAAACAAAGCAACCGAAAAAAATCTCTCCATATCTATATGCGTCTACAGTATATATTTGCCGAAAAAGAAAAATGCCGGTGAAGAGCAGTAAAGGACTGACACGCTGGGCACGCTTCCTCTGGTCCTCCCTGGGAACGGAAAGGGGAACGACGCCCGTGAAGTCTTTGGCAGAGTTGCCAAAAAAAAAAAGAAACAAAAAAAAAAAAATCAAAGATTCAACAACACATACAAAAATAAAACAAACAAACCTTAACGTAGAACTGGTGCTTACAATTTGATTACCCACAATTCAGCAATCTCTGCTTGAACCACTCGACCCATCTTGTAGTTTCATTTCTTGGATTTTTTAAATGGCTCTTGCCTGCCTGTGAGTCAACGACATTCTTGTTGAAACCAGAACAATGGGAGATGGTGTATTTTTAACGGGGAGGGACAGGGAAAGAGGGACTCGTCTTACATCTAAAGGAAAGGGAAAGAGAAGGGGGGAAACGGTAGCCCAGATGGAGTCGGCTTTATTGTCTCCAAAGCCATCTGAAGATGAGTTTGTGCCTTTTTTTTTAATTGATGGATTTGGTGCAGCTGGATTTTCTGAAGTTTGAGGAACAATGCCTTAAGTAAAAAAAAAAAAAAAAAAAAAAAAAAACCAACAAAAAAACAAACAAACCCACAAAGAACACAGCAGTTCGTGAATATTTTTCCTCTGGTTGGGAAAGCCAAAAACTGCCATCAGGAAGGAAGACTTTTTGGCTTGTGCTGGCATGATGGTGGGAAGCAGGCATCAGCTGAACAGAGCGTCTCCAAAAACTGTCTACAAGTTTGGATTTGTTTTGTTTTCTTTCATTGCTGTTTCAAAAAAAAAAAAAAAAAAAAAAAGGAAAAAAAAATTAAGGTAGTTGCCAAGGAAGTGGCAAATACTGTTGGGTCTTTGAAATTCAACCATTTTTAAAAACAAATTTTCAAATGTTTTCTCTCTTCTACATTATCTAGTAATTGAACTTATCAATTTGGTTGTTGAAGCATGTATTAGACACAAATGCAGGTTTAAGACTGGAATGCTTTTTAATAAAAGCAGCTAGCATGAGATATTGCTTAAATTGTTAGGTATAAATATATATATGTGTATAATGTATATTCCAAATGTATTCCAAGCTTAGAAACCGGATTCCTATGAATTATTGATAAAAATATTTATGATGCATTTATAGAAAAATATATGTAATAAATGCATACTATAACAGTAGCCATTGGAAGCTCCCTAGGGACAGATTTGTGAATTGGAACGTAAAAGGTGCTTTTGGAAAAGGATCCAGGTTGAAACTCGAGGACTTTCAGACGACAAGTTGGAAAGTTTTTCAGAAAGCCAACACGTTAGCCACTGGGCAACTACCCTAAACATTTGTATTTTAATTTAAGGTTTTTAGTTGTGATCCTTTTCTAACAAAAAAAAAAAAATGAGTTTTTTATAGCAAAGACTATGAATTTGCTGTTAATTTTTATATCGATAGTTCACAAAACCCTAAAGAAGCCTTGTTTGTGTGACTCTGACATTTATTTTCTGTTTGGCAGGTTTCGTTTCTGAACGGCAATAGCGTCTAAACCTTTTTTCCTCCCACTTTTCTTGCTTGTACATTATTTTCCTTTTTTTTTTTTTTTTTTTTTTCCCCTTAAGTCTTTTGTACAGTGAGCAGCTTTCTGCAGGCGTAAGGAACTGTGGCAGATTGTCAGAGTTTATTTTTCGGAAAGGGTGCGTTTTATCGAGGAGGAGGGAACGCGATGGGCTCTTTTGTATAATGATACCGCTGACTGTATATTTCCTCAGTTCTGTTATAGTAGCTATGTAAAGAAAATAAGGAGTTTTCTTACCTTCGACATAGTAGTATTCCAATGGGCGATGTCTTTGTCCTCCGCGCGGATCGTAGCGAGGATTACAGGCGGCTGCAGTAGCTGCCCACCATTGGGAAGGCTTGTTGGACACTCATGGGACAGCTGGCATTTTTCTCTCCGCCGGACAGACAGACACGCAGACACGCACGCACACCTCCCCACATCCCCTTTCTCTCTCTCTCTTTCTCTCCTCTTCTTCTTCCCATCGCTGGTAGGGTTGGAGAACTTTTCCTGAAGGTGTTTTTTCCCCCCGAGGAGGTCGTTGCCCTGCACCAGCCGGACCTTCAGCCTTGGCTGTCGCCTCCTGCAGACGGCGGGCGGGAGAAGCAGCAAGCCCTGCCACGAAGCGTTTGAGCAGCTTAGAGGAGACCGGATTGACACGCGTGCCTTCTTACAGCAGTGTAGGATAGCACACACCCCTCGTCTGAACAACCAAGGGTAGCTTTTTTTTATTATTATTATTATTTTATTCTGTTACGATGACAACTGACAGGGTCGCTTCCAGTAACTTATTTTTTTCCAGTTCTCGAAGCGGCCGTTTTCATTCCATTCAGGACTCGCTCGCGGGAGGAATTTGAAGCATAATCATACGTGTGAGCAAATGCAAGAGGCTTTTGTTCTATTCCTCGGTTTATAATGCAATTAAAAACCAGACACTACTGTATTTGAGTTTTGCAAACCCAAGTACGTGTTAAAATTATGAATAGCTTTGGTCGCGTAGGACCATCCTCAGCATATTCTAAAAATAATCTTCCCGTGTGAAAACACGACGTACCTGGAGATGTTGTGGTTTGTTTTTTTTTCAACCGACCACTTTGCTGCTGTGATCTAAAATTAATCTGGCTGCCGAATCTGGTGACTGACTTTAAATTTTCATTTCGCTGTGTACACGCTGTGGGCAGTAACCAAGTTTACACGATCGTTTCTGCTGTCAGCTCTTCCCTGGCGGGTTTTTGTATTTCTCCTCTTGGTCATGGCAAAGCTTTTTATTTCATTTTTGTGTTCCTGAGGGCTGCCGGCTGGCCGTGCTGAGCCGGTTTCTTTTTAAAAATCAGAGGAGCTTGTCAGGATGCCACCTTCGTTTCTTTCCATCGTTTCGCTCAGGTTTTTGCCAGGGATGGAAAGATTTTTCCTGAGACGTCGGACCTTGTCTCCTCCAAATTCCCGGCGACGTGGATTCATTTTGCAGCGGCGCCCGCTCCCCGGGCAAGGTCGGGGTGCCCTTCGGGGCCGGGGCAGGCGCGGAGAGGGGGGAAGGAGCCCTTGTTTGAGGCCTGCCGGGGTTTTTTTCACCTTTTGAGCCGTTAGCTTCTTCATTTCAGATGACTTTGCCATAGGGCGGCCCCACCAGCGGGGCGGGAGCCCGGGGTGCTCCTGCGTCCCAGCGCGGTGCTGCCCAGGGCATCCTTCGTACCTGCTTGGAAAGTAAGGAGCATCTTTAAATCCTCTTTACAGAGAAGCAAGGCCCAGTTTGCAGTACACAAAGAATCATTGGGGTTTTTTGTTGTTTTGGGTTTTTAATTTTGGTTTGTTTTTTTTTTATTTTTACTTTCGATACAAAAACATTCCTTTTTTTATTAGTCGCAGTCATGTATTCATTCCATTCTTCCTTTTGTAAACTTTTTTGGGCCCACGTCTTTTATGGGCATTGATATATATAAATATATATATAAATATATATGAATATATTTTTTTAAGTTTCCTACACCTTGAGGTTGCATGGTCTGTAAGGTTGGCATGTCTTTATATTGTATACAGATTTTGCACGCCAAACTTGGCAGCTTTGACAACGAAAAAAAAAATTGTGGTTTTGGGTTTTTTTTGGGTTGGTTTTTGTTTTTTCGTTTTGTTTTGGTTTGGTTTTTTTCCTCTCGTGGCATTTGCGGAGACTAAAGGTTGGGACGTTGTTGTCACACACACACACACACACGCACCCACGCACGCACCCACACAGCTACACACGAAGGAGAGTGGGAACATTTTTTGCGTCTTACTGAACTTAATAAGAAATTGTGCTTTTTATTGTTTAAAAAAAAAGTAAATAAAAAGAACTACTTAAACATTTCTCATTTTAAGAAAAAAAAAAAGACGTTTATCTAGCACTTGTGATTTACCAATAATAGAGTTTATTGTATTTATGTGGAAACAGTGTTTTTAGGGAAACTACGCAGAACACACGAAGTAAACTGCCTGTGTCGTCGTTATTTTTTTTTTCCTTTTAATTTGGGTTGGTATTTTATTTTGATTTCTTGGCTGGGTGGGGAGGTTGGATGCAACCCTTTGTCAACACGCATAGTCATTAATTCTAAGGAGATGAATGGCGAGGACTTTAAAGAGTTAACTCTTCAGCACAGCTGCGTTAACTTTTTTAAAATTACTTTTACATGATGTATTATTGCTAGGTTTCACTTTAAACAGTCGTGTACTGTGCAACACTGTGGTTTAAAACGAGACTTTACATCAAAAGGAAAACATGTTTCTTCATTGTCATGAAGTTGAGCTCGTTCTCAGCTCATCTTCACTTTGTCTTTGATATTGATGAAAAAGTATCCTATTGAAAGAAAATAAATTAACACTTTTCTGTGCTCCATAGTGGAGGCGCTATTTTCCAATTTATGAGGATGACAAACTTATATATATAATATATATATAAAAGTGGGGGGGAGGGGTTGAAACATTATTCACCCAAGAGCTTATTACAGATATGTAGTATCAAAAAGTTGTAACTATATTATATTCTACTTTATACCTATACATGCTCAGTATGACATCACCATTGGTAGCAGCTACCGGTTTACGCTGTAATTTAGACACAATTTCACTCTTATTGTATGGACCCTACTTTAAGTGATGGTAGCATTCTTTGTGCTAAATTTTCTGATGGTCCTTTCTTTTACTTGGTGGAGTTGGAATATTTTTCTCGTTCTTGTTTTTGTTTGGGGTTTTTTGTTTTGTTGGTTTTTTTTTTTCTCGTTTCTTTTATCTTTTTTTTTTTTTTTAACTGGCCAATGGTGTCTTTCTCTGACAGTACCAACTTCGATTTCAACTTTATTAGGAGTCCAGTATTTTGTACCACATTATGACAACTTGTTATTCTTGTGGTGTAAATAAAAAGAAAAAGTTAATTATAGTACCACCTTGGTTTCTGTTGCTGATCTTCTTTTCATCTGGTGATGTGTGATGTCAGTGTGATGTCATATTTCATCCACTTTAAACAAAACAGTTTCTTGGTGTCGTGGAAGGGGGTCTCCGTGCCGAAGTGGCTTTTTGGTCCAAAGATACCCATGCGTATCTCGGGATGTCCATGGTAGGAAAATTGTTAGAGCTTCTGCCCGCTTTCCCTGCTGCTCCAAGATGCGTGTTGACAAGTGCCTGCATGTAGGGATTGTAGAACAAAGAAAGATGATCTCCCACTGAAACTGGATTTCCAGCAAGAAGTCCATGAGAGCAGCTGAATTTTCCCCCAAAAGCCAGCACCGAGTGAAAACCAGGAAAACCGACGGAGGGAAAAACTGACATTTTGTGTCTGGCTCTGTTCTGCCTCGTGGAGTTGTTAGTGCTTTACTTCGCTGTAGCCCGAGCACTTTGAAGACAGCTGGGTCTAGACCTGCCTGCTCTCAGGCCGGCTCAGTAGGGAGCGAGACGCGAGTCCCGGAGATCCCTGTTGCCATTTCACATGATGCCTGTGTCCGCAGGGCTGTGGGATGTCCCCCCTCCAGCAGACGTCCTTCACCTCCAGGGTAAGTCCCGTTTCCATTCCCGATTGTCCGGTTCTGCTCTGCCCAGTTGTGCAGGCTGGGTGGGAGGCTCTCCCACAAACCCACGGATCGTGTCTGTGCCCCATTGGAGCAGATCCTCCACGCTTGCCCACATTGTGGCTCAGAAGAAGTTCTCAGTGTTGCCCTCAAGTTCAGCTGGGTTAAGCAGATGCACCCTTTTTCTTCCACGGTCTCATTCAGATGTGGTTTCCCTCTGTTTAGCCTCTGTATCATCCCTGGAGCCCACTGAACCATCTAAAATCAAGCTTCTCCATGTACGTCAACTGGAAGTGTCCTCTGATTACAAGGCAAGCAGCTATGCTTCAGCTCCGATATCCTTTCACTGTCTCCTTCCTGGATGGAGAGGACAAGTCCTTAGGGCTCCAGTTTAAACTAAGGCTCATGTACCTCTACAGAGTGGACTTAACCATTGCATGGGAACTGCTTCAGAGCAACCCTGGCATGAATGGGAACGAGCCTTGATGCTATCTGCCCTGGAGAGCAGCCTTCAGCTTAGTGTCCCAGCCTGTGAGTAGGTTATGAAGCGGGGAAGAGGAGTCAAAGATAGCCTAGGGACCTGCTCATGGCTTCAGTGTCTGTTACACCATTGGCAAACCTAAGCAATTAGCCAAGGTGAAAAATGACCTGTCCTACAAGCCTGGATGCTCACTTCTTGCTCATGTCGAATGAGCCTTCCTTGCTCAGGGATCATCTCCATGGACATTGTGTTAGGCCGTCTGCTCGGCAGGGCAGTGCGAGGAGCTGGGGAGTCTGCGGGGCTGTGTGAACATCCTGGCTGTGAAGGTAGAAATAGCAGGTTGATGTTCCCGGTGTCTGCAGGATACCTCGTGGAAGGTGTAGGGGAGAGCACGCAGGAAAAAACTTGTGATGTTGGGAGCATCGCTGCCACCCCACGTGTTAGCTGCCGTCCTTTGCGTGCGTGGGGAGCATCATCCACCAAGGTGCTCTGAGAGGCTCAGACCCCGGGGCAGGATGGCCAGGGTGAAGGTGCAAACCCACAGCGGGTCCTTGGCGCACAGGGACGAGGCTGTCTGGATGCACGCGCCTCTTGGGGAAAGAGGCGAAGTTGCTCATGGCCAAAGCCCACCTAAGCCGTTGCACTTAAAGATGGCCAGAGGAAAAAAAGAGGACCAGAGCAGTGATCCCATGCGCTGTCCCACTCGCATGCGAGGGCAGTGCATGAGCCCTCATCCTGCCGGTGGCACCACGCTGCGGGACAGCGAGCATCGCCTGTTGCTCCAGCTGTAGCCTGGGAAGGTCTGAGCAGGCAGAGCCCGTATTTATAGGCAGGGTGACGGCCCTGGGATGGGGCTCGCTTTGGGACCGCAAAAGACATGGGGGTGGCAGCTGGCTGTAACGTGTGCCGGCACGGCTGGGAGGGCGGATGCAGTTCCTTTGGGAAGAAGCACGGGGGCTCTTCTGGGCAGAAGGTTGGGAAGGGTCTTCCAGGAGCTGGGGGAGTTCATCCACTGGTGTGAAATCCCACTGCCAGGCGATCCAGCCCAGCTCTTACAGCCTCAAGGAAAGAGGGCTTGTTTTGGGGGGTGGGGGTGCTTCCAAGACGATTCCAGTTTCTGTGCAGTGCATTTGTCAGAGGCTGCTAATCCTTTAAGAAGCCCCAGGTCTCGCTCGGCGAAGCCAAATGTGCACTTTGGGCTCTGATAAATATTCATTGCTGAGTGGTGGTTTTGAGACCCTACAAATTAGGATGATGGAGGGGAGCTGTTTAAAAGTGCTAGGCTGGATGTTTTGGAGGGCAGCCTGTGACAGGGCTTCCTTTGGCGTCCCCAGGACCCGCACTATCTGATTATCCGCATCTGCAACAATACTTTTTCCTTCCCTAAATCCACCAGTTAAAACCTGCTGGTCCAGCCCCAGGCATGCAGCTTGCTGGGGAGCAGGACCTGGTCCGTGAGTGTTGACGTGTCGGGCCTGCAAGTGCATCTGCGATCCAGAGCTGCCTTAATCTCGCCTGAAATGCTCTGGGCTCGCTGCTCGCCGCGAACACGTGGACGTAAACCTGACGCAATGCAGCAGGGAGGGTTAAACTCAACGGCGTGACACCCGCGCCGGGGTCTCGGCATGAAATAATATATTTCAATAACTGCTGCATTAGCCATGGAAATTTTTATAGCCAGAAATCTGTTAATCCCGCAGAAAATAACATTGCGCAGCAATGAACGTGCCCCAGCCCCTTTGAAGTGGTTCCCTCCTAGCTCCTGCGATGGGTGCCCGTGGGTGGGTGTGAGGGGAGGGTGCCCAGCCAGGCACCAGGGTGGGTGCTGCTCCACACCTTCCCAAGGCTCTTCCAAGGTTAGATGGTGTTTTTCTTTTTTTCTTTTTTTTTTTAAATTTATTTTATTGTTTAAAGGAGAAAGAGGCTGCTTCTCACTCTGGGCAACAAGTCAAGTCTTTGTGCTTTAAACGAATGTCTCCGTAGCAATGGGAGTGCTGCAGGGGAGCGAGTAGGGTCCGGTATTAAACATACAGCCTGAGCGCACAGGGGGCAAGAGTTCAGCCCGTGCCAGCAAAACATCCTGCTTTTACGACGGGATTTGGATCTGTGCTGAGTGGAAACTTTCTCCTAAGGCTGGTGCATGGTTGATCTCTTACGGGCTGCTCTGAAGACCACTGAGGGAGTTGGGAACTCATTTGTTCCCCTGGATCTTACATGCAAAAATGTCGGTGCGATATGCGAAGCTGCCCTGGAGAGTTGTTTGCTTTTCCCCAGGGGAGGCAGGGGTGGGTTTGCTGCTCGCGGGAGGGCAGGTAGCTGGGAGCACCAGGCTGCCGCTGCCCTCCCTGGGCTCCCCAGCTCCGGGCAGAGGTCCCGGCGGGGCAGCTGCAGGGCTCCCTGGGGGCTGCGCAGCAGGGCTGGCTCCAAAAGCCATTTTCTCTCTTGTGGTCCTTATCCAAGAATCCTGGATGCTCTTTTCCAAGTAAAGTTCAGCTTAAGGCTTTCGGCTGCAAAACCAACCGTTGCTAAGCAAGGAAGAAGTATTAGCAAAACTCAGTAAGTGGGAATTGAAATGCACTTGCCATTAAGTAGTAACGGCTTTAGGGAAAACACAGATTTGGCGATAATGCTGCTGGAAAAAAGAGCGTGTGTGCTAAAAGCCATGTGTTCAGGGATGTTGGTGCCCTCACAGCAAGGGGACTGGACCAGGTGCTCTGGGATGTTTCAAGGGGACTGGGAGCTGAGCTCGAGTTCCTGGCAGGGAGAGGCCGGGAGTTGTTTCACACTGTTTCCCCCGGAGTAAAATGTTGTGGTACCTGATGAAAAGGTGCAATAGCACGGGCGTATCTGGGAATTTAAGTGCTTTCCGCCCGAATATGGGAAGAAAGGCTAAAGCCTGGCCAAGGCAGGAGAAATCTGCTCCCGTGGGTGCGAATGCCGTGATTGCCTCAACATTAAGGAAAAGCAACAATCTCACATCCTATGTTGCTATAATTACAGTAATGCATAAGTGGGAGGGCAGGAATTGCTGTTTTCAAGAGCCTTGTCCCCAAATAGGTGGTATTTTAGCAAGGGGATGCTCTTCAGGCCACCCAGGTAAATAGTGGGAGGAAAACAGGGATAGATTTCAAAATAAACCCCCAGCAAACCCAAGCAGGACCAGCTGGTGTGGGTGGCTGGCGCTTGAAGCTGATGCTCTTTTGTCCTGCCTGCAGACAGCAGTGACCCATGTGAGATCTGTCAACAGCAAATCCAACTCCAAAGAAACATCGCGTATGAAAGGAACTTAAAACAAGAAAGTAATTGAGATATTGATTGGTATTGGTCAGTCTGTTCTCAATCTGGCAGATTTACCTGAGATCCTAAAAGGTGAAACAAAGGGCTGTAGATAGGCTGTGGGAACATGAGAGGAAGCGTTGAAGGAGAATACCCAGAGACCCCACAGTAACTCTACCAAGAGACAAGAGACTTTTAAATGCCAGTAAGTGTTGGCTCCCAGGTGGAGCAAATGCAGACAGTGTGCAGAAAGTCAGTTCAGAGACTCTGGGAAGCCTGGTGCTGGCCAGATGAGTGTGTGGTGTGGACACAGCGCAATGGGATGGAGCTATTTTGTGTATGAATGAGACAGCAATTGCCCTCAAAGTCTGCCATGGGGTTTGGCTGTAAAAATGAATGTGTTTGCATGAAGATGCCTGATGCTAAGAGAACAGAGAGAGGTTCAAAGCAAAAAGAAATGCCTTGCAGACCATGCCTGCAAACAAGACTCGGTCAAGTTGTCCAGTGACAGGCAATAGATAGATAGTCAATAACACTGGGCGCTTTCCAAGGGAACCCAAAAGGCTGATGGCATCTGCTACTAATGCTGTACATTGGGATGTACTGGTGTCTGCAGGTCTTAATGAAGATGTGAACAACCTAATGTGAGTCCCGGATGTGCCTGGTGAGGGGCAGATTAGGCTCTCCAACCTGCAGGCAGTACAGCCAGTCTCCCATTCAGGGGCCTCGAAGTGTTAAATCATGTTGTGGTGGGTTGACCGTGGCTGGCAGCTAAGCCCCTACCCAGCCGCTCGCTTGCTCCCCGGGAGCAGGATGGGAGAGAAGTGGAAGGGCAAAAGTGAGAAAACTCATGGGTCAAGATAAAGACAGTTTAATAAGTGAAAGGGCCGGGGTGGTTCAAACTGCAAAGACTTGGCTAAAGAGCATTGCAAAGCAAAAGGAGGAAGAAGGAAAAGCGGAGGAAAGCGATGGCGAGCCATCCCTGAACGGAAAGGCGCTCCTGCAGGGGCTGCTTGGGGAACAGCAACGGGGAGCAAATCTCTGGAGGTGCATGAAAACCAGGGCTTCTCAGCAGGGCTGTGCCATGCTGTTTGCAGGATAACAGAATATATTTTAATAATTGTGAAAGAGATAAAAACCCAGCTGTAGGGTTGTGGGGAAGTCACAGTCTGCCTTTTTTACAACAACATAACTTAGCAAAAACAGCTCCTGCCGAGGATTGAGAATATATTCATATTTCACGGCTGTGCAAATGACGTGTCTCACAGGCTGTGCTAATGAACGGTGTCAGCAGGGAAGAAGCAAATCTAGAAGAACTAATTACAGGCTCTGAGAAAAAGGGATCATCTCTGTGTTTACTGAGGGGCTCACTGGGTTGGCCCGTGGGATTTCTGTGTGATTATAAGGATGTGGAATCTGGGAAGCCACCTGGGAGGTGATTGCACAGGGCTTAGATTTGTTTCTTGAGCTCTGCGTCCATCCTCTTACGCTACCCAAGCCTGAGAGCGCCCAGAAAACCTGGGGCTAACACAGAAGCGACCGGTGCTTGGCCAGGAGACCCTCAAACCCTCCACAGCTGCAGACCTGGGACCAGCTTCTCCTCTGGGACCAGCTTGAGGGCTGCGCGGGAGCAACAGCAGCAGCGGTCCAGGCTGGGGGCTGCCACGTGGCGGGCAGGTGTCATCCCTGGGTGGGGGGTCACCTATCGCCAGGCAGCAGCACGCTGCTGTCTTGCGCTTTGCTCTGAGCTCAGAAAGGGACTACGAACCTTTCTGGGAGAGCCGTAGGGTTTTGTTCAGGGCAGCGGGAATGGTGGAGGTCTGGTCTCCATCACTACCGGCTACCTGTGTGGGGAGCCCGTCCCCGAGCATCCTGCGCATCCCCAGCCCGATGCAACGGGGCAGCAGCTGCAGCCACCCACCGCTCCAGCTCCTGGAGGAGAGGGCCGCACAGCGCATGCTTCCAGCTTGAAACAGATTTTATCTCTGGAAGGAAAACAGATGGGGCTGGAGATGAAGCGAGGCCAGGAGGCTGAGCACAAGGAGAAGCAGGGCTGCCCACAGTGCTGGCAGCGAGGTCCTAGTCTCGGCTGACGGCAGCAGCTCAGAGCTGCCCTCCGGGCTAAGGCACTGCTTGTGCTTCACATCTTCCAGCTTGGGGACAAGTCTCCATGCAAGGAACACCCCTGCTATTCAGGCCTGGGGTGACTGCGACGATGGGCCAGGTGTCTTCTGGATGTCCGCGAGGTAAAAGCAAACCTCCCTCCCCTCCCCACATTTAAAGCACACTAAATGCTTCAGTAGCAATAACAAGATGTAAGGGGCCAGGTCCTGAGAAGAGGTGGTGGCAGGTGTTGCTCCCCTGCTGCAGGACCTCTCTACCTGGCCAAGCTGCTGCTCCTCTGAAGGGAGTGTATGGGGGGTTAAACAAAACCACCCCAAAATCTCAGTCCTGCATTGCACGCACAGCAGCGGTGGGGAAAACATTTCTTTCCGTACAGGTCTGATCGCACAGGCAGAGCATCGGGGTGCACCAGCCACAGACACGTACCCATTATCTGCTTTATTATGGGTCTTTTGAGTTGTTTTCATCTATTTTTTCATTAATTCATTCCCCTGCCCCAAGGGGGAAAGGTTTGGAATCTGCAAATTCAATGCAATTTAAAAAAAAAAAAGGGGGGGGGGGGTCACCACTGTGCTTGGGAGGATGCGGGTATGGACAGCATGGTGCATTTGTATTTGTGATCTATCAAAGCACAATTATCAAATGGTCAACAGTTTCAGAGGGCCTGCAGGAACAAGAGACCTGTTTCCCATTAAATCAGGCAGCGATTCCTGTGCTTTAAAGGCGATTAAATACCCAGAGTCCTTGAGAAAGCTTTCAAAATTTCACTCTTCAATTACATGTTTTAGTTTGAAGGAGAAAAGGAAAAAAAACCCAACTCTCTCCTTCCCCACTGCATAGAGAAATTTCTGAAATCCTCCCCAATCCCCGTGAATAATACAGCCAGTGCAAGCTTAGCAACCGCCTTTTAGCCGGCTGGGTTCATTCAGTGGTGAGCGACAGGAATTTCTGGAGCCTCTTTATCCAGGAGGTGGGTCTCAGCGCTGATGAGGGTCCCTGCCTGGCCCCCAAGCCCAGCCCAGCCTTGGTAGGGCTGTGTTGGGTCTGGTCTCAAATTGTTTTCTGCTGCACTCCGGGAGAAGGAAGATTGCAACCAAAGGGGATAAAATATGTCTCTGGGAAAGGTGGAGAGAACTTTTTCTGTGAAAGGGAGGAAAGTTGAAGCGGAGACGGTGGAAAAGTTCCGCTGAGAGCCCCAGGCGTGTCCCAAGCCCATCAATAACCCTGCCAAGTCTGGGGAGCGCCGGGCGAACGCTGGTGCAGCCAAGAGGAGAGGGTCTGCAAAGCTCCCCTGGCTCTTTTCGGCCCCGTTGCTGTGGGGATGTCTGCAGGCTGGGGCAGCCAGGTTCCCAACCCCACCTCCAAGGGATGCAGCTCGGGAGGAGGAGGAGGAGGTGCACACGAGGCTGCCGAATATCTGCAACTCAAACCACAGAGTGGCTTCCCATGGCTCGGGCTGGAACCTGATCAGGGCTGCTTGGTTTCCTCTGGGCTGATTGATGATGGCTTCTAATACGTTGATATACTTCTCCCATTTTAGGGGACGGTTGATGCTTAGCATGTGGTTGGTGAAATGGCTCTGTGTTCGGCAGCATAACAAATTGTCTTGGCCAGGTTTATCTGTTGGGCTTCATTAGGGACCTCTGTTGCGCCAGATTCTGGGGGTGCTGAAAATGAGACTTGAATTGAGTTATTCCTTGCGGGTTGCAGGCTAATTCTTCTTTCATCTAAAGCCTTTTCATATTTGACCTCTCTCCCCCTTATCTGCGACGGGTAATTTGATTTTCACTGTTATTTCAAAACAATTCCTTTTGGTTCCCTTTGTGAGTCAAGAAAGGCAGGCTTTAAGGACTTAAGTATCACAGGCTGCTTCCAAGCTCTGTTTTGAAGAGGCTGGGGGGGGCAGGGAAGGAAGAGCAATCCAACCAGAGCACTAAAGTATCTGCAGATTTCATTAGGGCTCCTCCGAAGCGCATCTCGGACTCGCTCTGAGAGAGCTGGCGCGGAGGCGCGATGGATCACGCCACGGGCTGTCAGAGCCCTTGTTCCTAAGGATCCCGGCTCAACGTGACGGTGCTGCTGGTCTGTTTAGCAATTTATTCCTGGTGCGGTGCCATACAGCTCCTCTAGTTAAACTGCGCTGGCATTTGTTTCTGGAGGGAGGAAAATAACACACAAACACACAAATCGATGGCTCCCAACCTCCCCTTAGCTGAAAAACATGGCACCTTGATTTTTGTCTTGGAGTCCGACGTAGCTTGTTTCCCGAGTTCAGTGGCAGGGCAGCCGGCAGGTAGCTTGCACAGCCCTCGCCGAAGGGGAGCCGGCGCTGCCAGCCGGGCGGTCGAAGCAGCGTTGGCAGTCTGGGGAGAGGTTGAGCGAAGCCCATGCCAAAACCCTGAGGGCCATCCCATCAGCGTGGAGATGCTGGAAAGCCGTCCCTGAGAGCAAATGACCTCCTAATAACAGGCAGACCTCCCGCCTAAACTCTCACATTTAGAGTAATTGCAAAACAATTGGCAAACTGCGAGTCACTTGGACTTGTAAGGGCTGGTGTTGAAGGCAGTAGGACATCTCTGGAGATGTCTGGGTGAGAGAGGTTTTGCTCATCCCCTTTCTCCCTTGTCCCACCACAGGACAGGTTTCTACTATTCCCTTGCCCTATCTGAAAGAGGTTTTGCCTGTCTCATCCTCAGCTTTGGGACCCCGGGGCATTGGAGTTTCACGACAGAGCACCTCAAACAAATGCCAGAGGAAATTAAAAATTACTGCAAAAATGCTGTAAAAAAATGCATTGGCTGATAATGCTCAAGGGCAGCTCTCAAAGCAAGAAAATCTTTCTTGGGAAACTTAAAAATAATCTCCCAGTTTGGGGTTTTTTTAAATTTTCTTTGGGCAAAATAAAAGATATTAGCCCAAACGAGCACTTCATATTTTGGCTGGTTGCTGGAAAAGTAAAGTAGAATGGGAAAAGGCACATTGACTGCCACCAAAACGGTCTGTTGGCTTGAGCAGCCTCGCACTTGCCCTCACGGGTGGTTGGTAAGAGCCAGTATATGGTTCACGTGCTTTTCAAATTTTTAGTTGAATTTTCTTCTTTTCCAGACAACTTGGATTTCACTTGGAACCTGTCTGGCAGGATTTGGCTTCCAGCCTGCTTGGAGCCGGGGCCCACAGAGATTAATGACATGGAAAATGAGCAACACTGACCATAAAACTCTGAAATTGTGGGAAAAAGGCAGCTTAGAGCCAGCCTCTGGTGAGGAGGCGTGTGACTTTTTCAGGGATGGTGTTTGGAGAGGCAAAGTCTCCAGCAGCTCTTTCGGGGCAACAGCCTTGTATTTAACAAGAGCGTCTTTAAAAAAGCCTGACAACCCCTCTCATGAAGGAGCTGGAGTGCCTCGAGTACAGCAAGTCCTTTCCTTCCCCTCCTAAAGGGTGTGATCCAGGTTTCCGTGGTCGAGAACGTGTTCACAAAAACATGGGACAGCACGGGCTATGGCAGGGGATCAGCCAGAAACGCAGATCTCCGATTGCCTCTCTGCTGCCGAGAGGGCACGGCCCTGTCCTGTTCCTCAGTTTTCCTGCCTTTCCCCCATGTTGTCAGAGCCGTGACAGGCATCCTTCATCACCTCCCGAGGGTTTTCCAGTGGTACCGAAGCTCAGGACTGGGGACATGCTGCTTCTCCTTGGGATGCTGAAAATCTCCAGTCCGGTGTGCCTTGGTCATGCATTCAAGGTTGAACTGGTGATAGGATGGAGGTTCTCCTCACAGTTTGGACTGGCAGGGGGAGTCGGGCTGTTTGGGGTGTCTCAAGGAGCAGGATGCAGGCATGGCCTGGCCACGTTGTCTCAGCTGAGGAACAGGGATGCTGGCGGTGGCCGTTCCTCCTGGGTGGGGGAGTCCCCCCAGACTGGCTCCATCGGGTCTGCCAGCTGCAAGCAAGGAAAGCGAGTCATCTCCCTGGCACAGGAAACACCACAAAGATTAATTTCAAAATCACCTCTTGTGTAATGCTGATAGGAAAAGAGTTAGCAGGCAGGGCTGGAAAATACCAGCCAGTAAGGGTTCCTCTAACACCGGTCAAGGGAAACCAGCACCTTACGAAGCCACTGCCACGTGGCAATGATGCCAGCCTTGCTTTTCCTTGAGAGCTAAAAGAGGGAGACTGCTGAAATTCAGGTTCAAAAGTTTATTTGTGTCCAGACAACCTGCTCTCCAATGGGAAAGTCCTGTGGGTAAAGGTGCGGAGGCAGGGGGAGAGGAAACCCATGCGTATTGTATCTGAAATTTTCCATGAAATTTTCCAGGGTGGGAGCTACCCCAGACGCCTGGCCTCATGTGCCTGCCTCTGCGTGCATGGGCTTCACCTCCTCCCAGATTTTGACTGCCTTCCTTGCAGAACAGCAATTCTTGGTTATAAAATAGGGTGACCCTTAATCAGGAACCCCTTAATCAGCAGGGGTGGCATGTTCCTCTACAGGCTGTGCCCAGAATTAGCATCCTAAAACCTTTAGGCAGCAGGAATGATGCCTGCACCACCAGGCTTCTGCCAGACCTCTAGTTAAACAAGAGAAGAGAGCCCTCCATAAGTGGCAGTGCTAGAAGCCTTTATTCATTACAAAATTCTCCTAGAAACACATTTTAGGGCTTCTTGTCCTAAAAGAAGGGGCTTTGTCACCTCTTACTGCAGCAGGACAGCTTGGCCATGGCCATGCTCTGTGCAAGAGGGACGTGAACAACGAAGCCGAGACGCTGGACGCCTGCCGCTGGGCTTAGCAGCCCGGTGCCATCTGGAGAAAGCAGCTCTGCTGTTCAGGTGAATTTTTATCTGTGGGAAGTGGTTATTTTCTAAACTCTTGGCCTGGGAAGTTGCTTCCCCCAAAAAATTACAGTTTCAAGGAAATGTGTTTGCAAAGGATGGAAGGTTTGAGGTGGGTGCAGCAAAGCCCGCGGGCGATGCACGGTGTGGATGTGGGACGAAGGGAAAAGATGATTTCCACTTGTTTGGGTTTGCCTTTCTCCTACGAGATGGGTGAAATGGGACTGCAAAGCCACACGTCTGAGCCGGAGATGAAGGAGCACCAGTGCCACAGCTCAGGTTGTGCAACACGCAGCCGCTCGAAGGTGTTTTGTCACTTTGTGCCCATGGGTTTTAGTGCTCGTTGTCTGGCAGGGCCAGCAGTGTCCTCTGAGACCTCCCTCTCCCTGTATTCCGATTCCATAATCCCAACGGAGAGAGAAAAAACTCATTTCTCTCCCTCTCTTCCCAGAAGCACACACAGCTCCGAGCACGAGTGGCGGTGGTGGGCAGCAAGTCCAGACCTGGTGCAGAGCAAACAACTTCTTGTTTTTCTGCTGCAATTTCATTTCTCTGAGGTCCCTGTCGCTGCCAGCCCCCGGCACGGAGGCTGCTGGCCGTCCCTTCTGCAGCACTCACGTGCACCCATCCCTGGGAGGAGAGACAGGTACGTGATGATGGGTGCCCCTCTAAAGCTCCCATCCCCATCCATGTTTCTCAGCATCCTGCCTTGAGCTGGGATGGTGGACGTAGGCATGAGATAAATCAGCACGGTAGAAGCTTGGAGACCACTGATTTAGGATGCCGGTGCACGTCCCTTTCTGATCGTGACCCTGTGAAGGCGGGCGTGCCTGCAGTGGCGGAGGAGGGACAGGACCGTTTGAAGTCCAAACCACCCGCCTCTCCCTTTCAGCCCGTTAAGCCAGGGCTGAGCTTGATCGAATTAGCATTCCCTGGCTGGAAGCGGGGTGAGGGCAGCCTGTGGTCCAAGCTCGGTGGTCCTGTGGTGCGGGTGGGGGGCTGCGCATCGGCCACAGCCCCCCCGGCACCCACGGAAAGCAGCACCACGGAGCATCTCCGCCCTGGAGGGGATGGGTGTGGGGTTTGGTCCTTCAATTATTGTCTTTAACCCAACCTGGGCAAACAGTAAAAAAACTGGTGAGTAGGGAAGATGAGGATGAATGAGTCCTTAGATGGGGAAAGGTGGAAATCACCTGGAAAGATGAAAAATATATATATGTATTTATATGTATATTTTTATATATATAAATATATATAAAAGTCTGACCTAGCCCTGAACTTTTCTGGCAGGGAAGCAAAATTCATGAGGAAATATAGCACAGCCTGCAATTCCTCATTATATCAGTGGGAGCGACATTACTGGGGCCAGTAAATCTGCCAGATGGCAACGGGGGGATTAGGTGGGAAGGTGGGACCCACAGGAGGGTGTTGCGTCTCCCCTCCCCCAGCTCCTGCTCCACCCCCACCTTCTTCGTTAAGGAATGTTAATCATCCCGGCTCCCAAAGTGCTCTCGGAGGTTAGTTTATAATAAAATCTTTATGGTGCTTAGAGGTTTGGTTTTTTTCTTTTCCCTCTCTACGTTGCAAGATGGTTGCGTGCAAGGCTTGGGAGGATGGCAGCTCAAAGCAACTATCCCGTAGGTATCCCTGGGGTCTCTCCAGCCGCAGGAGACTTGAGGTGAGGAAACTCCCGGCAGTGCTACAGGCACCTGGTGTGATCACACGGACTAAAATTTGCGCTGTCGTCAGGCTGTGGTTCCCCGTTCGTTAATAGGAATGCATCGTGTGGCATCGCACGACAGCATCCACGTGACCGGGATGAGATGACTGTGGGCTACCTCCTCCCATATTGCTTTGAGCATCCTGCAAGCCCTTGGTGGGCACCAGCTTGCTCATCGGGTGGCTTTTGCCACGCTGGGGCAAGCTGGGCTGGGCTCAGGCTGCAGCCAGCCCCACCTCCGCACGCCCTAAGGCTGCCCATCCATCTGCCGGAGCGTTTTAAAGAAACTTTGAGAAATTTAATCTTTTTGAGATCGCTGCCCTCATTTAGGTTAGTCTGCAAGCAAGGAATGGGCTCAGAAGTTATCTGGAGGGCAAGGGAAAGGAAACAACCAGACAGATACATGCCTCGTTAATCCCAAAAGCCTCATTTGCTTAAGTAACCAGACCAAGGCTGCCAGGTTAGGGTCGGTCCCAGCTGGGTGTTGGCTGCACCGTGCTTTGCAATACTTCTGACACATCAAGGAAGAGCTTTTTCAACAAGCGCATCAACAAACAGAGCAAAATAAAAGATTAAAAAAAATCAAGTGACTGGCAGAGAACCCAGCTGGCTCCTTCATCCCCGGGTTTGTTTATTTTCCGTAGTTATCGAGGTTGTCCTCGCCTCTCCATCGTTCCAGGAAAAACCGCAGCGCGGTCCTCCGTCCCCAACCTTCCTCCTGCTTTCCCTTCAGCCTCCATTTCCTCCTCTCCCTCCCTGGCATCCCGTGCGAGCCGTGAAGGATGGGCTGTTTCTCTGGAGGGGAGGAGGAAAAAAAGTGCTTCCCCCAGGACCCGCTGTGATTTCTTGAGCGTGTTTACAAGATTCATCCTGGCAAAAAGCAAACAGGCGGGGGCTGTGCCAAGGTATGATATCACGGGGCTGACGGACTCCAGAGCTGCTTGGACAGATCGGGGAGAGATAAAAGGGGGAAACTGTCTGATTAGACCAGAGCCCCAGCCTATCACCTTGAGAAGATATATGGAGTAATTTTTTGGCGGGGGGATAATAAATGCTGCAGTCCGGAAAGGCAATGCTTTGAGCTACCATAACCAAGCTGGACCTTTTCAGAGCCTGCCGAATTGCACTATAGGGCATATGTTTCAATCACCCAAGGGGGATGCACGCACACAAGCAAAACACTGACCCGTTTGCTAGCGATAAAGCCAAGCAACCCACTGCTCAGCTGCAGAGCTCCCTGCTTCCTGACAAGGCTCTCGAGAAAAGTTTTCCTCCGTGGGGGGACTTGTCAAGCAGGGGAGCACGGCAGGGCTTGTGTACAAAAAGCCAAGCATGAAATCTTGCTTCCCTTGCAGCTGCCTTTCCCAGGGGGCTGCCAGCGGTTCCTCAAAGCCTGTGCGAGCAAGGAGAGCGTGCTGGGGGAGAGAAGCAGGGACAGGGCTGTACAAGCACGGCACTTTCTGGAAAGTGAGATCCTGAACCAAAAGATCTTTTTTTGAAAAAATACCCTGAAAAGGAGTTTCACTGCATTGGCCCTTCCTCCAGCCTGCGCGTCTTCGCTTCTGCTGTGTCACTGGTGCAAAGAGGCTGCTCCTAGGAGAGCCCCCCCCCCCCACTTCCAGCGCCTCAGAAATACCATATTAATGGGATAGCTCTCCCTGCCCACCACATTTCTGCAATTGAGCTATTAAACTTGTTTTGTATCTTAATATCATAGTGCATTAATAATTGCTTCATTGTGGGTTGGGGACTCAAGTCAGTACAATGTAAAATGTAGCTTCCCAATAGCAAAACCAGAAATATTCTTTGTGTCACAGGACTGGCACTAAATTACCTGTATATAATGTACATCTCCACCGTCCCCAGTATTTCCTAATGACCTGTGTGTTGCGCTCCAAGAGGAACGCTTGGGCTGGCTCAGACACACTGAGACACACACTAAATTATTTGGAGAGGGAAAAAAAAAAAAGCACCTCAAGGACTTCCAGACTGAAAAAAAGCGTGCAACCCTTTCTTCCAGTTTTCTCCACATGGAAATTTGCTCTAGTCAACACAGGCCTCTTATTTAGGGTTCCTTTGAACTTTTTTTTATTCATTTATTTTTATGATGCCAACAGGAAAAGGAGAAGCCCTAGTGCCCAAGCTCTGCCTAGGTGAATACATAGGGCAAGACCTTGCTTGCTGAGTCCTACAGTGAGAGAAGTGCTTGGATGACCTCATGGCTTTATGTCATCTCTGATGAGGGACCACGGAGACCTAGGACCCTGGTGAAGCCAAGATTGACTGCAGTGAACTAATCAAAACGTACGTTATAGCCCACGCATCTGTCTGGAGAGTGTTTCAACCAGCCACCCATGATACATTTGCAGCACTGATTTTTCAGAGCCTGTAGTTACCGAACAAGGTAAGTCCACTCTGGGTTTCATCATCCAGCCTTGCTTATCGCCATCCCCCAAAAGCTGCTCCAGGGCATTGCTGCTGACCCAAGGGTGGCCTACAAGGTGCAATAGTCTCTTACACGATGGGCTTTTGCATTGGGTTTGAATTTATTTGCTGCCACTGAAGACTTCTCACAAGAGCATCCCAGCTGAGAGCACAGCCCCATTGCGTGGGGTTCAGGCCAGGAAGGTGGGGAGAGGCAACCCGTGCTCCAGAGGCAACCCGTGCTCCAAAGAGAGGAGAAACGCATGGGAACATAAGCCCTGTCCGCCCCAATTTGCAGGTGGGGAGCTAGCATGGAGGTGCATGAATGGCAGGATGGACTTCACTCCAATATAGCTGCGTAATCATCTATCTCCACTCGTCCTCCAGGTTCCCTCTTGAATCAATGGGAGCAAACCAGCACCTCAGAGGGCAATTTGTCATGTCAGGCTTAGGCTGTGACGGAGCAACCTCTCTCCATTAGCTATGTGACAAATGGCTTAGACACAACCCCATGTTCAGAGGCACGGGCAGACGTGTGGCCCAAATCCCTGTGGTGGAGCTGAAGGATGCCACCTGAAATGTGCCGTGGGGTGCCTCTTGCACATCACACTTTCTCTTCTCCCCATGCCAAAAATTTTGTGCTTTGCTGTGCTTGCAGAGCAAGCACAGCAAAGTTGTGTGAAAGTTGTGTGAAACACAAGTTGAGAGCAAGCACAGAAAGTTGTGTGAAAGTTGTGTGAAAGAAAGAGCAAGTTCTCGTTCCTACCCAGAGCCTAGTGTTTTCCTCAGACAAATGCGCATTCGGACCAGCCCACCCCAGGGAACATCACGGTGTGAAGTTAAACTGAGCTATGCTGTATTGCAGAGGTTAGAGGATGATATTGCTTATAAGATGATATTGCTTATAGGATGATACTGTTTATAGGATGATATTGCTTATAGGGCCCAGGCAGCAGAAGCTCAAGGAACTTTACATGATAAATAGCGAAACGTCGGCAGCTTCAGATGGCTTTGAACTTTTGTCAGCTCTATGATGATTGATACGATGCAGCGTGTGTGTGCCTGCATGTATCACTGCAGGCAGTATGATCATGGGCAACGCATAGACAAAGCATCCCAATATGCAATGGGAGCGTTAGTAGGGATTGGGTCAGGCACCAAAGGCGTGGGCTCCTGTGTTCCCTAATGCAACAAGGTGTTTCGGGTGCTAGAGAAGCGCTATAGGCAGCAGGACACTGTCTCCCAGCCCAGAGCAGAGGACTGCGCCACTTTCGTGTGTCTCAGTACCCCACATACCAGCATCGCCCGTTTTCCCTGGCATACTTGTGGTTGGAAGTCTCAACGGCGACCTGAGAAAACATTGGTGTCCTTTCTCCGGTAACCCAGACTAATTACTGGGAAATGACTAGCTGGGGTTGGACCTAATTCTGTCTCATCAGCACTCTGTACTGCAGCTGCAATAGCAAGGGGGGAAAACTGGAGAGGGTAGGAAAAGGGAAGGCAGAGCCAGCAGCGTCTCCGAAAGCCTGGAGGTTTTTCCCCTGTGGCTGACTGCCTGCAGGCAGCAGCTCCCCACCAAGAGGAGAACATCAACCCAGGTGTCACCATGCCCTGAGAGGTGTCTTCAGCTTTTTGTCCAAGCTCCACCACACTCATGGTCTAGGAGAATATCTGACCAACATGTGCAGGACTGGAGTGGCCCTCAGCCTTACTGAGACCCCACAGCAAGACAACAGAAGGACAAGGAAGACGTGGGGTTGTGGTGGTGGCCTCTAGCCCACAGTGCCTGTGCCCTGTGGATGCCGTTGGACGTCACCGGGCAAGGGTGATCTAAGGGACCGAGAAAGGTGGAGATGACCTGCCATAGCTCCTGAGTAACCCTTTCCCTGCTGCAGCAATTAGGAAGGCTCAGCTGGACCTTTGCAGGGGGTTGTGATTTGCTTTTGAGCATCCTGAAGGGTTTTGTGGGTGGTTTGGTCACAGGGAGAGCCCCCCTACCCCATCTGTGGACAGCTTTATGGGAGTTTACAAGTGATCTGCTTTCTGCTTATTTACATTAGTGAGCTTCAGAGACAATATGGGTTATGGAGATCAAGCCATGCTGACATGCTCCAGGTCAGCACCAGCATCTGCCTTTAGGCAGGTGGCCAGCCTGTGGCCTGGAGCCTCCTTCTCCTCAGTGCCCCATGTCTCCTGGGTGGTGAAGCAGGAGAGACACCACCAGAGCCCAGCAGCGTGCTGGGGACAGGAGGTGCTGTCCCATGGCATGAATCAGAAAGCAAGGAAGATGTGGGAAGCCCAAAAGCAGAACTCCTGTGATGTTTCCCAATGGAAAACTCTGCCAAATGGTTGTTACCAAACTCTTATTTTCTTAAAACTCGATTTTTCCAACAGGAAAATGGTTTATTTCACCCTTAGAAAATCTCACAAGGTCACCAGGCAAAATTGTCTGTATATTCTTCACTTAGGAGGAGGATGGGTGAAGGAGACCCAAGGTTTCATCCTCCGCCAGGGCTGTGGCGGGTTCTTCTTGCCCAAAGGAGCGCGTCCTCCTGTCCAGTGGTTGCTCCACTTCCGTGGCCTCCCAGAAAACATGACTCTTGCAGAGCAGCTTGATTCTTATCTCCACAAGATGCCTGCCCCAGGCTCGCAGTGCAGGATCGCCTGCTTGCAGGGTGTTGCAACCTCCCTGGAAGGGGGCCGAGGCATGGGCGATCATCACATACATTTTGAATTAGGACGCCTTTAACTCCTTCTCACGCCATCTGCGCTGTCCCGTCTTTGCATTTCGTAGCTGTTTCTGCAGCTCTCCAGCCTCTGGTTTGGTTAATTTTCCCTCGCCAAAGGGAGACCCCCGAGGGGCTTTGTTCCCCAACCGGCATTGCAACAGCCCTCTCTGGAGAACAAGCTTGACATCCCTCGTGGCTCCTCCATTTTGAAGGTTGCTTCAGCAACGTGCTGGTGCTGTGGATGATGGGGAAAACCTCCTCACGTGGATGCTGTGAACTTGAAATGTGGTAGATGTCCATACCCTGCCCAGAACTGCAGAGCTCCTCAACCCACTGATGTCTAGGTTTCCCAGGAGGACACAATAGGAGGAAATCATGTCCTCAACTAGTTACCTTCCACCCCCCTCTAGTGGTTACGGAGCCAGTTGGGTCTGTGGTGGAGTCAGGGAGACAGACAGGAGCACACTATTGCAGAGTAATGGCATGTTAATGCCTCGTTTCATCTTTAATGCCATCTGAAGGCCACAAGATGGGTTCCAGCTCAAGTCTAGAGAGACGCACGCTCATGCGACACATCCCTGGCATTGCCAAGCTGCAGTCTGAGCCATGAGCTAGGGTGGTGGAGATGGGGGTCACACCCTGCGGCTTCCTTCCTTGCTTTCTTTAAAAAAATATAAAAATAAAATTGAGAAAAAAAGTAAATGTCTTTTCTTGCTAAAGAAATGAAACTACAACTGGCTAAAAGGCATTAAATCTGTTGTCCCCACCCCCCCCCCCATCCTCCCACCTCTGTCTCAAGCCTGTAAGATTATGGGGTTTCGGTTTTATTCATGGGCTGAACCGATTCAAACATGTGGCCAAAAGCCTGGAGAAGAAAGATGTTGTTAATCTGATGCTCTGGCTTTGGTTTCTGATGCTGTCAGCTTCTCGGAGAGTTAAAAATGAGTAGATGAGAACGGAGATGAGATGGGATAATAAATATCAGGCAAGGACCCCCCCTTAGTTTCTCCGCTGTCGCCCCAAGAGATGCTTCGGAGCTGGCGGTAATCATTGCTGAACAAACATCTCTGTGTGTGCGTGTGCGTGCATCTCCTTTTTGCTAAATATTTCCCAAACGGAGGGGAGGGAGCTCCTCACCATGCAGGAGCCAAGCGGGACACCTGAGTCTTAACATGGGATCTGTGACTTTGTTTTTCCTTCTGTGACCCATCAGACCTGGCCTTCGTGCAGCCCAGAGCTGGTGGGCTCCATCCATGTCTGTGCAAGACCATGGCTCCAGCACTTCGGCTGGGGTTGGCTTTGAAAGCCAAGCAGCACCCTGGCTTGGCGATGGGTCGTGGTAGAGGCATGGGCACGTAGCAATCCTCCAGCTCCTGCCCTCCTCCAGCTGCTCCTCCAGCTCATGCAAGACATTTCACCACCTGGCAGAAGGTTTTTCTGGGTATCAGGGAGGAGAAATGTCCTACCCAGGGGCTGGGGCAAACCTCACTGATGTCTTCCCAAGGGCATCTCTGCTGGCTGGCAGCATCCCTGCCTCCAGCTGATGGGGTTAGCACTGAGGGAAACAGCGGCCCTGCCTGCACGGCCGAGGAGATGCTGGGGCAAACCCAGAGAGGCACCCCACAGCTGGATACCCCCACCTCTGCCCGTGCCCCCCCTCCTCCTGGCAGGGGGCTTCCCTGCCAGCCCTCCTTGGGAACAGCCCGGCCGGCGCTCCTTCCCGCAGCCATGCCTGCCCCGACCTTTCTCCCAGTGCGGGCCTGGGGACCGTCGTGGTTGCCTGAGCACTGAGATTCCTCTTTTTTTTTTTTTCCTTTCTTTTTATCCCCCCCCTTTGGAAGTTGGGCAGTTTCCAACATGAGTCACTGTCCGCCTCTTCTCCGTAATTAGCGCGCTGGGAGTTGCAAGTATGACTTTGGTGTAGTCTACTAGAATTAATCAAAGTATATCTTACACATTTAAATGCAGTAAAGCCATCATCCGGCCAAATCCCTCCTGACGGGCACAGCCCTAGCCCCAGTCCTCTCTTCCTCTGCTCTTTCCTCTTCTTTTTTTTTTTTTCTGTGTCTCTTTTATCCTTCTTTTTTAGCACTGTTTCCCACAAATACTCGTAACCTCTTTTCCCCTTAACTTTGGCAGAGCCCTTCTCAGGGAGGTTTATTTTTTTGTGCAAGTTTTGCAGCCCATTTCCTTGTGTCCATGAATGTGTCACTGTGGTCGGTTGTTGGGAAGTTGACGCTTTGGGCTTTGTTTGTTTGCTTCACAGGCTTTTGACATCTTAAACAAGGGAACAATTTTACCATTTGACAATAGGAATAAAAACAAGTGACCCACCCTACTGCTTCTTTCAACTCCCCCGTTAAAGCCTCTTCATTTTTAATTGATTTCAGGAGTGACCAAACTTTTTAAGGATCAAAAAATGTGATTTGGGCATTTTTCCCCCTCTCTGTTGGCCGTCTTGTTGTATAATAGCCATATGGGTGGAAGAGCTCCCAATGCTTTGCTGATGCAAGCTCTGTGCATGGTGAAGACCATCTCCAAAGCGCTGCCTGGGGATGGGCATTGGCGAAGCCCCCTCTCCAGCCTGCTCAGAGTGGACGCAGAGGTGGGATGCTCAGTGGTCACGGTGCTGATGTCTTTTAGAGCCGTCTTGAAGCTGTGTGCTCAGACTGGCCTCAGGAGGGGGGGAAACCAGATCTGACGGTGGGGGTCACCGAATGAGTTTGCTTGACCCCTGTTTGCTGAGATAAAAACTTTAGGTTTAATTCACACAAAGTCCAACATTGTCTTTACTCCACGATTTGCATTTGAGGGCAAGGCTTGTCTGGGGAGATGGAGTCAGAGCTGCAGACACCACAGAGTGGTTCTTGTGCTACCTGCCATCACCAGTCCCCTGTGTCAACAAATACCAGAGGGGTAATTTGGCAACCCCAGGGGGCTCTGCAATGGGAATTTTGGCTTAGTGGAGTGGGTTAGAGGATAAAAACAAGCCCAGAGCCCAGGAGGCTGGGACTGGGGAAGGGCAGGAGGTGAAGGGTCCCAGCAGAGGAAAGCAGTGGGTGCACGCTTCCATGCGTGCATGGTCCCCGCTCCGCACAGACTGGTTAACCTGGGCGGGAGAGCAGCCACCGCAAGCAGCTTCTCCTGAGCTGCCATCACTGCTCTGCTTGGTCTGTGCACTGCACCACGCTCCCGTGGGGGATTGCTGTATGCTTTGAACTACGTGGTCCTACATCATGGTAGCCTTTCCTAAGGTCCCGTGGTGGGGCAAGTTGCGCATGGTCGTTAAATAAACACACTTCTCTGCCTGTTCTCTGTAGCTGGAAAGGACAGGCAAAGCCTTGCTATGGTTGTCCAATGTCTTGGACTGGAGACCTTGCCTCAAAAAGGCCAGGGCTGCTTGCAAGAGGGAAGCTACAGTCATCTGCTCCCCATCCCAGACATCTCCTGTGAGAACCGCGCTCTGTGCGTTAACGGCGTAACTATGTTAGAAATGTGTTGAAACAGAATATAGGTTTTCTTTCATGCAGAGAGTCATGCTGCTGAGATAAAAGGCACGCTGCAGAAGAGGCTTGATTTGGGGATTTAGCAGTGCAGGTAGGAATGCTGAAATCTCGCCGGGGGGCTGGTCTCCATCCGGTATTTTTTCCATGTAACGATGACATGTTTCTTTCCTGGAAGCAGAGTACAGATTCCCTTGTCTTTTGATACCCATGGTATCTGCCATAGCTTGAATTCCTCATGGATGACTGGCAAGTTCTTAAAGACGAACTTTAGAGCTGGACTTTTGCACTCCCTCTTCATTTACCCAGCTCTATTTTCAGTTCTCACAATATATAGATATATGAGCATTGACTTTTCTATCAGAGAAATTTGGGATGTACTGAAAAATGAAATGCTGGAAATTTCTGGCAAACCAAAATAATAATAATAATAAACCCCCCCATATATTCTTTGTCAAGCAAGATATTTCAGTCAGCCTGAAATGAAATATTTTACTTGGACACTGACTATTTTATATCATAAAATTAAAAAAAAAAAAAAAGAATTTGCAAATCAAAGTCCTTTCAGAGTTTTAATTTAGAAACTCCTGAAATATGCCATCCTGATTTTTTTCCAGATTTTGTTGTTGTTAAAACCATCCACTCCATGGAATTTCTGCAAATTGTTGTATTTTTAAAAAATATCCATTTAAAAAATATCACCCACCTCTACTTACTCTGGCTTTTTATGGCTTCCCAAAGCCCCAGCTAGCAATCCCCAAATAATTAGCTGCTCTCTGCAATCTAGGAGCTGCACATCTGCAAGCCAAATTTCACCTGTAGGTGAGTGTCAATAAAGCCAAGGACAGAATCTGAGAGTCTAGGAGTTAATGAAGAGGAAGATGGGTTTTGGCACCAATTTGGGAAAACATCTCAGTCCAGCACAGGCCTGTAGCATGTGCTTAGATGCAAGTGTGCGCATAAGTCCTATTTGGCACGTGTTTGAAGCGCTTCCCTGAGTCAAGGCCTTCAGTTTCAAGCTCCTAAAAAGTTTTGGCAAACCATGAAATGTGCTTAAAGACGAGAAATGAAAACACGTCGTAGTTGGCAATAACCTTTCAGTTTTGAAGGATGTTCATTTTATAGGTCAA
The DNA here is from genome assembly GCF_034638445.1 of Ciconia boyciana. Lineage (NCBI taxonomy): Eukaryota > Metazoa > Chordata > Aves > Ciconiiformes > Ciconiidae > Ciconia > Ciconia boyciana. The sequence continues at coordinate 43,398,612 of NC_132943.1, read as the reverse complement.
AGACATATGGGAAAAATTCATACATTTCCCAAATAACAATGCATAGCGTTGGGAACAATTTAATCTGAAACAGCAACGTGGGGCTGGGTCATTAATGAATCTTGGATGCAGTCATCCACATGCTGCAAAACCTGGCTGGAACGGGGCGCCAGCTAGCTAAGGATGGATGCGCCCTGATGGATTGCTGAATGAGATCCCACCTGCACCTACAGGCTGGTGGTCCAGCCCATGACAACCAGCACAGCGCAAGTGCGGGTTGTCCAGGCGCTCAGGGTTGAGTGCTGGCCACCTGCGTGTCCCTTGCACCTCGTCCAAGGAGGTCCCCGACGGCCAGCTCTTCCAGAACGAAGATCCAAAGCTCCTCCAGAGCCATCCTGGCAGAGACAACACGCCTGCGAGTGGGAAGTCACTCCACTCAATGCTACGAGTGCTCTGCAAAGACCTTGGCAGTGTGAACTCGGGGGGAGCCAAAAACATGACAAGGGTGGACAGGCATAGCGTGTGTGTGGGAGGTGCAGAGGTCAGTATGGAGACATGAGTGCCTCCTCCGAAGAGAGGGAGGCTGAGCAGTGCCTGGACAGGGTCTTCACAGACTTTCTCCCCTTCTTGTGAGAACCAAGCTTGTCTCCTCTCCTTATCCCGGAAGGAGTGAAGCGTTGAGTCGGGGCAGGTTGCTCTCCATCACAGCGGATGGGGTTTTGGAAGGAACCCATCAGAGTTCAGCACTCTATTCTGCAAGATAACGGGAACATCCCAGCCAGCAGGACTTGGCTTGGGATTTTGACTGTACAAAGGAAACCCCAGCCTCATGATTCGTTATCCCCCCTGCTCGTCATTTGGCTCCATTTCAAATTCAGCCTGTAAAAGGTGGTGGAAAGATTACATGAAGGAGCCTGATTGCACGTCCACTGCATCAGTTGACCCCAGAGTGACAGGGCCCCATGGACCCTTTATTTTTATCCTGGGCTGGGATTGCTTTTCAGTTTTGCAAGAGAGTTGGAGGTTGGGAACTGTGTGACTTCCAGGACAGGATGCAAGCCCAGAGCGAAGAACCCACCCTCTGCCATTAGCCAAAATCCACAGCCTGATTTTCCTTCAGGTTCAAGAGTATGTTTGTGTTGGTAGACCAGACAGTCCTGGAGACCCTGGAGGGGATGATACATGCACGAGTGTGTTCCAGCCCCATTTCCAAGCATGAAAACCTGATTAAGGTAGAGGGAGTATCACTCCCAGCTCCGTTTCAGCTTCTGAGCCTTTTGAGCATGGCAGAGACGTTAATCTCAACTGCTGCTGCTTTCATTAGGGCATCATCTTGGAAAACTCCCTCTGAAGATCTGTTGTCGGCACCAGGAGATGTCATAGGGTAGGTAAGGTGCAGGTGGCATGTGGTTTTGCTGTTATTATATTTATTCAACCTGTTGGAGGAAGCAGCATGGTCCCACTTAAGCCCTTCGGTATCACTAGGAGGGAACTAGGCTTAAACCCTGACTTGGACAATGCCAAATTTGTCCTTTTGCCAGTGTTCTTCCTCCCGTCTCTCCTCCTCCTCCTCTTCTTTGCAGCTGTATCCACACGATGGCACCAACCCACAGGCACTGTCCTTCGCACTGAGCTAGGCTGGGGAGGTCAGGATGACCTAGTCAGGGGAAATTTTCCTTAACAGCCCTGGCCGAGTGGGCTGGAAAAGCAGAGCCAGCTAAACTGGGTATGACCCCCACCACTTGCGCTGGGTGGGACATGCACACATTTACTCTTGGTTGGGGGGGAGATTTATAGGTACTGTTGTTAGCAGGTTCATCATTGGTTGTGATGGGCAGTTGTTCCTGTTGATTATGTCTCACCAGGGCACAAATAAAAAACATTGGGCTACGCAGGGATTGCAGGAACTGCTGAGCAGTCATCCACACCCTGGTCCCTGGCCAGGTTGATGCAGGAAGATGTGCACCTCTAGCCTGAAGCTGTTGTAAGACTTCGGAGGAGTCGAACCCCGTGGCTCAGAAATCACCCGCTGGTTTTGAACTGTCCTGTTTCAGTGTGGTCGATGGGAGTTTTGAGACCCAGCTGAAACCACCAAACATGTTTTTAACCATGACACCTCCTCCCCCCCGCCCCGCCATGGGATGTGAACCTGCAGCTCCAAGGCAGAAAGTGCATTCAGCTCCAGGAAGGGTCAGGTTGTCCCAGTGGGCTTTTCACAAGCAGCTGTGAAAAGCAGCTCCCTGCTTTCAGCAGGATTTGAGCACCCAGATCCCTTAACTTCTTTCAAAACTGGCTGTCTACATCATGTCCTCCTTGCATGGCAGGAGCCAATTTCTTTTCCCATGCCAGCTGAGCTCTGAAACCTCCCTCGAAAGAGGAGGGTGCTGTCAGATGCGCAAGCACCAAGAACCGCCACTGGAAAAGTGCAATAAGAGAGTGCAGGACTTGTAAAGCAATAGTAAGGCTGAACCTTTGGGGAGAGTCAGAGCTGTCCACGGCAGAGGGGCTTTGAGCAAGCACCGTTCCTTGCAGGGACATGCGGTTTCCCAAGGAGAAACACAGATGCTTTGTGCTTTGGCTCGTGCAGTTTGCTTTGCTCTTTGACACTGAGCTTTAGCTGGACTCTAGGATATGAATGAGTGCAAGCAGCAAACCTGAAAGCCAGCTGCATTTTCTGCTTTTTTTCCTTGTTTTCTCTTCAAAGCGAGGCAAGCATGTGCATTTCTGACAGTGGGGTTTGGTTTTTCACTTTCCAGCCCCCAGCATGTCAAGCGGGGCACTGATGCTGTGGGAAAATGGGTGGCAGAGCCATTAAAACCGGGCAGCGGGACTGCCGATCTGGCGAGAGACAGCCGTGAGGTTGCTTTATTTTTCTAGCAGTCCTGACTGGCACTTTGTAAATTGAAGCACAGGGCAGGATACTGGCCAAAGCTTCCCAAATAGCTGGGGACTCGGGGTAATAAGGAACTGCCCTCTGGTTTTGGGGAATGAAATATCCCTCTTGTTAAAGAGAATGTGACGGGGGAAATAAGTCAGCTTGGTGGTACTAAATGAAAATTTATGAGCCAAGCTCTTTGAGGAGGAAGGTAGAGGGAGGTGATGGCTTTGTTTAGAAGTGAAATCATCGGCTTCGAGCCTGACCTTTGGCTTCTCCTGACCCCAATACTAATGAAGGGGAAAGGGTCTGGTCGTATAAACATGTCACAGCATGAGGTTCAGTGGGGTAAGATCTGATTACAGCCCAGCAGAGCTGTATCGGAGGTAGCCGTTCCCAGTCCACGCTGTGCGGTGGTGCTGAGGCTGGGCTCCCCGCATCCTGCCTCGAGTGGCTGCTCCTAACAGGGCTGGGGCTGTGTGTGCTGCAGCCTCCTTTCAGAAAGCTTTTGCCTCTACGTGTCGTGCTCTTTCTCGCCCAATACCCTAACGTCATCCATCCTGGGGAGGGATGGGATGTAGACAGAGGAGACCCTGTGCACCACGTAGCACAGGACGGGAGCTGGAGGGTAGGGCAGGGACACGTCCACCGAGGGCTTCGGTCCCGCTCATCCCAGAGGGTTGCGGAGGTGTGCGGAGTGAGAGCTCTGCAGATCTGATGGACATTTTGAGGAATTTCTTGCAAAGAACTAGCAGGAAAGAGCAATTTTTCGTAACGTAAAATATCTTCTCGCTCCTTTAGTGGGAACACATTGGTCCTGCAGCATTTGCAACAAAAATGTTGGCATTGTTGATTTAATTCTTTTTTAATGCAGCATTAGCAAGTATGGGCTTACAAAGGCAATGCTGAAGTCCCAGTGCAGAGAAGCAGAGTTTAGCATGAATGAAACTGTAACCTGGGAGCAGCACTTGATATATGGAAAACGGATCTGAGATGAAGCCTGAATGAGCCATCCATCTCCACACTGAGGTATTCATGTGTGGTCTGTAAGAGCAGGCAGGTCTTTGCTTACCTTCCTTTCTGTATTGCATGATAATCCTCTTCTTCCTCTGCACCTCTCTCTTCCTTCACGCTCGCAGTTCCTTTATTGTGGCTGTGGAAGGTAGTGCTCAGTGTTGTTTCTCCAGAAGGGACAAATCTCACCCCACCTCAGCCCACTGCCATAATGTGAGAAGGCTGGGACTCAAGATTTGGTGGATATTTATTTCTCTGCTGGCTTTTAGGTGGTGCCAGTTCCCCCAGTAGCTCAGCTTGCCCTTGCACCCTGATGAGACAAGGATTTTCTGTGGTGGCAACCGGTGACTGAAGCACAAGCCTGAACCCCAGTGCCAGTGGGCCACGGACCACCAGGCATCCCTAGCTGTTTAATTGTGCCCAGAGAGGCACGGTGGTGGCAATGCCTGGATGTAGCTGATGGCGATGATGCAGCCCCATTGCTGCTGAGCGAGGGGTCACAGGGAGACCTGCCTGTGGGGAGAGCGAGCCAGGTAATAACTCATGCAAACATCTCTCCAGCCAACTCCTCTGACTTCATGTATCCCAGGGAAAAAAAAGAAAATCAACTGGAAGGAAATTGGCTTCCCTTCATGGCCAAGTTGTTAAAAATTGAGTGCAGGCACAACCACATCCATCTCTCTCTGGGGTGGAGCAGCAAACGGCATTCCTGTGCTCGCCTGTCCCCTCTCCCAGCAGCATCTCTCCTGGCATGCCACCTGGGGTGCTTGGGGTGCCATGAGGCCACCAGGAGACCACAAGTCCTTGGCTCACATCACCCCCACCGAACCGCAAGGAGCTGTCTGAGGTCAGATGTCCTCATGCTCCCCAGGAGCATGAGTGCCCACCAGGTACTACAGCCTCGTGCCACGTGTCCATCAGAGGGAAGGTGGCATTGGTGGGGCAGGGTGGTGGCCACGGAGCTGAACAGGCACTGGCTATGATTGTCACTGTTGCGTAGAGAAAACTCTGATGAAACATGGTCTGGTGGAGACCAGTGGAGCAGGATGGTGTCCAGGGGAAAGTGATGGAGGAAAAGCAGAGCAAATACAGAGGTCAGAGCCTCATCTTGGATGGATGCTAAAGAGCAGCCAGGGTTGGCCATGTGTGAGGCTCATGCCTGGGTGTGGCAGATGGGTGGCTGGCCCCGTGGACAGGATCTGCGAGCTTTGGCATGAGCCACACCAGCATGGCAAGAGGGGCTGTGCCCATGGAGCTCCCTGCCCAGCGTTTTGGGTCCATCACCTTGCCAGGACTTGCCCTGCCTGCCACTTGGATGGAGAGCCCCGTGCAGCCCCCAGCCTCTGCTGAGCACCCAGAGAGGTGGAGGAGGAGGAAGGAGAGGAGGGGTCAGGGTCAAAAACCGGCGGTGCAGGTGCCAGAGCTGAGACCTGGCACCAGACCCAGGCGGGCCGGGGGATCGTGGCACGAGTCCCCACCTCCCACGGCGCTCTGCGAGCCGCTGTCTCACGCATCGCCGGGACTGTGCCAGCTGGTCCCTCGCCCAGTTCCTGCTGAGTTTCCACCAGATCACTAATTTGGGAAAGCAAGCTGCAGTCTGGCAGGCCGCTCTTGAAAGAGGTTTCTGAAATAAGGGATGTTAGGAAATTTCATTATGTATCTTGTGGCCATGTGCAAAGCAGGAATGTTTTTTTCAAATAACTACCCGGACAACTCAAAGACGTGATGAACTGCAAATGACCCACGGAGCCCATTGTTTCTAGTAGCTGGTGAAAAAGCCCCAGCGACAGAGGCAGGGATGTCAGACCCGGGTTGAAAACAATGCTGCTTGAAGTGGTGGCGTGAAGCTGGGGGGGAGAGTCCCCTTCAGCAGCGTGACTTGGTGCGGGGAGGGGACATGACACTGACAATAAGGAAAAACCGAGAGCAAACCGTGCAAGTCCCCACCCTCAAACTACCTTTGCATGAGAGCAAATTTACGCTGGTGTGCCATGCCGTCGAGTGCGGCGTGAGCATGCCAGCATTGCAAAGGCTCAACTGGAAGCACATGCTCTGGCCGTACTCATCATCCAGGCTGGAGTACGGATAAGGGAGGCTAACCCTTTTGTAAGTGTTGGCTGGAGGAAATATGACTTATCTTAAAGAAATGAATCATGTTTCAGCAAATGCTTCCTGCAGAAATATTTTTCTCACAGCCTTTGTTTCGGGTTTTGGCAGATCTGGAGTTGCTGGCGTTAGCAAAAGCTGTCCCTCCCGCCCACTGTTCCTGGGGCTTGAATAGGAAATAAGAAATAAAGGCAGAGGGTACGTGGAAGGCTAAATCCATCACCACTTCTGCTCTGCACTGCAGCAGGATATGAAGCTTAAAGGCGAATTTCAAAGGAGATCCCCAGATAAAGTCAAGGAGAGCTGTGTGCTTGGCTGCTCTTGCAAACGTACCTGTGCTGGGCAGTCAGCTTGCAAATCTGCCTTTACGGCCTCCTACAAATCCCTGTCAGGTGCTGAGGTTTGTTGGAAACCAGCCCCTAGTTCCTTCTTTCTTTCCTGAAAACTAGCATTCTGGGAGGGGGGAAGGGGGATATCTCCTGTTCGCATTTCAAAAAATGTGTGGTCGACCCCCCCCAAAAAAAAAAAAAGCTATGTTTTGACTTGCAAATCAGTCCTTAGCTCCTTGTTTCCTTCTGCAAAGGCTTTCCCAATGTTCCTGTCTGCCTGCAGGGAGAGAGCACCATTTGCAAATGTCGTCTGGGGTCACAGTTCAGGAGGGGAGGGAAGGAAAAGTCCATCTTGATTCTGGAAAACTTCAAATTTTTTTCTTCCCACTGGTAGGGAATTTTTCATGGGAAGGCAATTTCATTCCTCTGCCTGGTAGGCTCACTGATCATTTTAAAATAGACCCCCGGGGGAATAAGGCCTTTAAAAGGTCCATTTGCTCCCAGTCATTTTACACAGTAACCCAAGCTGAAGTGAAAGATCTTTATTTAAATATGAATTAAGCTCCAACCTTACTCTTTACTGCATTATTTTCCTTTGAGGTTTACTTTGATATTATTTCAAAGTCTTGAAGCTAACAAAATGCTGGCCAATATTTAAAGTGACAGGAGAGTTCTGGAAAAAGATTTAGGAGGCAACTAAAGTCTTTCAGTGCAGGGCTCTGAAACAAGACAGGAAATCATAAAAGGGCTGAGTGCACTTTACCACGCTCAAAACAAATTCTGAGACTACAAAGGCAAGTGGAATGGCATGGAAACCACAAAAAGCATCAAGATACAGCTGAAAAACCGACATCAGCTTGAATTATTACATTAAAACATGGGTGAAATGCTGGTAGTGTATGGCGTTTGCTTCTTATTGGGGTTTAGGTGACCAGCTTATGGCTACTGATTTGGTGCTACAAGTGGGAGAAGGGTTAAAGGTGAGACATAAACTCATGATATTTAATGCACTGTGAAGAGAGCATGCCTGAGTGATGAAGGTAGAGGGTCTTCTGCTGGGCTTGACCTCTCCTTTTTGCCTTTCGTGGCTTCCAGCAGTCCATCTGCTGCTGAAGCAGCTGCTGGAAGAGGTTTTTGTCTGCCTGAAGAAGATGGAGGAGGGCCCCAAGGGAAGGGTCTGCTCCTTCCAAACCACTGTGTATGTTGGCCAGCCGGGTGGGGCTCAACGTGGAGGGAAACACTGGTGAAGCTTTCTCGGGGTGGTGGGCATTGCTTCTTGATATCTGTAATTGTAATCGCTCCTCTCAGTGAGTACTGTGAAAGGGATCTCCAAAGTCCAGGCATCCAGAAGTCATCTGTGGTTTTTGAGATCCATGTTTGGTTGAATCCAGCAATGAACAGAGCCCTCATTCAAAATACCTGAGGGCATTTCTGGCCAACGCTGTGAGCAAAGCTAGGCAGAACAGATGGAGGCCACGTCCGTACTGGAACCAGAGTTGTGCCGTATGGGGGACGACCGCCTGCAATGCTTTGCTCCTCAAGCCTGACCGGGTGACATGGGAGATTAGTTTCAGCAAAAATCTCGGACAACAGCACTTTCACATCACTTGCGATTTCTGGGTACAATTTTTATCTTTATGTTTAACCCTGATAACAGCCATTTTGTCACTACGCTTCATAACAGCAGTAAATAGAAGATTTCTCATTATCCTGATCATACAGCTGACTGCATATGAGTGTCCCCGAAGGCTGACGGGCTCCCTCCTCTCCCAGGTTTGGGTGGGATGCAAGCTCCCCTCGCCGAGGTCTCAGTGCTGAGATGATGCTAACCAACATAGACCTCTCTTTGCTGTCACCCTTCGAGGGGGGCTGAATTCGCTGTCCCAGAAATGGTGCCTGGGTGGTCCCAGCTAAGCGAGGACTCCAAGTTTACAAGCATCCCTGGGAAAAATTGTCAGCGCTCCCCCCTTCCCCGATCCCTCCTTGCTGTCAGTGTTCCCCGGTTGTGAAAATGGGGTGGCCTTGGGGGAGGCCAGGGAGAAAAGAGTTCCCAAGGGGTGGGAGTTGGGGTTTGGATTTGTTCGTTGTTCTTTTTAAATTATTTTTTCATTTGGTCTGTATCAAGGACTCTAGCTGAAAGTGTGAGTCCTTGAAGACTTCTTTCTCCCTTTTCTTCCTGAAGACTTTTTTCCCCCTTTTGAAAATGGGGGGTTGGTGGTGCTAAGCTGAGCTGGGACTGAGTAAAAAATAAAAATAAAAATAAAAATAAAAAATCAGTACACTTTACTTCACCACCTCAGTGCTTGGCTTCTTTCCAGTGAATATCTTGCTTTATTGTTAGCGGGACCCCTGCACAAAATAGCATGTGCTGGGTGCTTTCTGTAGCCTTTCGTGTACGCAGAGACCAAACGGTCCAGGACCAATATTTAGCCAGGCTCTGCGTGTGCGTGAGTGCTGCCATGGAGGAGCAACCCTGCTGTGGGGAGCTCTCGTCTGCAGCTGAGCCTGCTGCATTAAGGGATTTTTTGTTTGTTTGTTTCATTCTCTTTAGTACATAAGAGTCTGTCCCTGTCCTCGGGCACATCTCTTCATCTCTCACAGGGCACTGGGGTTTCATGCAGGGGTGGGATTGGGAAGGAGAAATTCAATCACTTTGGGAATTAGTGTGAACAGTGTGATGAACGGTGTGATAAATGATGAACGGTGTGATAAACGCTATTGAAAAAAAACCTCCTATGTATGAAGAAGAAGAGTAAATATATCTACGTTCTGTCCTGCGCATGACAACGCGGCTGCAGTTTTAGGGTCTGGGTTTTACCTTTACTTCAGCTTCTTCCTAACTGACCCCCGTTGCTGGCTACGGGCTGCAGCTCATGCAAGATGAACTCATACAAGATGAAAAGCCTTTTCAGCAGCTGATTGAAACGCATGTCTCTCTATTCGTCAATTCAAATGTGTTTTCTGTTAAAAATCTGTTATCCGGAGAGTTTACAGCTCTCAAATTGTCAGGACTTTTTGGAGCGTTTGATAGTCTCAGTTCTCCCCTCAGGAACTGAAACCACTCATCCGAGCCCCGTGGCATGGCTGTTTTCTGACTGGCCTGACCAGCTTTTACAATTACTACTTTTTCTGCCTGAAAAAAAATGTTGTATTAAATCTCTGGGCTCCAAATTCACCTCTCCAAGGCCATTCACCCGCAGGAGCCTTGGCTAACCCCCAGAATTCATGGAAGAGGTACCAACGGGTGCTTGTGTGAACATTTATTTTCACTAGTAGTTGCTAGTGCACTTTGCAGAGAGAGATCAAATGCTTTGATCTACCGTGACAGGTCCTTAAATGTATGGTGTTGGAGCATGGGGTTCAGCAGCCCTGACCCTTTGTAGCATTAAGGAAGGCACATGGCAGCTCCGGTGGCACTGCTGCGGCTGCACACATCTGACCTGTGGCTCGGGTAGGTCTGACCATCTCCTCCTGGTCCTGGTCGTGTCCTGGGAGAGTGGAGCAGCACAACAGGCTCTTCTGGCAAGCCATTAATAAAGCTGAAGTTGGATTTGGGTGCCCGTGCTTGGAAAAATGTCACTCCTTGTGGTGAAATCAGTTGGGCACAATCTGGAGCGTCGTTAAAGATTCACAAAATTGCAGAAACTAACACACAAACACACATATCCTGGGAAAAAAAAATAATTCCGTTTGCTGCATGACATGCTGCATCGCATGACATCTGTTAAATTCACCTTCTTAAATGGTATTTTTGGCTCTGCTGGTACCAAAAGCCCAGACTGGGATGTCATTTACTTTTAAGAAAGCAAGAGCTTCTAATGGATGTGATGTATTTTATTCTATGCAACTGCGCTTGTTTTAAAATAAACATTTGACATTCAAGCTCTGAAACCTATCAGGCAATTAATGCATCTGATACACACATGTATGTTCTTGATTTGGCATGTTAAAATGTTTTTCTCTGAAGCTGGTTTAGATGGAATGACATGATTTATTTTTTAATGGCTCTAGACACCACAGTGGTGGTTGTTTTTTTCCCCAGAGTTGATTATCCTTCACCATCTTTTCTCCCCCCCCCCAATACATCACTCCCTGCCAATTTCTGAGCAGCTCTTTCTTACAAAGACCTGCTTTGCCTCTTGCTTTGCAAAGCCGAGTTGATAATCCCAACAACGAACACTGAGGCTCCCCAACTGCCTTTGCCAGAGACCTGCCCTTTAATCAATCTCTCTCTGTCACCTCGGTGTTTCAGCCCAGATGCTCTCAAGCTAACCAGCGTTGTTGTTAATCCAGCAGGGAAAGGGTGTGAGAACAAAAAGTCATTTGGGATAATTTAGCCCCACGTGTCCAGATCCACCATGGTTGTTCTTTAAAGGATTTTTTTAAAATTTTTTTTCAGAATGAGTTATTTTTTAAACACATTATTTATGACCTGGAAATTGAAACCTGGCTTCAGCATGAATATGACCAAGGGTCTGATGGGGCTCTGCAAGGCAGTGGAGGAAGGTTAGTGAGCACTAGCAAAGCCCACCAGTGTCTGCTCGCAGGGTGGAAGGTAAGTAGGAAGGAGAAGCAGATCAGCGACTCTGGGTGACCATTTCTGTAGCGCAACTGGCTTTTGTGGGTTATGCATCTCTTCTGGGCACAATATGCAAAGGCCTCTCTGGGTCACGGGCGCAGCTTTTCCGTCACTGTGTGTTCGTGCAGCACCTCGCACAGCGGTGTGCAGCCCCTCTTCTCTTTGAGAAATGCTTGCCCTTAGCATGCATGGTCTCCACCAGCAAGCGTGATGGAGACCAACTTGTCCTTACTCTAGCTGAAGGCAAGCGTGCAGACCGGTGGGTCTAATGCGTACCAAGATGTGTTGCATTTTGCTTAATAAAGGGCTCTGCTGAGAGCAGAAGCCACTCGAGCGGGGCGTTGGAGACCACAGTGCTGAAGAGGTGCATGCCTCCTCTGCAGCACCTGCAGCCTGAGCAAACCTCCTTCGCCAAGGAAATAACCAGCTACTCCTGGTACACGCAGGCAGACATCAGCCTGGACTAGTGATACTCATATCTTCCGCACCCCATCACCCACTACCTGGGAAACAGATTTTAGCCAAATCCGTGAGTGTCAAAACATTGCAGGGTGCAAGGAAGCGGCTCAGCTTCTGCTCGGAGCTGTGCAGTCAGGAATGTAAATCTCATACCCCCAGTAGCTGCATGACATCTTTATTTTTATTGGCAAGAGAAGCAGTATACACAGCGACATTGCAGTCTCTTAGCTCGTTAAAAATATCTCAATAAATAAAACAAATAAGCAACATATACACTGGAACAGAAAATGAAAAAAAAAAAAGGGGGGGTGAGCGGTAGCAAATCACGGAGCAATAAGGAAGAGGCGGTAGAGTGTGGAGGGCAGTCTGTAATCCAGGCTGTACTTGAAACAAATCATGCAGGGAGCTGGGGACATGGTGGGCTTTTTTCTTCTTTTTTTTTCTGAGAGCCTTGGTCCAGTTTTGACATTACTGTACAAGAAATCAGGTTTTGAATTTTAAAAAAATAGACAAAACCCCCCCCCCAAAAGAATACAGCTAAGGGGAAGTAAAATCTGAACCCAAAGATTTCTCATAAAGGTACTCCTGAATTAAGATTTTTCAGAAAAAAAAAAAGTAGAAATAAAACCAAACGCACAGACAGACAGACACAAAACCCAACAACAACAAACAACCAGGAATGTTGCTTCTCTTTTCTCTTTGGTCAGTCGCTTGGGGACAGATGTTGCAAAGGTTCAGACCGTTAGCTTTGGTGCTGTTTTCTGCTCAGTCTAAGTGGTCCGCAAGAGTTCAGAGCGAGGGAGGTCAAGAGGGGTCTTTTGGACCAATTTACTTGAGGTTGTTAAGGTTTCAGAAGCTACAAACTTGGATACATCCCAATTCCACTTCAGTCTCAGACACTGGACAGTCTGGGGAGAAGAAAAAAAAAAAAAAGAGAGAAGAAAAATAAATACACCAAATACAGGGCATCTTTCTGAGATATGTTGTCTCCTAAGTTCTTTTCCCCTACAAATCAAGGCAGTGGTTCGGCCACCTTGCTTTCAACCACGTTTTGAAACCTGCCCCTGGTCCCAGCAGCGTGGAGCCACATGGTTAATCCAGCAGCTGGGCGAGTTCCAACGCACCGGTAGCAGCCCTCACCACCCCTTAAGCAAGTGAATTGGGGAGATCGGATGCTCAGGCACCTGAGATGGGCTTTAGAAACCCCACCCACAGCAGCTCTAAGCTCCTTCTGCAAAATCAGGCAGACCCTGCTGGAAACAAATGCGTTTTCTTTCCATCCAGGGGTGACACATTTATGCAATACCTAAGCACATCCAACACCAACAAAAAAAATGAACCTAAACTTAACAATTCCTTTGACTTTTGGATGTATAGCCTGAGTTCAGAGCCTGGTAATGTCACAGCCTTTTTTTGCATTGTACTGTGAAATGATAAATCCATAGGCAGGAGCAATGCATCCATCAAAAAGGCCATATGCTGACAGCAGCGTCTCGAACCCCGAGGGATGTTGTGCTAAACCCCTGTTTTCCACGTGGTTCCTGGCGACCCAGCCCTGCGCATTGTCTCTCCTCTGCCCCGTTTATTGAGATGTGACAAGATGCAGCAACACGTCGGGGACCCCTGTTACCTGTGGGGTTTGCTCTGATCCGCGGCAACCTGCTGCTGCTCATTTGTGGGCTGGTGGGACAAACTCTGTGACCCAGCGGTGCCCATGGGAGATCCCGTCCAACGTGGGGGAGGGACAGCTTTGCAGGCGAGATGCTGTTTCTGCCTTCAGAAAGCCACTTCAGCTCATATATCAAAAAGCAGATATAATTATTTCCTCCCACTAAGGAAAGCTTCCATTTAGCTTATTTCCTTTCCTTTCCTTCTCAAAGTTATTAATTATCTAATTACAACCACATTCAGCAGACGAGCTCGGGACTTGACAGGCTGCCCAGGACCACTTAGGAAAGCTTAACTGCTTGGTGCGTGCGAGTGGCGGTGGTTTGTGTATGCGCACGTCTGACAGATGACAGGCTGGCCCTTTCCTCATGCTGGCGTTGCCGCAGCCCTAGCCGGGGAGGGACTCAGGAAAGGAAAATGAAATACAGAGAGGAGGAAGACACCATGGAGGGATTTTCTGCTTGAGCCTGAGGGCAACCTTTAAGCTCTGTTTCTTTTTTTAAATTATTCTCTCCAGCAAGCGGTGGAGGATGCTCACTGCCAGCTATGTGACAAATTGCTGTGCCCTGCTCTTCTCTGAACCCAGCTGCCGTGTAAAACAAGGTGAAACTGGGTAGAAAGCAATACTGAGCTGATCTATTTCCACTGATTTTTTTAAATCCCACCCAGGACTGGAGAGGTCAGCACAAAGCTGCTCTTAGAGCAAAGCCCGTGATTTGCAAGCCGACGTCTTCAACTCCGGGTGAGACACCCTGCTCTGGCTGCTGCTGCAGTGCGGGATCTCGTTTCCACTGGTCCTTTCTGGTTTCCAGCAGCTTTTTTGGCTCCGGCCAACTGGAAAAATGGGAATTTCACAGCAGCTCAGTGCTAACAGGGTGTTTTGGCTTCCCCATTACGGCGAGATGAATGAGTGCTGAGCGTGGTCTACCCTGTGGACAGCAGCGCTGCTGTGCCCCAGGGCTCTGGCATGGCTCTGCCGGGTCCCCTCCCGTGCTCCCGGGCTTAACCCATCCTTTCCCATCCCACACAGGGCACCAGGACCAGGGTCATGGTGGGCAGATGTGGCTGCCGTTCAGCCATCGCTTGGCTAACGCCTGGTTACCAGCCCTGGCAGGAGCAGATGATCTGGTAGGCTATTTCCACTGCTATTTTCTGTGATTATCCGCTGCACATTAAAGCAGCCTGTCTCAGCTGATGGAGCGATGTTGTGACCAGATACAGAGGTCACCCAGAGGAAGCTGCGATACCTGGCCATGAAGGGCCCCATCTTGACACGTGCTTGTGTTTCAGTTCACATTGTGTAACATTTTGCTGGTTGTTCTTACCACATGTTCTATATAAAATCCACATCAAAGAGTAAAACCTGCTCATTCACAGACCCAATCTGTCAGCACGAGAGAAGGAAAGAAGTGCACAAGATGAGAAACCGCCTCTGTGACCTACTCCCTCTGCTTCTTCTTCTCTGGACCGTTGGGAGGTTGGATGCTGACTGCTTTTGAAAATTGGGCTCTAAGTAGCAATTTTGAAAACAGGCAATTGGTAACGGAAGGAGGTGGGCATCTCCTTGTTGCACGAGGGATGTGCTTTGGAGGTGGGATGTGTGGAAACATGTCCACCGCAGGCAGAGAAGTGATGAGACGTGTGATGTCTGCACCCGACCTGTTCCTCCTCGGTTACCCTCCTCCAGGCCACTCGAATAGAGGAGTATTGTGCTAAAAACCTGATAGCATCCCATGTGGAGCTTTGTAAGGTGAGGGGACTTCAGTGGCTTCTCAGTTTGCTTAAAAAAGCGCTATGTATATTGGAGAAATTATACTCTGAATCTGGCTTGTGATCCTCATGTCCCAAACCTGGTCCTTGCTCGCTGCACAGTTCGAGTCTTGCAGGGGGAGGGAGGATCAGCTCCTGGCTGGGGAAGATGGATAATACCCCAAAAAACCGGGGGGCTGGTCTTTCCTCCTCTCCTACCCAGACCCTTTGCGGTGGCTGCCGCCTCCTGCTCCTTGTTTCTGGAGAGCCAGCGCCTTGTGCCTGGGCCCCCAGCAGGGCTGGCTCTGATCTCCCAGCTCGTCCTACACCAAAAGGGGAAGCACTGCCCCGCTTGCCTTCAGGAGCTATAAAATGAGTCACCAGAGCCCTTCTGGCTCCGTCCCCTCTTAAATTATAGAGAGCTTTTCCATAATGATTTTGTGCTTTAATGGACCCTCCCAAGGTCATGCTTCATGTTTATGATCCTTTAATCCCGGAGGGGCTCAGCAAGGCGTTCGTCGAAGCCTGCCAAGGCACTCAGCTGGCGGCTACTCCTGTGGCACTTCTCAGCTCCGCTCCCACGAGCCGGACCCACGGAGGTTTCCTAATGCAATCCTGCAGGAACGGCTGCAGGTTTCCCCTACGGCAGCGGAATGACGGGGTATGGATCTATGGGACTTACTCTTAAAAGAAGCAGCAAAGCCCATAGCGGATTTCACGGGGCGGGGGCAGAATTTCTTCCTGGCACTAAGCTGGTGTGGTAGGACAGCAGAACCTTGCAGAGCTTAGTTTTAATCCCAGCTCACCCACAGTTTTGCTGTGTAATTGCTCTCTCTGCATGTGCCTTAGCTTCCCTGGTTGGGAAATTGCAGTACATCCCTTCCTCTCTTACACTGTGTGTGGGATTTAATCAACCGGTGCCCACGAGGCACACTGTGACTCTCCAAGGTATAGCTGAAGGGCATAATACTATATTATAACAGTGCATGGTTATAGTACCTGGACTGAGAGATGATATACGGTGAAGCTCTCTGCTGAACACAGTTTCCAAGCATTTCTCTGACCCTGTAGCTTGTAACACAGAATATAGTTGTTATGCACTGCTACATCGCAGACCCAATGCAGTTTCCGCTGTACAGTGAGCTGAGGGCTTGCTGCTCTATTTTTCCCTTGCTTTAGGAGCACTCCCCAGCCCCATAAGGAGCATTCCCCAGCCCAAGAGCACAGCGTGGAAACCACGAGAGCCAAGAGCTGCAGGCTTGATGTAAGGTGGCAGCAAGAACACACCCCTGGTTGCAGGAAATTTTGCAACTGGTCCCCAAACTCCTTGCTATAGGATTAGGGTGGTTTTGGTTACAAAGGGATTGAAATAATTTCCATAACATGGTCAAGAGTGCAAATGAAATATGAAATGCAGCAAAACCATTTCAGTTTTCTTTTTTTTTTTTCTTTCTTAAAGGATGCTTTTTCAACTTCTTTTAAAGATGAGAATGTAAAAAAATGGTTCTGTGCCCGGGGCCCAGCCTCTCTCCCTCTGCATGGGCTTCAGCCAGCCAAAATCCCTGTCAGGAAGGTGTTGGCCCACCTCCTTGCCTTGTGTTTGGGGCTGGGGTCAGGCAGGGAGGAGGGGATGAGGGGTGTGAGCGTCAGCGTGGTGCAGCACACACCAGCTGCTTGCCCTGCGCCAGCTGGTACTGATTTCAGCAGTCACCAAGAAGTTTATAGACTGTTTCCTCCCCCCTTCCCCTTCAACTTGGGCAAGTAAAAACCAGTATGGGTTAAAGCCGAGACCCTGGCCCCACTCCGTGGGTTGGTGCGGGGCACGCTGCCTGTGGGCTGACGATGCTGCCTTCGGGCACCTCCGAAGTGGATGCAGTTTCTGAATGAGCACGCTTGCTGAATGGAGTTTGAATTGCAGTAACAAATTTCTTATAAGTGACACGGGTGGGCACACTGCTCGCCGACCCCACGTGTGGCTGCCCCAGCGGTCCCAGCCAGCTTCCCCATGGGTCCGTGTTGTCCCGACAGCTCCACTGCCTTTGGCACCATCCCTGCCACTGTGTTTTGCCTCCTTTGAAGTGTCTCTCCCCAGACTGCGCCTGCTCTTTAGGCATCCCCACAACATTCATTTTAATGGGATGTTAACTTCAAAGGCTGGGTTTTTGCAGGCTGTGGAGGTTTGGAGCGGGGAGCGGCATTGCTGCGAGGTGGGCTGGCGAGCAGTGGGGCTGCCTGGGGTGAAGAGGTAGGACGCAAGCAGAGCAGGCAGCGTTGCTGGGCGCAGGCGACGAAAGAGCTCTGCCATCTTCCTCCCCAGGAAACAAACCCACACCGAGGAAGCAAGTGTTAAACCAGACCACGAGAAGGCACTGAGCAAACTCAGCTGGAGATCCCCATCGCCACCATCTCAAAACTCATCATTCCAATATGAGAATAACCAGAAGGGATAAATACAGGGACACATACAACAAAAGCCTACTCAGGCTATCACTAGTCCTGGCTGATAATGAAGGCTTTATTGTGCTAGGTGCTGCACAATAGCTGGTAAGAAGTTACGGGGACATTACAGCGTGGATGGGGAAGGAGAAGTCCCCTGTTAAGTTCGATCTGCTTGGTGATAACGCCGGAGCAGAACACGCATGTCAGGCAGTGACCTCTCTGGTTGTTGTTACCCAGATGTGTACCTTCAGGGCTGGAGACCCTCTATATGTTTATAAAGAGGAGGAAAATGTGACGTAGGTGAGTTATTCTGGAATAGTCCGACCACTGGGTTCAAGCAATGGTGGGGTACAACACAAAGGAGGACGCTCCTGCTCTAGAAAAATCAATAAAATGTTTCAGTCAGCGCTAAGTAGCAGCTGCCCTTAATATTTTTCAAAATAAATAAACGCGGCTAGTTTGGTTATTGCATTATGTCATACCCCCGGTACGCCTGCCCACCGCACCAGCGCTGCGTGCGTCCTGCCCCGTAGGCACAAGGACGGGGATGGGAAAAACAACAACGAACAATGCAAAACGTGACTTGGGGGCGCACGTGTCGGCCCCCGTGCCTTCGGAGAGAAAAGGTCAGCATGGGCTAGCATGAATTATTGAAATGCCAAAGCAAGCAGCTCCAGAAATTGGGTTGTTCTTTTTTAGATAAGGAAACGCCAAGCTGGAGGGGAGGATGAATCTCAGCGTCTTGACTCTCAGGCCAGAAAGTCTGAATTTGGATTATTTCTGGACGTGAGAGCCCCGTCTTGCCTGGCTACCGGGACGGTGGGGTGGATGCGACCCACAGCAGGCAACCCGGGCTCCTGAGAGCATCCCGTGCTCCTCTCTCCGCACCCTGTGACCCAGCTCAACCCTAGATTTGCCAGCCAATGGGACTGCCATTAAGACCTATGTGGCAGCTTGATGTGCAGAGGTCTGAGACACCCAGGAGGCTCTTGCTGGGGACACAGAAACCACCTAACCTGGTGGGGGTTGTCATCATCATGGGCAGGGTCCCTACACGAGGTGCTCACTGCCGAGCACTCCCAATTCAGCCCTTAACCTTGCTCATTCCTGAGCGTGGTGAGCTGGGGACCATCGCTTCCAGCTGCCTTAGGAACGACTGCTTTAAAAGAGCATATGGCAAGTATCAATCATAATATCCATGCTCAGGTTTGTACGCTTTGCCTTCCAGCATCCCATGTTCTTTTATCTGCTTATAACCTTCTGAAACTCATGCTGCTTGAGCTGAAAACTTTGCGTGCCCAACGGTGATTCCTCTTTCTTGTCGTTGTTTTCGTTTTCTGGAGCCTAGGCAAAAACGGTCCAGCTGTTTTGGAGCACAGGGAGAGTGGAAAACAGCGGCGCTCCAAAATGCTGAAGGCTTCCCTGCGACAGTGTGTTGGAGGCTGGGACAGCAGCGGGTAGAAAGCTGAAAGGCAGCGTGCAAATCGCCCGGCATGCAAAGCGGCGTCCCACCTGGACCTGGAGGAAATTAAGTTTGTTTTGACCTAGTTCCGAGCCTCCCAAAATCGCTTTCCACTATGCACGGACTGAGTGTTTCTGTGAGCCATATGAAGCAGACCTAAGGCAGGAAGCATGGGGAGTGATTTTGGCTTGGCTTTTATCACAGCGCCGTTAAACTTGCAGCCACCGTGAAGCAGCAGAGACGTGCTAGGTTGAAGGCAAGGTGGTGGCTGCCAGGAGCTGGCTTGGACCTGGGCTCACAACCAGCACGCTGGGACAGCAACGTACACAGGCAAAACAGGTATTTGCTACCTGGATGAGGTGACGTGTTCCCAGCAGAGTGCCTGGCCAACTTTAGCAAACCAGCATGGCTCCTTAACCCTGGGAGGTGGGATGCCTCTTGCCTCCCTCCTGCCTGAAGAAGCACCTGGTGTCACGCAGCAAGCTGAACTTAAGGTGTGCCCAAGCGCAGGCTGTGCACGCAGCCTGGCCTCTCTCCCGCCATGCCCACAAACCCCCTGAGCCCTCCTACGAAGGATCCTCTTCACCTGATGCTGTCCTCCCTCTGCCTGCTTCACCCCAAAACAAGAGCAATTGCTCCGTAGGCGAAGGCAGCCCCACTTGTTTCTAGAGTTTGTAGAGAAAATTTTGCTCTATCAGTCAAAACTGGATGTCAGAAGGTGATGTCAGAGTGACGCCAGAGCAATTTTCAAAGGCTTTTCAATTCTGCAATTCCCATGCTGAAATTTCTGCATATAACTTGTATCAAAACGGCTAAAACCCAAATCAAAACACGTGGAAAATTCCAGCTGAATTCGTCAATCTTTAGGTGTGATTATGGAAACATGGGTCTCTGTTCTGTTTAAGGATGGGAAAACTGTATCTGCACATGTAGTGGTTGTGTTTATGCGTGGTTTAATATATGCTCAAATATTTTTATAGCAAAGGCAAAGGAAGAAAGGCTCTGCTGTTATGCGTATAGTGTACATAAAGCTATACTCGCTGCAGGCATTGGCTGGATCCATACCAAAGGGATATTCTCAAATTATCTTATGGAGTTGTCAGCTGTCCCCAGAGCCAAAATAGACAGTAGCATATATTTGAAATGTAAAACATTTTTGTGATTTAGATGGCACAAAAATGCAACTTTTTAGGAAAAGTACCGTATTGCTTAGCCACAGCAGGACCTTTGCGAGCAGGTAAGCATGTGCACTCCCGCGTGGGAAAAGCCGCGGGTGGAGTGGCACAAGTGCGTGGCAACCCCTGAGAAGGATGGAGAGCCGTATTTCGGAAAGCCATTTCCCAGGGTGCCTGGGTGGGGCAAACCAGATGGCGGCAGCGTGAGGTGGGACACCGACGCTTTGGTTGCGTCCTTGAGCGC
The DNA here is from genome assembly GCF_034638445.1 of Ciconia boyciana. Taxonomy (NCBI): domain Eukaryota; kingdom Metazoa; phylum Chordata; class Aves; order Ciconiiformes; family Ciconiidae; genus Ciconia; species Ciconia boyciana. The sequence continues at coordinate 43,378,534 of NC_132943.1, read as the reverse complement.
ATCTACCTTGCTGCCTACGCATCTGCCTGGGAAACCAGCCCGTACTTGCTTGTGCAATAGTCCCTGGGGATCCCCAGCTGCAATGCAAGGGGCTGGGGGACCTCTTTCTGAACACAACTGGAGGCGAGCAGCAGAGGTGAGGCACGAAGGGGAAACTGAGGCACAAAGGAATGGCACCTTAAAATAGCAGAAATCTCTTGATTTTTAGGGCATTTTCCACCACAAAAGGCTAAAAAGATGGCGATGGGGAATAAATTTTCATCCTGATGGTTGCTTTCTGCCCTCCGGGGAGTCTTTGTGGCTGTGGCACTGACCCCTCCATGGGCCGGGAAAGGAGAGAGCCCGAATGTGCGGCCGTCCCTCAAGCAACGGAAAAGGCAGCAGGGCCAGCCTGCAAGGCTTCAGAGGGGAGGAAGCAGCGGAGAAAGGAATTCAGATAACTGTGTACATGGGGGGGGGCGTGGAGAGAGGGCCAAAATCAGATCTAATGCTGCGGGTACGGACAGACTGAAACCAGATACCCTGGCTTGTGTTTTTCTGCCTTTGCTGGTATGAACCTTTATCAACCATCCGCTCTTGAAGTCTCCCAGATGAAGGAAAGCCACAATTATGTGCATCTTACAGCTGGGAAACCATTTAAAAACATATCCCTCACAGTTGTTCATTCCTGAGCCACAGGGCTGCCCCCTGCTATCACCAAACGTACCCCTCACTGTCTAGAGGAAAGCCTCTAATCTAATTTACCCCAGGATTTTCAGACCTTGGAGGATTTATCTGCCCATGGCTGATCCGAGGGAAAACATCCTCCCTGCGTCTGATGGCTCCCTGGTTTGTTATCGGGAGCGTAACTAGCTGTTTGATGGGGATGTGGCATAAGAAAAAGGAGATTTAAGACTTTTCTCCTCCCTCAGAGACTGTTTCTGTCTCCCCAGCCCATCTTGCCCACCGTCAAGAAAGGTCGATGGCTTGCTCACACCTCATTGTCTGGGAAAAATTGCGGCGATGAAAGATCCTAAAGAGGCAATGCCAAGAAAAGAAACCAACGGGAGAGCCCGTGGCCCTGGTGCCTCGTGCCCGTGCCTCGTCCTGGCCAGCAGAGCAGGACGGAGCACACCCACAAGCCCGGGGATCGGACTGGCTGCCAAAAACGGTTCCTCACCCACCGCTGAAATAAATCTGAGGCACTGGTGAGTCCTCCTCTCCTAAATAACTACCCACAGCAGAAAGAAGTGGATTGATTCAATTTTTTTAAAAAAAAGAAGTGTAATGTCAGCAAGCAGCCAATATTGATTGAAAAGACTGAATAATGTTGCTTTCAATCCTTTTTTTCCCCCTCACTCTGCTGAAGAAAGGCTCATTGGTGCCCATGGCCACCCATCTAAATAGACATTGTCTGTGGAGTAGATGTCAGGGCGTGCTGGCCTGGAAGAGCTGCCAGACCTGTACGGTGCTTGAGTCCAGTTCAACAATGCTGCAATGTATTTGTCACTGTTTATTTTTTCTTTCCTTTTCACCAGATTTTTTTTTTAATTAAAAAAAAAAAATTAACAAAATGTAGAAAACTAACACTTTAGAAGTGCATGATATGGATCATTGAATGATAAACCATTCTGTGTTTATCAGAATGGCCTGCATTTCAAACTGTTATTAATCTATAATCTATGGGCTTGTCTATTAACATAATACTCAGCAGTTAGTTGACTGCTTTTGAGTGCCATATACTTTACTATTTTGGTATCTATCATGCAGCTGACCTTCTTGCACCCAGTGTGGATTTAAAGGTGGAAAATGAGCTTTCCCATTCTTCCAGCTTCAGGCACACCTCTGCAAGGCTAAACTACCTGGAGCAACAGAGGTGTCTCTGGTACCAGAGGAGGCTGAGACCCTCACAAACAAGTTTAACACCTCCGCATGCTCTGATCTCGATTTTTCCTTAGCTCCTGATAACCGAGCTATTGGGATTTCCTTGGGGCTTCAGTTCCTTTCCACTTGAGAAGAGAGAGATGCCCACCAAAGAGAGAACCTGAACATCTGGTGCAGCCCCGTCCTGGACCTGTAAGATGCCTGCAAGCTCAGAGCTCCCCTGGGAAGCCAGCTCTGCCCCGATGCGAATCGACATAGCCCACCGGTGCCCATCAACGTGAGAAAGCCAAGGTGGCCTCCGTCATCCCCAGAAACTCGTGGGCTCAACCACTTCCCATGGAAAAACTTGCCCTTTGGGGCCCCGAAACACCTAGAGAAAGCCACTTCTTCAGCATTTCGGCTTGTGGCTGATTGCTCTAGCCCGGATAAAATCAGTCACCTGGGGCTGGCCTCACGGCAGGGAGGAGAAGTGAGAGCTCTGCAAGGAAGCATTTTGCTGCCGGGACGCTCAGGGTTTCTGTGTTATGTCCTGCCTCTCTACAGCAACCTCCAGGCAGTTAGTAATGTTTGCTCCAAGGTGCTGTGTCCCTCCTTCACCAGAAAATTAAACAAAACAAAACAAAAAAGCTTTAAACAGGAAGGAGCCCCCCCCAAGGAACATTTCCCCCAGCCCTGCACTCCTCCACAGCCCGAGCATCGGCCTCTGCGGGGCAGTGGGGTTTGTCGCAGCTGGAGGAGGAGGTAGGTTTGTGGGAGCCCCTTGTTAAAATCTTGGCAGCACATCACTGAAAGCGCGGCTAGAAATTGCCAAAAGGCGGAAGCTGCTAATGAGCAGTTGGAGCAGGAAAAAGCAGAGCTGCTTCGACGTCTGAAAGGACCATCTAAGCTCTGTCCTCAGCTCTGCCCAGCTGCCTCGTGGGTGGCTCAGAAGAACAAGCACTGGGGGACACCACCAGCATCTCCTGACCCACGAAAGGGCGAGTGGCCAGGGAAAGCCAGTGGCTGGGGGCAAAGAAGGACAGGAGGGAGCTGGCCACCACCAGCCCTCCCGGCTAACAGAGCAGCAGAGAAAGCCCACTGCTGTTTCTTTGGGCTCATCTCCTCTCCCCAGAGGCACGCACACATGAGCATGGCTTTGCACAAGAAAGGTGTGGAATAAAGGAGCAGGGAGGGGGAAAAAAGGCAGGGAATGAGATGTTCTTCTTGGGCAGCTCAAGTAAAATATATGGAGCTGGGGAGGAGAGGTAGCACACATGCATACGTGCCCTTAAACTGTGGCTGAAGCTGGTGAGGCTCGTACTGAGGATGAGGACAGTCATTTCAGGTCTTCCTCTGCCTTGTGAGCCCCCGATCCTCCAGCCTCTGGGCTTCTCAGGTCAATACAGGCTCCAGCTGCCAGACCACAAGCAATTCTGGGCAGGCACTCGGTTCTACCTGCCTGAAATGCACACCCGCTACCCACCTGGGCCAACCAAAGCAGTGCCAAAGCGATGGAAATACGTTATGTAGGAATCAGGTAAGGAGGGCAAAGCTGTTATGGATGGGCCATATACTTCTACTGAGATGCTCACAGCAAAAGCCATGCGCAAATCTTATCCTGCACAAATACAGCTTGCAAGCTAAGGCTTAATTTATTTTAGGAGACAGCTGCATGACCTGTTGTTACAGCTTAATGACTTATGCCATCAGCTGGGCTACGATGACTGACCATGTATTTGCACTAAGCTGTTTGGAAAGTAAAATATATTGGTGTTTAAGACAAACATGTTCTTGTAGGCTGATTGAGACTATCTGGGAGGAAAATATCAATAGGAACATGGTTGTCTTCCTCTTAGAAACATGTGAAGACCGTGGCTTTGGGCAGCTGGCGCCGCATGCAGCATGGTGCGCAGCATGTTCTGACAATGCTGGCAGTCAGTGTGAAATGTGTCTCTGGTCCCTATCCGTCTCTGCAGGGATAAACACAACTGAGATATGAAAAAGGCTGTAAAAATACCCTTTTGCCTCCACCCCATTTTAGAATAGCAAAGAGTATTGGACAAAGGGAAACCTTTTCTCCTCCCCGCTGTGTTCCTGCCAAAATAATACAAATTCGAGGAAAAACACCTTCTCTAAAAACAAATATATACATCTGCAGCTTTATTCTTTTTCCAAGGGAACTCTTTCGGTCTGGCCTGCTCAGCCAGCAGTTTCCCTGCTCTCTTTATTTTTCCTGCGTGCAGCAAGTATGCAGCTGCAGTCTGCAAACCTCATGAGTGGCAGCATCCCTGCGGGAAGCGAGAAGCATCGTTCTCTGGCTCCGGGGCTGGGACTGGGCACCGGCAGGTCCTACCCCATGGACGAGACCTTTCTGACCCATTTCCCCACTTTACCTGTCCCTGCCTCGTTTAGATTAGGTACTTTGGGAGCAAGTCTTGCTGTGTCCATACATAGCTGAGCACAAGGAGGAACAGCCTCAGCTTTTTTTCATCAGTGCAGCACAAAGACTCTGTAATAACATCGACTCCTAAGAGTAAATCAGCAAGTGGATGATAGCAGCCATCCGTTATGACTGACTCAACTACATGGATTAATGCCAGTGGAATTAATAACAACAACAAACCCCCTGCTTTAAAAGCATCTATGGTTTAAACTCCTTCCTTTAAAAAACCAAAAACCAAAACCCAAAAAACCTGGGGCCACCCACTAAAAAGCAGAGACAGTTTGCATAAAATCAATGGCATTTCATGGGCTTCTGTGAACAATCTGCGGGACAGGTACGAATGCCTTACGAAGTCGGGGTGCTTTTTAATGTTCGATACAGTCACTGACAAATAGCAGCTGAAACACCTGTAGGCCAGATGTGCACAGCTGTACGTGCGCTGCTGCTGATCAATCTTCAGATTACATCACGCTCCAGATGCCTGACTTCAGAAACGCTTGGAAGGCAGAGCTGGAGCGAGCGAACAGCGAGCTTAGGCATTTCTTTCTTCCTGACGGCGAGGCCGTGCCTCCTCTGCACGCAACGCCGAGCCCTTTTTTTTTGTCACCTTGAGCTGCACAATGTAACCTCAAAGCAAATAGAGGGGAAACTCCAACCAGCCTTATGGGGAGAGACATTGGCATCCTATAGCCAGGGATAATGCCTCTGCATGAATAACGTGCTGGGGAGATGGACTACGTACTGTCCACTCTGTGTTTCTACCACCTGAAACCCAAAAAACCATCAACACCTTCCCTTGAATTGGTTTATTCTGGTGTTTCTCCACACTGCAACACATGGCACAGCTCCGCCGTCTCTCTACGGGCACACATGTGTGTGCATATGTAAAGGAACTGCTGTGAAAGTCAAACAATTTTAATTTTCAGTGGATTCATTCCCTGCTAGAAGTACGGCACTTGTGCCTATAACACTGGGAAGCAAAACTTTGCCTGCCATGAGAGAGACTTGGAGGTGACTGCTGAAAAAAGACCCTGTTTTTTTTGCATTGGAAGTGGGGAAGAAAGTTTTCCCTTTGCTGCATGAAGCTGTGTTTGCTCTTCAAAATTGGCAAACAGATGGTGGGTCAGACTCCCTGAATCTCGGGGGATTTAATCCTCAATTTTTACACTTATGGATCTTTACAGAGCACCACAAAAAGCCCCTAACGTGAAGAAGCAGTATTCCCCTGTTGCCTTGGCCAGCATGCTCAATGTCACCATGCCTGGGTTTTGGCAGAGCCAGGACTCGCATCCTGGGTGACGTTCCCAGATGTTTGCAGAGGAAAGCGTGCTATGCTGGCATCTCCCCCCTAGCATGAGGCAGCGTTTGAAGAATGTGCCCTCGCTCACCACATCCTGGTCCCCAAAGTCGGTGACCGCAACCGCTTGGCCCCATCCCGGCAGCGTTTCACAGGGCGGCAGGTGCAGGTTTTTGATAACCACCCAGGCTCTGAGTAATGGCGTTGATTCAGTCTATGTGTTACTAATCTCCCAGGACTTTCAGAGGGGATTGTACCAGGCCAGGTCTCCATCTGGGATTAATCAACACAGCTTCATTGAAGTCAAGGGGCCAAATTCTCACTTGGAATAAACCAGCTTAACTCCACTGCAGTCAATAAACCTACTCTGATCTTTTTTATGGCAAGAATAGTCCAACTCTTTAAAGTACGTGGGGTTACAGGGTGTTGCCCTCATGCAGAGGGAGTTACATTTTTATACGCCAAACAGTCCCGCCGGGGTAAGAAGTACTTGGCATCGAGTAAGGCACTCCGGCGTGTACCGGTGATGTTAACCACACCGTGCTTCAGAGAAAGCCACTGGCTGACACGCGGAGCTGGGGCGAGCACAGCTCGGGACAGGAGCCCCGCTGCACACCAGGGCAGCTGCATTCACCTTTTGGGCACCCTGTAAGTAACCGATGCTAACACCATGCCTGTGGGACGGGCTACAGTGACCTTGAATACCTGTGCTGGTAGACCACGGCTTGCTTTGCATTTGTTATCTGCTAGTGCCCAGACGCTCTTTCTCTCTGTCTTCGGTGGTCTGACAGCTCCATTAACATGGACGCAAGCCTGGCAAGAGCCGTCCTGGGTCCTGCATCTTTCCTGGGCCATTTCTTCCAGCCTTTGCTGCATGTACTGCACTGTACAGTCCTTCTCATGAACTTTACAGCTTTCGCCTTCCATGCAGATAGCATTGCCCATGCTTAAAACCAGCCCTCTGGATTTCAGCCTGAGTCCTTTCACGCAGTGGCTGCTCTTTAGTTTAATAAGCCCCTTCCTCCTCCACCTTGGTGTTTCTAAGCAGCCCTGTCACCCCCTCTCCTCTGCCCTATCTCCGTGCCAGCCTCTTCTCAAGGCTGACTCACTGCTGCCTGGGGCTGCCCCACACAGCTTTGCATCAGGGGACTTTTGCAGGACAAGTGGCAGGAGGTAAGGTTACTTGTATGGCTAGAAGGAGTTTTGGAGTCTGTAGGGGGGTTTTTTTGTGTTTGAATATGTTATGCTTCAGTACAGTCTTGTTTGCTTTGCTTCAAACCTCTTGGCTGGCTCAGATCCCACAAATGCTTGAAGGTCTGTGTTGTTTTTTGGCTGTGTTTGTGCACCTCGGGCTGTGGTGGCTACCAGAGGGGCTCCTAAATAAGGTAACAGCAAGGCTTTTTGGACAGAATATTACCATGGGCAATAACATGGCAGCTATAGGGAATAATGTGGCAGTGAATCTCCCTTGGGGCTGGTCATGGATGAAATATTTTATCTTTTTTTTTTTTTTTGGTTTCTGATGTCGCCATCCTTCTTTGGGAGCGTGGTCTCCTGAGGAGATAGCAGTAACCCGCTGGTCCCTGTCCGGGCACTGAGCAACCATGAATCACTCATTTTTTCCAAGACTCATAAGGATAGCATCATTGCTTATAACTTGGCTTGACGTTGGCCAGCTGCTTTACAGGCTTTCCTGAAATTGTTATGTGGGTGATGCCGGGCAAGCAAGTAACGGGAAGCAGGAGGGAGAGCGATCTTACTCACAACCTCTTTAGCAACACGTTTCCAGCCTGGATGGTGCTGTGAGGTCCCCAGGATGAGAGCTGCCCAACCCACTGCTCTGCTCCAGAAGCCTGCACTCTGATAAACTAATGTCCTGAGGGTTTTAATTTCCTCTGCAATGAGTAACTAATCATTTTTTTTTTTTTTTTTAATAAGCATCAGTGAGCTGGGAGCGGACACCAAAGGTGGTGTATTCTGCTTGCTGTCTACCAGCTTTCTATGTTGCTGTTTCATGTTTTTTTTCTATAAATTTTCTATGAATAAGCTATCCTGCAGACACTTCAGAGCTCTCATGTCAGTTTTTCACCACACTTCTGGAGTTTATGGCTTCACGAGAGGTAAAGCATAGAGTTGATTGCTCCCTTGCTGCTGTTTTTCAAAGGGGAACAAAAAGTCTCACTCCAGCAAGTTCAAACTCCTGGAGAAAGAAATGTGCAAAGATGAAATCTCTCTGCTAAAGGAGCAAAAAAGTCAGCGTGTCCTTAGCTTGCCTCCATTTAGTGAAGTATTTAATCACATGCCTAATGTCTAAATGTGTGCCGTTAGCCCTGCTGACTTCAATGTGGTTTAGCACATGCACTAAGGATGTGCAATGTGCTTTGCTGGATCAGAACAGGATAGCAAATGACTACCAAGAACTTGAAGGGTATGCAGCATGCACACAGAAGCCTAGAAAAAGCTCTGGAAAATTGGGTTACATGGTCTTTTCCAGTCTGTCATTCTGCAAAAGGCAGATGTACATTTTATTGACTGCAATTGTCAGGGTTTTTTGGATTTGGGTGATTAAATGAATGGGTTAAGTCAACATTTTCAACCAAATTGCTGTGTGGATGACTCAGCTCAACGCCAGCTGGCTGGGCTTGTTTAGGTTTGCCAGCTGCAAGCTGGACTTGTTTGAACCTTTGAGTCTGAACTCTGCTAGGTTCCCACTGAGCTAATAACCTACGTTACTGCGATGCCAATGCAATCTCCTTTCTGGGGGGAGGAAGAGGAGCTCTCTGCATCTGTTAAAAACAAAGACTTTGTGCTTTGACTTTGGCAATGCTGTTCCTCTCTGAATTTCGCAAGCTGTCGTAGGATGTGCAGACCTGTGCTAAGCGTGTGCTCCTGTCAGTCAGGGGCTTGCTCTGAAGCTGCTGCTGGTGGGCTTCTCATCTGACTGCTTGGGTCTGACTGGTGTTGAACAGCTTTTCTGCTCTAGACAACTGAGTTTTACATGTGGCTTACGTTTGCAGTACAGCAAAATGTTTTCTTAAGCTTCTTATTCCCCAGGTTAAAACTGCATGTGTATGTTTGTGAAGCATGAGGGAGGCTGGATGTTACATCTGGTAATTGCAGTGGAAGCTTTAAAGGCTCATTAAGAAATCAAATTGAGTGCAGGTAGGGTATGTGGAAGTACTGATCTATTTCTGCCCAGAGGAGTGTGCGTGCATGCTTCTACATGCAGTACACAGATCATCTCTGATACCGTGCTTAGACTTTAAGTATACTGCAGGTATGGAGGAGTATAGGATGCCTACTGACTTCATTCAAGCAATTTTCACTCCTCTGCTTTTTACCAGTTAAAGATGCTTTTGTTTTCTTTTGAAATTTCTGGTTGCAACTCTTATTCAGGCACAGATGTGTCTCATCATATCTAGATGTACGCTGCACACTTCCCCCACACGTGTATGCACCCATAATACAGCACTTGCCCCTATCAGTAAATATTGGCGTGCATGTATATACATACATGTAATACTGTAAAGTTGGTGTTCAGCTATTAGGGAGCACAACCATAGGGATACCACTGACAACCAAGGAGATTCTGGTTTTAGACGTTACACCTTGTGGAGAGAGCCTCCTCTTCTGCCTGATCCTCAGTTCTTAGCACATGAGATTAGCGGTATTTCTTACTACATCCTCACTTGAAAGGTAAATGGGTTTCTAAGGATCAGCAGTTCCTCGACTTAAAGGTTCCCTAAAAACAACACTTATTTAGATCAACATTAATAAATGAGTGAATGAAAAGAAGTTTTAGGAGATGGGCTCAGTTAGACTGGCTGGTTCTTGTGGCACATGCTTTTTCCTTGAAGGTGGAAGAAGTAAGAAATGCAAATGGAAAGGAACTCATAAGTTTCCCCTACCTGAATATGAGTGCTGCAGCTAGGAAGGATAAAGATCCTTACCCAGAGCAACGTGCCTGGCTGGGAGCTGGGCTCTGCAGCATGCCTGAAGCTGCAGCCCACTTGAACTGCAGCTGGAAACCTTCCAGCAATGCAACGTGCTTCTGTCCCTGCGGGACTGGCAGGAAATCTTTGGAATCAGCCCTCCCCAAATTAAAATAACTCATTTGCTTGTGCCATGCCTGCTGCCCAGGGAGGCAGAGCTCCCTCAGACTGGGGGAGCTGTTGGGCCGCGCTGGTGTCTTGGAAGCGCACGGATGCACCCTACAGGAAACTGAACCTGACATCCCACACGATTTGGCCGAATAAAGTGATCTCTGCCCTTTCCATACTTATTTATATTTTTAGTTGACTGCATAATCTGGCCCTCTAGAAAGTCCCTTCAGGAGGTCACACAGCTGAAATAATAGCTAATGAATTTTTAAGAATGATTTGGGAGTTATTAAAGACTTTCTTCTTCCTTTTCTTCCCTCCTCTCTTTGGCAAACACTCCTGGGTTATTCCACTGGAGTGCTTTCCCTTCCAGGGCAGGGCATGCTGCAAAAGCATCCTGATGCGTATGGAAGAAGGACCTACACGTCTCCAAGTGTTTGCAGGCTGCCTCCAAACTAGGTAAGGCTGGGATAAGAAAGCTAGCTGAAGTGTGCCATATCACAGCAGCTCCAGAGACTAAGGAGAGCTGTCGGCATTGCTTTTCCTTCCAGAGATGTCCCTATTCTGCTCCCATCACCTCACTTGGCTGTTTCATCTCTGGTTATGGAATGGTCTTAAATTCCATCCAAACTATTTCCATCTATGCTCCATTAATGAAAGGAGCTGAGTTTATTCCTTTCAGTGGAGCTGTGCCTGGTTACACAAGCTAGACTCTGACTGCAGAAATTAGTGGTTTGTATATGTTCTGGGGGAATCTGCTTCCCTTTTCCATGTCTGCAAAGATCTTCCCATGTGCATGGGCTGTGGATGAGATACTTAGCTTTTGGGGGCTTGCTGCCTGGCTAGGGGATCATGTCTGAGACCCAGCCAGGTCATCTTGCTGGCTGAGGGTTGCTCCTAGGCACAAAAGAGCCAAGGGAATGCCTGTGGGCTGCCTTTTCAGGAAAGGGAGCTATGGTCTAGTCCAGGGACCAGAAATCTCTGTGGAGATGGCCTGGGCCACTGCAGTAGCAGGACATGTAGGGCTGCTCTGAACCAGCTTGTGTCTTCTCCTGGACTTCAGCTGTATACTTCAAACCTCAAAATGTTGCTTTTTCCCTACCTATGTTGGTCTTGTATGTTGTGGATTAAAGTTTTTCCAAGAGATTCAAAGAGCAACTAAATGATAAAGACTCTCAGCCATGAGTGTAGGCTGGTATTCTCAAAAGGATCAAGGAAATTTAGTGCCCTTCAAAAAAAAATCTCAGCTCTGGAGGGGCCCTAAATCTCTTTGGCCTCACCTCTCAGCTCCAGTCTGTTATCAGACCCTCTCACTCCCCTAATAACAGATCAGAGGAAGGTAGTCTTGGCTGTTTGAAGGCCAAGTTCAGTGTGATGCTCTGGCGTGGGGAGCGAGTATGCACACACAGTGGAGGTGAAACAGTTTTATGCTTCACCTCAATGGTGTTGGACCATGTTAGTTCTTTCCTTTGATTGCCTCCAAAACAGCCTGGCTACCTGGTGGGCGGGGAGCTGCAAAACCATCAGGGTGAATTTTGAGCTACCTCAGCTTCAGTAGCAGATGAGATCTGGGGATCCCTGGCTGCAGGTGGGGAGCTGAGCATCTACTGCTCCGGTGGGAGAGCTGGTGGGGGCTTCAGCTCAATTTTGGGTTAAGGTTGGGACCAGGGTGGGAGAGAAGGTGGGGAAACCTTCAGTACCCTAGTCAGTACCCTACGGTACTACTAGTAGTAGTACTAGTAGTACCCTACAGTCAGTCTCTGGGAACGCCGTTTACATCTTTCCTCCTTCCCTGTTTTTTGTACTCCTGGAGGATGTACAGGTGTGAAAAGGGTGTTGCTGGCTCCTGGGAGTCTTTCTGCCTCCAGCCTATCTCTTTCTTGACCCTGACGCTCATGGCAGGTCTGGCTGCTCCCCCTTCATCCCACTCATCATTCCTGCAACATCCATGTGATGCAGTGCTCTGTTGTCTGCACAGCAAAACAGAGATCCCCCCCTGGGAACAGGCTCCTCACGTTAGCATGATGCCTGGTCAGTCTTAGCCTCCCTTTGAGATAATCCCAGCCCAAGCTGCTCATTCTGCCTGCGCCTCTTCCCTGGTCTCCAAGGCCCTTTACTTCCTCTGTTGGTCTCCTGGGCTCCTTCTCCTGGTCTGCTCCTCCTTCCCCCTCAACTCCCTTTGCTCCCTCTATGCTTTGCTCCATCATTTGCCTCTGCCAAGATGAGAGCACAGGAGATGATCCCAGCTCTTGGTTCAGCTTCCCCCAGCTTTGTGTTGTGCCTTCTTCCAGTTTTGGGCTCCTTGCTGTCTGTCAGGCTCAAGTCAATACCAGCAATGGACAGGGAGATGTACGTGAGCACATGTGCTCCCGGCAGCTCTCTAGTCTCACTGATCGCACTTCTTAAGGCTCCTCCTCACACAAAGCTTCAAAAGCAACACGACGTTCTCCTTCCATGTAATCAGTGTGGGTTTGTCCTGCCTTGGAGGAAGCGGATGCTTAAATCCCCTCTACTTCCCAGGGCCTCCCTCCCGCCACCAGGCATCATCTGTTGTAGTTACACTGCAAAAAGGGGCATCTTCCCCAAGATCCCACCCTACTGCTCAGGAGGGGCTGCAGCGCGGAGGAGAATCCCGCAGTTTCATGTCTAGCAAGCAAATGCCAGTGTGTTAGGATCTACAGCAAAGGGGGAAAAGAGGTGAAAGTACAGAAACACATATTTGAAAGTATCTATACTTTGGGAATGCTGCTGGCTCAATAGCATCTGTAATGCAAAAATCTTGATGTTTTCTGCTTTCCTTCCTGCACCAGAAACCTCATGTTGCCGTGTCTAGCTTTAGCTCTACTTTATTGGTATTTTCTTGAAGCTCCATGTAACTTTAAAAATGTTAACAGAGCGTGTCATGTCTTATTTAATCAATTAATGTAGTATTTTTAATAGGCTATGGTTTTAGTCTTCGGACTTTAGGTGGAAAAGCTTGAACACATGATCTTTGAAGAGTTCAAAACTAGCAAAAAGAACTTGAAGTATGGTCTCTGAAATCCTGTCTCAGTTCACATCTGATGTGGGGGGCTGGCAACTGCCTGGGGGAGCCAGGGGCACAGGTTGTTCAAAGCTGCAGACACACAAGACGACTTTCGCAGCAAGGTGGAGAGAAATGCTCCAGGTATCAGCATGATTTTTGACAAAGAAATTCAGTCTTGCATTCAACAGCAGTTATCACTGTTGGACAAAAGGAGGGGGGGAAGGCTGCATTCCTGATCTAGGAAGTCAGGGGAGAAAATTAGTCCAAGAGGTGTTTAGGTCTGCATTATTATCCAGCAACACCATGCAGGCAGTTCTGTCTCTGCCCTGAGTTTTGCATCTGTGTGCTGATCATAATGATGATTTTTTTTTAATGCTCCCCTCTCCACTAAATCTCTGGTGGTTTCTGAACCACAGTGCTGCTGATTTAAAGCATGCTTAAATATTTAAGAAAAGTCTGATTTATGCTGTAAATGCTTGCTCATCAGCTTTCCTTTTAATCATTGCAACTGTTGGGACTCTAAAGCCCCCTTGGCTCCCCTGGTCACTTTACACGGCTTTTTAGCGATTCTGCTTTAACTGGAGACCTCGGGATGGCTCTGGCCCAAGTGAACTCCTCAAGATCCTTGTGCGGTATTCTCCTGGTGGTACCCTGAGATCAGCAGATGCTGGCCTTTCTCTCAACTCCCACTCAGTGCCTCAAATCCCAGGGAAAGCTCTCCTTCCGCTGCTACACCCTGTGCTTTGAAGACAAAAATGATTCAACAAGATCTTGGGGGTTTGGATGGTTCAGCTGCCGTCAAAATTTTGCAGAGGTTTCCAAAGCTGAGATAAGGACACGTTCATGCACAGCCTGCTCTGTGTCTTCAGTGCCAGCCCTCTGCAGAGCTTCCTCAACACCTGATGCATGCATACCTTGCCTGCATAGTGAGACTTGCCTTGCCTGCAGTAAAGCTAATTCTCTCGTGAATGCTCCTGTCTACCTGTATGTAATGCCTGTTTGCAATTATGCACTGAGCTCTTCCTGCGTTACACAGCTGAGATGTCCTTTGCCTTCAGCCTGGTGCTTCTAGCCCTCAAAAAGCAGCAACTGAACAGCCTGTGGGAAAATAAATTGGGACTATAATGGATATGTCAAGTCCATGCAACTCCAAGGAGGGCCTGGATGCAAACAGCTCTCCCACACAAAGTGGGTGCTGGTGTCTGTTGAGCAAGACTCTTACCATTGACCTCAGCATGAGCAGGGTTTGGGTTGTATTTTCTTTTTTCATTGTTCTGTGGCTGTGCAGCCTCCCTCCACTTGTTTGGAAAGTTGCTGCTTGCGTTGTGCTGCCTGGAGCAGTTCCCGGAGAGCAGCACAGCCTGCACTGTACGCTCTCTTTGTTATCTGCTCCGCTAATGCATGCGCCTACCTCTTTGCCTTTCATGTCTGCTCTTTTTTCTTTTTCCCCCTCTTCTTTAGATCACTTGTTTTGGGTTACTTTTTTCTTGGTACTAATTCCACTGCAGGGTTTTCCAGATTTGTTGCTTTTCTGACTCTGGAGGGATGTTTTGTTGTCATTTATTTGGTTTGCTGGCCAGAATACAAAAGGTTAAACAGTTTGGAGAATTTTATTCTGTATTTACTGCCGAGGTAGGTTTCTAAATCAACAGTAGGTTGTGTATTGGAGTGACTCACAGAGCTGCTTAACCTTTTTCCTTCCGTTTTGTCTCTCTCCAAATCTGAAGCGCACATCTGCAATTTAGATCGCTGAAATGAGAAGCTGTGAAATGCATATAAATTGCTGTAGATAGGCTGCTCAGCCTGGCCCCGGTGCAGAGCTGGTTTCCATTTGGCAGCAGTCAGATCCCACTGGGATGCAAAAAGCACCTAAAAATACAGGGTACCAAGAGGATGTTCTGTGCTGTGTGGGGACAACCAGCAAGGAGGATGGGCTGGCTGGGAGGCACGGGGCTTGGCAGGGAAAAACCAGTCTGGCTGCATGTGGATCCCTTCTCTATTTGCACTGTTTGTAGGAAGGTCTTGTCTCACGGGGAGGTTACAAGGTGGGCAGGCAACAGGCACTCAAAGGAAAAGTATTAGCATTTGCTTTTCAGAGGGGAAACTGAGGCACTATCCATAAACCAAAATTGTACGGGCAAGCTGGGTCTGACCCAGGAGTAGGTTCAGCCCAGCTCCTTCATTTAGGGCACAGAGTGTCCCCAGGATGGGCTATGGGTGCAAGGAGAGCAAAGCCTGCTGGCCCCATTGCATCAAATAGCACGCAGTAACGAAGGAAAAGAGCCGCTGTCCATACCAGTAGCTCAGAGGCTCTGATACAAAGGACTGCCCCAACAAGGGCCCTCAGCTAGCTGGCCAGAGCAGAGCCAGCCCCAACATCCCATGGCACTTGGGGCACAGGCGTGCACAGCCCCAGCCAAAAGCAGCAGTGCAAAACGGGCCGGCGATGACCAGAGCAGATGGAAGCAAGTGTGGGGGCTCCTTCATCAACCACCACCTCTGCAGAGGCTCCCAATTTGCTGTCCTGCAAAACATCGCATTTCCTAGCAGCCAAGCGTATGGTTACAGACCCCCCCTTTTTCCCTAGCAGCAAAGCAGGGGTGAGACATCTCCACTCCCAAGCTGCAACCAAAGACCCGCATTTCTTCTGTTCAGCAGCTCTTGGTGATTGTCTTCTAAGAAATTTATAGAACAGCCATATTTGGGGTTTTGTCCCTTTCATCTCCCTAACCCAATATCTTGATTGTGGTCCTGAAAGCTCTCCTGTGCTCTTTTCAGGTGTCAGCTTAAAATGCAGCTTTTGGGCAGGGGCTGCTGGGCAGACTGGCCCTGCTGGGACACAGCTGGGACTGGCCCTGTGCTGAAGTGCTGCAGTGCATAGAGCCCTGGGGGTACAGCAGCTCAGCGGGGCTCAGCTTCTTAGTGTGCATCCCAATCTTCACATTTCAAAGGAGTTCAGTCCCTCAGGGAAGGGTAGATGCTTTCTGGCAGAGCTGTGGGTACCGGCAGCTGGGAGTGATGCTCGTCACGTCCTGTGCCTGCACTGTGTTTGCTGAGCTGCTGGTAAGAATGGGCTGCATCCTGGCAGGGGTTTGTCACACCAGTACAGCCTGATCCATTTAGTTGCTATTGCATATTACAAGTTGTGATGTCAAAAAATATTGCTTATTCAGGGTGCAACCTGCTGCTCCTGGCTGTTGGCCCACAATATTTTCTGCAGTCACGTACAGGGTACCTGCAGCCACCGTGCTGCAGGGTGGCATGCCGTGGTTGCAGGATTAGGGCCTCCCTGCAAGGAGGCTTGGGAGGCTCGAGACAAGTTTTTCTTGTGCTTAGACCACAAATTACCTTGCTCTTGAAGCCTGCCAATTCTATGAGGTTTTCACTAATGAAAGGACTGCACTGCACGACACGCTTGGAGTAATCTTAAAATTTTGGTTGTTTATTGAAGTGGCTGTTGATAAAGGAATGGAGTAAACCTGTACTTGTTTTGTTTGGAGCTAATCTAAAACGGCCTATTAAGATGAGGACGTTACAGCTTTAATCATATATGTAGAAAAATACACACAGAAAGTAATGAGATTAAAAAAAAAAACAGTTTTTTCTATATAGAAAGACTATGTTGACAACTGCCTAAGCATCAGCCAGTCAATGTGCATGAAGAAGGTTATTTCCAAGAATCTGAGCTACAACACTTGCAGTGTAGCTTGTCTGGACCTGCTGCACAGTGTCGGTGAATACAAGGCAAGGCAAAATGTTTCACCTTGAATGATGTGGCTGGCAAAGCAGCAGGCTGCTGTGACTGCAGCGTGGTGGAAGTGCCTCTGGTGCCGTTTGGTGTTCTGACCCTGAACTGAATAACCTGGGAGACTGTTGTCCTGATGGGATGCTGTGGGATGTGCTCAGTGCAAAATTCAGCTCCTCCTTGCTTTGTGCAGTGAGGCAGCTCCTGGCTGCTCCCAGATATGCTGCGTGCTCCCTGTTTGACATACATGAGATGTGCCCCTTGGATGCAACCTCAAACCCACCTTCCTCTTTAATATAGTGTATCCTGCCCTCTAGTGCCAGCAGATGCTGAGTCAGCAAGAGCCCAGGAGCAAGCTGTGCTGTGCTCCTGTGACTTTCCACCTTTTTCATCAAACAGATCTCGCTGAGCCTGGGAAACTGCTAATTATGGGGCTGCTAGGATAGGGAGAGCTGCTAAATATGTTTGTGCATCATTGGGATGTTTGTCCCCAGTTTGGGGACTGGGTACCTCAGCACGGCTTTGGAGCAAGCACAGCTCCTTGGAAGTACCTTTTGGACATGTTTTCAAGGAAAATGAGCTTTATAATGGAAACGTGGCAGGCTACGTGAAAGAAGGCTTTGGAGGTCAGAAGGTTGTTTCACTGATGAGCTTAAAAATAAATCTTGAAGCCTGGGGAGTGCTTGGCTGTCATGCAGGGAACAGATAGAGCAGGGATAACACCTGGAAACAGGTCTCTTGCTTTTCTCCTAAATAAAAGGAAGAATAATTTTCTGTTTAAAAAGAAATCTGAGAGCCTTTTGTTTTGTTACCCGCTCTGCTGGGAGGGGAGCGGAGGTTTCCCCCAGCCGTCGCCTGGGACTCGCAGGAATGCTCCCAGTGGGTATCTGCTGCGAGCCAGGCACAGCCCATCAGTGCTCCTCAAAGCTCCTCCATGCTCATCACATCTCCCTCCCTCCTTCTGACGTATTCCTTCCCTTCTGCTATTTTTAAGACTCCACCAGGCAAAAGCTGCAAGATTTGTAGTGCAAGGACACAGGCTGGGGTGGGTTGGCCCCGGCTGCAGAGCTGTGCGTGCCTCCAGCCGGGTGGGATCGGACCCGCCGGGGCTTTTGCACAATTTCCTGGGTTATTTCAAGCTGTTGGGAAGGTCCGGCCACAGGAGTGCTGCCCAGGCCATGAATGGGAGGGGCAGGCGGCCTTTTTGTACGCAAGCGAGGCTGCAGAAAACGGAAAAACAGTTTTGTATAAACTACTCTCCTCTTCCCCTGTCCCCTCGTCTTGGATCACAAATGCTGGAGACTGGGGAAAGCGGAAAAAAAACCCAGCACAAAACACAAACCCTGAGAGGTCACCCATAGTTTTCCTCTGATGCACGGCGGAGTGCGAGTGCTGGCGTAGCTGTTAGGGTGGGTTTGTTTCTTTAAGGTGTCTCCCAGAGGGATGATCAGCAAAATGCAATGTGGCAGCTATGGTAACTCCTCTTGGCTTTCAGCACAGCCCTCGCTGATCACACAACTTGCTAGTGAAGAAGGTACAGCTGTCCAGGCCTTGGCAAGGATCCCCACCCTCTGCTTGCTGCCAAATGCTGTTTTTCTTTTTTTTTTAAATTTCTTAGTTTCCTAAAGAAATGAAAAAGGGAACAGCCTCATCTGCCTCTCAGCCCCATCTGATGCCTCCTGGACCTGCTGGGGTAAAGCCTGGTGTTGCTACATCCCTATGTGGTGCTGGGATGTTGGCAGCTAGGAAGGTGGAGAGCCCAAATTTGAGGGCTTCTGTCCTGCTGCGATATGCTGGGGCTGGGGGGGACACCGGGGTTAAAGGCTGGGGTCCCAGAAGTGCCTGCAAAGGGCTGAGCACTTGGGCTGGAGCTGTGTTCAGGGCTGGTTTGTCTTTCCTGGTGCGGGCATCCCCACGCCACGGCCAGCTCACAGGCACACCTGCAAGAAGTGAACCAGCTGGAAGTGGCGAGCTTGCCGGGGGGCAAAAGCCCTGCTGTGTGTTGGCACCACTGGACCAACTTCAGAGTCACTTCCCTGACTGTGCCACGGCTGCAGAACTGCAGGTGCCTCACCATCCGTGTTCGCACTTATGAAGCACAACGGAGCAACTCAAAACTCACCCATGCCCCACATAGTCCCAGCAAGCAAATCCCCTGCAAAGCTTTAGGCATTGAGTCCTGGCCTGGGCTCCCTGCAAGAGGTCCGGGAAGCTTTCCTCTCCTCCTCTCCCTCTTTGCATGCACCATGGCAGTGTTGGCCCTTGCCTCCCAAAGCACATTTGGGCTATGCTGGCCTTGTCCCATGAAAAAGGACTGTGCCCAGCTCCAGGGCATGATCGACACCACCCTGTCCCCAGGAGCCTGCCCCGTGCTTGCTGCCCACAGTGCTGCAGGACCGCTGTGTGGTCCCTAGGGCTCGTGGGCACCAGGGGCTCCTGCCAGCCCCAAGGGACAAGTCCATTGTGCCAACAGCAGAGGCAAACACCCTTTGCATGGGGAGGGTGCAGTTTGGAGGACCTCTTTAAGATGCAATGTTAAGACGGGCTTGTACTGGGGTTGCCCAGCATAGGGTGCTGCAGCTTGCACGGACGACCTGTGTATTTGCATGCAATGGGCATGCTTGCACGGAATTGCTCCCCTGGGGTTCTCCAGGCATCTTTGTCAGGCTGGGTCTGCTGGTGTGGCATGTCAGAAGCGACTGAAAAGCCGCTCCTTTTGAAATATTTTGGCTGCATGTGCAATTTTAAGGATGTGCCTGAAATAAAGAAGAGCCGAAGGGCAGACTGATCAGTGCAGTGGATGAGTAATTCAAGGGGGGGGCCTATGGATTTCCTATCTAGAAAGAGGGTTTGTGTTTTAAACTAATGCAAATGTTGCTAGAGCTGTGTGAGAACTCATGTAGTGGCGTTTAAATGAAAGATTAAGAAAGAAAGGCACTGGGGAACAAAAATAACTCGCAACCAATTTGCACGGCTGGTGAAATTATGGCATTAGGAAATAGCGCCGAATGTGCTATAAACAGGAGGTTTATTTTCTGTAAGAGCAGGGATGAGTAGGCAGATCTAAAATGTACTTGGGACTTGTATGCATACCTGCTCAGGCGTTACGTGGTACTTACAAAAACCTTTCTGATTGCAGCAGAAAATGGGCCAGTAATGATGTATTTGAGAACAATAAACCAGTATCAAAAAAGGGAAATACGTTTGAAGACTTTTGCTTTTTAAGCCAGGTATTTCTTTCATTCTGACAATTCACAGCTAAGGAATAGCTACAATTTTCAAAGCCATGTCTGTTTCCCTTCGGCTCCTCAACCACTTTAAAATATTTACCTTTTGCCACCCATTGAGAGTGAAAGTATTGCCTGATTTGCAAAATAACAGCGCTTACAAGTAAAATTTTCAGATTAACTCAGTCCTATTGAAAACCGGCGTGTTTCGAGCTCCCAATTCACAGCTGAAAATGCTACCCTGTATCCCCAGCCCTCTGGGCACATGGCATTTGTTGGCTAGGAGTACCTGTAATTATATTTTGGGGTGACGGGGTCTTTTTATGGCACTCTCCACCGCTAATTTCCCTGGCATGAACATGTAAAGCAGCGGTGAGTTACTCCTTCGCACTCATTAAGTAAGTTATCGCAAGGAATATTGATCGCTAGGTTGTGTGTTTTCAACATTTCTGAGGGAGTCACTGGAAAGGGATGCCCTGATCTCCCTTGCTCTTGGGGCACAAACTGCGGCTTGAACAGTTCAAAGCCCGGTGCTCTGAACCACCTCTCTGCATCAAACCCCACGTGCAAGCTCACCACTTCTCTACGGGGAAGGGGGTGAGAAAGCAGACGCTCAGCTGTGCTCCAGCTCCCCTCCAACAGCAAACATTTCAGACCCATACGGTATAAAAGAGAGATTATTTAGTGCTGGTAATAACAGGAATCTATTAAACAGCCCTTCTCGTGGCAAAGGATGAAAAACCTCTTGCAAAATAACTGGTTGTTCAGTGCATAAAACCCCACCGAGCTGGAAGGGAGCGTTGAACGCGGAGATTGCAGGGTCGTGCTTGCAATTAGAGGCAGCGAAAAGGACTTGGTGATATTAGAAATTTCCTGAGCTCATCAGGCAAAATAATAAATGTCTTTAACAGATGCAGAATAGCCATCTTATCTGATGTGTAAAAATACACATTAATAAGTTGCATGCATAGTTTTTTTTAAAGACAATATTATCTCATCTGGCCTGCTTTTATCATGTAGTTTTATGCCCAGTGTCTTACTGGGAAGTTTCCACGGTGGTGATTCCCTGGTACTCCCAGAGGCACTGCCATAGCCAAAAACTCTCTGGTTCCATGCGGATGCTCTTGCATGGGCTCAATTCCTGCCACCCGCCCCACGGCACCCACAAATATCTGGTGTGCCACAGCCCACTGGGCAAGCTTGCCTGTGTGTTTGGGAGGAAGAAAGCTCACAAGAGCTGGCAAAAGGTGCCTGTGGGATGCAATTTGGTGTGTACGTGGCATGGAGGTGGTGCTGGGCATCCTGGCGGGAAGCATGCAAGAGGGACAAGGAGACAGGTGCTCAGTTTCGACACACCGAAAAGCTATATTTTCCCCATCCTAACTCCTTTGATTAACAGTTTGATTGTGCCCCAGATGCTGTTCCCCTGGGAGCCCTGCTGTGCCTGTAGCTGTGCTGGTACGAGGGCATATCGCTCACATCCAGCAGTGTGCTCCTGGGGAGGACAACCCCCCGCTCTGCCCCCACGCTCGGGGTGGGTGGCATTGCTGAGCACCCACAGATGCTGGGGCTCCTCCTGGGCCGTGCCGCGTGTGCAACTCAGCCTGCAGCACCGTTTTCCACCAGGGTCTTTGCTCTGACTGCCCAAGTAGGAGCTTAGAGCATTTTTCTTAAATGAGCAGCGCTTATATAAGTGCTATTATATATATGTCACCCTCGGCAGAGGTGCACAGCAGGTACAGTGAGATGGGGCTGTATAGATGTCGAAAGGAAAGCGGTGAAAGGCTTTCGTTGCTGGTCCTCTGCCTTTCACCGCTTTCCTTTCGATAATGAAATGCCGTTTCATTGCTTCTCTGCCCTGAGCGCATTCAGGGTGGGTTTTTTATGCTGCAGGGTAAGCACGCTCCCAACAGCATCTGAGAGGTGCTGGCACAGGGGTATTGGGGTGCTGCGGTGCTCCCCAGGCGTGCTTTCTGCAGAGGGATTAAAGTCCTTTCTTGTTCTTAACTATAGATAAACCGCCCTGTTACCGATGGCAAATTGTCTGCTGGGAAGCATACGCCTGTTTGCCTCTCTCCTGAGCCTGCCCTTCTTTTTTGTTGGCTTTTTTTTTCCCCGACATCCCCATAATTTTCTGAGCTTCTCCTCCCAGCCAGGAATTTCTTCTAACGAGCCATATTACACAGCGAGATTTCATCATGGCACGCATGAAACATGCCATAAGGGTCAGTCTTAAATGTGCGTGTTTGTGGCTGCGCAAGATCCCTCTGGAAGATTAATTTTATTAAGGAGCTGCTTGTTGGGGACACTGGATGTGGATGCGTGGGGGAATCCCCCAGCCACGTAAAATGCTGGGTTTTGTGCAAAAGCCTCTCCCTTGCTCCATCCCACCCTACCAAATTTTCCAAGCTGGATCAGCTGATTTTTTTTTTAACAGGAGCCACAGTACAGCCGTGATCCCCCTGTATCTCTCTTAGCTGAGCAATTAGGTTTATTTACATTTAAGCACAAACATATGATTTTTAAAGGAGGCCCGAACAGCTTAAACCGAAGGCATAATCACATAAATTACTGCATGAGGATTTTTGGTGGCTAAATTAATCTGAAACCTAATTCATACATTAAAGTGTGCGTTTGGCAGGCCTAGTATCTCTTAAGGAAATGGTAAAGCTTCTTCTTGGGGGTGTCAGTTAACAAGGCAAAACTATCTTATTAGGAATTCAATTAAAGCTAGTACAGGCTTACTGGACCTCTTCCAGTAAATATATATCAAGCTGATCCAGTAGACATCTCTCTTCCCCCCCCCCTCTTCCTTTTTCTGTTTTCCAAGCTATGGTTAAAAGATGGAAAGAAGATGGGAGGAAGAGGAGGGACTATAGCTCACTTCCAGCTCACTGTACAGTGCAGGGCACGAGGGTTATTTTCTTTTTGATGTCTGATCACTTTTGCAAGCTGCGAGAGACTGGGTCTGCCTAACTCCCATCTCTTGCCGAAACTCAGAAGCCAAATGAAATTCCGAATCAGGTGAAGGCTCGCAAACGAAGCCCCTGGGGGAGACCCCAGCCCGGGGGAGGCGTGGGCAGCCCTGCCTGCGGGCAGGACGAACGCCTGTGCACTGACAAACACCCACTGGCTGCTGGCTGGGAAAGCGTCTGGGCCGCCTTTCCTGGGCTCGCTCCGGAGGATTAGAGCAAAATGCCCTTTCCACCCAAAAGGCTCAGACCCCGGGGAGGACCGTCCGGAGAGATCAGGGATCTAACGGCCTCTTTGAAACCCTCTGTTAGCAATAGGGCTTAAGAGTTGCGGTTGCTTATTTAACATTTTTACGGGAGTGGTACCAAAACCCTCCCTTGTTCTGTTTGCACCTTCCTCCAGCAAGGTCCTCCTGTCTCCAGGTTCCTGATGCTGCTTCCCATGATGTGACGGCTCATTTTTGGAGGAGAAAGGCTGATTTTTATTTTTTTTCCCTTCCCAAGGGAAAGCCCTCCTTACTGCTAAACACCAAAAGCCTCGGACTCTAAGGGTGACAGACCGTGGAAAAAGTTCAAAGGGAGATCCTCTATTTTACCAGTCAACCCCCCCAAAAGAAAGCCCTGGTTTAATGCAGGAGGAGAAGCACATCCCGAAGAGCTACCAGAGCCCCGATCCCCACCTTACGCGCCCGTCCACATGCACGCAGAGAAAATATAAGCACCAGCAGTGCCAGGGGGGTTGAGCAGAGCCTAACAAAGAGCCCAGCTGAGGGGGTGCTTGCTGGAGAAGAGCCTCTTCGCTGCTTAACTGGCCCCCTTGCCGGGAGAAGGACACGGGCATTGCAAAAGCTGGCCCCTATGGCACAGTTGCTGTGCCCCGGCATGGGCTGGGTGGACTGGCTGCTGTCGGCCAGGTCTGGCGTGGAAGTGGTTAAAGAGACGGGTATGAGGGCTGCCTTGCTTTGATTTATTGGCTGGCTGTGTTAATTTGTTATTTGTGTATGATTAGTTGTTGTTGCTGAGTGGTCATCTTCTACAACTACAAATCTAATTAAATGCTGGGGTGTCTGGAGGTTTTTTTTTTTTCCCCCTGGCAAATATTTCTACTGTTTTAATTATTGAGAACTAATCATTAATTAGCACGAGGCTGCTAGTATCCAGCTGGAGGACTTCTTGGTTTTCCTCACTTCCAAATTTGCCTAAAGAAGTAAATCATAAGCGATGGTGTATAGCACTCTCCAAGTCACTTAGAGCAACCCACTGAGATGTCTGATGGGATCGTCAGCTAGGAAGGAGCAGCAAGGTTGCCTGGAGCCAGCTGAGGATCTGGCCCAGCACATTTTTCATGGCACAGCACTTTATTTTAATCAGCTTTTTTCCCCTTCCTAATCTTCTGCGAAGCCCGGAGGGGGGGAAGCTACCCGAAATGTGTGCTTTCCCCGACCAGCAGCTGTAATTCCCTGATTACATGTTGAGCTCACTTTGTGCTCGGGGTTGTGGTGGCGTTCCCTTACATGTTCATGGCCTCATCAAACTATTCCTACAGCTCTACAGCAAGACATAAATTCTGGAGATTTCAGGCTTGGAGATTTCAAAGTCGTGCTGAACCACATGGAAATGATTCTCAGAGCTACAGCTATAAAAATAATTATATTGCTAGGGGGAAAGAGTGACAAGAAATGTCCCCAAAAGAGATTTCAGCAGTGGTTACAGGATCTGTCCTGGCTCTGTGAGAGGCTGCTGTGATCTCCAAGGCTAATTTATCACCACTACCTATAACTCTATGAAATATGCCCCAAAAAGCACTGAAGGTAGGAATGTGAAGAGAGGTTGCAAAGGAGAAGCGTTGTAATCTTCCCCTTTGTTTTAGTGAGGATGTTTCATATGCTCTTAAAATTAGAGCTACTCTGCACAGATGACCGGTGTGAGGATGACTAATTTGGAGACAAATTAGGTCTACTTAGCTAAAATGTATGTGTTGACTGTTCCCTTAATGACCCTTCAATGCACATCTCTCCCGACAGCACTTTTACCACAGCCCTGGCTCCGGTGGATTAAGTAATAACATGCTTTTGCTGCTCTTCTAAGTGGTCCTTCGGTTTTGATCCAACATTTTCCCTCCACCATGCGTGTCTCTCACTCTTTATGATCAGTAATTAGTTTATATGCATCTAGCCCACGGCAGATTTGTCTTTTGCATGTCTCCTTCTCCGGAGCATTTTCCTTGCACCCTCTCTTTCAAAGGTCTCTGAGCCCGAGCGTTTTCTGGCTGACTGCAACGTATTTGGTGTCCGCTGTGTAACAGATTTATTCTTTCCCAAGAAAAGACACGAACGTAAACAGAAGATCCAAAATGCATTTTGCTGGGCTTTTAAGTGCACTAAGATGAAAACCCCCCGCTACAAGCCTATTAATGTAAATACCAAACTTTACAATCCTTCCTGTCAAGGAAACATATTTACATTTTTCTAAGGATGCGTATAAAAAAATAGGGCTTTTGGGACAAAAAGGGCTTAGTTCCAGTGTCACAACACCCCCAGTTAACTGTACTGCTCTCATAAACCATAGAATTAGGTTGTTCCCAGGGCCAGCAGAGATAACATCTGTTTGCTTCTTTAAGGACAAAATGAAATAGGATGCTAGCATTTTATACTGGAAACAGCCCTGGAAGCCTGAAGGGGCAATGGTAAGAGGGCTACATATCACATGCATGTTGCATGCGCCTTCCCCAGCACAAAAAAGATGGGAAAGGTGTTATTAGTGCTAGCACCAGCCCAGGGCAGGCAAAGGGCTCATCCCAAGCCCTGCTGCGGCGAGTGGGAAGAAGGGGGTCGCTGGCAGACTGGTCGTACTGGGATGAGGGCTGGGGCTACATCATCCTTTACACTTTGATGCTCCTGACATCCCAGTTGGACAGTATTTTTCCCACTAAATGGAATAACAGGAAACATATTTCCTTTTCTCCTGCATTTTTTGCAGTTTAGAGCATCGTGAACGTGTTGAAGGAAAAAGAAGGAAAGGTGTTGGAGCAAAAGAAGGAACATGTTGAAGGAAAAGGTGGCTGCAAGGGAAGGGGCACAGGTGCTGGCAATGAGGATGGGGAGATTTGAGGGAGGAAGGCCCAGCTTCGCATGTCTGTTGAAACACCCTGTTGTACTAATTGAAGTGCAAAGCTGCGCCTGCTTCTCTTGAAACTACTGGAGTAAGTTGTCTGTAACTACGCGAAGCAGAACAGGAAAACTTCTCGTGGCCAGAGGAGCGAGCAGCAGTGACCTGGCATTTTCAAAGGCCAGGTGGCATTTTACCAGTTCCCAAGGCTCTGATTTTCTAATCAAAAAGCTCCTCCGATTTTTTTGCAGCCAAAGGGGAACAACCATTCCTCCAAGGAAAAAAATTTTCCTTGCCTATCTCTCCCTAAAAGCCAGGGAAAAGGGAGGATGGCTGCGGCAATCCAGCCCAAATGAACTCACCCCTTCGTGCTCACCCAGCATTTGCAGTGCTCGCTATTCCCTAGGAAAGGCAAGAGCAGATCCCAAATTCAGATAGCTATTTCTTAAGGGGTTTTTTTGCCATCGAGACTGCACAGGCTTCTCCCCTGTTAAGCATAAAAACTCCTCTGGCCGGGACAGACCCATGCAGAAGTCCGTGACACACCACCCAGCTAAGTTTGCCCATTTTAGAGGGTTTCTTGAGGACCTTGTTGTATTTTCTTTTTTTGCTGGCAGACGTAATTTTTGTCACCATAAACGATAGAATTTGACACCGCACCAGGCCATTTGTCAACAACGTTTTCAACAGTTCAACCGCACGCATGTGCATGCACACACAGGCACGAAAAGGAGAGGCAAGGGGAGAAAGTCCGGGGGCTCAGGGAAAGGCAACCTTCCTCTATAGGGGACACGAACGCAGAGCAAAAAGCCACCTCTAACCACCAGGCTGGAAGTCAGGTTATGGCAAAGATGCCAAATACCGATTCACTCCAAAGCACACCAAAAACGCATCGGGGTTTGGCTCTACGTCATGGTTTTTCGTGCAGTCCGAAATGTTGCTCGTAATTTCTTTTAGGTAGGGACAATCTGAGCATCTACATATAAAACGCACCTCATTGGAGCAATGCTAATAATAATTCAACTGACAGTGATTTTTAGACGTGGTTAAAAAAAGCAGGTTTTCCTGCTAAAGTACTGTGTGATAGAGAGAAATGGTTGTATATTAGATAACAGTTTTTAAAACATCATTGGCTAATGGCAGCACATATTTTGGGAAACAACAGAATAAATGCATTGTTCCATCCCAGCACTTTACTATTCAGCCAATCTAAACTGCTGAAGAAGTATGTGTTCGGGACATTTTACATCTGTTTTTGACAAGAAGCCTGGGTTTTTGCATGTGGGTTTTTTTAATCTATTTGCTGCAGCTTTTTTAGCCAGATTAGCATGGGAAAAGGCACTCCGTTTTATAAACGGAGGGTTTATCCTTTTATAAAGCGACTCGACTTTGGCTTTTTGCAGTTGAAATTAGGGCACAGCATGCAAAAAATAGCAATGCCAGCAATAGCCATAAAACCCACGACAGCAGCGTTACCTATTTAAACAAAACTAAACAACAGACAGCTTGTGCAATGGGTAGAGTAACCAATTTTTGAACAGTCTAACACTTTGGGGGCTCCCTAGAAGAGCGCGTGGAAACCCTAATTGCAGCACCAAAATGCAAACCATTTCAGGACGCGAGTAAAACTTTTACTTGAAGTGGTTTCTAAAATGGTTTTAAGTCTGCATTTTACACCACTAGTAAGCCCTGGTTGAACACTTTTTGGCTTTTTTCAAACAAAGTACTGTAGTTGCATCAAGGGCTTTTTTAAACGAACCATTTATTGCTGCTAAAACAAAGATGGATTTGCCTCTTTAAAAAAGCCTGGCCAATGGGCTGGGATAAACTTTCTTTTTGTCTTTAAGGAGCTGCTTCTCCACAGGATGAAATTATTTCATTTTACATCAAGAGCGACGTTACAAGAGGGGGACAAATTTCCCTTTTGAATGTTTGCTGGGCGAAATGGGTTTGCGGGCTCTGCTTTATGTACTGAGCCCCAGAGAGCAACCGGCTGTATGCAAACTCCGGCTGACACAACACAGAGCTGCTCTGCTTAATTAGCCTGAGATGAGGGTGTTATTAAGGGCCTTTTTTTCCCTCCTTTCTTACTGTTTATTCCTCCCTCCCCGAATATTACAAAGGCAACTTAAGAGGAAGTGGGTTTCTGCTAATGGAAAACGAAGAGGAAGGGTTTAGTGATGAGAGTAAATAAGAAACTACATCTAACACCAGCCTTTGCTTTACCGGCACTTTGGGGAAGGGAAACCAAAAAAATACAAAAATTTGGCAAAGTTTCTTCTATCTTTGTTTGCTTTTTATTGTGTAAGGGTGAAGGGGCACAGCCCGGGGTTGCAGCCGACATCTGCTGCTTGTTTCTTTTAAGAGAAACGCAACCTGGGACGAACTCGTCGCCGAACCCCACTTGGGTCCTGCGGACCCCCTGGTCCCCCCGAGCTGGGAGAGGATGTGGCCGCCCCGGGACTGCTGGCTCGGCACCGGGTTTTTTGGGCGCAGGCACCCGTGGAGTGGGGCGGCAGCTGTTTCGGATCCCCTTGTCAGCCTGTTGTACTGATTGCCTTTTCTTCTCTTAAAACCCTTCCCCGAAGCAGCACTTTCTGGCAAATCTCAGGCAGTGATGGTTTCCCCCCCGTCCCTCATCAGCCAGCTCTCAACGCTGGTCCCCTCTCGGCTCCCCCATCCCTGCAGAGCAGAAACATGCTGATTTCTTTTAAAAAATGGGGCATATCTCATTTTTGCCTCCCTGGAAGTTTCTTTTTTTTTGAATTTTCGCAGGCACGGGGGAGCGGGAAGGGGCCAGACACGTCTATGCTACCCATCTCACCTTTGGGTCAGTGGCCCCAAACCCCTCACCCAGCAGCATCCCTGCACCCCACCAAGCTGTGCCACCTCTCCCCAGGCGGGACCGAGCCCAGCGGCAAAGCCGGGAGCCGTGGGTGCCCCATCCTGCAGCCAGACAGACGCAGAGCATCATCCGGGAGAAGAGAAATCGGTACCTACCCCTTCGGCAGCTGGGCTCGCCTGGCCCGGGCGGTGGCTAGTGGGAGGCCGACATGGACCACGCTCCCTCCATCCTCCATACGGAGAAGGCATAACTCAGCCTCTCGTGAGCCACGTAACTGCAGCTCGTCATCTTACTGTCCATCTCGTCGCTCTGTAGCACCTGGTAGAGGAAGTCTATATACCGTGCCGCCAGCTTGAGGGTCTGGATTTTACTGAGTTTGTCAGAGGGCAAAGTGGGGATGATTTTCCTCAAGGCGGCAAAAGCTTCATTGAGCGACTGAGTCCTCTGCCTCTCTCTGACATTGGCCAGGATCCTCTGGCTCTGCAGTTCTTCATAAGATTGGGAGCTGGGACTGGACTTTTTCCCCCTCTTCCCTGGGTTGGGGCTGCCATCTTCGCTGGACTTCTTACTGTATCTTCTCTTCCTGCCAAATCTCTTTGGCTGCCTTTCCAGCTCCTCTTCACTGGTCCCCAAGCTATCCACAGGGGAAACAGGAGAACTGGAGCTTTCTTCCATGCTTTCTGCAAGAAGGGGAGGGGAAGAGACTTTCCCCCCCTCCTTATGTTATGTGAGTGTGCGTGTGTCTTAAATGTGCTTTAAATTCCTGAGACAGATCCTTTGGAAAAACAGGAGGGCTTTTTTTTTTTTTTTTTTTTTTTTGCTGACCAAACGTTTTCCAGGTTGCTTGAAGGGCTCTTATTTCAAGGACCGGGGTTGTGCAAAAAATTGAGGTCTTGGAGAGAGGAAGTTATTCTAACTTTTTGGAAACTTTAGCTGAGCTCAGTTGCTAAATAGTTGTCAGAAGTGAGGGAGGTGCGGGGCTCCCTTCTGATTGGCCAGCCAGGTCAGTGGGAGGAAAGCTTTTCCCCTGCTAAACTTTCACAGTTTTATGTTACACTTAACTAAAATCTTGGGAATGCATCTCGAATAAAAGATAGCTGGCGACCACCCCCTGCCACCACCGCCCCCACCACCATAGATGCAGAATTTGCAGCACCCCTCCAGAGTAACCCCCCTGCCGGGGTTTTCTGGGGTGCTGGTCTGCTTTCTGAGTGCTTGCAGGCTGCCTCCCAGCCCCTCCTGCCGAGGGTCCCACTCCCAGCTCCACGGCCAGGCTGCAGTGGTACCTTGCCCGAACTGGGGTGCAGGGCATGAGAGCTCTTGCATGCCCAAGAAGGTGCCCTATTTTGCACCCCCTGGTACTTGGGGGTCTTGCAAACCCCCTGCTGCCCCTTTGCAAGCTGCCCCTCGCAGCACCCTGCTCCCCAAAGCCCCTGTCCTGCACCGCTCCCAGTCCCACGGGGTGACTTCAGGGTGGCAGAAGTCCCCTGGGGCATGCTGAGCACGGGAAGGGTGGAGGTTTGGGGGAAGCTGGGGAAGCCCCTTCAAGCCCCCTACTTGTGGGGAGCGTGGAAAGACCCTCCTGGACTAACCCAGTGGAGCCCAAAATATGGGTCATCTGGAAAGCAGCTAATAGTTTACAGAAAACCCCACGGAGGGTACCCCGGGGAGGCGATGCTGGCCCCACTGCCCATCTGCCTGCCATTTTTCTCCCTGCTTTCCCCCCCCCCCCGCCTCCGTTAAATACTAACTAGTACTTTTTAGGGAAGCAAGAGCTGAAGTAGGTAGGAGGATGTCTTTTCCTCTAGAATATCCTGCTGTTGAAATAGTGGTATCCCAGCGCATAAAAACTGTGGTAGCAGCTCCAGGGTTTCTGAAGTATCAAACAGAAGATGACGGATCTATTTTTCCTCTCCATCACACCAGGGAAAATGTGGGAAAACTCTGCTTGCTTCTGTGGAGCTAAGGCAGAGCAAAATCAGATTTGGACCTCTGATTTCAGTTACAGCCCAAAATTGCAGGAACAGACACATTCCTGAGCAGCAAAGATCATGTTTTCAATACGGAGCAGGAAAATAAAATAAAACAATAATAATAAAAATAAATAAGACAAAAGATACTCATAAAATGTAGATGTTGTATCAGAAGAATTAGTTTGGAGTGGATTTCTTTGCAAAGTTTTCCAGTAGGTATCAACACTCATTAATGGAAAAAATAATGTCTGGTTTGATTGGAAAGTGTTCTTTGGTAGGAGAAGGAATTTTGGCTTGCCTGGGGCTGACTCCACTACTGGTAGGTAATGTTTATAGTGGAAAGACTTCCCCAGGCAGCCCCTGGGGAGAGCCTGTGTTTGCTTTCAAAAGGAAAGGTTTTCAGGTGCAGCACAGAAGTCGGAAAGCAAGGCAGTTCTGCAAATAGATTTTTAATCCAATTTAAGACCCCGGCGAGTCGAATAGGACGGGTGCCTCTGCCGCTCGCACCCCAAAGCCAGGTTTCCAGAAGGGCTCAGGGCTGGCGGCTGGGGTTGCGGGTTGGCAGCTGCTCCGCATCTGCGACCTGGAGGTCCATGCGTACAGGGGGCTGGGACGGTGTCTGCCAGCCCCGCAGACCCAAAGGCAGATGCCACCCTCCGCTGAGTTAGGGCAAGCAACATTTATACTGGGGAAACCTGAGTAACGGCCCCTTGCCTGTCCCGTAAGCGAAATAAACTGCTGTTGATAGTGGTGCCGTTGTGAAACTGCGCCTCAGAGGGCAAAACACCCCTCATTAAGGGGTATTTGGTTTGTATTTCCAAGTATGAAGAGAAACCGCCACTGAAGACCGGAGAGGCACCTCTGCTCTCCAGCTGCAAAGAGCATGGTTTTCCCAGCGAGCAGGTTCCCTGCTCACAGCACCGGCTCCTCCGTGTGCTCACACCACGTGTACGGTGGTAAGCTGCCGTGGATTTGCAGGGATGCGTGGAGCATGGGAGGGCAGTCGGGCTGCGGGGCTGAGCACCCGGTGTGCTATAGGTGCCTGCAAAAGGCTGCTCGGGGTGGGGAGCAGGGCCACGTTTTGGTCTGTGTGTGAGAGCACCAGGAGCAAGGGGAGCAGACCCGAGCTTGCGAGAGCGAGCGGAGCTGCTCATTGCTGCCTCTCCTCTCCCCCTGCCCTGCAGACGTGTTAATACTTATTCTGCATCTTCCTTTTGCCCTGCCGTGACCACCAAAGGCAGGACTTGATTTCCTGGGGAGTGAGGTGTTTCCATGGGGTGGGACTTGGCCCTTCCAAGGGTTGGGGGCAGAGGGGCTTGGGGGGCAGACTGTGTGGGTGTATCTCAAAATGCCCAGTTCTCAGCTGGCACAGGCTTTTTGCCTTTGTGATAACCACTGGGCCTATCCCATACAAGCGCAGCAGGAGATGCGCATCTCCTGGGCATCGCGCTGGAGCCGTGTTGGCAAAAGGGTGCGGCTGCGTGGCGTAGCCCTGGTCCAGCCGAGCGGCTGCTGCTCTTCGTGCTCTCGGCCTCTCTGGGCTGCACGGTGCAGAGCAGGAGCGGGCTCCCACGGCAGAGCAACCCCTTGTTCTCCACATGCCGTGGCTATACTAAATAAATAAATGAACAGCCCCAGCCTCCTGCCAGGCTTCTGCGAACAAGCCCGAAGGAGTGTTTGCACGACAAAGCGAGGCAGGATTTCTCCCTAAGGGGGTCTGTTGCTGTGCGTAACCTCTAAATGCGCAAAGCTTTTTACTATCAGGCAGGCTTCATTAGGGGAAATTTATGGTGAAACTCGGCTGTGTCATAATTATGAAGTCTATAAGCCCGGCTCCAACGAGCATCGCTCCAGAGCTGCTGTGTATGTGTGTACTCTACAGCTGCCGAGTCTCCTAGCAGTACTTAGTGCCAGAGCTAAGTACAGTGTTGACAATACTGCAAATATCTTTCCTTGGAGCAGACCAAAGGCACGGTTTATGTGTGCGCAGACCCGGGTGAAATGTGATCTGGCTCTCCTGAAGGAAGACGGAGTTTGAGAGGTTTGTGGGGGAGCCACGTGGTACGAAGGTACCGCTGGCCAAGGAGGGCGGGGTGGATGCATCCTTCCTGCTACCACAGCAGGGTGGGAAAGAGGTTATGAAATAAAAACTGCGATATAAAAAATAGTTTTGGTGAAAGTTTAATGCCCTGTTTAAATGTGACATCTACTATGATGCTGCTGCTGTTCCACTGCCATTATCAGGCTCCTAGAATTTCTAAATTAGAGGAAAACAATGAACAGAGACTGGGCTTTGGGGGCAGTGCTTATTCTCCGTAGGAAGCCTGTGGTCCAGTTGTCCCCCTGGCAGGGCTTGGCCAGCAAATCACCCTTCAGCCCCGCTGCTCTGCAGAGGAGAGCATTTGGATTTCTGCCTCCTGCCACCCTTCCCTCTGCCCGCAGTAGGAAGCGGGGAAAGGCTGGGTGCCCTGGCAGTAAAGGCGATAGCATGTCAATGCCCTCGGACTGCTCTTCCAGCTCCTCTCTCTTTGGGGAGCTGCCAGTGACACAAATTTTCATAGCAAACTGAAAGAAAGATGCTGCTGTGCTTACTGCTGGCCTCCTCCTCCTCACTACCTACTGCTATAAAGAAAAGCATCATCTTTCCGTTCAGAAATTACCCTGTTGCAAATTGCATCCAGCATTGAATGGCCTCTACTGCAGCCAGGTGTAGTTAAGCTGACTTTTTTTTTCCCTTGCCTTCAGTGTGACTTAGGGTATAATTCCTTAACGTTTTTGTGCAGCAGCCACTAAATATGAGCTGGTGCGTGCATCTTCCACGTGCTGTCTTTGCAAAGGCAGTCGTGTTTCGCCTTGCACTTCTGCTTTGTGGGCTTTATTTCCTTATTCCTTGTGCTGCACTGCAGCAGTGGCCAGACATGGCAGGAGGATGTTTCCTGAAGCGTTCACCCTGCAGTGACAAGTTTATAATCAAAAGCAAAGGAGCGGTGAGTGAGCAGCGCAGATAAGAGGCAGGAGGTAAGGAGAGCGAGGCTTTAGGGATAAGACAGTTGGAGCAGAGCATGGTTTCAAAGTAATTGGATACGCTAACGTCGGAGTTTTATGCAGGAATGTACATCTGTTTCTGAACTGTTACCAGCTGATGTGCCCGCTCTTCCTTTCTGCTCCCTCAGTTATAAACCCTCAGAGCAGCAGACACAAGCGAAGGAGAGGCTGACCTGGGGCCAGCAAGTCCTATTGCTTGCTAATCCTGCCAATAACTGCAGTCAAGGTCAAGGCATGCTTTTGATTTGTGAAGGCGTTGCTGGGGCAGCTGGGTGTGCCGATGCCTGTCCCATGGGGAGCAAGGTGGCAGCTTCTCCCCGTTCATGGTTTGATGGCTCCATCTGGCTTCCTCGGCTTTGTGCTTGAGGAGGTGGGAAATACAGACCTTTTTAGGGAAGACTTTACAGGAGAATGACAGAAAAGAGAGAAGGGAAGGACTTAGAGATTTTCCCAGTGGACATCTCTTTCTCCTTAGACAGCCCTGCAAGCCCTTTGTCCATCTCCTTTATGAAGCTGGCAGCTCCACCCAAGCTTTGACCAAGCAACGTGTGAATTGTAAGGGCCATTTTTCCTGAGCTTGCTTTATTTACTGTGTATAATATCAGGACAAACTATCTACAGTGTAATAATGATAAATGCAAATCATAATTAGTTTTCAAAACATACTATGGTGAGTCAGATTGTTAAAATGCACTGTAATTCACAGCTTTTCTACCCAAGGCCCTGATTCTGCAAAGCACTGGAGCATGCCTTGGAGAAGAGAGGTGTGGCTGAGTCCCACTAACATCCATGGGATGTAGGCAGGTGTTCAAAGTTATATAAATGCTAAATACAGGCCTGAATTTCTGATCTGACCCCCCTCTGAAACAAGAAAAGAGATTTTCATTGGCTTCAACAGGTTTTGGATCAGGGTCTCAAGCATTAAGCTGTTGGAGGACTAGTTCACATCTCCTGGTCATCCAGGCTCTGTTGTCAGTAGGACAAGGATAATGTAGACCGGACACAGTTCTGCCTCGAATGCTAGGTGCAGTGTTTCAGGTCTGATCGTTGATTGCTGGCAAGATTAGAAATCTGTGTAATTTCTCATGTCAGTTGGGAAGATAGCGTGTGTCCTGCTGTAGGGAGAAACCAAAAGGCAGTGGCATTGCAATTGTGGATTCTATTTTTAATGACAGCGCAAAGCAAAAAGAAGAACTGGCATTTGGAGGAGTAAAAAGTAGTAGCTACCATGAGTCCAAAAATAACATTTCTATTTTAGATCATTTACCCGAGGCCACCACTAATTGCAGATCGGAGCGGAATGTCTCCCTGGGAATCCACAGGGAAGACAGATTTTTTTCCTCTTTTTGGAAGGTGAAATATTAATTGCGGCTGCAGCAGTAGTAACTGTAGCTTAAAACCTGGGCTAGGAAAAATGAAAATATTGTTTCATGAACTGGAAAATCAAAGCATGTGAAGTATTTTGTTCTCCTTGCCTTTTCCTCCCCCATCTCCAGCCACATTAAGCTGGGGAGGAAGGGCTTCCCACCAATGTCAAGGAGAATCCAAAACCAGCCTGGCTGTTCCAACAGCATTTGGGGTGCTGTTGGGAAGGGTCAGGCTTCTCTTCATTTTTTGGACAGCAACACACACTTCAAGACAGGTATATTCAAAACAACATCAAGTTTGGCTTCCAGATTTTAGCATTGCTTTATAGCTTCTCCATCTCCAGAAGATGGAGGACTGCTTCTACCGAGGAGCCAGGGCTTGTTCCTGAGATGAAACTTTGATTGACTTTAGCGTTCAAGTGCAGTCTGTGGAATGGGAAGGGTTTGGCCAGGCTGACGCTAGTGAGGCTGACCTCATCTCCCTGTCCGGCCGTGGAGAGAGGGACTGTCTTTTCTGGGTCCCCCTGGTGGACCCTCTCCCTGTGGATTACAAAACAGGTCTGCAGAAGCCGATGGCCTCGGGTCAGTGCTTTGCTGTCATCTTTAATCTGCAAAGCTCCAGAGACAATGTAAGGGAAGGCACTGATCCCATAAAGCAGATTTAAGGCTTGTAACTCACTTGTCTTAGCCGCCTTCCACAGCCCCCTCTGAAGGGGTCAGCAGGATCCCAGGGTGAAAACTGTTCCTGCTGGGCACAAGCTGCCTTTGCAAGCACCATGCTCCTTCGTCTAGCTCCTGTTTTGAATGCAACCACTGACTGTAGTGGTGTTTTCTTGAGCACAGTAGTCCGCGGTGCAATTACTCTTTTTACGCATCTTGAGGCCTGTAGTTACTCTGAATTCACATGTCTGGAAAGCCCACCAAGAAAAAGTCCGAAGTACTGTTGCTTGTATTCCTGCATTTCATTATTTTTGAGGATTAACCAGGACCTTAGAGAGTTAAATCAGCCTTGTAGTTAACTATTTTGTCAGGTGAAAAGATAGCAACAAGGTGCTGGAAAGCAAAGCTCTGGGCAATTATACTGCTATTGAAATAAATGGTTTTCCCTGTGGGTCCGCATAATCTTTCTCAAAGCATGTTACAAATCAGGCTTCCCCATTCCCCCAAACTAAGTCACTTTGAAGGCTATGCCAGGCGGGATGCGTGGCACTGGTGACATGTCTCCTTGTTGCTGGCCAGAGAAATGCCTCCTAACTGTACAGACACAACCTGAAAAATTGCATGATGGAGTGCAAAGGCAGATCCAGAAGCAGCTTTGTTTGCCTGGGTGTATCACTCGATAGATATGCACGCAGCAAGGAGGGATTCATTGCCCTGAACCTCAGCCAACTAAGTTTTAACCATTGAGGCTACCTCTAGAATTTAACCACCAAGGTACAGCATCTTGCAGTTTGGATATTGGGTAGAGAGGAAGCCAAAATGATGAAGCTGAACACAGATAGCTATAAGATAGCTCTGCCAGGGGAAGGCAAACGCCTCCTAGGAACTGGGTGCATGTGGTGGCAGCCCCAGCACAGCCCTAGGAACAGCTGTGCTGGAGCCCACTGGGGTTTTTGGAATGGTCAGAATTTGGAAAATCATGATTTTGAATGCCAGGGCAAAACAAGGGGAAACTTTTTAAGTTTTCTGAAGTGAGAAGAACTGAATTTTCAAGGAGAAGAGGATGGGGCCAGTTAAAATAAACTATTTGTAGTCTCTTTGGCCAGCTTTGGCTGGCCAACTTTACCTTGGCTTTGGCTGATACCTGAGCTACTCATAGTTTGCAAACCCTGGAGCTCTCCTTTGCCCAGATAAAAAAGGGCAACAACTGTCCTCATTTCTCATCTCACAGCACTATCTCCAGTCATTTCTTCCAGCCATAGTTGAGGCCGTGTATCATGTTGCATATGTCTTCTGGTTAAGGGAGACTGGACAGCTCATTAGCAGCACTTGTTGATGGGCTGGATGGGTCGCTGCTGAGTGACAGGTCATTCATCACGGTTCCCAGCGGTCAAAAGTCCTGCCTTTGAAGTGTTCTCACTCCCCATCAGCCTGGTAGTGGGATCCTAGCAATGGGACCTTGGTTTCCTGTACCAGAAAGGAAGAGCTCTACTGGTTGGGTCACTGTCACCGTTGGGGCAACTCAAGCGATTGGGCTAAACCTCCCCTAATATTCATCTACTTAAAACAGGGAGCTACACTTTCTGCCTCAAAGGCTATGGAGCTAGTCATGAGCCAAATCACAGCTGTTCGCCCATACCTTGATGGAAAAAACAAATGCCTACCATTTGTTTTCCCTTTCTTGGAAACACTGCTCAAAAATCATAGCCACTCTTCCTTTCTTATCCATATTTTTTAACAGCATTTTAAATTTTATTAAGTTCTTTCCCAACAGTGCTTCTCCATGCTGTCTATGTGCCTTTAGACACTACGGACGTTCCCATAGCAGCAGGACAAAATATGGCATCCCAAACCCCAGCCTGCTTATTGCTTTTTGTTTGAAGAATATGGGACTAACCCATAGCCCCAGGAGAGCTGTGGCTCACACTTTGTGGAGGTTGATGGTGCTGTTTAACATCTTCAGTGGTTTAGTGTCTTTGCAGGAGAGTGGGACCTGGTGAGGATCCCTTGGATATCAACCGAGAAGTGAAGTGAGCTGGTTTAGGTCCTTTGTGTCTTGCTTTTATGTATTTAAATGGCCTAGAAGAGGGAAGGGTTATCGCCCTGGAGAACCCCCTGTATGACTGGTGAACTCCTCACCAAGTAGATAAAGAAAAACCTGACATAATTAGTTATTCAGGGAAAAATGTTTGTTTCTTAAATAGAACAAAGTTTTGTGAAACATACTAACGTTCCTAGGAAAATATGATTTATTTTGCAAAACCAGGCACCCTACCTCTGACAGCTTTACCTCCGCATGTTGCGGTTTAAGATTCCTTGTGTACCAGGTACTTTAGTTGCCTGTTGTCCCTGCTCTGGACATCCCTGATAGACCATGTCAGCTGAGCAGGAGGGAGCTTGCCATGTCCTGGGTTGCCTGGCCACAAGTGGAGTGGACACAGAAAGCCAGTGCCTCAATTTGAATTTTGCTGCAGCAATGGGCTGGTACCTCCTGATCAAATTGCTTGGTTATCAGCTGATTTGGTTTCACTTTGGTATTTAATTTGATGCTGAAAGGTTGAAATCTTCCATTTAAAAAAAAAAATTGCTGAGTAGCTACATTTACAACATCAGAAGGGACAGTCAGCCAAACCTGCTCAGCTGAGAGCGGAAATTATTTTTCTTAGACTGATTTAAACTTCTGCTTTTTTCTTTGTCTTTACCAACACCTGTGTAACTCAAGCACCTGAATAAACTTTGAGGAGAAGAGATAGCTTTGTTAAAGACTCAACTGGACCCTGAAAGATCGGGTTCCACTTCTGGGACCCTCAGCAAATCCAGGGGAAACCAGGCTTGACATTCCTAGTGAGATCTGGGGACAAAAAGCAGGAAAAGCCCATCATTTATTTCAAAAACAATTAGGTGAAAAAGCCTCAACCCAAACAAACAAATTCTCAAAAGTTAAGGTTGGTAGAATTTAAAAGAAGTAACCATAAAAAGTCATAAATTACTATCATTGGTTTTGGACTGTTGTTCCAGAAATAGTAAATGAACTAGTTATTTTCTCAAGAGTAACAACCTTTACCTGTGTAGACCATACTGTCTGTTGGGACATCATGAACCATAGCACAAGTTGTCTTGATGTAGATCTAGTTGTAAATACACCACTGTATGGACACCAAAGCTGGCATAAAGCAACATGGGTGTAGTAGCTGAAGCACTGGAAATGAAATTATCGGGGCAACAGCTGCAGCCCTCAAAGGCACAGGAAGAGCGTTCCTGCAAAGCATCTGTGGATTTGCATGCGTAGTGTCAGGGAAGATGCATGTTTGGGTATTTTAGCCTTCCAAGCCTGCTGCATCCAGAAGTCAGGGTATCCTCCCCCCCTTCCATTGATGCCTTGCTCTGTTGCATCCCTGGTTCTCTCCTCTGGGCAAGGGTGACTTGCTCAATATTATCCTGAGCCTTGCTGTGTTGGGATTGGATGGTGGGAAGCAGTGGTCCAGCAGTATTACAAGAAGCTGGGCTCTAACTCATCTGTCCCAGCTGCCCACATCCTACCTTTCAGCATCAGAGATAAGAAATAGGTTTGAGAAATATTTATTTTGGTGAAGCTATGAGGTGCACTACAGGGCTGGATGCACCACTGCACTCTTCATGGTGGGGCACGTTTTGGTCTCTGTGGGAGAGAACAATGTCCTATATGGTCAACTTCAAGCATGTAAGTCATTGCACTGAAATTAAGTGGGTGATGCATGTGCTCAAACCTTCTCCAGGAGCACCCCAGTCCAGGAGGTGACATGGGCAGCAGCTGCAGCCTAAGGATGTGGTCTAGCTTCCATGTTATCCAATCCTTGAATTAAAACAGTAATAGTAGCTCTCTTTGCTACGAGGATGGGCACCACAACCTGTAGTGGATTGCAGAGTATTGTATTTTTGTGTGTTTTAGCTCAAGAGGTCTTTTAACTTGCATTTAATTGTTGAAGGAGGAGAGCAATAAAGCATACCTGTCCTCAGCCTGAACCTCCCCAGCTTTTTCATGATCAGTTGAGCTTTGCGATTTATTTTTTATTCTGGCATCAATACTACTGTGATGTTTCATTTCCTTCTCTTTTGCACTTTTGGCAAAGATAAAGTTTACTGTTGGTTCCACTATATACTCTATCAGGTGACCCAGAGTCTGATCCACAACTTGCAAAGTCAGCAGAAAACGTTATGTTGCTCTCAGCAGGCTTTACAGAGACCTTTAATAATTCTGCCCTCCCAAGGGGGCTGAAGTATGAATCCAGTAGGCATTTGTCATGTCTCTGTCTCCTAAAGGGCCAATAATTTCTTGCAATATTTTTGTAGGCCTTTGATCCACCACTGTTGCTTGATTGCGCTTTGAAGACTTAATAGTGCCCCATATCCCGCACTTATTAAATTCAAATTCTCCAGTTGCATTTCCCTGGAAGATACATAAAAATAACACATGGAGGAAATATAACTGGAAGATCCTTTGTATAAGCTGGCTTACATTTTGTATGCGGGGAAGACACTGAAACCATTGCTTTTGCACTCGTGACAGAACCATCTGTATAATTTTGATATAGTGGAGTGTATCTGAAAAAGCAATAATAGGTCGGGGAGCTGTGTGCTGGCTTCAAAGGCTCAATTTTCAGTATGCCGCTAGGCAGCCTTTCATTTGGAAAGAATTAGCATTGGAGGCACCTAGCTGTAGAAGTTGCCATGGGCTCTGACAATAGATGTGTCTGGTGGGATTTTAGTACAGCTCTTCTGTAGTTCTCCCATCGTTGGGAGGTAGTTGAAATAAATCCCTCCTTTCAGGGTTGAGATAAGGATGCCATTGAAGGCTCCCAGAATTGCTCAGCTGATTGAAAGGGAAGGGTAAAGCAGTGCGATAAGCCATTTTCTAGACGACGGTAGAGAATAGAGGACGGGAGATGCAACCAATTGTGGGTGGAAACACTCTCACATCCAAGCAGGAGGACAGATAATCCGTTAACTTCTGGAAGGACTGGGGAGGGCATCCCCAGTTTACGAGGTCCCTTTACCATCCTGCTCACGTAAAAGAACTTCTGCTCAAGAGTCCTTGGCGACAGCACAGATCCACAGTGAAAGTGGGGAAAGACTCTCAGTCACTCTCTGTTTTCTAGGCTCACACCAGGAGGCAGGTGGGACATTTATGATAAATTCCAGTAAAGCCACCTGGTTTCTATGCAAAGTCCCTTGCAAGCATCAAGCTACTCGCAGGCTCATGAACAGCCATTTACTCAGACCTCACCTCCATAAAACTATGTTCTCCATTAGAAAGCTATTCTCTCTGCCTAAGCAGGGAAAAAAGCCTGAGGAGAACAGAGAGCTTGGTTGCGCCTTGAGCAGGGCGATGGAAACACTTCCATTGATTTTGATTTGCCCTGGGTCAGCCTCACTTTGGGAACGGTGAGATTTGGGTGGCTAATAAAGAGCCAAGGTCTCCAGTTAAGCACCATATAAGCACAAACAGCACTTTCTGAACCTTTGGCGGGGCTGGTGGGACACATACCTTCTAGCTTACGAGGCAAAGCCTAAATTAAAAGCTAGAAACGTCAGCGTCTCACAGCATGTTGTGCAACTAGAGCTCAGTGATATTTTGTAATTAGAGTTGCTCCCTGTTTTTTTGTTGG
The DNA here is from genome assembly GCF_034638445.1 of Ciconia boyciana. Lineage (NCBI taxonomy): Eukaryota > Metazoa > Chordata > Aves > Ciconiiformes > Ciconiidae > Ciconia > Ciconia boyciana. Next base: position 43,337,240 of record NC_132943.1, on the reverse strand, counting down.
GTTTTTTTTTGGTAGGATCTGATTTTTTTATGGGAGCACATGCTGAAAAAACTGATTCAGAAAACAAACAGAAAAAAAAATTAGTTGGTTGAAAATAAACAACTTGTTTTCAAGGAAGTTGAGAACTTCCTTAAGGAAGTTTTCACAAGCAAGAAAAGTTTTATTTGGGGGAAAGCAGAAGGCTATATGCAGCAGTGCTTACTGCAAGTATTACAAAAGATGAACCTTCAGCCTGACCTCACTGATACAACAATTTTGAAAGCCTCAAAGAGTGACTGCTCTTTTAATATAGTCTTCTTTCTCCATACAAAAATACTTCTATGGACAAGGATGGAGGGAGGTTTTAACCTGAAATCTTTGCGAGGTGGTGTTGCCTGGCAAAGGTGCATAGAAACACAACATGCAATTGAGGAGATGCGTTGGACCCTGGAGGGAACAGCTTTCATGTGCTTTCTTGTGATGATGGGAGCCTGCTAACAGCAGAGAGGACTTGTTTAGTGACACTTTTGGGTCAGTCAGCAAGTCAGATGTGCTCAGTCTGTTGATGCTGAAGGTCCACTTATCAACCCAAATGCCCCCAGACCCTTCCTTCCAGCCTTTGGTCACCAGATGCGGGCTTCATGCAGGAGCTTTCCAGCCCGGGCACCTGTCTGCATCGGCATCTTCATTTTGCTTTGTGGCAGGAGACCATGCACATAGAGGAATGATATGGGATGGTTTTTTTTCACCCAGTGCGTGTTCCCAGCATTGTATCTCACAGCTGCGGTATGGGTCTATCTCCCTGCAGCAGGAAGGAGGCAGGAGCGGGCCGACAGCATTGCTCCCCATATGCAATGGGGTAAAACGCCCGGTGAATGCAGCAGGAGCAAAGCGAGGCTGGTGCAGACCGATTTAGAAATTTGCAAGCAAACATCTGTCAGGCACTCAGCACAGATGAATAACAAAATCAGACCGGAGCAGACATATGACGAAATCCTTCCATGTGGAGGGAAGGGGGAGGGGGACAGCAATCCAACATGTACCAGTTTTTTCATTATAATGCAAGGCGTATCAGTAACACACACGCGTGAAGCTATGGAAATGTGGGGTACGTTGTTGTGCCATATGTTTTAAATATCATTAAGTAGGCCAGTTTTGTCGTATATTTGATATTCTGGCTGTTGTCGCTAGGACTGGACCAACCGATTCATATGGAATATGAATTGGCCTTGAACTCAGTCTAATCGCTGACCCAAAGAGAGTTTTGCAAAATGCATTTCTAACCTGAGAAATGATAGGCTAAATCTTGCGCTGTGGGAGGAGGGCGATTGGTCGTACACTTGACCTAGATACAAATCTCTGGGGTTAAAAATAAAGAGGCTGCTGGATAGCGGGGACCAAAACATGTCACTGATAAGATTTGTTTTCCTTTTTTTTGTTTTTGCTGGAAAACGCATCTCCGACAAAAATCGTGATCATCATTTTTTGGAAGTTACAGTTTCAATATTTTCCCCTCAGTGTTTCACAGCAAGGAGGAAATAATGAAATGTTCATACATCTACACTTTTAGTTTGGAAATCAATGTAAAACTTCCACTTTCTTTCAGATTCCCCACATTTTTTCAGGGAACAATTAAATGTGGAAGAAATCTTACTTCTTGTATTTTTATTTCTTACCTCTTAAAAAGAAGGGAACCCCACCCAAACCCTCATTTTGGAATACTCACATAAAAATCTGCTAAGTTTAGAAGAAAACCAGAGAAAAATTTCTGGGGATAAGTTCTTTTACTTCTTTACTTTGCTTCTTTTTGCTTTTCCTTTGGGAGGGTCTCCCTGTCAGCAGAAAGGGGATAGAGCAGAGAAAATCAGGGTGTGGAGAATATATATATATTTTTAATTATATTATGAAGCAATTCCTGATTCTTTCCCTTTTTTTTTCCTTTTGAGAAAAAGAGGGATGAAGGAGTCGGTGAGAGTGGTAGTGGGGAGCACCCATGCATGACAGATCCCCTTCCCTGTTACCCCCACCTCTTGGCAAGGAAATTGAATTCTCGGCGAGTTTCAAATGAAAGCACCGTGCTAGGGGCTTTTCTTGGGGTGGGAAAAATCTGCTCCCTTGTCTGGGCAGCCCTGGTGTTTCTTTGCAGGACGTGGGCTGGGACCCGAACATCTCACAGGGCTCCTTCCTGTTCCCACGTCCATGCCAGGAATCGGAGTCCGCGGGAGGATTTCGGATAACGTGTCCTGGGAAGACGGGAGCCAGAGGGGGATGGAGCTCCCTCTCGCAGAGCCGGGCTGAATCTGCAGCTCCAACATGCCCAAGAGCACGAAAGCTGGTTTTGTTGCTGGAGTTGGCAGATATGTGCGTGAGGATCACAGCTGATGACTCAGAAGGTGCTGTTTTTACAGATACTTTGCTGACTACAAAGTCACTCTGCGAGTTTGGTTTTACCCTGCAAAACCTGTACGTAAATGCGCTGCCTTTCCCCAAGAGAAATCTCTTTGCTTTCAGGTTTGTTTTTCTTTGGTGCCATCGGTAAATGCAGAATTAGCTCGTCATTGAAGTCTGACACTTGCAGAGACATGAAGTTTGCTAGCTCCCTGCATGTTTTCTTTTCTTTTCTCATCAGCTTCTGTTCGGGGAAATCAGTGCAAGGTAGTGGATGCAGTGGACTTGCATGGCAGTGCTTAGACTGTAACTCAGTCTGCAAAACCTGCATTGCCAGTGATGCAGAAGAGAAAGGGAGAGGAAAGCATCCATCACCCAGACTTTTAGGCTCTGGATTGATCAGGTGGGCTGCTCAATAATAATATTTTCTTCTGGTCCTCTTTGCTGTGACTGCTTGCACTTTATGTCACAGGTTAGTGTTGGGTGCAGAAAACATCAAGAGGCAGAATTTGTGGCCACTTCTTTGTACAACGGCCTTCTTTTGGGCAAAACTGAGGAGATATGGGATGGACCAAATCACGATGATCTGGTGAAAATTCAGGCTGGCCTCCTGGGAGCTGTTAGTGCTCTTCACTGATTTAATCAAACCTTCAGAAGTTTAAAGCCAAAAGGGACTGTCTGATCCCTTTGACCTCCTGTTTATGGCAGGCTGGAGCAGTCTGGCCAGACACCTGTGTTGAGTCCACCGACGTGCTTGCCTAAAATTTGTCAGTCCCTACCTCTCTCTTTCATCTTTCCTTTTCAAGGTTACCTTTTTTTTCCCTGTGTTATTTTTCCTTTTAATCCTTTAAACAATACCTCTCTGCGAGGTCCCGAGCAAATGATGGCGTCCCTGCCGTGATGGAGATGTTTCGCCCAGCCCCATCTTGAGCCACTACACAGTCTGCAACTGCATTTCAGTCCACTTACCAAATGTGACAAGAGCAATCCTGGCTCCTTCAGTGCAGTGACTCATAAGGACAAGTTATTAAGATATTAAGTCCCAGGACCAGAGCCAAGAGGGTTCAGACACTGCCTGCATCACTGCTGCTGTCTCTGTCCTTCTCCATGGCGTGTTTACATATCAGCTGGAAATTTCCTAAATAAGCTGATTCTAACCATCAACAAATACCGTTCAGATAATGCACATTTCATGGTAGTTTCCAGTATTCTGCCTACAGGAGGATATAAAAACTTCTTTTGTTATAATATAGCCTCCTTGGCAGCTTGTAACTCAGTGGGAAAGGCTCTGGATTCCTGGAGGAGCGCACTGTGTCAGCGATTTTGGGTATTTCAGGGAGCGTGAGGCCTCACTGGGGAAAAAAAGAAAGCCTGAGAAAAACTCTGCTCTCCTTTTGAGATTAATCGGTAATCAAATTAGGTCGAATATCAAAAAGTGCAACTAAGGGGTGTGAAAAGACATTCTCTGTCTCGGCTGATTTGGTGGGCTTTTATAGGAAGCGGGAGTACTGCCAGCCGTCTACTGAGTGTGTGCCTGTGTCATATTTCATTTCAAAATGAAAATTCAAGGGAACGAAGGCTTCCATGCACACTTCTCCCAGAGCTTGTGTTAGCTTAGCAAGGTGGTGGCAGAGGTAGCCTCCATCCCTGGATGGGCCCGCCCCGATGGGGGATGCCCAGTAGCATCCAGCATCTAGGGCGCGAGGATGCTTTGGAGACTTCTGCAGTCTACCTCCTCTCTGAGACAGGCGTAAAGGTGTCCCCAAGCCAGGATTTCTTCCATCCAGCGGGTTTCCTATTCTCTGTTTTCCTGAAGAACCTTTGTATTTTCAGTAGAGTCTTCCTGAATGCAGGCGATCCAACCAAAAGGTTCAAATAGGTTAAAGTTTTCTAGTGAAGTTATTTCCCCCTGCCCAACGGACTTTTTTGCACTATCAAAAGTTTTTCTGGAAAGGTTCTGTTTTCCTTAGAAATTTGAGTCCATCTTTAAAAATATCTCCAAAGGTGGGGGGAGGAGGTAAAAACTTTTAAATTTTAAAACCATTGCAAACTTATAATTTTCACTGAAAAATCTAGCCCTCAACAAAATATGGATCTTGGGTGGAAAATTTTGACTGAGGCAGTTTGGGGCTTTTTTTCTTTCTTTTTTTTTTTTTTTTTAAATTGTAAACCTACACAGAGCCTTGCTCTCTGCTTTATTTGCTCTGACCACCTCCATAAAAAAATAGAGAGAGTTCATGTACCTGCTCATGACATGCATCACATTGTTTTCCTAATGATTTTTCAACAGAATGGCTTAAATTTTAGTACCTCATTGGAAAAAAAAAAAACAATGACTTTTTCATTGTCCTTCTTTTCCCCCTCTACGCTGCTCTGCACAGAAAAAGTGTCTTTTCAGACCAAGGCTGGAGGGTTGTTGCACGTGTCCACCAAAGACGATGTTGCCAAAGTAGAAAACCTTTCATAAAAGTTGAAAGCGGTAAGGTTTTTTTTAACATCTCTTGCGCTTTTTCTTGAACCTGTGGCTTGTAGGGTGGGCGCACCTTGGATGGTGTGCTCTTTTGCTCCGAGATACATAGCTCTTCAATGCAATGCTTGCAAGTGGGAAAGGGGCAAGTGATCCCTGCTCTGAATATCAAGTTGGAAAGCAGCTTGAAATGGCTTTAAAATGTGGAAGAAGAGCCTGGGAGCTGAATTTAGGATGGAGGTCCCTTCCAGGGGCCTTCCCAGCCCCCTGCTCTGGGAAGAACTGCAACAACTAAACTCCTTGGGAAAACGCACTTACAAGTTGTTGTCGTCATTTTTTAGCTGCCATATTAAAAATGAAAGAGAAAGATCCTCCAAAATATTTCTTTTCAATAAAGAGCCTTCTTTCAACAACAAAAAAGACAATTCAAAGGCATATTTCAGGCAGCTGTTTTTAATTAACTCACATGATCAGCTGGTGGAAGAATTAAATTAGAGTTGCTTGATTTTATTATGGTTCCATTTTATCTACAGACCAACAAAGGTTAGAGGCAAAGCCTCCATGGAGGGGCCTGATCCAGAGCATACTGGAGGCTTGGAAAGTCCCCCTCTGACTCTCAGCATCTTTCAACTGGACTCACTGGCAATTTGAAATCTGCCTCTCCATTTATCGGCTCCATATCTTGAACCAAGTATATTCTACAAGAATTTATTTTTAATCTTGTGCTGTGGTGCAACAGGCTGCTTGGCGAAGAGGCTTTATAGACCCAACGTGTGCGCTTTTTTGGGAAGATAATTACACGAGTTCAAAGTCTCGTCAGCCAATCGTATTTTGGTATTCATGCAAGCTGTTTCATAATGCTGTTTTGAACCCTGTTGGTGGCATAATTAAGATTTAATTAAATACAGGAATAGAAACATGTTGTTCATTTGACCATCTGTGAGTCAATGACTACAGTGGTTTTCTAAGTTTCTATGCTACATGCTGTTAGTGAGTGTTTCATATTATTTTCCATCTCCCCAACCATACTTGCACGTTTTCAGAGCCACCGAAGAGCCAGAGCAGATATTATAATCTTGTGTTGATGATCATCTCTTTCTGCTGTTCTTCGCTATTGATCGTATTGAGCAAAGTCATACCTCTCAAGTGTAGCAAGAGCTGCTAAGATGATAGGGAATGGGAATGCCAAAGAAACGATAGCATAATCCAAAGATAAAAAGAAACAAGATGGTGCATTTTGTTCCCTGCATTTTTTTGATGGTTGAATGTCCAAGCCAGCAGCACCCAGGCTACCATAATAATAATAATAATAATAGTAATAATAATAATGCAGATACTTGTATTTTTCTCAGAGTCTTCCTACAGCACCTAGCATGAAGCAGCCTTGTTCTCATCTGAAGGACAGATATGACAGCGATGTTCAAACTGTGGCAACAGTCAAGTACCCAAAGCGCACATCAGGGCCCCAGAGTACCAGCTTCTACATAAATCAGAGCTCAGAAGATGTTTAGCTGATGTGCCCAAAATATGCACTTTTTGGTTTGACAAAAACTATTTGTGAGTTATAAGAGAATGTAAGTTAGATTTAACTGAAAAGGGTGGGTTTTTCCCTAATTAAAACTGGTTTTTTTTCTGAAACTTTAGAAGGGAAATGTTTTGATTTCAACAAGATATTATGAGACTAAATTTGGTTAAATGTTGTGTTTTTAAATAGTGTAAAATTCACCCCAAGTCAAAACTGAAACATTTCGTTTCAGATACAATGAAATGTCGTGTTTTGATCTGAACATTTCTTTCCCTACTGTTTTCTGGTTAAAGGGATAAAAGAAAAAAAAATGTTTGATTGAGTCAAACAATAAGAAAAAAAAATGTTTGATTGAGTCAAACAATATTTATGCTTTCTTGGCTTTTTCTTGGGGAGGGAGAAAGGTGGTTGGTCAACCATCAACCCCCAAATAAATGCTTTAAAAACCTTTTGCTGAAGCACCTAGAAAAGCATAGAAGAGGGATTTGCCTTTGCTCCTGTTGATTCCCTGTTTTACAGTCTACCAAAATAGGTTATACATTTTCTTTTCTCACAATACAGCTTTTAAAATCAGAATTTTAATACATTCTATTAATTCTTTTTTCATATTTACATGCCTTTTATTTCTTTATTTCTTTTATTTCTTTATTTCTTTCTTATATTCACTCACTTTTTTTGTTTTCTGCTTTGGGGCACAGATGAAGGTGACCGATCAGGTTAGCACAGTAGAAGGATACTATGAAAAATTTTAAAAAATGTTTCAGAAAGTCAACATTTTCCAGAAGGGGGGAAAAATACTTGGAAAAATACTAGTGGTTTATTTCAGTCTCAACAGGAATGGATCCATGTGCTTTCACTGTCATGGTCTTGATAGGCAAGAGAGCTTGTTACAATGCTTTACGGTGATGTTTTTGCTAACAATGCTCTCTCATGAGCATGTAAAGGACATGACTATGCCATCTCCTCTGACTCTTAATTTATCTCAGTTTCCATGAATTTTCAGAGCTCCAGAAATTGCTATTAGTTGCTATTAATTAGCTATCAGCTTCCACCTGATTCCAGCTGCTTGCTAAACGGATTGGAGGTGGGGAGTGATCCTGGTGCTTCAAAGCTCACCGATGGGCATTTTGGTCCCCACCATCATCAAGCGGCAACAACAGCCCTGTGATCCCAATTTCCAAACCAACCCTACTCTCCTCTTGCTACAATATGCCCCAACCACCTCTGGCTCTGCTGCTGTTCCTCATGCCTTTATCACCATCCACATCACGTTGTGGAGAGCTCACGGCTCCCAGTGCATCAGCAATTTTTGGCAATGTCTAAAAGGGGGTGCTCCAGGGAGCTGCAGGGAAGAGGGTTATTAGCACTGCTCTTGAGACTCAATAGCATTGCTGAAAGAAGGATCTAATGTAACAAGGACTTGCTTTTCACTCTTATGCCCGTCCCCTACTTTAACAATGTTTGAAAGTCCCTGCTGGTTTCGGTTCCACTCTGTGGGAAGCCTTGGGATTTTGCAGGTGTTAGGACAGCAGGAGTTTCAAAGCATTTTGCACTCTGTCTTTGCTCCTGTTGAAATCACCAGTCGAAATCTTGCTAACATCGCTGGGCTCAACACCGAGTGCTTTGGAAAAATCCTACCTTTGTTTCAACAAATGCAGGTTGTGCTAAAAATGAGCAGAAAAGGTCCATTTCGCAGCTGCACCCCTTGCTTTGCAGCCGATGAGGGGATGGCATGTCGCTCGCCTCCAGCTCTGGCTTCCAGCAGACAGGGGTCTGGCTCAGCACGCGGTACCAAACAGTGCTGCCGGCCCCACGCCGAGACGCACCGTGGGGATGGACGTGAGTCAAGAAGCTCTGACCCTCCCGGCCCTGCAGGCGCTACCTCCTCGCCGAAGTGCCCCAGGAATGAGCAAAGCTGTGCGAAATGCAGAAGAAGCTCATAAACACCTGAGGTCCTTTTCAAAGGGCATATATATAAACTGATGTATTACTATTGCACAGTGATAGCTGTAATTTATTTCAAGTGACCAGCCTATAATTTGAATGCTATGTCAATTTTGAATATCTTTTCATTTAAAAAAAAAATACAGTGCGTGAATATTTCTTGTCCTCAAAATAGAGCTTAACTACGTCTCGTTACTTGACATAAGTCTCTTTAAGTTATCCCTGACACTATGCTTATACAATGAAAAATATACGCAGCACGTATGGCCATGGCTGTGAAACAGAATTTCCTCTGGCAGAATTTGCCTCTGGACAGATGTGGTTAAAGTCACCTTTCAGCCTGCCAGAGAAGATGGGTTCCTGCAGTCTCTGACTTCCCCAGGCAACGCAAAAAATTATAAGAAAGGCAGAACCGGGACCTGCGTTTCTGCATTATTCAACTTTGTATCCTCTCCCAGTTGCTGTTAGAAATGGCTGGTCAGTTTTTAAAGATTTTTTTTTTTTTAACAAAATTAAATTTTCCATGGAAAAAGGTGGGTTTCCCCCCCCTGCATTTTGATTCCAAAATTAGGAATGTAAAATCAGAAATCAGTTACAAACAAAATTAACCTCAGTCTTTATTAAATATTTTCCGTTTGCTGTAAAATGGGTGTTTGGCTTCAGGAAATACAGGTATTGTGAAGAAAAACATTGCATTTATTTTTGGGGCAGGTACATTCGATTCCATTTTTTGTGAATCGCCTGACACCAGCAATTAAAATAGGAAAGATGATTGACATTTCCCTTGCAAAAGCTGCAATTTTTAAGCAGCTCAGCTCACTTTTGAAGTTGCTGCTTCATCTTTAACCTAGTGGAGGGACACGTTTAAGCCTGGCTTTATTTAGGGTCCCGCTTAATCCCGCGCTGAGCGTGGAGCGTGTGAAGACCCCGTGAGCTGCGTTACTGGGGTGGCAGGGACCTCACCGGGTTTTTATCTCTAACTATGCACTGCGAGGAGTTTCCCTGAGCTCAGAGGAGCTGCTCAGGGGGAATAAAACGGAGCTCATCAAATAAATTGCTGCAGGATCGGGCTCGCTGTGCGTAAAGCACTGTCGTAAGCAGTAATGCTTTCCAGGCTCATGGCCTCAGCTAGCTGCAGCTATCCGCCGAGCATCTTTTTAACCTGTTTTGACTTCTGCAGTATTGACAGCGTCGCTTCTAAAATGCAGTATTTGGGGAGGAATATTTTCTTCTAATGTTTTTCTTCTCCCTGCAGTTTCTAAGTGGAAAGGACAGATGTTTATTTGCAAACCGGTGAAGAATACTGTGGTATTTTCCTTTTTTCTTTTTTTCGCCTAGATGTTTTTTGGCACAGCTATGAAGTAATTTAAAAAAAAATATAATAGTCGCAAATGCTTAAAATTCTGCTGGTGGTGTGGTTCCCAGAGGGACCTCTCCCTAGTGCAGCCCCCATGTGCTGTTACCATGACAATCTCGCATTTTCCTCTAAACTCTGGCACTGCACATTCCATAAAATTTGCACAAAAAGTGTCTTTAATATAAGCAAAATCTGGTCAGTCAGGCACTTAACGTCCTGTATCAATAAACATGCCGGTAGAGCTGACTTTCCCTTCTCAGGGAGAGCTGGAGGGTTTTTTTTAAACATATCAACGGAAGATCCCGAGGGCTGGTTTACATTGGAAGCAGGAAAGGGGGGAGAGTGTATTTAGCTATTTGTTGTCTCTGCAAGGAGATACGCAATATGTACACATCCAAACAGGCTTATATCCACGTGCCTGTATTTATCTGGGCTTCCTCTTGTGAATATGAAACTTCAGGATCGCAGCGGTCCGCAAGCCTCGCATTAAAGCGTTATGCCTCTATCTCTGCTGATAAGAGCGTTTCCTGTATTTAGGTGCGGTTTAAACAGAGCTTTCCACGAGAACTAAGTGGTTGTTTCATAGGGGTATGATTCCTATGTCATGATAAAGCTCATTTGCAAAATATGCCATCCCATGTCCAAATGGCCAAAACTCAGTTCCCGATTCAAGCATTTTCTCGGATGCCAAACGAGCGGGTGCAGCAACAGTAATTACAGCGATATTCTGAGCCGAGCATTTGGGGACACCAAAATGTACTGAAACCTGTATTTATATTCGACATATCATTTTAGATACATTATCAGAGCGACAGGTATGTTATTCAACTGCTATCTTATATTTTACGTATGATAAAACATTTTTAAGTGCTTGGATGTCTTCTAGTGAAAGGTGTTGTGAAAGTGCAAGGTGTTGTGGTTATATTGAATGTGAAATAAAAATAAAGGGTGTTGTATTTGGCTATTCCCTACAGGAGGCAGGGAGAGGAGAGTATTTTTATGTTAGAAATAATTTGTAATGTGGAAATAAAATGATGCTCTGTAGCAGCGTAACAAAACAAAATTCCTTTGCAAGCTTCCTAGTAGAATATATATTTTTTTTATTTAATGGAGTTAATCCTTGTTTGTTTACCTTCTTGATTATATTAACCAGCAAGGTAGTGATTAAAGGCAGGAGTGTAGCTCATGCTAATTATATTTAAACCCCCTGAACCTGTTTCTTTTTAGTGAGAGATGATTACAATAAACACACCTGCACTATTTTACAAGCAGGCTGGGCCCTGGCTTGGGATACCACGCTGCTGGAAAAAGCCAGGACTTAACCCTCCTTGCGGACACCTTCGTACAAAGCGTTGTTTCCCAGCAATCCAGGAGCCGCTGCACGCAAGCATGCAGGCACGCTGCATCGGTGAGGGTGCCGGCTGCGGGAGGAGGACAGCCTTGGCGGGACTGGAGCAAGCAGCTTGTTGGGTCTTGATTGAAAATTGAAAATTGATTAAACACTAGGATTAAATTCCCTATATCCCTCAGTGTGTAAAGCAAAGGCTAAGCATGCTTATATGCAAGTGAGTGTATGCTTATGTTGGCATCTGTGCCGAGTGTGGCAGTCAACATCAACTGATCCTAAAGGACCCATTTTGGTGTTAGCCTAAACCAGTACAAACCATTGGCCCTGACAGTTTATACCCATTCGGGAGCTGCTGCCTTGTTATCTTGGAGCATATAAATATTCTCATAGAAACTAAATTCTCCTTCTGTGTGCTGGGTTTAGATTGATATGGGATGGATTTAAAAAAAAAATACTAGCAAAAGTTAATTCACTGCGGCAGAGTGGTTTTGGGAGATAACATCTTATATTCCTGCTGTTTAATTAAAACCAGATTTTTATTTGCTATACCTTTTAATTAAAGAGGAACAAGATATTTGCCCTTCTAAGGCATCTGGTTGAGTTTATGGAATCTGGGGGGGTGGGAGGGGGTGTTGTTTTTCTTTTTAGTTTGAGATTCAAATGCACCAATCTGCTCCACCACAGTTTTTATCTAAGGGAGGCTAGACAGCTTTCTCCTCAACTCTGGAGGCAGGGAGACAGCCACAACCATGAAATTCCCCTCCGGATTCAAGCTGATCTGTTCACAAAGCAGGGGGGGGGGGAAGCCCTCCCTGCAGCTGTGAACTTGAGCTAGCAATAAGTAGCAAGGTAATAGAAATCACAAAGAAAAAGAAGAGGGGAAAAAAAGTAATTGAGTAAGCCAAAAATCACTTCCATCGCTGTTTATTCAGGGTCTTAAATTTATTTAAGCAATGAGAGAGTATTTTTAAAAGTATTTATTTTGCATTCATGTGCTAGTGAAGAATTAAAACAAATTCCCTGAATACTTATTCAATGCAGTTTTCTAACTACTTTTTATTGCTTTGAAAAGATCAGTACTTGTATTAGTTAGGAATTTGGTCTCACTCCTAACTATTTCTGCTAAACACCTTCAGAAGAGAGGGTGCTCAGCTCTTCCTTAGATAATGTTTAGTTATATGAACTCTCTCAAAAGATAAGGGCAGCACATTTTAACATCAAAATAACCAAGGTTAAGATCGCTACAAATTTCACTTGAATGTTCCAAAAGCAAATTATTTTGATAGGGTGAAATTCTTCCTCTACGGCATTTAAGATATCTTGAAAGTTGGTAATTTCTAATTTTTTTTTTAATCAGCAAAACCTTAAATGGTTTGCCAACTTCTTTCACTGATTTAATTTTGCAGTTTTATAGGGTTGTTAAGTTACTATTGATTTTTAACATTATTAATTCAATTCACTGGGAAGATACCAACCACGTATTACTTTCATTTTGCAAAGCAGTTCAGTTTCAGTGCTGGCTCGGAGTCGCGTGTTTTGCTGATGTTTTACCCCATGGAGAATAGCTTGGCTGTTGAAGAGCTGCACCGGGATCAGTTCACGAAGATGTAAGAGTCAGTAGAAGAATATAATGTGGAAAAGGAAAATAAAGCTATCGAAAGACCTTTTCTGGTTTTTGTTTGGCTTGAGGATTTTTCACCCCCTGGAAGCAGATCCATCATTCTGCTGGGGCAGTGTAATGTTTCTAAGCCTGAAGTTTTCATCCTGTCACAATGCTGCAGAAATCCTAGCCCGTGGTGTCAGAAGGAGAGTTGGATAGTGTCTATTGGAAACTTACTGATAATATGGAATTACCTTCCTGGAAAAGGTTGATTTACGAGTGCAGCACGTGTTTCAATAGCAGAAAGGAAAACTGATAAGCTACTCAATGTAAGGTGTTGATCCATCAAAATGCAGGAGTCTATCCTTTGTACTAATACCCGCTGAAACCAGCTCAACCGAAGCACACGCTTATATTTAAGCATGTACTTCATCATTTTCCTGGGCTGCTGGAGTCAGATTAAAGAGCAGAAATGCTGCAAACCAGGCTGTTAGATGGGCAAAAATCTGCGCAAAGGCTTGTGCTAGCTGGGAAAGTCCGCCTCGCTATCGCAAGCTCGCTATTGCAAACATCTTGCTGCATCACCCAAGACTCTTAAATACGGTGGTGACTTTGGGTAGGTTGGTGTGTACCTCCACAGGAGGAGGAAAATATAGAATGAGGGAAATGAGTACAGTGATAGAAATATCCGCTGTGATTTAGACAGCGTGAGGAGAGAGGCGCTTGCAGCAGGGGGTGTGCAAGTCGAAAACCTTGGGAATTGCGGGTCTGAAATGCAGGTATCTGAATAATGAGAGGATTTGATGTTTGTTGAAAACCAGGTCTCAGATTAGCTCACTGGCTGGGTCTAGTGCTATAACATCCAATAAAGGTTGCTACAGTTCATATAACTTTATTGTCCTCCGGAGAACTGTGTAAATGTAAGCTTGGGAAATCTCTCTTGCACGCTCAAGCAGGATGCGTGTGTGCATGCACGCCTGCGTGCAGTTCAGCGTAGGGGGTATCGAGATCAGGTTCCCCTCTGAGGAGCTTTGTGGCCATTTAGCAAAAGTCCTTCTCTGGGAATCCCAACTTAAATCTCACTCCATGACCTAGGAAATGGGTTTTTGATAAGCCTCACCTGTGAGCGTGACTTGTCGCTGGAGGGGCAGGCAAGAGGGAAATCTGCCGGGCACTGAAACGCTGTGAAAACACTTGCTGCAAGGAAAGGTCTACCAAGCTGATGTCCCTTCATGGCTGATAATAATTGCTGATCTCTGTATGTGAAGTTTTATTATTCCCTCTTCTCCTATCCCACATTTCCAAGAGACAAGGACACATACACAAGCATGTGTGCGCACTCCAAACAGCCAAACCTGTGATTGCCCTTCCCGTTGCTTCACTCCATTTTCATCTGCATACAGCAGTGTCTAACGGGAACTGCTTGGGCTAAAATTTTCCATGCTCGGTGTCTGCCTCAGCTTGATTATTTTTGGAAAGTGCTTTTGGAGGAGATGGCTTAGCCATTCGCGAGACTGTGATGAGAGAAAGAGGCGTCTCGCCGCAGGGCAGGCAGACTCCAGGACCAAAGCAGGGTGCACAGGGAATGGTGCGCTGCTTCCTGGGGACCTTCAAGATCAGTGGATGCTCTGCCTGTAGGCTTTGTGTGCCAGCTCATGTCATCTTGGCTCTCCCAGGTGCTGTGCAAGTACTATACCGATGTTTCTGAGCACTCAGACACTGCAGACAGGAGCACTGTGACGCTAAATAATCTTTCAGTCTCTTTCTCTATGCAAGGTTTGCCAATAAAGACTTGGAGAGAGGGCAGAAAGATGCATAAAAATGGCTTCAGAAAGATAAAACACATGGGATTTGGTTGAAGTGAAGAGGCATAAACCATAATCTAATTGCAGAGCTAGATAACTATGCATACGCTTTATCTGTATTTTTTTAACAGCTATTTCTGTTCGCTACGTTGCCCGAGGTGATTCGCTTTGCTGGGGCTGAGCTGGAGCAGGGATGCTCGCAGGGGTCATCCTCCGCTTCTGGAAGAGCGAGATTTTAATCCTGTACCACGAGAGGGCACTGCCTGCAGCTGGATTTCCCTCCGCTCAAACACCCTCCCGGTATGCGGGCTTTGAATGTTAGTGCAAAATAATATCTGATTTTATTCCCTCCCCCGCCTCCCTTTTCCCCTCTCCTGGCAAGAAATTACCTTTGAGATTGGAATCGCTTTGGCTCTGGTGTTTCCCTGTTCAAATGCACTCGGACTTAAGCAAACAGACTGGGTGGGAGTGGGAGTCATCTAAAATTAGACACAGTGGTTGTAATTGCACTTTGTTCCCACAAAAGGAGCTGATGTGGCTTGGGAGGCTCTCCCCAAAGGTCAGGGCTTGCTGGTAACCCCTATGGCAATATTCCGTGTCCATACACATGGATTTATTGAGAGTACCCAGTTGGGAAAGGAGGGCAATGTGTTGGATTGTTGTTAAGGGGACTTCCACAAGGCATTTAGGATGCTGACTATGTATATTTAACCTCCTCTTGAAAGCCAGTACAGACTGCCTGTTTGCCTCCATACGTGTGCAAACTGACTATGTTGCTCCAAGGAGCGTCCACAGGGAGAGTCCAAGGTCCTGTTTTGACCAAGGAGTTGGCCCTGGCCAAGCTCCTCTATGGCCATGCAAAGGGAACAGCCTCCTTGCCTCCCTCCCAAAGTCTGACATAGGAGCAAACAGCTTCTGCTGCAGATCCCAAGGTCCCACAAGACAACAGTACCTATAAGAAACCCTCAGGCTGTTCTAATTTCCTCCTGCTGTTTCCTCGGGCAAGCTTCCTGGGTCATATCCCATGCCTATACACCAGCCCTTGCTTGACACAGTGAGAGCATGGCCCACAGCCCAGGAAATCCTGCACAAAATGAAGGTTGGTTGTTCTGAAGGTGAATGAAGGGCCAGTCATGTGAATAACACATCAGCTGTTGGGCCAAGAAAGCGGCCAGTGAAGCCAGGTAAGAAATACAAATTGCTAATTAATAGCAGACCTGCTGCTGCTTCTACTTCACCGGCTGGTTTTACATGGACTGAGATTCACATGCAGAGACCTGCAAAGCTGAACGAGCATAGGAACTGCCAGCAGCCACCATACGGCACCAGCTCTGGCTGCCATCCCACCTGCAAATAGATCCAGGGCAGACCATGGTGGTAGCACTCTCAGGTCTAGGGAGTTTCAGCATGAGAGGTACAGAGAAACTTTATTCTTCTCTGCAACAGGAAGGCAGGGAAGAAAAGACTACCTGGGAGCTCCTTTGTTGACTGCCCTGCTCCCAAGGTACTAAACGTTCCCATTATTTCAGGAAAAATATTGTGTTTCCTTACCAACTGATGCTCAGCATGCGAAAAGGGACTGGTGTGAAGACACGGTGCTTGGTGTTTGGCTCAGGGCAGAGTTTTAACACATCCGTTCCCTGCAGTTCAGCCTCCTCCTCCTAAACAGATCTAGCAGGGTGTGTACGGTTGTATGAGCAGAGACAGCTACAGCCTGGGGTAATCCATCATCATGACGACAGCTGTGGAGCCATGTCGACCTTCAGAGATTGTTACCCATGCGCAAACTGGAACCAGCCACTATGGCTGATCTTGCATTGCTGGAGTGAGATTTGGGAAGACAGCCATGAAGTGCAGCAGGATGATGTGCAGGACTGTGTACAAAGCCAGTGTAAGGCCATCTCCTCTCATCCACCAGGAATGAGGCTGTGATAGGGGCCGTGTTCTCCAGACAGCTTTACAGAATGCAGCTAACACTGGGGAATCTCTTCTGTGTGAAATGGTGGCTGGCTACTGAAATGCAATAAAAAACATCATTGTGCAGTTGAGCTGTTTCTTCACGCTGTGAGATTTTGCCTATTAAGACCATGTCTTTCTTCATAACAAAATGGTGTGGTGCCACAACACTTTGCTGTTGGGGTCTAGCCTCCTTTCTGAAGTCCCTGAAAAAATTTCAGCACAGTCAACCAGACACTTGATAAGCACCTTGCAAAGAGTTCAATTTCTGTACAGGCAGTATGGGAGTGACCCTGAGGGGGTTCTCTTTAAATCAGGGCTGTGGGTTACTGGAAGGCAGTCCTGCCTCTCATTAATTTTCAAATCTTGAACACCACAGGTCAAGTAGCTTGTGAATCACAAGATCTTCAGTGGCCAAGCTCTGGCACCACTTAAGAAGCAATATGAAGTTGTCCAATTACTTGTCCAGTCTTGTTTCAGGTGAAACATGAAAGTCCTTTTTCCATGCTGGCATAGTAGGGCTCTTGGAAATGAACCTTGCTACTGTGGGTCTGTGGCAAAAAAGGAAAAGCAAATTGTCCTTTCACTCCCAGGTCTGTCCTTTAAATAAATTAGCAATGCCCTCTCAAAAGAACAACTTCTTTCTATACAATGGGGATGTGATTTCTTTTGTTCCAGGGTTTCCAAGTTGATGAAGGAGAATGATGGTGTATTGTTTCAGAAAGGGTCAGTAGTTTAGTTCTGGAGGAAGGAAGGTGTAACAAATCATTCTCACTTTTCTTGGCAAGGACCCTGGTGAGCTGGAAGCAGGGACCGTGTTTCACATGAACAATTCTTCTGCTGTTGATGGGCCCCTAAGCTGGTCCTCAGAGGTTGCATACGAGGGTACCATTCTTCAGCACCTCCTGGCTTCTTTCCATAGGAGGTTTGGCCATTGACTTTCTGCTGAGAGGATCCTGCTGCTTTGTTAGAGGACAAGGAAAAAGCAGAGCTGCTCTGTGCTGCATTGCAAAGGAAGCAGAACTGAAAAGACCAGGAAGGGGGGAGCCTGACTCTCAAACCAGGAAGGTCATTGAGAGCTGCTTTGAAAGTCAGTGTCCTCCTTTGGGAACATGCTGATGGAACTGCAGAGCCTCGCGTAGGCCTCCACCTTCATAAAGTCATCTTAAAATCTTCATCTCTGCTAAGGTGTAATCTACTGTGTATGGGCTGCTGTACAATTAGGTTGTGTGTGTGTATAACAGAATCTGTATAATTTATGGGAACTCTGTAGCTGTTATTCCTGGGATAAAATTTCAGGGTTCAGGAGGTGAGATGAAGAAACAGAAAAATTAAGGTAAATACCAGAAGTAGTTCCCTGGCAGAGAATCACATTGTGCTGCCAATCAAGCCTGTTGACAGGAGACCAGAAAACTGGGCAAACTGCTATCAAGCGTGACACAGGGAATGAGCCAGAACTGGCAGGAGAGAAGGAGGGTGGACACGGAGCACAGCAATTACCCTGGATCGACGTGGAGTATAAATGCAGTGCACAGAAACCACTGCCCCCCTGGGTCTTTCTGCCCTATAGTTTACTTCCAGGAGCTGAAGTTCAGTCAGAAAAAGGAAGGCTTATTTAAGAACAAAAGTGCCCAGACCTGGAGCTATTCAGGAAGGGCTGCCCTGGAAAAAAATCCCTGAAAAGCCAATTTGCCTTTGTACCATTCAGCAGGAAAAGGGCCATAGCACAGGCTTGGCTTCCTTCGGCCAGAGAGAGCTGATACCCTCTTCATTTGCTTTCATTCATTCCAAATGAATGGGATCATCAGAGAGGATGAAACAGAGACTGATCTGATGGCATGACATGTTCACCACCTTAGCAGCCAGTTGCATCCAAATGATTTAACAAGACGTCGCCCAAGAAGCATCCTTTGGTTTAGCACCTTTGGCTGGTGCATCAGCTGTAACAGCCTGCCAGAATCCAGGTAGCTTGGGGCGGGCAGACAGAGGTGGACTGTCCCCTCTGGCTAGCATAAATCAAATGTGGCTGCACTGAAGGCAATGGAACGATACTGGTGTCAAAGCAGAGTGTGCGTGAGGAGAAACAGCTTCATCAGTTTTAATGGTGGCAATAAATGTATTGACTCCTACTTACTGACTCAAGAGCCCAGGATTAGTGTTTTAACTCCCGAAAGGAACATTTTTATTTCTGGTTTTGACTTCAACCCAAACCCCAATCCTTACATATCCTGCTGCAGGATTTATTGGCTACAGTTTTTCCAAGCTTAGAGTCATCATCAAATTCCAGCAGCCTGTTCCTCAAAGTCATGCCTTGTGCAATGATTCCTTGACAGCAGCAGTGATAAGTGGGAGTGCCTCTGCAGCAGGGCGTTTCACAGAGCTTGCCAGCCTGCAGACCACAGGCCAGCTGCACTCAAACAGCTGGCAAGTCCCATAGGAGCTCCATGGTGGCGTTGGTGGAACTGCGCTGGAGAAAGCTCAGCAGATATTTCTGTCTTTCCTGGCATCGCTGTTTGAGCATGGAGCATCATTGGTGGGAGTCTACATATCAGAGGAAGACTTCAGCTTTAGCTGACAGCTACAGCTAAAGCCTTCCTTAGCTGGAGTCAGCACATGGAGGAAAATCTCTTTGTTCCAGGACAATTCTTCCTGCTTTTGTCATTAGGATGCTTTTGGTACTAATGTAATCTCCAGATTAGTTGTCGGTCCACAGCAAGAAGTGCACGAACCTGAGAGATTGCCCGACATTACCCTTATAAGAGTGTGCTTTCCTGCTGCTACTGCACACACCCAGACTGCTTCAGAAGTCATTAGCTAGAATATCTAGGCTGGAGCAAAGGGCAAAGAAAGAGATTTCTGCTTGTAACCAGGTGCCTGCAGCAGATGTTTATTTGTTTCACAACATGGCATTCTCGCCTTGTATCCAGCACAGACCTCTGCTGCAGTGTAAAGAAAAGCAAGGCAGATAGTCCAGTCTCTGATACCATTGAAACGGGGGTATCTGGCACCAGGGATTTTGGACACCCAAAATTAGCTTGGTGTGAAGGACCTTTTATAACAGATACGTTGCCAATTGGAGGCTATTCCACCACTAGCCATGACAACACTACAGAGGCAGTTATTGATCCCTGATGACGACGGTGTGTGACCTGTGGGGTCTGTCTGAAAGCCTCTTGGAGGGATGAGTCACAGGTCCCTGTTGCCATCAATAAGGGCCTTGGAGAAATATACATCCTGATGAAAACTTGCAGAAAGTTCTGTTGGGTCCATTTGGACACTTTCTAAATAGCTGGCTTGATTCAGCCCTCCCCTTCCCATGTTGACATAGATCGTGCCATTTTTGCAGACACAGGATGGTAGTGTTATCTCAGGAGATGGGGACATGCAGATCTTTGCATTTCTCATTGGTGCAGAGCTGTAGGCGGGCAACCAAACCGCATAGATGGCTGAGCATCACGCCTTGGCCTGTTGAAAGAGCTTCCTCTGGCCAAAGGTGCTGCGGCCTGTGGCATCAGGACAGCCTGCCACCCTTGGTCTGCTGTGGAAAGGCTTGTCCAGCTTTGGAAAAAGAGTACATGGCTATTCCTGCCCCTGCATGCCTCAGTGAAAGCGTGGGTCCTGGGTTACTGAGAGCAACTCTGAGATAGGTATGGAGGTCTCTCAGCCCTGGGAGGATGTCTGTGGTCCCACTGATGGGACTGAGCCTGCCCTAATCTTGCCAGGAAGGTGGCGATGTGACCACTGCTCCCAGGAGTGCTGCAGAGCTTAGAGGTGATGGGCAGGATGGTTTCATTTTCTTTAGGTCCCAGCCAGGTGCTGGGGGATCCTGGACCCAAGCACCAAGGCGTCTCTGACCACCCATCACTGCTAGCCGGTGACACTTGTGTCACCTTAAGTGACACAGAGGATCAGCATTGCCAGAGCAGGTGGGAGGGAGGGAGAGTGTCAGGGTGGCGTTTTCTTGGTTAGTGTGCTGTGCTCCTTTACAAAGGGTCAAGCAGTCCCTCTGGAAAGAGATGGAGAAAGCCTCCTTTTATTTGCCTCTGTCCTGCTATTTAAGAGTTAAGAGTTTGAATTCATGGTTGTATAAGCCCTACTCTTCGATTAAAGATTAAGGCACATCTCCCTCAGAGCAGTGGCCTCCTCTGGGTGCCATCACACGTACTTTCCTAGAAAAAAACCCAGCCCCCTGCTTCTGTCTCACTGCCAGGCAAACCTGGATTGTATTATTTTCCCACCCTTTCATGAGTACAGAGGCCACCAGTGAGCAGTGGTGGGCCAGAAGGGAGGATAGTGTGGAGATCCCCCATGCCCATCACTTGTCCTGCTGGCCTTGCACAGGGGCCTCTCAAGGCTTGTGGGTCCTGTGGATCTCCTCATATTGCTTTCATGTGAGTGGGTAGTCACTAGGGATTTAAAGTACCTCTCACCCTCACCACCTCTGCTAAGCTCAGACTGTGAGGTGAGCTGAAGCAGGATGATTACACAGACCTAGGTCTTTCAGGATGCAGAAAAGTAGACTTATATCCAAAAGACCAAGCAAAGCATTGGGAGCGCTGCACTGATACGCTGTACGTATTGTGTGGCCCCATCTGGAGCGCTTTACCATTGCAGGAAAAATAGAGGTGGCTTCAGTATTACCAGCATTGCAACCCAACTACAGGTCCCATCTGGGTTCCTGTGTGTGAGGCATTGGCCAAGGGCACACAGCGAAGCACTTGTGGGCTTGGAGGGACTGTCAGGTAAACAGAGGAGCAAGAGGAGAGTGGGTCAACGCATCAGTGACATGCCCCAAGCCATGCAGATAAGGTAGAAACAGGAACCTCAGCCACATGCCCTGATCTCCCAGCCAGGTCTGTGCCTGCAGGACCTGCTGTGTTTCTAGCAAAGGAGAGTGACAGATTTGGAAAAACCAATTATTTCATATTTTAGAGATTGTAGAGATTTATATTATTTACTTATTCAAGTAAAATCCAGCAGGTATTTTTGTGGTGGATTTGGGGGTTGTTTTTTTGTTGTTGTTTTTAAACCAAAATAGTAGAGAAGTAGGTAAAAGTGGACAACTGCATTTTCAGGTGGTTTTTTAAGGTTTTCACCTTTTCAGGCACTGTTTCCTGTAAAAATTAATCCAAGTGTCTTTAAGTGGGTGAAAAAGCAAAGACAGTCAAAAGTTTGAGATGAAATGTTTTATTCTAAATTGACTGAAATACATTGTTGCATCTGACATGAAATTCCTTCTTTTGTTTTGACAGAAAAATTGGAAAGGTAAAAAGGTTCTTGTCAGTTTTCCCCTCAAAAACCCCTCTTCGTTTTTGCTTCCACCCAAAACCATCCGTTTCTGACATGGTTTTGCTTTGTAGACATCAAAGCTATGAGGAGAACTAATCAGTATGTTAAAAGAAATACATTCTCTTTTATCTAGATCTAGCGTCCTACCTGGTAAGAAATGCCGTGATAAAGTACATTAAGGCAGAATGGTTTCAGATCTCTGAGTGCACTAGCAGGGTGTTAGGGAAGTGTGCAAGATGTATGATAGATCTTTACCAAAAAGTCGATTCAGAGCTTTTACAGTATAGGACTAACAGGGAAAAAAAATGCATTCAACAAACACAATGTTAGCTTTAGGGTACGCTCAGGTAATATGGGAGAATTATGTCAGAAACAGCTATAGGCTTTTCTTCATGGTTTTATTTTTGCTAATACGAAAACCCTCATTGTTACCATGGGGTACAGAACAGGATGGCTATTCTGTGAAAACAACTCTTTGGTAATCATTTTCCAAGTGTGAATGCACTGCTTTGCCTCTCAATTTTGTTGCAGGGGGTACATGGGTGACATTTCATGTTGGAAGAGTTTATCAGAGCCTTCCTGATTGTTGCTGGAGCAGCATCAGGTCGCTGGCATTTGCTCAAAAAATCACAAACCAGGAACATTATTGTAAAAATGTCATAAGCCAGCTGCTGTCTTTGCACGAGCATTCAAGCTGACATGTACAAGGGGCGTAGAGTGCCTAGGTGCTAGCAGTTGTCAGCCTTTCTATACCAAAATGCCTTGGACTCAGACCTCCCAAAGTTGTCATGTTGGGAGGAAGGCATGAAAAATTTTGGAGATACACACAGACAGAAAGACCTGTGTCTCACCTCCTGAAAACTGGGCCTTTCGTGGTCTCTGTGCTCTAAATCACTGGTGACTTTTACAGTTATGGCCCTGGACATCTTAAGCCAAGCAATAGGTTGCAACAGGTGGTGCTTAGTTTTTCCTTGTGATCAGGGGTAGGTTTTCCCACACACTGGAAATGTGATTTGGACACAGTTCTCATTCAGTGGAAGAGAAAATGTTGTTGCTGTGATTGTAATGACACTGATTTTTAAACTGTTCTGTTATTTTCATGCAAGAGAGTCCACACGTGTGTGAGAAACTAGAAGAAAGAGAAGCAGAAGGTCCTACACAGCAATGAATTAACATCAAAAGAGGCTGGATGCTGGACATGCAGAGAGAAAGTGATCTGTGACAATAAGTAAAGTTGTAAGTGCCATGCTTTTGCTTGTAGCACTGAGAATTTAACAGCCGGTACCCAGCAGTCAGGTCATCAGGTTTTGCAATATGCTGCCTTTAAAGATCTTTCTTTTGGGTACCGCTTAATCCCACTTTACCCAAGACAGGCGGGCTGTCAGATCTGCACAGAACAGAAGGGAGAAAGGAAAACAAAGTAAAGACATACCACATGAATTTAAAAACATTTAAATTAGCTTTTAACAAGTCAACTATTCAGCCTCTCCAGAAAAGCAGCCTCATTCATTTATATCTTTCCAAGTGGAGCTCTTCAGAAATATTAGTTAACTAAAAGCCTGACAGAAGATGTGATACCTATGAGAGCCATTTGCGTTGTTTTAAAACCTGTTTATCTATTAAAGGTGGAGGCAGCTGGAAAATAAAATATAAATGTTCTCTGTAGTCAAGAGAGGTGTGATCAGGATTCATTCCCAGTCATTTCCATTTCCTAATGGAAATTAATAGGAAAGGAGAAAAGACTTAATTAACTTTTTCTTTAAAGAAGTAAACTGATTGCTTTTTCCCTGTAGGCTTTGTCCCTTTGACACTTTCCTGTGAAATGAAAGGGGAATATTCTTTGGAACGACTTTCCTCTACTTATGCTGCACTTTTTGAAGGCTGATATGCTTCAAGGCTCATTTCCAAAAAGTGTCAAAATCCGAAGGACCTTATACTGCAAAGGGACGGAGTTAGAAAGGTAGTTAATTACCTTATAATGCAAAGTGCCAGGAACTACTGAAAATCCCCCTCTGCTCCTCCCTGCATTGCTAAGTAACACAAAACCTGCTGCTTTCTAGCTGAGACTTGAGGCCCTGTGTTGGGCACATGGGCAATTTCCCTTCTTCACCATACTATGGACTGATGAAGCAACATATTCTGGTGGAAGCAAGCACAAAGTTCAGTCCCACGTAAGTCAGGATTAAGTACAAGCCAAGTAGAAAACAGAATAGCAGTCCTTCACTTTAAAATAGAAATAATTATATAAGAATGTAAATTGCAAATAGGCATTTGCTCCCCTATACTTTGAAGCAAACCTGGAATTTGAGTGCAGTGTCATGTGTATCCTGGTTTTCAGTGTCAAACTGTAATATTTCTGAGAAACTCTTGGTTACTTGAACATATGTATTTTAAGAAATGAGATTCTGTTTATGTTCAAAGCCATGTGTTTTTCTCAGTCAGGTACAAGCTAAAGAAAACTTGTAAAGAAAATAAAGAGAAACTCTACAGACTCCATCAGCTTGCATGACAAAAGATCAACTTTGAGAGAATCAAAAAAAAGTCTTAAAATGTATTCTGAGAATCAACAAAATCTTTAATCTTGTTTGTAAAAGGAACCACTCCCATGAGCTTAGTAAGTTGTTCTTTTCTCTTTTTTCTTTTAAGAGAAAGATCCTTAAAGTCAGAAGACAAGGTTGGATTTTTTTATTGAGACGTTACTTAGCTACTCCTTTTATAAGATGGAGTTGCATGTTGTCACAGCCATTTGAATGCGACAAGTGGCTGTTCAAAAGCGATCGGACCGATCACTCCCACTGGCAACCCAAAGCATCGCTGTGATCCCCGCAAATACAACCCTTCGCTCACTCACCGCTTGTATTCCAGGTTGCCCGCCGCTGGCTTTGCGAACCGCTCTTCAGGCACTGCTCCACGTAGGACTTGGGATCGCATCCGGAGAGGAGGATCTCGCCGAGGAGAGCGATGTAGGCAATGGCCAGCCGGAGCGTGTCGATTTTGGAGAGGCGCTTCTCGTACGGGAAGGTCGGTACGTGGCACCTGAGCTCCTCGAAGGCCGAGTTGATGCTGAGCATCCTCTTCCTCTCGCGGAGGTTGGCGGCGTGCCGCTGGCGGCGGCCGGCGGGCGGCGGGGAGCTGTCCGCTTCAGCACCCCCCGCCCGCCCCGCCGCTCCGCCCGCCGGCTCCCCCGGGGCGGGCGGGCCAGCAGGGGAGGGCCACGGGGAGAACGGGTCTGCCAGGGAGCAGCAGTCCAGGAGGAAGTCGTCCAGCTGAGCGCTGGGATCTGCCTGGTCCCAGAAGGGAAATTCGGGAGCGGAGTCTTCCGGCTCGAAGCTGTAACGAAGCTCCTCCATCCTCTCTGCCCGTCTGAAGCAACTAACGGAAATATTTACAACTTCGGACTAAACTGATTATCAGGAGAATGAGATTCCAATTTCATTCATGCCCCCCACCCCCAAAAGTGTCGGGGGCAGAGAGTCCTGGTTGCGTCCTTGAGGAAGGCTATCGCAAAAGTTTCCCCAGTGCAAATCCAAGTGGGACTCATGATTTAAATACTTCATGGCTCCTCAGCAGGGGAACGATCCTATTCTTCTCCGCTCAAAACTAATTAGTACACGTGCTTCTCTTTTTATTAGCCGTTGACTACAAAACAGTATGAATCAATGTAACAGTAGAGAATGAATTTTCTATTGGCTTTCTCCTGGAAAATCCATTGAAGCAGTTATTGAGTTCTTCCACAAGTTCAGTCTCTCCACTTGCTATTTAGAGTAGGGTTCACACAGGGATTTTGTTGTTATTGTTGCTGGTTTTGGTTAGGAGTGGTTGGAGGAAGAAACAAAATACAGTCCTTTATCTTTTTGGTAAAGTGTTAATAGCCCCACATTCTGCTATGGCTGGACAAACAAAACGCTATTATAATGCTGTCAGAAACACATGATTCTGCCCTCTTTGACAGCAGAAGCTAGTGGCATCTTCTGTACTTCTAGCAAGAGAATGGTTGGGATAAAGATGTGGGATGCAATGCTGTGTTAAATTGGAACACAATGGTACCTCGTATTAAGTAAGCCAACACCACCTCATTTGGTTACTGCATTTTCCGATGCACAGTTGAATTACACATTTTGTGGACAACGCAGACATTCGGTGCTCTGACTCAGACCGTAGTAAGCACTGGAAAATATCAGCAGCTGTAATAACCGCAATGGGTGCAGTCCTAGAATGTTGGACCAGGTGGGCCACATCTTGAGATATGCTGGAAACTGGGAGAGTAGCAGGTGTCCAGGATCCCTGTGATGCTGGACAAATGGGGTGGAAAGTGTTAAGCACCACCAGAACTTTAAAGCAAGTGCATAATATAAGTGGGTGCTTCAGTCTCTTTGATTTCCACAATACTTAAGTCAATGTTTAAATTCATTCAGTAGTTTAAGTGATATTTTAAGGACTTAAATGAATAGAATGGAAACATGTTTTAAGTTAGACAAAGCCTAAATACTTTCCTGAAGCATGTCATAAAGAATTTTTATCAAGGCACTTAATCAAATGCTTGACTTCATGCACAGACTCAAGTCCTGCTGCTGTGTGAAGTTTCAAGAGATGTCTACTGTGAAGTTTATGAGCCACAGACAGCTTCCTGATAGGACAGCTGAAAGCACAAATCTCAGTAGCTTCAGACAAAGAGCCAGAGAGCAGAAAATGACCTGCATTTTCAATGGATCTGAAAGGATGATGAAGTCTTCCATCTAACAATGACTTAGGAGGCAGTCCTGGTATCTTTGCCCTGTGAATAGAGGGATTTATTTTAAGATAAGGCATAGGCTATTAATGACTCTTCTTAGTAACCTGGGATTTTGTCTTGTGGCAATTCTACCTGCTCCAGGAAGTTT
Organism: Ciconia boyciana; assembly: GCF_034638445.1. Taxonomy (NCBI): domain Eukaryota; kingdom Metazoa; phylum Chordata; class Aves; order Ciconiiformes; family Ciconiidae; genus Ciconia; species Ciconia boyciana. The sequence goes on along the minus strand of NC_132943.1, from coordinate 43,310,702 downwards.
AAGGCAACAGAAAACAGGCTGCAGGAAAGACTTTTACAAAGAGTAGATGTGAGAAGGTTGTGGTGTATGAAACACTAGAACTATCTTTTTTCTTCTTGTTGTGCAAATTGAACAAGAAACCCATTATCTGTAAATCTACTTGAAAAAGGAAATTACCAAGTGTGACAATACAGGGCAAATAGCAGTTACATAATGCAAATGTGTCTTGCTTTCTCTGGTCAGCTCAGGGCACAAATTTTGTACTAGTTTTGTACAAAGTAAATCATTTGTCACGATACCAACATACCCAACAACAAAATCTTGGTATTGTGAAAGACCATAGTGACAGACAGCTTCTGCTCCAGATTAAATCGTATCACGTAAAATGTATTTCCCAGTGTCGTGTACAAGCAATGTTCCCAAAAGAAACAACTTTCTACAGTCCCCATGCTTGGCAGTGGGGCTGCGTGTCTGATCCTAGCAATCCCTTCTACACCCTTGTAAGCGGATTTGGGCTCAGCGATCCCGAAAAAGCCTTCCCGCCTGAGCTCCCTACCTCTGCACGCTGCACCACCTCTACCCAAAACACCTCTGCGGCACTGCTGCTACATTGTTGGCCTCCCATGGATGTTCTGCAGTTCCCAGATTTCAGATTCTCTTTTAGATGCTTCTACAGCTCCTCACTGTTTAACCGAGCACTTGGTAGTGCTCATTTGCCCACCTTAGGCACAAACATAAGACACTTGAAAATACCAGAATCAGCAAGAGAACAGCAGGTCTTCTCCTGAACAGGGCTCTGGAGGAGACAGTCGTTGTCCACCAGGAGCAATGGGCAGAGACCAGGAGGCTCAGCAAATAACATGGTTAGTTTTATGTGCTGGGTTCCTCTTTCTCAGCAGATGCTTCTTCAGTGCTTAATGTTCCCTTCCAGATCCATCACTGCTAATAGTGTTGCCTGGGGATATGTCTGGCTCCACAGATGGAGAGCAGATGTTCCAGCAAGCCTACTTTTAGCGTGCTCAAGGGGAATTTGGCTCTCTTAGAGAGACTCTGGATGAAGCAGAAGCAGGGAGGGTAGGGGAAGAAAGAGAGAAAAGCAAAAGATTTCCCCTTAGAAAGCCAGCTATGAAAGCAGTCAGGTCTCAGAAGAGGAGCTGAGGTTCCCATCCCTCATATGAACAACCCTTACCACAACTTCAGTCCTGTTGCACTCCCAGTGTTTCTGCAACTCTGTTCATCAGAGAGGGAGGGAATGTACAATTAATTGGCCTAATTTTGCACTTGTCTGGAAGATGTAGGTGAAAGAGTCTCCAACAGGGAGCGAGGTAGCACAGGTACCACACTGAGTGGGAGTGCTCTTGATTATGACATGTTGGTATAATGTCAAGATTTGCTCAACCACCATTTCCCCCAAAACCTCTTCAGAACCAGTGGGATCCAGAAATAACATTTGGCTGCTGGTCATTTTTAATCAGTAGGGTCTAATGAAAGCAAATTCTTGAGTCAGAATCTTTGTCCTGGGTTTATGTCTATGCTAGGCAATGGAGCCATGGTTGTTTGGGTTTGAATTCTTCCAGGTCTAGATATCTACATCTCCCTTTATAATTTTCCCTATTCATGCCAGGAACTACTGCCCTCAGTCCTGTTCCCCTTTCTCGGTCATCTAAACAAATCCACCCATAGCAGACTGTGATTTTTGCCGATTTCATAGAATTTGGGGTACAAACCTGCTTTCAGGGCATATTTCCACTGCAGTTTTTTTCTTCACAGTGCCTTAGCAGCTGTAAGCTGTTGCCCTGTACCTGTATCTCAAAGGTAACAGGGTCTCCCAAGGTTATTTCAGAGGTAGGTTTTTCTCTCCCCTTCTTGTCCCTTTGGCCTTATTTCAGACTCAGCTTGGGGAACCTTCCCAATGACATTTTTAGTGGAGTCAGGAAAACCTCCCAGTTCTGGCAAAATGGCATTTTGTTGTTTGTTGTTTTTTTTTTTCCTGGGAATTTAGTTTGAGCATGTTTCCATCATCTTTAATTGCTTAATAAAGGCAGTCAGTCCTTGGCCTGGACAAAGAACAGATGTAGCAAGGACCAGATGCTTTACTTTCAAGTTAGATGACTCCAAAGTACAAGTCCATCATGTCATTGCTGCTAATCCAAAGTTATGCTGTGCAGCTCATCATCAGAGCTGGGAATTGGGTCCCAGATGAACAGAGAAGACCAGATGAAAGATGCCAAAAGTCTTGGGGAATGCTTTATCCAGGTGAGAGAGTGCAGCTCTTTGTGGTGTGGCTCACTCCACATATGTTAGTAATGGCACTGCCAAACTACAACTAAGCAAAGGGATCTCCAGGGCCTGAGCTGGCCTGTAATTGTCTGGTTGAGCTCCTTACAGCCACAGCTAAAGGGTGGACCACCAAGCTCCTATACCTTCTTTTGAGCCACATGCCATGCCTGGGATACCTGAACTACTGGGCACATTGTTTGTGAAGTGCTGGGGGCAAGAAAAGTGCAAGTATTATCATTTAACAGTGGAATGTGCTTCTTTTTGACCTAAAACAATAGCAAATGTAACAATGTAATGAAAAGCAGAAGAAGGATTTCCAGAGCTAGAGAATTTCAAAGGGATAATGGCTGTTGCTGAGATGCTCAAATAATTGTGAAATGAAACCTTCACAGCATATGCAGGATGTTGATTTTAAGTGAAAAAGGTAACAGGACCTTTATTATTCGCAGGGTAGAAACATCAGAAGTCAAAGTTTGTGGAGGAAGGCACTGGTGAATGATTGTTAATACAATTTTGATTTATTTTGTTATTAGTATAAACTAGTCAAGGCAGTCTTTGCTTTAAAAGTCTTTGGTGTTTAAAAGCGAACACAGTCACTTTAACCTTTCTGCCGGGTGTTTGCAAAGTTACAGAAAATTAATCCCAGTCTCTAGGAGAAGGAAGTATTTTCTCTAATAAAACCATTCACTCATGGTTTCCCCCTTTTCACAGAGCTTTTTATGGGTTGGGGGATGACCTCTGGACTGTTACTGCCAAATAGTTCCTCATCCAAGTCACTGCAATGAAGTCTGTGACTGTTTATTTGAGTGAATGGTCATCTATAGGAGACAACATGTACATCAGCCTATGCTTACCTGTACAGTTTTGATCTCAAGGGGATGGAAGTGCTCATGGGAACTTCTGAAGGAAAGTGGTGTTCCTCGTGCAATCGCCTTAGGAAGGCTGCTTGTGCTGCATTTCACTGTCTTCTTCATCCATCTGAAACATACCCCTAGCAAGGTTAACATAGCACTGCCTCCAGGGGTTACAGACAGTGCCCGTGAATAACCCTGTCCCCATAACCAGTGAGCAGTACCTCCAGGGGTAGGAAAAACTGCCATTTGTGTCATATCTAGTGCTGTTATTAGTGGTTTTATCTGGCCATCTCAAAGCAGTGACTTTAGGTACCTTGCTCCCATTCATGGGTAGGTGCCTTAAAATCTAGGTATCATCAGAGCAGTGAGTTCAGTCAGCACCCAGCCAGTCAGGAACTAAGAAAATCATTCTGCCACTTTCTTCTTGAGGAAAACAATTCTTGGCCCCTTTGCAAAACCATTGTAGAAAATAAGTGTTCTGCAAGGTGCATGAACAGTTTTTAAAGGGGTGGGCTTCCCATTCCTGTTGGCCAGCTGCCCTTTCTTTGGGTACAAGCAATCCCGAATATCTGCATTGTTTGTGGTCTTGATTTAATGAAAAAATATTTTTTTTAAAAAAAGACCACAGGTTCTGTCTCCTATACCTGTACTGAGGCTAATTTCTTCATTAGCCTTTCTGCTTTCCCTGAGGAGAGAGCTGATGAGGAGGCACAGCTGGACCCAGCCAAAAGGATGGGACAGAAAGGAGAGACCCATGCTTGTGCAGCTCCAGTTTGGACCCCTGTCAGAAATCTCATGATGTTTCCCATTAATGTGTCATCTTTGTGGGACTTTGGAGCCTGAGGCACTCTCTGTGCACCAGAGCAGAGAACAGAGCTTGAAGTTCAGGCTGGCATGGAGATGGCAGGGGTCTGGCCAGGCTGGGACCTGCTCCCCAGCTCCCCCCAGCCCCGCTCCCCTCCTGCTCACTGCACCTGCACAGAGGTCCTCAGGACTTGTTAATCATGCAGGTGGCACCTCATAAACCTGCCTGGAGACCTCGGGTTTGAAAACAGAGTCACCCGGGCAGATTTACAGAGTGATGTCTGTTTGAGTGACAGCTGTTGCCTCTTTATGGGAAGCCAGCACATGTTCGCACTATAAAACAGGAACAATAGCTTGGGAAAACCTCCACGTGTGTGAGATACTTGAGTCCCGCTCTCCATCTGGGAGGTGGTTCTTCCTGGCTGCTACCAACCACCTTAGATGTGCTTTGGATGCAGTTCAGTCCCTCGTAGCCTTGGTTGACTCAGGCAGAAGCTAAGAAGGCACTGAAGTGTGGCAGCAGCATCGTGCCGTTGCTGAAGGTGCATTTGTTACTGATAGAGCTGTGGATAAAAATGAACCTGTCAGAAATTACAGCTTCAAGGCAGTTTTCTCAGAAAAAACACTTTGGCTCCACAGCCATTGCTGAGGACACAGTGGCAAGACCAAGCATGCACAAAACCTGTTTCTAATGGAGAGCTGTCACACTGTGTTATCATGATGCTGCACTGTGGGAGAGAAGTCTATTTTTTTCCAATGGGTTGTTTCAAGTTGCAGAGATCTCTCTAAGAAATCAGGAGAGAAAAACCAGAAATCTGGGAGCAAGATCAAATGCCAGCCACGAAATCAAAATGGTCTGGAAGAGAAAACTCTCCCAAATCTGCATGGGGACAAAGACAGTAGCAGATGGGGACAACCAAAGGACTGTGAGAGGCCTGCTGCACTCCATGGAAAATGCAAAGATTAAGTCTTAAAAAGCAATTTTGGAACCACCTGGATGGGCCGTTTACTGAGCATAGTTGGTGAGGACCAACAGTTGGACCCTACACCAGCATGCCCTGCCTGGGAGGCTTGAGGGGACCAGCATCGTGGTCCCCTTCCAGGGACGCTGAGCTGATGATGGTCTCACTCTATTCTTCAGTGTTTCCTCCCTTTTCCTGCTGGCAGGTGATTGCTGGGTCAAAGACAGGAGCCAGCAGTCTCTGTGCAAAAGACAAGTGCCTCACAGCAGTAAGGAGGCAGTCAGAGTCTCGGGGAAGATTCGGATCAGATGAATCACCCTAAGTCAAAAATAAGCTTAATTCCACCATCTCCCATCCTTTCCTCCCTGTGCTGAACCAGTGGTGATTAGCAGTGGCACCATTTTCTGGGGCAGGTCTGCAGAGGAGCAAGGTCATGATTACTGGACTGCATGAGAGAAAGAGGCAGTGGCAAACAAACGAGCATCGGAGCGAAAGACCTGAGAGCCATTCTCAGCAGCATGAATGCAGTCTCCCACCGTAAAAACAGTAAAGTGTTTAGATCGCTGCGGTGGTTGCCAGTCATCTTGGGTACAGTCCCAAGTATGAATTCCTGCTCTATGAATTCAGCATCAACAAGAAGCGAGTTTTCATAGGATTTAAAGCCAGAAGGGAATCATTAAGATCCTCTAGTCTGATTGCTGTGATAACACACGCCTTTGGCTGTTACCCAGCAACTTTGGCCCCAAGCCAGGAGGGATCTTCTTGTTGTAGTTGGATTTTTTTTTAAAAGGATTCATCCAATCTTGATTCAGTCTTCGAATGATAGGCCACCAAAGGATCTGCAAATGTTGGCAGGACATTATTGTCTTTGCTGAAGGCATGCGTCCGATTTCCTGATTGAAGACCTTACCATGCCTGTACTTACTGCCAAGTGCCCCAGTTGGAAAGGTCAGATTTGAAGCATTGGCGCAGCACTGGGGGACCAACTAGCAAATCCCCTGGAGGCAGAGGGCACCCTCCCCAGAAGCAAAACCACTGGGAAGAGCCAGCGGCACCTCTGGGCTGCACACCAGCAGCTGTAGGAGCAAGCAAATGGAGAAGGACCAGGGAAGCACAGTCCAGTGCTGCTTCCCCAGTGAAGCACCTAATTTCCATTCCTGTTAGCTAGGGACCTGCATAGGAAGCTGGATAACAAAGTCATCTTGTAAAGCTAACTTTAGCTGCCTATGAAGGAGATTCTGACACCTGAACTGTCTGAATTAAATCCCTTTACCAATGCTGGTGGGAAATTGGAAGCAGGCAATGGGGAGGATGAATTGACTATGAATGGGAGAAGGACACCTCTACACCAGCTTCCAGGAATTGAATGTCACTTTGAGTGACCACAGCCTCCCTGGCATTCTCTAGGCTGGCCTACAGGCTTCTAAGCAGGGTCTGTTTTGTTACTTGAGTCCTTGTTCAGCAAGCCCACAAGCAAACCCATTTACTGAAGCTTTGGGCATGGAAGTTTCTGCAAATGCATGGTTCCTTCTACATACCTATGTATGTCTCCTTTGCTGCCCAGATATTCAGGCTGCATCTCAAACCCATAAGGAAAGAAGCTCTGACTTTTCAAATAGTTGCAACCTCAGCATGAACCAGCCACAGCTCCAGAAGCCCCTAAATTGCAAGTTGCTGGAAGCTAGGGGAGGATGCCAGGGAAATTATTAGCATGAGCAGATTTCTGTGCTCTTTCCACGAGCATCCAGTACTGGCTACATCAGAGCCAGGAGAGTGTGGACTCCTGGCCAGGCACAGTATGGCTGCTCCTATGAAACCCGTAGACAAGCATCTGTTACTGCCTAGCAGAACTGGTCAATTAGGTCACGACATTAGCTTAAAAAGCCTTCCTCTCTTTTCCATCTGAATGCATTTAGGGGAGGCTAGTTGTCTTTAGTCTGTAGGGGTTAGGCATTCTGTTTTTCCCACAAAAATAAAAAAAAGAAACCTGAAGTTTTCATGAAATCTTCTGTTTCCAAAACTTGGCACTCGGAAAAGACTATCAAGCACTATTAGCCTTGCACTGAAATTTGAATCAGTCTTCAAGGAATTTGTCTGAAATTTCTAGCTGTAGTGAGGAAGACTTAAATGTGAAATCTCTTGAGAAACCTGTATGCTCTGGGGAGTTCTGCTGCTTCACAGTTCGGGGCAGCCAGTGAATTGTGATGAGAGCAGCTTTTTGCAAACTCTGCCCCCGCTGTCAGCTGGAATTGTGAGTTGCACAAGCCACCGCCGTGAATAATAATGCATGGAAAGACATTGCACAACACTTCCAGACCTCAAAGGCTCTGCAGTTCATGCCATTCATGGGCAAAGGTTGGGTCCATTCCTTATTTTAGCTGGAGAGATACATTTAGTTGTAGCTACTGCATGAAGACAAAAGCACGTGGCTGGGATGTTTCTGGGAGGTAGGTCAGTAAATGGTGTAGCTGTGGCTGGTGAATAGAGTGCTGCAGCTCCCAGAGGGCCAGCTGGCAGTGTGCAGTTCCCCCAGCGAGTTTATCTGTATGCTGTGTTGGCCATATAACATTCAGCTGTTATGGAGAACTTACGAAAGGGAGAACAGTATTTTAAAGGTTCTGCATGAAAGTCTCATTTTCAGATGGAGAAATCGAGGCACACCATGGGTACCAGCTCAGGAGGTCAGCAAGCCAGCTGCATGGAGGAAGGATTAAATCTCATCAGGGTCTGTCTGCTGGGAAATACCGTTGCCCCAGCTCCAACAGTTGAGCTCTTTGTGGATGCCCGGAAGGTACAGGCTGGTTTGTGTCTTACTGTGGTTGTGCTCTCTGTGTAATATATCCTTCCAGGAAAATGCCATTCTTTTAAAATAGTGAGCCCCTTTTTAAAGCATGTTTTGTGTTTTGAGTGCAGGTCAAGTAGCAGACACTTTTGATTAATGCAACATCAAGATACTGAAAAAAAAAAATCACATGCCTTGGTGGGAAAAGGTATAAAGGACAAACATTCAGTGCTGTTCAACATTTTGGGGAGGTGGGGAAATGAGCAGGAATGATCATACCTAAATAGAAAGCCCAAGCCAATGCTTGCAATTGCCAAGGCATCAGCCAAAAGGAAAACACAACTCTGATCACAGTAAAATCATGTATGAGTCATGATGGGCCAAGAACAAGTTTGCTTTCTTTTCCCCCTCATTGAACAGATGATGATTAAAAGATAAATCATGCCTGGAGTCAAACCAAGTGATTGGATTAAAGTTTAGTTGAGTATTTAGAGGCTGTTTGGGACACAATGGAAAGCTAATTGAAAACTTACATTTGTGAGACCCTTGAACTCTCCAGCTCTTAATAAAATACTACTGCAAAGTACACAAGGGTTCCCTGTGGGAGAGATTCCTCTCCACAAGTGCTTTTATTCCTCAGGTATGTGGAAAAATGGTATTCATTTTCTCTACAAGTTCACCAAAGAAAACTATGTTCATGATCATAATTCAACTATTGTTCATGATGCAGTAACTTAATCTATTCAGCTCTCTGAAAATCAGTGTAGCAAGACAAAGAAAAGTAACTTCTTTAAAAAATGAAATTTTAAACACTTCATTCTTTTAACTAGTCTTTGCTCTTCTGAGCAGCTAATATTCCAGAGTGACTGGCTGACTGCATTGGGCTGAAGTGACTCTGGAGTCTTAAAAACTATGTAAAAATTCCTTCTAGATGTGCTGTAGTAGGAAATGTTATGCTTTATTTGTACTAATAATATAATTGCATTCTGGAATCACCCCCAGTTCTTAAGGAACATACCCAGCCTCCAGCTTCAAAGCACTGTCCTTTTTGGTGGAAATACCAGTGAAACCCGCAAATAAAGAGAATACACTTCCCCATGTCCACACAACACACAGAAATGAAAAACCTGGTTCTTCATTTGGTCTCTATGTAACCAAGCACAAGTCTTTCTCGGTAATCCTTAGCATTGAAGTGAAGCTGCAGAAGCTCTGTAGTCAGGTTCATTTGCCCCCTTGCACTTTCTGGCTCTTGTAGATCCTTTATCTGACATTTTACTGCCCTGGAGGAGGGGAGATCTTAGGTGGCACCAAGGCATTTTGCAGCCAGAGCCTGCATGCTACAGGGCATTATAAGACAGCAGTCTGGCTTTCACAAAAGCCAGACCTACTACCAGTAGAATTGAGAAGCAGGGTTATTCAACAACCCTCACACGTGTGGGTCAGATGTGAACCCACACCATCCAGGTTTGCTTCCGGGGGAGGAAAGGGGCTGCCCCATGACTGCAGGACCTGGGCAGGCTGTTGAGTTTCATGGCCCATTGGTCCAAAAATGGGTGATGAATGAAGAGGAGCATGGTAGAGCTGTCTTCTCCTCCATGTGCAAGAGTTTATATTTCTCCAACTAGCTTGACCTTTAGGACAGTGCAAAAGTATGTGTGTGCAGAGACCACAGGTGAAAAGCTTAAGTATAGAAGGTTTGGGGGGGACAATGGGAATGTTATGCTTATTTCAGATGATGAATGTAAATTACTTTTCAGACACACTTTTCAGATTGGCACAGATAAATCTAAGGTAAACCTGACCAGCTGGTTTAGTAGGTGTGATCCCAGTCTGATCAGCATGATGCTTTAAACCCATGGGGTTTAGCATTGGTCATAGTCCTATCATTCATCCAGAAGCAATGCAGTACCACTAGAGAATCAGGTATGTTGCAAAAGCAAAAACTCTAAAAAAATCCCCAAATCCCCAAAATATGACATTTACTTTGTATGTCTTCCTGTTGGACAGTGTGGCTGCAAAGGACTGCAGGAAGCCATGCAATCCCTCTTCTTTCCCTGACACATGACCAATGGCACCTTTTCAGTCCTAACAGACACGTCTTACCTGTTCTTAGAGGCTGGCAGTGATTGCAGCCTCACTTAGTGCTTTCCCATCCTTACTAATAGAAGACATTTCGTAATATTCAAACTGATTTTTCCCTTGCTTCCACTGGTATGTGTGACTCCACAGTCTGTCCCCATGTTCTGTCATCTTCTTTGCCTTTTACTTAGTTGATAATAGGCTTAGCATGGCTCCCTTTAACTTTTCCGCATAGGTCATGTGTCCTCGACCTCCTGCCATTCCCTTTCCTGGGCTACATTTCAGACCAACAGGTCATGTAGTCACAGCAGAGCAAGCTGGTACCAGGAACAGTCTAACTCCAGCAACTCCAAGCTCTACATGAACTACCTCACCTTTGCTAAGGTAAGCATGGGTATCTCTACAGTACATGGCTTTGTGCAGCTTGGCTGTATCTGCCGTAGACAACTGAGAGAGAGGAGAAGACAAGGCATGTGGGGTTAATGTTTTGGGACAAATTCAAGTTACCAACCTGGGTTAAAATCTAGTCTGTTGAAGAGTTCACCTCATTGGCCAACCATCCCCTCCCACTGACTTCAATGGAACTTTCACTGAGTGCATGGTTCTTTAGCATCAGTGTCTCGTATGCGTCAAACAAAATGAAAATGTTAAAATAGTCTTAAAACTAACCTTCTGTTTGTGCTAATTAATGTGAATTGCATGCACCAAAATGGAAATTCACTATAGTAGCATTGCTATCTGATATGCCCACAAAAGCTAGCCTAGCATTTGCTTTTTCTTAACAGCTGTAGTTTGTTCTTCATAAGAAAGTTTTATTATGTCTTAAAGTGATTCATGTGTTCTGGGAGGACTGGGTAATAAGCCAGCAGTCACAAGCTATAGGACACTCCTGAGTGGATTAGAGGAAGATGGATCAGAAAGATTAATATGTTTCTATTCGTTGTTGCAGATTCTGACATGTTTCATCTCAGAGCTGAAGAATGTGGGATGGATGCAGCGCTGGAGGTGACATTGTGTCTTGCTTCACGTCAGTTGCACGCACATGACTTCTCTGTGTGGAGGTGCCAAGAACATGTTAGAGTGAGGAACATTTGGAGATGGAGAAACAGCTGCTTTGGGGGTGATGGTACTTGCACAGCATTGGGAAGAAGTGAGAAGGCTACATTTTGTGATGTCTGAGGTGACAATCATGTGAAAGAACATCCTTTCATTTGGGGAACCTGTGGTTTATACTGATTTCTGGTCTGAAGTACGATGGGAAGGTGCAGTGCAAATATACGCGGCCATCTCAGCTTGCATGTGGCTATACTAGGAAGCAGGAACGCTTTGTACCCATGTTGGCTGGGTGATGTGACAAGCTTAATTAGCACTCATTGGAATCAATATGGTAGCAGTCTGAGAAATGCTGTGTCTTCGTCATAGTATGACAGGTTATGGTTTTGCTATGCCTACTTCAGCCATGAGCAGATGTTCACTCTGCCTACCCTGAATCCTCTTGCTGCCAAAGATCTCCTCCCTTTGGCTCTGCCAGCAGAATGCATGAGTCACTGCTCTCAGACCTGCATCCCTGCAAAATCTGGCGGTGGGAGCAAACCAAAGTGGCTTTTGGTGCTTCATGCTTTCATTTCAGCAGCCATGGGGTTTATTTAGTGGAATAGATACCTCAGCTAAAAAGTTATTCAGTCTTGGGGTGGAATATTTGAATTGACTGAGCTCACGGTGTCAAAGCATTGCCTTGCATGGGAAAAATGCCTTGCGTTTCCCCCTCGCTGTGGGGAAATGAAGAGTTGAGGTGGTTTTTGATCTGCTCTTGAACAAAAAGAAAACTTATCCCCTTTATTCAGAATGGGCAGCATTTTCTGAGCTTGGAGAGCACCTCTGGGTGCTCTGAAATAGCAAGCTGAACGTGGACTGAGATGCGGCAACTCTGTGTAAGAGCCGTAGCTGGGAGTAGCTTTCAAGTCCCCTGTGTCTGAGGCCATGATACCTCAGAACGTGGCATTTTATCAAATAACTTGCAGGTCTCTTTTCACTACTACTGCTGGATTTGATGAGATAGGCTGTCGGGGTGCTTTGGCTCGGACCGCAGTTTGTATTGGGTGTCATAAAAAAGGTATGCATGATTTCAGGCTCTGTTCCCCTTATGGGTCTCTCATCTCCTCTACTTTAATGAAAGTAATAATAATTATAACAATAAGATGATATGCATTATCCTAAGGGCCTGTATACTGAGTAGTAAGCCAGGAGCCTTTGCATCCCCCTGAGAGCTCTTCTGTCAACTGCTCTTAATATTTCTGTGCTCTTTGCAACCCTTATGGTTAGCGAACCTCCATGAGGCAGAAACTCCTCCAGCTACATGCACAATATATGACCAAAAAGCTGAACAAGATCACATTAGGCGGAGTCTGGGGATACAGGGCCCTGGATGGATGCTAGGAGGACGGCACGAATATCTTCCTCTCGCCTTTGAGAACAACTGTGTTCGATTACATGTTGCGCAAACTCGTTCTGGTTTGGTTTTCCCCTCTAAAGGCTAGGGCAGATGTTGTCTTACGAGGCTGCGGTGGTGTTCTAGCTAACGACCCTGGGCTGCGTTTCAGATCTAAATCTCCCACTTTATGACATTTCTTTTGGGGATGGGCAGGCAGCTGAACAAAAGGGATTTAAAGCTGTTGGACATCTTTGCTACCCACTGAGTGCCCTATGCTTTGCACCCATGGACTCGTATTTTGAAGAAGCAAAAGCAGTTTGAGAGAAGTGGAATATGGGACCAAAGTGGGATATGGGACCAAAGTGGGATATGGGACCAAGGGACACAGAGCCTCCAAATTAGCTGTGAGACACAGGATGAAAACCAATGGAAGTCTATATGCTGAGCCCTGTGGCACCTCCATAGGAAGTGCAACAGGAAAGACAAGAGTATTGCAGGGTACTGGTATGTGTTTGCCTTTGGGAAAAAAAAAGTCTCCTAGCTGCAGGAGTACAGAGTTTGTGCTGTATTCATGGGAGTCCTCTGAGAAAGCAAAGCACGTGTGCTGGCCATTTCCTCAAAGAAAATATTCTTTGTGAAAGCTAATAATTTTAGCCGGGATTCCTTTCTTCCTCTTGAGGAGAGTTAAATAAAGTTATGGGTCAGTGAGAGGGCATCTGTACAACACAGAGGAAGAATTTCCAAACCTTGAATATAGTCCCTTCATTTGGAGAAGATGTGGTCAAATTGGCTTCCCAAAACGTATTCTTTATTAAAGATTTTATGGGTGTTTTTTGCTGGTTTGCAGAGGCTGTTAAGCCATGCTGAATTGGTAGGACTTAATAGGTGGAACTGATAGAAAGCTTAGGAAAGTTTTAGCAATTTTCCTTCCACAAAGCTGAACTTCCCAGTAGTCTCCACCATACTTGTCCAGATTTCTTGACACAAATACTGTGTAATTTCCAGCTGTGAGTGGCATTGTTCCTCCTTCCAGCTGATAAAAGGGCGTTGCCATCTAGGCTCATGAAATGGCAGGACAAGTCTGGTGTGCCAAGGTCCTTCTGCATTTATATTCTCAAGCTCACCCAAAATCCCTTTTCTTCGCAGATATGAGATTGGAAGCTCTCTGAGCAACTTCACTGATAACGTTCAGACCTCCTGTGTGTAGGAACTGGGCAGCCAATAGCTCTCTTTTGGGCTGTAATTTCCTCACTCAGAAATCACTCTAAATCAGAATTGAAGCTCGATGAGGACTGTACATTCACAAGTGAAATTAATAACTGGCTGTTGAGTTTGTAGTTCCCTTGAATGAGGGAACCCTTGGAAAGGCATTGGGTAAAAAACTGACTTGTGATGGGAGAGCAGGGGCCAAAAGCTGAAACTAATCTTAATGAAAAAGAGTATCCAACAAGCGGCTGCAGGGCTGTAAAGTCTGCCTGTTCAAATCTCCACTGGACCGTGCTTCTTCGCGTCCTGATTTTGAAAGCCCAGTTTCCTGAGAGATTGCATGATTATTATTTTTTAATCTAAAATGTATGGTTGAAAGAAAAAGCATTAAAAAAAAAACAACTGGCAATGCAAATGAGATCATTGAGCGGTTTGCTGGAAATGCCGTACATTGTGTTGCCCAAAACTTGGCATTTATGGAAGTGGCCAGCGGGGAGGAAATGGAATTGTTCTCATGGCCGGTGTCAACTTGGATCATCAAGCCACACCGCAGATTTGGCATCTCTGACGGAAAAGAGAGACTTTCCAGTCCGGTACAATCCCGCTTCACAGCGTCAGTTGTTGCGTAGGTTGGGGTCGGTGAGGATTGACAACTGGGCGGGACAGCATTGTATAAGTCTGGCGCTTTCTTGTCTCAGATTAATGATCTTCAAATCTGGTTTTCAGGGACACAGACTCACTCACACGTAAATAAAAAACAGAGGGAAGCTTTTAAAAGACTCAGATGCTTGCTATTCCAAGCAACAGCTAATGCAATGCTTTGCTAAGACATCCTATTGACTGAGAACATAGCGGTCCTTTCGTGCCTTACCTTTTCCCTAGGATATCTCTCTGAAGGGATTCAAAGCTGCTTTTCACACTGAGCTGTTAATCCTGGTTTCCTGGCTTCAACTAAAAATTTAGCCTCCCTTTAGCAGACTCCTGCAAAAGATAGGTGCCGCTAGAAGGTGGTACAGCCTGCTCAAGGTCTGAATCAACCCCTGGAGGGGTCTCTCTACCGCCAGATGAAATCTAAGGCAGCTCCTTTCCTTAACTTTGCTGCTGTAGAGAGGTGCCCATAGCTGGGGAGGATGGACCCAGGTCTGAGTTCATGCAGGTCTGAGCAGCTGTGGTCCAGGAGGACACACCCGTGTGGAGGTGTAGCTGGCTACAGCTTGTGCAGCCAAGGTAAAGAAAGTGAAGCTGTTGTCATGTGACCCCTCTTGTGTTTGATATTTCATGAGCCTTTGTTGGAACAACCCCACCTGGTCTGGTCAGGCTGTGCCAGCAGTGCGGGCCAAGATTCAATAAAGTTGTTGTTTCCAATTAAAAAAAAAACACACTACAGCTATAGAAACTGAGAAGCCCACATCTTGGCAGAGGATGGGCTTGAACACCATTTCAATGCAGTAACAACATTAAAGCCCCATCCTGTTCCCATTGAAGTTGGTGGCAAAGGTCCCATTGACCTCAGTGGGAGTAGGATCAGGCCCCCATATGTAAACACAGTTGGGATGGATTCACAAGGCCCTTACTCCTGGTTTGGGGGATGAGTCAACGCTGGTGGAGTGGTGGCATGGGTCAGGACTGGAATTGCATCTAATCAGTGCCCCATGGCTCTCTGTGCATTTATCAAATGGAATTTCAGGCTGAAAACAAAGGGATTGAAAGGTTGAAAAACAACGAAGGAATGCGCACTTGGCAGCTCTGCTAACCAGATGTTTGTTTCTTTTTCCTTGTTCTTAACAATGACTAAAAAACTCGTGAACAGTCTCAAGCCCAGCACAAGGTCAGCCTGAAACTAGGTAAGAGGTGTCGCAACAAGGCGGAACGAACATCTGGGAATGGAAAATGTTAATTTATACCAGGATCCGGTCCTGTGGCTCAGAAAACACAGCCGAACCTTCAGAAGGCTGGGTACATGTGTGCTTTCCCTTCCTACAGCAAGCCCCATCGGTCGTGCGAAGCTCTCGCGGAAGTTCGCAGTATTCCCTTTGTGCTGTTGTGTGAACTGCTTCCAAGAGCAGTTTAGCTGTTGTGCTGGAGTCAGAGCAGAAAGAAGCCAATGTTAAAGCGAATATATATGTACATATAAATACATACAACCATTTCCTGGAAAATGCATACCTAAATAATGTAGCAGCAAGTTGTACGTTGTACATTGTGGAGCTTTCAAGGGAGAGAATAGCCCTTACAGAGTTAGTCTTATTAAACTGAGTTTTTTATTACATTGCAAGAGGTGTCTTTCTGAAGAATCCCTAGTTGTTTTTGATAAAATCAGTCCAGAAAGGGAAAAGTACTGGGTGGGAAACAGCAATATAATGCCCTGAGGCTGCAGAGCAGTAAATTGAATCTCTGGCCTCTCTGCTGTGTCACCCCTGACAATATGCACTTCTTCAGCAGCATCTCCACAAAACTGTTCCCAGGACCAGCATCCTTTTGCCTTGTTTCACAGAAAAACACCTCATTAATCAGTCTGCAGAACATCACAGCGAAGTAGATAAATTAAAAAGAAAAAAAAAAAGAACAAAAAAGATTAAAAGTTATTCATTTTTATTAGTAGGGAAACTAAGCCAGAGAGGTAGAAGTGACTCATTCATGACTTACTTGTTCATTAATGATGGGATTAAGAGCTGAGCTCTTGTTATCTGACCAACTGGCTTTTTTTCAGATCACATCTGTCTAGTAGCGACTCCACAGCCAAACAGCACACTTGGCCAGGAGGGAGCATTTTACTAAACTGGTGTGTTTGAGATTGTGATTGCTTGACTTTACTCTTACTTAAATCAATGTGGCAAACAAATCATCTTTTAACAACTGGTTCTATCAGGTACGACCATTTCCAGGGAAAAAAGAAATTGGATATATTTAAGCTCAAGTACTTAAGCATGGGCAGTATGTGAAGGTGAATCAGTTTAACTGGTTTAGATTTGTAAGAAAATAGTACTATCAACAGAGTTAGGATTAGGGTTAGAGCCAGCAGGTCTTCATCAGTACAACTTGAAAAAGTCGTGCAGCTCGATGCATGTGAGCATGACATTAATTAATCCGTGAGTAAACCCAGATTGCACTGCCTGAGGAGAATAACCCTGGACAAAATCAAGCTGTAGTTCCCCAGAAGAATATGCTATTAGGGCAGTTTCAAAGTGGCAGGAGCCTGGATAAGGGCAGCGAGGATGCTCTAACAATAGCAACAATCCCAGCAGCTCTTAGGAGGAACGAGAGGAGGAAACTATTTTATTAAGCAGTTTCTTCCTGAACATCTAGTAGCTTGCAGGTCTCCTTAGAGCTTCCAGCCGGAAAAACCTGCCTCACCACAGGTACTGGAGCTCTCGCAAAGAAAGGTTTCCTATCAGCCCTCTCATCTGCTTCCCTTGCCTTACCAGCAGCTGAGCGGCCTTCCAAACTCAGCCTTCACCCATTTCTGAGTTGATTCTGTCTTACAGCCTCAGTGTAACGGGCATGTGGAGCAGCACAGACTCTCCTTATGCCACCCACTGGGCTCAGGGACATAATTAGCATGCTCAGCGAAGAGCAGCTATTATCTGCACCACCTCAATACATAGAGGGATAACAGAAAAAATTCCTTCTAGAAGAGCTCCTGTGCAAGAGTCCAAGTTGCTCCATTTTCATCCATGATCCAGCAGGGATGCTGGATGTGCCTCCACACCTGGAAAAGCACTTGCCTGATCTGCTGTGATGTACCCAAACCTGTCCATCCTTCTTGTGGCTGAAGCAGCATGTTTCCTCAGCCTGCCAGCACTATCTAATGCCCTCGGGCAAGGCAGACCCTCAAGCAAGCACGATTGGTGCACTTTGCAAGGGATCTCTCCCTCACAATTAGAGCACTTTGCCATCCAAGTTGGATGTCCCGATGGTGTAATGTGCAGGAGAGGTTCAGGCTCGTTTTTTTTGTGTTTGGGAGAAACACTCGCCGATGTTGAGGCTGTAATCCTCCCTCCTCCTTCTGCTCCCCAGATCTCTGGCTCTCTTCAGAACCACATTGAAAAGAAATCTTTGTTTGTTTATGGAGTTTCTGGGAGCCTCAGGTTTGTTTTCCTCCCTCCTGCCTCCTGCCAACACTGGAAGTGCCAAAACATAAAAGAGAGGCATTTCTCTTGGAGTTGCCAGCCATGGTTGGAAGGAGGACTGCCAGAAATCTCAGGAGAAATCTGCTCCTGATCTTCCCAGCACAGTCTTGCAGAGTGGAGGGATGGGGAGCGTTCAGCAAAGCATGCGGGCTGCTGGATGCCAATACAGCCTGTGTTCCAGCTGGGGATGTGTCATTGCTTCTTTCGATAAGGACAGTGGCACGCAAAGTTGAGGCCAGAGGAAGGACTGCTGAACACTCCAGAAGTGGTAGCCATCTGCTTGTAGATTTTCTGTGCGTGAAAGCATTGGTTCACTGTGTATTTAGCACAGATGTTAAAGCCAAAGCTTCCAGATCCACATTTCGGGCCATTTCAGTGGCACCGTGGGCTTCAGTGATGGGCTGCCTTTTTGCTGCAATGTGTGGTCTTAACCAAGCCTCCATCTGCCACCTGGTAAGCATGTTTCACCATACCCAAAAGCTGCTTTGAAAGAAAAACTTCACTCCCCCTTTGACGATCTGAGGAATGGGAGTCACCCAGAAAACAGTGTGGTTCTGGCTTAATGGGCTTCCAGGGTGGAGTTATGCCTCCCTGTTCCCGAAGAGATGTTGGTGGGAGCAGTGGGACGTCCAAGGAAAGGCGTTGAGTCCTCCAGGAGACTTGTGTCTGAGCTGATGCTGTGCTGAGGTACCGAAAAGCTCCCATCAGACAGGCATAATACAGGGAAGAACCAAATTTTCTTGCAGTCCACTGTAGAAGACCACAGAAGGCCTTGGATTTTAACCTGGGGTTCATGGGTGGGACCAGTTTGAATTAAACATCTCAAATGCCAAAAGGCACACTTTTGCTCTTGCTTTGATGTGCATGTTACTCTCGTGGGTGGGAAGGGTACTGTGCAGATGAGGGAGCTTCAGCCTCCAGCGTCAAGGTCGTCTGTGAGGACAGGAGATCCTGCATGGGAAACAATCTGCTTCAGGCCACCGAGGACTTAAAAGGGTGCAACAGGAGATGAGATTTTATTAGTATGTTGCTTGTGTATCCAAGAAGGAAGATACTGGGGAGGCTCTGTAAGCTGGTGGCAATACAGGGCGGCATGGTCTTCCCGTGTCCACCAGTTGCTGTGATCTGTTGCTGAGGGCAGCCAGGAGTTGAATGGATTTCTAACTGTATGTGAATCTTTACTTGATCTCACTCTATTTCCTGTTACTATTATCTCATTTCATGGCTTTTCTTGGCTGCAGTCCCAGCACAATTCATCTGAAGAGGTCTTTATGTAAGCTAAGAGAGGGGCACCGTCCTTAAAAATGGATGTTTGGAAGGATTTTCTCTATGCCTTATTCTCCTACAGCATTAAGATCTGCCAAGGTTGGACTTCTGCCTGATTTTCTTCCTCTGCTATCCAACCCTTCTGCTACCTGCCTCACCAGAGAAAGAGACTGTTCTCTTTAAGCCATCATTCAGAAGACTCAGAACATCATGGGTCAAGACCTAGATCACCTTCTTTTCTTAACCAGTACAGAAGTAACTTCACTGAGCTGTCCCCTTGCAAGCTCCCAATCCTGTGGAAGAAGTAGGGTGAAAAGTTCAGCAAACCACAATCCATTTTACAGCAGACCTGCAAAGCACAAATATTAATAGCAATAAAACAAGGAGGGGGTGATGGTGGAATTCAGTTGCTAGTGGCTGATAGAACTTCAAATACTTAAACTGTGAGCAAGGCTTTTAATCCACACACAATAAACTGTCCTACCTCCAGCATCAGAAGAAAACTGCTTTTTTTAAGATGGATTATCACAAAAAAACCAAACCAAACCAAAACGAAAACAAACAAACCCCAAAACAAACAAACAACCCCCCCAAAAAAAACCAAAAAGCAAACAAAAACTCAAACAAACAAAAAACCCAAAAAAACCTCTTGACATTGCTGAGCTTTCCTGTAAACCATCAGGCTGGATATATTTTACGACGTGATTTATAGAGAGTTTGTTTCTTAAGACTCAAAGCAACATTGCTATAAAAGTATAAAAGATGCGTGTTTTGGTAGTGGATGAATGCCATTGCCTTTTTTCCCCATCTGGGAACCTGCTGAGTGGGTTAACGCCACTTGGAAAGATTAATGCTTCATGTGTGGGCATTCGTTGGCAGCCTTGAAGCAGCACAGATTACAATGCCATCATTCTTCTTGGTCAAGAGCAACACCATAGCAGCTACTCAAGATAAAAGATTCATTAATGAGTTTGAAGCCAAAGGGAATGTGCTTTCTTGGACTTCCAGCACCGGTTTTGCTGATTCTTTCTTCTGCAGACATTTTCACATCACTTTTGCAGCACAGTTTTAGTGTTGCTGTTCTCTGTTCAAGTCATGGAATAGATTAGATAATCCCTAGGCCTTTTCCACCTCTAACACTTGTGGTTCTGGTTAAATAGCTGTCAAGTTCTGAATTTAAAAGAGCAGAACAAGCCAAGGCTTTTGAGGTTCTGCTGGGAGGATTACAACTTGTAACACATTCCATAGCCTTCCAAAAGTGCCTGCACTTTCGGGTTTCCGGACAAAAACTGTTATTCAGCTTTCTGCAGAACTTTGTAGTTCACCACACAATCCAACTTTTCCTTCTGCGTGAAGATACTGCTAGCCTACTAAGGCTGGCTCCGGTAGAAATCTCCCCTCCCTTTCATTGTTTATGACTGAAGATGTTTGCCTATTGCTGAAGCAAAACAAATTTCCTTAAAATAAAAAATTGCATCTGCCAATTCACTTTTAAATGCAGCTCTTGGAATTTATAGGAAAGTTAAAGGTCCCAGGGAAATGAATTGCTGTCTTGTAGCCTTGCCAAGTATACATAAAAGAGCTGATAGGTCTTTGGCCTACTTGCTTTTATTGTGATCTATAAGCTGCACATAAATATTGTATCTCAGATGGTGCAGTTTAGGGCTGTGGAATTTTCAAAGTAGTTTAAGGAGCTTTTCACCTCCAAATAATTTCTCTGAACCTGGCTGGCTGCTGCTTTTTGTAGTGAGTCATCACAGCAGAGAAGCAACCGATTTGTGGTCTTAATGGAAATGCCAAGGAATTACCAGGGCATGAGATGCACATTGGCGTAACATCATCGGATTCAACAGGGTTGCACTGATGTAGACGGAGAATCTGATCTCCCACCTGGAGAGGCTCTCCCAGTGGAAATGCTGTGGGGAGGCACACGCTCCCTTTCCTTGGCCTCCAAGAGGTGGCTTATTTTGGTCTCTCTTCTGCTGAGGCCCAAGTAATAGCCAATAGAGCATTGCAAAGGAGCAAGAAGCCATGTCATGATGGTGGTGTTTGGTATCGCAGACAAGCGTGACATCTCGGGGGTCTGATCAACAGACTTGGTGGTGGTTTTGTCTCAAGAGGCCTCCTAGTCCCACTGAGGTCATGGTCTGGCGTCAGAAGGTACCTTGAATTCGCTGAGACCTGGGATGCTAACCTGCCTTGTGACCTTGGGCACCTCAGTTTGGCTGGGATTCAAATTACCTCAGTTTAGTTACTTAAAAGTTAGGCCTCTAGTCAAAGCTGGCCATCTAGATTTCAACCAAGTGTAAAGATCTGCCTTATGGCATGGTGCGGAGGTCATGTCTTTCAGCCAGGGTCATGTATCTCAGCTTTGACTGGTGGCCACAAATGCAGGAACATATTCAGTATGCTCTTTGCCTCTGCGGTAGGGATTGCTTTTACTATCCACACTAGTGTAACCATTTTGCCATCCACCCAGCGTAACAGGGCCTTGATCTCTGTGCTGTTGTAGTACAAGTAGAAAGAGTCTAGCTTTAAAGCTTCATTCTTGCAGTGACACCATTTTTATTGTTATTATGGTAGGATGGTATTACTTAGCAGCTCCATGTATTTTCATCTGTTAATGCACGATCTGACACTGATTTATAGGCAAAATCAGTTGCATTCTCCATATGGAAGAAACACAGAATGCTTTTTATTCAGGCCTGATATGTAGATGTTAGGCTTGCTTTTCTCAAGAAAATTTAGATCTGCCTCACTGTTTGCCATTGGCCAAGTATTGAAGTTTTTATTATCTGGGTCTTTCTTCCTTTCTTGGTGCTGTTTGTTTATAGCACAGGAATTTCAGCCTTGTCCTTTTGAGAGCATCCTCTATGCTATTAGATCTTTGCACAGCTTTATTAGAACTGTCTGCTCCTCCTTTTGTATATCATCCCTGGTCTTAGAGCCCAGCTGCATTAGGTGGACTATAAACACTCCACGAGTGCAAAAGGTGTGCGTCTGCCTTCCTTGGGAAAGAGAAGGTGACAGAAAATTCATTCCTGGGAGAAAAAGGGTCTCTTTTTCAAGACAAGGAGCCTGGCATCTTTGTAGGTTTAAACTTGGAAGCAACTGGTGACCATGAACTCAGCAGAAATAGGATGGGTTGCCCTATCATAGGTGAGTGGCTTTAGTAAGCTCTTGTGGTCAAATCCTTCTCCTCTATATGGAAAACCTTGAAGAATTCAGTGGTGAGGCTTGGTCTTTGAAATTGTGCGTGTCTGGGGGAAGGCTTATTAACTTGGCATCTGGATTTGAGGTTGTTAATGTACCAGAGGCTGCAGTCAAAGAGTGGGGGTTTGGGGAAGGGAGAGGTTGTTGGGTTTGTGTTAGCTATATGCCATATTAATTAATACAGAACATATTAATTATAAAGTTTGTATTATATTCTACTATCATTCTTCTTTAGCACTGTTGCGGGCAGTTTGTTTGCCTGTCGCTATAACCACATGCTGTTTGCTGCCGATGGGACTGCTTTCCAGTAAGTAGTTTGTGTCTATAGTGAAAATGGGGCTCTGCATGTCTTTTTTATATTCCCTAGGCAATCACGGTGCAACGTGGTGGGAGTCAGGAATGTTTGGGGACAATGTGGGAAAGAGACTGGTGTACTTACTGCCTCTGCATGACAGCATATACCATATGTTTTCCTTAGTTTCTAGATCAGCTAACCTTGCAAAAGTCATGCTCTGGGTGACCCTAGGACAATCTGGACCATATTTCTATGCCAGTCGTAAAAGTCCGTTAAGACCGGCTTTGGCTGCAAATCAGAGTAGTTCAGGACACTTAGCGTAACACAGGAAACAGATTTGGGAGATGCCAGTTCACAAACCTTATGGCAGACCTATGAGATGTTCACAACACTTATCTCTCCCTTCTCCATCGCTTAGCTGTAACGATTAAAATTCTGAATCCTCACTTAAAGCAGACCTGGATTTCTCACGTAAAGTAAGGAGCTGGCTTCCTAGTTTTGGGCAAAATCCCAGGATCATCTTCCTCCAACTTAAAGCTTTGAAATGGGGTGGATATCCTAGCTAATTCTGCAAGTGCACCTGCATTTTACAAATCTGATCTTCTCTGAAGCTGGGACCCTCTTTTGTGTCCCAAAGGATCCTAAGATGGGAAAATGCAGACTTTCCAAATTTTGATGTGAGTAAAATTGTATTCTTGTTACTCAGAAAAAATGTAATTTTTAAATTGAAAGTTAAATTGTAAAGATATCAACATTTTGGAATTATAAAGGCAGCAGACACAATTAACTCTGAAACAGGAGACAACAGAGAGCTGAACAAATTGCCATGTTTCTCCGACAGCTAGTTTGCATGCAGCTACTCCGTATTTTTAATAACACAGAGAACGCATATGTAGCTTCGCTGCAAAGTCCCCTCATGCCTCCTCATCTCCAGAATTCTTTAGCATCAGTTTAACTCTTTTCCTGCTGAAACCAACAGCAGCATAAAACTGCTTCTACCCTTGTTTATATTTTGATATTTTTTTTTTTCATTGACTTTAAGGAATGAGGTTGATTTGTTGCTTGGTCAAAAAGACTTGGCTTCTCCTTTCATACTTTTTTCAGCAATCCACATGCATCACAGGGGTGGAGGAGAAATAATTGGCCTATAACTTTGCACAACTCAGGGAAAACATACAATTAGCATTGCTGTAAATTGCTGCTGGATTAAATTGGTGAGTTGAGAAGTAGAAAAGCCAAAGAGCCCTTGAAGTTGGAAAATTTCCCTGTTCACCTTAGGATGTTTATGATCTTAAGACATCAGCTGCATCTCCGGGTCTTTTTTTCATAATCAAGTATCTCTTGAGATTTCTTCCACCAGCGTTGTCAGTGTTAGCGTGGGAGACATCAAAGCAAAGCGAGACAACTGGCAACTGGCATGGCAGCATGGGGTAAAAGGTGAACGCTTTGTGAAATGATGCCTGCAGGCTGTATATTCCACATCAAATGCATGCTCCCCCGAGCTTTAAAACCAGAGCACCATAAAACTCTAGGTGACTCCCTTAATGGGTTTAAAAATAATTGTCCCAGGCTTGCTCCCCGTTGTTCACATAGTCTCTCACCTGCAATGGAGAGCAGTGGCAGGCTGCAGTGAAGGGGCGAGAAGGGAGAGGAGACACAGAGCAGGAAGGAGCTGGGGGCAGCTGGTAGTCTTGCAGGATAACATAACTGCTCCAGTGCTCCCCAGGGCCAGGGGCCAGGTGCCAGGGTGGATGTTCAAAGGAGGCTGAGGCTGAATCTCACGTAAAATCGTTGCAAATTGGGCAATTATTTGCCTTAGGCTTCCATGCTTTGTAGTAATGGCGGGGGTGGGGGGGAAGGACTGTGTATATCATCTCAGGCATTAAAGGGTGAGACAGTATTTTTACTGTCTCTCTCCTTCTTGTGCATTTTGGTGTGCCCAGCTCTTTCCTTTACAATCGTGTTTTTGTTCCATGTGTAAAGTCTGAAGCGGTTCAATCAGCAAGGATCGTGCACGCAGGGAGTAGTTCATTTGAGACATGGAGCCAGCTTGAACAGAGGTCAAGGGGGTTGGGAAAAAGCAATCCCAAAGGATCCAAAATATTTATCCACTTGGCTCGCCGTTTGTGCCCCAGTGTGGTGGGGAGATGCCAACCCTGACCCACCCCATGGCAGGGAATAAACTGTTCCCTAACGTTGACCTGTTTTCTCGTGTCACTAGAATATGCCCAAGAACAGTTGAAATGTCCCTTGTTCTCACTGAATGCTACCAAAGGTCTCCCAAGAACAACAAGCATGGGGAGCTGAGATGTGGTATTTCTAATAGAAACCAGAGATCTGGGAAAACTGAGGACCTGCTTGCAGCTGGAATGGACTGCCAGGCCAGATGTACCTGAAATCCTTGCACCAGTGGAAAACATCTCAAAGTATAACTCTATGATTTTTTTTTTCCCCTTTTTTGATTTTTTCTCTCTTGTTAATGAATTTGTCTCATGGTGGTTGGCAGTATTTCATGGCACAATTTTTTTTCTATCGTGGCTGAGTTGTCCCTTCCGTACTGAAAGCCAGGATGACCATCACAGTTAGTATCCATGCAATCTGATGCCAGGTCTTGCTGTCACCTGTCCCAGCTCCCCAGGGATTGTCGAGTCAAAGGAGTGACATGAATGTTTCTCTGCCAAAGAGCAATTGATTCTTTGTTGTCCACAGGTTCCTCTGCTTAGGAGCACTTTGCAGGCAGAAGATTACGTATCTCTGGGGAATGAGGGAGAGGAGGAGTTAGCAAGGACTGTGCCTGAAGTGGTGTGATGAGTGCTGGCAAGATGGGACTGACTCTGTGGCGCTGTGGGAATAGATGCATTAGGAAACCTTCATTTCACTGCCCCAGCAAATGCTAGCTCTGAGGAAAAGGGTTTATGACCAGGCTAGTTTGGGGGTGTGAGCAAGCAAACACTGAGTGCAGCATATTTGGTCCTGGATATTTGGTGAGTTGGAGGTGATGCTAATAACAGGGAGCCAGAGCCAGGCTCACCAGTAATTGCAGCAAGAAGGTGCCTGGTATCCATTGCTCTGCAGAAAAATGAGAGCGGTGTAATTGGCACTAGGGAGCAGGTGTGAAAACCCCGGAGGCATTATCCTAAAACAGCCATGGCCACTTAAAATCAAATCCCAGCTACCCTCAGAAGAGTTTCTCCCCTTGCAGCTCTGCTCAGGGCTTCCTTGGGAGGGAACAGTCTTGCCATTCTTTCCTTCCACGGATGTCTAATTGGGGCTCTTTGGAGCAGCCAGACCATGAAGGAGCAATTCACTGTGGACTCTGCCTAGGAAATGAGAACCATGCCCCTGCAAGATGGGTCTGGTCTGCCCCAGCCCACGGCCCTGGGAAAAGGGGCAGAAGAGGAAGGAGCTCTTGCAAAGCACATAAAAAATGGTCATCTGGAGACAGCAGCCACTGTGGGGCTGCATGTGTTTTTTTAAAAAACTGAGGAGAGGTGGGGGTTTTTTTTCATTATTTCCATTGGAGTTGTTAAGCTGAATGTCTTGTGCGAGAGGTATGGCACTGTCTTGAAGCAGGTGGGAGGTACTTAAAAGGTCATTATAGGGAGCAACAGCCTGTGCATAAGGGCAGGAATCTGGACCCAAAGAGAGGGCTGTCCAGTGGCAGCATTACTTAGAGGCAATGACCAGGACAGCCTTCTTAGTCATGACTGCCTTGTGCTGCAACGCAAGACCTGTCCTTGGAGGACTATGGCTGCAAAAGGATGCAAGTGGAGGACCACAGTCTCCACGAAGGAAGGAAGGCAGATGGAGGTGTCTGATAGTTGTAGAGACCTCTTCCTGTGTGATCTCATTGGGTGTTGGATCTGTGTAGCAGAGGTTGAGAGGCTGCCCAAGGTCACAGTTGAAGCTTGGGACTGGGTCTTGAACTGCTTCATTACAAAACTACTCGGACCTGTGTCTTCCCAGGTTGGTGGGAGGAAGGGTCAAAGCTGCTAACACCTCTCAGTCCTTTCCTTGAAGCAGGTTTTGTCTGTACAGCAGAGGTATGACCCTGGGCTTTGAGAAATATGCTCTCCTCATCCCTTAAGTGGTGTGCAGCATCAGTTAATCATCTTCAAACCCTGCCAGTTCCTACCTCTACTTTGCAGTGCTCAAAAGGATTTTGAAAGCCTGTGGAAATAGCTCCATATTGGCATGGTTCAGCCCTTAGAAATGCATGACGCTGTTTTAGGAACAGTGGGTTTGGAGGTGTGGAAGGCCCTTGACTTTAGTCGCCTGGGGGGACCTCTGTCTCCTCTGGGGTCCATTGGCTGGGACTGGACCACAACAAAGAACCTGAACGCAGCATCATGCCTCCTCTGGGCAATAGCAGTTGTGTCCTATGGAGCTAGTAGTACAAGGGGTGCCAATGGAGGCCAACTGGAGTTCATGTATTGCTGGTGATACGAGCTTCTAGCACACTGTGGCTTTTACTTATTAAAATCTGCTCCCCCCACCCTAAAGGAAACTTAGGAAACTGTTTACATATCTGTAGGTGAAGTCAAGTTTTCAAATGCTAGGAAATGCCAGATTTATAGTTGCCACTGTAATCTCACACATGTGCTTTGATACAGCCTCTAGTAACCTGACTCCCTGCGTTTCCCAGAAAGACTACATAGGGAGCTGAATTACGGCTGCCCAGATAAGCTTGGATCAGACATTTCCAGCTTCTGAGTGCCTAACTCTCCCAAACACAGCTCTTTGATACCGTGTGATATAAACATGCATGCAAGGCAGGCGGCACAGTGTTTTATGTTTCATATGCAGGGTAGCACAGGGTGGTTGTCGTGGTTTAACCCCAGCCAGCAACCAAGCCCCACACAGCCACTCGCTCACTCCACCCCTGATGGGATGGGGAAGAGAATCGGAAGATTAAAAGTGAGAAAACTCATGTGTTGAGATAAACACAATCTAATAGGTAAAGCAAAAGCTGCGCACGCAAGCAAAGCAAAGCAAGGAATTCGCTCCTTCCCATGGGCAGGCAGGTGTTCAGCCATCTCCAGGAAAGCAGGGCTCCACCCTGCATCATGGTTACTTGGGAAGACAAACGCCATCACTCCAAATGTCCCCCCCTTCCTTCTTCTTCCCCAGCTTTACATGCTGAGCATGACACCATATGGTGTGGGATATCCCTTTGGTCGGTTGGGGTCAGCTGTCCCGGCTGTGCCCCCTCCCGGCTCCTTGTGCCCCCCCAGCCCACTTGCTGGTGGGGTGGGGTGAGGAGCAGAAAAGGCCTTGACTGTGTGTGAGCACTGCTCAGCAGGAACCAAAACATCCCTGGGTTATCAACACTGTTTCCAGCACACATCCAAAACAGAGCCCCATCCTAGCTACTGTGAAGAAAATTAACTCTATCCCAGCCCAAACCAGCACAGTGGTGCAAGGTGAGAGTGCTCAGGTCACCCTGGTGTTGTATGACTTTGAGGCTGCTGCACCTGCGAGCTGACCCTGACCATCTCCGTTCCCAAAGCACTTAAATTTTGTAGGTTTTCTGCTGCACTGGTTTTACTTTTGCAGGCAGCTTTGAAATGTTGGGGCATCTGACCTCTGCTGAAACCGAAGGCATGACTCCATTGACTGCTGAGCATCGCCTGTAGGATCCCCTCTGGAAATCCCCAAAGGTGCATGCCGCACTGAGCCCACCTGTGTTTGTTACAGTATGACAGAAAGCAAAATATTTTTTCTGAGAGGATGGAGTTAATATCTTGTTCATTCATGACTCTGTTTGTTTAGGAATTCATATTATAGATATTACCTCACTACAGAGTCCAGTACACCTTTTGAGCAGGTTTTGGTTGAGATAAGCAAGCCATGAGAGTGCAGCCTTGATGGGAAGGCACAGAGGACTGGGAAATCAGGTTGCTGGCTAGGAAATTCCACCTGAGCTTTGGTTTCTGGTTTCAGGATAACAGTGAGACCTATCCATGTCTCCCTGTTCATGGTGTGTGGTGCCCTGATGCAAGAAGGGTGAAGGTCATTGACGGTAGTTTCTAGAGGTCTGTCTTATTGCAGACTGGGACTCTGGGGTTCAGTGGTGTCCATCTCCCTGGTCTCAATTTGCAGTGTTGTGCTGAAAGTATGTGCGGGTTAGGACAGGAAACAGCCGCAAAGGTCCAGATCTACATGGACTGAGGTGATGGATTGCATTGGAGTAGCTACTCAGAGATGAACTCGAGGGCATGCATACCAGCATCATGAACCCAGCCTAAGTCTCCTGTGGCACCTGTCTGGCTTCTCAGCTGATGGTGTGCACAGTAAGAGTGTGTTTCCTTTTATACCTCTCCTATTTCTCTGTGAAAAAAAATTCCTACTCTGTATCTTATTTTTTTGTTGCTTTTGTGTCAGAGTGGTTCTTTGATTGCAACCCTTTGCATATCTTAATTAAGTTGGGTCATTTCTTGTTCACACACTACTGGACATAATAAAGCCTCAGCAAAATGTACTTTGCTAACAACTTTGTGTCCTGAGGGCAGGACACGTCCAGGTGTTTCTTCTGTAGCTGTGCAGAATGTGTCACGGCAGCCGGTGTAAGGAATATTTTTGGTATAACTTTACCCTGTTGCCTTTCTGACACTCACCATGCTTGGAGGTACTCTGCAAAGCAAATCAGAAAAAGAATAGTAGTCTTTGTTTCTCTTGGCAACTTCAGTCCCCTCCTTCCTTATGCGAAAACTTTTTATTTTGTCTGTCCACAGAGGACTTTGACTAGAAAACTACAGAAATTATGTCATGAGATTAAGGCTGGCAGGGGAAGGGCCTGCTTTAATTTCCCTGTGGTGTACACAGCTCCCGTTCAAGGACCACAAACATCTTTTTGCAGCTGTTGCCCCAGTGCAGAATTAAAAGATGGTAGGACTGGAGTTAGCTCATGTAAATACCCACACCGAGCTCCACCATTGCCCCATGAGCAGCTTCATGCCTGCTACACCCTGCTGCAGTGGCTTTAAAAAAGTACTGATCCCTTGGTTTGAAAAAAACAAGCTCTGAAACACCTAATAAAGCTGCTTAATAAGAAAGACAGTGGACAATACCTTGGACGGGGTGCCAAGATGGTGTGGGGTCACTCTGGGCTTGTGGTCTTCGCTAAGCCTTCAGTTTGCATGCAGTGGGCCCTAACCACAGCTCATGGGAGGGATGCTCTCTTGAGGAGGTGGTACAGAAAATGTTCTTTGCAGGGTGGGTTTGAATCACCTCTGTGGCTGCTGGAGGAGAATGATGACTCTGCTTGCCTGACAGACTTGTGTAACAAGAGGTCCAGCCAACGCTGGGGTTGCTCTGACCTGTGCTTCACTCCCAAGCACTGAGTAGAGGTAGATTTTTGCCAATGAAAGGTTCCTGTGTGTTTTCCTCCCCTACGTTGAGCCTCCAGTATCCTTCATGTCTCAGAGAAGCTGTGATTAAAGCTAGTGCAGAGGACTCATACTCTGTTTCCCACCTTTTCCCCCAATAATCCAAACCTGAACTGAACTACCTTCATAGCTGCGTGTATGCATTATAGTAACTTACAGCAGAAGATACGATTCTGATGAGCTGAGCCGACTGATATCCTTTGAAAGGAGAAATGACACATCTATTTCTTGAGGGTGGAATGTATCCCAGTAGCTCAAGGAACTGGACATGGGAGTGAATCAGATGGATGAATCATGAATAACTCACAGAACAGTCAAAACGCAGTTCAGTTTCCTTTAAAAATTGGTCATTTAAAGCAAGTTGCCAGAAGATCAGCTGAAACCAGTATGACCTTGTGTTGTTTCAGATCTGAAGGCTGGATAATTATGTTGTTGACCTAATCATACAAAAATGTTAACATTAATGACTAATAGAAATCCCCCACTTAAAGAAAACATCTGCATGTTGCAAAATTCAAATGTTTGGAGATTCCCAGTTAGGACCATCTCTGAAAAACAATTTCCCTGAATTCAGAACTTTCTTGATCTTTAACAATGATTTACATTACAGCTGGTTTTTAGCTAACCATGCTTCCTTTTAAGCTATCTGGTGGGATCCAATTCAGGCCACATTGGAGGATTTCTGTCTGTCTCAACCTGTCATTTAAAAATGGTCTCCTTGACTAATTCTTCCATATAATACCAGCAGTGAGATTCCACTCTCAATTGAAGATGCAATAAAAGGGAGAGGGTATGGGAAGACAGATGGAAAACAGACCTTCCTTGGAAGACGAGGAAGTGTTGACTCACTCCCAATCTATAAATACCTCTTTGGGGAGACAATTTTGGGTATGAGAGAGTTTTATCCAGAAGGTGAAGACATAGGGATGTATCACCTCAGGAAAAATCTGTCAGAAGCAGCCCACTGATTCTACAGCAAGGAAGGTAATTCCCATTCTCACATTTCCTACGCTGCTCCTGATTGCACTAAAATTGCTTCATTTGGATGTGGGAACCAATACACCTTGTTCTTTTTCAGATTCGTCTTAGTGCACTTTAGCACTAGATGAGCTTTCCATGGGGAGAGAAAAGAGGAGGGAGAGTATTACTCAAATGAAAGATTAAGCTCTTGACTACAGATTTGAAAACAGTTGCAGGAAGAAGCCATCAGCAAGAAAATGCAAACTTTAAAATGTATCTGATGTGGCTCCTTGCCAGCCAGAGGGGCAGAAGCCACTGGAACCATCAGTGGAGCTCTGTTGTGTCCTAGGGATTAGTCTCTTTCTCCATTCCATTTATGCTTAGTTAGTATGGTGGTCTCTGTTGAGCTGTAGCTTTGGATGAGCTGCTTCGCATCTGTTCAGGAGCTCTTGGCACATGCATAAGGCAATCTAAGATCACCTACCCTGTTGGTGCTTGAAGAAGATTCCCTATGTGCTGGTCCTTTCACTCTTCTGTCTTTTCTCTTGAGGAGTCTGTTAAATCATGATGGGAAACAGTCCACTTCAGTATTTTCATTTCACATATCATTAGGTACTTTTTCACTGAGTTGCAGTTCCATTTGCCTGTAATTTACTAGCATCATTCAGAGACCACACACGATGGATCAATGTGCTCTGCTGGCACTGGTGTTGTCACATCTCTGATGCCTTCCTGGGTTGTATGCTGTAGTCAGATGTAAACTGTTGTGCCTGATCCAGGGAAGTCCTCTGCTTTGTGCGATGCATGAGGCCAGGGTAGGTTGCCACAGTGGTTCGCTTGGCTATGAGCTATGAAACAAAGAAATTTTCTAAATTAAAGGCTGACAGTGGAAATTTTGACCAAAAAGGGAGATAGCAGAAGTCCTTGCCCACTGACATCTTTGAAATCTTGGTGACAACAGGATGTGGTGGGCAAGGGGTAAAAACATGGACATGGAGAGTCAGTGCTCCATCAAAACACTCTGGCTGAGCCAAGAAGCAAAGTACCTGTCTTGAGCCTGTCTGAAGTTGGAACAAAAGAGATCTGGCAGGGTAAGCACAGCTGTTTACCCAAAGCATGTGAGTCAGCCATGGGCAGGACTGGTGCCACTGGCAAGTGTGGCCAGGAGGAGCAGGGAAAGAAAAATTTGGTGCATGGAGCCAGAGCACTCCTTCCTAACACCAAAATACTTCACCCTGGTTCACGGTCACTCTGACATGGCCAAACCCCTGCACACCAAGTTATTTGGGAATGAGTTTCAGGCCGTTCCATGTATTTGCACAACTGAAGTGGTAAGAAGGTGCATGACAACTAAAGCAGAACTACTGCTGTAACCTGTCCATAACATGTGAGATGGGATTCAGCAAATTCAAATGGCTCCTTGGTCATGCAAACTGCAGCCCATCTCTGAGCAAAGAGGCTAGGTCGATCACACGTGCTCTGGTGCTAATTATTTACTTCATTCCCATGCTGTGGCAAAGAAGGGCAGGTGAAAAAAATGAGGGCTCCAGGATTTTGGAAACCATTGGACGCCCTGGAACAAATTGAGATCAGGAAATACAAGGACAACCTGTGGATCAAAGGGTATGAATCCAGGTTCCCAGCTAAAGGGGTGATTATGTGAGCAGTTAAGGAGGGATTAGAATCGAAGGTGATAATAGTAAGCAGCTGGAAAGGGAGGCCGTAAAGAGCCAGAAATAAAATAAAAGGCAGGTGGAAAAAAAGAACAGATGAGAGAGGCTTGATGGGAATCCTACCCCAATTAAAAATATGAAATGCTCTGATGCACCTCATGTTCATATAAAAGTATGAAGTTAAGCACCCTGTGAGGTGCTCTGACTCCAACTGATACCCTGGCTTCTTCCACATCTTTCTGTGTTCTGATTTGGGCAGGAAACTGTCTTCCCTGGAGAAGGGATCCTCTTAAGAAGTGCCTTTGTGATAAGTGCAGTCTTTTAAGTCTTACTGAAATGCCACTCCTGTTTCATAGGATTGTGGTCGGGCAGACAACCATTCTGGATGCCTCTAGTGTTTCCTTCATAGATGATGTTTCTTTCTTAGCCAGCTGCTGGAGGCTTAGAGTAGCCTGCTGGGATTTTTGGAAACTAGAACATGACCGTGTTGAGTTGGAGGGAAAAAGCCTCGCAGATTTTGTCAAAAGCACTGAACATGCGTGCCAGGAGCTGGTTTTCATCTTTGCTGCACGCTTGTAGCTGGGATTGAACCAGGGGGCTTTACAGCTCATACAGTTGCTTGAGCTACAGCCCATCATTGTCCTCAAATGTATCTTAGACCCACAAGACCTGGGTCTAAGTCCTGTGGTTGACTTGCCTGTAGATCTGTTGCGAAGGGTGACTCTTACAGGGAAGTTGAGCTCTTCTGGCCTTTCAGCAAAGTTTTTCGTTCTTATGTTGCTAGTCCACATATAAGGTTCAGGAAAATGGCTTTCACATGCAGGTTGGACCCATCTTTGCACTGAAAAACTAGAGGTCCATTATTTCCAATTCTGGTTCTTCATAACTCTTATATGGAGTCCTTATATTTCCTTTTCACTGCTCAGGAAACTCTTTGAAGCTAAAGATAACAGCACATGACAGAAAGGAAAGAGTAAAGCCAAGTTAAGTTAAATTTGCTTTTGCTCTTCAGAACAAGAAGCTATCACAAGTGCTTCATGCTGATGCACGACCTGAACTCTTTGCTATAGCTCTCCTCTTTTTCCTTCCCCCTGCAAGAACCATCAGATTCATGTATGAAAAACCAAGTTATGTGTTTAGGACACGGAGAAGGCAAGGATATGTCCTGGCACTTCCATCCCTAGTTTGGGAGTTTTCAGAGCTGTGACACCTATCAGGAGCCCAGTGAAGAGGAGGAGGCAAGCTTACAGTGGGAGTTGCACCACTTCTTCACCACACGTGCACAGGCCACCTTCCCATAAAGGCAGAAGGAAAGCAGGATTGACCACCCATCAGTTAGGATTTGGGCAAGTGGGGCTGGAGTTTGGAGGATTTTGTGAGTGTTTCATATAGCAGAGCTGCTCCTCCTTGTTGCCAGTGAAAATCTCTTCCTTTTTACAGCTTCCTGACTTGTCTTGTCCCTTGCACGACTTCTGCTGGGAAGGTTGCCCAACAGACCATGGAAGAACCAAATGCCAGCACACTGGAGGCTTTACTTGCTGTCCTCTCGTGTGCGGGGCCAGTGGGTTGTTTGTTAACATTTTCCTGGTCATACCATCCCTTGCTTTTTCTAGCCAGTGGCTACTTGCCAAAAGCACCTTTTTAGTAGCTAAATAATGTAACTGTTGCAGTTGTAGCTACCTCAAAATCTCAATGGATTTTAAAGGGGGAATCTTACGACAGTGGAGGAAAAATAATATATCTTTTGAGGTAGGAGGAAAATCTGTGGAATCCTGAAGTTATTTCTCCTCCTCCACTCTGCAACCAATTCCTAAAATGTTCTCTTAAACTAAACTGAAACCCCACGTTTGTAACCAACCTTCTTGTCACTGTGAATGCCCATGATAGAGTAGGAAATTGTGTAGTAAATCTCAAGTTTATGGCTTGAAAGAGATGAATGTAAACAGTGGGAGAGAGCTTGAAGTTGGAGCGACAGTGTCACCCTGATCAGGTCTTCTGCTGGAAGCCTAGTGGGCTGGGGAGGGAGTGGGCAGGTTGGCCCATTCCTTTTATGTGAACAAAGGAACGTGAGCTCCAAGCAGGGGGAATGGTCCAGTGATACTGGTTTGGGATTTGGGAGGTCACAAGTCACTTTGTGGCTCTTCCAGAGACTTCCCAGTGTGGATTTAGGCTAGTATCCAAGATGTGACAGTTCAGCTGAAGATACTATTCATGGGACTAACTTGTATCCGGTGGAGTCAGGTCACCCACAGCTGATGAGAGGAGTCTGTTCTGCTGGGTCCCTTCAACTCTTTTAAAAGAAAAGAAAAAAAAGAGAAAAAAAAAATGCAGCAGGGACACTAAATTTCCAGGCTTCCAGTCTCTTGTGACTTTTAAAATTGTTCTTACTGCTTTGCTTCCCCTTACAATGTTTCAAGCAGCCCTTGAAAGTGGTGGCTGAAAGGGTCCAGCGAGAGAGGCTGGGAGTGAGTCACTGTTGCACTTTTCCAGTTCGGATTTAAAAAGGTGTTTGACTTTTTAAGAGGGTACATCTGCCGATGTCCAGCTCTGTGCAGGAAGCCAGGACTGGGGGTCCAAGCTAGCATTCCTCTAGCTCTTGCACCGTGACTAATGCAGATTCAACTAACCGCATCTGCTGTCAGTTGCATCTGTCCAACCGTTATGCTGAAATCAGCACTATTCCTCTTATTTTAAGTTTAGACTAACACTTAGGTCCAGCAGGAGTATTTGGCTTGTACCCGCTGATGCTTGGGCAAGTTTTGGACATTCTTTTTCCTGCTGATTATCTCAAGAAGTAATTGTCTTCTGTACCTAGGAGGGTTTTTGTTAACTTATTCCTAAAAGTGGATTGTGCTTTTGCTACCCCAGTGGAGCTAAAACAAAGGGAGCAGAGAGCAGGAGGGAGGTAAATCTCTTTTGGTTTCATGTGAACATTGCCTTGGGTCTGTGTGAAGTAGGGCTGAATTCCTGGGCTTGAATTATCACTCATTAATATTAATGCTAGTATCGCCGTTGGGTTTAACTTGCACTGTCCATGTCTGCGTTCCCTCAGCGATGGATGCACAGGCTGCAGCGATGCCATGTGTTGCCCTGCAGCAGCCGCCTCCTCCACCAGCTCCATAGCTGCATTCGAGGTTTTGTAAACACAAAAAGGAAGGAAAACATTACAGCCACTTGTCCTGTGCTGCAGAAGGACAAGAAGTTTCCTTGCTTCCTTGCAGTTCTTCAGCCTGTCCAGTGATCACAATCTGCAAGGACACACCAGTCAGTCTCATCAGAGCAATACGAGGGGAGAAACAGTGAACAGCAACCTCGTGCAAGGAGAAGGAAAATGATGCTGGAAGGGTGGTTTGGAGCAGAGCAGGACTGTGAGAAATGAAAGCAGGGGCTAAAGGTCAGGCCTGAATAGCCATGAAACTTATTCCCCATTTTTCTCACGCTTCATCCATGTGGTTCCAGTTTGAATCCCTGATGTATCTGGTGCAATTCTCACCTTGCAGCCCCGGCTCTGCCAGTCCCTTCCAATGGCAACAGCAAGTGAAGCAACTGTCAGCATACACTCAGGCATGTTAAAGTGAATAAAACCAGGTACATCCCTTTTTTTGGCGGTTAAAAGGAGGAGTGGGAGGGAAGGCACTTAGTACAGGCTCTGAGCTGGGAGACCTTGGGAGCAGGCAGCTTCATGTCTGTGGCACATGCTGAAGCCATTTTCCCCAGGCGATGAGGTAGATAGCACCTGATGGACTGCGGCTGGCTCTCTTGGTTTTGTTTTATACTCGGTTTTTAAAAGCGTGGTGGCTGGCCGTGTGTGTGTGTGCACTCGGGTAGGACACCTGGTTTCTCTGCTGGGGAACTCTTAGATGCAAACAGCTGGAGAAGCTGTCAGAGGAAGTCTTGCTCCAGGGATGAAATTTGACTGTGGTTGAGGAACACAGAGCAAATGGCATTTAGGCGTCTGCTGGCCTAATTGCTTCACTTCCCTGCCTCCCCTCCACATCCCCCCGACCTGCAGTCAGTCTGGGAGACATATGAGGCATATTGCTGTGAAGTTTTAAAATACTTGGCAATGAGGGAAGTGTTGGGTGCAAGATAAAGCCAGAGGTACCTTTTCTTGTGGTGTGAGCCAAAGATTATTGCAGGTTTGGAGTTCTTGGGCAAGGATTTTGCAAGAGAATCTGTTTTGCAACTTTTTTTTATTGTTTCCTCTGTAGAAAACATGCTTAGCTGGCTCATTACAGCATTTACCAAGAATTTGTTCTAGGACAGGATTAATTAATTATTTGACTGTCAACATGCCTGTTTTCCACCACAGTTCTGTTTCGTGGTCTCACTTGGGAAAAAGACATCTGCCCAGGGGCAAATGCTTACAGTGAAGGGCAGGCTGCAGTCTCCTTTTCCTCAGAAGCTACATTTATTTTAGGGATGAAAAGATGTTTCCAGTGCATTTACAAGGGCTTTAACCTAGAACTTTTTGGAAGTGGTTGCAGTTTGGGACACTTGTGTATGCCAGTAGCAAATGCCATTTTTGGTTACCTTTTGTTCTGACTTGAGAGAGGATCCAGGGAGGTGACTAGAGAAAGTATTTGAGAGAAAACAGTAGAGGTCGTTCAGCTTTGATCATCCTTTCAAGTGACGTGGCTGAGAATAAACTAAGGCACAGGAAAAAGCAACAGTTGGTGTCTGGGAGAGAGAAGAACATTGGGTCAGCTGGCAAGGCTTTGATGGGATTGACCAAGAAGTCATGAGAAGGACAGCATTTCTCTTTTCATGGGTCAGAGACGAAGGCAAATGCAGGACAGAGGAAGTTTGTGAGTTTGCCTTCAGCCTCCTGCACCTCTGAAAAGAAAAATTTTGAATTAGAGCATTGGCAAGAAAACAGGCGCTGTAGCTTTCGGTAGGGATGAATGGGCAGGAGCAGAGGTGAGGGACCACTAGCTGTGCCCGAAGGACAAGCATACTGCGTAGGATAGTGTCTCTGACATCTGGGCAGGGGGTTCATGCTACAGTTGCTTCTCTCTTTCCCTTTCCTAAACTTGAGCATGTGAGGGCTCCTGCTCAAAATGATCTCCAGCAATTTGTGTCTTGACCTCAAGCTTTCCAGTGTACCAAAGGGAGAGCCATGTGCATCATCCCTGCTTGACTCTGTGCATGAGCCGTCCAAGTAGGCTCCTCAGGACAACGACACAGCACAGTCAAAGCAGTATGAGGAGGTAGGAAAGCAAATCTCTGCTTTACTCCTGCCTTCTTCTGTGACTGCAGTCATGTCAGAGAGGGATTTTCCAAACCAATCCTTGCCAGGTTTCTGCAGTTGAGTCCTTCCAAAAATCCCACTCCTCATGTGTCTGCTTTCGCTCTCTATCTACAAATGGAAATACTTTGTCTCTTATCTTGAATTGAAGCTCTGTGTGGCTTCAAAGTACTCTTGCTCTGTGTCTGGACAGCTCCCAACAACGTGGATCCTCATTGGAGCTGGGGCTTCCCTGCGATTTTCTTACTATTGTGTGCAACCAGGAGCGTCCTGGTTTTCTTCAGCTGTGCTGAGGAGGAGAGGGTGCAGCTCGGCATGCTTGTGACTCATGGTCCTGCTTGCATTTGGATCTGATACCATCGATGAGTGGGTCTTTGGTGATAGTGCCCATCTTAGGCTGTCATGCCAGAGTGCCCTAGATGTACTGTGCCTGTGTACAGATGTTGCATGCAAATCTGGATATGTTTTTGAGCCTGACAGATGCCTGGTAGCAGCTGTCCCTGTGATGGGACCAGTGGAAGCTTGGAAATCTAAAATGAAAGGCTAAAAGTCACTAATTCTACCCAGTCTGAACTTTGTGGAGGGGAAAGAGGACATTTCAGAATTTCCTCACACTGATGGGGAGCCCTGCAGTGATCAAGCTTGCTGTCCTTCTCCAAATTTTCTCCTTAAAACAGGTCCTTGGCATGATACCAGTGAAGTGTAATTAACACAACGACTGCTGATAACTGGGTTTGTTACCTGTTGGGTTTTTGCTGGCCATCCTTGTCTCTTTGCCACCTTTCCCCCTCCATTTTTCTTGCATCTTCTCACATGTCTTGGACTATGAATGCCCTATGGCTGGGACCAATGGACATGTTTGTACACGTCCTGCCACCATGGCCTAAGCTTCCAGGTATCACCAACTACAGGTGGCAGTTATCTGTTGACCAGAGCATTGGGGTAGAAGGGAGGTGCAAGGGGCACATTAAATGTTTGCTGCTCTGTTGAATTCATTGTCCATATCCTAGAAGCTGTGGGACATCTGTCAGAAAAGCTTTATTTAACCTAAAGATCATCCAATCCCAGTCTTCACCCAAGTATCCCACTTCTTCTTCACTGCACATGCGCTTTAACCCAGCTCCTCTGAAGTGTACTCTCTTGCCACATATGACTTGCATTAACTCTAATGAGAACTATCCATGCAAATCTCCCACTCAGCTAACAGTGACAGTTCCCGGTTGACAAGCTAATCTCATCCATGTGGAGAGCTTTTCAATTAGGTGGCTTTATAGCTCAGTAAAATTAAAACTCATTAACCTAAAAAAAAAAAATTAATACCTTATTTGTGGACAGCAGGCCTAGCACTTGCAAATGCTAACTGCTGCACAGTGTTTGATAGCCTAGGATAGGCCTGTTGGTAGATACAGGTAGAGTAGTTAAGGGAAGAAGGTCCTAGAGATGACATTCAGAAATGCACAGCTTTATTGTTGGCATTTTTAGGAGCAGAAAAGATCCAGGTATCTTTGCATGGCAAATGTTTTCCCTTATGGGTATGTTTGCACAGAATTCTTGCATCTCCTGCTGCACGCAGTGGCATAATGATCAGATATGGTCCTTAGGAATGCTGCACTCAATACACAGGATGGGCTGGTAGACTCAGGATTGAAAGCAAGATTCAGAATTAGATGTAAGTATTGGCAAGATATTCTTCAGGATGCAAAAAAGGGTGTTTAATATTGCACAGAAGGCCATACTTCCTGTCTTCTGTGGACTTTCTGTTCTTAAACACTTTGGGACTTTGAGATGGCATGGATGTTGTAAATGCCCATGTAGGCAAGCAAGCAGAAACCATGCTGGGAACTGCTCTAAGAATAATGAGTTGATGTGTCCCAGGACCTGTATGTGTTCATCTTTACTATTTTGCAAACCTCTGGGTGTTTTCCTCTTTTTCTTACAGATGAGAGATGCAGACTTGGAGCTTTAGGCTGGAGTTGAGTGGAATTCAGGTGTTCTGAACCCAAAATCACTCTGTTGGCAACTAATGCACAGCTACAGCCAATGCATGAAGTACCTTTTCAGATTCCTCCTGCATCTGTTTTCTTTTTTGGTGGCCTTGCAGCCACAACCGTTTGACAAGGCTAAGCAGCTCAATGCTTAACTTACTCCCTTAACCAACAGAAATGTAGGAAGTGGGTATTTCTGAAAAGAGCTGCTAGGCAGTGTCAGGCTAAAGATCCCCTTCTTCCCCCAACTCTAGCCAACAGTGCTTGCTGAAAGATACCTCTCCATCTGGGCATGCAGGTGGACTTAGCCAGGCCATGTCCTCCAGCCATGCCCAGCACACCTGGCAGAAGTGCCCGGAGCTCAGCGAGGCACGAGAATCCACATACAATGATGGTGTGTGAGATGCCAAATTCCTACCAGGTCAGGAGCAACAAAATGCAACAGAAATGCAGCCCAACTCGTACCACAAGCCCACCATCACATTGCTCTCAAGCCTGTGTGTGTGCATGTTGCCATTATGGTGTATGGCCCACCGAGTGCATCTGAAAAGCCTGCTTGATCCCTGACAAAGGGATGTTCCCAGATGTGCTGCAGAGACTTTGCCCGCCATGTGATGTGTACAGCATTTTTTTCCCTTTGTTCCAGAGAAGAGCGTTTCGCCCATGATTACTTGGACACATTGCAAAGAAATAAAGCATTGCATTATGAGAAAGGGAGCCATTCATTTAAATAAAATAATGCAAAAAGTCATCTAAAATGTGAAATAAATATAAAAGAAAAGAAACCCTGTACAAGAGCCAGCTGCATGAAAATCCCCATAAATTGTGAATATTTCAGCACCGTGATGAAGTCATGCAATCAGGAAGATTGCAGTGTCTTGAGGAATGACGCAGCCCAACTTGCAGCCCACACATAGCTTGCCTGCCCTCTGTCATGGCAACACAACAGGCTAGGTAAAATCTTGCAGCCATCAGATTCCCCCAGCCTGAGCCCCTCACCCTGCATCTTGGTTGCCCATAGCATGCAGGACTGCGGATAAAGCTGGACGTAGTCAGGCAGGAGAGGGAATGCAAAGCCAGGCAGGCAGGGCTGTCTGGACAGTTTTACTGAGAAATAGAGCAATCCAAATTGTTTCTTGCTGCAACACTCACCATGGCTGATTAAGAGTACAGCTCGGTTTATGACCCTGCACCTCTGACCTTGTAGTGCAGAGAAAGATCTGACATGCTTTGCACCCCCATCCCCTTTCCAGCAGAGGCACCCAGGAAGGAGTGCCAGGAAAGAACCTTGATGGTCCCTTGGCATCCCTGGGAATCTCTCTGTGCCTGCACAGCACCAGGACTTTGACCCAGGCAAAGGTGTGCTTACTGAAGCGCTGCAGATGCTTTTGATACCCCAGGAAAGAATTGCTTCTTGTGTGGTTGTGTATACACTGTGCGACATCGCTTACAGAGAAGTCAAATGTGGCTCCCACAACTGTAGAGGGCTTCAGAGAGGGCTGTGGACCTGCTGGTCTGGGCCAAGCCTAGATCTGAAAGGCCGCCAAGGTCATAGGAAGCTAGCAGAGATGGTGCCAAGTGGTGGGGACAGGGTACCGCGAGTCACAGAGGGAACAGGGTGACACCATCAAAAAGTACCATCCAGTTGCTTCCCAGCCACCTTCTCATGGTGATCTGAATTTCTTAATTTCAATAAAACTCCAAATTTCTTCACAGAAATACTTTCAGCTCCTGGTCAGAGGGCTGTGCATTGTTTGCTTTGATTTTGTTTGTGGTTTTCTTATGGTGGGAGGCTCACTGCCTGCTTCAGAGTGCTGGCTTGATGGTCTTCATGTTTTCCAAAACCACTTGACCTTAGCTGCAGTTAATTTGTGGGGCAAGGCTGATCAACAGCAGGCCTCCCAACTGCTGTCCTCAATCAGCAAGGAACAGGGACAGTGAGCCTTCCTCTCGCCCCGCAAGGGGAGTCGGCGCCCATCAAACCCATGAGGTTCATGGAAGCAGGAAGCTGATGTTACGCCACCATGTATTAGGAACAAAGATTTTTTTCCAGAAATATCCAAACACTTGGACAGCTCAGCAACAGCTCAACACTTCTGTTGCAGTGAGATTTCACAGCATCAAAGTCAGCTAAACCAGCTCTTTCAGGAATTGTTTTAGCATTTCTAAATATCACGTAACAAAAGCCACGTTGGTGCAGAAGAATTTCAGCCTTCTGTATGGCTGCAGTGCTCAGATAGGAAGGAGCCTCTATGAATTACAAGATGAAGGGAAGTATGAAAGAGCCCAAGGGTATTCCTTCTGATGTGTGAGGGCAACAAAAAAACAACCACTGCATGTTAATCCGTACCCATATCTGATAAACTGTGTTATACTAGACATGATCAAAAAATAATTCTCCTCCTAATGGTGAAAGTTTTGTCCTGTCTCCTGACTCCCCTATACATCACAAGCAGAAACGCTGATACGTTGTGCTAATTACTGATATGCCGATGCATGAAATTGTCATTGCTGTTGGAAACTAACTGCAAGATCTATATTTTCAATTGCATCAAAAACAGTTATGAATCGGCTTCACTTCAGTTTGCATTGGCATCCCTGACCATTCTGAACGATGTTTCTATGTGCCTAAAAAAAATCTCTGTTCAGGGATGACTGAAGCACATGCTTAACGCTAAATGCGTATGGTGAACGCTTTTCAGATACGGATGCCTCCTAAACGGCATGAAATGTATGTATGCAGGGTTACATGAGGGCCAAGAGAATTGGTGTGCTGAGCAAAATTCATCTCAGAGTGAAGCTGATAATGCTGCTGTGGTAATGGTCTTCCTGAATGCATTTACATTTTAGACGGTACAGCTGGTCCCAGGCCTTTTTTCCCTGCCTCTTTAGCCACGGGGGAAGAACTGTAGACTCTGCTACTGGTATTGCTCTTCAAATGCTATGACTTTGCTCACTCAGCCCTCATGTTTTGAATCACTGTTGCTTTGGGGGGGAGGAAGTTGCTTTCCATCCCCTGGATGCTATTAAGAAAAATCACGAACTGTCTGATTATTATTTTTCTTTTTTTTTCAGTCCTAAAATGCTCAGAGTAATGAATGTGCTAAACCTCACACCACCAGAAGTCCAAGGAAACAGAACATCTATTTATAAAAATAAAAACACAAATTGCCCCCAGCGTTCACGCATCATTAGAAAGCTAAACCACAGCCCCAGAAATCAGCCCCTTCAGTCTGAACATGTGCTCACAGCACGGGGAGGGATGGACTGACACAAAGCCACTCTGTAAGGAGGTGCATGGAGGAGCAGCCAAGGCACTGCTGAACTTCTGCAGCATGCAAAAAACAGGAGGTGAACCAATGCCACGGAGACCAGGAAAGGTAATTAAGCAAAACAAAGAAGTCTGGGGGAAATCTTCCAGTTTTTGTCACTGGTGTTTGCACAGATTATTTGGGGAAAAGGGAAGGAGGATGGTGAATGAAGGGCAAGCTTCAGCTCTGGTGCAAGCTGCCTGGAGCCCCTAAGCACCTTCCTGGGGAGCTGCTGGATTCTGTGCTGGATCCCACCTTGGACCAGCACCAGCCTGTTTTAGCGGATGGTGGGCGTTCACTCTCTGCTCAGCCTCCCAGCACTCCTCCCTTGCACCTTGGTCGAGTGGTCACTTGCTGAGTTTAAATGACACAAAAGGGAGGATGCTGTTTGCACGTGCTCTGGGCTGCCACTCGTTTTGCTACCCAAAATCAGCTTCACCTAGCCAGAAAATTTCACCTGGCTATGAATCTGAAACTTGATTCAGATCAATTAAGCTTTTAAAAATACAACCCTTATGGCCACTTCAGTTTTTTAGTGATGGAAGATTATCTATGGTAATTAGGGAAGGAATATAGCCTAAGCAAATATGCCTTTCCTTGTGCCTAATGAAGCTTTTTGATGTGTTTTCAAAAGGGTCTGCTACAAAAGGAGGACCAACACCTGCTGAACATGGCAGCAAGACAAAAGG
This sequence comes from Ciconia boyciana, assembly GCF_034638445.1. Taxonomy (NCBI): domain Eukaryota; kingdom Metazoa; phylum Chordata; class Aves; order Ciconiiformes; family Ciconiidae; genus Ciconia; species Ciconia boyciana. The sequence goes on along the minus strand of NC_132943.1, from coordinate 43,267,167 downwards.
GGTGGCAGAAGAAATAGAGCAACACCTCTGAAGGCTGTATCTGGTTCAGACTGGTTCAGACAGCTTCAGCCATACCCCCCTGCAGCACTGTCGGTTCAGTCTCAGGAGCCTGAGCCCTGGAACGGGCTGTAAAGCTGTCTGGACGGTAAAGCTGTCAGGTGCGGTAGGATCACAGCAGCTTCTACTTGCTAGTTTATGTTAAGGTGAAAGGAGAAAATAGACACACACACATGCATATCAAAAGGGCAGATGACTGCATCCAATGGCCAGCACAGGCTGCTTCTTTCTTTTGCTTTGCAAAGCAAGCCAAGACACAATTAAGGTCTAATGACAATTAGACCCCTAGGAGTAATAAAATAAGTAGGACTAATTCTCTGCTAGAAACTGCAGCTAAAATGGTATTAGACCTTCCCCAGAAAACAATCCCTTCTTTTCTTTCACTCTTCTTATTTTTATTTTTGCTTCACCAGACTTAGCAGGGCTTTACTATTTTATTGATGAAAAGATGGACTTCTCTGCTCTTCAGTAAACCCACAAAAAAGAATTTGAAAACGGACATTTCTGTGAAAACTGTCTCAGGGGCAGGGTGGGAGGGAAAACAAAGATGTTTTTCATTAAATGTTGTAAATGAGAATTTTTTTACCCTCTCCCTTCAAATGTAGATCCTGTGGTCTCCCTCCTGATAGGGAGCAGTGTACATACAGCCTTTTCCTTTCCCCAGCTTGATCTTCTTCTTCACCATGCCAGGATTGCTCCAGGATGAGAGATTCAGGTTTTGCTTGACTCACAGAGAGCATTTAGACCAAAGTGAAGCGCTTTGAGAACACCACCCACAAGGGATGCAGCTCGTGTGGATTTGCAGTATTTGCAGAAAATCTGAGCAGGTCCTCAAGCCAGTCTGTCAACGCGGTCTGTTGATGGCACCTCTGGCTGCAGATGATCTTTTAAGGTGCGTATGCTAACATGTTTGCAAAGGAAAAGGACAAAGGCACACTGAGCATGGTTCTTCACATGGTGACCAGTCACTGTTCCAGCACCACCAGTGATGCTCTGTCCCGACCAAGTGAGTGTGGTCCTGTGATTTATGGTCCTAAACATGCCCAGCATGGGGGGAGCAAGGCCAGCCGCTAGCTCACCATGGGATAACCACACGGAAAGGGCCAAAGTGATGAGTTTGTGTCCGGCAAATTTACAGGGTGGTTGTTTTCCAGATGTTTGTAAAGTGCCTAGTACCACCCCCAGTGCTGCAACGTGAGGTTAAAAGGCAGATACAGTGATGAGGTCTGGCTGCCAGGGGCAGATAGGCACATCCTGCAGCTTGCGGGCCAGTGCCACAGATGACTCTGCTGCTTGACTATCCCTCCCTCTTCTGCCTGGGTCCTACTGGGACAGGCAGGAGGGTGAGAAAAGAGTCCCATTAAATTCATCCTGCTGCAAAGCTCCTGATTATGAAACAACCAGATGAAAGCACAGCCAAGCTGCAGGAGCAGCAAACTGCTCTGTGCCTCGTGCACTCCCCGGAAGCTTAAAATCCCTGGGCATTGCGAGAGAGATGCTCTGGCTGTCTTCAGCAGCCAGACCACGTCTTCCTTGATCCGCATTGCTCCAGGTTTTATGCCCTGAAATGCTTTTGTCCAACCCTTCTCCAGCAAAGGTCTCATGCCTTGTCCAAGAAGAGGATGCACATTTCTGGTCTTAACTGTGATGTTGATGGTCTGGGTGGCTGCAGGCAGCTCCAGCCATCTCTGTATCTGGCTACGGAGAGAGTAGGGAAACCCTCACCTCTCTGGTGGAGCTGAAGGCTGGCTGCTTGGAAAGCCCATGGCTCACAGGTGGGAGGTGATGGCAAGCCGGAGAGCACCGTTGTTTACTCACCCGTCTCTTCATCTCAGCCTGTTTACAGCAGAACTACTCCATGCTCGCAAAACGAAGGCAGGACACTCAGAGCTGTCAGCACACGCAGTTCCCAAACCCATGAATCAATCATCGCAAGTCCCAAACACAAGCATAAAATATCTTAGACAAACTCCATTTTCCTGTTTTGAAACAAGGACCTTTTTTTTTTCCTTTTTCATTTTACCATTTTAAGTCTAAGATTTAGTGCTAAACTGGCAGGCTTAACTTGTAAAGTAACTGGCAAATCTTGAAAGAATTGTGGTTTTCTCCTTCCCAAAGGACATTGCAAGTGACATGGTTTTTCGCTTTAGTGATAGATGGTACTTGCAGGCAAGTATTTAGATATCTAAGTACTAAAGCAGCCACAGGTCTGGTTCCTATCAATAATACATTTTGTCACACAGAAATTGAAACAACATGGATACCACACATAGAAATGGAAGGGAGAATTACACATAAAATTAATTTTCCCCATAAAGGCACGTAGTTTCAGCTGTCTCACTTCACAGAAGAGTTGGTGGATGTTCATTTCCTGGGGATTGCCCACCCCTAAGTTTTACTTTTGATTTTGGGTACCAGTGAACAGAGTCTTTCAAAGCAGCACAGGGGTGGAGCCATGCAATTGCAATGAAATTAGAAAACAAAAAAAAAAACCAAAACAAACCACCAACCCCCTGCCCCCACAAGCCAAACTAATGGAGCTGATGCGATTGAAATGTTTTTATACTGAAGCCTGGGACCAAGATGAGTAATGAGATGTGAAAGTAGCAAGTGGCACATGCCCTTGAGTGGCAGGGGAAATATTTCACCTAGCTCAAAGTACCATCTTCCTCGACGAGCCTTCAGAGCAGTAACACAAGTTAATGGCTCCCTAGCTGTCCTGTGGGCAGTGGAAAAGCAGCAATCATTCCTCACGCAGAGGGGATTATCAGGTTCTAGGACTAGTCTGAGGTCCCTCCCTTTTCAAGTCTTTCTGGAGTTCATGAAGTAAGAGTAGTTTTAATTATCTGGGCAGAAACGCACTGAACTGCTCTATTCCCAGACAAAGACCTGTCCAAAGCAGCTGTTTCTCTGAATAAATGCATCCAAAGGACACAAACAATGTCTGCTCTCTACACAAATATCCAAGGGGTGCGTTGGACCTATCCAAAGTCCCAGCGAACCAGGACTTCTGGGATGAGCATCCAACCAAGGTCAGATGTTTTGCCAGGGAAACTCCTGGTTTTCTCCATGCATCAAAAGAAGCTGGCAGACCTCAGAGAAAAGTTGTCATTTTGGGGATGCCTTGTGTCAAAGCTGTGGTGAAGCTTCTCTGAGTCCTTCCCCAGCTCCCTGGAAAGCCCCATCCCAACAGCAGGATATTAACCCTTCTTCCCAAGGGAAGGGAGGTCCAAACCATGCCAGAAATGGCCATAGGTAGGAAGAGACAGCTCATAGTACCGGGTATATAAAGACAACGTTGTGGCTCATGCCCCCTTGGATGGCTCTTGCAGCTCTCATGTCCTTAAATCACCTTCTGGTTTCTCACTCCAATTGCTTCATGGCCCTGGTATTAAATGCTCATTTCTCTGATCACGAGTCTGGTGTGGTGTGTCCTCATCGTGCCCTGGGTGTGCCGGAGGAATGAGCCTTTCGAGGAATTTCGGATGAGATCCTGGGACCCACCTGACTTTTGTGAGGAGATTTCTGTGCACTCTGAAAACAAAACCAGCCTGTACAAGGAACTGCTGAGTCAGGTGATGAGGCACCAAGTGGCTTTAGGCAGCATCTGAGGCTTTGTACATTGACAATTTGGAGTCGAGCACCTCAGTGGGCCAAGTCCCAACAACTTGATAGCTGACATAAAAGGTGTTTGAAACACATCTCTCTCTTGCCTAGTCGGGAATGCCCTGCCTTTATACTGTCAAGCATAGCGCAGACGTGAACAAGCTCCATTAAATCAACCATGTTCCAAAGCATGGTTGGGTTTGGTGGTTTGTTTGCAGCTTTTCCCCTGCTCAGTCTTATTCCCCTTTGCTGGTAACAGCGGATTTCTCGGAACACTAACTGAATCCTCTTTCTCTGCTTGGAAGACCAGAACTATGTTAACCGTTCCCCGCATTGTGATGCCCAAAAAGGCTCTGTCTCATCAGTGACACGGAAGCTTCCTTCACTAATACTCAAAGGCATTTAGATGCAGAGCTGGCTGGAAACTAATATTCACACACACAAAAAAAAAGTAGCATTGCATTTTCATTGAAATTTGTTTTCTTAATGAACAACAAATCTCTTACACAAAGAAACAATACTTGATTTGACAAAATATTGGCCTTAAGAGTGTTAACTGGTGCTATTAAGGACATGTGTGGCCAGTATTGCTTAGCTTCTCTTAATTAACAGGGAATGTTTCAAGATGTGTCGCCCTTCCTAATTCTTTGGACATCTCCTTCTTTTTTTCTTTCTTTGTGCCATATTTAGAAAAGACTTCTTAAACACTTTTGAATTTTATATATTTCATTTCCTAGTGCAGTCATCTCGTGGCTGCTCTGGGTCTGAGGCTTTTCTGCCTTTAGTTTGGAAGCAACTGTTGCTAAGGGACATTCATAAGGCCAATGAGATGATTTCCCTACAGACAAAGGGATTACAGGGGGACCAGAGCCAGGCAGAGTCGCTCTGTGCTATGCTCATGATGGAAAAAAAAAATTAGGAAGGCCAGCAGCTGCAGTCCTGATTTTGAGAAGAATAAATTTAAGCCCTTTTCTTCCTATGTACTCTCTACACAACCTTGGGCCAATTTCTCGGCATCTGCCATTGCTCCCCCACCTTGGAGCGGTGGTCGGAGGGCAAAGAGGGCTGATGAAGTTAAAACCAGCAAGCCCTATATAGTGCTTCAGCAACCCCAATTGCCCGCTGTCACTGGACCTTGATAAAGGTCAAAACCCAGTTCCAGCCTTCTCCTTTTTAGTACACATTGATTTTTTTCTGTCTGGCTCTGCAAAGACTTCAGTCTGTGCCTAGGGCTAGATAACACCAGGCATTTCATTGGCCTTACAGGATTGCAGCTCGCCTGTGAAAGCTGGCCAAGTGAAAAACAGCCAATAATGCCTTTTTGGATTGGCTTAAGTCAGTATTTTTAGCATTTCTATTTAAACAAAAGCTCAAAAATCAGAGCAGGTAATAGCAAATTTCAGCATCAAGTAAATTATTATAGCCACGCTATAAACCCATAGGGATTTGCAGAACAAAGTTATGACGAATTCTGTGCCAGAGCCGGAACAAGATGCCCTGGGCTTGCCTTTAGGAAAGAGTAAGCTGGGCACTGCTTTAGAAAACCAGCAACTAGCATGGAACAAATTAAAAAGGGAAGCAGCAAACTCCTCTGGGATTCCATAATAATTTAAACATTCCTCTGGGACATCTGAAGTTTGGAGGAAAAGGGGGGGGTGGTAAAAAAATGTTTCTAACTTATAAGGAATGTTAGCAATAAAAAGGGACCCATACGGGTGTGCCATACCCTGAATTAGTCAGAAAGCAGATGTGTGCATCTGCAGCCTCAACTTTTTCCCCTTGTTTTCTCTTCTGTTTCCTTCCTCCCTCTCCCTCCTCTCCCTCGCTTTTACAGTGTTACACCTGCGTGATAGAAGGAGCAGGGAGGGAGCTGCAAAGCTCAAAGCTTTTGGTGTGTTAGGTCAGAGTACAGAACAATAGCACCATAAATCAATTTGGGAGGGGAGTGGGAGTGGGGGGGCTAATCCAAAAATAAACCATGTGTGAGTTTTATTTAGCTCTGTCATTGCTGAAGAGAGTTCACAACAGGGTAGAAATAATGCAGTGTTTCAGGGTTTGCCTCTTTCTCTCCCCTCTCCAGCATCATGAGCAGTGGGTCATACCCATAGGGTGCACAGGGTCCCCAGCTGGCACTGTCCCTTCCCTCTCTGTGTTGCTTGAACCCCTTGGAGGAGCCACTGGGAGATGCCAAGGGCTCTTGATGCCAACAAGAATTGTCTGCTTTGGCCCAGACCAGTGTTTAGCTGACTACTTCCCATGAAATCCACTTTGTCTCCACCAAACAAGGCAGGTCAGCTGCTGAAAGGCCCAAAAAACCCAGGAACCCAAATCCCTTGCCTTTAAGCCTTTAATGTGCCCTTGGTTTGCAGCTTGGGCGGGAGGCAATGGGCATTTGTTGCACGCAAGTGTGCACGCACATGTGTGTGTATGTGCTTGGGGCGGCGGGGGGGAGAAGCTGAGGGGTCTTCTCAGCCTTTAACACCAAAGTGAAGAATGCTAGGTTTTGGTTTATTAACGGAAGAAAAAGGGAAGAAATAAAAAACCCTAACTGCCCAAAGCCCAAGTGTGACATAAGGAGCCTCGAGGCAACTTTCATCATGTTTTTAATGTGGTTTCCTTCATCTCCCTGCGCTTGCCTGTTTGCTAGAGCAGATTGTATTTAGATGATGCATTTACCAGATCAACAGGAGGATGGTCCCCCCTTCGGATCTCCCACCCCATAACTGAAGGTAACAACAACAATAATAAAAAGATACAATTTGTTCTTTAAAAACACGGCTCCACAGCACAGTGTCATTTTGTCCTCGTACTAATTCCAAAAAAGCATTTGGCCTCATTACTCATCTCTGGACATACTGGAGATGAGCACTGATCCCTAAAAGACGTCCCAAGCCCTCAGAAGCATGAAATTTCAATTTCAGCTTCAGAAGATTGCATGTCGGTCCCAAAAAGGAAAAAAAAAAGCCTCCTCATGCTGGAATACTGTTGATGCTTTCCAGGTCAGGTTTTTGTCTGAAAAATAAATATGGCAGAGCAATCTTTCCCAGCATTACCTAGGGCCCCCTTGTTCCCGTGTCCGGTGTGTGCAGCATGCGTCTCGGATCTTGGCAGCCACTATCAAGCTCGCCCTGCAAAGGGTGGCTGTGGACACACATGCAGATTATTTTTCCTTTTCCCCTCACTAAGAAACAGTGATTCATTTGCAAACTGTTCCCATTCAAATTGGGCTTTTTATGTTGTATACCACACGAGAGAGGGAAAACAAGAGCAGTAGCTCTAACCTTGCAGATAGACTGTTCTTCACACTTCACTGTCTTAAATGTCATATGATGTTTAAAAAGCTGTGAACCAACACTTTTCAAACCAGTGTGTCCTATGGAATAATAATGCCTCAGGATTACCTTTCAGAGAGCTCAGAGCAAGTTGTAAAGGAGTTTTGGAGGATTACCTTGATTTTGCAGATGGGAAAACAGAGTTACAGAGGTGGGGAGTGGAGAGTGCAAAGAAAAGCAGTCTGAAACCAGAACCAAGGTCTTCCCAGCATCAATGCTGGGAAGCATTGCAAAGCAAATCATACCTTGAGGAGTTAAGTGAGGCTCCCAATGGCCCAAGATGGGATCTTTTGCCATTAAATCCCAGCAGGGACTGTATGGGTAGCAGCAGTGCTCTTCCCCCATCACAAGATGTCAAGTGGAAGGGAGTTGAGCTGGCCAGGCGTGCAGCAGAGCTTGCCTGTGTCTGTGGTCCAAGTGGTTCATTTTTTAGCTCATGCTAGCAAGGGATCCTATAGGTCATCTCCAGAGGCTGATGGTTTTCAAATATAAGATTTCATTTCCAATGGACTCGCCATGACCTGATGGAGCTGGGGTGAAGCAAGGAGCTTTGTTTCTGCAGAAGGTAAAGGGAACCTCTCCATGGTGATTTCTTTTTAAGGCTAAATCAACGCAGAAATGGGTTGATCTGGCCAGACTGCAAGTCATGGGAAGAAATTTTTGCCAGGCTTTCAAAGGTGTGGGTCTCCCCAGCTTGGTAGATAAAGCCTCAGAGGAGATGGGGGAGGGGATAGGGCAGGGGAGACACATTCAGAAGGCCAGACAGGGGTGCATAAGGGCAACCTTCCTCGTTTGGTTGAGACAGTCCAGATGTGTACTTCCCTGTGTTTTTTTAACAGAGAGACTATTATTCAAGTATGAGTAGGAAGAGGAGGAATTGGGGATACTTAGGTTTATTTGGGCAGTTACGCTTAGTATTGGACAGTTCTGACTCTGGAAGATCTCCAGAACAGGTGTTCAGCTTGCTTTGAGCCCAGCTGTGCTTTGCAAAGTCGGTGGCTTGGCTGAAGCTTACGAACAAATGACTTCACCTAAGCTAACGTTTCATCCAAGATCTGTTCACCCTAGTTTTCTTACTTCTTAGCCTTACAGCTAAAAGGTTCTGCCTTCACTTTTTAAAGTGAGGAGTACCACATAAGCCAGAGAATAGAAGTATTTTCATTGTTGTATATGTGGGAGTTGGTAGGTTTGGTGTCACCCACTTCCCCTTGTCCCAAGGGTGCTTGAGCAAGGAGCTGACCAGGAGCCCGTCTACCTCATCTCCCTCCTGGTGAAATGCTGTGCACCTCCTGCTCCACCACATTCCCCATGCCCCTGGCCCTTGCTTTGCTAGAGACGCCTTGTCTTTCCAGCCATCACTTTGGCTCACCCTATCCTACCCTGCCCCACACTGGATGGCCCTCCTGAGGCATTACAGCCTCACTCCAAGCTGTTTCTCACTGCTGGTAAGCACAAAGCTCTAGTTCCTTTGTGCTCAAGGCAAACTACAACAAGCAACTGATGAAAGAATTGCAGACAAGTACAGGATGTCCCAAAAGTTAGCTTCGATGAGATTTTGAAAGTGAAATAAAGGGAATGTCCAGAGAGAGGAAAACAGATGTCCATCTGTCTGAGCCTGCGTAAGCAGTCACCAAGGCAGGAAAACACGTCGCCAGCTTGCAGTACAATTGCAGCGCTCTTGGGTTAGGAGCAAAGCTTTGCTCCATAACCCCACAAAGACAGATGTGAGGGTGCCAAAAGCCCCAAGGAAAGCTCTGAAGCTCCAGCAATCATGCCAGTAGTGGGCATGTAGCGTTTCAAGGCAAAGGAGTGACCTGCAAAATGAGTAGAGTGCAGCCCCCATGATGACTGCAATGATGAACACAGTGTCAGACAGTGCGAGCCTGCCTGCTGCCGAGACAAAAGTGTTGGAATTTCCAGGCACGTTTGTCCTGTGCAAAGGTAATCACCTGCCATAAATAAAACAGCGTAGTTGTTTTTTAAATAGAAAGCGGATTATGATGTATGAGGCGTCAACTGTCACTGCAGTCGTGGCCCAAGTGTTGGAAATGCCATTATGGAAGTGCTCGTAAAAGTTTGGCGGGGTTGGAAAACTCTGCCTGCTGTTGCTATCTGCCTTCAAAGTCCCCTCCTTTTGCACATTGGACCTGTTCTACTATAAAACATATCAAGAAATACCTTGATAACTGAACAGGAAAGCATGCTGTTAGTAAACACAGAAATCTTGAATGCAGCAGAGATAGATGTGCACATTCCCTGTCTGCTGCAGTTGCTCACAGGAGCTGAACCAGCAGCTTCCAAAGGTGGCTAAACCGTAAATTCCAGATGCAGACCAGAGAAAGAAATGGCACTGCAAATGTTGGCATGAAGCAGAGACACTAGCGGAGCAAATCCTTGTGTCTCTGGTCCCTGGAGAAAGTTTCAGCAGCCCAGTTCCACTCTGCTCTCCCACCTGAGGGATCACGCCGAGTGCCGTGAGTGAGCGTGCGGTCCCTGCTGCTCCTCCTCCCGCGTGTTCGTGGGGCTGTGCTCTGCACCACACCATTGTCTGGGAGCATCACAGGGCTGTGCAGAGCTAGTCCAAGCCCTCCTGTCTGGCTGAGCAAGCAGGGAGTCATTGCCCAGTCCTTCCCTTGCACATCTCTGCATGGTGACATAAAAAAGAGGCCACTTCTACAAGCAGCTTTTTGTTGTCAGGCCAGACAGCATGCAAAGCTCCTTCATAGTCGTCAGTACACCTTGGTTTGTAGCTCCTTTTGCAGCTTCTGTTCTGAGTTTTGGAGGATCTAAGTGTTACCCCAGCTCTGCCAGCAAAGCCAGTGACTGTCACATTAACAGGCACAGTTTTATGGGTCCACTCATGGGAATAACGCAGTAAGAAATGTGTCCCTGTGTATTTTTCAGGCTGCTTTAAATCATGCTTCTGGAGCCAAATGATGCCTGAAATTGCATATTATAAGCCCAGCTTTCAGAGGTTTTTGTTTTGTTTCTCTCTAAGTGCAGGTCTAGCACCTTGACTTTCAAACTGGCTATTGCCTGTAATCAAGTGAGTGCATTTTCTACCTCTCCGGCCAATCTGAGCCTTCAAAACGTGCAATTCAAATGTCTGATTAAGGCCCTCGTGACTGAATTCTGGGCTCCCAGTTCAAACGTGGAATACTGTCTATAAAACTTTTTATATCATCTACAGTAATATTAGAATCATATTCCCTTGACCATCCTTAGAAAAACAGTTCTTGACACACTACTGGGATAAAAGAGGGGGAACACATGGTATCTGTAAAAACTAAGTTAAAATACCATTCCAAGCAATAACATTACACTATATAGTGTAGCAACAAGCCAAGAAGTAATAATTATTGGGAGTAAGTGGAATCAAGAATTGCCCCCAGTGTTGCATTACACTCCTTTCAGTGGAAGAACCTCAGGCACACAGTATATAATAACAGGTCCCATTGTCAATATAAAAAGTTTGATACAACCTTGTTTAAAGTCTCTCTTTTCCCTGTTAAACAGACCGTAGCAGTGATTTGTGCCAGGGCTGCTGAGCGGTTTCAAATGTGTCCATGAGGTCAAGACCAATGAGTCCGCTGCGTTTCTCGTGGTGCTTACTTGTGATGGCAGTTCTCTTTGGCTGGCTGAGGTCCTCACCTCGGGCTCTGTTGCCTCTTCCCTGTGCACCCCAGGGACTTGTCCTGCTCCTCTGCTGGTTTCCTCCACTAGGACCAGCCCATGGAGCAGGAGATGAGTATCACCATGCCCTTCAAGAAAGGATGCTGCTCTCCACTGAAGTTCAGGATGATTTAAGCCAGCAGAGAATATGCCCTGAACGTGTTGCCTGGGACTTGAGGTGGGAACCAGGAGTGCTTGACTCTCTCTCCTGGCATGCAGCAGGGAGCAGGTAGGCATCTGTGTTGTCCCTCTCTCATCCCGATCTGCCCAATTCCTCCCTCGCTCTTTGGCCCACCTAGAAGGGCTCCTATCCTCAACTGACCACCCGGCAGACCTCTTGCCCCTCTCCATGGAAAGTAGCCCAACAAGCCCCTCTGTGAGCCCCCAGAGCAGAGGATAGAAAGCCCTGCCCCACCATGGCAGGGTGATTCAGCCAGCCTCCCCTTTCCCACTCCTCCCCCTCATGAGTCACGATTTCCCCTAAGCCTCCGAGTTGTGAAAGGGGACGATCCTGCTGTGCTGGCCCATTCCCCAGCACAGCCTCCCTCCAGGAGACAAAATGGGGGGCTTGTGCCTCATCCCTGCTCTCCAGGGCCAAGGATTGCCCCAAAAACACCCTCTTCTTCCATAGCCATGATGGATAACAGAGGTTTCTCTTCCCCTCTCACCTGTCTGCATCTGTCCTTGCTCTAATTTACCCCTTTTTAAGCTCCAATGATGTTTTTTCCCCCCCTTGAAAAAGAAGAGCAGGGTTGGGTGGCGGGTGGCTGGGGGAAGCTGAGACACACGCCAGGAATGCAGGGATGGGTTTTGCAGGGTACGGCTTCAACCGCTTGGCAAAACCCCTTCCTCCTCTTCCCCTCCTCCTCCCCATCATCCCCCTCCTGATTTGACCCATGAAAAACAACTTCCTGTCAATAAACACAAACAAAAGCTTGGACGCATCTTCAAAGTGATGAGTTATGTCAAAAATATGTTTCGGAGCACTTTGAATGTTCCTGTAAACTGGAGGGAAATGATTGTTCATGGCGCTTTGGCATTCAAGGAGAGTTTATAAATAATCGCCGCAGGTCTGCATGAGTTAGTTTTGCCATGAGAACAAATGCAACAGGACAAGGAGGGAGAGGAATAAGAGAGGAGAAAGGCCTAAGAGGGGAAAGAAATAAAAATCAGGTCCAAAACCTGGGGAATGGTGTGAATTTTAAAAATTTAAAATTAGCCAGTGAACGCAGCATCACCCCTGTGCCCAGTGTGAGCTGGGTCTGCCTTTGGGAGAGTGTCTTCTCCTGGTGCCTGGCCATGGGGCTGGTGGGGCAGGGCATGGATGCTGGTGCTGGGCTGTGCGCTGCCATTGCTGCATGGGACATGGAAGAAGGAAGAAAGCATACGGTTCCCATTGGTTTCCAAAAGTGAAAACATGTGCTGGAATCCCAGCCAGACGTGCTTCTTGTTATTTTAATGAGAAATTCCATAATTAGTGGCAAAAAATAAAAAGAAGCTACACTGCAAGTGAAAGAAAACCCTTCTCTCTCCTCTCCAGCGCATGATAGACGCATCAAAGAGATGTGGTGTTTTTACAAACATACATTACTTGACAGGCTATGATGTTCCTTAATCTGTTTGCTTGAGGGAATTAAAAAGAAACATAAAAAAAGCAACCAAATAAAAATGACAGATTTTTTTACTTAAACAGTCCTTGTCTTAAACGGGCAATGCGCTCCCCACCTGTAATTCATTTGTCAGCAGTTAAACATCATTACAACATTAACAGCCAATCTGAATGCAGAAGAGCTGGGCTTTGTATGGCTATAAACTACAGGACATCAAACTGTACTTTATGGAGTAGGGGCCAGTCAGAAGTGACCCCTTCTAAACTTTTACAGTTCTCTGCATTCTTCTGATTATAGTAAAGATTTATTTGAACTTTGATATATATATGTATAAAAAAAAAAGGGCGTTTTATTAAAAACATTTCATCCCGGTTCTTTAGTGAAAGAGGAGAGAGAAGAAATATTGCAAGACGTCTTAAGCTGGTAGATTTTATTCATCTTGCGAAGTGGCCATGGATGGATTTGCTTGGATTCATGTTCAGAAATAAACACGTAGTATTGCATTACATCCCGTTTACACACTTTGTTCTCCAAACATGTTTGACATCTAATTGCACAACTCCTTGGCTAGCCAGTATAACACGGAAAGTCCTTGTAAGGGATTTGCTGAAAGCCAGCTTTTTGGAGGAGAAAAGGTGCTTCTGTGGCTGAGTGTTGATGGATGCCCTCTCTCACCTACTCTCTGTTTGCCGTTTCCCTAGAGCATCCCTTGGTGCTGTTGGGGAAGACATTTAGCAACTCATGTCTTCTGCTCCCAGAAAAATCCTCTGAAAATCTAATTTATCGTTTCGCAACATATCAGCTTGCTGCAAAGAACATGGGGCTAATAACTGTGCGCTGTTTTCCAGGCAGTGTCAGAGCAAATATGGGAAAGATATTAAGGTGGTGCTGCAAGCTGAGCTGTGCAATCAGGAAAGAGGAAAACGCCTTAGGTTTTCCTCCTCTTTTCCAGGACCCTCATGTGTTGCTGTCATGCCTGGCTCAGCGCAGATGGCTGCATTTCAGCACTCGGCCACAGACCCATGTAACAGAGAAAATGTCTTGGTGCTGTGCAAGTCCTGCTTCACCTGTTAGGCAGCAATACTCCCCAGAGATGGTGGTGTTTTCTAGCAATAAAAAATGGGATTTTTACACACACACACACATATACACCTGTAATATATGTGTACACATGCATTATTTTTTCCAGAAATAAGTACAAGAAAAGGGATGGGATGCGGGGTGAGTGTTTGCTGGAATCCTATTTTAGGTATGGCATGTTCTCAGGCTCATGATGTCCAAGGATGGACATCATACTGTTGTCTGCAGTGGATTTGGGGAAATATCCTCTGAGCAGGGAGTGTGACTTAGGGACAGATACAAGAGGCACCTAAGCCATAATTCTTGGGAAGCCCCCACATCAGAGCAATGGACTTTTTGGAGGTTGCACAGAGAAGTGCTGATGAGAAAGATTTTTCCAAGGAAACTTGCCACTTCCACAGATTTGCTGTTTCCCATGGGGAAGAAATGTGATTGTGCTGAAAACCTTCAGTGTTCTTCTTTTTATTTTTTTTCTTTCTATTTTATTTTGAAGGGTGGGGGGAGACGAACCTGAAATGAAACACTTCATTTTGGTCAGTTTGACCTGATTGGGGAATATTTCATTCTTTTGATTGGATTGGTTTCAAATCAATTCAGAATACACTTCATCTTCCCTCAGGGAAAGTACAGCTCCGGCTCTTTTTCTTTATTATGCCTGTGCTCTTGGGAGTACCTCAATGCCCAGGAGGCTAAAAGCAACTTTTGTGCTGAGTCCATCAGAATAGTGTTAATCTAGGGGCATGGCAGGGTCCAAAGAAGAGCATCCAACAATTGTAAGATATAAAATGGCCCAGCTAGCCCATATTTCCTCTCAAGCTAGTTATGGGGGCTACATGAAGGACTGTAAAGAGAGAAACTATACTGAGATCCTTCTCCCAAGTCTCCCTCTGCTGCCAGCCACCAGCAAGGTAGAGATCATGCGCTCTCTCCGTAAGACAAGGCATGCAGGGAAATTAGGTTTAATAATGTCATGACTTGAATGTAAGAATTTGCAGTCACTTCAGCTCCTGTTCTGATCTTCAGCATTTCAAACACATCGCATCAGTTCTGACATTTCTAAATAGTGTAATAATTTTTTTTCTGGACGATAGTCCTGGAGCCTTATTTGGAATTTCAACTTTTTGTGTCATTTCAAAGCACAGAGCAAACACTGAAATGTCAGACATTCCCCAGCGACAGAAGCTCAGAGTACTGTTTTCCTCCAGTTAACATCTGGGCATGACACTTTGTGGCTGAGATAGGAAAGACAAAGAAAAGCTGGAATGAGCCAAGAGTTGCTAATGTTTTGGTGCTGAAGAACTCAGTGATCACTACTTTGAACAGCTGATCTTTTTTCTGTTTGTTGGCCAGCTCCCTCCAAATTTCTTTAGTTGCTTTCTTTAAAATGGTTCTGTTTTCCTCAGTAAAATTTAAAACACAGATCAAATGGAGCAGGTTGTCTCCTCCTCACATTCCCTTAAAAAGAACGGGTGTATTTTGAAATGGAAATATCTTTTCCTGAAAATGCTGAAACCCAAGTGATTTTCAACAACACTGTTCTCCTGGTATTTTTGCAGTCCAAACAGCTGAGAGGATGGTGCTGGCTAAAGCAAAACATGTTATGTTCTAGCAAAATAAAATAACCAAAGAGGGAGTCATGGGTTTTTATCGTGAGTGAATGGGGCAGACTGGGGAACATTGCCCTGTTTTGTCCAGGACCCCTGGTCACTTATGCAGCTTTTCCAAAGTGCAGTGCAATTACACAGTGGAAAAGATGGTTTCTCTACCCAAGGACCTATGACATGCTTTCTGTGTGCATTTTACAGAGCTTATGTATTGCCAGCATGGGTGTCAAAGAGGTAGCTCAAGACATGAAGCTCCCCTGAATGTTTTACTCAGTGAACTTGTTAGAATAAATGACAGTACCTGCTCCTGGTCTGCCTTCTGCCCCATCTTAGAGCAGGCATTGCTCTCCCGCAGCAGGTAAGATATGTCCTGTAGATGTACATGGACTTTGCAATAAACCCCCCAAAAGGCACAGCACACCTGGTTTCAGCATTTGCTCTGAACCTCGTTGCTGAACCTTGGCAAATCTTTCCACAAACCTGGTCCAAGTGTAGAGTAACCTCTGCAAGGAAAGATTTATTGCTTTGGACCGAAACCAGGCACAGCTCAGCAGCATTTCATCGTTTTGGAGCCTCTGGGCTGCCCGTGTTCTGGGCTGGATTTGCTGTGGGGTTTTGGTGTTGCAGACCCGCAGGATTGTGTAGGCTGGAAGGGAGCTCCTGATGTCATCTGCTCTAGCTTCCTAGCCCAAAGTCTCAAGTACAATTTCTCTAGAAGCACAAGGTTTCTCCTTAAGCTGGAGTCCCCTTCCTTCCTTCTGAGACTCTGTTTTTTGACAGGCTTTCTTCTTTCCTCTCTTTTTTAATGTTCTTACCAGTCGCGCAACAAATAAGTTCTAAAATCCTGAGGTTTTTGAATGTTTACTGTAAGCTGGATTGAAGCCTTGATGACTATGATGCATATAAAAGACCAGAGGAAACAAGGAATAACAAGTTTCGTTGCCATAACAAAGGATGATCCAATACCTTGAGATCTAAAAATAGTTTCTCCCTATTAACCTCTCCATGGTATCTGCTCAAGGATTGCTGCTATTATTTTTTTAAGCATCATCAAGCAAACGGAAGGAAGAATTAATTCATGCTACAGAGAGCAGAGTTTTGGCCCGAACACCAGCTGGAGTGGTAAGCACAGTAGGCAGGTCGAGAAGCTGGGCTAAGGGGTGGAAGGATGGTTTTACAGTTAAATATCTGGGCTGAGATTTGGAAGGATCAGCTCTGTCCTTGGCTTTGCCCCGTGCTCCTCACATGGCATTGGACTGATCCTTTCTGCTTCTGATTCCTTCTGGGCTCTTTCTCCCCTAAAGGTTTAGCAGAAGGCTGAGGGCATCTCTGCTGTGCATGAAGTGGCTGCCAAAGCATGGACAGCTTCATCTCCTTCCCTGGGCAGGGGGACTGATAATTGCCCTCTCCTAACAATGTCTGCAGGTTACAGAGCTCTTGAGAAGCTGCTTTGGAAGAAGCCACAGCTCCATCCCACTGCTTTAACACACACATGGAGCTCCGGAGATTTGTGTGTTTTAAAGAACAAGCCTCTCTTTCTCCCTCTCTTATGAATATATTGATTAGATAGCTTTCTGCTCCATTTTATTCCAACTTACCATTTTCTTTCCCCTTTGTTTTCACTGTAAACACACAGAGCAATTGGCAGAAGTGCTGCTGGCATAATGTAGTCACTCTCAATAGCAGTGTGCTCTTGAAACCCCATTCCAGCTTGCAAAGCTGTCCAGGTGAACCTAAGGGCTCGGTGCAGGCACATTAAATGCACATATTCAACCCCTGAACTAACAAAGGGGTGGGCTGCTGGGTCCCCAAGAGGGGACCGGAGCATCCCCTTCCATACCAGAGCACATAGAGCAGGACTGGGGGGTTTGCCCACTTATTTTGGATATATCTGCTAAAGATCTCATCAGTTCCTATTTCTGAAGTTCATACCATAGCACAGCCAACCCCAAACCTCCTGAAAGTACAGTTTATTTGGAGAGCAGAAGGGCCTCTGGATCTGTAACTTCTATAAACTGACAGGATTTTTTTTTAACAATAAGTGGGAAAATCTCATTAATTTTGCCTGCCTGTTCCTGAGCTTTTGGGGTATCCCAGCGTCTGCATCTGTGAAGATTAGAAACCCTGTTTCTGTGAAGACTGGGATTCTTTCCCAGCAATAAAAGACAGAGGTTATTTTTAGTAGAGCGCTGAACTTACCAGGGTCACGAGAAAATGGAGATAGACAGGAAATATTGGTTAAACAGTTCTGATGGGAAACCACTTGAAGATGAACCATACCTGCTCTTATTTTGTAGGTCTGCATACTCCTAGTCTCCTTCGCTTTAAGTACTTTGGATCTAGTGTCCATGTGTGCAGAGCTGGTGGCGATTACCTTGTCCATGAACTTTCCCACTGTAAGCAAGGACCGTCCAAAAGGTTGAAGAATCACCCTCCACTGCTGCTCTGTCCCCTTCCCCTCCCTGGGAAGGACTCCCAGACCACTCCGATCTGCTTCCAAGAGACACTGTGCTCAGCTGATGGATGTTAAATAGATTTGTGGAAGAGATGAGCGCTCCAAATACTCTGTGTTACTGCTGTTTCTGCTCATCCATCATGTTTTGTATAGCATTTTAAACAGAAGTAGTCCTATTACAGCTGAAATTTCTCCTTTTTCCTTAAAATGAAAGCTCTGATTTCACTGTTTTGCATTAAACTGCATATTGATTTCTTGCTCTGTTGAGGTAAAGGGAGGTGATAAATTACAAATGGCAGAGTACAGGTTGGAGATCAAACAGGGAAACTCCTCATTCTGTTCACTTAGGCAGGACCTTGAAAGCTGTTCCTGGAACAGTCTGCAGCTCTGCCGGCTCCCAGCAATAGATATTTGGGCATATGCAAGCAATCATTGTTATACCATAAAGAGCCAGGAGGTCACCTGAGAGGTGCAAGAAGGCTGTAGTCTGGCCACAACTGCTGAGACTGGGAAATCCACGTCCCCTCTTCCATTGGCATGAGGTTGGTAGGACCTGTGCCACAGAGTCTCACTTCTGCTCCAGCAGGAAGATTCGCTCAGGTAGGACTGCATGCAGTTGGCAGATGTTGGAGGCACATCCACCACCTCCCAGGCTTTGGCTCTGAGGTAAGAGTTTGCTAAAAAACTGCAAGGTCTGCCAGGAAATAGCTGCCTTCATCCTTTCTCTGTTTATTAAGTTCTTTTCCTAGACATCTCCTCTTGACAGCTGTAATGATGGGAATCTGCCTTTGGATGACTGTTATGCATTTCTTCTACACTGAGTGTATCTCAGCATAGATGGGAATTTGGCTGCTTTGAACTTCCTTTGCTGAAAATTAAGCCAATGCCATTGGGTAACATTGACCTGTAGCATAGTGAGGCTGAATTTCCCAGTTTGGAGACAACAGGGCACACCTAAACTGAGCAATGGAGCATGGTCTGCATGTCCTTGAGCTTGGCAGTCCAGGCAGACAATTCTGGGCTGGAGTGCAACCCCGGGAAGCAGAGAGTTGCCTAGTTTGGGTGTTCAAAGAGTACTACATCACTTCCCCGGTGGTTTGATTCTGTGTTGGCTGTGGCTTTTCTTTTTGAAGATCTATATTGTGCAGAACCACCTCCGCATCCCTCCAGCAATGATGTAGACATGTCTTGAAGATGGTTTGGCTGACACATCTGCCCTCCTCCTTGCTGGGAACCCCACAGGTCTATTGCAAAGCAAGCTGGTCAGCGGAAATCTCCACACCACAACACACACTCCAGATAGACAAACCACGTCTGTGTCTATCCACAGCTCTTTCCACAACTCCTGGATTCCACTTTTGAAAAAAGAACAGTTTGGATTTTTTAGTGACACCAGAAAATCCTAGATGTGCCAGCAAGTGGAAGTGAGTCCTCCAGGACCAGCGTGGTCCCTGGATTCCCCTCTCCCCAAACATCATCTGGTGCATGGACATGAAGAGCACTCCATGGTAGAAGTGATGATCACATTGCAACAGGCTTCTCCCGCTTATCTTCAAAGCCAAGTTTTTGCCTGATGTATCTGATGCCGTGGCATGGAATAATGTCTGCTTGGGAAAACTGGGCAATTGTTGGCTGAAGAAAAGAAAAATATCTTTCAGATATTTTATAATCCAAAAAACGTGGTTCTCAAATGAGCTTTTTCCAAGCACATTAGTGCTACAGCCATTAATAATCATAGAACTCAAAGAAAAAAAAAATCAGCTGGAAAAGAGTTGAAAGGGAAACCTATTAAAATAAAAAAAGCAATTTCCCAAAAATATATACAGTTTCATTTCCAATTTTTTGTTGGTTTTTGAGTTATTTTTTGCTGTAACTAAAACTTTCAGTGACCTAATAGTCCTTTTAAAAGACAGCTGCACAGAATAAAAATGGGCCATTTTGTTCCTCTTGCATTGTTCCTAACAGCAGGACCCATTCTCCCTTCTCCTGATTGAATGTTTCCCAGAGTGTCTAGACATGTCGCCACCACCACCAAGGAGCTGAGAGATACCAAAACTCATCCAAGGAGCTGTAAAGGCCAGTTATCTGTTCTTCTCCCCCCTCCAGAGCCTGGGATTTGGGTGAAAATCAGGCTTATGAGCAATGAGATTCCTAAAAATAAGGTTCTGTGTTGTTAATTTTTAGGTTGTGCTTGGGTCATATTTTCCACCCCCTCTTTTTCAGCAGTGGGAAGCTGAGATTTCCACAGAATAACAGGGCTTTCTGAGCAGGGCTTTAGATGGCAGCACCAAATGCTCAACACCTGATGACCACATAGCAGAAATTCACAGGGCAAACTGGCTCGTACCTCTCCAGCTGCTCACCTCCCCTCCAGCTTGTGAGCCTAAGCCAAGCCTGGGATAGCTTTGCCTGCCCTCCAGGGAGGCTCCAGGTGCACGTACCTGGCCCGAAGCTCCAAATGTTTCCAACACTTACCCTACGTGAGATGTTTCACTCCAGTTTCTAAGACTTTGTGGTACTTCTGCTCCCCACCTCACAGCACTCGCCAGCTGTCTTTCCTCAGTGAGAGACATGGCATGGCAATTCCTGGCCTCGGGCTGTCTCTGGTCAGGATGAACTGATGGTCCAGTTCCATTAGCACATCCATCCCACAGCTCATAGCTCATCTCCAGTCACGCCCTTGGATCCCAACGATCCTGTGTGCTAGGGGCAGGAACCGGCCTGCCGACAATTCAGAGAGCACTTGAGACAATAGGAGCACTACCCAAATAATAAATAGCAGTGCTAATAATAGCCCTTATCCTTGCATCCCCCTGCAAGCCACTCTAATTCACTAGGACTTGGCTAGAGCCTGTAATCAGTCAGTTATAATCTATTTCAGTCCTGTGCAGAGGAATCTGGCTGGGTTTCCTGGGCTTGGGCTGCTAATATGACTCATTCCCAGCTGATCATTTAGTGGCTTCAGCCAGGTGCTTCTGGGACTCAGTGTCCTCAGCCCTGCTGCTTTCCATAATGAATTGATGCTTCGGGGCCAGGAGGCAGAAAGGAAAGGGTGGTGAGGAGCACACCCAGCAGGGTGCTCCTCTGCTGAGATATAAGCCTCCATAAGGGCTTGAGAGAGTATTCTGGAGGCAGTGGTAAGAAAGAGGGGGATGAAAGTCTCTAAACTGAGTTTCTGTGGGGCTGAGGGAAAAGTGGAGTCACAAAAAACTTGGGAAGATTTCTTGTGGACCCATCTCTGCAAGAGGCAGAGGAAGGAGGAGATGGAGGAAGGACCTCCGTGACAGAGCCTAGATGATGAGGTGGTGCAATATGGGATGATATTGCAGGGTGCAATATGGGAAGGTACAGCCGGGTCTCAGACCTGCTCCCTTCCCAGGCGGTGTGGGACCATGATGTAGCGATGAACAGTTGGGTGTGAGCAGTAGTGCCTTTGATTGTGTGAAGGGGACATAGCATACAGAGGTTGAGCCTGTTTACATAAACCACCTTCTTGGTCAAAAATAGAGCTGGAACATGGCCAAACCCTTGGAGGGATGGAGCTGGAAGAGGTGTCTGCTGAGGGTCAGCCCAGGCAGTGTGGACCACTCAGCTTGCTGCCCTGTGTAGACTTATGGTGGCCAAAGCCCTAGGGGTGAGCCCTGACAGTGTGAGATATGTCCAGGAGCAAGGACCTGTACCAACATCCATGAGGCCATTTCACATCCACATTTCTCCTGCCAGAAGCAGCATTAACATCCATGGGCTCGCCTCCAGCACAGAGATGCTGCTAGTGCTGGCTCCTGCACAGCTGTGGTCATCTGGGCTTGGAAAAGCAGACCTGTGAGCATAAAGGGGGGGGACGGGGGGAAATGCTGGGGGAGACATCATGGTGTGGGGTGTGAGTGGCTTCGGTTTGTGGCTCCAGCCCAGGACCCTCCACCCTGGGGGAGCGTGGGGGCATGGAGGGGCATTCTCTTTCCTGTCCAAGTGCTCGGCACGCCGCGATGGGATCCCACCCTGCCAGTGTCCGAGCGAGCCACGCTTTCCAACGCAGCCTGGAGCAGAGGAGCTTTGGCTTTGAAATGCAGTCCAGAGAGGACTTCAGCCCCGCACCGGGCTCCAGCAGTATCGCAAAGCCAGGTATTTAGGTGTGTTTTCCAAGCCCCTTGGTAATCCCCACCTCACAGAGGGCCATATGGCTCTTTTAGTCTTATATATCAGCAGATCTTTCCAAGACCTTCACTCTTGGCCATGGGAGACGAGTCCTAAGTAGTCCTTTCAACTGTAGCTATCTCATCGGGGGGGGAGGGGCAGAGGGGCACCACGGCTCCCGTTGCACAAAGGATGGAAAATGGGGAAACCTTCTCTGGCACCTCTCCAAACTCAGGTCCTCTCATTTTTTGCACATGAAATAAATGCTGCAGGTTTAAAATGCCATCTGAGCAAGAAGGGGAAGGGAATGGAGGACAACTACCAACCAAAAAGCTGGCGCTCACATCAGTCTGTAAAAGGCGAAGGTGAAGCGAAGCTGAAGGTGAACTGAGATCATAGTGCAGAGCTCTGGGCAGGGAGAGAAAGGAAATGTGGTCCTAATTACTTGATAACTATCCCACATTTCACAAGTCATTTTAATGGCCCAAATGGATTGCTTTCAAGCTCAGAGCTAATGCCGGAGTGATAGGGATAGAGTTCTCTCGCAGAGGGACATATGGTGCCAGAAAGCCCACTCTGAGAAGAATATTATTATCTAAAATGACATTAATACATCCTGTTATTCCCTTGCGACGTATCATGTGCAGGGAAGGGACCATGCTGTTAAAATGTCAGCATTCAGGCAGCATCTCAGCACAGAGTGAGCACAGTAGCTGATGTCGAGCGGTCGGTTCGGCAGCCCTTGAAGCAATCCCCATTGCCTTGGGCAAATCCTGAGCCTTCACAGGATTCGGATGCTCCATCGGTGGGCATAACCCGGAGCCATCTGCCTGCACTGTGCTTCCAGGTGAACTGGAGCAGGGATGAGTGGCACTGAATTCAGCTGGGCCACCTGCAAGTGGTGGTCCAAGGTCTGGTCCAGGGTTTCTTCCCTCCAATGTAATGCCTTTGTACCCAGCTACGCTGCTTTGCAGATGATGGCAGCTTTCTTAGGCACTGGAAGATTATTACTGTGTTGCCATAGCTTCTGGACACCTTACAATAATTGGAAACAAGCTATGGAAAGCTCAATAAACAGTGGCTGCTGAAGCTCACCAAGTGCCTTTAAAAACGTAATATTTTTCCTTCCCCTTTCCCTTATGTTTTATTGGACTTTAAGTGGGGAGGTGATAAACCGGGTAGATGTTCTCCCAACTTTGCCTGCCTAATGAGTGTCTCTGCTCTGATCTTGTGGCTTAGCTGCTAAGGAAATAAATCAGAAAAGGGAAAGGAAACACCAGCTTTGGGTTTTCCTTTGCTAATTATGGAAAAACTAAAAAATCCCCCTTGTTTATTATGCACAGAGCTGGTGTATGGGAAAGTGATTAAAGGTGTGACGATCTTTATTGCTCAGATACCTGGCCTGCTCTGCAGAAAGACTTGGGTTTTTTTCGAGCAGGACCCCAAACTGTTTGCCCCTCTCATGCCTTAGTTTCTCATGAGCAAATTCATCCCTGGTGTGACTCTGCTGACAGCAGCAGGGTTGCAGCGGAGAAGGATTTGGCCCCTGGAAGGCTCCAGGCCAGATGTTGCTCTTTCAATGCAATAACTGGAAGAACAAGCCTCGTTACCAGTTGGAAGCTTGTTCAATAAAGTCAATGGCTCTGTTCTCCACTCTAATGTGAGTACCTAACATGCTGTCAATGCAGATGACCTCATACCCCCCTCCTCACTCCCCCCTTCTGCTTTTCTAATATATCTTCTCAGCCTGTCTTGGCTTGTATCTGCTGGTGTCATTTGTACTGAAGTCGAGCGGCAGTATGAAGGTGGATGACCTCATGGATGTCAGGAGTGAGCTTTGCTAACACACTTGCCTTGGTAGCACAAACCAGCATGTGCTGAATCCATTTCCTTTCCCAAACAGCAGGCTTGCATGCATCAGTTTTAAAGGTTTGTACCTCATTTTCAAGCCTAAAAGCTGACGTGGAAGGAGATGCACCAATTCTTTTTCTTTGCTTCATTTTCCCTGCTTATAAATGGGAGCTGATATTTTCAGTCCCAACCTGCCTGAACGCAGAGAGCATTAGACCGTGCACGTGTTGCCGCTACGAACACGCAGCGTCGCTGCTCCATGCTGTGCCTTGGCCATGCTCGTTTCCAACCGCTGCTCACTGTAATGATTATCAGCGATAAATTTTAAACGTGTTGGGATCCAGTTAACAGGGAGTTTGCCTGGGTCCTGCTGAGGGAGTTTTTTGTTTCAGTTGGGTCTCTTCATCAGTTCCTGAGATCTGATTGTCAACACCCAGCAGTAGAGGGATGGAGGTAGCTCTTGGCTAGGGAATAATCTCTTAATTTGGGAATGGAAATTGCTGCTCGCAGCATTACTCTGGGTTATATGGTCTTCTCAGGGACACGGGTAATGCAGTTTATATTAAACGACAGTCCATCCTGCACTTTATCATCTCAATTACACCTTACAGCTGTGCTGAAGTGGTAGTCCTGTTCCCAAAACCCACCGCAGCAGCTTTTCCACCCAGGGCAGAAATACCCAGGGTATTGCAACTAAGGAGAGAGAGAAACACGATGTATCTGAAACATCTCAGTTCAGCCCTCTCACGCTTCCCAGGGAGCTCCTGTCCCATGGTGGAGATGAGATGTGTCTCTCACGGTCTGACTAGCCTTCCAGAGCTTCAAGCCAAGTCTGTCTCTCTTGCTCATGAGTTTCATCAAGGAATCATCAGAATTAAATAAAAAGCTCAGAAAGCTCTCCTGGTGGCCAAATATGGACTCCCAAGTTGAGGGCTATAAAATTGCGTATATTACTTGCCAGATGTACTGACAAAATGCATGATCATATTGAATCAAATTTCCTTCTGGACTCTGTGTAGGAGAGGGATCGTTTCTGGGGAGAAATATTAGTTTAAGGATATCCAAATGAAACAAAATGGATTCTTGACCAGTTTGGAGCCAAAGTCCCGTGGACAAGTTTGAATCAGATTTCCCTGTGCAGGATTAGGTTCAGTTTTGAAAATCTCCTCTCAAATTCCAGACCAGAAGGAAAGCTCTGGGATTCATTTGCCGTAGATTTCTTGCAGAACTACCGAGCAACTTGACATGCATCAAACCAGATGTCCCCTGCAGAACTCATGCATGTGCAGAGTATGCAAGCCAAATTAAATTGAGATGTTCTCCAAGAGTCCAACCATGATGGAAAAGGTACCACAAGATGCAACTCAACAGGGTGTTCAACTTGCAGGCTGATAAAAGCAAACAGTGTACAGCTGTGTATTTTATTCCTAACCAACCAGTGTGGCTCTTTGCTGAGAGTTCATAAATGCTAATCTGTGAAAAAGTTTAAAGATTAACTTCAGATTCATGGATTTATGGTAGGCAGTGATAGAAATTATTATCAGATCTCAGAGAAGACTGACCAGAAAACACCCTTCCTACCTGTTCTATGAGAAATGATGATAATTTTGAGAACAAGGAATTAAACAAAGAAACAAACAAACAAAACCATTTTGATGTGGAAGAAAAATCAAATCAAATCAGAATTTGACAAAAAACACCAGCTGAAATCTGCAGGGGGAAAAAAAGTCCATTTCAGATTAATTATGATGCTTCCTTTAATTTATTTATTTTATTTTATTTTAACATCCTCTATCCCCAGTAAAAATACAATTATCTCACATTCTAAACAATGTGAAAAATAAAAATGGAAGAGCTCAGCAATTTGGAAACATTAAATGACAGGTATCCAGAACGTCATTTTTAAAATGTTTTATGGAAAACAGTTTCCCTTTCAGTAAATCGGTAAAGAACAACCAAACAGTGGTTCCTGGAGAAAAAAAACCAAAACATTTCTTCAATGCTCAACACATGACCTGTTTTCCTGCTAATCCAATGTGAAACCCCTGCTCTATCAGCTGTTTGTCAACCTCAGATAACTTGCAACACTATGTGCCTAATTCAAACATGTCCAGGAATTCTGGCATCCAGTTCCAGAGCTGCATTGCTCCTTTGATCTTGTCCAGAGCAGTGTGAAGGCTCTGCCACCCATTTCCAGTCCTGACTTCTGGTGGAAAGCAGAAGACTGGGACTGCTTAACCCTTTTTTGAGACCAGTTCTCCACTGTAAACGTCTGTCTCCTGTGTTTCCCATCATAGTTCCTTGTTTGCAGTTTACCTGATTTAGGTGAATTTCCCACCAAAGCGCCTGAGGAGCCATTGGCAGGTAGATTGGCTGTTTAGAAGTATTAATTTTTTTCTAAAGCCTTATCAAATGCATCCTTGGTCTCTCTGTCATCTCCTTGGTTGGCCACAAGTGTCCGGTTCAGCCCGTATCTGCTGACACTGCAGACTGACAGCAGCTGCCAACACAACCACATGCTCAAAGCTTGGTGGTTTAAATTTTTAATAGCAATCTCTCTCTCAATCTCAATCTCCCCCCACCCCCCAAAAAAAAGATTCTGGAAACAAGAATCAATTATTCCCAGATTTCAAATGCTGGCACCACTCCTTGTGCAGCTGTGAGCACAGCATTTAACCTCTTCGGTATTTTGGTGTAAAAGACTGCAGTAAGGGAATGTGTGGGGTTTTGTGTTTTGCGTTTCAGCTGTGAGCCCAGCCCCAAGCTCGGGAGCTGCGGTGCTCTCATCTCCGAGAGCATCCCGCTCTGAGCCTGTGCTTGGCTCATCCCTCTGCAACGGGCTGAACCAAAACTCTGGGGCACGATACACTGAAGACTTCAGAAAAGTTCAGTACCGTACCCAAACCTTTCAACTTCTGTTTATTATTTTTTTCCTCTTATTTCAAGCTAGTGGAATTGAGTGGGAAATGGTTTTGTAGCCCCTCAGAGTCA
Organism: Ciconia boyciana; assembly: GCF_034638445.1. Classification (NCBI taxonomy): domain Eukaryota; kingdom Metazoa; phylum Chordata; class Aves; order Ciconiiformes; family Ciconiidae; genus Ciconia; species Ciconia boyciana. The sequence continues at coordinate 43,240,775 of NC_132943.1, read as the reverse complement.
AACTGTTTCCTGAAGAGTGAAAAAATGTGTTTGCTCCACTTGAGGATCAAAGTTTCACATTTTCTTGATGGCTGCAAAGAAAAATGGGCAGTCCAAAAAGCTGAGCTGTCAGGACACCCATGGGGTACCTGAGACCTGAACCTCTGCCATCGTCCAGGCAGGGATCTCAGCCAGGATCCAATTGATCTGGTAGGTCCTGGGAAAGGCGCCCTTGGTGCTGGCTCAAATTTGTGTGATTTGTATCAACACGAGGTGCTGGGGGCTTTTCCTGTGTTGTTTCAAGGGGTGAGATATCCCACATACCCCTTCCCCACTCAAAATGCAGGTTCCCAGACTGAGGCACTATGGGGAACCACGGGTTGTGGGGTTTTTTTTCTTTTTGGCTAATAAATAATCGCCTTCTCCAGCATTCAAATCTCCAGCTTGGCAGACAAAGGCAAAAATGAGATCTTTTTGGCAAGAGGCGGAAATCAGCAGAGCACTACCTGAAAATAAAGTGCCGATGTTTTAAGGAGAGCAGTTCATCATCAGGGGCGGGTCACAGGAGGAGCTGGTCACGCTCCTGATTTTCTGAGATCCCTCGCTGCCATGTGATGCAGTGCTGTGCAAGGGCTCTACCCGCCAGATTTGGGCAAGCCAAGATGTCTTGATAGCTCATTGCAGAGGCTGGTGGAGAGAAAGGGCCATGTCCTGGAAGCAGCATGGCTCCAGCAGAGGTGACCGGTGTGGGATTTTGGCTAAACTGCTCCTGGTTCTGGAGCTCAGGGAAGCTGTGCCGTATGGCTAGAGACTTTGCAACCCCCTTAGATGCCTGCCTGGGCAACGGGCTCCAGCTGATGCAGAGCCAGGGGATGGATGGTCTTCTCTTGCCTATCTCTTGTAGACTCAGTGAGCAGGCCCTTCTGACCTTGAAGCCTACAGTTTGGAAAGGAGAGGCTAATTCTCTTACCCATTGTTTGCCTAGCTGCCTTCAAATAAAACATGGGCTGTAATAAAATGGTTTGAGCGTGTGTATGGTTTTCCATCAGTGAGCAGTACCATGAAGTAGGACAGAGCTGCGGAGGCTCTAAGCCCATCTGTACAATGTGGAGGAAGATGGGTCAGAGGAGGCAGGCAGGGAGGTGGGCCAAGAAGATGAATTTAGACAGGTTTGAGCTGATCGTATCATATGCCTCAGTGGCTTACAAATTGACTGGTTTAATATCTGTCAGAGGCAGAGAGCAATGGCCAGCAATGGCCAGCTCTGCAGTGCTTGGTTGTGTGGATGCAGTGGCTATGCCCCAAATTTTGCCAGGGCCAGGCTTAGTAGCCTCCAGATGCGAGTGAGATGGAAATCAAGAACCCATGGGGGATACGACATGCACTTCATGCATTGCTGATCCCTTGGCATCTGCTCATCCCCCATGCTGACGCCTGACAGTGAGCTGTGCATGAGGCTGGACTACAACCCCCAGAAGCCTGCACAAGGTTGTCATGTCAGAATAAACAGCATTCACCCAAATATATGAAGTGCTAATGACCCTTGTTGGCTTTACTTGAGGGAACAATGTTGTCTCAGCAGTAAATCAGCTTCCTCTTCATTAAAGCCGCCACCTTGGGAATGCTGACTTTGAAAATAATGCCGTCACCTCCTCCAGCTACCTGCCAGGCTCTGAACACCAGAGGACTTTTCATAAAGGCATTTTAAAAAGTACATCCCAGAGTCCTTTGCTTTTGGAGCGGTCTGAATATCAAGCAGACAGGTAAGCAAGAGCAAATTTCTCCTTCAGCTACTTCTTTTTTCATTATTATTTTTAGATTGGTCCCAGGTTGCCAGGTTGATTGATTAATTGCTGGTGGAATGGAAAAAAAAGAAGGAATAGCCTGCAAATTTGAGAAGGCACCAGAGGATTTAGGGAGGGAAGGGAGGAAAGGTGATCCACGTTGCAAAGCCAACAAGGGGAATTTGCCCTGTGACTAATTTTTTTATTTTTTTTAATGGTAGATGGTGGAGTTGTAAGAGTCTGAGGGAAGAACAGGGAAAATCAGGTTCACAGCCAAGTCAGCCCCAACAAGGGACCAGAGTGATCTATGGGGAAGAACCAAATGAAAACTGAAAGTTTCAGCTGGAAGGAGGGGATGTCTAAAGAAAAGATGGGCTGAAAGACTGGGAATTAGAAAAAACAGCAAATGAGAAATTATGAGTGACATCTTGGAAAGGATCATGGGAGCTCGCAGACTTGGCTGTAGAAAGAAAAAAGTCAGCAGGTAGCAGCGGGTATTATGGATCAATATGTATACATGTGCCCTCAATGTGGCAGACCCACACTCCCACCCAGCCAACACGGTTGGGAAGCAGTTCTTAGGAGAAAGACCAACAAGGATCCTTCCCCCAAGTCATGGCACATATTTAATCCCAAAGTCTGCAGCCAAAGTCTACAAAACTCCTTAAGACCAATATAAAAATAATGAGGTTGAAGTGACCAATTTTTTCTTAATGAGCCTTTCCCTCACTCTCCTGATATTTACCAAACAATTTGATACACTAATTTGGCCTTTCCTAGAAATAACTTCTCCAGATGGAGGTGGACATGCTGTGCAATGATGTCTGTCTGACTTGGTGACACGAAGAGAGTCAATCCAAAGGACAGAGCTGTGTGAAAAGGAGGTTTTCCTTCTCCAGTGCTCAGCTGGAAGAAATCAGTTGATGTTGCCATGGCCAGGGGGTTGGAGAAAATGTTGTTGTATGGCTAACCCTTGATCCAAGGGTGGTCTGGAATGGTGGGGACAAGGACAGTGCCCTCCTGTTGTATCAGCCCGCCAGCAGAGGCTGGGCAAGGCTTGGCCTCCAAGGCAGAGGTTGTGCCCAATGGCTTTGTGTGCAGAGGAGCTCCACGTGTCAGAGGCACCTTTGATGCACGATCTGTTAGAAAATGTGCCTGAAGTGCCTGGAGGGAAACAGCCAGCACACGAGGAGGTCTGGATGTCCCGACCCTTATTTCAGCATCACAGTGAGGGCTGGACTTGTTCAGGCTGGGAGCACTGCCCTGGGAGCCCACTCCAGACTGGGGAGAGCTGGCATGCTTCACACAAGGGGTCCCTGAAGCAAATGACCCTGGCTATTTTAGTTCTTGCAAAAATGAATGTGCCATGAATGCCCCATTGTGAATCCCCCTAAAAGGCGCAGAACATCTTAAAACCTGAGTCAACAAACACACACAAGTCTTGATGGAAATGCATCCCGGTCAGACAGGTCTGGATCCCATAACTATAAAGGTGTTTTATTTCCTGGAATTCTGACATCAAAGGGTGGATTTTCAAGACAAATAGCTGCTATTTTCATTTCTCTGGAGAAATCATATGATGTGATCGACAATTAAGATCAGAAAAAGATTTGATGGGCAAAAGATCAGGAAATAAATCTCCCCACACCACCAAATCCAGGGCTGTTATCAGAAGTTATTCATCCCTGCTCACCGCTATGAGGATCACAGGAATTTGGGACCTAATTTAGGGGTATTTTTTTAGTGACACTAACAGAGGATTGAGGAAATTTGGCTTAGTTTTACCTGCTACAAAGCTCCATAAGTGCTAGAGTGAAGGAACAGATATTGAGCCAGATTCCCCAAAGATGGCACAACGGAGACATGAGCTTGCAGCATCCCCCTCTGGAAATTTTAACCCTTTGGGGCCAAGAGCTTTTCCCATGTAGTGAGCAAACGTCACCACCTTCCTCCATCCGGATTTTTCAGTGGATGGAAGAGTTACAATACCGGGGAAAAAAGTACTGTATTGGTAAGTGGCAGTGACAAACATGCTGGGACATGTGGTTGCTAGATGTGATCTGCTTGGGGATGGTAGGAGGGAGGGAGGGAGAAAGGGTGATATTAGGCATAGCCATCCCAAAAAATCAGGAGGGTTAACAGGCCTACGTTTCTACAGTTGAGCTTTACCTCCACCCTTCTCTGACCATCAGGGAGCTTGGGCTAGATTTGACATTGATTGACCATTTTACTCCAAAGAAAGAACATTTTATTTCCTGAGACCATTACATTTGTGTGTCACAACCGCATAGTCCAGACTTCTCTGGTAACAGGCAAAGGCATATGGTTTTATTTCTCTGGTAAGCCTAATGGTGTGCAGGAGGCAAGGTTATGATGCTGTGTTGGTTTTCCCCCAAGGGAACCTACAGGTTGTGCTGAGTTCTGAGGTATGGCACAAGCTCAACCCAAAGTTGGGTTTGGGTCCTCTGTCCTACTTCAGTGCTGTTTTTAAGGGTCTTTGAGAAACAACCTCAAAACATGGACAGAGGGCTAGCAGAGAAGTACTGCGATGGAGGAGGTGTGACTGGCCGTGATGTTCCTGCTGGCTGCTCTTATGCAGGCCTTGGCTAGGGAAGGGAAGGTGATCTTCTCAGTCCCATGACTAAGTATCTGGGGCACCCGTGCTGAAATCCAACTATGCATGGGATCATAGGGGGCTGAGAAGTCATTCCTCCCTCCTGCATTATCCCTCCCTCCAGATCAAAATGTTGGGCTGATGGTGGTGCTCCTGCCAAGCAAATAGTGTCCTCCCGGTGTACCATCACCTACCACTTTACTCAGAGCTCTTCTGTGGCCCTTTGGGGTGTCCAGATCCTATAGTGACACGGGGATGCTAACATTGCTCTACAGCCCAGAAATGCTGTCAGTTATACGCTACAGAAACAGAACTTATGGAAGTACAAGAGAGACTTGGCTTCCCTTTCTGTTTGCTGTTCACGATCTGGATGGAGTCAGATAAAACTACTTTCAGGTGGAAGACTGCCACCGTCAGAACAAGCAGACGACTATCTTTTTTCCAATTTTTTTTTTTTTTTAAATCTGCCCAAAGACAGCATAATTATTTCCCAATTGTTCCAACCTGAATCCAGGAAAGCACCTTAAGCACATGCTTAACTTTTGGTATGTGAGTAATCCCGCTCCTCTTTGGCAAAGCACTTAAGCACATGCTTAATTTTAAATTTGTTCTTGAGCACAGTGAAATGTAAGCTGGTGTTTGAGTGCTCTGCTGGATGGGAGCCAGAGCGCTCAGCACCTTAGAGGGCTCAGCTCCTCAAAGAAAGATGCCATGATTCAAGAAAGCTGTTAACTTTAAGTACTTGATTAAGTTTCAGGTGTAATGTGGTATAAAGTCTTAACCTGTGAAGCCGTAAGTGAGTAATGTGGACAAATGCCAACCAGAGCTGGTAAAAGAATGAAGAAAAGTTCCCTCATTGTTTTTCACCAGTACTTCTCTTTCTCTCTTTTTGCTAGTATTTCGCTTTTTTGGAAACATTGGCAGCTCTCTGTATGAGTTTAAAGCAGCCAAACTATTTGAAAAAAGAAAGCTGGTCAAGATCTCAAAAGTCTCAATTTTTCTACCCACTCAAAGGTCAATGACCGCTTTTATAACTTTGTTATGAAGTCAACACGTACATATGTTGCAGAAAATTGACGGTAAAAGTTTTTAAAGAAGAAATGAATGTGTATGTGCACACACACGTATATACGCACACATATATATATGTAAACACACACATATATATAGGCACATATATTCCTCCTCTCATAAATCCCAGGCACTTGCTTAATAAGGGATGCAACTTTGCAAGGGTATGGGAAAGAAAAAGCCCGCTGCAGGGAGCACTTCACAAAATGCTCCTGCTCTTCAGGCTTCCTGACCATCCCAGCATAAGGGCATGCACTAAACATCCCGATGGGAAATCTTGTCTTCTTGGTGGTTTTCAAGCTCCGGTGGTTTGTGAAGCATCAAACAAGTCTCTGGCTAAGATCTGAATGTTGCCCATCTGAGCACACATGTCAGTAAAATTTTATAGGGGGGAAATTCCACATTTTAAGGAAAAAAAGAAAAGAGCAGAGGTTTGGGTCTGGTTCTCTTTAAAAAATGGCAGCTGTTTGAAAGCTGCCTACAAGTTCAAAATGTTAGAAGCTGGTATTAGGAGCTCAAACCTGGTGTTAACAGAAATGAAGGAATGGATATCACGACCACATATGTGATATTGATGCAAGAGTTGATGGGAAGTCAGAAAGAGTGCTCTTGTGTAGATGTAACATACTTGTAAATTATGTTTAGGGTCCTCTTCAGTCTTTTGTCCATAGAGGATAGCTGCCTGCCATCCCCACTGCTTGATAAAAAGCTTTCTCAAGGCCAAGCAGTAGACCTGAGGTTCTGGTGAAGACAGTCATGAGGGAAGAGGGTTGATTGCTCTTGCATGATGGCCACATAGACATGGGAGAAAGTTTGGTCTGAGCCGAAGCAGAAATCGGGGTATTTTTTACTCCAAAGCAAACACAATGAATTAAGATGAAACAAAATTCTGTTTTAATTAATTCTGGTCTATTGTGGATACCTTCCCAACTCAAGCCACTTTTAAAAAAAATAATACCACTGAATGAATATTAACAATTAAATGAAAAGTTTGAAATTTTTCCAAGTGAAACCTTTTCATTTTTAAGATGTCAAAGCATAGCATTTTGACATCGAAGAAAATTTAAACATATATTTTTCTCCTTAAAACCCACTGTCTTGCCAAGCCTTAATTCACCACATGATTCTGCCCTCCCTGAAATGCATTTTTTGGTGGTAGTAACTGTTCTGGCAATTCCATTCCTACAGCAGGGGCAGCAGTGGGAGAGGAGAAGACTTCTCGTAGCACCACTTGTCCCAGAGATGTGACCCATGGTAGGATGTGGCCGCCCTAAGGGGATCTCCTCCTATGAGGACGTGTCTACTGTCCTTGTAGATGTGTGGAGTTGGTCCATAGCACTACCAGCAAACAACTGCCAACCCACTTGTTCGTTCAGGTCTACATCCCGAGGTCAAACCCTCATGAACACCCAGTTTCCCAGGGAAGAAGGAGTATTTTGTACATATGTTTGCTCTTAACCCCTCTTTTCATAGGAACCTGTCAGAGCAAAGGGTTAATACATCTGCAGAACAGCAAGGGAAATGGGAGAGCCAGCAAGCCCAGGTCTTTGCTGGTGTCTGTCATTGCAGGGTCTGTCTTTCAAAGCCTATATAAATAAACTTCCTAGTAAACTCAGCAATTTTGTCATCATAAAGGCTGGCAGCCTTTCCTGGCAATAAAATAAACTCTAATCATTTCTTCAAATAAAACACAAATAGCAGCAATGCGTTCACAGGAGGCTGTGGCCCGATTTTGCTTCTCCCCCCCCACCCCCTCCAGCCACCCCACCATGTGCGTGCCATGCCAGCCCGTGATGGATGGAGAAACGCAGGGGCACTCTGCTGCTAAATGCCTAAAAGGAAACAGACCCTATGTCTGCAACGTAAATCAGGAATGGGCAAGGAGCTCAAACGAAATAAGAAACCGCTCTGATCCTCCTGCCGTGCAGCTCAACCAGATCAAAAATACTCCTGCCCCCTCCACGGATCCTGAGGATGCTTTCCTTCCCTTTCTCATGCACACCTATTTCCTTACCAGCTCTCTTTTACTACAAAAAAGCTCTGATAATCTCGGGAGAAGCCTGTTCTTGCCATTTGCCCTCTGTGGTGTGGCTGATTGAAAACCATGCTTCGCAAAGAATATGTTCAATGGACAACAAAAGGGAAACCGGGAGTCAAAAATTTATGCCTGTCAGGGATATCTCATCCCTTTTCCTGTAGAAAACCAACCAGAAACCAGGCAAACATGAGCAGAAAGGACTGCAAAAGGGAAAAAGAAAGAAGGAAAAGCCCGTCAGTCCTTCCTGCCCCTTGTGCACCTGAACACCCTGCTCGTTGGAGGCTTGCTCTGCAAGATGTGCCCAGAGAGCAGAAAAGGGACATGGAAATGGCAAAAGAAGCTGAACTATCAATTTTTTACAACATGTCGTATGGCATGTTGTTTGTTTGTTTGTTTCAAGATTAGGAAGAAATGATGGGTTTATGTGCAGACCCATGGACATCAGTAGATCACATCCTGTTCTCGCACAGATTCACTCTGTCCCTAGGAACGTGCCTGATCCCCGTTCAATAATAACCCTTCCTTCTGCATGTCGAATATTTAGCTGACGAGCAGCTCACAGCACAGCCCTGCCGCGCACTTGTGCAATATCTCCCTGGACTCCCAGCTCAACTGCATTTATACTGCAGCAGAAATGGCAGCTACGACTGCTATTAAACAGCAATAAGACTCGAATGCACTCGATAGTCGTCACGGCGGGGGGTGCGCAGTGACACCGAGAGCGCATCAGGAGTGCTGTTCAGTTGTGCCTCTATTTCAAAAACAAGCACAATACGGTCCGATGTTAGTCATCTGTAAAATAGAGCTGTTGGCTCTTGTCCTAGCATGGCGTCAGCCTCTCCAGACGATGAAAGCGTGTCACTTGGGCCAGGTCTCCGGCACAGTCCATCTCCCGCTGCATTAGATCTAGGCAACAGAAGTGTTGCCAAGCATTTTGTGTTCAGTTGAGGGGGTTTTTTGCAATGAAAATACCCAGCTCTGGAAACTTCAGAGCATTTTGCAAAAGTTTGCGTAGGTCTTACTGAGCAGCTCAGCTGGGAAATGTTTCTTAAAATTCTGAGGACGTGGGTTTCTTCTGACATATATTCTGAAACAAAACATTGTGGCTTTTCCATGCAAAACCACCTTTGCTTTTTGAATGTCCTTATTTTGTTTTGCTTCGGGTTTTGAATACAATTTTCACTTGCTCAACTGCAAGGCAGTGTTTCTCTTTTAAGCTTAACCAAAATAGCTCACTCTACCAGGAATTGCTATCGCTTTGGTTTGGTTTGATGAATTGGGAAAAAAAAATAAATCAATCTGATATAACTTGAATTCATTGCTTTTTTGGTTGCTAATGAATCAGAAACCGATCATTTGGACAGCTGGCTTCTGCCAATACACTCTTAGCAACTTGCAGTGCAGGGGACATGGCTAGCATGAGAGAGTAGATGAGAACATCTGCTGAGCACTTTTATTGCTCCAAAAAAAAGGGAGCAACTTCCCTGGAAAAGTTTCTGGCCCAGATGATGCTGAGAGAATTGAGAGGAGGGGCTGGTTCGTCTTAAACTCACTGAAATCTACACCTCGCTGAAAAACGTGTTCTCTTTGGAAACACATTAAAACAGGGTTTTGAGGGCTATGAAAAAAACTTTTCAATGAACTAGAAATATGTACATACCAAATACGCACTCCCTAAGAATTTCATTTGCATTAAAAAAATAAAAATTAAAATACAACACTTTTTTCATTTCAGTAACAAAAACTGAATGCTTTCAGATTGGTTTCCAGCTTTAAGCCAGGTTGTACCTGTTCAGGTTGTAGTTTTATTTTGAGTATTATGGTACCATTGATTAAAATCACCTGAAATTAAAAAAAAAAAAAAAAGAAAAACCCACCTTGTTGATTTTAAATTAAACTTCTTCTGGACAAGTCAAAACCTCCTATTCAGATTATTCTTATATTTCACAGTGCTGGTAACCACAAAGTTGCAGGAGAAAGCACCGACTTAAAAAACAAAGACCATTCCCTCATTCTTAGGTGTCCTGAATATATTTTCATTTTAATTAGGCCGCAATAAATTTATATTTAAAGAAGTAACACACAGAATACAATCGACTGACATGAAATTTAAATGAAGGTTAGTTTTTCATAGTCATGACCCATGGCACAGAGACCCAGTAGCACTTTTGGAGCACCACCACATTTGTCCAGAAACTCAGAAATTTGTACAGAAGCTGACCTTGGACACGGGAACCATCGTGGTGGTTGTGCCTGGCACTGTCCTGCATTTACAATGGGAAATTGCTGTCCCAGGGAACAGCCAATCATAATTTATACATGATAAATTATAAATTTTCTTCTTGACAGGTGGGTTTAAATGCATGGATGTGGCGATGCAAATCATAGCTTTGGCGAATATTTCCATATGTCTGAGCATAGCCACTTTTTTGTGGAGAAAGCCATAGCTCCAGCAACTCTTAATGGGACAAGATGAGATATTTATGGGAAAAAAAATTAAAAATCACATCTCGTGTTCCTGCCTTTGCAATATTCTCCTGGGCAATGCTGTTCCACCATCAGGAGCTCTTCCAAACCTCCCTAAAGGCAGGAGGTGGAGGGGGCTGGTACCGAGGATACCCATACCAATGTCCCAGTGGGAAATGATTGCCCACACACTGTGCTTTCACCACCCCTAAAAATGCCAACACAACAGATAGCAACCGAATGCAGGGATATCCAAGGCTCTCCGCAAGCAAGGCAGCTCAGGGACTCCAGCTCCCAGAGCTCAGTACAGACTTATTTTCTCGAGTTCTTGGCAGTCTCCAAAGTTCTCTTGACAGAGTAAATTAGAGAGTGTTGAGCTCCATGGCTAGACTTCTTCCGGGACCTGAGTGCATTTAAAGCTAGAGCAGATATGTCCATGCTGGAGCACATAGAAACCCTGTAACAGTGCCATTTGGTGGAGGGAACCCAAGACCCATTTAGAGCTGGGATATACGATACACTCAGCATCTTCCTCACTGCCAAAACAAGGGTGAAAGGCCATTAGAATAAATGAGGGCAAAGGTTTCTGTGTTTAATTGCATTCCTTGGATGCTGAAGGGAAACACTCTTCAGAACAGCCACCCACCAGGCAAGGATGAACACAACCCTGCTAGCAAAGCTGAACTTCCCAGCAGCCTGCTGGGATCTCCTCCAGAGTCCCTCACCAGGAAAACATGCACCTTCTTAGGGTCATTTCTGCACATCTCTGCTCTCCTCTTCCTTACCCATCATCTCCTTTTCACTCTCTCTCCTCCAACTTTGCACACTCCCCACCATATCCTCATCTCTACCAGCTCCTCATATCAAAAAGGCTTCCCCAACAAATTACCACCCACGTTAGAGAAGTGGTAAGAGGACATCTGAGAAGGAAAGGTCCCATCCTGAAGAACCCGGTGTGTCATGCTTGGCCATTCTTGTCATACCTGGAATGCTGTCACGTGCCTGAAAAGATTCAGAGTAAGAATAATAATATCCTCCCATCGAATGGTCATACAACTTGACCGAGTCAACCATATTTTAAAGTGGCAATTGGATTCTTCATTCTAGGAATTAAGAAATACAGCCTCTGTAAATCTTTCTTTGACTTGTAACACCGTTTATACGGTTATTTGTAGTATCAGCTTGGGGTTTTTTGGTATTTTTTTTTTTCTGGTATATTCCCAGCTCTTCTCCTGGACAGCCATTTTCACTTCCTGGCTCATATTGCATGAACATTTTTTATAATACTTCTTTCATCTGATCTTTAAAATGCTTTGATCAAAATCTCCTTTCTGAAAACTGAATGTGGTTTGAATCATCAAGCCGTGGCTATTGCAAATAAAAGGAAAGAATTGACTTTTAATGACTTTGTTGGTGTTTGTGTGATCCAAAAAGAAATCACTGGGAATATACCTGCAAATAACAGAGGCCCCTTAGTGCTTATTTTGTGTGAATTGTTTTTCCAGGCTTTTTTTTTCCCTGCTGTTGTTAGAATTTTTATGGAGCCATCCAAGAAGCTTTGTTTTGGTTTTATTTTTAACAAATACAAATTTGTTTGACTTTTGCTTTTTTTCTCTGGGGATATCTGGTGTGAAACGAAGATTTTTCCCTGCAAGTCTATTTGCAGAAAATTCTGTTTCATGAACGCTCACATTTTGAAGCAGCTCCAGACAGGTGAACGCATGGTGATGCTTGCTAATGAGCATTTTCACCTTTCAGCCTATGGATATCCTTTTTCTCCCCCCAAAACATACGTGGCAGAGATCATTACAAGGCTTCTCATCCACACAGTCCCCCTTGGCCACCCTTTGGTGGTGGGACCATCCCAAGATGCTTTCATTCCCATATAAAAGAGCAAGCCAAGGAAGGTCTACGTACAATGTGAATCCCACCACAGCTAAAACAGCCGGCTGCCCCTCTCTGACATGCTCAGCCCCACATGCATCAACACCAGGGCTGGAAACGGAGAACCAGAGTCCTACAAGGCTGAGGGCAATCTGCTTTGTGTTTTCTCATGTGGTGGAAGTGCACGGGCATCTGCTCTTCATTAAAAGCAACTATTTTGGCTAGATACAGGTAGCGTGTTCTCACTTGGTAGCTCTGGCATTAAAATCTTATCTTGTGATTTACTAATTTTAGGGGAAAAAATGTCAAATCTTCACTTGCAGATGTCCTGTGTTGAGGAACCCACAAAATCTGTGGCCAGGCTGGCTGAGAGCTTCCCTATGTCCGGGTATCTCGCCTGCAGCCTGAATTGGTTATGCACCAACAGCTAGGTCTCTTTATGCCTCTGCCTGCTCAACCAGAGAGTTGTCTGCCGTCGGAAGTGCTCCTGACCTAAGACATTGTAGACTGCTCTCTTAATCATCTCCAAATATACAATTTGGTTCCTGATCTCAGGTTGTGCCCATCTCTTTTCTGCACTTCTTCCAGTGTCTTCGTTTCCTGGAGCCACCCCCGTCCGTCTGTTACACTCCCATCCTAGACCTTGGCAAAGCAACATCTCTGGAACTAGCCACGAGGGAAAGACTATGATTTTATGCCTTTTTTTTCTTTTAAGACTGCATCTACCCCATCCAGTTCTGCAGCCTTCCAACCACTTGGTTCTGCCCTTGAACAATACTGCAATTAACTAAGTGTGGGAATGACGATGTGGCTCATTTGAGGTTTTGTTTCCATTCAGATGAGAGTTAATCTCCCCTGCGAGTTCGAACATTTCTTTTCCTGATGAATTGTTTATTTTTTGATTCTGGATGATTTCTAAGAATAGCAGTTTGGGTTCCATAAAAATTTACTCTTGTGCTTTGATTCATTGCACTTAAAGATGCTGTTGTCATTCTCCCAAGTGTTGGCATGCAGTATTTGACAATCTTCAATGGAGAAAATTCCTAGAATATAAGAACAAGACCTTGTGCTTTGACTTCATTTTCTTTTCCTTTCTCTGCAGATGCAAAATGGATGTTTATTTTTCATTAGCAATGCCACAAAATTTTTGAAGGCATGTTCCCTTCGGTTTTTAGACTGACTCCTTTTCCGGCGTTAGATTTGCCCAAGATTTTAGTCTTTGTTCTCTGCGGATGTTATTCTAGTGGGCCAGTGCTCCAGTAGGAAACAGAACCCAGGCCTTGATGTGTCATGTGGTTTCCACAGCGGTATGAGTTTGTTGAACTGGGAGAACTGGCCTGGGACTAGGCAGTAGCCAGCAACTCAATGGATGCCTCCAAGGCAAGCGTCTTCTCCTCCATGTGTGTAATGGCATTGCAGGGTCAGAAGACAGCAGGGCAGCCTGCGCAAGCCTGCAGATGGGGATGGCACCTGCAGTGGGTCTCTTTGGGGTCCCAGGCCCCCTCCCATGGTGGAGCTCTTCTGAACCCTACACAGGCTGGGGCATCCTCTGAGCAGGACACACTGTGAAGCAGGAGCTCAGAGCGTGAGGCTGGATGGAGCGGCCAGCACTCAGCATTGCCCCCACGGTGGTCCATGGAGGTGCTCCAGTGGGTCTGCAACTGCCCTGTGACATCGGTCATTGTCGTCAGGGTTATCCCTGGCTCTGATGCTTGCACAGCAAATTGTGGAGATGTTAAAGCAGGGGTGGCATTAGCTCTTGGCTGCCCTTTGCCGGCAGAGCATTCAAGTGGGAATCCCCCAGCACAGCCTGTGCACGAACTGCTATAGTCATCGCAGCAGAGGTTTCTAACCTGAACCCTGCAGATTTTCTCATATCTGATGTAAATCTCTGGCTCGTCTTCCAGCACCAGAGATACCTTTGCCATGAGATTTACTGTACAGCATAAGTTCTGCCCACTCAGTTATTTTAATGCCTTTTGACCTAGGTACCTTTACAAGCATCCCCAATCACCCAAATTGTTTCAGCTGATACCTTCTCATATGAATCATCCTAGCTCCAAAGGTTTGATTTTTATTGTTTATTATTTTTATTTTTAAGACAAGCTTTCCTCATCTTTCACCCCACTGGGGTAACGTCAGGTTCCTGCAAGTGCTAGAGAGCTTCCTGGTGGCCTGGAGCTTCAAGCCAGCATCCACCCACATTTGTGGTGCCTTTGAACCGCTTATAAATAGATCACGCTCATGCGGCTGTTTCATGTGCAACCATGGGACCGAGGGGAAGCGGCTCAGATCTCAGGCACAATGTACAGGCTCTGGTGTCATCCCAGCCATCCATCAATGCTGAAACCCTTATGAAATCCAGAAGAGATTCTGACATGCGATTTGCTCACTCCATCATGGGGGGCTGGGAGTGGGGAGAAAATTTTTTTAGGAAAGCAAGCGAGCAAGCAAACTGGCAGAACTCCTGCCACAAGGAATGAATTTGCACACACACTTTGATCCCTTTATGATTTTTTTATTTGTGTTAGCCACATCCTCTTCGTTGCACCACTCAGCAAAAGATGCTTTAAATTAGATGAGGCTTGGAAAACACTCTCTTTGTGGCTCCCTCCCCCCCAGCCTTGCCTGCCCCTGAGGCTTAGTATTGGTCTGGTAGCCAGAGCCTTGCCTAACATGAAACTGGCACAAATGAAAAGGCGGATAAATAAACGTCCAGGAATCTTGTTTGTCATATTTAATCCATCACGTTTCCCAAACAGCCTGGTCAAAAAATTCTGCAGCAGTGTTTACATCATCCTGATTGAAAGCTACATCCGTGCATATAAATACAATTCCTGGATGTAGCTCCAGTTTCACATGAAGGCAGCTATCGTCCTGTCTGCCCTCAGCACTGAAAAAAAAAGGAAAAAACCCTTTTGCATTTCTTCCTTCTCTCATTCCTGCCCAATCCAGCCCCTAGCACTTGCACACTCATTTTTTTCCTTCCTTTTCTCAAGTCTTCTGGTGAGCATTGCCCAATTCTGTGATTTCCTAGTATACACGATGGGTGATGAGCAAGTGGAATTCATGAGACCGCGAGGAGACAGTTACTCACCCTGCTAATGAAAGTGGCACAATGCAAGCACTTAGACATGCAACCTGGTAGGGTTTTGCATCATCACAAGCCATGTGTCTGGTACCATGCACTGAGGCTGGGAGCAGCAGCCCTGCTTCGAGGTGGGGAAACCACCAGAAACACGTGTCAAGCCAGTGCAAATGAGAGATGTTTTCCATTTTAGTGACTGGAAGGAGCAAATGGAAGAGGAAAAAAGCTGTTTTAGCAGTAGATGAAGGAGTGGGAGGTGGTCACTGACCCTACATCCGGGCAAGCTATTATGGTGGTGAAGTTTAGAAAGGACCACAGGGAGTCCGATGCCTCCCCATGCCATGGGCCACGAAACTTTTCCCAACAGCTCCAGCTCTTCAACAGAATGAGCAGCTAAGGGGAAAAAAAAAAGGAAAAAAGGAAACTGCTTGGGATCAGATGGTACATTTTGTCTCATCCAAAATGAAGTTTTCTGCTTGTTTCCTGGGCTTCTCCTGTTAAAAGAAAACCAACCAAAACTGTCTTTTTCCAATCTCACACCCCCTCCCAACCTTTTTTCCCATGGCCAAAATTATTCATCACACTGGACACAAATCATCCCCTGTATATTACATTTTTCTGTGGTAAATGGTTTCACCAGAAAATGTCACGCTAGGTTGCCTCCAGTGATTCTCATCCCACTCGGATATGCATATTTCTGTAAAATACTTTGCCCACTCAACTCCCTTTATAGAGTGAGTCCGATATTACAAAGCATTTTGACATTGCCACACAGTTAAATAATTTCATTTTTTAAGCCTCAGCCTCATTTGGTGGCATGATTTTAATCACACGTATTGGCAATATTGTCCAGAGGTTGGATTTTGCAAAAGGATTGGAGATAGACAGCCTAGAAGTGAAAGGCTTTGAAAAACTGGACCCTGACTTGAACATCCCCTTGGGTTTGGTGTGGTTTCTGAGCCCTTATCGTTGAAAAGCTCCAGCCCCAAAAGGAAATAGCACCTGTTTTATTCAGCCAAGCAGCACAGACATTTCCCAGGTGCCTCTTAACACCCCTTGGAATAAAAATAAGGCTGTCAGATGATGCATCACAGATAAATCAGTATTTTGCCTGTCAGAAAATACCCACCTCTTTATTTATAAGTGCATCCCTACTTCTGAAATTAGGGCCTTGCAGAAGACTAAGACAGACACCGCTATCTCAGGTAACAGCAAACCATATAACTTTATAAGAAGTTTTTAATCCCAGTAAAAAATAAGAGACTGTAAACCCACTTTTACCCTTCCTCCTTCACCTCTTGCTTACTCAAAAGCAGGAGCTGCTTCTGGCTTCCAGATGTCAAACCCACAAGCTCTTCCCCTTTTGCTATTTTTGCCGTATGCTTTGATCTTTTGCAACGGCTGCCCGGGGAAGCAGGAGGGAGGCACACGGGGCTGGGGGTGGTGGATGCTGTCATGCCCCCTTTGAGCCCATGGGCTTTGCCCCATCGCTTCCCTTTGCTCTTTCTACAGGGAGGGAAACCCACCCAAAAAGTGGGATGAAAAACAGGGGAGAGAGGTGGGGGAGTGGTGGTGGGAAGAGATGGGCAGAAAGGCTGGGAGGATGTGAAGAGGGAAGGGTGATGGGCAGGAAGGGAGCTGCTGGGTGGGCATGACTGAGCAGAAGGGGGGCTGCAGGGCACCCGCTTGCGGACTCAGCACTGAGGTCTGAGTTGGGGTGGGTCTTTTGTGGGAAGGACTTTGTCCCTTACTGCACATTGCTTTGGGCCAAAGTGGGATGCAGGAGCTGATAGCAAGCTGCTGTCTCGAGCCGCGGGGGCAGGTGGAAGTGCAGCAGACAGCACTCCTTAGCCGCTGCCTGCCTTTCCCCTACCCCAAATAAATCTCACCTGCTTCAGGGACATCTGATCACCCTGGACTTTCCTTTTCCCTGTACCGAGGGTTGAACACCACAGCATTAAAGAAAGGGGAATGTGCTATATATAGCGGTGTAAGTACGGCGACATATGAATCACTCACTACCGGCAGGGTGCCTGACCTCCAGGCATCCCCAAAAGAGATGGGATTCCCTTTCAAAGGCAGCTGAGTCATGCCCAGAGCAGTCTCTCTGTTATAATTCATTGCATGATCAATGGGCTGCATCGCCCCATAGTGTCTTAGACCGACTAACACCTTGAAACCCACCCGCTCTCCAATAAAAAAATTTAAAAAAACCCTTTTTCATGCAATACCATACGAGTAAAATGAAATTATACTATCAATGGGACTCATTCCTGGAGTAAAGGAAGCAATATTACAGCTGGAGAGTCAATGTCCAGTTAGAGGGTCGTGAATATCTTCTTTCTGCTTCCCTGCCAATGTTTTATTGTTGTGGTGGGTAATATAGGAAAGCTTTCACAGCACAGCTCAGCGTGCCTTGAGACACTCACTTAACAACTTCAGGCTGGCAAAAGTGCTGAGAGGATTGTGTGTCTTGATGTTTTTATTGCCAAAAAAGACAAAGGAAAAATTGGTGGTTTTAAATACCTATGGGGACGAGGGGGTGGAAGTTGATCTTGGTGACCGAAACAAATCGCATCGGGTATTTGCCTAGTCTCTGCATCCCACGTGCTTGGGGTGAGGAAACATTCAGGCATATTGCACAGACCGAGGTGGGCAAAAAGAGCATAACCCACGCTGACAAGCTGCCAAGACTTAGGCAAAATGCTGGTGAGTGCCAATCTTGGTGCTTTAGTTGCTCCGGCTTCATTCGCTATGGGTGTACAGAGACCATAGAAAAGCAAATTTTTCATAGAGACACCTTTGCCCTTTAATTTCCAATCAGATCACTGCATTTTAACAGCAAATATTCCCATTCACTGTGCTCCAGGAAAAACTTCTTTCCCATGGACTTTTCGCCTTTTTGGCCAGTGAACAAAATGTTGGGTCAAGTTCATGTGCATTTTCCTAAGGAGCACCAAATTTAAGGCCTGGCTGTGTCATCCTTTCATTGTCTAGCTGACCTGATACTGAAGAGGTGGCTTCAATGCTCTAAGTCAATGGGAATAAATGTAAAAACTCAGCTTGGCTGCATGTTTCATGCAGACCTTTGTGAATACTAGCCATGCAGAGCCTGGGTCTGATGGCTGCACAAGTGACCTCGGTGCCTGCTACTACAGATGGTGCTGGTGCAGGTCTTGGGCAGGAGAAACAGCTCCAGTTCTGCCTGTTGTTCCTCCGCAACCATGCTTCCTACCTCTTTAGCCATGCTCCTTGAGCTACATTTCTTGCCTAAAGTGGGGTACCTTGGGATAATGCTCCCTCTTTGAAAAGCTTGTTACCATGATGGATATTACAGTGGGATTTCCCTTGGCTGCTAGAGGCTCTCAGCAGCAGTAGCTCACCAGGCACCTCCCCAAAACCTAGCTCCGTCAACTCTGTCTCAGCCCATTAACCTAATCCGTCTCTGCCAGCAGAGATCCTGGCACGGCTCAGCTGCCATCCCACGGCCAGCCACACCGCTTCCCAGTGCTGGGGGTGCCCTGTGCCTGCATATCTGGGCATTCTTGCAAGCCTGATGTGGCCCAGGTTACCTGAAAGCTTGCAGGCAGGTTCAAGCTCAGAGATGCAATGAGTTTACTGCATCCAAGGCACACCAGTGTGGCAGAGGGTTGCTGAGATATCCTGAAGCCTGGTTAACCATTTTCCAGCTGCATAGGGGTATACTGTGAAAAGCAACAGCGAGGTTGGGAGTTATGCCGGAGCATGAGAGCAGTCCTCATTTGAGATGGGGGCACGTGCATAACAGAGCCTGACCCCAATCCTCTCCTGAGGAACACGTGGCTGGAGGTGATCAATATCTCCTGGGGTGACCAATAACCTGGCTCAAAAAGTGGGTAATCAGGATATCAAAGGGAGATGGCACAGATTTCCAGAAACCCAAGCCAGAGCAGCATTTTGGTTGTGGAGCACTAAGATGATTTAGAAGGTAAAACACATGCATTTGTGTCAAATTTCCCTTTCCTCTGCTCCCCAGCACCCACCCGGTTGCCTGTTATTCTCCAGCCCTCCCTTGCTACCCCCAACCTGCTCCCAGCCACCGTCACCTCGTTGCTCATTGTGGCACTGGCCGGGGTGACGACAGGCAGACTTTGCACATGTCGAGGCATTGCACAGCGAGTGCTCCGCAGGTCAGAGCTCCCCTTGGCCACCTCCCCGTCCCCGGAGGAGCTCGCCTTCACCTGGAGGGCAAGGGACCACGCCATGGGGATGCTGCCTCCTCCCACGCACCCACCACCTACCTTCTCCTGGGTGTTTTGTGGTAGCCATGGTGGTGCACAAAACTAAAAACAGTGTCAACAATGTGCAAACAGGTGTTTCCTATATATACATATGTGTACATATACGTATACATATATCCCCGGCGTGGCACTGAAACTACTTGCTGTTTTCTGTTTAAAAGCTTCAGTTTTGCCCCAAGGCACTTGCGAAAACAAGGCCATGACACACATTACAGACAGATACCACCACAGAAATCTCCTCTCCTGCAGCTGTAGCAACTCTTTCCCTTGTAAACATATCAAGTTGAGATCAAAATTCGCTCCCTCCAAATGAATTCCTGCGTCTCTGCTAGCTGCATATTTGTGGCTGTTCAGTATTCCCAATTTAGGCATTGGCAGAAACAAAGAATAAGTGAGTATAAGAACACATATGCTGAGAAATGCAGTGCTGAAGGGTATCCCACCCTTAATTTAAATAGTAGAACTAAAATATCTTGTGTGTGTGTATGTGTGTATACACATATGCACATATGTCATGGTACTTAAGCAAACATTAGATCCACAGACCACTGAGCATTTGCTTCTCCTATGTCGCGTTTGGAAAAGTGCTAATGCCTTATGGGAAATGTGGAAAAAATGTAAATATTTTGTTCCGAAGCAACACAGCTTACCACTGTGCTTTTCTGACTTTCTTCTCCCTTGCAGCAAACAGCAAGCAAATAATGCACCGAATGCTTCTGCTTTTCCATGTATAAACTAATTCTGTCCCTTTGAACCAGCCTAACTGGAAGCAGGTTTTTTCCAGGTATGTTTTTAATGCTTTACAAATCATCAATTCCTATTGCATGCCATCTTCTTGAGGGGAAAAAAAAAACCCTACCCAAGTCGATTACCAGGGAAAGGGCTATAGTTGCAAGAACTGGACTCAAATCACCCCATTTGAGGCTGATACAGACGCTGACCAAGAGGGAGGGGATGGTTCCCCTTGCAGAAACAGCCAGTTTAGGGCTTGTGCCCATCCTCTCAAGGACCACCAAGGACACCTGCAAGGGACAGCAGGGTCGATGACCCCACATTGCGAATGGCTCAGCAGGTGCAGAGAGATGCTATGGGCCCCCATCTTCAGGGAGAAGCTGATGGTCCCCCACATGGGGAAACAGACTCAGCTCCGGATTGGGAATTTCATCAAAAATACTATGTCAGTGCAAAAAATGAATTTTTTGCAATTTTAGCAAAGCTTGTGTGGAAAATGGAGACTGACACCAGAATAAGACTGCTTAGCAAACACCAGCTACAAAATATTTCATTAAATATTGCTGCTCTTCAAAAGAGCTGCAGGCTGTTAGGTGAACCCACACACCAGCCCAGCAGAGGTTATCAGTTTAACAGGTTCCTGCCACGCTGTGCTTTACGGGACCCTCCTGTATTATTGGATATATTTTGGCTTGCTGTGAAGAAAACATTCTTGCCAAAAGGGTTGCTATTACCTCAGTGGCTTCGCATTATAAGAGGGCACCAGGCAATGGTGCTGTGCTGGGATCGAGGAATTTTCCACTGCTCTCCTGCCACGCTGGGGGAGCACAGCACCGAAGCTACCGCGCTGAAACACTTCTGAGATGGTACCATATTCCTCAGTCGTACCTTCACCTACCCATTTCACTGCATTATTACGGTTGGTACTTGTATTACACTTGTGCCACAAGCTCTCACTGCTCTCAGTACTGGAAAAGGACAGAGATATCCCTCTCTCCAAGTGCTGGGGGTGTAAATGGATACATCAGAGCACGGGCAGCAGCAGAGCACCTATTTCTCCTTTTTTTTTTCCTTTCTTTGCATGGAAAACTGCCTCAAGCTAAGTGAGCTACAAAAGGTTGCACTGGGAGCTGGTGGCACTTCCGAGAAGAGGATCTGACATGTCACACAGAGGTTCTAAAGCAGAGGATGTGCCGTGGCCAACAGGTTCAGGTGAGGTGGGACATGGGGGCCCAAGTCTTTCTTGTGAGGGTCTCATTTAGATGCCTAGAAGCAGGAGAAGGGAAGCTAGCCTCAACGCAGGGAAGGTCCGAGCCTCAAAGGCAGGATTCCTACTACCGGTGGATGGGATAGCACTCTCCAGTGGGAAGGGTTTGATGACCACAGCCATGCAGTACTGCCTCTGAGCTCCCTACCAGCTGCCTCTGCTCAGTGGGCTTAGCTTAAGCAAGGTGTGTGCACAGGAGCACACCAGGAGATGAGACACAGATGACCAAAAAAAAAAAAGGCTCAATGTAAACATTTGCCTCAGACACACTTTTTCCCAGCGGTCTCTGTTCTCTCTAGATGGAGATCACACCATGTGGTTGCTTGCCACAGCCTTCGGAATCAATGTTGATGGGGAGTGTGACTTTTCTTGGACAGCCAGCGATCTCTTGGGATGAGTGACCTCTGAGGCCATAGAGGGTTAAAAGGTATGGCGGAATATGTGCTCTGAGGACGAATTTATGAACCCTAATAAAACTGCTGGGGGAGGAAAGATAATCAGGGAAAACTGAAAAACGTTTCAGCATTTGCATTCCTCCACCTTCTGTCCTAGAGGCGGGGAGAAGTTCTCCCTCATGTCCTGCCAAGAAAAGAAATGGCCATAAAACTGCTGATATCATTTTCAGTTCCTCCCCCCACTTTTCTGCAAACCTCATCCCTGCTTCCCTCTCAGAGAGTAGGAAATTGTTCAGGTTAAATGAGTGTGGAAGCTAGAAAGCCTGGAATTGGAATAATTTCTCTGCTGGCCTTCCAGGGGCTCCAACGGGAAAAGCCCCCAGGCACAACCGGAGAACAAGATCTCCTGCCAGGTCTTCTTCCACTTACACCTCCCGGTGCTTCACCTCGCGGGGTCTGCTTTAGCACTTAGGTGGTGGGGCAGAGGGAGGGAGAAGGTTGTTTTTCTTTCCTTCAGCCTTTGCAAATGGACTTCCAGTGCAAACAAAATAATTGGCTCAGGCAAACGCAAGAGCTGAAAGGCATCACTTGGTAGGTGGAGGTGTCACCTTTCCCATCACTCCTTCGGTTTCTTATTGCCAAAGCACCTACCTCTTGAAGGAAATGTACTCCCTGAACGTCCAGCTGCTGGCCTCCAGGGTTATTATCTGGAAGATGGTGGCACTTTTTGAGCACAACCCTTATGTTTGCACCTTTCAGGATTGAATATGCTTCAACATAGGGTTGGGATCCCCAGAGGAATCAAAGGATGCTGAGTAAGTACAGTTATGCTTCAAAAAGCAGAGGAAGGTTTCCAAGAAGCAAGTGTGACGAGGAGGGAGGGATGACACAAGGAGGGGGCATGCACAGGGAGCTCATGTCTGAAAATTCAAGGCATCTACAGAAATACTTGAAGGAAGCTTGGTCTGCGCTATCTGTGCGAGGTCCGTTCCCCTGATCACACACAGAAAACAAGCTGATTAAAACAAAGGGCGGTGCAGCTATAGAGATGACAGCATTTTATTGGAAGACCTGGAACAGAAAGCCACTGGAGGACTCTGGAAGAGGTTTACATGGAGGATGTCTCCAGAGAAGTACTGTCATGAAGGGGTGCCCAAGCCTGGCTTTGTGCTGGTCTTTCATCGGTGAGGCTCCAGCTGGAGATCTGGGACTCAAGCTCCTCCATGGCAGGCATTGTACAAACACAAAGGCGGTCCTGCCCTGTGGGGTCTGGACTCCGCTTATTTAAGACATCTCCCATGCATGCAGGCACTGACTTTGCTCCCCCTGCAGCCCAGGAAGACAGCCCTTTCCCCCGTCTTGCAGGACTACATGGTCTCCTCGGGCTGACACAAGGAGCCTGCAGCAGAGGTGGGTGTAGGACCCAGGCTTCAGGAGCACCAGCTCTGCCTGTTAAGCACCAGACCAGCCTTCTCTCCACATGAATAGGAGGCAATTCCAGCACTCTGGCACAGCCTCTTGGAGAGAGGCAGTAGAGCCCCAAGGCTAGCCCTAAATCTGTCATACAGCACGTCCTCCTTCCCTTAGCACTCACATATTGATATTGTTTGGGGGGAAAAAAAAGCAGCCCTGGCTGTCCCTGTAGGTCCCAGAGGAAATGGTTTTATAGGACTCCGGTGGATGCAGAAAATAACTTCCACTTAACGGCAGGCGCTGGCTCAGCATTTGCTGGCCCAAGACAGATCAAACACTTCAGAGCAATTCCCAAGTTATTGGTCCTCCAGCTCAGAGGTTCCCAGCCAAATCTTTATCCTCTGCTTCTAAAAGCTGGTTCTACTTTATATTCAGGAATAATATCCCTAAAAACACACATTTATGAATGAGCAATACTTTCCTCACCTCCGCAAAAGCCCGGCACCGGGCTGGAGTCCAGGACACAGCGGCATCTCTTGGAAAGGTGCAGAGCATTTGTGTCCAGACCCCCTCAAGCGCTTTGGGAGTCGGACCCAGCCTAGCACTGCCACCTTTGCAAACCAGCTATTGGGACACAGGCTCTCCAGCCGCACTGTTTGGTTAATGAGCGTCTGCACAACACATTTTTAGTTCTCGTGACCCTTCATCTCTCGTTACCCAACAAGCCTGAACCAGCCTGTATGGATGGGACTTGGTCCCCCAGCGCAATCAGGTTTTTGAATGGACATTGCATTTTTGAATGCAATTTGAATGGACATTGCATTTTTGAATGCACATTGCAGAGCTTCAGAAACAGTGCCCAAGCTGGATGAGAAGACCAGATTAATCTTGGTGGCCAAAACCTTCGCACTTCGGGAAAGGCCATGTGCAGCCCAGAGAAAGAAAAACAGCACAAGGTAAATGGAAAACTCTCACCCAGAGAGAGCTATGCTAATCGGCACCAGCTGGCGCTCTGCTAATATTTTGATAAAGTCCTGTTTTCTCTCCAGAACAGGAACTTTACTGAGATTTTTTTTTCCCTCCCCCACCCCTTCCCTGCCCTTTCCTTCTGTCATAGTTCTGGCATGGTGTAAAGAGGAACATATGTAGCAGACGTAAATGCCGGATGAAAGAAGAGAAAAATAGAGGAGGATAAGAAACCACTCAGCTTCGCTGATACATCAAAACATGGATTATATCCCCACGCTAAGCTGTCCTCTCCTTCCTCCATCCCCATCCCATGCATGCACCTCACCCTTCTGCAGCCTCCCTCGCAGCGTTAAAGGGGAGCGAGCACACACAAAACCTGCACCGAAGGGTGAAGGATTCCCATTATAAAGTTGAGCTCATGAGTTCAATTAAGGAAATTAAGAGGAAGCAATTTGACTATTCGTTACATATTCCATGCTAAATTGCTCTTTCCAGCTAATGCCTAGAGAAGCGTCAGTCTTGGTCGTCCCAAGGAACGTAATCGGCCTCCCAAAGAGACATGGCCATTTTGTCATACCCAAGGGAGGGAGATTTCAGGAATACATCAGTTTTATGCTGATTGCGTGTAGAAGAAAAGAAAAAAAAAAAGAAATTATGTCAATGTCTTCCAATGTGAGGTTTTAAAAATGTCTTATTTTCCGCTTTCGAAATTACATTAAAGCCATCAACATTGGAATTAAGCCACATTTTAGTCAAGCAGAATCTGTTAAAGCACCTCCTGCCTACCACCACGGACTGTCAGCAAGCTTCAAGAAGGGGGCTGCTCCATGCAGGGGGACAAACCAGGAATGAAGGGGGACCCTGGTGCAGGTGGGTCCCACACCAACAACTTGCTCTCCCACAGCATCTTCACGCAGTGGTGCAGAGCAGGGTGCTGGCAACAGGGCTCACCAGCAGCCCCAGACAAGGCAAAGGGATGGACCACACCAGCACCCAGCCAGGGGTCCAGCAAGGACCAGCAAGAGATGGAGTGAGGGACAGGGCCGGAGATAAGCCTACAAGAGCCCATCCAGGAGACTGGGTGAGAGAAGAGATGGGTATACTTACCATGTAGCCCAGGGCAGGACTGGTTGCCCTGCCCTGATGGTAAATGGAGCCCATGAGCCCAAGGGCAGAGGGTGCACTGGTGGGGGTCCCTGATGAGACTGCTCAGGGCAAATAAGGTGCATTGGGGTCCTCCAGGCCCTGACAGAGAAACCCCCCCCTCGGATTATGGGAAAATCTCTCTTTCATTAATAAGGCAGTTGACCTCTGGCTCTCACAGAGTGTGTCTGAGCACGTCTATGGTGCAAATCTTGGTGACAGCTACCTTGTGGAGAAGGTGGTGTCAAACCCCTCCACTGCTCTGGCAGATGCAAGGGCATGGGACGGACTTTCTCCACACTGAGGCCCATTACCTGGTTCGGGGATGAAAGCTTCTGGAAGTCCACTTCTTGCGTCCAGCTGCCATTTATCTACATCCCCCCCACAGAGCCAGCGGAGTTTATTTTTTTTAACCTACTGTTGGATAATAAGACAGATGTCCGCACTGGGTCTCATTTTGAACAGATCTAAACAAGAAACAAATGTATTAGATGGGATGAATGAACGTGTAGCGTGTACCCTGTTCCAGCATGTCTGACTAAAGCAAGAAAGAGTGGCTAGCTCCCATTTTATTTTTCAAGGGAGCTGCTTTTTAGATGCGAAATGGAAGTACCCCAGCAAAGGAGGGGATCCTTGGAGTAAGACGTGATTCCTGTAGGGAAGAGTAAAACATAGGTGAGAAAATATAGCTGAGAACATGCAAAATAATACAAGAGAAGTGGTGCTTGCCTACTGCCTCTGCCTCCTAGCTCGGTCCCCTGGGTGGGCTGAAGCATTTGGATGGGGAACAGGACACCCTCTCAGTGAAAGCTGAGTTAATTCTGGAGGAAGGACACGCTCTCAGATGCCTTTGAAAGCCCAAGGCAGTATTTCCAAGGTGGAGAACAGTGCTTGAACAGAGACCAGAACCACCTAGGGAAAGAAGAGGAAGAAAACAAACCAGGGGTGAAGTGGAGCAGCAGAGGAAGGTAGGGCGAAGATCAAAGGAGAAGGGCAGGTTCAGAGAGCCACCGTGCTGCCTCTGGAGCCAAGGAGCTCTCTGGTTCTGCTGGGTCTTCCTCAACCGGTCCCAGCACACCTGTGCCTCTGTTTGGACAGCTGACGGTCGCTGACCCCGGGTGCTCGGAGTGGTTGGTGGGCTCGGCGGTGCCGGTTGCTCACTGCCTGGGATGCTCCTGGGGGCTTGCCAGGGCAGCCTGAAGCCTGTGTGTGGTCAGGGCGCTGCCCTCCCGCCCAGAGCAAGGGATTACAAAGAGTACAGCTGAGAAACTCGAAATGCATCAGAAGGAAGCAAAATGGGAGCCGAGGAATCCAGCATTGCAACTGCCCGGGGCACTAGCATTAACCAATACAGTCTATTTTATTTTTTTAAAGCAGACATTAGTGATGCATCTGTATTTAATGCCTGTCCCAAGAATCTTTATACTTTCTGTAGCTGAAAAAGGCAACCAGCTCACCCCAGCTCACCCCAGGCTAGCAAAAGCAGGACAGAGGCGAGCCATCATGCCACAGGAGTGAAGGGTTTGTCACCCCATCTGTCATCTCTTGCATACAGGACTGGGGCTGCTGTCTCAGGACAAACATCTGATACTGGGCACTCGTCTTCACCCAGCTAGCCAGCTGCTGCGGATGTGAGGAAGTCTCTTCCCAGCTCTCCTGTTAGCTTCTGACTGCCTGGTTTTTTGATCAGGAGGTGTTGTCAATATTTAAGCCGCTGTTCAGAGAAGAGTGTCAGTAGACTCCAGGCATCACCTTTGCTCCAGCTACTGTGAAAATCCCCATCCCAGTCTCCACTTTGGAGCTGATGGGTCCAAATCTCAGGGGCATTCATTCACTATTATTTATTTTATTGGCAGGAGCTGATGCAGCAAGCAGGCCGTGCTGGAGGACTCCAAACATCATTAAATACTCTTGGAGGCCAGAGTTACCTTCTGATGCTTCTGAGTTCGGAAAATAGCTGAACTCGCGAGGCCACAGTGTCACCCTAAGAGAGGTCCTGTCTGAAAATCCTCTCACCGTTTTAATTTCCCTTAGCACATTACCCTGCCCTAAGAGCTTTACTTCACTTGTTAGGTTTGGCATCTCTTTTGTACTATTTTTGGAGGATTCCAGAACATGTTTCTGATTTTGGCCATCTTCATCTTCTTCTTATAATTATTAATAATATTTTTCCTTCCAGTCACTGGACTCATTCCCATGTTGGCCGCAAGGCTTCAACACCAATCGCCTTTTAATTCAATCTTCCTCTCTTTCAGGAGCACCTTCTCATAACATTGCCCTATGACTGCTGAAAATCCATGGAAAATAAAAACTTGGAGAACCAGGGGTTTTGACTTACGGAAAGCACCTTGAAATACATCCCTGTGTATGCTTTGTACCATAAATGCTTTCTCTCCCTCTTCCATGAAACAGAATGTCCCCCATACCATGTGCCTGATAGAACACAGGGAGATCCCCAAAACCTCAGAAGGCTTAAAATACAATTTTTCTCACTGAAAAGTTGGGATCTGGCAGCCTGCTGCAGTGGGATATCAATGGTAGAGCAGAAGGGATCTCCTGATCTGAAAAAGTCTCCCCCATTTGGGACCAGCCAAGGATTCACCTCTGGAGCCCCAGGAACCAAGAGAAGTCCCAAGGTCCCAGCAAGAAAAGAAGAGGAGGGGACGTGCCTACCAGAACAAGGGAAGCAAAAAAAAAAGGCTGGAAGAAGAAATAGGTTTTCCTGAGGTTGACAAATACACCAGATTCCTTCCTTTTCTCCTTTGGTATTGAACTGAACATGACACAGAAAATGTGTCATGTCAAAATCCACTGCCTTCTACTGTCTGCAAACAAATAACACCTAAGAAACAGCAGGCTTAGGTGAAATGAAGGCTGTCTAATTTGGTCTCCCTGTGCCTTATGATGTGATGATGAGGTTCCTCCTACCCTCACGCCCTTGCTGCACTTGGTGCTCAGGCTCCATGTTATCGGCTTGGAAAGTTGATCAAACCCCACGAGGTTGTCTAAGGACAATGACAGCTCAGTCCCTCTGTTGCATGAGAAAACGTTTGCATGGATGTCTGCATTCACCGTGACTTCAGTGCCAGTCTGCCAGCAGACAACTAGGTCAGAAGCTGATATGGATGGAGCAGGGAGGACATCACTGCTGGTCGATGTATGGACAACACATAGTGTAGCAGAGAGACAGAAAGGAAAGTTATGCGTCCCAGCTGAGTAAACATTAGACTGCAGATGGCCAGAAAACTGACTCCGAGGGAGAAAGGACCGGCACAAAGGAAGAAGGGGGGAAAGAGAGATTTCTGAAGGCAAATGCAATACTCGTTTCAAGTCAACTACAACCAAATCCCTTGGTGTGCTCTACCAAGACTGATCTCAGTGGGGAAATCCACAGCTGGGCAGGGTGAGAGTAAATTGTGTATGTTGACAACCACAACCATCCCCCAGTAAGTGGAGACACAGGCAGATTGGAGATACAGAAGACTACTGAAGATAAAGCGATAGGGTTGGCTGTTTATAGCCAGTGCTTCAGCAGCCTTGAAACTGTTGGTGTCTCAAAGGAAATGCCTTGCAGAATCCAAACCTCTTGTTCACCATCAAGACTCTTAAAAAATGTGAAAGAGTGAATGCGTACAACCAGCCATGCTGTGGAGGAACCTAGCTGCCAAGGTGCACATATCAGATTGCATCAGCTAAAGGAAAAAATAAATCAGAGCTGAGCCTGGTTTCTGCCTGTGTGTGGGTCAGGTCACCCATGGCCATCAGAGCCCTTCCTTGTCATTATCTAGCTGCCTGGCTAGAGTCCTTTGCAGACACACAGGAAACTTAGGGCTTAGATGAAATTAAGGCCATCTAACTCTGCCCTTCGGTATCCCTATTCCTTAGGATGTGATGATGAAGCTCGTCCTACCCTCAGGCCCTTGCTTCACGTAATGCTCAACACTCACTGCATGGCATTAGTGCGTGTGGTACTGCCCCAAGACTGAGTGCCAAGCATTTCTCCTTGCTCCCAGGGAGAAGGGATGAATCAGAAGACCTATGGTACAAAACGTCTTCTCAGAGACACCTCTGGATCCATCCCTGTAGGGGTGACTGAGCGGGGACCCTCCTGGGATGCTGTGCAGGGCTGCTGGATAAGGAATGGAGACCTCACCTCATCTCGCAAGAAAGCAAAGGACTCAGCTTGAGACCTGAGGCACGGGCTGAGCTTTGCACCAACGTGGCAGGGAGCGGGGCAGGCTCATGAGAACCTGCATTGCATCATGAGAGGCTTTCACAGAAGGGAACCAGGCCTTGGCTGGTATGAGACAAGCCAGTGCTCTTCCCTCCCACCAAGACATGTCCCCATCCCTGTGGCAAGGAAAGAGGAGCACAGAGCTGTGTCTGCAGATCGTGAGCCTGGCATAAACAAAGGCATTTCTGAAGCATGTCCACAAGTCTTTGACTGCAACATCCAGGCCCCTTCTGCACTTTTGTTTTTCAAGCTGAATCTGCAGCATTTCATCAGCACAGAAGTATTTCTGCCCTTCTCTGCAGTGCAAGGCAGCACAGGAAAATGCATGTGATCGTGAAGGTGACAGCTGAGCTAACCCAGCTCTCATCACCATGCTCTTCAGCATCCTGCAAGCTCTCTCTCTCTGCATGTCTGCACATCGACCAGGGGGTCTCTGATGGCACAAGGCAGACCAGGACTTGTGCCTACCATCCTCCCACTTTCTCCCAATGACTGCAAGCCCTGCCCAGCCTTGTCTCCTGCCCCAACAGCCTGCTAACTGCAAATGCTCCTACTAACCAGGTTCCAAGTTCCCTGAGACAGATGCACAGCCAGGGCCACAGCACCCAACGCGCCCACGAGGACCCTAAAGCATTCAGGGGGCTCCTTTGGGAGTCCTCGCTAGGGCAGGGACCCAGAGCACTTGGGAGGCCAAGACTAAGCACAGCCACCAAACAGCACTGCGGTGTTTCCAAGGTTGATTTCTCTCCTCAGGGTGCCTCGTTGCCTCTGTAAAGGTGGGGCATGCACAAACTGAACTTTTTGTCTCATCCTCATGACACATCTTCTAGGAAACCATGGTTTGCAAGGCCAAGTAGGTAGAAAAAGACTCAGCATAAATATAACAGTCTCCCAGACCACCTCCAAACCTCAATCAAACAATCAAACAACTCATAACTTTACTTAGGACATAAATAAATCTTGTTAGATGGCATCACTCTGTCTTCTCTCCTTCATCCTCGAGGAGACAGCTCTCATGGCAGCTGTGTAAAACTCGCAACACACATCCCTCTCACCAGTTGCCAGAACTCACCACCTTCCCTTCTCCTAAACCTTAAGCCACTTCTCTTCTGCAGCGACTCACACAGTGGCTTGTTGCTGTCCAGTCTGCCATGATACGGAGAGAGTCCAGCAATAAAAACAGACATGCAACAAATATTAACATAATCATGGCACTTCAATTGCTGACAAAAGGCATGTAATGTGCATGCAACCACCCTTTCTCCTGCCTGTATGTATTCTCACACAAAATTAGCAAACAACATCTTTTGGGAAACCCTAAGACTGTTTAAAAAAGGATTAATAGGAAAATAAGATACTTGCCAAATGAAAAAGTACCAAACAAGCAAAGTGATGTGTTATTCCCAGCAGGCTTCCTCGGGGGCAGGGAGTACTTCAGGGCAGGGGGAAGCGAGGGATGCTATTAGAGAAGGTAGCTGATGGGGGCCCATACAAAACCTTCCCAGGGAATCTGCCTTAGCAGCTTTTCCCACCACATTACACAACACTGCACAATAAAAATGTCGGCAGTGAAATAAGACAGCTTGTCTTCGGAACCCTCCTCTGCCTTTCCCGAATCAAGCAGTACGATGATATGTTAAGCAGTGAGTTTTCCAATAATAAAACAAGGCAAACCTTCATTTTGGACACCTGGGTCTGACACAAGGCAGGTTGCAAGTGAAAGAAAAGCTCCTGCCTCCATATAAAGGCAGCACTGTGCGATCAGGTGAAAATTCTTTTTTTTTTTTTTGCAGCTGCATTAAGAATCTGAATTTGATATTCCTGCCTGCTCTACTGAAAGGCTTCCCTGCCCTCCATAGGCCTGCACCATGCAGCAAGTCAGCCCAAGGTGATTTATAGCATGGTGGTGAATGAAATTCAGTTGTTTCCCATCTGAGCTCAAAACTAAGCAAACTTGTGCTTTTCTTTGGGGTGAAACCAAAGCACAAAGGAAAACTTGGGGGGCGAGGAAAAGGCAGAGAGGGAAACCAGGTAAGCTGAAATGAAAAGGTGGTTTTTTTCCTGAACTCATGTGAACCCAAACCACTGACCTCCGTGCATCCAAGACCCTCTCCACGCCAGCCTGTAGCACATAAATCTAACACTGAACTTGGAACTGAGCTTCAACATGGTTTCAACCACATGCAATTAGCCCAATTACAGGATTTTTTTTCAGGGCCTGGTTAGGTCCTGCCTGCATTTTAACTGGGAGAAAACTTGTGTTGCCAGCAGATGTTGCCACTTTTGCAGCGGGGTGTAGGTTGGGGCCGCATACGCTTGGAAAAGTTGCGTGCTCAGGCTATTAGCAAAGGCAGGGAAAAGGTTCGCTGTAAAGATGAAATGCATTAAAGAAGCTCACATGCTTTCTGATCGTGCTGGGCCAGGCATCAGTAAATGTGACCAGCTGAAATTGCCTCCAAAAGAATAAAAGTGTGGGGGGCTGGACTGCTGGAACCCAGAATTATTTAAAAAGAAAACAAAACCTGGAAACATTTGCCGAGTGAAACCAGACTTTGGTGATTATTTTGTAATTATTCATGGTTGAAGGGACAGAAAAAACTCCAGTATTTAAATGTGCTTATTTGTTTGTTTGTTTGTTTGAGTGCAATTGCTAATGGTGATGGTTAATGGAAAAAAAAAGGAAGAAATGTGTATAACTGACACACAGTGCCTGCCCTCCACATTAGTTCCCAAGTCAACCAGCAAAACCATAGTCTTATCGCTATGGGTCTTGTGTGGACTTTATTCGTAAACCTGTCTTTCAAATCCTGGGTAGCTGCCAGGAATGACTCTATTAGAAAAAAAAAAAAAAAAAAAGAAGATATCCTGGAGGGTTATGAAATTTCCCTGTAAGCCATACTCCATCCCTGTTGTTGGCATGGAGAGCAAGGAAAATAGTACATTTCTTTCTCATTTTTTAAATATGTACATTTAAGAATGACTATGGGATGCTCTGAAATGGCTCTGTACACCTTTGAAGTTCTGCCTTCAATCTGAAAGAGATCTCAGGAGTCCAAGTGTTTTTGTGAGCAACAAAACTTGTGCTTTGACAAGCCCAAGGCAGGATGCAAGGACTCAAGCTTCCCCTAATGCTTCCCTGGCATCCTTCTATGTCATCTGTGAATATCTAAGGAAAACTATTCTGCAGACTCCCCAGCTGGGAAAAGGTGTCATGCTGCCCTGCACATCTCCTCTGGTTACCAAGAAGAATTGTATGCATAAAAGAAAAAGCTTGTGAGCTCTTCCTTATTAGCAAGGATAAACTCAACACTTCTTCCCATCAGTAAGATCTTGAATTCTCTGCTCAAGCAGCAAAGACAAGCCAGCAGGACTCCACGCATCAAACATCTTCAACAACAGCTCAGACTGTTGGCTTAGGAGGTGACAGGTTTTCCCGATGTTCATCAGTGACTTAGGAACATACATTCCCCTGACACCTAAGACATTTAAGTACTTCTGAAAATGCCTATCTAAGCAGAAATGCAAAAGTCAAAACTGTGGCCTGTGCTCCTCAAATAGTGGCCTTGGAATGGATCAGACCAAGACCTCACAAGGTCCCAGGTATGATGTCTCAGACATGCCTAATGGTGGTACGGCACTTCTTACCACCCTCTTGGTTCCTGGAAGAGCAGCTGCTGCCTGAGGCTGTTCCTGTTTCCTGTTGGAAGCCACCCAAGCTGTGAACAAACACCATGGGTGGGCATTGAAACTTCCATGAACCATTTGGGTTCCTTCCTAAACATGGGAGCATCGTGCACGGAGCTCCTTTGGGTTACTCAAGACAGCGGCGCTGGCAGATGTGACAGAGGTCCCATATCCTTCTGGAGCAGCAGTGGGAGACTTGGCAGCCTAACTTGCCAGTCCTGAAGTGGCAACATCTTTGAGCAATTGACTCCAGACCAGGATGTCTGAAATGTTTTTTCCATCCAGCGACCTTATCCCTGCCCCTGCACGTGAAGCACTTGGGGAGGTCTGTGTCCTTCCCCTGCAGCGTGGCATGGTGAAGAGCAGAGCACCGGCTTAAACTACAGCCAGATGGGTTCAGGTCAGAAATTATAGAAAACTTGCTATTAGGAAGGACAAACAAGTACAGGGGTTAATTTTCTGAAGACAAGCTGGCTCAAGTCTACCTACCTGGCCAAGCAATCTGCTTTTCTGAGGAAGGAAGAGACAGGACAGGTTTGGGTTTCCTTGGAGAAAATGGAGGTTGGGGGAAATGCTGAAGGAGCCCTTCAAGACTTACTGGGACGGCAGATGCTGACTGCGGGAGCAGCAGCAGCTTCCTCGTTTGTCCCCACCCAGGGGACCGGGTTTGCCGGGGGGTTCCCAGAGCAGCGGCGGTGGCTGCTGCACCAGGGATGCTCTTTCTGAAGGGGTCTGGACCCACCTGGTGATCCTGGCTGGTCGGAAAGATCCCGTTCAGGCAATAATTGCCAAGGGGCATTTTGACAACCGCCTCCTTGCAGTCGCCAACAGGCATTGGCATTAGCTGGATTTATAGTGAAGCTTTATCTGTTGCCTGCAATTCTAATTTGTGGTTCATAGGCCATAAAACTCCAAGTTTTCCAGGCAGGGGAAAAAAAAAGTGACGATTGACTGTTACTGCTGCTTCTTTTTTTTCCGCTAGAGCTATTCCTTATGCAGTTGTAACCAAATAGTAACCAAATAGACTGTCTAATGGCCAGTGCTGTTTATTCCAAAACAGTATGGATTTCCCATTTGTAATTCAAAAACCATAGGGTGTAACTTTCCTTGCTTGGCACGAAGCATGGTCGAGCTTCTAGGATACAGAGATGGTCCTGAGGAAAACTGTTTCTGCCTGAAGAAGGATCCACGAGAAATAAGCTGCCTTTCACTTTTGGTGAATGATCTATTTTTTAAAAGCATCCCCAGCCTAAGCTGCAAAACAGCCATTTGTTTCCCAAAGTGAGTATTTACTAGACTCTGCATAGTTAAATCCTTTTTAGTCCCACTTAAGAATTCATTTTTCTTGCCCCATGCATGGACGGGCTTCCATTTACACTTGAAATTGCTTTTTGAAACAAGCTTCATCAATACCAAACGAAAAGGAAGCCGCAGAATTACAGAGAAATATTAGGCTGTATCATTTCATGTGAGACATGGGATAAAATCAGAACAAACTCACTATCAAACTGAAATCTGGCTGCCCACATTGAGCGCTGCAGCTATTTAACCCCCTGTGCAGGCACACATTTCTGCTTTCCTCTACAGGAGTGTTATTAGACCCCCCAGCCCACCACACGCCAAGGATGCTGCCTGTGGCAATGCATCGAACGACTGAGCCTTGCTGAGTTTCACCTGCTGAAATGCTGCAATTTGGGAGGTAAGGAGCAAAGCTGCTCCTCCTTCTGATCAAGGAGAATATTTGGCAAGCATTTTAAAATTCGCAAAGTAGTTGCAAAGCTGCAGGAACCAAAAGGAAGGCGGGGGAAAACGCAGCAGCTCAGAAAGAGAGGGTTTGTAAGGTCTGGGGTTTTCCATATTCCCATGATTTCCGAAAGCCTGAAAAATGTTGGCATGTTTACCTTGCAGACGTCTTTGTGGAGGAAAGCATCCAGGCTCTGGCGTGTTATTCAGTGCTGGCGTATTACTCAGTGCAGGTAAGACCTGAGATTGGGTCTTGCCTTTCAAGAAAGGTGTGGAGCAATGCAAAGGTGCAAACAAAGGCTCAGGAGAGAAGAGCCATCATCACACACGGCGATACCTGCAAGCCAGGACCGGCCTGCACCCAGCTATGGGAAAGACCCTGCAGAAAGGACAACCTCAGTAGGTGTGAGATGACGTAAGTGACATTCAGGGAAGCTTTCTCATGAGGAACTCCAAGAATTGGAATAAAATGCATGAGAAGAGGGTGGGTTTACTGGGGAGGAGGTTCAATGCACATCCCTGGGAATAGGTTAGACGGGGAATGCAGCAAGTGCGCAGGCGAGCGCTGGGGTGGGATGGACTGGTAGAAGCACAGGCTCCATCGCAGGCACGGCTCAAGGGGCCACAAAGAGTTTTGGCAAGCGGACCCTCCCTGGGAGCCAAAGGGCAGAGCAGGGAAGCTTCCTTGCAGTCCAATTACCTCGGCGGGAATCTAAAAGATATTCCCATTGCCTGCGAAGCCGCGTGCCAAGTCTGGTGTTTGTTTGTGTCTGTGTTTATTTCTCAGAGAGTTTCTTTCTCTGCACCCCAGGGAACTGGCTGGATGCAAGCTCTGGCCTTCCCATGGAATAAGAATTAACTCCTGGATCTTGGCAGCACTGGGGGAGACCGGCTCCTGCTGAATTGCAGCCTGACAAAAGTCCCACAAGCCACAAGACACCCAAAAAACAAATGCTGCATGCCTCCCATCTGTCCAGAGACCCAAAAAACCTGGGGCCATCTCTGTCCTGTGGCGTTGTGTTGCACAGGGGGACTTTCAGAACTGCTTGAGGACCTGCTGTCCTCCCACTGCAGACATAATCATTCAGACCACTGTGGACTTGAAGGGCCCATGGTTCACAGCTCCTTGTCAAATTTGAAGGTGAATAGGGGAGCAAAAAACAAGAGCGAAAGGTGCAGCACTGTCTCAGACATCGAAATAAAATGGTGTTTGCCCAAGCCCAGTTTTCCGCTGGGCTTTTAAATTCCTGAACTAATTAAAATCTTCTGGTACAAATTGGTTTTGCTTCTCCAATGGACCATGCCGACTTGCACGAAGGGAGGCTCTGACCCATCCTTCCAGGGGCTACTTCTGTTTTAAGAGAGCATGAGTAATAGCTGAAACATGTGGGGACTTCAACATTTGGGGTAGTTTGGTGAAAAATCCTTTCTCCCTACCCCCAGTGGGGATAAACCTACGTCAGTGCTCGGTCGTTGCAGGGAAATGAATCGCTGGCCTTGGGCCTCCCGCATCCCGGCATCACACATTCCTGCCGGTGGTGAATCACACAGAGCAGACATGGCACTTGCCCACAGTGACCCAGCTTGGACTCGGGGAAGTTTGGGCAGAGAGGGGGAAAGTGACGTGAAGGAAAAAACCCGAGTCACTGGAAAAACGGGTCTGGAGGCTCCCAGGCTCATACCTACCATGGGACCTGAGCACTGCACGTGCCTGAGCCACGTTAAGCCAGAGAGCTCATTGCTCTTGTTGTTGGCTACAGAGAAGGCAAATAGGCAGCTTTAGACACTTGAAAGATAAAATGCTGATGCACCAATGCACACTTAGAGTCACCTGGACAGAAACGTCAAGAATATCTTCTTGTGAGCTGCAGATGCTTGCAGGGAGGAGTAGGACTGTAGACTTGAAACGCCAACTGCTCAGGAGCCAAACAGGCACCCAAGCAGCCAGGGCTGTTTAGCCAGCTCCATCTAGTAGCCTAAACCTCATTTTAAAGAGAGATGGCCTCTGGAAGAACACAAGATCCATCTGATTTGTAATCTAATCTTCTAATGACTTTCATGGCATACAAACTGTTTTCCATGGAAACCTATCTGCAGAATGATATGCGCGCCAGATGCCTTGATTTAATTAGCCCATATAATATCCTTAGTTATGTTTAAACATCTGACCCATGCTAACAAGATTGGGTACTTCAAAGCCGGGTGAATCATTTTTCATACCAGAGAAAAGGAACATCAGAAGAGCCAAATTCATAGCGGACACCCATTGACGTCCCGTTTGCCAGCGCATTTACCATTTTCACTGACCTTGGAAATGAATGCATCACCAATTAAGTCATTTCTTCCAAACGGCAGGGTGGTGTTGTCCATATTCCCATCGGACCCTGAAGAGGATCCCACATGAAAGTACATCCAGCCAAGGCTGCCCAGCGAATTTTGTGCTGGTTCAGAGTGGAATGATGCACACTCACCCCGTTTCTGTGGCATTTTAAATGCGCTCTGCTGCGAAGCAAACACAAACCTGCAGCAGTTCACAGCAGCACAGAGCTCCTATCAGCGTTACGGAAATCTGAATGCACAAATAGCCTTCAACTGTCCTATTTTTTGTCTTTGGACAGCATAGCATTATGGGATTCAAATTTACCTGCACGTCATTTCTTTTGGCCTCTCTTGATGCACAGACACATACACGGAGTGAAGAGGAACAAGGTTCATGCACCAGAAATGGGAACAGTAAAACGAACGTCCTAGCGTTGTTTGCATTGGCACAACAGGTTTTGCTGACATCTTTGCATCATTCATAGTCTACGATGCATGAAATATTTAGGGTTATCACTAAACCGAAAGTTTATGGACTAAACCCAAAGTTCACTGAACACCCAGCAAGAACAACTCCCAGCAAGAAGGACCAGACACTGTCTCAGGCTACGGAGTTAAAAATAATTCTCAACTTTCAGATTTCACAGATGGCCTTTAGGCTACAGTTTCGGTTTGAATGATGGGTGATTCGGACAGGACACTGCGGTGTTGTGTCATGAAGGCCAGGGAGATGCTGCAGCAGGCAGGGAAAGAGCAGTTGGCATGCGTGAAGGCACAGATAGAAACACAGAATCATTTAGGTTGGAAAAGACCTTTAAGATCGTGAAGTCCAACCGTAAACCTAGCACTGTGAAGTCCACCAAGTCCAAGATGACC
The DNA here is from genome assembly GCF_034638445.1 of Ciconia boyciana. Classification (NCBI taxonomy): domain Eukaryota; kingdom Metazoa; phylum Chordata; class Aves; order Ciconiiformes; family Ciconiidae; genus Ciconia; species Ciconia boyciana. The sequence goes on along the minus strand of NC_132943.1, from coordinate 43,202,796 downwards.
CACCTCCAGACTGGTGGCGGTTGCCAACTAAGGCAAAGAAGAACCTCTGCTTTGATGTTTTGGCTTTAAGAAAGTTTGCACTAATGGAGGTTGGTAATTATAGGAACTGATACTAGGAGTGGAGCTAGGCTAACAGGAAAATTCTGATTTCTGAGGGAGTATTTATAGGAGGCTTCATTGGTTGCTTCGATGAAGGTAAGGACTCGAACGCCTTTAAACAACAGAAAGTCGTACAACACATTTATTATAAAGCAAAATTCCTTTCCAGCTTGACAAGAAGTATCTGGAGGTGCGTGTTCAAGTGCTAGGGTGGTGTTGAGATGTGAGGAACATCACTGTTTGTTACGCAGCCACAAACGCTCAAAGAGTGCAGCGTCTCAGGAAAGAGCCAGGTTTTTCTTGGCCCAGCAGCTTCATCCTACCAAGCGCTGCTCGGAGGTGCCACCCCGCACCAGTTCACGACCAAGGCTTCGTCGGTCATCTGTGCAAGATGGCACCATGCTGATATGCCCTGGACTGCTCTTCAGAGCATCTATCTGTGAATCTCAGTGGTGCCCAAGCAACCCCTGAAAACATGTGTAGCGTCTACGACAGCACATAATCTTTAACCTCATCCTAGGGCAATGCGGAACAAAGCAAAACAGCTCTCATTTAAAAAAATAATAATTTAAACAAATTAAGTTGATGTATGTCTCAATCGAGACCAAGCTGCAGCTACCATTAGGAATTTGAAAATAAAATTTAAAAAATTAAATTAAATTAAATATTGCATCTATTGCATCACGAGACTTTCCACTACCGACAGTGTCATGGAATAACATTGATATGATCAAATATAAGGGAAAACTTTCAGAAGCTGCTTTCATAGTGATAGGAAATGTTCAGTTGCTGACATTTTCCAAAATTAAGACACGTTGGTAAAAAATGTGTTTTGTGGGAAATGAAACAAGGGATAAATCTATTATTACATTCCAACTGCAAACAAAAACAGGCTCAGAAAGGCCAGAAACACCCACAAAACAACCCACCCCGCTCCCTGCGCCTCCTTAATCTTCCATGCCTCCAACCGGTACCACAGCTCGCAATGCTGTAAGTGACACCACTACACGGAGCTAAGAGCACTCAGTGCTTTTAAAGTGATTTCTTAATTTAACTTCCAATTTATGAAGGCATTTTACCATCTTTCAACTCTCATTTTCTCTGAGCAAACGCAGACCCCGCTTTGCAAAATGTTAAATAAATGGTTGTCGCCAAATTATTAAAATTAAAGGCAAGTGCAGAGTTGGCCAAGCGAATCATGGCTGGAAACCAGCTTCCAAAATTCCCTTAGCAGCTTTCAGATGATTGTGGAAAGATGCCATCAGAGAAAATGCTGTGTCTGCAAGCATCACCTCACCCTGGTATGTTTGGAAAGCTTATAGAAAGCCTGTGCCACGGGGAGCGGACTGTGTACAGATCGTACATCATCCTGCTACCTTCTGGGGGACGGCCGAAGCCATTAATCAACAGCAACGGTTGTCCTACTCCATCTTACCCATCTTGGCTTTATTCTTCTCTCTGACTTCCTAGTGATGGAAGCATCCTATTAAAATGTTTGGAGATGCTTGTTCCTGGGGCTCGCAGGTACTTACACCTGCCACTGCTCCCTTCGTGCACGAAGCTTTTAGGCAAAGGCTTACTTGAGCCTTGCAGTAACTCAGAGCCTTTGCTAAAAATACATTTAATTGGAAATGTGAATTTCCAGCATTTTACCTGTAGCTTTTCACCCACGTGCAGCATGTTTGGCCGGCACTTTCTGGGTTTGGATGGTTTAGTACCTTTTTTAGGATAAGGATCGTGGCACACGTGAACTCCTGGCCAGGCACACTCAGGCTGGCTGATTTTCTGTTGGAAAGATTCGTCGTGCATTTTACAAACACCAGATGCTCGACAATGGGAAAATAAAGCATACTTTCCAGTAAACAAAAGCAGATTTCATTTGTCTCTGAAGCATAAACAACACCAAAAAAAAGTGAAAAAAGTGCAAAACAGAACAGTACGGATCAGGCTCGTACATATGCGTCGGGGCAGGGGGGGAAAGTGCTGAAAGCAGCGGGAAATGCGTGTACCTGGAGACGGGTTAATGAGCTCCGCAGTGCAACTGCGGTCGCAGGGGTCGGCAGCCTCCTTTCCCCTGCGCAGGGCTGGCATGGGCACGGGAGCCAGGCACCCCGCACGCGCTGCCCTGTCTCTCAGGCACACCGCAGGTGAGCCGCGGACCTCTTACTTTTCTTCCAGGTTGCACCTTGCAGGGGACAGAGAGCTTATTTGGAAGGGAAGACAAGCCTGAAGGAGCTGATAGGGAACAACAACAAAAAAAAGTTAAACAAGCAGGGGCTTCCCCGGCAGCGGCTGGGGGAGTGGAAGTAACGCATGCTAGAGGAAATGCTTTGAGACTGCGTGAGATTTACTGCAGTCTTGGTCGGTTCTCATAGCCCAGAGCAAGTATTTGAGCATCCCGCAGTGCAAGGCAAAATCTCTTCTCTTCCTTGCTGCTGCAGGAAAGGGAACTCCGCATTAGATCTTACGATGAGTGTGAATAATAAGGAAAATGTTGCAATGCAGTTATATAAACCAAGGACAGACTCACCCATGAGCTCTTCTCCTCAGCCATACATGAAACTCAGTGAGAGGTGACCAGAAACCCCAGCCTGTCTACTCCAGAGAGATAACCGAGAGGGGACACGTTAATAGCATGCAAAATCACGGCTGGAGTCTAGCAGCCCTTTAAACATGTCAACGTTTATTGTCCCGAGGTTTGCAGCTCAGACACACAGATCTCTCCCAGCTGACGATAAATCTCCGGTTCTTTCTAAGCTGCAGCACAGAGATGCTATCGCTGACCCACCACCCAGCGAGGTCGTGGGTACCAAGTTGGGGTGGCTACTGCACAAGCCTGGGGGGAGATGCACTGGGAGGTGGGAGGGAGCCACTTTTGAGCTACAGGAATATCGAGACTGGAGATGTTAGAATTTCAAATTAGGGTTTGTTTTGCTTTGGTTTTAATCACCATCGCCATAATTCCAAACCATTTGATTGTTTTCTTCCAGTTTAGGAGAAACTCTCTTTTTGCCTTTAGAGGAAATGCTGGCACCAGCTCGGACAAACATCTCCCAAGCAAAAATAGCAGGAATCCTAAAAAAGGGACTGTGCCCTTGGCTGGAGATAGCTACAGGGACTAAATCCTCAGGTACCCGAAATGCTCTTTCTACCACCTGAGCTGAAGAACGTAAATTGTCCGGGTGTTGCAGACAGAGCCTGCACATCTGCTAACCCCTAGGAAGAACAGAGCAACCATCAGAAATGCTTGCAGCTTAAGCTTGTAGGGAGTTTTCCAATGAAAACGCTGGAAAAAGCTAAATTACAAGAATCAAAATATTATGAGGAATTGCACCAACTTGAGTACTTTCATGCCAGGAGAAACTGAGGAGCTACATTTCCAGAGCTGGGTACAAAGTAGGAGGAGGAGAAACGAGAGGTCTGAAGAGCCCTCTTCAGCCCGTTTTGAAGGACCAGGTGGAAAGCCAAGAGCTTTGGGCTGCTCTAACCAGCAGTGGGTGACAGCAGCCACCTTGCACTGGCACGAGCTGCCTCGGCACCCTGAGGAAAGGGCAGGCCAGCACCGCTGAGAGGACATGCGAGCTTGTGAAAGAGGATTTGAGGGGGGGCAGAGGCTCCCGAGGTGGGGCTCCTCTGCACATTCACATCGGTTTACACTTTGATTTGGCTGCCATATCCCTCCTGAAAATTGTCCAGGGGTGGCAAGGCAGGAGTTGGCAACGGTGCAGGAAACCACTGCCCAGGCCCTGCCTGCTTGCCTGTAAGCCCCTTGCAGGCAGCACGGTTCTCCGGCCCCCTCCAGTGGCTACAAAACATGCAGAGGAGTCAGCGACAGCCTCCGAGGCCAGCAGGATTCGTGCTTGTGCAAATCCGGTCCCTGCTCTTTGCTGCATAGAGCAGTACTCCCCCTTCCCATGGCGAGGTAAATAATTAGGCAGACAGCCATGCTCTTGCACTGGAACATCTTTATTCAGCTACACGTGGATCCAGGCCCACCACAGGTACCTCCTACCTGCTCTCAGATCTGATCTCGCTGCTGCGCACAATCATTTTATGCTGGGCAAAATCAACAGACCACTGATGAGCTCTAATTGAAGCTGGACTCTGTCCTGGGCAGGTTCTTACAATGCTTTCTTTGCTGGACCAGGAAGGGCTAAAGAGGTGCTGTACTTCAAAGGCTGGTTGTGGTGTAAAAAGTGCTTTACTTGACTTCGGGGATGGGAAAAAAAAAAACAACTTCAACCCAACAGATGCTGTTCCTCTGCCTTTTGCAAAATTCCCCAAGAGCAGGAAATTATATTTGGGTACCAGCATTTTGTGCTCTGGAAATCCCCTACAGCAACAAACACAAGAAGAAAGCCCACATGAAAAAGACTGCTTTGGATCTGCTTTGCGTATTCCAGATCTGTTCTGGTCTTTAACCATTTTCCAAATCTTGTTATCCTATCCCACCCAAGCTTACAGCAAGGCCACACAATGCACACTTTATATATTACACACAAATATAATAGGCATTCTTCAATATAGGGGATGTACACTGCAGAAATGTTTGATTTCCCACCCATGACTTCACGATGCGCATTTGTTATTCATGTTATCTGAGCATGCCCTGTGGACAACATGGAAAAAAATATCTTTACAAAAGAGAATGCTTTGCTACATAGGAGGAAATGGTGAAGTCCGAGTTAAGGCAAAAATAAATGCTGTTTATATAGTGTGAAGATATATAATATGCACATATTACTCAGATTTCATACTGGAAGACTGTTGTTTCTTGGGTTTAAAAGGACAGGGACAGCCAGAGGATACAGCTTTCGGCCCTACAGGACAGGACACCAAGGTCTATGAATATCATGAATCTATTTTGAGATTCATTATTATCTCTCTACAATTAAAATTCCAGATCTTCTAGGCCTGCATATTAAACCAATTCACTTAGGCAAAGCTGGGTTTAGGTAGCCTCAGCCGCCAATGTCCCTAGGGACTTACTCTAACAGTACTCTTTGCACTTACGGCTTAATATTATGTGAGTTGTCCCCCTGAGTTGGACTCCCTTCAGGCCCTCAAGCCAAAAGAAAGACCACCCAGGTTTAACACTGAGACCTTTGCAGGGAGCACAGTCCCTCAGTTAAGATGGGAGTTGGATGGGTCGTCCCAGCAAAATGTCTCCTGCACTTCAAAGCTTTGATTCTGCAAATGTCCAAGTGACTGATGAACTTCAAGCTTGTTTGCTATTGGGTTGGCAGAACCATCCTTTGACCTGTGGATCAGGGGCTGGAGATATCCATGGTCAGGGGAATCCTTTGGACTCCACATCGGTTGGATCTGAAGACCCATGTAGTCCTTCAAGCTTGAGGTCAAAAGAACTACCCATACGTACAAGTTCAGCACACTGTTGGAGCACCATGATAGTCATATCTCAGATTATAAATAAAGAATGGTAAACTAACAGAGGTCAAAGTCCTCACCCCCACCAGTGGGACCTACAAAGGAACCCTATCAGTACCAGGTACTGACTCTGTGCATGGGAAGAGGGTGCTCTTCTCAATTTCACGCACATGGGAGTTACAGTTCTGGGAGGGAGCACAGTTGCTAGACCGGTCAGGGAGCCACTGGCTGGCTATCCACACACATGTTGTAGGACAGTGTCAGTCAAGGGCACAACGGTCAACTAATCAATTACTGAAGGCAGCTATAATGAAAATTGTAACAGGTCATCTGCAGAGGCTTAGCTTTAACTAGATACTCGAGTCACATCAGGCACTGTGTTAATCATGCCCATAACAACTAAATTCTCCTAATTTCTTTGGGCCACCCTCCATCATCCACACCATGGCATTTCACCGTAGCTCATTCCAGGTGGAGCCAGCTCTCCCCAGAGGAGCATATGCCTTCCACATCCACCCGACTACCTTCTCCCAAAAGGCACTAATGTATGACCGGTTTGCAAAACTGTCTGAACAAGCAAAAATCAAGGGGGAGAAAGTCGACCCAAAGAAGCTGTTGCCACGGCACTTTCTCAAGACAACCTCCCTCATTTTCTGCCTCTACACTGGAGCTAGAGAGTATGTTCGGCCTGTGCTCCTGCAAAACATTATGGTTCCACCAGCAAGGTGACAAGAGGCTTTACAACCTGTTTGCATCTTTCAGGCATGTTAACACTTCTATAAAGCAAGCGCACAACTCTCAGGCAACATGCTCATGGGCTGCCCTGGCCTCCAGCATGGTGAAAACCTAAACCATCTGCAAGCCTGAACAGGAAAAAGTGCAAAACTGCTGCCTTCTCACCTTGAAAGCACGCCTACAGCTACATATCCTTGCCGTTATATCTCACCTGATGAGGGTTTTGAAAGTATCCTTTGCTTTGGTATCTGAGCACTGAGCGTAACCACCACACTTCAGCTTGTTCCCAGCAGTGCAAATTTTGCCACCTTATCCTAAAATCAGTGAGCAGAGCAACGTAAGGGGCCAGCTGGACCTTCCAGGCCTGGCCATGGAACCGAAATAACAGGAAACAATAAGGGACTGTGTTTTTCCTGCCCTTCCTCCTTCTCTGAAAACATCTTGGAAAGGCACATGTTCTTCAGCAGATAATAAAACATACAAGAAAGTCCATCGTTGCTTATCGAACTCCACCCTAAACGCCTCCCATAGTGGGAGGACCAGAAACTGAACTGTGATTTCACATTCATTTCTGCCTCTAGAAAAAGAACATTGCGTAACTAGTGTCAAGACCTATGGGGCAAGTCCATGGGGCGAGTCTATGGGGCAGCCTTGAGGATCTGCTCCTGTAGAGGCAGGATAACCAGGGCTGTCGGCCAAAGGCATTCGAATCCGAAATGCAAGGTAGCTTAAACAACCCCACTTCCCTGTTACTGCAGCGGGTCACGGAGAAGAGCGACCAGAGCTAGATCCCATTCCCAGGAGGGGCTGTCTTACTGTCCTTGCCATCCCATGCTTAACTCAGCTCTCAACAACAGGTCCCTAGGCACTAATACCATACAATAAATAAATCCCCAACATCTTTAGGATCACATCTGGAAAAATACCCTTGCCAACTGCATGAGCATGGGAAGAACATCTGGCAAAGAAAAATTGTCCAAAAAATCAACCTGTAACACAGGGACTAGAAAGAACTGTAATCAGTAAAGTAAAAGCAAGTACCAATTATCACCTGAGTTTTTACCCAAGATCCTGAGGGACCATCACCTCTGTCCTTCTAAAGTTGCTATTTTGACAACGTTTCCTATACAATGACTACGTCGCTACCTTTAAGGAGCTGGCTGACCCTGAGATCCCGATGAAAGGCTGTCGACTCGCTGCAGAATGACACTCTTCTGTGAGCTTGTGACATAAAGGTAAACAGCAATGTAGAGGCACTGGAAATCAAAGGAGCCCAGGCTGCTGGATGCAACACTGCACTTAGAAGCATATAACCTCCTAACTCGTCAAGAAAAGACAAAAAGTCCTTTCTTCTCCCTTTTCCACAATGCTGGTAGAAGCAGTATGCAAACAAAAAGACCTGTTAAGTGGATCTGGGAGGGTTTTCTCTGGTCATACTGCCACAGTGGGATATGGAGTAAAAGGTAGGTAGAAACTTCTATTTCTGTGTGCTGTGCATTGTCAGCTACTTTACTGGGCCTCCGATAACATCATAATCACTGCAATATTGCAAGAAGGCAGTTTAGAGATCATTTTGGTGTCTTTTTCTCCATAATCACACAGATACATTCACAGGCATTGCATCAACTACCATCCAGCACAGCAACACAACAGTTTAATTTAGCAACCCCTCCACTGTTGCTCCTGGTCACTCTCAAATATTCAAAACCATTTTACAGTGAACAGATTGATTTAGCCATTGCTTTTCCAAAAAGTACCCTAGAAATCTTTCAGGTTCACGTGCTGGCTTCACCTGAGTATCACAGTCCTTGTCCCACCACCACTGCAGTGGCAACGGAACCATAGGGATCACATCCCCACAACAGGCTGTGTAGCTATCAGTTTCCAGAGGTGAAACTACCCCTTCCTCTTCTCTCCACATTTTCTCATTTGTGCTACGGCAGTGGTCACAAGACTTGACCCAGTCCCAAGCAGTCGGGAGGAGGACCGGCCAGCCCCTGCCTTGTCCATTACAGTGCTGGAGAGAGAGCCAAGCTGCCACAGCAGATCTGGTGCTCTGTAGAAACGACTCAGACAGGATAGGATTACATATTCTGCTACTCTCCCATCTGTGCGATGGGGCCTCTACACAAAGAAAGCCAAGTCAGCAGCTACCTTGCAGCACGCAGAGACACGGATACAATTCTCCAAGTAACACACGGCACTGGACAGGAAACTTGATGCATTTCACACCAGAAGAGGACAGAATAAAATACACCCACTTTTACAGCAGCAATCACAAACTCCATAGGGAAGAGAAAGGCCAGGTACTGATGGCAGAAAGAGAACAGTGCTGTTGTAAAACCCTTACGAGGCAAGGAGAGACTCCCTTGTATGCTATAGGAAGAGGAAAGGCTTAAGTACGGACACTTTCCTCACGCCGAAGTGCCGCTGAGACCCGAGTTGTGTGTAACACAGAGCAGTAACAGAGGTAGAGTCATTACAAACAGACATATGCTAACAGCTACAGGATATATTGTATTTGCTCATGTAACAGCCACACACGCTTATTGGCCTCGTCACCCAGCCAGTTGCAAACAAGAGATCACCAGTTAGATAACCGGTAGCTTAAGAATAGACACACAAAATCACTGCACCCTAACTTTGGAGGGGAAAATCACAGGGGCAGGGAGTTATGTGCACTCCATGAGCAACACAGTATTTCACTGTGGGGGAAGGGTTAGGATTGGCACCTGGCTTTATCAGCGCACTCATTTACCAAATCAAACTGTCCCGGAAAGCAGCCAGATGCCCTTTAACTGTGTTCGTGAAGTAAAAATTGTTTAATGGGGTCTGGGATTGGAAGGATGTGGATCAGATCCAGACGAGATTTGCCAAGTATTCTTCGTACAGCTATGCGGCAGAGAGACAAGAGGCTCCGGGTGCGGCCTGCAATAAAGAAAGCAGAGAAAAACTATTGAGGGACAGAGAAAGGAAGAGAGAGGGATAACAGCGTGTAAATTGTGGTGAGCTCTGGCTGACAGCTGAGGAGCCCTTTACCCCTTCCAAACACCGAGGCCACGTCCTGCACAGCAACGCGAAGGCAGCGCAGGAAAGCTGAGCATGCACAAATCCTCCCTGTGAGGAGGCCAAACCTTTTGGCCAAAGACTTGGAGCAACGACAGCTGCCACACGGGCAGTTTGGCAGGGCAAGCTGGAGACCGCATGGGGTTGTGACCATGGAGCCAGTCCCTGCATGAGAGGGTTCAAGAGATCACTGCCAAATCCACACCAGGGGAGGCTGTGAGAGGCTTTATACTATTCGGATCATTTTAAAGTTATGTGGACTTTACTTGTGCTCTAAACCACCCCTTGGGAAAAAACAGCATTGACAGCCAGCTCAGGCCTTATCCCAGCTTTCTTTTGAGGGCTTCTTTTGAGCTCATGGAGAGCTCTTCCAGCACAGGGACAAGAGGATGGTTCATGTCGATTCAGGAACTGGACCTCCAAGGCACCACTCCATTATCCTGCATGCTCTACCTGAGGAGTCCCATTTGCCTCCTAAACCCAGGCTTAATGGAAACCACCTGCTCCAGCTTATGTGCGCCTCTTCTCAGCAAAAGTCCAGGCAGGTTTAAAAACCAGGCACATGCAAAGCTGAATAACTTCAGGGTGGGGGCTGGGGGCTGTATCCCACATCCTGAATCCCTTTCAAATTTCTCTGGAGTTCGAGAGGGAAACCCCACTTCCGACCCTGGTGCAAAGCCTTGGCCTTCACCAGCTGAGCCTGGTGGTTTTATGAGGTGCTGCCCTTGCTGGAGCAAGGGTGCGCACTGTGTTGATGTTGCTTTTGTTATAAAAAGAAAGAAATAGCAGGTAAATGTAGGCATGTTCAGGTCTGAGGCTCTGGTTTACTTCTTTTGTAACTCATTTGCTTCCCAGAGGATGCTAAATTCAAAAAGCCAGCTTTTTCCCACCTTTTTCCACCACCATCTGAGCTCCCTCCTGCCAGTTGCTACCATCATTTGTGACTTTACTTCCCAAGTAGCCTGTCCAGATACAACTACCTCTTCCGTCCCTCCCTGGGGCCCCCTGCAGAGCACAGGGTCACTCAAGAACAGTGAGGGCACATCTGCATGGCTTTGGAAAACTAGGTCTCACTGGATATGCCATAACCTGCCTGTGGTTTGAGACCCAAAGCCCGGTTCTGGTAGGACCCCACTGCCTAAACTTTGCCTCAGGCTGCTGAGGACATGGTTAGGCAATGGAAAAGAGCTGGGAGAAAGATAAAAAAGGTAAAGTTACAGACAGAGGTTGGGCTGCTGAGATAGGCATCATTGGTAGCTGAAGGACTCAAGAGGGAAAACACCACGTGAACGTACAAAATGCAACAGGAGAAAAACAGGGAGTCTAGCTGGAGGCTTATGGGGAAGCCATTGGGTTGAGTCATCAGTGTTGACAGAGCCGGAGGCAGGCAGCAGCTCGGGAACACTGAGCATCCGTGCCAGGGAGCCGCAGAGGACAGCCCCACAGTCCTCTCCTGCCTGATGCCTGCCTGGCCAGCAACAGCTCTTTGGGAGCCATATCAGGGGTGGTGAAGTCATTAACGCTTAGCTTAACAGCTTGTTAAACCCCCGTTATCTTTTTTGTGTGTTAGAATTGCTTTACACTTTTAAGTTAACCTGTTTATACGACCTTTTAACCTGTTTACACGATCTTTTTGCACTTGGCTGAAGGCACTTGAACAAACAGACCCAAAAAGGGATTGTAACACCCACCCTACCACCTAACAGCTCCTTACCAAATAAACTCAGAGTTCTCCTGAACCCAGAGCTAGATAAAACCAGCACCACTTCAGTACGTCAAAGCCACTCACCCCTTGCTTCTTTGAACACTTGCAGAGCCTCAGGGTTGACTTTGACCCTTCCCGTGGATTCAACTCCCAAGGCCTCCACTTTCACCAGGTTCAGATTGGCTCCAAAGTCAATCAAGAGGTGGACGAATGCCGCTTCACAGCCATGCCGCAGGACAGCGTCCATCACACACACCGGGGAGCCCCGGGAGAAGCCTTGGATGTTGATGGGCCCGCAGCAGTTAAAATCCGGGTTGGCTCCTGCCTGGAGCAGCAGCCGGAAGCACTGGAGGTTGTGGTAGGCAGCGCTGATGTACAGTGGGCAGACCACCAGCGTGGTGAGGGGCCGCAGGGAGAGGCTGGGGACCCGGGAAGCGAGGTGGTGATTCACGTCCACGTCTGCGCCATACCTGGGTGGGGGGGAGAGAAGAGCAGAGGTTTGGAAACAAGGGCAACAGCACCACGACTGTAGTCCAGGGTGACAAAATGGCAGGGGATGAGGCTGAAGGACACCCGGAGTGTGAGCACCCTGCCTGTCTTTGGTACCTCTGGGGCCCACCACCCAAGAACTGCCCATACCTACCCTGAGAGGGGCCTGGCTGGGCTTCTGAGCAGGGACGCCGTATCCGGCACAGTCTGATCTTCAAGAAGCAAAGCTGTTTCTCTGCCTGCAACAGCCCAGGTTTGGGAGAGAGCAGCTGAGGAACAGCTTTCCTTGCCCTCCTGAAGGATGTGCCAAGCATGGCCTTGGCACAAGGGACAGCTCAGCCCTGAGCCAGCCCCACGTAATGTTGGATGCTAATGAGCCAGCTGGGGAGCAGGGATGTTTCCAAATGACTCAGTTGAAGATATGCAGTGAAATAACTTCCCCACCAGGATAAAACAGGCCAAAAAGCAATACAGGCAATCGATCTGACTGTCACAGACAGCAGGGAAATGGAAACAGAAATCTGTGCTCAACAGCGAAATGTATATGACAAAATCCTGCTCCCGAAGGAGCTGCGGTGGTTGAAATCCCATCAGAAATCCCATCAGGGAGTCAAAAAGAAGCCTTTTCCCTAGTATTGAGCTCAGCTGAAGGGATGTACCCGTCAACTCTCAGCACATAGGAAACTGGAAAAACACAAAATAATTGCATCAGACCTTCCGCTCTCCCCATCCATCCTGCGCAGCTCCATTCAGAGGTTATATACTGTACTAGATACCGCACGAGAGATTACAGTTCACTGGCCAGCACTCCCGGCGCTGAAGGGGAGACCTCAACGAGCTGCAGCAGCAAACCTCTCGAGCCTTTTGCAACTGGCTCCTGCCTCGCTCTACCCCACAGAGAAACCTGTACTTCATGTCTTCGCTGCATGGTGCCGTGGTGTCCCAACTGCTCCATAGGTCCTGCGGCCAGAGCAAAGCGGGCCCAGGCTTGCTATGGCGTAGAGAAGGCATGCGAGCAAGCTAAAGCCTTGCTCAGTGGACATCAGCATCATCATCAAACAGAAGCAGCTCCCACAGCATACTTCTTTTGGGGAAGTACAGATGGCACTAAGTTGTGAGCGAGCAGAAAACAAGGCTTATTGGCTTTGGTTCTTTTCATTTTTTTGGAGGAAGTGAAGAATGCAGCCAAGTAAATGGGAGCAAAAAGGCCAACTGTCGCTCTCTGGAAAAGCATGGAATTTGAAAAATGGCAATGCTGCATTGAAAGAAGAGACGGCAGAAAGAAGCACTTATTTCCCCCAGGTTGGGTAACACCCAAGCAGTGGGGACACTAACTCCATCTACTTCACACGCAGCTTGGACAGGAACACGGAGGAAGACAACGCAATCCCCTGAGGAGCAGCTGGTTTTAACTGCAGCATTGCAGATCAAGCAAAGCCTTGTCCCTTCTCCCCACAGAGGGATAAAAGGTTCCTTCACCCACAAGACCCCTCCCAAAATTGCACACTGAGCATTCAGAGAACTAGATTTTTCTGTCTTCCTAGATAGCATTATATTCCTTTCTGCTGTTAATAAAACAAATAAGGAAACCACCTGGGGACAAATTCTGCCTCAAGGCAAGCACAGCTCTCGCTGAACCCAGTAGGGCCTGGTCTCTATCCAGCAAATACTCAACCAAATGCTTCAGCTCTGAGGATGGGAATAGTCTCATTTAAATTAAGCGCACACAGAACAAGAGCCGAGGAAACTTGTCTAAGAGCTGCAAATGGCATGCAGTGTATTTTTACCCCAACGCACAAGATCTCCCAAGCATGAACACCTTGGCTGAGATCTCAGGAGACCTGTGGGGTGGAGAAATGCAGAAAAAGGACGGAGCGAGGCAGTAACAACACTGCTGAGTGCGAGCTGGTCCTTGCACCAGCCACAGGACCAAGCTTTGCTTCCCAGGCCAGGCAGCTGGCCCAGGGATCACTGCACACTAAGGGGACATTCCCATCTTTTGGGGACTTCCACAGCACTTTGCTGAATCTGCATCACTTCACCTATGCTGGAACACAGAGGGCTAAATAAGAAAAGGGGTCTGCTCTCCACAGGCAATCGCACATATTCCCTGTAGATAAACCTCTTAAAATCAGACTACACGAGCATTTGGATAGAGTCATCTGTGCTGCTGTGGGACTTTCGCAGGGCTGTTGTATGGCCACTGCCTCCTATGGCTGTGGTCCTGACCAGACAGCAGGTACCCCTTCATTTCAGTCCTCTTTTTTTCATTATTGTCATCAAAATTCTCAGTGGAAACCCCCAATTCAAAGCAAAACACAAAATTCTGCATTCATCACAGTTAGGCATGCGCCTGAGGCATCGGGATGATTTGTCAGATCTCTTTTTCACTGTTTTTAGTGTGGCAAAAGGACCCTCTTGTCCTTAATACGCTGGGGTCAGCCCTCAGTCACACTCCAAGTATAATGCAACAGTCCGATCCCATCGCAGCATGATCACATCACAAGCTGTTAGGAAAGTAATCTATACCCTGGCAATATAGCCATAAATATTTTCACCAGCTGTCTTATAAAATGGATCGCCATTCCATAGCTATGTGTGTATGCATTGGGTCTGGCTGAGATGGGGTTAATTTTCCCCATAGCAGCCCTCATAGCACTCTGCTTTCGACTGGTAGCTGGAAAGGTGTTGAGAACATACCAGGGTTTTGGCCACTGCTGAGCAGTGCTCGCACAGCATCAAGGCTGTCTCTCCAGCATTCCCCCCCCTCACCAGTAGGCTGGGGGTGGGCAAGATCTTGGGAGGGGACACAGCCAGGACAGCTGACCAAACTGACCAAAGGGATATTCCATACCGCATGACGTCCGCTCAGCAATAAAAGCTGAGGGAAAGGAGGAGGAAGGGGGGCATTCGTTATTTATGACATTTGTCTTCCGGAGCAACCGCTACGCATACTGAAGCCCTGCTTCCCACGAAGCGGCTGGACATCGCCTGCTGATGGGAAGTGGAGAATAAATCTTTTGTTTTCCTTTTGCTTCCGCGCGTGGCCTTTGCTTTTGCTTGTATTAAACTGTCCTTATCTCGACCCACGAGCCTTTCGTTATATTTCCTCTCCCCTGTCCAGCTGAGGAGGGGAGTGATAGAGCAGCTTTGGTGGGCACCTGGCGTCCAGCCAGGGTCAACCCACCACAGCCCTTTTCGGCACCCAACGTAGGGCCCGAGACAAGGGCAGTTTTGTATTAAGCGTACTATAGCTACAGTAGTTACTTAGTGGCAAGCTCCTGTGCAAGTCACGGAGTTTGCTGGCTGCACTGCTTCTCTCTCTATTTTGCCGAGCTTGGGAACATGTTAACACAAATAATGGCTCTGTGCTTTGCCCTGGCATTAAAGGCCTTGCTGTGCTGGGGGAGCTATCTTGTGGAGAAGACGAGGGAATACATCTCCCTCTCCCTACCTGGGATTGATGTGGATGGTTTTATTATGCAGGGTCCCCTCCCAAGGTCTTTGTTCACCCTGACATGAGCTGTTTGATACCACTAATTAATATTGAGGGCATATTATAGGTTTTGTGGAATCTGGTCTCGTCCTGGTGTAAGAGAAGACAACTTTTGGGTGAAGCGATACTGAAATGTGCCCTGAGGCGGCCGGTCCCTGGGTGGCAGGGTGTGTGGAAGGATTTGGGCAGACTCCTAGGACGGTTATCACCTCCCATAACCTGGGACTTTACACCTGAACAAGCAAGCAACCCTGGCAAACTGGCGTGCCACTGATAGAAAGGTACCTTGCCTACCCCAATGAAAACCAGCAGCTTCTAGTAATGTACTGGGGGCTGGCCTGTGCCTGTTGAGCCACAGTTCAGTAGTCTCAGAGGACTGTGGTTGGGCCAGGGACCCAAACTGCATCTGAGGACACCATGGTTGAGATAGGGACCCAAACAACAACAACTACGGTAATTGCCCCATTAGTGAAAAAGAAACAGTGGGCAAGGAGATCAACGGGTCCGTATCATCGATTAGTAAGGGAGAAGGAAGAAGAGGAAAGGTTTGATCAAGAAGCTGAAACTACCCGGTCCCTGACCTCATCAGAACTTCGAGACATGCAGAAAGATTACAGCTGCCAGCCACGTGAGCGGATTGCTGCCTGGCTGCTCCGATGCTGGGATAATGGGGCCCACAGTCAGCAACTGGAAGGTAAGGAAGCCCAACAGCTGGGATCCCTTGCTAAACACTGGGGAATTGAGAGAGGAATTGGAAAAAAAGGCAGCAATCTGCAGTCTCTGGAGACAGCTTCTCTCAAGTGTGAGGGCAAGATATCCATTCAAGGAAGATCTTGTGAACTCCCCAGGAAAGTGACTACCACAGATGAAGGCATCCAGTACCTGAGAGAATTAGCAGTGCTGGAAGTCATCTACAGGGATCTAGATGATGATGAGGTCTCCAAAGATCCAGAGGATGTCCTGTGCACACAAGCCATGTGAAGGAGGGTGATTCAAAGTGCCCCAGCGTCATATTCAAACAGCTTGGCAGCGATGTATTGCCCGGATATGGACACACCAACTGTGGAAAGAGTGTCTTCTTGGCTCCAAAACTTTGAAGAAAATCTCTGTACCTCCTCATCCCTACAGGCCAGCACCTTGGCTGTCAGGGGCACCCCAAGAAATCAGTCCTGTCCTGCCTTGGTCAGAGGAAGGGGAGCCCCCGGCGCATGCCACGTGGTGCACTCTGGTTCTTCCTGCATGACCAGGGGGAGGACGTGAGGAAGTGGGATGGTGAGCCCACCTTTAAGCTGGAAGCCCGTGTACATGAACTGAGAGGGAGGACAGCTGTTAAGAAGGGGCCACCCAAGAAGCCTGTCAGCTTAGTTGCTGTAGAGACACAAGGTGGCAACCAGTTACCTCCCAGACATAGAACTGAAATCACCTCCCTTCATCCTGGTGAGGGGACTTCTGGTCTGGCACTGCAAGGGTCAGACAGTGAATACTCTGACGAGGAACAGGAATAGAGGGTCCCTGCCTTCAGCCAGGAGGAGGAAAGGGATGACTGGTATACTGGTATACTGGGTATACTGGACCGTGTGGATTCGATGGCCTGGCACACCAGACCCACAGAAGTATAAGGCTTTGGCAGACACTGGTGCACAGTGTACGCTGGTGCCATCAGGGTACAGGGGCACAGAACCCACCTGGATCTCTGGAGTGACAGGGGCATGCCAAGAATTGTCTGTATTGGAGGCTGAGATGAGCTTAACAGGGGACAAGTGGCAAAAGCACCCCATTGTGATGGGCCCAGAGGCCCCTTGTATCCTTGGCATAGACTACTTCAGGAGAGGGTACTGCAAGGACCCAAAGGGGTACCGATGGGCTTTTGGTGTAGCCACTGTGAACACAGAGAAGATCAAACAGTTATCTACCCTGCCTGGCCTCTCGGAAGATCCCTTCGTTGTGGGATTGCTGTGAGTTGAAGAACAGCAGGTGCCAATTGCTGCCAGGACGGTGCACCGGCAGCAATATCACACAAACTGAGACCTCCTGGCTCCCACCCATGAGCTGATTCATCAGCTGGACAGCCAAGGAGTCATCAGCAAGACTCACTCACCTTTTAATAGTCCCATATGGCCACTGCAAAAGCATGACAGAGGGTGGAGGTTAACAGTAGACTATTGTGGCCTGAACAAAGTGACGCCACCACTGAGCGCTGCTGTACCAGACATGTTAGAGCTCCAGTATGAACTGGAGTCGAAGGCAGCCAAGCGGTATGCTGCAACTGACATTGCCAATGCATTTTTCTCAATTCCTTTGGCAGCAGAGTACAGGCCACAGTTTGCTTTCACGTGGAGGGGTGTCCAATACACCTGGAATCGATTGCGCCAGGGGTGGAAGCACAGTCCCACCATTTGTCATGGACTAATCCAAACTGCACTGGGAAAGGGTGATGCCCCTGAACATCTACAATACATCGATGACATCATCGTGTGGGGAAACAAGGCAGAAGAAGTGTTTGAGAAGAGAAAAAGAGTAATTCAGATTCTTCTGAAAGCTGCTTTTGCCATAAATAAAAGCAAGGTCAAGCAAGCTGCACGGGAGATTCAGTTCTTGGGAATAAAATGGCAGGATGGACACCATCATGTGTCTATGGATGTGGTCAACAAGATAGCAACTATGTCTCCACCAGCTAACAAGAAGGAAACATAAGCTTTCCTAGGCCTTGCGGGGTTCTGGAGAATGCATATTCCAGGTTATAGTCAGCTTGTGAACCCTCTCTATCAAGTAACCCGAAAGAAGAACTATTTTGAGTGGGGCCTTGAGCAACAACAAGCCTTTGAGCATATCAAACAGGAAATAGCTTGTGCGGTAGCTCTTGGGCCTGTCCGGACAGGACCAGCTGTGCAAAATGTACTCTGCACTGCAGCTGGGGAGCATGGCCTCACCTGGAGCCTCTGGCAGAAAACATCAGGAGAAACCCAAGGTCGACCATTAGGGTTTTGGAGGCGGGAGTATCGAGGATCAGAAGCGCACTACACTCCGACTGAAAAAGAGATACTAGCAGCATATGAGGGGCTTCAAGCCGCTTCAGAAGTCATCGGCACAGAAGCGTATCTCCTCTCGGCACCGCGACTGCCCGTGCTACACGGGGTGTTCAAAGGAAACATTCCCTCTACACATCACGCACCCAGTGCTACATGGAGCAAGTGGGTAGCACTGATCACGCAATGAGCTTGACTGGGGAAACCCAACCACCCAGGAATCCTGGAAGAGATCGTGGACGGGTGAGATGGCAGAGATTTTGGAGCACTGCCTGAGGAGGTGGCTCGCGCCCAAGAAGCACCACCATATAATGAGTTATCAGAAGATGAAAGGCGTTATGTTTTGTTTACTGATGGATCCTGTCGTGTGGTAGGAAACCATTGCAAGTGGAAAGCTGCTGTGCAACAAGTCGTTGAGGCCACTGAAGGAGAAGGTCAGTCAAGTCAGTTTGCAGAAGTGAAAGCCATCCAACTAGCCCTAGAGATCGCTGAACGAGAAAAGTGGCCAGTACTCTACCTCTATACTGACTCCTGGATGGTGGCTAATGCCCTATGGGGGTGGCTACAGCAGTGGAAGAAGACCAATTGGCAGCGCAGGGGCAAACCCGTCTGGGCTGCTGTATTGTGGCAGGGTAGAAAACATGGCTCTAAAGGTACGTCATGTAGATGCTCAAAAGGCACATCGCTGCCTGGGTAGAAAACATGGCTCTAAAGTTATGTCGTGTAGATGCTCGCATGCCCAAAAGCCACGCCACTGAAGAACATTGAAACAATGAACAGGTAGACAAGGCTGCCAAAATTGAAGTAGCTCAGGTGGACGTGGACTGGGAGCATAAGGGTGAGCTATGTGTAGCTCGATGGGCCCACAAAACATCGGGACATCTAGGGAGAGATGCAACATACAGATGGGCTCGTGAGTGATCGAGAGGTGGACCTGGCCATGGAGGCCATCACACAGGTCACTCATGAATGTGAAGCATGTGCTGCAATCAAGCGAGCCACACGAGTAAAATCTCCCTGGAACAGAGGGAAGTGGCTGGCTTTTCGATATGGCAAGGCCTGGCAAATTGAACCACTGCCACGAGCACGCCAAGGCAAGCACTACATACTCACCATGGTGGGAGCAAGTACTGGTTGGCTAGAAACATACCCTGTAAACCATGCCACTGCCTGAAACACCATCTTAGGCCTTGAAAGGCAAATTTTGTGGTGACATGGTACCCCAGAAAGAATTGAATCAGACAATGGGACTCATTTCCAAAATAACCTCATAAACTCCTAGGCAAAGAAACACAGCATTGAGTGGGTGTATCACATCCCCTATCACCCACAAGCTGCTGGAAAGACTGAGAGATATAATGGACTGTTAAAGACTATGCTGAAAGCATTGGGCAATGGGGCATGGAAGCACTGGGATACAAATTTAGCAGAAGCCACTTGGCTAGTTAACACCAGAGGATCTGCTAAGCATTCTGGTCCTCCCCAAAGAAAACCCCTACATACTGTGGGAGGAGATAAGGTCCCCATAGTGCACATAGGGAAGCGGCTGGGGACGGTGGTGTGGATTGCTCCTCCCATGGGAAAAGGTAAATCCATTCATGGGGTTGTCTTTGCTCAAAGACCTGGGTGTACTTGGTGGGTAATGCAGAAGGATGAGAAGAGCCAGTATCTGCCTCAAGAAGATTTAACCTTGGGGGAAAAATAATCTGTGATGCGAGTTGTATGGTGTAGGAAGTAATCTAGCAGGAATGACCTGAACCGACGAAGAGTGAGTTTCACAAGGAACCAGACGAGTGCAACGATGACTCAAACCAAGCCGGTGTTGGTGCCCAACAATTGAACACACTGTTTCTCCTGTCCTGACCACCCATCTTGACAGATGGGGCCCCAAGTCATAGCCTGTTTGTGAACACCTGGAGGAGTGGAGGAAGTCCATGGAACAGGAGAGTAATATCTATCTGTTAAAGGACAGGGGACAGTAGTTAATGAGAATCTGTAAATCTGTCTGTTGGGTATATGTAGTTTAAGCTGTAAGTGTTGGTAAGAAGGAATTTCAGTAATGAGAATTAAATACAATGGAATGGTTAGAAGATATCTATATATGTGTGTGTTAAATTATGTGGGACCTGAGCATGACGCAAATGGTATAGAATAAGGGGTGGAGGTTGTATTGGGTCCGGCTGAGATGGGGTTAATTTTCCCCATAGCAGCCCTCATAGCACTCTGCTTTCGACTGGTAGCTGGAAAGGTGTTGAGAACATACCAGGGTTTTGGCCACTGCTGAGCAGTGCTCGCACAGCATCAAGGCTGTCTCTCCAGCATTCCCCCCCCTCACCAGTAGGCTGGGGGTGGGCAAGATCTTGGGAGGGGACACAGCCAGGACAGCTGACCAAACTGACCAAAGGGATATTCCATACCGCATGACGTCCGCTCAGCAATAAAAGCTGAGGGAAAGGAGGAGGAAGGGGGGCATTCGTTATTTATGACATTTGTCTTCCGGAGCAACCGCTACGCATACTGAAGCCCTGCTTCCCGCGAAGCGGCTGGACATCGCCTGCTGATGGGAAGTGGAGAATAAATCTTTTGTTTTCCTTTTGCTTCCGCGCGTGGCCTTTGCTTTTGCTTGTATTAAACTGTCCTTATCTCGACCCACGAGCCTTTCGTTATATTTCCTCTCCCCTGTCCAGCTGAGGAGGGGAGTGATAGAGCAGCTTTGGTGGGCACCTGGCGTCCAGCCAGGGTCAACCCACCACAGTGTATTTACTATTAATGGATACAATTTCACCTACTGCTTGGTTAGCTGGTTCAGCAATTGTGGTAGGATTCAGGAATCCTGATTGTGCTACCATATGATTAAAAAAAAAAAAAAAAAAAAAGAACCAGGTGATGTTTAGACACCTGTGGCAAGCCTGAACTGGGTTGGGCTTTCTTTTCAGGACACTGAGGCGCTCTCAAGCTGAATATGCTGAAATGTTTCCTTATATCTCAGTAAATGTGTCCTCCTCATCGCATTCCCCCTGCCAAATCCTTTAAATCAACATTTTTAAAATCTCTGAGTGAGCTTTGTAACATAAGACTGCATTTTAAAGTAAGCAACTCTGAACAGATCTGTGAAATCCGTACTCTGAGATATTTGAAATTTTGGGCAATCTGACAATTTGGTATTAGCTTAGCAGCCTTGGGAGAGACATTGTCTAATAAAAAGATATTGGACAAACTCCAGTTAATTTTTAATCCTGAAAGTTTTCCAAAATCTTGCTTTTAATATTGCTGGCAAGGTACCCCAAGGAGTAGACATATAAATCAATGCATCAGCTCTCCATGTGCTGCTGAAATACCATTTGCTACATTTCACCCTGCCTTAGCGGATTTATCAGGGGAGATTCTCGGGAATGCAGCATGTGAGCTGAACCCTGTACCAACAAGCACGTGGCAACGGGGACATCCTTCTCTCAGGTTGCTGAGAAAGGAGCAAGGAGGAGGAACTGTCCCCCCTTCTTTCTACTTGCCAGCTTCCTTAAAGCTGCACTTGCACGAAAATTAACTTCCCCACAAGCAAAAAGGAAAGGAGAAAATCCCCAAGTATTTTGAAATTTTTCTATTCAAATCCTTTTCGTTGTTATTTTCTAGCATTTGCCATCATTGAAGGGATTCCTTGGAGAGTGTTTCTGTGTGAATCCAAACAAACTTTCTTCTCTTTTACTATTTCTTTCCACAACCTACATTTTCCCCTCATGATCCCTTATTATTTGGTGTCAATGGCCCATACAGTTGCTCAGCATGGTCCCTTATACAAAAAGCTTCCGATTTAGAAGAAAGGAAGTATCATGGCACGCCACAGAGGAAGAAAGTTTGCACAGCCTACTGCTAGACCTTGAGCCCACTCATGGCTGGTGCTGCAGAGGAAGTTTCCTGAGGGATGGGAGGTCACCAGCCACCCACCACCCAGCTAAGGTTACTGTTCATCACCTCATAGTGATGGCTGTCACTCCCTGTCCCAGAGATGCCACCCCTTTGATGGAGCTGTGCATCAGGTATCCAGCAAGGGGAGACTGAATCAGATGCCACGGAGGGTGTCCTAGTGATGGGCAAATGCCAGGCAGCCAAGAACAGCCAGTGCCAGCGACAAGCACCTCTCCTTCCAATGACAGAAAACGGTCAGAGCAGCAGACCTACACAAAGGAGAGATGTGTTTCCAAACAATTTTTGGTTCGCTGGAGGACCCACCTCACTCATAAATTCAGGCAGGGGCATGGAGCCGGCAGTCAAGATGGAGGTGGGGGGAAGATACCTTGCCAGATTTGGCTCTGACTGAATAGTGGATGGTGGGCTCAGAAACGGAGACTCCTCTCTTGGGCTTTGTCTTAGAACAGTCATGGTAGTCACACAGCAGGGCACAGACCTGTTGCCAGGGCCAAGGGATGGGGAAGACAAGGATATCCCTTTGGGCACCTCTCCACCCTCTCTCCTGTCCATCTCTTGGCCAGCTTCACCAGGTCTGTGGAGGCACTGGGCATGCAAGGAGGGAATGGATGCTCTGAGCCCCATGGGGGAAAGATCCCAAGGGATAAAGAGAGGGAGGCAGAGCCACCCATCTCCCCACCAGGACCATCTCCAGCCTGGAGCCAAGCTCTCACCTGATCAGCTCCCGGAGGATGTCTGCTCGGCCCACGCGTGCCGCGTGGTAGACAGGGGTGCTGCGGTGGTGCCGGCTGCCATTAGGATCAGCCCCAGCTTCCAGGAGGATCTTGGCACACTCGAGGTGCCCGTTGACCACAGCCACGTAGAGGGCGGTCTGCCCCTTCACGTCCACCAAGTCGATCTCGGCCCCTTTGCGGAGGAGGAAGTCGACGCAGGGGCCGTGGCCGGCGGTGGCGGCGATGCGCAGCGGTGTGCAGGGCAGCCAGCCACAGCACCACACCGACTTCTCGTTAATCCGGCTGGCATCAGAGGGGAGAAACGTTGGATCAGAGAAGCCCTCCTGCCGCCTTGCACCACCCTGCCTCCCCCAGCCCTGGAGGAGGATGCCGGGAGAGCCCAACCAGCTCCCTAGAAGTTTTCCTCCCCATTTTTGGCACTTTATAGCAGCCCTGAAAAGCTCCTGCCAATAACCTGACTAGGCACTGCACAGAGGTAGCCAGAGACTATGGGATGTACCGGAGTAGTACCTGGAAGACGGGCTTTATCGTAGCTCTGCTGTGTCAGGAGCTGCACATATGCACAGTGAGGGACAAACCCCGCCTCAAAACTCAGACAAAATTACCAATAAAAAAATTAAAATACTCCCTTTTTACAGGGAGATGTCCCAGATCAGAAGTGACCAAGCTGGGGATCACAACCATTTAATTCAAGCTGCTCCAAAAGGGACAGGTTGTCAAAGCAGCAGGGAAACAGCAAGAGGACACAGGAGGAGGGGAGCAACGTATGGAAACGCAGGCGTACATCCATATTGCACCGCTGGCAACATCCACGCTCAGCCAGGCACCATGGGATGACATGAACACAAATGCAGGGAAACTCAGCCCTGCCAGCAAG
Organism: Ciconia boyciana; assembly: GCF_034638445.1. Taxonomy (NCBI): domain Eukaryota; kingdom Metazoa; phylum Chordata; class Aves; order Ciconiiformes; family Ciconiidae; genus Ciconia; species Ciconia boyciana. Next base: position 43,179,257 of record NC_132943.1, on the reverse strand, counting down.
GAGCAAGCTTGGGAGGTGCGGCCATCCTGCACTGAACAGCATAAGTAGGCCATTAGCATCCTTGTTGGATGGCTGGACTGGCATAAGAGCCTTTTCCAACTTATAGAAGAGATGGCTCTGGCTGGTGCCTGCTTAGATCCCCTCTGAAATCACCTGTATTAGTTGTCATGCTCATCCAGATCCCAGGTTAGCCCTACAAATCTCATAAACAACCAGACCTCACTCCCAAATTCTCTGCAAATCACCGCAGGTACCATTTTAGCAGGAACACGCAGAGAGGAAGGGATTTATTTAGGCCAACGTAGGCTGGCGAAAGTGCTCTTTAACTAGTGCGGCAGTGGATTCGCTCTTCTAGCTCACTCCATGAAGGCCCACGTAACTGGTACAGGACAAAGCAGTTTTTATACAGTGCATTTACAAAGTTTGCTAGGAGAGCAATGCTACAATTTTTTTTTTTCAACCATGTTTTAGGAAGAGGAGTAGCACGAGCCCCACAGCAAGCCCTCAGCTGTCAAGTCTTATCATAAAAGTCCTCCCTTTAACCTCAGAGCTTTGGGGATCTCCATCCCATACCTACCCCCAAATTCAAAGAAGTCACTTCTCTGTCCACTTCACCACCTGTGTGATGGTGCTGCGGGTCCAGCCCTCCTTCTCCCACCAAACTTTGCTTTTTCCTGCAAGGAAGGACGCCTGGTCCTGCTGCCACAGGGTTCCCACACAGCATGGGACAAAACCAAGGCAAAAATCTCAGACCGAGGGACCTGAGAGCCCCAGCTGCCCAGGTGGCAGAAAGAGGGGCTTGCTCATTCTCATTTTTGCTGAAAGGACACTTTTTTTGAGGCTGGGAGACATTTTGCACTCTAAGCAGTTTTCTCCATGGTGCAGGAAAATTAATTAACTATCCCCACAGTCACAGACTTAGCACTGGGCAGATTTTGTAACATAGGGTGTTTCAGGTTTATATTCGATTGTAATCCCTTCTGTATGTTTTTCTCATTATACGTAGGCTCCTATTTTCATGGTATTACATTTCCACCCTGATCTGAAAAGAGCTCGTGCGCGGCCGCCGCACGCTTACGAACGGGCTTGAGATTTGCCTCCTGGGAGACCACGGGGGACGATTTCAGGGGCGAGCGGAGCATCCTCCCAACCTGACACCTCTCCTGTAAAAAACAGAGCGGGACGGGGTCTCCAAAAGGAGCAGGCTGCGGGGAGACGGCTGTGGGGTGAGCAGCCCCAGGAAGCCATTCACCCAAAATCGTTTAAGCGGGACCTCGCACCCTCGTCCCCCTGAGGGCCTCCGAAGCCAGCGTGAGGGTGCGGGCAGGGCGGAGTGGGGTGGGAGAAGCCCCCCTCACCTTTGGAAGCTCTCCTCCTGCAGCAAGCTCTTGAGGGTGGGCAGGTCCCCCACGTAGGCCGCGTCGTGCAGCCGGGTGTCCTCGCAGTGCTCGATGGGGTGGTCGCAAAACTGCTCCCGCAGCCATTCCTTCAGGTTACGACCTGCGCTGGAGAGAGAGGGGGGGAGCCGGGCTGAGCCCTGGGCCGAGGCTGCCCGGGGCGGCGGGGTGGGGTGGGGCAGGGGGGCTGTCCCGTCCCCTCCCGGCACAAGGCGAGCCCGAAAGGAGCCCCCGGGGCGGCGGCGGGCCCACCCGGCAGCGCCGCTCCGCCACGTTACCTGCCTGCCCGCCTGAGGCGGCGGGCGGGTCCCCGCCGCCGGGGGGGCCGCCCTCCGCCATCTGCCCCTCGCACCGCCGGGCCGGCTCGGCCTCCCCCGCCGCCGGCAGCGTCCCCCGGCCGCCGCCGCCGCCGCCGCCCTCCCTCCCCGGGCCGGCCTGATTGGTGCCTGCCGGCCCGGCGGCTTCCTGCCTCCGCGTTAAGGTGGTTTTTCCCGGCGGGAGGAGGGCGGTTCGCGTCCGCTCCTGCAGCGCGGAGCAACGCCGGAGCCATTCCTCCTTCAGACCCGCCCTGCGGCGGCACCTCGGCGGGAGGGAGGCTGGGGCGGCCCGGCCCGGCCCGGGCCCGCTCTCCCGGCGGCGGCCCTCAGCGTCCCGAGCCGAAGCCCTTAGCCCGGCAGAGCTCGGGCCGCCGGCGAAGGGGCCTGGGGGCTCCTTCTTCCAGCGACGGGCAAAAATGGGGCTGATAGTTTACGGTGCTGTCTCCACTGCCTGGAGCAGCCTCACGGCCGCCACCTGCACCTCTGCAGAAGGGATACCAAGTGTGTGAAAGCTGGTATAGCGGACAGTTTTGCTTTACTTAGGCTAGAAAGCTGTTTCCCACCGCTAAAAGCTGCAGAGAGGGTTTTATGTGATCTTACTCTCCTGTTTTTCCCTGCAGCACGGCTCCCCGGGGCTTTCGTCAGGTTGCCGCAAGCCTGAGGGAGAAAACAGCCCGTGTGAGGGTGGGCAGAGCTGCAGCGGGCTGGGAGCAAGCAGAAAGGCAAGGTGGTCGTGAAAATGCCACAGAGAAACAGCCAGGCCCTGCAGGGTCTGAGCAAAAAGCCGCCGCTCTGCGTAAACCCCACCAGGCAGCCTCAAATACGGCGCCCAGAGCTGCACCCTCAAAAAGGAGTAGAGGACTTGTTAGGTGCCCGCACGGGCACAACACTTTGGGAGTGCAAAAGGTGTAGGGAAAGATGCACGCACACGCAGAAGGTCTGCCAGGAAAGCGGTTCGCACCGAACCCGACCTCCTCCCAGGGCAATGCTCACAGGGGAGCTGCTGTAGCAGCTCGTCGTGTTGGTGCCCTGGCGCAGAGCCGCTCTCCGAGTGTTTGAAACACACCCTCAGCTTCTGAGTGCACGTTTTTGAGTCCCCAGTGCCAGAGGGGAACGGTGGTAATCCATCTAGCTTTCCTGCAGCTCCACTCCTGCTGCTCCGTGGCAGGATATCAGTCCACAGACGCCAGACTCTGGCTGCAAACACGGTTTCCTGTAACTGTTATTATTTGGGCTCGAGCAATCTGGAGGAGAGAGGCATGATCTGCAAATCGAACCCATCCGCCTTGCCTGGTGAAAGATCAAAAGGGGAATGGAATCGATGGGATTTTCAGAAGCCATCGGTGCTGGCTAGCACTGCCACCTTCCCCTGCCTGCAGTCCTTATGCCATTAGATGAGGCAGACTCGGGGCCAAGAAACGTCCCCTGGAATGAATTGGCTGCCAGTCTGGAAACCTGACTCAATGTCTGTTTGGCCCTCCTTGATTCAAAGGGACCAGATCTGGAAACCAGACAACGGGGCTAGGTGGAGCTCCAGCCCTCAGCTTGGTCGGCCCGTGCTCCCCCATGGTTGTGAAAGGCTTTCTAGGACTGGGATGGGCTCAGGCAGAGCTTGCTGAGGTGGGCTTGCCGCAGGGCTGGCCGCTCTTTGGGAGGTGCCTTTGCTGAGTTTGCAAGCGTCCTGACGGAGCAGGCCCACCGCCCTCCAGTGGGCTCCTCCGCATTCCTTCCTTGGTTTCTAACCCCAATCTACATCTGCATCCAGCTACAGAGGCTCCGTGTGACCCTCTCTGTGTCTGCTCACGGGCGGGGAAGCAGCCATATACACTCAGTTCCCTGTTGCTGTGCCTGAGGATAGCACAAGACAGACCAGAGCAGCTTCCTAGCTGTTGCATCGTCTGCAGCCCTTACAGATTTAATGGGACTAGATTTAATGAGCTCCTCCAGCTGCAAAGCGTTGTGTTGGACTGCTGGCCAACAATGAGGTCTCGTCCAGAGGAAAAAGGCATGTTAGTCCATGGGCTTTCATACACATGGCCCCGGACCAAAAGCCATAATGCCGGTGTGCACAAGGGGATAGTTACTGCAAGGGACAGAAACCTTTGTACTTCAGAGCCTTCCCAGCAAGAACGCAATGCCAGTTTTCAAAGCTCTTAGGAACAGGCCGCTCCTGCTCAGCACAATTTTTCTTTAAAATAGATTTGTTTACTCGCTCTGTGTCATTTGGAGCTGACTCTTCTCTCTTCTCCCATGGGCCAAGTGCAGCCAGGCAAGAAAGGGGAGCAGAGGACGCAGCAGTGTTTGCTTGCAATATGGCAGTTGTCCCTGTGGACAAAGCAGAGGCCCAGAGAGGAGCAAAGTGGCTGGTAAACAGGACAGACGAAGCTGGAATGCCAGCGTCTGGATCGCTCCTGATTCAAGGTTCATTCAGTTCTTCTTGCAGAAAATGCCTCCGTTTAACCACTCTCTTCTCTCTCACCCACATATTTATATGTATTTTTGCACTTACAGACATGCTGCAATGAAAGGCAGAAAGTTTTTACATACCGTTATACTTTCTAGCAGAAGCTTATCTCCTGAACCAGGCTTTTTTTTCTCTTTTTTTTTGTTTGTATGTTTTCCTTAAATGCACATGAAAACCAACCCATCCCAAGTTGACCTAACGAGTTCTTGTGCGGGGCTGGTGGAAAGGGAGTGACTGTGCTGTCCCAGCCTTGGAGATGGCCAGCACTGGAAATCCATAAGTGTTTAAGAGAAATCCCATGGAGCAATACACTGTGATGTGAATCTGTATCACTCTAAGTGAGTGCAATGGGAAAATGTAAATTTGCAAACAGGTTAACATTTGGCCAAGACCTAGGAAATGCCTTTTCCAAGTCTGGAGCAGTAATTCTAGGTCCAGCATACCTGAGTGCTCCTACCAGACACATCTCTTACAAGCTGAGGGCGTAGGCTGTGGGCAGCCCTGGCTGCTGTTCCAGCCTGCCCCACCAGAGGTTGGACTAGATGACCCTCTGAGGTTCCTTTCAGCCTGAATTATCCCATAATCCTAATAATAATCAGCCAATGCTTCCTGTAACTGGAACAGTGCTGAAGTCCATGGACTGTTTCTAAAGACTGCAAAAGGCAGTTGCTGCTTGTTTGAGGTACACCAGGCAGATCCTCCACTGGCACAAGACAGCAGAGCTCCAGAGGAATCGGGATCTGCTGGCTCACTGTCTTGGAGCACATACATACCTCTAGAAACCTGCCCTGGCCAGGCCCACCACCAGAAGGGAGAAGCAGCCAGGGCAGGTGAGCTCACTTGGCCCCTCTTCCCTCCATGGCCAGCAGTTCATTATCTGTGGGTGGCCTTTCGGACTGCTGCACTGATCCCATCCCACTTGAAAACCAATCCACCCAGCAATTGAGGCCCATGACTCTCTCAAGGAGAGCTTCCAGTATCTAAAAATAGCCAGTAATCCAACACAGCCAACACACACTGACTCGCTCATTAGGCAAGACCTTTTCTCCAGCTCCTAACACTGAAGCACTGAAAAAGAAAAAAAAAAAAAAAAAAGGAAAACTCCTTCTGATTCTCCGGAGGAGCCCTCAGCCATGGGCAGCTAGCTCAACCACCCCACCACATTCACTGACATTTCCCACTGCCTCTCCTGAGTGGACACATCCTCCCACTTGCCATCCTCTCGCAACCATGCTCCTTATTCTCCAAGTGAAACAGGGAGTTCACCCACCCTGGCCCCATCCCGCTCCTGAGAACAGGGTGCTGGATCCCTATCAAGCACCACTCACATCAGAAAGGAATCAGCCCATCTGTTGGGGCACCGCTAGAGAGTCCCTGCCCCGCAGGACCCGGGCACGTGCCCTCCAACCTGCTCCTCTCTGCACAGCCTACCTTCCCGTCTCCCTTGCCACCAGCCCCACAGCCCAGCGGTGGTCTCTCTTCTGCGGGGTCCCCTACAAGCAGCATGCACTTGTAAAGCTAATAGCATGGGGCGTGGACGTACGAAGACCTGCGGCTTAACCCTTCTTTCTGCACTTTGTCACTGGGATTATTGCAAACAAGAGTTTCCAGTTTCAGGGCTGTGAAAGCCCCCTCTGTGGACAAGAAGGTCTGTCTCACCTGAACATGGTGGAGGAGAAGAGAGGGGGCAGGGGTGAACTCCTATTAACCCACTGCTTTTAATTCCTGGAATTAAGCCAGTGGTTGCATTTAGTGCCAGACTGCACAGCACAAGACTGAGAAGAGAACTGCACCTCCTTCTCCCTCATTTCTGGATTCACAAGGACATCTTGAGAGCCTTGCAGCCAGGCAGGCCACTCTCTTCTGTGATTGAAACAGACAATTATTTATACCTGGTGCTAAAACGAGTGGTTAGCCCCACCACCACCACCACCTCCAATGCCCTTTCCAGAGGCACCACCTTTTAAATCCCCCAGGGTTCCTCCCAGACCTGCCAAGCAGCAGAAGAAAGCTGCATTATGAAATACTTAGCAGTTGTAACTGCTTCGGTGCCAGAGTAACAGTCAAGCTGCTCTTGAGAGAGAGAGGAAGAGAGAAAGAGAGAAAGGAAGAAAGGACGGAAGGAAGAAAGAAAGAAAGAAGGAAAGAAAGGAAGAAAGAAAGAAAGACAAAGAAAGAAAGAAAATGCCGTAACCATAACTGTAATTCACGCTTAGCTCAGTCTATAAAACTTCTCCCTTCCTGGATCTAAGCCAACAGCTTGAATTTTTAGTGAACTCTGAAGTTAAGTTGCCCTGGTGATAAATGCATCTGTGGGGAAAGAAGGGGGGGAAAATCCTCCAACCCCCCATTTTTAACACAGCTCAACATTTTTCTGTGGAATTTGTGTAGTTTCTAAAGTGGTCATGAAGATTTACATTAACAAGGCGCTGCAACAGAAAACAGGAATGAGAGATGGGAGGAGAACTTAATTCCAGCATCCGGGACTGTCATTAGGACTGGGGCTGTAATCACAAAGACGACAACTGATAGGTTGCTTGCAGTCCAGTAAGTTAATTACCCTGCAAATGTGCCTTGACATGCCTAAATATGACTGTCTTGAGGGAGAAGAGGCAGGGCTGATGCATCAGCTAGCTGTATTTTGACCTTCCATCAGGTGTCCAGGACTTTGCTCCTTCAATCCTGACCATGAGAAAGTGGAGGACATGGAGTGGAGGTTATACTGTAACACCACAGAAAGGCAGAGACTAGAAAATCCCACCCATCCGTCACCTTCAGCACGGCACAACATGAAACAGAGATGAACGGTAACCCTGCTGCTCCCAGCAGACTGGTACAATCGGTCCTGCAAGTGAGGAAAGAGGGTTAAAATCGAGTAAAGAACCACCTGGATAAACACAGATAAAATCGGTAGCCTGGATGTGGGCACTGGCAGGTCATGAACATCTCACCTTCATTGGGGATGCCAGCCCCAACATGGTCCCAAAGGAAAGTTTACACTGGCTTCACCATGCAACGACGCCATTAAGGCAAAATGGCCAAAAAAAGGATGTATTTCATACTGGTTGTGCCCAGAGAGGTGTGGGTCACGCTGCATCTCTGATCCTTGGATGCTTGCTCTTCTAGTATTTTTAGCCTTGACCAGAGGATGCCTGTTTATAAGGAAACAAGACAATCATTGTCCTACGTGCCCCTTTCATCCCTCCCAATAAAATTATGGGACCACCTGAGAGAGAGCTGGATTTCATGCTTTTTTCTCATACTTTTCCTAGCATTTACTTTTGTTAAGGGTATGAAAGGCTCCAGCTCTGGAAATCCTTTTCCGGTAGCCCAGTACTGTCCTGCAGGAACTCCTCAGAAGAGCCTAGCTCAAAGCACGAAGGACCCAAGGAAGGGCTTGCACCAGTCCAGTCTCTCAGGCACGCCCAGCACGTGAGAGAGGATGCAGTCCATACCTTTGGCCACAGGTCCACAGCTCATGGAGCAAGCGTGGTTGCGGGTATTTACTCTCCCAGGCGCATTACTGTGATCCGGCCATTATCATCAACAGCTGGAGGCAGCATCAGAGACATCCTCAGCATGAGGCAAGGGAGGAAAACACCAATGGAGTTTTTATCACCATTTTCCAGGAGAAATGGCCATCTGGAGCCTTCCTCTGATGGCAGATGTGGGAATATCAAAGGAGAAGCAGGCGCCTCCTTTACCTCAGTCAACAAACGAAACACCTCCTTGCAGGCAGGTTAGAAAATAACATAAAATCTGCTGAGGACAAGTTTCCATTGACGGCAAAGAGCTGCCCAGAAATGAGTCACGCAGGAACATTTCAGTCAAGCCTCCCCCACTCCCACCAGGGGATTTCCAGACAAAAGGGATTTATTTATATTTTTTGCTATTTTTTCTCTTCAGAAAATACTCCGATTTTTACGGGAAAATAAAACTGGAAAGCTTTTTTCCCCCTTCATTTTTGCCCTTTGAACAACTTCTTTCACCACTTGTGTGGAATTGTCAGAAGAAATACCTCAAGGAAAAGCAAGAGCAGGAAAAAAGAAAAGAGCTGTAAGAGCTGGGGAGGAGAAAAGTTCATTTCCAACATACACAACCCATGTGCAAAACGCTTCTCTGCAGCCTTCCCTGTCCCTCCCTCTTCCTCGGAGTCTGGCCATTGTCCACTTCATCCCACTGCCCTGAGCAAAGCCATCTTCAGCCCTGTGCTGTAGGATGTGCACCCTTTCCTCAGGGCTGGACCCCATCTCTTGCAGAGAAGAGGTAGACAGGGTCCACCAAGCAACGAGATGGGGCAGGTTTCGCCCTCAGGCAGGTGGTTTCTCTTGCATTTGCTCTCAGTGTTGAAAAATGCAAGACACCATGCTGAAAAGCAAACCAAATGGCTAAAGCTCCCAGAGGGTTTTCCATTTATAACATTAAGTAAGCAAAGGGAATGTTAGGAGCAGTATCCTGGCTGTTAAATAATCGGAGGAAAATAAATCAGTTATGGAAATCGTACCTGCATGGAAATGGGGAGGGAAACTGCTATCAGCAGTGAGAACTATCCAGCAGCAGGGATTATTGATAAAAGCAAGAAGTAGAGGTGATGTGGGATGGGAGACCTGGCTCCATCAAGTGCCTGATGCCCTGTTTTCCCTCACATGATGGACCCACAGCTCTGATTCCTTTCACCAAGCAGATACATCCCTATGTAAACCTGACAATGGAAATCCTTCCCTGTTTCATACATTTCCTTCAACAGCCCAAACAGACTCCTCGCACTCTTAGGAACAATTTTTAAAAATAGGTATTTCACTTAGGTTTGGAGAAGATGCTGGTTCCAGTGGGATGAAAATTAATCCCCAAACAGAGAAAAGAAGAGACCGTGACACAATTTGCTGGATAATATGGGAATGTTTGTCCTTCACTTTACTAGCACCATTGCTGAAGACACTGAAAATGTACATAAGCTCCTAGGCAAAAATTTCGAATACAAGGCAACTCCAATGCTTTCATATAAGCTACAGCAAGGCTGTAGACTCTGTCTCTAGCAAAGGAAAGGTCTGGTACAGCCGTGGGGCTTTCTGTATCACAAGAGGAGTGTTAACGCAGAGGAGACAAGTCTCATCTGAAAACCTTTCCTGTTTTTAAAATGTTAAACAACAACAGACAGGATCGGGATCTTTGTTCAAAGTTATAGTTAGTCAGTTGGTTTCATCCTCTCTTTTTCTGGGCCAGGATCTCCTGTGCACCAAGGTGTACCCACCAGAGAGCTAGCACCAGCTTACCCCAGAGCTGACAGCAGTCTGTTGATGGATGGACACCCTTTCCACCCTGTAGCATGCCATCTCCATCCTCGGCCGAAGGGAGAAGCAGCTGCCGTAATGGAAACACTCGGCTGGGTTTTGCAGATCAACAAGGAGGAGAACCTAATCTGAAAGGAATCACTTCCATTTTTTTATAACCATCAAACATTTCCATCAGGAGCAAAGTGGGAAGCAAATCTAACTCAAAGCAGCAAGACCAGCTCGTCTCAAAGCAAGAGTGCTGTTTAAGAAGCTGAGGGCAACACAAGTAGGAAGAAACCAGACTACCCCTCGTGGGATCTGGGTTCCCACCCCTGCCTCTTGCTTTGTGATCTTTGCCAGGTCTCTGATGCTCCCTGAGCCACCATCCCCCCCGCCATGGGAAGATGGAGATTTCCTAACCCCCGTGTCATGGAAAGCAGAGCCAGAGATGCTGTAAAAGGCACTCAGCTTTAGTTCAAAAATATATTGCGGGCTTCATCACTGGGTAGAAAACTTTGAAATTGTGAATGGGAAGGCAAAAATGAAAGAACTAAATATGTGAGTTGCTTTTAATCTGACGCTTTGCAAAATCAATTTCAGATCAAGAACTAAGGGTTAGGAGAGACCCGACTCCTGATTTCCCAATGCTTATTGCGGGCAACGCTGGCATGACACTTCCTCTGCCTTGTGGCTTTGGTTGAAGGTCTCTCAGGCAAAGAACATGGTTATTCTGTGACCATTCAGTGCCAGGCCCAAAGGGAACAGGAATCACCCTGAACTACTGGCATTTGAATGCGTCTGGCTTTTCTGCATCAGTCCATCCACACTGCACGTTGCCAGGCTTTCCTACTTCACTGCAAAGATGCAAAATGTCCCAAACCAGCGTTTGTCCCCTGACACTCAGGGAAGCCAAACAGTGAATATTGCATAGAAATCGCAGAATGGTTTGGGTTGGAAGGGACCTTTAAAGATCGTCGAGTCCAACCCATTGAGACGTTTCAGGCAGTCCAGATCCAGGCCCAAGGGTGCAGCTCCCAGTGCCTTGGAATAGGACTGCTGTCTCACATGAGGTCTGCCACGAAATTTGGTCTCACCAGCATTAAGCAACAAACTCATAAACCTGCATTAGTGATAAAAGGCTTACTGAGTCCCCCGTGGCAGCGTCTACACCTCCTCTTTCCTCCAGAGGCTGTACTTTTGGAGATGCCTGACTTCACCGCTGCATCCAGCTAGGAGCAGGCATCAGGATCTCCACGGTGTTGGACATCTATGGAGAAAGCACACGGTGAAGGTGGCGAGTTCTGGCAAAAGCTAGAAAATGCCATTAACTAGAAAACAAGCACGGGACTATGCAAAAATAGGAGACTGTTTCATAATGTGCTCACATAAACAGATGAATTAAGCCTGCTCTCCAGACAGCTCTAGCTATATCTGCCTCGCGAGTGCTTGACTTTCCCACCTTAACACTGCGCTCTTAGCATGCTTTTTTTTTCCTGTGCGTTGTATATAGAAAATACAGCCGCCCGCCCGCACCCCGGCTCTGCAGTAAGAGAATCCCAGTGTTGAGTGAGTGCAGGCACTTACCGGCTGACACAGCGTCCCCGCTGCAATCACAAGGGTCTCTTTATAGAGCGGCTCTCCGGGCACACGAGACCTGGACCAGCCTAACCGAATCAGCAGAGAAAAATAAACATCCTTCTCTTGGAAGTGCCTAGCACAATTTCATTAAGCCAGACTACGACTGTGAAGGAGCCGGATGTATATTTATTGAATTGAGCCCTAGGAGAATAAAAGGGGAAAAGAAGCCCCCGGCTGTTATGGTGAGGGGGGATTTAAGGAAACTAAACAAAGCAAGAACTACCCCCCCCTACTCAAATCCCAACGCTAAAAAAAGAAACTACAAAGTCATTTTCAGATGTGATTTCCGCGGAGGGTAATGTGAACATGTTGCGGTTTTAAAACAATTAAATGAAGAAAGGTGTCTTTTGGAAAGAGGGGCACAAGAATTACGAGCGCGTTTCCAACCAGCGGCATTCCTGCCTGTTTTACGGCACGCTCTGGATGCTGGCCTACCTCCGAGGTGGAGTGTGAACATAAAACATTTCCCCAGTTTTTTTCCCCGCTCAGATGCGGCAATGCTGAACAGCTGCGAAGCGACGTGCAGGCAGCGTTCCCTGGCCTGGCTTTCACTCGCGGTGGCAGGGCGCGGGGGTTTAGAGCTAATTAAGAAATGAAAATTGACTCTCGACTCCACACATTTAACTACCTCCCCTTGCTCCCAGTCCTTCCCAGGGAAGGGGTTTCTGTTTCAAGGTATTTCAGATCAACGCCTGTTCATTTTTCTCTGCTTCTTTTGTCTTTTTTTTTTTTTTTCCTTATTGGAAGTGGCTCCAGAGAGGCTATTTAAAATGTTTCAGTTACCAAAAATCAGCTTCCAGTAAAGAAATAACATTGACTGTTCTGATAATCCTTCTTACAGTATCTCTCCCCTCCGTCGAGTGCTAACAGCGATGCAACATTTCTTTTAACAAATGACCCCGAGTTCTTACCTCTCCCCTCAAAAAGAGGTCCTGGACTGGAGATGTGTTAGAAATGTCACCCTGCTCTGCTTGAGGGAGATACAGAAAATACAGCCGGTCATGCCTGAAGGACATGGAAATGTTTTATTGGTGATCAGAACAGCAATACAGCAATAGCAATGATAGCAATTAAAAACATTTTGTAGTTATACTGGTACAAAGGTGTAATTTTGCCTTTTGGCTTAGAAAGCCCTACTAAGAAAGAATAAAAGGTGAAATGAACTATTCAAAGAAAAAATAAAAGGTACCCAATCAGTGATAATAAATTATAATGTGAGAGATGGCCTACGTAAGGAGCACGCAGAGAAGAGGGGCAGGCAGGGACGTTTCTTTGCCGCTGCACTGATTCCCTCCTGCAAGAGCCCAGCAAACACTTCCCCTGGGCCCTCCAAATCACTCCCTGAAATGACAGAGCGATGACCCTCTGCCCAGCTGCACCGAAGCTGCAAGGGCTACAGGAGCAACATCGCCGGATGCCACGACACGAGCAGCATCTCTAGCACATCAGGCTATCTCAGCCTGCTTTTAACACCACCAGCATCCCTTCCTCAGGTCAGGAGTATCACATTACACAGTCCTTCTGGTGCGAGAAGTGGGAAGGAAAGACAGAATAGCCTCTCAAGAATATTTTAGCTGGGCTATAAATACTGATGAAGCAGGCTGCCTTCCCTTCCTGATGTTTCACAAAGCTTCTCCAAAAGCAGGAAAACACACGAGGAAAAAGCTACCCCCCGCTTGGCATCAGGCTGCAACATCTCTGCACCCCTGAGGATGCTTTTCCAGGCAGAAAAGGGGTGTTGCATCCTAGGCGCTTTGCAAAGCTGGGTGAGTAGATTTGCCACACGTTGCTGGACTGGGGCAGTGGGGCCTGGGGGGGGGGGGGGGGGGCGGAGGTAATTATTATCCCTAATTATCTGAGCAGATTTGGGAGCACCAATGCACCCCGCGCAATGAGAGATGGATCAATACAAAGCTCTTAAGGCTTTGTTCCCCAAAGCGTGAAAGTTAAACTCTAATACAATGCAGTTGCCTCTTTTTGTTTAAACAAAAGCTAAAAACAAAGAAAATGGCAAGAAAAGCAGAAAAAATACAGTCATCAGCACCTGGTTATTACCAGAATCCATAGGGTATGGAATCTGATACCCATTGCCTTTATCGGGTCAGGGTTTGACAAGTAAAAGAAGTAGATTATGGTAGATTTTCAAAGCCGTTTTAACAGCACAGACAACTGAAAAGCTGAGTTATCCAGTCTCAGCCTTATTAAAGGCTATTTTCATAACCATAAACTAACAGAACAATGTCTCATTTTATAATTAATACATATTGTTATTAATAGATTTAAACAAAGCTGGCTTTCATTCCTTTATTTAGTGGTGCATTTGGTGAAGCACTTAAAGGGGGCCATTCCAGTGTACACATATAACTGTTTTAATTACATCCTGTGAATTTATTTTTCCAGGGAGAAATATTTCTCAGGGAAAATGTCTATAAAAGTAACTTTAGAAGCAATGTAATTTTGTGTGTGTTTCCTATAGGAAATCTGTTTAGTTTAAGTCCCAGGTTCTAACACTCTCTTTTATGCAGCAGTGCGACCTGAAGAATGCTGCTGACAGCCACGTTAAATCCTTGTATCTCTTCTGAAATGAAATTGCTGATGGATTTGTGAGTCATATCTTGACGGGACTTTGCCTCCTCCCTCTCGACTGGATTTCGTTTGCAGGATGACTCCTTCACAGACACGCCCTGCAAAAGGAGGCACCTTATCTTAGCAGGCACTTCAGGCGTTGATTTACGTGCCCATGTTGGTGTTGCATTTGTGAGTTATTTTTACCGTCATTTATTTAACCAAGGACTGTAGTTTCCCACATATAAGAAGAAAAACTTTATGGATTTCACAGCCATCAAAGTGAGAGTTCCCAGGAAATGTATCCTCCAGAAGGGGCTTTGGTCAGGCTTGAGTGTTTATTTCTTTCCCTTAGGAAGCGACAAAGGCAGCTGGAAACTTCAGCCCATGGCCACTTTGTCACCCTTAAACTCCTCATTTCTGGGGCTTGCACCTATTCTTTCACCTTCTAACTTCATCCTGACCTTGGGGAGTTAGCAGTTAGCGGCATTCCGTTCCTCTGCCAAGAAAGAGTCCATGTCCCTCTGGGTGACGGGACACAGACTACGGGGACAGGCATGCTCTGGGTCCTTGGCCCTGCCTGTCTCTTCTCTGCAGACCACAGGCTGCTCCCCATTTGGCACAAGTCTGTCTCTGTCTGGAGACTTTGCTTGGGTTCTGCTTGTGGTTCTGGTCGTGGCCGGATCTTCGCAGCTTTGACTTCTAACACAAGGTGATGGAAAAGCTGTTAGCTCCCTGCTGCTGGAGCCTGCAAATCAGCTTTTTCTTCCCTGATAACTTAAGCTACAGCACTTAGCTCATCCTGCTCAGATTTTGCCCTATGCCTCATCATCGTGGAAGAGCAGACATACCCCAGCACCCCAGTGAAAAGACTCTGTGATGTACCAGCACTGCGATGTCCTGCTTGGAAAGCCTTTCTCTGCCTTACATCCACTGGGTGCTGGTGTGAGGAGTTGCACCAGGTCACCTTGGAGAGGAGAGCACCTTTCCTCACCTGAGCAAAAGGGCCCAGCTTCTAGGAAAGCCAAAAGAAGGTTAAAGCAGCTTTTCCTCTAGGTAATGACAAGGAATTGGACACTCCAAAGTGGCCCCTTGCCAGCGAGGGATTTCTAGCACAGAACAAGCGTGACCCTCTCCGACCTTCAAGTGCAGTTTTGCACTTGGTTTTCTTCTAGGAGGCTTGAAACAAGGGCTGCTGCTGGGCACCCAGATCCCAGCGCCGCAGCAAAGGAGATGCATTAGGATGTGGGACAGTGACAAGTGGCAAGCAAATAGGCTCAGGTTAAACAAGGGAAGAGCCGATTGTCCTTCCCAGACTCTGGGCTCCAGAAGAGTGGCCAGCTGTACGGCTGGAAACATAGTCCGGGTTTGTGTACGGTCCTTGAAGAAAAGCCCACATGGCTGGAAGTTTCTGACTGTAACAGTTGTCCTAAAACAAGATAGTCCTTCAGCTTAAGAGAAGACAGTGTCTTCAAGATCAGTTACATTCTGCTGCATCGTTGGTGCTAATTGCCTCGGGCTGATTGGGCACTGCCTTCAAATGAGCCCTACCTTACATGCTGTGCTGCCGGATCCTTTGTCAGAAATATCCTCTTCCTTCCTTTTCCTCTCCCCCATTAAACCAGGAGAAGTAAATGTAGCATGGGTTCTTGCAAGTAAGTGTGATCAGCTCTCTGTGAACTTACTCAGCTCCTGATGCTGTGAGGTTTCTCCACCTTGAAAATTACATCCTTCCAGAACACAGAGGAAAGGGTTTGAGTCATTTTAGACGTAGGAAAAAAATAAAATAGAGAGAAATTAGCTTTCCCATATGCAGAGTATGGTGGATCAACTTTGCAAGGTATAAAGATCTATCGTGGTTACTTACTCATTGTGGTGACAGGATATTTTCACTGTTCACTTGAGATAGTGCATTAGCGGTACCACAAATGAGTCTGTAAGGACAATTCTTTAACTCTGAGAAAGTGAGGCTTTCAATGCCACAAAATGTAGCGTGGCATTTCACGCGGCCAAATACACTTATGAAATACGCAGAAAGTGCTGTAGGCCAATAACACAGGAAGAGAAAGACAGTTGTACCTGATCATATAAGAAAGCAAGTCTCCAACAGATGGAGAAATAGTCATTATTAGCCCCTACTAATTCTTCTCTATCATTACTATTGATCTCTATCGGCACTATTGCAAGCCCTAGCTCCACTGTTGAAAAAAATGCACAAAGATGGTGCTGCGAGTTGCTACCCATTTAAATCAAAGCAGTGGAAGGGAGATGGCCTGCCCCAGACTGACAGAGATCTGTTGCAGAACTGGAGAGGAAGCCAACATAGTGAATGTTATTGTGTTCCCATGCCAGTGCTCTTATTGCTTTGGTCTGCAAGTCGTTGGCAGGGCTTAATGTCTGATCTAAATTTATCTGGATTTTGGACAGACTTGGATCAAGCTGTGTAATCCAGCAGCCCAGCTGAGTGGTGTCATGTAAAAAAGTCTCATCCACTCCTACTTACCTCTAAGAAAACCTGGATGGTGAACTTGAAGTCATCACAAAAGGCTGCACCTTCATCCCAGCTAATGCTGAAGTTATGGCTATGATCAGAAAGTATTGGCTCACCTAAGTAAACTCCTAAACCTCAAAGAGAATGGAAGATACTGTGTTGAACAGATGAAATGCGAAACAGCAAGGCTAGCACTTCCTAAACAGTTTCCAGTTGGATTGGTTTGAAGGCAAAAGCCAAGCTTGGAGCCAAGGCATGAATAAATGGCCTGGAGCTCTCCTGAGGGATGTGAGGTCCAAGGCTGAAATGGAGCATCCCATCCCCCTGCAGCAGGTTTCACACTGACCTCAGAGGCGTACTTCAGGCTCACACTTTCTGGGATTTTTTTTTGCCAGGCTTGGACGCACAAAGAGAAATCCCAAGTGGTTGGACAGTTACTTGCCCAACGGTTGCTGTGCTATGTCCGTCTGGGCTTGGAATAAGAGATGCTACTCTGAGTCAAAACTAGGTGGCTGAACAAGGCCCTCTTGGAGAGGCTGGTGGAGAAACCTCAAGACCCATCCTGCTTCACAGGGACTCAAGACAAAGCTGTGAGGGGTCAAAGCACGGTGGTGGGGTCCTGCCTTTCAGTCAAGGACATGTGAAGAAACAGTGAGACAATAGGGCAAAAATAGATTATTTTTCTCTCCTGAGTGCATAGGAAGACAATTTGCTTCTGCAGGAAAATGGCAACCTTACAACTTCTTTCTTGCTAGTAAAGACAAAGTTCCAGCTTTTGTTCTGAAGAGTGCCATGCTCATTTATTAATTTTTTCATGGTTTGACTGTGAGGGGTGCAAAAGAATCTCATACCCTAAATCTCAAACCCTCTTTCCACTGCTACTCAGCCATGCAAACTGTACTTTACAGTCCAGACACTTGGTTACCCTACCTACACCCAGGACCTGGAGGAAGCCCTTGCAGGCTGCCATGGAGCCCACCATCTCTTGGTCACTGGACTTCCCAGGAAGATGCCAGCACACACTTCTTTACCAAGGCGGAGAGCACAGAGCCTGCAGCCATGCTCTCACGAGGTAAGAACTACAGAGAAACACTTTTAACCAACTTCCTCTGTGGATGTCTAAAAGATTTATTGTCTAATGTGAAAAGAAATAATGGAAATGCTTAGGACAAAGTGCTGCAGGCTGCAACTCTTTGCCTTGGTTGAGGTCTTCTTTAATGGCTTCCATGCATCAAAGTGTTCAGGCAACAGGCAAATTCCCCGTGGCTGGTATGTCCCTCCTGGCTCTCCTGACAAGGCAAGGATACCCACCTGCTCTGCGGCAGGGGAGAGAGGAGAAGTTAAGGCTTTATCTCCCATCGCTCAAGCTAGTCTCTCCAGCCTCTGGTTTGCCTCTCCCTTGTTTAGTCCCTGGGCAATAACCATCCTGTGACAGCGCTGGGAGTTAGGTCATTTCCTTCCCCCTCTTCTCTCCGAGGGGTCTTAATTAGCGTTGCCATTGTACTCCTTAATTTGACTATACTCCTGGCCTCTAGTTTAAGCCCCCTTTTTTTTTTTCTTGTTATGAGCCCTTTAAGACACAGCTGTAAAACTCTGCAGACCGTATATCATAACACTTCATAATCACACTTACATTTTAGTCACACGACAGAAATCAGCTCATTCCTAGTGACATGGGGAGCCTAAAAGCAGTACACCAGCGTGCATTAATAACGAAGCTGGGAGTGAGGCGTCGAGCTGGAGCACCACTGCCCCCCACTGCTGTCCTCAGTGGTCCTCTGGGAGGACATCGGTGGGACGAGGCTGAACCCGAGGGAGTCGGGGGACTGGGAGCAGCATCTTATTCCCTGGCAGGCCCTTGCTGAGCTACATCAGGTCTGCACGAAGGTGGACGCTTCCCAGTGCGTGTTTTCTTGGCAGGTCTCTGAGGCTAACTGTTGCGATGAGCTGGGCTCCCCAAGGCACATTGAGAAGGTCCTACATTTCTGCGAGGACATCTGAAGAAGGGATAAGACAATAGGGCAAAAATAGATTTTTTTTCTCTCGTCAGTGCATAGGAAAACAATCTGGGCATGTGAAGACAATATTCAGTCCCCAAGTATAGAAAATGGAGTCAAGCATCCTTTACAGCATATACGCACACATGTAGGCATGTTCATCCACAGAAAAGGGACTTTCACTCACAGATCATTCCACTAATTGAACAAGCAAATGTATTTTCTTACTTAGTTTAACTTAATCCACAGAGAAGATGTGTTTCCGAGGCCCCAGGCTCCAGCAGGAACACAGTCCATCACAAAGAGGACAATGACAGCCACACGTGCTCATTGGAAACCATCCAGGCAGCTGAAAAGCACTGCTACCCCTTTTCTGTGCCGCCAGCCAAGATCGGCGCAGGGCAGGGTCCTTCTCCTGTCATGTGTTTATACAGCACCTTGCACAGCAAAGCCTTGATGTACTTAGCCCCTTTAGCTGTAATGACACTAATAACGGCCGTAAAGCCTTCCCTCCTGATCTTTCACAGCTGCAGACCTCCAACTCACCGTGACTTTCTTCTCCTCAGGACTCTATTTCCACCAGGACTCATTTCAGCAGTACGCCCACTGGTTTTCACGGCAAAGGGCAGTGCGGTTCTGGCTCTTGCGTAGCACCAGCCCTTCCTCCACCGTGCAACGTGCTGCAGCACAGTCCTTACATGTTTTTCCTCCTGGCTGCACGTTAAAGGCCGTGATCCAACACTCGGAGAAGTTCGCTTGCCATTGACTCGAGCAGGTTTTGGATCAGGTGCTGCAAGTAAAACTTGTCCCAGCCAGACACCAGTCACTAGGGTGTCGTTTTTGAGACTGAGTTTAAATACCGAAGCCCAGGCCTGGACTTGGCTCCCTTGCTGACCTTTCAGAAAGCCTCTTCTCATTTTGCTTGGCTTTTTTACCGGTTCTGGAGCCGCCTGTGGGTTTGGTAGTGGTTCAGGTTACTTGCTGATGGCCTGTTCTTCTACCTCTGCCTTTCAAGAAGAGTTCACTCCAGGATTTATAACAGGTTTTTGGTAGCACCCTCTGTACTTAAATCTGTAAAACCATTTCAGTTTAACCACCTGTTTTCACACGCTCGTAATTTCACAAAGCATCCACCTTTTGGGATAAAATTTTCCATGCTTCAGTTCTTGCCCAAGGCACTATTTTTTTTTCTTTAAATAAAATTCCAAAAGAAAAAAAAAAGTTTGATCCAAATCCATTCCACATTTCTGCACTTGGCCTGAGGCAAGAAACTTTCCCCATTCAAAAAAATTTCTAACCACACTTCTTGTTGTGGAGCTCAGAGGAAAAAACTGATGCTCAGGAGCTGCCACAAACACTCTAGGAAGATGACTGGAGCCCAGCCATGGGCTGAAAACCCTGATCCACCCCAAAGACTTGAAAACGAGGTGCCTCTCCTTCCCTTGCTGTCAGGCAGTGGGTGGCACATAGCTGATGCAGCTCCGCTAGCTTGCGGTGCAGGCAGCAGCGACGGCGTTATGAAGGTGGCTCCTCCATCACCAAAGCCCACGGCCAGGCTGACCCAGCCTCTCCTGGAGCCAGTGGGAGCTTTTCCATGAAAATGGCCTTTGGGTCACACTTGCAACTGCATCACTACTTACGGGCTGGGTTCAAAGCCCCTGAAGTCAGTAGGAGCCTTTCCAGTGACCTCAGCTATCGGAGCAGCTGTGGTTCAAAGGGTTGACGGGGTCTGTGGGAGAAGCCAGCGCAGCTTGTAAAATACATGCCAGGTTTTTATTTTATTTTTCACTCCCTGCTCTTCAGGACGTCTTAGGAAATGAAATGCAAAAAAATAACACCAGGGCAATACTTAGGCTGTAAGATCAAGCAGTCAAAGTAATCAGGAAATTGTTTAAAAAAACCTTACGTTGCTCCAGAAATGTTGTCTCAGCTTCACCGAACCTTTTCTGCTTTCCCCGGTGTTAAAGGTAACATATCACTTGTCTTATTTGAATCTGTCTTCATTCCTGTTACCGCAGCATGCTGGTCCCAAGCCACCCCCAGGGCCCCAGACATGGCAAACAGAACAGTCCCCACCCCAAAGCAGGGGTCTAGCTGCCTCCAACAACATTTTGCTCCTCCTGCCCTGCAAGGGCTGCCGTGGAGAGTTGTCCCACTCATCACGCCTACAGATTGATTTCTGGTGGCACAAGTCTGTCTTTGAGCTCTGGCTTGGAAACTCAGATGTCCAACTTGCAGCTGCCAGAAGGCAGGAGAAAAGAGTATGGCAGAAAGAGATTCCTGGTGCCACCATTGGATCAGAACTGTGAGGCAGGAACATTCATGGATCACAAACTAAGGCTGGGGCACAGCAAAGACCTACTTGCAAAGCTCCTCCAGGTCAACCTGTCAGAATATCCTTCCTCCAAACCTAAGGCTCGCTGGGGCAGCCAGCTGTCCTGCAACATGCTTACAAGATGCATAAGGTTCTTTGTCCCCCACAAAAGCTGCTCTCAGCAATCAGGAGGCAGCTTAGCCACTCTTCTAGAAGGTGCGTTGACACAGTCCTTTGACTCAACAGCAGATGTATCACCACCCCCCTTTCAAGCGACCCTGCTGTTTTGGATGCCTTTTCTGCCAAGCAAGGCAGTGTCCATTGAACGGCCTCTTCTGCACTTTTCTAAGGATGGCTTAGGCCCACTCCAGGATTCCCTCCTCATGAGTTTAGTAATAAGCTGCTCTTCCAAAGCCCGAGATTTGCCTGCCTGCTTTTAGATGTCTGTAGAGATGTTGATCTTCTTGGCCAGATAAAGCCTAGCACCGTACCCAACACCTTGTTTCCTGTTACAGCAAAAAAAAGCCTCCAGACCTCTAAGGCAACCCCCCCCAGAGGAGTCAGAGCCAATCACATATAAATGTACGTGTCAATTAATCCCTGATTTTGAGCCTGGGAACACTTTTGGGACGCTCCATTTCCATCTCCCAATGCTTTAGAGAAGATACAGCTCAAAGGAGGACAATTTCTTAAACAACTTTAGCAGTATCACAGTCCTCTAGTGGTCTTTACCACCCAGGGACTTCAGAACAAGCAACAGGACCATCAGCAAGCGGATGCATCAGTGCTTGACCTGCTTGACCTTGTAGCTTTCTCAAGCAAGTGTGTCTACAGCCTTGACAATGAGTGCAAGGCTGTAAAAAGAGAGCCAAGCTCCAGGAGACAGTCAAAGCAAGTACTGTGAGTATATGGAGATGTGGGGGTCCACAGTAGCGGAGGCAAAGGGGTGGCAGGAAAGCAAATTACATCTTTGACATGAGAAAGGGCACTTTGGCCTTGCACAAAATAATTAAGGAAAAATTTTCTGGGCAGGCCCTGGGAGTGAGCTGGAAGTGAACTCCGGTGGGTGTGCTGGTTTGGGCTGGGATAGAGTTAATTTTCTTCACAGTAGCTAGGATGGGGCTCTGTTTTGGATGTGTGCTGGAAACAGTGTTGATAACCCAGGGATGTTTTCGTTCCTGCTGAGCAGTGCTTACACACAGTCAAGGCCTTCTCTGCCTCTCACCCCACCCCACCAGCGAGTGGGCTGGGGGGGCACAAGGAGCTGGGAGGGGACACGGCTGGGACAGCTGACCCCAACCGACCAAAGGGATATCCCACACCATATGGCGTCATGCTCAGCATGTAAAGCTGGGGAAGAAGAAGGAAGGGGGGGACATTCAGAGTGATGGCGTTTGTCTTCCCAAGCCACCGTTACGTGTGACGGAGCCCTGCTTTCCTGGGGATGGCTGAACACCTGCCTGCCCATGGGAAGCAGTGAATGAATTCCT
The DNA here is from genome assembly GCF_034638445.1 of Ciconia boyciana. NCBI lineage: Eukaryota > Metazoa > Chordata > Aves > Ciconiiformes > Ciconiidae > Ciconia > Ciconia boyciana. The sequence goes on along the minus strand of NC_132943.1, from coordinate 43,157,311 downwards.
TGCTTTGCTTTGCTTGCGTACGTGGCTTTTGCTTTCCCTATTAAACTGTCTTTATCTCAACCCACGAGTTTTCTCACTTTTACCCTTCCGATTCTCTCCCCCATCCCACTGGTGGGAGTGAGCGAGCGGCTGCGTGTGGGCTTAACTAAGCTGACTGGGCTTAAACCATGACAGTGGGCATTAGATACCTGACATAAACCCCCCTCCCTTCTCAGCATATTTCAGCCTTAATTGGGCACAGAAATCTGCACTTAATAACCCAACACTTTCCAAAAATGTTGTTGCATTTAACAGTGCAACAAAGCCTCCAGCTCCCGGACTCCTTTTCTGCACAAGCACCAGCAGGTGACTGGGACTCAGCCCTGCATGGCCATCAAGCCATCCCATCTACATGAACCTGGGAAGGACTTTAGCCCTTCTGGAGGGGCTCCTTCCCTCTCCAAGCACGCTTTTCTCCCACCGGGGAGACATCCTCTCTCCTGCATCACACAGTGGCTTTCCCACAAAGCCCAGCCACCAGCAGAGCCAGCCCGGGTGGCAGCAGACGCAAATGCTGAGACCAGCAATGGAAGTTCACACGCGCCTTCCACCGCGGGCTGTCCCCCCCTCCGCGGCACTGCATTGGAAGCAGCTGGATGCCTTCGGGTGGTCCTATGCTCCAGTTGCTCTCCACAGTCGCATACTGAGAGCCCGCAAGCCCCGTGCAAATACAGCACATGATACTTGAGAAAGTGACATTTTAACGAAATAACACATTTAACGCGCATTCCCACACAGCTTTTGGTCGCTCCTACCAGCAGATATAAAATGCAGCACAATAGAACAGTATTTAGCTGCGAGAGACCCTGGTCTCTCACCCTCCATTTTGGCTCCGAAAGACAAGTATCCTATTAACGTGGGCTCTGAGTTTACAGCCTTCCGTCTAACGGAGTTAAACATAAAACCAGCCCTTTCTTGACACTTCTGTGGAGAGGAATGGAAAGCTGAGCGCTAGGGAACACTAAAACTGGAGAAGAACACCTCTCCTTCCTCCCAGGCTACCTGATCGGCACAGGGCTACCTACGAACCGCGCACGTTGGGCGGCCCATGAATTCCTCCTGGCTCCAGGGCTGGTCTCCGGCACGAGGTGCTCCTCAGCTGAGCTGCCCCTGCAGCCACTGGGAACCCCATCAGGGATGCTGAGGCCATCGAGGGGGCATTTCTTGCTCTCCTCTGCCTTGTCCCACTCCACCCATGCACGGTGACAGCCACAGCTTCATCACAGTGAAAACCTGTCACTACTGGAAAATCTCCTCTGGCTCTTCTCTGGTCAGCAGCTTCCCAGCATCCAGGCTGCTCAGGATCACTTTAAATCAAGGTCTTGGTGCATCCTCCAGAAGAGCTATCCCGTTGCTCTCCTGTCAGGACATTTTTGTTTGGACCCATGCCTGTTTGCTGAAGGGACAGAGAGGTACTTTTATTCAGCTCCCGCCCTGCCAGGAGCAGCAAGAAGCATGAATAAAATTCTTAGTGTAACTAGAACAAATAAACCTTCCTGCTATATCAAGCTGCACGCCCCAGGAAGGGCTATGCATCTTTGTCCAACCTAAATAACATCTATCTCTCCTTGCAGTCCTCCTCCCCGTCTCCAAGTGTAACTCTCAGTGAAGAGCCTGGCCTGCAAGAGGTGAGCGCAACAGAGTGAAATCTGGAAAGGATGCTAAACAGGGGACAGGAGAAAAATCCCTCCTGCAAGAACTGCAGAGGAAAATCCAAGCACAGTTGGGTTTTACAGCTAAACATAACACAGCAAGAGTGATCTTGAAAGACAGATGGGCTCCACATCAGTTGCAAAAGAATTCCAGATTAACTGATAGGTAAAAGGGAGCAATTTTTTCCTCTCTTGTCCTATCTCTCCTTCTCCCAGATTTCTGGAGAGACAATGCACAAAGAGCCAGGTGTGAGCCTGCAGTTACGACAACCCAAAAGAGATTTGGCAGTGCAGATGTACATGTTGCACTAGGCAGTGAATCGGTGATGATGGGGTCATGGGTGGCCGTGATGATGCAATGACAGAGTTCTCAATTCTCAAAGAGGTTAGGAGGGGGTTCAGCAGAACTGCTACCTTGGACTTCCGGAGGGCAGACTTTGGCCTGTTTAGAAGCTTGGTTGACAGAGTCCCTTGGGAGGCAGTCCTGAAGGGCAAAGGAGTCCAGGAAGGCTGGGCATTCTTCAAGAAGGAAATCTTAAAGGCACAAGAACAGGCCTCCATGTGCCGAAAGACAAGCCAGCGGGGAAGAAGACCAGCCTGGCTGAACAGAGAGCTTTGGCTGGAACTCAGGGAAAAAAGGAGAGTTTGTGATCTTTGGAAGAAGGGGCGGGCAACTCAGGAGGACTACAAGGATGTCGTGAGGTTATGCAGGGAGAAAATTAGAAGGGCCAAAGCCCAACTAGAACTTAATCTGGCTACTGCTGTAGAAGACAATAAAAAATGTTTCTATAAATACATCAGCAACAAAAGGAGGGCTAAGGAGAATCTCCGTCCTTTAGTGGATGTGGGGGGAAAACACAGCGACAAAGGATGAGGAACAGTATGAGGTACTTAATGCCGCCTTTGCCTCAGTCTTTAATAGCCAGACCAGTTGTTCTCTGGGTACCCAGCCCCTGAGCTGGAAGACAGGGACGGGGAGCAGAATGAAGCCCCCATAATCCAAGGGGAAATGGTGAGCGACCTGCTACACCGCTTAGACACACACAAGTCTATGGGGCCAGGTGGGACCCACCCAGGGGTACTGAGGGAGCTGGCGGAGGTGCTCACCAAGCCACTTCCCATCATCTATCAGCAGTCCTGGCTGACCAGGGAGGTCCCAGTTGACTGGAGGTTAGCAAATGTGTCCATCTACAAGAAGGGCTGGAAGGAGGATCCGGGGAACTACAGGCCTGTCGGCCTGACCTCGGTGCCAGGGAAGGTTATGGAGCAGATCATCTTGAGTGCCATCACGCAGCATGTACAGGACAACCAGGTGATCAGGCCCCATCAGCACGGGTTTATGAAAGGCAGGTCCTGCTTGACCAACCTGATCTCCTTCTATGACAAGGTGACCTGCTTAGTGGACAAGGGAAAGGCTGTGAGTGTTGGTTACCTAGAGTTTAGTAAAGCCTTTGACACCGTTTCCCACAGCATTCTCCTGGAGAAACTGGCTGCTCACGGCTTGGACAGGCGTACGCTTCTCTGGGTAAAAAACCGGCTGGATGGCCAGGCCCAGAGAGTGGTGGTGGTGAATGGAGTTAAATCCAGTTGGTGGCCGGTCACAAGCGGTGTTCCCCAGGGCTCAGTACGGGGGCCAGTTCTGTTTAGTATCTTTATCAGTGATCTGGATGAGGGGATCAAGTGCACCCTCAGTCAGTTTGCAGACGATACCAAGTTGGGCGGGAGTGTTGATCTGCTGGAGGGTAGGAAGGCTCTGCAGAGGGACCTGGACAGGCTGGATCGATGGGCTGGGGCCGATTGTATGAGGTTCAGCAAGGCCAAGTGCCAGGTCCTGCACTTGGGCCACAGCAACCCCATGCAATGCTACAGGCTTGGGGAAGAGTGGCTGGAAAGCTGCCCGGTGGAAAAGGACCTGGGCGTGTTGGTCGATAGCTGGCTGAATATGAGCCAGCAGTGTGCCCAGGTGGCCAAGGAGGCCAATGGCATCCTGGCTTGTATCAGAAATAGTGTGGCCAGCAGGACTAGGGAAGGGATCGTCCCCCTGTACTCGGCACTGGTGAGGCCACACCATGAATGCTGTGTCCAGGTTTGGGCCCCTCACTACAAGAGAGACCTTGAGGGGCTGGAGCGTGTCCAGAGAAGGGCAACGGAGCTGGGGAAGGGTCTGGAGCACAAGGCTGATGGGGAGCGGCTGAGGGACCTGGGGTTGTTCAGCCTGGAGAAAAGGAGGCTGAGGGGAGACCTCATCGCTCTCTACAACTGCCTGAAAGGAGGGTGTAGAGAGGTGGGGTCGGTCTCTTCTCCCAAGTAAGAAGCCATAGGACAAGAGGAAATGGCCTCCAGTCGCACCAGGGGAGGTTTAGATTGGATATTGGGAAAAACTTCTTCACCGAAAGGGTTGTCCAGCACTGGAACAGGCTGCCCAGGGAAGTGGTGGAGTCACCATCCCTGGAGGTATTTAAAAGGCATTTGGATGAGGTGCTTAGGGACAGGGTTTAGTGGTGGACTTGGCAGTGCTAGGTGAAGGGTTGGACTTGATGATCTTAAAGGTCTTTTCCAACCTAAACGATTCTGTGATTCTATGAACCAACATGGCTATAAAACCAGTGCGAAAAGAAATGAGGTCTCGGCTTGCTCCAGTAGAGGCTGGAGTGCGATATGCCAGGTGAGAGCTCACCAAGCTCACTCTTGCCTAGCTTTACATTTTTTCTGAAGCAATCATTTCCCACTACCTCCTGGGACTTCCTAGACACAAGCACCAGTGGAGTGAGGATGTCTAGCTATCTCCCTCAGTGTTGACACAAAGTCAAAACACACTATCATAGCGATTATTCTCAGGTTAACGTATATGTTGAAACACTTACTTTTACAAGCATTTTGTTCCAGTTTCCCAAATTTACAGACTTTAATACCTGTGCAAATGAAGGCCAGGAGAAAGGAGTTCATCATGGCCTTTCTATATTCACTATTTGTTGTCAGTCTGTTTACTTTCACCTTTCTCCCCATGATACAGTTTATGTACATTTTTATACATGCATTTAACCATTTGAGTGCTTTGTTGATACTGTCTGTTTCAAACATACTTGACTCTAATGCCATTTTTCTGATGTCCAGCCATCAGACTCACAAGACACTTCGAGATGGAGGAGTCATTCTTTGTCCTCCACATCCTCAGACATCATAGTAGCTGAGAGCTATGAAAACAGCACTGTCATTCATTTCCCATCTATCCTTACGACGAGGACTGCAGCACAGACATCTGTGGTGGTCAACAGAGTAACTCGGGTATTGTGGAGAGGAGCATCTTGGGCTTTTTCTCTTCCCACTGCCGTCTCTCCAGTGGAAAAAAAGAAAAAGCATCATGCAAATGGTTAAAGGCTGCTTGTCTGCCTTTAAGAGGATGCAATGAGACAAAGCCTAGCATCTCTGTGCTGCTCATTCACAATTCATCAGTGTCACTTCTGGTTCTCACCTGTGCGTTCCTACTCTCCATGTACGGATGCTGACCAAGGACCTACCTCAGGTTGACTCCAGTTTCCAGCTTTGTAACGTGCACTGGAAGTACCGCCGAGATTATTTGAATTGGACAGAAAGACTTCCTTTCTCCCTCTTGAGGTTAAAGCCAGACCAGCTTGGAACCTCTTGCTCGGAGCAACGGCTTCTTATCCAAACAGCTTCTCCTTCCCAGACAGCTCTGCAATACGCCGTGTATCCCCAGCTCCTCCCAAGCACAACCGACACTTGGTCTCCAGCATCAGCAGATGCTGTTCCAAAAAGCAGAGAAACCTGAAAGCACAGAAGAAATTAAGCACCTCTTGCCACCAACCAATCCAACGTAAAGCTGTTAGCCAGAAAACAGTCCCTGTGGCTAGGCTGCCAGCCCAGGAATTGAGAGATACTCTGCAGCTCCTCCACTCTGCTCGCCTGTACCACTTCCCATCCATTTCCTGCTAGACCAAGTCAGTCTTCTGAAACAAAAAGAGCTCTGTTAAAATATGCCTTTTCCATTAAATCAATGGAAGTCCTCTCAGTTTATATCCCGGTCATCTGGAACAGGCTCTTCTGGCCTTTGGGGGAGGGAGGAGTTTACATCCATAATTAGCCTTTCAAACAAAAGCAGTTACACCGGATGGAGACCAAGGGCCGTTCCCTTCCACAGCATTGCAGCACGAGACCTCCCTAAATGTGGTTCAGCAGGAGACGGGGAGACGGCAGGTCCTGGTATACCCTGGGCACGTGGACTATATCTGCTGCTTTTCTCAGGAAAATGAAATTCCTTCTGTTTGTCTCAGTTTTGGGGTTGTATCAGTTATTTTAGATATTTAAGTAGTTTCTCCTGTGTAGAAAGTAGCTTCTCCTTCTCTGCATTATTTATGCTATTAACCTTTAGCAGACCTTGCAGTAAAGATAGGCATATGGGCCCCCCGGGCCAGACTTGTTTCGGTCGTTGCCTCTACAACATCCTCTTGGGAGGAAGGAGAGAGCAGGGAGCCTCCCCAGCCACACATCCTGCAGGAAAGCGATGCTCAGCAAGGTTCCCAGGCCCATCCTGCTCCAGCAGCCGAGCACCTGACCCCACTCGTGCGTGCCTCCACGTCCCTCAGAAAAGCAACCATACCTCAGCACGTGACCACGAGTCCATGGGGTTGTAGCTGCTCTGGTTTGTAGAAGGGAGTCATCTAAGCGATGGCCCACACACAGGGAGACCACATCCTCTGCCATCTCTGGAAGCCTCTCACCTGCAGGGTGTGGGACCGGCAGCAGTTAACACCAGCCCTGCCCTGTCCCTCTGCAGAGCCAGCACACCTGGAAGTACTTCCAGTAGTGAAAAGGACAGAAATCACCTGGCCTTTTCACATACAGGGAAAAAAAGTTGTAAAAAGAGAAAAAGAAAAAAAAAATCTACCAACACTTTTCTTTAAAAGAAATTTGCACTTCTTCAAAAGCTGGAAAAAGAAAAAGACATCCATTTTCCTTGGAGAAGACGACTCATTTGCAGAACATGTCCATTTTCTCCCTGGCTTCAAGGAGAAGGTTGTCACCGTACATGCGTTCAGGTGCTGCTTTCCCTGTAAGGCCGACGATGGCATTTCCACATCGCCTTTGCCTTCTCCACCTTATCCAGCATAGGGCAGAGAGCAAATATATTGCAGCAGGCGTAGTCCCTGTCCTCCAGGCCTGGATGCATTTTCAAAGGTGGCATCTGCACTTCATTGCATGTCCCAGGGTCCACTTCCCAGTGCTGCACTTTGGGTGAAGTACCGGGCCAGGCAGTGGCTGGGCCCCCTCTTCCCATGTGTCCTGGGTGCCCCTGGTGCAACACCTGGGGAGAATGCCTTGAGCACATTTGCCAGCAAGTGTAGATACTGTGGTAGGATTAGAGGCTTTCTAGGATCACTGGGTCATTTGTTCTGGCCTCGTGTGCCTCCCGGCCAACCCATTTAGATCCTGCCGCATTGCTTCCCAAACTTCCAGGTAATGGAGGAGGCGAGCTCCATCCCGGTCCCAGCTCTGGTGATCAACTTAGCCCTTGGTGCAGAAACAAAGCACGACCAGGGTGACAGGAGGAGGGTTCCCTGTGCCACCTCAGAGCAGGGCTCCCATCCCCACCACCTCTTGCCTCTGAGCAAAATAAGCGGCACAATCAAAGATAATCGGCACGACTATGCTGTTACCCGTTGCCGTAGGTCTTCCTGGTTCTGCTGAAGTCCTGAGCTGTGCAAGGATTCCCCAGAGGTCATTTCAGGGCAAAACCACCAGGGCTGGGAGGGTGCAGAAAGCTCCCTTGCATCGGGCTGTGCCACGAGCCTGACCGATCCTGAAGGAAGAAGCCACATCTGGGTTCCTCCCCTGAACAGCAGATGTTTGCTTTGGAAAGTCTATGATAGAGAAGGGCTGGAGCAGGGGCCACCAGGCAGAGCGTTTCTCCTGCGCAACAGAACTTGCCACCCAACTGGCTTGAGCATGGCAGGGGGGAAACCCTACGATGCCAATGTCCCTGGGGCCAAACCCCTCCCATTCACTTCTGCCTGATGCTCCTAATCACTGTCACTAGCCAAAAAAAAGAAAAAGTCAAAAAGGGGAAACCGCCTGGGAGGGAAAAACCCCACCTTGCAGGGACAAGCGCGCATGCTCCCCGCATGTCTGAACCACACGCTCCGCCACGTACACACAACCGAGAACCTCAGTGGCCCAAAATAGCACCTGAGCACACAAGTGACCTGCGAAAGCAGCCAAAAAAATCAGTTTTCAGCCCGTTCCCGGGCACACAACAAAGTCGAGTCTGTGGGACCCAGCGCGACATAAAATAAGGCTAACCCATGCAACCTCTGCTTCACAAGTCGTAAATCTGGGGTGGAATTTCTCTCCCTTTTCTTCTTGGTAAGCGTTTCCCTTCTGTGGCTGTTGGATGCAATTGGAGGCCAGGCTGCCATCGTCTTCGGCTGGGATTTGGGTAGGAGGGGGAGGGAGCTAATCCTTTTTTCATCACATTAAATTAAACTATAAACTATTAAATAAACTATACCTTTTAATTCCTTCTAATTAAATTTCTCACTGGAAAACGGAAATGTTATTTCTTAATATTTTTTTCAGAAAATATGGCAGGAAGCACTTTGGAAGAGGCGTGCCTCGGCGTTGCAGGCAGCTATCGGGGGCATCGTGGGATGTGCCTGGGGCTCTCCGAGAGCTGAAGATCCCTCCACGGCTGGCAGCTCCCGAGCCCACCACACGTACTAGACTGACTTGCCTCCCCACGTGCCTTCAGACTCCGGGAAGAGGGGAGAGTGCGAATTCAGCTGAGACAGGGTCCAGCCGTCTAAGATGTGCAAGGTCCCAGAGCTCAGCCCACCCCCTTGGACTCTTCTGGCAGAGAAGGATGCATTCACAAAAGCCCCACAAACATGCAAGCAGCCCTGCATTTGCTGGGCTTTCCACAGCCACGGCCCTGCCCTCTTCTGCAACCACAGCAGCAATATCAGGCTGCGGTAGTTGCCTCCTCAGTGGATGGATCCAAGGTGCTTTGGGGGGAAAAAAAAAAAAAATCACTGGGGCTTTTTAATTTTTAAAACAAAGCTGTTTGGGAGCCCAGTTTCAATTAGCTTTCAATGGGCTGCAACCCCTAAATCATGAAGGGGCTGGCTGGCTTACAAATGCCAGGCTTTTCTCTACTGACACAGAAATATAGCTAGAGCTTTGCAATTCTAAAGCATTTAAAAGTAATTGGCATTTTCCCCTTTACGTTCCAAGATGTGCTCATGGGAAGTAACCCAATAGGCAAGAGACCGTCTCCGAGGCCTCTGAATTATTCTGGCTTCACGAAGGAAGAAATCCAATACAACAAATTGCAGCGAGGAGTCAGCTGAAAGCAAGGGCACGCTACAAAGGAAGCAATGTGTCCCTCTCGGTCTGCCGGGCTCAGAGAGCAGAAGGAGTTTCCATCTGCTGTTCAGATCCCCAGCAGCACAGCAACCCAGTATCACTGAGCCAGACCAGAGGGATCTTGCAGCAAGATCAGGCACCAGCTCAACGGGGTGGAGAAACCCGGATCTGACTCAGGGACGTGTGCACCACGGCTGTGTTGGAGGTGGTATGTCCTGGGTTGCACGCACACGATCAGGAATTTTGGATTTCAAGGTACAAATAACGACGCTGGTCATTTTGCCCAAGCTAGCGAGGATAATGAGATGTGAACGGCGGTAGCGCTGTCTTCCCAGGTCAACAGGCAGCCTGGAGCCACAGTTTGGGAAGGGACAAACCACACAGCATTTACCCCCAAGGTTGAAACATAAACACTCAAGTGCCAGCTCTGGCAAGAGCTGCTTGTTTGCAAAACTGTTAATTCCACATCTACGTGCCTCCAAGCAGGACGTGTCCCATCAGGACCAAAACAAGAGCGAGCTCTGCCCCTGAGCGAGCTGGTTGAATTAGAGAAGCTGTCTCCATCTGGAGGGTACAGTGGGGAGTGAGAATTTGGGGGAGAAGGGGTGTGTAGAGCCTGCTACCCAGAGCATCTACCTTCGTGATGGGTGAGGAACCCTGGCAGATAGCCACCATGAGACGGGAAGAGACACGTGATCTTGTAACTAAGGTGCAGGGTCTGAGACTGAAGGACTCAAACTCATAGATGGGTGAGAGAAATCTCACAACTTCAGACGCTGGCAAAGTAAACAGCCTTACCTGAGCTTTCTTGCCCAAGGCTGCTCTTGCAGACAAGGCAGAGAAATAGGCTTTTCTAGGGAGCCCTGTTTTTGAGCTCACCTTGACAAGGAGGTGAATTGAAGAATACTCAAGAAATGGGCTGAATCTAGAAGCAGCCTACGCAGCCAGTGCATTTGGACTCGGGATGCCTGGCACTGGTGTCTCTGGAATTGAGGGGCGAGGTCCCAGGTGAGCAGGGGGTCCCTCACAACCCCAGTTGGATCCTCTGGTACCTGAACTCCATCCAAGTCCTCAACCCTCAGCCTTCAGGCTTCCTTTCCCCTGCACCACTGAACACAGAACTAAGCCTCTCCCATTCCCACCCTAGGGAACTGTCTCCAACAGCCAGAGCACTCACTGATGTCCTCAGATGGAGACCTCTGAGCTCACCCCACCGTCCCCTTCCGGCCTCCTCTGCCCCTGGACCTGAGTCCCCCTGGTCTGGGGAAGTCCTGTCACCCCACCGGTGTCCCTCGCTGGCTAGCCATTGCGTTTCAGGATCCTGCCGGCAGCTCTGGCTTTTCAGCTGAGAAATATTCTCCATCCCTAACCCAGAGGGGCTGGCAGCCACCTCCCGACCTGCACAAGAGAGGAATGTCAGGCACGTCGTGAAATACAAGTCCTGCTTCCCAGAACTGTCAGGCTCCATTAGCGCCAAAGGGGCCTGACAATGTAAGGGTTTTAAACCCCAAACCACCGCGCTAGCAAAGTTTCCCTTGCTAATGAACCACCCACAAGCTGAAACGCAAGCCCAAGGCACGGGCAAGGCGGCGTGTGCAAGAGAAACGCAGGCAGATGTGCGCACACAGACATTCTTCTCTATCCATTTTCAGAGAGGCTCCTTTCCCCTTCGTGAGGCACAGCTGTTTATTTGCTTTTTCGGTGCTGCATCCTCAACCTGCCTTTAGAATTAAGCCAAGCCTCAGCTCCAAGAGGAGTTCCATCATACTGGAAAACTAAGCAAACCGAGTCAGAGAACCAGCTAAGACTGCAGGAAACCCTAACAAATTATTAAAATTATTCAACCCTAACACTAACCAATTCTTGTTTAAAGGGATATCTGATGCAGAAAGAATAAGAAAATGGGTGCATAAAGATGCAAGAAGCCGCCCCTAAGGTCTCCCAGGAACCAAATCAGTGCCTCCAAGCCCCAGGTTTATATGAGCCCCAGGCTTTCCACCCCGACTCAGGGGCAGTCACTTCTAACGCAAGGACAGATGAATGCATGGGTCGTCACCACGCAGAGCATGCAGCGCCCATCAGCAAGGAGAAGACAAGGAGAGGGGGTCTGGTGAAGGGAACTTTGTGAAATGGAGTAGCTGAGGGAAAGAAAAAGTCATGATTTAAATCCTGTTTAAGCCAGGGCAGAGCTGAAATCACTTCATGTCCCTGGAGAACACCTGAAACACCCTGCTACTGGTCTCCTCTTACGGCTTTCCTGCCAGCCCCGTGCTCTAGCAGCACCGCGCTGGTCTTGTCTGTGGATACAGAAGGGGCGTGGGAGAGGCACCAAGGGGGTGACAAAGGCTGGGGGACTGGTCACCAATCTCTCTGTGCTTTTAAAGGGTGGCTTCTAGCAGTGGCAACAGAAGCACGGAGGGACCAGGGGCTCACGGGGTCAAACACCGTCTAAGCAGGGGTCTGAGCAATCCGACCAAACCCCATATTTTTCAATGCAAGTATTTAAAGGGAGAAGGGAGGGAGCATTCAAACCACTCCAAAGTTACATACTGACCACGCAGGCTTTCACCATCAGTTCTGGGCTCTGGGGATTCTGGTGGGGATTCCTGAACCCCTTTTCCTTCATGTGATGAGACCCAGGACGCAGTGGACGGGCTCCAACCCTGGGTGAGAAGCAATGCACGGTAGGAGAGGGTGGCAACGCAGGGCTGGGTCACTGCAAGAGTCCTGCCTCTCCGGACCCTACCCACAATATTGCTTCACCATTTAAGTTCAGATATTGAAATAAAAAAATTGAAGTGACAATTCAAACGCAAAGAGCATAGTGTCATGTGCTGTTAAGAACAGATCAGAAAATTTCTCCTATTCCTTCACAAGTCCCCTACTTCCTCTCCACCCCCACCAAAACCCCATGCAGCAAAGCATCCTGCCCTTTAAAATGTCTGTATTTAACATACTAAATACTCACACTATTTGGTGATGATCCGTTTGGTAGGTTTTTCGAGGTCCAGATACCAGAAAAAGAAACCAAGAAGAAAAAAAAAAACAAAAACCAACCCACAGATAGGCCGATCAAAGAAGGAAAAAAAAGAGGACACTAGCACTTCATACACAATCCAAACGACAAGGGAGGAGAAGATGTGCTCGCACGTTATAAAAATCTTGAGAGAACAGCCTTGCAGGGGACTAAAGCCTTCTGCGCTCAGTGCGGTGTCATATAGTTGTGTCTACGCTAATACACTTTGCAGATTTAGGCATAAGTAAAGCTGGACTCTAACGTGCAGTACACTCAAGAGGTCATTAGGAAAACAGTACAGACATCTGCAGTTAACTAAAAAAAATCAGTGGAATTATTCACGTACAAAAAGTTACAGGAACATGCATTTGGGAGGAAACAGGTACTTAAATTAATCCTTTCCAAATGAACATGTGCAATAAAAATGGAATTAACACCTGTGCAGATAAAATACTTCTGCTCCCTTACACGGTGATGTTCGTATTGCATTTTCAGTTGTTCCTAATAAGCTTCCTGATAGCTCTGAAAACATGACATCATCTCTGTAATGGTGCAAAGAACTGCAAGTTACACAAGGCTTTACTTCTTGATCTCATGGCATTGTTTTGTAGATAATTTTCCCTGTTAATAACAAACAGGATTCAGGAACCTTCTGACCTGCAGCAGTTTGGAACATTTATTTAAGGGGGCAAAAGGAGTACCTAATACCCATTTTTCGTGACAGCGTGTTGAAAAGTAACCTCAGTGGAAATAAGGAGAAGAAGGAGATGGAGAGAGAAGTGGCTCAGAAACTGTGCTCAACAGGCCAGGGATGGGAAGATGGCTATGAAGACCTGGTAAGTGAGTAACAGCAGTTCACATCTAAACAAACAAGTTCTTTTAATAGCTCTGCAACTTGAGCATTCAAATGAATATAATTTTATCCTGGGTAATAGCAACATCTAAAGATTAATGCAATAATAGCATTTTATATAATTTTTAGACTTCTGGTCCCTAAACATTTTATATCTAAACAAGGCATATCTCAGTTTTCTCCGCTATTTTGTTTTTATTTGGTAGGAATGTCAGTCAGTCCCAAGGCTTTTTTTTTTTCCCCCTCCCCTCTTCTTCACCTTCTCGAAGACAGGTTTATGCTAAGAACCATCCTCCGGATTTTCTCTTCGTTCTTTAAAATATTAGCTTTTACAGCACAGATCTTGTCTTGCTGGTCTTTAATCAACTGTTCCAGTTCAGCCAGATCAGCTTTTAATGGTTCTACTGCACTGTCTGTGATGCTGAAAGAGACACAAAGAGCGTAACGTTATTGGAAACATTATGCTGCTTCGGGTTACTTAAGCCTCCAAGAAAGTACATTCAATACCTGAAAGTTCGCAAAGAATTTACGTGGCGCTCACCCTGCCTGAAAGAAAGTTTAGAATAAGAAGCACAAAGGCAAAGCTAACAACATGGACAGAGTAGAATGTTGTTCAAGAGAGATCACGCAAGATTCACCAGTAAACAGTCACTTCTTGGCTAATCTAGTTTTTCTGCTAAAATCCTGCTTTCTGCTAAAATTCTGCTAAAAACAGCTTTGCAGTTATTTCACCCCACACTATGTACACATCAAGCACTTCTTTCATTTTACCCAGCGAAAGCTGCAACCACCTGGCCCAGGGCTGAAGCAACACCTGACTCTCTGGGATATAACACAACAAGGACCAGAGAAGCTGTGGATGCCCCATCTTTGGAATTGTTCAAAGTCGCGTTGGACGGGGCTCTGAGCAACCTGATCTAGTGCAAGATGTCCCTGCCCACGGCAGGGGCGTTGGACTAGATGATCTTTAAAGGTCCCTTCCGACCCAAACCATTCTATGATTTTAAGGACACCCGCCTTTTCCAGGGGCCCCTGGGTCCTGCCATGATAGACATGGTAACAGCCATCCCTGTGGGCCTCACCACAGCAGCTTAAAGGAGAGAAGCACGTGGCAGAGAGGGACAAATACAACTGCTGTGGAGGTTTCTGGCCTGCTACCAGCTATTTCCTACAATAAACCAGCAAGCCAGCAGCAAGACACCAGCAGCTGCCAGCAGCACCAAGCTACAGCAGGTAGACGTCTGAGAAGAGGCAAGGTATATGAAAACTGACCCATCACTAGCTGCTGACAAGGCCAGGCAATCCCACACTAATAGGAAATTTAATAAATCCTGTGCTAATAAACCACAAGTACACTGACGCATCTTAAGTGAATGGAGCTGTTTGGCTTTAAAACAAATGTGCCCCCGTCTGTAATGCTTTGCTGATCTTCAGGAACACTGAACAGCCAGGGAAATGACAGACTGAACTAGCCTGCTGTCATTCTGAATTACCCAGTCACTTTGTGGACTCATTAGCTAAAGTCCACATCGCAAAATCATTTCGTTTTCCCCTCCTTTCTACCACATTAGCATAAATCACAAAAAGCCTTGCTAGAAATTGCACTAACATTTCCCCAATGGGATCCTTCAATTGTCTTTCACAGAAGCAAAGAAAGCAAAGACATGCATCCAAATTCCAGTACATATGGGAAGCATTGTCTTCTTCATGCCTGATACTCTGTGATTCTTTACTGAAGGACTGGACATGCCTTAGCACTACACTGATCTGATTAGGATCTCATTGAAAGCTTTGTGAAGTGCTGGGATATGCTGTGGCAGTCCTTAGCTCGTGAAAGGGAACCGAGTGGCTCTGCTGAGGGGATGCGAGCCCGCCCGCAGTCCTGCACGAAACAGCTGGCCATTGTGAAGCTGGGTTTGACATAAATCTGCAAACAAAATCAGCTGGGCAGTTCTGCCTTCCCGCTCCCTCTCTCCTTCTGCACCAGTACCAAGGAGACTGTCTTGTCCTCAGTAGACTCTGCCTGGGAACTCAGGGGACATACGAGTCCAGTGAAGCATGTACAGTCACTGTGCTGGGAAAGCAGCCGAAGTATAAATGACTTGCTTCGCAAGGCCAAAGTGGATCCACTGAGTAAGCACGTGCCTGGAGAAAGGCCTGAGACGTCCTCCCTGTTGCTAGGTGTGGTGCAAAGGCGAGTGAGTCAATGCCTCAGTTTCTCCAACCGTACAATAAAGCCAAAGACCATTTCCTTTCTCTTTGCAGGGGTGGTGCATTCTGAGGCCAACCAGCATTTTAAAGCCTGTCAAGGTTTTGGGATAGAAGGTGCTATGTAAGTGCAAGGAATTAACATCATTACACTTTATATGTGAACCAAAGCCCTAATTCCCACTTCAGCCAGTGGACTAAGCCAGCAGCTGTAAATTTCCAACATGTAACAGAGTGCTACCTACCTAGATCGGACTTAGCTAAGAATACCACGCATGCTTGCTTCTGCACGAATGAAGCATGTGGATCCAGGGAGCAGCAAATCTATCTAGGCTGACTGTGAAGCCAAGAAGATCGATATCTAGCTCATGTTTAAGATCAGAGGACACACAACTGGAAGGGAAGTTCTGTTTCCAAGGAGCATAAAGACACATGGGTGAGACAAGTAAGGCCAAAGAAACTGTTTCTAGGCTTGACCTCCTTGTTTCTATTATGCACACCACCTTCACTCTGCTGGCTTTCCAACGTTGTTTTTTAACCTCGCACAGATGACAACAACTGTTATTAACACCACTGTAGAACACGCTGAATTCAATGGCACAAAGAGAGCAGGCTGTGATTTAGGAATCCGCTCCTAGTCCCAATTCAAAATCTACTTTGTTTACTCTTCCCCCATTGCTCCTTACATACTTGTGAGAAGAAGAAGAAAATGAAACATCAAGCCCTCTCACCTCACATGAACATTTGCATCTCTGCTGTCATGTACATCATGTGAAACTGAGCTGAAAAGACCTTAAGACTTTAACACTTCAAAAAACAATTTAGACTGCAAAAAAAATTCCCAAAACCACAAAAATGACTGATGACAAACTTGCTTTGAAAAGTGACCAAAACTCTCCCCTCTCCTAAAAGCAGAAATGTGTCTCGAGAGATAAATCAAACTTTCCCTGACCACACTCACCTTTGCTCTTTCTGTAGAGCTTCTGCATGCTGTCTGTTCTCGTGCCGCCACATCTGCAACTCATTCTTCATGGCATCCATGTCTTCTTGAATGTAATCCATGATCCTGCCAAGTGTAAGGGCACTCCGGCACAGAGTCTGAATAGAGACCTGAAACTTCTCAATTTCTTTGGCTACCAAGTCTCTCTCTTTCTTCCTAGCTGCTTCCGATACAAAGGGCTTCTCCTAATGGAAAGGATGAAGAAGGAAAGCATGAAAACTAGGGAAAATGTTTGTTGCACACGAGGTATTGAATGAAGAATGTTTTAGAGACTGCTAACTGTGAAGTATCTGGAGAAATGTTTATGACAGCCTGCAATGAAAGAGAAGAAACGAAGCAATAGTCCAGAAATAGATGAGCAGAAAGCAAGCCATATCGAAGTCACCACTGCTACAGAGGACTGCTACAAAACCGTGCAATAGCATCAGCAACATTAAATTGCTTCTCAGATCACAAGTGCACAAAAGTAAAATTAGTATTTGATCCCATAAATGATCTCACTGATGTTCTCATTCTCGACACGATCTTTCCCAAAGTAGTGGGTGTGGGGGGGGGGAACCTCCTTCGCATTCAGTCATGGTTTACTTCAACCCATTTCTATATATTGAAAGGGAAATTTCTGTGGCTTAATGTGGCATCATTAAACAGAAGCTCTTAACAGACATGGACAACACCACTTTTGTTATCAATCTGCTGCTGCCACTGGCTGCCAACTTGTTCGCTGTGTAAATCACACAGCCATGTATCCTCCCCCTGCGCACTCTACGGGGCAAGCCTGGACTGTCACGGCATCGCTCCCGAGCCCTGCACCAGGACTTGGGGGATTGGCATTTACTCAAGGCTGCTGCAAGGCACAGTGCGTAACGACACTGAAAAAAAGGTCATGTTAAACTCTGGAGGAAGACGATTATGAAATCTGAAAGGCAGTAATTTGGAGAAGCAGAAGCAGCCCCGCTCATCATGTTATAGGCTACCGCACCATAAACGTTCATCGGACCTGCTTGCCACCGTTTTGCTGCTACTTGGGAGCTGCAGCAGATGCTGAAGGGCACAGCCTCCTTCTGCTTCTCTAAATCAGTCCCTCCAAGATGCTTCTCTCCCTCCACTGTCCCTATCTGGATTTCCAGCTCCTAATGCTGGTCCTAATAATAGCACTTCACGCTGCACAGCTAAAATAGACGGTGGTTATTCCATGCCTTGTACTTCTGTTAACAGTGGTTGTAAAATCATGCAGGCTGCAGATGTGGCCTCAATAAACTCCACTACTCAAAAATAATTTGGTCTTGTGCACACTTCCCTCATGTGCAGCCAGCAGAGTCTCTGTGGTCAATCTCCTGAAGCCTCCTAGCTTACTGCAAGTTAAATACAGAGAAAGCGTTTGCTAAAGCGGCAAAGTCACGAAGCGCAAAAGGATGCCATAAAAAGAGCAAAGTGATGCCACATTACTAACACACTGTAATAATCTTATTCCAGGAAAGCCTTCCCTGAAAATAACAATCACCATTAAAGAAAAGTCCGCTGGGTTTTTTCTCCCCCATCAAGAAAAACAACCTTAATTTTTCTTTCTTTCCAAGAGCCCTACAGGTCGAATTCCCAAACCGAGTTTTTCTTTAAGACACACAAAGCTTTAAGTAAAGTTTATTTAAAGTCATTTCGCTCAGTCAACGTATGCCGGAAAACTAGAAAGGTCTTTCTCTACCACCCCAACCGCAGGATCAACCAATTCCTAAGCAGAGTTCCTAGCGGCTATATAAACACAGAGGTGGCAGTGTGCTTCTCTCTCGTGCTGGGACACCAAATCTACCGCGCTGTCCCCTCCTGCCCTCCTACCCAATTGGCCTGTCTTCCTGTGCGAGCTGTGGGCTGTTTGTTCAGCTGCGTTTGGAGGCAGCAGGGACTACTGCCAAACACATTTCAGCAGCCCTTGGCTTACTGATGAACTCAGATATATATATATATATATATATATAAGAAAAATACTTCTAAAGATTTGAAGGCTGAGATTTACTTACGTCCGATGCTTGTGTTTTACCACACACGCGGTGCATGAAAACTGTGGGACTTCTGAGTTTACTGCGATTTTATAATGATAAAGTTGTTTAATTAGGAACTGGGCTGAAGTGACAAATGCTGCTGAACTTGTGACCTTCACTCCCTAAGTCAATTCATGACTGCTGGCTAAACTGTTAAAAATAACACTCATCTTAATTCCTTCTCGCTCAACCCATACCTCTCTCACAGAAGCAGGTGTTTCATTATACTACATTACATAAAACACGCTATTTAGATACTTTCTGGAGCCATCCATGTGTTTGCTATCCTTTGCGACGCAAAGATGAAAGCGCTGCTTCTTGACCCGTTTCATCCCCCAAGAGCTGGTGAGCACCCCCGTTCTGAGCAGAGCTGCTTAGGGTTGAGCAGATCTTCTCCTCTGGGTCTCCTCCTTGGCCAACCGCTGAGCGCAATGGCCAATGGTGTTCCCATCAGTGTCATCCAGCTTCTCTCCCTGTTGATCTTGCAGCTCCCCAGAGAAGGGAGCTTTTGCCCAAGTGCCCCTGAGGGCCCAGATCACAGGCCAGGGTCCTGCCCACCAGCCATTTACTAGGGCTCAGCACACATCTCCGGCTGACAAGAGTTTCTCTCCTGGAAATATTCTTTTGCTCCACCGCCTCGCTGCAGCTAGTAAAGATGTATGAACAGATCTGCACTCCCACAGTGTTTCAAAACCCTTCGCTCTCTATTCTAACTCTGTTTTCCCAGTCCCTGCTACATGTTGTGCTCCACCAAAACCATAGGGAAGTCTTAATCTGTTGCACCACACATTCCACATGTAGTTGGAAAGGCACCTATAAAGACTATCACCTTTAGTTCAGTGGCAGAGCAGAGTTGTATCAGATCCAACAGCTCCCCAGGAAGAAGTCCTGTTGCCTTTTTTTTCCTCTCCTCCCAAGTGTACCAAACCCCTACCACTCTCCTCCCCGCCATCCGTTATAAGAAGCCACAACCAGGAGATAAGGAATTTGTTTCAAATAAAACTATCTCAGAAGCGAGAGGACTCAGCCAGTCCGTTATCTGAGGACATAGTTGGGTGTGTGACAACCTGAAGAATGCTTCATTTTTATTTTCCAAATGCAGAGTTCAATGTTTTACGTTCCTGTAATGCTGGCGTGACCTCCCTGATACCTGGACAGTCCAAGCAGCCACATATCTCAACACCAGCAAGTATGGTATGAAAATAAAAAATAAAGAAGAAGAAGTGAAAATCCCACAATTCAGTAAACAAGCAAACCAGAAATGTATACTTTAAAACACAGATCCAGCTAACAATTGGAAATATTCCATGCTAAAATACTCAGCTGCTTGAAAAGCTCAAGTGGAAATAAAACACCATGGAATATTTTCTATGAATCAGGAAGATGCCCTTAAAATGTATTAGTAAATATTCAAATATAATGTTAGTGCCCTTGTAACGCCAGCATACTCTTTGTGTAGTTCAGTTCTTCAAAACTGACATAAAAAGGACAAGATGTTATCCCATCCAAAGTCATTTCAAGTACTGAAACATACTACCACTAAAAATCTATTAAATACTATTCAGACCTAAACAGGTACATCAACAGGCTCGTTAAAAAACCCCGTGTCTTTGAAACACATATTCTATATCTAAGTGGTGTAGGAACATGCAAGAGTATTTTAGTATATCTCTCTTTAAAAGAGAAGCACTTAAATTTCAAGCTCCCAAGAAAAATGTCCCGACACCTGAAGGTGCAGTAGCTCAGCTGGCACATTGTTGTCCCTCCTCCCACGAGTTAAAAAATAACCATCAATCCTTCCTTTCATTTCACTAACGCTTGTACTACCAAGATGCCATGTTACATTTCCTGCAGTCTACAGAAAGCTGAGCTCAGGACAGAGAATTATCACCATGAAGCACTCAAGCTTTGCCAGCTATTGCTGATTATAGGTAATTAAGGGGGGGGAAGCCATACTGTCTGTTCTCAGTTTCATAGTCACAGTTATGGGTTAACGTCTACGTGGGACACTCTTCTAAATCACTAAGAGTTCTGGCAGATGGTTTATTACAACAGGCAACATGGGTGGTAAGAGTCCTGAATGCCACCTTTGCTCATTTTGCACAAACATGTAACAGGATATATTCAGTTTTAAGAAAAATGCCAGAATCAGAATTGTTCCAGTCTATTTAATTAGGCCATACACCTCAATGAACTCTCTTTTCACAAAAGCCCAAGAATCAATAAATTATCCCCATATAAAAGCCTATATGACTTCTGTAGGCCCAACACGCTTCCTTTCCTTCGTGTTTTTCATAAGGCACCAAGATAAATGTTTATTTTGGATTCCTGGGAAAAAGTCTGCCTTTCCCATTACCTCAATGCCAACAGAACACAACGTGGACTCGGATGCAGGGACCTGAGAAATTAAAAAGCAGGAATTTTCTTTTTCATCAATAAAGGGGAAATTATCAACAGGGCTCCAGGAACCACCAGAATTTACTTGTGTTTAATTTACCCTCGCTAAAGCAATTAGTATAAATATTGCAGTGTGCACAGCTCCATAAAACGGATCATTCACAAGACATCCATTTCCGATAGCTGGGCTGTCGAGGGCATTTGAAGTTCCTGACATCTACTAAGCTAAAGAGGTGATAAGATTTCCCCCCCACACACACTGTTTGAAAAGTTTATTTCTAGAAACGGTATTTGCTTACTTTTACATAGCTTGTCCTTTGTTTCCATTTTTTAAATTAACAGTTTTTAAATATGAATCAAATTAGAACAAACATCCATCAAGCACTTAATAGTTTCTACAGCCCCTTTTAACTATTGTATTATGCCCCATTATGAAAACAGACCCAAGTAATCATAGTTTTATTGAGCTATACCATTTCCCCCCTACCTCTTTCTATAGGACAGGACAGAAACTTCATTTTAGACAAGTAATTTTGATACGTTCAATGCAAAAACAACAAGGTGGGTTTTTTTATTGTACAAAATATTTTTTGATCATAAAGGGTGTTTTCTTTTCCTGGTTTTTACAGAGTCTGCATTTTAAGTAGATTGTAACTATCCACTAGGGATCACCATAAGAAACTCTTTCACAGAAACACAGGGAAAACCGTAAATGTTAAATCATTTCAAATGAACAGGATGCTTTTTCTGCTTATGCCAGGTACCAAGTTCAGTAACAGGCCAAGGAATCGGAGACACAATGTTCTTTACCGTTAGATTTACCAGAGTTAGTCTGACCTGCTTCTGAGTTGGAAGGCACCAAAAGAAAATAAAAGGATAGCTCTTTAAAGGGTTTTTTTTTCTTTTTTCTTTTTTGTTTTTGGGGGGTGGTGGTGGGTTTTTTCCCCCCAGTTCACATTTGATACCTCTAAAAAGAGCTGGACTTTTCAGACATACATAAACACCCCACCTCAGCCCTTACAGCCAGTCTGCCTTACTTCACATTCAGTCCGTGCTGGGGAGAAGTCAGTTCCTAAAGCCTCGCGTATTTGGTGCAGTATTCAGCACGCTAAGCAGAATCCAATGAGTCTGACCACACACATGCCAAGAGACAACTCTAGTGGTAATTAACCATAGCAGGTAGTATTAATTCAGCCATAATGGCCTATGGGGTGCCAGTCTGGCCCAGCTTTCCTTTTCTGCTCACACTGCTGAAACTCTGGGTCCATGACCTCCTTCTCTTGAAAAAGCAGCCTCTTTCCTGTTCAAGAAGAATTTGCAATAAACCTGTTCCTTGTGTTAAACAACTGCTTTCACACCAGTCTATGCCCCCGCCAAATCCACCGATAAGCTTCTTGAACTATGGGAAAGTCACCTGTACTGTGTCCTACAACATGCTGCTGCTACACAGCTGATGCACTGCGTCCTCTCCTAGGGATGGAAATCACAGCCGCCTCACTGCACTTTTATATATCCTTTCTGTTTAACACATCCATCTGCTGTCTCACGTTGTATTTATACTGTACCCACAGGAGAGAACATTCTGTGTTTTTGTGTGCAGAGGCCACAGCAAAGGAGCCGTGGTACCAGGAATATCACAAGAGTGACAAAAACCCTGTTCCTGCGTTCACAGCTTGTAACACAATTACTTGGGGACCACAGCTTTTTTTCCTGAGAGTTGGTAGTAGTGTACCAAGGACACTCATGCATACACTCATTCAATTTAAGCTGCTGTTGTGCTTGTCCACAACCAGACTGCTGGGTACAGTCCTTATTTTTGAGGAATTGCATGCTTGCACCAAAAATTTCTCACTGCAGCTTTATTCAGATCACTGCGTTACCGTCAGATCATCGTGAAGAGAGCTGTCACACAAAGATGAAAGCCCTTCTGCAGGTAACTCCTCTTAAATTTTACTGTCAGCATTTCTTATGACATATTAAGCTGGCAGGATGCTGAGAAGCTGTGGTCTTGAATGGTGAGCCTCTTCAAAATACTTCAGTGGTGGGACATATGAATACATCTGGCTAACACGACACGTTACTAATTGCATTGACTGGAGGGGACACCCAGTGTTGTGCAGCTGATGGATTAATGTAAAAATCAATGACCTGAAGAACTTTAAACAAACAGAATCAGCAATGATTGTATTGGTTCTAAGCTTAGAAGTACATACTTAATTTATCACATTTGTAATTAAAGTTAATATTATCCAGGTGCTAAGCTATTTAATATCACTTGTTCCTCGCAGAAACCTCAAAGCTGCTTCTTTTCTGAAGCCTGTGAACTGTATTTGGTAGTGCAAAGATGGGAATTCTGTGATCCCACTTGCTTAAACTATTTAATAACCTGCCTACATTTTCCACACATCAAATAAATGAAGTGAAATACAAAATGTAACATCTGCTTCTTTGTCCGTTTAACATGAGAGGGTTAGATTCTAAACAAATACATTTAGGAAGTCTTTTCAGGAATTTGTTAGGCTAAACACAGCTAATCAAGGCAGCAAAAATCTTGTGTATTTCCAGAATGACCTCTTTGTTTGACCTGAAAATTGTGTATATTATTTTAAGTTTCTGCACATGCAAAACCTCGATGATGAAAGTCCCAGTCTACTTTCCTTTTCTCTTCTTTTTCTTTATTAAAACTTCTTAAAAAGCAAATGCATGTTTGGGAAACGCAGCACATAAAAGGTTTCAGAGGAATGCTTTTAACACAAATAAATGCTCCTCGGCAATCAGCAGTTAGAAGTAAAGGTGTGAAACATCCCCAAGAGTTCACCAGTGTTACATTTGGGTTAAGTATTAATTCACCAACTTCACCTAATTTCTAGTTGATCAATCCACAATAAATCAGGTAGATCCATCGATCATGTTTTTGCTGAATATTGGACTTAATAAAGTATTAGCCAAAAGTTCCAGCACTCAGACTACAAACATATTTTTTTCTCCCTTCATTTTCCCAACTGGCAGAAGAACAAGACTTTAAAGACTAATGAACAGAACTGGGAAAATATTTCATTTCTTTTGTACGTATTGCATAGTTTGACGAAATGAGGGAAGATGAACATTCTTGCTGACAGACACAAGGACAACCTTCATTTCATCAGACGTAATTTCCCAAAGCAAGTATTCTTTCAAATTTTCACTGGACTTTTGGTTACCTTACTCCAAAATACAGAAGTACAATTACATTTTACCCTCCAGTGCATAATACGTTTTGGAATACAGTTGCATACTGATGTAGAAGATATTTCTTCTGGAGAGTTTGACGGAAAACAAATTAAATAAGAGAGCTGACAGTCTGGGGAGAAATGGTCAAATCCCAGACTGATACTGCTTCCCAGCAGACTGCAGAGCTAGACCTGGCACAAAACCTACGGCCGTTTGAGCACAGCACGCTGGCCAGAGTTCACTGACCCATTCTCGCAGTCCCATCAACACAACAGGACGTGGTTCCACTTGCCTGCCTAGACCACTTGGCAGGAATACACCACTTGAAACTCTTCCTTCTTTTTAATTACTTTTGCTGCCTCTCTCCAAAGAGATTCCACAGACCAGTAACTATTCCTCCCAAAATTGCTGGCCTGCAGTCTCGCAAGAATAAATCTTGCCACTGCCTTCCATCGTGATGTCAGGAACATCCCTCAGAGACGAGACGTGCTCATGATGCTAGGGCCACACGAGCATGCCAGACCCCCACCTGCTACCCTCTGCATATCTGGTCCCTGAAATATTCCCAGAGGCGACGCCACGTTGGAAATGTATTTTCTACTTTTACTGTCTCCTGCGTCACAATGTCTCTATCCTCTAAAATAAATTCCCAGGATTCAGTAATGTCTCCAGCTCATGTTTTCTGAACTACATCTGTCAAGTCCCAGTCACTAACTCCGAGCATTTTTAATCATCTTTTCCATTGATTTTTTCCTCTGCTGTCAGGAAAACTACGCTTCTCCTCTCTGGATCGCAATGACTTCAACAACATAATTTGAAAAGCAGTAGCAGCAAAGAAACCTACTGCAGTAGCAGCCAGCTACTTGGATATGAGATCAGATGATATTCCAGGAGCTTAGCGTTGTATGCAAGTTTTCACATGACGGACTAGGAAGTCAGCACGTTTTTTTCCAGAATTAGTTGTCTATTATCAGCGCTGCTAACGCAGATCAGTGCTTCAAAAGATGCAACAAAAGACAGACAAGGACTGAATGAATGTTTTAGAGACTGAAAACGGGCAACAGCACTAAATGGTTATTGTAGAAGGACGTAATTGTCCACGTGCATTTAAAAAAATCTAAGGGGTTAAAAGGGAATCGTTTTAGTTAGTTAGTTAGTTACTCTTATTCAGAAAAAGAACCAGAAAATTTAGCACAAACACCAGAGGAAGCTTCCCGAGCACAAAATCCATGCGGTTTTGTAAACCCTCCCCCATTGTCCCTTTCTATGTCCAGTGCTTAAGTTGACAGGACACAAACCCGAACAGTACAGCCTACAGCACAATTACGTACTGGCAGAAGACATTATTAAATGAACTACTACCAAAACTTAGTCTCGAGACTGATGATTCAACAGCACCACCTAGTTATAAAGCCAGGAACAGGAACAGCTGTATCTCTTGTTCTCACAAGTGCCAGCTCAACACGCACTCCAGGAATGAGCTTTAGAGCTACTGCATAAACAGAGCGATATCAACTTTTACCCCTTCTTTTCTCCAAACAGTTATATAAAGACAGAACTTGTTCAAGCAGGCAAATTTTCACATCAGACATATTCATTAGAAATAGCCAACAGCGTTTCAATGATCAGTACACAGACGCTACAAGCGGCACATTTATAATAAATGGTATGTGATTCAGCAAGCTGCATAAAGCTTTAACTATTCATAACTGATTACGAGCAGGCAACTGAAGGTGTTTTCCTATTTTAAGGAGGATTAGTTTTCTTCATTAACCTCAGCCCTTGCAATACGTGAAAGGAATTCTCTTCCAGCCAAGCAGGCCTGGATCTCAGACAGTCCCAAACTTCAGATAGGAAGATACTCCCAACAAGGGTCTGATCTGCCTTCCCAACTTTCTCAACTTGCTGGGGAAGAAATGAAAGGGCTGGTCTGTATGGCAGCAGAACCCATTACCACTGGACACAAAGCATATGGGAGTATCTCTGTTTAAGAGGAGAGAATTGTTGATTTTACCCTCCCAAAATTCCAATCCTAAAAGTTAACACTGTGTCACTTTTGCTGCAGATTGTAGAAGCGATTATAAAGTCATACAGGTTCTAGATAAGACCAGGTTTTTAAAACAGTCTACTGTCTACCATGGTTTTAGTCTCTCAGGGACTTTTTTTTTTCTGATGTACACTTTCCTCATAACCTATCATAATATCATTACTCATTGTCAAATTACTATAGCTGATAAAGCCAAAAGAGGCAGTCAAGTGGTCAAGGCTTCAAAAGTCACTACTGATTTCAGACAGCTATTTGAAAGAGCTCGATGCCCTGTGAAAAGCTGGACTCTTGACATCCAAGTTGCAGCATCTTAAAACAGTATGCCAAACTATAGATCCTTCCTGAAAAAGAATGTAGGTAGTAAAAACCTACGATACTGAATTAACATTTAAAAAATGAGAAGATGTGATTGGAATTGAAGATTTAAGAGTTCAGGAAAAACACTCGCCTTTCCAAAACATTACGTACCTGTCTGTATTTTTATAACAGCACTGCACTGCATTCCTCAGTGCCTCCTCACCAGCACATCAAACTAGATCAGCGATTTAGAAACTTTCCAAAGGGCCAATGGATCAGAAAAGTCCATCTAAATGCTCTGCCTTTTGCTGCTTCTTGTAACACGAGCTCTGCAAGGCTGAAAAAGCAAGAGCTCTTCAGTTGTAACAGGAAGACACTGAAATCAAGGGGGTTCAACCTTTTGCTTTTGGTTTGTGATCACTGCTAGACCCTTTCTAGACCCTTTATAAGCTGTCAAAACCAAAAAAAAACCACTGACAAAAAGCCCAGGAACAACAAAAACCACTTTCCCTTTTCCCAACTACTGATTATGGAAAAAAATCAAATCAAATTAAATCACTTCATAGATTCAGACCCGAATGATGGGGTATGCTAGGATGTTACTAGGGAAACATTTGATGATACGAAAATACTTTATATGGTTAACTGCACCAGAGATCCCTTTTTTTTTTTTAGACAATGATAATAATTGCTGGGCAATAGGATACTGCTCTTCAAATGCCCAGACGACAGCTAAGATTGAAACAATAACGGTGCAGCTGTACAAATGCACAGTGTGCCCGCCCTACTACGTCTAGGGCAAGGCTGAAATCAGCAGACTTTGTTCTGGAAAACAAAAGAATAAGCTCAAGAAGGCTCCCTGAAAAATTGTACTGAAATACTGAAAAAAAACCCCAAACCACAAAAATTGAAAGTGAGAAAGAGAGAGCACTACACAGAGAAGGTAACAATATCTGACAGACTAATGGAGGAAAAAAGCAGCATAACACATCAAGGAGGAAAGCTTGATCATAAATGGAAAAAACACATTTGAGGCAGAGAAAAAGGTCACAAATACAATATTTAATATTCACAGTTCTTGGAAGCCATTACCATCTTACCCTCTCTGTCATCTTTGATGATTTCTGTGATGCCTCATAATCTTTCTTTGTTTCTAGGATTCTTTTTACAAGCCCACCTGTTGAAAAATCAGTGTATTTCTCAGCACTGAGAGGTTGGCACTAAAATGTTATTTTAAACATTCAGAGAATAAAATCAAAACCAACTGCTTAATTTTTTTTTAATGTGAACAATTTTTAGAGCAACACGAACAGCATTCTATTATGTATTTTAATTACTGAGATACAAGGTATTTGTTATTTGATCCATTTTCTCCAGTGTCCTCTAAATCAAACTGTACCATCAGTATCATTTACTGAACGACTCTTGGTACAGGACCAGATCCTTGAGCTGTATGAACACAAAGGCTTTTCCTTTGCACCCCTCTTTTGGAAGAATTCAAGAACTGCACATGATAGGTATGTAGATAGATAGCTATTTTCCTCTGCTAGGAATTTTTGGATGCAGATAAGTATATCTGCCTAAATCACATCCAGTGTAACCATAATGGAAGCCCCTGAATCGGAGATCTGAGGTCACAAGTAAGCATAAATGTGGTTAAGAACCATTCCATCAATTTTGCTAAAAGCTTTTCTACAACTTGCCTTGAACAGCCAATACCATCTCATATCTCAGAGCTGACAAGCTGACTCAAAGAAACATTAATTTATGACTTTTATGCAGAATTTTGAATCCTGCTGACATTAAAGATGTATAGAAAATCTGTACTTAACAGCAGTTGCAAATCCAGCTGCTCAACTAAACAAGACTGCATTTGAGAAATAATTTCTGGTTTTCTTGCAAAAGATGCAAGCTCCTACCCTCAAGAGGTATTTTGCTGCTTTATTCAGCATTTTAAGTGTTCAGCATTTGGTTTAAACCCATGGCTTTATTCTCTCTCTATAAAAATATACGTAAAAGCAAACATACCATGCTTTTCATCCTCAACCAGCTCCACTTCTGGCTCCTACACATGCAGGAAGAGAACTTTAGTTGCAATAAGCTGGCATTGCTATAATATACGACTATTCAAAAATATTCAGCTAGAAGCTACTTAAACAAGTAAGTTACAAACAAAGTATGGAAAAAGGTTCAATAATTTGCAACATGAACAGACCATTTCCATCTCTGGCATTTCTGGCAGTGGCAGTGCTGCCTCCACCACAAACTGGTCATCATCATCATCAGAAATCTGCTGGTCTATGATCACGTTTGAGACTGTTTTACCACTACCACTCCTGAAAGAGACACAATGAAAATGAAAACCTATTAAGATCTGTCCAAACCTATTAAGATCTATGCAGGAGAGAAGAGACAGCAGTTCCCTCCCTTCCTCCCATAAAATAAAGCAGCACCAACTAAAAGCACATCAAATTCTGTCATTTCCATTCACTGCCCAACTCTGAAAACAGTTAGCCATCCTTCTCTCACAAAAGGACGTCTATTTTCCTTCTAAACACACTACTTCAGTGACTGGCACTTATCAGAGATCAAGTAAGCCATTTTGCCCGTAGTTTCAAATGGCTGTTTCAGCCTTTTTGTAACATGGGATATTCACTGCATGTTTGACACATATATTCTAGTGGTAGCTTAGATTAATGTTCTAGGGTTACCTGTTTCAGAGTTCCCAAAGGCAAAAAAATTAAGTCATATTTTTGAACTTCCAGATGTGACTACCAACCATAACTTTTAGATAATGCACTGGATTGGCAGAAACAATAAAACAAATAAAGCAGGCTTGAATTTTCCAGTCTAAATCAATGAGCAGTGGGATGATCCATCCTAAAGCTGTTGAGCAGCAGGTGAGGCACAGATCTAAGAATACTGTGGCACAAGAGCTAGAATCATCTGCTCTGCATCTCCCACAGTCCTTACCTTTCTGGAAGTAAGACCTCTGCACTTTCTTGACGTTTTACTCGGGGTGGTGCTGGTCTTGCACTGCTAGGACGGGGAATGCGTCTGCAATAATAAAGAGCCTTTTTCATGTATACTATAAAAGGAAGCCTCACATGTCCTCCAAAGGAACAGACACATACACACGCATGAGCTGAGTAAATTAGCCAATGCATAAAAACACTGAAAACATCCCCAGTATACAATCCAATATTGCAATACTTGCTATCCTAGTAGGAGTCTAGGAAAATCTAGAAAACGTGTCCTAAAAGAAAATATTATGATTCTGTGTAGAACCACCTCTTGATTTGTCTCACTAAAAAATAACCTGTATATAGCACACTTATTTACCATTAACAACAAATGTAGCATTAACAGAACACACTGCAATGTAAACGGGAAAAAAAATGATTTTCACAAGTGATACAATTACACAAGCCTTCGCTGGGCAAAGAAAAAGTCAACTGGGATTTAAAAGGCAAGTTCATCTTATCTGTAACACCATACTTTGAAAGTCATGTATGTCACGCAATGTTCTTCTCATTAGACTCTCCACACGTCCCTCGTATTTTAATAACATTACATCAAAGCACTTTATGGATTAAGAAAATAAGTCCAAAACACTTCAGAATGTTAAAGTTTTCTTTATAGAGGGAAATGAAAGTGAATAAAGGGAACCATACGTGGGATAATATTTATTATTTGGTACCACTAGCAGAAACCTACTGCTCTAAGTTCCCTTGCTGTTTTCAAATGGACTGTATTACCTTCAGACACATCATAGTTTGATTTAAAGAGAGTACAGCATAGGAACAAACCTTTGGATGGGCTGAGGTGGAAGATCATTAGGTACTTCACCATTTTCAGAGACTGCAGGCTTTTCAGGAGCCATGTTCTCTGCTTCCCCTTCTATTAAATGAAACAAACATACCATTTTGGCTTAGCTGGCAAGGCAAATTAACTTTTCTCACGACAGTAGTTTGAGTCTTATCAGCACTATACTTGAATGTGTGCTCATGAAATACATCACATGACGAACTTTTTAAATTAGAAATAAAATTCTATAAGCTTATATATAAGTTAAATATCTTGTGAACTTCCAGTTTTTAAACATCTCGGAGCATTCACAATTCAAAAGGGACACTGAAAAAACTTTTAAACTTCCCTCATTTTTTATTTGTTTCTTAATATTGTGAAATTCCCTCATCTGTGAAAATGACATAATCTCACTCAATTCTTCCACAGTTGCATGGCAACATTTGCAATATTTCAAGTTGCTCATTACACAAAATCATAAGAGGAAAAACCATATTAAAAAAACCTATATTCTCTATGCTGGGTTTTTTTAAACCTTTCTTTTGTTTACCTTAACTTATTATTTTCCTCTACTGGTATTCTTACTCGACCCAGATTTAAGCAGGGGGTTGGACTGGCTGACCTCCATCTGTCCGTCCCTTTCAACATCAAGGATTCTATGATTCAAGGATGAGGGCTTCTTCTGAAATCCCACCATCATTATGCTCTCCATAGGGTTGACCCCATTTGCAATTTAAATCGTGCAGAACCAGTTTAACCGCTCTTTCCCAGTTGATAGGTTTCCCACCGAGTTACTCTGACCAGTCTAGTGCAGTTAACGGCATGAACCCACACCTGCCAAGCTCAGGTTAGACCATTCTCTATAACGGCAGAGAACAAGATGAATGACATCTTTGCCTCGACAATTTAACTGCGCAGGATTATGGACATCATTCACCACCTTCTGCTTTAGCGTTTCTACAAATAATTTTGGTAGGTAAAAAGCATTCGATGTTCTTGGATTCCATCTAGAAAGCTTGCTCAGATGAATAATCTGTCAGTATTTCTTCCATTTAATGCCACACAGAGAAAGGCCTCCTCTAACACTATTGTCCACTGCAGTGTCCCTCTGCTCTGAAATCACCAACAAACGGAACCATTGAAAGCAAAAGGGCCAAGGCAGCTGGGCTTTTACCAGCCCAAATTTAGGCAAAGAAATGCAAGTATCTTTCCCAGAGTCTAGTGCATTCCACTTTCCTAATGGGTTTGTGCGTATTCTCTGAACAGCCATTTCACAGGTAGGACCTTCTCATTAAAACTACTGAATCGTACATATACTACATTTTTATACAGTGTATTAATTCTACATATGGTCCACTGGAGACCATAAGGAAGATACGTAAATACCCTTAACAACCATAAGTGCTACGTTAAGTTTTCCCTCGGTCTTACCGGTACAGGAACAACCACCGTGCATCAACCAATCCTATGGTTGTTGGCACACAAGCTGGAGTGGTCCTTATGTTAAGACTGAGCCAGGCCCGAGTCAGAAAGCTGTGCTGTGTTGCTGGCTGTACCACGAGCTGCTTGCGCTTCCCTGGGTACCTAATTTAGCATCCCTGCCTAACAGATGCAATAGGGATTTCAAAATTCCCCTTCCACACTGCAAAAGGCATTTTCCCACATGATGAAGATCACAAAAGTACAGAGAAATAAAAACCAGAGGTCTGCTCCTTAATAAAATATTTCATTTTGTGTAAATGCTCTGCTTGGAGCCTGCACATGCAATCACAGGAGCTGAGAGAGCCCACTGGTGACCGTGGGTACCCCGCATAAGTCAGACCGAACGAAGAACTCTTTGGCAGCCTTTATGCAGACAGGCTTGGGGAGCGGCGTGAGCACGTCCAGGATTTATAACTTTTGTGTTACATTCAGTCTGTTAATAGCACAGCTTCACTTCTCATACTGGAAAGCCAGCACTGGCCTATGGCACAGCAGGTTCCTGCAGGTTTGTGGGAAGCATGGACAGTCCTCCCTTGCCTCTGCATACACCCAGCTCCCAGGAAACAACGCCTGCAAGAACCACTACTTCTGTTTTCAAAGAAACAGCTACCATTAAGCAAGGAGGGCAGCCTGCTAAAGAAATTTAGCTTTTGGAGCAGTTCTCAACCATAGTCAAGGCCTCAGCCAATTTCTTGGTCTCGCTACGTCCTGACATGCATCATGCTGACATAACAGCTGCTCATGAGATAGAAAGTCAAGAGTTGCAAGGAGCCCCGTAAGTATTCATTTACTCTGTGTGAAAAAAGAGCATCTCTCACATCCCACTTGCCTGGTTCATCCCAGCCCCACAGCACCAGTGGGACAGAGCAGTGACGGTATCACAGCACAGCGCTGGGACACCTGCACAGAGCAAACTAAGAGATGCTTCAGGGACCTCCTCTACACCAGATTTCCAAGAGATTTCCAGATTCACTGTGTATTACTGGCCCAATTATCCAGTTATTTGAGGAAAGGTTTTGTGGATGACTTTCAATAGGAACAGAAGCCACAGAAGCCACAAACGCAACAAGTAATAGGAGGAGGGAAACAAAGTCATGTACTGACATTAAGCAAATGGAAAATGTACGTTTTCTTAATCTGGTTGTTGCAATAACTACCTGTAATATATTGCAAAAAGTTCCCCACAGGTTCTGCTTATTTTCAAGTTAGAAAGTGCTCATAAACTATTACTTCTTTTTTTCCTTTTAAACCCTTAACCCAAAGCACTTTCATAGATGGCTTTTTGGTATTCTTTCAAATAGAAACTACTTGGATAAAGCCTACTCAAAGCATTCAAACACAACTAAATTATGTTTTCTTACAGTTTAAAAATTCTTTAATACATAGCATTAAAGGAAAAAAAGCACTAAACTAGAGAAGTGCTTTATTTATTAAAAAGCACTGTTTTTTCTATTAGAAGTTTTTAACTATCATTGGTATTTTCAGTGCTGGTCTTTTGTCACTATAATATTCCTGAGTCGCTGGCAAATTCATCTGGAAATAACAAATACATTGCTTTTTCAGATAAGTTATATAAATTCTTTAATAATAATCTGACCAAGTTAGGCATGAAGCACACAACAAGAACTACAGCCAGATTCTTATTCGGGAACTACTACCAGGGCCGGGAGAATAGGGACAAACACATTAAGGAGTGTTTCCAACAAACTCACACTTCTGTGCTAAAGACACCAATGTTCTGGTCACTAAGCTGAACACACTCCTCAGAAATGAAACTTTTTTTAAAAAGTCAAAAGACAGTGGAGGATCAAAATGTTTGTCTTGATAGACTATCTGAGTAGACACTCCTGAAAGTTAAAGGAGATGTGTAAACGGTGAATTGTATAAATCTGTACACCAGATTTGAGAGGCAAAGCCATGCCCATCTACTTTGAACTAGGAAAGCACAGGGACTGCTCACCCCTCAAAAGTAAGTTCACACAGTCCAGAAATATAAAAATTAAAGATCCAGAGGAAATTCAGAAGCAGTTCACAGAATGTAATACTTTTTTTAAGTAGTCCCAAGTACCCCCTAAGCCCTTGAAAACCTTGTGGACGAACTATCTTCAGCTCTTCTCTGACTAACCTACTCCAAAGGTAGGTTTGGAGTTGCGGAAGGGCAGCAACTGTGATTTTCAAACAGTTTCAGTTTAATTCCACTAGAGTTAGCTAGAATATAAATCTTAATGCACAATTAACTAACCCAACGGTATCATGGACCAGCTACATAAGCAAACAAGACAGTGCCTAAGCATCTTGCAAGGACTGTGATTTCTAGGATGCTCCGAAGGGCACTAACAAACTAAGTAGTTTCCTAAGCCCTCCCACTAGTGTAAACCGGCACTGCCACCAAATAAGCACTCCTGCCTTCACGCTTCCCATTCCCTCCCGTTAGCACATGCATTCACACACTGCCTGAAGCACTGGATCAGTGTGACTCGATTTAAGACACTGCCCTCCCGGCCCCTCTGCCAAGCTGGTAGAAAGGAGGTTCATGTTTTACATATAACGCGAGTTCTCTGCGCATGGGTGGTAGGTGGCTGCGATGGCTCAACTGAGTGAGTGACAACATCTTAAGGTTACTTTGAGATAAACTTTAGAAAGGAGCCTGGCATTACTCCTCCCAAAGAAGTGTACCTCAGTGTAATTACCAAAACTGTGAGAAGATAAACTGCACCAGTGAAACCCCCAAAAAAGCTCATTTTAAAATTTAACAAGGTTCAGAAAAATCTTACATAATCATCAGCTTCTGAAAAAGCCTTATGCAGGCCTACACTTTATAGAGTGTCCGTGAAATCCAACTGTTCCTCCCTTCTTGCCACATGGGCGCATTTATGTGCACATGTCTAAAGAAAGTGGAACCTAAGTAACTTCAGGGGTGTATGAGCAAACAGCTGAGGCAGGCCAAAACACCCTTTTACCAGAAAGTTTTAAACATATATTTCTTATTTAAGAGGCTGCCATTAACTAGCCAGTGAGGATTCCTAATGGAGGACACCAAGGGAGAATAATTGATATGCTGACAAATCCTCATTTATAAAGCGAAAAAACAAAACAAAGCAAAAACACAAACCACAATGGAAAGATTCAGAGCCTCAATGCTCAGAAACAGAACATAAGACTGAAGCAGAATGCAGAAATACAACTCCAAAAGATCCAGGAAAATAAGTTTATTTCAGCCAGTAAACAGTGTTTTTAAAATCCTGTAGATGATTCTTCCTTTGGAAACTTTCATAACTTTCATTTGCAGCTAAAGACATACGAACACAGCAAGAAGGGACAGGTCATCACTGACTTATGATTACTGCCAAGTATGCATCCAACTTAGCTACCTGCAATGACTGTTCTTATCGACTGTCATAATTGATTTTACATTCCAACTATGAAAGCAATTACATGTATGAATGACAATTTCATCTCTGTAAGAACTTACAGAAAATTAAGGTTCACTAATGCACTAATACCTTACACTATCTTATTGAATAAAGCTGAAAATAAAGAACAGTCAATACAATATTTGGTTCTTATACCACCTGAGAATCCAGTCCAAATCCATAATGAACCCGGGGGTACTCCTCTTAGGTACACTCAAATTAGAAATAGAGGAATATAAAGTTATATTCCGTAACAGATACATTCCAATAGACAAGACAGCTCCAAAAGATTAAAAGGAATTAGCGTGGAAGTTCTCCCAGTTGTGTAAGGTCACACAAATGTCTTGGCCAACCGTCTACATTTCATTGGACTGACACAGCTATGAGGCTCTGAAGGCCACAGGTGGACTGGGAAACAGCCTTTGACCTCCCACATACGTGGCATCAACTCTCCCGACTAGGTCAAGCATCTGGATCTGGAGAAAACAAAAACGCAGCTTTTTGCTTAAATCTCAGTTCTTCCTCCTACATTTTGCCTCTATGGCTCCATGTATACTGTAGCTGGATACAAATACCTCATTAACAACACATGTCTTGGGAGCTATATACAACTTGGAAAAAAAACGGGGAAATAAGAATGCAGGGATGGAATTTTCCTCTAAAATCCTGTAAAATGCAAACACTACGTGAGACTCCTAAATACTTGTACAAAAAGGCAACGTGCAATGATTCAGTTCTTACATAGAACAAGTCACCAAGGGATTCAGGCGCAGCAGCCCTGCATTTTCCTTGGGACAATGTAAGCACTGGTCTCTTGGAAAACTTGCGTAAGAGTAAGGAAAGAGAAAACAAAAGTAACTGTTTTATCAGGGAATGTACATTTTTTCAAACCAGGACATTAATCACAAGACGTGATTAAAACACAAGGCAGCAGTTGGATTAAGTGTAAATCACCCTCCTTAAATCATTTAGCTGCATGGATTCAAGTTCGACCCTGAAGCACTCAAGTTAGACTTTCCAAGGCAGTCAAGTTTTTATTCTGCCTACCTTTCTGTTTTATTGCAAGTCCTGGTTCAGCTTTCTCTTGCAGTTTAGCAACACTGTCCTCTGAAATCCTATCTGCCACGCTCTTCGTTTCCACAGCTCCTATAACAAAACAGTTTATAGTCAAATGAAACCAAAGATACAATAAAAATTTAAAATAAAAAGCCATGCTAAATACCTGTTACACTTACTATTTCTTTAAGGGCTATCCTAGTTTAATAAACCATCTTGAGTGTAAATAAACAACATTCAAAGTTCACAAAGACTTTTTACATGACCGCTGATTGAACTCCTTATGTTACTGCAAACTAATGGCAACTTCTTCAATTCAGAAACAATTTACAGCTATTATTTATTAGCCTGATAGCTGGTGAAACAAGGCAATATTTACCTAATAAAGTCTAAGTAATTGCTAAAAAACACAATATTGTTTGTATACTACTTGGAATGCATAACGCACTTGGGTTTGTTTCAAAGGCTTTAGCTTTAAACACATTTCATACTAAAGCCATTAAGAAATTTCAAGCAAGAAAAGCTGATTTCAGGTAGCTGAACTCCGCAACTTGCTGGTAATGCCACATAAGAGCCTAGTCCACAAATGCTGTTCACTTTTGATGCTCCTTAAAACAGTTTTATTTTTGAAGGAAAAAAAAAGAAAAAAACCAACATTTCATCTGCCAATTATCTTAAATTCATTCCCCCAGTTACAATAGGACAATGTTGACAAAAGCAAAGTAATACACAGTGGAAGAAAGCTGAAATATTCAGGTATACATCTGATTTCTAAATTATCTGCCCAGGGAGAAGAGACATTCAGGGCGGAGGGATGCAAAGGAGAAACGATTCAGTGCCATTTGTACATCATACCTGAAAATAGACCTGTGCATTGAACACACGTGGTCAAGTGAAGTTAAACTATTCATACAGTTTATCAAGATATGTACAGAATGGGTAGAATATTTAGCTTTAGTCTTACCATTAAAAATATATACACACACACACACCCCCTTTCACTTGGAGTAATATGTTCAGTTCTCACACTCCTCAAAATGCAGCAGAAGCAGAATAAATTCAGAAATAGCCAAGATAACAGATACAGAGAGAGCATGCGTGTTTAAAACAGAGGTACCCAAAGCACTGCCCAGGAACTGAACCCAGCGCTTCCAAATCTCCTTAGCTGCAAATAGGTAACTGTAATGCAAAGGAAAAAGAACAGATTCACAGGGCCCCTATCTACAGCCAGGACACCTCAGGTAACATTTCCACCACCAGAACAAAGGAGGAAACAGTTTTGATAGCACAGGAAAAGATTTACTAGATAGAGCCCTGCCTAATCCTTGGGTTGAAACATCCAACACTTCCAAAACCAGCAATGAAATTACTGCAAGCAGCATAAAGCTGAAGTTTTCAGGACATAGCGATCAATAGTGGAGGATCTACTCCTCCACCCGTGCCACAGGAAGCATCCACAAGGATATATAGTCCATTGCAACAGAAATGCCAAGTTCTACTAGTTTAGGAGGAGATTAACACACGGCAGAAAAAGATCAACCAGCACTTTCATTTACCTGTGCTGACTAAGGCCAGGATGAATTGTCATTTAATAAAACTGAAACTGGCGTTTAAACATTCATCACCAACCTATACAGCCGTGCTACAAGTTACCCACAATGTCTGGAGCTTAGCAGAAGAGCCAAACCAACAGTGGGAAGTAAAGCACTTTACTCCACCATTTCCATTTAGAAAGTAATTCAGTGTCTGAAAGGAAACCTGTTCAGATCTCAATTAAGAGCAACTGCAAGTTTAAAAAAAAAAAAAATGTTCAATTTATCAATTAACTTCCAAATTAGCAAAAAATGGCCTCTATCGCATAATATAAGTTTTGCTGCAAGGCATGTTGCAACTATAAAAGTAATCATTGCCTCAGTAGTAATAAATGTAACATTAACTATTAAAAAAAAAAAACAACAAACCAAAACATTTGCTCCAATACCATAAGGAATTTGTTCATAATAGAGGTGAGCAAATGCTGGTATAGCTTGTTTTCATTACCAGGATAGCAAATATACCCGGTTTTGCTTAACTAGTCCTCCATTCACCACTTCAGTTTTATTTATTACAAGTTTAGTCATGACACTAGTCCTTGTGTGTTCTCCTGTTGTGCATTTATTTATCTCCCAGTTAACATTAGAAAAATATAGAAAGCTCTGATCATCATCACCAGTAACTACAGAGAGCAGCGCGTAACAGGCATCAGCATAGCTCCAGAAGGTTTTTGCTCCCCTCTGGATGACTTACTGGAGCACCTCTGAGCCTTACTCACCTACTGCAGCCCTGCTGCATCAGAACAAAAAGAGGGCTAATGCTCCAAAGTCTTTATCACTTTGGTAAACTGAAATTTGAGTGCGCTGGCCTGCTGCATCATGAAAAGAGGAGTATTTTAAAGTATTTACCTTAAAGCCAAAACACAGGATAAGTCATTAACTGTATTTCATTTATCAGAAAAACTGGACCCTGATTTTAAACAAGGGATGATCCTATAAAATGGGGCATGTCTGGTCACTGTAGTTTAGTGCCATAAAGGCTATAAAACAAATATTCAAATCTTGGGAAATAAAAAAGTTATAGGATCAGCTAAGGATCACTAAGTAGTAAAATAAGACTACATTTAATGGAATCCAGACAGCATTTTTCATCTACAAAATTATTAAAACCTCACAGCACCTAAGTACATGAGATGTGACATAAAATTTTCAATTTTCGAGCACCAACTTGAATTAAGCTCCTAAGTCAACAGACATTCATATCCAAAGTACCAGATCTTTCCCAAAGTATTTAAGGTGCCTAAACATCCTTTTAATTTTTTCCCCCAAGTCCTTTTGAAAACATAGCTATTGGTTGATATGAAAACACTACCCAAGCTCTGATAGAACTTCAGTATTTTGCCTCAGACACATGGAAACCTATTAAAACACAAACCCAAAGAAAACGTGGACGCTTGCAAAGACACAGCAACATGCAATCTCTTTACATAGATTAAAAATAGTGCCATTGGCAGATTAAGTGTATGAAGATCTTTGTGCTTCATTAGTCTAAACACTATGCCTTTAGCCAGAATTAGCTATTTAACAGGTATCAATTCACAGGTGTTATTGTATCTTCTGAACTGAGATGTTAAACTTATTTATGTACAGTGACTTCTTCATTAGAAATAAAATATCAGCTCCCAGGGCACAAAACCATTGAAAGAAAACTTGATTCAGAGTAAATAGTCGGGACACCAAAATAGGAGTAGGAGGGAAAAGGACACTTAAATACAGACAGAAATTGCAGTTACACTGTCGCTATATGAGCTCCAGTTAGCAGCCAGTTTTATTCCTTACCTACATGTTTCTCTAGGCTCTTCCTCTTGGCTTTCTTACACAAAGGGCTAGCAATACTAAGTTTAGATTCCTTTCTTCCTGATGTGAAAGTATTAAGTACTTGGGATAATCTGAAGAGAATCTAGTTTCCATTTAGTATGCAAATACAATATTTAATCACTTACATACAAAAGCTGGTGACATAACCAATTGCAATGAAGCACCTTAACAGATAAAGAATTTACTTATTTGTAAAGCCTGGCACAACTGTCTATTATATTCAGTTAAAACTATCTCAGGACTAAAATCTTCACTTAAATCTTGTCTAAAGAGACAAAGAGAAATGACTAATGCAGGTGCAAGGCAGATGAGGAGGAATGTTTATTGATGATCGTACCATTTGTTAAATAGCTCCAGCCAACAAAGGCTCAGAAGAAGTTATCATCCAAAGGCTGGTAAAATGGCCTGTAATCAATACAATTACAGTTTATATCAATCCACTTCCTAATGGGCAAGCATGGATACCACTGATTTATTATCACAAGCGCCAGTCTTGACAGACATAGCACCAAAGCAAGGATGAGATGATTACAGAGCTACCTCCTCACCCACTGCCTAGACTCACGTGGCCAGGATTCAGTCTGGAGTCCTGGCACTGCACGCCCACCCAGGGTGGTGGCCACACCGCTACCAGGGGCGACTCCTGGCCGGCACAAAGAGATGGGCCTTTTACAGATTCTCGTTTCCTGCTCATTCCTCAATAACAAATAAATATCTGGCCTTCCTTCCCCAGCACTCTCAGCAGAAATGCTACAGGGCCTTACACATGGTTGAGCTACGGTGGAAGAGGACGTGGGAGAGGATTGAGTACTGATGATACCCAGGATGATACCTTCCCTGTTCCAACTCAAATGACAAGGTCCCAGCCTGACACCAGTGCGGCTGCAATACAGTTGACCACAGCTGTAATGACAGACATTAGAGAAAGTCAAAGATCTACAAACATGTGCCATTGTTTCAATACTCCGAGGAATTTTCTCTAGTCATCGAATGGCAGAGGTTTTGCTTAACACCTTATCTTCACCTGTTCTCCAGCGTACACCTGGAGTATTGTAAGTGTCTCAAGCTATGGAAATCACTCAAAGCTTTGGCTAGTCTTGAATTCAGCCAACCATCTTTTCACTGAAGAAACCCCAGAAAGTTTAACACAAATGTGGATGGTTTAATGTACTGCTTATCAAACAAATACCCAGGGAAATTCCTTTTTGCACCGGCCAGTGCTCAGTTAATCTCAGGGAACATTCCGGGGGGGTTTTTTGTTTTGTTTTGTTGGTTGGGCTTTTTTGACAAATATGATCTTTCCATTTATAAACACAACATTTCTAAAGACCAAACACTCGGACTTCAGATCCTTGAGAAACAACTGAAAAATTCAGAAAATAAATGAAGTTTGGATTCCCTAGCCAAATCTAGGAAGAGCACTCTTCCCAAATATTAGTAAGTGATGAAGTTACATATTCAGGGTTCATGGCTCTATGATTTATCCCTACAGGAAAGCACATCTTGCCTCACAAAAGTCTTTCATCTTATTAAAACAACTTAAACAACATATCTTCAGTCTTACTAAAACAAAAACACTGTGCTGACTATTGCTCTGCTTTAAACACTTAACAAACCTTTACATGTGACTTTACATAAAGGTAACGTGCAATAATTTGATCAACTCAGACATACTGTCCACTAATCCTCAGTGAC
Source organism: Ciconia boyciana (assembly GCF_034638445.1). Taxonomy (NCBI): domain Eukaryota; kingdom Metazoa; phylum Chordata; class Aves; order Ciconiiformes; family Ciconiidae; genus Ciconia; species Ciconia boyciana. Next base: position 43,116,316 of record NC_132943.1, on the reverse strand, counting down.
AGAAAATAAACAAACAAAAAAAAAAAAACCACCAAAGTTTTGCAAGGCATATTTGTCTAAACTTGCTAGATTATTAAGCAAAGAAACAGTTCTTGTGAAACTAATAGAAAAAGAAATAGTTGTAGACCAACTAAAAAGCCCGTTCAGAAAGAACACAATAAATATCAAGAGCAGGCTGAATTTATATCTGCAATTCTGGATGAGGAATGCGAGCAAACTGAACCAAGTACCACTTTCTATGTATCAAATCCATGCAGAAAAATTGCCTACTGGATTCATAAATGCAGACTGGGAGTATAAAACAAGCACTGAAAATAATAAACACAGATATTTAAGTATTTATGCTATTCCTATTCAATAAGCCTCCAGCATATTTAATAGAAATAATATCCTCCTTCTAGTTACCTTCTCCTCCGGGTCTGGCACGTTGCCGTGATCCTTTTGTTGAAGGCTGCCTTGATATTCCTGCAGGATTTTCACTCTTTAAAAAAAAAAAAAAAAAGCCCACAAATTTATATAATAGTATATAAAATAATTATATATTTATATATAAAATTTACATGTTGCTTTTTTTATCTATATGTATTATAGATAAAAATATTCACTTACAAACTGACCTACACATATAAGATTAAGAATACGTCAAGTCTATTTTCCTCAAAGTCTGCAGGTATTTTTCCTGGAAACATGCTAGCTATTTTCTTTTAAATGAACCTATATGGTTAGATTTCATTATTGTAAAGACAACTTCCACATGTGAACTAAGAGTATCCAAGGCAGAGCGATCTTGTGAAACCTATAGAGCATCTACGATGCCACTGCTGGTCTTGGCATCAATGCTTAGCTACCAGTGAGCTACCAGAAGGAATAAGATGCTTACAATCACCTATATGTTTCAGCTACATCAGATACAGAGCTCCTCTTTAACCTTCTGGGAAGTTTTTTAAATTCCATTCCAAACTAGAAGCAAAGACTAAAAAACTGTGCCACTAGACTTGCATAGTCCTTTACTCAAAGGGCAACTTTCCTGGACAAAGACCCTGGACAAACTAAGAAATGGGTCATACCAGAAAGTCCAGCAAACAAGCAATGGATGATCTGAAGGTGCAACTGGTACAGGAAGGAGGATAAGAGTTCAAAAGTGGAAAAGATCAAACCAGGGGAAAATTCAGGACACTTCTGAGGACTCTGACCTTAGTCTGAAAGTGATTCAGAGAGGCCAGGAAATGAAAGCAGGCAAGCACACACAAGAATTATTTAGTTTTCTCTGGATATAGCTTGCACTGCCTGAAGTCAAGAACACCAGACTGACAATACTTTCTGCAAAGGCACTATGTTGCAGAGGGGCAGCTCCGTGAGAGCTGCCACTACTGTAGGTAAGGTATCCTACAGATTTACTACTACCTGAAGCACAGCCAGGGCCCAAATGCCTCCAGAGAAGGTGCAAGGTGTAAAGGAGGACTCCTGCCAGCCCAACAAAACTCCTGGGTACGGGATCAGGGTGGGAAGGAGGCAGTCCATCCCCTTACACCAATCTTGGCTAGCAGAAGGGGCAGACTTCTGCTTACGTGTAGACTGGAGGATGGAGCCAGCGATGGGATCTGGCCCGCTACGCACACACGCAGGGCTTCCCGCTTCTTACAGGACTGTACATACTAGTAAACCAGTAGCTTCCAACAAGCCATGCGTGCTTCTAATAACTGTCCTGTCCTTTTACCTAACTCCCTGATTTCATTAGCAACATTTGTTGCTAAAGAGGAAGCAGCCACCTCTGAACACAACAGATGAAGTACAGGTGATTTATAGAACACCGGTTTATGTTTCTGTGCCTTCTATCCCTATAAAACATCTCTGCATCTTATTCAAAATCCTGAAATATGTTTTGCACCTCACAGGACTTCCTCCTTATCTGCTTTTTTGTAGGTTGTGTGAATTAACAGTCCATGCAGTTTGCATCCAAGATTTATTGCCAGCCCTGCTGATAACGTCGATATTGATAACATAAATGGGAATTACAAATTCTTCCATTTCTACGCAAACGTTACCATTATAAGTTCCAATAACCCGTTAGAGAAAATTGTCAAATTACACAATGTAAAACATTCATTTTCCATAGTATCTTGCATATAGGACAATGGACCGTACATGTCGCAATGGAAAATAACACTACAAGATGTTTAAAAATATAGGATACTGGTTAAGTATTTGTACTCAAACTACTTTAGGTGACCATGCAAGAGAAACATCCCACCTCTACAAGCTTACAACAATGTACCCACTGGCCCTGGAGACACAGCTACATGAAGGAGGGGAATGAAGTTGACATGTCAGGAACATGGTGATAAGTTTGCTTTGAAGGCAAACGTTGCTTTTTTATATGCTATACATATAAAAGAACTATACAAGCTATACAAGAACTTCAACAGAAGTTCTTGACAAACAAAGGGGAAATGCTTATTAACAACAGATAATGACAGTGTGCAACTGTGATAAACTGAGAAGCTGAACCGTTTGGAGGTGCTTTATAGGGAAGTGAGCAGTCTACGCAAGAGTCAGCTTCAACCGTTAGTTTAGGTCCTTTAGAAACTACATTTCCTTCACCTCCATGATTGTAATATAACGTGCATGCTCAGGATTTCAGGTATTCGATCAGCCAAAAGAAATCCCTACATCGTACGCTTCGCAAAAATCTAGCCAAACGGACAGTCTACGGTCCTGCTTTGACATAAACTAGTTTTTACTTGCACTATCTTCACTGGATTATTACAATTATTATTTGACCCACAACCAGACCTACCAACACTTTTGTTTCACTCTTTAGAAAATGCTGGCATATTATAAAGAAAAACAGACAGAAGTCCAAAAGGCATAGCTAATATTGAAGCGGTTAATCTTAATCTCAGTTCATCTTAATTACTACCATCTTTCACAATCACACCACTATGCAAGGAGCAAAAGTAAAGCTTATATACCATCAGAGTCTGGCTCTACGGGCCCGCAGGCCACATCTGGTACACTGAAACCTCAGCAGCTCTTAGGGTGATGTAATTATTAGCACAGGTGGGGAAGGAGTTGAGAATAGGTGCTGAGGCTTCTGGAGGAGCGCATTCAGTCATTTATTTATGTCAGGTAGTGACTACAAACACCGCTTAATATTTTTGTAGAGCCACATGTGCACACTGGCAACAGGTGCAAAGTAAAAGTTAAAATTTAATCACTATGGTAGCACACAAAAGCATACATCCCACAATATTTATGACTAGAGTCTTTCCAAAGGGAGATAAAATAGGTCATTCTTCTTCTTACAAATTCATGGGCTCCAAGACTTTGAAAAGCAGTCACTGGAACCATTAAAAAGAAATCTTACACTTCATCTCACACCATCCTGGAAGAAACATATTAAAGTGGAATCCTAGATGGATGTATGCACACTTCCCAGTTTTGAGTAATTACATTTCTATTTGGAGAGGATACAGCAGCCTGCTGTAAACTGTCCAGTCTGCTGCTTTGTCCTCATTATTAACCTTTAAATAGGTTGCCTTTTACTTTAGGACATGAGAAAAAGGTGATTTCTAATGTTTCAGCAGGTCAAGAAGAGGAATATGCTTTGAAAAGACATCCTGCCAGACTGCTAATTCCTCCCCCTTTCCGTACAACAACCAACCTCTATATTCATGAAAGGATGTCATGAGCAGTTTCTATCAGCGGCTTTTATACCGCTCTCATAACCAATTCTGTATGTGCCTAACATACATCTCCTCTAGCCACGGCCACTCCATGCATCAACAGGCAAAGGCAGAACAAACCCTCCCACCCAAGCAAGGGAGGGGGACAACTCATTATATAAATGAAGTATATATAAATATATACACTGGGATTTCCCCCCTTTAATTCATCAGATCCACCAATAGTTCACTAATAATAAACAAGAATTATGTCTGTGAATAGGAATCTAACTCAGCCATCCCTCCACAATGTTTTGGATGACTTCTCTTCTAATTAGATCCACAGTGCCAGGAGGTATATTTGCACATGTAATGTAAATAGTATGTATATTTATATAAAACTTCTATATTTATAAAGCTACATATACAAATACACTTTTTAATTTTATGCAACAGACCATTCCTCAGCAAATAAACACAGCTCATTTCTAATGCTTTTACTGCAAGCTATGTATCCCTCCAAGACTTTGGTTTGCTCTTTCCTTCAAACGGTCTTTATTCCCAGTATTTATTCATAAAACACCTATCATTATTAACAGGCACAATTTATATAGTGTGCAACAGCAACAAGGACAGATCTCTGTTTGCTAAGGTCACTTTGACTGCTGCGGTGGTAAAACTTATTAGGAAAATATCGCTCAATTATCTTTTCCTCAAATGAAGGCTCGCAAGGCGGTGTTCTATTGGTGTTAGCTTCTGCTAATTAAAACCTTTCAAACGGAAAAAGAACTATTAGAAAAATCCCGCCTTTTAAAATGTAAGTTTTAATGATGGATTTCTGTTACGTGAGCCAGTTATGAATAACTGACACTAAAAAGAGAGGGTCATTCACAGCATCAGAACAAAAATATTTGCGCCATGTCCAGCAGATTTCCATGGAACAATTCTCTCTGCTGCTTCTAGGGCAGTTATGTCTTTTTTTCATTCAGTAGTTGTTTCACTATGTAGTCAAGATCAGTTCCAAAAGAAATAGAAGTTCATTAGATATGACTTAGAGGCTGATTCAAGTGACCAGTTCCAGAGCAATACAGTTTGTAAGGCAAAAATAAAAGTCATTATAGAAGTGGCCAAAAGTGACAGGATATTACAAAAAGCTTTAGCCAAGAGTTTCGGCAGCCATCTGTAAAATGGAAGAGACTTTTCCAACGTGTTTGGCCTTAGGGGTAAATGACATACCTGTTCTGCAGCCACTTTCATATAAACAGCACCATACGCTCAGAAGCTCTACAACCTCAATCACCTTTTGTCAAAAGACAACGTTATCTTTATTATTTAGGAAGTCAATCAGTTATGCTACGAAGCGTCCATTTTAAACAAGACTTTTACCTGAGATGGACTGAGAGCTAACAGAATACAACTCAACTCACCCTGATCACAAACAGCATGGTATGCAACAGCTAGCCTCAAAGCAGCAAGTAGTCTTCTTTTGATTGACATGTGTTAGCCAAATGTCTCTTCTTAATTCCTACTTATACTTGCTTTCTTTTAGTTCCAGAAAATTATAGATACTTACGTGATGACTATTACATGCTGGGTAACATACAGAGTTTCCTTAGTACCAGAAAAAAGTCAACCTGTCAAAATTTAAGTATCATTTTAAAGCTGGCCTCTGATAATTAGCAGCAAGAAAAATTAAGACTTGCATGAATACAGCTAGAATCTTGTTTAGACTCCTAATCTCATAGGGTCAAAGTCAGAAACTAAGCTTTAAGTGATAGTTTTGCTGTACATGTAGAATATGAAAAAAATAATATAAATTAATGTGTTCTCTAAAGTAAATGCAGCCCAGAAGCCATTCAGCCTGAAATTCCACAGACATCTCGAATTAAAAGTTCCCATTTCCCCACTGCTTTTTCCCCCACTGTTTCCATGTTCTTATGCTGCCAAGCAGCGTGTCTGAAGAAAGGGCCTAATTCAAACACAGAAGCAGCAAGATGAAAATCAAGTGGAAGACAAATAGCTCATAACGCCGTGAAGCCACGTAAGACTAGGCTTGGAAAGAAAGAGAAGCCACGTAAGACTAGGCTTGGAAAGAAAGAGAAGCTGTGGCTAGGAGCACGAGGATAAAGAGAGCAGGACTAGGAGCCAGGGGACGTGGGTAAGTGAGCACGACAGGAACAAACCAGAAAAGAAGAAGAGGCTAATCCTCAGGGCAGAAAAGAGTGGGTGACCTGTTAGGCACTGGCATATCAGCCATTGCTTGAGAGGGGGTGCTTCAAATTGTTTCACTTGTATTATATTTACAAAAAGCTAAAGACAGATTCTGAAGATTTATTACTTATGCAGCAGAGACTACAAACTGTGATTCAATATTCTTCATGTGCATAAAGACATAAACTGTTTCCCTTCTTTTGAATACACTTGTTTCACTGCCACATGACTTAAATGGAGTTATAGTACTTTAAATCAGGGTAAATCCCTGGAAATAAAGGCATTACCCTGCTGTGAAACTACTGTGAGGACAGGATGATCAACCCTAGTCCATTAGAATTCATTTCATGCTGGAATTTCCTCTAAATCACTTTGTGCAGCTATCTTAGCTCTCCAGCTCTAAAAATTCATTGGGAACATTTTCATTTCTTTCCTCTCTTCCACAGTCTTAAGAAGATGACCATTTGTCATGCACTGGTCTAGAGTGTGTGTTTTCATCACCTAAAAACTAAGCAGCATCTACTGTTACGCAAGCAAGCAGAGGAAAAGCATGTCATCTAGATTTAAGGTAATAAACCCACATGCCTTGGAATCACTCCCAAAAGCACTTAAGACGGGAAATGAAACTTTACTGCCCCAGTGTATTATTGTGGTGCCCAAGAGCACTACGATAGTTTGGGATGAGGCTCAGAATTTCCATTAGAGACCCAATTTGCAGGACGTTTAACTTGGCCATGAATATTTGCTTCAGGCTAAAAACTATTTTATAAGCTCTCCCTCCAAGTGCCAATAATTTAAAAAGTTTGGTTGGATTTAAGTCAAAGAATAGCTATAAATTTGTCATCTCATGTAGAAGACACGATGATGTCAGTGGCCCATAGACTCTCAACAGAGAGAGACTCCTGCTAGACTTGGGATCCTGCCTATTTTTTCCTAGCCTGAGCTCCTTTAGGTTAATTTATTGAAGTCTCACTCTTTAAACATTTAGCCATATGGCTCCATAATTCCCCATATTGCCTCAGGTCATCAAGAAGCAGCAGATGCAGACACAATGGTATCACAAGCAACAGCTACTGTTCAGAGGCAATCAGTGAGCTGCTGTTCTGCCCTACCATCATCCAGCTGCAAAACACAGGCCCAGACACAACATTGGACTCATTTTCTTTCCAAAACAGTAACTTCTATTACAGTACAAAAAAAAAAAAAAAAAAAAAAAAAAAAAAAAAACCTAACAGCTTTCCAGGAAAGATTCAGAGAAATAAACAGAAAACTTTGATAAAGTTTTGGTAAAAACTTTGATTAAAAAATAAATATTTTTTCTGACGTACCCAACATATCAATACACAGAAATAAAATCTCTAAAATTAAGTAAACCGAGTAGACTCTTTTGTCCAAGCTCAGAGAAATTTAAAAAAAGAATTTAAAAAAATTAAGAAACCCAGACAGGCATCTATTTTACAGCCCTAAAACTTGTCATCTACCTACCTTTCAGTCCTATATTCCTTTCATGCAGACTCCCAAATCATTCTAAAGTGCAACGCTTTCAATACTCACCTTCCCAGATCTTCTATACTACTAACCTCATTATCTGGCTGGCACTTGCTGTCTTTAGTGGGCCTGTGCATTTTTCTAAGCATGGACTCCTCAGAATCTCCGGACTGAAAAAAAATGAATTGCTTTAGATCCAGCGTGCTGAGAAGCGAGCTACTTACCTGAATAACGTGAAAGGAGAAATGAGCATAGAGTAGAACTGAGCACATTACAACGGTATTCTTACCCATCTACCTGCCCTCTTTACCTAGCCTCCCCAGCGCAGGAGACTAACCGAGCAAAATCGACAGTTAAACATCGTTCTTTCTGAGTGATACCAGGAAGGTAAGAATCTTTAAGGCCAGCAGATAGGTACTGACAGAAGTGCTTTCTCACTTCTAACAAAATTCAACTACCCCCTAACAAAAGCACCTTTGGTGCCCATTGATCCCAAATTTCTACCACGAACCAGCACGTGACAGAACAGAAAAGGAGAACAGGAAATATTTAGAGGAGGAAGAGAGAAGATAAAAACAACAACAAAATGAAAGGCAACGAAGAGATGGCTCTTAAGGCAGCTTAGGACTTCAGACTGAGAAGGTCTGAAGTATGGGGAAACAGTGGACGTGTTCCTTCTCAAAGATGCAACATGATGTGCAGGGTCCACTGCAAACAGAGCATCCTTGCAAGAATCTAGGTGGTCTTCCCAACAGTTCTTTCACAAAAAAAAAAAAAAAAAAATTTCAAGCTGGAAGCAAACAGCTTAATCTAGAAAGCCAGAAAAAAAAAAAAAACAAACACAGATGTACAGCTCCATCCTGTGTGTCCTGCTACAGAAGTAAGCTCAGGAGAGGTATTAATGAGTAGTTATGGCCCAAAGGAACTCTCTTCAGCCCCGTCTTCCCCAAAAGCTGGCTATGGCTGCAACAACAGCATGCATTACTGGGAAGACACATGAGGCTATAAGTACACAGTTCCAACAGTCGCTGCCACCCCTCTCTGCCAAACATAATGTAATGTGATCAGGAGAATTCAGACATGCAGAGTTCAGAAAAGAAACTGCTGCTTAGATGTTCAGGAAGCACAGTCAGATGAGTCTGATGGCTCAAGTCAAGATATATCATGACAGAGACGTGAAGTTACACACACGGCCTCAGTCACACTCTTACCAGATCAAATCCACACCGACACTTTCACTTCATGAGAGTAATTGCTGTTAAAGAAAGTACTTAATTGTTAAACGAGCAGAGAATACAAACATGCAAGGTCATTATAACAAATGTTCAGTCCCTACCACAAGCATGCCAAAAGTTATTGTTCTCTGAAATAAGATTTCAATTACCTTTTTCTCTGCTTTATCCTTTCCATGTTCTCTCAAATCCTCCCCATCTTTTTCTCTGTCCCCTTGTCTACCCCTTTCCCGATCTTTTCCTCTCTCTCTGTCTTTCTCTCGTTCTCTGTCCCTAGCCTTATCTTTGTCTCTTCCTTTCAGTCTGTCCTTTTCTCTTCCTCCTTCATTTTTTTTCTCTCTTTCCTGTCCTTTATCACGCTCAAGATCATCTTCTTGTTCTATGTTTCCTTTTCCCTTGTTTTTTTCTGTTTCTCTTCCTTGCTTGGTTGTTCTGGTTTTGTTTCTTTCCCTTTCTTGTTTTTCTCCTTCCTTAAAGGTGTCTCTTTCAGGGTCTTTGTGCCTGTCTTCATTATCCTTCTGTTTATCACTTCGCTTTTCTCTTTCTTCGCTCTCTTTCAAATCTCCCTTGGGTTTTCTATCTCTGCTTGAGCTTCTGTCTTTAATTTCAGTGTCTCCTCTACCCTAAAAAGAAAGTAAAAACTAAAAATTTATTCCAATACATGGCAACTCTCTCACACAGTTACTTTCCACAGACAACAATGCAAGGTAAAAAAAAAAACCACCACAATAAACCAAAAAGAGCAGTAGCCCCTGTACCCCACAAAAGTTGCAAATGCCTACCTCTTTATCTCTATGGCTTTTTTGTTCTTCTGGTTTGGATTCTCTGCTTTCTTTATCTCGAGATTTAGAGGATGGAGGTTTCCCTTTAGCATCAGCTCTTTCCCCAGCTAAGACCCTTTTTACAGCAACATCACTGGAGAGCTGCAAGGAATAGAAAAACATAACTGAAATGAGTAAATTATGTTATTAAATATCTCCTGTCTTCCTATCTCTGTAATCAACTTGACTTGGTGGGTTTTTTTGGGCGGTGGTGTTTTTGTTTTAAATAAAGCTTATATTTCTGCTCTTTTGGAAATATTCTTTCACAGCAGTAATAATGCTCTTTTATGTCAAACACCTCCTTGTAATAATGTGATTATATGTGCCAGAGTTATATAAATATATGGTGCTTTTTATGTATTATAGCACAATAGCAATTCTCATTGCAACAACCTAAACATTTTTCAAAATGGTAAGGTAAATGACTGACAAATCCTTATAACCACAACTGCTGGATTGGTTAAACACTCTTAAAACCACACTATGTTGTATTTGCATCCACTTTTAGGCCGCTACACTTTCACCTAATACTCGCTCAATCAGCAACAGTCACTAAAGAAAAGAAAACTCCATTAAGAATGACTTTCAATAAGCTGCAGTTACAGTCTTTAAAAAGCTTCTGCATCTAGTTCATTTGTTAAGGCGACATGCAATTACTAACTAGATCGTTTAGACAGCAAGTTAACGTCATGTTTTCATCTCCAAGTGGCAAAGAGTTTGACTACATGAACAAAAAAAAGAAAAAAAATCATCACATTGCCAGGGAATTCTTCCTGAAACAGGAACAGCTTTTAGATCACCAAAACTGATAATGCCCTGGGGGTTGACTCCTTTTTCTCTCCTGGTTTGTAAATGCAAAACTATGAATTTTTGTGGGTTTTCACATTTGGACACTAACTTCTGCACATTAGCAACACCTCCCTGAACTAAATAACGCCAAGCAGTGTGCTCAGCTCAGCACTAAAAATATCAAGCTAGAGACTGAAGGAAGTCTGTTTCCCAATGCACATCAAGCTTATGTTTCACAGTAAAAGCCAAGGGGCTAATGATCTTCGCTCCAATGGGTAGACTATATCCTCTGGATATTAAATCTCATCACAACATTCTACAAAGCCGTTCCATCAAGCACATTTTCAAACTCGTCCAGTCTCTGTGCATATGTGTATCAACTTCCCCCTTCCTGATCTCAAGCAATTCATAAGGAAGAAGCTCATAGCACTCAGCTAATTCAAACAAAATAACATAAATTTAAATGAGTAGATTATCAGACAAAGATAATCCAAACTAAACTTGCAGACAGCCTGTAAACACTGTAGTATTTCACAGTTAGTTACACAAAATGTATTCACACTCATTCATTCAAGGGGTTTAGATAATACCTTTGTATTTCAAAATACTCTCTAACACCTATAAGCAAAGAATCCCATTACTTTTAATGCAACAATTATTTTAAGAACTGCCCCTGCAGTTATTTTTAACAAGTTGTCCAATTTCTCTTTTGCTGTATTTCCATATTCAAAAAAGTAAAAAAAAAAAAAGGCAGCACATTAGGAAAATTACTTTCATTACAGAATTAGAGATTTGACTGTAATTTTAAAGGCGATAAAGTCAAAGGTGGTAGCATCTGTTCACACAATTAATGTGTCTGCATCCCAAAGTTTTAAAAGTTCTGAAGCTTCATATTGTTCTTCAAACCTAATAAATGTTATTAAATGACCAATGAATAAGATGAAAAATAAAAAACAGTATACATTAAAAGCACTAAAATATCCAGAACATATTTGAATGGGGACCTGGCTGAAACTCTGCTAAGGATCATATACCATCTATCTGTTGTCACTATTGTAAGTGGTGACCCAATGTGTATCTTGTGTAATTAAAAGTAGCATACAAGCGTCAATAAAGTCTGTTACAAACAAGCTCTGATAATATATCACTATGTGTATAATATATATATAGTAATGTCATACTTTATTTAAGCAACACTTCCCAATTGCTTGAAGAAATTCATTGGTTTTCTCAGGTTCGTGTCCAGCCACAACACGCGCTGGTCTTACTGACAGCGGCTCTCCTGTTACCATTACAACAGCATCGATTGCCTTCTGAAGGAAGCTGATTTTGGCATCTTTATCCTGGCAAAAGAGCAATTAAGAAATAATACTGAGACTCCAAAATAATTCCGCACACCACCTAAAGACTAGAAAAATTCTGATGAGAGGAATACTTGCAGAAAGCATCCGTACAACAAGAGCAGCACGTGGTTTGTAAGGTCAGGAAAGAGGGCTGCCCCTGATTTATAGTTAGCTATTTATTTCTGATTAAGAAATGACAGCTTTGATAATGGATGAACACTGAACTGGAACAACCAAAGTGAAAGTATAACTTTGTCTTTTTAATATATTTATCATTTAGCTCCAGTGCATTTTAAGATTGCTATAAAACCCTTGGCACTCTATTTTCAAGCATTAAAGATAAAGTTTTGTTTAAGAAATTATTGCAAGTATTACCAAAAGAATCACTAAAGAGTTATAACAGGACTGTTACAGCAGATATTGCTCAGAAGGACAGTTCTTGCCCTGAATATTTTTCAGCACAGAAGTCACAAAGCTGTGGGACTTACATGAGGGACTTGCATGCTTGTACGCATACTTTACAAGCCAGACTTAACAGTGAGTAAAGAAAACATACGAAGATGGTGGGAAAGGGATACAGGCACATGTTTTTATCTCTGCAATTACCAGATGTGTTTTAGTTTTACAATTATACTTTACAAACAACTTCCCCCAAGTGTCCTTCAGTAGAGATGATGGCTTTTGGTGATTATGCAAAATCGTAAGAAAAAATAAAGACAAAATAAACCAACCCCCACCAAGTAAAATTTTATTGGAGGGTTCCTGGCCCAGAGAATGAAATCATGGTGTGAAGTCTCTGCAGCTGCAGAATACTCAGGGGGGGGAAAAAAAAAGGTTTTTCTTAATAAAATATATTAAAATTCAAGGAATATTTACCAGACCCAGCACAGAAGTCTGCTCACTCATCCTTTACAGTCATGAGTGGAGATAAAGAAAGTATTTTACTAGCCTATTAAAAAGTAAACCCATGTGAGAAGAATTCTGTATGTGTGTTTTCATAGGCATCGGTTCAAAAGAATATAAACTACAGCATTCAAACTGATAACTGAAAAGTGGACCACTGCCATTTCAGTTAATGCAGAAGAGGAGCAGTTGTAATTATCCAGTAAAACACCTGATTTTGCACTGCGCTTACTGTCTGAGAATCTCAGGTGCACAGATCCAGAATGACCTGGATCGAATTTGACAGAGGCACCGATACAAAGGAAAGCAACAGAAGCCAGTATTTCCTCAGCTGAGCAAGGCCAACCCTCTTGACAGGCCATCTGGTAGCACCATCTACCCCTGTGGCACGGGAGCCTAATAGAGCTGTTCATGTGTTATCTCCAGTCCCAGAGCCACTCTCCATAAACAAGAACTGGGTTCTGCTGCAAGCACGTGAATCATAGTTAAACGCGTGGGAAGACAGTCTCCAGAGTCAGGGTACTTCCCGTCTTTGACTCTTCCAAAAGGATTAAAACAAACAACCGCCACATAGCTGGGATTTTCAGATTGTCTCCATTAACAGCAGGAGCATTTCACCCTCACCAGTGCTCCCTGCATTCAAAAATAAAAAAAGAAAGGAAGGAAATACTGCAACCTTCTATTAAAATAGTTGTCCATCCTTCCAAGGACATATGCAAGCTATTAATTTAGGGAAGGAGACAGGACACTATTCTAAACCAAACAAGTTTTCAAATAAAGATCCAAAATTTTCTCCTACATCCTCATCATTTTCAGCAGTTACATTATCAGAGACTTCTGTCCATATAAGAAATCCTCAAGAACCCAATGAGAAATCTACAGCTCCTACCTGCATCGGTAAATAAAGTTCTATCAAAATAGAAACAAACACCTGAAACAGTGCTGAGAGCTTAAGAAAATATTTTTTATTGAGTAGCTTTCAAACAAAGGTATCTCCACTATTCCAAGCGGTAAGACTTTTTATACATATAAAAGTGTAATGACTTTTATATATATATATATATAAAAAGCTGATGTGGAAGATTAAAATATCAAGCCTGATACCCAATCTTTCCATTTACAAGAGAACAACTTTTTACTAGTCAGAATGAGACGAACCTTTCTGATAAACACGCAGACAGCAATACTATCCAGTGTAGCTGTCCTCATGCTTTGCATTTCCCTTACATCTCTCTTCCGTTGGTCGCTTTGACGGTACATCCCTGAAACAAACTGGAACTCGGTGAGGTCCACACGCATGTTCTGCAGGGCAGATTTGGCTCGTGGGATGCTTCCAGCCTGCCTCCCACCTCTTTCTACGGAGGAGGAGGGGACCAGCTACCCACGCAATATGTGTTATCCCAACAGTGGAGACATAAAAGGTAGCAGAGAAGAAACGGTGGGTACTTTAGGACCCCACTGCTACGTCCAGGTGGGAGAGGTGAGTCGAAACTAAAAACAAAGACAGTTGCTGCACGTATGCGTGCATGACGCAGCGTAGCATGTAAGGGGATGTCCAGACCAGGAGCCGGACCCAGCCGCCACAGAGGCTGGACCACGAGCTTTGGGCTTTCCTGATTTCAGTCTGTGCACCTCCTGATCTGCAACAGCACAGCACAGCCAGCTTGCAAAGAGCAACTGTCAATTCTTCTCAGCCCACAGCAAGCAGACTGTGGACTACAGCACTGGGACTATTTCACAGTGGGTACAAACCTTTTCTTTTTTCTGAAAGCGTCCTGCCCCTTCCAAGTCTGTGCATCTACTGCCAGATCATCACACCAGATGAGTATCATTCCCTGGAGTTACATAAAGCAGATCACCCTCGCATAGACATATGCACAGCTATTCACAACATGGACTCCAGCTGCTTCTCTCAGACTCTAGCTCTCTGTGGGTAGTTTTGGTCTCTGCATACTCTCCTGATTTTCTACAACTCCAACAGAAATCAGAGTAAGGAAGCATCCTGTGACAGCCAAGCCTTTCTCCTGACCAGTGTCTTGAAAAGAGCTAGAGATATTTTCCCCCACATTACAGCATTTTGATCTCCTCTGCCTGAACTCTCGAAAACCATGATTTCGTGGGCTGTGAAAGAAATTCTTAGAGAGACAGTCAAGACTGGTGCAACTTCACAGCTATCACAGTATGTAGGTACAAACAAAGACCTACTCAGGAGTTGCTAGGAAATCTGCTTTCTAGATCCACAAATAAAATGCACGGTGCCCTCCAAAGAGGCAGCACGCGCTAAGCTACTCTTCATCACAGAAACTACTGACAAGCTTCAACAGGGACAGTACCAACAAAACCAACAATCCCTTGTATAACTAATTTAGATTTTAGTCATCCCAACAACAATAAGAACAGTCACAGAAATAAACGTACAATTCAGATCAATAATTAGCTGCAAGAAGTGTGTAAAGCATCCATGCAATTTAGATTTTAGTCATCCCAACAACAATAAGAACAGTCACAGAAATAAACATACAATTCAGATCAATAATTAGCTGCAAGAAGTGTGTAAAGCATCCATGCAACTGGCTGTATGGGTGAGAAGCCAGGCTCATGGACCTCATACTTTCAGTTGCTATGTTAAACAATCATCAGTGGACATAGCTGTCTAACTAGCAACATACAAACACTGCGTTCTTTGCCACGAATAAGCGACCAAAGTTTCCAATCAAGTCGGTAGCTGAAGTCAGCATCAGCTCAGCAAAGAGGCAGACAACTGAAGATCAGCAAAGAGACTAAAGTCACCCTGGTACTTAAGAAAAGCATTTTTCGGTAATAACATTAACCTCCTCTTTCAGTAATTAGCTATTTGTATACTGTAATAAACCTATTGTGGAATGCATATAATAGACAAATGCCTCGCCAAGTCCTGGGATATGAAGCAAGAATATTTACTGTATATATGTATACAGTATATATATGTGTGTGTGTGTGTGTATACACACACACACACACATATATAAAGCAATAAATCTAAACCCATACATTCCATTGAGACACCACAAGACTCTTTAAAAAGCCGCGTGTGGATTTCTAGTGTTTGTGATTTATTATCACAACTACTATCTATCAACTATTATCACAACTACAACTACAGCCTAACTACTTCAAGGCAATCTTGCTACATAATGCTTCTTTTCATCTGTAACACAAGAGTAGTTTGGAAACCTAAACCTGGTCATAGATTAGCCCTCCCTCTTTAGAGATCTTCACGGAAACAGTTCTTCACACACAACAGCTTGTTTGTGTCACATCCACAAATGCCATCTATACGTGTTCACCCCATGCATAATATAACCAACAGGCAATAGCTTTTAGTGTGTCTTCAGAAAACTAAAGATGGGTTCTTGACACTGAACGCAGAAAAGAGCAGAAGTACCTTGTGGCAAGTTTCAAAGAATACTACTATTACAGCTAAAGAAATAAGGAAGTTTCATACCCACCTTAACGTTATCTGATTTCAATTCAAAATCCGTGTAAAGTCCTTTCATAAAGCCTGTCACTCTAATTACCTTCAAAACAGAAGAAAAGGAGTAAGTTAAGAACACTTGAAGGCCTCTGTTCAATAAAGCTCGTGTGACCATAGGAAATATGGTGGCCATATTTGCTTTCAGAGATGATACCTCGCTTAGAACTATTGCTAGAGCAGGTTCAGAGATCTGCTGTGTCTCTGAACAAGGCTCTGGAACAATGAGACTTAATCCTTGCTTACGGCTCACACCTCCCTTCCTATTTCATTCCATCTTCAGCCTTGATGGTTAGTGAATCTGTAAGATTCACAACGTAAACACCAGCATACGCATTTTAAACGTGGCTCTGCATTACTTGCTTATTGACTTCTTTACATGTGACTATATATAAAAGCATCAGCTCAGGGAATATAAAAATTAAGACTTTTTTTTTAAACGGGAGGTGGAAAAACAACCTACTAGCAGGTTTCACGAAAGATCAAATCCACAGCAGCCTGAGGGAAGGAGTGAGACCCCTCGCCTGGTCTTAACCACCACCGGCCACCCTAAAAACCCTGAGAGTCACTCACTGCCCTAAAACCCCCGCGATCCACTCGCTACTCCGAGCGTCCCCCCTGCAGCAGTCACCTGCGGCCACCGCCCACCCTGCGCAGGCCCCGGGGCCCCGGAGAGGTGCCGGGGTCCCCCTTCCCGGCCGCGACAGCGCCCAGGGCCCCGGGTGTCCCCCGGTAGAGCCCCCCCAGCCCCGCGCCTGGGGGACCCCCGCCCACCCCGCGGCAGCCACACCCCCGCCCGCCAGGGGGCGGCGGAGCCGGCAGTCAGGCCCTGTTGCCTAGCAACAGCGGAGCGGGCCCGCAGGCCGGTTCCCGGCCCACCTCAGTGATCACGTCGTGCAGGTAGCGGAAGGGCGGCTTACTCAGCAGCCGGTCCGTCAGCGGCGGCTTGCGGATCACTCGGCCCAAGGACTCCTGCGTCCGCCGCACCACCGCTTCGTTCATAGCGGCGGCGGGACCGCGCCGCCGCCGCCGCCGCCACCGGCGGCTCCGAGCATTCCCGGCCTGCCCCGCGGCGCAGGGCGCCTCACTGCGCAAGCGCAGAGCCGGGGTAGGCGGTTGCTAGGCACAACGCGGCCCTAGCAACCGGCCTGGCGGCCTGGTTAGGGCCTGCCCTCCCCCGCCCCGGGCCTGAGGGAGGGGACCTGGGATCAGCCCCAAAGCCTCTCGTCCCACAGAACGAGTCACACCCCAGCCCCTTGTCTGGATAATCAGCAGATAAACAGTGCTCAGGAACTTCAGTTGTGTCTTTCCGGTTTGTTTTGTTTTGTTTTCTTGAAATAAAGAAGTAGAAAGTAAGAGTGACGGATGGGGAGAAGGAGCCAACGTCAGGAATGCCTGATCCCGCGTCACGCTCCCTAGCAAAGCCAGGCCACGGCCATGAAAGAACAGCACAGGACCCCCAGCACCGTCGTGGTCTCCTGCAGTCCCATTCCCCCCAGGCAGCATACTACACCCTCCCTGCCACCCGCTTCGTCCTCGCCCCATCGCAGCCCTCATCGACAAGCAAAAACCTGGCTGTGCCCCAGCCTCCACATCGCTGCCAATCTCCCTCACCAGGTTTGGGAACCTGAGAAAGAAAATACTGCTTTTCGGCTTGGCCAGTCGTGACCGTTAATGTTTGAAAGCTGAACTTCAACGGGGCTGCATGGCGGCTGTGCTGCCGTGCTTCAACTTACAGCTCCAGCTCGCCTGCCTTGCTGAACAACCTTAGAAGAATGAATCGGATTTAGGAACAAAAAGAGTCACGTTACAAAGCACATTTATCTGGTATTAGTTCAGGCAAGGACAGAGGTTATTTTTTCAGCGGAGGAAGGGAAGCGGACAGCTTCCATGCTGACCGGGTAATTACACCTGGGCTCCTGAGAGCAGGTGGTTGCAGGGAAGTGAGTTGTATCTTCCCCCAGCCCAACACACTGGTGGGTTGATGAGGTTCCCAGACAGGCTGTGACTACAGGATCTGGTGAGCCTGGGAAGAAGAGGAGGTGTTGACAGCTTCTACATCCAAGGGCATCAGAAGAGGTCTCAGAGGAAGCAAGAAGACTGGGAAGAAGCTGCTCTGGGGAAGAGGGTTGTTTATTTTGGAATCGTGTGGTTTATCTGGATTTCTGCCACCGGCTCTCCATGAAGCATCTGAGATGCCTGAGAAGGAATCTCAGGGATTTTGTTAAATTTGGCCTTTGGCATGCTCGTTTTGCTGAAGAGGTAGTACCCTGAGGAAGCACAGCTCAATTTAACTGAAGAACCAAAAGCTAGCAACCCACAAAGTCTCCACAAATCCCTGTGGACCTAAAGGGAGGCACTGGAATTGAAAGAAGACCGTAAAACAGATAGCTTTAAGTTTAGTCTGGAGGCCTAGCCTTTTTGAGGACCTTGGACTAGAATTGTTCACAGATGTTGGGCAAGCTGAGCCCAGTCCTCCTGAAGATGTCAGTAGGAACTTCAGCTGACCACACAGCATCAATAAGAGACAAAGCAGCTTACCAAAAGCCTCACAAGAAGATTCACAGATCTCCGACACATGCCAAAAGCCATCCTAACACCAAAAGGGTGGCAGAGAAACTTGCTGGTTTGAGCAGTTCACCACCATCGCATGCGGGAATAGATGTCAACACACATTGCCTTTTCCTCCAAGGTTTGCCTCCTCCCAGATGAACCTTTCCAGCCACAAGTTTGACTTAATGCAGCTGAACTTCTTTGCAGAAATAGGCTGGAAAGCAGCAAGACAGCACCATGGTACATGTTTGCTGGCCAAATATTCAAGGCCCAGCAGCAGGAATGTAAAGCTCCCTACCTCTGTTTCTTTTTGCAGGCCACAAACAGCAGGATACCATCTCCAGTCTCAAATAACCTTATCAACTCGGTAGCTTAAGCGCGCACGTGTATATATGCCGTTTCCAACCCCTATCAGCTGAGCTACCAAATGCTGCTGTAAAATATAGATGCAGCTTGAGAAGAGAAAGCACCCGCTGTCTCAGTCATAGTTCAGACCTAAGGATATCCGTATCAGGACATCAGTAACATGGAAGGACATACAGACTGCATTATCTTAGAACAAGATTTTTGTTGCTGACTATGATAAATATTAGCAAGTTTTCGTGCTTCACTGCGTTTCTCAGTTTTAAGACTTTTTAAAAAGGTAACG
Source organism: Ciconia boyciana (assembly GCF_034638445.1). Classification (NCBI taxonomy): domain Eukaryota; kingdom Metazoa; phylum Chordata; class Aves; order Ciconiiformes; family Ciconiidae; genus Ciconia; species Ciconia boyciana. The sequence continues at coordinate 43,097,151 of NC_132943.1, read as the reverse complement.
GGAAACCAAACAGTTTGTAATTGTGCAGAATTCTAAACCAAGTGAGACTTCTCCAAAGATCTCCATGGTACAGGATTTGGGAAGTTTACATTAAAATCAGTTCCTCAGGCAGAAATAAACATTCACACAGTACCCCTTACCCCTTAACATCAAGAACAGCAATCAAACCAAGTCCATGGAAAGAGCCTGAGACATAGAAACAATGGCATTTGCTTGGGAGACAGCCTTCCGCTGTCAACGTGCTCTTGAACTCTCTCATCCCCTCTCCTCCTTTAAACAGCTGCGGGTTTGTTTGCCTTTTAAATTACTACCACCCCTTAAAAGCCATGTTTTGCCTTTTGAGCTGCTAGTCAATGTGGAATTTGGAATTTCGTCCAGCAGTCCCACACATTTTGGATTATTACCAACCATCAAAATTACTCCCAGCCCATCAGGTAAACATATCAAATGTATAGTTCAAATCACTGGGAAGACAGTATGCTTCTGAAGATCAGCAGGAAACTGGTGAAACACAAACTACTGTCATGCTGTACATCTTTGCTCCTAGATGATGTGAAGTAACTGTGTTTTGATGCTTCACAGGCCTGAAATATTTGGTTGGCAGGTCCTGCAAGATGCCTTGAAAAATGTAGATTTAAAATAGCCTATAGCTGCCACAGAGTTCTGTAGGGGTCCATACTGTCTGCATCTCTGGATATGCTTTATTCTGTGAAGGATCTCTCTCCTATCCTATTGCCACCAACTCCAGAACCGATACCAGCTTTGCCACACAGCATCTCCACATGAGAAGTGTGGTCGCCAAAGTTACGAAACTTCAAGGAGCGCGCGTTGCGCTCCCTGAGAGCAGCTGATATTCTTTTACAAGAAAGCCTATTTACATATATTTACTATTTACCATAAATACAGCCTCTGGCTTCCAAAATTATTCAGAAAGTTGGTATCCAGTCTAAAGCCTTGAGCTAGGTTCTCCTGACAACGGCAAGAGTTTGCTTGTCAGACCTTCCCTCGCCGTGGGGCCTCATCTGTACACCCACTTAGGTTGGGAACAGTCATGCTCCACCAGCAGCCCAGGTTTATCTGACAAATAAACTCAGACAAATGAATCCACCCTCTGTGCTACACTGGCAGTTTTTTAACCTTGCCATGGAAAACTAAGGGTTGTGACTGTGCCCCCTCTTCCCTGCTGCTTCAATAGCACAACTCCACTGCAGAGGAAAACTCACCATTTTCACTTGGCATGGACATACCAGAGACACTTGGATGTGGCGTCATCTTGTGAATGTTCCAGAAAGCAGGCTCCAAGGATGGGACTTTGCAGTGAGCAGAGCTCCCACCCAAGACCACTTACACAGTTCCCTTGTCCTAAAAGGTAACTGCACGAGCCCAACACCTGCAATATGGAAACCAGTAAGATTTTCCATGTGTTCCGTGTCATATTAATTAGCTGTCCTCCCACCGGTAAGCCATGAAGAAATTGGTGACTGTATAGCTCTGGGGCTAATGATTTCTCATTTGCATTTACTATTTAATTCTAATTGCAAGAAAAGTTAATGATGGGGAACCTACACAGTTTGGAAAGGAGAATGAAGCTGGCATTTGACGCCAAGGGTGTTCCCCGTTGCTGGCTCTGCACTGCTAAGCCAGCGCTTGCACTAAGAAAAGTCACTTTATTCCATGAAACTTTGGACTTGCAGATTGCAAAATCCAGGTTCAGACACCAATTGCTGGAACTCCTCTCCTTTCCCCTGCGTGCTGGGCACAGGTCTCCAGTGCACATCCCCTCTTCTCCGAGGCAGCTGGGCTCCATCTCACCAGTGCCACGCACTGACAGATGCTAGCGACTGCTTGGCTCCAATCTGGTCCTGTAACGAAGTGGGCAGACATTTTAAAGTGCTCGGCATCTCTTGTGAAAGTGTGGAAGTGACTTCACACTTCAAAACACGCTTCACTTCAAAATCTGAACCATGTCCAACAGGATAAAGTCTATGGCAGACGGAACTTCGTACCAGCCTACCTGGTGACAAGTAATACGCAGTAGGCACCTTCTACACCTTTTCAGTTATTTGAATACAGGATGAATCTCAGCAAACCTTTCTTCTGCCAGCTGAGGTCCTGGCCTCTTACATACCTCTTTTGGGGCTTGGCATGGCCCCTGATATTTGTTTCATTTCCTGGCTGCTTGCCATGAGGCGTATTTGTAGGACTTCCAGCTCCGTGGAGGCCCTGTTGCCCTGCCTCTGCCACCCAGCCACAACCCAGCTCGCGAGACGTGTCCTAGAGCTACAGATGCAGCTCGCTGGCTGATCCCGCCTGGATCAGGGTGAAGCGGGCTTGCTGTGGCCTTTCCATCCTCGAGGTGACAAAAAGATGCTGTGCTTCAGGAACACTGCGTTGTGGAAAGCAAGGGAGAAATGAGGTGAATTACCTTTGTGAGTTATTTTTACAGCTATGAAAGCAATCAATTGATAAAACACACCTTAAATACATTTTGTGTGGACAAAATGACTAGACAAACAGAGCTGTGTTTTTTCCTAGATAGATATTTCCTGCTGGTTTCAATCATTTCAGTACAGATTCTATACAAAACTTTTTAAAATATTTTGGTTTTCTTATCTTTACCTGCTTAAGGTATGTAACGGAGGGACCGTTCTGGACCCTAGCATAAATTTGGTTTGGCCACTTGTGTTTGGTATATTGCATAAGACCCAAACCACAATAAGCAGCCTGGAAGCTGCAACGTGTTTACTCCAAGGAGTATTAATGGAAAGGTTTGTTTGATTTACTCTGTTAAATCATATCAAAATAATTTTTGCAATGAATGGGTGCATGGTACACAATCACATTTCTTTTATCAGGAGAAACAGTTCCCTCTGGGTCTATTGAAGCCATGTAATATATCATGCCCACAGTTACGCTGTGGATCTATTCGATCTGCCCTGCTGTAACTGAAATTGAAAGCAGTAACATTCATGAGAGCTGGGTCTCTACAAAGTGTCACTTCGTTCTCTGGATCCACCCCCCTTTTTTTCTTTAAATTTTTCTGTGTGCTAGTTTCCTTTCGCCAACCACTGCTAAAGCTGTCCATACTGGCTTTTATTTCTCTTGTAATCAGAAAAGCTTGTCATTCAGAGCGCAGCAGCATACTTGCGTCGTTATAGTCTAGTTTTGCAAACAAGCAGAGCTTTTGGACTTCACTGAAATGACCATCCATCTTCCTCAGCACAACTCAACCTCCCCATGCAATTTATATCCGGATTTCATGCAGTACTATTCTGGTTCAAGAAACGTGTGATGTTTGCACATTTCAGCAACTCTCTATCCACTGTAATCCTCAGCCTCGAGCTAGCAATGTGCTGTACGTCACTGGCGGTGCTCCTGAGCTTGCTTTATGACACTCCAGGTCTGGATACTGCCTCTTCACCCTGCAAGTGAACTGGAGATAGAAGAAAACCACTGGTGATGTATGAGAATGTATATATATGACCCTCCACACCTGGGACCCGGTTCACTGGCTCAATGAAAAGGTATGAGGAGGTGAGAACAGTGGGCAAGTCAAAGGAAAGAAGGGGTCTCTCCTTTCCCATGAGCTGTGCTCCCCCCTTCTGCACTCAGGACTCCAAAGAAGAAGGGAGGGCTTCCCTCCCTTCTGTGACCACAGCCATTGCCAGCCCCAAGGTCTAGCTGGGAAACAGCCCAGGGCTGTTGTCCCTCGTCATTCAGGCAACAGAAGCGAGCACTACAGTTGCAAGTCCAAGTCCTGCTGGACCTTAAATACAGGCAAATGCTGTTTCTTCAAAAAGTGCCAAGGAGAGGCGTTGACACGAATGGGTGAGTAACCAAGCACTGGCAACACAGGGGATGCAATATTTCCAACTCTTCTAAAACCCCACTGTGACCTCCTGGGCCCATATAATACACTAAAGCCCACCCTATGGGACACCAGAAGGGGGTCCTCACAAGGAGCCCTTCTCTTACTCAGCTCAACAGAGCAGATAGAAACGAAGACCACAAGATCACTGTGTACAGAAGCAGAGCTAGGATTTCCTAACAGGCCAGTGGTTGGTTCCACAATGGAAATTATGGTCTTTTTCACTTGATACAGCAGAAGCTTTCCAAAGAGCTATCAACCCTCCATGGAAAGTCGGTGTTTAATTTCCTTAGAATTTATGATGGGAGAAGACCATGTCCTTAGGCCGTGACACAAGTCCTGTTTATCCCATAGAGTTATGCCTCTCATCCTTGCATGGCCCTCTCATTACGCTGCTGCGCCCTGTTACTGTGACATGGCTCAGTTCAGACCACGTTGTTTACATTGTGATTTCTTATCTTCTGTAATTTTTTTTTTTCTTACAGAAACGTGCTAAACCTCTTCTAAGTGCTGTGAATTCTGCACCACTCTCGGCGTGAAGGGCGTCAAGAGAGGTGTACGCATCTCCTCTGTATCTCTCAGTTTGACTCTAGGAGACTTCACCGTACCTGGAGACCCACAGTCCACCCCCAAGGAGCTAGGTGTGTCTAGCATAAACTCCGCATGAGTGCTTTCATAAATCAATATACCTTGATTAAAAACGTGCATGTTGCTGGGCTGATTGAAGAAAGCTTTTGTAACGAGGTTGTTCTGCGCCTTGGCGAGAGCAGGATATCCTGGAAGTTCAGCTGACGTCCGTACCCAGCTATTGTGCAAATACAGAGGCATAAAGAGACCTTGCCTTGCCTGGGCCGGAGGGGAGAGGCTGCAGCAAGGACACCCCCATTGAGGCGTCAGCAGGAGCTGCCAGGTGAGAGACCAGTTCCAAGAAAATGGCCCTTTATGGGACTGTCTTGTCTCTGAGGAGGACTGGGCATTCCTTTTCTGCCAGGGTACCTGCTCTTTGTGGCTGGGCTTTTGCTAGATGTGATTGCTGGTTATTACAGCACTGAACTCTACCCAAGTGAGGAGGACTGCCTGGCTAAAACAACTACCATGTGTAGAGATCTCACATGATGAAAGGGGCTGCTGATGGGACAGAGGGCACCTGCTGCCCCGTGGCTATTTCCGTCTGCATTTTCCGTGTCACCCACCAGGCTCTGAGTCCATTCAGGCCTTCAGATAGAGATGACCTGATCTGCATTGCTTCTCTGCCACCTTATCTCCCATCAAACCTAACGGGAGCTCTGGCTGATCCATGCTTGGCTGAAAATATAGACCACTTCATAGTGGATTGAGCAGCTTATCTCTGCATCTCAACGAGTGGTAGGAAACATGCAAACAAATGTGGGAATTCAGCTGCTAGGCAAGCTGCAGAGATAAGTGCAGACAGATACAGCTGGGTTTTCTTGATGAGCTCAAGCAGCGAGACAAACTCTCGGAGTCATTCCAAAGGCTCCCCAAGCTTCTGCTCAAGTGTCAGCCTTGAAGTCAGCCCATTTTTAGCAGGAGATAAATGTTTCATAGGCCTCTCTTTCCTTCACCTGAAGGGTTTTTTTCCTTCACCTGAAGGTTTTGGGTATTTGTCACATTCTGCCTGCCTGAGCTGACCCTTTCTCTCTCAGCTGTTGCCAGCTAGAAGCATGCACGCCTTTCCATTACTGTGTTTCCTCCTTCTCTGCAATGGTGTAATGCTGTCTACGCAGAAAAAGATCCAGAAGCTCCCTGATGAAGAGAAAGAAAGCCCTGCTCAGACACAGACTCTGCAGACTCTCTCTCGAGGTGAGTGAATGGGATGCTTATGGCAGTGCTGAAGCACCTGTATATCCCTCTGTCACAGCGACTAGTGTGCACCACCACACGTACATCCAGGCAGGGAAATGTCTGAGAGCAGCAGCTGGGAGATTCCTCCCCCGCCCCGTGTTCCCGTTCCGAAACAGAAGCCCAAACCTACCTTTCACAGGCGCCATTCCCACCGTGGCCAAGAGCACTAGTGCGTTCAGCAGGGGAGAATTCCTCACGCTCTCTGCTTGAGAACAGGTACAGGTGCTTTGCTCCAAACCCGGGCTGGGGACGGAGCCAAGAGCCAGGCTCTTACGCTGGCTGCTGATCAGCTGCTGGATCAGCTTTGCAGAGCCTGAGCGCAATAGGCAGCCCCACCAGCAGCCCCTACCCCTACAAAGGCACGCTCTGTATGCAGGAGACCATAGTCACGCAGCCAAGCTGCAGCTGGCTCAGCCCCTCTGCTGTCCAGTTTCCTGCCAGCATTGTAGGTCAGGCACGGGCAGCAGGCACATCCTCTTCCTCCCTGGGGTCTCCTTTGGGTGATGCAGGGCACGAGCAGGGTGCTGTAGCCATTGGAAGGGGCTCCAGACTCAGGTCCGAGCTTTGCTCCATCAAGTTCCAGGCACCTCACAACAAAAACACTCCTGCATCCCTACCCTCCCTACCCCCAGCCTGGCGAGCAATCCCTTATCGCAGGAAGCCATACGCAAGCAGCAAGCCTGGTTCGGCTCTTTGGGAGGGTGGACGAGTTCCGGGAGGAATCCTGGGCTCCAGCTTTCGAGTAGCTGGAAATACCTGTCTGGAATCTGAATCCACCACCTGAGCCCTAGCAAGGCTGGGGTTTCACCCCCCTTCCCTAGCAGCCATTTCTTTGCACCTTTCTGCTTGGGGCTCTCCTGGTACCCACAAATACCTTGAGGGTCTGGACACCCTGAGGGAAGGTGCCTAGTTTGTGCCACCCGATTACACGGGTGGCTCCAGCTCCCTGTTCAGCAGAACATCCTCATCCATACTGACCGGAAAATTAACTAAGGGTGCTCTCAACAGGCTGGGGAGATGACATTGAATGGGTGCAGACATATGAAGAAGGTTTAGCGCAATCAAAACACAGGTAATCCTCAATTCTTGCTATGCCAGTTCATATGTTTAACTGCACAGAACAGAGCTATGCTCTAACACAATGCTCAGACTGTGCCTTGTATCGATACAAGTTGTATTTTGCTGCATGGTACAGAGGCTGAACAAGATTTTGGTGAGAGCTCACCTTTTGGGAGATGAGCACATGCCCTTGCAGTGCCTCCAGTGTTGCCTTCTCAGCGATACGCCCCTCTGTACGTGACTGTGTCCACACCTCCCTACTAGCCCCATTGCTATTGCTCCTCACAACGTAAATATATCCCTGGAGCAACTCAGTGCCTTAACTCTTTGCAAGTGCTGTCCGTGAAAGGTCTTGAATTGCCTCCCCACTCCTTTCCTGCAATGTCGTTTCAGCAAGAAGCCACTGATGGTTATTCACCACTTGGAAGAGTGTCCTTACAGCCAAGGTGAGCAAAGCAAACCCTTCGAAACAACCTGGGGGATCCAAATCTGTCAGTGCTCATTCCTCACAAAGCATTTGAGCCCTTGGTGTGAAGCCTTTCCAGCACACACAGGGAAAGGTGGAGAGACAGAGAATCCACTGGGGACCCTTGAGAAGAGCTGGGGAATAAAGCAGGTGTAAAGTTCTTCTAGGCAGTAACGTGCTCTGGGTCAAAGCTTCCATGGCAGAGACACATGGCTACAAAACAAGCAGGTAGACACCAAGCTTTCCTCCTTTATCCTCTTCCCCACCCCGATCTCCTGTCAGTTCTCCTTCCTGCCTACTCCCAAGTCCAGTCCTGGGCCCCAGCAAGCATGGAAATCATCAGCTCACGTGATTAAAGCTTGGGGAAGTTGTATCCCCCCCAGAAAGAAGCCCTGGAAGTACACTGTGTCAAGCCAGCGAGGTTAGGCATCACGCTGCCTCTGTTGCATTGTTTTAAACCATGGCTTTCAAGTTATGGGTATCCTGCAAGCAGGGAGAGTCAGACACCGAGAAAATTATCTTTATAGCCTCGTATTCACCGATTCACAGGGACTGCAACATGCCTGTGGCAGCATATTTTCCTCTGCAGACAAGAACCTTAGAAGTGCAATAGTTTACAGCATTGGAAAGCTCAATCATCTTCTGGTATCTGCCACCATCTGGTTTATACACTTTCTTATGAGGCCTGCTGCCCGGGAGTGTGTCAGCCCACTCACTAGCACTCGATAACCTCCTCGGTTATCGAGAACAAAGTGAGGTTTGTCAGGGAAGTCTGGCCTCACCATTTCTTACGAAACTTCTGTAAGTATTTACTACCCCAAATGCCTGCAGCGTAAATCGTGCAGACAACTCCAGCGCTCTGTAGTGTGGGGCCACAGGTAGCCAAATAAAGCCAAGCCGTATGCATTCATGACCTGTTCTGCCATTGAGAAGGAAATACGTCTGTACACCGGCATTTCAGTTTCTCGAGAACTAAGCATCCTTTGCATTTTACTTTGCAAGAACCAAGTCCTCCAAACTTTGTGTGACGTGCACATCAGAAAGTAGTGCCCGTTGTTTACTGTTGGATTTAGGATCAATATAAGATGATGCAAAACCATGAAAAGCAGTGATGCAGATTTTTTTTCCCACCCAAATAATGCATTTCTCTTAGCTTTAAGGAAAGCATTTGCTTCTAGCCCAGAGATCCAGCAGATGGCTCAGGAGGACTTTATCATGCTCAATCTGGTGGTAAGTCTGAATTTTAAAATCTTAATTGAAATGTTTACCAGACAGTGGAATAAGCCACGTTAAAAGCAGAAATTGATTCACCTCACACAGTTTTGAAGTAGTACTTGAAATTCTCTTTTTTTTCCCACTTCTCTGGGGATGTACAACAGGGTTTGCAAAACACCAGCACAGTTCCTCCTTGGAGAGGGAGCAAGACTTGCCATACGTATACTTACTGGCACAGGAATACCATTTTGTATTCTCCAACAACAGGTCATATTCCGATACAATGAAAAATTACCCACTCATCGGGCTTTCTGAGTTACCTGCCTGGGGTGTCTGTCCTCATCCCCAAGCATCTAGCAGGGGACAACTTGGACAGAACAGGGAAACTGGGTATTTGATCACACCAGAATTGGTAGTTGTTGGTAGACGAGGCAAGCTCAGCTGATTCAGTCCATTTCTGGCGCTCGGACGGTGACCCGTCCCTAAGAGGCTATCTAACTCCGACAGCATTCCAGCAGCGATGACAACATGGCACCCGATGGCCATTACGTCCCTCGGATCCTCTTTGTGGGTGAGTCTCTGGGGTCAGGGGAATAATCAGGGCAGCGGTTTTTCTGTACGATCCCCATTGAATTAATGTTGCTCCAAGTAATAGCTCTTATTCTTTTGGGCACTAAAGCTGTAGGAATAACCCAGACTTTCAAAAGGAACAGCTTCAGCGGAAAAACCCAAATTGGGCCTTATTTCAGAGTACTTGTTTAGCAATCGGAGATTAAATCGGGCATCCAAAACCACCACCATCTTTTTAAAAACAGGACCGTGACAGTCTTATTCCACTAGTGGAAATGAACAGCATGTCACTGCTCTTAACTGCTAACATATATTCTCTAAGAGTTTGGTCCTGCCTGCGGGACACCATGCCACAACATCTGAATACAGCCTTTTACTCCAAGCCTGTCCTCAGATGAATGACAAACACTCTCTCCAAGGGCAGAGCAAAGGCCCATCACCGACCCTGACCAGCAACTCTGCAAAAGGCAAACTTACCATCAAACTGCAGGGTATGAAGGGGACGATGGGCAATAATCTTGAATCACCAGATGAGGCTTGTACGTAGAAGATCTACCCGTGATGGGTTTCACAAGTAGACTTCATTAACGTACAGCTGCTGAGAGCCTGGTGCTTCCAGATGCACCTTTCTGGCCAATCAACACCATTTTAAAAGGCTTTTATCCTCACAAAATTATTCACCATCGCCCCACTTCACAAAGCCGGAGTTGCTAATATCTTGTACTTTTTCCCCTCAAGATCCTTCAATGACAGTTCGAGCTGATCTAACTGGCAAATATGGGAACAGGATGTACACTTACGAACCAGACGATATTTCGACCTGTGAGTGAAATGGGCACTTTTCTGATCCCTTTTTAGCCATCTCAAGTTTATACAAGACAAATGTTGTTAAAGGAAGAGGGTGTAAGAGAATCTTGAGAAATGCTGGATCTATTTCTGCAGTAAGATCTGCTCAAAGCCCCTTATAAGCATGAATTAAGTAAATTTAGTGCAAGCGCCTTCTGGGGAAAAAACATTGCTGAATATTTCTGAAGAACTGGGCAGTAAAGTTGAGTTGTCCTCAGTGTCTGAACCCTGCTGGTGGAATTCCCAAACGCTGTGTAAGTTCGGCCCCAAAACCCCACCGCTTTGGTTCAAGGCATCTGCAGACTTGAGTGCACTGCTGCTCTGCTTCGTAATCCGAACTGCAGAAGTGGTTTCAATACCTCTCGCCCTAGGGGTAACCAGTGTTTAAAAAGACATATTCCGCAAGGACTGGAATTAATTGCTAAGGGTTGGTGTCTCTGCACTCCCTTCTCCTGGCTGCCCACTTTAATAACACTTAGAGAACTGTGTTTTCCTGAGGTCTCAATCCCCAGATCATAGCAAGTTGGGATGAGCCAGATTCAAAAGCTGTGGGTAACAGAACCACCCCCTTCCCACAGACGAGCAGGCTAACAACAATCCTGTGATTTGGGTTCACAGTCCTCTTTTCTAGTTTTTCCACTTCAGCAGCACACAGACTTTTGTCTGACGCTCAGACAAAGCTTCGAACCTCACGAGACGCCTGCAGAATGCAGGAAAGAGCACTTATACCACCTGTGAACTCCATCAGATGAACTCGGGTATTCTAATGGCACGCTGTCCCTGGAGTACCCATTAAAACACAGCGTTATATACGCCTGTGCCACCAACAGGAGTTAATAAAATAGTCCAAGAGAAAAGAAAAAAAAGAAAAAAAGAAACATTCTTCTCCCAAAGCAGCGGCTTAATATTTTCTAGAAGCCTATCGCTAATTCCAGTCAAAACCGGGTGCTGAAGTAAAATAACTAGTCAAAACTACTCATTAAAATTGGAAAAAAAATTTAAAACACCTTTTAAAAGTCTAGCTATCCAGAGTGGCTTTAATTTCTGACCTTAGGCTGTGTAGACGTAGGAATCTTCCTCATCATCTTTAGTATCTTCTTTCTTAGTATCTTCAGTGCTTTCTCCGCAGTGATTGCAAACATGAGACTGGCGAAGCTGCTCCTGCACCCAGAGCTCTGAGCAAGGGCCAGCACCGATCCACACACGCGGACCGAGACAACAGCCCCGGGAGTGCCGAGAGACACAGCACAGCACATGCGTGCCGTCCTTGCGCCTTCCCTCGCAGACCTCTTGCCAAGAAGCCACGGCCACCAGAACTCAGTGCTCCCCATGGTGCATTACATATCCGGGATGAGGCACTGCCCACTCAGCTTTAAGTAGCAGTTTGTCTTAATGACTTTATGATTATCATTAATAGAGAAGAATTTTCTTTGCTAGTGTTTACAAACTCTTCTTTACCCCAACTGGCGTCATTCTAAAAAGGATACTTAAGATTATAAACACATTTTTTAAGTTTGTCTTGTGTGTGCCTAGCTACCTTGTACTTGTTGCAATGATTTTTCCACAGCACAGTTGCTTCTTTTTTCTTTTTTTTTTTTAAGCCAAATCTTTTAGTTTGAAAGCCTTTTATAAAGTATAGTAAGAAGCAAAAGCATGCAACTATAGTCTATATTAAGATAGGTTTTGTATTTTTATTGCTTTGTGAATTGCCATGCTCACTAATGTGCATTTCAGAAAATGGTTTCATTATTACTCGTTAAAACTTTTGCTGTACAATTCAAACAACAAATATAAAGGACCAATCCATTTCCTTTCCAGATTCCCTTTCCTTGTTCTCCGCATTATTTTACATGCATGGCCATAATAAAAAAAATCAATACTCTGCAGAACTGAGCAAGTCCCTCTCATGACAAACCTGGCCGCTAAGCAAGTGCGGTCAGCCACCAGCCGTGCACGCTGAGTCTACGACAGGAAAATCAAGAATTTGTTAAATCACTGCAAGTAAATTCTGACTGAGGAATCTTTAATGGTGCTACACACCACCCCAAAGGAAGATACGCTCCATGTGTACCTTACAGCTGCAGCTCTATTCTTTCTGCAGCAATAATAAGTTTCTTAAGTTAATAACATGTTTATTATTAGACATTTATTAAGGCACAAACAGGTGTTAGCTTAACAGAAACGAGGGTGGCTGTACCTACTTACAATCCAAAACAACCACCAACAGCACAGCCTGTCCCTGTCAGGAGCATCCAATGGGAACAAACCAAACCACGCTAGCTATCAACTACCTTTCTCTTTAGGGGCAAAAGGGCTGGTGAGTGGGAGGGGGCTTAAGCTTCTTTAGGCGTCAAGAACACAGGTATCATTCACAGAAGTCGCCCGGGAGCTGTTCCAGAAGCGCAGGCTGCTGGCAGGGGCTGACAGTCAAAACGTGGCTCTGGCCAGCGATGGCAGCCAGAGGAGACGGGTGCGGCGGCAGAATTACACAGTGGTCTCGCCAGCTTCTGCACGAAGCACGGAAGACGGTGTGTGTTTAGAAGTGTTCAGCGATTCCCTGTGATCACCAGGAAAAAGGGGAATTAAAGAGGAATTTGATGACAAGACCTGCGGCAGATTGAGCCCCCGGAGAAGTTGCAGACGAGGCAAATAAAAGGGCAAATCAAGCGAGGGATCAGCTGTAGGGGAGAAGAGCAACCCTGGGGTTACCCAGCAGACAGGAGGGCTGGTACGAGCTCAGAGCAGAGGCGGGAGCAGTTCGGAAGCCACAGTGATGGGCTGAGCACTGCCACGGGCCGGGGCGCTGGGAGGGGAGCATCCTGGTGGGTACCCGCGTGAGGGAGGCTGCCAGCACAGAGGGGCAGCCGGCTCCTCAGAGCCCAGCCAGCAATGCCTGCCCAGGGCTCGGCTGCTACCCCAGGGTAAACGCACGCAGGAAATTAAATGCAGTTAATCCGTGGAACCAGGACCAGTTACTTAACTCCAGTAAAACGTGTCGGCAATGAAGCAAGCACAACGGCCTAAGGCCAGTTTTGTCTCCTTGTTTCTAAATATGTTTCTCCCCAGTGATTAGCAAGGACATTTTAGCAAAAGGTGGTGTTAAAGCCCTACCGACCACCGTCTGAATACAACCACCAGAATCAAAATCTGTTTGGGCTGCAGTTAAAGTTTATGGGAAAGCTTTGTCATGCAGGAATTTATAGATTTGTTAACCACGAAGCTGATACTCTCTTAGCAAGAAACCCAAGCAAGAAGATCAATGCTCTTACAAGGCACAAACGCCTAGATCAAACAGGAGCAGAAGCAGCGGTATTTGCAAACTCCATTCAATAAACACAGCTGATGGGCCTCCGCTGCCTGGCTGTAATAAAGATCCATGGACAGAGCTGTATCATTATCACGTCCTTCGCATTTATCTGCACACGGAGCTGCGCTGACCAAGGGTCAGCCAGAAAACAGAAAAATAAGAGTTTAGTAGTTAGCTTTCCAGCCACCGACTCGAGGGCTGGGAGCTCACACCCTCTTGGTCTCTCTAAGCTTGCTTGAAACTCAGCTTGGTATTGTTTCCTCCAGATGTGGTGGCCTTGGACACAGCAAGGACTGAAGATTAACTCCTCAATTACAGGCAAGTTTGGCAGAAGTATTGGCAAAATCCCAAGACCGCTGCTAACCACGCTGGAGGGCACCCCTGGCACCCCCTCCCCTCAGCTTCGGGGAAACAGCCAAAGCAGCCAGCGAGTCCCAGAACCACAGAGCTTCTCCCGAGCGCAGCCTGCAGCCTCTGTGCCATCGCTCGCCTGTCCACGCCATCGCTCCTCCTTCCTGGGGTTTGTACCTGCAACACCCTTCAGAACGTGACGGCTCTGTTCAGTGGCCGCTGGGGGAGAATTAAATCGAGCAAGAAGGACGTAAACTTTTTAAATGGGCCGCTTCCTCCTGCTCCGTAATCACTTCAGCAAACCGGAATGAGTTAGGAGGCAAACAAAAAGAAAACCCACCATTTTCTCATAATAAGATTCCCAGAGCTGAACACTTGCTCTTGCACAAGGACTGCACCAGGAGCAGATACAAGAGATGACCATTCCTTCGCAATCCGTGTTTCTTACTCTATGCAGAGCCACAGTCCTCTAGATGATTTATGCTAGTTCCCTTGAAAAATAGACCAGATTAATATATTTGTGCACAAATATGGACTTGAAGTAACGGGCGGTTAATACTAGACCATGCTTTCTGAAAGAGGAAAAACACAAGCTAAAAATCACTTTAACTTGCATCAAAATCCCAGTCCTCCAGCTGAAGCCAGGTCTTTGCACAGTGCAACCCCAGCCGGGTTGGGGAAGCTTCTCGCACAGAGATCTGAATGCTCTCTTAGGAACAGATTTGGAAATTAAAGCTTAACGAAGGTTGTGCCCCGTCCAATGTTAGAAACCAATTCGTGCCATTCCCAATCAATGTATCAGTGAGACATACATAGGCAAATCAAACAGACATACAGAAATGACTTTTTATTTTGTGAAGAACACTTGAAAAATAAAGATGAAAGCTTTTCCAGGCTTTGGAATATAACCATCATAAACTGTGGAATCACAAAGACTCCGTTTTAAAAAGGCGTTCCCTCTCCCCACCCCCATTTTTAATGAACTCTCTCATTGTGGAACGACGTACAATAGTTTTAAGGAAAAAATATGCATTTTGAGCCAACATTAGTAATAATCCAAGATTGGTTCAGTGCAGGCGCTGCTACATTACACTTTAACAAAGGCACATACTAAAATCCCCATGTTAGTACTTGTAATCCGTATTTCAATTTCTCCAAACTTTGTGTTTTCAAGAAGAGATTAAAGTTATTAAAGGTAGGTGGGAAGGCTGAGCTCAGGACAGCTGTCCAGCAAGGAACTGGAGGAATTAAAGTGCCAGCAAAGTGCGTGCAATGCGATGGAACAATCTGCAAACACAAACCTTTCTTGCCTACCTCGGTAATCAGCATGTGCGATCATTTCTGGCTCGCAAGAAGACTTGTTGATATGGAAGACGGCGATGCAAAATAAGATGGGGAAAGCAATTGGCTGCCCTCACCTCAGTGAGAAAAATCTATCCATAAAACCAGGATTTCAAGATTCGAGTAAAGCCTACCTACAACCGAAACAGTGAGAAAATTAAAATACCCCATTCTTGAATGAATCGGCCTAAGAAAGCACAGAAGCACCTGCTGAATTTTAAAGATATGCAAAGAAATAAACACTAATCATATGCTTCAAGGTGCTTTTGACTGTTTTTTGTTCTTTTTTTTTTTCTTTTCTTCTGATAGCTGAGAGCATCAGCTTTTGTCTTGAAGCTGTCTAAAATACCAGAATATTGTTAACCTACAAAAGGTAAATGAGAGATCTTCTCACATTAGCCAAAATTTTAGTAGTCTGCTGTACTGGCATCTTCTTTTACAGTATCTTCTACACGTACACAAAACAGGTTAAACAGTTACAGTAGCCCCCAAAAGTGACTTGTATTTTGTCCTCTCATTACCACAGTTCTAATTAAGTATACTTCAGGCTATGTTCAAAAGTTATTTTTGAACAATTGCTTTGCTCATTTCAGAACAGCTTTCCGGACATCCGTGCAGTTCAACAAGGCTCTGCAGTACGTTTGATAGCAGACTTCACTTGATACGGCAATCCGTTTGCACAGGTTCCCAGCCG
Organism: Ciconia boyciana; assembly: GCF_034638445.1. Classification (NCBI taxonomy): domain Eukaryota; kingdom Metazoa; phylum Chordata; class Aves; order Ciconiiformes; family Ciconiidae; genus Ciconia; species Ciconia boyciana. The sequence goes on along the minus strand of NC_132943.1, from coordinate 43,081,571 downwards.
TAAAAGGCAAACACATTAAATGCCACCAGCATGTGACTGCTGCACAGAAATGCTTGTGGGTTGTCTTCCACCGTTCCATTTTCACCTTATCATTCAAAACATGTTTAGAATTTGATTACAAACCATTAACTCCATTAAGAGTTTGGCTTAATTTGTCAGTACTAGCTGCGCTCAAAGAAAATTCTGAACCCGACGGGAAATTAAGTTGTGAATAGTCACGTACAGTGGGGGAAACACAGTTTCAGTATTGTAAGCGTTAGAAAAGTTTCGATAAAGATGCTGCAACGTCAGCTTCTGGTAAACCCCAGCCTCAGGGGTAAGAAAAATACGGTCTCGTCAGCTAGTTACACGTGTTCTCAGTCTTGAGATCCAATCTCACAAGCATTCAGTAAACATTTTACTTAAGAACCTTTGATACCAAGTTCAGCTGGTAGTCAGCCGCGTACATCCCCTTCTGTTACGGAGGCTGTAAATCAGCTTTGTGACACCAAGAGAAACTTCTTCTTTTTCTCAAATGCAACAAAGAATATTAGAACAATTGAAAAGATAAGAAATGAGGGAAAGTCCTCTGAATAAGAGTACTGAATATAAATACAAGCCTTTTTCCTGAGTACAATAAAACCCACTTAAGACCAAACATCAGATCTGCCAATTTTTTCTATCAGTTTTGTTTGTTCGTGAAGCTTATGGACAACAACAAAGCCCTAGAAACTTTAAAATATAAGGTTACTGCACTGTTGTTCCATATCACAAAAGGCCTTCAGGTTTTAGAGCTTGACAGATTCTGAACTTGCTCTTTTTTGAGCCCATTTGGTACACTTTGTCCAGACATTTCCACATTTCCTTCATTCCTGAAATCTGACTCGAGCTACTACAGACTTAGGTTATTATATAAAGGGACAAAAGCAAATTCTGGTATCGCTAGTAACTTCAGTGATCAGAGATGGAAAAAAAAAATTCTAAAGAGAGATGATTATGACTGCATTAAAAACCCAGCAAACTCTGTAGTGATGGTGCAAGACATCAGCATCTGACCAAAAAAAAAAGCATTTAGAGTGATTATAAAACAGTCACCAAAAGGTTATACAATATATTAATCAGTTTTCTCATGGATAAAGTGCATTTACTTAGCCTGAGAATAAGTACCACATTGATAAAGGGATGCTAAAGCACTTCCCCAAGAGACATTAGAAGAAAATCAGAGTTATCCTGAATCCTATATCCAGTTTGTCTCGGTGATTCTTGAAGACACTTCGGGAAAGACCCTCTTGCTGGTCCAGTTGAGGTACTCCACTCCCATCGAGTACATTGGTTGTATGGTCTGGTCAGCAAATCATCTCCTGGTGCTATCTGAAAACGCCCACATTGATAGAAAGAGCCACTTCTGGTTTACGGTGCTTAATATGCAGCTTCTCCTCAGAGAAAACATGGTCCTGTAAGCGTTGGGCTTGCCGACTATTACCAAAACAAAAATTAAGATGCCTAGTATTAGTGTTGAGCCTTAGCACCAACAGCAGCATGAACCTGGACTGGAACCCGATTTCCACTTAGTTGTAAGAACAACATTGCAAGCTCACACATACAAACTGTGCAGGGCCAGTGCAGCCAAGGAGTTCATTTTTCATCTCCAGAGGCAGTGACAAACGTTGCGGTGTATTGCAAGACAAAAAAACCTGAGGCTCGGTGTAGGAACATGGCACTTAAAGCCAGGAGTTTGAATTACCTGAGCACTTCCTTCAGGACTACGGGAATTGTGTGCTCTAAGAGCGCCCAGCTAGCAATGTCCCCAGAAATTATCCCGGTATTAAGGTAGTCTGAAAAGTGGCAAAGAACCATTTGCATATTTTAAAGAAAAATAATTGTAAATACTCAATACCTTTTCTTTTTTTCTAATGCAAGCTGCCTTTGTTTCTCTTTTCCAATGTCATCTCTCACTGTGCTGAAGTCCTTAGTGTCATCGAGGAGAAGATTCTGTTGTGAAAAAGGATTTGGCAGACAAAAATTATAAGCTCAAAACATATCCCACATGTTGCTCAGTTTACGCAGTTGATTTTCAGAGCATTTCCTCTAACTAGTTTTACAGCAATTAACTTCAAGTTAACTCAGTGGCAAAGCTTCAAAAAGGCAAAATAATTTTTTAGACTCCTCTGTTTAGTTTTTGTATTTAACAGTGAATTTCCCTTATTCAGAGATTTCTCTCCATAGTCTAAGGCATCAGGATAGGACACCAGACTTTTCACATACTGCTTTAAAACCATACAGCGAGTATGTTCTTTCAGAGGTCTCCTAAATAAGCCTTATTGCTAATTCAGAGCTCAATAGGCTGCTGTGTAATTCTTTTTTAAATTATGAAATAGATCGGTAATAATTCTTTGGAAAATCTAATGGGTTTAAATTTACAATATCATTTTTAAAGGGCACTGCTCTTGGATTTCACTCTGAGCTGGAAAAAAACAGCCAATAAAATTAGGGCAAGAAAAAACCCCGTTTCTTCTGGATAGTGTTCAAGCGTAGAGCAGAAACTGACTGCTTGCACTGGCTGAGAGCTGCACGAGAGCCTCTAAGGTATTGCCCTCTAGTGCCAGTACCGAGATCGAAGGGGAAAAGCATGAATTTTCCATCAGGTTGATAAAGAACAGGAGAAAAAGAAGAAAAAGCACCAGTAGCAAGAAATTTCCTATCCACACAACATACTGTCCAGGTTCACATACCAGTACTTTTATAGAGATGTAGCAGGGTGCAGGAAAACCAGGAAGAAATTCAGATACTGCAAAGGGGACAGTGTCTGAAGAATCCTTGTGCAAACAATTAAAGCCAAGTTAATTTACCTTCACCCCAATGATATCTCCATCTTTCAGGTGGTAAGGCGCCGACTGTAAACTCTCCTGTTTTTTCTTCCGTTTCCTCTTTGAAATTTGCTGTGTCTGAATAAAATCAAAGCAGAAGATTCGTACACGGCAGATTTCAGAAATCTGCTTAAATACGTATGCTCAAGAACTGCAGCACAAACCAACACATACTTCTCTCAAACAACTGTTGGATTCTGTCATTCCAGATCTTACCCAGCTAGAGATTGGCAGCCACTCAAATTTTTCAGGGAAGTATTTGGCTATTTCAATTTTATCTACAGGGAGACAATAGTGAGAAGCCACTCGTTGCCTCAGTGCCCAGGTTGTGCATTCTTTGGAGATATCCCACACCAAATCCATGGAGTCATAGTAGTCCCTCTCCCCTGGTATACCCATCTGGACTCGAAGCAGCAGTTCATGGGGGCTGTCATCAGGAAAAGAAAACAGACCGTTCTCCTGAGTCATGCTTTCAGAAACCAGAATTCCCAGTTTGCACTTCCTCCTGCCCTCCCTTATTTTTGTTTGTGGAAAAAAAAACCTAAGCTCCAAAGTATTCTCGCGTACTGACATCTGTAAACCTGACAGACAGTACTTAAGTTAGAAGCTGCTCAATTAAGCCTCATCTCAAATGCACTGCTGTAAGAAATAAGTATCTTGAGATCTTACCCCAAATGCTCTTCTTTTTGCAAAGGTTCAATGCAGATTTCCACTCTGGCACCCAGCTTATAGTCACTGAAAACAAAACAAAGATTATACACATTTCCAGTCATATATTCTAAGTTCCCGAGTAGAAAAATCACAGTTCTAGTCAAGTAGACCTGTGCTTATCTGGAAAACCAAAGCAAGAGGCTATCAGAACAAAAATGAAAAACTCAGAAAAGTACAAAAATTGCATTTAAAACCACCTAAAATAAAGCTTAGCAGAATAAGCATTGTATGATCTACTTATGCTCACACCTCCCCCTTCCACAGCTCTCGAGTTAAAAAAATGTGCTCGGCAAAAAATTGAAATAACTAGAAATGAGCTTTCTGTTGACATTCGGCTGAGCTGATTTATTTCTCCACCAATCCCTCCCACAATCTAGTCAACAGTCAGTCTGTTGCAACGCTACTTGCGCGTTCAGTAAGAAACCTACTTGAGTTGCTGCTTGTTGTTTCGTAAAAGCTTGCCTGGACGCTTACTGTCCACTGTCCACGCTCTGAGAAAGGAGGGCAGTGGGACAATCTGCTCCTGGCAGCATGGTAAGGTCATAGCCTGAAAAAAGAAACATTGCTTCAATAATTTTAGCAGCCAGTCTCCTTGGAAAAAAAGAAAACCACTTGATTAATTCTCAATGCAATACTGAAGCAATCAGAAATAGGGCAAAGTATTTAGATTTATTCCACACCAGCTGTTGCTTGTGACTTACAGGTAATGGCTATGATCGACATATTCGCTTTTCAACCTCAAAGCAAATTGACTTCACTCCCTCCCAACATTTCTCAACTTAACTTACATTTCAGAAGTACCAAATTTCTTTTTTTAACCAAAAATTGTATAACTGGGAGGGAATGAGGCTGACAGAATCATTGCCCCAATCTCTAGCCAAGTGCTGCGCCAGCTCCTTTAAGCCCTTATCAAGGACACGATACTCTTTCCATACTAAAACAATTCTCCTTGTTCACAAGATGAAAAAGGCCAGTTTTTCATAGCAATAGTTTGCTAGAGACTGAAACTGAAGTCATACCCAAAAGAGAAAGTGTTGGTATGGATCAGAATCTGATGAGATATCCTTCCCCATGCAATTTAAGTAGAACCACCAACTGGCTAAACAATAAAGAGCCTTATGATAGGATTGGTTTATGTCTTTTTGTGGTTTTGGGTGGGGGTTTTTTTGTTGTTTTTTGTTTTTTTTGTGTTTCGTTTGTTTGTTTGTTTGTTTGCTTTTGGGCTTTTTTTGTTTTGGTTTGGTTTTTTTTAGTGTATTAAAATCATACTTTTATGGTTAAAAAAAGCATGAAAAGGCACCTTAGTTTCTGGCGAAAGAAACTAAGCTATACCTTCCTGAATGACAAACATGACCTTCTGTGCATCGAAAGCAATTCTCTATTCATTAGATTCAACATACAAAAAAAAAAAAAGGACGCAGAAAACTAATACAGGAACAATGTGGAAATGGAAAGTGGCATTTTAGGAAGTGCTTGTATGTGTGCGCTTCTCATGAATAATTTTTACATTGTGAAATAAAGATAGGGCTGCAAGCCAAAGTTCCAGATGAAGTGCAACAAGGCCTTTGCAGGTCAGGACACATGACAGGTAGAATGGCAACTGCAGGGGACATACTAAGGAAGTCTCTGAGCTACATGCTCCAACTGCCTCTTGGTACTTACCACTGAACATGGCATATAAGCAAATGCCATATCAGAACATACTGGAGACAAGGGAAAAGGAAATAAAAAATAGGTATTAATAGAGCTCGATTAATCACAGTGTTGCTGTACATTTCCAATACAGGAGAACATCTAACCTGCATCTTCAGATCTTCCAAAGAAGCTTCTCCTGCTATTTCTATACTGCCAGCATAACAAAGATCCATGTCTGTGTGGATGTATTCTGGTGAATCTTTAGATGGGGGGGAGAGGGGGGAGGAAGAAAGAAACAACAGAAGAGTCAACATGACTTTGTTTATCGTCCTAAGAGGTAACAGTCACTTCAAGGTGAGATTTCACCTAGAGAGGGACCTGACCTCCTTTTTTTTTTTTGGAGGGCAGTTAAAGAAACAATATACAGTTGATAAAATACATTCTGTTAGTTGCCAAACAGGAAGAGTTCACATTGATCCTATACTGCATATTTTAAAACTAAGACCAGTTATTCATATTGGTAAATAGTCTTAATTATTGGTTATGACTCTGAAGTGTTGTTGAAGGAGCATGTTGCAAGGAAAGTTAAATATGCTCTTACCTATGCTACTGAAATCATCAGGGGAGAAAGTAAAACTCAGAAAAAGTTTGAGAGAAAAGGAGAGAAATGCAAATAAACGTTCTAAAAGGAGAGGGGTCCTGCTCTGCAACACAGCTCAGTAGCGAAGGAAGAATGTTATTTTTCCTGTAGCAAGGAAAATCGGTTTGTTTCCCATTTTCCAATTCACAGTTGTCGCCACTTCATTTTCTTCTTCCTTCTCAACCCTCACTTGATTTTCCTACCCTAGCTGGTTTTTGATTTGGATTTGACCTTTAGAAGAACAAATGCAGGGTAAAATACTGTATGTAACGTATTTTATTCTATGTAAGATTTACTCATCGCTTCTCAAAAAGCATCATAGCCTGAAATGAATTAAATGTGATATTAGCAGTCTGACATTTGAAGCCAATCACCTGTGTGCTCATTGAATAGATGCTTTACAATGCTGCCACTGCCTTGAGGTATGGAGAAGCCATTTTATTTACTGAGAAGTAAAGAGCCCCTGCTTCAAAATTTAGTGGAGGTCTTACCCTTGACCATATATAGCTAAGGAACATCAGAATAGTACCATCCAGCATTTGTGGCCTTGTCAAAAATTGAATCTGTCTCCCAAGTGGCTCCTTTCACCATAAACTTGCTGAAACGTGTACAGTCACTCATAGGTTTCAGAAGGATTTTAAGGCTTTGGATTAAAATGTTGGTTTTGACTCAAAGCCCTCAGTGCAATCACAATCAGGCCATACGATGCCTTTCAAAAACGGATCAAGCTCACCTCCTGCAGGAGACACCTGCAAGGCATCCATCTTGCAGGTCATCCCATTCACTTGGTCTTGTGCATTCTCTCCATGTTTCATATGACTTGAAGACTTGAACCACCAGATGGGTATTTTCAGGAAACCCTGCAAAGTGAACAGAAATTACTGGGTAGCTCACGTGTTCCAAAGTAGACAACGAACAATTTCACCTTCATCTCAGGAAGAAGGAAAAGACTAGTTCAAAACTGAGCTTTTGTAAAGGCACTAGCATTCATCTAAGATCACACATCATCAACTCTCACTTCCTACTTTTACAAGGACTAGAGTTTTATGTAATCCATACAGGGGGTAAAGATCAGATGCTTTAAGAGCAGTATTTGTGAAGAACCCCAAAATTTGCTGCATAAACTGGGAATCTTCTAACGCTGTGTCTCTGCAGAAAAGCTTTGGCATGAGAATCATGAAAGCACAATCTATGTGAAAACACAACTTCAGAGGGAAGGGGTTGATGGAAATGGAGACAGGCGTACCACAGCTGTCAAACTAGGTTCGGACTGTAGCTAGTCCTGCAACATGCCTACAGCAATAAGCAGTATCGGTGGCCTCCCATAACTCCCTCTACAACCATCCCTAGACGATACCTCTTGGCAATGCGCAACAGCTGAAGGTTGTCCTAGGACCTGACTGATGTTTGTGAAGACATTCACTTGCAAAGAATCCCTCCGACAGGCTCCTTGTGTCACGCCAGCACCACAGCCCTAAGGATGCCAGGCCCTCTCCTCCCCTCTCCCTTGGGGCTCAGTGCAGAAGAGATGGCACCTCTTCACGCTGCAGGGGCAGGGCCAGGGGACAGGGAAGAAGGGCCCATGCAACACTTGGCCATCGGCAATTCTTTTAGGGAGTGCTGGGAGACCTTGTGTAGGGCGGCTGCGCCTCCTTTTCCCGCCTGCGGGATCTCTGGATGCTTTGCCCCCTCTCAGCCGCTGTCGGGCACGGGGGGCTGTGCCACGTGCAGGGAGCCGGCTGGGCGGGGGCTCACTGAGGACCCCCGGCCCTCCTGGAACGCTGTTGCCACCATCTCATCCAGGGCACTCAGGCACGGGATGAGGAGGGGGCTGGAGCCCAGAGCACACAAGGCGAGGTGGAGGGCAGCCCCTGAGCCCAAGGGGCCACAGAACGGCCCAGGGGAGCCATCCCCAGGAAAGGGGCCCTCAGCTCCCCGGCCTCTCCTCCTTCTCCCACTTTAGGGCATCTTTCAGGCCACGGGCCCCCAACTCCCAAAACGGCCATGCTTGGCCACCCGCATCGCCATCACAGTGGCCTGCTGATGTCACAAGACACTGCCTTTGTTCTGGGCCCTGTAAATACAGGGACCCCAGCAGCCGGCCCACGATTCGCGCAGCTTCGAGGCCCTCTCATGCCAAGAATGCTTGGTGCCAAGAGGTCCCACAGCAGCAGGGCGGGCGGCTGCCCACCTCTGAGTCGGAGAGAACAGCGATGGCTGCAGGAGCCGTGGACGAAGAGGAGGCGGTGGCAGGGGGGAGGCACCATCAGCTGCGTGGTAGCGATGGCCGTCGCTCCCGCGGCTGATGGTGTGGAGCCCATGGAGGTGGATCCACCCAAAGACCAAGAAGAGCCGATGGAAGTGGATCCCCCTCCAGCACGGCTCCCCCGGCACCACTACACCGTGCCAGGGCTCCCCTCCGTGACACCGCGCCGACGCCAGCGCGGGAGCGCCCAGCCAGCGCCCTACCCTCGGCCCAGCCTCCGCGCCCGGCCTTAGCTGGGAGGCCCAGCCTCCGCGCCGGCCATCCTGCGGACTCTCCCATTCCACCTCCCGGCAATCGGCAATTATTTTGCCGATTGCCGCGGGCAGCGTGAGCCCTTCTCTCCCCCTCCCCTACCCCTCCTGAAGGGGTGCCACCTCCTCTGCTCTGAGCCCCAAGAAAAGGGGACCAGACGACATGGCTTCCGCCGGGCTGCTGTGCTGAGGCGACGGGAGTCCGCCCTCAGAGGGCCACCGAGGCCCTGGGGCCTGGAGGTGGGGTTTCTTCAGTCTGAGGACGAGGGTGGTTGAAGATGAAGCCAGACCCTCCGGGACGGCGCACAAAGATCAAGCAAAGAAGTTAGAGAGACAGCTGTTCCTCTGCAGAAGCGGAAGACCACGGGCCTGCCAGGAAGAAGTGCTGGCCTTCAGCACTGAAGTCCCTTCTAGCTGCCTCAATAGGAGCTCTTGGCAAGACTGTTTATTGCCTAATTTTAAAAAACCCAATAAAACAAGAAGAAGAACAGTAAAGATGCCTTCCTCCTCTCTTATCTGGTAACTGGGGCGACTGCGCCTGGACTCCTCTGTCCCCTCCTGGTCTCCCCAGCCCAGGATGGACCCTGATGGTGGGGTGTGGGCCCAGCCCAGGGCCTTGGAGACGGCGAGGGGCCAGGGCACACGAGGGCAGGCTGAGGGAACCGCCTCTGGCCGTGAAGGTGGTGAGACCCTGGAGCAGGTTGCCCAGAGAGGTTGTGGATGCCCCATCCCTGCAAGTGTTCAAGGTCAGGTTGGTCGGGGCTCTGAGCAACCTGATCTAGTGAAAGATCGGAACTGGGGGATCTTTGAAGGTCCCTTCCACCCCAAACTGTCCTATGACTGGAGAAAAGGAGGCTGAGGGGAGACCTCATCGCTCTCTACAACTGCCTGAAAGGAGGGTGTAGAGAGGTGGGGTCGGTCTCTTCTCCCAGGTAACAAGCCATAGGACAAGGGGAGATGGCCTCAAGTTGCGCCAGGGGAGGTTTAGACTGGATATCAGGGAATTTTACTTCGCTGAAGGGGTTGTCCAGCACTGGAACAGGCTGCCCAGGGAAGTGGCTGAGTCGCCATCCCTGGAGGTATTTAAAAGCCGTTTGGATGAGGTGCTTAGGGACATGGTGCAGTGGTGGGCTTGGCAGTGCTAGGTGAATGGCTGGACTCGATGATCTTAAAGGTCTTTTCCAAGCTATACGATTCTGTGATTCTGTGACATTGCTTGAGGTTTGTTAGCAAAGAATCCTTCCATTTGTATAACCATCGCTGACAAGAGGGTCTCCCAGCGGGGCCCTCCATTGTCAAACGCCATCCTCCATACAAATCTGAACTGAAGGCAAACACTGAAGTTCCTCTATTTTTATGCTTTTGTGAGGAAGTAGTAGCATAAGAGTTGTGCCTTCGCAAGAACCTTGCATGCCAGGAATACCGATTTCCTCCAGATCTGTTAACCTTAACACACTTCTAGGCAAAGAAGCTGCAATGGGCAAGCCTTTTACTACAGAAGTTGAAAGAAGAATAAATACAGACAGACTAAAAATATTACAAATGTTGGTTTAAATTTAAAAAGCTGTAAAACTACCACACAATCTCTCTCGGTTTACCTTTGGTGGAAGCTTTCCTTCACTTATAACCAGAGTATCTCCTCTGCAAACATTAAGTTCCTTCAGAGTGGCATTCTGCAGGAAGAGAAAGCACAGTATCCTTGTAAGGCTACATGTTCTTGCGCTTTGTTTCCTAAAGTATATGATGGTGGCTTTTTAAGCCATGCATGCCAGAGGTCCAAGGTGTTTTGCTTTTCCACCAAAGAGCACAGAAATATCCATTTAACATCCACCGCTTGGAGACAGCTTTGCAGCAGCACACAAGTATTGCACCTACAGGAGGCTGCTCTGCAGGAGTCCCTCCAGAGCATCCCGTTGAGCTGTGGATTTCCTTTGCACCTCCCCACCTCACCAGCTGACACCTCGTGCTTCTTTGTAGATGTATCTTTAATGCACGGTAAGCCTAGACTTTAGAAAAAACTATGGGGATATGGCTTAATCCTAGTCCCTGAAAATAAGAGGCAGGTGCACAAGATTTCCATTTTAACCACAGGTGTCCCAACACTGTCCTCATAAGGCCCTGTGAAAATAAAACCCTGTGTGTGTACTAATGTAGCACGCACAAAACCACCGCGCATTTGCTTTAATGCAGCTCTCTTCAGGGAAAGTCTCTAACGAACAATGGAGTAAATAAACGACCGCATGATTCAAGTCAAAAACAGGATCCTCTTACTTCCTGACTTAATGCTTCCCCTGCTTCATAGCACCAGTCAATCCTTCTCAAATGCCAGTTGTCACCTACCAAAAAACCAAACACATGCATACGGAAAACTAATTAGCCAACAACACTGTTTCAAAAAAAACATTACAAAATTCTTAATAAGTGCTAAGGTGTTCTTTTGCTTGGTTTTTTTTGTTTGTTTTTTAAGCACGACACTGACAAATTGAATGAAGTACCACCTTCATGTCCTTCTCCAGACCCTAGAAACACTTCGTTGTTTGGAAATGGTCTTCTCTTATTTGTATAAATGTCTCTTCCTCACCTACCTAAATAGTTTCCCTGGTTTAAGAGGAAAGTGAAGGAACTGGGTTGACAACACTTAGCCAAAAAAAAAGTACTACAGAGGAAAGAAAATTAAAATGTTGAGAGGGGAAAAAGAGTCTGGAAACACTGGGTATGAATTGATGGTGCAATTCCCATGTCAATATACCATTTGCATCAGTGACAGGCTCCTTAAAACGAAAACTATACTGCAAGGAAAAATCCAGCTTCCCCTCCCCAACTCTCTACCAGGAGACTTCACACTCGGGGGGGGCGGGGAAGATGGTATAGTCCAGAAACTAAACCACTTTATATTTAGCACCTATATATAAAGTGCACCAGGCACAGAAGGAACAAATACAATTGAACTTTCTAATTTGACCAAAATAACTGATGAAAATGCACTTTATTCTTTGCAAGGTACAAAATCTGACTTTTGCAACCAAAAACAACCAAGCCCAGAAGGAATCTCATCAATAAATTCGGGGGGGGGGGACCAAACCTTGCAGTCTTTTTAAACAACAAGAACATCAAAATCCACTAAGTCTGACATTTCTTTGAATGAGAGCTGCCAGATCACAAATCTCTGTACAAGGCCAAATTCAATTTTTCAAAAATGGTAATATAAAATAAAGCAATAAAAACAGAACCATTGTTTCTTGGCAGTAAACCTATACTATAGGGAAATGAAAAAGGTTAAGTTTGTATTTTCAAGACATTATTAACTACTTCAACTCATGTGTACATGTACACAAGAGCACAATACTTAATTTTCATTTGGGCTACTCAATGTATATTCTCACAGTAATGTGTTTCAGGTGAACTTTTACGGTTTTTGGAGCGTGGCTGAATTTGCAGCCATCACTCCACTGTAACACAAAATCGGTATTCAATGAAAGTTTAGAAGGAAAGCTGGAAAACAATGCCACTCCGAGTCTCTTCTCCTCCTTCCTCCCCATCAGCATCAACGGAAAGAGATGTTCAGCCAGGAGATTCATGTGTGATGCTAGTGCTGTCTACATCTCTCTCTTAATCCTCACATAAAAGCTTAGTAATGAGAACTGCTACCACTCAGATTCCCAAATACTGGCCAAACTGTGATGTCACTTGGAATAACTTGTTTTTGCAAAGTGACCAGAAATTATTTTTTACAGTTCATCTCATGCATTGGTTCCCACTATGATAGCAAATCTAGTCAGAACAGCCAAACACCTCCACCTGCATCCAAGCAAATAGTCTAGGAACTGTGGATTTTGCCATATTTTGATTAAACAGAAAGCATGAAACTGATTTTCAAGAGCAACTGCACAGCCAGCTTTTATCAGAGCAGGACTGCAAGTTTGTAATTCTTTCCTCTCCCCTCCTCACTTCACAATGACACACAGATCACTGTAACAAACTTACGCCTTCTAAGTTTCAGGGTAGCAAGAGCTGCCTTAGAAACCCAGAAATCCCTTTAAAAGACATTAAACAAGAATAGAATACAACTAACCTGATAATCCAGATTTTTCCAGCATTAAATTTAGACACTGAAAAAAGAAACATATGGTGAGACTTGTCTCAATACATAGGTTGGGAAAGAAAGCTTTCAGCAAATCTACACTAGAATTTTCTAACATAAAACTGACTGACTGATTCATCGTCAATTCCTAAAAGCAATATAATTACATAGACATGGTGTATTTGAGCTATATATTAAACCTTTCAAGTATGAGATTGTTTTCAGGCAAGAAATTTACTACATTGGGTGAGTCAGCTTTTACAAACTTAGAAAAAACCCACAAAAAACAAAAAAACCCACACAATCTGTGCTGTCAGTTTGTTGCTTGCTTGAACAAATTCTGTCCCAGAGTTTGCAAGTGCACCTTATAGAAATTAAACCTGCAAACTCAACGCTTTCCAGCCACTACTTGTAGACGTTGGCACTCTGTGCCAGAAGTCTGGATTGGCAGTACCGAGAACTGCTTGTCGCCCTGTGCACAGCTCCTCCTGACTCCTCTCACGCCAGTTCTGTGCATTCAGAGTCTGATGAACTACAAGAGAACTGTGACAGGGTCTGCCATGATTGCGTATCATTCCGAGGACTGCTGTGTATAAAAGGAGTGGCTAGCCAGGCACGAAGCATGCGGACTATGTTCATCCCTGGGAAAAAGCAAGGATGCCTCTCTACTACTTGGTGAAAGATCAAGGCGTTCTTCCCCGCTGGCCTTTGGGAGTTGAAACACTTCCTTTGCCTCCGTGTCTCCTGGTGACCTGAAGTGATGCAAGGGTATAAAGCAAAGTTCTCCAGGAGCAGCAGACCTGACCCAGGCATGACGAAAGCTTTTAGGAGCAGCTAGACTTACCTCTTTGACAGAGGCAGTCTCTTCCACAACTATCTCCATCTCAGGGCTTGCGTTTTGGTCACTCCCAACAATAAAATATAAGAAGAGCTAAAAAAGCAAGTATAAGCTATCAGAATACATATTTAAGTATGGAAATACTGTGAAATAACACCCCCTAATGCACACATACACCAGCTGTCGCAAGCCTGCAGTGAAACAAGCCTTCAAACAGCAGTGAAACTCCTTTGGGCTAAAGCAAACAATCTAAGCAGGGCAGAGAAGCACATGCAATTGAGTTATGGCCATCAGCAGAGCTTCATTAACCATCTGTACATGTCTGCTGCAAATGAGATAAAACCTGACGATAGCACTCTGATCTTTAGAAATATACAACTATTTTCTCTCTTGCATATTTACAGCTTGTAGATATCAAGAGCAATAGCCCCCTTTTCTTACTTCATGCTCTTTACAAAAGTATACGCACATCAGAGCACAGAAGCTGGACAACCACAAAGAGACGATGATAAATGATTAGTCAAACGAGCTGTATTAACTGGTCATGTATACGCTCTTGGCCTTCTGCAACTGAGATAAATGGCGTGAGCCTTCACGCTGATATGTACAATTCTCAGTGCCACCAAGCATTTTTTTCCATGCTGTTTACAACCATTACAAGAGTAAAGAGAGGACTACATGAAATACTGGGAAATGTAAACAAAGCATAAAAACAGCATGAGACTCGTTTCAGTCACAGCACTACTATACCTGAGTGGAAGTTGGAGCTTTCCCACGACACAGCCCTAGCAAGCTTCCCATTTTCAGTTCCGCTTCCTTGACAGTATAATCCTCAGGCACTTCAGGGAGGACAAAAACAAAGAGAACATCATAAGCTGCGGCTTCCTGAAAATATCCATTCTATTATACTGCTCTTTAGAGTAAGATAAAAATGTTCAGTGACATTTAGAGAACTTCACTTCCATAGCGTCGGCATCAGATCTGTAAGCCTCCTGTGATGAGAGCAAAGCAACACTTGTATAAAGGTTCCTCCCCACCACCCCTTGTATATGGGGTGACAGAAGAATTTAGATTAGAAGGGATCTTTATAGGTTGTCTGGTCCAAACTCCTCAAACTACTCAAAGCAGAACCAGCTCTGAAGTCAGATCAGTTCACCCTGGGCTTTTTCCAAGTCAAGCTCTGAATACCTCCAGGGATGGATATCTCCCAGCCTCCCAGGGCTCCCTGTCTATTGTTTGACCAGTCCCAGTGTGAATTCCCTCCCCCCCCACCATACCAACTGGAATTTCCCTCACTGAAACGTGTCTCTGCTGCCTCTGATCCTTTCCATGTGCTCCTCTGAGAAGAATCTGGCTCTGCCTTCTCTATAGGTCCACGTTAAAGAGTTGAAGATGGGAATTATCCCTCCTCCCCCTAAGCCTCTTCCTCTTCAGGCTGGAAAAACCCAGCTTCCCTCCTCTTTCATGCGCTCCAGCTCCCAAACCATCCTGGGTGCTCTCCTCTGGACTGGCTCTAGTTTGTAAGGACTTCTTTCTCACGCTGGGGAGTCCCCAGAATGGACACAATACTCCAGGTGCTGTCTGACAAGCACTGAACAGACGGGAATTCATCTCTCCTTGGCTTCCTGGCTGCGTTTTACTAATGCAATATATTAGCAAAATAGCAAAGACACAGAAAATGTTTCCCAGCAAGCACAAAGCCGATCCTCTCAGTTTCTCACCATTGCCCCAACAACAGCAAAAGCAAAGCTGAGGGTCCTTTTCTGCTGAACACTGGCGGTCAGGAGCACGGTTATATAGTGACAGGTGGTACTGCATGCTCATCTAAATCAAAGAGCAGGCTATGGCATGAACATGTTCCTCCGTTCTTAGGGAAGCAGAAATCCACACGTTATTTAGTGTGCTTCATCCACCACAGACACAAGTTGCCTTCTCATAGTAAACAAGAACCTAACAGTACTTCCTCCATCACCACAGGGCTCAAGTTTGCTGCTTAAGCTGTTCTGAAATCCAAACTTGCGCATCAATACTCTAACAAATATATTTAGTCTATTTTGTTTCAGGAAATAGAAGTTAGAAAGACATGGAACAATGACTCTACTTCCTGGAACATCTGGAAAGTTCCTCTGTAATGTATTAAATATGATTCAAAACAGATCATTCAGAGATTTTTAATTTATAAAATAAGTATGGGAAACAGAACTTTGTTAATTCCCACAGTCTTGAAGCACATGGCCAGTGGTCAATAAACAACACCAGGTATGCTAATCAGTTTTACTCATTAGGGATGCAGTAATAAAACCAAGCTGAACATTTAAGTTTAACCTCCAGCAGCTTTGTATTGCTACTGTTAAGAAACAGTAAAACTGGAACCACCCCCCACACACAACTGCTTCAGTTAAGCCTGGAAATTAGTGGAGTTACATGTGTGTACTTCTCCCAGGACAGGACAAAGTGAAGCTTAAAGTCTCCCAATTGAACTTCTTACAGAACAATGATTAAATAAATAAATTTACCTGGAGACAGAAGTTTCCCATTTCCGCTAACAGGTCTAAGACAGCTGTCATTTGCTGTAACAAAAAGGGCAGGAAAGAGAGATGGATATCTTAAGTAATTAAAATAAGAAGAAATTTGGCTCAGAAGTTTAGACAGATAACATATTTAAGATTAATTACAACAGGTTTATCTTAGAGGCCTCCCTCTGGAGGTATTACATCAAAAGTACAATTGGAGAGAGATTCCTAGAGACTTCATGAACAGTCTTAGTTTTTATCCTTTCAGTGAAAGATTAGTTTCTCTTTGAAGCCAGCTGTTAGTCACAATCCGTAAAATACTACAAAACTGACCAAGTGCTTCCAAAGGTAAAGGCATCAACAAGAACTTTAAAGAAAGAAAACTGGAGTGTCTTAAAGAAAGGAATAAGATTAAAAAAAAAATCTTCAATTCTAAGTGTAATACTTTAATAAGACGACATGATTATTCCTACTCAAACAGCTTCTGAAATATAAGAGCTTCATAAAATATATTTTAATCAAGACTTACACTGATTCACTTTTCTTAAGCTAGGAAAAACATAATTTAATTCAGAATAAGATGAATTTTAAGTCCTTTGCACCCTCTTTCTTCCCAAAAAAACTCCTAACAGCAATGGATTTGCTGTCTTGAATAGACTGATACAAAAAGCAGGAAGCCAGCCCGTAAATTCTAACGTTATCAGATCTAACAGTAAAGCAACTAAACACTTACCTAGCTCCTCCTCTAGCTGAAACTCCCGTATTGCTTTCATTTTGATATCTGACATCACCTAAAAGAAAGCAATATTAACACCTCTAATACAGAATGCCAGTAACACACCTGCTGTTCAAATGCCAGTCCACAAAAGGAAGCCTTGACTTGAAATGCATCCTAGTTATGTTCTTATTCCTGTTAACACTATACACAGCTGAGAAAACAGTTCTTTAACATTATCATACCAAATACATATAATAAATAAACGTACTGATATCATAACACATTTGTGGAAATTTTCCTGAAAAACAGTATTTCAAAGAAAAGAAAGTGGCATTTAATTTTTGGATTTATCAAAAGACTAGTATTTCACAAATAGTTATTTTGTGAGCAAAACTAAGTAGTACTTCATATTTTCTGTAACAGGAAATAATTTAAAAGGCAGAAAAGGTACCAGAGAGGCCCACCCCTTGGGGAAAACCAGCATTTTTTCCTATCCTATGCTGCAAGCAAGAAATAACACTTTTCTCCTCTTTTAGGTTTTGTTTACTGACATAGCCTCACCAAACATACATTTACAGGATGGTCCAAAAAGAAAACTGTTTCACACTAAAACACACTAACGTAGTCTGCACTGGTTTAAGTTACCAGCATTACAGTCTTATTACACAGCAGTCCAAATACTCCAGTAACAGTAAGTCCGAGATGCACACTATTTTCATCACAGAAAAACTTCAGCCCTGAGGCTAAATCCACTCCTCATTAATTGGCCCAAGTGCACTGGCCAAGCTTTTCAGGGAAACAGCCTGTGTTATATCCCTGAACAATCAGACTCCTTACTGTTTCAATAGTGGCAGTAATTTTCACATGTTTCTCTTCATCTTCTGTTCTGCAGAAGTTTTTAACTTGGAGCCAGCTGATGTCATATGTAAAAGCAGTCAAATTGCCACTTGACACATTCACGAAGCTGTAAAAATGAGCAGTGCAAAGATGGTGAAAGACAGGAAAACTACACATTGTCTGGGCTAAATTGCTAAATACCAAAGCTCTCAAATAAACCGATAATGCCCAAGTCATTAATAGTGATGGCATGTCACAGAGTAAGAGTCAGAGGCCTCAGGCAGCACCCAGGCATCTCTGGGCTATGTTTTGGTAACTAGCTTTCAACGGGACCTGAGTTTCTGAAGGCACTTCAGAGTCTAAGTCCCTTTCGGAGGCTGGATTTAAGGCTTCTGGAAAAAATATGGTAAAAGCATACCTAGTCATAACTAAAATTTGGGATTTTCTGGGTCTCTGCTACTGTATATAACCACAGAAACAGTTCTTGGTGAAGAACCCTCTCACTGCTTGATTTAATCTCAATTTTTCAGTACTGTTTCAACTAGGAAGTCAGAACGTATGTAACAAGCACATATACATGACTCCGAAAACAGGAACCTAACCTCAGGGCTATACACTGGGAAGCGAAATGAGACCAGAAATTTGCCCCTGGCAACTTCAGATTCAGCTGGGAGATTCAGCAGAGCTGCACACTCTTCTGATATTGCTCTGTTCTCTCATCCCACCAAGTCCCTCGGAAAACCACGCAACTCAAACTTCAGAAATTCAGGTTATGCCAAAGATGTGCCAGCACACTGGGCACAAGTTGTTCTCGCGAGGTTTTTCCCTTTACAAGTGTAACTCAAAGGATGCGACTGCGTCTGCATTTCAAGAGCAAAGAAATACCTAACAGTTGATAAGTACCTGATCTCCAAAACTTAAGATTACATTATCTTGAATTAAAAAGCTCAAAGTGACAATTAGTTAAAAGAATACATATGTATAGCTAGCACAATTTTAACTAAACAGATTTTGCCAAAATGGATTTTTTGTTTAATTATACTTCTAATCAAAACGGTTACCTCTGGTCATGGCTGTCTAAGATTAGTACTGAGCACCCATCCGTCAGACCAACACTTTTGACTGTTTCCTTCATATCTTCTTCAAGAAAAACTTCCCAGTTCTTGGTTTCTTTATCTGGTCCTGAGCCGTTCTTTAGGATGATTCCTCCTGACGGTGCTAAGGCTCTGCGCAGATCACCCAGTTTTGTGCTGCATGAAAAGACGTGCTGCGATTCTGTGAAATGCTGACCCTTCCCTCCTTCGTTATACTCTGCTAAACGAAGAACGTTTATGACCACAGGTTCATGATCAGGGCCTGTCATCACCTTTGTACCACCAATCTGAAGGAAGGAATGCAAGATTTATGCAGTGCTGATCAATAACATACAGAAAAGGCTGGACAGCAATAAATGACAACAATAAAATTATTGAAACAAAGAAACGGACCCTCTCTCCTCATTAGAAATAAACCACCTTTGACCAAATTCCTACTGAACAAACAACTACAGTAACTCAAAGGTGCTGGGAAGAGAAAGCGTAATGCTAAGGTCTGTTCCAAGTCTGCATGCATAGTAAATATATCGGTAATAGTAGCTGGGAAACCAGTGCACACTTGGTCTCCATCAGATTAATAATAGAGGAATTTAGCCCCTCAGGATATTAAAGAACTACCCAAAAGTGTGACTTAGGCAGATCAAGAGAGTTAGATTTAAAATCTGGCCTTTCTGATATTCAGCCTAGGCAAAGAATATAGTTCCTTGACAAAGGCAATTTGATCACACAGGAAGCTGGAGACCATACCAAGAGTACAACCAAGACAGGAATGACTCTGTTACTAGATGTTTTCTTTTGGTTTTGGAGGTGGTTTTTTGATAAATCAGAAAGAAAATGTATACTTTTACAACAAAAATCTTTTAAAAGTAATATTCTATTCCATTACAGGCATGGAATAAAATGCTGTGTTACATAACCACCGAGGCAAGCATTCGAAAGTTCAGCAGAAGCCTTAATATTAAAAGGAAGACGCAACACTAGAAA
Source organism: Ciconia boyciana (assembly GCF_034638445.1). Classification (NCBI taxonomy): domain Eukaryota; kingdom Metazoa; phylum Chordata; class Aves; order Ciconiiformes; family Ciconiidae; genus Ciconia; species Ciconia boyciana. The sequence continues at coordinate 43,062,157 of NC_132943.1, read as the reverse complement.
AGGAGCACAGTATTTCAGGGAGACCATACACAAAAGTAGTCACTCACAGGTCCCATTTTATATGTGGAATGATTCACTACAGGGCATAAGTTTTTGTTATCTCATTACTACCAACCGATCTCCTTCCAAGAGGCACCAGATGTTTTCAGAACACACTCCAATGTAACTGGCATTGGATATCTACAGGCACCTATCCATCTGTCCATATCGCATTCTGCGAAGTGTGATTCTATTTACAATCTTATCAAGCTGCACACTGTACCTCACTCAAGGTATACTGAAAAGCTGTAAAGACATAGTATCCCAGATGAGGCTGAAGCAGTGTCCCCAACAACAACATTGGTATGCCAGCAGCACAGCTGCAGAACAGATTGACTTTTCCAAAAATGTGTCTGGAGATTGCCTCTTATCTCTTCAGAACTGACAAGCAGAGAGGGTATTTGGTTCTTTTACCTCTTTCCCATTCCACACAAAGACGTCTGCTCCATCAGCCAGCCCAATGCCATCCAGTGTCAGCTCATCTCCTAAAAAGGAGCAAATCATCAAGTTCTTTCCCCCCCTCAAAGCAGACAAGCAGGGTCAGCTGGTAAACTGGAATATGCTAGCACATTCTGCTCTAGCTCAAGCATATCATTACAAAAGCTGCTGTGTGATCAGCATTGACGGTGGGTAATTTAGGGGTCACTCATGTAGCAAGAACACAAGTGGGTACACACCCCTACAGCACTCTCACTGACTAAAGAGGGCGGCAGCACGAAGGTTTCAATTCCATTTCCCTTGCAAACTGAGGCCCAAGTTAGGGCTTGGCAAAGCTGCTTGGTCAGGATTATCTACATGAGATTTAACAGTGAATCAATAGATTTAAAATTAAAAGCTTGGATTTAACAAACAAGTTACACACTGTACGTTCCAGTCCTATTCTTTGCAGCATGGGCATTAGTATTGCAGTTTCTTTTACCTTCCTACCATAAGTCAGACTCAGATTTTTTTAAAAGTCATTGTCATTTAAAGAAACGTACTAGCATTTGGAGGAATATTTACAGCAGCTATGAGTGCCTCTGTGTTTTGATGTCAACATCATGGAAAGTTGGGTTATGTTTTGGTAGAACTCTAATTTTCTAAAACAGACCACAAAGACTATAAAATTTAAAAATGGCTGATAGGCTTTTGAAGACTAACACCTAGAACTGCATAACAATGCAAAGCTGGAGACAGAACTCATGATTTTAAAATACTAATGTGCTCTTCATAAATGAAAGTACTCTTTATGTAAGCATTTTCCTTTACAAAATTCTTACTTCAGCTTAGGTCTAACCCACATTTTTCTTTGATGTCACCCTGGGTCTTCTCTTCTATCCTCTCCTCTACCTACTAGGTAAAAATCTATGAAAGCAAACATTCATACGCAGATCAAGGACAAAATACAGACTGATATATTTTTGTCAGCAAATGTGTTTAACTTGCATAAGATCTGCAGTCTTACTGCACTTCACAAAAAAGATTACATATAAAAGTCTCAAAAAACTTAATTTCACTAATAAGCGTGTCCTAAATACCTTAACGGCAGTGGACATGCACGTAAGTTTGAGTTTGAAGAGTGTTCAGTAATACACTTCTTCAAGATGTTTTACATATGAAATCCTCCATGTCTGCAGTAAATACAACATATAAATAACACAGAAGCCTTGTATGTAGTAGTCTTACCATCAAGTATCTGGTAAAGATGCAGTCCTGCTGGTAAAGGCTTGGCAATACTGAGAATCATGTCTCCTTCCCAAGATTCCAACATCTAATTGGGAAGAATAAAGAAAAAAAAATACATATATAACACACCAGCAACCACTAACTCACATCACTCAAAATTACAACTTTGCTAAAGCTGTTACAGCCTTAGCTGTAACAGTGGCTACGGAGCTCACTTTGACACTTAACGAGTCACAGCTATTTACTTCAACAAGGCCAGTACACAGAAAACAGTCAAGAGTTTAGGACTTGGCCTTTCAGGCTAATCACCAGATAGACAAAAATAACATTTCAACTGGACACTAGCCAAAGGTTGCAAGGTACAGGAAAAACAAACAGTGTTTCCTGACATTAAGTTAGCTTTGATTTAGTTTTCTATAAAAAAACATTTTACAAATTGCCATATTACTTTAACATAGTAGAGAATAAATGCAAAGATACCGCATTCGATAGCTAAGCTAAATAATTCTTTTAACTACTTTTTTTTTCTTAAACTACTCTGATTATTTCCTTTTAATTCCAGCTAGCTCCTTGAAAATACAAAGACAAATCTGTCACAAACTGAAATGTTAAGAATAAGCCTGGAGTTTTGCAAAGCATCAATCCATGCCCATGTACATGCTGCCCAAATATAAATAATTAGCTTATGAGAGCTTTGAAGTCTACATAGTTAAAGATTCATCAATTTCATGGCTTCTTCAATACTTTGAGAACAGACCTCAAACCAATGTTTCCTTCTGTGTAAACCCATATAGTTTTTAGCCTCCTAAAACACCATTTACTGTTGAAAATTTCTCATCGAGATAAAAATTGCGGCATAAATACATATGTAAATGTTGTAGCTCAAGTACAACTGAAGCATTTGAGTTGATTTAATATAGCAAATACCTGGAATACTGATTGTCGAAGGTCTCCGAGCGATTTTCTTCTATCAATAGTCAAATCCACAACACTCTCCTTCCAAGTAAGTAAAGGATGCAAAGCCCCATTGTGAAATTTATAACATGAGCTCAAATGGAGATGTAAATCAATGCCATGGTTTGCCGAGTCACATTCCGCTCTTTGAAAGAATAACACAATAATAAACCGGTGAATTTAACACTGACAAATGGCTAGCTTATTTCAGAGATGCTTCTGTGCAGCTGTCCTCGAATTGATACCCTCATGACTAAATTCACTGTCACATTCCCCCCCTCTATCAAGAGGTATGCAAAGAGGTGCTCAAAGATGACAGTGATTTCCACGTTGCCCAACACAGAGCTAGCATAGACATCCTCCACGTAAGCACTATAACAGTACGTTCTGTGTGTTTCTACACCTTGCTTCTCCCTTTCTAAACAGAACGGCAAACTTCATCTTTAGGGATGTGGAGACTGTAGGTTTTTTCAGGCTGTGTTCCCGATCACTACTCTGTTGAAATACAGAGTCAGAAAAACTGCATGGAAACTGAGTCAGGGCAGACATGGCCATGCCCTCCTCCTTTATACCTGTATCCAGTTCTATTAACTAAATGTAGCAGCAAATACGCCATTTAAAAAATAGAGGAGTGAAATTAGCACAGTACAGAGGTATCACACAAGACTTGTGTCTCTTGTGTGTGTCTATGCTTTGATAGATTAACTGTGATTCAGGCGTATCATCAGTTCTGCGTGTCCCTCAACAGAAGGAAAAGTTTCAACCAACCTGAATACTGCTAGCTCTTTCCTCTACACTTCTGGCAAAGGATACCATTTATCTGTTGTTTCACAGTAAAGCAAGTCGTTCCCCCCTTCTCCAATGGAGAACTCCCTCTATAAACATAATTAAGAAAATGTATTTCATTCTCCTTCCAGAATTGCACTGATTTTCACCAAAAAAATGGTACGATTATAAACTGTAAGTAAGTTCCCCTTGAAATTCTGTAGAATGCCTAGTTACGCCACTAACAGGGAGGCAGGGAACCACTAAAGGCAGAATGTGGGCATACCAGTTGTATTCCTTGATTAACCTCTACGACATTGAATCATTTTAGTATCTGAAAGAAACGCATTGAGTAGAGCCATTTTAAATCACTTTGGAGATCTGCAGATTAAGAAAGCTGTTTAAGAGATTGGTACAGTTACATTAATATACCTCATTTTTTGCAGCTCAGTATTAGCAGCATTCATTTCATTCAGAAGGTGTTCAGGAATTTGGTACCTTGGATTTCCTCGCGCTGCAACAAATAATATAGGCTAGTTTGGCCTCAGCTGCTTAAAATGTGTTTCGGCAAACAAGAAAAGTGATCAAGATGAGACATTACAGTATGGTAATCATTGAAAATTCAGAGCAATAATGTTGCATCCTTTCCTAAGAGAGAAAATTAAACGGCAAGATGATACAAAGAACAAACTAAGTGCTTTTACTTCTTCCCATCAATCTTTCCCTACGGGAAACTGATACATGAATGCCGTTAGCAACAACTTTTATTTGTTTCAGTAGGAGATGTTCTGCTAGTATGTGAGGCGTACTAGAAAAAAGTTAGTGTTAGCTATAGCCAATTAATCGGTCACTACCTCCTTGGAGGTAACCTCCATGTATCTTAGTTAACCCTTTTTTCAAATGATCACTAGAAAGAAAACTGTATCTTCAATTCTTTCAATTGAAGGAAAGGACAGAAATGCCCAACAGCCTTTGCCCTCCAGAAAACAAACTGTCAATGAAAGAAGACCCCAGAATATCAAGATGAGCTTTGTGTACCTTCAGGTGGTCTCTTTAACTGAGATTTTCGATAAAACAGCATGTAGGCACTCTCTTTACCCTGAAATTGTTTCTCAATGTCCTTCTCCTTGATCGGCTGGACTTTTGAATCATTCAGATCAAACCAATGGCAGCCAGCAGAACTGTCCCTTAGCCTTATAGGTTTTTTTTCTGAATTCCACTGGACACCATTCTTCTGAGGGTGGCTTTGGAGATCTTGTCCTTGAGAATCTGACTTAAACGGGAGCTTGTGTTTTTCCTTCAGACCAACCTTATTTTCATCAGGACTGAACTGAAATATCTGAGGATGATTCTGCAAATACTAAAAGGAAAGCAAGGACAAGATGAAGAAGATACCCAGTTTTAAATACAGCAGACTGCATTAGCTACTTCACCTGATTCATCCTCAAATTGATACACAAACCCCATCACTTCAAACTTGGGTTTTATGATGTTTCCTCATGTATTTCCTCAGTTTAGACAGAAAAATGTAATTTTCCTACCATCACTTATCTGCCTGATCTTTTATATGCTGTTGCTGGCTTCGTTTCTTATGTAACTTCAAATTAGCATGCAAGAAATTGCGAAAGAATTGTTTTTAACGCACATGCATCACAGAATTAAATCAGAGTAACTTCTGAATTTCAAGGATTCCTTGAGATGCTGGATTCCTTTTCAAATACTTCTCACAAGTGCATACTCCCTGTCCCTAGAAAGGGAGCATAGGGAGTGATGCTTTATAGGCAATTGAAAAGCCTCTGCTTTATCAGACACATAGAGTACCATCCCAACCAGTTTAGCCCTTTAACACCGGTACTTTCCGCTCCCTAGTCTTTGCAGAAGTGCTCCCTTCTGTATTTACCAGACAGGGATCTTGAGCTCCAATTCTGCTCTGCTGAATTGTACCTTACCCAAATTAATGCTGCCCATTGTGGCATCTCAAGAACTTGAAACCTACTCGTTCTGTTTTGCCAGGCTTATCCACTCTGTTCTCTACTTTCATTTTAGCAGCGTGCAGATACTTCAAACAAGCTTGGCGTCCAAATTACACAAAACAAAATCATGGCTCTTGAGGGATGTGGGGGGAAAGGAGGGCACCAACCACCCTCCAATCCCCCCACAAAACTACAAGAACTACCCAACCCCCTCAAAAAAAAAAAAAACCAAAAACAACCCCCCAAAATCTGAATTTCAGTTTTAATCATAATCAAAAACTCATTTGATACTTCAAAAAGCATAAAACAATTTACAGTTATTTCAATAAGGGAAGTCCTGCATTGATCAATGTGCTTTTGGTATAGATCCAGCACTTGTGAAAAGTCAGCTTTGGTAATATTCACCACAGCACTCAAACTTTGAACTGGTTAATACCGGGTTGCTCACAACTTGTTTCTATCTCTTCCCTGTCAAAGGCAGGAAAGCCTCTACCTCTGCAGAAGACTCACGTTCAGATTTCACAACTACGTTTAAATAACTATTGGGAAAACTGCATTGTTAGTTCTATTCAAAAAACAGTCAAACGATTTTTCCAGATATCTATAACACACATGCTAAAGTATTTTCCTTAAAGCATTAGAAAATACTGTAACCAATTGGACAAACAGAAGATTTTACTGTAAGTGTTAATTTTACGGACACGCCCTAATCAACCAAAAACTGGCATATATTTTCAAAACCTCACTTCTGTTATGACTGTGAAGAAATACTGCATTTCTTCTTTAATTCCCATCACTGCTTTTATGTTCAAGTGGTAGTAGTGCCGTTGCAGCTTCATTCACAGACACACAGGAAACAAGGTTCAGTAGGTAAGGTTAATTCTTTTATAGGCCAACCATACAGATGGGAAAAAAAGACAGAAGCTTTCAGGCAGACAATCCCTTGAGAATCTTGTCCATGTTCCCCAGTCTACTAATTTATCTTAGAAGCCTCTCTTACACATGCTCCATGTTGCTAGTCCAAGTGCCAGTATTTTCAATTACCATCCTACTGACTATTCAATAGGAATATAAATGTAAAGTTATCTTCACAGTAAAAACCAAATTAACATACATATATATTACCTTTCGTAATGCTCCATACTGTTTTCGGTATTTCTTATTCCAGGACACCCCTTTTTTCTCCAATAATTTCTGCCCTAGTTGATCCACAGGAATTTGGTTAGATTCTTCCTACAGAGAAATTAAAAACTAGGATAACAAAGGCTACAAAAGTCAAGGGATCAACACAAAAGCCAATTCTGAAGTGCTTAAACCATTCCTGTTTGTTAAGAAGCCAATGGAACATCACCTTTTGCAACAGCTTTGGCAAGCAACTTAAGAAATACTCAAAAAGAGCCGTTTCCTGTATGAGGAGCCACTATTAGTATTAAAGTCAGGTTAAGTTACAAGTTTTACATGCTTCACAATAAGTTCAGAAGAGTACTGTACACTTAAACCTGCCCACTCTTGCATATGCTAACCTCTTCTTCTAGGTTCCTTAATATCAAAATCAAAGCAATAAGCTCCTTACATACCATACCTCTGATAAAATCCCTTTCAACACGGCCAATGGATTTTCTACTTCTTTGGCGTTTTCAGTATCTCTTAAAGCCTTATCTTCAATCAGCCTATCCTCCTCTTCCTGTTTAAGAAAAATAAGAGACTCGCAAAAACTTGTTGTTTCACACACAGCTGGCGGTTTTCGATTATAGTCTATACTAACATTAGCATGCACAAATTAGAAGTGCGAAGGAAGTTCTGATAAGCTGCTTCTGCCACCCGCTACGGACTGTATATTGTCATACAGAATATCCACTATCAGTTTTTTTTAACAGAAAAGGCATTTGCATTATTTATAAACAGCCAGCCAGAGTTATCCATTAAAATGACTGTGCTAGTCTTGAGCAAAGACATTAATTCATTTTGGAAAGAAAAAGTGAGCCCAGTAACAGGAGATAGTTCAGCAGATTGGAAAGCTAAAATTTGCTACAAAATATTGATGGAGCTCACATACTGTGGAAAACTAGCCTTCTCAATGAGGTAAGAGACCAAATGCCTCACTAAAATATTCATTAGTTTGGATGTACATTTCATCCACTAGCTCTTAACAGTTTTCTGAAAAATGAGACATAACAAGCAAGGAAAAAAACCCTTTAGGACTTACTTGTAATTGCCAGTTTCCTAATTCATCCACATCTCTGATATAAACATGATAGTGTCCTCCATAGCAGCCACCTTTATGTATAATAACAGAGAAGAGCTCATACATGTACTCTGAATCATCCATTTCAGTCTTTAAAAAGAAAAACAATAATAACAACAATAATATATATCAGTAAGTCTTTCACACAAGGACAGTTTTAAACCATCACCGTAGCTTCATATATTTCTCAGTGTGCATTCGCACGTGCAGAGGTTGAAATGGTTTTTCAGTGCTGGGGAACACACGTATGGACTGACACAAACCACGGACCAAGGCACAGGCTTATGAAGCAACTTTTTAAGCACGACTGTCAACAATATTGGAAATTCAAAATTTAAAATAATGACATATTGATGCAAATAATAGAACATCTCAACCTGTTTGTTCATAACCAGGCTTATTTTGTTTAAAGGACCAGAGAAAAAACAAGCAACACATTTATACATAAACCAACTGAAAAAAAAGGCTTCCTCAAATACAAACACTGAGAAATTTCCAAGCTTGCATTGCAACATTTCAATAAGAAAAATGTTTTTTTTCAATAACAGTGCCTCTATTAGTATATTCTTTATATATCTTAAGGAACAAAAATTGTCATGAAGCACTGGTATAGCTCAGTTTCTAATCAAAATACACATACATGAATGCAAAGACACATTCTTAAGAAAAATGAAATAACTACAGGCACATAAAACATACATAGCTAAATTTATACATGACATTATCAGACATCAATTTAAAAAAACAAATTTAATTTCAATTTCCAGGTGATAATCTTCCTTTTAAGCAAATGTAAGATCAAGTTTTAGGTAATTATTATACCCTTTCCCCTTGTATAGCTACAAGGTATTTCCCACTCAGTTAGAAAGTGGTCTCTTGGAAATAAATGGGAATTCAAAAAATTTGGAATTGGGAACAGAAGAGAACCCCACAAAGTTTCTCAAATACTTTGCCCTGAAAAAATGCAAAATAAAAGATAATTGTCCTTGAGATACCGGTTCTCTGCAAAGTATATAAAAATTTTAACAAATATAACAGTACATACCTGCTCACAAAAAGGCCTCAGATTTATCTGGATAGGGAATGTATAGCAGCTCATCTCCTTGTATCGTTCGCACTTCTCAAAGTCAAAGTTAAATCTCAGGAGAGAAACGGTGAGAAAGGGTGGCAATTTGCGTAGTTTAGCAGACTGTAAAATGATTTAAAAAGTTGTAAGCACACAGTTACACAGAACAGTGTTTCCACTTTGCTATGGTCAACTCTTTACTTTCCAACAAAGCTTCGGTACCACTAGGCAGACATGACCAGTGTTTTCATTTTTAAAATGTCTTCCCTAATTCTCCATTTCCCTACTAACTAGACATCCTAAAAGCAACCAAGACCCTTCCCCTCTGTTAAGCCCTACACTTTCTTTGAATGGTGATCACCAGTCCCATACTTTATCCTTCTACAGAAAATTAAGGACATCGCTGAAATTCTAGTCAGTAATTACATTTCCATAGCCCACGTGTTCTTTGTGAAAAGGTTTTCTTGAATTTTATACGAAGAAGCAACTGTTTCAAACCCCTGGGTTTGTGCTTACGCATGAAGTCAACTACACAGCATCTTCCCAGCAACTTTGCTCTTGGCCCCTTGCACAGCACCTGCCGCCACCAGTCCCACACTGACCCTGGGAGCCCAGAGTAAAAAGCACAAACCCTCAACTGCTCCTGAAAAGCAGGCGCTTCAGAAGAGCGACACAGCTTCGTGGTAGCTTCGCCATTCCCAGATGAACAGTGGGGCGCTCAGCATCTGGCACGGGCCCTGAAGCCACCCAAAAAAAATAGCTATGAATGAAGCTCAGCCTACAAACATAGCCTACACACCTGCTTCTGCTGCAAGGAAAGGACCTCACCTGAGGCTGGGGCTGTTACTCTTCCGGCCCCTCCTGGTCATCTCCTCCAAGCACAGCATTTGGACTTCACCTGAGGTTTATTCCACAGACCACTGAGGTGTTTTCCAGTTCTTTGGGGTTGTGTGACCCCAAGTATAGGTCAGGGCTCACACAGGCACAGTGTTTTCAAATGTGGAAGTCAGAAGTGATCCTATCTGTAACATAACTAGCTTTGACAGGTGTATATTGTCCCAAAAAAAGAGATCACTCCCACATGTATTTTGCAGCCTGCTGCTGAGCGACTGTTGGGCTGCCTCCAAATGCAACAGAAATGGTCCAAAAAATGTCACCAGAATATATCACAGTGGCATCTTGCTTAAGATCTGCCAGGCTGCTTGAAGAAAAGGGCCTTGACTAAGATCTGTGGGCTATGGTAAATGAGCACAATGCTGTGCCTGAGCAGCATGGAGTAGGGTGTATCCTGGGAGACCCTACAGACAGCCACAGAACAACCAAGCAAGGGTTAAAGTCTCCCTCATTTATATGGAAGAGGACCTTCAAGGCAGGAAAGCCAACATAATACATTTTAGTAAGGAAGAATATTAATCAAGATTGAACAACTTGGTGTGTGAGCACATCAGGAACCCTGGTGCGAAGCAAAACCAACCGTCTTGTATCACCTCTGACTGTAAGTGTAGATTCAATGGACACGCTTCTGAGCCCTTCCAGTGTCTCCACCCAACTCTCCATTTGCAGAGCCATATCAGAGAGCCTCCCAGGAGCACACATATGGCGTAAGAAACTCCCTGAATTAGGTATTTAATTTGTGTCAATTGCGAAGACTACTGTGCAGAGCTTAGTGGCACAAAGGATTTTGCATGCTCTTCCAAGTTTAGAGTGATAATCAGACTGTACAATTAAAATTTCATAAAGTTCTGGAACACAAGATTCTTCTACTACTAAATTCTCTAGAGGCCAAGACAAAAAAGGGGGAAGAATAACATCTAAAGACCCACAGCGTACTAAAGGAAGGGAGGAAGAGAGTGGGTAGGTATGGACCATCTTGTCTTTGAAATAGGCAGGCGGTCGCACTGTTAGGCCGCTGCCTTCCTACTGCTGCCACCAAGCCTAGAGCGACTCAGCCAGCACCTCTCTTGCTGCCAGTGTTGAGTCTCACTGTAGTCTGCTGTGAGCACGCACATCGTGCCAGTGGGGCCACAGAGCCACAGGCAGCAGCCGTGCTGACCCAACATCCCTCCCTCCTGCTACAGCCCTCCAGCACAGCCTTCCTCTCTTGAGGTTGTCCATTCATACCCCGGCATGCCCTAGCTATGTGACTTTTTACCCCAGTTCAGAGTTCCCACTGTCTTCTTGTGTGGATGACCATATTTGAGAGGTAAGCAACTATTATCTCGCACTCCCTTGAACCCAGCAGAGTTTAAATCAAACAAGCCCTTATAACCAAGCCACATGAGGCATTGGCAAATGGTCCCGAACTCCTGAGTCACTGATTAACTTCACCTGTCCTGCCAGCCTTTGCACCCACTGCCTTCCACATTAAGGGTGCTCCAAGGTTTGGACCGCACTCATCCTGCTGCAGGAGAGAGCGACCACAGTAGGCCAAAGAGCTTCGCTGCTGAAGAGGGCAGAGTATGACAAAGGCAGAGTGCACTAACAGCCTATGTCTGCTTCCCCTTTACAAAAAATAGTGGGAGTAACAGGAAAAAGGAGCAACTTTTATAAAAAAACTTACAACATGAAAAACTAGCACAGAAGAAAACCAAACACCACTTTGTATCATTCTAGAAAAATGCAATTCAAAGACCTACAACTCTTGTAAAGCTCTCGCTGGGCTGCCCTTCCCTGGCCCTGGCTAAGGGGAAGGATGACAAGACACATAAAAAGTCTTAAATTCGTTGTGGAAACCCAATGTTGGGGAAACCAGTCCAAACTGTTGTAAACCAACAAACAGGGACGAGCTGTCAGCACAAGGATGCTGCTGCACTGGCATACAGACAGTAACCAGTGTTAAAAGCCATGCCACCATTTAACAAAGCACTCAGGGTCACATACACAACTCCTCTGGAAGATACCAACATCAATAAGTGTCAAGCATCTGAACCTTTCCCAAGGTGCCCGGGGGTGAAGGCAGGAAACCAGGCAGACAAAGGAGCACTCCAGTCTGGATGTCCCTGAGCTCCTGGGGATCACTCTCAATAAACACCACAGGCTTAATGTCAACAGTTCTCTGTTGAACACTGAGGAGCTCCGATGACTCGGAACAGGAAAGGGTCACTGCACTTGGCTTTACAAGTACTTTTTTTAAAAAACAACTCAAAGCCAACAGTTCTTACCCATAGCTGAGCACAGAACAAAGCAGTAAATTGTTCACTAGAAGATTATGACAAAGCAGCACAAGTCAACAGATAAACCTGTCGGCTTCCTTCAAAAGCATCTTCAAGCTACTGCCTGAAGAAGACTCTTTCACAGTCCGTATTCTGACCGCAGGAACATGACTTTGCAGCTTTGCTGTGCCTGGATTTTTATCCTCTTCCTTCCTGGCCTCTCAGATGGAGGGAAACTCCTGGATGCCCATGGATGGAAGCCACTGGCTTAGCATGCAGCAAGTGGCTGAAAAGCTCACCGAGAGAGGACACGAAGTGGTGGTGGTTATACCAGAGGTAAGCTGGCAGATGGGAACAACGCAGGCATACGCTGCGAAAACACACCCAGTGTCTTATACATTAGAAGAGCTGGATAGTTCCTTGCATGAATACATTCTTACTCACCTGAAGGCTCTAGAACTACAGAACATATGGAAAACACCTACTAAGGTGTTAATTTATCGCTGCAAGAACCTGTTCAGCATCAGGGAAGCAATGCAATACCTAGATAAACAGATTCCATTTCCCTGTGCAGAGTAACAGTTGTTCATTATTTTTCTCTCCCATTTGGGTTCTTCATGAGAGAATTTCCATAGTTTTCTTCATTACATGAATCTGTTTATTTTTTCTTTATGCACTAGCTTATCTTTTAGCCTGTCCTCTGAAATGCCCAAAGCCAGGGGCAGTAGAGGTGCGTGAATGAAGCAACACTCTTGAAACTACATGCCATGCCATTCACCACTGGCTAGATTAAAGACTGCAACAACATTCAAGTCAAGAAACAAGTCATATGAGCTTTTCTTGACATAGTTGCTGAGGTTTAAAAAAAACAGGTCAGATTTTGCATCCTCTTGTTATATACCGTCTGATTAAAGATACAGATTTTTTTTATTTTGGAGTTAGAGGGCAGACACAGCAATGTAAACAAAGTTTCTAAATGTTAGCAAACCGAACACTGAGAATCACCAATGCATTACCTTTGAAGCTTCAACAAGTTTATCACAGGCTCCGCATCGATACAAGTTGTCATTTTCAAAGTACTCTTCTTCTACATACATGTTCCACAGGGCCTCCTCCAAGCCAGCAACACCTTTTACCGCCACTGTTAGGTCTAAGAAATCTTCCTATGCAGAAGTACAACAAAAAAATAAGGTAGTAAGTGGTGTAAGTTCACAGTACATTAGAAAGATACTCATCCCATTCACCACAGCAGATATGAGCACTCATTTTGCTTTCATTGCTGATGGGGGGGGAACCACACCCCATATATCCACGTAACAGAAATTAATTGAAAAAAAAAAACCCAAAACAAGGAATGTTTTTTTTAAATTACAAAGTGCAGTAAAAGAATGTAAAGATATATTTCACTGTTGTTACCGCACTGTTCAGCTGTCTCGTAACTACATCTAGTAAAGGCAACGCTTGCAGACTCAGAAAATGCAGTAACACTTGTTTTTTCACCTCTGAGTCACAGCTTGATGTAGGTGGTTTAGAAAATGCCAGCCAAGACTTAACAACAAAGTCATGCATAATTTTCATATGTTTTCAAGTCTGCAGCACCCTAACCAATACATGCTACCTAGATTCAACAAGGCCACCAGGGACACTCAAGAAAGACGTCATTATTTTTGGAGTTTAAAAAAAAGAACGTTTAAAGTATCTTCAACAGACTGAACAGAAACCTATCCTGGAAAATCCTCTGGCTTTACCTGTCTCTCACTGATATTCTTACATTCTTTACAAACAATCTGGTTGACAACAATCCCATGGTACAATCGATTAATAAGGTCATGACCCGAAGTCCCCACAAGGGAAGTTTCCAAAGCACTGAACAGAATCCGATTTAATTCCTGCACATCGTGCTGCCTCATTTCCTGCAAGAGAAAAAAAAAAACAAAACAAAACCTTGAAGAAATAAAATAGTGCCATCTGCTTTGCTTATTGCTTAAAAACAATATATATTAAGTGTGACAAAGACAGCTGCCTCAATGACTACCCATATATTTACTACCTTGAGTAGTAAGTTACTACCTTTATTATTATTTGTTATTCTTAGTTTGGTTATGCTTTCTGAGTAGCTACAAGTACATGAACTATAACCCACAGAAGACACTTTCACTTGGGTAGATTTAGACTAAACTCTAAGATGAGTTACACAGTTCAATTTAGGTAAGAATCTAAGTACTTGAGGACAAGAACCCTAATCACTTTTGGAAAAACGCTCCTGTAAAAACAAAAAGAAAAGCTACTGAAATTGTATCCAACAGAACTATTTTCTTCTGTTGCTCGCTGTAAACAGTTGGCATGTACTTCATGTGGACATACAATTGTACACAATAATAGTTAACCCAATTCAATGCTATCTCCACAGCTTGAAGTATTTTAAGGTATTTCTTAAGTGTCAGACTTCAAAAAAAAATCTTCTCTATTCAGGAAAGTTTATCAACGATGGTGTCACTGATGGCGATTTGTACCTCATGGCTGTTCCACCCGAAGCTCTCGGTGAGGTCTGTTGTAGATGCAGCTTGCTGGTCCAAGAGCAGAAGCTGAGCAAATAACCGTTGAAGTTGTAATGGAATTATTCGAACCTAGAAATAAAAAACAAAATATACCCAACAGATCAGAAAGAGTCTTCAAACCAATCATTTCAATAAAAAGAAAAATAATCTAGTACAAAATTTTTAATAAACCACTACTGTCTATGGCTTTCATAACACAGGTTACTCAGTTCACACCAAAACATTAGTCAGACGTGGTTCCCAAAAATCTACAGTGCCTCACCTTACTCAGCCAAATACAGTCATGGAACACGTTTTGTTGTAAAGTAAAACTGTACGGATTAAAATTAAGCCATCACCATAGTAAAAAAGGACAACTTTCTTTGATATTTTTCATAATACTAAACCCTAAGAACTCAGTGACAAGACATCATGACATACAGATTTAACATGTGCTACGTCCTTGCTCAGTAAAGGGTTTGGTGGTGGGGTGGAACAGGATGGGAAGGAGAATGGTTAATGTCAACAAGCTTGATCAGCTACCTATATTTCTTTTTGACTTACAAAGAAAAAAATTTTCCAAGCAACCAGTTTTATCACTTCAACTCGAGAACTAAAGAATGAAATTCCATAGTCAACTTTAGTAGGCACTTTTTAAACCAAGATTAAATTCCTATCTCATACCATCTTCTGCATGGGTGGGCTGTTAAACCTTCAGAGAGCCTCAGTGCCATCACCTAGGTTGCACACATATTTAGATTTTTTTTTTCCTGGTGACAAATAAGTCTTAGCCCTGTAGCTTCAATTACAGAAGAGAAAAATCTAAAAAGGACTGTAGAGACTTCAGGATTGTCCTTTGAAGACAAAAGGATCTCCGCTTTCAAATTCAGCGGAAACAGGATCAATATCTTACTTTTGAAGCAAAAGCTTATGGCACTGAAAACTTACATCTGCGTGCAAAATCGAGTATCAGCCAACAAACTTCAAAGTTAAGCTTTCATTTGTTCTCATGAAAGGCTTCATGCAAATTGAAACAATATTCTTCCGAATCAACATTCAGCAGTGACTAATGACAAGAAAATTTTAAATACCTTTGCATCTGGTTTACTGCTATCATCCAGAGTCCCAAGTTCTTCAGGTCCTAGAGAGAACAGCGCCTCTGTAATTGTAAAGAAAAATGCCTATTTAAAAAAAGGCAATGTCTCCTCTTTAAAGATTTATTGTATTTTAACTATCAAGCATTATGATGCTATTCTTTTTGGCAAATTAAGATATTAAACAACATTGCTGAACATCAGTTATCCTCACAACTGCTTCAAGCTGTAACAATAAAGCATAAGTAAGCATTAAGGTGTTGAGATGGCAAAATACCTATTTTTTGGGGAATTGTAGCAGTTACATTAAAAAAATTAATGACACTTTACAGATAGCAATAACCTCTCTTATTTACACAAACTGTAACTGTCCGCCCGTAAGAAAAGGTAATGTTTACAATACTTACATTTTGTGCAGAAGTGACGACACTAATTATACAGACCAAGAGCTCTGAGTATTCTGTATTAACTTATTTGAAGTGAACTAAAATAAAATCTTCCTGAAAACAATCTGTGTTTGTGGTGTTTCTTTAATAAATAACTAGAAATGCAAGTCACTGTAAAATATCAATTCCAACATCATCTTAAGAAGATTTTGAACACATTACCTCTAAATTCAGGTGTGAAAAGCAGAGTCTGCAGAAGGGAATTGAGGTAGCAGGTCCCACCCTGATTTTTGATACCACTTAGGTTGGTGAAATCCCTGGGAGCTGGAGGCTCAGAATCTCTGGGCTTTGATTTCTTCCCTTTTCCACAATGATTGTTTGAAATAAAGGAAAAATCCTCTTCAAATAAGTCCCCAAACATTGTGAAGGCAAAACAGTCCTTTAAAAATATAAAATAATCTATTTACTATAAAAAAATGCAATTGAATCCACCCACCTCTAATCCTCCGAGATGAACTTCTCAGCCCTGACTGAAGAATTTATTTACAACTTTTTACGTCTTATTCCGTTCATTCTAAAAATGAATGTCAGATCCATACCAAAGTGTGCACTAATGTAACAAAAAAGGTGAATTAAAAGCATTTATGTTAGCACAGGTCTGAACAAACTTTTAACTAGAATCAAATACATCACATTTCAATTTTGCATCAGCAAAAACATGCATAGCAAAATAAATAGATCCTTCTAAACATCCACAATTAACTAGTCCTCAAGTTGCCCAGTTTCCTGCAGGAAAGGTATGCAAGGCCTCCCAAACTCAACAAAATCCCTGCACTGTCTCTCAACAAATCCATGTGCACAAGTAACCTATCTCTAGTATTGGCCGTTCAGAAGGGAAGAGTGTAATAAATAGTCAAAAATACAGTGATATTTTCATAAAATATTATCTTTGCTTCCAGATGTTTGAGCCAGAAACTCAATGGCAACTAATTCTTCTTACAGAATTTTTTTTCAGTCCTTTTTGGAAGCCTTGCAACGTCTTAGCACATACCAGGACTCCCAAAGCTAGCTCCTTTTTGTTTTGTACTTGCCACCCCATAATTTCATTTGCTATGCTGTAGCTCTTGCGTTAGCAGCGAGTAATCAATGAGTTATACTGAAGCAGTGAATAATCATTCCCCTACCTACCTTCCTTCCACTTGCAAGTTTACAGATCTTTATCATATTCCGCTCAAACAGCTCTTCCAGACAAAAGCCTCCACAAAGACGTATTCATTCCTGCAAATGAACTTGTTGCCCATCTTTGATTATCGTTACCTACCTCCTCTGAACCCCTTAAACCTCTCCTTTCCCTGTTTCTGAGATCAGAGAACCACATCTGCCTACAATGTTCAGTGTGCAAACCACAGCTATATGTACATATATTATTTATATATTTATAAATAATAATGCTCTGGTTTGTTCTCTTTTTGTACAACTGCTGAGCGCTACGCTGCTTTAAGCAATGTTTATTACTACCCCAAGGTCTCATCCCCATATGTTCACTTCAAACCCCACCACTACGTACACACTTGACATAAATACATGTATATATACGTAACCGTAAGGTTGTGATCGTCTCTGCGCCATGCTGCATCTCTTTGCACCCACCTACAGTTAATATTACCTGCTATTGTATCACTCAGCCACCCATGAGCGTGAAGAATGCTCCACTGACGGCACTTGTCTTTACCGCAATATATCAGTTGATTTCACAAGAAAAATTAATTGCCTCAGCATTCACTGTTTTTTTCCTGATAGTTTATGATATGCTGAACACAGGCCCTAGCAAAGATATAAAGAAACTCCCCCTCACTCCCCTCTGTGCCAGCTGATCTTCTATTTCCTATCTTTTAGATAATTATTTACTCAAGCAACAACAATCTTCTCCTGTGTCAGCTTAATGTCTTTAAGAGCCTTCAGCAGCAAACCTTATTGAACGCCTTTTGAAAATCCAAACGTAGTTGATAGCCCCCCATTCAACCAGCCAGTAGTTCCTCGGGCATCTCCTAAAACTCTTTGTATAGAACAGCATTACATTCAGCCCATTTTAGTCCTTCCCACAGCAGAGCAGTTTTTAGGCAAAAGGCTATGCTCAGAGCTATGAAGCAGCACGGCAAGGTTCGCTCTGCTTGTTCTATAACGCTTCCTCAGCGGTTCATACAAGACATATCCCCTTATAAGCCCCCATGAAATAAAATTATGTGGCCGGACATCCTTCTTAATGAACGCAGACAGGAAAGAAATAATTTTGATCTCTTTGCATTAGGTTTTTTTCTTCTGAATGCAGCTCTTATACCTTGGTTGCCTAAAAAAACTCCAAAGACTTGTAAAGATCCAACCTGCCATGCTTCAAGATGTAATTACTAGGTTTAGCACTCTTTCCAAACGGTCTTGCAGCCTTCATTCATTTTTCCAGTTAGGCCTGCTGCACTTTAAGCACTTAACCATCCAGAGATTATGACCCTTCCCATTTTCCTCGTCCGAATACATGACAGCTTGCTCCTAATAGATTTGTTCACCATAAAAAGGCACATATCCAGGATACAGCAATCATCTTACTGGAGGCTGCTGTACCACCCACAACTCCCGAGAAGTACTTCAGCTGGACAGTGCCAAATCCTCCCTCGCTCCTTATTTCAGGATCCGCAAAGCACTGCTGCTAGCAGCTTCCTTCCCTCAAAAATCATACAGCAATACAGATTAGAACAAATCTCTGGATGATGTCTCTGGTCCAACTCCCTCACAAAGCAGGACCAACTTAGAGCACATTGCTTATTAGGGCCTTGCCCTGCCAAAGTTGGAAGAACTCCATGAAAGGAGACGCCAAAAACCCGCTAAGCCCCTGCCCTATATTCCTTACCTGTGATGGGAACCTCCCATGTGGTAACTTGCGTCTGGCACCTCTCATCCGGCCCCAGTGCACCCCCTACAAGACCCAGGCTGCACCTATGCCCCCCCGGCAGCAGTACGATCTCTACCTCGCCTTCCCTCCTTCAGGCTGAACTCACCCGGCTCCCCCTGCCCCTCTCCACCTCCCATATGCTCCAGCCCCGCAGCCCCCACGGGGCTGGGCCCGGTCTTCAGGCGCGGTCCCACCGGTACCGAAGAGAGGACGAAGCCCGGTGCCCTGGGCCTGCCCGCAGCGCGGGGGCTGGCGGCGCACGGCCCCCCGCCGCCGCCTAGCCCGACTCACCGCTCAGAGCCAGCACCTGCAGCCGGGCCGGCGCCTACCGCCACGGCCCCGCGGCCGCCGCCATGTTTGTTGTGGCGCCGCGCAAAGCACGCTGGGACCCAAAGGCCGCCGCGGCCCCGGGACTTCACGC
Organism: Ciconia boyciana; assembly: GCF_034638445.1. Lineage (NCBI taxonomy): Eukaryota > Metazoa > Chordata > Aves > Ciconiiformes > Ciconiidae > Ciconia > Ciconia boyciana. The sequence continues at coordinate 43,042,916 of NC_132943.1, read as the reverse complement.
ACCTGGCCAAGCCCCGGAGAGAGAACAGCGGCGTCCCCCCGCTCCACCCGCTCCACAGAGCGAGGGACACCTCCTGCACGGGGCGGGAAAGAACCGCCGGGCACAGGCGCCGATGCGAACCGAAGACCGGCGGGCAACGCGGCCCCGGGGCGGGCGGGCGCGCACAGCCTGCTGGGAGTCGTAGTGTGGCGGGGGGAGCCGCGCTGCCCGCTGGGAGGACGGGCCTCCCCGCAAGGCCTTCTGGGGGCTGTAGTTTCCTGCCGGCCGCGGTGCATGCTGGGAGTCAGCCTGCTGGTGACAGGGGTGCCTGTCGCGGGGGTGAGGGGGCGAGTGTTGCCATGGAGACCGCGGGGCCTGCGCTGCCTCGGCAGCCTGAGGGCCTGGAGGAGGCCCGGCCTGCCCCGGCCCTGCTTCTGCTGGGCGGTGGACCTGGCAGGGGAGGAGCGCAACACCGCTCCGCCATCACCCAAACCTCTCGGCCCACCGCCAGGGACAGGCCCTGCAGAAGCCTTCTGAAAAACGTGGCCGGGGATGAAGCTCGGCGTACCAGCCTTGTAGCACAAAGGCTTCTGCTGCAAGGAGGAGCCCACATGGAGGCTGGGGCTTCTTCTCCACCCACCCCTCCTGGTCCAGGTCCCTCCTAGGCCTCACATGGCGCCATCAAGTGTAGGCCAGCGCTCGTATCAGCATTGGGATTGCAAATACAGATGAGCCTGGCCAATAATCAGAGAAGACCAGCTCCCTCTTTGAAACCAGCAGGTGTTCACAGATGCCTTCCTACTGCTGCCACCAAGCCTAGAATGACCCAGCCAGCACCTCTCTTGCTGCCAGTGTTGAGTCTCACTACGGTCCGCTGTGAGCACACACGTCGTGCCAGTGGGGCCACAGAGCCACAGGCAGCAGCCGTGCTGACCCAACATCCCTCCCTCCTGCTACAGCCCTCCAGCACAGCCCTTCTCTCTTGAGGTTGTCCATTCCTCCCCTGGCATTCCCCAGCTACGCGGCTTCTTACCCAAATTCAAAGTTCTCACTGTCTTCTTGCATGGATGACCACGTGTGAGAGGCAACATGTGAAGGATACGAGCACCTCTTATCTCACACTCCCTCGAACCCAGCAAAATTTAACTCATTAAGAAACCCCTGCCAGATAACCAAGCTAATTGAGGGAGTCGCTGGCAAACTCTCAAACACTCGGAAACGCCTCTGAGGTACTGATTAACTTCACCCGTCCTGCCCTTGCCTTCATGCCCACTCTCTTCACATTAAGTGTGCTGAGAGGTTTGGATGGCAAATTTGTCCTGCTGCAGAAGGGAGGGGAGGGGATGGCAGGACATTTCCCTACCAGGTCTCTGCTTACTCCTCTTCAGCAAATAGAGGGTGACAAAAAAAAACTTAAAAAAAAAAATAAAATCAACCTTTTAGTGAGAAAATGCTGTTTACTAAAGTGGTCATCTTCCCAGTGATCATTTTTAAGTGTGTTTTATATAAATCTGGAAATAACAGCATGTTTTAGTTATTATTAATCTTTTTTTCCTGATAATAACATAAAGAATTCTGAGAGTATTTTTTTTCACTTTTACCTCAGAGCTTCTCCCCCTACACTGAAGCTCAAATATTTTGTTTTCTGACAAGTTATCAAGTGCCTGAAAGAGAACTGCTTTCTGCCACTCATTCAGTAGTTTCCCTACACAAAGAGAAAGTTACAGGCATTGTAACTTTTGGGAAAAAGAAATAAAAAGACTGATAGGAAAACATGAAGAAAACAATATGTAATTAATTTCATTGCATTGACCATGGTACAGAAGTGAGAGAAATATTGTTTCTATATCTCAGTTGTGCGCCTGAGGGACAGAGGCCGCATGGCTCTAAACATCCAAAGTTTCATTATTTTTCCACATCACGGCGCTATTTAGGCATCTAATCGTTTCGGCATCGATAACATCGAAAGCAATGCTGTGAAGGTGATGGCTCTTGCAAACCCACGCTTGAGCTGAAGCTGCTCTTTTAAGTCAGGTCCGATACCTGGGCTCACACCTGAGTCTCTGCTGAACAGTCCAAGCCATACAGGGAGTAGTAGTCATTAAAACACATTTAGTACATGTCTTATATCTGGCCTCTACTTGATGTATAGGCAAGTGGTGAGGAGTTTTCAACTGCCTGAGGGCCATCTCGTAGGCTGTGAAACAACTGCATTGCTGCTCTGAAGCAAGAACCCGGGCTTCAGCTTCACAGATCTCTGCCTCGGCTGCCAGGTCAGCCTCTCTCAGTGTCTCTTCTTAGTGTCATTGTAGACTGTTGAGATTCCTGATAGCTCAGAAAAGTTGGCTCTTTCCTGCCCTTTCCCCTTATCCTGAGGGTCTCCTCTTCTGTCCTCAGATAAATTATCTGAACATCCATGAAATTTGTTATAGCAAAAAAAAAAAAAAAGATTTTTTTTTTTAAATCAAAATTATTTTGATTTTGTGCCAGCCACAATGAAGGTTGTTGAGGCTGTTTTCATTTGTTACTGTGGTGTTGGAGTTGTTCACACCAGACTTGCCTTCCCTGGCCCTGGCCAAGGGGTAAGACAGGACACATCAACAATCAAGAGAGAAGTCCTCTGAAAGGACTAGCATGCTGAGGAGCTAGTTCTCCGTTGAACACCGAGGAGCCCCAATGACTCAGCACAGGAAAGGGTCACTGCATTTGGCTTTACAAGTAATGAAAAAAAAAAAACCCTAAATCAACCCACAACCCAAAGCAGTGAATCATTAACTAGAAGATTATGACAAAGCAGCACAAGTCAACAGATAAACCTGTCGGCTTCCTTCAAAAGCATCTTCAAGCTACTGCCTGAAGAAGACTCTTTCACAGTCCGTATTCTGACCGCAGGAACATGACTTTGCAGCTTTGCTGTGCCTGGATTTTTATCCTCCTCCTTCCTGGCCTCTCAGATGGAGGGAAGCTCCTGGTGGTGCCCATGGATGGAAGCCACTGGCTTAGCATGCGGCACGTGGTTGAAAAGCTCACCGAGAGAGGACACGAAGTGGTGGTGGTTATACCAGAGGTAAGCTGGCAGATGGGAACAATGCAGGCATACACGGTGAAAACATACCCAGTGTCTTACACAATAGAAGAGCTGGGTAATGCCTTTCATGAGTACGTTGCCACCCACCTGAAGGACCTGCCTTTCCCGCTGAACGCTCTAGCGCTGTACAACAGCTCAGTGCACGTTTTCCGTACGTTCTTTGTTCAGTGCAGGAACCTGTTCAGCAGCAAGGAGACCCTGCAGTACTTGAATCAAAGTGGCTTTGATGCTGTCCTAACAGACCCCGTTTTTATGTGCGGAGCGACACTTGCTAATTATTTTTCTCTTCCGTTTGTGTTCTTCATGAGAGGATTTCCTTGCAACTTACACTATGAAGCACCGCAGTGCCCAAGCCCTCTGTCCTACACCCCGAGGCTATTTACCTTCAACTCAGACCGCATGACCTTTTTCCAGAGAGTGGAAAATGCACTGGTTGCCCTCCTGGAGCTTGTGTACTGTAACGGTTTCTATGAAGACGCAATAAAGTTTTCCTCTGAAGTTCTTCAGAGAGATGTATCCCTGCTAGACCTCCTGAACTCTGCTTCCATTTGGCTTCTGAGATTTGACTTTGTGTTTGAGTACGTCAGACCAGTGATGCCCAATATGGTCTTTATTGGAGGTATAAACTGTGCTCAGAGGAAACCACTGTCTAAGGTATGTTCTTTTTCCTCCAAATTATACATTTTCCAATGAAATGTGATTACATAGTTTCTGGAAGTTTAGTGCTATTGGATTTTTTTAATTTCTGGTGATAACTTAATACAACCATGTTTTGACAGTTGTTTTCCACAGGCTGAAATCAAATTACCTTCATGGAGGCAGATGAGTTATTTGAATTAATGAGTATTTTCTAAGAAGTCCAACAAAAAATGGACTTCATCTGCCAGCTACAAATTACTGTCCTCTGTGAATGTATATTATTCACCAACCAGATGCAGTTTTGATTTAATTTTCATGGACTCTGACATATATTTCTTTCACCTGCCCAAAAACCCAAAGCCCATGCTCTGAGAGTTGTCTTTTGTTTTTAACTCTAGGCTCAGCAAAGTAATTTAATTTGCTTTGGTTGTGTTTTCATGACATCTGGTTTCCAAACTGGCTGTCTATGTTAAGTTATTTCTGTTTGTAGATCATGGCAAAACATAAATGTCATGTTGAAATGGGAAGAATTGATCTAAAATAGTGTATTCAGTGAAAGGCACTTGTACGCAACCTCACATAAGTTTTCATACCTATTTCTTCACATTTGCTTTTACCAGAATCGTTCTGCAGGGTTTTTAAAGCTAATCTAGAAATTTAAATCTATTTTGATAGTTACCATATAGTCTCTAAAACAATTAATAGCAGTGGGCATTTCTTTCCAGGCACAACACAGGACACAAACATCTTTCCTTTGTAATCATTCCCTCACTTCTGAATTGTGGTCACACAATATCACTGCACAATTGCAATACAGTATCTTTGAGCTGAAGGTTTTTTTCTTTCTTCTTTCAGATTTCTTTTATACTCTTTGATGGGTTTATGCAGAGTCCACTGAACTCAATAAAGAATAAGGCAAATAAAGAGTAATATTATAAATTAGAATATTGGAATAGTATTATAAATAAGGCATTCTCTCGCATTAGGCCCAGGAGAGTGGCACTTCGTAGTTTGAGATTTAAGAGGCAAATTCTTGCTGGTTGCATGACATAAGTCTTTACTTTTATATCTTGAAGGTCTCAGAGCTACAAACAGTTTGTAGCTTGCTACAGGGGTAGAACCATCCTGCCCGTCTTGGCAGGATGGCATGTCCCGTCTTCACACTGACACTTGTCGTTTGGTGGAAATCGTACGTTCCTAACCTTGAAAAACCTCATGTGTTCCTCCTGTCTTCAGTCTGGCTGTTCTAGCTACATTTTCTACAGACAGCAGAGGAATTTCTCCTATTTCACTTTGACCAGTGCCCAGCAACAAGGCAAGAATGTAAACAAATGTGAAGTGAGTCATATAGGAAAAAAAGATCTACCTATCCATACACAGTAGTAAGCCCTGGGTTTATCATTACTGTTCAGAAATATACTCATAGGATAAGAACAGATAATTCTCTGAAACCCGGTAGCCCATCACTCAAAAGAAAAGAAAACGAAGAGTTAGGACAACTAGGAAAGGGAGAGAGAACAAGAGATTTAAAATGTGGTTTATTTTCTCAGATGAGGAGCTTAAGCCACAGACCTTTCTGTTACACCACTTTCCATAGTTTTCCACAGGCAGAAAAAGCGGGCATTGTGGCCGCATTCCAGAAGAGGGCTCCTTTCTGCAGTATCTCACATGGTCCCGTGGAGTACCTGCTCTGGAGTTGAAGGCATCAGGGTGCTGAGGAGCTTGTGCTTTTGCAGAACTGGGCATATAGTCCATCCAGCACAGAGCTGGGAATTAAATCCCAAGTTCCCTGACCTTCCTGAGCCGTAAGCATTGTCCACAGACTGCAGTCTCGGAAAGGGAGAACATGCGACCACACGACTGGGCCTGGGGGAAAACAAGCTGCACTTATTCATTGACTAAGATAACCACACTGGCTGCCTCGGGCTGGATTTCCTCTTGCCCTGCACTTCGTATAGCCATCCATCTCAGTATCAATTACATATTCATTAACAGATGCTGGTCCTGTGCCAGCGTCATTCTCTAATGACTCCAGAAGTTTCTGAAGGCTGGCATGGTAAGTGGTCCCTCATTAGGGGCACACTGCAAATGAACTCAGACTGTGAGCCCTGAGATACTTTGATTAATATCTCATCTTTAGCCAAAGTTAATGCAAAGTTGCTTTTTTGGGCAGCTCCTAAAAACAAAGTTCATCTGATTTGATCAAAGCAAAGTTCAGAAATGTAAGCTATAACAACCTTTCCAAGTTGTTCCTAGTTTTTTTGACGTAAAACACCTATTACTTTTTTTAACCTAAAACACCTATTACTTATTTAAACAACTGGTTAACCTAAAACATTAAAATAACGCCAGATTCAAGTAGGTAGTTACTCAAGTAAAGGAGAAGTGTAACTGAATAAAGACCTTGTGGTTTGTCCCTCCAGCACAAGGATTAAGAAAACAGGTCCTGTTCTGAAACCCTCCTGCCAGAGCCAGCAGCATTTGGGAAGCTCTGATAAGGAGACATTTCTAACTGGTCCTTTGAAATAGGCAATTAAAGTGGAATTCAAAGACTTTGGCAAGAAGCCAAGGAACACAGTAAGCAGTACCAAAGCGCACACACATACCTGGTACACAGAGACACACTTTTCAAAAGCCTGCACAACCCGAATGTCACTTCGTGTGACCTCAGAAGGGATCCTGTCATGTCTGCGGGTACTGTTAATTTGCTAACATGGGTAGCTAGGATTAGTACAGCTATAGGGGAACTCTTCATTTTCAGCACTGAAGCAGTAGTTGTCACGCTGTTCGTGAACCAAATTCTAGGGTCGCTTTTTTCATGCAATATTCAAGGTATTGGTGAACCTAGTGGCAGTTCACAGCAGCCCGATATCACGTCAGCATCTGTGTATTATGCCTTTGTAAAGGATGTTGAGCACCTTTAAAGCTGACAATAATGTTCATGGCAAAATACACAACACCAGGCAAGTAAAAGCAGCACTACTTTTGAAAAAGAAAGTTTAACCGTCATGCATTGTACATCTTCAGTGCACAGTATGCATCAACCTGAAACGGCTGTGCTAACCCAACAGTCCATCTCACTGTCCTCTTCAGTTTGCTTTTGTCCACATCCCTGTGCCTCCCATATTTTGAAGAAGAGATATTGAAGGAAGCTGTAAAACATAGTTCTTTCGACAGAAATTCCGTCATATCAAATGGAACTACTGCCTTAGTTTCCCTTTCCACGGGAAGTTTGTCTTCTGGTTAAATTAAAACATGTTCTCTAATGTAAGTCTAAAGGTACCATATTTGAAAAAAGTCTATGCACAAAAATCTAGAAAGGTTATAAGACTATTGTATTTACAGATATCAAACACATCTCCCTACAAAAGCTAGGAAATGTTCCAATTACAGTTACCTGGGCAGCCTTAAATGTCACCTGTCTTTCTATCAGGATACAGTCATTAATTTCAGGATCACATACTATCGTTTGCATATGATTTCTATTCACTGCTTAGGAAAGGGTTGCCCTAGAAATGATCTGTGTTCTGTGATTTGCTTAGCTGCCTGCTGCTTCTTGATACTGCAAAGACTTAAGAGTAAGATTACTTTCCAACTTGCAGTCAACGTATCACCAGTTTTATGGGTTGTTTTTCCTCTGAAGTCAGCTAGCCAAACTATGTATTATCTTATCCTGTGCAGGTGAATGCCAGTGTATCTCCATAGCTGTGTAAAATGCAAGGGGGGAATCAGGCAGGTTCATGTTAGCAGCTACCAACCTGCATTTTACTGTAATCCTTTTGCCTGACACTGTTTAGCATCAAAAAAAAAAAAAAAAAAAGTGGGTTCAATTACACAATAATTCCTCCAAGTATAAGCCTGATCCATCATCCAAAAACCTGGGAAATTACATTACATCACTATTTGTGCATTTGAGCTACCTGTTCCTGTTTGCAAGACCCAGAGCATAAGGGGGTGAGCAATCTCATCTAACGATAGGAAAACAAATGCAGTAGATGAAACCAACACTTCCAAGCTGCCTCAACAAACATTTGGTTTTAGTTCTAGTTTTAGTGCTGCTCATGTAACAAGTAGCTGCTGAGGTAGCCATTTGCTATCCCCTTCCCTTAGTGGCGCTCACTGTTTGCTGCTCAGGTTAGTAGAAATCCACATCACAACCAGACCAACTCAGAGATAAGCAGTTTGAGAGAGTTTTAGTACCTTTTCCAGCTGGAGCAATCATAGGGTGAGGGGTAAGCACACCTGCACCCAAACCCCTCAACATGGTTGTGACTCAAGGGCCAAGCAGTCTCAACTCCTCAGAGCTGCTTGTGTGCCAGTGCAGCACTGCTCCATCACAGCAATGCTCCTTGCCAGCTCAAAGGGACATCCTGGAGGAACCCACACGAGCCTTATGGTGAGAGATACTCCTGGGAAGAGAATAAATCTGCAGTCTTGAGTCACCCAAGCTTGAGCTTTGTTTACCATAAAATATCTGCCCTTCAGTAGCCAGTGGGGAAGCCTTTCCTCCCAGATGTGAGGAGCTCACACATGGCTCTCGCTCTTTGAGGCATCTGTTCCTCAAACTACTCTGTGGTGCTCGTCTGCACATACAACAGGAGATGGTAACGAGCACCACACCCTTCAGACCTGAAAGGGTGAAGGGTCTAGGTGCCCTTTGCTACCGGGTAATGAACAACAAACACATGTAAATCTACCATGTTATTTTGAAAAATGAGCCAGTCTGTTAATTTTCTGAATAATAATTACCCAGCTTAGATCTGACCTCAGCTAATTCTGTGCTAACCTAAGAACTTCATCCTTTCTTTGTCTGTTCTCTGTTTACCTCTAATTTATCTTTTTTTTAATTCTGTCCTTCCTGTTGCTGCCTCACCTTTTCAACATTTGTTTTCTCTGATGATCTGGTACAAAAAATAGGTAGTCTTTTGAGTCCATAAGAAAGTGTAGCCATACTAGCAAGAGACTTGTGCTCATATAGAGACTGGAAGATTAATTTTGTATTGGCTGTTTACAGCCAACTAATTTTGCTGTTGAAGGTCATATCCAAGTGCAGAGAGAAAACCACACCAAACAGCAAGTTCCAAATGGGTTTGGTCACTTCTTATCACAGCACTTGCAATGCACTCTTTGTCTCCGAATCTCCAGCATTCAATCAGAATTATTTGTAAATCTGTTCCGTCTCACGCTTTCAGTCTGTGCCTTTCGAAACTGCCTTCTGCCTCTCACTCCCCCATATTTGGCCATCTCTAGAAATCTATTCTCCATGTCGAAAGCTGGTTCCTCCATGTCAGCGTGACAGCGTGAAGCTATACAGAGCAGTGCTAGCACCCTTTGGGTGTCTACTGAGACAAACCCCATTGCTGTAAGGGTTTATTTCTCCATACTGAAGGTGCTGGGAATCCCACCACCACTTAGAAGAGCAAGGAACAGGAAAAACTTTGTGCTGCTTATAGTTTTGCATCAGCTCTTTTCTTCACAAGGACCTCTTCCTTAGCACCATCCAAAAGACTTTTGGTCTGGCATTGCTTTTACTTGCATAAAGACAAAACATTCCTCCAGCAAAGTCCTGAGGGCCTCTGTTCACTGCACATTCCCAGAGGACAGGAGTGAATGCCAGCAAACAAGGGGTCACACCACCCTAGTAGTGCTTTCTTGGGAAACCCAAGCTGGGGTATTACCACCTAGTTTTTTTTATAACAGCCCAGCAATCAGATCCTCCCTCAGGAAACTCTAGGGATAGCTCGTGCCCCCCTGTGAGCGGATTCAAACCAACAGGTCCAACTACCAAGCTCCTGGCTAATTTAATCAAGAGAGGATCTCTCTTCTCATCAAAGTTGGGCTGCTGCCCAGAAGGGAACGTGGAAGAGGAAAGGCGATTTTGCAGCTCCATCAGGGCTCACAGCTGAAGAGGTCCAGGAGACACCTGTGTGTGGTTGCTTACGCTGCCGCCTGTATCTGTGAAGGGAGGGGATCTCAGAAGCCTAGTTTGCTTGTTGGGGTTCTCTCTGTGTGTGTTATCAGTAGGATTAATAAAAGATATCATATCTCCTCCTAAATTTTGTCTTGCTCACAATGTATAAAAAGAGTTTCAGAGACCAAAGACCAAGGCTCCTTCTTTGTGTCCCAAAAGGTCTACACTGGCCTCCTTTCCCTTCACTTGCTCTGAACCCATCATGTAGTTCCTTTTTTTTTGTGTAGTACCACGGGGAGAAAAGCCAAATGGGATTGTTCTTCTCCTCCTCAGATTTTGGATTGCATGGTACATCCTGGGAGCTATGATATATTCGTAAGACATGCAGGTTTCACTGCTTCTGGGAAGTGGGAATTTAACATCAGCCTTCTACATACTGGTTAGGTGTTCTCAGTTAGGCTAGTCCATAAAAGAAATGGTGTTGCAATTTCCATTCATTCTGCTGCGTGTATTTTAAAGGTTGCCTTTTGAAAGCAAAACCAGGCTTATTTTCTCACTGGGTACTTATCATGTCAATGGTATTAACCACAAGTATTATTACGAGGTGATATCCTTGGTCTTCTTAGTTTCATGAAGGAAGGAATGTGCTGACATACTTCCAAGCTTAAAAATTAACAAAGTACAAAGGGGGACATCTTTTTTCAAGAACAGTGTGCTCCCCTTCCCTGTTATATGAACAATTACAATATTGAAGGATAACCACAACAATATTGGGAAGTTAAATATTTATTTCTGCAATCAATAAGTTCCCTCCAGAAAAGTTAAAGATTGCATGGACCTTCATATAAAGGACTGTGTCAGATGCCACCAGAGCAGAACTCTCCAGTTTACTTCCACCGAAATGGCTCTTCTGTTTTAGTGTTTTTACCAGCGTACTTGGATGTTTCTTCTTCTGACATCATCTTTAATCTTTGCTGAAGGTGGAAAGATCCTGGTGATACCTCAGGATGGGAGTCACTGGCTCAGCATGCGCCCTGTGGTGGGGAAACTCCAGCAAAACGGACATGAAGTTGTTGTGGTTGTACCATCAGCAAGTTTGTATATGAAGCCAAAGGAGCCTCAGAATTATACAGTGAAAGTATATCCAATACCTTACACAGAGGAACATTTAGCTGTTGTGCTCAAGTCATTCATTAATGCTCATTTTATTGAACAATCTGTTTTGAATATTATTATTACAATGTATCAAAGCATATTGGAAATTTCCAGGTTCTTTTTCACCAACTGTGAGAGCCTTTTGCACAACAAAGACATGATGCAGTATTTAAGAGAGAGCGAGTTTGATGTGCTTTTCACAGATCCAGTGCTGATGTGCAGACCGATAATTACCGAGTATCTTTCAGTTCCTTCTGTCTCCTTCTTGTGGGGGTTTCCTTGCGGTATGGATTCTGAAGCTACCCAGTGTCCAAACCCTCCTTCCTATGTCCCCAGGCTCTTTCTAAACAATTCAGATAGCATGACATTTGCTCAACGCATGAAGAACATGCTGGCCCGTATGCTGGAGTTCGTTTACTGTAAGCCTATATTAACTCAATTTGAAGAACTTGCATATGAGATTTTTCAAAAGAAAGTGACAGCTACAGACCTTCTAAGCCATGGATCTATTTGGCTAATGAGATATGATTTTGTGTTTGAGTTCCCGAGACCAAACATGGTTTTTATTGGAGGGATAAACTGTGATCAGAAGAAAAAACTGTCTCAGGTATAAAATTGTATTTTGTTTTTATTGAAAAGGCAAGAACATAAATGCTTAAGCATCCTTACATCAAAACCTAACTGACGACACCTTGGTATTTAAAGATAGAAAGCTAATGAGAAATCTTGCATGATGCAGAAATGTTATTTCCTAGTATCCAGCCTTCAAATTAAATCATATCCTGGCAAACCTAAAATCTTATCAGATATGAAGATTTAAGTGACATGTAACTTTTATGCAAATGCTAAGCTGCTTTGTTGAACTGAAGCTCACCTGAATTTTGGTGAGTTGCAAACTTTCCTTCCCAATAGGAGCCAGACCTGGTAGCTTCCATTTCATCTAAGTTTCTTATGCCATGTCCATCTCCGTAAGAGCTGTCCCTACAACCAAAGCCAGGCTTGGAGGACTTGGCTATATTGGTCTGAAAGAGCCTGAAGAACATCCATAAGCATAGTCTGCTCTCTCTCTGCCCCATGGTGTCGTCCCTTTCCAGCTGTCTCATGGACTGTCCGTCCATACTTCTGTACACCCATTCTCCTTTCATAGACATTGAAGGTTCTAGGACTTAAGATTTTAGCTATTCATCAGTTCTTCTTCTGGCACGTCCATCTGCCGGATTGATTCATTTACATCTTTCCCGTTATGTCAAGCTGTCAATATCTAACCCCCAAAAGAAAGCCTTTTTAAAATGTATCTTCCCCTTCTTTCATAGGCTATTTAATTAGGTTTTAAGCTTTTCTGGGCGTGGATGTCTTCTGTAAATTCCCATTCAGGTTTTTGGGTACCAACCAGGTCTCTGAATCAAGTACAGCATATTCTATAGCAGATCAAAAGCAGGAAAGGGATATTCAAGTATTGCAAATTGTGAGTGCCCCTGAAACAGAGCAGTGTACAAGAAAGCCCTAATACCCTCCCCTTTTGTCCAGATAAGTATGTTTAGTGCTTGTGTTGGAAGCAGCAGAGCCAATCCTCTTACCAGGACAGTCTCTAGTGCCACTTGGTTCACTCTAACTGGTTATAGATGTTGGAATGAGGGAAAAGGAGTAGCAGTTCCTTACAAGGGGTTGTGCTCAAAGGTTTGAGCACAAGTGCTCAAAAGGATGTGGACTCAGAGTGGGGAAGATTGCTGATCAGAAATTAAAGACCCAAGCAGATGTCTGTAAATACCCCACATGGGAAATGCATGACTTTCTTCATCTGTCAGTCTAGCTTGAACGCATCTTCTTCTAGTGTTCATTTGACAGCCTTTTCAGAGGTTATGAGCAACAGGTCTGTTTCCGTGCATCATCTTCTCCTGAGCCATTTCAAAATTCCCATTAAGTTAATCCTGTGTCATAAACTACCAATATGGGGACAGTGCGGGTGATGGAGCTGGCTGCTCTTTTTGGAGGGCAGGTTCTCAATAAGGTCAAAGCTTTCCCACCAGGCTTGAAAATAAGCATGCAGAAACTGCACGATAAAGAAAGATCCACCAGTGATGTAGAGCCCTAAATGCCCTGGAGGAGCAAATTGTATCCCAAAGGCACCTGCCCAGCTACCTACTTACAAACTTTTATGGTGAGACATTATCACCCACGTTTAAAAACCCAGCAATTTACAACCAAGAAGGATCTGGCCCCACAGAGTTCATGAACTGAACTGACAAGGGCCATGAACTCGTGAGTTCATGAACTAGAAGCCTGTTGTTGGTTTATGTTACCTGAGGTACAATGTGAACTGCTGTTTTGCAACTTAGTTTTATACCCGATAGGATGAGGGGTTAGATGGAAGTTATATGTAGAGATGGGGAAAGATTTTCTGTTGGCTGCTTATCATCAAAAAAAGCAGGTTTGCATCAATGAAAAAAAACTCCTAATTTTTCTCAATTGTACCAACTGGTTTTGGTTATCAGAACAAAACAAAACAAAACACAAAACCCAGGTACTGCAACACTGATTTTTCATATTTATCTTTACTATAAGTTATGTTTCACTGTACTGCTTGCCTCAGTTTCATTAGAAAAGAAAAAGCTTATTAAAAAAAATACCGAATTACTACACTCCGTGACAACTCTGACAGCCTTCAGTGGCACAGAGGACTCCAACACTAGATGGAAATGAGTAATTTTGCTGCACTCTTTGTAGACCCAGTATTACCATGTGGGGTAATCCCAGCAATGTTTCTGTCCATCCACTCTGTGGATGCATTTCTTTCATGGATTCCCATGTACCTTAGAGCATGCTGTCAGTAAATGTCAGTAAGGGTTGCTGGGTTGCTGATGGTAAGAAGTATCATGAGGCTGTGGTCCTAGTATGGGAAGAAGAAAAGGCTGAGGCACTGAGCTGTAGTCTCAGCTTGGGCGAGCGAAGTGTATGATAGGAGACACACCTTTCTCACGCTCATGCAAACCCGCTTTTGAAGTACAAACATCATCTCAACCTTTTGTAATCATTAATCACCTACCATGACTTCCGTTGTGTGCAAACTTGTGAACACCTGAAACGCGAGGCAAGTCAAAAAGGCAGAGCTATCATTAGAAAGCATTGCCAAGTGGTGTGTTTGCGTAGGTGGAGCATAGCTCTAAAAGCTTGCAAACCGCCCCGGCCTCTCTCGTGCATGGGTTCCCGTCCATCCAACTCGCAACGTGCTGGTGGCAGTGCTGCTCCCCTTCTTGTGCTGCCTGAGTCCTGCCGCCGCTGGGAAACTGCTGGTGATCCTGATGGAGGGCAGCCACTGGCTGAGTGTGAAGGAAGGCTGGCTGAGCTGAGCAAGAGAGGGCACGAAATGGTTGTCATCACACCGCACAGCAAAATGCTGATAGATTCCTCGGGGATATATGAATTGAAAACGTAACCTGTACCTTTCAAAAAGGAAGAGATGGAAGAACTTATGCGCTCACTTAGTGCAAACTGTTTTAGCGAGGAGCCTTTCCTGCCGAGATTTTTGAATACCTGGGGTAATTTCAGAAGGAGCTCTGCCATGGTTCAAGCTTGCTGCAGTTCCTTACTGTACAACAAAGAGATGAAGAAATACATCAAAGAAAGTAAATTTGATGCCATCTTTACAGATCCTCTGACACCCTGTGGACAGATAATTGCTTTGCACTTTTCTAGCCCTACTGTTTTCTCCTTGCGGGGCATCCCGTTGTTGTCTCACAAATGGAGTTCATTACTTGGTGTGCAACACCCAATACGCACACAGAGCCAAGGTATCGATTTATTTCTGGTCTTGCGCAAAACCAGGTGCTGGGTGGTAATTCCACAAAGCTAGCACCCCGCTCGATCATACAGGTGCAGTATTTATACAGTCTAGTTATACATATGCATAAGTAATTACACAAAACAGTTTTCTATTGGTCTACATTTTCTTGTCTTACTCTTAAAGCTACAGTACTACTTTAATATTCTGTGCATGCCCAAAGGTGAGGGTCTCTGCTTGGGCCGGGTTCTCCAGCTGAAGGGGTGTGACTTTTAGTATTATAATGAGGATAGTTCGTGTGAGGGTGCTTCTTATGACACTTCTAGCGGTAGCTTCAGATTGTTCCCAAAACATCTTAATTAGCCAGGATGTGTTTCACTCCCAGGGACAATAATTTTTGATTAGACGTTCCACGTTCCAATCTGAATCCCCCTTATCAACTTTATGTAAGTCCTGGCCTTCCACCAGCTCCTGATTGACTACACTGTGTGCTACAGACATTCATGCTGCTCAGAGTCCGGACCCACCACCCTACATCCCACGAATGTTCTCATTCAATACAGATCGTATGATGTTCCCTCAGAGAGTGAAGAACTTCCTGATCAGCCTTTCAGAGTCTTTCACCTGCAGTATGGTCTTTTCACCATTTGAAAGCCTGGCTTCAGACTTTCTCCAAAAGCCGATGACAATTACACAGTTTTGTCATGGATCCATTTGGCTGAAGAGACTTGACTTTGTCTTTCACTATCCCATGCCTGTAATGCCCAGTATGATTTTCACCGGAGCCATAAACTGCAGACAGACAAAACCATTATCTCAGGTCAGTGACTGGCTGGGAAAGGTCTAACAAGGGAAACGTTCTGGCAGTCATACACCTGCATGATCTGGGTGAGGTCTAATAGTGTGTTTGATACGGACATTTCTTACCTAAAGAGATAATTTAGATTAATGCTTTCTGTATAGCTAGTCCACATGAAAAACAGAGTGGTATAGTTGACCAGGAGAACATGATGTGATTCCACCTCCTTTCCTTGGGTCTGCCCAACACGGGGATTTTGTTCAGTGAGCGGATCACGTGCTATGCTGTGTTTAATTCCAGCTGAAGTCAGGTACACAAATACCACCTCGCCCAGGAAATGCAAAAAGGGCAGGTGAATTATAACAGCTTTTCCAAAAATTCTTTGCCTCGCATAAGAGACAGTAGAATATTTCTTCAAGAGCATTAACTGCTTATTCTGTCAGAAAAGTAACTTGCTGAGTTATGTGCAATAGCATCATGTGCTCTCTTCTGTAACGGCAGTCTTGTTTTTGAGTCGAAGGCTAATATTTTGTGGTGAAGGTTTTGGTCTAACAACAGCTTCCATCACAAAAACTAGGTGGCTGGATTCTGAACAGCATTTATAGGAGACATCCAGTTTGGGTAGGGAGATGTTGATGGGTAGTTGCTTGGGCATCTGTGGTCTAAACAGCACTTGCTAAAGGCATGCATGTGATGTTTGTTAGCTTGTTGCTGCATGTGATGCATATTCTGGCTTGCTTGTGCTGTAAGTAGAACAGCCTCATGTGAAGCCAGAGATTAAGTGGAAAAGGAGATATAGGAGGAGACAGCTCTCCTCAGCAGATGATGAATCTGTAGTTAGTGTCATCCAGCCGTTTCAGCACTAAATCACATTGTTTCCTAGAAAGGATAAAGCTCTATCCTTTGTGAACGTTCCTCAAAAATAAACAGACTCTCCTCTATTCTTCCCTTGAACTTTTTTCACTTGCCAGCCTTCCCTGAGTCTTAGGGAATGGATTCCTCCTGCCGATCACCACTCTACCTCTTCCCCCAAATTCATAGGCCTTTGTGAACATGAATGAGTGAAGCTTCACAAGAAAATAGATTTGCATTTTACAAGCCTGGCACATCTTCCCCAGAGCCAACCTTAACTGCCCTCAGGCTTTGCTTTACTCCTCCCGGTGCTTCATCTGATGCTGCCCATTGAAAGTACTGTTTATTGCTGTTGAGCTGCTAGTGGTCAGATCTTGCTTTTTCACAAAAGTCTCTTTCAGATTGCCGTCAACCCCCCCACATGGCCACTTTTATCAGGGTAGTGCTTTTTCCTATCTGGTCTGTCCATCGGAGCTGCTTAATGGCTCCTCAGGGACAAACCCAGGCAGATCCTCTGGGAAAGCAACCGGATGAATCCTGCCTGCAGGCAAGGCCATGTGGCAGCTCCAGCTTAAAATCAGCATCTCCTCTGAAGACAAAGCTCAGTCTCACTCTCATCTTGCTCAGGGGCTAAAGATCATAGTCCAGCAGCAATATTTATTGCAGAAGTACTGCTTCTTCAGTCCTGATTTCTTCTTGTCTTCCGACTATGCCTCTGAGTCACACAGTTACATCTAACGGCAAAATATAATCCCGTGGGCTGACAAATTTATCTTAAGTACTTGTTAACTGCTCAGATACGGTATCTGACTTTTAGTTTTTCATCTGAAGTAATGCCACCACCTCCTGCCATTTAAAATCAATTCCTTTCCTGAAACAAGAGGGCTGTTACTGGCTACTTCTGTCCAGGCTTTCCTGTATTTAATTAGGTACAAGGGCAACTGAGTGGCTTTTCCTTCCTATTGCTCCTGGAAGAAGAAAATGATCAAGAGAGGGTCAGAGAGATAGGTCAGGATGAGAACAAAGAAGTGTCGTGCATGACAGCATGGATTTGGTGGTTTTCCTTCGCCGATGCAAGCCTCTGCTGCAGTGTTGCTTATTGTAATAAATTTGTACCTGGTATTGTACGTGGCCCCAGTGCTGAGCTGTATGTAAACCACAGAGCCTCCTCCTTAGGATCTGCACAGATATCATGCTGTATAGTGGCATAATTTTATAATTTGATTTAAGCATACACTTGACAAGCATTCCAGAACAGCTGTAAAATGCTTATCAAAAAGAAAGAAAAGAAGGAAAGCAAGAAAGCATTTTAACACCTGCTTTCAGCAAGCCCAGTTACTTCCAAGTGCCAGCACTATTCAAAGACTTGGGATTTTGTTTTTGCAAAGTCTGATTTTATTTTCAATCTAACATCAATCAGCAACCCATCCCAAGGCAGCCTCAGATACCAAGCCCAGTTCTGCCCAACCCAAGTTGATTTATCACGTTCCTTAAATGATTCATCAATGCCTTGAATGGTTACTGGTGACTGGTTTTGCTGGAAAAGCCGGATCGTTAAGGGGGAATGTGAGAATCTGGCAGGGGGCTGTGGGTCTATTTAAAATCTGTTAGGTCAGGGCAGATGAACAGACTTTGGATTTCTAGGAACATGGCTCATGTAAGTAAATACAGTTACTTAGTTTCTGCAGGGGTTTTGGTTTTCCTGTCTCTATTTTGCTTGGCTGATGGCGGAAAGCTGTTGGTGGTGCCAATGGATGGGAGTCACTGGCTCAGCATGCGCTCAGTGCTGGTGGCCCTCAGCCAGAAAGAGCACGAAATTGTCGTTGTCGCACCAGAAGTAAACTTGAACGTGAAGGCATCTGAATATTACACTCTCAAAACGTATCCGGTGTCTTTAACTAGGGAAGAACTGGGAGCAAGCATGCATTCATTTGCTAACGATCTTTTTGAGAGAAGACCTTTTTTTCAAAGAATTACTGCACTTTATGAAAAAGTTCAAGTCATCTCTAGTCTCTACGTCTCCTCCTGTACCAGTTTGCTGCATAATAAGG
The DNA here is from genome assembly GCF_034638445.1 of Ciconia boyciana. NCBI lineage: Eukaryota > Metazoa > Chordata > Aves > Ciconiiformes > Ciconiidae > Ciconia > Ciconia boyciana. Next base: position 43,024,664 of record NC_132943.1, on the reverse strand, counting down.
ATCTGATGCAATGTCTTGAAGGGAGTAAATTTGATGCTGTTCTCACGGATCCTGTTGTACCATGTGGACAAATACTGGCTCTGCATCTCTCTATCCCATCTGTTTTCTTTTTACGGGGACTCCCCTGCAGTTTTGATTTGCAGGCTACCCAGTGTCCAGATCCCCCTTCCTACGTCCCGCGAACATTTACAGACAACTCAGACCACATGACATTTATCCAGCGTGTGGAAAACTTATTTTTCAAGTCATCAGAATCCTTTCTTTGCAATTTTGCCTATTTACCATTTGAACTTCTGGCCTCAGATGTTCTCCGCAAACCAGTAACAATGAAGGAACTCTTAAGCCATGGATCCATTTGGCTTAAAAGAATGGATTTTGTTTTTGAATATCCCATGCCAGTGATGCCCAACGTAGTTTTCATTGGAGGTATAAACTGTGGAAAGAAAAAGCCATTATCTCAGGTCAGTGATTTCCTTGATAAAATATATTAAAGTTTGAAGGGGAAAAGGCTGTTTGCAAATGCTCTGTGTGTATATAAATGTATACATGAGTTTGTGGGATATATACATGCAGTAAGGTATACTGTAAAGACATAGAAAATAGGTGAAAAACTGGGTTGATTTTAATTCTCTCTCACTCTTGCAGGTACTCTTCTAGCAGGATCTAAGCATTTTTGCTTACACAATTGTTTTCTTTGGGCTAGGTGGAAGTAGTTTATCACTACACTCTGGCTAACGAGGCACATATCCACCAGTGAGGGTGATCCCTGTCTTACCAGGCAGGTCTGCTGCCTGTATTTGCCAGATCGGTATTATTACCTGAAACTATTTCTTTTACTGTCACAACTGATTTCTAAAAACAATGAATCTTTTCGGTTAATAGAACCATCCTTTCGTAATTTAGAAATAAAGTGTCATAACGCATCAGTTGGCAGGTAATGTCCTGGTTGCTTTGTCAGTCTAGGTTTATCCTTTCACCGCATGGATTTCTTACAAAATTTTTGCAAAACTGTTGGAGGTTTATGTAGCTGCTAGCCAGCACTGAGCATCTGCAACAGCTTACACTGCCTTCTGAAAAGTTTCTCTACAAAAGGGGTACCTAAAGCTGCAGTAGGTCGGTAAACGTCCTTAAAAAAATTCTGGTACATACTATTAACCTTCATAGTAAAATACTGTATGGTCAAAATTACTTCTGTGCCATAATTTTCATAATTAGGGCTGATTGTCTGCAAATCCTGTCTATGCATTAGTGTTGTTTGCTTTCATGGCCCTGGGGCATGCTCTTCCCAGGCTGATCTAGAATGGTGTTTCTGAGTTGCTAATCCAGTTTTAAATATATCTGGCAAAAAATATGCCTTTGTCCTTGCTCCTTCCAGCCCCTACTTCATCCTTCCAAAAAGAAGCCTTTCTGGGAAATGAACTTTGATAGCCAATTTTCCATTTTCATTACAATGTCAAGATATAAAACTGATAAAGAAACCAGACCATTTCCCATGTGAAGCATTAAGATTTTTCTAATCTTTTACAAATAGAAAATGATTTGGACTGGCAGGAGCAGAGGAGTTTTCTTATACTGAAAATTCTTTTTGGAAAATTAATGATCTGCTAATCAGCACTTTTGAGCAGACCACTTGTTGAAGAATCCCTTATTTCCTTAAATCCCAGTGTCCTCCAGTACAAAGAGGTGGATGTTTCCCAGTCTAGCTGCTGCTCAGATTACTGTCTGCCAAATTGGCTGCACTTCAACACCTCTTATTCTGTCTTTGCCATACTCATGATTATACATTTACCACACAGCAAATAAGTCTAAAGATCATCCCAAGAAAGCATAGCACAGATTGCTTAAAAACGTGGAGCTGGGAATATTTTTTCTGGGCAGCACTCACCAGATTTCTGCAGAAATGGCCCCGGTGCTCAGTGCTCATCTGCAAGTCACGGCGGCGCTGGCTCTGCTCCTGTCCGTGCTCAGTTTGGCTGCTGGTGGGAAGCTGCTGGTGGTCCCGGTGGACAGGAGTCGTTGGCTCAGCATGCGGGAAGTGTTGGACAGTCTCAGGCAGAAGGGACATGAAATAGTCGTCGTTGAACCTGAAATAAACATACATATAAAACCATCAGAGAATTTTGTTATGAAAATGTACCCAATACCCTTCACAAAGGAAGAGGTGGATAGAAGTATCCATTATTTTTCACAGGAGGTATTTGAAGAAGGATCATTTCTGGAAAGATTTCTTAAAGTATACCAAAGTATGAAAAGCATCTCTGCCATTACTCTCTCTGCCTGTGCAAAGTTACTGTACAACAAAGAGCTTGTCAGATATCTTGAGGAGAGCAAGTTTGATGCCGTCCTTACAGACCCTGTACTACCCTGGCAAACAAACCTGGCATCATGCTTCCATGTTCATCAGTCTTGTCAGTCTAGAAACCATCTTAAACAGCTCTTCCACATCTGCTGTGGGGCCATAAGCCTCCTAGACATGAGTCTTCAAGGAGAGAGAGAGGGGATGGGTCGTGCCCAGGGGGAGGGAGCAGCCTCTGCTAGGCTGAGTCGTGATGTGGATGGGACACATCTCCTGCACTGCAAAAGGTTCAGCCAGAGGGAGGCTATCAGAAGTGCAGTTCCACCCAGAACCACCCCTGCCTCCTCCCTGGGACACCCTTTACTCTTCCTCTACTAGAAAGAGATGGGAGTTACCTGGTGCGTCCACCACATACCACCCGCCTGTGGACTTGGCTAGAATTAATGCTTATGATGCAGCCTTTTATCAAATGAATGATTATCCATTTACCACACAGCAAATACCTTGAAGGAGCAAAAGTTACGTTGTAGCACAGATTGCTTAAAAGCGCGGAGCTGGTGCTATCGCTTCAGTGCTGCCAGTGGTTTTCTTTCTGGGCAGCACTCACCAGATTTCTGCAGAAATGGCCCCGGTGCTCCGTGCTCATCTGCAAGTCACGGCGGCGCTGGCTCTGCTCCTGTCCGTGCTCAGTTTGGCAGCTGGTGGGAAGCTGCTGGTGGTGCCGGTGGACGGGAGTCATTGGTTCAGCATGCGGGAAGTGTTGGACAGTCTCAGGCAGAGGGGACATGAAATAGTCGTCGTTGCACCTGAAATCAGTTTGTACCTAAAGCCAACAAAGGATTTTGTTATGAAAATTTACCCAGTCCCTTTCACACAGGAAAAGATGGATGAAAATTTCCGGGCATTTTTACAAGATGTACTTGAAGAGGGATCTTTTCTGGAAAGATTTCTTAAAGTGTACCAAAGTATGAAAAGAGTCTCTGATTTTGCAGTCTCCAGCTGTGAACACTTACTGTACAACAAAGAGCTTGTCAGATATCTTGAGGACAGTAAGTTTGATGCTGTCCTTACAGACCCTGTACTACCCTGCGGGCTGATCCTGGCTGAGCATCTTTCAGTCCCTTCCGTGGTTTTTTTGCGAGGAATACCATGTGGTTTAGATTTTGAAGCCACTCAATGTCCCAATCCCCCTTCTTATGTCCCCAGGATATTCACAGAGCATACCGACCGCATGAACTTTCTCCAGCGGGTGAAGAATCTAATCTTTGACATCCCAAATTATTTTCTCTGTGATTTTGTCTTTCAACCATACGCAAAACTGGCTTCTGGGTTCCTCCAGCGGGATGTGACTGTGCTGGACCTCTTACGCCAGGCTTCCATTTGGCTCATGAGGTTAGATTTTGTGTTAGATTATCCAAGACCTTTGATGCCCAACATAATTTTAATTGGAGGAGTAAACTGTGCTCACAAGAAGCTACCTCAGGTGAGTCATGCTCTATTTTTAAGTCTTGCTCTGATAGACTTCTGTGTTTACAAGTGTGGAATTTTGTATTGGAGATAGGAATCACGTTCCCGTTTAGGGTGAGTTAGGCAAATACTCATGAAAGAAATTATTTTTCTCTCACTTTCTTCCTCACTTTCCATTTTCTGTGTAGCAGCTATACCTTTTCAGTTATAAAGTATGCTGAGCTGTAGAGAAACTCTACGCTCTTCTAGTGAAGGTCTGTGATGGGACATTGTATCCACCAGCGAATGGGATTGACAGTGTTTCTAGACGGTAGGACAAAGTGCCGGATTTGTCTTATGAGCAGCTCCCATGGGATGGCCCACAAAACCTTAAAAGCTCTTTCCAGGCTCAAAACCCCAGTCCTAATGAATGGAGCCATGGAGCAGCTCTGCTTTGACACTTCCAGCACAGCATGTCTAGCACTGAGGGGATGGGTGCAGCCTTGGTGATTATGCTAACTTTTCAGATGTGGCATGTGCTTTGGGTGCCTCGGACGTAGAAGATAGCAATGCGATTCCTACTGGAGAGCCTCCTCTGCTGCTCTGTGGGAGAGCCTGGAGAGGTGTGCTATTCTTTTTGGTGCCCTGGCTTTCTCTTCAGTCGTATTATTTAGGACTTGTGTGCCGTGAGGTGAGGCCACCAAGCTTGTGTGGCAATTCCACCCATATCCAAGTAGCGGAGGTGGCTGTGGCATCTTACAGACATCCTCATGCACACTGTAATTTGCCACCTGAGCATTCATGCAACTCCACCGCTGCTGGACACGATGCAAGATTTGCCAGTGACAAAAAAGAAGCCAGAATTAGGCCCTGAATCGTTTTGTGGAAAGTCCCCCTCAAAGAGTGTTCAGACATCTCTGCTCTGTCCTCCGAGCTCACAAAGCCAAGCCCTCTATGCCCTGAGGCAGGTCTCAGACACTGGAAGTACCGCTTAGTGTGGGTGATGTGTCTTGCTGACAAACCTGGCATCATGCTTCCATGTTCATCAGTCTTGTCAGTCTAGAAACCATCTTAAACAGCTCTTCCACATCTGCTGTGGGGCCATAAGCCTCCTAGACATGAGTCTTCAAGGAGAGAGAGAGGGGATGGGTCATGCCCAGGGGGAGGGAGCAGCCTCTGCTAGGCTGAGTCGTGATGTGGATGGGACACATCTCCTGCACTGCAAAAGGTTCAGCCAGAGGGAGGCTATCAGAAGTGCAGTTCCACCCAGAACCACCCCTGCCTCCTCCCTGGGACACCCTTTACTCTTCCTCTACTAGAAAGAGATGGGAGTTACCTGGTGCGTCCACCACATACCACCCGCCTGTGGACTTGGCTAGAATTAATGCTTATGATGCAGCCTTTTATCAAATGAATGATTATCCATTTACCACACAGCAAATACCTTGAAGGAGCAAAAGTTACGTTGTAGCACAGATTGCTTAAAAGCGCGGAGCTGGTGCTATTGCTTCAGTGCTGCCAGTGGTTTTCTTTCTGGGCAGCACTCACCAGATTTCTGCAGAAATGGCCCCGGTGCTCCGTGCTCATCTGCAAGTTACGGCGGCGCTGGCTCTGCTCCTGTCCGTGCTCAGTTTGGCAGCTGGTGGGAAGCTGCTGGTGGTGCAGGTGGACGGGAGTCCTTGGTTCAGCATGCGGGAAGTGTTGGACAGTCTCAAGCAGAGGGGACATGAAATAGTCGTCATTGCACCTGAGATAAATTTACACATAAAGCCAACAAAGGATTTTGTTATGAAAATGTACCCAGTCCCTTTCACACAGGAAAAGATGGATGAAAATTTCCGGGCATTTTTACAAGATGTACTTGAAGAAGGATCTTTTCTGGAAAGATTTCTTAAAGTGTACCAAAGTATGAAAAGAGTCTCTGATTTGGTAGTCTCCAGCTGTGAACACTTACTGTACAACAAAGAGCTTGTCAGATATCTTGAGGACAGTAAGTTTGATGCTGTCCTTACAGACCCTGTACTACCCTGTGGGCTGATCCTGGCCGAGCATCTGTCAGTCCCTTCCGTGGTTTTTTTGCGAGGAATACCATGTGGTTTAGATTTTGAAGCCACTCAATGTCCCAATCCCCCTTCTTATGTCCCCAGGATATTCACAGAGCATACCGACCGCATGAACTTTCTCCAGCGGGTGAAGAATCTAATCTTTGACATCCCAAATTATTTTCTCTGTGATTTTGTCTTTCAACCATACGCAAAACTGGCTTCTGGGTTCCTCCAGCGGGATGTGACTGTGCTGGACCTCTTACGCCAGGCTTCCATTTGGCTCGTGAGGTCAGATTTTGTGTTAGATTATCCAAGACCTTTGATGCCCAACATAATTTTCATTGGAGGAGTAAACTGTGCTCACAAGAAGCTACCTCAGGTGGGTCATGCTCTGTTTTTAAGTCTTGCTCTGATAGACTTCTGTGTTTGCAAGTGTGGAATTTTGTATTGGAGATAGAAATCACATTCCCGTTTAGGGTGAGTTAGGCAAATACTTGTGAAAGAAATTATTTTTCTCTCTCTTTCTTCCTCACTTTCCATTTTCTGTGTAGCAGCTATACCTTTTCAGTTATAAAGTATGCTCAGTTGATGCATTTTATCATTATATGTATTCAAAGCCATTTTGTGTAGCGTTGAGTAACTTGGTACCCTATTCCTTAGTGAGTGATGGATGAACAGCAGGCAAGTCTGAGGGGCTGTCAAAGCCTTGCAGTTGGGTATAATCCATACAGCTTTGCAAATGGTTGTAGTAGGGTCTGGTATTTACCGAGAAATGCACATCAGGCTTCTGTCCTGGGGCACCTTTGCTGCTTTACCGCTTCTTTTTGTCAATGAATTTGTCTGCTCCTTCACATGGGTATTTCCAAAGCTGGAATCAGCAGGAATGTTGCAGGTTGTGGACTCTCAGGCTAAGAAGCACTGTCTCTGTTTACAGGCAGGCCTCTAGAAGATTTTGCCTTGGTGATGCCTATGTGAGATCTGAGAACAAAGTCAATCTCAATGAGCGTGAAGGTGCTACGGTGGCTTGGCAGAACCTGCTGAAAAGCAGTAGAGCTGCCAAAGCTTTTCTAGTTGAAACAGGTGGGGTTTATCTGGTGCATCCACCACATTTACCACCCGCTTGCGTAGGTTGCTGAACTCTATTGCTCATTATCCAGCCTTTTATCAAATCAGTGATTATCCATTTACCACACAGGAAATACTTTGAAGGATCAAAAGTTAGGCTGTAGCACAGATTGCTTAAAAGTGTGGAGCTGGTGCTATTGCTTCAGTGCTGCCAGCGGTTTTCTTTCTGGGCAGCACTCACCAGATTTCCGCAGAAATGGCCCTGATGCTTACTGCTCATCCACAAGTTACGGCGGCGCTGGCTCTGCTCCTGTCCGTGCTCAGTTTGGCTGCTGGTGGGAAGCTGCTGGTGGTCCCAGTGGACGGGAGTCGTTGGCTCAGCATGCGGGAAGTGTTGGACAGTCTCAGGTAGAAGGGACATGAAATAGTCGTCGTTGCACCTGAGATAAGTTTACACATAAAGCCAACAAAGAATTTTATTATGAAAATGTACCCAGTCCCTTTCACACAGGAAGAGCTGGATGAAAATTTCCAAGAATTTTCACAGGATGTATTTGAAGAAGGATCTTTTCTGGAAAGAGTTGTTAGAATTTATCAATGGTCAAAAAAAGCTTCTGCCATGTTCCTTTCTACCTGTGAACACTTACTGTACAACAAAGAGCTTGTCAGATATCTTGAGGACAGTAAGTTTGATGCCATCCTTACAGACCCTGTACTACCCTGTGGGCAGATACTGGCCGAGCATCTGTCAGTCCCTTCTGTGTTTCTCTTGCAGCAAATACCATGTGGTTTAGAATTTGAAGCCACTCAATGTCCCAATCCCCCTTCTTATGTCCCCAGGATATTCACAAAGCATACAGACCCCATGAACTTTCTCCAGCGGGTGAAGAATCTAATCTTTGACATCCCAAATTATTTTCTCTGTGAGTTTCTTTTTCAACCATACACGAAAATGGCTTCTGAGTTCCTTCAGCGGGACGTGACTGTGCCGGATCTCTTACGCAAGGCCTCCATTTGGCTTCTGCGATTAGACTTTGTGTTCCACTATCCCAGGCCATTGATGCCCAACATGATCGTAATTGGAGGAGTAAACTGTGCTCACAAGAAGCTAACTCAGGTGGGTCATGCCCAATTCTTGTTCTCTTAAGTTCCTGTGTTCACTAGAGAAGTTTTATCACAGATTTTGTTAGAAAGGTCTCTTCAACTGAATAATAGTAAACTGCTTCAAACTGCTTTTGCTTTGCCAAGAGGTGCTGGTACTCATTTCAGTGAAGATACCTTGTATCACACTACAAAAATGGGGGTGGTGTTTTGAATGAGTATAGCCCTACTGAAGTCCACGTACATTTGTGGAGGTCTGAATCTGATCACTTTGCTCAGAAACCTCGCCCCAAACACCTCCTGCCACTAACTGATGAATTCAACTTCTTTGCTAGAGCTAGGAGAAAGAAAAGATGGTGGGAAGGGCATCAGATGCTTTGATATTCATGAGAACACTGTTTATAGTCACCTATGAAAATCCCAGTTTGCTCTTTCACATTTGTCTTTACTTAGAGGATGATTCTGTGCTTGTGAGCCTTGTCTCACTGTCTGCCAGTAGGAGAACAATCAATTTCCTATGGCAGATTCTTCTATTGACTTGCTGTGGCAGCAAGAGTCCATGGCAACGTTTGCTTTGTGAGCCACCTCCTCCTCCTCACACTGATCTTGTGGACACTGCTGCTCATATTGTGTTTCTGCTTTGTGTGAATTGCCCATAGACATAAAGCTAGTTTCTGGGATCTAAGCTGCAAGTTCTGTGCTGGTATTTAATTCCATTATCAGGTTTACAATGCCTTGACAGAACCTGCTAGGTCTCAGCTGTGGCATCCTGATTAACTTTTACAATGCATTTTGCCCAGCTTGAGCTGATGAGCGTCTGAGCTACAGCAAACATCTTCTTTAGAACTAGTAACCTTTCACTGCCAAGTACCCTCCAGAAAAATCCGTGTTTCTATTGCTTTATGGCAGAAGATTCTTGTTTTTCAGAGGTATGAATGAGAAGGATTTTTTTCTCTCAGCCTTGGGTCCTGGTTGCACCAGGACTCTGTCTTTCCCAGTGTTCCCCCAGGATGGAGAAGCCTGTTACAAAACCCAGTAGATGGAAGTCCCTCGTCCAGCATGAGTCAGGCAGTGGAGCTGCTCATCCCAAAGGGACATGAAAAGCCAGATCTTCTGCCAGAAAACAGTTTTCTCATGAGAATACCAGCAGGCACCAGTGATCAAAGCATCTCAGGATGCAGGGAGATCTGAATGTGCAATTTCAGGCCATTGGTTAAGGCGTATTTGATAGTGTCCACTCTGGGGAAGGGTTGACAGCACATGAAGAGCTTTCTTGTTTTCTTAGACACCAAATAGTTCATACTGGAAAGGCCCTCAAGAGGGCATGTGGCCAAACTGCCCAAAACCAGGGCAAGTTTGCCATTCAGCAGGTTGCTCAGGGCGTTTTTGAGAACATCTTCTGAAAGAGAAAGATTCATTTGAGAAGTCCTTTACTGATCTTCTGTTCTGCCTTATGGATTAATCCCTGCAGAATTTCCTCACATTCCTCAGCCAATTTTTTTTCTTTTAAGAAGGTTTTCCTGTGGTTTGGAATATGGTCGACTCAAAAAATACATTCCTTTGGAAGGTGCCATCAGTCACCAGAGTGCTTGATTTGCAGATGGATATAGTCACAGGTTAGCAGCGTATCTCATGAATTCTATCAGATTTGGCAAGGCACAGCTTTTCAGTCATTCCTCTCTTTGGCTGAAGAAATGTTAACTTGTTTTGCTTGTCCTAGGCCAGTAACGATCCTCAGTGGAAGCATCAGCATTGCTATGTCACTGTAATATAAATGCTTTTAACTTCCTGACAACAAGAACTGACAGATTATCTGTGCATCCCTCAGCAGTTTGGTTGAGAAGGTGCCACTTTCTTCCCTAATCTCAAATCACTGCAGGGCTGATTCTGAGGCCCCTTGCCCCACACCAGGAGCTGCTTGATGGTGCTGCTAGACAGGAGTCAGTGGCTCTGTGTGCTTGCAGATGAGTGCAGGCAGAAGTGGTGTGAAATAGCTGGCCCTGCATCTGGAAGAACAGGTCTCCCACTAAAAGTCAGGGAGAAAAGGAAGGAGATGGACCCAGCACAGTCCCAAAATAAGACATTGATGGACCTTTCCCATCTAGGAGGTCTCAGAGGAAAAGTCATTCTAGAAGAAGTCTTAATAGGCTGAGAAGGGAATAGCTCTGTCCTCCAACTCCGCCAGCTTTCGTGCTGGGCGTGGGCACAGTCATTGTGTAACAAAAGAACGTACCTTCTGCACCAGCCTCAAGAGGTTATTCTGAGTCCAGCTCTTCAGGCTGTCACACATCTCATGGGGAAACTTCATCAAAATCCTCATTCATTTATGCCTTTGCCGGAACTTGTAGTGCTTCCCTGATTCTTAACATATCATTTTTGTCACACTTGCATCTTCATCAGTCTTGTCAGTCTAGAAACCATCTTAAACAGCTCTTCCACATCTGCTGTGGGGCCATAAGCCTCCTAGACATGAGTCTTCAAGGAGAGAGAGAGGGGATGGGTCGTGCCCAGGGGGAGGGAGCAGCCTCTGCTAGGCTGAGTCGTGATGTGGATGGGACACATCTCCTGCACTGCAAAAGGTTCAGCCAGAGGGAGGCTATCAGAAGTGCAGTTCCACCCAGAACCACCCCTGCCTCCTCCCTGGGACACCCTTTACTCTTCCTCTACTAGAAAGAGATGGGAGTTACCTGGTGCGTCCACCACATACCACCCGCCTGTGGACTTGGCTAGAATTAATGCTTATGATGCAGCCTTTTATCAAATGAATGATTATCCATTTACCACACTGCAAATACCTTGAAGGAGCAAAAGTTACGTTGTAGCACAGATTGCTTAAAAGTGCGGAGCTGGTGCTATCGCTTCAGTGCTGCCAGTGGTTTTCTTTCTGGGCAGCACTCACCAGATTTCTGCAGAAATGGCCCCGGTGCTCAGTGCTCATCTGCAAGTCACGACGGCGCTGGCTCTGCTCCTGTCCGTGCTCAGTTTGGCGGCTGGTGGGAAGCTGCTGGTGGTGCCGGTGGATGGGAGTCATTGGTTCAGCATGCGGGAAGTGTTGGACAGTCTCAGGCAGAGGGGACATGAAATAGTCGTCGTTGCACCTGAAATCAGTTTGTACCTAAAGCCAACAAAGGATTTTGTTATGAAAATGTACCCAGTCCCTTTCACACAGGAAGAGCTGGATCACACTTTCTGGAGAACTAGCCAGAATGTATCTGAAGAAGGATCTTTTCTGGAAAGAATTGTTAAAACATATGAAGGAGTGAAAAATGCTTCTGCCATGTTCCTTTCTACCTGTGCACACTTACTGTACAACAAAGAGCTTGTCAGATATCTTGAGGACAGTAAGTTTGATGCTGTCCTTACAGACCCTGTACTACCCTGCGGGCAGATCCTGGTCGAGCATCTTTCAGTCCGTTCTGTGTTTCTCTTGCAGCAAATACCATGTGGTTTAGATTTTGAAGCCACTCAATGTCCCAATCCCCCTTCTTATGTCCCCAGGATACTCACAGAGCATACAGACCACATGAACTTTCTCCAGCGGGTGAAGAATCTAATCTTTGACATCCCAAATTATTTTCTCTGTGATTTTGTCTTTCAACCACATGCAAAACTGGCTTCTGGGTTCCTCCAGAGGGATGTGGCTGTGCCGGATCTCTTACGCCAGGCTCCCATTTGGCCATGAAGCTAGATTTTTGTTTTATACTACCCCAGACCATTGATGCCCAACATGATTATGGTTAGTGGATTAAACTGTGCTCACAAAAAGCTAACTCAGGTTGATCGTACTCTGTTTTTTCTTGTCATTCTTGCAGGCTTTTACATATTCTGAAAAGTTGTAACACAGGTTTTGTTAGAAAGGTCTTTTCCTGTGGGTAAAAGGATTTCAAACTGCTTTTGCTTTGCAAAGAGGTGCCAGTACTCCTTTCTGTGAAGTCATCCAAATATCACAATATAAAAATGGAGAAAGAGTTTTAAATGAATTTAGCTCTGGGAAACTCCCCATTGGTCGCATGCCTCTGCTCAAAGCCAGCTTTGACATTAGAGCAGATTGCTTAGGGCCTCTTTGCTCAGTACTGTTGATGTGGTGCAAGGCAGACTTTCATTTGAGGAGACCTTCGCTCATCCTGCAGTCCACCTTGTCATTGCTGATTTCCTCTACGTTCCTGTCTTTTTTTCTTTAAAGAAGGATTCTCTGTGTTTTGAATTGTCACAGACTCATAAAATACTTAGGTTGGAAGGTCATTTGCAGGCCTCTCAGCCAACCTCCTTGTCAAAGCAGGTCCAGTTAGTTCAGGTTGTTCCATTCTATGTCTTGTCAAGTTTTGAATATCTCCTATCTCCTAGTGAAAACACTGTATTATATCCAATTTATTATTATATCCAATTCAAATTTTCCATGTTGCAGCTTGTGTCTGTTGCCTCTTGTCCTGTCACTGTCAATCTCTCTTTGTCTTCTTTATGGCCTTCCATTAAGGTAGTTAAAGACAGTTATAAGATCTCCTGTTAGCCTTCTCTTCTGAATCCTGAGCAAGCTCATCTTTCTCAGCCCCTTTTTGTACATCATGGTCCTCAGCTCCTAACCATCTTCTTGGCTTTTGCTGGACTTGCTCCAGCACATCAATATCTTTCTTGTACTGGAGAGCCCAAAACTGGGTACGTGTCTTCAGATGTCTCCCAAGCGTTGAACAGAGGAGAAGGATCACCTCTCTCAGTCTGCTGGCTGCACTCTTACTTGTATAGCCCAGGATGCTATTGCCTTTGTGGCTGCAAGGGCACACTGCTGACTCATATTCAACTTTTTGTCCACAAGGACCCTGGGTCATTTTCTGCAGAGCTGCTGTCTGTCCAGCTAGAGTGCAGCCTGTCCTGTGGTATGGAGTTATCCCATCCCAGCGGCAGAACTTTGCTTTTGCCTTTGCTGACCTTCATGACGCTCCTGTTGGCCCATTGCTCCAGCTTGTGGCATTCTTTTTGCGTATCCCAGGCCAGCGATGCTCCTTATTTAAAGTATCAACTGGCATCAGAAAAATAAAGTATAAGTTAGGTTACTTTAGTCTTATAAAATGAATGTTGTATTTATTTCAGACTTTTTTTAATGTGCATTCAAATATATTTTGTGGTTTGCAGAAGGTTATCATAGCTTCTGTTTTTAGAAGTATCTATTCCTGTTAAGTAAGTTTTACAGATATTGACTTTGCAAAACAGTGGAATAGGGCTTATTTTTCAGAAAAAAACCCTGAATCTCACACAGTAAAAATGAAGCATTTTTAAGAGGATTCAAATTTGGCACTCAGTCTAGAAAAGCAGAGATGGAATAAACCATGTAGCTAAACCTATGAAAAGAACTATGACAGAGGATCTGTGACAGAGGTCTATAAAATCCTGAAAAAGTGTAGCGAAGGTGAAAGGGGAACTGATGTGCGGCTTCTCCCAATACTTGACCTATGACTAACACTGAAATGTGGCGGCAGCCAGCTTAAAGCAGACAAAAGGGAGTACTTTTTCACACCATGCACACCCCCCCCCTCGCCTCTCAACACCAGCAGATTGTTTTTGTAGACAAAAACCTATGAATTTTAAAAGGATTTGGGTCGTTAATAAGAGGGACATTCTGACTGCCAGGATTTGTAGACTTACAAAAGAGGTAATCATGGATTCCCCTAACTGGGGATATTTGCTGTACCGTTTCCAGCGTACAACCTTGGCACTCAACTCTGTACTTCAGCTTTACTTTCTCCTGATAGGTCTCTCTTTTCACCCTTGCCTTTGGAATGGGCTGAACTTGTGGACTTCAGTCTCTGGACTCATATACACGTGAAAGGGTGTTTGTGTGTTGCTCAAAATCCAGTGACACAACTTTTAAACTCTTATGAATGTGCCGTTAGCCTTAAGGGTTTGGTTTGGGTTTTTTTACCTCTTTAATGTTTGATAGCATTTTATATTAGTGTTACACAGATAATACACGTTTGGCTGAAATGTTAGCAGAACTTAAAGACTACATGGAAGTGACTATGTATCAAATTGAGATTTGAGGGCCCGTTATATGTTAGCATAGGGTAACAGTACGTCTGCAACTCCGGGTTAACTACCTGAGTGTATACTGCCAACCTGAGGGCATATGTCATGCTGCATCGCCTTGTTATGTCAGATCTTTTCCTCTTTATTGCTTAAAGGTGAAAATGCACACGTCGGTACTGCAGCTAACTCTCTGGCATGTGAGAATAGCTTCTCTCCACCTCCTTTAGGTTTTGGTCTTTTAACACCACCTCACTCTCAGCTTGAGAGAAAGTTTTGCTTAAACAGGCTGCAGAATGGGACTGTATTGACGTCTGAAACTCCTTCCTCTTTAATGTATTTCCTTAGATGTTACAGTCCTTCTTGCTGGCTTATGAAAATCCCTTTTTTTAACATGCCACATGGAAAACCTCCTATCAAAATAAACTTTTTAAGGACACAGTATTAGCCTTGGAATGTGCTTATCACACCTAGGTACCTTTGGCAAAGGTAGCCATTTCACAAGCCAGATATCCCATCACTCCTACCTGCACCAAGACAACTCTTCGAGGCTGCTGCACTGCGTGAAGAAACCATTCAGAGCTCTCTCCAATCAGGTGTGCTTGGTTGGGGATCTAAAACAGTCTCTCTTCTCCACCCAGCAATTGCTCTTGTTCAGCCTACCATTCCTGTATCTTATTTTGGTTTTGTAAACTTGCAAACTTTTGGCATCCACCTTTTCCCTTTCCATGAAATATGCCTTAATGGCAGATGAGATCTGCTTCGTCAGGTATTTCTTTAAGCACAAACTACAGATATCTGCTTTTCTAGGTTTATCTTGAAAGTTTTCATGTACCTTTGCATGTTCTCCCTATCTAAGGACATTGCTTTGTTTATAGGCGCCTATTTCATTCACCTGTCTACCCATTTCCATTGCATTGCATCATTTGCTGCAGCTTCAACCCAGGTTCTCAAGAATAATTAGGCACTTAAATCCCATTTGAATCAACCTGATTTGGATATCTGAACAAGTCCTTGGAGTGGGACTGTCTTCCACATCAGATCACGTCAGCCATGCGGTTATACAGGCAAACTTTCAAAACCTCAGAGGTAAAAAGCTTTTTCCAAATCTTCAGTCTGAATCTCTCAAACTGCCATTTGTGGCCCTGATTATACTATTTACTGCTACCCAGAAATGTTTGGCTCTGTCATCATTGTTACTCCCCATCGAGTAGCTGTAGGCTGTGGCTGAGTGTTATAGAGAACAGGACTTCCAACATGGTTGTGGTTTTCTTTTTTTGCCTTAAAAATCGTATCATAGCACATGCAGAAGCAGCTCAGAAACTCTGTTCTTCCCTTCTCCTGGTAAGCACAGGACACAAGTGTGGACTTCCCATTGGCGCATACCCCAGCCAAGCTTTATTAACTTATTTTGAAAAGTAGCTATTATTAAGAACTTTCAAAAATGTTTAACCTGTAGCCTCTCACCTATGAACTCTTATGGCCCCTCTTGACCAAGGACCACATATTCTGCTGCATCATTGCTTTCAAAAAGATGTTTGGCCTCCAGCCACTCACCTACGAACTCTTATGGCCCCTCTTGAGCAAGAACTGCATATTTTGCTGTATCATTGCTTATATAAAAAGGCGTTTGGTTAATATGTTACCCAAACTTTGGTGACACCACTGCTCGGCATGCCGGCTCCTGCCTACTGTGTAGAACATTGTGTGTGAACTCCAGGCACCTTTCTGAGCAAAGGTGTAAGAGAGAAAGTTGGAGGTTTAGGTCTTTCATGTCAACAGTGCAACACACTTCTGGTATTATAAGCTCTCTGGAAAAGCTCAGTGGCCGTGAAAGTTGGGAAGCAGTACTCCTGACTTTGATCTGCCACAGGACAGTCAAGTGCATAGTGAATCACTTCAAATAACCCTGATCCAGAAAAATCCCTTTACAAACAATTGCTACCTCTGCTAATCAAAGACCCTGCTAATTGTTCTGAATCATTTAAGATAACATAAATGCATGGAAATGCTTCTTGCTTTAGATCCCTCGATAGCCCTCTTATCAATGCTTTTATCACTGTTTAAAATGTGATCTTTGAACTCCAAAAACCTGTCTTAGCACACATTTTGAGGTAAAGATTAAAGACCATCAAGTTATACATGAGGTACAACTATTTTTTGCTTTCATATGCTGCTTGGAAGAAGTAAGAAGGAACAGTTCATTTCTTTTCCTGCCGACAGCCCCATGACAGTTATGTGGAGCTACCAGACATACGCTGGGCTTGTTCTTTTTCTTTCTTTCTGGAGTTTGGCAGAAGGCGGGAAGCTCTTGGTCGTGCCTCAGGATGGAAGTCATTGGCTGAGCATGCGTGTGGTTCTGGAGAAACTCTGGGAGAGGGGGCACGAAATCATTGCAGTGATTCCTGACGCTACTTTGCTCATGAAAAACTCACAATCTTTCACCATCAAAACATACTCCATGCCTTACACACAGGGGATTGTTGATAGATACTACCACTCCATTGGTGAAAAAAGTTTTGATAACCCTCCCTTTCTAGAAAAAATTACGTTTTTACTCAGCAATATATCAGAACTGATCAACATGTTCTCTTCTACTTGTCAGCATCTCTTATATCATGAAGAACTAATGAAGTACCTCCATGACAGCAAATTTGATGTCGTTATGATGGATCCTGTGTCGCCCTGTGGACCAGTTGTTGCTGAATATCTCTCTCTCCCTTCAGTGTACTTCATGTGTGGTCTTCCATGTACCTTAGACTACAAAGCCACCCAGTGCCCCAGTCCTTTTTCTTACATGCCGAGGACTCTCACATCCAGTTCTGATCACATGACATTTATGGAGCGTGTGAAGAACCTCCTAGTTGGGTGTTCAGGCATTTGTTTTGCTATCTGTTTTATTTAAAATATGAGAATTTAGCTTCTGAGTTTCTTCACAGAGAAGTAACAGTACTGGAACTGTTTTAGCAAAGCATCCATTTGGCTGATGAGATATGACTTTGTTTTGGAGTATCTGCGCCCAATAATGCCAAATATAGTCTATATTGGAGGCATCAACTGTAAGCAGGAGAAGCCATTATCAAAGGTTTGTCATTATTTATGTTGAGGGTATTATAGCATTTATTAGCGATTATTTAAGATTTTCTTTTTTAAGTGCTTCCTATAGTAGTATTTGTGCTTGAGCCAATATGTGATTGAATACCGGGATGGCATGATTTGGAAGTCGGAATCTCAGGCTTCGATGGATGATCACAAGGCTTGCACTGCAAACAGCTGAAGGGTTTCTCTCCAGGAGAGCTTAGGTCAAGTTGTCTAAGCTATGTAGCTGCCTAGATATAGCTTAGCTTGTTGTAAGCATAACACCATAATATTAGACGATCATGGCACATATGCTATACCTAGATAAATGACAAAATAATTCTAGGTCATATGATTTAATATCCCTAACAGTTGTGGAATACTGATTAATTGCAGGAGACCCCACTGGACAAAAAATGGAAATGTGGAACTATCTCTGTGTATATACCCAGGCACTTACAGCGTGCCATAGAGATTGATAATGCGGATGAATATTCCAAAGCCAGGGGTATGCAATCAAAGATGGTAGAGGGAGCAATTTCGCCTCTGAATTTGTGCAAGAAGCAATGTAAGATAGCATATAAGAGGATGATTAGAAAAAAGAAGCCTTCAGGATTGTAACTATCTACCCTCCCTCCCTAGCTTGTTTAAATCTCCCTGGTGGGCTGTGCAAACAGTGCAGATGTCAGTTGTTTATTCTGTTTTTCAGACCGCAGTGGTGTTGCAACAGCAGAAGTTATTGCTAAGCTTGCATCATGTTTACTACTGTAGACTGAGGGCTTTCACTTTGGTAACTGGTACAATATAGAAACAAATCTGAAGATAAACCTTATCAACCCACTGTATATCAAATCTCTGTCAATCATTGCTTCTTGTTTAGACTCTGAGAGCTCAAGGTAATCCAAAGGTCAGACTTTTGTTCCAAGTTTTGTGTCCAATCAGCTGAGCAGACTCAAGGCAGGGAGTTCATCATTAACTGGATGTTAATAAGATAGTGATTGCTTGGTCAGGTGTTACCACCTCCCATTCATAACTCTGTTCAGCCTTTCAGTGCGACACATGGCCAATTGCTTGACAATTCTCCCTCGAGCATTTGAATCCTCTAATGTTAATTCAAGTGTTCAACTTTACCTTGCAGTGCCCGGTTTCTTAAAGCCTTCACCGTGTGTACAGGTTATAAACCCAATCTTTACCCACAGTTAAAAATTACCCTCATTTCTGCCCACCAACATACAGTCCGTTAAAAATTAAACACTTACCTTAGCTAAGATTAAAGTGCAAAGTACCCCATGATTCACTCCTCATCCCCTGCAATAGTTTTGCGGCCGTTTAAAACTTTGCTGACAACACAAGGAAAATGGCTTCTTCAAATCCAGGATTTAATTGTCTTGCCTCCTGGGTTGTGTTTTTCCTGCTCCCGTGGACCTTTTCTGAAGGTGGAAAGATTTTGGTTATACCTATCGATGGCAGCCACTGGCTCAGCATGCGGCCGGTTGTGGAGCAGCTCAGACAGAGGGGACATGAAATCGTGGTGGTTGCGCCAGAGATCAATTTGCGGATAGGTTCGTCGGTGCATTATATCATGAAAACATACTCTGTGCCTTACACCAAGGAGTATGTGGAGGCAGAATTTAAAAAGCTGGGCTATAGGAGTTTCACACGTCAACCCTTCTTGGAAAAATTCTCAAAATTGGCAAATATTACAACCATGTTCTTTGATTCCTGCAAACGTCTTCTGTCTAACAAAGAGCTGATCGAATACCTTGAAGAAAGCAAATTTGATGCTGTCTTTATGGATCCTTTTTTTCCATGTGGACAGATAGTGGCCGAACATCTCTCCCTACCTTCTGTGTACCTCGTACGGGGACTGCCGTGCAGCCTAGATTTCCACGCTACCCTCTGTCCAAATCCTCCTTCTTACGTTCCTAGGTTCTTCACTCACTACACGGACCGCATGGCATTCCTCCAGCGCGTGGGCAATCTCATAGCTAGCCTGAGCAGTTCCCTGGCTTGCAGCTTTCTTTATTCACCATATGATCGTTTGATCAAAGAATTCCTCCGACAAGAGGCAACAGTGCTTGAGCTGTTCAGCCACGCGTCTATTTGGCTCATGAAATATGATTTTGTGTTTGAGTACCCCAGGCCCCTAATGCCTAATATGGTCTTGATCGGAGGCATAAGCTGCACTCAGGAAAAAGCATTATCACAGGTTAGTTACCTTTTTTCCTCTAGTTTAGCTATGGCTGCACTGTTTGCTGTCACCACGAGATGGAATTCCTGGCAGTAACAAATAGTAACAGGCAAAAGAGCGAGGTGGAAGTGGCTAGGAAAGCACTTGGCACCTCTGCATCCCTCGTGCACTGAGGAGTATGTTACTTTGTGGGAGACCTCCGGTTTCCCAGACAAGCATGCATACAAAGCTGGGCTTTTCCAGTCCGTCCGTCCGTGTCCCCCCAGTGTTTTCTGGCTGCCTATTTCCAGTAATTTTGTTTTGTATACCTGTTTACAAGACTTGGTGCTAGCTAGCGTAACGCAGCAGGCCAAATCATCCTAGTCCTCTGCCCTTGAACAGAGGACTATTTCTGCAGGAATTTCAGACAGTGGCAGACCTGAATGAAATCCGCACCACCCAGTGAAGCAGCAAGCGATCTCCTTTTGTATAAAATACTCTGTCCCAGATCTGGACTGCAACTGTATTTTGCTTGAACTATGCCAAACTTCCTAAATATGGGATATCTGCCACTTTCCACTAAGAAATCCTCCTAATTATTAGTGCTTTCTCTTATTTTTCAGTGAGTGTCCACTGCAGGTATTTCATAAAGGTCGTGAGGAGCACCCACCGATACAAGCAGCTGCTGGTTAAAAAGACTTTACTAAAATAACCCACCTATTCCCAAAGCAGGGCTGCAAAAAGCTTCATAATGGTAGTGGCATTCCTGAGCAGAAAGTCAGACCTTGGCACACAAAAACATTGAAAGAACAGAGTAAAACTGATATGAGTAGTCCCACAGAAAATAAATAGGGCTAAATATGCCCTGAAATAGCTGTATCTGTTCCACTGCGTCAGGAACTGCCAAAGAATTTTGTACCAAAAGCACATTTGTATTTTGGGGAGGATTTTGCAGTTCCCCAGTCTGTGTGTTTATACAGAACCGAGCCCTGAGTTCCCAACCAGACATCTATGATCCCTTAATGGAGAGCGTGTCTTCCGAGAAATCTGGTAAGACAGAACCAAGCCCTGAAATGAGAGTTACATTTCACCTTGTTTGACCCCAGGAGAGCATCAGGTCTGCTGTTCAGGGTGCAGCTATCAGCAAACCTTCGATGGCGCCTTCTATTTGGGATCCAGTCCAAGTGAAGGGCCACGGCACTCTGGTCAGCCACAAAAATATGTAACAGAGCGTAAACTAAGAGGGTCAGTCTTGGTTATCCCCTCAGACCCTAGAGATAATGTTTCAATTGCCAGACTTACGGGAACATTTATTTAATTTTATTCCACTCATTTAACTCTGATGCCCACAGCAATTCCCTCCAGTTTTGTCTTTCCTTCCCTGGAGTTACCAAATATTTTTCTATGGCACAGGATTTTTGCTCCAGCCTTCAGCTGTTTTTATGCTTCATCAGAATCCTTTTGTTCTTAGATTCCAGTGACAGATCTCCTAGTCCTTCCTTTATTTAAATCAAACAAACAAAACAGGTAAAAAGATTGGCAGCGGTTCAATATTATCATACTCAAAGCAGACCCAATAAATCCAGATATTAGAGCTATCTGCTGTCAGAACACTTTTCAAAAATCTTAATTCTCTCTTGTAGCTGCATGGTTTGAAAAGAAGAGCATCAACTCTACTGCCAGTGCATCTGACTTGCAATAAATGTGAAAACAAACCACAATGTATTCACTTGGGGATTGGTTGCCAGCAAAAGTATGATGATGAATTGATCTCCTTAATTGGTACAGCATCTTTTTTACTGCACAGAAACCAATGCCTTTGAGCAGGCAGGCTTTGCTACACGACTGTTTTAAAGTAAATTTTTTCTCGTGTCCATACTGAATCTTGGTTCGGGCTTCAATTCTGCAAACATTCACACGCCTCCATAACTTTGTTCATACACCTGTGCCCACTTTTTCCCCCTGGGACTCATTTTCATATAGATAACTAATTTTCCTGATCATAATTTTGTTGTGTTGACTGTTCATTTTATTGCCTTTCCAGATAGTTTTGTGGGAACGTGACAGAAATTACAGCATATGATGTGGAAGGGAACTTGACTAAGGATGTGCTTTGTGTTGGCAGGAATTTGAAGCTATTGTGAATGCCTCTGGAGAACATGGCATTGTTGTCTTCTCGCTGGGCTCCATGGTCTCTGAGATTCCTATGAAGAAAGCCACAGAAATCGCAGATGCCTTGGGATCAGTCCCTCAAACGGTATGGTTTCCCTCTTCCCCTTCCAGCACAGCAGTTCAAGACTGTTTTCAAATACAGTATAAGATTACCTTTGGCTTTCAGTGTGCTTTGTCCTCCCTTCTTTCTCCTGCTCCCTGATGCCAGAAGAAACTATCACCCCAGCTGCTCTGCGTGACGAAACAGGTTTTGTGCACCATGGATGTTTTCAGTTGTGCTTTTCAAACCCACTGAGGAGCAGCAAGAGGCTGGTTGCTGAGAACTGACATTGTGTTTACTTCTCTTGAAAGGTTTTGTGGCGATACACGGGAGAGGTGCCCCCCAACCTGCCAAAGAACGTAAAGCTTGTCAAATGGCTGCCACAGAATGATCTTCTAGGTAGGTCTGAGATAGATACCTTGAGTGATACCAGCGTGTTTCTTTTAATCTGATAATGCTGTTGTAAGGCCCCCTTAAGCATCATCTGCGCTGACTCCCTGTATCACTGTGGGTCATAGGACTTTCTTACAGCCTTTGCTGTTTGAACCAGAGCTCATCTTTTAGAAACTTGCCTGATTGCAACTTCAAAATTTCCGAATTATAAAACAACACTGTTTGGAAAGGTGTTCCAACACTTGACTACCCTTACTGTCAAAAGTGGGGGGTCTATCTCTGACTAGCCAGTCTCAACACCCAGCCATGGGGTTTTGTCATGTTTTTTGCCTATTTTTTTGCCATTTTGGACTGAAAAGAAAATTTAAGGTCCTGAATGAGCATTTCCAGACAGGTTGTCGGGCTTTTCAAGTGGTAAAATTGTACATGCTGTTGCCAGGAATGCATTTGTTGGTTAGACAACAGGGCTTGGCTGTGGGAGACCTGCAAAACCAGCAAATGGAAGACATGGTAAAAAAGCAAGCAATGGTAACATCCTCTTTAACCTCACTTGGCTCTGATTTCATCCTAAAATCTGAGAAGCTTTGGAGGATTATCCAAGGCTTTCCAGAGATTACCCAAACCAAGACAGAGGTCTACAACCCAAGGTTCATTCAATCCCCTGTCAATCAATGTCCTGTTCTCTGCAGCCCTAAGTCTGTCCATAACTAATGATGCACACGACAGCCCAAAGTTCTTGATTTATACCTACCAGTGCCATTTTTGTGCAAGTTTTTCCCCAGGGATGTGTTACTGTGACTCTACAAATCAAATAGCTAAGCAAGTCTTTCTTTCCTCCACAGCTCACCCTAAGACTCGTGCCTTTATTACCCATGGAGGCTCACACGGTGTTTACGAGGGCATATGCAATGCGGTGCCAATGGTACTGATGCCTCTATTTGGAGACCAGATGGACAACGCCAAGCGAGTAGAGTCACGGGGAGCAGGACTGACACTGAATATACTGGAAATGACTTCGAAGGACATATCCACTGCCCTGAAAGCAGTTATTAATGATAAAAAGTCAGTAATAGAAGCACAGCCTTTCTCCTTCTACTGTTGTGTAACGCCAGTACTCTAGCTTCCAGCTTAACAGAATACTAATCTGTTCTTATATGCCTTCTTATATCAAAGTTACATCATTGAGAAGCTGATGCTTGCCCTGGGCTAACCTCATCTTGCCCCTGTAACAGCACCGTCCTTCTCACTGCCTGGGATTATAATAATTAGGTGACAAGAACTGGCTGATACGAGAGGATGCAGGTATCAAGAGAAGATGGGGTATAAATGCAATAGAAGAAATCAAGTTGCCAAAAGATGTGTCACGTGCTTAAAGCCTAATTTACCAGGCAGTGATGTTGAGGGCTTTGACACAATGTGGTACAAAAGGCAATCGGTGAAGGGAGATGTGGCAAACTGCTTTTGTTCCCCAAATCAGTGGCGACGTGAGTCAGTGGGGAGCCTGAAAAGGTTGAAAGGCTCAGCTGCCTGGCTGATTTTCTTAGCATGAGGGTTGCCCAGAGATGCTGTCTGCACAGCAGCAGGAGGAAGGAGACAAGTGGCAGTGCCTCGGTATAGTCCAGAGGCTGTACTGCATCAGGAACCATTGCCTCCCAGCTGGCAGGGTTTACTAAACATAGCTATTATCACTCATTTATTTTACAGACCAGTTTTCTGAGTCATTTACCCCCCACCTAGTGTTCATAAGGAGCTGTATGAGCACAGTCAGCTGCTGCCTGGCTCACCAATGCTGGCCAATTCCAGCACAGAGCAGGAGGAATATGCGCGGATACACTGAGGCCGTACAGGGAACCACGCTAGACATCATAGTATTGCAGTCAACATGCCCAAGGTGTTTTAAGGCGTCACAGGGAAGGGGAGCTTTACGACATACCCTCCTCTTCCCCGCTCCCTTTCTCTGCTGTCACTAGGGCCTCTCAGTTCTTGGCATCCTCTTCCCCATCATGTTTCTGAAAAATGGCACCTTATTGCCATTGTTTCCTAACCACTGTTCTCATAGCAATTTTAATAATAACAACAGTAATAATAATAATAATAATAATAATAATAATAATAATAATAGTAATAATAATAATAGTAATAATAATGCACCTTGATCTTCAGCTGGATGGCTTTTCTACACCCAGTCTCCCATTTCAGCCAGATACCTTCACCCCAGAGATTTTGCTGACAGCTCAAACTAAGCTTTTTCTTTCTTCTTTTCTAATACCTTTCCCTCTTTTTTTGTCATTGAAAACAGCACTTTTCTGGGCCCATAACTTTGCCATTATCCTTTTCATGGGGTGGTGGTGTTGGGGAAACACCACCAGAGAAGCTCCCAGTGGACCATCAGACAACTGACACCGCATCTTTGTTTTCTGGGGACTCAGTCTCAGCAGCACAAGTCATTGAAAACACCAAATGTCTTTTCTTGGCAGGTACAAAGAGAACATCAAGCATCTCTCTGACCTTCACCTCGACAGACCCATCCACCCCCTGGACCTGGCTGTGCACTGGGTGGAGTTTGTAATGAGACACAAAGGGGCCCCACACCTGCGACCTGCTGCTCACGACTTGAACTGGATCCAGTACCACTCCCTGGACGTCATCGCCTTCCTCCTTGCCGTGGTGCTCCTCTCACTCTTCATTTCTTTGAAGTGCTGCCTGTTCTGCTGTCGCAGGTGCTGCTGTAAGAAGGGAAGAACAAGAAAGCCAACCAAATCAAAGTCCCACTAGCAGATGAAACCAGTGGTAGAAGATAAGGCCTCTGCTCCAGACCAGAAGGATCTGAGAACATCTCGAATTTCACTAAAATAATTGCTGACTTTCAGTCAAGAAATAATAGCATTCCTTTAAACTAGCACCATGGGAGGGGTTGTTTCACTGATATAATTTTTGCCTTTAATTAAGAATCGATTGTTAAAAATTATTTGTATAGGAGTGCTTCAGTCACTTGGGAAGATATTAGTGTGAAGTCCAAGGCTCCTGGCTTCCATGTCTTGGTGTACAGAGGACTCATCACGGTGACATTTTTTTTTTTACCTCTATATGCAATGGAGATATATAGGGAGATTTCATAAGACTTTGCTTGAAGGGCTTTAGGAGAACCATTTACTCTAGTGTACGACTGTCAGGTTTATCAAGCACTTTGAAATCTTTGTATAGCTGTTGTTATAGAAGAGGCAAATGTTTTACACTGACAATATGTGTCACATAAGCCAAGCTAGACGCACATCTTAAATGGGTTTTGTGTGTGTTTACAATACCCTGAACTCAATTAAGGTTTCGTCAGGGAAGTGGTTGTAAAGCCACTGGTGTTTCACCCAAGTTCCCCATCAGGCAGAGTGCTGTGTCTGGAGCTTACCTGTTAGGTGAGGAGACCTTTGTAAGCATTGTTTATAAAAACCCAACTGATTTACTCTTTGTAAGTGATGTTCAGGTAAAGACCCAAACCCCAACCCTATAAATAAATCCCCAATAGTAACAATAATGGCTCTTATGTTTTCTGACTTGAGATATATGGGGCTGGACGCTTGTTTGATCATGGAGAGAGAGCTGGAGAAGGGAAAAATTCAATGCCCCACAGTGTGAAAGCCACCTCAATGCACAAAAGCCAGTTCTCAGCATTACTGTCTCACTGCTTGGTGAGTTGGTCTTTGCTGAGAGGTTACATCCTGAGGCTGCCACAGTCCCCACTACTACGTATAGAAAAAAATCAGAAAAGAGCTTAAACATAAGTTAATATTCAGGGCTCAAAACAGGCTGGGGTATCCTGGTACGTCATGGCAGCACAGGTGTCCTGCTAAGTACCTCATGCTGTTATTTTCTATTGCTGTTTGAAAAAGCATGTACTTTAGTGAAAGCTGGTTAAGTTCAAGACACCAGTCCCTCTGCTCCTCAGCCTGTCCCCATTGCAGTGCCCGATTCTCGTGGGCATCCATGCCACCTGCAACCTGTCCAGGGCCGATGCTGACTGATGCTTTTCATCCTCTGCCTTTCCCTCCCCACCTCCTGCCCCCCGTAAACAGATGGAAACCTCTTCCTTGGGACACGCAGAGAGAGTCCCCACGGTGCATGAGAGCTGACCTGCTTTTAAAATGCAGCTTCACATGTTCCTGAAGTGACAGCTCTGGCTGTCCCCGTGGTCCCAGCTGGAGCCAGGTGACAGCAGTGCATCTGTGCAATGGTACGCAGTGCCTCTGGAAATGAGACCCAGCAAGACCTCGCAGTGCCCATCACACTACCAAGTGCGGTGGTTTCAGTCAGCTCTGAGCACGGGGCTGGCTTCCAGCAGCTGTCTGATGCCAAGAGCACTTCAAAATGTCCTTACGGAGAAGCTGTCCGAGTACCCTGCTGCAAACAGGCTCTGAATCGATTCACTGACTTTCTCTGCATGGACAAGAGAAAACCCCTTAATTTCAGATCAGATGAACAGAATTTAAAAAAAAAAATCCCAATTGCAGCTGTTCAGGTTGGTTTGTTTGTTTTGTTTTGTTTTTTCAACTCAAAACCTCTTGTGTAGGTGGAGGAAAGGAGCTAAGAGAAAGGGAGGAGGACACAAAGTGCCCATCCCATGGCTTTCATTTCGGAAAGATCTCTAACAAAGCTGAAGAGAAACAGCAGCAGAAACCAAGTATCCTCCTCTTCCTCTCCTTTTCCTTTTGCCCTCCTTAGCCTCAACTAGTTTGTCCCGCTCTTTATTTTCCCTTGGCTTACCAGAAAAATAAGGAGGAGAGAGGGGCCTTAGGGGTCATGTACAACCGTCATGTCGTGTCCAGTTTCAGCTGTGCCCAGCAGAGGACACTACGATATCGCTAACAGGAGGGAGCAAGGAAAAGGCCATCCTTCCCTGCCAAGCCAGCCCAGGTGGGCCGGTGGAAGTCGATGGCGACTTATTTTTCCGTCTGTGCTCCAGGAATACGGACCCTGCTGCAAAGAGATCGTTTTCAGAGTGAATTAGGAGCCAAACTGCGTGGGACAAGCAGCTTCGGTGCAGAGGAGGGAGCCGGAGGGGCTGCAGTATCACCACAAGACAGCCTGCCCAACCCTTCTCAAGGGAAGAGTTACCCTGGGGATGCCGTCCCCTCTTATCACCCCTGAATCAGGTTCCATATGGAGCCCTGCTGCCCCTAGGGCAGAGAGCGCAAGCCCCTGCTACCCTTACTGGGAGAAGGAGAAACCATTGCCACGATGCATTTCTAAGCAACAGAGCCGAGATTGGGCCACTTCCCAAAAGGGGAAACTGAGGCAGGGCCAGCCATTGCTCCTCTCCCTGAGCTGCGCAGATTCCACATCGCCCCAGGGCTCCAGGCACCGCAGCCTGAGCTTTTCCAGCCAACCCTCCACAGCTCTGCTTTTACACCCCTGCCATAAGACAGCAGCCCAAATCCCTTTGCTGCCCTTGCAGAAAGGAGGGGCACAAATACCTCCCACCTCTGGCAGCCTCTCAGCATTGCCGAGCGCTCCCGTAGCTCCCCTGCGGAGCTGCGAAAGGAGAGGAGAGCTGCTGACCACCCAGGGACTTCCGCTCCCACCCAGGGACTTTTTTAGTGTTTATTTTATTTTTGCCTGGATTTTAACATCCAGGCTTGCAACAGTAGGGCTGGGAAAAAAAAACCAGCAGTGCAAGCCAGTGCTGCTCCTGGCTCTTCTGGTGACCCTCGGACACCCTTGGCTGCAAAACATGGGTGAGAGCCTCCTGGGCTTCGGGACGGGGGGTGTCCTGGGGACACAGCAGCCCTGGCTCCGGTGGGAGGGTGCAGTCAGCATCTCTCGCCGCTTCCCACCAGCCAGACCGCGGGAAATGACAGGAATTGCTGACATTTTTCTGCAGCCACAGGGTTTCTGCAGCCTCACCCCAGCCCGCCAGTCCCCAAGGGCAATGGCGAGGTTTTTCCACTGCCATGGGAGCTCCAGGCAGCTCTAGGGCTCCGCCACCTCCCCGGTGCATGGGCCCAAGAAGACCCCTGGCCCGCAGGGACGGAGCGCTCAGAGGGGACTCGCCCCCTCGCAAGACACGCTGAGAAGTTCAATATGCTCCTTATTCAAGGGCAGAGCAAGAAACAGCAGCGACCTGCAAACGAGCACTCCCTCCTCTTCCTCCCCTGCGCAGGGGTCCCAGGGCCAGACACCTGCAGATGGGTCCCCGGTGCTGCCTTGCCCCGCGCACTCCCACTCGGATGCTCGTGCTCAGACCTGCAATTACTTTTTTTTTTTTTAAAGATCTATCTTTTGGGTGGCTTTGTAAGAAGTAAATCCTTACTGCTGCCGGCAGCCAGCCATCACCCCAGTTTGGGGGGTTTCACAGGAGCTCCCAAACCCCCTCTTTCAGCCTTGTTTCCCACTGTGGGGAAGCACTGAAAGAGCAAGATGAGCAAATGTGGTGTGCATGCCCACTTCCCTGAGGAGTGCAGATGAGGGATGCCGACCTGCCAGGAGCAGCACCGGCCTCATTTAAAAAAAAAATAAAAAAATAAAAAAAAAATCCCCAAACCACGTGGACCCACAAACAAGGCTGCTTTGGGGCTGCA
Source organism: Ciconia boyciana (assembly GCF_034638445.1). Taxonomy (NCBI): domain Eukaryota; kingdom Metazoa; phylum Chordata; class Aves; order Ciconiiformes; family Ciconiidae; genus Ciconia; species Ciconia boyciana. Next base: position 42,996,274 of record NC_132943.1, on the reverse strand, counting down.
GACACGATGACTGCGATGGTGTCCAGAGCCCTGCCCTCCTCCCCGAAAGCCTGGGGAGCAGCGCAGGGGTAATGCCGATACGGGCGGCACCACACAGCCCCCCCGGTCCCTGCGGGAAGCGGCTGAGGTTCCCCCACCACATGCCTGGGCCCCACATCGTTCTCCAGAGCTATCCCAAAGCTGGCTCTGCTCCCTGCAGCATCCCAGTGGGCGAGCTCTACCCCGCAGCCCCGGGCTCGGCACTGGAGATGTCCCATGCCGTGGCACGCCGCGTGACGGCCGGCTCTGGTTCCCAGCACTCGAGGATGGCAGGGAGCTGCCACTAGCAAGCCAGGTACGTTTGGCTGGAGCGGCCACGCAGCTCTCCAATTAATTATCACCTGCAGAGGTGTTTTTAGGAGTTATTTATAGGTGAGCGTGATGAAACCTGGGGAAAGCAATTGCCAAAGTGAACCAGGCACAAAAGGCAGGACAGCCTCTCCCCTCCCCGGGGAGGAATGTGCCCTGCTGAGCCCAGAGAGGGAGCGAACTGCTCCGGCTTTAGCATTTAAGCTCAGTGAGCCAGGTTAAGCCCATGTGGCAGCTGGGCTCAGTCCATAGCTTGGTCCATAACCCTGCTGCTCCCAGTGCTGCAGGCTGCCGGCATTTACCAGGCTTACAAAGGAAAGAGAAGACAAAATCTCCATCCACAAAGGTTTCCTCGCCACCTGAGCCAGCTCAGGATGCTGGTATTTCCAGGAGAGGTGATGCTGTCTCCAACCTCATCTTTCCCAGAGCGAACTCCTGCCCTGCCTACGGCGGGTGTCACGCCTCACCCTAACCGTCACGAAGAAAGCTGCTGTCGCGCGATTCTGCTTTGACAGGTGCTAGCGAGTGCTCCCAGCATCAATTCCCTTCCTATTAAGGATGAGTGAAAGGTTTCATACGCCAGATCTGATTGCTTACGATGATAAAAGCGAGTCATCAGCACAGGCTGTTCAGGCATCAGCAAATCCCAAATCCCCCCCCAGCCAGATACTGGCTGGCTTATCTAACCGCATGACCTTTCTTCAAAAGCCAGCCTGCACAAATGGAGCAGATTTCTTCCCTGCACTGCGACCAGCCCAGATGATCTTGGGGGGGGACATGGTCCCCCCCTTCGCTGGGGCAGATCCAAGCAAGCTGCATCTGTTACCAAGCATCGCTCTCCGACTCATCGCTTCTCCCAGCGAGGGACCGGACCGCATCCCAGTGACTCGCTTTGTACCAGATGAGACTTCACAAAGTGTCTGCTGGAAGCTTTAATTAACGTTCGGTGGGGGGTAATCAAAGCAGGGCAGGAACCCAAGGTTCGTTATCCTCCGGAGGCTGCTGAAGAGACGGTGGGGCCGTCCTTTGGGTTTTGGCCACAAATGGTTGGTCCGAACGCCTTGGAGGGGTGGGTGCGAGATGATTTCAGCATACCATGGGGGAGGCTGCGGGATGGATTTGGTGATGGGCAGGGGAAGGAAGGGGAAACCACAACCAGCGGCGCTCCTGACGTCGAGCGAGTCTGTTAAACAGTGACAAAAATAACACGTTCATCTCCCCAGCCAGAGGCTCCTTCCTTTTCATGTGGGACGTCAGGGTCCTCCCACCCCAAATCAAGCAATCAGTCGCCCCTTGCAGAAGTAACCACCCGGCAAGCGAAGCTTGCCCCTCTTTTGGCCAGGTTTCGCTGCATACAGCCTTTGGGACAAACACACCTTTAGATTCTTCTTCCCCCCCCAGTTATAATAAAAGAGCCCAAATGTGTCATTTGTTGCTTGGAAGTCCCTGAATTCCACTGATGGATTAAGCCTGCTGAGTCGTGAAGAGGCGAGCCCCAGGGGATGCTTCGTGTAAAGCCCGTCATCCAAAAAAAGGGCTTTTGATCAGAGGCGTGAGCGGGTCATGCCGCGATGGGAGTTACATTTCCAGAGACAATGTCCATCTCCGTTAACTTACAGTCATTCAAGCCCACGTTTTATGAGGGATCAAGCCTGATTAAGTTGGCTTGGGTTATTAAGGTGGGAAGGTTATGAGTCCAGCAGACAAGGAAACCCAAACCTGGAACAGGACTGCTGAGCCAGATGTGCCTGGGATGCCGGCGGAGCCCAGCACCCAGGGCAGAAGTCCAAGCGATGCATCATGATCCTCGCTGAAGGTGTTCTCTACCATGGTTTTCCATAAAGCAAACCATCGTGCCTCCACCTGCCATGGGGGATACGGCCATCAGAGGAGGGCGGAAGCAGGAGACAGCACTGGGAACGATGGCCTTTTGGTGGCAAAAGAAACCTGCCAACAAGAGGAAGACATAGGAGCGGCCCTTTAACCAACTCCTCTCCTCCAAGCGCTCATGACCAGCTCCTCATGTTGCAAGACAGGGGTGTCCTGACAGCAGATAATCCACAACAAGCGTTTAATTGAGAGCTGGGAAGGAAGCAAAGCAATTGATTTTCAGCAGGGATTTCTAGGGATGAAAACAGATGCGCGGAGACCTCCGGGGTCTTTAATCAGAGACTCTAGTTTTCATTGCAAACTGCGCTGGCCGTACGGACTCCGAGAGCTGGCGAGGACAAAGCAAAAATCATAGACACAGCAGCTTTTCTGTACAGACACCGATAACCCAGAGGTGACTTTTCTTTCTCCTCCCCTTCTGGCATATCTTCTTGAGTCATTTAGTGTCGAGCTGAGCTGATACAAGATGATCATTCAATTTTGATGGCTGAAGTAGAGGAGAAAATGATGCGAATGCATTTCCAAGGTGACCTGTGCTGAAGCATGTTGTTCCCTTGATTGGCCCGAGGAAAAAAAGCCGAATCTTTTCCTTGAATTATTAGAGGGACTCAGTCAGCAGTGAAGCAGCTAATGGGGAACTGCCCAAATCAGATGGCTACTGTCCTTCGTGCCCAGACCACGTAGGAGCGAGGTGGCACATGGTGAGGCATCCATGATGGGGCATCATCCGTACCCATCCCAGCGGTGAACCTGCAGCGCCGGGGCAGCCCGGAGGGGACCGATAACCCCAGCAGAAACCAACCCTTTCTGCAAATAACTCAGAAATAATTCAGAAAACACCATAGCAGACCATCAGTGGGACATCATCTCACACGTGCTCCCTTTTCGCTTTCTCACCGGGCATACCCGTGCTGGAGGATGGGTTTTTGTGCCACGCTACGTTGTGACGCTTCCAACATCAGCTGCCGCCCCAGCCATGGGTTACTGGCACTGACCAATTTCACAGAGGAAAGGAAACAAGGACGGGCGGCTGAGTTACGAGACCTTCTTACCAGCAGAGACTTGCTAGCAACTGGAAATGAGGGGAAAGAAAGGCAGGCGATGCGATCCACAGAAATCTGCAGGTTTCAAGGAAGCAAGCCAATGCATCATTATTGGACGAGCAGATCCATATGTGTAATCTAATCCAGGATCATTATTCACGTTTTTATTCTCGGTTTACGCACATCTCAAAGCATGCATATCTGTGCAAAGCAAGCAATGAGCTGGTCTAGGAAAGCGTCTGCAGGAAACCACCTGTAGGAAACACCAGAGGGCTGAGAAGCGGCAGCAGCAAGTAAAATAATGGCTCAGCTGCATCACGCCCCCGATTACGATAGCCACGGCCGAGCCTTTGGGCTGCAGCAGTGCTCACGCTGTAGCCCTGCTCTCTCCAGGGAGCCTCAACTGGGGTCATGAATTGACTGAAGCCCCAAGAGCCTGGACGGTGTCTGAACCACAGTCCAAATCCCGTGACGGCCACAGGTCCGGGCACCAAACCGAGCGGGGACGATGCAGCGAGGGCTGAGCGAGCCTGGGCTGGAGGAGCGTGCCGGCGGTACGTCCACCACCCTGCTGTGGAGGCCAACACCCTCCTGAAGGTAGGGCTGAAAAATTAAATGGGTTAGATGGGAAAATACCTGCTTGGGAAACAAGGGACTGCTGAGAACAGGAGACAAAAGGAGGACAGCCCACAGCTGGCTCCTGGTGCATCATCCCTGGAAGAGTCTGGGAAGAACTTGTTTGCTCATTCCCTTTGACAATGCAAAGGGATGCTCGGTATGCTCCTTAGCTCATGAGTTCCACAAAAAGGTTACTTTCTTATTGTTTTTCCCTGCTCTTTTCATCTTCTCCTTGGTTTTGCTTTGGAAATCAAGTCGTATTATGCCGAGAAGGAAATTTCCAGCCTCTTTCCATGAGCCAGATGGCCTGGTATCGGCAGGGTCTGGTACCCAGCTCCGTGCGTTCATTAGCCACCAGCGTGCATCCTCCTGCAAGCTCATCCTCCTTGGAAGGAGGGCCCGAGGCATTCAGGAGAGGACACAGTAACACCCACCCAGGCACGGATGGAGCAACGGGTGCCAAGCAAGGGCCAAGAAGGTCCTTGCGTGCGACACATCCTCCTTGCCACCCATGAGATGCAGCGGTCCTGGCTCAGCAGCCCAGAGGTGCCTCCCCATGCCAGACCACAAGATGCGTTTACCAAAGATGGAATCAAACCGTCGTGTCTCCTCTTCACCCTCGGCAAACTGAAGCTACAGCCAACTATCTCAATAGTGCACTTTCATGGCTTGAAATCTGAACTGTTCATATCAGGAGCACCACAACCGCCTTGGCCAAATACAAGGATTTTTTTCTCCATTCAGAAAACAACCAGAAAAACATCTCCGCACCAAAACAAATCCTGCAACCAAATCTTTCCCCGCTTCACAAAGTTTCTTACCTGGTGCTTGAGCATAAGCAGCACCCTGAGAGGCCAGATCGTTTCCAGCGACTTTCCCCCAGAGAGGGCAGGATGGAAAGGCGTGGAGAAAGAGGATCGGATCGAGATCAGCCCCAGAGGACCGCTGGCTCTAGGTGCGGAAACGTGCTGCGAGAAACACGTCATTCGCATGGCGGAAAAACCCACTAAATTAATCGCACGCATCCAAGCTGCTTTGAGATGAAGAGACAACAGTAGATGACGTCTACTCAGGAGCACTGGAATAGTAACAGCTTTAATCGGAGTATTTTTTTTTCCCAAAATTTTTTTCTTTAAAAAAGAAAAAAGGAACATTAAACAGTAAGTACAACAACCAGTTACTGCACGAAGGGTGATAACGCAAAGCCCAGACGGAGCTTTTGGAGAAAGGCCTGACGTTTAGCGGGCAGAAGGCATCCGAAGGACATATGCCCAGTCCCGGCACGTGAGGAGGGGCTGGATTTTGGAGCAAGGACAGGGACAAATGCAGCGGTTACCCCACCGGCTCCGAAACGTGCCGGCTGTGCTCCCGTGGGTCTCGGGGAGGGCACACGCCGTCAACGCGCTGAGCACAGTATGTTTTAGGCTGTTGCTGAAATGTTAAGCTGGGTATATGGAGTACCTGAGGTAGTTAGAAAAACCAAGGTGGGGGGGGGGGTAAAAAAAAAAAAAAAAAAAGCTGAAATTATTCAGGGACATTCCTGAAACACAGGAGGCTCAAACTTCTGCCCTCGCCTGCTGCTGACGCCCTCGGGGTCCGCGGTGCGGCCGTTCTGCAGAGCCCCAGACCCCGCGCAGGACCGACCCCTCCTACGGCACACGCTGCTTCGGAGAACAGCAAAAGCCAAGATGTGGGTAAAACCCCAGGAGAAAGCCGTCCCCCTGCCTGCAGGTGCGCTCCGGCAAGAGGTATTCCTTGTGGCAATGGAGATTTTTTGCTCGTGCATGGAAAAATGTGCTCTTAGGGAAAGAGAAAGGGGACTCATCGTGGGCTGGGCTGCTGCCGGACCCTCTCTCTGTGCTACGTTAAGTTGCATAGGAAACTCCTTAAAGCCCCTGAGGAGAAATTTAAGGTGCTATTTACTTCTTGTGGGGTCTGTTGAGAGTGATCGTTTCTGGGGGCATGATTTTGGGAAGAGGAAAGGAGACCGGGCCCTCCCGAGGCCGCCATGCCAGTGCGATCTGCCAGATGCCTTCCCCATTCTTTTTCTATTTTTATTAACCTGAAAGAAAATCATCCTTTAACAATACCTTTCAGTGGTAGCAGCGTTTCACTATAAAGAGACACTGCACTTAAAATAATCTTTCTGTGCAAAAATATTTCCCTCCCATGTAAAATATTGCAAAGCTGGGGAGCTGAAGGAGGAGGGGAGGTCATTTAAAAGACTCGACTATAAAACAAGCAGGGAAAAATACGGGCACTTGGAGCTGCAAATATTTAGCTCGATGGCACCAGGCTTATAGCAAAGACTATTTACAAGTTAAACTGGACTTTAGGAGCCTCGAAGAGCCCCACTCGAAGGCCTCTGAAATCAATGGCGATGAGTGTTAAGTCACATAGCACATCTGGAACATCTCCAGTGAGCTCGGATTTCAGATTAGGAGAAACATTTTCTCTTTTCCTTTTTTTTTTTTTTTTTGTGTGTGTGTGTGTGTGTAAAGGGATATTGATGGTAACAATTCCCTCCCCTTTTCTGGCCTCTTCCCCACAGCAGGAGCAGCTGGAGGAGCAGCCCAAGCAGTCTGGGCCACCCTCACCCTCTCCTGGTCTATCCCCCAAGGAGGTCTCTGCTGAACCCCAAACCTCCAGCTTCTTCCAGAGATGTCCTGCAGCACCCGGGCAGGATGAAGCACAAGGGGCAGCGGCCGCTTTTCCTGGTTAAAAACGGTACCCGTGCATCTGAAAACAGGCAATGAGCATCTCCCCGCCTGCCAGTGAGAAAACGCATGTTTGCAGAGACATGAAAATAACACAAAAATCAACCAAATGGTTCACAGGGCCTGTGAATAAAAAAAACCTCCTTTTTTGGTGCAAGACGCTTGTTGAGCTGAGGATATCCCGAGTTCATACGGTGCTTTACAGTCACGTCTGGTAGTCTGCCAAAGCCTGGCCGTGGGGGAGGGCATGTACTGTGCTTCCTCTTAAAATACGTATTTACATGACTCACGTTCGTCTCAAAAACGATAATTTAAAAGCGGTTTCTACAATGTAAAAAACAGCCACAGCTTCCCCCCAAAGTGGTTACAACCTTTACTGCTCGTTACAAAAATTAGACTTTTATTTGTAAATGCCTAAAAAAATGTGATCTCTTTTGTGATCCCTCCCCACCCTTTTGCCCCCTTTGAAGTTTTTTTAGTAAGAAATAGTTTAACTGGTATCAATGCCGTATGAAAAGCCATCCCCCTCTGGATGCCTTCCCATCAAGGAGGGATGTCTCCTGCCGATTTCCAGTCCCGGTGGAGAACTTGCAAACTTTGGCCTCTTAAAACCCGGGGAGAGCAACCTCCGCTTCTTTTTAAAGTCAACTGCTTAAAAAAAAAGGGGGGGGGGGGAAGCACAGAAAAAACCCAGCAAACGAGATGTGGACAAAAGCATCGCCGCAGGAGCTAGATGGCAAAATCCTCGTGGTCTTGCGGGCTGAAGGCAGCTGCCCGCAGCATGTCCAAGGAGTTGACGAGGATCAGGGTGCCGGTGAGATGCTTCCAGCGCTTGGTGATGGGGTTTTTCATCTTGTCCAGCCCGGTGTGCAGCTCCTGGATCACATCACGGTAGCTGTCACCCATCTGGCTGCTCCAGGTGAGAAGGAAATCGTAAGCTGGCTTCCACATGGCCTGCGGTGATGGGGCAGAGGAGATCAGAGCTCAGCCAGATGGCCAGTGAGCAAGTGATGCCATCCCCAACACACGCCCATCCCAGAACAAGCACATTCCCGGGGAAAAACACCCCCAAATTTCCCCAGCACACCCAAATCCCTTTTATCCCCCAAAGGTGCTCCAGAAGAACGTGCTCTGGAGGTATCTACAACCCTAGGGGACCCACGGAGACTGAGACCCATCTGCTCTCACCTCGCTGTCCACCGCTCCTGTCTTGTCCCGGTGTGGGGCCTCGTAAGCATCCATCTGCTGCTTGGAGACCTTGGCAAGCTTCTCGGCAAGCTCCCTCCAGCGCTGGGCCACCTCCACTGCTGTGGTCAGCAGCACGAAGTCCTGGATGAGCCGGACGACCAGCCCCTGGCAGTCCATTTTCAGCAGAGCCTGAGGGACAGTGGTGAAAACCAAACCGGAGAGTTAAGGTGGGTGGTAGATGGCAGGTGACCAAGGGACCGTACAGGGAAGTCCCTCAAGAAGCCACCCCAGAAATCCTCCCACCCCCTTTCTGGCAACAGCCGGTGAAATTAGGCCACCAGGCTCGACAGAGGAGTAATCCCATTAATTGAACAAAGCGCCCTACCCCTGTTCAACGAGGCTTGCAGCCTGGGCTGGCCAACGCAGCCTTGTTTTCCAGGCCACCCCTCAAGACGTTCAGGCGCCACCATAAGCAGTTTAAAGCATCCCAAGGGCTGGGAAGAACAGATGCCTTTAATCAAGGTCACTGATCCAGCGCGGTCCGTGCAGCTTGCCTCTCCGAGCCTGGAGGAGCACCATCCTTCAGCACGGACGGGGGGGTACGGGCCAGAACATTTTGGGACAAACCTGGACATCAGCCTCGGGAGGAGAGAGGCTGGGGCGAGACCTGGGAGGAGGGCCAGTTAGCAGCAGTACAGGACCATTGCTTGGCTTGGGATGGTCTTGCTCCTCTCACCACCTCTCTGCCTTCCCATGCCCGATCACAAACCACCTCCTTCTGCATCCTTTATTGACCTAAAAGCTGAGATTTTTCTGCAAATGGCTTTGAAGAAGTGGGGAAGAGAAACTGCAGCAGTCACAGTTTTCTAGCTAGCGATAACTTAGCCAGGAAAAAAAAGAGACAGAGCAGTGTTAGCTCCTGTCTTTAGGTACCAAATCACATGAACATCTGCTCAAAGTGGAAAGCAAGTTGCAACAGGGGAAAGCCCACAATGCAGACCAGGAAAGGAAGGGTTTAAGTGGCAATTATCAGAGGACAGGATCTGACCGACAGAATCAACATCCCACTCACCAGGGCTCCCCCATCCTCTGCCAGAGCCCGTGGACCGCAACAGCCTCAGCAGCAACCCCAGTCCCTGGACAAATCCCACCTTGAACCTCAAGTGGCTACAGAAAGGTGGTTTATATTATGAAACTGGCATCCTCTTTTTAAAACATGGAAACCAAGCAAACAGACCCCAGGCTATGCCCTGGGCAATAGTTTGCTGAGGACCCTCTTGTTTTCCTACGGCCAGACCCAGAGTCGTGGCACCAGCGGCCTCAGGATGGTGGCTCCAGGACGGGTGAACACCAAGGGGTCAACCCTTTCAACAGGGTGTCCCACTCCAATAAAGGCAAAGCACAGCTCAGGGAGGAAGGGGACAGCTCCCGAGGGATGCTGAACACCAGCGAGCACCCAAGGAACCACGCTGGCACACACATCCCCATTGGGAACATCACCCACACCTTCACAACAGCCCAGGGCCGGTTATTACAGAAACCGTGGATGTGGTGGTCCGCACGCAGCCAGAATCCTCCCGCTTTCTGCTGCCATGGGTCCTGACACCCTCTCCTGGCACAGGGGGGTCTGGGCAAACCCCAGCTGGTTCGGCTCTGGGGCAGAAGGAGGGTTAAATCCTTGCATAGGCGGTTTCACAGGCACACTTGGGAGATGATGAGAACATCTGAAACCACTCCAGCAATTTGCAAAGCAAATGCATGTTGATTTTTCCCTTATCTGTTTCCCCCCCCACTTAAAGCTGGGCTCGAATCTAATTACAGCTGCAGACCAGCTTTTGTTTGCTCCTCCAAAGTGCTTGTGTACCAGCCAGAGAAGTAATAAATCCTCTTGTTAAGCAAGCAAGGAAAATACTTTTAAAAGAGCTTTTTTTTTTTGAAAAAGGGCTTTAAGAAGCATTTCGATCTCACACCTGTGGCATAACCCACTCTGCGGAGCAGAGCACCCTGTGCCCAGCTCTCCAGCAACACTACCTTACCACCCAGCCCACAGATGCATCACCCCCTCCTCTGCAGGCGGAGGATTCGGATGGTCCTAAGGAAGGGCAGATTTAGCATCCTCAAACCTGTGTTTCCAGGCGGCTCGATTGCCTGCGTGCAAACCTCGAAACAACCTGGTATTTAGCAAAGCAGGCTAAATGAGCCGCTCTCATCTCTTGCTGGAGGCCGAGCAGGTCTGAGGCAGCAGAGGAGGCCATCGGGAGCAAACTGAGCCGCAGGGGTTCAGCATAGAGCTGCAGGAGACAATTCTCCTGTTCCTTCTGCTGCTTGACTTGATGTAAACAAGAAAGCAGCATCAAGTAAAGCAGCTGGGAGGCCATGTAACTGAGAACTGCACGAGCGCTTGAAGCAACAGCTTTGGAAGAGACTGATTGCTCCCCACAGTGCAGCATATTAACTCTGAAACCTACTGACGGCCACAGAAACACCCACCTCCTACACTTTGCCCCTGGTGATTTGAGCTGGGGAGGCTCAACATGCACATTATGGGCTGGGGAAAATGTGGGCGAGTGGGCAGAGGTGATGGGAGACGGGGACAGCACCAAAGCCAGGCGGGGACAGGGTGCAAGAAGGACACAGCCACTAAGGTCGGAGCCAAAGGGGGAATATTAGCGCTAACAGCGAGACACTTTTTTTGGCCTGGGCACAGCTCGCTCCCTCTGTCACAGAAATATATGAAATGCCCGCGGGCATGGGGCTCTCCTGGAAGCCCTGACTGCCTGGCTGGGGTTGGCAGGGCTCACAACAGATTTAATCCTCCAGTACGCGCTTCTGGGATTACGCTACGATTTCTCCCCATCCTCCTCCCTCGCCCTGGACAAACCTCCCTGGATCGCTGGGTACACCCACCGTGTCTCCATCCCTCCGTACCCAGCCGTGCTCCCTGCTGAGGCGTGACCTGGGCTGTGCCTTCCCAGTGCCCTCCAAAGCATTTATTAACCTCAGAGCGGCTCCAAGCCTGCTCCACCAGACAAGCGCACAGCAAAGGAGATGGTTTGATATTCAAATCCCAGTTCAAAGCAGTGCAGAAGCGCTTCTACTTAAAAGGCATCCAGGGGAGGCTGAATTTGCATCCCGGCTCTGAAATGCAGAATTCCATTTCCCATCCTCTAACGATGGAAACCAGCATCTGGAAGAAAGCAAGCCAAGCCAGAAGCAACAAGCAAGCCCAAAAACCACCTGCAGATGCGCAGCCTCCCCTGCCCGTGCCCATCACCACAACCTTCACGGTCCACTCCTGACCCCGTGAGCCTCCAGCCCTGCGTGCTCTCCCAGGCACAAATACGCAGCCGCTCTGCGGTACAGCCCTGACTCCTACGTGCTCCAGGAGGAGCCATCTGAGCTGGGGAGGGTCTTGTTTCTTCCCCATCTTTGGCCAAACTAAAGCAGTAAAAACCTTTCCCCTTTGCCCCAGGAGCAGAAAGCATCGCCAAGTTCATGTGTGCCCACCAAGCGTGGCGCAAGACCCACAAAGAAGCTGTTATGGAAATGGACTTTTAAAATTAATGACGGCTTTTTAAAATAGCATTTCAATTGGAAGGCACCCCAGGGGGTCCAAGTGTTATCATGCATTAGTCACCCTCCTGAAACATCTGTAGGGTGTTTGGCGGGGGAAGCGGAGATGCGGTTACCGTAAGGAGCAACGTTTAGTGTCCTGTTAACCGCTGCGGGGACGTGTGCCCAGGCAGGGATGCGTGCCCAGGCAGGGATGCGACCTGAGCGCAGCAGGCAGGCGATGTGCCTGGGGCAGCACCGTGCCGCAGCTCTCATCTAGCTCCCGTGCTCACAGCCCTGGGACCTCCTCAAACATGGGGAGAAAGGTGTCATTTCAGAAGCAGCGATGCCAAGTGCCATCAGCCAAGCGCAATCGCAGGCAGCTGTTTTTGCAAGAGCAAAACTGCATGGGAACAAGAGCACAGAGCCTGCAACTGCTGCACTGGGGATGGGAAGGCGGTGAAGATTTCCTGCCGGCCCCAGAGAATAAAAGCGGGTTGTCTCATACTGCCTGTGGAGCAAGGAGCCTGACAACACGATAGCTGAAAGGCATCGGTGGCATTTCTGCAGCTTTCTATTAATTGATAGGGGCACAGGGCAAGACTCACAGGTGTTGCGCATGAAAAGACCTTGCTGGAAGCTTGCAAGCAACTCCTCCTCCTTCTGTGCTGCAAGCAACTTGGCTTTGCAAGGACAAGCCACGTCCTACAGAAAACATCCCCACCAACTTCAGCATGGCGCAGCGTGGTTCATTCCGGGAGCAATGTCCAGGATCTATACGTGTGGTGGGGATTTGCTCCCATGAAGGCAGAAGAGCGGCAGGAGTCTGGTTTTCCCCCTGGACCCAAATTCAGCACAGGGACTACCATTAGCCAGCAGATTGCTTTGGGATGGAGGAGCAAGAGGGGCCCAACGTGAGCAACCTTGGCCAGGCACGCCCCAGGTGTGCCAGCACAGGGTCCAAGCAGCGGACATCCTGCTCTGCAGGACACGAAGGACCGCTCGAGCCCACCAGCAGCTCCTGGAGGTCTGCACACGCCAGGGACAAGCAGTATCTTTTGGTAGAAGAAAGGCAGCGTGCAGATACCTGCAGTCAGAACAAACGATAGAAAACAATGGGGGGGGACCACCCCATCATCATCTTCTGCATGATCTATAGAAGTAGCCTGGAGAAGAAAAAGCTCATCGTTTCTACAGCTCTCTGCTGACACGCCCAGTGGCATTCCCAGAAGACCCATGTTTTTCCCAACAGCAGTGTCTGTTGGAAAGGATGATAAACGCTCTATAAAAGCACCATATCGAAAATCCAGAGAAAGAGAGAAATGCGGTGCCTCATCACAGATCTAACCCCAGCTCTCAAGAACCAGGTAGTGCAGTCGCTGCATGGCCAGGTACCGGTGGCCCGGCTGCAACGAGGTCTTCTTGCATCTGTGCCCAGGCTTTTTTAGCAAGAGCATCTGTGTGCTGCCTACTTTCGATGGGCAGAGGGGAGGGAGGGGAGAGGCAGGTTTCTCTTTCTGATGTGATGACTAACTTCTGAGCAACATTCCCCACACACCACTGCTAGTGCTAGATTAGAAAAATAATAATTAAGTGTAGATTACTTATTAACTAGTCATCACAACCGGGCTTTTCCATGCTTGGCTGCTGGTGCATGGCTCTGCCACTGTGATCTTGTGTACTCAACACTGAAGTCAGATAAGCCTGCTTACTGTTTCTCCCTTAACAGTCCCTTTGAGACGAGACAACCAACTTTAAGATGAAACGGCCAGATCAGAGCTTAATCCAACTGGTTCTTCTTGCCAGCAGATGCCAGAGAGTCCATTTGTTACAAATAAAATCAGATTTAAACACAATAAGATACATTACTGCTCCTTTGTCACCCCCGAAACATTTATTTCTTTAAAAAAAAAAAAACCCAAACAAAAATGACACTCAATCTAATTTCTCCACAAGCTAAGGAGGATTTGCAAGCAGCAAGGGGTTTAGAAGAAGCATCATCTTCCTCCAGGAAGGGAGCTCATCCTTTATCGACAGGCTCAGAATCACAAAGAATAGGAAACAGGGCCAATGCTCAGGATTAGCCCCCATTCAAACAAGGAAAATAAAACCTGCTCTGGGACGCTGCACTCCAAGCATCCCTTGGGGAGCGGGACGTTTTCCTGCAGCTTACGGCCCTCCCCTTGAGTTAGCTGCTCCCTGAGTATCCAAGAGAGCCTTATCTTTCCCTTTGTCTCCCCACTGAGGTCTGGCATGGATTTTCCATAACCTACAGACTGTCTGGGACCCCGGAGACAAAGGGAATAGATAAAAGAAACACTTACAGCTTTGCAAAGTGGCAAGGCAAACAGCACAAAGCCCTTGGAAGCATCCAGCAAGAGGAGCACAGATTTCATCCCATCGTTCACCAAGGCTAACGATTAAAGGAGCAAACCCTCCCTTGGGGGAACCAAGGGGCCAGACATCAGCCCTGGCTACCACAGTGGGTATTTTCCCTTCCTGGATGGCCCCAGAAAGAAGAGAGACAACCGCATACGATGGCCAGAAGAACCCCTCAACAGAAGCAGCGTCGGTGGCATGACCTGGAGCCTGCATTTTACCGAAAGCCAAAGCTAAAACATTGCCCCACGGGCCACAAAGTGGTACCCAGGCACCAGGAACTTGCTGGACAATATTTCCGTGAGTAATGAAGGGCTCCGTACTCTTCATAATGCCTTACACCTCATACTCGATCCTCAAATTTGCCCCTTCTTATTAAAGGGAGTTTGGGAAATGAAATACTTCATTCGGCTCCAGTCCTCTTTACCCTGGCCGCCTACTCGTAATTTCATTTTGCACGCTGCACGTTCCTGCCCTGCTGCCTGCACCCATCATCGCCAAGTGAAGCTTTCGCTATTCCTTAATTCAATTGGCATTTTAAACCACACGATTGGCTGTAACTCGGTTATCCTCCTTCTGTGGGAGAGACTGTTGAGAGGCGAGAGCTGCAAATCTCTTCCAGACGTTTCGTCCTGTATTTTCTTTGGCTTACTGCCTACGAAATGCTAGAAATTATCATGAAGATGATTTCTTGTAAGACACTTCCTAACGGCATCCTAGAAATACTCGAAGGCTGCAATTCCCCAAACACCTTTTAGGACAGAAGCAAGCTATGCGTTTCAATTTGCAAACGCGATCCACAGTCGGACGTAAAGCTTCCCAGCTCAGAGGTGCCCTCGGTTTAGCTGCCACTCAAAGAGAGATGGGGCAGACATAACCCGACATTATTACAAGGGAATTCGCGGTTGTTTCATGAAGGCAAAGGTGTAGCATCATTCTTCACAGCAGCTGTAAAACCCCTCCCTGGCACGCTTTGATACACTTAGCGATTCAAAAGTACGTGAACTGAGAGGTGGCCCCCCCACCCCACTCCGTACGGGAAGAGCTTTTATGTTTCCTGCCCTTTTTCCAGTTTTCCATTTGACACTGGGGTTGAGGAGACCAGCAGCTCTTGAGTAGTGCCTTGAACCGTGCATCATCTAAGGCTGAAATGTAAATACCCAGCAGCAGAGACCAGTTGAGTGCAGAAACACTGGACCAAAATCACCTTGATCTTGAGGGGCTTCAGATTAGCTACGTTCCAAAGCAAGCCTGTTTGCTGCCCTTACACAACATGTATTTCACCCACCATGTTCCTCATTTATGGCCACGATCCCATTAAACCAGGAGCCCACCAACGCGTACAACCACAGGGCTGAAGTTCCACCTGGCTGTGAGGAGCAGCCTGCAGAAGACCTTAAAGATGGACTTTATTTTCTACAGACTGAATTAGGAAACTTCCACCTCCCGTTCACCCTAATCACTCTGCATGGCAGGGAATTAAGATGCCCTCGTCAGACCTCGGACTCACCGTCATCAGCTCCTTCTGGAAAGATTTCCTCTCCTTGTTCTCGGTGTTGTTGCAGTCTTCCTTCAGCTTCTCCAAGACGGAGGCCACTCGCTCTGGCTCGCTGTCCAACTCCGCTCGGCAAAAAAACGTGAGCGGCAAGTTCAAGTACCCCAGTGCATCGGCGAAGGACCGCCAGCTGCTGAGGTTCTCCATGAGCAGAGTCCTCACGGAGGCGTAGATGTAGGTCAGGAACTTGCAGGGCCTCAGGATCTGCTCAAGCAACAGGCTGGTGGTGAGATCTGGCCCAGAGAAGTAGCTAGGCTTGACCTTCCCAACCACCAGCACATTTTTGGTGTGCACAAGGCCTATTTTTCCCTGGTAGTAGCCAATATACCACTCCTTGGTCCACAGCTGCCCTTTCAACCTGATCTTCTCCTCACTGAGGAGGGCTATGACATCTCCTTTCTTGTACTCCAGCAAATAGTGGTTCTTGCTTTGCCGCACCACTGTCTTCAGCAGCTTGCCGTACTTCAAGCTCAACACCGGCCGGTCCTGAAAAACTGGATACTTGGCAGTGGCAGCCAGAGGTGAAAGGATGATCTTTCCGACCTCGTTCTTCTTGAGGAACCGCCTCTGCCCCGTCGGTTTGATGGCACTTTTCGGAGGTGGTTGCGGCGTCTGGACGCAGAATTGGGTCAAAATGGCATCCTTGTCATCCTTGACCTGTATCCTTAGCGTGAAGTCTGAGAGCTCGTTGGGGTCGTGGGACGCAATAGGGAAGATAAGGCGGCTGACCTTGCCCAGCTTCATCTGGAAACCCCGCACAATTTTGGCTTGCTCGCTAGCTTTCACCTCGTAGTTGGTCATGTTGGAGAACATGCAGAGCTTGAGGTCCTGAGGCCGGGACAGAGCAAACTGATGCTTACCCCAGAGCTGGAGGGCAACAGGAGCCGGGCTGTGGGACTGTCTCGTGACCTCGTTCACCAGGAGAGTCTTGGGCGCACACTCGTGCCCGAACATGGCCAC
The DNA here is from genome assembly GCF_034638445.1 of Ciconia boyciana. NCBI lineage: Eukaryota > Metazoa > Chordata > Aves > Ciconiiformes > Ciconiidae > Ciconia > Ciconia boyciana. The sequence continues at coordinate 42,980,024 of NC_132943.1, read as the reverse complement.
GACGGTTTTAAAGGAAGGGTGAATGTGTTTTGGGCCGTAGACTCCAACCGTGATCTTCTTGCTGATGTAATCCCAAACGGTGTAAGGGTAGAGGATGTTCTGCCCCTGGGCTACGGCCGCAATGTACATGCAAGGCTCCAGGTTCTCCAGCTGCACCTGGATCGTGTCCCCATACGAATAGCTCAGCTGCATTGGCGTGTACGGCCCCTCTTTCATGTCGCTCCGCAGGCACTGCAGTCCTACCAAACTCTTGCTCATGATGTCATTCTTGACCTCTGCCGACACCTTCATCTCCAGGATGATGAAGGTTTTCACCTCCATGTTGCTGAGTTTGATCTGCAGGACCGGGCTGATGGTGCTGCACTTGTCACTGTTGAGCTCCAGCGGCGGATCCAGCATTGCTTTCATGGAGATCTGCTGCGTTTCCCCAGGGCACACGTGACCCTCTGGCACGTGGATGCTGATGTTGGTGTCTGGAAGCTGAACGGCTCCACCAGAGCTATCCAGCTTGCAGACAATGTTGGTCTCCACCGGTTGCGTCTGACCCCAGCCAGGATTTTGACCAAGCAAATCCAGGTCATGGCAAGACCGAGCCAGCTTCCTGTGGTTCAGCCATGCCGTCCTAAAATCTTCCCGGCTCTGGAACTGCTCAGGGGTGGGAGACTTCAAACCGCTGAAGAAACCTGACGATGCCGGAGTGTCCGACTTGGCTTGAAGAACGGACAGTTCAGACAAACTGTAGGAGCGTTTACTTCTGAAGAAGGGATTGTCCCTTTTCACAGGCTGTTCCAGATCCAGCCTGTTTGTGGATGGAAACTCATCAAAAATGTTACCCAGGCTGCTATTAGCGGCTGAACTGGAAACAGCTGAAGTAGGAGCCCCCGTGTCAAAGAGCAGCAAGTCAACAGCAACGTTGGAGTTGGACTCTTTGTCCGAGCTGGGCACTGTTTGCAAATTCCCATTCAGAAAAGGGTTCGTCTGGACTCCGTTCAAGAACGGGTTGTTATTGTAGGTTTTCGCAGAGTTTCTTTTCACGTCAGTCCATTCTCCAAGCAGGTCTAACTCCTTGACCCCCTCATCGGGGCTCTCCAGTAGATTGTCTATCATCCCACTGTCTGTTAAGGAAGAGTTGCGGTAGTTTACAGGCTGGACGTAGGAGGAAGGGATGTAACCCATTTCCGTGGTGTTGTGAGCATACCACCACTCGCCTCCCGATGTGTCCAAGACATAAAGGTGGTCCCCCTTGGAGAACTTCAAAGTGGTGAAATTAGTCGGACAGTAATCTTTGATTGCTATTACTTCCTTCGCATTTCCAAAGGACGTGGGATTGTCAACCAGCAAGGCACTAGGAGAAGGCACTGCAAAGCCAAGAAAAACAGCACTGTAAGCAATCCACAAGACAGTCACAAATTACTTGCAATCATTTATTTCAGGTAAGCAATCTGCACTACTTTAAGTAGTGAAATAAGGTAGTTTTAAAGCCTCTCAAACCTACAGGTATTTTTTTCCCCTCCTCCTAAAATTTTTAAACAAAACTTCTCCCTCCACTACATCTGGTGCATTCACATTCCCCTTCCCCAAAGGGTTCATGATCTTAAAGGGGATTGACATGGGCGGGAAGAGCAGCAGGAGCCAAGACAGGAGAAGCAACAACTTGTTATCCTGCCGACACAGTCAAGCGCCTTAGCAGCAAGCCTCCCGCTCGACGTAGGGCCCCACGCAGCTGCTCCTGTACGAGACGCCAGCGTCCCACAACCTCGCTAAACCCTGATGAACGACGCACGAGAAGATGCGTTGGAGGGAGTTCTGAGGGAGAGGGAATCGCTTCTTATCAGCTCTCCTTTTCACCTGGCGTGTTGGGACCTAAGCTCCTACGGGCACGTTGCAGAATCACAGGCATCCCCTTAAATGTTCACATTTAAAATAACAGAAGTTAATTAGGGGGGTTCCCAGCGATTGCTACATGGGAAGAGCCATTATCCTACCAATTAGCTCAGCGTTATCTCCAGGTCTTTGGCCACCAGCTCTTTAGCACTGCCATTGCACTCTCCACGCAAACAGTTACCTGTGCTGCTGCAGGTTAACACGTAACGTTCGCAGGCTGAAAGTGCTCTTGCTCTGCTGTAACCCCTCTCCTGCGCATGGGAAACATCTCACATTTCAGTGCAAGAAACAACTAAGGATACCCACTAAGGGCATGTCATATTCCTACTTTTTCACGTCACACCAGCCAAAAAAAATCAGCATCTCACCTCTCTTACAAAGCACCTGTATTTCAAAGCTCCTCACCAAAAATTAACTCCACTTCTAAAGAAGGCCGTGTAGTTTGAACCCTCCGAAAGAAGCACAGCATTGCCCTCATGCAGGGCTGTCGTAGTCCTAGCAGCATCTCCAATCTCCTTTGCAGCAGCGCCAGCTGAAAGTCAATTTGCCAGGGGATCCCAACTACAAGCATAAAAGCTGGGCCAAGCCTACAGATGCTCGTGCTGTCACCGTATTTATTGCTTTTGTTCTCACTTTTAGGACCTATTTCTGTAAAAAGCACTAGAAGTAAGCTGCGGATGATGTTACATCAACGTTCAAATGCGTGTTATCTTGCTAGACAGACCTAAGAAAACAAGGAGAGCTGGATTTTCACCAATACGGAGCAGTACGAGAACTGGGACAGCACCTGCTTCAATAGGCTTAAGAGCTCTCTGGAGGGAAAAGGGGGATTTAAGAAACACAGGAAGCCCCTAAAATCCCGGAGACAAAGGGACGGCAGATCAGACTGCGCATCCCTGCGGTCACTAGCTGCAGGCTGGCAGTGCTTCTTGGACCCAGAAAGTACAAGGCAAGGGAAGACACAGACAAGCAAAGAAAAGTCTTTAAATATACTCTAGGGATCAAAATATTAAGAAGAGAGGAGTTTGCACACATCCTAAACAACTCATCGTTAATCCACTTCCTCTGCCAGCAGGTAGGGAAAGTTGTGAGGACATTTATTCAGCGTAAAACTATATATAAACTCTGTACTGAAACTATTTTACCACCCTGGTAGGATGCCGCTGTTAACCCAGCGCTGCAGCCCGAGCCGTCTGCAGGACAGGGCATTTTCAGTCTCCCCATCCCTTTGGATGAGACGGGCGAGTGGCCATCCCCATGTGTCCCCCCGCTGGGCATGCAGCCGGCACAGCGGCAGGGTTAACAAAGATGTGCTGAAACCAGCAGACCCCTTGGAGAATACGAGTAATTCCTATTTTTGCATTTAAAACAATACAATTCGCAGTGAGAGCATTTGATGTTGGGTCTCTTCTTGCTACACCTGTGAAAGCAATCGCTTTTGTGCATGTTCATTTTTAAAGGCCCTCAGTGCATGCTAACTTCCACCTGGAGTTATTCCTTGGGATTCATTTCTGCTGCAGGAACAGTAATTTCCCTCTCACCTGAATGCAGCTTTTATGCTGGGTAAGATAACCACAGCTAAAGAAAAAGCAATAAAAGGAAGAAAAAGGATTATCCAAGCAACACGCAAGCTCGCAGCTCCAGGGAAGAGGAAAACAAACCCTTGCAACCGCCCTGTTGCTGTCACCTCTCCCGGCTGCTGGATCTCCTGGTGTCAGGTCCATGACTGTCCTTGCACCCGTGGATGCACTTGTCTGCGCTTGCTGCTCTTCCCCATCAGCTGCTGTCTGCTAATTATTAACCAACCCCCCTCCCAGACGCTGGGGGTGAGAGGATGCACCCGAATTAAGGAGGGGGCATCGTCCCCACCCATCCCGCGGGGGTCCCCACCCGTCCCTCCGCACCTTTGACGTCGCAGAGGCTGGTCTCGGCGAAGCCCTCGCCAAGGTCGATGAGCGTCCCCTCCGACTTGCACCGCGGCAGGCCGCCCGAGTTGGCCGCCCGGATCCTCTGCGCCGCCATCGCCGGCCCACCGACCCCGCCGGTCCCGGGGGGCACTAGGTGGCCATGGCCTCTCCGCGAGCGAAGCCGGCTACGGGGACGCTGGTGTCACCTTGGGGAACCAGCCTGGGGGAGAGAAACAAACCCCAGCACATTAGCAAAGGCTCCAGGTCCCACCATGCCACCCACACGCCGACCATGCTCTCCCCAGGCGCACGCCGACCCTGCAGTGCCGATACAGGAGAACATCCTCATGTTCTCCATAAACCATCATGAAAGATAACCTGGGTGCTCCTAATAAGCTCGGCACTGCCTACAATCACCGAGGGCTTTGGGTAGCGAGACAGCCTAGTTTGCACGATGCTACTGCTGGCCACAACCCCGTACGAAGCAGCCCTCTTGCCTTTAAGAGTTACTTGGGGATATGCGGCTCCCAGGCTCGTAAATTGGTCCTTCTCCCCATTTCATAAGGGCTTTCAGCGCATTTGTGCATTGCTATAATACATATTTATAAAACCATCAAGCACTCAGGTGCTGTAGGAGCCCAGCACAGGGGTTAGTGAGCATGGAGGGCCCACGGGACCAGGTTTTTGCATGTTCAACCACGTCGTCGCTGCCTCCCGCTGCAGCACCAGGATCTCCCAGGACGGGGACCGGCTCTTTGCGCTTGCTCCCTGCATCCTTGGCCAACTAGGCAGGGAGTGGGAAGAGAAACGTCCCTTCTTGCACCGACTGCCCAGCTTCACTCGAGCTGCTGCATGGAGCCACTATAGGGATGATAACGGGCGGAGACAAGTTTCCAAAAGGAAAAAGAAAAATAAAGGGCTTTTTCCTCCTTTTTTTTTTCAGAAACACTTGCAAAAATACTTCCAGAAACCCTGTGGAAGAGCAGCTGCATCAGCGAGCCAGAGCCAAGAGGAAAATTAACCCACTTCCCGGTGCCCGCAGAACATGCTGGCACTTCAACCACCAGCACAGCAGCTGATGCAAGCGCTGGTAAGTCCTCCTCCGGTGTCACCCGTGTCCTCTGGAGCTTGGAGGGTGGCCAGCAAGGCCTGGTGCCTCTCTGCTAGCTGAAGCAGCAGAGCCGGAGCCACGCTTTGCTCCTTCAGGTTTGCACCACAGAGTAGGTATGCCTTTCGACGTACCCGGCACCATCCCGGTAAATCCTGCCATCCAGCATCCCTACAGACATCCCTACACCCTGCTCCCTACACACCTGCCACCAAACTCCAGCCAGGCTGCAAGGCACCAACAGCTCTTAAATATAAAGCCCTGTGCAATTAAAAATTATATCCAAATCCCCTGCTTGAGTTCAACAACCCAAAGCATCCACTTGGGGATGAGAAAGCATCTCATCCACTCCTAGCACTGTTTTTTCCTTCTCCCTGTTTTCCCTTTCTCCCCCTCCCATGCAATTTTTTTCTCTCCCTCTGCTTGAAAATCAGATCATGCAGAAAATAACCCCCAAACCCAAATTCCTTAGGTGGGAATACAGAGCTGATGGAAACGTGAAGACAAGCGCCGATTGCCTTGGCTGCAGCCGGCTGTTATTAAACCAGTATGTCTCTCTCTGCTGGCACGGCAAGGAGGAGCAGCAAGCACTGAAGGAGTCGGTGCCCTTTTCTGGAATGCAATAAGAGGAAATTTGCAGGGGGGAGCCTGAGCAGGAGATACTCCAGCCTGCTTGAAATGCTTCCCAAGGAATCCCCCGGGCCCGGTATGCCGGGAATGTGGTTAGCTGGAAGGGATGCACCAGGCTCCAGCCAGAAAAGGGGAGAACTTGTGTGCAAACACTTTTCCCTTTGAGAAGAGCACTGGTTTGGGTCCTGCTGGGAGCACTCCGAGGGGAGAGGGCTTGGCAGGCATTAAATACAGAGAAACCAGGCTTTGAGTCAAGACTGAGCTTATCAGAGCCGGGCCAGGTAAGACAGGGGACTTGGAGCTGCCGTCAGCGGCCAGAAAAAGCAATAAGCAGTCAGTGGGAAGGGGGGAACGGAGGAAAGATGCTGTCGTTAGCTAGCACGGTTCACCATCCATCCAGCTCACCCCTTTGCAAAGCTCCACCACGGCGGGCAGGATGGTGTTTCTCATTAATGCGAGGCACTGTTTGGGATTGCACATTTTCCAGCTGGCATGCAAGACGCTAAACACTTACTGCTTCCCCCTAAAGAGACCCTGCAGACACTAGGTAGGCTCTTGTAGGGCTTTTTTTTTTTTGTCCCTAGCTGGAGGGTTCAAGCCCTCCGTGGCTACACAGGCACAAAATTCAGCACGAGGTGTGCAGCGTCATTGCAGAAATAGCTCAAGTGGCAAAGTTTTCACCAATTTTAGCAATGCTTGCACACAATCCTGTGGAAAAATTAAAAACACTTTGACAGCGCAAAGGGTCACCTCTGCTTGGTGAGCACTGCACGAAGCAAGAAAGAAACCAGGAACAGGTAGGTGATTTTACTGCGAATCGAAGTGCAAATCATGAATATATTTTTAAACACCTGCCTGGTAGTCCAGTGCCAAATCAATTTTTATATCAATCATTACAGCTGTGCACTGACAACCCTCACTGACGCATCCACACGCCTCGCAGTGCCTGGCATTTGCAGGGATGCTCTCCCTTCCTATATTTATGTAACTATATGGGAAGCTTTACGCTAAAGGTCTGGACAGATGTGGTTGTGTGGAGAAACAGCTGGAAAAAATCCCCCCTACACACACCCTGCAGTCTCAAAAGGCAGCAAGAACGTACATTAAAATGAGTGATTATGAAAAGGTATTTCCTCTCCCAAAAGCAGCATTTTGGCTGCATCTCAGTCCATTCTGGACGTAGCAACGCTCTCACACACACGAAAGGATGGGGGTGCAGCCCCCCCACGGCTGGATGTGGGGTGGGAGCCGTGCTTTAGAGCTGACTGTCCCAGGGGACGGACCCCAGATGTTTCTGAATGCAGAGGCAGGACAGATAACCAGCAAGCCTTCCAACTCGGGCTGCGCGAGAATAAAAGGGGACAGCTGGGAGCACGGTGGGGGGAAACAAGGGTGGACAGGGCAAGATTTGTTTAGAAATCACTTCTGCAGCCACAGCCGAGACAATGGTCTGCTAACTCCTCTGAAAGCACTTTAAATATAGCCTAGGATTAAATATAGACTAGGAAAAACCCAGCCCCATCTGTTTACCCAAAGCCATGAACAGCATCCAAAATGAACGGGAGGGGGGAAGAAACTGGTGAGCAACCAGAGCTCGCCCCGCACGAGCGAGGAAGGCGACAGCATCTCGTCGTGCAACCACCTCAAAGGCACCCGACCCTGCTTTTCACAGCATTTTTATTCCTCCCACGAGGGAAAGGCAACGCTGCAGGGTAAAATCCAACCGTGCAAGCCAGGAGGACCTGCTGTGTGCTTCCCCCACCCCAAGTAATCCAACAGGCAGCTTTGCAGGCAGCATGCAGGCAGCAGCTGCCCGGGTCGGGGCTCCACGGTGGTTACACCCCACGATACCGGCCGTGTACTATTCTTTCCAAAATCCTAAATGGGCTTTGCTGAGGGTTGGGCAAAGCTTTAGGGAAGCCCCGACGAGCACGTTCCCACAGCTGCTGGCTGGCACCCCGTGAATCCTCACCAGCTTTCTGGGGCATGGAAGTGCCCGGGATGGTGCTGCCCTCGGACTGGCACGGTGGGGGGCCTCTCTCTGGATACCCCTTGCTCCTACGCCGGCATCACGTGGGGTGACATAGCGGCTGTGTCACCTCCCCGCCCCATCTGCTGGGCTTCAGCTCCCCGGGGGACATCACGAGATGGCCATCCTGTGAGTCACCCGGCAGGGGAACAGCAGAGCTGTCTTCAACAGGGACTTGCAGAGCGGGGATTCAACTTTGCACTAGCTGGGGCTATCGATAAGGTTTTTGGGGCAGGACAGATGGGACATGCAGACAGACCTAGCCGTGCTCCTCTCTGCGGAGAGGCTGGCTACTTCTCAAGGTGCGGAAGCGCTGTCGTGAGCAAGCTGGGGAGCAGCGAGCAGGATCCCTAGGGTCTTGAATAAGTGCCCGACCTACTCCTGGATCTCCTCTCCGCCAGGCACAGAGAAGTAGCAGGAGGGTCTAGGGCTGATGACGGTGTAGCACCTATTAAAAAAAAAAAAAAAAATCTATTGAAACCTCTTAAAACCCCCCCAAAGGTCTTTTTCCTGCAGTGTTTGAATGCATGGCGTTCAGCTGATTTCTAAACACCAGCATTTCCTGGCACGCTGTAGCACAGAAAAGGTTAAAAATAACTTCTGCATACTCTCTGGGATGGCTTAGCCCGGAAACTCAACCGCAAGCTTTCCTCTCCCGGCCCCGCAGACCCAGGGGAGCCCCCCGAGACCCCCTGGCGCAGGCTCCACGGTGGGGCCAGCAGCAGAGCCCCGTCCTCCCAACACTCCCAGCTCCATCCATCATGCCAAGCTGGTCCTGATGGGATTTACGGTACAGACCCATCTCTGCCCAGACACTGAGCTATAAATCAAATATGTAGCACGGGCATCCGACCATGCTGAATGGGGTTAGCGGAGAAAAGCAATCCCAGGAAAAATACTCACTGGCAGCGTAAGCCCCACATCTGTGAGCAACGAAATGCGATAAAAACATGGGAATACCTAAAAGTGCAAGGACGGGAAGCAGGATCTGCTGCTGGCCAAGGGGAGTTCTTCTCCAACAAGCACTGACTGCAGCCCAGGTAGGTGGGAGAGGACCCCTCCAAAAGCCTCAATGATGGAAAACCCCTGACTGCCAAGAATTTGGGCTGATAAGATGCGGGAGGGCTGGTGGGGCCAGGCAGTACCAAGCACCATTGGGGCTGGAGATGGAGCCAGGTCCTTCCATGTGCAGCCAAAGGAAGGGCAGTACACGGTACCTGCTGCCAGCAAAGGGAGGTGGGGATGGACCAATCCACATCCCTACCCACCCCAGAGCTCAGCCAAGCCAGGGAGCTACAGGGTCCATCCCACCACGGCACGCACATGTCCATGGGAAGCATCAGGAACAGGAGCCACCATGACACAAGACAGGTCAACCTTGCAGTAACTACCATAACCGCATGCCTGTTCTCCCCAGGTAACGCATACAAAGCCCATCAAGCCCTAAGCCCATCAAGCCCTAAGCCCATCAAGCCCTAAGCCCATCAAGCCCTAAGCCCATCAAGCCCTAAGCCCATCAAGCCCTAAGCCCATCAAGCCCTAAGCCCATCAAGCCCTAAGCCCATCAAGCCCTAAGCCCATGGTGTAAGTTCAGGGGAAATCTTCCACCCACCCTTGGCCACAAACTGAGAGGTGGGAAGAGAAGAAAGCTTCTAATCAATCACTTGTCATCCTCTTCCCACACCAAAGCCAAGACCAACTCCAGGCACTTGTTGCTAATGGCTTTTAATTCGCCTTTTCCTTCTCCAAAGTCAAGCTCCCCCGGCTCTCCAACAAACAAAGAAGTGTTTTTGGATGTTTCTTTTAAAAACAGTCAGCTTTGCTTAAATACAAGTGAATTTAACTCTTTGTAGCTAGAAATTCATTTCGCAGAGCCACAGCACTACCCACAGAGCACATTCATCCTACACAATGAAAACGTTGCTTTTATCACAGCCACAAAACCTCAAGTAACTCAAGACCATACAAGCAGCCACAGAAGAGACTCCTCCTGGAAACCCAGGGGACACGCACAGGGGACACGCCAGCCCCGAAGGAGCTGATCAGGGAGTGCCAGCAGACGTGCCTTGGGAGCACCAACACAAACTAGATTCTGTCACTGCAACGTGCAATGGCCTCCAAAAGAAGCCACTTTTGGCCTCTTTTTTTGGCTAAAATTGCTGGATTTTAGCAAACAGTCTAATTTAGGAACTCGGTTTTGCCCTGCAGATTCTTCACCTTCAAAAGCTTCCTCATGACTACGCTACGACACAACCTGGGCCATCGGGCTTAAGTTGCTCAACACACTTCCACCCAGCAGAAAACTATCTGACCATCTAGAGGTTTGCCTGCTTTTTCCACGCTTACATTAATAGATCCTCCAGCACGTACCGGGAGGTGAAAAACACAACATCCTCTAAATTGGTAATGTCAGCATGGACCCAGCCAGGCCCCCTGCAGCCTCCTACAAGACTGGGAAAGCTTTTGAAACTGCTGGCATCCTCTTGCCACCTGTGGACGGTCAAGACGCACAAGATGAAGGCTCTTGCAGCTCATCTCTGAGGTCAGTACCAGAAGGATGGGTTCGTGGCTGACTCCCCACCTTCCACAAGTGGCCACGTAGTGTTATCCATCACTTTCTGCAAGCAATTATGAGGACAGTATGGCCCAAGGTCCTCTCAGGGCACATGCGGCACTGGGAAAGACCACATGGACTTGTGCAACCCCATCGCTTACCCCCACCAAGCGACCTCCTGCCTGGCATCTGCCCCATCCACCAGTCTGCCCAGTCACACTACCGCAGGACACCATGGAGATACCCTGAAGCACAGTGAGGTATCTTCTGGCCACGGGATGCCTCTGAGGGTCTCCAAATATCTGCTGGCAGCCGAGTGCCAGCAGAGAACGATGGGTTTTGGTTAGAAGGGAGAATGGGATGATTCCTCCTCCCTTTTCTTTGTTCTGGAGACAATGCATCTCACTCCCCATGATCCCGACCTCTTCTGTAAGGCAGTTTGAGCCTTGCTGGTGAGGACGAATGGGGCAGAGCTGGCTGTTATTGTTTTTTTTCCTTCAGAAGCCTGGCCCAAGCATTTTGCATGTTTGATGCCAGCAATGCTGCATACCCTAGTGATTCCTGACCTTATCTCCTCCTCCTACTTCACCACTTGTGTTTGCAAAGTCAATGCTTTTATCTTCCAAAAAAAAAAAACAAACCCCAAAAAAACCAAACCCAACCAAAGGTAAACCACCCCTTAAGACAACACAAAACACAAGCCCTTTGTACCAGAAAGAGCACGTTAGCGTGAACTCACGTACGTCCCGGAACAAGCCTCGGAGCTGCTGATGTGCCAGTACAGAAGACGTGTCGTTTTAGTCCCTTTCCTAGCAAACGAGAAGGGACTCGCAAAAATACCAGGACCTCCCATCCCTCCCGCAGCACCCTCATCTCCCAGCGGTTTGCTTTGGACCCGATTCCTGCTGTGCATGGCAAGCAGCGGGGACGCTCGCACCCAGCATCCCTGCTCAGGCATCGCGACGGCAGCAGAGCTGGCTGGAGAGCACAGCCCCGTGCTACGCCGTCCCCTCAGCCCCTGCCAAGCCCTATGGAAAAACCCTACCCGCAAGCTTAAGCTTGGCTCTGCTCCTGCCGGCTGAGCCCACTGCCAGGTGAGGGCAAGCCAAACACAGCAGGTTTGATGGAGGAGAGGTAGAAGAGAGGAAAAAAATAAAAGTAATTATGGCTGAGTGTGTGTTCCCAGTGTCTGCTGGCACCTGGTGTCCGTGACAACCTCCCTGATGTGGATGTCACCCTTTGTGAGCGCAGCAGGAAGGACGGGAAAGTTTCGTTTTATAGCAACAACTTTGGAGCACAAGTCCTGTTGGATATCCATCTCCAGCACTGACTTTCAAGTGACTCAAATATAGATTAGGTGTCTTTGGCGGGGCAGGGGGGAAGAGAGCTTTCCCTGCAGGACCTCCTGCTGCTGCCAAGCACAGCCTCCAGCCCAGCACCCACCCACTGATTTTGGTCACCCGTGTCCCATGCAATCAGCCACCGAGTCAGGAGAAAGCACTGCAGAAGCCAGCGAGACTGGGTCATGTACGTCCTGAGAGCCACGCGTGGTGAGGAGAGCCGGATGCCTTGGCATCAAGCAGAGAGCAGCACCGATGCGCTGACTGCCAAGGCAGAGGAGCGTCCCGGAGATGCGGGTACCACCCTCGAGCATCCACAGCAACTTCAAAGCCCCGCCCCCCCCCCCCCCCCCCAAATCGCTGAAAATGGTGCCAGTGTGGCAAAGGTTTAAAAAGCCTGCAGGTGTAGGAAGGCGCTGGCAGTGCTGTACACAGCAGGAACCCTCAAGAGTTTATAGGGCCATAAAAATGATGCTCCTGGGCTGACAGCCCAGGTCCTACCACCCGACAGCAATGCTTCCCCGCAATAAAACCATTACACACACCTGAGTCCTGATAATATAGCAGGGAAGTAAATAAAGTTGTACTTGCTTCCATGGTTTCAAGGCTCCCACAGGCTGCAAGACCAGGCATCCCCTCTGGCATCCCCAACAAAACAAGGCAGAGGGACGTCTCCAGTGGCACAGCCCTTGGTGCAGCCGATGCTGCCGCAACCCCAGCACAGAGAGCGGGGTACCTCCTGGCACGCCCCAAGAACAGACTTCTCTGTTCCATAAAACTAATAAAAACAAAAAAAGTAGTGTCTGCCCAAACATCTCATGGTGAAGGAATGTGACTGAAGGAGAGGACCTCAACAGAGGGAGACCTCAACAGAGGGAGACCTCAACAGAGGGAGACCTCAACAGAGGGAGACCTCAACAGAGGGAGACCTCAACAGAGGGAGACCTCAACAGAGGGAGACCTCAACAGAGGGAGACCTCAACAGAGGGAGACCTCAACAGAGGGAGACCTCAACAGAGGGAGACCTCAACAGAGGGAGACCTCAACAGAGGGAGACCTCAACAGAGGGAGACCTCAACAGAGGGAGACCTCAACAGAGGGAGACCTCAACAGAGATTCTCTGCCCATTTTGCAACCTCAGCTGGACCTCTTGTCCAGGGGAGAACTTGTTCAGTCTTCCCTTAAACCCACGTATACTTTTTGCCTCCACAATGTCCTTTGGCAAGGAACTCCACGAGTTTGCTGCCCAGGTGGTGGAAAACCCACCTCCATCAGGAACAGGCTCTCACCAGCCCTGTCTGATGTCCCTCATATCAGAAGAGGCAGAGTTCAGTCCCGATCCACCCTTTCCCTACTGTCCGCTCAATGTTCTTCCAACAGAAAAAACACTTCCTAATTCAGGTGGGGCAGTCCCAAAGGTGTTTCTGGATTTTTTTTAATAGGGAGCTGTGGATGGACTCTCCTCTGCCATGGCACAGAGTTTGTTCCAGCCAAGTCCCCATCTAGGCCAACAAAAGCACAAAAAACCCAGAATCTCATCCAGCACCGAGCTCCCAGGGGTTAAACGTAAAAGTTGCAAACTCAAGTTTAAAACCCTTGGAGAGAACAGGAGCCCAGGAGAGCACCTTCTTCCTCCAACCCCTTGCAGCCCCTCCGAAGTCCTTCAGGAGCCCAAGAGCTCAGCTCGGCCGAAGCGAGACTGCTCCTGAGGGATGCTCAGGGCCCAAAGCAAGGACCAAGCACCTTTCAATCCAGAGGAACTCAGATTTGAGCCGGATCAAGCAACAGCACAAGCTCATGCAGGCAATTGGTGGCAGAGGAGAAACAAGACCCAGATTTCGAGAGCCACAATCCAGCCGCTGGCCAGAGCAAGACACTTTTGAAGAAGAAACAGCCTTGTCTGACAACAGACATCCCGCCTGTGGCTCACAGTCATCATCCTCTGCCTTGGAAGAGGAGGAAAATCCTCATTTTATTTTTTAAGCACTGCAGACTGATCGGTGGGTTAATCTAAGGGCACATCTGCACTCTGGCACAGACGTCTGCATGAGCTGGTCCGGAGCAGGGATAGTGGGCAAAGCCCTTCGGCTGTTGCCAGCACCTGCTCTGCCCACTGGTGACACGCTCTCAGTTGATGGAGGAACAGTATGGACACCATGCTGTGGCCCCACTTAGGACCATCACCAGGAGAAACCACACACACTGCTCCCCATGTGATGCTGTGGTGGAAGAGATGCCTCCTCATGGTCCCCCAGGAGATTTCAGGGCAACATCCACAAAGAGCAGGCTAAGGGCAGCCATGAAAAAAGAAAGGAGGGGAACTTATTTCCTGCCTCCATGGGTACTGCAAGAACCATCTCATTAACACCTGGTGCTCAAGGGGGGCAACCCAAACCCCTCCTCCCCATCTCAAGACATCAAATTAACCAGGGCAACAAAAACTTCAAGCATGGTAAAAGGCTTTCATTGAGAAAATCTTGGAGCAGCTCACTATCATGCTACTATCAGGGCTACAGTCCTGGTAGTATCTCCTTACTTAGACAATTTGGGTGCCAATTTGGACTTCAAGAGCTGTCAAAAGCTGAAGCGACCGAGTCCCTTCAAAAGCTGTGCTTCCCAAGTGGAGATGATGACAGAGCTTTAACTGCATCAACACTTCAGAGCCCTGTCTCCATCACCCTTCACTAATTTTGTCTTTGTCTGATGGAAAGAAGTAGCTGTTCTCAGCTGAATTGCTGGTGCAATGCGCAGAGCCACGTGCTCTCTCCTTGTTCCTGGCTGCAATGTTGGGAAACCAGTCCCACCAGCATGACCAGAGAAGGGCAAGCACAGGAAAGTCACTCGCACTGCTGCATGGAGAGGCTGGCACCATAACTGATGCAGTGACACACAGAGAGGACAATAAAAAGCTCCAGAGATGAGCTAGCCCACCAGAGATGAGCTAGCTCCAACTTGCCCGTAGACCAACACATAGCCAACTCCATGCAGCTCCCCCTGCCCAAGTACTCCACCAAGACGTATCTTCCCCACACGGACCACTTCCTCACACAAAGACTGTCAAAGGCTGAAACATCGGTCCCGTTTGGTCCTCTGGACTTACCTGACCTGCTCATCCTTTAAAAAGAAAGGGCTGCGTTCAAGACGCAGATGCCGCGGGCAGGACGGGCATGCAGCAGCCACCTGCGGGCCACCTGCTTAGGTGACATTGTAAGCAGGTAGCCAGGATGCAGCCGCAGCCCCCAGGTCAGCTGGACTTGCTCCTGACCTCAGTCAGAAGGTCCATTTTAGGAAAAAAAGAGAGGTTTTCTTCCCAGCTCGCTGCCTGAGCATTTCCACAGACACCGAGCAACCACCACCTAGCAGCCAGATTCTCTCGCTAATCAATAAAACCTCTTCGGATTATCAAACTGAAGAACTCATTCAAGCGATGAGCTCGTACAAAAGCTTACCCTTGATTTAATGTTCTTACACACCTTGCCGATTAGTCCAGGTACTGATCTGCCGGTGGATTACACGACACCTTCAGCTACGCTGAAAATGCTGACAGGAGCCAAAAACCATCACGAGCCTGAGTTAGGCAGAAACAAATGCAATCAGCACATTGCAATGAATTTCCTCAAAACAGCAGGTTTTTTGAGCAGTTGTCCTTGGTAAACATTTCCAAACCAGGTTCCCCATGATACCTGGGTTTAAGCAGCTTAACCGTTTGCTGGAGCTGATGGTCTTCTCCTAAGAAAGCAACATGTGGGGTTAAACTGGACTGTGGGTTGCTCGCTCCATGGGATGCTCCATGGCATGCTCCACGTTTGACCCAATCCCTGGTCCACGAACCCACGTTGGAAAGAAGGCAAGCTGGCTGGGAGCAGCATGATACCTGGAGAGCAAACCCCCGGGTGATGATGCCATTCAGGAGGCATGTAGCAAGAGGCAGACGTGAGGACAGACATCTGCTCCAGCCCAGAGCGTGGATTAGGACTCGCTGCAAAAAGCCCTGGTCTTTCAATTTAACCTCACCTGCAAATCCAGAGAGCTGGACACCCATCCAAGAAAGCGTTCCTGCTTCAATTCAGAGCACGCTTTTAACACCAGACTCATAACATCAGCACAAAAGACCACGTGGCTAATTTCAGGCAGTTTTCAGCAGCAAAGTCCTTGCCTTAATTTAGATTAGAGCTTGCCCACAGGTGGGAATTGAACAGAATTAGCTTTCCAGGTGCAGGCACCCACCTCTGCCAGCCGGGAGAGCGTACGAGATAAACCAAAACAAGCCAGTGTTTATGCAATACCAGAGCAAACACCACGCCTGCTTGTTTAATTAGTTACCCCTGAAATTAAAGCCCGTCAAACTGCACAGAGGCTTCCTGCAACCTGCAAATTAACTACGAGGAACGCAACCCGGGGGTGAGGGATGCCAGATATAATCCAAGCAGTGGCTCCAAGCCCTTTCCATAACATCAACAGTGCCATGAAGGGGAAAAACCCAAAATAACACCACCCACCCCATCCGTCTGTACTTCGGAGTTTGTTGTTTTGGTCTCGCCAGGTTAAAAGCTGCTCGATCCCATCATCATGGGTCAGATGGCTGATAAAAAACCCATTTCATCATTTTAATACCCAAGCGTTTATTGGAAGGGTTTATCTGCAAACAAAGTTATGCACTTTGAACTGTTTAGTTTTACGTCAGTTAAAAATGCACGAGGCCCTTGTCTGGACGCTCTCAAAATTAACGTGGTATGAAATGAGACCGCAACCTCCACCGCGTGCAATGTCAAAAACACGCTGCTTCTCTGTGCCGGGACAAAGCCTTCTTCAGGGTGACCCATTTTGCGGAAAGATGCCTCTCTTTAGCAAGACACTGGGGCACAGAAACGGTCATTTCCATGAATTTGACAAAATCTCGCCTCTGCTCAAAATCGCTCTCGTTGCCAGGTGAAGCAGGGCTGAATCTCGGACACGGTTTTTGCAGCGTTAGTCAACAGGCAAAATAAAACGGTACCTGAGAGTTATCTTAAAGTAATGGAAGATTTTTTTCCCTGCTTAAAGCAGAGCTTTAGTGGTTGAGTGGAATCGGTTTCTACAACTTTCTGCATTGCACTTCTTGCAAGCACAAAACACCCTCCCATGTGTGCATCAAACCATGGTGATGCATCTTCGCAAGAGCATCCCCTAAAAAATGGGCAACTCTAAGCCACCGCGGAGGGAATATTTCCAAAGGGCAAGTTATTCCCTCTATGCTGTCTCCAAGAAGTCAGCCCCAGGCGAGGCTGTAAGGAGATGTACCTGCCCTCGCTCCTCAAGCCCAAGACACAAAGTCCCGAGGAACCTCGGTGACTCCCTGTTCGAGCCCGAGCGCCGGGTACTCCATTCATTCCCACTGAGATTTCTAAGGTAACAGACCACACCGCTGAATTTTGGATTACTGCAGCTTGAATTAGGGGTGAAGCGTTATCGGCTGTGGTACGGGGTTGTCTTAGGCCAACGCAGAAGCGCCTGTATTAGAGGAAAAAAAACCAAGCCGCTGCTGACAGCCAGGCAGGGGGATACAGAAAAGCCCAAGGCTCGTCCACTGTCTCTAGAAGAATGCCTCATTTTAGAAAATAAGGACTAAAACCTGGTTAAAAAGCCCCATGTATTCAGGGACAGATGCCTTGGGTCAGCTGAACGTTGGCCACGTGCAGCGAAGACCCTGCTCTGTTTATTGATTTCTCTGGAAAGCAACTTCAATCCCACCACTAGCTCTGCTTCAAGGCTGCTTTGATAACCACGGTGATGTGCGTATTTTAATTTTGGCTCCATATCTAAAGCGTGGGTTGGGATCAACAAGCAGCAGGCTCTTGGCTAAAGACGACAATTCCAGGTACAACCAACGTGCCAGGGCACCTTCCACGGCCATCTTCAACTCGCCTAGACAACACCGCCTTTTCTCAGCATCTTTCACAGCAACACCCCAGATTTTCTTCCCTGAAGGATCAAGCTCTTCCATATCTCAATGCCACCCATGTCCAGAAGCGCAGAAGATCTTGGTGCTGGCGATGGGGCAGCTCTGCAAGGAGAAGCAGAGAAGGCAGCAAGAGCTCTCCAGGAGCGGAGGGATGCTCTCCAGCTCATGCCCACGTGCAGGCTGTAGGACTTTGCTGTCAAAGGGCCAGGGTCAGGCCAGAATTAGACAGGGTCTTGATGGGAAAAGAGAGCCTAAATATCAAATCAATGCAGATGGACTCTTTTTTTTTTTTTTTAATTAAAACTTGTTTGAAGTAACACATAAAAGAAGTGAAATCCCAGGCACAGCTGACGCACTCGGACAGATTTATATTTAGAAGAACGACTTAAGTACTTGATCAACAGGAAAGAAATGGAAACTTTTTTGGCACTGTCCAGAAAGAGAAAAGAAAACCAAAAGCGAGAGGGCCACCGCCACCCCTTAGTAATAATAGTCTGGCATTTTAGCCTCCCAACTCTCCACTTTTACACTAAATTCAGCTTGTTTTCTGTGCACGATCCCAGTAAACAACATTTACAGCTCGCAGAGCCCATGTAAAGACTATCAGCCAAAACACATCATGTGCATTCACAAGACAGCTAGCATTATTTTTTTTGTTGTTTTCAATTTAGTGCTTACTACTGTCAGCTTCGTTTTCAACAAGACAACTAACAACGTGTTAGTACTTTGGCATAAAACACATATACCGAGGCGATAAAAAAAAAAAGCCATTTCCAAGTTTTGCAGACTGAAGTTTTAAGAGAGATAAAGCACAGCACAAACATAAAATATAATGCTTCAAAATCTGCTGTTTCTTCTGCCGCATTATTTATTTGGGAGCTTTTAGTTCAGAAGTCAGAGACGTGCTTAGCCGGATATCCGATCGTTTGCTGGGCCTCATCCCAAATTTCTCTACCATTACTCACATTTTTGGTGCGGGAAGAGGGATGAGGTTTTTATACTTGGAGGCAAAAGGGAGGAAGAAGCGTTTGCAGCACTATGCAGGAATTATAATGGTTAGGCTTAGACCTCTGAGTCCAAGTGATTCCCACATATCCCATCCACAGAAGGAGAAAGAAATCAGGCTGATGCCTGGACTCCTCTGCCTGTGCACTGCCTGGGACCCCGGGATGAGCTGGGACCTCCCCGGGCCATCCGGGCGGGATCCCCACCGCTGTGCAACGAACGGATGCTCGGCCGAAGGAAGATGCTCTGCCTACAAACATCCCGGCAGCATCGCCTCCGCCCGCCAGCCTCCCCGCAGGGAACTACCCTCTGCCCTGCCTTCACAAGCTGAATGGCCTCAAAGCAGCCTTAAGCCAGGAACCACCTGCCCTTTCCCAAAGCAAAACACCTCCCCTTCCCGCTCCGAGCCAGGGGACCATCTCATGCCGCGCCGGCATCACCGCTTTCCAGTCACAATCCCCTAAAAATCAGGCCAAACTGCAAATATTTTTATCCCTTTTATCCTGCCTGACTGCAGGGCAATCTGGACACAGTGATTTATTCCCCCCACCCACCCCCAAATGCACTTTTGAAGTGATTTGAGAGCCCATTTTTGCAGGCACAGGTACCACGACTGCAGAGACCACGGTTCAACCCTCAGATTGCACCGCTGCATGAACACAGGCAACGCCGATGCTCCGTGCCTCAGTTTCCCCCCAGCGTTACCTGCTGGTACCCAAACCCTTCAGGACATACATCCTTCCCCGTTACCTCAAGGCTGCATCTCCGCCTGCCTGCGCCGGGGTTTCCCATCATGGCCAGGTAGCAGGAAAACCGGCAGCAGGATGGCAAGCAGCTTTCCCCCGGGACGCTTGTAAGGCGAGGGTTTAAAACAGGGGTCAACACATGGAGGTAAAGCCGGGAGGGAAAGGTCACCCCCGCCGCAGGGCGATTGCAGAGAGGGGGTTAAACGCTCGCCCTCCCCAAATCCCCGCTGCAGGGCCCTGCATTCCTCTCCTCAAACAGTGTGCTGGGCTAAAGCTTTTTTTGCTCACTGTTTCCATGCCCGGTCATGCCCTGCATCCTGGATTTGGTGAACATTTTGATAGCTCCTATTAATAGGCAGAGCAGGAGCTGGAGAGGGACCAGCTGCTCTGGCCAGTCGCACCTCTGAGGAGCCGCAGGGCTGTCCTGCTGCAGGGCAAGGTGCTAAAAATCAGGCAGAGGAACAAAAAAAAAAAAAAAAGCAAGCACCGCTCACCCAAAAGCATCTGGGATCTGTGCTCAATGTCAACACGCAATTTTTACGCGCCTCCTGGAAAAACATCTCGCGTTCCCTGCGGGTCCGAGAGCGGGGATGCGCTGGGGACCACGGCACGTCCCCCGGGGACTCGAATGAGTCGGTGTGGCCCCCTCGTCGCCGGGGTGGAGTACGACCTTGTTTCACGGGATCTCACCAGACGCTGCAAGAGTCCAGATGGACCGTCTGGCTAATTGAGTTAATTAAAGCGTTTTTCGGCAGCGATTAACTTTCAGGCGCGCCACTTCAGAGCGGCTCCAGCTCTCCCTAGGGAGCACGGGCCACACCTCGGGAGCAGCAGGAGAGATGGGAAAAATTACTTGGAAGCACTTACTGATGGCACCGAGCTGTTTCCCAGCAGCATTTGCCGACTACAAAAAAAAAAAACAAACCAGAAAACCCAGAAAAAACCCAAACCTTCATCTATTTTTCACCTCCAGGCTGAGCAGGACAGAGTCTGCACAGACAAGTCCCAGGCGAGGCTGTAGCAGACGGATGCTCGGGGGGAAGCCCACCACCCTGATGTCCCAACCCCAGAGCATCTTCCCCCCGGTCTGGCACAAAGCAGACGTGATGAGCTCCGGGAAGCCAGCAACGCTGCCCGTAACTCTTAGGACGATAAGCTGGTCAAGGCCAGAGCCGGCAGCATGAGCTATCCGTTTTGCTGACGAGGTAATCACCGTCTCCCAGAGACAGTAAATACTTTGTCTGTCCGTGGCCCTTGCCCGGAGATAACCAAGCAAAATGCTTGCGAAGACCAAAAGAAAGGCTTGCTTTGTGGCCGCCGCTGTTTCGCTCCCCGACAAGGGGGACGGCTGCGGCGAAAGCGCTGGAAAGGAGACACGTCCTGGGAAGCTGGTATTAAGAAAAACACAAAACAAACCACCCAAAAACCAACTCACCCCGTTGCTGGCGACCCTACGCTTTCATCCCCTTTCCCCAGAAACCTACTTGTCCTCCTCTGTCCCAGCAAACGGGTGATGAACACCTCCAGAGGTACCACTCGTCCCGAGGTTGCTCCAATAAATCTGCAGCCAACAGCATCCATAGGTAAGGAAGGCTCAGGAAGCGCTCAGGAAGACAAGCTGTGGGATGCACCCCCCCATCTCCTCCTCCTTTTTTGCGGGATGCACCCACCCATCTCCTCTTTTTTTTTTTTCCCCTCTAACTCCAAACCTGATGAATTGCAAAGGACCGGTTGCTCCCAGGCCACGTGCATTAGGAACTTTCTTCCGGACTTTAATAGCGCAATCTGCACCAAAGGCGCAGCCACACGCACCGAAAAAAACGCTCATGATGGTTTTTGTGAGCAAGAGGGTAAAAAAAGCGTGGAGAGGTTTGGGGCGGGCGGGACGGTGTTTGGGGGAGAGAGAAGAGCAATTTCCAAGGCTCGGTTTGCATGCATGCTGCTGGCTGGGAAACACTTCTCATGCCGGCGGAGAGCAACCCCACCCCGGCACAGCTAATCTGATGGCAGGTTTTCAATGCGATGGCCAGGATGCGAGGGGCTGGGGAGGGAGGCTGGCGAAGGGGGAAAGAAAGCAAGGAAATGCCACAGAGGTGAGGACGCTTTTTCTGGCCGGGCGAAGGCTTGTTTTGTTTCCCTCCCTTCAGCTAGCTGCCATTTTCCGGAAGCTGGATCAGTTACAAAAAAATAAAGTTTCTCTTTGTTTAATTATAGCTGCGGTAGCCCTTGCGCCGAGGGACCCAGCGTCCCTGCCGGCTGCTCTGGGAACGGATGCGAATGAAGACGACGGCATGGCAGTGGGGAATAACGCGGGAGTTAAAGCTTTAACATCTCCCACAAAGACGCGACCCGAGCTCAAACAGATTATTTTTACTCCCGGAGGCATGCGAGACCTGGGAGACTTCGGTCTTAATTCCCTGCGTGACCACCACGTTGGTTATTCAAATTCCTGCTCTTTTTGCTCCCTTCCTCCACCCTTTACCTGGTGCAGGTGTCTTCTAGATGGACAACTCAAGCACCTTCTCCCACCGTGCCGAGCAAACCAACAGATGCTCCAGCCGGCCCCCGAGCCATCGCACAGACGCCTCTCTGCAGCCGAGGGATGAGTCCAACTGAACCCCTCCGTGGACTTATTCCAAATTCAACCCCCCTAACTCAACATAACACAGCTCATGCTCCCCCCCAAGCCCCAACACTTTGCCGGTGCAATGCCATCAGACTGGCAGGACATGTGGGCCACCACCGCGGAGGACCATCACAGCTGGCAACGAACCCTGCAAAGCCCTCGCCAAGCTCGCTGGCAAGCTAAGGCAGCAGCGACCGTAAAACATCACCCGCCTTGCTCTTCCACTGACCGAGCCGGGCACGCACCATTGTTCAACTCCAAAAAAGCCTTTTCTGTTCCTAAGGAAACAGCCGGCGTTGTTCAAACAAGGCCACACACCATGCAAACGCCTTCCCCCTAAGAGATGACCTAAAGCACTTCATACAGGCGGCACGGGCAGGCTGGCCAGGCACGAAGGGAGAAGGGCGGCTGCTGGAT
Organism: Ciconia boyciana; assembly: GCF_034638445.1. Classification (NCBI taxonomy): domain Eukaryota; kingdom Metazoa; phylum Chordata; class Aves; order Ciconiiformes; family Ciconiidae; genus Ciconia; species Ciconia boyciana. Next base: position 42,957,837 of record NC_132943.1, on the reverse strand, counting down.
TTACCCCGGGGAGAGGGAAGCGACAGCTTTGCACGGGGCTCGTTTGCAGTACGGGACGAGCAACCCAGCCTCACAACTACATCCCACAGCCGCGTTTCTTCGCTGTGTCGAAAGGGTGTTTCCTGGAGTCAGCTAGAAAACATCTGGTTTTGCTTCGTGGCAGCGATCTCCCCTTCCAAAATGATGGGATGCTCCCCAGGGCAACCCCCCCGCGGGGCAGGAGAGAGGGCAGAGGAAGCAACTTCAGAGTTGTTGTTGTTGTTGTTATTATTATTATTACTGCAGCTTTTCCCCCATTGTTTAACAGCACTGCAAAGCAGACGTGCAGTACTGTCCCTCCGATTTGCACAAAAGCACCCGGATGATGAAGAAACACAGGAGAGATTAAAAAAAAAAAAACCTAAGTGACTCAGTCACCTTCCACCTTTGTATTTTAATATATACCGGTTTGAGGCTATGAAGTTGCTCGCACATCCATCACCCGCACATGCAGACGGCGTGCGTCAGCCGAGCCGTTGCCGGCGAAGAGGAGATGGGATGCAACGTGCACCGCCTTCCTGCTGATGGGTCTGAAGCAACATCTCGTCCAGGCAGAGCAGGAGCAACTATTCGCGTAGGAGCACGCAGGAACATTTAGCCCTAGGACTTGCAATTCCTTTTCTTCTATCAGTAATGAGAGCGTTACGCTCCCCAGCAGCCTGTTGATACACCAGCTGGGAATGACTACCTCTCGGCACCGAATATAAACCCCTGCACAAATCCAACTGAAATCAGCAGGTTAAAAATAGAAATATCTCGTGGGGGGAGCAGTGGCCAAGGGGTTCGTAACAGAGGAGCAGCAGACCGGCCAGCCCATAGACAGTGCTAAGTTTCCACCCAAAACTGGGATTAAATAGATGCTGCTTGTGGGACACCGGTAATTTCTTCAAAAAACATGCAACCCACCCAAAATGTCAAACTTCCTAGCAGAGGAAAAAAATGTGAATCCAAGGACAGGATGAAAGAGAGTTGGAAGTTTTATGTTTTGGAAGTTTTGACCCATCAAAAACCAACTTTACCCTGGAAACACCGTCGACACGCAGAGGGGAGCACGGCTGCCTGCTGGACCTGCAAACTGCCCCGAGCAGCAAAGGGATTTCACATGCTCCTTCATTTTCCTGTTGCTGTGAGCCATCGGTACACGTCCCTCTCCGAACTCCCACGCTCTTCTTTACGAGCCCAAGGGAGCAAAAATACACTGAAATCACTTGACTCCAAGGACCACCGGGAGAAATTAAGGACCCCAGGCTGCAACGAGGACCATGGGAGGGGATAGATGCCATAGGTATCCTCAAAAATTACCCCTCAGCGTGGTTCTGTGGACAGTTGCGGTGTTACTGGAACCGGGACATCACTTGAGCATTAAATGAAAACCAGATGCGACCGTCTGACTGCTGGGAGCAAGTCTCTCTGCCTCGTTTAGAAAGCCAAGGCTCTGCACTGGAAGGAAAGGGGCTTGTCAGGACATGCATGTGCCCACTGGAGGACCTGCTCCCATCAGCCCAAGTTACAGGTCCTGCAAGTGCTTTCTCCTCTTTTATTTTTAAAAAATAAGCATTATTTATGCCCACAAAGGGAGCTCAGGCTACAATTCACACTTTTGAACGTAATAAACCCTGCAGCTTCGTAATTAAGAAGCAAGGCTGTCCTTGCATCCCCGTACCACCCCTTCAGGTCCTTTAGGGAGAGAAATCAGACCCATCATCTCCGTGAGGACCGACCCTCCCGCTGCCCCCCAGCACACCCCAGGGATTCGGCTGCCCCTCCAGGGTTTGCTTCCAAGTCACGTCTGCGGCGGGCAGCAGGTTTTTCCCCGTGCCAGCACCAAGAAGTCCGCGTGCTCCCTGCCCCAGCCAAGGCTGGCACGGTGCTTTCGACGTCCTCTAACAAAGACAGCCCTGTGCCCGAACGCTGGCCCCCCGGGCAGGGTTAATGCAGGGATTGTTCGCGCCCTGCTCACCACGAAGCGAGAGGATGCAGCTCCAGCAGCAAAGCGAAGCATCCTCCGCTCGCACAGGGACCAGGAGCACGCTCTAACGCCGGAGCTCGGGTCCCGAGTGAAACGGCGGGGGACACGTCTTGTGCTTTTTAAGCTAAAACCTCATTCTGCACATTTTAGGGAGCAGCCTGGACGGGTCCATCAGCTGGCGCTGACAGCAGAGATGCCTCCTGTACTGCAGCGGGGCATCGTCCAGAGGGCAGGGCACCCCACGCAGCACCCAGCTTTGCGGCCGCACATTGCTCTCGATAAACACGTTCCTGCCTCCATCGTCTCCCACCCCAGGCTGTCCCTTGTAAGTATACATAAAACCCCCTGCAACGAATCCACCAGCCTGGCACCGGGCCTGGGGTGTTACTGCAATGCAAGGAGCAAGCTATCCATTCGGCAGCCACAGCAACACACGCGTGATGCTACCGAAGCCCCCTATAAACCTGACATTTGTCCCTGCACCTCCAGGAGTTCCCATCCGAGCACCTTTTAAGAGCAAACCAGACCAAAAGCCCTGCAAGGGTGAAGCGCTGAAGGATTTCGCTGTATATATTGCAATGTATATATTCCAGTTAATAAGCACAAATACATTTTCCAGCAGGCTGATGATCCCCCTCTTTCAAACCTGGCTCGTCGCCGGCCACTAGGGAAGTCAACATTTGGCTACAAAACTCCTCTGAGAGTTGCCATCCACAGCCAACGTGCAAGAGATGCCCGGCCCTCTGCTTGGGGAAGCCCTCCACCGCCACGGACACCCCTCTGCGATGCTGCTGGGTGCTCGAACACCCAGCGAGGACCACCCTCGGTCGAGCAGCGTCACAGCCAGCCCTGCCAACCCAAAGCACACCCGTTGCAGGGACAGCAAACCTCCGACCTGCTGGAAACCCATCCCACCTCCTTACCAGTCTGCAAAGCTCAGGTGTTTTCAGAATGAATTTTGAAAAGGAGAGAAAAGGCAGGTGCCAAACCTAAGGTTGAGAGATGCCGATTTGCATTCGTTTTTGTTTCAGCTGCCATCAGAAATCCACCCACCAAACCAGAAGGCAATGCAACTTTCAGACCTCTTGAAAATAAGAGGAATAAGGAGGATGCAAATTCCCCTTCACGTCCTGACCTCTACAGCTGCTAGCTCCCTTTGTGCAGACAGGCTTCTGCGATGAAAAGCTTCTTGCTGTATTTAAATGTTTTTCTCATTTTAAAAAATGCAGTGTCTAAACCACCTCCTTAGCATAGATACAAGCTCTTCTGAACAACCCCACCAGGCTAAAATAAATATTTTGCTTCGCAAATAGTTTTCCTCTCATTAAAATGAAAACATAATTAGGATGTCAAGCACAGAGGCAAGCAACGGCTGCAATCACTCCACCAAGCACCGCGCTGCTCAGGCTTTATTTGATTAAAAGTAACAACGCTGCTATTTTTGAAAAGCACACTCTCTTCCATGGCCCGACTAGAGTTATTTTTGAAATATATATATGGAAAGCTGGCATCTTTGCCAGCAAAAAATCCCCACCCGGGAGGCTGCATTGCTCAGCGGAGGCTGCAGGTCCACGGCACGGGGCACCAGCGAGCATCGTGGGCAACCACATCCTCTTGCTGCTCGTGGCCGGGGGTTCAAAGCTCGCCATAGGAACGGGAGCAAGAGCCAGGAGGAGATGCAAGTATTCAGGGCTACAAGACATCCCAGGAGCACATTATTCTCAGCACCAGGATTTGTTTTTAAGTAAATCTAAGCATCCCGTTGCTGCAGTTAGGCGCTAGGAAATAGAGGATGAGTCCTTCTTCCAGAGTGGAGGGGGACGTTTTGCCATCTAGACACCGATGTCAACACAACGCGCACCCCCCTCCAACTTCTACCCAAGCTGCCGCTCTGCTCGTTAGCAGCCGTAACTTAATTATTGCAAATCTCAGGTAGCGTTAGCCAGGAAGAGCAGGCTGGGGGGGCGGGGGGGGGGTGAAGGGCATTACACATGCTTCCTCAGCATCCCCCCCGCCAGAGCACGGATGCTGCGCTAGGCATTTTCACGTTCTTGCATCCCACACTCCTTTACACCTCTGGGTCCATAACAGGCTTCGATGCAAGGCGGCTTACTGAGGGCAGAGGCGGGGGCTAAGGGATGCACAAAGCCGCAACCACCGTCACCACCGTCCCCGTTGTACCGAAGCTGCCCCAAGTATAACTAACACTGAGCTGCCCTCGTGGCCGAGGGGTTTACTCCTGAGCAGCTTTATAGTCAGGGATCCCCCAAAAAACCGAGGGGGTACCCAAGGTTGCAACACATCAACACCAATTCATGCCTCCTTCTGCACGAGTCCACCTCTCCTGCCGAATGCCGTCCTGCGAGCAACCCTGCTGCAGCAACGGCCGCAAACCAAGCCTTGAATGGCATCCCTTGCTTGCAAAACAAACCTCCCCAGGCAGCCAGCAAGGAGCAAAAAGGTCAGCGGCCCCATGACATCGGCAAGCCCCAACTGGGCAAACCCTCTGGAAAACAAATGCCAGGCACAGCCGGTGCAATGCTGTTAAAAAAAGCCCTGAACTCCCAGGGAATGTCCCACCCGTGGCCGATGAGATAAGGAAGGAAAGCAAAGCCAGCCCGGCCTCCTCCAGCCTCAGCTGTGAGACATCACCGCAAGTTTACAGGCCAGACACATCAGGAAACGCTTGCGCGCTGTCCCCACCGTGCCCAAAGCCCCCAGCATCCGCCCGGCTGCCAAGGGTTCCCCACTGGGTGCAGGGGTGCCAGCTCTGGGACCCGGCTCCCATCGTCCCCGTCCCCTCCTGGCTGTGCCAGCGGGACCCGGGGGCCAACAGGCAGGCTGCTGGGGCCAGGCCTGCAAACACGCAGGGCGGGCAACGCGCGGGCAGGTGGGCAAGCCCCCCTAAAGCACGCGATGCTCACGGGGCGAGCAAAAGTTTCTCGCAGCAGACACCTCCGTGGGGCAGCGGGAGCAGGGCAGGCTGCCGGAGCGCACGCTGCCGGGGGGGCTCCCACCCTGCGCCGGCCGGGCTTCCCCGGCTCCCACTCGCGTGGGGCTGGCACGCCGCGCTCGCGGACGCGTGCACGCTTGCACAGCACACACACGCACACAGCAAGGGACGCTTGCAGGGCGATGCACGCGCGTACAGCACGCACCCAGACAGCGCTTGCACGCGCAACAGCACCGCGTCGCACACGCACACACGCGCTGGCAGGGCTCTGCACACGCACAGCACACGCTTGCACAGCGCTGCCCGCTTACGCAGACCGCACGCCTACTTGCGCGCGGCAGACGCGCTCGCGCAGCGTTGCACACGCACCTCGCACACTCACACTCGCACGCACCCCCCCGCACACCCACCCGCGCGGCGCCGCGGACCCCGGAGCGCCCCACGCCCTAACGCCGCCCGGCCGGAGCGGCGGGAGGCGCGGAGCCCCGGCTGCCCACGCCGGCCGACCTCGGACGCCGCCTCCCCCCGCTCCCAGCCGCGGGCACGGCTCCCGCCGCTCACCCGCCCGCCGCCGCCGCCGCCGCCACAAACTTTTCCCTGGCGCGGGGCGGCAGCGGAGCCGCAGACGGCGCGGGAGCCGCTCCCGCCGGCGGGGCCCGCCCATCCCCGGCAGCGGCGCTCACCTGCGCCCGGCACCGGCCCCGGCCCCGGCCCCGACCCCGCTCCGCTCCCGGCTCGCGCCTCCCCGCCGGGCACGGGCCGCGCGCGCCGCCCGCCCCGCGCCAGCGCTGACGTCAAGGGGCGGGGCCGCCCGCGGGAGCCGAGACCGTCGGCGGGGGGGCGAGGAGCGGGGGGGGAGGGGGCGAGGAGCGGGGGAGAGCGCCCGCGTGCAAAGGGGCGGGCGGGCGCGTGCAAGGCTGGGCACGTGCTGCTGTGCGGGGGGGGGGGGGGGGTGTATCCCCGTGCAAGACAGGCGTGCGAGGGGCGGGTGTGCAAAGCGAGCGTGCACGGGGGGTGAAGGAGCATCCTCGTGCCAGGGGCAGTCCTCGTGCAAGACAGGCGTGCAAGGGGCAGTCGTGCAAAGCAAACATGCACGAAGGGTGTAAGAGCGCCTCATGCGAGGGGCAGTCCTCGTGCAAGTCAGGCGTGCAAGGGGCGGTCATGCAAAGCAGGCATGCACGAGGGGTGTAGCCCCGTGCAAGACAGACAGGCGTGCGAGGGGCGGGTGTGCAAAGCAAGCGTGCATGAAGGGTGTAAGAGCACCTCGTGCAAGGGGCAGTCCTCGTGCAAGACAGGCGTGCGAGGGGCAATCGTGCAAAGCAAGCATGCACGACGGGTGTAGCCCCATGCGAGGCAGGCGTGCGAGGGGCGGGCGTGCAAAGCGAGCGTGCACGAGGGGTGTAGGAGCATCCTCGTGCGAGGGGCAGTCCTCGTGCAAGACAGGCGTGCGCAGGGGCTTTAGGGGGGACCCCTCGTGCACAGGAGAGCCCCCGTACCAATCGCTTCCACCCAGGACAGGCCACAGGGCCAAGCCTCGTGCAAGGGGGTGCCACGGCGCAGCGAGTGCACATCCCAGCGCAGCGGCGGGCGGTTCCACTCAGGCCGTCGCCCGCGTAGACTGAGCAATTCGGCCTTTATGGCGTTTTTTTGCATTTTCATGCGGTTTTGTGAGGGAAGCGAAGCCGCGCGGCGCAGCCCGGCGCGCGTTTGGTGCGGAGCTCGCTGTGCCGTGCCGGATCCCTGTGCTCTCTGGGGCCGGAGCAAAACTCCCCGCAGTGCTCCTCTCCCGCGACGGGAAGGCCGGGAATTCCTGCGAGAGGGAAGAAACAGGGAGGAAAATGCTAAAAGAAAACCAAACCTTTCTTCTCGATCGAGCAACGAGTTGCGCAACCCAATTTCTGCAGTTAACCGCGGTTCGAGAAGGCGGCTTCAAAGCTTGCAACGGCTCCAAAGCCAAAAAAAGGCTCTGTGCTCGTTAAAACCCCGCGGACTAATTGAGCATCCCACCCCGGCGCTGGCTGGGGTTGCGCTGCCCGGCGGGGGTGCTGGGTTAGGAAATGGGGTACCGGGAGCAAGGAACGCAGCAGGTCGGAGATGGATGCAACGTGCAGCTGAGATGGTGGCCGCAGGTGCCGTCACGGTGGCCATCTCATGTTGAAACACCCCTCGGAAAAGCAACTGAGCCAGAAATATTGGGGCAAGCGGGTCCTGTGCGCAGGAGGGCCCGGGCTATGCGAGTCGCCGCTCTTCCTCACCCCCGCCTTGTTTTTTCCTGGGTTTAATCGGGATCCGATGATTAAATTTCCTCTTCCTGGTGTTGGCTCCTCCTGCGCCCAAACCTCCAGCGCCGCAGAAGGAGACGGGGTTTTCACCGGGGCGAGGTGAAAGCGGGGCGGCAGCCGGGGTGGCTGCGAGTCCTCGTACGGCCAAACCCCATCCCAGGGGTCAGCCGGGGCTCCCCGGCCTCATCCAGCCCTTTCGCCGGCTTCGTTTAGCGAGCGCAAACGAAACGAGCCCTATAACCACTTCAAAGCACCCTTGGGAGCTCATTTCTAGTGCATTGTTTTGGGAGGTTTGGGGTTTATCAAAGGAAAGCTCCCGGCAGCCGGATAGCCCGGTTCTCTAATTGCAACGGGGCATTTTCACCTCGCTTTGCTGGTGGAAACGGTTCAGATGGCACCCACGAATGCCAGGCTGCTGGCAACACCGGGGTGCAGCTGGGCTGGGTGCTGCTCCTGTGCTGGCGGCGGGTGCCGTGCGGGTACCGGGGTGCTGCTCCCACCTGCACCTCGGCACCGAGCCGGGGGCACCCAGACCGAGGTGCTGCTGTCCCTCCTGCACCTGGTTTATTCATCTCTTGCATCTTTAGTCTGATTTCATAACTCTCATCCTGCAAAGTCCCAAATGACTTGTCTCATTACATGTTTTCATATTAGAAATACTAAAGTAGCGAATCTCGCTATCGAAACAGCCTCCCATGCCAACCGGCTGATGTTTCACAAAATTTATTGGTCCTGCTTCGCTCTTAAATGAATTAGTCCGTGTCAGGGGTAAATCACACTGTCCTTTCCCGTCCCCGGCAAAGTTTGAATCGGCTTTTTGTCTCTGCCTCCCAACCCCCAGTTTATTCTTACTCATTTTAATCATTTCCTAAATAGCCGAAGCCCTGAGAAGTGACGGTGGAGATCTCTGGATCATCCCAGGCTGATGCCTTGAGTGGCTTTGGGGACAAAAGCGCCTTTTCCGACGAGCTGGCTGCTGGGCTGGAGGAGGTGTACGTGCATCTAGAGTTTCAGCTCCGCCAGCCTCGTGATCCCTCTGTGGTAAACCCACATCTCCGGGCGGTAAAACTGAACTTGGACTCAAAACCGGCGGCTTAATTGAAAAGCAGCAATTCATGCGCGGCAACCGCTGCCCATCCTGGGAGCTGGGAGCCGGGAGCCGGGAGCTGCTTCCCCCGCGCTGAGGATGCACGTTAGGCACGTCGCTGGCGGGGAAGGTCCGGCCGAGCCTGGGGTGGAGGGATGAGCATCCCGTCCCGCATCTCGTCCCCCGCTCTGTTTTGCAACAAGTGGTTTGCAACGCCCGGAAGCTCCGAGCAATGAGGGGCCGTGGGGTATTTGGTCACAGGGTGGGTGCTGTACGGGGCAGGGACCACAGTCTGTGGGGACGGAAGACGATGCTCCCGGGCTCCTGCCTCCCTGCCCTGCCCCTACCCCTCTCCTGCCTGCAGCTGCCTTCTGCTGCCGTGTCCCCTCCGCTCCCACTGCGACCGCAGAGACCGGGAGGGAGCCGGGCACGCCGGCACCAGCGGCAGAGCCGTCCCGCCTTTGGATGCGTGCCATTCCCCTTTCCCCTGCCAGGAAGCGATACCGGTGAGCAATGAGACCCGCACAGGATGCCCTAACGAGCTCAGGCTTTTATACGGCGCTGGGCATTCATCTTGCAGGCATTCCACGTTAAAGTTCATGTCGAGACTTTCTCTGTCCGTTCGCCTACGGTGTTTCTGAAGCACTTACACAAAACTGAATGGTAATTGTCTCCGTTTGCCTCGATAGTGCTTAGGAGAAGGGCTGGGCCGGGATGACATACCCATGACTCAGACACATGAGTGTATCTGGCTCTTTCGGAAAGAGAAGGGCTCACCTTTGCTCTGATGCCACCTTTGAAATTGCAGAGAGATGCTGGACATCTGCTTGTCTTGGAGGAAGACACTGAAGTGGGCTGCCCTGCAAATGATCCCGGGGCTGATGAGCACCAAAACCCAGCACCACCAAAGCCCTCGCCGGGGCTGAAGGTGCAGAAGGATGCTCTTGCGGGTGAAGTGGTGGCTCAACTGCTAACGCTGAGCTCCTGAAACCTTGCAGACGGGAGCGTTCCCAAAGCTAAGCCTAATAAAATCTACTTCCCAAATGTAATCTAATAAAATCCTGGCCCTGGGTGGGAGCGTCCGAGCTCCCGCTGCAGCCCGAGTTTGTTGCAGCCTGTTGCTACGCGCTGGAGGGAGCGCTTTTTCCATGATCCTCCAATTTTGGTAGGAGTCCAGCAAATTCCCTTTGCCCGTATCATGCTATAGATTGCTTTCCGGAGCTGGGGAACAGAGTGCTTGGCTGCCAAGGTACGTTTAATAACGCTTCATTAGTACAGCGAGCCCGGCAAACTCCCTGGGGTGAGCTCTTCCCAGACCAATCTTCCCCTTGCTGCGAATTAATTACAGCCATGATGGTTCATGACGAGGGGTAGGGATAGCTGGCGGGTTTTGATGTCCCTCTTAGTTCGTGCTCTACCAAGACAGATCTTCTGCTGTGGAAGCGGTTGGCAGAGCTAGTGCTGCCTTCCCGGGAAGCACTGGCTCCTTATTTATTTGCATCCCTTGGCAGGGAGCAAGGCGGGCTCCGGAGCATGGCTGACACAGGCAGCACTTACAGGTGTTTGAACTCTGCTTGGTCAGGGTACTCAGGTTTTACAACTAGGATAAAGGAAATAAATTATTCAGACAAGATTTATTTCGTATGTATAACTTTCTTGTTTCAAAACCAATTACCCACAAAAGTTTCTCATAAATAAGTCTCGGTGCCTTTCGAACGGGCAAACGAAGCATCATCTTCCTTCTGCCAGGATCCCCAAATGGATTTTTTCCTGCTTCATTTTCTGAATTAAGTTATGCTGGGCTGTAGTGAAAGGAGGCTGAGCTCTCCCCATCTCCGCTTCGAATGTGCATTTTCCCAATTTGTTTTCGTAGCTGGAGTCTGGAGGGTTTTTTTCCATTCCTTCCTCGGCCACATACTGCGAACGTGACACGAGGTCTCCATCCACTGCAATGGCTGAAGGCAAAAGCCGCAATTTCCTACGCTATGTTTGCAAACGTGGCCTCTACTTTTGCTTTTCCTCGAGACTCCGGGCACGGCATCCCCAGGCGCGTTCGCTGGGGTAACCATTGCACTGCAGGAGGTGAGTACCCCCTCCCTTCATAAATTGGGGGCTGTCTTGGTGCCAAAGGGGAATAAAAGTTGCGGGATGGGAGGGCTGCAAGTCACCCATGACTGCTGTGCAAACCGCTCTGCAAACCTTGTGTACAGTGCTTGTAAGGTGATGGTAAACACCCGGCCAGGTAACGATCGCTTCCTACTAATAACAGGGATTCGTTTTTTTAAGCCTGATGAGGAAGTGTGCAAAACAAATGACAGGGCTTCCGGAGCGGCTTTTAATTTCTTTGGCTGCCTGACATCGACTGAGTGAATGAATGAACAAAGAAAAGCAAAGAGGTGGAGGTGAGAGATAAGAGAGGCCCCGGGGACCGGTCTTGCACCTTCTCCGGTCCTCAAGGTAAAATCTACAGCATCCTGCCACCCCGCCGCTGCCGTCCTCAGTTTTGCAGCAGCCTTGCGCACCGTTCCTGCCCCCGTCGCATCCCTCATCCTTGCCATCGTGCATCACATGGCGCAACTCCTACCTGCTGCTTGCTCTGCCCCGTGGGGAGGGATGGGCAATGGAGTTTGCTTTGGGGAGCTTTGCACCACACGTGCATCTTCAGCCTCCCTCCTCCCGGAAAACTACTCCGTATGGCAAAATCCTTTATTGTAACCAAAATCCTTTATTTTAACCCAAATCCTTTATTTTAACCAGCCATTTCCAGTAAATAGCACTCTTCATTTTTCCTCGTCACCCTTTCGCTGTAAGCCAAGCAGTCCCCTGTCCATACCTCCCACCCTGGCTGGCCGATTGCAACGGCGAGACCTGCGACCCACGAGTTAACGCTGCCGTTTCCCATAGAGAGCTTCTTTTCCTCCCCGAGTCCGATTTCACAAAATAAACCAGCTTTTGTTCGCGATGGAGATTATCCTGGCAACAGGATGACGGAAGCTGCAAAAAATGCCAAGGCTCAATGACAGCTCTATCTAAAACTAACCCCCAAGATAAGTCTGTTTTATCATCGTTAGGGAAGAAAGGGCCATGCTAAAGGGGGAAATCGCTGCTGTTTATGATGGCTTCGTAGATGGACAAATATCCCTGCCTAGCAGAAGAGGCGTGCAAAAGGGCACGATTATCGATGCATGGCCGTGAACCTTGAAATGAGTGAGAGATGAGAGATGGGCTCCCACCTACACCCTCTGCCCCCAGCGACCCAACAAATTCAGCTGGATTACGGGTTTTGCAAGGATTGCTGCAGTCAGTGAAGGGGCTCCAGTGGATTTCTGTGGGTCTGAATCAGGCCCAGAGCTTGCAGGAGGGAGTTAGAGGAGCAGAAAGCCCTGTTCTGCAGCCAAGGAGGACTTTGGTCTTCAGCACAACGTCCTCCCGGGCTGCCTCCCATGTCCCTCAGTGGCTCAAAGCAGCCCTTTCTCCACCAGTTGTGGCTGCTGACTCCCAAATTTCCCCCTACATGTCTAAAGATCTTCTCTGGGGCAAAGACACGGGGAGCAAGAGCCATTTAATGGTGCTGCGGAGTCTCGCACCCGTCATTTATTTCCTTCCATCGAATCACTGCCAGACCCCTTCCACCTTTCAGGCAGCACCGTGATAAAACAGGGGACAGTTTCCTCGTATAAATAGTGTGAGGCACGGTAATTTCCCATATTCAGTGACGGGCAGCCTCATTTATGACTTTTGCTGAGCTCCTGTATTAATCAATGTGGTTAATTGAATTGATGATTGCACCGGCTTGTGTTTGGAGCAGCTGTTTCACATCCTTAGCCCCGCTTAATGGGATGATCCGGCAGAAGAGCTGCCTGCGGTCACCTCCACCTTGGTGCAAAGCAGCAGGAGATCCCCGGTCTTCCCAGCAGTGGCTTAGGGACAGGGACAGGCATTTGGAAGATGCTATGCTGCAGCCATCAGTCTCATTTCCAGTGCATACCAGCAGCTAAATCAGATTTGAACCCAAGGGCTGAATGCACCTGATACAAATACAGGGCAAACCCAAAGGAAGCAACGTTTTCTGCAAATTCATCCCAGGGACACTGGGTGCAAGCACCCCGGAATACAAGGAGAGGATAAGAGTATTAATGCCTTTGGCTATCTGCTACCCCCTTGCAAAAGGGGCTCGGGACTCAAAAGATAAGGGGAAAATAATAATTGCCAGGGCTTTAGAGACACAGGAAAATGGGAGTGAGGAATTAGCCCAGAAACCCAGGAGAGCTGAGAGCCATCAGTCATGCGGTAAGGAGGGCTGGAGCAAGACCTGCCGGAGCGTGTGCCCCATCAGCAGCGTCACGGCAGTAGGCAGAGGACGTGCGATGATGATTTATGGCAAACTTATCTTCCCCAAGCAAACACCGGGCACTGAGGATGGGGCGGCACAGCCGGCACAGCGCTTTCCCCCTTGTTTATATGGTCAATGGACACTATTTTTTCCCTTACTACCCCCTGTGCAGGAGGGACATCCCTTCTTCCCATCCTCCTTTTCCTACCTGCAGTCCGTGAGTCTTATTTACCAAAAACCATCCAGACCCTTGCAATTAGCATTTTCTCCTGGGCAGTTTTGCTCAGGCTGAAGCCTGCGTGGCTGTATTTCCACAGCCGCTGTGTCAGATGGGGACACATCGTCCCCATTTAGCACAGCCAGGGCGCAATGCTAAAATTTGCTAGCGTGCCCGTAATTCAGGGTATTTTCAGTGATTGCTCGCCCACCTTGAGATGCTGGTCATCTGTGGAGCATCTCCTGGATGATCTCCTGGATGTAAGGGTTGTGCGGATAGTGAGTCTACTAATTAGTAATTAATTAGTAATTAATGTGAAGGCAGCTGCCCCATCAAGAGGTGCTCTCTCCCACGCTGCTCTGAACCCCGTTCGAGCCAGCGATGCAAAATCCCTTCCCGATGGTGTTTGCCAGCCCCTGCACGCCTGGTGCTGTTCCCTTGGCTTTCCTCCAGAGCATCGGGCCAGATGGGGCTGCATTTCTCCGGCTGATCTTCAAGGGAGGTTGAAAGCTTTTCCTCTCATCCCAAAGACTTAGAGCTGAAAAATCCCTCTAGGAGGAAGCTTGCATCTGTCCTCAGCATGTTATAACCTGGGTCAGAGAGAGCTTGAAGTCTACATCACCTGAAGATCTGCATTTCTGCTCCAGATATCATGCCCTCTACCTACCTGCCGTGTTGGTTTTAGGTTTCTGGCCCAGGTGGTTGAATCTCCTAAGCTTCCTCAGCAAAGCTGTCTCCAAAGGGGTGCCTCTGCAGTCCCCCTGACACCCAGGCGCTCGCGTCCGGGCCAAAGGACTGCAAAGCTTTCCCTTGCTAAAGTTCACTAAAATGGGGAAAGTTTCACATGGGACATGGGGCTTCTCACCCTTCTTTTCTTCTGCAGAGTGTCGAGGGATATTTAACCATCAGGCAGGAGCAGGGTCTTGATTTTGCTCCTCTTCCGGCATGCAAAAGCCCTGCGTGTGACCCAGGTGTGGCTCTGTGGGGTCCCATCCTAGAGATGCTGAGCACAGCCAGGACCCAGAGGGCACCCAGGACTCTGCAATACCAGATACCTGCAGACTTGCAGCCCTTTCTCTTTTTCATTACTCTGGGTACTCTATATTTGAAGAAACGTCCCTGCTGACACCCTCACCCAAGCACTCTCTCGCCAGGAGCTCCTGGGCAGCCCCACCGTCCCTTTCCCCCGCCTTCCCCACCCTGGTTTCTTTGCTGCCTTTACAGCTCTCTCACCCCAACTACCCAAAACTGCCTCTAAGATAAAACTGGGGACATTCGTTGCCGGGAAAGGGGGGGCAATGAGGTGATGCTGATGTGCAATGGGCCAGCTCGGAGCTCCTTCCTTAGCCCCCAGCCCCTGGCTGGGTTTTAAATCCATCACCACGTGCAAACCCTCTCCTACTTGCACAACCCTCTGTCCCCGCTCCCTGGAGCAGCCCCCAAGGACGCTGCCGCGGTGGCTGGGACAGACGGCATTTTGCAATGGTCACCGCTACCGGGTACACGGGGGCCTGTCCTAGGGGTTATTACACACTGACAAGGGCAAAGAGCAACACGAGTCAGTTATATTGTTATAAAGTGATGTTAAATGTCAGATGCCCTCCACACATTGCACCGCTTGTGGCTCTCTTAACAAAGGGGGTCTTGTAAAAAGTGCTGCCCGGATAAGATGTAAGCCATCAGAGATAACCGCTTGGCTGTTTCTTGCTTGGACCTCAATACCTCCTCTTGCATGGTAAAAAACACTTCCTTTCTGTATCGCCGGATTTGCTTTTCAATGCTTCATTATGTTTCAAGGTCACGGCGTATCGAGCATTTTGCTCGACTGCCCTGGAAAGAAACAAAGTCACAAGAATTTTTTTTTTGTTTAATAAATGCATGCGCCGAGCCTGAATTGCTTTCTTATAAGCATGTAAAGGAGAACAGAAAGCACTCAGGTCTACATTTTTTGTTGCGCTCCCTCTTTTATGAGTCCATTATTCACACTCCTTTTCTCCAGCAAAGAAATACCCAGTTCTCTTCTTTTCCAGCTGGCAAGTGCTGGGCTCTCATTTAGTTCCCGGTGCCACGGGATTATTTGCATGGATGTTAAGAAACGGTGCCCTTCACCGCAGTAACGGCAGCAATCGGGCAACGCCAGCCCAAAAGCCGAGCTCCCCCCTTAGCATCCATCAGAGGAATCGCCACCGGCGTGAACGGCATTATTCCCATTTAAAAAGTGGAAAGGTTGGGGCTGGAGGTTGTTAGAGCAGATGGAGGCAGCATCGATCAGGCTGGTTATGTCCTGGTGGGAGGAAAGGACTCGGGGCTCGCGTGTCTGTTCGTGCCGTGGTCCGTGCTGGGGCTGGCGTTGCAGGCGAGCAGTAGACGGGAGAAGCAGGGCTTTGGGGCAAAATGTTGGTTTCTTTGAAGTCAATGGTGAAATTCACGCTGGCTCCGACCGCCAGCCTTAGCAGGACGAGGACTTTGCAGCCCTGCTGACGGTCAGGCCCATAGCTAGAGCCTGTCTGGTGGCGTCCTGTTGCCAGCTTGTTTGCAATATTAATTAGGGCCGTGAGTCTGCAGCGTTTTCAAGCTCTGTGGCTCCAATTCGCCATGCGGGAAGGAGCAGGGATGCAAAGTGCATTCCCCTGTGCAACACTTCTGAAACAGGTCCTGCGTTATTTTTGTCTCTGACAATGGTTGGAGCTGTCTTGGGTGACGCTGGGCCTCCTATTGCTCAAAAAGCATCTGTCAGGGCGGCTTTCTGTGGGTCTCAGTGTTTCACGGGGTGCAGAAACCTTCCCTGTGGACTTGCCATTTCTGTTGAGACTCCAGCTGCAAAGCAAGACAGCCGGGCTAACCGGTTTTCCACTGGCAAATTTTTGGCAGATCTCCTGACGTGAAGCCAAGGGCGAGCACTTCTCGGGCGCTGGCATCTCTCAGGGGCTGAAAGCCTGCCGGCCCAGGGACCACGTCCCCCAAATATCCCTGTGAACCCATTTGCAATCT
Source organism: Ciconia boyciana (assembly GCF_034638445.1). Classification (NCBI taxonomy): domain Eukaryota; kingdom Metazoa; phylum Chordata; class Aves; order Ciconiiformes; family Ciconiidae; genus Ciconia; species Ciconia boyciana. The sequence goes on along the minus strand of NC_132943.1, from coordinate 42,941,966 downwards.
TCCAAAGGTAAAGTTTATGCAGTTCCTCCCCCTGGCTCTCATAACTCCTGGATATTTAACTGCTATGAGCTTTCACTGCTCCTCTCCCCTGATGCTTGGAGAAGATGAGGTCCAAGCCACCACGCTGGCTGGCAGGCCGCTCTCCTCCCCGAGGAGCCTCCGGGGCTAATTGCAATCAAATCTGACACAAGCATGGCAGTTCCAAAGATAAATATGTCCTGGCAAAATTTTGTATCGAATAACATCTGCGTTGAGCAGGAAGAACCTGTAAATGTCGCAGCAAGGAAAAAAATTGCGTGAGACGCTCATACCTTATTAACCATCAGAAAGCCCACGTCGAGAGAGACATAAATGTCCCTAATGTGAGAAAAGCATCCATCAGACCGTGCAGTCAGTCCGGGCTGCTGAAGAAGCCAGGCTTTGGTAGCTCTTCTGTGCTCATCCAACTAGCAAGTGTGCAACGCTCATCTTTCCCGGTGCTGGTGGAAATGTGTTGTGCCATCGCTGGCATTTCGCCTTTTAGGAAAAATAAATCAGACCGTCCTTAGTGCCTGCAGGGAGAAATTCCTGGGGTTGGCAGCTCCCTGATGGGGCCTTAGCATTGGAAATAAATTCTCTGCTGTGATAAACATCCCAAATCCATTGCTGGATGAGTTTTTAGAGACTTTGAGAAATAGAACGAGCAAGTAAACAAGCCGGGATTTTCCCCTGTGCATGCAGGAGCGTCTCCAATGCAGCGGAAAGCACGATCAATAATTGAGTGAGAAGGCAAACCGCTCTGAGCTTTCACAAAGCACAGCTTGAGCATCCAATATTTATTTTCAGGCCTTAAATAATGTATCTGAAAATGCTTCTAACTGGATATTTTAAGGCAAACAAATTTATGTCATGAAAAGTTAATTGGCAAGAGCATCTCTGAAGGAAAATCAACAGCAGCCACAAAAAATACCCCTCAGCTCCTCAATGCATTGGTCCTGTTCCTCCTTGTAAGTTAGGGGGCAATTCTATGATTTCTAATTAAGGAGTCATTCGCTATCAATTAGCCCATATAAGTAGCTTTTACTCGCTCCCCAAGCTAAATCACTTAAGCCCCAGCGTTTCCTCCTCGCTGCTGCAATGTCGGCTGCCAGCGAGGCACTGCGGGGACGGGGGTCAGGGGATGAGGTGGCCAGTCCTGGCTCTGCCACTGATTTCCCGTGGGAGCTTGGTGGAATGGCTCCATCCCCATGGGTTAGTTCACTCAGCAGATGTGTAGCAGCTACTGTAGGCAAATAGGAAAAAAAATCACCCCGTTTCCAGAGAGGTGGGATGGGTTGGAGGTGGTGGGGTCTCGCATGGCATGGAAATGACCCATATACCCGGAGCAGTGGTCAGAGGTGGCCCTCAGAGGTGTCCTGGGGCTCTGATGAGTGGAGGTACCCCAGTTAAGGACAACACGAGCAGGAGGTGAAGGGAACGAAGCTGCTCCGCTGCCAGCTCCCGCGCCGGTGTATCCCCCTGCTGCACCCCAAAACAGCAGTCAGCGTGGGCGCAGGGGCAAGAGCTCCGTAGGAAGGACCTTGGCCAGGGCTGGTGTGTCCCCACAGGTGTTTGCTTGCACGCTGGCAACAGATAAAGTATCTGCTGTTAAATCCACCATGGCTTTAATGCTGGCACATTCCCTCCCCACCTCGTCCTTCAACGCCCCCCCATCCAGGGCATGAGAAAACACACATTGCTGTGCCAGCTGCCAGCCCCAGGGACGCAAAGGTCACGTCTTCGGTCCTGGACGAGCCACGAGTCCTGCCACGCAGCATCACGCGGTCGCCCTGCGGTGGGGCTGCCCCAGCCCCAGCCCACACTGCAAACCTGGGGGGGGCCAGGGCTGGCTGTCCCCCTGCAGCATCCCAGCCGTCCGTCCGTCCGTCTGCCACCCCCGGGGCAGCCCAGCACCCAGCGGGAGCTCAGGGACAGGCTGCTCGGCGTGAGCCACCCCTGCCACGTCAGGCTTCTCGTTATGAAACCCAAAGAGATAAGATAAGAAAGGTTCATAACCTCTCATCACAGGACCAGATTTCTCATCTCCAGCCAGGCTTTCCTGCCTCTGATGTTTATTTGTCCTTATATCCAGCATCCAGCAGTTGATGAATTGCCTCCGCTGGGATTTCAAGTCAGTCCGATCAGAGGAAATCGGGTTTGACAGCTTTGTGATAGAAACATCTTGGGGCAAACTCACTCCTGGTTGAAGCTCCCTGGGGTCGGCGGGGCTGGATTCGGCTCTGGCTGGCTGGGCAAATGCAAACCAGTAACGAAAAGGCTGGAAACAGAGTAACCGGGATCCAAAAGCGTTCTCCCGGGTAGAAAGGGACAGTTTAGCCCACAACACCCTCAGCAGCTTAGAGGGCAATGCAGGGAGAGACAGAAGGACAGAGAGGCTGGCGGTAGCTGCATCAGGCCCTATGATGCTGGTGCATCTCCTCCAGGGTTTCGGCTGGCGCAGAAACACGGCCTTAAAAATCATAAGCAAACCCAAGGCAGCTGTACCCCAAACACTGCCATGCAAACCGAGCTGAGCTGACGGAGCCGGTGCTACAGCTTCTGTAGGAGTTGTTTCCTCCTGGGCTTTGAGAAGAACCAAGGTTATGCTGACGCAGAGCTCTGAGCACCTGAGTGTTACACCTCAGCTCCTTTCTTATGGCAAAGCTGTTGGGTCAAGGGAGGTTCTCCCCCCCCGAAGGATTTGCAGGAGGTGGGAGGGCTGGGAAAACACAGATGTGCTTTTCACGCCATGCTGTCCTCAGTTCAAAAGGCTTTCACCTCCCCGCAAGCACGTTCCCCGCTCCTATCTGGTCACAGCAGCTCTTGTACTCGTCGGGAGCTGGGACAAACAGGAAAGCGTGGACTTACTGAACCGCTTTGATCGCAGCCTTTAACGCTACAAGGCTGTATCTTATGCTTGGATGCTGGGAGCTGGATGCTGGGGAGCGGTGGGCAGCCTCCCTGGAGGATGCTGGGGCTCCTAAAACCTCAAGGCTGTTTGTTGTGATTTCTGACCCAAGGAAGGAGCAGGGGGACTCGCAGATCGAGGCTGAGGGTTTCTCAGCAAAGTGCAAAGCTCCCTCCAGCAAGGACAGACGCCGGCAGCAGCTGCGCAGCCAGCGCGGAGGGAGCCTGCCTGCTGGCTTTCGTCCTGACGGGAGGAACTGGCAAGGGCCCTCCCAAATCAGGCTTCAATACCACTGATGGAGGCTAATATTTTCTGGGGGTAGCCATGGGAAATTCAGCTTGCAGCCTTGGGAAACTCAGCTCGACACACAGCTTTAAGGCATCGCCCACAGAGCCCAAGCCGTTCTCCCTGAGCAGGTCCAGCTGCGTTTCTCCATCTCCCCTGATGGGCTCCAGAGACACAACATCAACCCAAGCTCAGGGACCTTCCCTTGCAGCCACAGCCTGGTCGAGGCATCAGGCCCATTTGGACCCAACTCCACCAACCCTTCTGATTTGAGCCCAAATCCCTTTTTTTCTGCTCTGGGGACGGGGAGCGGGCAGGAGGTGGCAGATAAACACTCATACGACAAACTGCTCGGTTTTGCTTGATGGCTTCGTCTTCACGCCTTGTGAAAGCCACAGCTGAGCAGGAAGGAGGTGTCGTGTACATTCATTATTTAGCAGAAGATACTTAAAAGAATTAAAAACGTAAGCTAAATTGTTCGGTTCCCCGCAGATGGCTCCCCTGCCTGAGAGGAGGCAGGTGGCTCTTTCTGCACATCTCAGCTTTTCAGAAAAATGAAAAACTTCAGGTAGAACTACGCCAGTGATGTGAAAAGCCTGCATCCCTCCCAGCCCACACCAGATGGATAACTTAGTGCTGTGGTAGTGGCAAAACTAACGTGTTGTGGCAGCTGTCATGAGATAGGTTGTTGCAGGCATTTTTACAATGCAATCTTAATTTGGGATGAAAACACCATTTTAAAAGTATATCAGGAATTATGTCCGAGCATCATAAAACTTTAGAAAAGCATAAATCTGACAGGAAAACAGCTAAAAAAATACTCTATCCTTATTCTCCTTTCCAACACCAAATGCCATTCCTGGTTTTGCTGTCCATAATTCACCCATGCAGACTTCATTAAAGATTCCAGTAAATCATTTGCAGAGTCAGAAGCTTGCCAGTTTGCCTACAGATTAATGGCATGTTTCACTTCACTATTATTTTCTTTATTTGCTTCAGACTGCATAAAAATAGTCAAGTCTGACTTACTCAAAATCAACAGGAGGAACATGGGTAACAGGAAAGGAAAGTTTAGGCCTGGCCCATTTTGTAATTAGTACAGTGAGAGCTCATGGGCTTTTAGAATGTGCTCATTAAAACATATATAAACTGTTACTTGTTATACAAAATATAATTTTTATATATATAAATATGTATACTATATATTTTTAAAACTGTGTAGATATACTTATAGACACACTTACTTTAAGCATATTAACGCCTCCCTCTCCCCCACCAAACCCAATGGCAGAGAACAGGACTTTTGCTCCTTGGGGTCCCCGGTCACTCTCCAGGATCTCAGCCATTGAGCCCAATAGCTCTGGGACAGGCTGCACCACCAGGACAGCAGATCCGTGTCTCCTGGTGGATTTGCCCTGCCCCAGAAAGGAGCTGTGACCCTCCCTGGACAGGAGAGAATGAGATGTCCCTTCCAGACCTGGCAAAAGTCACGATGGGCTTTCAGGCGCCTGTACCAGCTGTGGACCACTCACTTCCAGACTCTTCACCTTCGCTCAGTCCTGAAAAAGCAATTCAGCTCCCTATTTTGCATCCTTAAACACTGCATCTTGCTCGAGTGGCATTTTCATTAGTCCCAGGGTTTTGCGAAACGATCTCAAGAGACAGTCATCAGAGCTGTCAGACTCACCATGTCCCCTTAGCAATGAGCGGCCTTCCTCCCGCTGCAGGGTCTGCTGCACCAGCCGTTGCCCAGCAGCAAATTCGGGTGATTCGGGGGCAATCGCATACTTCAAAGCGTAGATACGATCACCTTTCCTGATTAGTGTCATGCTTCACTGGACTTTCTAACTAATTTACCATTAACATTCACGTCACTATCCATAAAATGACTTGCTGTTTGTTAGACAAGCCTGTTATATCACTTACTGAGTGTATCAAAGTCTACAGATTTTTACCTATTTTTTTTGAAGCGTGGCCTGGGGAAACTGAACTTGCCATGCTTTGGGCCACTTTGAGAAATCAGCAATGCTTTGGCCAGCCAGCAAAGCTGTAGTCAGCCTTTTCGTGGAAGAGGGTGCTGCAGCAATGGTCGTGCAGTGCAAGTCTCCATCAAGGTGGCTGGACCGAGCCGCTGCACACCCTGGCTGAGATCGCCCTCTCCGTGTCTGTCGTCTGTGGCTGCTGCAAAGCTCCAGCACATTCCCCACGCTCTCTTGGTCTTTGAGAAGACATCGGGCCCAAGAAACTCAACCTATTTTATGAAATACGGGGAAAGATGCCACGAGGCAGTCCTAATTTGCCAATAGACGTAAGTAATGTGAGAGGGCTACTCTGCACAAAACCTGTTTGCCTAATCCCCTCTTTTGAAAATGAACCTTTTAAAGTCAGAAAGGTGGCATGGTCCTGCTCTGTCCCTTCAGCCACCCCAAAATCATCCCTTAGGCAGGAGCCAAGCTGGGAGAAGGGCCTGGTGTGCACAGGGCATCACCTAAGGAGAGCACAGTACCTGATGAAGGAGTAAGTGTTCACACACCGGACAGGCTTTCCAAAGCCTCTCTAAGCCTCTTACAAGGAGCAAATCTCATTCACACCCTCTTCCCTCCATCCACAGTATTTACCAGTGGAGGGATCCATTTATTCCAACCTGGACCACACCACGTAGCTGCTTATTCCTGCTCCAGAATAAGCCCCATTCCTCCAGGGCCCCCCATTCCAACCCTGCCAGGCACCTTGCAGCACCCTTGGGTGCTGCCGTACCTCTTCTCCTGCTTCTGGACGGAGGGCTGGGACACCTGAGCATGCAGACAAGGAGCGGTGACCTTGCAGGGACGGCTGTCCTGCAGCCACCACTTTCTCCTGCCTCCAGGAAACAGGGGGGTCCTGCAAGGAGGACAACACGTTTATTATGTGACACCACGGGGAAAGACCTGACATCGTGTGCATCTTCTTTGACACCTGTTTACCACAGGCTGCATCCTCTGCTCGTACCCATGGGCTCATTCACCACCCCGAGGGCTTCCAGCATCCCCCCCAGAGCCTAACCCTGCTGGTGGCCACAGCCTGCTCTCATTTGCACCAGCTTTGTTTTATTCCTGGCCATTTCAGCCTCACTTTCCACCCATTGGGAGCAGATGCACAGCTGTGGATCTGCAGAAAGCGGGTGAGGATTTAGCAGGAGGTGCTGCAGGGATGGCTGTGGTGTGGACTGTGCCAGCGTCTCGAAGCTCAAAGTCACCTCTTTCTTCATCCCTGCCCTCCACGGAAGACAGAAGGCTCCTGAGCTGCTCCTGCTGTTGGGAAGGACGTGCTGGCTCCCCTCCCAGCAGCACTGCGCAGCTCTCGCAGCTCCACGCATGGCCTCTCATCTACCTGCTGCAATGGTACCTTCAGGGCCATGGGGCTTGGACAGCCCGTGCAATAGCTCTGCAGCTCCTTTCCTCCATGCAGGGTTGGAAACAAAGCTGGGGAGCGTGCTGAAGGGAAGCAGGGTTCCAGCGAAGTTCATGAAACAAACAAGGAACAGGAATGGCAGCTCCATGAGATTAAAGGTATCTTGGTGCAAAGGATGCAGCTAGGTGGTCTTCCTCCACTGGCTTAGGTGGAACGTGGGTGAAGCACCACCTGCAGCCAAGAAGGAAGCTAACAAGAAAATCAGGGGTGTTTCCCTTCCTTCCAGGGCAACATGGCTCCAAAACTTTGTGGCCTGAGGGGGAGTAGCTGTGGTTGCCCTGCGGCTACACCTGAAGGTGTACCCTGATGGGTACATGCTGGAGGAGGAGCTGTGCAGGGTGAGGGACGTGGCCCAGAGATGTTGGCCAGCCACCCTGGGGGTTGTGCCCAGCACAGTGCAAGGGCTTCAGAGAGCACTTCTGCATGGCCTTGCTCTGGGCTGATGTGGCTGATGGAGGCCTGAGCAAATGTGGCTTCTGATGGCAGGCTCAATTTGGGGTGGCTGTGCCAGATGCGGAGTGGGAGATTTGCCTAAACTGAGGTCCACCTCTGCTCTGCTGGGCACTGGTTGGATGGAAACACTGCTCCTGGCAATGATTTGCAGCAACGCTCATTTCTCTGGAGCTCACGCATTGGCACGCACAAGTTTTGCCAGCTGTCTGCAGCAAAACCCAACCTGCCTGTCTGCCTGAGACACAGATTGTCCAAACACCCCCCAGACAGAGAGGACTTCTTGTTCCAGCCCCAGGACTGGAGCATGCTGCTGAGGAAGGGGTCGCTCGTACCTGGAAGCATTTAGACATCGTCAGAGTCAGAGGAGATGCCTGGAGGGCTGCTTCCCATCTGCAGCACCGGTGGAGCAGCCAGAACTGGTGGCCCAGCAAAGCCAACATGGCGATGCTGGTGGCTGTTTCATTTCCCTGTTGTTCCAACCTCTGCACACCCAGTGAGGGCTGTGGGCTTGCTCAGCAGTCAAGGAGGTAAGGTTTGCTCAGTTGTTCATCGTCCTTGTCCTTCCCTATTCCCGAGCAGGTCCCAGCGCTGCCCTGCCACCTCTCAACAAGCGTGGCACGTGCCTTGCTTTCAAAGTCTTACTTTTAAACCCTGGCTGTTGAAACACAACCTCCACATGGCTCTTTATGATTGAGGTTCTCCATGCTTCTGAGTTACCAGTAAATGCAAAAAACCAACATGTCAGTTTTTAAGCAATTAATTCCATGCTTAAAAATGCTTCTCCCACTGGTTGAGGCTTGGAGAGGGATGTAGCTGCTCCGTCTCCATCCTCATTGCAGGAGCCTGCACAGCATGATAGGGGAGCCAGCTTCCATTTCTGCTATGGCAGTCTTTCCTGGTGAGGACAAAACACCTTTCCAATGGCCTGAAGGGTGATTTTCAGTTTATAAACATCAGCTCGTCTCCCAGTGGTCCCTGAAACGGGGCGCATTCATTGTTCAATACATGTGGGTGGCCAGAGGAATGCGAAAGGAATTGCACTGGGGGCCCGGGATGATGAAAACTCATTAATTCTTGGCCACTTTACAACTGCGCAATCTGGATGCTTTTTGGTTCAATTTAATCTAATCTGGATTGGAAGTGATGTCCCCGAGGAGGGGGGAGATCATCAACCACCGTTCTTCCAACTCCGTTTTGATTGCGATGTGATTTCCCAGAGCGGCCGTCGTTTGTATGACTGCAATGGGAGGGACGAGAAGTCTTTTCCAAGGTGCTGCTAAAAATGACTGAGGGCATGAATTTGTGCCCAGCATCACTCGAGCCCTGAAGTGCTGGGGTGAATCTGCTGTAATGACAGTAAAGCTCCTTTTCCCAGGAGGGACAGGTACTGAGGTTGCTTGACAAGCAGTAAGGTTTTACAACTTGCTGTAAAAGGAGGCACAGAGGGTTCCCCCCCCCAAAAAAAAATCCAGTAGTCAGGGTCCAAACCTTCCACAGGGGGAGATATCCCTGTGGACTCCATCCACATTTGTGCCTTAAAAATACCTGTCCTTGGGGTTTAGATTCTCTGTCCATCCCTGAGTGCCCTGGGTATGATCACAGGCTCATTAGGCTTAAATACCTAATGTGAGCTAGAGCCAGAAGAGACACAAAGACCCATTTGGGATCCCTTCATATGCTCAGGAAAGGAAAGAAAGCATCAATCTGTTGTTTTGTCCTTGCCGAGAGACCCTTTCCTGCAGGCTTCAAGTTGCGTGTGATGCTGAATGGGGATGTTATCCTGCCTGCTCCTGCCAGCCGTCCTCCTCAGCTGTTTTGGGGTGCTTTGTATGTGAAAAGTGCAGAGCAATCAAATCATCCTTAGACTACAATAACTGGAAAAGGACAGAGCAGTCCCAAGACCCCTGGAGATGGTGACCGGAGCCAACAACAGCTATCTGAACTATTGCTTCTCAGCGACTCCCTTTATAATGCTAATATCCTGGGGAGATATAGTGCCAAGAAATTGCTCACATTCCTCCCTGCAAAAACAAACCCGCAGGAGCCAAATCCCCGACCCCACACATTTATCCTGAGCTGGTGCTTGCTTTCATGCTGTTGGTTCTGCTGGGCATGTTCCCTTTCTCTTCCAAAGTCACAGCCCAGCTCCACTCATGCTTGCAGTTGCTTCATGCAATTCGGTGCCAGCCATCTGCTGGGTGCACGTCCGTCCTCCCTGTCTGTCCTCCCTTCCCACCACATATCCCAGCTCCCACTGCCTCCCCCCGGCCTCTCTTTCCCTCCATGTCACTTGCAAAGCTGATATTGCTCTGAAATTCTTGCAAGGAAAAAGGATCTGGGGGAATTTCTCCTGCGGTGCAGAGATCTGAAGCAGAAGGAGGTCTGGGCTCTCCATTCCCGATGAGGCTGGGTTGAGCGCAGGGCTCGGGCAGACACGGAGCAGCACCAGCTCTGCGAGTCTTCGATTTAGGAGCAGGGGTGCTAGTGGGAGAGAGGCTGTGCCTGCTGTCCACAGCTGCCCAAGCCTGGCCCTTGGCCCTCTCCATGGGTCCTGCCTCTGGCGATGCCGCCTCTCCAGCACAGCCCTTGGAAACGACTTGCAGCCATTGGGATGCTGGCAAGGGACTGGACGAGCCCATGGGCAGCCTTGGAGCAGAGCACAGACCCGCACAAGCCGGATCAGGGCAGGGTTAGACCTGGCCCAGGTGCCGGAGGAGGAAGGTGAGCTGGGCAGCCCTTCCCTGCCTCCTGGCAAGCATCACCCTTCGCAGGAGCCCTGCCTTGGGGGGCTCCTCTTTCAGCCAGGAGCGCTCCGCTATCGCTATCGCTGCTTTCCACCATCAGCTAGGAAGGCCTGCATTCCTTCCTGGTGAGCAATTAGCTCTAATTAACACACAATTAGAGGGCTTCTATTCCATTATAGCTAACCAGTAGGATTGGAGCCACTAATCACCGTGCTGATGCGGCAGCAACCCAGAAGATTGCAACCCTGGGGTGAACCCGTATTTGCGAGTCCTGCCTACTTCCCGCTCCTGGTCCTCAATTCCCTTCTCTAATTAGGGTCCAGACACTCAACGAGACTGAACATCAAGTGGCTACAGTGAAAGCTCCTTTTAAATAAGTCCACTTTTCTGAGGGGAGCCATTCCTTCATTGGCTGGAGCTTGCTCTGAATTCAGATGAGCAAATTCCCACACGAGGGACAACTGCAAGACGAACACATCAGGATAATGCTGTGCCAGAGCAAGACACTCTGGACATGGGCTGGCACAGTAGCTTGATGGAGGATGAAGCAGGAAAAAAAACCCCAAGTCCTCCTGAGTTCATGTTCCTGTATAAATCTGAAAATAATTGTCCAGGAGAGAGATGAGAACATAAAGCAGAATGAAAATACTTTTATGTTGTTCAGGCACTTAATTCCAAGGAAGACGTCCATTGACAGAGCATGGCAGGGTGCGTGGTGTTTATCAGCCCCTCAATTTTCTTTGGCACCGGGGCCATAAACAAGAACAGAGCAGCACCGAGTCTCTGAAGTCCAGAAGAAGTCGCTTGGCTTTGGAAGGACTCTGTAAATATTAGGACAGGCGCTATCTTAAAAGGCTTGATGCCTTTGATTACGTTCCCATGTCTAGCTTCCTCCATTTATTTTTGTCTCATCGTCTCTAATGTTGAACTGTGTTGCCTGTAGAGAGGGTTGTGAACTGAAACACCACTGCAAGTTTCTTCTGATGGAGCCTGAGCTCCAGCAGAGAAATTGGCAGTTAGACTGGGAGTGGTATTTCCAGCCATGGGCTCAAAAGACCATTTTTCCTAATGGTGGAGCTGTTGTGGGTGTGATAGTCCAAGGTCATGGGTAAGGTAAGGTCTGTGAGGAGAGCTAATATATTTTTTTAACCCAGCAAATAAAAAAAAAAACCCCAAAACCCAGAAAACCTATTCAAAATTTTAGACATGCTGGGCTTTCACAGTATCTGTCTCACTATGAGGAGGTAAAGTGTTCCCGATAAGTGATAGCAATTTCCCAAAACTACTTTAAGACTTTAAAAAATGAGAGTGGATATTGTTTCCTATTCAAATGACTCTGGAATCTAGGGCTTTCAGTAAACATCAGGCAGGGTTGGGCACACAGCAAAGTCATGTGAGCTGACAACACTCGTGTGACTCTAGTGACGGGTGTGGGACTTGTGGGTTGGATGGAGAAGGACCTGTACGTTGGGAAGGTGTAGGACCTGTGGGTTGTATAGAGAAGGGCATGTAGGTTAGGAGGGTGTAGGACCTGTGGGTTGTATAGAGAAGGGCATGTAGGTTGGGAGGGTGTAGGACCTGTCGGTTGGGTGGTGTGGGACCTGTCGGTTGGGTGGTATAGAGCCTGTAGGTTGGGACAGCCTTCTTGCTGCAACTCTGGCTCTGGCCAGCTCATTAACACTCATTTTGGAGATCCTATGCTCTACTGCAGCCTCTGTGTGCTAGCAACTGGCTTACAGCTCCTGTCCCACAGGCCACCACCAAACAGAGGCTGGATTTGCCCATGTGTCCCCAAGAGGAAAGGGGTCCCTCATCATCCTATTGCTAATCTCCTAAGCCACCACAGCTTGTTGTCAGCAGTCCTAATGCTCCTCGGGCAAGAGGTCTGTCATAGGGCACTGCTGGTCTAATCACGTTCTCCTCCAGACAATGGCAGAGTTCCCACCGACTTCAGTGAGAACAGGGACCCAGCCATTGTCTGACACCTTTGATATTTTCTGTGACTGAAAGGAGCTATTTTTGTGTAAGGAAGGTCAAAGTGAGAGCAGGCACGTGGGAGGGGGGTGGACAACTTCAAAGCTCAGCTCTGAAGCCTCTACAGGCTGGAGCCCACACAGCCACGTGGAGATAGCCAAAGCAGCACCAAGCAACCTCACTTTGAAAGAGGATCCTGAACGCTATTTTTATGGTGGAAAGGTCCTTCTAGAAGAAAGTTACATAACTCCCCAGAGGGTATCAGCCACTTGGCTTGCTCCTTCTCCATTGTAAGTTCAGCCCAGTCTCCTCACTCTGGGTGGCTGTGGTGCAATTCTGCATTATTTAGACGGTCTGGGGGATAAAAATCAGATCATAGCACATATTTGCATTTTACAGTTCCCTGTGAGCATGTTCCCTGTGATACAGTTCCCCATGGGCACCCTGTGGCGTGTGCGAAGCCACAGTGCTGGCCTTGCTGACCAAGGATGATGGCTATCCAGGCTGAGCGCGGTGGTCCCCTGCCTGGGCTGAGCCCAGGGCTAACGCACGGCAGGGTTTCATACCTGCGTGTGCGTGTGCAACGCTGCATTCAGCAACACGACCGAATATCGTAGCCATTAAACTGTTTCCCATAAGAAGTGACAGCCTGTCCTGCTGGTTCAAACCCGTGAGTGGTACTTGCAATCTCTGCGTAATGACTTTATGAATGTTTGCCAATAACGAAACGCTTGATGTTTTAGCAGAGGGAGGAAAACGTTCCTTGCAGCTATTAACCCTGCAGTTGGGATGTCTGCTTGACTAAGTCTTCTTTACTCTGTCCAAGGAATGATTATTAGGAACATAAATTTGACTGAAACATCAAAAGCAATCCCTTCCTCCGTTTGCTGTTGGCACCTTGCATGAGCCATGCTGGCACTTTGAGATTTCAAAAGGAGCCAGCAAGTCAGGAGTGTAAGGGGAAGGGAAGCTGTTGCTTTTGGTTTTTTGCAAGAGAGATGTCAAAGGAAATTAATTTCACTGTGGAGCGTCTATCAGCTGCAAATTGTTGATCTTTGGGGCAGACGTGTAATACCCACTAAGAAACAAGTGCTCGGTTTGTAAGGGCTGGTCTTGGTGAAAATTGCAAGAGAGCAGGGAGAGGGACTGTTTCAAGACAACAGGACTGCACGGAGCAGAAACTCCTGGGGAACCGATGGCCCCAGCAGCAGCGAGATGCAGGATGCCACAAGAGCACCGGCTCTGAGGGAAGGGCAGCGTGGAGGCCTTTCTATCCTCCATTCAGTCTTACTCCAGACATGAGCCTTTTAAAGTCTGCTTTGATAACTGCTGGGTTTGCTCCCCGCCGTCCCCTTTACTCTTTGGTTGTCCGTAGGGTGGCCCTCTGTGCCAGTGGCAGGACCTGGGGGCAGGTACAGCAAGGATGCTGCTGCTGCAAGCGTGTCCACCTCCCTCTCTGCTGTATCAGGGCTCCAAAGCCTGAGAATGGAGGTAGTTCAGTTCACACCCCGCACTGCAACATGCCGCAGTCCCGCTCTCCTCCAGAGACCCAGCATCTTTCTTGGGTGACGGTATTGCTCGTAGTTGCACAACACACAACGGCAGCAGATGACCTTACTGCCTGCGAGGAGAAGCTGAATGTCATGGTCGAGACATGGCATGGGAGACGTAGTTGCTGGGCCTTTAGGGCTGTAAGGAAAGTAGAAAAATAAGGCTACAGTTACCGTTAAATGCTATCATTCGTTTTTCTGCTGATGTGTTTTAGGTTTGGGCTGGAGAACAAGAACATTTTTTACTCCAGAGCACTTGCAGTTTGCTGGTTTGGCTCCCTTTCCCCTCCATTAATACTTCTGCTGCTTGCTAGACAAACAAAAACCTCACAGACACTTTCAATTTCAGCTCGGTTTAGCTGAGACCCCAGTTTTCCATTTAAAATAAAACTTCCAAGTGAGAACTTGTTGTGCAAACTATCACCTACCGGCTTCTGCAGGGGAGGAATTGAACTCTGCCTGGCTCCCCCGCTCCTGCCTCCTGTTAGAAACCTGCAACGGAGAAAAGCAGGCCAGGGCGCATGAAGCACTGGGGAGTTGTCCATCGGTGAGCAGACCACCACCTCTGCCCATCCTCTGCCTGATTTTCAGTCCTCATACACCCATGTGCCTCTTGCTCCCTCCGAAACGGTCCTCGTCCCTTTGACATTACCCGCTTCCAGCGTAGAAGTAAACTCACGCATTTGCAGACGTGTTTTCCTCCCCTCCAACAGTTACCCACCTTTGGGAAATACTAATTGCCGAAACCTTTCCCTTGGAAGCTAATTCCTAGGAAAATTAATTCCCTCAAAGCCGCTTTAAACGCATGATTAGCCTCACAAAGGTGGGTTGCCAACAAAGTCAAGTGAAAGACCACGCAGTGCCTCTTGCAGCTCTCTGCATCCCTCCAGAGCACCCAGCACCCACACCTGCCCAGGCGATGCCGGGAACAGCGTGCCTGGGGTGGGGGGGCTTGAACCCCACTCCCGTGGTGAGCACCGGGTGGGAAGCCCACTTGGGCAGCACAGCATGAAATGGCTCTTGAACTGGGAGTGGGGTGCAGAAGAGCTGAATTATCTGGAGAGAGTGAATTATCTCGGCTATCGGCTGGGGGAGACAGTCTGTCTCTCCTCACATCCATACATCCTGTGAGCTCGGGTTCCTCCCTGTTTATCTGAAGGCAAGGCCCTCTTCCAAAACCTCTCCGAGATGCCAGCTAACTTGCGCAAGAGGACGGGGAAGGTGATATTCTCCCCAGCTTCAGTAAGAGCAGGGCTGAGCTTGGGCTAATTTTGACTGCTGTCTTTCCTGCTGCTCAATCATCGCTGCAAGAGGATTTTTGCCTTGGTGTGAATGCAGACACACAGCCTTTCCTGAAAAACCTCTCTTGGGAGGTGTAAATTTTATTGCACAGAAAGCCTGGCAGAGAGCAGCGAAACACTGTAAGTAACTGAGAGCATCCTGGGCAGGCGCCCAAAGCGTTGTCAGCAGTAGGACCAGGGACGGAGGCGATGGCATTCACCTCCTGCCATCCCTGATGGCTCGCTGGTGGCAGAGCTGGTACCTGGCATTACAATGAGCCTCTGCTAACGCGGAGGTTTCATAAATCTGATCCCTCCGGCGGGTGACAGGAGGAGACAGATGGACGTCATTTAAGACTATTGCATTTTCTCTCTCCCGGGCTTTTTGTTATCTGCCCTCTGCAAACCTCACTCGAGCTCTGGATGCTGGAACTGCTGTTGCTGGAATGAAGCACTTTGTCGGGCTGCAGTCCCACTGGGGGATGAATACGAGCACCAAGGTGCATACGAGCACCAAGTTTCTGGGTGACACAGCGTTTCCCAAGGTGCTGGAGCAGGTACAGCCATTCCCTCAACACCAAGGAAGTCTTTGCATCCATTCTGAGATCAAACGAATCTCATCTGCAGCCGGACTGGGGCTCCTACGGACAACCCAGTCTTCTGCACGACCTCTTGCAATGCAATAGCACTGAGATAACCCGCGGACTGCAGCAAGACTGCTAGCAACTGTTAGGCATGGGCTGCAGCGTGGTTGGACCTCCAGGGAGAAATTCAGCCTTCATGGGCACCCTGGCTGTCCTGTCTTTGAAGCAAGCAAACGAAGAACTTTTGGGCTGCAAAAAAAATTTAGTAGGCACACCTTTTGTTACGAGACATGGAAAACTACTCACCACAGGAGTGGCAAATGGGGGGATTGACACAAGCCACCTGCAAACATGGCAGTTATGTGCTAGCTGGAAGCTGCTAAAACATGGGGACTGGACTCCTGCTCCTCAGCCACGAAAACCCATTTCCATCAGCTGAGAGTTCAAGCCCGCAAGGCGAACGCAGACCCGGCCGGGGGGCTGTGTGGTAGGCAACCCGTGAAGAAAGGGAACCCGTGAAGCACGGGTCATGCAGGGCAGCGCAGGACCCCCAGATGACCACGGGAGCATCGTCTGTAGAGATGCAGGATTTGAGGCCCCGCTTCCCCAGCGCGTATCTCAGCAGGCTTCCTGAGCGCTGTTTACTCCAAGAGGACAACTCACATTCTTCAGTGATTTGCTGAGCTGTGGCATGTATTAGTTTCCTGAGGGATTCACATGCTTGGCAAGGGAGGTTTAGAAGCACTTTCTTTTTTATTGCATTTTTTTGCTTATTGTTCTTTACTGTGCTAATAAATAAGTACATTCCAGAGGCTTGACATCACTTAAGGGAAAAAGAATGAAGGTAGGAAATGAAAATACAAAGGAAAGCAGAGCCACAGGCAGAAGCATTGCTCCGTGCCTTATTTTTTGGCCAATTTTCCAAATGCCAAGCTCTTTCAGGATTAGCTGTATTGTAACTCAAGCAAACGTCTTTCCATTCTATGGCTCTTGAGCAGCTAAAATATCTCCTTCACCCGAGGTCATAGCAAGCAAAGGTAAAAAACTTTATTTAATAACAAATAATGGAACCTCTTAGAAGACACCGATGCTCCGTTTCTGTCTTTGATAAGAAGGGATGGACAGTTGGCATCGGATCTTGGTTCCAGCAGCTCAGGGGGGCACTGATGTACAGACCTGGGTTGGTGTAACCCAAGAAAAGGGAACACTTGTGGAAATCAAGGCTGGATCTGTTTTGAAATCTTAACCAGCAGCAGAATCGAGGGCAGGCATATTAGAATTTAAATTAACAGGTATTCTACTGCTTTTATCCATGGAAAAGTCCTTAGCCAAACTGGTGAGAAGAAAGTCACCACGTTACTAGAGGTTGCAAGATTAAGCTGTAAATGAGTTTCTAAAATAAGGTAAACTCCCTTGCTTCAGGGCATGAGCTAGTGAAGACCTGGAATAAACCTTCTTGGGATGGTCATTCCATGCCTGCCCACTTCCAAGTTTTTTAAACCTTTTTTGGAGGCATGGCACTGGGCTGATGATGCCACCAGGCTCAGGGGATTTAAGAGATACTAAACGATGCATTATTGTGTGTCTTTTTCTAAAGGCTTCTGTGCAAGCCATTCATAGAGGACTGCATTTAACGCAGTTTTTCGACGGCTGCCCTTCTCATCTGTTACCTAATGAGCTGCCACAAGCTCAGACTCAACACAGGACTGGGCAGTGCTTTATTTCAGTTAAATGAAACGCGAGAGCAGCATTTTGGTACCTCAAACTCCAAATCGACAGCAAGGTGTTGGTTACTGAGAGAAATAAATTAAGCGTTTGGGCCTTGATTCAACAGTGCATTTAAGTATATGCCTACATTTAAGCCGGTAAAGGCAGCAGGGCTATTCCTAAACTGAAAAGGAGGTGAAGGCTTAATTACATTTCTGAATCAAGGGCTTCCAGCGTGGAGAACTCAAATGTTAAATGTCAGCATGAAGGCAGATTCCTATGGCCGGTTACAAATCGCTAGGATTTATAATCGCTTTATATCCTGGAAACACTGACAGCTTTAAATATAGCACCATGGCTGTGATAAATTGTTGGCATTTTTTTCTTGTTAGCCTTTTGTAACTAAATTTAAGGTATCCATTTCAGCATGATCCAATTATGGAAGCGTAATCAGAACGGCTCCCCATGCAAGAGGCCACATCTATTTTTGTCCATGAAGCTTAAGTCTGCATTTCTGAGCTCATGATTTATGTCAGACTTTAAATTAATAATAAGGCATCTATCCACAGGCAAATATTTGTATTGCAAGACCCATTCAGCATGGACTGAGCAGCCAGCCAAGGCTTCCGAGGAGCCAAGATTCAGTTACAATGGCAGCACAGATCCTATTTCAAACATCACCTGCCCTTGCACAATTATCATCAACTCCTCCTTGCTAAGGAGAGTCTGAAACTAATAGCATGTCAGCTTAAACTATTGAACCCCAAAAGATTCATTCCTGAGATAAGAAAAGGCCGAATTTCGGTTAGATTTCACCCAGACTGCACCCTCGCCTCCATTGCCGGTGGGCGAATTTCCACAAATATTTCCAGTGACAAAATGCAGGTGTCCTGCCTTTGTGGGCTCAAGCAGGCAGCTGAGCATGCACAGATATGACCACATATACAAACCCAAGGGAGGTGCAAAGCTGAAAGGGCGAAGGATAAATCCTCACCACGCAGGGGCACAAGCCTGAGGACACAGCAGATGCGAGATCAAGTCCACATTTCCATTGGCTTTTTGAGCAGTCACTCTCTCCTGCATTAATCAGTGGAAAATACACTGATTTCTTTTGCAAAGTGCCTTGAGACCTGCTGATGGCAGAAGCAACCTAGGAGCCAAGCACTGTTGTCGTGATCCAAGTTCAAGAAACCTTCTGCAATTAGCCTTGCCTAGAGCAGCTTGTCCTGCAGTTAAGGATTTAATTTTTTTAAGTATCTGGGGCCATTGCAGCTTCAGCTTACCGGTGGAAATGCACCTTCAGTTTTCTTTGTCTCAAGTCAGTAATGCTTCCAAATAAGCAGAACCGCCTGAGAAATACCCAAAGAAAACTACAAGACTTCCACCTTAAGCTGACAGCAAAACTGGACACTAGGTGTCCAACACTGAAGGATAAAACCACTTAAGCACCAAATTCTTTAGGGAAATCAAGACAAAAAAGTCATATTTCACATGTGATTACCTAAGAGGGTGAACTCCGAGTCCGGGAAATAATTTTGCAATTGGTAAATAACTCAGTGTCACAAGGGCTGCACAGCTTCTTTCCCTGAGCTGCTCGGTAGGTCTAGACAGAGGAGAGGAGCTTTGGAGAAACACGGGCCTTTGCTGGGACACGCGTCGTCACCTTACATTGTGTCTGAACAGATGTCAAAGCTGCTCAAGGCAGGGGCAGAGATCAGGAGATTAAAAGACACCACTTTCACTGAATGCCATGCATGACCTGCCTGGTTAAATGAGCCACATGCAAGACAAACAGCCCCCGCTTCCTCTTCCCATTGCCCAGAAGTTTGCACATTCACCCATGGTACTCAGTGTAGGGCTGAGATGCAGAGCAGAAATGGACCTCGCCAATCAAGAAGAGTGTTAGCAGCTTCGCATGGTGCACATTAGGATCAGCAAGGTGGGATACAGCAACGCCTGGGTACAAACCTGCCAGAAACCGGGATGGAAAGGGGTGCTCCCAGCTAAGAGGAGTTGGAAGATGCCATGAGGAGTCACATCAGCGTCCATGGGTAACCCATAAGCTCTGTTCCCACCATTTCTGAAAGAAGTTCCCTTGTTAGCTTTGGAAATAGGGGGTTGTTTCACCTGCTTGGTTCTGGGTGGTAGCACAAGCTCCCCATCCTGCAAAGGCTGTGTCTCCTCAGAGACCAACGCTATGTCCAGAACGCTGCTGGAGAGCAGGCCTAAGCCGACGTTCACCTCAAGTTCACCTGGGCTCAACGTGACGGTTTTAGGTGAGCACGTGGGAAGGCACAAACCTCTAGCCCTACTCTTTTGTCTTAGTGCAAGCCTGCTTGTGTGAGTCCTCCACTGCGGATCCCATGGGGACTTTCAGCAGCATCCAACAGCTGATGTCTGGGAAGTGTCTAGCTGGGCTCCTCACAGCCATAACGTGGAAGCAGACACACAGGACAGGGATGGCAGGAGGTCTGAACAGGCTCCCTGATCAACATATCCAAAAGGAGGTGCAGGACAAGTGCTGACTGAGTGCCCCATCATGGTCAATGGCAGCACAGGGAGCAGGATCTGGGTCTCCCAAATCCCAGAGCAGCACGCTAGCTAACCTCTGTGCCATCCTTCCTCTCAAATGGCTGAGCTTAGCCAAAGCCAGGAGGCTTGCGTCTGATTTGCTCTCATTCTCTCTGCCCTGGCGTGCCCCCATCACTAAAAAAGCCAACACATCCATTATAAAGCTCACACTGAGTACTTTGCTATTAGGGAATCCAGATCACCTGTGGTTTTAGGCAAGCTCTTAAAAACTTGACCATCCATTGACTAAGGAGATGCCTCTTGCTAGCCCTACAAAAACCCGCAAGCCAAAATCAGGTCTACTGCAGCTCAGTGTCTCCTCAGCACTATTTTCAGCACAGATCACCCCAGGGTACCCGAGAGCCTCGTCCCCTCCACGGTCCCTTTCCACACACCGTGAGGCAGCAGGGATCAGCCCCAGACAGAATAAGATGAAGGTCTACGTGTGGCCATGTGCATTGCTTCAAAGGTCACACAAAAGCGTCGGGAGATGCAGCTCATTCGCTCCATGGCTTTGGTGGTCTGGTGGTCACAGCTTTAAAGCTCCTGGTGGTAACAGCAATCTGGGCAACAGCTTTTACCATCACTGCAATTAAGTTCAGCTCATTTCTCCTTAATCCAGCCCTGTACATCCCATGGACCTCCAGCAACACAAGAGCACCGAGCTTTTTGTGGACAGGGAGGGGGGAAAGACATTGGATACAGGCCAAGCTGTGTTTGGAGTTGAGACTGGGAACGTAACTCGGCTGGCAATGTGGTGGAGATAATTGCTAGTTCACAGCCTGAAATATGCCTGCTTTACACTTGCAGATAAGCAGCCTCGTCCCTTTGTGTGCCGGTGCAGGTGTGTGCAAGCGGATACAGCAGCGCAGTGCAAATCAGCCACTTCTTTTTCAACAGCTCTTGCCAGCATTCATGCAGCCCCCGTGGCATGGTGTTCTTGATCCTCCCCCTTTCAATTCTGCAGGCATCTGCCTTATTCAGGGTTGAGTTGCTCCCGAGGGGTTGGAGGAAGATGCCTCTTGTTACTAGAGCAGAAAGATGCTCAGTGCAAACTGGGGACTGATGGGAGGCAGAGAGAAGCAGTGCCCCAGCTTCCACTGCCGACTGGACCACATCTCTGTTGGTGCCACCAGGATCTGCTACATCTTAGGCGAGTCTCTGAGTCTTCAAAACCAATTCTTTCAGAAAGACCAGTAGGAAAAACCCATGGGACACAGGCTGAGCCGTGCTGCTGGCTGGGTCTGGGGCATGGAGCTGCCCGTTCCCTGGCAATCTGACTTCCTAAATACTTCACTGGGACTTCAGCTGTCCATGACCACATGGGTAGGCATCTCACACAGCCCTGAAGCTCCTGTGCTAGCATCCCCAACCTGCTGTCAGGCACCTTTGACCCCCCCTTTTTGCTGTCAGTGTCCTGCCCAGCATAAGCCTAGATCTGCCGAGAGCCACTTGGATGCCAGACTTAGCTCTTGTGGACCCACTCGAGGTGGGTAGGGCTCCGTTTCATGGCTACCAGCCCCATCTCCCCATCACTGGTAGACAGTGTTACCAATAATGAAGTTAACGATGCTTTGAATGACATCTGCAAGTTCCTCTCCATTGACCTGGGACTGTGGAAGAATTCATCTGCTCCATTTCTGCTTTCCCTCTTTGATTTTTCTCTGGGAACTGCCAGCTTCCTTGAAGTCATTTTCACATGTCTACACGGGGGGAGGTTCTTCGGAAAAAATGACATAATCCACAGAGGAACTACTTTGTTTGCAGAGCCTGGCAGCCCAACATGAATCTGAGCACCACGCAGCCCTACCTGTGCGTCTCGGGGGGCTCCCCAGGCTGCAGCCGAGATTAATTAAGTGGTGAGTAATTAATCCACAGCTCTCTCCAGCCTGGCAGCCGGAGCAGAAAGCTGACTTCAGCAGAGAAGAACGGCTAGGCTGCAGGGTTGGTGAGTGATCGGTATCGTATCAGGCAACAGGAGGCCAGTTTGGGTTCATTAAGGAAATCTATCCTCTGCTGTGAAGATAAGAAAGAAGGGCTGGACAAAGGGAACAAGGACAGCATCGGTCATGGTTTCGCTTTGACTCTCCTGCATCTCCTCTACAGCGTGCTGAAGGGAGGAGCAGCCCTGGAGCCGCGCAAGGACACGTCGCTGGCAGGGGCCTGGGACTGGCAATTAAAGCCTTGCCACCAAGCAATGGGAGCTCATTACAAGTACCTGCTCCCATCTGAGCTCATTAGCCTCAGCACCCATCAGGGTGCGAAAACAGGAGTGTTGAAAGCAGCGTGCACCCAGCCTGGGTTAGATGCTCCATGAGGAAGGGATCACCAGCAGTGCCCATTCCTCCCCAGTGCCACCAGCACAGCAGATCCCAGCCTGGCTGGTGGCTCTGCCCCATCCTCCGTGTCCACACAGGCCATCGCTGAGGAGCACGTGCTTGGGATGCCTGGCTGCATGGAAGTCCCATCAGCCAGGAAACACAGTCCTCCCCTCCGATGCTCAGCCCCTTGTGCCTGTGCACATCGCTCAAAGCCTGCTCCAACATCTCCTGCACCTGAGAAAATTCAGGAGAGCATCGTGTTTCCAGAGGTCCTGGGGCCAGCCCCTCCGGAGGCCGCTATGTTTTCTTTTCACCGTGCTGTTTTACACTGTGCAGGGCAGGCTCATAGTCATTTCAGCCAGGTAGGGGGTTTATCCAGAGTCTGAAAAAGAGTTCCCTGATTCAAAATGCCATTTGGTGGTGGGAAGGGACCCATTTCCCCAGAACTCAATTCGTAACTGCAAAGCGGTTCCTGAGCTGCTTTGCTGAAAATGAATTGGTGAGCTCAGCATTAGACTGTCGCAGACATTAAAGGCACTGCTGCGAAGAGAAAACCCTCCAGACTGATGCCTCCATCAGTTCAAGCTGCTGCTGAAGGGAGCTGCAAGTTACCAGCTCACAGCCCAACCTGTCCCCAGGCGTTGCGGGGAAGTGTGAGGCAGCATTGCCCTCGGCTGTCCCCAGCTGACCCCAATCAGTTCGATAGAATTCGTTCCTCATTCCTCACTGCTTATTAACATCATTAATGCGGCAGAGCCCACGAGTCTTGCGACACCGCTTCACCCTCCATCTGCTCACCCTGCAGCGGTACGGTTTTCTCCCCGTTTTTCGCACCGCTTTCATTCCCACCACGCTTAACTGAACGTCTTTCCCTACCTCCTTTCTCACCCTGTCTGGTGACAAACCAAAACCCAGTATGGTTCATATCAAGGTCAAAACTGGCTGACAGACTTGAAAAGATGGGCAAACACTTGCTACAAGACAGCCTGACGCTGGTGGGGACAGATGACAGCAGCAATTTGTTTTTTCCACATAGGAGACCAAAATATAGTTTTTTCCTAGGTGCTCCTCATTCAGGGCAATGCTGGTGATGTTTTCCCTCTCCAGCTTGTTTGCGGGTTCAGCAGCAGTAACCAGAGACAAGCTCATTTGGTGGCACTGCCCTTACTTCTTAAGGGCCCATCATTAGTGAAAAGTCATGTTAAATAGCACAGTGTGATGCTTTTCTTCCCTTAAGGATGAACTGAGGGCTTCTCACCTCTGCTCAGAGCCTAAACGCAGCAGCGCTGAAAGAATATGCCTGGACAAGCTGCAAACTTTGCAAGGCTGATATTAAAAAGCAAAGACAAAGATACCTCAAGGCGTGACAGAGGCCACAGCTCCCTGACCCCGGGACACAGGCAGCACTGTTGGAGCTGCAGTGCTGAGTCCCGCTTTGATTTTCAAACAGCTCATTTATTCTGTCCTCACCACTAGACTCTGCAATTATTTGTCCTTGGTTTTCCCAGCTCAGGGCATGCAGCATTTGCTTTACCCTCTCACAAATCTTGCTGTGCAAGGGGCGAAACAAGCCCTGGCAGCAGGCACAGTTGTTGCAACAGTCCCTGGCTCTGCTCAGAAATCCAAACCTTCAGGGGGCTTTTACAAAGCTCTGCTTCCTTTAAAAACAGTCTCTTCCCTGACCCTTCGGAGCCCCTTGTTGGTCAACCCACCCCATAAAATGCAGGCACCGTTCTGAGACGGTCTGCTGCACAAACCTAGGCTGGGCTTAATTTTCAACTTGCAAAGCAAGGAAGCAGAAAGAATCACTGAACCCTTTCCTTTGGGTAGGAGATTTCTCACAGACGTAGCCGGCCTCCTGTTAGAGCTGAATTACCAAGTCAAGCCCTGGTAAGAGTATCATAGAACACCTGCATCACTGCCAAGCCAGTTTACAAGAACTGGAGAAAAGCACAGACCCATCAGTGTTGCTTCTTACCAGCTCAGGGATGCAAACTCTTCCCCTGAAAAGCCGTTGCACACGCAGAGTGTGCAATTCGCCCTCAGGAGCATTTATCAGACAGCCCCAGGGCTCTGTGATGACTTTTCATCTCCTTTGCACCATGCACGAATGATGACAACCATGGGCCAGCTCTGCAGGAACGGGACCAAAGGAGCCCTTCCAGGGGCTGCAGAAGAAGCGTGCGGAGCCATGTGTGATCTTGGAGATGGGCTGAAACAATGCCAAGAGAGCTCACACGTACTGCTCTCTCTTAACGATAAAGACATCTTTTTCTAACAAACAACTGCTTCAAAGAAGAAATAATCCACAGAGTCATTTCTATTCCAAGATTCCCATTGTTAACTAATTTCAGCTTCAAGAAAGATTAGGGTGACATCTCATTTTGGAATAACATCTGTCCCTGAGGGCCAGGTCCTTTCAAACTACTGCGGCGGGTAGCAGCAACTGCAGTACTCCAGCAAATCTAACCTCGATAAAAGCCCAGCTTCCCTGGCATTTGGACAGTAGGGAAAAAAATAGCAAATACAGAAAGCAAGCAATCAGTGCAGAGTTTATTTTAATAAACTCTTGTGAGTCAAATAATCTCAGCTCTGATTAGGACTGGAGATTTAAAAATGTAAATATTTACCAGAACATCTTCAATATGCTCATAGAGTCAAAAGGCCAATTTCTGCATGCAGCGTATCAGTACCGCTTGCTATCGCAAACTCTGAGCTTTCAGCGCTCTCAGACAACTGCAAAATTATGCAAGGAGCTTAAATATAATTATACTTGTTACAAAGCCAAAGTATTGCAGTTTTATTTGCTTTCTGTTCCAAGTCTAGGGCTTCTATGCTTTCTTCCTCCTGTGTGAGACTCAGAAATCTCCTTTAACAAAAGCTACCATTCCCACTTAGCTCAAGGAGCTAGATTTAACAAAAATTCGCAAGCATCATGATGCCTGCAGTAAATCAGGGCTGCGAGACCTACTGTAAGTCCTCCACTGGCTTCAGGATGGCTGCCTTTGATTCTCCTTCACTTCAGCAACCTTTCGTTTCAGCCCGGCATGTTTGCACACAAGCCTGCCAGTCACCTGCCTTTCTACTCGAAGAGGTGAGCAGAGGTGAGGGCCGGCTATTTGTATCCACATCACGCACACAAAAAATCCTCACCCGCCTCATTTCACCATGAGTTTCAAGCAGACACCTCAGGTCTTGCAAGCCTTCATCCAGATAGAACTAGCACATAGTGTGGCTTGCTCTGCAGTGAGGGAACATCTGCCCTGGATTGCTGGTGACACTGGTTCCCAGTAAGCTCTGGATATACAGTCACATTGAAAAGAAACCAGTTGCCTGTCTCCTTCACCAGATTACTAGGCACATTATTCGAGAAGGCTTAAAACTAGTCTTAATTAACAAAGGTGCTGTGAATAGGCTGGATCCTATCTTACCCTCAGTAACAGGATTGCATGTCAAATACCTCACCACGGACACAGAACCTAGTGTGTACATCTGCATTTGGGGTAGGCTGTGAATTTGGAGCGAAGCAAAAGGAGCAGTCTCTCCCTGCTTACATGTTAGCATCTTCTGCTGCGTTCCCACCTTTCTGCTGTGATCCCACCTGTCTTTCAGTGCACAACTCACAGTTTCGGTACTGCAGAAGCGGTAGATCAGGATGCCACAGATGCCACCTGCCTTTTGGTCCACGCCTCCAAACTCACCCTTCAGGGCCGTTCACCCCCAGGACGGAGGGCTTTGAGCTGCTGCTCTTGCTGCTGGGATTGGGTTGCTTCTGGACCCTGGAGCCAGCCTAGGCACACAGCACGCACGGTGCTAACGAAGCGAATGGCATCCCCACTTTGCACTTGAGACCCACTCTTCTCTTCCTCACCTCCCTTGTGCTCACACACCTCAGTCCCCCATTGCCAGGTTTAACATCTCCACGGTGGGGTTGGGTCTGTCACTGATGGATGAAACTGGGACTCTGCTTGGCAAACCCATCGCTGGCCTAAGGAGACATGAAAGCTGCGCAGTCGGGGAGTGACACGGAGCAATAAAGCCAACCTGAAGGAGCAAAGAGGCATTTAATTGCTTCAGAAAGACTGGCAGATGCCATTGCCTGGGTGAGGGGAAGGAGGGAGGCTTTCCTCCCTTCCGGTTGGTGAGAAATGCCAGCAAGGACCTTTCCCGAAAGCAGGGTCAAACCAACCTGACCGCTTGAGCACTTCTAATTGTGGTTCTTAATTCATGCAGTGAACAAAGATGCGGTGTTTAATTTGGGCAGATGCCTCTTCACTTTCCCAGCCCTCCCTTGATCTAATGGGAGATACACGCCGGGACTTCTCCTGCACTGGGACATCTCCTGCACTGGGACAAGAGGTGATGCTCTCTTGGTGCCAGGGGTGCAAAGATGGCAATCGGTGTGCACGGCAGGTTTGGCAGGACCAGGGGATTTCCCCTCTGTTTCGCAGCAGGCAGTCCTTTTGGCCCTTGAGGGACAATGCTCCTGACCTACAGAGGTGGGCAAAGCCGAGGAGAGGATGCGAGCTGCCAGGGCAGAGCCCTGTCTATACATCTACACAGCCTCTCCCGAGCACAAGCAAGGGCCCTGAGATTCATGCCTCCTTCAGGCATGCCTGGTGTTTATACAGCGATTAATCCACTGGCTGACACGGTGTTTATTGAGCCGTGAGTCGCCTGGCAGGCTGTGAGCTGCGGAGCTGTGCGAGAAGCAGTCCCGCCTGGCCGTTTCAGTGCTCCACCAGCAAGCCACTGCCTGAGCCCAGATTTCCAGCCCTCCTGCAAAACACTCGGCACCTCTAATGACACCGTTGCCTGCTACCCATGCCTCCGACGGAGGGGAAACCCTTGCTTTTTGGGGCAGGAGGCAGCAGAGGTGCATGGGGGGCTCAGCAAGATGCAGGTCTTCTCCAGCTGTGTTTTGGCACCTCTTGCCATGCCCTTGCTCTTACAAACTGGGAGTAACTATCAAGTCAGATAGACTGGAAGCAATTCTTAATAAGCCTGTAAAAGCCACCAGCTTGCTGGGATTTAAAAGGCAGAAACTACAGGTAAGAGGCAGCACTGCACATCTTCCTCTTGAAGATCCCATCAAGTCTTCTAGTGCCACCTGCAAACACTGGGGTTGGCAGAGTTTGAAAGAAAGAGGAGGAATAAAAACCTCTTGCTGACATCCTTAATGCATCAAAAAAGGTCCCTGCAAGTCTTTTTTTTATATAAATCTGTTTCGAGTTGAGATTAGCTCATTTCAATGCAAGCAGAATATGCGGTGCTCTCCGAAGAAGCCATGCACTAAAAGTTCACACAGTCACTACTAAAAATGGTGGGTTTGCTGTCAGAAATCTTGAACCGAGAAACAGGCATCTGAGCCAAGTGGGATTTTTGACCTGCTCTGTTGTTGGACCTCTTCCCACTTAAAGTCTTAGGCCGAGTTTCACGTCAAGCCAACCATTTAATTTGGCAGACGTGCTCGGGCCAGACCTGCCTTTTAAGTAGTGCTGAGCAGTTAAAAAGAAAATACACAGCTCCATAATACAACAAAACCAGCTGTTCTTGAACGGCAGTCAAGAAGGACAATAAGTCTTCTCATGTTGGGAAGAATTAGCAAGCCTTTCCTTCCCACTGAGCCAATATAAGGAAGGGAAAGGCTCAGCAAAGGGCTGAGCAACGCCGACGCTCAGAGTAAACAGAGGTGAACTGGCAAGTTGTCTCCGGACTGAGCCCTCAAACAATGGGGCTCAAGGGGAAATGGAAAAGCAAATATTAATGTTTTGCCATTCACATGGCCCTGGAGAAAAGAGAACAATGCCTTCAGCTGGACACCACCTTGATGTCTTCCTCCTCCTCCCCTCTTACTCTGAAATGTCATCTTAGGACCCATGATTTCTTTGGATGAAGTGAGCGATTGCTGAGGGCTGCCTGCTGCCCAGTGGAGCCCTGCTGCCTGCTTTTCCCATGGCAGAGTGAAGGACAACTTCACTATAGATGTATTCCTGCCCCCCCCCGCTCCTCCTCATGAAGCAGAAATCAGAAGCAAATGAGAACCCCTTTGACCTTGACTGTAGCAATGAACTCCCATCAGCCGGGATGAGAGGAGGGCTTGGACAAAGAAACACATTCACCCAACTCCTCTTAAACCTAGAAGAAATGGTGAGCAAAATGCCAGGGGACTCAACAAACTGGGAACATCCTCAGGGAGAGGCAGAGAAGAGGTCTTGGCTTGTTCTTTACTTCTCCAGCAGTGTGTCGCTAACCCAACCTGGCTTTATGAGACCTGCTGCTCTTCAGCTCATCACCGGTGCATTAGCAAGACCAAGGTCCTCTCCTGGCCAGAGGACCCAGATCCTCATGACAGTGGTCCCACTGAAGGGTGAGGTTCAGCCTCCAGTGAGGGGTGAAGCCATGTGTTGGGGCGATACTCCTGTGGATGTCACCACAGTGGTGGCATCTGCTAAGGTTGAGCTCCAGGAGACTCTTGCGGAGAAAAGTGCCTCTCCTGGCTGTGCCAACGGCACCTGGAAGGATTTGTCATCAAGGCAGGTAATTAGCAATTGCAATGGAAATAAAAAGCAGGCTTCTTGGGCCCCTCTCTGGAGCTTAGTGCGGGGGGGAGGAGGCATCAGGCTGTCTTCTCTGCCTGTGCAGAGCTGTGCAAGCCACGCTGAAATGCAGCTGGGCTCTTATCCTGGCCTAATTGTTCCAGAGGCAAATGAGACCGAGAAGAAGAGGAGAGAGCCCTTGTGCTCGGCCATTTGATATAGGGGGTTGTCATGGAAACCGCTGCGTAATTAAAGCCTCCCTCTCCGCTCTTATATGTTCTGGTTGTGTAGGAGATGGGCTGCATCATTTGGGGCTTTTCAGTTATTGTTGCTGTTATAAAGCGAGCTGTCACAGTTTCCTCTTGAAATCAGGCTGTTTCAGCAACATGACCCCGTCTCAGAAAAGATGCGGCATTGCTAGATGTTTACTGTCTTCAAACAGGACCATTTATTTGTTGCTGATCAGCAGCCATGACTGTCCTGAGCTCTCCTTTAGTCCATCTCCTCCAGAGCAGCAGCAAGGACAACTGCTGGTGGCCTCCCAGGATGCAGTGCCAAGCTGGAAGAAAACCCTACCTGTTTGGAGTTCAATGAATATTTAAGAGCCCAGTCATGACCGGCAGGGCAAAGCCATATAACCCCACACCACATCCGCGCTGATGCCAGTGAATTGTGTGCTGCAGGCACTTACAGCACCGAGGCCAACAGCACAGCCCAAACCTAGCAGAGATTTGTTGTCCTGCCATAAAGGCATTGTGCGGTGAAATGCTATGGTCACCTGCCAAATGCTGAAACACTCATAGCGCCAAAGGTGTCCCAAATTGATGCTGCTGCAGAAAACTCTGCCCCCAGATGGGAAAAGATGTGTGAATCCCTTCTCTCCAGCCCCTCTGCAGTAGCTGCTCCAGAATAGGCTGGCACCAGGGAGAGGGGGCACCAAGGTCGGTTGGGGTTCACCTCTGGCAGAGAAGTTGGGAAACCAGGGGCATGCTACGTTCTTCTGCTCCAGCTAGGAGATGATCCACAAGCCACCTTCCCACTGCGGGCCCCTGCTTTTGCTGCTCAACTGAGCCAGAGCGTGGCTGTCCTGGTGCACAGCATGGGTTGGCAGGGTCACCCGTCGGAGGTTTCGATTAGCTGCTGTGTGAGTTAATCACCTATGTTGTCTGGGAAATAGCCATGGGCGAGAGATGGCTGGCTCTCCCTCCTAGCCTTCAAAACTGGACTTCATAGAGTGATGAAGAGACCTGCATATCGCCAGGGACATTAGGTGAATAGGGGCTTGGATACACTCTGCAGCCAGAGGGGATGATGTACAGTCAGGCGCAGGTCTCTGTGCTTCCTCAAAATGAGCTGTGTTTGAGCCCATGCAGCCTTACTTTCTGGCATGTAAGGAATCTTTTAAAACAGAATGGTTTTTTTCTTCCTTTTTCCAGATGTAGCTGAAAACTCATGTTTTTGGTTTTGTTTTTTTTTAAATAAACCTCCTAGCGTGGGATGAATCATTGTGTTATTATTCCGTCTCTCACATTCTTTCCACGATGGGTTACAATAAGTTTTAACTTAATAAAATCAGAGGTATATACTGAGAAGTCTCAATAGCGGTGGTTTTTTTCTGCATAGCAGCCAGTAAATCAAGCTGTACGCTGTAACGGAGCAGGTTCATTAAATTGTACCACTTTGATGTTATCTCTCTGGCTGAGCTGCAGGAAAGTCTGGGAAAACACGTGATACTTCTAGGGGAAAACACTTGTTTTGTTCATTAGTATGCATTAAAGCCTGGCTATCTAGGAGCTAGTCATTCCAAAGTAAATAAAGCAACTCTGATTTCAGGTGAAAAGCCAGCAAGAGCAATATCCGTCCTGACAGCCATCCTCAAGCTCAAGTTTTTGCAGAGACCTCCATCCACAACCCTCTGTTGCTGACTGCTGCAGCCCATGGACAGACGGTCCTCCCACCAGCTTCTGGAACAGCTTTGTACAACACAAGGGAGTTGCAGGTACCTCTTCATGCGCTGATCAGAAAAGCTCCAGAGTAAGGGTGCTATGGTGGAGGTAATCTGGTGGGACACCAAGGGTAAGGAGCAAACCCCATGGTGGGGGCTGACCACCTCCTGGCAGAAGCTGAAGCAGTAAAAGTATTGGGGCAAGGCTGAATCCAGTGTAAGGAGATGTTACGCCCTTGATACAAAGACGCTGGAGAAAAATGCTGCCAACAGAGAGACAGACAAACTCCCTCAACCGAGGAAAAAACTATAATGTTGAGCTGAGCCATGGAAAGGAGCTCTCTCTCACTCCTCTCGGGCAGGCAGGCAGTAAGGGCCTTTCCTGGTTTTGGAGGAAGGTTACTTTTGAACGGCCAAACCAGGATTTTCCTGGGCCACATTCAATGAAAAGCACCATTTCTTTGGAGAAAAACATGGGGCTCCATCTCCAGTCGTGGAGACATGCCCAGTGTGGCTGTCCCTGTGCAGTCTCTCTTCCTCCACCATGTGCAGCTCCTCCACCAGGGTCCACGCTTGCTGGCGACAGCTCTCCTGCACATCCCTACGCGTGAGGAGCACGTAGCCCCCTGAGAAATGGTTTTCAAAGAAGTGAGGCCCAGATGTATGTCTTATGATTAGGAGGAGTGCCATAAAAGGAAAGAAGGAGGGGATGCTGGTGTCCTGACATGCATCGCAAGGGCCACAGGTAGCACCGGTGGGGAGGATGGTTTTTGCAAAAGCCAGGAAAAGGCCAAGGAGAAGGAGAGAGAGGAGGGAAGGTAGTGAGGAGAGGAGCACGGAGGATCAGACCTAGGCTGAAGGTCACCTCACCTGGGGAAAGTAAGGAGATAGGGCTCACCTTGGGAAAGGCTCCTGAGAGAGCCACAAAGGAGGCACGGACATCACAGCTGGTGGGAGAGGCAAATCGGGAGTGATGGACCACTCTATCCCACGGCACATCCAAGCTGGTGTGCAGGGTGAGGACGGAAGGCTGCCGGTAAGCTGCGGTGGGTCACACCTGATATTTTCCCCACTGAACATTGTGCTCAGCTTTGACGCATCTCCCATGTTTGCAGCAAACAGAGAGCACCGCTGGGGTGTACCATTACAGGCTGCACCATCAAGTGTTCGGAGATTAAATTGTGCTGGGACAAGCTCGTCTCCAACAGCCTTATTCTGGGAGCCTTTAAGTGGCTCCTCAGCACTGCACAGGAGCTCTGGGGCAGAGGCAGGAAGGTGGTGGCAACGCTCACAGCACACCCATCCCTCCCCAGGCAGAGCTAAGGCTGCTCCTTCCCAAAAGGGCTTTGCCCTTGCCCTGCTCACCTCCCGATTTCTGCAGGACCCTGGAGGTCGCAGCACGCTTCGGGCACAAGACTTGCCTGTTTATGCTTCCCGTGGGGCAGGGCGGTGCATGATAACATGGCAAGGCTATATATCCAGAGTTGGAAAACCTCGTAAGCTTGGAAGATTTTAAATTAATGTAGGGAGCAGCAAATGGAGGTGTTGCGTCTCATCCTCATGGGAGAAACGTGATGGCTGTAAGCAGGCTGTACTTGCCTCTCTGGGAAAAGTTTGGCTACAGGCACAGCTCCTCTTGCTCTCTGAGTATGGTACCCAAGAGGACTAGGGCTCATTTAATGACGCTGCGCTTCTCCTTTGCAAAGCTACCGATGGCTCCTCTGCGGAGGTGATGCTGGAAGCCTGTCCCAGAGCATCTCCTCCCAGCCGCCAGCTTCCCCAAACGTCTGGCAAACCAAGGGTTTCAGAGACCCATCAGCTCAATGGGTTAAAATAATGAGCAGGGAGAGAAAGAGCCGGGAAAGCAGCACTTGTCTGGGAAACCCAACACCTTCACATGTAAATGTCCTACATACATCTCTATATACGCATATATGGTGCCTCCAGCCCAACATCCAACTGCTGAATGTAACAAGAAGTAAAGGTTAGCATGAATCCATGATAAATTATACACGTGTGATTACATTGGTATAGATAAAGCCTCTCCTCCTCACTAGCAATAAGAATAACAAAATTGTAGCATGGGAACCATTGATTCACTTACACATCTGGAAAAAAAAAAAACCCCAGGCAAATATTAAACGAGAATAAAATTGATAGTTTTAAATCACTGACTCCAATCATGAGGTAAAACAGTGAGTGGGAACCTGTGATTTAAATAATTTCTTCTGACAATAAGGCAAGAAAGATACCGTCTATTTTTCTAGTGGACTTTCATTACCATCACAGACTAATATATGTCTTAAATAAAAAGACCTATTGCACTCTCTATACCCCAAAAGCCTCTTTGCAGTTTCAACTTCTGTGTCTATAAAAAAGTTACTGCAAACTGTTGCCTTATCTCATTTTTCTTTTTTTTAATATGATGATCTATTTTAATACTATCTGCTGTCCCCCAAAAATCCTAAATCATCACCTCTTCTTCCCCAGAGGCACATTCATTTTATGTTTTGCTTTCCTTGCTGATGGAGGGAAAAATGCCTGGATGCAGACCCTGCTTTATTTGGCCTTAATTGTGCAAAGTCGCAAACACACATAATTACAATTTCAGTGTTCAGCTTACCTTGAGATTTGCACTCACAAGGAGGGCTGGGGTCCTTTTCTTGCATGCTTAAGGAACTGAAGAAATGATTTGGTGTGGATGTCCACCTCTCCTGGGCACGCGAGCACTGCCCACCCAAGCAGAGGGAGTCATGCAGTTATTTTTCTTTCACTGTTGGCGTGGAAAGTAATTTTTAAAGTGTCTTTTCATCCCCTATGACTTTCTGGAGCTATCTCCCTTCTGAGCCTTGCAGATCCTGGTGGCCTGAGCCTCCCGCCCAGCATGCAGGTCAGACACCGTGGCCTGGCAGTGGCCAGAAGACAAGGAGCTCCTTGGCCAACGCATGAGCCCACATTTGCTTTCACATCCTGGAGGGGCCAAGCTGACCTTGTCTCTTCCCAGTAGGGCCCTGGGCTGCAGGACAGACTGGCTCCTCTGGGAAGGAGGGCACCCAGGGAGGACGCATTGCCGAGGGGCATCGCATGGGAACCACCAGCAGGCAAAGCAATGGCTCCAAAGAACCTGACCATGCCAATGGACATGGATGGGAGATACTTTGTCCCAGATATTAGTCACCTTTGGTACTTTTCTGCTGAATTTTGCAATTTTTAGTGAGGAAATGGCAACTACCCACGAGAAGCTATTTATGAGCTATTTGAAGCTGGAGAACAGCAGACCCTGCAGCCAGCGGAAGCAGAGTTAAAATTATTGGGTGAACTCCTGGCCCTCAGAGAAGTCAACAATGTCCATTGCCTCCTGGCCAGGATTTCTTAGGCTCTGTTTTCCCTGCACCCTGCCAAGCTCCTCGTGCTTTCCACTCTTTTGGCCATCCTGCAATCCCTCTATCCAGTCGTCCATGCTGGAAATTGCTATGGCGAGGAAGAGACATTTATACAAATAAGAGAAGACCATTTCCAAACAACGAAGTGTTTCTAGGGTCTGGAGAAGGACATGAAGGTGGTATTTCATTCAATTTGTCAGAGTCATGCTTAAAAAACAAACAAAAAAAACCAAGCAAAAGAACACCTTAACACTTATTAAGAGTTTTGTAATGGTTTTTTTGAAACAGTGTTGTTGGCTAATTAGTTTTCCGTATGCATGTGTTTGGTTTTTTGGTAGGTGACAACTGGCATTTGAGAAGGATTGACTGGTGCTATGAAGCAGGGGAAGCATTAAGTCAGGAAGTAAGAGGATCCTGTTTTTGACTTGAATCATGCGGTCGTTTATTTACTCCATTGTTCGTTAGAGACTTTCCCTGAAGAGAGCTGCATTAAAGCAAATGCGCGGTGGTTTTGTGCGTGCTACATTAGTACACACACAGGGTTTTATTTTCACAGGGCCTTATGAGGACAGTGTTGGGACACCTGTGGTTAAAATGGAAATCTTGTGCACCTGCCTCTTATTTTCAGGGACTAGGATTAAGCCATATCCCCATAGTTTTTTCTAAAGTCTAGGCTTACCGTGCATTAAAGATACATCTACAAAGAAACACGAGGTGTCAGCTGGTGAGGTGGGGAGGTGCAAAGGAAATCCACAGCTCAACGGGATGCTCTGGAGGGACTCCTGCAGAGCAGCCTCCTGTAGGTGCAATACTTGTGTGCTGCTGCAAAGCTGTCTCCAAGCGGTGGATGTTAAATGGATATTTCTGTGCTCTTTGGTGGAAAAGCAAAACACCTTGGACCTCTGGCATGCATGGCTTAAAAAGCCACCATCATATACTTTAGGAAACAAAGCGCAAGAACATGTAGCCTTACAAGGATACTGTGCTTTCTCTTCCTGCAGAATGCCACTCTGAAGGAACTTAATGTTTGCAGAGGAGATACTCTGGTTATAAGTGAAGGAAAGCTTCCACCAAAGGTAAACCGAGAGAGATTGTGTGGTAGTTTTACAGCTTTTTAAATTTAAACCAACATTTGTAATATTTTTAGTCTGTCTATATTTATTCTTCTTTCAACTTCTGTAGTAAAAGGCTTGCCCATTGCAGCTTCTTTGCCTAGAAGTGTGTTAAGGTTAACAGATCTGGAGGAAATCGGTATTCCTGGCATGCAAGGTTCTTGCGAAGGCACAACTCTTATGCTACTACTTCCTCACAAAAGCATAAAAATAGAGGAACTTCAGTGTTTGCCTTCAGTTCAGATTTGTATGGAGGATGGCGTTTGACAATGGAGGGCCCCGCTGGGAGACCCTCTTGTCAGCGATGGTTATACAAATGGAAGGATTCTTTGCTAACAAACCTCAAGCAATGTCACAGAATCACAGAATCGTATAGCTTGGAAAAGACCTTTAAGATCATCGAGTCCAGCCATTCACCTAACACTGCCAAGCCCACCACTGCACCATGTCCCTAAGCACCTCATCCAAACGGCTTTTAAATACCTCCAGGGATGGCGACTCAGCCACTTCCCTGGGCAGCCTGTTCCAGTGCTGGACAACCCTTTCAGCGAAGTAAAATTCCCTGATATCCAGTCTAAACCTCCCCTGGCGCAACTTGAGGCCATCTCCCCTTGTCCTATGGCTTGTTACCTGGGAGAAGAGACCGACCCCACCTCTCTACACCCTCCTTTCAGGCAGTTGTAGAGAGCGATGAGGTCTCCCCTCAGCCTCCTTTTCTCCAGTCATAGGACAGTTTGGGGTGGAAGGGACCTTCAAAGATCCCCCAGTTCCGATCTTTCACTAGATCAGGTTGCTCAGAGCCCCGACCAACCTGACCTTGAACACTTGCAGGGATGGGGCATCCACAACCTCTCTGGGCAACCTGCTCCAGGGTCTCACCACCTTCACGGCCAGAGGCGGTTCCCTCAGCCTGCCCTCGTGTGCCCTGGCCCCTCGCCGTCTCCAAGGCCCTGGGCTGGGCCCACACCCCACCATCAGGGTCCATCCTGGGCTGGGGAGACCAGGAGGGGACAGAGGAGTCCAGGCGCAGTCGCCCCAGTTACCAGATAAGAGAGGAGGAAGGCATCTTTACTGTTCTTCTTCTTGTTTTATTGGGTTTTTTAAAATTAGGCAATAAACAGTCTTGCCAAGAGCTCCTATTGAGGCAGCTAGAAGGGACTTCAGTGCTGAAGGCCAGCACTTCTTCCTGGCAGGCCCGTGGTCTTCCGCTTCTGCAGAGGAACAGCTGTCTCTCTAACTTCTTTGCTTGATCTTTGTGCGCCGTCCCGGAGGGTCTGGCTTCATCTTCAACCACCCTCGTCCTCAGACCGAAGAAACCCCACCTCCAGGCCCCAGGGCCTCGGTGGCCCTCTGAGGGCGGACTCCCGTCGCCTCAGCACAGCAGCCCGGCGGAAGCCATGTCGTCTGGTCCCCTTTTCTTGGGGCTCAGAGCAGAGGAGGTGGCACCCCTTCAGGAGGGGTAGGGGAGGGGGAGAGAAGGGCTCACGCTGCCCGCGGCAATCGGCAAAATAATTGCCGATTGACGGGAGGTGGAATGGGAGAGTCCGCAGGATGGCCGGCGCGGAGGCTGGGCCTCCCAGCTAAGGCCAGGCGCGGAGGCTGGGCCGAGGGTAGGGCGCTGGCTGGGCGCTCCCGCGCTGGCGTCGGCGCGGTGTCACGGAGGGGAGCCCTGGCACGGTGTAGTGGTGCCGGGGGAGCCGTGCTGGAGGGGGATCCACTTCCATCGGCTCTTCTTGGTCTTTGGGTGGATCCACCTCCATGGGCTCCACACCATCAGCCGCGGGAGCGACGGCCATCGCTACCACGCAGCTGATGGTGCCTCCCCCCTGCCACCGCCTCCTCTTCGTCCACGGCTCCTGCAGCCATCGCTGTTCTCTCCGACTCAGAGGTGGGCAGCCGCCCGCCCTGCTGCTGTGGGACCTCTTGGCACCAAGCATTCTTGGCATGAGAGGGCCTCGAAGCTGCGCGAATCGTGGGCCGGCTGCTGGGGTCCCTGTATTTACAGGGCCCAGAACAAAGGCAGTGTCTTGTGACATCAGCAGGCCACTGTGATGGCGATGCGGGTGGCCAAGCATGGCCGTTTTGGGAGTTGGGGGCCCGTGGCCTGAAAGATGCCCTAATGTGGGAGAAGGAGGAGAGGCCGGGGAGCTGAGGGCCCCTTTCCCGGGGATGGCTCCCCTGGGCCGTTCTGCGGCCCCTTGGGCTCAGGGGCTGCCCTCCACCTCGCCTTGTGTGCTCTGGGCTCCAGCCCCCTCCTCATCCTGTGCCTGGGTGCCCTGGATGAGATGGTGGCAACAGCGTTCCAGGAGGGCCGGGGGTCCTCAGTGAGCCCCCGCCCAGCCGGCTCCCTGCACGTGGCACAGCCCCCCGTGCCCGACAGCGGCTGAGAGGGGGCAAAGCATCCAGAGATCCCGCAGGCGGGAACGGGAGGCGCAGCATGAGATTGTCAGTCTACAATGAACAGCGGGAGGGTTGCCTGCTACTAGATATTGCCTCCTCTCCCAACCAAATTTCCTTGTCTCATGGTCACGCATCCCTCTTTAGTTTGCCCTAGAGGTTGGTGGGCAACTATTGGGGAGACAGAGCCAAGGACTCCCTAAAATCTGCTGCTCCCGAATGGCCAGGGCATGGCCAATTTGTGTGTGCAGGTCTGGTAGCAGCCTACTCTGTGCCGCTGGAGGCAATCAGTGCCAGCATCAGCCCCGAGGACGTGAGCGATGCCTCAGACACAACCCACTGCTGCCATTGACCCCTTGCCTGGTGTTTGCTCCAAACCCCTATTTGCTTCCTTTCTGCAAATAGTTTAGAGGCATGCAGAGACGCTCAAAATTGTGTCACGGTGCTTTCATGTCACCGTGGGGTTGAACCCGCCCCATCTTCTGCCACCTTCACCTGCAATGATGTCCCTGTGGGCAGCTCCTCTCTCTTCCAGAGGTGTGAGCCCTCCCTGGCACAGATGCCCCTAGACCTTGCAAAGACACAAGTGAAATGAGCTTTTGGAAACCTCCACAGCTCTCCAAAGCCCAGCCAGAACAGATGACAAGGTGATATTTTTTTAATGCTTTGAAAACAAGGGAATGCAGTTTGGGACTTGGCTGGGTGACAGTCATTCGTGCTGGCGAGCGGGTCGCAGTAAAAGCATTTTTAAAGAGAAATATGATTCTGTGGGTATTTCCCCACGGGTATTCCTGCCATTCCCTGTTATTTCCTGATTGCAGCAGCTGAGTCACAGTTGGCTCCAGAGGGCTGAGAAACTTCAGGAGGAAAACTAACTGGTCCTGGTGTCTCTGGTGACCTCTATGGAAAATCAGAGCTGGAGTTTTGCATGTGGCATGAGCAGATGGAATTTGTCAAAGACCTGAAAGTTGGGCCGAGATCGATGGGAATTAACAGTGAAGATGCTCAGAGCAGGATGGGAAGTGAAGGGGGGTCAGGGAAAGGGTGGTGTGTTTCCCTCTTGTTTAAAAAGGTGTATAAAAATGAGGATTTTTGTGTTTTCCACAAAAACTTGAAGCACCTGTCCTTAATTTTTCGCAGTCTTTGAACGTAGTGGGAGAAAGGGATTGGTTTTTTTCTTGAAGCTCCAAGCCCTAGAGTCAAACCCCTATAAAATGTGAAGTTCAGGTTTCTGAGGTTTACAAGCTTTAGGGTTAAACAGCAGTGACCGACACTGTTACCTGAACTTCCACTAGCAGAGCAAAAGGCAAATTCAGAAAAGCAAATTTTAAAACCAACAACCCCCAAAATCATGATTTTCTGAGCATCAGCCTGGGGCGGTGGAAGAGGTGGGGCTGATGGGTCCATCTTAGGAAGAAGGAGCTGTTAGGGGAAAACACAGTGCCCCAAATCCTGAGCTGGGTGAGGCTGCTGTGGCTGCACGCCCCAGACCCAGCCAACCCTTTCCTGGCCTAAGCATCCCGTAACTCCCGTGCAACCCCAAGCTGCCCTTCCCCTGCACCCTATAATGTGTCCCATACCGCCAGGCAGCGCGTCCTAAAGGTCATTGACTCATTTGATGAGTGTCACATCAAATGATGGGACAGCCCTAGGAGGGTCCCAGGCAGGGCTTTTGTCACATAACCTAATGCAGACCCACGTCTCCTTCGTAGGGAAGGCAGGGAAAGCAGCAGAAAGAGGAGGGGACGTCTCCGTATTATTTCTCTTCCCAGACTAGGCTCAGTGCCAACAGTGCTGCCGGTATAAATAATGGAGCGTGATGACAGGGACATTTTTAAAGGAGAACAAATCACCAGACTACTTTTTAGCGCTTCTTTCCTCTAGTCTAAGTGATGCTAATGAGGTACTCCAATCCGTTTCCATTTCTCCCTGCCACACAAGCTGGGACGTTTATCTCTTTTGACAAAAAAATTCCTAGAGCAGACTTTCATCTTTCAGTGTGGCTAGTATGTCCCTTTCTGGGGAGGAAGATGCCTCCGGAGGCTGTGATGGGACCATACCACAGGGGATGCTTGCAGCACTTCTTCCCCACCGCCCTTGCTGCCTGCAGTGATCAGCTCAAACACCGCTGCTGTTGGAGCCCATGTCCGAGATGCTGCCTTCAAGGTCGTTTCGTGGTGTGCTGAGGACATCCCGCACTGCAGCAGCCCGGCCCCACCAAGCCGACTAGCGAGAGAGCCAGCTACCCACAGGCGGGACTGAGAGTGCAGCAGGGCAAGGAGAGGATGCTGGCAGTATCTTCACGCAGGGACTAATGCCTTGGCAAGCAGCCATGTCAGAGAGGATGACTTGGAGTGACATCGTCTTTCCAGCCCTGATCTCATATCCCAGTCATCTCATATTCCAGTGACCCACGTGGGAAGCACTCCCATTTCTGGA
The DNA here is from genome assembly GCF_034638445.1 of Ciconia boyciana. Taxonomy (NCBI): domain Eukaryota; kingdom Metazoa; phylum Chordata; class Aves; order Ciconiiformes; family Ciconiidae; genus Ciconia; species Ciconia boyciana. The sequence continues at coordinate 42,902,306 of NC_132943.1, read as the reverse complement.
ACAGCAGATGCCAGACCACACCACATACCAGCCTATGTTGGGTATTTGGATAAAACTCAACGTATGTTCCCCTGTGCTCCCAAATCCCTGAAGTTTGGGAGACAGTCCCCAGGGAGCCAGCTTTCCTGGGAGAGTGCTGCCTTTCCTTCCTGTTGCGGCAGCTGGAAGCGGCTCAGGAGCTTCCACCTTCAGAGCAGCAAACCTGGGCTCCCAGCTCCTCCTTTATGGGCAATTTAGATGTATTCTTTTGAAGGACTGGACTTTCAGGTCTGTTCCCCTGCCCTTTCTCAAAGGGGAAGATGCTGCCTCCTCCAGACAGACTGGGTGTTCCCAGGGAGGAAGCAAATGAAGCTGGCGGGGGCAAAGCTCAGCTCAAACAAGAGGAGGTGGCTCCTCCAGGGTGCAGCTCCTCATGGAAGTAGGTGGTGGATGCTGAAATGTCCCCTGGGCTCAAGGGGAGCTGAAAACAATTGGAGGAGCAAGAGAGCTTGGGAGATGTGTCATCCATTCCTGCCACATCTTCCCTGCCATCATCATTTATTTCGGCCACCAGAATATCCACCAAAAGGGTTAAAGAGTTTCCAAATGGCTCTACTGGAAAACCAGCTTGTGAGCTCAGCGGTGGCCTGAGTTGCAGGCCCTCAATGAGAGGCAGAAGTAAGGGCAGAGCCACTATGGCGCATGCTGTACCATGCTGCACCTACCCAGGTAGGTGTTTACAGAGGAGAGGCTGAAAATACACAGTGTGCCATGGCAGCACAGCTGGGAAAACACGTCAAGAAACATTTTCAGGAGAGGCATATCGGGGTGATGGGCATACCCTGCCTCTGGGAGCACTTGCTGTGGCCATACGGGCAGGGACATCTCCCGCTGCCAGGTGGAGCAATGCAGGGCAGGCCGTGTAAAATGGCTTTTGTCACCCGTGTAAAGCTTCATTAGAAAATAGCAGTCACTTCTGTTTATCCATGCTGAGCCCTATTATGTTTGTCAGGTGAGGTGAGAGCCTGGGAAATGAGAGCTGGCCCCCGTTGGGCACCACAGCATCCCTCCATGTCACCAAAACCTTTCCTCCATGATTAATAAACCTCTTGCTGGTGGGAGTGGCTCTGGGCAAGCTCCTGGGGTCCGTACCTCGTTCCCAGCCCCTCGGCTGGTTATGGGCGTGATTCACACTGGTTTTTTGCCTTATTTAACAGGAGAAAGTTGTTTTGCAGGATTCAGTGGTAGTTTTGTTCCAGGCTAAGAAAAAAGCCCTGTGGACTGATTTATGTTCATGTTCAGTGCCAATGCCTGGCCAAACCATCTTGAAAATGCCATCGTACGCCCTCCTGCAGGGCTAGCAACACTGATAACATCAAACACCCCAAGACCCTGGCTTGGTTTCTTAAAAGTCAGGAAGGTTCATTCACTATTCATGGTTCTTACCTCTCCATTCTGCAACTAGCTCGAAAGCATAAGATTAAAAAAAAAAAAAAAAAAGTAAGGTTTTTCTTACAAGGAAAGCAAAGATTAACAATTCATCACTTCTCCCAGGGTTTAAAGCGAAGAATATAAATTACTGTAAGATATACAGTAAGAAATAGTGGTGACACTATCTGTGTTTCAGAAGAACTGGCTTCTTGCTTTATTGTCACAGATTGATGGTAGATAACAAACATCTTAGAAATACTAATCTTTGAAAAGGAAAAAAAAAAAAAAAGAAGAAGCTTGAAACAATTCTAAATTCTCTGGAGCATTCCCATTTGGTGAATGGGCTCCCTGTGCCTGACACTAATTAATTAATCTCCTCGATCTAAATTGCTTCTTCTGCATCCCCAATCTACAGGAAAACTTAAACAAGACCTGAATGCATAAGAGGGGAAGCTGAATTTATTTAAGGTATCATTTAGTAGCAGCAATTTTCTGTCTTCAGTTTTTTCTGTCTTCTGTCTCCCAGATTGGCTTGGCCTCCAGGGATGCAGCAGCCTCTGGGTTAACTATTTTTAACCCATTTGGGGTCGGGGACGTGCGCTGGGAATGGGTCTAAAGCAGTAAGATGGTAGCAAGAGCAGCAGAGACTCAGCCTGGGGCACACGGGTGACGTTCCCTCTGCCAAACTGCGCTGGGGTGACGGAAGCCACGCGTGAATCACAGAATCACAGAATGGCTGAGGTTGGAAGGGACCTCCAGAGACCATCTGGTCCAACCCCCCCGCTCAAGCAGGGCCACCTACAGCCAGTTGCCCAGGACCATGCCCAGGAGGCTTTTGAACATCTCCAAGGAGGGAGACTCCACCACCTCCCTGGGCAACCTGTGCCAGTGCTCAGTCGCCCTCACAGTGAGAAAGCATCCCCTGATGTTCAGAGGGAACCTCCTGTGTTTCAGCGTGTGCCCGTGGCCTCTGGTCCTGTCACTGAGCACCACTGAAAAGAGCCTGGCTCCGTCCTCTTTGCACCCTCCCTGCAGATATTTATACACATTGATAAGATCCCCCTGTGCTTTCTCTTCTCTAAACAGTCCCAGCTCTCTCAGCTTTTCCTCATAGGAGAGATGCTCCAGTCCCTTCATCATCTTCGTGGCCCTTCATTGAACTTTCTCCAGAAAGTCTTGTGTTGAGGAGCCACAACTGGACCCAGCACTCCAGGGGGAGCCTCACCAGTGCTGAGTGGAGGGGAAGGATCACCTCCCTCGACCTGCTGGCAATACCTTATCTAAAGCAGCCCAGGATATCATTAGCTGTCTTCGCAGCAAGGGCACTCTGCTGGCTCATGTTCAATTTGGTGTCCACCAGGACCCCCAGGTCTTTTTCTGCAGAGCTGCTTTCTACCTGGGTGGCCCCTGGCACGTCCTGGTGCCCGGGGCTGTTCCCCCCCAGGTGTAGGGGGGGACTTCTCCTTGTTGAACTTCATGAGGTTCCCCTTGGCCCATTTCTCCAGCTTGTCGAGGTCCCTCTGGATGGCAGCACAGCCCTCTGGAGTATCAGCCACTCATCCCAGTTTGGTGTCATCTGCAAATTTGCTGGGGGTACGCTCTGCCCCATCATCCAGCTCATTAATAAAGATGTTGAACAGGATCTGATCCAGGATTGCCCCCTAAAATGGAACTGCTGTCTGAGCCAGGAGAGCGCACGGTGGCCGGGACCTTTGGGGCTGGACGATGCCCTCCGTGTCCCAGCGAGCCCGGCGGCGGGGCAGCCCCGGGGTGCCACCACCCGGGCGGGGACAGCGGGGACCCTGCGGGCACCAGCTCCTTCCAGCGGTCAACGCTTCCCTCTAGCGACACAAGAGCACAAGAGCAAGAGTCCCGCCAGGGTGGAACTGCAGCAGTCGGAGGCAAACCTTTTATCGCTGCAGAGGGCGTGGGGTGGTTTGGGGTGGTTTTGCCCTCAGCCTTTACAAGTCAGGCTCTATAAATGCAAATAACCCTTCTGCCGCCCAGCTTCGTGGTGCTGGGCAGTTGCTCTGAGGACCGGAGCGTGCTTGAAGTGAAAAGGTCCACTTGCTGAGGAGGATGCTGTTGGGTGGTTCAGCCATTGCCCTTCTCGAAAGCCTGGGCTGGGTTGATCTCTGCTTGCGGAGAGGTGGTCAGCCCCAAGTAACTGTCCCCCTGCAGTCCCCCACAGCCTGGGCTGACGGAGCCCCAGCATCTGCTGGTGGGTGACCACTGCTCCCACACCAGTGGGGACCTTACTGGGTGCAGTGGGTTCGGTCTCTCCCTCCCCTTGGCTGCATGGAGTTAAGCAGAAGAACAAGCAGGAGCAATGTAAGGAGCCGGGAAGCTGAGAGGTCGCTGGCTTTCCCGGGGCACTGCAGAGAGCAACGCTGAGCGCACGCGGCACAGCCCATCTGGTCGGCTCTTCATGCCTGCGGACAGCCAGGGTGGGGACCGATGGGGACAGGACAGCTTCACAGCAGCAAAAATGTGCATATGCCACGGGGAAACCACAGCGTGGATTGGGTGAGAGGTGGAGGTAGCTGCTGGCGGGGAAAGGCTGTCAGCTGGGTGAAGAAGGAGCCAACAAAGCTTAATGAGATGGTTTGGGTGCTCTGGGTGCTGCCAGCATGGTCGTTTGCTCCCAGGAGACAGGACAGATCACCTTCCTTCCCCTCCGCAGCACGTGTGCGTCCTTCTCTGCTCTTCACTGCTCAAATCCTTGCTGATTTACACCCTAGTTGTGGCTACCAGGGAGCCCCATAGGCCAATACCTCTTGGGGTGAAAAAGCTGCTGCTTTTCTCAGCAGCAAATAAAACTCCCCATGGGTCGACTCATAGTGCTTTGCTTTTTTATTCTTCACACCAGCTTTTTGTTTTTAATGACCGAACACCGGGAGCCAAACTGCAGATTAAATGGGAAACACACGCTTTGGAAACACAGGCTTCCTGAGGCAATGATGTGTGCGCCGATTAGACTCGATATCCGATGGGAAGGGAAGGGGTGGGAAGGGACAGTGCTTTGCCAGGCCACAGCCCCCAGAGCCGCCAGGTGTGAGGGGCTTCTCTGGGCCTCCGAAATCCAAAAGCAAGGCTTGTCTCTGGGCCATCACCAGGTGGCCCTAGAAAACAGCTTTTGCCAGTCTTGCTGAACCTTCCCTGGCTGGTTAAATCGGATTGCTTTTATTTTATTGGCTTTGGTTTTCTGAAAAGCAGGACAGAGGCCAATGTCATCTCCAATCGTCCCTCTTCAGCAGCATCTCTGGGAGGTCCTTTTGGCCCTGACCCCCTTGGACTGGTTTTGGCTCCGCTGCCAAGCAGTGCAGGGGGATGCTTCTGTGCCACAGGGTGTTTGGTATCAAATAGGGCTCCTTCGCAGCACTGTGCAGACGGAGGAGGCACTCCTTGGCTCACCTGCTACATCTGTAGCAGGCACAGCAAGATGCCAGCACTGTGATTGTCACATAGGTACCCGCTGCTGCTGTCTACCTGGGGCCTGGAGAGCATCCCAATGGAGAATTCATGCAAGGGAGGTATTTATTGCAAGGGAGGCATTTATTGCAAGGGAGGCATTGATTTGCAAGCCCTTGACTTGCCAGTAAGCACAAGCATGCACCCCAGGGGCTGCCACCCTCCTTCGGAAATAACACAGCACTATGGGAAAAGCATCCCGAAACCGTGCAGTTAAAGGAGTTTGCCCAGGGGTAGGTTATCCATACAAGACCATGTATTTTAGATGACTTCAGGAAGGGAAAAGCAGATAACAAATGCCACATGCTGGCAGCGGCTGTTTTGCAGCCAGGCTGTGCACTGACGCTGGCGCAGCTGGAGCCTGAGCCTGGGGGCAGGACGGTTTGGTGGCTGAGCACTGCTCCGGGATGGAAGTGATCCAGATTAATCTCTGCCACAAAGACCCCCTGCATCAGCCTGGACTTCGTCTTTCTGTGTCGACAGGCTCCACCTGTGAAGCTCAAGCAGGGGAAGATGCTTTCTTGTTCACCTGACAGCAGGTCCCGTGCCCATCCCTCGCCTGGCGCCAGGGTGATGAAGTGCTGGCTGTCCAGGATGCTGTAAGAAATTCCTGCCCCAGCTCTTAGTCTGCTTCTCCAGCCAGCTAGAGGAACTTAGGTTAGTAAATATAAAAGGCCAAAAGAGGGCGGCTTTTAGCTCAGCAAACATAGGTGCTGGTTGGAGCAGAAATGTGCAGCCAGGACCAGGACACCAGCAGCGCCAGCCCTTGGCACCCCATGGCCCTGGGCCACAGGGTTTCTCCCCGCTCCCAGCCCCTGGCTACTGAATCTCACAAGCATCAGCATGGACCTCCCACGGTTTGACCGCAAAGCCCCAAACCAGACTCATTCTCAGGTCACGTACCCCCCTGGTGACCTTCCCAAGGTTGACCTGTCCTTCGTGCTCACCTCCCACCACGCTTGCCCTCCTTCCCTGGGGGGAGCGTCCCGCTGCCAGAAACTGCCCAGCGGCAAAGAAGCATCACTTGGGCTGTAATTCCAGCCCGGTGATGTGAACATGCAGCTCCAGCCCCATTTCTGCACTTCATTACATGGCCTGGACCTCACTTGATTGAATTACAGCTTCACTGCGTCGAGTGAAAATTAGCAGGCAGGTAACGTTCGGCATGGTGTGAAATCGCATCGGCAGGGTATCGGTGTCCCTTCACCACTGTGCCTGGAAGATGCTAAGTAGAGCAGTAATTCCCCGGGCCCCAGAGGCTTGGGCACATCTTGCTGCGATGGAGGCAATAATCGATGCTGCATTTATGCCTCTGCCTCTTGGAGGAAGGAAGCCAGCAGGGAAGAGGCATGATTGCCCAGGGTGCAGCCTTGAAATTGGGGTGTCCTCTCCCCCACGCTGCCCACAGTGCCCGGGGGACAGCAGGGACGCTCCCTGTCCACTGCCAGCCAGCCCTGGACTAGCCTCATCCTTCCAGACTTGAGGCTTTGGTTTATTTAAGCTGTTGCTACAGGGGGAGTTTGGGGCAGGCTGGAGGAGAAGGCTGCTGTGCATTAGTCAGGTGTGGATTTGTAGCTGAGATCTGACCTCCTACGTGATCCTGGTGCATTTTTTCTCTAAATCAGGCTCCAGCTGACTAAAGTAGCTGTAAACAACCGTACACCAGCTAAACACAGGTAAATCAGCTCCGAGCAGGATTTTCCCCTCTGGCCATGGAGCAGCTTCTTTAAGGGGGGGGAAAAAAAAAAAAAAAAAAGCACAGGCAGCAAATAAAGTGCTCTGACATTTTGGGGGGGCTAAGCAGAAATTTGTGGTGCAAATCACCTGAGGAGGTAATAGAAGATGTTGGTGTGCTGCTGGAGAGCACTGGGGGATTCAGGAGCCCTAAACCTCCACCAGCGCTGCGCTCTCACTCTCTTTGCCGCGCTTGCAGCTCGGTAGGCTCCAAGATTTAGCGCCCTGGGAATGGGTGGTGGGAAACTGAGAGTTTTTCTAAGCCTGCTGCTTATCACTGGCAGCAAGGCTAATCCACTTTTCTTTTTTTGTTCCTTGAGACAGTGTGTCACAGAAAAAATTATAGGGCAAAATCTGCAGCTCTGACTCCTTCCCCAGGCAAAACGACGTGCAGCCTTGGGCAGGAATTACGCCAGGGTAGGGAGTGGCTGAGACCGAGCATTATTCGGGACAGGAATGAGGGAGGGATTGGTCACCGTGTGTCTGCAGACAAACCTGAACCACGCTATGCATCGTACCCGTGTGTGCTTGACCCTCCTGAATTCAGCATCCTTCCTCCCGTGTGGAAGTGTTTTAGCCTTTCTTTGAGTTTCCAGGCTGCCACATTATCGGGCAGCTCCAAAAGAGCCCTTCAAGGCCAAATTTCCTCCCCACCTACACTGATGGGTCGCGGGGGTGCTCAGTGTGTACCCCAGCATAGGACACCCTGCCAGGGACGGGTCCAGGTGGGTGCAGGTACTTTCTCCTCCTCGATTTTCACTTGGCTGCATTGTGCTTTGTATCCAAAACCAACGCAGTGTCCTGGGGTAATGAAACCAGCAGGGTTTCAGTCTCCTCTCCTCTGGCCCCAGGATGCTTGTGAGCACAAAAGCAGTGCTTCAGAGCAGTTATTTACCCAGCTGGAAACCAGGGAGGGGCGAGAGGTTATTCCCCCCCAGGCGCTGCTTGTGCAAAGGGTGTTGGGGGTCTGGTACCATGGCTCATCCAGGTGGGAGGAAAGGGTTGCTCCTCCCTTGCCCTGAGCCCAGGAGACATCTCACCCACCCCTAGATGTGTCCTTGGCGAAGCAGAGATGAGGGGATCATAGAATCATAGAATCATTAAGGTTGGAAAAGACCTCTAAGATCATCTAGTCCAACCGTATAGAGTATTTGTTCCCCAATAACATCTCTTTTCCTCTGGGATCCCCATGGGTGACTGGCCTGGCTCTGGCTTGGGCTTCCCCAGGGCTTTCTTCCCCGCCGGCAAGAAGGGGTAGCTCTGCTTTGCCCAGCAGCCACGGCCCTGGGGGCCAGGAGGTGCTCGGAGAAGAAGGACCAGGGAAGTACCCCTGCTAGCAATGTCCCTGTCACCCTTCTGAGGGCAATTTAGGTGCATGGAGTCGCAGATGCAGCAGATAAACCCTAAGGCTGCTGAAACCTCAACCCCTAAAATGATCAAAGGAGGACATCCTACTTTCCTCACTCTCCACACACAAGATTTTGTTCCAAGCATCCTAGCAGTCAGTTAGGAAGCAGCCAAACCGAGCTGTAGATGTTAAGGGAGAAATTCAAGTGATGTTTTGCTTGATCTGGTATGAGACAGCCTCGCATCCCCTCCTGGTGCACTCAGCTGCAGCGGCAGGACGCAGCGCTCGCCGTGCAAAAATGACGTCTGTCATCCCAGCAAATCGCGGGAACAAAGGCAGAGAGCTTGCTTCTTTTGTCTCTGCCTGCTCAAGTTCCTCCTGCCAAATTTCATGGATAGGGGGAAAAAAAGTGACAGGCAGAGGTAGGGCTGCGATGCAAGCGTAGCAAAAAAAAGAGCGATTTTTTGGTGAAAATCCCAACCTAACCCACCAGAAGACCCTTGTGCTCACCTTGCTTTAACCTGCAAACCTGTACTTGGTATGTGTGAGTTTGCAGAGGACATTTCCAGGCAGTTTCACACCCAGGCGATTCCTCTTTATCCAGCAAAAATCGGTAAGCTGTGGCATTCTGCCCCAGGATGCTGAGAAGGCTGAAAGCTTGTAAAGCTTCATAGGGGGTTTGTACGAATTCACGGAGGGAGGAAACCCACCGAAAATTATAATACATATCTGCCCTGGTCTTGTGCTCCTCCAACTGCCTCCACTCCTGGCTGCTTACAGAGACACGGTGCTGGGCTGGATGGATTTTGTGCTGCCTTGGTAAGGCTGTTTTCACATCAACTCCTTTAGAGGAAGAATTTGTTCTTCCTCAGTTTGTGGCTGGTTTAGCATTTCCTGGCGATTGTTCCTTGAAGGACTTTACTTGGCCTGAGGAAGCGTCTGAGGTCATGAAATGGAGCTGAGCTGCTGCGCTGCAGATGAAGAGATTATTTCTCACTCCTGCATTAGGAGCTCTGTGGATTCAGTCGTTTCTCCACTATTATGCTGCTTTTATCCCTGCCTCCATCCCTGCCTCCATCCCTCCCACCATCCATCCACCCACCCAGGAGCTCCTGGAGGCATCTCAGGACTATGCTCCTCTGATCCACCAGACCTCCTTGGCCCCGAGAGCCTGCACGTTCAAATGGGCAGGGATGGAGGGCACCGCTCTGCGGGACGCGGACCCTCCCAGCGCAGGGTTGAGCACGGGTGGGTGAGACAAAGCAGAGGAAAACACCCAAGTGAGGCTGTCTCCAGAAACCACTCAAGAAACTGGTAGCAGAGATGTGAATTGAGCATTTAGAGGGATAATCTCCTGTGGAATATTCAGTATCTCTCTCTCATTATTCCCCTGTGCCCCTTCTCGCTCCCCAATTAACCCGTTCAGTGGGGATGCCTAGGATTATCATGCCACTTCTGCAGCCTCGCAGGATAAAGCACTGCCTTTCCCCAGAGGAAGGAGTCCCATTAAATGCTCTTTTCCCTCAGAGTTAATATCCAAAAGACTCCTATGGGACCGGCAGGCTATTCAGCCCTTAATGATCCTGCATTACCTGGCCTCGTTATCCACTGAGTGGGCTGGAAGGTCCTTGGAAGGGAAGAGTGGATGAAGGCGGGAAGGAGAGTGGCACAAGAAAAGGATGCTGACCACGACAGACACGGGTGCGCTGTCCCCCAAAAGCCTCCCCAAGGGCTTTCCCCCACCGTCCGGGCTCGCAAACAGGGATGAGATTTTCCTACACTGTATTAGCCAGCGCTGCTGCTCCCAGCTCACGCGGGCCCGGGAAAGCCGCTGCTTGGGCAGAGCTCATCCATGAAACCCTGGCAGAAGAGGGGAGCAGCCCCCCTAAGCCGGCTGGAGATGCCGGTCCCGTGCCTTGTCCCACCAGCAGCTATTCGAGAGGCGGCTGCCGCAGTCCTGGCTCCCAGCGCAGCCTTCACGCTGTTCCCGCATCCCAGGCATTAGTCACGGGGATGCTATTAATTAGCCTCAGCGATCCCCAAGAAGAGGGGGGGCAGCCCTAATTACAGCCCTCGCCTGTTAACTTTGTTTGGGCTGGTATCTCTGCTTCTAATGCAGAAACAAAAGGGAGCAGACTAAGGCAAGGGACGCTATTAAGAAGGAAGGGGCAGGGAGGGAGAGAGGGTCCTGCACCCAGGAGTTGGGATGCTCTCTGCAAACCAATTTTACCCCCACCAAGTCACCGGCTTTGCCAGAAACCGCTGGCAAAAGCTGCTGTTGCAAGGTTTCGCTTTGCCTGGGTGATGAAGGGCTAATTGGATGCAGATTAAAAGTCACTATTACGGATAATCCGTGAGTGGGCCGTGGAAGCACGGGAAGCATCCCTCTGTTGTCTCTGGGCAGGGCGGCGATGGATGTGTGCGGGCTCCGGCCCTTTGTGTTTCACCAAAAAAAAAAAAAAAAAGAAAAAATATACTTTGAAGCGCAGGATGAGCTGGGGGAAGGGAGATGGGATGGGGGGAGCTGGGAAGAAATAATTGCCATGCCTAAAAACAGTTACTATGGCAGCAACAGTCTTCTTGCTGCTGGAGCGAAATGTTGGGGACCGGCGAGCCATGCCTTTGTCAGATACTCGCAGACGCACATTTAGATGCTAATGCTGGCTTTAACCTTGGCTGCCTAACCTTGATGTGATGGAAGGGGCGGGGGGGGGGCAGAAAAAGCAGAGGAGAGGGGGGGCTTCTGGAAAAGATGGGTTTCCTCTCCCTAATTTTGCCACTGAATGGACTTGGCAGACTCCTCTCGGCTGCGATTAACACTGTTATTTCTGCACTTAATATTCAGCGGAGGTCTTAACAGCTTATTTATGGATAGCTGGCATTAGCTGCAGCATAATTCACTACTGCAATGCTCCTGTTTATCTCCGTCCCCTTGGGATCATCTGATAGAAGGCCATTTTTTAGAACATCCCCTAGGTTTGATCAGCCTGTCTATCTAATCTCACCTTTATTTATAACTCACAATCAACGCTGGGGTGAAAAAAAGAGGGGAGAAGAGGAGGGAAGTCTCTCTCTTGGACTTTGGCTGTTTGGGGGAAAGAAATTTTGGTGGCCTGTTTAGAAAAAGAAGCCTTTCGACTTGAGGCTCAAAGCTGTCTTCAGCAGTGGGGATGAAGGAGGAGAGAGGGAGAGGGTTAGAAGTGATGGAGGGGAGAGGGGGAATTCCCCAGGGCTGCTGCCGAGGGCTGAAATAGCATCTCCTGCGCTGGCCCGCTGGCCCCGGCACTCCTGGATCTGAGCATGAGCTCACAGCCCGAAGGTAAATTCCTAAAACACAAATCTATTGAGCACGGATCAGCCGCTAATTCTTGGGGCGGCCTGGGTTGCGCTTGCCTTGGGATTATCCGTCACAGCAGAGTTTAAGAAAGCTTTTGCTGGAGCAATTCAGGCAGAGGAGATGAGAGCGGTGCCGGATCTGCTGGTGACACCCCTGACAGATTTGACCCTATTCTTCTATTTCTGGCGTTTTTTTCTTTAATGCTCCAGCTCCCGGAGTCAGGTGATGGCTCACAGCTTTCTCCACTTGCCCTCAGAAGCTCATTACCTTTACGAGGTCGTGGAGAAAAGCCTGAACCCACGCCAGCTCAAAGGCCAGCTGATCAGGACAACCCCGCTGCACAAAAGATTTTCATTTTCCAGCCCGTACAATGCCTGTGCCTCGCTTTTTGAGCGGCTGTGCAGAGCGCGGAGGCGATGCCACCTCACACGTGCCAAGGAGCATTTCTCCCAGCTGCATGCTGGGGCGGACGGAGCTCCCTGCACTTTTCACGTTGTCACCACATGGTGATTTCCATCAAAACTGCGCCCAGTGTCATCTCCGGAGACCATCACCGCGAGCTGCCTGTATTTTTAATGATGGCATGTGTTAGCAGGTAATCTTATCTCCATGCAAAGCCGCAACACGCATCCTCTGGGTGAAATATGAATATGAGAAATTATCCCACTCCAGCCTGACAATCCTCACTACACGCTGCGTGGTGAAAGCGTCTTAAATTAAAAGCAGTATCTGTCTTCTGCAGTATACTTCTTTCTCCGGGGCTTTCTAGTTAAGCTGTCAGATACAGTTGATATTTATTTTACAAATGCTGTAAAAGAGGGGATGGGTAATATTGTAGGAACCACCCTGCTGCTGCTCTTCGGCTCAGGAGCAATACCAGAAATAAATGCAAGGGCAAAGAGCGGGGCAGACCTTCCCCCGAGCATGCAGCGGAGGTGGCTTCCCCGTCCCCACGCTGGCCTGGAAGGGGCTTCAGGGAGGAGCAGCTGGGCCAGCGGCCGCGTGGCTTGGGGCACTGAGCCGTGCTGGGCCCTGGGGCGCTGGCTGGCCACAGGGACCTCAGGGGCTTTGACGTGGGTTGAGGGCATTCAGAGCAGGTATGAAGTATGAGGTGCAAAAAGCATTAACAGCAGTGACGAGCATTAGTGTGTCCCCCGCCCTGGATTCAGCGCAGGTGAGGTTCTCCCCCTCCCGGCATCTCTCGGCTTTGGGAGACCGCGACAACCCCCCGGGGACGCAGATGCTCTGTGTCCCAGCACCACGCTGGGTGCCGGTGACTCCCGAGCTCCCAGCACCAGCGCAGGCTCTGCCTTTGCAGGAGCCGGCCATCGCTCTCCCGTGTTCCAGGCTCAGCTCATGGCAGGTGCCAGTCGTCCCCACAGAGCTCTGCCTTTGCAGGAGCCGGCCATCGCTCTCCCGTGTTCCAGGCTCAGCTCATGGCGGGTGCCAGTCGTCCCCACAGAGCTCTGCCTTTGCAGGAGCCGGCCATCGCTCTCCCGCGTTCCGGGCTCAGCTCATGGCCCCAGTCGTCCCCACGGAGCTCTGCCTCAACCCCTCTTGCAACCCCCCCGGTTCCCTCAGCCGGGGATTATACGTGGTGCAGCAGAAGGTCCCTCCTTGTGCCTCCGTGCATTGAGTAACGCCTTGGCCTGCAACTATTTTTAGGGTTTTTGAATGATTTCTGTGGTCGGTGGCGATGCAAAGCGCAGGGCCAGCCAAGCTTTGACCACAGGAGGACACGGCGGGAACTTGCTCCCGGGGGACCCCCGGGGCTGTCCCCGGGCGACGGGGCGGTGCAGGCAGGAGAGGGGAAGGGCAGCTGCCGGTGCAGGCAGGAGAGGGGACGGGCAGGCGCCGGTGCAGGCAGGAGAGGGGGCGGGCAGCTGCCGGTGCAGGCAGGAGAGGGGAAGGGCAGGCGCTGGTGCAGGCAGGGCGGGGGGGCGGAGCCGGCGGAAGGCGGCGGCGCGGCCCCTCCTCCCGGGCGGGGCGGGGCCGGCAGTGCCGCGCGCTGCCGCCGCGTGGAGCCGCGCTGCCCGCGCGCTGCCTGCTGCTGCCGCCGCCGCTGCCTGCCCGCTGCCTGCCCCTGCTGCTGCCCGCTCCGCGCCCAGCCCGGCTCACCCCGAGCCGTGCCCCTGCGGGCCGGCGGCGGCTGCGGGGATGGGCGCGGGGCTGTGAGGGCGGCGTGAGGCGAGGCCATGGGGAACATCTCCTCCAACATCTCCGCCTTCCAGTCCCTGCACATCGTCATGCTGGGCCTGGACTCGGCGGGGAAGACCACGGTGCTCTACCGGTTGAAGTTCAACGAGTTCGTCAACACCGTGCCCACCATCGGCTTCAACACGGAGAAGATCCGGCTGAGCAACGGGACGGCCAAGGGCATCAGCTGCCACTTTTGGGACGTGGGTGGTCAGGAGAAGCTGCGCCCGCTCTGGAAGTCCTACAGCCGCTGCACCGATGGCATCATCTACGTGGTGGACTCCGTGGACGTGGACCGGCTGGAGGAGGCCAAAACGGAGCTGCACAAGGTGACCAAGTTCGCCGAGAACCAGGGTACCCCGCTGCTGGTCATCGCCAACAAGCAGGACCTGCCCAAGTCCCTGCCGGTGGCCGAGATCGAGAAGCAGCTGGCCCTCCACGAGCTGACCCCTTCCACCACCTACCACATCCAGCCCGCCTGCGCCATCATCGGCGAGGGGCTCACGGAGGGCATGGACAAGCTCTACGAGATGATCCTCAAGCGGAGGAAGTCCCTCAAGCAGAAGAAGAAGCGGTAGAAGCCCCGCCGGCGCGGGAGGGATGGGGAAGCAGACAAAGGAACCGAGGGGGAGAGAGAACCAAAGCGATCCTTTTTCTTTGAATTGGGTTTTGTTTTTTTCCCCTCCTTTTTTTTTTTGCCTCCTTTCCACATGAAAAGACAGCAGGGGCGATAACAAAGCCGCTCCTGCCAGCCAAGCCCAGATCCCGGCTGCGGGCGAGCGCCGGGGTCTGCCCTCTCCCACCGCCCCTTCCCGTGGACCACCGTGCCCCCCGGGGCCGGATCCGGACCCCCGGGCCCCCGGGCCGGGCTGGAGACGTGCGAACGGGGCGAGACCCCCGCCGTCCTTCGGGACCACCGAGCTTTTGTGTGCCGGGGGCGAACAGGGCAGGACCCTGTTGAAGTGCATTGGAGAGAAGCCCAGCGTGCTTCTGGATCTTTAACGTGTGCATTTGGGGGGTGGGGGTGGGGGTGTAGCAGGGATGCTGCGGGGAGGGATGGATGCTGGGGGGTGAAAGCAGCGCCCGGGCTCGGCAAGGTCAGCGGTGGGGGGGCTTCCAGCTGCGCCCCGATGCCTGCCCGCACCCCCGCATCCCTCCCCCGCCTTCATCGGTGGGAAGGGGTGTTGAAAGCGGGGGGGTTGGACCAGCACAAAATGGGTGTTGGGGGACACCCCCCCCCCCCCCCCCGCAGGGCTGGTGTTTTAGGGCACGGCTGGGTGCAGAGCACGGACCGGCAGCCTTCAGTTCAGCCCCGGGGGGGTGTAAGGCTGCAGAGCACCGGGGGTGCTTAGCAGCTGCTGGCTGGTGCTGAGCTGTAAGCTGTTTGCTTAAAAAAAAAAAGGGGGGGGGGGAGAAAAAATTAAAAAAAAAAGGCAAGGGTTTTGGGTGAACGCTGCTGGAAGTGTTGGGGGGGCTTGTCCAGGAGTGCCCCTTCTCCCAGGCTCAGCTGTGTCATCTGAGCAAAGCCCCGAGCAGGTCTTTATTGTGCGCAGGCAGAGGCGTGCTCCAAGGTGCTCCAGCTAGCGTGATCCAACCCGGGGGTTATTTAAAAAAAAAAACAAAAAACGAAAGAAAAAAAAAAAACGGAGAAAAAAAGCAAGCTTCATGGTACTGGTCACCGTGCTGCTCCGCAGTCGGTGCAGGAGGTCAGGGCAGCGCTTGCTGAACGTGGGGTTTTGGGGGGTCAGGGCAGGGCAGGACGGACGGACGGCTGCCGGCACTGAGATGGCCAGAGCTTGCAAAATCTCTGCTGCAAAGGGACTCGGCAGCGCCGGGAAAATGGCAGGGTGTGAAGAAACATGGGGCGGGGGGGGTAGCATGGGGGGGTGTTAGTTTTTTATAAAGATTTAAACCCGATTCAAAGCAGAGAGCCCCTTGCTGCCAGCAGTAGCCGTGGGGGCTGCCTCTGCCTGCTGAGTGCCCGGGGCAGGGTCAGGCCCCGCCGCCTCCTTCTGCAGGTGGATCTTTTGGTACCTGGATGGGACTGAGGTCCTGGGGACCAAAAGCCGTTTGCTGGCTGTGTTTTGACCTGGGACCCAGCTCTCTGGAGGAGAAAACCAGGGTCCTGGCTTTCCACGCTGCCCACGGAGCAGAAGCGGGCAGCCCTGGGGGGGGTGGGCAGTGAAATAATCCTGAATTTTGAGCCACGCAGTCTGGCAGGATTTTCTGGTGATTTTACACCAGCTTTCCCATTTGAAAACCCCTTCCCAGCGCAGCCAAGGAGAAACCACCAAGCAGACAAAAGAAAAATGCCCTTCGGGTTTCAGGGAGTTGATTCTCCCCTTGCAGCGATGAGCGCGGCACCTTCCAAATAGCGTTTTTTTTGTTAGGAAACAAATGTTGCAGCCAAGTAGTATTTCTTTTCTTGTGGGATTTGAGTTCCCAACGCGAGTCCCGACTTGTGCGCTGAGTGAGTGGGCTGGTCCCATCAGTTCAGGTGGCTCTGTTCCCGCTTCCTTGGGTTTTCTTTGCTTTGTCGTCACCTCCAACTCTTTGGTACTTGCTGTTGAGAGAGAGAGAAAAAAAAAAATTATTTATTTTTGATGCCACAGAAGCCACATGCATTAACCCTTTTTTGGAGAGCGACCCATTTTAGAGGCGAAATATAAAGCTATGATTTCCTCACCAGCTCAAAAGTGATCAGGTTTTAAAAATGGCACGTGCAGGCTATTAGCTGTGGGTTTTGCCTCCTTGCTGTCGAGACGTAGGTCTTGGCTTGGCGAACGCTAGCATGGAAAGCCTGGTGGCATGCATTTACGGAGCTCAGTCCTTCCTGGGGGTTCGTTACACCCAGCTCAGCTGAGCATCCCCTTGGAGAAATGGCTGGTTTTCGGCAGAGCACTTAAGCGTGTGCTGAACTGGCAGCGCACGCTTGAAGGTTCAGCTGAGCCAGGTGGGACGCTGTGGCGGTGCCGATCCCACCAACTCTGCTTTCTGCAATAATTAAAAAGATTTTTCCAATTAGTAGCTAATGGCTTCCGTGGTATTTCTGTAACGTTTCACAACCATACTCTGATTTTTCCGGTGTGAAGATGTGCGTCGCCTACGGTGGGCTGGAAGAAGAGGTGCCTCAGCAAAACAGCAGTTAAGGGAAACTGCCTGGGTTGTTGCTCTGAAAACGAGCTGGGCCTTTTTGCAAGGTTGTGCGTCTTCTCTAAATACGTTTGAATGACCTTTTTTTTTTTTTAGCAGCTGTCACAAGGTACCAGTCTCATTCCCCCAGGTACCTTTGCGGTGTTCCCGTCAGTGTTGGATATCCTGCTGCCCGTGTCCTACCCTTGCCATTGTCCGTCAGTCTCTGTTCCTCCTGTCTTTTCTTCTTTTTTTAAAAGATGCAGACATAATGCTGTGAACTGAAATAAATTATTTATACAATGAAAGGGCCTGATAAAAAAAAAAGTGTTCTGCTTATTTCTCGATATCAATGCTGCATTTTACGGTTGTTTCTCGTTGCATGTTGTGAAGGAGGTTGCTCCTGCATCCCCAGGGAGAGGAGACTTGGGCACGGGGACGGAGAAGTGACTTGCTGAGGGTCACTCTGCACCCAGCGGTATGCTGGCATGGGTCTGTCGCAGGGACAGACCTGGGGAACATTGATGATTTTGTGGTTAATGAAATCTGCGCTCTTTTGCAGGTCACTTAATTTCTCTGCATCTCTGCTGCTGTCTGTGACAGGGGAGAATACTGTTTGGTGTGGGTATTTTCTTCCCTCACCTCTTTTTATTTTAGATCTGTGTGAAGGAGGCGGTCACCCTGTGCGCAGCACTTAGAGGAGAGGGCGAGAAAGTTTTGGTTTTTGCTTGGTGCAGCTTTTTTAAATGCGTGGCCTCGGGCAAGCCGCGTCAGTGGCAGAGAGCCAGGTCTGCAGGGGTTAAAGCACCAGTTGAGAACAGGATGCTGCAGAGCTGGAGGCTGCCTCTGCTCCTGGGTGGCTGCTGACACAGGAAACACAGGGTGACATTTCGGAGAGGAGAGCCGGAGCCAGGTGGTAAATGACTTTTTCTTTCTTTTTAAAATGATGACATGGCAGCCAGAGAGGAAATGATGAGCCAAGTTCGGGAAAGCGGGATTTGGCAGGGCTTGTCAGCACTTAAATCTGCTTGAGGTTTGCGCTAGGCTCCTCTCTGCTTCCCAGGGGGGTTCCAGGTTTCCCGGGTGCACAGCGCCTGGGTGAGAGGACATGCTGTCTGCTTTGCAGGATCGGGCCCATGGGGCTCTAAAGGGTTGCAGGACCTCGAAATGAACCTAAAGGCTTATCCAGGGATGCGGTTACTGAGCTCCTATCCAGGCTGTTGGTGCACGCCCAGAAATCACTTGGAGCTGAGCTGGACGGTGATCTGTGGCATTCAAGGATTGAGCTGCCGAGTGCTCAGCTGCCGAGTGACCGTGCGGAGAGCCTCTGAAAGGTGCAGTTCCCCGCAGGCTCCTTCTTTGCGCAGAGCATCACCGATGGGTTCCTGTCTCTCCGCCACACGGGTGGTGTGGTGGGCAGTGTGGTCCGGTCCAGCGCTGCTGAAGATGCTTCTGACCATCGCTTCTCTTTGCGCCGCCGGCCCTGTTTTCCAGGTAGCATGCGGGACATCGTACGTTTCTCCTGGCCCGCGTTTCGTGGATCTGAAAGCCCAGGAGCAGATGCTGCAGTACCTGCACCCGCCTTAGCATGAAGGGACGTGTCCTCACCGATCCCACCGGGCGGGAGCTGATTTATGGGGGTTTTCCTGCTGGCATGGAGTGGTGCACACTGGTGTCGTGTCCCTCTGTGGGCTTATCTGTGCCCCAGGGAGCCAGGACTTGGGTCCCTTGGGCACCGCGTGGAGCTGGGGGGCTTTCCTCCTCCTGGTTTAATGGGGGCACCCACCCCTGTCCCTGTGATGGAGGAAGAGAGACAGCCGGAAGGGTTTGCGCTGTAGGTTTTGAGAGGCTGTGACTTCGTGTGTGTGCGACTGTGCAACTGGATCTGCCCCCCAGCCCTGTGAGTCGGGGGGGCTGAGCTGGGATGTCTCCGTTTCTTTTACTGCCAAAGCCACTGGCTTGTGGGAAGGGGCGGGAGGGGTTGTGTCTTCTTGCAAGCAAAGCTCCTTGTGCCTCGAGCTGCAAGGACGGACATCCTTCTTCAAGCCACCCAACCTCTCCTCCTGGCCGGAGAGTGCTTTTGTCAGCAGGGGTTTTTGCGTGTTTAGGCCAGTTGTCATGAAAACATTGCACAAGGAGCTCGCTGACCTTGCGGCACCCTGAAGCAGCACGCTGGCTGTGGTTTATGCTGCTGTACTGTCTCCCTGAGCAGGCAGTTCAGCGAAATAGCGAGCGATGCTGGAGCCGTGGTCCCCAGCCCCACGTTTGGGGACCCTCGTGGTGTGTGGAGCCCAGGCCACCAGGCAGTGCCAAGGACGCTGGCCCTGCATGGGACCAGCCGGGGGAAAAAGCAGTGAGGAAGCAGTTGGGCTGTCAGCTGCATTAGGTCTCCGCAAGCATGGGCTAGGAGGGGGTGAGAGGGACCTGCAACCTTTCCCGTCACAGGGCAGAAAAGGCACAAAGAGAACAGACCAGGGCTGGGGTCTAGCCAGGAGCAGCAGGAGATGGGGTCAGGACAGAAATAAGCGGAGAGGTGAGCTACCAGCATGTCCCCCAGCCACCTCGCTGCACGTCTGTGACATGAAAGCCACCAAGGGAGGGCTCCTGAGCGATCTCCGCTTGCTCTTGCTGACAAGGGTGCTTCAAACGCCCCTCTGATGGTTTGGCATGTCCCATGTTTTCATGCACATAGCTTCATGGCATCTCCTTCACCCCAAGAGCCCTGCAGCACCTCTTCTGCAGGGTCTCCCTCTGCCTTGCCTCTTGGTGCCTTAGCTAAACAGCTCCTTTTCCCTCTCTTTCCCCTGTTTGCCTTGTTAAGCTAAATCTCTCTGCTTTATTTCAAATGGGATTTGCTTCCAAGCAAGTGTATTTTAAAGGATCATCTTAGTTAATGCAATTCCTAGAGCGCTGAATCCTCCAAGCACGGTGTAATGCAAAGAAAGCTATTTCTTTGCACAGCGCAAGGTGCTTCGGGTCAAAGTTTGCATGGGGTGAGGATGACCGTCTCTTTAAAACGGACTATAAACCATTACCAGAAGAAAAAAAATCCCACGCTGATTCAAACTCGGACCCCATTTGCTTTGTTTTCATTCAGTCAGCTCCGTCCTAGAGCTTCTTCGATGTGGATTACCCCAAATCACATGTACTTTTTGTCTGAGCAGCAAAAGGCTACTGCTGTGAGTCAGGTCTGAAGGACACCAGGCACTTTACACTCGTATCATGTAAAAAAAAGGTAGCGCTTGCCTATTGGAGCAAAATTGAGACATTTCAGCGCAAACATATTCTTATCAAGGATAGTTCGTGATGACTAGGGAATATGGAGAGCCCAGCCTGGGAATATTTGCTCTAATAAACCATTCTGTTTATTTCAGCTTAGCTTGTGTTTGCTTCCCTCACATATTCGAGTGAGATTTAAGGGAGGAAAGCTTACAAAAAAGAGCAACTCTCCAGCAACTACGTTAAAATACTGGTGGAAGGTGAGTTATGAAGCCCATAAATCCCCCAGGTGTTTGCGCTGGAGCTATACCCAGCTGACAGGTGACCAGAAATAATCCCACGTGTGTTGAATGAGCACCGATGACCCCCTCGTCCTCCCTCCCCGACAGTCTTGACTAATGGCATCTTCTGGCTTGCAAAAACGCTGCAGCACGAGGGGGGTTGTGAGAAGTGCTGCCAAGCCCATCACGCTGCTTGCAGACACTGGGGAATGGGAGGCAGAGCTCATCTCACCCAGCTCTTCATCAACCCATGGATCATATTTTAATTTCTATTGTTATTATTATTTTTATTACTGCTTTGGCTCAGTGGTTCCCAAATTTTGCAGCTGGGGTGGGCTACTGTCAGCTTGTAATGTTTCTTGTGATTCCCCCAGTGCTGGGGCTGGACCATTCCCAAAAGTTGGTGGCCAGGGAGAGAGGCGCACCCAAAGCTCCTGATCCCACCCGGCGTTGCTTTCAAGTCTGTATTTGCTGCCGCAAAGAGAGCAGGACGCAAAGCTGGGTCTCGACGCATTTTTTCGGTCTCTGCCACCGGCTCCTGCCTAACCCTGATGGCATCACTTTAGATGCCCCCAGGCTTCTTTTCCACAGGTGTAAAAGAAGGTTGCCAGCATTTTTCTTACTCCCAAGGCTAAAAAAAAAGAAATTGGTGGTGTTGTGATACTCAGGTCCCCATAGTAAAAATGCTAAACATGCAGGATGGTCCCTTAGGTGGTGGGGAAAGGGGCTGCATGCTGCTTGGGTTGGAGGACATTGCTGCAGGTCTGGGTACTCCCTCTTGCACCGCGGGCAGAAGAGCTACATCAGGGCTGAGCGCCCCGGTTCAGCGTCCAGCAGCTCCATGCCACGCTGACTTTATTTTATGAGCTGTGGCTCTCTGAAACCCTCCAGCTGTGTCCTCCACTTAAGTTATGGCTGCAAGAGGGAAGTTAACAACCTGCCTTAAACCCCCAAGCCCATGCCTGTGGGCTCCCCTGCAGCTACAGGGATGGTAATGAAATCCTGCAGGCAGAGGGGATGGCACGGAGGCTCCCGTCACCGCCCTAGCACCGTGCCAGCAGTGGACAGGCCGTGTCTCCAGGGCTGGAGGCCACTCAGGACCCTGCAGATCCACCCACACAGAGGTGAAAGACCTGCGTGGCAATGGGCAACGGGAACACAGGGCAATTGTTACGCTGGTTAATGTTTAAATAGCTCTTGGAAAGCCCTCTCCCTTGCCACTTGCACTGTCTAACAAGGGGGCTCTTTCAACTCTTTGGCAACTTCCCCGTCCTTTGGCAACTTCCCCATCCTTTGGCTTCTGCTGCCTGTTTAAGATGTCCACGGGCAGGAAGGGGAATGGCAATGCTGCAGCTTTGCAATGTTTTCTTGCCCACTGCATCCTCCCAGGATGGACCACGCTCTTTCCTAGCCAGCCTTGGAAAACGCCTGGTTACTTAGAGGGAGGGATCTGTTAGAGCGGGTTGGTGCCAAGATGACAACGGGTTGTGGGGAAAGCTCCCCAAAAACTAACAACCCACCACCCACACACCATTCTTGGAGCGTGCACTCGGTTGTTCCCCATCCAACCAGACAGCCACATCTCCAGAAGAAACGGCCTTTAGCCTTTCCCATGCAACTGCACAGGTCTTCATCTCCCATGCACGGCCAAGGGGTAGCATCTGGTGGTCCCGGAGAGGTGGGGAGACCCTGCTGATATCTCCCCACAAACCTCAGCCCAGCCCTGGGACCTGCTGCGTTTCTTTGGAGACTTCCAGCAGCCCAGAGCATCTCAAACTGGGAATGGAGCAAGGATGGTTTAAACTCATCCCCTGCCAGTTTTGCCTGCAGCTTCTGGCACCGGAGCCAGCCACCTTCCCACGCAGCCCAGCCTCTCCTAAGGTGCTGCCCATCTTCGTCTTTTCATCGCAAGGGTGTGATGCAGAGAGTTCCACTATGCTGCGTCTCTCATCAGATGCAAAACCTCGTGCAGGACAAATAACCCATCGCCCCCCAGCCCCTTGCTGACCCCCTGTAAAACTCCATTAGAGCAAAGCAGGTAAAACTGTTTATTAAACCTCAGCATCAGCATTTCTTTTCAGCCTGGCTGCTCTGTGTCCCTGGTAACTGCCAGGGTGTAATGGGTGAAAAGCAAAGCCTGATTGCGGGCGAGGAAGTCCTGGTGCGACAATGCGTTTGAAGAGAGCGGTGGAGCATGAGGAAGCCATAAACCCGTCGGGAGGTCACTGAAGGGGCTGCTTTGGGAAAAGCGAGCCCTGCTGGAGTTTTATCATTGTGGCCTGAGTGCTATAACCTCTGAGGATGCTCGGAGCTGAGCAGAGCTTGTACGGGCTCATTTGAAGCTAAAAATTGGTTTAGCCCTGGAAGAGGAACAGCCTGGGAGAAGAGGGCTGGGGGTGCATGAGCAATGTCCTTGTCCCCCACCTCCTCCCCACACCATCCGTGCTGCAGGGTTGGAGCCCAGGTGCCTCTTGAGGCAGCAAATGCAGACAGCCGCAGGCTGCCGCTCCCCACCCCTGTTTATGGGTTGCTAACACCAAGGCTTGATGTTTATCATGTGGTTGCCCATGGGAGACCGGGGTGCCCAGCGCTCCTTTATTTTTAGCTAGATAACAGAGAGTGACGCAGAAAGATGGGAGGGAGAAGGGGGGGCTGTGTCTGCTGAGACCGCGGCAATATTCAAGTTCCTTATCTGTAATTACTTGCAAAGAAGTCCTGTGTATGTTTTCATATATATGTTTTTTTTATATATATATATAAAGTATGTATATATCCAACCCATGTTATGTTTCATAGATATATATATATCATTGGACACAGGGAGGAGAGTACCGGGAGACCTCTCATACTGCAGATATTTCATTAGCTCTTGTGTCACCAGAACCTCATCTTCCCCAGGGTTTCAGCCCCGGCAGGCAACCGTGTGCCAGTGTCCCAGCAGGGACAGCCGGCTGGCATGACAGCCGGAGCATATGTTAGGAGAGAGAAACTTTGGGCTGACTTCAAACAGGAATTGGAGTTAGAAGAGCCTCGTCTTCGCCAACAGCCGAAGGACCTGCATCACAGCTTAGGAAAGCTGCTTTCCCCCACGGTGGTCCAGCACGTGCCTGATGGCACTGGGCACTGGGATGAGGTGGGAGCCTCATCCCAGCACTGAGCTGACGTGTCCTCTGCCAGCTCGTGGGACTGAGGGCTGGCGTGGGGCTCACCAACTCCAATCCCTTCAAGAAGCCTTCTTGCCTACTGGCTGGGCCATGGCTCGGCCTGCCCCTCTTAAAGAGGATATTTCTTCTGGAGATTGGGAGACTTCTAATTTCCAGCCCACAACTTTTCCCACCCACTTTGTGCCCATTTGCCCCTGTGCCAGAGTTATCATCTCTCAGCTCAAACAGCTCTCCTCCCCGCTGGGCGCGGATGTGTTTATAGAGGCAATCACAGCTCTCTGAGCCACCATCCTGTGGGATGGGGAAGAACCTCTCCATGTCCCCACTGAACTGGGTCCTATTTCTGCTCTGAAACCAGGGAGGGTGGAAGAGGGAAATTCAATGAGATAAGAAACCCAGAGTATCCTCCAGACTCAGGCTGAAGGTACATCAGAGAGCTGGAGGTGGCAGGGATGCTTTTGATGGGCTGGGCAAGGTGAGGTATCTTTTGCAGCCTGTTGCCTGGGCAGATAGGGACAGACCCAAATTTCCACTAAGCCCTGAACTGGGAGTGCTGCGGTGGAGCTGCCCACAGAGGCAGCACGGGGATGGTCATCCAGACCCCGTCGTTGCCTGCTCCCGGGGCAGATCCTGTGAGGTCATGTCTTTGTGATCAATAAACCAGGGTGAGAGAGGCTCCATGCGCAACGTTGGCATCTGTAATGGAGCTGCTTGGAAACCATCCAGTGCTCCTCCTCCCTTTGCCATCCAAAAAAGAGAATTCATCCAAAAATGAGCCATTTCATGGAAACGCTGATGGCAAAATGCCACTACGGGGGTGAAAAAGAAGCAAGCCGCAGTGACCTTGAGCATTTGGATAATGCTGAAACAACATTACTGGAATGGGTCACGTTTGCTTTGAGATGGCTCTTTACTGGAAATTTTGTAAGGCATGTTCTCTCATTAAATGTATATAACAAGATCTACCTTGAAATCTGTGCAGGGCACAAGGGGAGCCTGTGCCCCACAGCACCGCTTCTCTCCCTGCCCGGCATCTCCTGCCTCCTCCCAGAGGGGTGATGGTCCCTGAGAGCATCCCACCCTGACACACAAGGCTCCTCGGGCCTCACTGGGAGGTCCTCCCATCTTCTCCATGCTGTAGCTTTTTTTCTTGCTGGGTATCCCGGAGTCTCTGGTATCAGTACTCCAGAAATCTCAGGAGAGTCTCAGGAGCAGAAATTGCGGCAGAAGAAATCCTATCCTTCTTCCCCCTGCTCCCAACCTCCTGCCCCATTGGAGCTTCTTTTATCATGAAATATGCAGAAAATTGTTGGGTTTCTAATGATCTGAACTCCTTTAGTCAAGACAAGACTCGGCTTGCAAAGAATGTGAATTATTTATGTGTAGATAATAATGAGAGGGAGAGCACGAGGAAAAGGAGTTTGTCTTTCGTTCCCCTCAGTGCTGCTCCCGAGGCTTTGCCCTACCCAGAATAGCTATTCCTGATTATCCCAGGTGGACTAATTTATGTGGGGACCTTCCTCCGACGCCGTAAGCAGAGCCCTCCTTTTTGCTTTAATGCAATCCACCGTGGATGCCATTGCTAAATGGTGTGTGCAGGGGAGACTTTTCTCCCCAAATTCACCCTAAACCTGTGTTCTTTTGCATCCTTGCGTATCCTGGACTAGCTTTTATCTGTAGGCAGGTCCCCGGGAACAGCATAGAAATCCAGCTTCCAGCTCCAGCTCCAGCCTTGCAAACGCAGTGACTCACTCTCAGGAAACCTCGTTGTGCTGGCGTAAGGCAGAAGCCCTGACACATATTTTTTTTGAGAAGCCCTAGCAAGGGCAAATATATAGCTTGTGAAAAAGTGTCATGGCAGAAGAACAGCTTCAATAAACAGATTTACTATATGAAATTTCAGGAGATTTTTGACTGCAGGAAAATGCCTGGGAGCCTTACACTGTGTGGTGTGACTTTGAGAGGCAGATTCAGTTCTCGGTTCTCTATAATGTCCTGCAAGGCTTAAATGGGGCAAAGGCATAAAAATAATTGAAGATCTACAGCTCAGCTACTCTTTGCAGCAGGGGGAAATGTTGAAAAGGAAGGGGAAGGTGTTTGGAAGTAGGAAACAGAGACTCCAGTGCATCTCGCCTCTTGATGCGAGCTCCCAGGACATTGCTAAGGGCAGACCATGAAAAGTCTGCTCCTGCTGGCAAAAGATAGCTGAAGGCAAGGGGGACCAGCAGTGGTTAGAGCTGAAAAGGTAAATCCGCTTAAAAAGATGCCCTTTTTGGTGAGAGGAATATTAGCAGCTTCAAGTCTGATTCAGAAAATAATGCAGGGAAATTTCTAAAAAGCTCAGACTTTTTTTTCCTCTCTCCATCTCAAAAGGGGCTGATCTGTTTCTTTTCAAAGCAAAGAGAGGTTAAGCCTAAACCCGAATTCCTCACTCCATCCCCACGTTGGTTTTTTTCTTGTCCTGTCTTGACTTTGCTGTTGGTTGGGTCACTCAGAAAAACAAACCAACCCACACGGAGATTTTCTCTCCTCCCCATCCTCAACACCTGTCAGCGGAGGTGGGGATAGGATGGGAGTGAGGTTGTTTTGCTGTCCCTGCTTGAAACGGCCCCTTTAGCCAGACCCCACATTAACGGCAAAAAGGTCTAAAGGTTATGTCTTGACGGAGTGAAATAGGCCAGAGAGGGAGCTTTGCAAAGACGGCGCCTAGCTAAGCTGATCAACTTGCTTGGTGCAGTTATGAGCTAAAACCAGTGGAAAGTCACATTCTGATTAATAAAAGACACTACTTTGTCAAAATAGGGTCAGTCTCACACATGCACATGCCTCTTCCCTCCTTCTCTGGGCGCTGCTGGGGCAGGCGCAGATGGGAGCAGAGTCCTCCCATGGCTCATGGCACTGCCCTGTTCTGGGTGGCTGCTGGTGGCGGGGAGGCTTCTCCAGGGACATCGTGGCCGTACGGCGGGGGTGGCGAGCACGGCCCCCAGCGATGCGTGCCTTACAGCCCACCCAGGCTCTTTCCCCACGACTTCAGCCCTTGCTCGGACAAGCTGGCGTAGGGCAGCTGACAGCACAGGGCTGTGCAGGATGGGCACGGACAACACGCCTGGGGATAACGTGCCTTTAGTTACTATTAATTACTTAATCGTGCTCTCCACGGCTCTGCTTAAGACAAGTGCATTAATTGCTCACAAACAAGCTCTGGACACGTACAAGCTGTAACGGAGACAGCAAGTCATTTAAATCCTGTCCCCAGCAGGTTTGGCCCCTTATTATCTGCCTTTTGACCTGCCACAGAAGATACAGTTTCTGGTAATTTGCTCCAGGGTTTCTGTGTTAGTTTTCCGGATGATTTTGGGGTTGACCTGATGGCTGAGGGTATTGCTTCGGGGTGCTCTCTCCTCCTTGGGGACTATCAAGGCATGGAAGATCATTTACAGCAGCTCAAGGGGATCATCTCAAGCTCTGGCTCTCGAGGACAGGAGGGACAGGGGAGTCCCTTCCCTGCCCCAGTGCTTCCCTTACAGCTCAGCTGAGACGTGGCACTCACAGTCATGAGGAGAAATGGGAAATAAAAGCAGGGAACGAAACCCCAGGATCCTTGCAGAGCCCTGGCCAGGCTGCAGCAAAGTGCCCGAGCCGGGCTGGATACAGCAAGTTCTGCAAGACAAGAACGGTGTGGGACAGAGTGAAAAATTCAGTTTTAAGCCTAGAGTGCTCAAGCTAGGTCTAACGTCTTTGTGGGAAAGCAGCAAGTCCTAACTGTGAAAGAATTAAAAAGAAATTGACTCACAAAACAAAACACTGGCAGAATCTCAAATCGACACAGGCTCCAGGCAACAAAATCAATCACGATCACATTTTCCAGGCCATGCTGGTCGTCAGACACAATCTTAGCGCAGGGTGGGAGGAGGAGGAGAAAATATGAACTTAAATACACATGGGTGAAACCAAGAAAATCCACGGTTACAGCATCAAGCACCACAGCAGCCAAAACATATGAAAGCCACGTGGCAACCATTCCCAAGATGAGAAAGGAGGAAGATATAGAGAGAGCATCAGGGCTTGGTCAACCTTCTTGGTCCACGGGACCATAGGGCTTTATTCTGATAGAGCTTTTTGGCTTTGCTGAAATGCCCGTGCCACCCCGCTGTAGGTGCGTCTGCACCCCCTCAGCTGGTCTCCCTGCCGTTGGAAGCCTCCAACGGCAGGTTGGAAGCCTCCAGTTAGCCAACTGTGCCAGGCGACTGGCAATTGCATCACTGTCCATCACTGAGAAGCTTCTAGCCCTTCCATCATCCACCATCGCTCCCCTTCCCACCCCCTGACCATGGAAGGGCAACAGGACAGCCAGGAGGTGTGTCATCCCCATCACAAGGGTTATTGCATCAGCCTCCAAAACAGAGGCATGTTTGAATCGGTCTGATGATTCTCATATCCCCTCAAAAAATTAGCTCTATTACAAGAAAACAAAGGCAGAAATGCCTCACAGTCTGGGAAACCTGACAGCTTCAGAGTCAGGCCTTCTCAGGAGCTCCGCTCTCGTGTCACCAGCTCCGGCGCAGCGCGGGGCGCAGGCGGGGAGGAGTGGATGTGGCAGGGGGGTGTGCAGGGCTGTGCGCGTGCACGTGTGCGTGTATCACACCTATTTCACAACCTGTATGCAGTCACAACTCTCAGCTGATGGTATTCTCGTAACACTCAATCATCCCCAATTTATAAACAAAGCTAGCAAAAGACTCCTTCCTAGGAAAGAAAAATGGTCGGGGAGGGGGGGTCCCTGAGCCTACATCGGCTCCAGCAGCATGTCAGGCAGTAATTAATCACTTCAGGGTATTTGCTGATATGTAATTACGTGCAGTGAAAGGTCTGGCAATACGGTTTGCTATCAATCATCACCGCGTATCAGTCACGTAGGCTGGGGTCATCTCATAACCTGGCTGCCAGTTATTTCAAATGCTAATGTTTCAGGTAAAATCTAAACCCTCAGATGTCATTTCTAGCATTTCCAGTGTTCCATGTCACATTTCAGTCCTAAACACCTCCAGCATGATCCTCTCCTGACCAGCTGCACAGGAGATTGATTCACGGAGCAAAGATTTCCGGAATCGCACTTGGTAAAATGCAAAGTCTTTATGGGCAGACGCAGGGGGGGTGTTTTCTCTCCAGGCCGTGCATACATTTTCTGGCACACATACCCTTGGCCACGAGGATTTTACACGGCTTTGCCGAATCCATCCCGGCTCCGCATGCGCTGTGCGGCAGTCAGTGCTTTTGCAGGACTCCGCCGCTTACCCTCCCTTACGAGCGATACCAGCTCATCCCCGTGATGGCCACTCCTGGTAATTTTATCAGGAGCTTTGTGGTATTTAGCGGTTTCGCAAAAGCTCCACATCCTGGGGGTAACTTTTCACACTGAAGAGCCCCACCTTCCCTCTCGGACGTCAGAAGGAAAGGGGAACTTGCAGCCTCCCGGGTGAGACAGCAGATGAAAAGAAGCCAATACTTAAAATTAAACAAAAACAACCCTAAAAAGTAACTCATGAGTTTTATGCCAGTTTCAGGATTTTGCAACAGCCTGACTCATGATTTTTTTTTTTTTTTTTTTTAAATCTGAGGATTTAAAGGAGCCCCTTCTACCCGCACATTCTTGGTGCAGTCATAGACCTGTTTTCCAGAAAAAGTAACTTCTTAGCTTTCCTGCAAGCCGCAGCGTGGCCCCCGGTCTGTGCCACGTGCTGAGCGGGGATGCAGAGGCTCCGCACTCTGGCAGCGCCCAGCTGCACAGCAAGCCGCTCGCTCTCATCGGACGTCGCAAGTCCCGTCTGGTCCCCGGCACAACGTGTCCTTGTGGATTTGTCTGCCCTGTTGGATGACACGGGAGATTTTACCTCTCTCTGGGAGACTTCACCTTGTTTATCTCTGCCTGCTGGAAGTGGTTTTGTCCCTTTTAACATGCAAAGCCTTCCTTACGTTGTACATGAGTAAGGCTAGGGAAGTCAGCTGGAGAAAACAGGGGATGACTGCAGTGACCAAACCCCAGAAGGCTGAGTCTTCCACCCACGAGTCAAGCAACGAGCCACTGGCAGAGCTGGAGATAAAACCCAGCTCTCCAAAAGTTTGATCTTGTCCCTGTCCTCAAGCACCTCACTTTCGAATGCAAAGCGAGGAACCCCGAGACGGTGTCTGTAATAAGTGACTATAATCACTGTCTTGAGGATGGGACGGAGAGCCATGAAGGTCCAAAAGTGCCAAGTTAATACTGCAGAGTCAAACATCACATCACATGCTCTCCTTCTCCTTTTCAAAGGCAAAAAGGAGTCCAAGCCCTTAAACAACACAGAGTGTGGGAGACTGGTTGGAAACCCCTGTTAGAAGAGGGTCTGGTAAGAGCCATCCCAGCCAACCCTCAGACATGGGCCGCTCATTTGTGGCCTCAGAGACATCGGACACAGGTTTGGCCCTAAAGCTTTGTCTTGGGTAAAAGTGTGCGATGACAAAGCCAAGATGCAACACAGCCAAAGCCTTGGGCCCCTGTGCCCCCAGCAGCTCATCAGTTTATCAATCGCGCTGGTTGTGAGCGTTGCAGTGGGGTGTTGGGGAGCGGTGGGGGCTCTGCCACCCCACTGTGCCTTCGCCTGCAGACCTCAATTAAACCTCCAGCTACCGTTTCGCTCTCCCATCCGGGAGACTTACCTCCCAGCGAAGCGCAATTCCTAGAGACAACACAAAGAGATGAGCTTCCCTCCTTGCTCACCCTCAGTCCATCAGCCTCCATGCTGGGATCGTTGGAGGGAAGGGGAAGCAGGGACAGGGGGGCTGATTCATCCCTGGCTCAGCCTCAGCTGAGCCCTTGCTGATCCCTCCTCGGGAACGTGCCTCAGCTCACGGAGCCGGACAGCGAGGCGCTGGGGAGGGATGATCCCCACTGCCGCACGGGATGCAGGACTCGGTGGTGCAGGGGCTGCACGGCAGCTGGGTGCAGGGGCGGCCGGTGCGTCCCCAGGGGAGGAGAGGAGGCAGCCAGCTGGATGCAGCCTCAATCCCAAGGGAGCTGGGTCTGGTCCACCTCCGAAATGGTTGCTTTTCGTAACACGGGGGGTGAGCTGTGGCTGAAGGGAGCATGTCAGAAGTGTGGCTCGTTCACCCTGCCTGTTGGGTAGGGTGGGAGAAGGATCCTGCCCAGGCGAGAGCTGCCCACACGCGTTGACAAGCAGGACTGCTCTCAGCAGTTTGGGGTATTCTCCAGCCCCCTCTTGTCTGAGTAGCCCTGGCTCTGCCAGGTGTAAGACTTGGCATGGTGTGATCCCCATGTTCAGCATCGCTGTACCTGCTGAGATCCTGCACAGGGGCTGGAAAGGGAAAGAGAAGAACTGATGAGACCGATAAAACGAAGATTACTGTCTCGGTGTCAGGGGGATGGCCTCTCCCTAACCCCATCACACATGCCAGCCCAGGCAGGTCCAGCACCACCTCTCTCCAGCCTCAGGGAGGGAGAGAGACAGGTTTCCGAGGTAGGCTGGGGGGAGCTGGGCAGGAGGAGCAGCATGTCCCCAAGGCAGGGGCAGACGCCGCTGTTGCTTTCTCTACCCTGTGGAGAACTAGCTCAAAGACAGACCATCCTGCCCGGAGACCCACATCATCCCCCAGCCACCTGGCCTGTGCCCAGGACAAGCAGTTGGGGCAGAGAAAGCATAGGGCTGGGCACCAGCATGGATGGATATGGCCAAGGGACCCCGTTGGTCTCATCTGGAGTGGCCCAGGGAAGGAGAAAGCCCTTCCCGGTGGCCCGCAGCCCCCCCCCGAGGAATGCAAGCTATGCAGGGACCAGAGGTCACTGCAATCAGGCACAGCGAAGGGCGGCCATAAAAGGGAAAGATAAACCCAATAAATCAGGCCGTGGGAAGAGGAGGAGGGCACAAGTGCACAGAGCTGCAGGAGGATGGTACAAGGCAGCCCTCCTCCCCCAGGCAGCGGGAGGGGGGACGTGGGGGCTAACCTGGGCCACAGAGCAGCCCAGAGATGGGGGGGTGCAGAGCACAGGCAGCACCATCACAGGGGCAGCATCCGCAGAGGGAGAGATGCTGGGCAGCCCCGCGAGCCTGGCCAGGGTAAAGGGAGCAAAAAGCCCCCACGGGGCAGAAAGTCTTCTGTTTTTCCTCTGGCAGTATAAAAAAATTAAAAAAGGAAAATGTGGGGGAAAATAGCCAGAAGCAGTGGAATAGGTACAGATGGAAAAAGCCCTCAGAATACTGTTTTGTTCTCAGTTTTATTCTATTTTATTTTATATTATTCCCATAATGGGAGATGGCAGTCTGTATTCACTGGTGAAGCAGGAGACACAAAACTCTCCTTGGAGAAAGTTACAAATGGCTATGAAGTATTTTAAAACCTGCCGTTTTTTTCTGCTTAGACAAGAGACCTCCCTTAGGCTCGAGCCTCCATCGTGCAAGCATTCATTCCAGCTCTGTACGTGAGACTACCAAACAGTGGCTTAGGGGAGGTGGACGGACATCTTGGCAACTTAGCTGGTGACCTGCTCCCCTTTCTTGAGCCCTCCAGGTGAAAACAGGTATCCAGACACATGTTTTTGGGACACAGAAGTAGTCAGGTAGCTATACTTGCTTACCCAGAGTGCAGAATAAGCGCCTGGTGAAAAGAAATCTGTGCTGGTCCACATCCATTCTGTGTAAGCAGAAGCACTATAATAAACACACACCAGGTGCTCTGGAGCTCATCCCACCTGGTATGGTCGGAGCTGGTGCACCCTGGAAGAGACGATACCAATATAATCCCAGCTTCCACAGCAAAATACTGAGAGCCCAGCTCCAGTGCAAACTGAGAAACAAAACGTTAGCCTGCTCATCTGTGGAGAAGCAGATGGGAAATGTGACCCTTGGTGCCTCCAAAAATAAAGGGTGAACTGTGTAGTCTCGTGGTTTTAGCTTGATTTCTTAAGATGCCAGGCAATGGGGACCTCACATCCCCCCAGCCAGTCCACCATCCTGGTCCTGAGAAACTTTTGAACCCTTTGGCCAGTCTCCCCCAGATTTGGCAGAGGAGCTGAAGTCTCACTGACACAAAGCGCCTACGAGCCTTGCGAAAATAGGTGACTTGCTTGAGAAGAAAGAAAAAACGCTATAAATATCCCGAGTGAGGGAAGAATTCATCACTCACTCAGATCTTATTATACATCAGAGAAAGCTGTTATAAAAACCCCTGCCACAAAGAAAGGCCCAAGCATGAATCATTCCTTATGAAATATGAAAGAATCTAACCACAGTGCCGAAATCCAAAAGGACGCAGACATCCTTGGTGCCTCTGCTCCAGACCACGTATTCATGCTCATTGCCTGGCCTGTGACCATGCGGTGGGCACCCTGTCCCTTTGGGAAGGATCTCCTGGGGACAGAGGGCCATCTGTTTGGAAAGAGATAACATCTCCCTTTGAAGATGCTGCCTACAAAGGGCTTCTACTTCTAAAAGACTGAAGGGTAGCAACTACCCGAGCCTGTCTGTCATCCACAGCCTCAAAGGCACTCCCTAAAAGATCAGGGGAAATGGTTTTTAGGACGCGTAAAATGGAAAAGAGAGGAGTCAGCGTCACAAGCCCATCTCCCTTATTCCATGGGCTTCCACTGTGTCTTGTCTTCTTTTTCCCCTTGGCTGGATTCAAGCAAGCTAGGGACTGGGACCTGCAGGTAAGGATAACATCCGCAAGTCCCAGGTGGGCCAGTGCCTGCAAGGACAACCACAGCTCTCTGTCCAAAGCCCTTTCCTACAGAGCAGGATGCCTCCCAGCTTTTGTAAGCTGTTAAGCAAAAGACTCTGAATGCCGTGCTCTGGTTTTGTGACAATTTAGCAGGCTAAAGGAAACTCTTACAGCACTTTTCAGTGAATACAGTGAAATCAAGTGAGGTGTCTTGGGGCAGAAGCAGCATGTGATGGAGAAGAGAAAAGGAGCAGCTAAAAGTTAAAGTTTCAAGGCTGCGGGGATGAAACTGTCTGCCAGTTCTCCACTATTCAGGATCATGGGGACGGCTGGATACTGAATACCGAGATAATGTAGATGCCTAGAATAACCTAAATAGCCTAGATAACCCTTAGTCTGGGGTATGGCACATCCATCCATCACTGAACTGGAGCCATGGAGCCTGCTATGACTTGACTCAAGTCTTCACATACTGTAGCAGCTACTCTGCATTACAGATCCCAGGGTTGCTCAACGCTCGGTCAAGGTCTTTCTTTAAATCTGCCGCAGGGCAACGTAAGGGAGGGTGACGGGGTCTGAGACTGTTGCCTCTTACTTGTGCTGGAGGGCTCTGCTGAGGCAACCAAGTCCAACCTGAGGGCAGTGACAGCAAGCTTTTGGTGGGTAGGGGTGAAATGGACTCAGACCAGCACTGCGCACAGGCAGGGATGCCAAGAGAAAGGGTTGGCAGTGGCCAAGCTGATAGCAGCATAGCGGGCCACCAGCACTGTGCAAGGCCACGGGGCAGTGTCTGTAGCACTGCAAATCCTCCAATGCAATCCACCAAAAAGGGCGAGGTCAGGCACAGGCTGTGGAGCAGGGGGTCTCGATGAATTTGTTCCACCTGATGAGCTCACATCTTGGCAGGACAAACCTGCAGATGACAGGAAGCTTAGTGGTTTATTTTTCAATCTCTCCCCATCCATGCCTCAAGCAATCTTGCCAGGTCTTTTGCTCGAGGCAGAAGCGATACTGAGGGCTTTTCTGAGTCTCGCCTGTTTTTCAGCTCCTCCTTATTTGCTTATCTGTTCTCGCACTTCCCCAAAGTCCTGTGAGTGCTGTAGCCAAGTCATCTCTAAAGTATGAGCCCTCTTTCACCAACAGGTCAAGCTATTTCTCAGCATAATATTGGTAGCTAGCGGTTAAAGCCAAAGCCGAAACCCCACATCTCCCCTCCCCAGGAATTCCCGCGTGCGGGGAGCCCTGGGAAGGGAGGCCAGCCTTGCTACACC
The DNA here is from genome assembly GCF_034638445.1 of Ciconia boyciana. Taxonomy (NCBI): domain Eukaryota; kingdom Metazoa; phylum Chordata; class Aves; order Ciconiiformes; family Ciconiidae; genus Ciconia; species Ciconia boyciana. The sequence continues at coordinate 42,868,032 of NC_132943.1, read as the reverse complement.
ACAGAGAAAAGGGGAGATGGGTGGAAAGGGCAAAATGGATCAGAAGCGTATTCACTTATTGTGGGCTCGTTGTTGTCTCTGAGAGGCATTTTTGCAACAAGAGGGTCACATCACACAGCAGGCACCCACACGAGGCTACAGGAGCCAGCAAGCTCTGTCTCAGTCATCACTCCTCCCAAAAGCAATAGTTTCCAGCACTGGAAGCTTAAATTGAGCTTCCCTTGTAAATCACCTTGATGACATTCAGTTGTAAGCAGTTCCCAGGCTGGCATTTTAGAGGCATTTTTGAATTTCATCCTGCGCCATTCTTCAGATGGTGGAGTCCCCAGAGCCCCTGTCTCTGAAATGCCTGGGAGATCCCAGCAGCCTTGCTCCACCAGGAAGGATGGGCTGTACTGGGGCGTTGTGCCCTGCACGACATGCACATTGGCTCGATGCTTTGAGAGACGCTTCCCTTGCTAACAGCAGGCCGCAGCACCTAGTTTCCTCTCCTAGATTAGTCATTCTTCCCAAATTTCCTTCTTTTGTATAGGGATTCCCTCTGTTTCCTGCTACGGGCTTCATTTTCTCTGCACTATAAGCACTTGGAAGTATTTGTGCTGTCAGAGAGACCAGCTCATCTGTTCGGCTATTTTTATTCCTCCAGCCATAGCACCTTGAGAATTGTTTTTCCAGAGTAATCTCTGGAGGTCAGAAAGGGAAAAAAATCATCTCAGATACAGTTGAATGGACTGAAGGCAATTTCCTACACAACAGAACCCCATAATCATGCTGGTGTCTTTAATATTGATACTTTAGTTGGAAGGAAATTCAAATCCGAGGCATGCTCTTTAAGGAGTGCCTTCAGCATCACATCAGATGTTCACATCGGGTCTGGGTGCTGAATGTGCCAGTCCATTGGGAGAATTGTGGGGAAGCTCAGTCCATTGTGCTACTGAGAACTAAAGGGTTTTGGTTTCTTTCCAGGACTATCAAGCCTCAACTGAGCATCCCCAAAAAATTGCTCTCGCTGTCAGCACGCCCAGGTCTGGCACCCAGAAACATGGAAAGATCAAGACTCTGCAAAGATGAATTTGTTTGTAAAAAGGTAATAAAAATATTTCCAGGCTCAGCTCATTCTTCATGACTGCATTAGTATCTGGGGAGTCAGGTTCCCTCTTGCTGCTTCTTGAAGACAGCATGGCCGTGCTGTAGCAAACCCAGCCTTGCCCACCAGCATGGTATGTGTGGAGCATCCTTCGTACACGGCTGCTCTGCGTGCAGGCACACGCAGACGCTGGCCTGGAAAGCACAAGCTGTGCCGTTTAGGATATACTGCTCCAAGTCAGTAACTGCTTGCTTCTGACAAAGCTGTGCAAAGGAGACTAAATTTGGCCAGCTTCTTTACCCTGGCTCCTACCACCAGGGTCGGTGCAAGCTGGCACTCATCTGGCCCCAGCAAGCCCCGACACCTCAGCTGTGTCAGCCGTCCTCCAGCTTACGCTTCACATGGGTGCCACAAGGATCAGCCTACACCTGGTGGGTAATTACACAGGGTGCAAGTCTAGACTAGAGCCTCCTTCTGAATTACCTCCGTGGATACAAATAACGCGAAGCTGTATTGAGCCAAAATGCAAAAACGCTTTTTCTTCATTACATTAAACACAAAACCCCCCACATTTATTCCTGAGTGAGAACATTCCCTTTAATCTTGAATAGCACATCTGGATCAGCTGGTCTGCAGACCAGACATAGGAGAAACAGGCAGAAAACCTGTGGAGTTTCTTTGGACCGGAACAGCGTTTTCAGAGTATCATTGACGCTATGTAGCATTTGAAGATCATTTGTGGGACCCATCTGAAGGTGTGAGTGTGCCTTAAACACCCCAGGCTTTCAAAATGTTGTGTTTTTCCTCAGAGTTGGTGGTTGTGGGACTTTTGGAAGATGGCATATTCTAAAGCTTCTTTAAACATGAGGTTCAAAACTGAGTCTTTTGTCCCCAGGTGTGTGAACGCTCTGAGGCTGGTGGTTCAGATGAATACTTCCAGCATTCCCTGGTCAATGACCCTCAGCCACTACGTGATCTGTTCTCCCCAGTTTGTCAGTGCTGCTGACGCTGCCAGAGACGGTGGCATGTTCTGCTCCACCTGCAGCCTCTTCTTGGATCACGTCCTCGGTTCCCAGTGAACAACTGCTCCCTTGTCAGTGGTCTTGTCAACTTTGAGGGCATCGGTGTCTCCTCTGACACACGTGATGTGCTCCTCACGCACAGGGCACATCAGAGTCAGGTCTGAACTTGTACCAGCCTCAGTTTTGCTTCTGGCAGTGAAGCAAGCAGCTGTCATCTCCCTCTGCTTCACGCACAACACAGTCCTTCACAACACTGTGGTGCAAAACTCCCTGGGGTGGCTGTGCTGCAAGAAGAGCTGGGAGCCAGCTTGGCCCCAGGCATGGCCAGGGAGAGGAGGTCACTGTAGGTGCTTCCCTGCGGCCCTGGTAAAACCACATTTTTACAGTTATGATTCCCAGGCCCTCAAAACTTGCTGGCTTGGCTGCTCCTCCTGGCTCTCCCCTACTTTGTGGGGCTGCTTGGGCTGGAGCTGCTCCTGGTGTGGGAGTTGAAGGACAAGTCTGGGTGGAAAACACCTCCAGGGACAGCCCTGTTTAAATGCCAAAGTAAATGTCAGTGTGGGCATGACACTGTTTCTGAGATGCAGTGGAGGCTTTTGACCACAGCCATCAGCGCCTTGCTTGCTCTTTGTTGTCTTTTAACGGCATGTCACCAATGGTTGTCTAAACCCCCTTGGTGCCTACCATCCAGAGACCCGTCCAGCTTCCCTAGGGCCCTTTCCCTCATGCTGCCACCGTGAGGGGCTCATGATGAATATCTTCCTTCCATCAGGTCCATACCTTCCCTTTGGGCTCATCAAAGCCTTCTGGAGCCACACTATGGTTCAGCTCTGGGCTCTCACATGTGCACCACCACGTATCTCGCTGGCACGCTGCATGGCAAACCCAATGAAAGGTCTGGCCGCAGTTGCCTGTTAATCCTCCTCTGGCCTCTTCCCTGTTGAGGCATCATCTACACTATTACACAGCCCTGCTGTTGACTTTGCTAGCCTTTGATCATTTATTCACAGGCTGGACAGAGTCTCTCCGTTATGAATTACAGGCCTCTAATTGGATTGAGAGCCAAGCCTACACCTTCCCCTGTAATTTAGCTTTAATTAATGCCCATTTATTATTAACTGTTATCAGCTGGGCTTAAGCTTAATGTCAGCTGGTTATTATCCAGAGACCAGCACGGATTGTTTTCATCTCCTTTATTACCCATTTCAATAATTCCCCCCTCCCCTGTTGACAGACGCACACAAATGTGCACGTCAGCATAAAGGATTGCTGTTAAGGAACAAAGGGTCTTTCAAAGCCGCCGAAGTCAAAGGAAAGTCTCCCCATGTCTCTGTCAGTACCTGAGCCAGTGTGGACAAAGAGAAATGCCCCTGTATTTCTACAGGAGATACACAGTTTACCTTTCCTTTTTTGCTGAAGCACAAAAATCTGTAATTGAGAGTGGAAATTGGCAAGGAGCTGTTTTGAAAGAATTGGGGCATTTTCATTTTCTTTTACATTTTCCATTTTCTCATTTCTGGCTTTAAGAAAAAAGAACAGAAAAAGAAACCTTTCCTTCCCTTCTCTTTTATCACATTTCCCCCCCCCAGAATAGCAGCAGTGAAAGTATGAGAAAACAAACCCAAGAAAGCAGCAATCCAAGTACTCAGGAGAGAGCTTCAGAGCCTGGATAAAAAACCAGAGAGTTGGAGAAGAAAGAAGAATGCTTTGCCTCCAGCCTGCTTCCGTTTTCCAACCTGCAAACCCTCTCCATGAGGTCTGCTGAGAGTCCTCCACCAAAGCCAGAGGCCTCACAGCCAATGCAACCATGCACCAAAATATTTCTCCTGCCCCTCTTGACCTCCCCTGCCAGTGGAGCATGTTGAAATCTTTCCTTTCAGATCCATGGGAACGATGGTGGCTGTGGAAGGACTCTGAGATGATGCCAGGGTGTCCGTGGCTGCCATGCAGGAACCAGGCATTGCTTTCACCTCCCCTCAGACCTCGCTCACAGCTGCTCCCATCAGATACTTGGAGGCTCATCAAGAGCCCCCCTGGGGTTTTGTGCTTGGCATGGTCTTTATGCACTGAGGAGAAATACACCCTCCTTCAACTCCATTGCTACAGCCAGGCTGCTGTAGCAGCCCACCAGCCTTGCTCCTGATTCCCAGAGGTGGATTATCAGCAGGAGAATTGCAGATAATGTTGGCCATTTGCTCCTAGACCCTCACGAGGCCGGAGGATCTGGGCTGAAGCATCTGGAAAGCAGTTCAACAGGGTCAGCTCTCCCCCGCTGCAGATCTGACGCGCTGCTGCCAACAGCTACTCTCTGCAGCCATTGCTTTTGTTACAAGAAGTCAATTCCAGGCTTTACAAGAAGGCAGCGGTTAATCTAGGAGCAAGAGCCCAGTTTGATGGCCAGCGCTTACCAGGCAGTGAACTTTCAGCTTCTACACACTATCCCTCCCTGAGGCATTGCCCTGGCCCCCTTGGCCAAGAACATGAAGTGTGCAGAGGACTGATAAAATGCAGTGCATCAGAGCTCCTGGTGGGCTGGGGTGCCAGTGTATGGCACTGAAACACAAGCAAACACCTCTACTACACACGGTGACAGTGACAATTTGTGAGGGAAAGCAACAGTGGCAAAGGCAAGAAGAAGTGAGGCATGGGAAGGCCCCTTTCTCTCTCGTCTGGGGTTGAAGACCTCTTTGAGAAAGATCAGGAACTGGTCAGAGGAACAGAAACATCCCCAAGGAGAGATGCAACATCTGACTTCTAGGTCAAGAAGCAGTGACAGCTCCTTTGGTTTGACTTTTTCCCCATCCTTAGGGAATATTTCAATTCAGTATTTCTTGATAATTGTGAAATTGGCAGTTCTTGCCCCATTTAGTAGTTTCTTCTCCTTACTTTGCTCTGGGTCAGCTTGCAGATCTGTCCTGCACAAAGCTCTGAGGTTGCAAAGTTGGCTTCTGTTTTTGATGAGTAAAGAAATCGACACTTCAAAATTTTCAGTGTCAGAAGGACTCCAAATTCCACCTGGCTCCCAACCACGTACCCTTTGCCTCGGGAGTGCAGGGGAACACTGAACCTCCCTAACACCTTGCAAGCCAAATACCGTGCAATGGTTGTCTCCGTGCATTCAGACTGCAGATCTAGAAGTCAGACAGCAATACCAATCTGGTTCTAGTTCAGCCACTTCCCATTTAAATCCACTGCAACAGTCAGCAAATCCCCACAATTTCTGACAGTGAAGCGATCTTCTGAACAACCTGCAAGCTCATCCTGAGGGCACTGGAGCTTGCTCAGGCACTGCAGGCACTGGGATGGGATGAGCAGCTGATTGGGGCTGGGGGAAAGCTAGGTACTGCCTCAAAATGCCTCGTCCTCTCTGCAAGCCTGCTTTTTACCTGTCTGCAGCCCCCTAAGAACTTTTGCACAGGAGACACAGACCTCTTCTGAAGGGCTGTGGCTATACAATTGCAGCATAACCTGCACAGATTGCTATTTCTTTGTTGTCTTTCCCAGACCCTTGGGGAGATTTGTGGGCTCACAACCCAAGTCCAGAGACGTGCAATAGCGGACTTGTTCAGGGAGGATTGCCCCGGTACATGGCGCAGCTTGGATCCAAGCCCATTGGACCTGAGATGATGGGTCTTGTCAACCAAGACCATGGGTCAGGTCTTTCTCAGGACCACAGGGAATCCGGCAGCAGGAATTATTCAAGCCTTGATGCCGGACCAAGATTTCAATCCATGCAGACAAACACTGTAGAAATGTGGCTGCTGGCTGTGGCAATCAGACAGTGAGGTGTCCTGCACAGGCACCCCCAGAAACGTTAGCCTCTATTAAATGTGCAGCTTCCCAGTTAAATTGCATTAAACCTCTGTATGGCTGCGCTTAAGAGGGATTAACATAGCTGTGATTCAAAGCGAGGTAAGCTGGATCAAATTGGCACCAGTAATTCTGAGTGAGACCAGGCAGGCACAGGTCGAAGACACAAACTAAAGTGTACACCGAAAGCATGTCATGATGACGGGGGACGTCGCAGGCGCACCCTGCTACCTCATAGTGAATGGAAAGGAGGGAGAAGTTTTGGGTGACAGTGGCAAATCATCTCATCCCCACCGCAGCGTGAGAGCTGCCCTGGGACAATTACCCTGAGCTGAGTGCATCATCCATCCAGGGGCTCTTCCCCGCAAAGACTTCATTTGGTTTCATTACTCTAATTTGGAAGTCAATTCAGATTGCCTTTCCTGAAGACGCCTGCCTAGAGCAGCCCTTGAGGAACTTAAAAACAACTGAAACTGTTTTCAGTTGTGTATCAGCTCCCTCAGGCTTGACAAAAATAGAGTAAACGCGTCAACAAAACACTTTAAAAGATGCTTTCCTAACTTGCTTTTTACCCAGGCTTTCAGCAGTCAACTTTCAAGCCCTCAAGGCTGGAAAAAATCCTACCCAAGTAAGAAACAGCTAGTACAGGAGGAGCCCGGCCCATTTGTCAGGAGCGTGATGGGTGGAGGAGGATGGAGGAGGATGTCCCTGCATGTGCACATCCCCAGCCAGTGGGTCCCTGCAGCTCCTTGGTGAGGAGCAATGCAGCTGGTGAACAAGCAAGGTGGAGGGATGCCTATGGCCACTGCTGTCCCTGGGAGGAGAGATGCAACAGAGATTTATCTGTGGTCCAAAGCTGAGCTAGTCAAGACTACAAGGCGTACACCCGCATGATGGCTGTGCTCCGGCAAGGTCCCTGGCAGGAGATGCCCAGGTGACCTTGCTATTTAATGTGCTGTGACCGGCACACTGTTACAGTGGGATTTAATAGCAGGGTCCCGCGGAGCACTGCAAAGAAGCATCTCTTTCCAGCGGTCTGAGCCAGCTGCTTCCCCCACGGACACACAATCTGTGCAGAGAGCACATCACAGGCAAAGACGCAACCGGCAGGAGCAGCACGGGAGCATCGCTCAGCATTGGTCCGGTCAATGGGCCACTCCAGCATCAGTCAAAGAAAGAGGAGCACGCTCACCCTCTGCACAAGGAGCAAGCAGCAATTGCACGGTGCCACACTGATTTTCCAAACCAGTGCCTTGCTCCAGCTTGTGCACTGAGTCACACAGCGGAGAACAGAAATATTGGATGCTGCCAGTCCCAAGGGCTTTTTGTTAGCCAGGACAAGCAATGCAGCCTGGCTGATGGTCCCGCATGTTTTCATCCATGGCAGCCACACGGGAAGCTTGGGCTACCAAAGCGAGAGCTGACTGTGGCCACGCCAGTTTATTTTGGGAGATCTGGAAGGCTCCTCTTTGGCTTTGCTTCATCACGGGCAGCACGCACACCTGGCTGATGCAGGGGCAAGGTTTGGAAAGGAACAGCATGCTGGCAAGGAAGCCCACCGGGCTTCTGAAATATTTTCTAGCACTCACTATTAAAAAAAAGGCTGATATTTCAGTGAAATGTCACTACATCTGGAAAGAAAAAACAAGAGCAAAATAGACTGTCTTATCTCCTCTGATGCCTCCCCCAAATTTGTCCCGAGTAGGAGCAGTGACTGCTATGATCTCTTGCTCTCCCAGGTATCTATTAATCAGGTTTCAGCCACTTCTAAGCCAGACTCTGAAAATAAGCTCTGTATGGCCTCCTATGTGACCCAGAAACAAACAGCACAGCAGGGTTGGGATCACAGCTTTTAAATCCTGGCTTTCCTCCTGCCACCAGCCCTTGTCACCAGCTGATAACCAGAACCAAAGGGCTTGATATGGTGCTGTTTTCCAGTGCCCTGGACTGATACCCTGTCCTGCAGGAAACAGAAGGCCAGTGTGGATCTGGGCATCACCTTGGTTTGTTTAAAGCATTCCTGGCTGCCGTGTCCAAGTCCTCTCCTGGTATGAATGGATGTGCCACGGCAGTTCCTCTGCAAAGCAGGAACTTTACAGCAGCTTTCTGTGGCCCCACTTTCCAGTTTAGGCGAGGGGAGAGGAGAGATGGAGCTGTGGTTTGCATTTGTGGCTCCCCCGTGCAACAAGCGCATGTGGTCCCTGACCAAGCTGGTGCTGCTGGTGCAACAGCAGGGCTGGAGCCTGGGCACTCAGCATCACTGGGAAGCTGATTGTGGGGAGCTGGAAACGTGCCTCAGGGCGCTGCCTTGCTGTCTGCAAAACCTTCTCCCACGCTCCCCAGGAAACAGCATGCCTGAGGCGTGATTTCTCACATCGCCAGCCTGCGCCCGGGGAGGGAAAAGGCACGTACAGCAGCCGACATTTGAGGAAGGGTGGTTGGAGGCTGCCAGGGTGCCTGGCTGATGGGAAGCTCCTTGCTGGCGAGCGGTCCTATCCCAGCCCTTGCCAGAACCTGCTGCTCCTGGCAGCGAGACGGCTCGGCGTGTGGCACGGTGCCCATCTCAGAACGGAGAAACCATCCAGCGTGGCTCCTCCTCAAATGAGCCAGGCAAATTTCTAGCCAAGATTAACATCGAGGGCTGGAGCCTGCTGGCAAACTGGGCTACGGCAAACCAGGGCATGCCTGTAATGCTGATACCCACCAGCCAGCCGCAGGAACGGGTGCCGATGCTGTGCAGCCCACGGCGTGGCATCTCCTGGTGCCACAGTGCTGCAGGGGGCTGGTGGGTGGCCCGGCCACCAGGTAAACCCAGCGCCGAGTCCTTCAGGCTGGGGAAGGGAAGGGAAGGGCTGGGGGCATCCTCCCGTGAGGCTGTAATTCATGCTAGCCTTTTGTCCTCACTCCATTTGCTAGTTAATTGCTTCTGGCAGTAAGAGCATAAAGCATTGGTGCGGGGCCGTGTGGCTGGGAGAGCCACAGTGTGGCATGGACAGCCTACAGAACCGGCCACCCTCTGCAAACAGTGGTTTTTCTCTTTCTTATCGCTCCCAGCCCTTCTCAGAGCCTTCCTCAGCACACTTTCCAAGTGGGTCACAAACCCATCTGGGTTTGGGATACGGGGACAGCAGACTGTCCCCATATCAGAGGCAGGGCGATAAAGCAAGCAAAGCAACAAGTGAAAAACAAACCTCAGCTATTCTGACACAATGGCAAGCTAGCATGAAGATCTGTCCTCAAGCCTTTCGGATCGCTCCTCTTCTCCAAGGCAGGTGTTGTTTTATATTCTGCTCCCTCCACCTCCCCGCTCCTGCCCTAGTGCAGGGAGAGCTCCTGAAATAGCTACTTCTAGCCACTTTATTTTGGATGCAAATCATTGGTATTCTGCAAGAAGAGCTCTCACTTGGAGAGCTAGCCTGCCAGACCTGTTCCAGCTGATTTCCTCACAGAGCTGAAGCCCTTCCTATTAAAACCTTCGGCTGCAAACCGAGCAATCAGCCAGGGTTTGCCTCCTTTCTTCTTTATCATCCCAAACCCACCCCCTCCTCATTTTGTTTCCTTTTATTTCCTTTCCTTCACATCTGCATTACTGCAGAGCGCTGTTAGTAAGATTTATGGCCAAATATTATCTGGCATGCAGGTAATTTCATATGCACTTGCTGGTCCGGTTTGAAAAGCAAACAGCTTCTCTCACTTCTCTGCTTTTGGCTCAGCTACCTTAATTGCCTGTGACATACCATGCACAGGGTAAATATTTGGTCCTGGCTCTGAAGCTTGAAGGCTCCTTTCCTGCTCTCTGCATGCAGATCGGGATCTCGGCAGCATTAGGGGATGCCCTTTCCCATGCCACTCATGAATTGGGTCATTGCTGAGGACCAACAGAGCAGGGGAGGGGTGAGAAGGGGGAGCAACGTGGCTCTGCAGGAGACAGGAATCACAGAACCAGAGTAATTTAGTTTGAAAGGCCCGCTGGAGGCCACTGGTCCAAACCCCTGCTCAAGGCAGGTCCAGCCAGATCCAGTTGCTCATGGCTGTGTCCAGCTGCAGTTCGACTGTCTCCAAGGAGGAACTCGATTTGTGGGAAGATGCTTCTTTTCAGGCAGGATATTCTTTGTTTTACTTAACTCTACAACAGCAGGAGAGATTGAGAGCTTGTCCAGGAGAGAAGGCAGTATATTAAAAGTAAGACATGCTACGCCTGCAGCCAAGAAGGCAGAAGATGGGAAAAACCGACTTCTCCAAGAGTAATTATGCAGCTCAGTGATTGAATGGGGGAGACAGCTGAGGTTAAATTCATGCCATGGACCCTGTGGCAGCAGCGCTACCAAGAAGACCTTTTATGGGCTTTCACACTGAACAATGAGCAAGGGAAACTTGAGTTTTATCTACTCCAAAGACCCAGCCAAAATGGCCGTGTTCAGTCAGCAGCAGGGGAAAACACCACGTTGCAAAGGGCACAAGAAATTTGGCGCCTGCCTTGCAAAGAAAGAGCCAGTTGCTCACGCTGGAAGATGCCTGCAGTCCTTCCCTCCGGCTGGGTTGCGTGCGCAGTGCAGCAGCAATGGGACTTCCCATTGCAGCCTGCAAGAAGCAACCCACTGGGAAGTGGGAATTTGCAGGTAACATAGCAGGAACGTTTCAAAGAGCTGTATTCCTCCGATTAGTCCTCACCAGGACCATGCTTTGCAGCACAGGAGGTGCTTTCATGATCTGATCACCTACACTTCTCCTGGTGAAAGGAGTAAGCTTTGATTACTGCTGTGTTCATGCCTAGTAAGTAGGAGAGCACAGAGGCAGCACTGTGTAGCAGAGTTCCTGCTCTTCTGTGCATGGGCCATGCCAAAGGGATCTTGCGTCACCGAGCTGCGGGTTACCCAGCTCCCCAAAGCATGGTGATAACTCATGGTGCAAGGAGTATGGTGGAAGGAGAGGAGCCTTTCCTTCAGTGCCAGGTCTCCCTGGCAACTCCTCTGTGAAGCAATAGAAGAAAAAACAGTGCCGAAGTATAAGGTGAGAAACCGCCCAGATATCTAATCACCAGGCACAGCCTAGGTCTGCCCTGGGATGGGAAATTTATATCACCTGTCAACAAGAACTACACACAACAAAAGCAAATTCAAGGGAACTCCATTTCGCATCTTCCGCTTGCACTGGGTGCTGTGATCTATTTTTTTAAGGTTGGCTGTGCTTCCTAGAGGGTAAAGTCTTGTTCCTAGCTCCACTGGCAGGTCAGATACCTGTGCACTCTTGTCCTCCCTTCGTATCAGTTGCAGACCTTGTGATATTTATAGAGCACCTTGCACAGCAAGGCCTTGGTCCTCTTCAGACCCTTGGGTGAGAACATACTGTGGATTTTCTGCTCTGCACCGACTGACCCTCTGCACGGTGCTCAGGCCCTGAGCAGATCTGCACACAGCTAAGAGCAGCAAGCAGAGGATTAACCATCCCAAAAGTTTTCTGAAAGGCCCACGGACAAGGACCAGAGGAAAAAGGAGGCCACATAGGAACGACACCGCTCCCATCTGCAATGCAGTGCAATCAAGGAGTGACTCTGTGGCAGCCTGAACTCTCTTGATGAGCCGGTGCAGAGCGCTGCGCGGGCAGTTTTCCCTTTAATGGAGGGCACTCCCTTGGAACAAGCATTTGGCACCAGATGAGTGAGGAATGAGATGGCTCTAATCCCGTAATTTAATTAGAGCTGCATAGAGCTGCCTAACGAAAAGACCATTTTCTGAGCAGGCTGCAGCACTGGGCGTCTTGGCTGCTCTCTCCAGGCTGGCAACCTGGACCCTCTTGCTCCTGCTCTGCCACAGAAAGGCAGTGCAGTGCTTTTCCACCCTGCTCCGTCTTACTTTTTTCTTCTCATGGGTTTTAGCCAAAGGAGCACAGGCTGGGACTGCCCCGGTCTGTACACCCTCATATTTGTGAACAAAGGGCTACCCGCTGCTGTCTGGTGGGGAGTGGAAGGGCAGGAGCCCTGGTTTTATCCCACAGAGGCAGGAGGTGGCACTGAAAAACCCGCGCTCCAGGTCTCCTTCCACGTGGGGGAAGTTCCAGGTCTCCTTCCATTTTGCAACCGAGCAAAAATGTTGACCAAGACAGGGATCTGCTGAAGTGGTGTGTGAAGTGGTTCTGCGGGTGGTCAGGTCCCATCCTGCGCTGACAAAGGGGTCCTGGCACCCTGCTCTCACACCATCCCACAAGCAGGGTTCTCGCTCCAGGTTTTCAGGATCTCCCCAGCTGCATGGGCAGCACTGAACAGCCCCCCTGATTAAGAAATGGAGTAGCCCCCATATGCACTCCCATATACACTGCAGGACAAGCTGGCGTGGCATGGGGTAGGCATCATTTTGGAGCACAATCAGTCCCTCTCCCAACTGGCCTCGGTGCTCAGCGTTGTGAGCTTTGTGGTTTGTGCATGTACACGACGGAGCAAAGGGAGCTGGGGATGAGGGACCAGCCTGGAAGGGCAGGGATGCGTAACCCCATCCCTCCAAACAGGAGACCAGCCTGGGCTGATGTCTCATCTCTATCGCAGGGAAAGCACGCAGGCTAAGCCTGGCCTGAGATCTGAGTGGGATCGGCTCAGCATGAGGTTTTGGTCTGAGCCTTTCTGGTTTGACCCTGACCCAAGCATGCCTGGGCTATGGCTCCCAGCAGCCTCTCAGGGCTCAGCCAGCCACAGAGCTCCGCTAGTGCAAACAAATTCCTGCACAGCAGCAAAAGCCCCGGCTAGCCAACAGCAACATGCCTAATTAACAATAATTGGCTCTCCGCCACGTATCTCCCAGGCCCAAGCTTGCACCCGCCCCAGTAATTGCTGCCCCATTATGTTTTCCGGATGCTCCAAGCTGAGAGGGAGCTTTGTACAGGAGCCCCGGGCGAGCCTGGGATGCAGCAAGCTGGCAAGCAGTTGCTCCTGCACAAAGTCCTGACGCTGGGAGAAAGGCAGGGCTGGGGCATCCCATTCCGCTCCTCAAAGCCTCAGCAAGAACTCCCAACCCCAAGGGAGAAGGGGGAGAAAGCAGTTCTGGCACCTCACTGTGTCCTGGCCAGTGTCCCTGGCCACCCGCTGCTGAGTGCTTATACAGGACACACCCCATAGAAATGCCCCCAGGAGATGTCACTAGCCCAGTCCCATAGAAATGCCCCCAGGAGATGTCACTAGCCCAGTGATACCACCGAAGCGGGGGCGAGGACTGCTGGCTGCAATAAATGCAGGTGCAATGAACCATCCTGCTACCCTGGCAGGGAAAGAGCCTCCCAGAACATCCCAGCCCAGAGCTGTGGCTCTGTGGTCCTGCTGCTGGAGGTCCCCTTCTGCCCCGGCTGGCCATCACCCCAGCTCTGAGGAAGGTCCTCTGCAGGCAGCTTCCTACAGCAGCCTCAGCTGAAGGAAATCCCCAGCGCTGGGGAATTTCCTACCTCTTCCTATAAGCTGAAGGCTGCTGGAAAGCTGCACCAGGACCAAAGACCTCGTATTTTGTTGCTGGTCCCCCCAACCGTTTTCTGAGCCTGTTGCATGATGAGAGCAGCTGCAGCCCAGCCTGGAGGGAGCATTTCTTTGTGCCTCCTTGGGGAATCCCACACCCAGCACTGCCTGTCTGTGGTTAAACAGGCATTTCCCTGCTACTGAGCCCACCGTTTCGCTCACAAACAGACCTGCAGCTGGGGGAGAGATCGGAGCGGCTCCAGCGTTCGATGTCTCCAGAGGAGGCAGACAACAGGCAGGAACAGAAGCTGAAGGCCGGAGGGGGTTGGAAAAACTCAGCTTTAAGAACTGCTCCTGGTTTGCAAACAGAAACAAGAATAAAGGTTCATCAGTCTGGGGCCAGGACCACTCTCCCGGCTGCAAGGCACTCATTTGGCTCAGGTGTGGGGATGCTCTCTGGCTGTACGTGACCCATCCTGCCTCCTGCAACCCAGCCTTGCTCCAGCCTGTCCCCCCTGCCCCAGGCAGGAGAAAATCAGCACCAGGCACAATTCTCTGCTGCTCCTGGACAAAGCCGCACTACGACCAGCCTCGTGGGCACACACACCAAACGCCCAGGTACTTTGCTAGTGCAGAGCTGGCTGCAAAGGCAGACTTCCCTGCCAGGATCTGGGCAGTGGGGTAAGATAGAGGCAGGAGTATCTGGGTACGGGCATGCCTGCATCTCCCCAGACCTCAGTCTAGCTCAGGGTGCTGGCTTGAGAGTTACGGTCATCCCATCTCCGTAACTTGCTGGGTCTTCCTGAGGGACTGTTATTGTTCATAGTGCACTTGCTACTGCCTTCCCCAAAGGACTGCCCTCGTCCCCTTTCAAAATATTTAGGCAAAGGCTAAATGGTGCTTCAAAACCCAGGGAAAAGAAAATTGCCCTGATTTAGCTGAGGCTCTCAACCATGATGAATTCAGTGCCCTGATCTCAGAAGCTAAGCAAGCCTGGCCTGCCCAGTACATCTGTGGGAAACCACCTCAAAATGTTTACGCTCCCACTGCTGGTACCCAAGGGACTCCTAGGTAAGAAGAGACTCTAACGGTGGCTAGTTGCTCGAGCCAAACCCAGACCTCACTGAGTTAGTCTGCAAAGCATCAGGTGGGGTTCTTCCCACCAGTTTCCTTTTTTACAGAGAACTTGCATGTGCAGTTACACCCAGCAGAAGCAGACCAGCAGGAATTTCCCTGCTGCAAAATCCCCACGTTAGCCCTGAGAGCAAGTTTTGTTCCCATGAACGTCTTCTCTCTGCTTCCTCCAGCATCACACGTGCTGCAGCATTTCTGGCTTTCCTAGAAGACCCACCCCACCCAAACCCATCTGCAAACCCCTCCACCACTGCTGCATATCACAGGTGTTGCCACACAACTGGCTGCCTTCAGCTGTAGCCTCCACTATTCCGAGCTTCGACATGACACAGACAAACTTCGTTGCTCCTTCCTTTGAACCGAAAAAGAAAGCTCGCTGCATATCCTAGCTAGCCTTGAGGTTGTCCACCTTCTTGCCGAGACATGCGGCACTAGGCTGTAATTACTCTCCGCATCCTTCTTCCTGCCATGAAGCAAGCAGCAGAAGTGAGGGGCGTGGGATTTCCAGCTATTGCCCGTCCAAATGCCCTGCATTCAGCTTCCTTCCTCACGCACGCTCAGTGTGCCTCTGGGCTGAGAAGCACTGGGCTACCAGTCTAATGGTGCTGGACTTGTCGCTCTCCTAGAGTCATCTTGACCCAGCACATTCCCCTGCGCAGATTCTGCTCTCCAGAGACGTGATATGCTGTGAGGTGAGGAGAGAGTTCAGAAGAGGTTATGGCACCAGCTGGGGACATGAGAAACTGGGATTTATTCCCTTGCTCTGCTTCAGGCTTTGCATGAATCACAAGTGACTCAGTCACTTTGAAACCAAGGGGCACTGGGTCTCTAAACAGCATAAAAGGCTGAAGTGACTTGGGCACTCAGTGGACCTTGATGTTCATTTCTGAGTATTGTCCCCTGATGGTAACAGGGATGTGGCATGTCTCCCTACGTGCCAGGGTGGCCAGTGAGGTTCACCCTGAAGGCCAGCAATCACTCCAGTAGCCTGCAGCAGGTGTGAGATGGACCTGAGCTCACAGTCATTCAGCATCCGTGCCTGGGGAAGGCAATCGCTGCAAGCAAGCCATGCCTTTTGAGCCTGCAGCACCTAATTATAAGGGAAGCTGAGGAGAAAGAGGAAAAAAAAATACCACCAGTAAAACAAAAGACCTTTCTGAGCAACGACTGGTTTACCACAACTGCATTTCCATCGAGTCTCCAAAACTTTTGGAACATCCCACTCCTATGTCATCTTATATAGTTTGTGGAGCTAAACAACTGCTTTTGGGAGGGATACAGCACTATCATCTTCCAGCAGGAAACCAAAACACTGGATTTCTTCTTTCCTTTTCTGCAGGAAGGACAGTCTAGCGGTTTCTGGCAGTGGCGAGGAGGTATTTACACTGACTCGTGCACACATCTGCAAAGCCCTTCCAGTCCCAGGGAGAAGCCAGACCTGCAGGCTGGCAGGGGTGCCTGCCAGGGAGGGAACTCACAAGCCTGTGAGACGCAGCAGCAGAACTGAAAAGATAAAATGGGAGATCAAAGGAAGGCAAGGAGGGAGAAAGGAAAAGTTGCAGCTACGGATGGACTAGCTAAACGTGAATGCCACAGGAGAAAAATGGAGAGAGCGAAGGGAGCGTGTCAGAACCAAGTAAATCAAGCAGCGACACGGTAATTAGCCTGGCTTTCCCAGTGGAAAGGTGTTTACATCAGGAGGGTTTTCTTCTGGCATAAATCAGGAACAGGACAAAGCATTCATCCAGGTCCTGCTTCTACAGTCAGTGCTCCTAACCAGTGCTCCCAGCACACAGGGACAAGAGGGGCCACTGGGGAGGGTGGGTGGGTGATGGGGGTCCAGCTCTCTGACCTGCCACAGCTTTCCTGCAGGAAGCTTTATACCACCCACAGGAGGGGACGAGGGCAGTCAGCCAGCCCACCTCATCAGGTGCCAGGCAGAAGAACAACAATCCTGTTTTTACAAGAAACGTCCAAAGGTTTCCAAGCTTGTCTGAAAAATTTTGGTGGGGTGGGCGTGGGGATATTATTACATTTGAGTCGTCAGTAGCGTGGCCAGCCAGATATCCATCTTCCGCCTCCACTGTGTCTCAGGATAGGCAGTGGCCATGTCTGCTCACTCAGGATGACTAAAGGAGATGGCCCAGGGTTTGATCCAGCTTTTCCCAGGCCAGGATTGCACCCACACCATGCTTCTTCTCCAAGGAAAGGGTCTGGGGGTTGGCTTTTGACAGTACATCTTACCCCAAATCAAAGCCAGTCACTGCAGTGACACCCATGTAAAAATTCACCCTGTTTTATACCAGTACAACATTCCTATACAGACAAGTTCATGTTTTTATCTTGTGTGTGGCCATCCCACCCCGGGAAGTTACACCGCATTGCTTCACAAAGATACTGGGAAGATGAAACGTTACATCAACATCTCATCTAGTGTGGTAGAGAGCCCTAAATTAAGGTGCCCAGCAGCAGCTCTCTCATCAGTGGGCACAAGGAAATAGGCACCCTGATTTTCCGTGTTCCCCTTGTGCTAAAATGCCCTCCTTGAGCAGTTGAAAATGCTCTTTGATTGATGATGCTGACACTGGGAAAGAGGCCAGGTGATGTATCAGATCTGCAGAATTTGGAGAATTCAGCTCCTCCCCCACTGAATCTGCACTTCATAAAAATGACAGTCCTGGGCAAGTTGCTTTAGGTTAGAAATGAACAAGTTTTGGCATAAAGGGGTGGTGGTAAATAAAACCCTGTATGTTTGTCCATTGACAAAGAAAACATCTAGCAAAAGCTTAGCATGATTGATGGAACCACTGACCATAGACAGGAAGCATTAAGGAAAATAGCTACCAATATACACCCAGCTTGAATACCAGCTTGGTCTGATGTGTCTACCACAGACCCGAACCCTTCTGGCTGTGTGGCAGACCTTCAAAGCAAGACGGCGGTGGCTGCATTTCACACTGTGCATAAACATGACACTTGGAAAGTGAAGCTTGTGAAAGATTGGGCTCGGTGGCAATTAGGCTGAGCTGCTCTTCACCTACCAGGACCTGGGATCAAATCTTAAAGTCACTTCCTGTGGTCTACTGGAGGGTCAGAAGATGGGAAAGGTTTTTGAGCACCAGGTTTTCTCAGCTCCCACCTCCAAGAGCTATGTCTTAAATCTACCAAGCCAGTCAAGACTGGAGAGTGTTGCCCATGGCTGTTGAGTAACCTCCGCTTCCACTTAGGGCTGGACTGGTCCCTTTGGGGAACTGGTGAGCGGTACGGAGGACAGCACTGCACTAAAGCATTCGCTTTTCATGCACAGGGAGCAAAAGAGTCTGGGTATATCTGGTCTAGGCAGTGTGCACTGAATGCGGGCAGGCCAGGACCAGCCCATTAATAGCCAGCAAGCTCCTACTCGGTAGCCTGCTTCGAAAAAGGAAGTCAGGAGGAGCTTACATCAGACTAAGCTAGAAGCGTCTACATGCATGACCGAATGAAGAGGCTCCTGGCTTGTGACAGGAGGCCAAGTGACTCAGTTGTGGTGGGTGGGGGCAACAAGAGAGAAGGGGATGTGGTTAGGGAACAGGGCATGAGTCACCAAGGAAGTGCATATGTTGATAACAGCTGGGTAAACTCAAGGCAGAGACATAAGATCCACTCGGGAGAAAATCCGAGCTGTACTGGAAGCCAAAACCTGGAGACTGCAATCCCAAGGGCTAGTGCAATGGCGAGCTGTAAGTGCCTGGCACAGACTTTTCCTGCTTTGCAGCTCAGCAAGGGTTGCAGGATGAACGTCTTACAACAGACGAGGTGTGACGGTGGTGTTGGCCATGTTCTCGTGTCTCATGTACTGTGCTTTCAGCATTCATCTGAGGTTGGAGGCAGCCTTGTTCACAGAGATGAGTGGAGTCCTTTCCATTATAGTCCTGCAACCTCACGTCACCACGAGGGATAGACACTTCTCTCCCATCCCACAAAGCACAAGCCCTGCATGCTCCTCTTTGGAGGCTCAGTTTCCTACAGGGACGCTCTTGGGCAAAAGGCATGAGCACGGCTGAGGCACGGGAAAGTACAAGTCGACTTGTAATCTGCTACTGCTTCCTCTCCTCTATCGCCCTCAAAAGCTCAGCTAAGGTTGAAGTGGCTTCAAACAGTCTGAGATCCCACTGAAGAAAATGAAGATGAGGGAAGATTCATTAGAGTTCATTGGTCAGTTCTGAAAGCCCCAGGAGAGAAGTGGCATGGAGACCAGAGTACATACACAGGTGATTCACCCCCCACCTACCTCTACTAAGCTCACCAAATATTCCACCCCGTAGCTCAGTGTGGAGCCGTTATCATTATCTGGAAAAGCATACCTTCACCTGGCGTGAATGACACATAGGGTGCAAGCAATGGGCCCTCCCAAAGCACCGTATAGCTCCTTGGGTGCATCAGAGCACAGATCTGCGGTGACTCTTTTGCTCTGTCCATACTCCACTTGCAGCTTTGCTCACCTGCTCCAGCACCTGCCGCAACTCTTTGACTTGGGATGGTGTCACCAGAGGATTTTTGCATTGCAGGAAGTCAGAAATGAGCTATAGGTCTCAGAAACGCCTATGGCATTGGTCCTGCAGCTGCTGAGGAACCTCAGGTAGGGATACGGTCCAGCGTGTTCACTGAGGAGACCAAGAAACCAAGACTGCAAATGTAATTACCAAGTCCCTGGGACATCGAAGGCATGTCCCTCTGTGCTTTGTTGTGCCCACAAGCCTGGGAGGCCACGGAGGAGTGCACGCTGGGGGCAGGACTCTTGCTGGGTCCGTTGCAATGCATTAGTCACCACCGTGCAGAGGACATACAGCCGGCAGCCAGCACCCAGCGTGGGATTGTGCCTCCCCCTCCCAATCCCCACTCTCCCACAGACGCTGTCTGGCTCCCAGCTCCCCTCAGCACCCCCTGCCCATGTCTAAAGTCTCCCTGAAAACCTAACCCCCCCCTCCCTGGGAGCATGGTCAGCTTCAGCCTGCCCATTCAGTTGGATCTGCCTTCCCTTCCTGCCTCCCCAGCAAATATTTAGAGGCACAGGCTCATCGCCTCGGCCAGTTTGAAACCCGAGAGGATCGCTGCTGACTAACAAGAAATGTGTCACAGTCACGAGCCTGCTTCTTGGCATCCATCACCGCTGTGGCACTTCCCCTTCGGCAGGGAAATGGGAGAGAAGCGGCATCAACGTGGCACAAGAGAAGGGCAGAGCCAGCCTGGGTCACGGTGGGGGAAGAGGCACCTGCCTCGAAACAGCAGCTTTATTCCTCCGTGACCTTGCGGTCTCATCCAGACCCCGGTGCTGCCCATAGCTCTGCCATGTGCTGGACCCGTCGGTGTCTTGCTGAGAGAGGGCAGCAGCTTATCGAAGGCTCAGGGCACTGCAGCGCGCGGGACGTGCTTGCTGTTGCTCGCAGTGCCAGGGAGAAGAGTCCTCCTGTGAAAGGATGAGGCAGGCGGTGGGCAGGAAAGTGGATGGAGACCATCTTTGGCACAGAAACTGGGGGAGACTGGCAAAATTCCCGAGCACAAGGAAGCCACGAACCCACCCAGCTCAGCCACAGATGCATGGGGACACCAGTCAGCTTCTCTGCAGGGGGATGTCACTTTACAATAAAACCCATTTTATTTCTGAATAATCAAGTCACCCGGAGCGGAGCTGCTGAAGGAAGGCACCACTCATGCCAGCACATGCAGCTGGAGGAGAGCGAGGGCCCACATGCTTATCCCAAAACTGCCTACAAAAGCCATTGACAGCAGTTTGTAGGGTGTGAGAGCCTGAACTCGAGGACACAGCCGAGCAGAGAAGAAGCAGTGATGTTATCTCCCCACCATCCCATGGCAAGGAGAAAAGTACTCATAGTTGGGAGATGGACTTAAAAGCAAGCATGCTTCAAGGAAGACCTCAGGAAACTCAGCTTTCCCCTAATGCCTGCGCCTTGGGCTGCAGTCTGACCACATCTGTACAGCTGTGTCATCCCAAGCATAGAATCCAGACAATTCCATTGCCAGGAGGTTTCTTTCTACTCCTATGTCTCTGGGTGCCGGGACCTGAAGGAATAAACATGAGATCTCACAAAACTCATGACCTGCCGACTGTACGAGCACTCCATCCATCCTGGAGAGATTACACCGCTGTTTTCCATGCCTTGCCTTGCCAGAGGAACAGACCAATCCACATGTGTCTTGGAGCAGAGCACCGTTTAGCCGTGTATCCTGAAGGACAGCAATCACCCACTTGCTTCCAGAAGAAGCTGCTAGTAAACCTCTTCCTAAAATCTGCAACAGAGCGGGCAGCCAGGTTCTGACATACAAAGTTTCTCCTCTCCCTAATCCTCCCAGAGCCATAGGAGTGAAAAGCTCCCGGCTCTGTTGCCTGGGCAGGCATCGTATCTCATTCAGCCTCACGCAGTGTTTGGTGTCAGCACCAGCTGCAGCCAGGAATCCCGCAGGCTTTTTGCGAAATAGCCTCCATCCATCGGCCACCCAAACCAACTGCCTGCTTGGTGCGTTCCTGAAACCGCAGTTCAGTTTGGCCAAAGGAGGCTTGATTACTCGGAAGAATAATCGCATTAAACGATACACACCGGGGGTGAATTACTTTACATCAAGCCTATATTTGCCAACATGTGCTGTGAATGAATATTTGATTATGTTAACAACCCTGGTGGAAAAAAGAGATTTACGTTACCGCTTTTGAACTGAATACAATATCTGGTGCCTGCATGTTGTGAAAAATAGATCCTCCCTCCAACTGCTCAGAAGCAACAGGAACCACAATTCTGCTTTGTGGGCCCTCAGCAAGGGTTGGTTTAGTTTTACCGAGAAAAACCTTTCTTTATAGATTCATTAGCTAGTGCCTGCCCATAGGGGTTTCACAAACACGTCAAGGATACCTTTGCTTGCCCGTGTTAACCTTGGTTGCTGCAGGTGAGGTATGGGGGCTAAGCACAAAGAGATCTGAAGATGTGCCGAAGAGTAATACCGGTTAGGAGGTCTTGTTCCAGGGCAGATCAGCCTCCCTGGAAAGCCGGGATGTGCTCTGTATGTTCTGCTAGGTCCAAAGAGCTCCTTGTTTTGCTACAGAAAGTCATCTGCACTCAGAGCTTGGCATCAGGAGCGAGCCCTATGCCAGGGCACGTCCCAGGCTGGGTTCAGGAAATCCCACGGGGCAGAGGGACTTGCGAAGCTGCAAGTACATCGTTCCCAAGCAGGCAGCCTGCTGAGAGTGCACTTCTTACCCTGTTCCTATCCGCTCCCTCCCAAAGAGTACTGCTGCTGAGCAGCCCCAAGCCTAAACCTCCTACGGAGAGCAATTCAACCAGTGCAGTGATGGTGGGGCATGAGACCACAAAGGCGCTTACTTCTGGCACTGGGAGCACTCACATTAAGGGTTACGCGAGTTAATTACTCCAGTATTGCACTACTCCAGAAAAGCCACGTAGGATCATTTCCTTGCCTAGATAGCCTTAATGATGCTCCTGTGTGGCAAGCTGGGAAGGCAGCTAACAGAGGGTTTACAGGTTTAAAGAGGCTGGAAGTGGAGCCAGCTAAGATTGTTGGAGGAGATACATGCACGCGCAGACAAGCGCACGCACGCAGGCATAGATGTCACACTGGTAAAGTGAAACCATCAGGCTGCAATCTTCTCTTTCTTGCCAGTCTTCAGTCTGCCTTAGGCATGCCTTTACACTAAGGCAGTAGTTTTTCTGTGTGGGAATAGCTGCGCACAGGTACAGCACTTTACTCCTCCTGTACTTTCCTGTCCTCCTGTACTCACTAGGAGGACAGGAAAGAGACTGCTGAATTCCCAGCCCATGCCTGCTTCATACCCAGCCCACGTTCACCTCTCCTGTGGCACAGGGTCCTAATGTACTGACCTTGCTCCCTCCTTGATATCCACGAGAGGGGCAGATGAGGGGCAGAACTGTACCCACATTCAGTCTTCTATTTCCACAAGCCCGCTCTTTAGCATCCCCTTGTAGGGCAGGCTCTCCACTGCCTGCTCCTCCACACCACTTCTACTGGCAGCTTGCTCCTCCTGAGCTATAAGCAATGAACTGGACAAGGTCTAATCAAAGCCTCGTACGGAGGCAGCACTTCTTCCCTCTCTGCTAAATACATCTCTTAGGATTGCACTAGCAACATCCGCCTGTGCCTATAGTCATCCTGCAATTAGTTACTACCCCACTTCCTCTTCCTCTGATAATTCACATGGATGATGGCCTAGCAAATGGGAGAAGTTTTATTAATAGACCCAAACACACTACCTACGTTATGGCATCTCACACCGCTTCTTGTAACAGTCCCCAAGGTCGCTCCATCCTTCCTGTGTGACATTCAGATCCTCTTCCACATTGGCAATGCTCTCAACTGTCTCATCTGCAGAAGTGATCCATACACTCCTCCATGTGTGCCCAGCTTATTAAGACAGACAGGAATGAAGACAGGTTCCAAAATTAATCCCTGAGCAGTGCTGTTCACTTCTGAATGCATCCTGTTGACCGTCTTTCATCCTGTTTCCCACCCACTTGAAATTTTTGTAGCAATGCTCAGGTTTGCTCACTTCATTAGAAAGAAAAAATCACTTATCAATAAAGGTGATAAGTTACTTTGGCTTCATCTATTTAAGCTTGCAATATCACTTAAATCTTCAGCTGAGCTGTTCACATAAGCGCTTGCTCAAAACATCATCTTAGCTTACCTTGACTAAAATCGGTCCTTCCGCCTAAGGAGTCCTGCCAGAGGGTCAGAGGAGCTAGATACAAGGGGCTGGACCTCGAAGGGGACATCTGGCCATGGCTTAGACTGTGGAGGTGGGTGGAAGCACCTCTGTGTACGTGGATGTGTAGGAGTCAGCGATGCTTCTACATTTGGGGAAGAAAATTCTACATTAATGAGCTCTTTGCTTTTAAAAGATGAACATGCAGCTGGGTCTATAAATGGAAAGGAAATTAATGGGTCCCATTCCTTTGGCACAAATGCCCGGTGACGCATTCTTGTGTGAAGAACATCTCTGGCAGAGCCAATGTCACCTAGTCCAAATTAGAACAGGTCCAAAACTCAGCTAAAAATCAAACCAAATCTGGCTCAGGCTAGTGATACCAGTGATGAGCAATAGCATGGATTACTGTTTCCAGGAAAACTAGCCCTGTCTTGCAAGGACAGGAGGGCCATGTGTTTCAGGAAGCAAAGAAGCAGGATCTTCATGTCTTGGAAGTCAACAGCACCACTGATTTCCACAGAACCAGAATTCCTCACCTCAAACCCTCCAAGACTAAAACAGTGACATATAATAGAGACATATTTATCCACAGGTACACAGAGTAAAGCCCACAGGCATAATGCAGAACATGGCTAAGTAAACTGTTCAGCTTGAGAGTTCACACCATGCTCCCATCGACAGCATACAGCTGCTAGATTTGGTGGGTGCCAGTCCTCGCCCTCTTGATGGTGTGAGCGCACGGGGCCACTGCAGACATCCCTTGGAAAGGATGGGAGCGAGAGAAGCATGACTGGACATTGCAGGACGGGAGGTTTCACACAAGAGCAAGCAAAGGCAAGAGCAAGCATTCTTGCTAAGAGATAATTTCCCAGGAATGCGTCATGGGAAATGGATCCTGTCACACCACTGTCACCCCAACAACATCTATGTATCTCAAAAGGGTCACTGCTGGGTCCTTCCTCAGGCATCACTTACTGCTCTGTACTGATCACTCACAGCTCTCAGCAGGACCTCCTGCCAGACAGAGAGATGCTAACTTAGCATATTGGAGGCAAAAGAGAGATGATGACCCTTTAAAAAGGCATGCACCACTTCGCATGAGCTTTCTGGGACATATATGACTGCTCTGCTCCACGTAAGGCAATGCAGATGAAGGACCAAGAGCGCTTTCTGCCTCACACATCCCACAGACTAACAGCACATGCACATCCTACTGCTGTGATTCAGTTAGTTACACTCAGTGACCGGTGAAGGTGCAATAACTTGGTTGGCTTCCAAGCTCTGCCTAACTGTGCCTCAGTGTCAGACAACACTGGAAATAATTTCTGGTGACAGGGAAGGAGTTGCCCTAGGCAAACTTTGGTGCATTAAACGTCTGGTGAAGCCACGTGAGAGTCAGAAGCCAAATCAATTAGAAGTCAAAGGTTGATGTCCTTCTTAGCTTTATGGGAAGTTCCACCAACCTGCACTAGGAAAAGGTGATCTCTTCTCAGGAAATGATACAGAAGAGTCAGGATGGAGGACAGAACCCCCGAAGTCAATATTTGAGGTGCCTCAGAGACAAAGCAACTTCCTCTGCTTTGTACAAGGGTTTTGAAGATGAACAGACATCATTCAAGCACTAAAGCAATGCCCAGACCAGGGGGTTTTCCTCTACCCCTCAGTGCATTTTGTACAGGTAGTAGTAAGATCCGGGAGGGCAATTCCAGCAGTGCATTGCCAGCCTTGGCAGCTTTTCCCTGGAGCTCGATCCAAAGAGGCCGTTTGAGTTCACGACACAGAGACTGCAGAGGTTGCATATTACAAAGCAGCCATCTCGTCTGGCATGGACTTTTGTAAGTGTTGAAACACACGGTCCCTCCCTGAGCCCTTCTAGCACGCAACTCCAGCATGGAAGGAAATCTACAGGCTTGGCGTCTTTGGCTACCAAAGGCCTGGCCCCATTCATTCGTATGCTCTTGCAGCACACGTATGAACTCAGGGAAGGCACGGCAGCAAGTCTGGCAGCTCTGAACTGTGCCTGCTGGGGAACACAGTGAGTGGCTGTGCTCTGGGAACACCCTCTTCCATTGCCGTGCCAACAACCTAAAAGGTGGCAACAACCCACCTTTCCCTATATATTTGCATGAAAACAGTATCCACAAACTGCTTGAGATTAATCTGGCTGATCTCTACCATCTGCCAGCTGTGGTTTTGGAAGCAGGTGAGGGTTGCAGCGGGTTTGCTGCCAGCACTTTCCTGTGTTCCCACTTGACTCTACAGCTTCAGGAGGTTGGACAGGTTGCCTGCCATGATGGGGACACTAAACAAGAGATTTGCCATGTCTCATCCCAAGCATGGCATGGGGAGTACTGTGTGAGTCCCCCGTCTGAGTTAATAGGGTCAATCTGCAAGCAGAGAACTGGGGACCGTGGGACCCAGTCCCTGCAAGTCTACGGCAAAGGGACAGGTGACAGCAGGGAGGATGCGGCCACCACACTCCATATTTTCACACGGCAGCCCTGTGCTCACTCTGAGCCTGTTGGGAAACTCCAAAGTCGTGTTTGCTCATCTGGAGAGCTCCTTTGGTTGCAGCTTGGGCTTACGTGAAACCATAGCTCGGGCTTGCAGAAGCCTGAGGGATGGCGGACACCAGCGGTATCTGCAAATTAAGACCAAGCTGTTCCCATCGGGAGGCACTGAGACCTGGCAGTGGGACTCCCACGCAGCCCTACAGCAGCAGCAAGGAACCTGGGGAGGGCGGCTGCGACCTGCGCACCCGCTAGCAGCACCTACCGCAAACCCACAGCGTCTCACAAAGCGGCTCTGACCTCCCGGGATGCGCGGCTTTCTCCCATTTCCAGAAAAGCCGTTGCTATGGCAACGAAAATGGTTTGCATTTTAAAATGCTTCCTCAAGGACATCCATTAAAGAGGGTGATGACTGGGAGAACAGAGGGATGCCACGCAGCACGATGGCCCCAGCACGGGATGAGCAGCTTTGGACCAAGCCCAGGCATCCATCCATTTAATGCATGGACATGCTGGAGTACAAGTGTCTCCTTTTCACGCTCCCACTGCAGAGACGGCTGCGTGCATCGTGGCAGAGAAGATCCAGAGAGGAAAGCTCTGTTACTGGCAGCTTGTCATGGTCAGGGGAAAAAAACCCCACACAGTCTCACAAAAAAAAACCAACCCCCCCCCCCCCCCAAAAAAAAAGACTTTTTCTCCAGAAGGTACTAAAATTGAATCCTCTGTTCTCATTTAAATGGACAAGGACATTCAGGCAGCATTTGCCAAGTTTCCTTCCCAAAAAAGACTTAGAGAAAGTCCTCTAAAGGATAATTAACTGGCTAACAGACAGGAAATGAGGATAAAAATAAGTGGAATATTTCCGCCATGGAAGAAGATTTTCTGCGAGATCTATTCTCGTGATTGCACAGCTCGTTACAGAGTTACTCACAAGACAGCCACTCAAGCATGTGTTTGGATGCCCGGTGGTGTGGTTTAACCCCAGCCAGCAGCCAAGCCCCACGCAGCCGCTCGCTCACTCCCCCCCGGTGGGATGGGGGAGAGAATCGGAAGAGTAAAAGTGAGAATACTCGTGGGTTGAGATAAAGACAGTTTAATAGGGAAAGCAAAAGCTGCGCACACAAGCAAAGCAAAGCAAGGAATTCCTTCACTGCTTCCCATGGGCAGGCAGGTGTTCAGCCATCTCCAGGAAAGCAGGGCTCCATCAGGCGTAACGGTGACTTGGGAAGACAAACGCCATCACTCCGAATGTCCCCCCCTTCCTTCTTCTCCCCCAGCTTTACATGCTGAGCATGACGCCATATGGTATGGAATATCCCTTTGGTCGGCTGGGGTCAGCTGTCCCGGCTGTGCCCGCTCCCAGCTCCTTGTGCCCCCCCAGCCCACTCGCTGGTGGGGTGGGGTGAGAGGCAGAGAAGGCCTTGACTGTGTGTAAGCACTGCTCAGCAGGAACGAAAACATCCCTGGGTTATCAACACTGTTTCCAGCACACATCCAAAACAGAGCCCCATCCTAGCTACTGTGAAGAAGACTCTATCCCAGCCAAAACCAGCACACCCGGCCACCACCAGAGAAGGGAGAGCTCTTAAGTCCAGCGTGTCATCTGCTGGGAAGGGACTCATCTGAGCTGCTGCTTGGTTGGTGACCTGGATGAGTCACTTGCTCCCTGTCCCCACCTCTGCCTCAGTTCCCACGCCCTACCTGCAGGACGAGAGCAGTACACATGCAATGGCAGGTGGAAACCTCCCAGTGAACGGGGAACAAAGTCACCTGGGGACACCTGAAATGGTCTGGGAGGAGGTTTTTAGGAGCAGACCCTGCTACCCTCTACCCAGCAGGACAGAAAATGAAACCATTGCCATAGGCTTCCATTGTTTGAGTTTTCAAGGAGGTTTTGCTGGCTCTGTGCCTTAAGTAGGGGAAGATCCAGTTCACGGAAGATGCGTGGCTAGAGGCTATAAAGAAAGGCAACGTGGATTTCAAACGGCTCCTACCAGCAAAGAGCAGCCGGGGCAGAGCAGCAATTTTTTGAAGGTTGTGAATATTAATAACATGCCTACAAAGCACAGGCACCAGCGTGCCCTAATTACAACACCGAGTGAAATTGCCTGCCTAACCTTTGGCTTGGCATCATCTGTTCCTATCCAAAGGAGCCGTGTAGGAATTGCATTACAGGTTCTTAATGACAGATAGCAGCGGGGGCAGGAGAGTGTGCTCTTAGGGCAAGTCCCTCCACCTCGCCAGCTGTTTTGGGGAGAAAGGGCTGTGTTTGGGATGACTGCAACCCAATCTTCCCTCCTGAAAAGCAAAACACACTCTGTCATCTTTGCAAGACGGACATGACAGCAAAGCTCTCCCTAAGCAACGGACAGAAAGAGCAAGGGAAAGCACATTACCGGAGGATTCAGCCCTATGAAATGCATGATCCGGTGGGACAGGGAACTCAGAGACATACTGAACCCCCCAGCCTTGTAGGCAAGAGATGGGGCTCTGTGTCCTACATGTAGCTCAGAGAAATACTGCACTGAAGTGCCTCTTCCCTTGCAAGGAAGTTGGTGCTTGGACCATCATCCCAGAGCCTGACGCTGCTTTTACATGCAGAGTTCACAGGGATCTGATGGGGGACATGACCAAGCCAAGAGCCTCCCTGCTGCCCCCATAACCGAGACTTGACTCTGGGGAGAAGCCCTCCCCTTCGCTGCATGCCACTGGCTGAGCCACTGCGTCCCTGCATGCCGGGCTGGTTTGACACCCCTTCCTCCTCCCTTCTGTTTGCTTAGTGGGTGATGTACTGGCTGTCTGCATTAAAACCACCTGGAGCCAGGGTGTGAGGAAAAAGAAACAGCCCCTGGCACCCATCAAATTACTGTGCTAAAACCAAAGGTAGCCCTTCTGCCTTCACTAGGCCAGTTTGGTCCCCATAGCCACCCGGCTCCTCTCTGGCTTGGCTCAACAGCTCTGTGCTTCACCCCAGCTTGAGGTGACCAAGCCAACAAATGCAGGTTATACACACTTCCAAGGAACTCAGAGGCATCTTCCATCATCTGCTCTTTTTTCCACCATATACCAGCAGACGAACGATTTACCAACAGCACCGTTTACACTTGCTGGGGTCTGCCAGGAGTACCAGCAGAGGTGGTCAACCCATAGCAGAGAAGGACATAAACACACAGACATCATGCTACCTCCAGCTCTAGCTACCAAACCACTCATTGCAGCTCTTGCACCGCTTTAACCAAATACCATTAAGGACAATTTAAAAGAGGAAGAAACCTACCCAATCCCACAAATTTAGATCCAGTTAGGCCTCCCCTGAAGTTCAAGTGCTCCCCTATAATTACTGTAGCCACTAATGACTCGGTCAGCAGCACAGAAAGCCACCGAGTCCTTTGGCAGGACCATGATGGTCCACGTACACAGGGTACGGTTTCAGAGAGAGTCTCTGCACCAGCTCGGCTTGAGTCGAGAGCCAGCAAACCCAGGAAAACATGCCAAAGAAAACCCTGGCCATGAAGAGACTGGGGCTGCTGAGGATAAGGAGAAATCGGCTCAAGTGGTCAGCGGCGTGTAGGAAACATCCCCAGCAAGCCCAAGGCATTACTGATCTGCAAGAGTAGCTGCAGAGGCCAGGCACCGGGTGAAAGAGAAGAGCATATATTTCCAGTGGAAATAACCTACAATAAAAAGCACATCCAGACAGGGCCGAGCAATGCCCTACCTGCAGCACGAGCAGGAAGGCAGGAGGGAAACCATTCCCTGGCCCGCTCCCAGCCCAGGGTAAGTGTGGTAGCAGACAACTAAACAGCTGCCAGGGTCGGGAGCATCGCTGAGCGTCGGAGGGTGGCAGGCAGGGGTCGGACACGGGCTGCAGGGCAGGCAAAGGCGGTTGTGCCCAGCAGCGTGGGGCAGCCAGCACCACGGCGGAGTTTGCACGGATCGGCACAGCGGCAAGCGACGCTGTTTCTATTCAAGCTGTGCACGTGCGTGTTTGAGTCTCAGCCGAGCGCTGGGTGAGGGAAACGTACACGTTCATTATGCTGTGGGAATTTAAAAACAATTAGCAGCACAAATATTGGTTTGAAGCCTGCTAGGTTGTTGTTGTTGTTTTTTTTTCCCCCCATCAATCACAGTCATTTCTTAAAAGTCTTTCTTCTTGGCCTGAAGCTGGGATCTCACACAGCCTTTGCCCGTATATTAATCATCGTTCTTGTCACTCTCAGTCTGGGCCCCTGTTATCTGCCTGTCTGCAGTCTTTGCCTTTCTGCCGGCAGCCAGCGGTTAGAGGCCACGCTTCCCCCCTTCCCCGGCTGCAGCTCCTTCACGAAGCACACTCCTGCTCGCTGCCCCTGCTGCAAGAGGGGATGCTCCACCTCAAAGGCGTTCAGAAATGATTAGAGCAGAGCAAAAAGACAGACTTCGTGGCAGAGGAGCTACACGTTTTGGAAACTGCATGCAAGCGTGATGCAAAGTGATGCTGTGGGAGAGCTCGATGAGGAGATGGTTGCATGGGAAAACCTGTGCGGGTGCCAATCCTGCCTTGAGAGCCTCGGCAGTGCAAAGGCACCTGGCAGGGGACAGTGCCAACAGCAGAGATGCTGGGAGGTGGCAATGCCAGCGGTGACACCCTGTCTAGGCTAAGAAAGGGGTGCGGGCCAGCTGAACGTGCAGAAGGAAAAGCATAGCCCAGGCACCATGGTCTGCTTGAAGGGACCACAAGCAGCAAGGTGCATTTGCTGAGTGAGTCCTGGGGATGGGAAGCTGGAGAGACGGGCACCGTCTGTCTGTGCCTGTGCACAGCCCAGACAGAGCCCAAGCCACGGAGCAGGGCAGGCACGAGGAACCAAGCAGTGATGTGCTGCCACGGGTGCGATAGCTGGCCAGGAGAAAAGCGAAGCCCAGAGGGAGAAAAAGATATTAGCAGGGCTTTTATAAGGTGTGTAATTAGTACATTCCTCCATGAGGGGAGGGATCTAGGAGATCCCCAGCCCCACTGAATCATGCTAGCATAGGGGAAGAGGCTGCGGTGGGAGCTCTCTAGGAGCTGCTGGTGGTCTTCACCCCCCTGTCAGCAGCAGGGCTGTCCCCCAGAAAATGGGCTGTCAAAGCCGGGCTGCGCCTGCTGGCAACTTCCAGTGCTCACATAAAACAAGGCGATTTTTATAGGCATATAGCAGATTTTGGAGCGAGAAGGGGGAAGGGGATCAGAGGCAAGCTTTTAACTATTGCAGCTCGTGTGCAGTGATTGAGATGGCGAAATTTCTTTCAACAGCTCTAGCAGCTGTGGTTTGCAATTGCGATCTTGCCAGCCACATGCTTTCAAGCATCATGAATGTCCCCAAAAGACAGGTAGGTGGCTTCTTGGAGGGGTTTTTTAATTGTTCACAGTTGTTTGTTTCCTTCTGTCTCCTGGGCTTTCATGGTTTTAAAGCTTACTTCTTGACCAGCAGGGTTGGGTACAAACCTTTTTTTAAAAAAGACCCTTTTGAAAAGACTAAAGCAGATATTCTCATGCAATTATACGATTTCAGAGCTGAGGTTTTAAGAAAAAAACAAACAGACAATGAGCTATTGCAGTGAACTGTTAGCAATGCTGGGGTTTGGTTCTGGAAGGGGCCTGGTATGGGGGAGAAGAAATCTTCCTCTGCCAGTGAAATCTCGGTTGCTACAAATAAGCAAATTCTATCATTCAGCCCCAAAAATTCTCAGCCTGCAAACATGCGCGTTAACTTGCTGCCCTGCTGCGAAGCTCTGCGTCTTCCCTCCTCCCACCCACCGGCTGTCTCTCTGGTACATCTCCCATCCTTTCTTCTGAGCCTGCTTCAGCAAAGGATGCTCTTCCTCCAAAAGAGCTTCCCCCAAACACTCTCCTCCTCTCCGCTAAGAAATAGTCTCTGAGGATCGGTCGCTTATCAAACCCGCTGTTTCCCCGGCCTGTTGTTATCCAGTCTTTTATTTTCACTCAGTCCCTGAGCAGGCTGCCTTTCATTCCTCATCTGCAGAGAGAGATGTATTTGAGCAAACTTTTGTTAGCAAGTCAGGTTTCTGCCTGCATTGGTGATCCCTTGACAGCAAGGTTAGTGGATGTTAAGACAGGCTAACTAATGGGAACACTGGGGACAAAACCAATGGATTTACTAAATGAAGCAGAAAATCCTACTATTTTCTTTACTGTCCCTGCTGGAAAATATTTGCCTGCTCTCCTCCCAACTTGTATCAAAAACCTTGCAGGAAATAAAACTGTTCAAACCTATTTTTTCTGGTTGCAATAGTTTCTAACAGGTCCAAACACTGGCCAGCAGCAGCCACTTCTTCTTCCTCCCTCCACATCTGCCATGGCAGGGTTTTACCACCCATCCTTGATAAAGTTTTTTTCTCCCTCTTCTCTGATCCACCTCAGGTTCTCCACCATGAGAAATGCCTTGCCCTCTTGCCATCAGCCTTCTCCCAGACGTAGTTGGGGCAGAGCAAAAGACTAGATAATATCCGTGGGGAAATCTTGCACTCCCTGTGGCTCCTTTTCCCAGGGCTCTCTGGGATTACCTTGCCAACTTGTGTGACCCCCACAGGCCATCAAATTTTTCCAGTACTTGCAGGAGGAGAATTGGAAAGTTCATTTTAAAGGGAAAGCGGTGGGATGGCTCACTCCCTGTGTGCTTCTTCCTCTGCAAAAGAAGCCATATGGCAGTGCTTAACCGCACTTACCGTGCTGGAATTACTTGGCCTTCTGGTTTTTTTCTCCAAGACTGCCCAACTGTGCAATTGCCACCAAGCTGCCACCTGCCTGCCTGGCAAATGCTGCCCCGCTCCCTGGGCTCCAGCCTTCTGCAGGCAGCTCCGTTCCTGGGCGGCTGCAGCCCGAGAGCACGGCCTTCATCTCACCTCAGGTCTTACCGATCTCACCCCGTCTGCATTAACCCCACCAACATTTAGGCTCATCTGCTGTCCCTGAGGATACTAGACCAAAACCAAACAAATTTGGCCACAAAAAACTCTGAAAATTCCCTTTGCCTACACTTGCTGCTTGCAGCTTGCAAGTTTTGCGATGCCTGTTTTCTGATTGCTTTAAGATGTGAAGACACAGGCACTGGGCGAGGCAATTCGGGCAGCTTTGCCGGTGAAACATCCCACGTGTGCACTGAAGCGCTGCTCGGGGCAAACCAGGGCTCGGCACCTCATTGCTAACGGGCCAGGCTGAGGGCTTGAGGCGAGGGTAGCTCCTAGGGCAGAAGCCACACAGTGTCACAGGCAGGCAGTCACTATCACAGGAAGGCTTAGGAACATTTTACAGGGCTGCTACTCCTTTACAACCTGCTGCGCCTGGGATTTCGGGTGGTCTAGCTTTGCGTGACCTTCCACAGGGCCATCAGGTAGGCAGGCGTGTTGCTGCTGGTACCCTCCAAGCCCCCAGTCTCCCCCATAAGCTGTTCTGTAAAGCAGCATTTTGGGCCAGCTGCTTCTCGTCCTTCTCAGACCCCATCATGCTTAAATGGTACTCTTGTTGTGTACCATTTGGGACAGGAGGCTTGGGAATTGTTTTTCCCCTATGTCTGTCTGGCATCTACTCTCTGCAAACTGAGTGAAGTCACAGGTAGAAAAAGCCAACACAAAAAGCCAACAAACCTGATCATGAGTTTAGGGGAACATCAATGTCTGTTGCTTCCACGCTGTGTTGCATCACACCTGATGCCCACACCCTAACTCAAACCGTGCCAGCTCTGCCATAAAGGTTTCCTGTGGGAAGAAATCATGACTTGAGAAAACATCCCTTCTTGGAGCAAGAAACTCTCCTTTGAACACAAGTCAGTGCTAGATGTGAGGTTTCGGTGCTCGGGGCTGGTCCTGTGTGCCAGGACCCCAGCAGAGCCCCCCACCGAGTGCTCCCCATCCGCTCCCAGCGCGGAGGTGACATTCCCACACAACCCTGCCAGCCCAATTAGCAACACAGCGCTTTGGTGTGGGCTGAACGCTGGGCTCTCATCTGTGCTGGGAGGACATCAAAGTGACCACGAGGGTCCTGGCAGCCCTGGTTAGCAGCTGGTCAGCGAGAAGCTGCTCTTCTCATTTAGGTCACTTCTTGAAGCCAGGTGTATTGAGAGGAGAGCTGGTGGGGGACCAGCTTTGGCACCTGTCCCCCTTCCTGCCTCTCCATCAGAGCCACGTGAAGAGCAGCTAGATCCAACGGGGTGATGTTCATAGACCTCAGTAGCTGGAAACCACAGCAAAGCCGAGCCCAATCTGCTTTGAAAGTAAATGCAAAACCAGAAAACACTGTAGAGGAAGCCAGACTGGTGTTAAATCACAACAGCAGGTATCTGCCTTATGATCTTGTCCGCAACAGTGTTGACAATACAATCCAGATCTCTGCTTTTCTATCAAAGAGAAGAAAGCTGGGAGGCTATTCAGCACTACAACCCAAGCAGGGAACAGAGTCTGGGACCCTCCTGCTGTGCCGGGCGGGCTGGTGGGGGAAAGCCATATCCACTAGAAATACAGATTTTACATGGGTGAGTTAAAACAGTGCTAAGGTTTTCTATTAAAAAATATGTTTGGTATCAAACTCAATATAGTTGGAAGGTGAGGCTCACTTCAGTCCTGGGAAAGAAGATCCATGGTGGGTTTATCTGCAGCTTAAACAGATCACTTTACAAGTTAATCCAGGTCCACTGTCCTAGGGCACCCAGCCCTTGATTACTGACAAGACCAGGGTTGTTTGGCTCTGATGTGCTGCTGTGTCAGTCCAGGCTCTGCCTCGGTGTCTGACGCACCCTCTCTGCTTGGTGCCTGCAGCAGAGAAAGCGGCCCTGGTGCCCGTGTTGGTAACGCAGGCGGACCAGGCTGGACCTGGCAGAGAAGGGAGAGAAGAACAGCAGCTTGAACACCAGCTCAGCTGTTAATAAATTGCCTCCAGCAGCATTCATCCTGCAAAATACTCCATCTGCAAGCTCATGCAAGCTTAGCTGGAGAGGAGGGTGTGACTTGTGCTAGCTTGAATCCATCCAGCTCCACACAGGGGGACCAGAAGCGTGCGCTACACAGCTCCAGCACAGCAAACTCCCTTTTTTCTGGGCTTTGCTTGTATAGTTTGATTACCAGGGCTAATAATTCCTGCCCCAGACTTGCAGAGGGGCCACAAGTAGGCACACGGTCAGACCACCCAAAGGGAAAGGAGGAGCCACTACGGGGTTGCTAGCACCCAGCTCTCCAAAAAGGTAGCGTTTCAGCAATGTTGTGCAGAATTTCTGCCAAACACCGACAGTGTGCAGCACGCCACAGGATCAGGGGCTGCTTCATAGGCAGTGCAAAAAGAGCACCCATTAATTTGACTTGCTTTGCAAAAAGTTTTATTTTTAGTGCTTGTGAGTGGTGCCAGATTGGCAACATTATAAATAGAAGACGTCTATTTATCCTACAGTCTAGGTACTGCAGTGCTAAGTCAGTTTTACGACCTCAATAAATCCAGATTAGGTGCTCTCAAGGATGTGTCACCATAGAAATAACATTTCCTCTTTACATTCATATGCACGGCTAGGGGGATGGCTTATGCCAAGGGGGGGTGCTGCCCTCATAAGCCAGCCTGATGCTTTCTGATCTGTCTTGATGCGATACAGGCTGACATGCAAACAAGATTGTGGATCCCAGCTTCAGATCTTTGAGCCTTATCTAAAAGGTGATTACATACCTTGCATTTTGGCGTGAAAAGCCTACGGCAACGCTGGCAGGTGAGGGTCTGCCTTGATGCCCAAGACAGGGAACATCACGCTCTGTCCCTGAATGGTGGCCAGATGCTACTCTGTGCAGGGTTCAGCTGGCTGATGAAATTGGGGTGTCCTTGCCCACATCAGCCGCACCCACAGTGACACAACACCAGGGCTAGGAGTGAGAATAGCTTGCTGCTCTGCAAAGGTGCAAAAAAGGGAGACAGCAGGAGAGTCAGTCCTATTTGGTAGAATAAACTTACAGCCTATTGCTAAGATGTTGCTTTTCTACCAAGCTGACTGTCAATAACTGTTAAAATGCCAAAATAATTCTTCCCCTCTTAAAAAAAAAGAAAAAAGAAAGTCACCCCCCTCTAATTCCCTTCTATTTCTTTTTTCTTTTCACCAACCGACGCTGCTTCATTAAATCTGTGGCGTTATGTCAATTCCCAGCACGACAAGCATTTTCTAGTGGTCACCCACCTCCCTCTTTGAACAGGCTGTGCTGCTCCCGGAGACAGGGGATGCTGAACAGCTCCAGCAGTAGGTAAATGCACCTCCTGCAAAGACTAGCATTTCAGGATGCCTGCTCCAAAAAGTGCCACCTAGCTCCGTATGCGTTCATTTGAGCCTGTGCAAAAAAACCACCCATGCTGCATGCCTGACGACTGAGCTGCAGTCTCTCTGGAGGCAGAGCCCACGGGATATTCACCAGGAAAACATCCACCAGGACTCTTCAACAAAACCCGGGATGTCAGATCCTTCTGTGCTGCTGTGCGACGGGAGGCCAGAAAAATCCAGAGCTGGGTGGAACAAGGGACCCTACGAAGGAGACTCTACAGACTCACGCCCACATGGCATTGCTGTGGAAGCTGGAGGGGTTTCTTTGCCTGGTTGCACAAACCTCGATTACAGTTTCTCTGCTTTTCTCCTACAACTGAAAACCATCTGCTGTGTGAGTTTGTAGAGGCAGCCTCTGCTGCCGGGAGCACGCAGCTCCATGGCACCGCATCCTGCCTGCTTCCTTGCGGTGCTGCAGGGAGAGAGGGAGCCCGACCAGCTGCGCCACGCCGGTACCCACACTCGCAGCGTAGGAAGCTGGCTTCTGCTCCTGAATGCTTTGAGGATCACCAGATGCCTCTCCCTTTCCCTTGATCCCTTTGCCAAAGATTTCCCATCTCGCCGTGGACACCCGCTGTCTGCTCTGCAGTGGTCTTCCTCTAGGCTCTCCTCTGCTGCCTACTGCCAGCAACCAGGGAAGAGCAAGGGGGAGAGGACTGGTAGTCAAGTTACCCTGAAATTACCTTGAATTAACTTGAAGTCAAGTCTTCAAGTTACCCTGAAATTACCTAGTTCCCTACCCGGGAACGGGCCTGTCAGGCTGCTTTGGTCTCTGCAGTTTCCACTGGGAGCCCAGAGAGCAAATACACTGCGAAGCCGAGCGTATCAAAGAGCATATAAATTACAGCAGCTGTAGGTTTCTGATCCTTTCATTCTCTTGTGAGATTTTTTTTTATAGTTTCAAAAGCTGGAAGCCTGCATGAGTACAAGCTACTTGGCTCAGACACAACATTTTGCCTGGGCAGCTGCTTGGCACGAGGAGGTAGGGCGCTGCTTTTGGGAGGCACCGCGCTGCCTGCCTGCCCCAGCTGCTGGCGAGAGCTTGCTTGTCCTCCTCACTTTACCTAGAAGGGGGGTCTGGAGGGCAGGCA
Source organism: Ciconia boyciana (assembly GCF_034638445.1). Classification (NCBI taxonomy): domain Eukaryota; kingdom Metazoa; phylum Chordata; class Aves; order Ciconiiformes; family Ciconiidae; genus Ciconia; species Ciconia boyciana. The sequence goes on along the minus strand of NC_132943.1, from coordinate 42,830,896 downwards.
AGTGGAGAGAGGGTGCTTCAAGCTTACCAGAGCCCACCAAAAGTAAGAAAAGATGGTTGTGGAGCGGAATAATCCTTACCCATTTGCTCAGATAGCTTTAACGTCTGGGTCTGGAACGGCTGCTAGAGAAGCTGGTCTTGTATTGGCCTTTATGTGCATGGGAGTGGAAGCAAAATGCAAAATGAGACAGGGTGTGAGGAAAAGGAAATTAAAAAAAAAAAGTACTTGTCTACAGCAAGATGAGAAAAAATAAACCACGTCTTGGTAGGAGTGTTATTTGCTAGACATTGCTGTCTGATTTTAGAGTCACAAGCTTGAACACTAAAACCGCCACGGAGTCATCACGGATCATCGTGGAGTTGCAAACCCAGCCTGCGCTGCTAAATGAGGATTTCAGTGAACTTCCCAATATTCACGAGTGGCACTGCATAACTCGCGTGCCAGGTTGGGATGAGAAGTCATCGCGATTGCTGTAAGGCACGTAGGCACTGGAGCTCCCTGACAGGTGACGATCCCATTTCACGGCAGCTCTTGAGGTTTCAAAATGAGTTGCCTCTGCCTGAAATGAAAGCAGCATCTTTCAGGTGTTTAAAAAAAAAAATAATGGAATTTTGTTGAAATGTCTATTTTAGGATTAAAATCCAAAGCCTTTTCAGGACAGAGGAGATATTGTACTGCACAAGGCACTGGCTGGGAGGATGAGACACCCTGGTGCTCATCTCCGCTCCCCTGGAGGCACGGGCGTAGTTTGCTTCCCCAGTAGGTGTGAACACCCCAAGCTCAGCAGGAACACCCCTGTGGCTACAGTGCCACTGAGCCAGAGAGGCAGCACGGGGCTTGACATGTAGCTCCTCCATGCTTCTAACTTGGAGAGGGAAGAAGTGGAATAAAGAGTTGAACTCACCCAAATGAAGCTATTAAGGATTTGGCAGGAGTACCAGGCGTCCCGTAGCTTGCTAGCACCCCCATCTGGTCTGTCATCACTGGCTCCCCTTCCAACCCAAAGCCAACTCCCAGGGACACGCTGGCTCCTGCCAAGGCAACAGCTTGCGCCTTGAACGTCCCAGCTCTGGCCTCCTCTGCCTGCAGACAGCTCTCCTCCTGTTTGCTCCTGACATGAAGAGCCTTTCACCAGAAGATATAGAGATGAGTCTTTTGTTCATTTTCTATGAACTCTATCTGAGTTGAAGTGACTTGTGCCTGCAGTGGTCTCCTGGACAGCAGGAAGCCCCAGCTCCTGATGGCGGGCAGCAGACCCCCCAGCTCTGGGGGGTCTGGACCATATTTTGCCCATCCAAGGACAAGCAGGGCACTCGGCAGCAGTGCCTGTCCCTCTGGTTCCTGCTACCCCCTGCACAGAGCAGAGCTCCCAGACTCACACTGGAGTGCTCCAGAGGAGGAACAAGCAGGCTGGAAACCTGACAGCTAGTTGATCGCGTTGGCTTCGCTTGGATCTCTTCATAAGCTGCCAGCTCAGCTAGACAGAAGGCTGCTTTCCTGTTTATTTAATAATTAAAGTGAAAGGCATCTTCTGGGAAGCCTATTTTTCCCATTTACCAAATGAGGTTACAATATTCAGCTGTTTGCCTAAAGATTTACGCCATGCTGCTCACCGCAGTAGCAGAGCCTAGATGGAGTCGGGAGTGGATACAAGGTCTTGCCAAAGGAAACAAGACATATAATTCACCATCTACGTGTGATGTTACAACAGGCTGCACGTAGGAAGGCAGCCGTTTCCCTTCTGCTGCGCCCAGCAGCGCATGGCATGAAGCCTCCATAATCCCGTGTCCATCCCAGGACTCCCTTCCTGGGTTAGTACCCTCAAGAGGTAGTTGGGGCTCTCTGCTCCACTGGTCCTTCATCGCCGGGGCTGAGGACCGGCAACCTGGAGGAACGAAGCACACAACCCCAGGCAGCACAACCCATGGTTCCTGCTGTGGAACGTCTTAATGCTTTCATTCTCATTGCAGAGAGAAGCTTAAGGGAAAAGTGCTCACGTGCCTCTTTCAAATTAGAAGCAAGGACAGAGACGGGGAATGCTGTGGTTTTGAAGATTCAGCCTCCCACATGCTTTCTGGGCATATAGTGCTGGCAGTGCCGGGTGGGCTCCTCTTAAACACGGCACTTGCTGCGCCCCGCCTGAAGATGTGCACTGCACTTAGCCCCACAGCATGCTCCAGCCACAGTCACAGTTTTGGATTAAACAGCATCGTTACAAAATGCTGCATGGTGAAGGCGGAAACATTTCATGCGTGGTGGCTGAGGTTTGATGGACTTCTGCCAAGGCAGGGAAGGACATCCTGCAAGGTCTCTAGGAACACTGCGTAGTCGGCAGCTGAGGACCTTCATCAGAAACTTTGCTTATGTCAGAGACAGCCCCGAACCCGAGTTGCAGAGCAGCATTGCTTCCTACCATATGGAAAACACAATTTTTTCCACTCTTCTCTACTGTAACTTGTTTCAAGGCTAGCTCTCCCATTGCACTGACCACGAACTAACTGCAAAATTACTCCCTCCCGCTCTGAGTTGTCATATTCTAAGCAAAACTCATCAAGCAAATTATACTATCAGCCAGCACAAAAGGAAGACCTGCTCTAGCACCAGCTCCTCAGCCAGGGTAAGTAAGTCAGCAGAGTTCAAATCGATATGAAACCCTATAATACATTTATTGCATTCTTCAGTGGAAAGACACCCCCTTCAGTGGAAAGACACTCCAGACCCGTGTTTCCTGCACTACAGACGTGCACTGGCACAGGCAGAAACGCTTACAGTGTAGAAGAGCACCTTGTTCCACCTGGTCCCGCAGAGCCTGGGGAACACCTTGGTTGTGCTCCCACGACTGTCCTGCCCAATGCTGGGGCAAATCCTCTGAGCCATGAGACACAACGCGACACCAGTGAGTGTAGAGCAGCAGAAGGAACGTAGGATCTGTCTTTGCTTTCTGGTTTCTAATACTTGAAGATGGGCTCAAGTCACACACCACAGTCATCTCTCAAGTCGACCACAGGTTATTTTCTTCCGTGGAAGCAAAGTACCTGACAGCCTCTTGCCTCGGTCTCCTGCCACTGCCTATCCCTTGCATAAAACGCACGGGGAAGCTCTCTGCACCCTGCTGAAGAGCAGCTCCTCAAGCACAGCACAGCCCTGATCCCTGGCAAGGTTTCACTCTGCTAACGAGCACACTCAATCAACCCTAGCACCGACACCTGTGCTAGGAGCTGGGAACAGCACCACGTCTAAAGGGACGGTGACCTACAGCCGGCACGGACCACTTTCAAATCCCCCCTCCAAAAATGCCAGTGCATGACTTCATGGTCTGCCTCCAGCTGCATCCGGAGTCTCAGACAGCACAGACGGTCTCAGCACCACGCAGCAGCCGGGGACCTGCCACGGCCATTCAGGGGTATGGCACGGCCGCGGGTGGATGCACGGCTCAGGCATCCCCCTGCCCTCCAAATAGCAAAGCTGGGGCTTCAGTGGGGCCAGGCTTGCAAGAAAGTGCTGACTTTGGCCCCTCCAACTCCATCCTTTGGCAGGTCTCCGTCAAGAGCAGCAGTTCAGCGTAGCTAAATTGAAGTAACCCTGAGAGTGTGCAGTTTATGTATTTCTAGATCATTAAGCCTTCTCCTAGCGACAGTGTTTAAAAGGCATGATGACGTTTCATTCCCCCCCACCCCCCTTGCTGTTTGGCTCTTGAAAATTAAAAGATAAGCTTTGTAAATCTCACAGAGAAGAGGGAACTGTCACTTTAGCTTTAGAAGAAAAGCCAGCAAAGAAACAAAATTCTTCTTTTAGCAGAGGAGAAAAAAAATCCATTATTAAAGGCTTAGAGACAAAGGCTCTCAACACAATTAAAGGCAAACCTAAGCCTTTGAAAGCAGAGGGCATGACATTGGAATACACACAAGAGGTAGAGATGAAAGCCTCCATTGTAGCACTGTCGAAAAAGTAAAAAAAAAAAAAAGTTTCAGTGGATGCATTTGCCTAAACCAAACTAGATGAGAAGCCTTCTAGAAAAGGGCTGGAGTCTTCCCCTGTGTTTGCACAATGCCAAGAGCCACTGGGCCCAGTCTTAATTAGGATCCTGGGGCGTTACTAGAATAACTTGGGGAGAGAGGGTCACAACATTCATTAATTGGAAAGAAAACAGGGCTCCAATATTTTCTGTGGGAAATTTTCTACCTGGGAAACCTAATCTTTCTTTCCAGCTTGTTGAGCTGTTGCAAAAAATGTTTTGATTTGGCGTTGTCAAGGCATTTGTTTCGCGGGAGAGCTTGCTGAGGACGCGGTGCTGCACTCTGGGCACACAGGTGGCTTTCAGCCCAGCAGTGGTCTGAAGATGTGGCCACCTCCAGAAAGCACTGAGCAGAGTAGTCCTGGCACTCACAGCCTCTAAACTAAGACCACCAGATCCAAGGAAAACCCATGCCTGGGATGTCAGAAACACACCATTGTTGGAGTGCTTCGCTCCTAGCAGGTAGTAAAAGCCACCCCTTGCTCTCAAACCCTATACCTCCAACCAGCAGCACCATGAGCCAAACACTCACCATAATATGCTCCCAACCAGCGTGCAAATGTCAAAGACCCCTCGCTGCCATTCATGAAAGTCCGTGCTGGTAAGGGAGGCCACCACCATTCAGTAAAATCACGGTTTTGCCATCCACCCTCTGCTGCAACTGCCCAAAGCCAGGTCTGGCTTGACCCTAAATGGCTGCATCATGCTGGGAAGGTGATAACTTCTGCTATCTTAAGACTGTGTCTTCTCTAAGAGGCTCAGAATTCTTTATAAGAGGGCAGCTCCCTCTCTGTGGTTCAGCGTGGGCTATAACAGCTCACGTGGCTCTGGAGGGGGATGCTCCTACACACGTGGCAGATGTTTTCCCCTGTCCAGTGTGCCAACATGGGCAGCCTACATTTTTATTAATGCCGGTTTTAATCTAGGGCTCTGCAGGAAGGGCAAAAAATACTTTATACCAAAATTCAGCATCATTATTGTGAGGTTAGAGATGGAGACAATAGGGTAAGGATGGTGCCCAAGGTCACTCAGAGAGCTGCTGATAGGAGCTGAGTGTGCAGAACATTTCACAGTTTGTCTTCTTTGCTCACATGGGGGGCTGTGCTGGCATCTTTTCCCCTCATGGGAGGAAAGGTCTATCATTACAGCTAGCTGATGGTTTAATCCTCTTTTAATTCTCCTCTCCAGGGATGCTCCTGTGATAGGTGATCCTGGTTTGGGATGACTTGGGTTCCTTCTACACAGGGTAGAAAGACAATAGAAGGTGGGAGCTGTACCAGGCATGCTTACCTCCTGCCCGTAGCCAGAGGATGGCCCTTGTGATGGTGGTGAGACCTCGGAGAGCTGCAAGGAGCTGTTCCAGAGGCTGCCACCTTTCCAAGCCCAAACTGGGAGGATCCATCCTTCCACTGAGTCTGCCATCTGCTCTGAAAACCCCTGAGAGTTTAGCCATTAATGTCAACTCATAGCACAATCTCCAATGAAACCAGTTTTCTGTTTGCAAGGAAAAAGGCAACTTCTTCCACTTAGGGCATCAAGCAGCTTTCTGCCGATATTGGCTGCATTTGTCAGATACAAACTAGGTGACTACGAGCTGAAGAATTATCTTGCTACTTGTCCCCCTATAGCCCAGATTTCCTGCTCATCTTTGTCTATGGCAAACTGGAGCCCTCTTTGTTTAAGGATACTTGTCCATCATGAACAACTAAACAATTAAGCTAGGCATCCTCTGCTATCCAGCCACAGATACAAAAGCAGATAAAAGACAGACTAATTCACTGTCCTCCACTCTGAAAATAAAAGCAGGGTCCATGGACAGTTTTAGCTTCTTTTTTTTGTATGTTTTCCATTGGTTGGCTTTGTCACCAAGGAGACCGAATTCCTACACTCGCTGTTTTAGACATTTGCCGGAACATAAATCCACGCTCCTGTGCCAATGGCCATCACAGCATAATTACATAAGCTACGTGTTGTGCTCGTGAGCTATAGCTTTGCTCACTGTATGTGGGATCGGCCGGGTGGTTATGTCCACCCAAAGAGGAAAACAACGTCCTTCGGGTCTGCATTAAGCCCAAGTCCCTCCTAGCATCGTGGCTAGAAGTCACCTTGAATCTGAAGTTCATGCTGCGTGTTCTTCGTGCCCACGTAGAAAGTCCTGCATAAGACACACCAGCGCATTACAGAAAGGAAAATAAATTCTGGTGTGCTTCTGCAACAGCAGCTGAGGCACAAATTCAGAAAGTACCAGCATAACCAGGCCACTTGGGTTCCGGTCCTTGATGAGCAGCAATGGGCTGTCCATACACACTAATCCTGCTCTCCCCCTGATTTTTTTCCCTCCTCCCTCTCAACACTGCTCCTGAGAGTGAGATCGGTTTCCAGAGCACTAAACAGCAGCACCATTTGATGGTGTTAATGGGAATTCTGTGCCCAGGACGCCTTTCAGAGCGCACACTCGCCGAGTTTATACCGAGTCCCCCGGGACACAGACTGTCTCATGTTGTTTGTGCGATGCCTGTCACACTGGCCTCCATCTCCATAGCAATCCACAGAAGCAAATACCTGACCAGAAAAATGTGAGGCAGAGCTCCTGCTCATCTCAGCAGGACAACGATACGGGCCAGGCAAGGCAACGTTCACTGCAGGCTGTTCAACTCGGCTGGGGCGATGCAGTAGATAACTGGGTCAATGGCCATGGGTCAAAGATGCCATCAGGGCTTTCACAGCTGTGAAATCTCAATGCAAGGCAAGCCCATGTCAGGTCACTTATATAAATGGTTACCTAATGATGCGTCTCCCTGTATCTGCATCAGAGGGAACCGATATGCAGAAGAGTCGGCTCCGGTAACACGTTGTGGAAGCCGTGTCGAGAGAAATTTGCAATCCTGAATGCTGAAGGCTTCAGAGGTGAACGTGCTGCCTCTCTCAGCCTCCATAGACTGGCCCAGAGGAGCATCCGTGAGAAAGCCAGGCAGCGAGCTGTTGTGCTGCTCAGACAGACAGACTGACCCCCCCCATATGCCCCACGGTGTCTCTAGATTTGACCCGCTAACCTTTCAAAACACAGTCTAAACGCATCTGGTCTTCAGGGCTGATTTTTTAACATCAGCCCCCATACTATTCTTTTCTAGAATCAGCAACAAAACTGTTTCTCAAAGCAACAGCTGTTTTACATGATCTTATTTTCAAGCCAGCTCCTTAACAGATACTCCCCTCCCCTCCCCTCCTCCCCTCCAATTTTAGCTGTGTTACTGCTCCATCTGGTCCCCCTGTGCTTGGAGGAATGCCAGTACCTCCTAGGAAAAAAAGGGTCTCTGCAGTTTGGGATTGTTGGGATAACGTGAGCAGGCAGCGGCAGCATCTGCATTCATTTCCAGTTCTGATTCTGGACCATCTCAGGAGGTTTCGAGCAGCTCTGAGGCTGAGCTCTTTCTACTGCCCAGTGAAGGTGGTCTCCATGGCCGTGCAGCGTGGACGAGACAACTGCATGTTGTGTCTGAGGATCTCCATTTCCCCATGGGCCAGTCTGAGGTACAGGGGGGCTGACATCTACAGCAAAGATACAAGCTAAGTACGTGACAGTGTATGGAAAAACCATTCTGCTGGGGTTTTAGCCTGTTTGCTGACTTGAGGCATTCCTTCCCTTTTGCTCTTCTCCCAAAAGAAATGAAATATAGAAACTTCTAAAGAGGCTGATGAAGGTAGGGGGAAGTCCTGCGATACTTCTCCATAATCCATGTGGTGTTTTTGTTCCTCGGTCATGCAGTACCTGAGCAGAAATCTCCCATCTCGATATGTGCTGTTCACTCTGGATGTGTTTCTTGCCTGTTGAATGGAGGAGATGCACCGCACCAGCTCCGGTTTCCGGCTCCATCCTGGTCCTGAGCCCTGTCGAATGCAGCAGCATCGCTTTCTTTGAGGAGTGGGAAAGAGGGGACACGTCGTTCCTGGCTAAACATTTTCTTTCTTGCTTGCTTTCTCAGGTCTCAGAGCCTTGCTAGGGGAAATCCACAAGAGTTAGAAGCCTACATTTCAGAGCTGTCAGACCAGACAAGCATCCTGGAAAACATGAGGAAGCCTGGTCCAGGATGAAGTAAAGGCTCTCAGGCACTTCACATTGTTGCTGGTACATTTGAGGAAAAGTTTCTTTGTTTTAAGGACAATAGCTTGCTTGCCTCCAGGGATCCTAGTGTGGGCTCCTTTCTTGCCTAGTGTTCCAGCCCAGGAACAAAAAACAAAGAACAAATTGAGGAAAGCAACGACAAGCAACCCCAGGAAAGGGTGGGTTTGTGCTCCCCTGAGCTCGGGCTTTGTTAGGGTCTCAAGGGAGGTGTCAGGTCCTGGCAAGGGGGCTTTTTCCTGTCGATATCAGCCGCCTCTTCCCCTAACCCACACAGGTCCAGCCTGCCAGGCAGCAAACCCATCGTAGAGACCGATAGCCCCCTGTACTGCCTTGGCAGCCTGCGCTGGGGATGGGTTTGCTTGTTCACAGGCCATAGGTTGATGAGACCCATATGGGAGAGGGCTGCAAAATACACAGAGCTCAGGACAGTCCCAGGGAGCTGCATCCCCAAAAGCAGGCGTGAGCAAGCTCAGCTTGCCTCTCCTCTGCACGCCGCTGCGTCCACCGCTCCCACGAGCGGGCTGTCTTCGTCCAGCTCCTGTCCTTGGCTGCCTAATCAAAGGAGACAGCAAAGAGACTCACGCTGACAGGCATCCTCCTGAGAGCATGGCCGTGCCTGCAAGGGAAGCGTCTCTGCAGCGGGCAACGCAGCAGCTGAGCACTTCTGAGCTTGGGGAAGGCAGGCGCTGCCCAGGCAGGTGAGGAGGCAGCTGGCTTATGCCTGCGCCACGCCATCTTCCCAGGGGTGACCTCCTGCAGCAGGCAAGAGATTTTGTCATTGAGATTAGCTCAGCCCAGAAAGGTCTCAGCCAGGTTCATTCAAAAGCAGAAGGAAGCCTAGGTACTTCCTAAGACCAACATAGCTGGAAAAGGATTATCTTCTGCTTAGAAACACACAGTCACGCAAGTTACTCTTTTCTTTAAAAGCAATATCCCTCCCCAACCCTGCCCCACTCTGCACGCACACACATTTTTAGGTCCAGTTTAAAGGGATTCTGTATGAAGTGCACAAATCATGGTCATCAGCAGGGCCTCGGATCCCCTGCGCCTCCCCACCCCAGCACTGGGGCTCAGCGCAGGGATTCACAGAGCTCCAGGTCTTTAATCCATGCACAAATTGGCCTTTAAATAAATTCACCTGGCTTTGCTTTTCCAGGCTCTGGACAGACATGGAGCCAGGCTGCAGAAGGCAGTTGAAAATCTTTTACCTGTTAGGAAAGATTAATAGCCCAGAAAAAGCCTTTTCTTGGAGATATCCAGTCCAGGAAACAGGAATGGAGGAGCTTAGACAGCCAGAGTATAAATACGTGGGTGAAACATGACAGAGAGAGATGAATGGTTATATTTACAAAATCTGGTTGCGTGGTGAGAAATCCATGGCTCCAGATGCTAAATTCACGCTCTGATCTCGATGGCCAGACCCACAGCCTGCTGAAGGGAACAAAGAGGCTCATATTCCCTTCCACAAGCCTTGGATCAGAGATTAAGTTAACAGCCCTCTGCAACACTGATAATTGTTCGTGGGGAGTCAATGAAAATTAGTTGGACGCTAGGAAGCTTTAGTTATGATGCCTTTCTCCAAGAGAGGAAAAGCATCTGCCTAGTTTGGGACTCCCGTGTCCTTCATTGCCACCAGTCCAGTTTAGCTGAGTTCAAGGCACAAGTTATGCCTGGTCAGCCATGCTGCCGTCACCTGGACCTCTGCTTCGCTCCGCAAGTATGCTCCCTCCCACCCAGCACACGTGTCAAATCCATCACGACAGAGCTATTTTCCAAGTGCCAACACTTTTGTCCCCAGTTCACATGCACAGTGCTCTACTAAATTTCAGCCGGCATAGTCTCCACGGCTAAGCAACAGCAGAGTCAGAGGCTGTTACACTCCACCTGCTTCCCCAATAACCACTCCAAGCAGTCATTTCTGAGGACTTTTGGCTTGGACTATTGTATTTCTTCAACATCCGTATTCCTCCATCATCTCAATAGCAGCATTACCTGTTGGGTGTTTTTGTTTGGTTGGTTGGGGTTTTTTTTGCATTTTGTCTCAGACATCTCTGCTGATGGAGAGCTATTGGAGAGGCTGGTGTCTCTCTAGCAGACTCACCTTTTTCCTGGGTACCCTCACCGGAGTGAGCTGTTGTTTTAGCGAGACAACAGACTTACCATGGACCCAAGTGTATCAGGGTACGAGCTGGCTCTCAAGAGCGGATCACGCTGCCCATGTACAGACAGCACTGGCGCAAGATGCTGGAAGTGACTCGGCTGCTTCCCCTTTTACACCTCAGAAGCTACCTAAAAAACTCTTCGCTTCTGTCAAACTCTCTTCTTTCCTCCCTCTGCCCTTCTCAGCTGGTAATTGGCATGCCTCATCCTTCTGTCATCAAGATCCCTCCTTTATCCAGCACCAGTCACTTTGATCTGTCCTTTATGGTCTCCCTGGAAAGTATTCATTTCCCCAGATGCTCCCTCCTTGTCCTACCTTGGTGGGGGGAATTGATCCTTCTCTTCCTCCACCGGCTCCATGGGTCAAACCTTGATTCTCGCCCATGGAGCTGCTTCTGCTCAGGTGCACGGGGAGGCCGAAGGGGCAGAGCTGAGAGCATCTCCTGCGCACACGCAGCAGTGCTGAGGGTTCACAGGCGGACGCATGCCAGCACCACCCCTCCACGAGGAGGGGCGATGAGCCCTGTTTGGGCTCCTGTTGGCTCTGCAGCTTCTCTGGACTCCAAATAGTGTCAAAAAAAGGAAATGCATGCAGTGTACAGGCATATTCCTACACCCATCCCTAGCTAGGAGGTTTGCGTCTGCCTTGCATTCATGGCAGCTCCCTACAGACAGGCTTAGGTCTCGGTCCAGTCGTTGACAATATCAACCCTTAGGTTGTCAGATCACGTGTATCACACAAGTCATTATACCAAGTTCCTGTTGCTGACACCTCACCCCAAAGCATACACCTGCAATGCACTTAGCCTTCACATCATCCGTACCCAGCAGCCACACAAACCACCTGCAGAAATGCAGCCCCAAATCTTGCACATCGGGACCTGCAAGCAACGACGTCAACCAGGGCCACCCTTGCTGCCTGCTGCCTAGCTGTGCAAGGCAGAGCGCTCCTTCCCTTTGAACCACCTCTGAACTTTACTTCTGCTCCACATGAAGCATGACTCATTGATGGATTAGCCCGGATCTGTCACACAGCAAGGCAATACAGCAAAAAAACAAAAGGCCAGTGCAGTTGTGCAGAGACAGACCCCAGCCCGTGGAGCAGGGAAGTAATCCCTTCTCTCTATAGGACCTTGGTAATTGCATCTGGATTGCATTGAGCTTCTGGCAGGCCATTCCCAGAAAGGCTGACAAACCAGAGCAAGCTCAAAGCTGATTAACAACACACAACCGGGGTCTGGAGGGATTGATTTATGTGGAGGGATTCACAGAGTTCAATAAGGCTTGCTCAGCCAAGTTATGATTAAAAGAGATAACAGTCTGGAAATGACTACGGGCTAAAAATCTGATGACCCATCATTGTGGGGCTGCCCAGAGGTTAACCTGAAAGCCTGGAGATAATGAAATATGCCATGTATCAGGGGGAGCCTGCACCAGGCTCGGCCCTGCTGAGGACCAAACACGCATACAGCAGTGCTCACGGGACAGAGCGTGACCCAAGGGGCAAAGCAATACGGCCAAGATGGGGAGGACCCCTTGTACGGTCCCAGAGGGGCTGCATAGCTGCATGAAGCCATCAAGGAAGGAGGATTGCCTTTCCTGCAGGAGAGCAGGGAGCTGGAGAGGAGCAAGGCATCAGCTGTTGTGCAGCTCCAGGACAGACCATGAGCTTGGGGCTGTCCTGGCTTTTCATCCTCGTGCGGTGTCCCCTCGAGCAGCCGGCCGGCCAGCTGCAGATCGGTGCTGCCTGCTCCAAGCCATTAGCATCAGCAAGGCTTGAGAAAGCCCAACAGCTAACACTGCGCAGGGCTCCCTCTCCCCAGCAACTGATTCAATTTGCAGAGTGATTCAGCAATGTATTGATTTAACTATCTGCAGACAAATGACCTCTTCTCTGGGCCACACTTTTTAAGTGGAGGGCTTTGGTCTTCTGCATTAATATTTTAATAGATTTACTTCTAGTAAACTTTAGTAGTCACTTCACCTCAGCAGAGGGAGGGAGATGAGGGCAGGGTTGGCGAGAGGCAGGAGGGGGCTTGGAGTAGAGCACAGGCTGGGAGGTTTGCATTTTCTACAAGCAGGCAATGAAACAAAGGTTTTTCAATATAAAGAGGCACCACTTCCTACTGGTCTTCAGTTTACATTTGCTTAGCACCACCCCAAGAGCAACCCACTTGGCTAAACTTCTCCAGCCTGCAGCTCAGAGGAGGGTGAGGGACCAAGACTGAATGGCAGCAGACACAGAGCTGGACTGTGGGGGGGCACAGCCACCAGCATCCTGCGGGCTGGGTGGGGAACACACCTCGCCCAGACAGCTCACCTGCTCTTGTTCAACAGCACACAACCTCTGGCAGAGGGGTTTCGGCATGGCTGCAGAACATGTTTTCCAAAAGAAGAGTTACTCATTCTTTCCTGTACATGTGCAAGCAGCACACAAACCGTAAGCTAGGACCTAAGCTGTTATCAGTCATTGCAGCCTCGGAGGGATCCACACTGATTTACACCAGCTGAGAGCAGGCATCTCTGAACTGGAAATATTTCATCACCACGTGGCTACTGTGACAGTTAAAAATGCAATCTTGCACCACAAGGGATCATCTGTGTCCCAAATCCAAGCATCCTGTATTATTCTCTGCATCAGAAACCAATTGCTTTTCGCTATGAGCTTTCAGACCCTGTGATATAGCTCGCTCTTGCCTCCTGCCAATCTATAACCAGGACAGTACAAGAAGGGGAACAGCTGTGTTCTGCAAGGAGTAACCATCAACAGGATACCATGCAGATGTGATATGTCAGCCCAAACTCCCAGTTCAGCCCTGCCTCTGTTTCTCTACATAATCCCACATACACCATTATACAGAATTACTCCTCCAAGGACTCCATTTTCAACATTAAAAAAAAAGTTTGGTTTTTTCCAGACTGTTCCTTCTTGAGCTCTCGCAGGCCTCCTCTCCCCATGGGATCAACCAGCTTTCATCTCCTCTGCACAATGGAAGGGATCCCAAGCTGCTTTTCTTTTCCCCAAAACATGAATCTACCACCAAACTCAGATGCAGCTGACAACTTCCAGTGTAATAAGCTTAATTTTTCAACCTACTTATAGGGACCGGCTACTGCCACATGCCCTGCAGGCCTGGCCATCAAGCAAATGAGCTTCGATGGAAAAATGAAGCAGGAGCTCGGTGACTAGAGAGGCTCAAGTCATCTTGAGAGAGGATGAGCTTGCCCCCAGCCCTTTCCTTACACTGAACTAAATATGGTTCCTCGCATCCAGGACAAAACTATGCCATCCAGCCCCGCTGCAAAGAACGCTACTTGGAAGGTCCCAACCCAGTGGCCACTGAGATATTGGCAGCATCTCAAAACTGTGCGAGTCATTCCAGCTCTTCATTCAAAGCCAGTCTGCGCATCAACACAACTCTGCAGCTCAAGGCGGCGGCAGCGGGCATGGAGGAATCCCACCTCTAGCCCACTCTTCTAAGCAAACCTCAAAGTTTGTAGGAGAGCTTTAATAAAAAAATAAAAAAAACCCACCACCAAAAACTTGACATGAGAACCAGAAATAACACCTATCGCTCCTTGGAGCAAAACAGACAGGTTTGAGTGGCAGCATTTTCACCGTTATTCCAGCCTTATTCAAGGCTGGTGATGAAGAACCACCTATCCCACCCCATTACGTGCAGGTAAAACACACCTTCACCAAACAATTGTCCTGGATACACAGCACCAGGAAGGCTGCATTCGCTCACAGACTTCCAGGAAACGAGTCAATCAGCATAGGAGAAACACTGTATTGAAAGAGGGAATGGGAGTTTAAAAGAATCCTCTTAAAGTCAACCAACACAGCCGCTGAGGTGCAGAAGCTACTGAATTTGCCCTTAGGCTTTAGTGAATGAGTCATTTTCTTTTTCTCTCTTAGTATAAATGTCATTCTTTAGTAACTTCACCTTTTAACGTAGTTTCCCTTTCTCTGCATAGCTGGAAGATGAAGTGGCAGGTACTGTTAAAACACAGGTTTTTAATACAGGGAAAGGGTTGTCGGTTCCCCAGTCGGGTGCTTATTATGGCATTTTTCTCCTGTGCCAAGGGCTGGCAGCAGAGGGGCACTGAGGGGGGTCTTCTCTGCTACTTCGACTGGCTCAGCCAAGAATGGGAGGAATGCAGGACCACCCTTTGAATCCGGTCTGCGGAGGAGATGACTCCAGCTCTCCATGAAAGTGCTGTCTGTACGTAAGCACAAGCTTAGTCCTTGCCTGTGACTTCACGTTGTCAAGAAATGAGTAACAGAAATACACTTTTTTACCTGGATAGCTCAAAGAAAGCCTACACCCTAGAAAAGAAATCAGCCAGGAAAGTGAGCTCAGCCACAGCAGCAGCATAACAAGACCAAAGTCAGCCAGGAGACCAGTGATAAATCCAGATCCCAAGACTCAGAAACCACCTGCATTCTCCCCAGGACTGGTAACTTAAAATTTCCCTGCTGAGGCTGGAGAACTTTCATCTAAGGCCTTTTAGGAGGTCAGCTCATAGGAGAATAGCAGGAAGAAAATGCCCCTGCAATTTGTCAGGTGCAATGGTTTAACACCCCAGCAATTATAATCAACTTCATCTTGCTGATGTCGGCCTCATAACCCAAGGTCTAGCTAAAAGACATCCCATCTAGACATCAAACTTGCTTGCTTCCAACGCAGTAACCTAGGAAGCTCTTTCCAACCAAGTTCAAGGGCTTGAGTGGAGCATTGCTGCTTTCCTGAGTGTGGGGACACCACACTTGGAGGTCACCAGCCAGCACAGACACCAGAAGTGTACAAAGCACCAGGGAACCATACCCTACGCCAGCCTCCAGTGAGACTGCAAGCAAGTTACCCTTACTACAGAGCTGTGAAGTTCTACGGTTTGGGGTTTTTTCTCCTCCTTTCTGGCCTGCTGTACTCTCAATGAACATCAAATTCTTGCAGGGGAAATCAGGTTTATTGCTGACAGCAAACCTCTCCGAGACACAACGATGGATGCAGAGCTCGGTTCTGTGTCAGCGGAGTCCCTGCGACCGGGCGGCCAGTCTCACACTTGTGGAAGGGAAGCACGGCACAAGCTATTTGCGGGCTGTCACCTCCGCTCACAACCTGTGCTGCTGGAGCTGGGGCACAGCTGGGAACTGTGGCAAAAGGTGGGGGCCTGTAACCAAGGAGGACTCTAGAAAGGCAGAAGGAACTGGTCTGTGAGATTTCCTGCCAGCAAGTGCCACGGAAGAACCCTTAGATCTCCCACGCTGCTGCATGCGTACGTCCCCAGCGGGGAGGTGGGAGAGAGGGTTTTGAAACAATGAAGAAACAGAATTCCCTGCTCTGTTCGAAGCCTGCACTGCTTGATCTACTGCCTTTGCGCTCAAGCTGCCATCCGAAGCTTTGTCCTGCTGGCTCCCACCGTGGCTCCGCAGGAACGTGACACGGTGGGATGGAAATGGACTCTGCCCTCCCTCCGTCGTGCACGAGGAGCACGAGTCTCACCCCTTCCCTGGAAGCTTTTTGAGGGAAGCTGTTAAATCAGGCTTCACGCTGGCTCCTGCCCTCTCCAGTGAGGGTCAAGTGCCAGGGAAGGCAGAGTTGATACGGCCTCCAGGTAGCTCTGCCTGTTGCTGGAGGTGTTAACAGACATGCGGACCCCAGCCCTGGGTATTTGATAGCACCATTCCCCCCCTCCATGGCCGAGACACATGTTCACCTGCACTTTGGCTTCAAGCAGGCTAAATGACACACTAAGCTGATCTGCAAATTATGTGTCTAATCCTGGACAGTTTTTTCCAGCTGACTTTTAATGGGATGTGGTCTCCCCTCCCCACCAAGCTCCCCTTTAGGTTAACTTTGTTCTCTGCCTGACGGATTGAAACCCCACACAAAACACATCTCAGAAGCTGCTGCTCTGTAGCAGCAAAGGAAAGGCATCCTAGACAAACACGCTTTCCCCTCCACATCCATGGCAGCTGCACACAGAGCACCACCACAGCAGAGAAAAAGCTGAACCTTTCCTGTAGGAACTGCTGGGCATCTAATTGCATGCACACGCTCACGACTAATTTATCTCAGCGCAGCCCGTGCTTTGATGCACCCGCCCAAGGAAGCGGAGCAGATGTGCCCTGTGCGTTCTGCAACCAGCATCGGGAAGTTATCAACACCATGAGGCCCGCAGGCAGGGAAGCGAGTTGCCTTTGGCTGAGGATGAAGGCACCTTTTTGCTTTGGACGGGAACAGCTGGACCCAGCTCACATTCCCTGCAACCACCCCGGTCTTTCAGCCATCTCCTCTCTAGACTCAGGCAGAGTCTGACCTGTATTTCAGCAGTGACAGCATCTCCTCCTCCCCGGTCACCGAAAGGAGACTCCCATATTGACTCTCCAGTGGTCAGGGGATGTAAATTTGGGTTTCAGGGGCAGTGCCTCCATACACAGCTGCACTCCCAAATCTCCACCTGGGACACTCAGTCCCTTCTCAGGACCACCTTCGAGGCGTTCACAAGCCTGCTGCCTGCTAGAGGCGTCTGTGCATGCGGCATTACCTACGGAGGACAGAACACATATTCTGGCTGTGGACACCGTATCACAACCACGGCTTCTCTACAGCCCTGTTGGAGGATGAAAGAAATGCTTTCATCGCGTGGCTCTGAGCTGAGGCAAACTCTGCTGCTCCCCATCAACTACCAGAGGGGAGAGAACTATATTAAGTTTTGCAAGAAGGGATATTCCTCCCTCCCCACTATTAATATGCTAATTCAGTATCTGTGTGGGGGACATATCAATGAAAAATCAATCCCTCAAACTTTGTTTTGCTTAAAAAGGCATTTTCCACAGGGAGAAGATTCAGTTAACTCTAGCACAAGGTCTCAAGTGCACATGATTTCCCTGCTGTTAACCTCCCTTGATTTCATACACACAAAACTGTAGACATGGATGAGTAGAAGCAGACTCACTCACTCAGATGCAGGTGCATGAGAAGTTAAGAAAAAAGCCCCACGAAGAACTGTGCAGGGTTCCGTTTGCCCATCACATCACCCGAAAGAAGCCTGTTCCCTGTCTCCTGGCTGCCCAGCTTGCCATGACAGCCCTTGCCCAGGGGATGATTCAAGAGAAGCAGGAGTTGGCTCTACAAAAGTATTTCTGATAAGTGGTCCACTTCAGTTTCCCCATCAGTGGGTTGTAGTCTACGTTTCCCCACACCGGTTAGACTGCCAGTTCTCCAAGCCAGCCTACCTGAGACCTCCAACACCAGAGCCAGCTGTTGGACCCTCCAGCCAGGACACCCCTGCCTCAGCACCCAGATATGCACTGCTCCAACTGCTGTGGCAGCCCACCTGGCTGCTGGCCCGCAGAGCTCCTGTCACAGCTTGGGCACCACCGGCAGTCTTTGGGCTACTGGAACACCTGGAGTCCATAAAGCAACGCTGAGAAGATGCCTGTCCCAAGGGCCAAGAGCAATGGAAGCAGCGGCAGCAGGAAGCATGTTGTTGCACCAAGTGTCACCTTTCCCCTGCGTTCCTGTGCTGCACGCAGGTCGCCTGGAGAGAGATACAACCCATAATGACCTCAGGGACCCCTCCTGATGAACCATTTTCCCTCTGCCTGGGGTTTAACCACAGGAGGCAGATAGAATATTCTCTTGCTGTTAAAGTGAAGGAGCAGGGCTTCTTGCAGGACCACAAGGAGGCAAGAAGAGATGTTCAGGGGGCAGGAGGTACCATCAGAGAGATGAGAAGCTCTCATGGCTCAGGCACCAGAACGACTGCAAGCTCAAGACCTGGAACCCATCTGACCTTATCCACAGTGGATCTCTGGAGAGAAAAGCACATGCTTGTACCTCAACAGAGATGGCAGGGGCTCCATCCTCTCTGTGCAGTCTGCTTGTGGACCATGGGGCACCACGTGTGCAGCTGTGGCTTTCCTGTCAGAGAACAAAGGTGCCCGGTGTTTCACGCATGCTTTCAACACCAAAGGGGACTGAAGTGAAGGTGGCAGCAGCCCACCTTTGTCTGCTCTGTGCTTTAGCCCCACAGGCACCTGCCAAGCCCCACCTAGACCTGAGATGCCTCTAATTTCAACTCTTACCTCTTCTTATGCTGAGGAGCCTCGTGGACCTGCAGAAGTGCTGTACTCCATCAACACCCACTTGCTGCAAGGCTTTGCAGCCAACAAGGAGCCCTGAAGGGATGCTGCAAGTCAGCAAAACTATACTACAAAAAAACCCCCAATAATGGCACTAGATTTCCAAAGCCTGTTGCAAGGTTCAGGTTAACTTGTTCCCCTACAGCAACTCAGGAAAGCTGGGAACATGGAGGGGGGGCAGAGGGGGCCAGGTTGGAGTCTGCGATTCTCTTGCAGAACCATGGTATACACCATACGTTTGGTTTCCCCAGCATATATATGAGGAAACACACCCTCTGCCTTCAAGGGGACTGGGATAATAAACTAATAAGAGACCGAAGCGCTAGAGAAATGTGCAGGATGAGGGGATGGGAGGAGAAGGAATGAAGCGAAGTGTCTATGGAAGAGCAACTCCACCAGTACCCTGGGGCTGGCTCAACCCTTTAGTCCTCACTGCATAGCACTAGAGGAACTCCTTTTTATTGAGGGAGCACGTTCAACATATTTGGTTGCAGCTCAGAGCGGGCTGCAAATACTGAGATGCACTTGTGGCTGCATTTCAGAACCAGTGCAACACTCCCACCCTTGATAAATGATTCTCCTATTTATTAGCAGAGGTCAGGCATGCACTCTATCATATGTCCCATACCCCTTCCGACTCATGGCCTAACCTTGGTAACCTGGGGATACATTTGGTATGTGCCGCTGACCACGCTTACAGCTCCAGCCAGTTTGCTTTCTCAGGTTTAACCCCAGGCCTCACTGGCTTGCTATTTACAGGGCAGCAGCCATGATTTTTCACATACAGCACCAAAGATTTATGACTCTGAAGGCATGACAGTGAGATCTTTTCAACTCTGAAGACAGTAGAAAACACCCATCACTTTATAGTGCAGAAGGCATCAAGCACAGTAGCCCACAAATACAACCAACATCCCCTGAATTTACGGACGCAGCAGTCTGGAGGACAGTGGAGGAGCCGAATCACAAGAGAACCAAAGACTACTGGAGAATGACATGGGGAAGTTCCTGCTGCCTCTTATTTGATTAGTGCCAGCTAAACAAATTAGATGAGGCCATGCAGCCGGAGGCCATGCACACACAAGCCCAGTCATGGCAGCAGACCGTGACTCCTGCATCCAGAGGATGGATGGTCGGTGCTTGTGCATTCACCAGCACGATCGGCTTGGCACACAAGTGATGAAGGCCATTGGCTAGCGAGGAAGATGATCCCGCTTGGGTAAAAGTGAGGTTTGTCTCCACGCAGCCAAGTCACTCAGGTCAAAGGCTTGGGCAAGGCTGGAAAGTCATGCAAACCACCGTACTCAAGGGTTTGCAGAGAAAGCAGGGCTCAGCAGAGCTTCTCTGTGGCCCGTTTCCCCCACTCCTGCCTTTTTTCCTGAACATGAGTCTGTAGCCTTCAACACTCAGGCAGCAATGAAAGCAGGGAAGAGCTCTTGCAGAGCTGCATGAGAAAGGGGGTGGTTTCTTCCATGACACGTAGAAGGTGGGATGCTCCCAGATCTGTCCTGGCGTGAATGGTAAATGCAGGATGGCACGCTTGGGTGAGGAAGAGATTACAGCTGTAATTGCACGGAAATGTTTTTGGCATGACTACTCCCGTCACACGGGAATAGCAGCTGCCTAACAACTCTGGGAATAAAGGGCTGGGAGGAAGGCAGAAAAAAAAGATATGGAGCTGCATATCTAACTGCAGCCTGGCTCTCTTTGAAGCACAAAATTCATGGCTGACCTTCATGCATAAGCATGGTAGACACCTCAAAGTATTATTGGGCCTGGCTTTTGCAAGAAGCTTTAGTTACAGCACAGGCTTCATAACAGTTTTCAGTGGGGTGGAGAAAGTGCCTTGGTAACCTCCAGAGTAATTACAATGTTCAGCTTACCCATCTTGCTTCCTAAAGGCCAAGGAAATTGCTATGGGTGATAAATAGAAAAGGGTGGTCTGGCAGTGTGGTCCCCAGAGCAAAGTCTATAATTTCAAACTGGCAAGGAGATCCTAATCTATCTTTTTTTAGCACCAAAAAATGTGGACACATTTGAAGTGGTTTTACTTAAAAAGCCCACACTGAACATAGCCCACTCTTTTCTCCAGCACAAGCTTTCTTGGCTTTGATGTGTCCCTGAGAAGCTGCCTCCACGCTACTGTTCCAGCCTGTAAGGCTAGCGGCTCACTTGCTATCTCAAGAAGAAAAAGAAATGTTTAGATCTGAGCTCTCCTTGGACCACCTAAAAATTCACACCTACTATAACTAACCATACATGCGCAGGAGCATCCATGCTACACCTGCACATGCCTGAGCACAAGAGAGCTGCTCAGAAAGCTTTACTGCTCCAGGGCCCAGTTATCTGTAGGTTCCTGGATGCTGCAGAACATGAACCACCAATACGTAGCTCAGTGCAGAAGTAGCTCTCAGTGCATCCCTGTTTTACTTGGGACGTGAAGGGCCAAGCGGAGTTTCTCAAGCTTTGTCCCCCTCCTCCAGTTTCCAGCAACACACCCTATCCATAACGTGAGACTGGTTCCTGAGGGAGAACTAGGAGGCACCCGAGCAGGGCTTTCCCAGCCACAAAGTGCTCTTCTTCCTCCCATATTGTGTCCCTGGGTTCCCAAGTAGGAAGATGGGGAGGCAGAGGAGCCCACGTGTGGTTTCCCAGAGCCAGCCTAGATTTCAGGCTGTGTCCCCAAGACAAACCAACCTGCAGCAGGTCAGAGAGTCCTGCCACATCTCCAGGCAACCCTTTCAGGTTCTAGTAATACCTCCAGGATGCAAATGCATCTTCTGCTTTTCTCAAGCAGGAAAACCACCCGTCTCCTCTTGGCGCGGCAACTCCCTAGTGCCAACGGGGATGGCCTGGGACAATGTGCTTGGTGTTGAGGAAGGATTGTACACCATTGCTGGCAGGTATCCATCCATCTGAAAGAAGCAGAGCAGTTACACAATTACTGAACAGGCTGCATTGTATGGCACAGGAGAAATAAAAGGGATTAATTAAGCCATTGGCAGCACAAAGAACGCACTGACAGATGCCAAGTCAAAGTACAAGACCGTGGGGCTTTAAATTTCCTTATTAAGCACCTCTCACCTTTCAGTGGGATGGCAGGGCTAGCTAAGTGCTTTGCTACCATCTAGTAGGCAGGAGACAGGCTGAAACAGTTTTACTGTTCCCCCACAATGACACTTTTTCAAAGCCACTGGTTTTAGCTGGAAAAGGACCCGAAGGTTGCTCTTGGTGTCCACCAGCCTCTCCAGTGCCTTCACTGTGCTGGATGAGTTTTCTGCTCCTTTGGGGGAGAAGTACACGCTTTGAAGCACCTTCCTCAGCTGTTCTCAGAAGTATAGCTTTGTCAACACACCCAATTCTTGCAAGTGCTGACAGAAAGCTTCCAGCTGGGCCATGCCTCTAGCCACAAAGTATTTCGCCTGTAGAACTTTTTCCAATATTACTTGCCCATTGCTGATCCTGCTGAAGCCCATAGGCATCTTCCTCTTTCTGTTAGATAAGGTTGACAACCACTTTCTTACTTTACTCAATGTGCTTTCCCCCCTCCTCTATTCCTGACCTTTTCCCCTCTGTTGTCCCAATTCTATCTTCCCTCTCAATCACACTGCAGCTCATGAAAATGGGATATAACGGTGACCAGCACTTCGTCATGGCTCAATCCTTGATATAAAAATTTAAGTCATCTGCTGTAGCATCAGACCGTCTTACATTTCATCTTACTTGAGAAGTTTAAACCAGTAAACACCTTGTAGTAAACTAGCTAATCCTACTGAAGCACCAGTAAAAGATCAAAACCTTGACTCCCCCCAGACCCAAGTTATGTGAACACAAATGGAAAACATACTCTGGTCCAGGCTGATTTCAGATGTTTTGAAAGCAGGTCCAGGCAGAAAGGCTGGTCTACCTTAAAACCTCCCAAAAGGCAGCCTGCATTGCGACTCTGCCTGGTTTTAAATTCAGCTTTGCCGAATTGGTTTTAAGCCAGCTGAAGAGTCTCACAAAAGTAAACATGTCTTTTAGTGAAAAGTATGACCCTGCTACTCCTCATCTGAGGGTTTCACTGTCTCAGCATGCCTTGAGTGACTCGGAAGTCATAAAATGCTGGAGTCGGTTCAGGTTTTGCTCCAACTTCCTAGAAACACCTGACGGTGCTCGGGTAGGAGTTTGCTTACCAGGGTCACTCTCAGTAGGAACAGGCTTGATGAGACCATGCATCATCCCAGCGTGGACACAAGTCCCCCCGATCAGACCTTGTCATTAATCTCAAACAGCATCATGGATTTGTGGCACGGAGAAAGAGACCCGTCTGGAGGAAGGATGGCTCCGTCTCATTAGCAAGAGCTGCATTTAAGCACAGCAGTAACACTGCTGTTAGCATTTAAGGCTTATGAACACTGCTGTGAAACTTTCCTGTCCCCTCAGCTGACTCCCCGGACCTGCAGGAGGGAAAGCCTCCTCTGGAGCCAAGCTGGCAAAACGCTCTCTGGCGCGTTAAGCATTTAACAGCCTCTGTTTATTTATTGCACTTAAATGCAATCCGGGAGGGAGGACCTGGCCCATTTGCTCTTATTGTGCCTGCTCTTTGCTAGTCTCCTGACTGCAGCATGGGCAAAAACGTGCCTTCATTAAAATTAAGACGCGAGACACAAACACAAAGCTCTTTTTGTTTGAAGCCGCTGGAGCAGAAACACAACAGAGATCCCCCAGTGTTTCATGCTGGGCAGCAACGCTGGGGCAGGCAGTGGCAAGACCCTGCAGAGGTCCTTGCTGTTGACGGCTGCTTTCCCAGCAGGAGTGAAGAGGGATTTATGCCTGGCCAAGAGATACCCAGGAGGCAGAGTCAGCCTGTTTTAGCCCCACGGGGAGTCAGTCAGCAGCGATGGATGAGCGAGTGGGGTACTTCACAGCGAGGGACAAGAGGAGATGCTGCAGAGCAGGGCAGTGGTATCTCAGGGACCTCATGACTGTGCAGTGTGCTCTCGATCTGGGTCCAGCAGACCCAAGGCTGCTCCAAAGCATTATGGGGTGTTATACTGGGGGCATGTGCAGAGAGTAACACAGGGAGACCCTTCACTATGACAGCACCCGCTGCAGCTAGGCTGTGTGGTCAGCTGAGGTCCAGCACACGAGACCAGCCCTCTGCTTGCTGACAGCATGAGAGCTACTGGCAGACGACTGCTTTTTCAGCTCCTTCTAGGACAGATGTTCAATTAAGATACGCATATCTTTCTCTACCTTCAAATACTGTATTTTAGAGAGTGCTGCTTAATGGCTGTAGCCTGCAGTGTTTCGTGATAAAACATACAGTAAAACCAATGCAAAAAGGACTATCGCTTACTAGATTTGTGCCTAAATTAACAAGACTTGGAGGCATCCCACTCATTGAGGCTGTACTCCTTGTGCACAGAAAGTAAGCTGGGGGTGGAGTTCAAAGCTATAGACTCTATGGCAGAGGGAAGGCAAAGATAGCTGGTTAAACACATTTGCACAACTCCAAAGCATATCATCTTCTGCAGCACAGGCACATGCAGGAAATACAGCACCGTGGTTCAAACAGCGCTCAAGACAGGTGATGTGGGGTCCTACTTTGATACAGATACATCATTGTTGTGTCTGGTAAAAGGAAAAGCCCTTGAAGCCCTAAGCTGCAGAGCTTCATATATTAGTATCTGTAGACATCCCTACCCAGGAGAGGCCCGTAAAGTCAGAAGGGTGCTGCTGCAAGGCAGAACAGCGTAAGGGCCTTTTGCCCAAATCATCCCCATCTGCCTTTCTAGGGAATAACACCAATGTTTTCAGATCTCAGAGGGTTTTGAGGCCAGTAGTCTTAAACACAGTCTCAAAACACCGCTTTAGTCAAAAAGACATGCCAGGCTGCACGAGGGAGTGGAAGCCTCTAGACATTGACCTTCTTCAGGAAATAGGGCAAGGGAAGAACCAGCTAACTGACCACCCGTAACCTCTCCTTCCAGCCTAGCACACATACAAAATGCCCAGGGCAACCTAAAACCTAGGCAGGAGCCTTGGCCAAGTGACGATGGCAGCGGGGGATGCTGGTGTAGGTCCTCCCTGGGCAGCAGATGCTGTGCCCAGCTCTCCCTTCCACCAGCAGGGTCAGGAGTTGCACACACAAGTCTTCACTTTTTCCTCCCCATTTTCCATATCAGCTCTGCCACTTGCATTCATCTACCTTTTCTCTAAAGAGCCACCACCCAGACATACTGCCTTCTCTTTCAGATGTCAAGATTCAAACCTGTGTAAGTCTACTCAGCTCTACCTTGACACATCTCCTGGTCCTTGATGAAATATTAAAGCATATGTGG
Source organism: Ciconia boyciana (assembly GCF_034638445.1). Classification (NCBI taxonomy): domain Eukaryota; kingdom Metazoa; phylum Chordata; class Aves; order Ciconiiformes; family Ciconiidae; genus Ciconia; species Ciconia boyciana. The sequence goes on along the minus strand of NC_132943.1, from coordinate 42,806,120 downwards.
AATCCTAGTCTTAGTGGAGTTGTATAGACATCAACACTTGCAGAAACATAGCATAAAGACCACCATTCAAAATATAATTCCAGAGAAAAGAAGTAAGAGTTCTGCAATAACAAGGACTGAGGGTCTCATACTTCCTACATAAACTCATACCAAGATGATTTTCTGGAAGAGCCAAATTTTTGCTGGATGATAAAATCTGAAGAGTGCTTTTCTATCTGGAAAACCAATTACCCCTGAAAAAAACCACCAACTTTAAACACTTCCATTGTTAACAAACCGTTCATATGGTCATATTAAATAGGACACCCTGACTCACTGCACCCTTCTGAAGGTAAGGATGTCAAATCATAGTGAATTCATTTCTGAAGCTTTTCAGGAGCTGGAAATGTCACAGCAAGAGCCAAGACAATTGTGGTAGAGGTCTTGCAGGAAAATCAGAGCAACTTGCAATAAAATCCCTGTGCATGAGTAAAGGAAGCGCTAGCTTTATTTTGAGATACTAGATCACTGCAATTTATAGATATTCTTCTGTCCCCATGTATTCTGCTTCTACACTGTGCAGTCTTAAAACCCACTCATCTCCATAATTCCTCTTGACTTACAACACAGAAATAAAACTTCTGATACCTTAAGGCCGCCCTGTCTGTAGTCAGAGTTCACATTTGCTATAGCTGGCTATAAAAATGACAGCTTTTTTTCCACTGGATAAACAATTCAGCTGTCAGATGGTGGATATGATGATCAAAGATGAGTACTATTTTTTGCACACAAGCTTTTAAAACCTGGCCTCTAGTTTAGGATCTGGAATTAGCGTTGACTCCAGTGACGACTGGGGAATTGCAAACGTTTTATGAACCCTGGTGAACTCACGCTGTACACTCCTTATTCATGCCTCTCTACAAAGTACTGCCTGAAACATCTGAAAAGGTACATTTAACTTACCTGAAAATCCAAACACTTACAAAGAAACAAAAATGGTGCAGATTTCAAGAGGAAGGGAAAACTTCTTGGGCTCAGTCTGGAGGATATTGACTCTAGTAGTCAACAGTCAAAAGCCGGCTGGCTAAACCTGGACCTTGAGCAAGGACAGCGGCAGAGTATTGGAGAGGTTCAATAAGCTGTGGCTGTAGGCTGGACTTCCCGTGAAAGGTAACAGCCAGGTTTTCTTTGGAACAAAGCTGCCTCTGTGCTCTCCCAGAGCTGTGACTGCCTCCTCCTCGGGGGCACCGAGACCCAAGGACATGCAGAAATTTAGTTCAACCAGGGGTGCCTCTGCTGTAAAAGGAGGCCACGTCCGTTTATGGGAAAACTGTCATAAATGCACTTTGAGTGCCTTTGTGTTGAAATATGATCAATCTCTAAGGAAAACTACTGATCTGTATAATTAGAGGGAACTGACACACGCGTCCATGGCTGATGGCAAATTGAACACACAGGAATTCTCCCTCATTCCTGCAATAATCACAGCACAGCTACCACGCTGGCGCAGAATTTTAATACACAAAAGGCAAGTTCCTAATGCCAATTAAATTTAGGATTAGATTTTTTCCCCTATTTTTCCTCCCTCCAGAATCTCTTGAGGCTTCAAAGGCACCTTTCACATCACACCAGGATGCTTTCTCCTTACAGGGAGCAAGCTTATCAAACAAGTGCTACTTAATTCCACACTTCAGCCCATAAGCGGTGACCCAGATTTCTGGTCTCTCTTAGGAGAAGTTGGCCCATGAGTATTCCAGGCTGAATAACAAGACAAGCAAGCCTGCCGGAACAAGGACGTGGCACAGAGCAAGGCAGAAGCATATGAATCTGAAGGATCCCAGGAGCTTGGCCTTCATGTTGGTCACAGCCAGGTCAGACATATAGAGATGGGCTCCTTCGCTTAAGTCCAAACCCAGGCAAAGGATCCTCCATACAACAGATGAGACATCCCTTCCTCGCACGCTGCGGCAAGCTCAGACCTAGTTTATGAAGGCTGTAGTAAAAGTGCGTGGTGACCAGCAGATTGTTTGAGATGGGCTGGGAATGGCATCAATTGACTCTGGTTGGCTAAGCCCCCTCAGAGTCTAATTTCCAGGTTGACAGGCTCAGCAGGGGAACGTGGAGTGTGAAATAAAACATTGAGAAGTTATAAAGAAACGCTAGGAGATGAGTACATACACAGGCAGCCAAACGGTGCAGTCACGCTGGGTTGTACAGGCTTCGTCATAAATCACAATTCGTTTTCCAAATGTGCATTACACACTTGAGCCAGAACCTGAACGCAGTGTTTCCTCTATGCTGTGTCACATTAACAAAGCCAGGCTATTAGCTGTCAAACTATACCCGACACCTGCTCCCAGAGAGGATTTGAGCTGCACAGAGATTAAACCCCACATAATAGATGCTGCTATCTGTTGTCAGGAGGGTTTTGCAAGCCAGGTTATACCTCATGAGCCAGGTAAGGGAAGCACACAGCTGGGTGGCCCTTGGTGAAGACATCTTCACGCCTGCTGTAGAGCATCTTGGTTTACTCGCCTGAAGGTCCTGATGGGCAGGTTACTGCCTCGGCACCTTCTGTCTGCCAACGGGGAGTCTGCGGCAAAGCCACCTACCGCATCCCAGAGCCTGTGTCCTAACAAACTCAACTCTCCTCTGCTTCTGGCTTCAAATGAAACGAGATTTTATGAAGGATGACACAGTATACATGTGGCTTTCTGGGTGCCACACTGCAGTGACAAAGAGACCGAGTACATAGAAGAGGTTGAATGTCAGAAGCACTGGAGTGCTCTTGAGATGTCCCCAAAAATGTAGCCATGCCCACACTCTACTAGGTTATTTTCACCTACCTCGATGCAAAAACTCAGCTTATACAAAAAAAAGAAGTATAATGCATACAAGATGTCCTCAAGTGGAGAAGAGAAGCTCTGGTGACCCAGAGCAGTTTTTTCCCTGGCATATAGTCCTGGCTTATGCTCACACACATAGAGGTTGTGGGGAAAGAAGTTTGTTATCCAGAATTAGAGAGCGATCATCAAGACTTGATAGGTCTCAGAGCACGCGTGTTTTGCAAAGAAACAAGATGGGTTTCTCCCACCCCAGCTGCTAACACCCAGGCTGAGCCTAGAAAGGCCTGTCTCTCACAGAGGGTAAAACACTCCAAGTGACAGGAAACATGCAGAAGTACCCAAGGAGACCCCATGGGAAGGCTGGGACTCATTTTCTCAGGGCAGAGATGTTTTTCTCTCAAACGCAAGAACACAGAGATCCACTGCCATATACAACCCCAATGCAAGCCCTTGGCATGTGAACTGCCTGTTTTGTGCAGGGTTTGGCACAAGGGCGCTTGAAGAGAGCTGCTGCGTGAGTGCTAAATAGCTCTTTGCTAGAAATCCCTGCTCCCTGAAGCCTTGCTGGAGATATTGACTGAGCCCAAAGGAAAGGGCTATCAGGAAACATAGCTATAACATCCTGTGACTCGTAATTGCCAACGCAAGCCTATCATTTAGATATATCTGCAAAGAGGGCTGCAGGTCTCTTTCTACTGATCTCTCTCATCTTCAGTCTGCCTCCTGGCTAGTTTTGCTTTCATCATCTGCTGCAGGCAGCAATGTTTTCAAGCACCTGCTGCAATTGAGATATTCCCCCCCCCCATCTCAGCATGCACGCAGAAAAACTTCCTAACCCATTAAAGAGTGTAAGACTGGGAACAGAAACAACATATTCGGAGGCTTTCTGGGGGAAGAGCAGACAGTTTGGAGCTGGTAGATCACAATGTTCAGCTAATGGTGAGCACAGACTCCCATCATGTCTTGTAAGGTCCAATTGACCCATTGGGCACTATTTTGGCAGAGGTGACCCTATATTCCGTGGGTCACCCAACTGACCCATGGAATATAGCCATCGTTAAAGCCTCTTCAACTCACCCAAACGCAATGCAGCCCAGAGCACAGAAACTACCACTACAGGAACCTCACCTCTCAGAAAACAGGGCTTCAATGTCCACGTAGCCTCTTTCCACAACACATTACCCTGCATGACCGGAGCATCTCCGTTACCCTGACAGACTGCTGTGAAGCCGCCACAAGCGCAGCCTCTCAGCCCTGCCACGCTCACTGGAGCGGGCGCTACTGCCAACCAACCTTTCATCTTACTGCACGACCAAGCACCTCGCCTCTGTCAGGTTGAGAGTTAATGAGAAGTTTTGAGCTGTATTTCCTCTCTAAGTACCAGGTATGACTTATTTTGAATCTATGTGATCATAACAAACCATAGCTGGCACAGAAATATTTACCATAGTCCTTCCTGTGTCACAACAGACACGATCCTCACCCCAGATAAATCCCTCTCTCCCCATTTGGTCCAGCATGGGATCTCTGCGGGTCCAGTACCACCAACCCAGGCATACACACACAGAGACATCCAGGCTTTGTAAACATGTTTGCAGCTCTCCATTTCCCAGGAGCAGAGAAATGTGGGAAGGGATTGCTTTATCGCTGGTGATACCCAGAAAGTGCAGAAACTGCATCTGGTCATGCAAGATGCCAGAGTGGGAGTCAATAGGAAGGGTCCCCAGAGGAGATACTTCTCCAAGGTCCACTGCTGGAGACAAGCCACTATGGAGTAGCTGAAGCGCACATTGCGTTCGCTCTCCGCTCTTGTATGCAGCATTGCTGAGCACAGCACTGGGCAAAGATGAGAGTGGACTTGGGACCAGTAGTAGAGAGTACTGGAGTCATCTGTGCTGCACTTGTTCAATAGGAGGCCGCTATTCTGGCAGGCATCATGTCAGGTAAGTGCAGGTGTGTTGAAAAAGCCATCAACAAGCAGGTAACAACAGTAGAAGCCTGCCAGCATCCCAGGAGAGGAAAGCAGGGGTGATCAGCAGCTTGTCATTTCCCCTGTCTGCTCCAGGACATGGCTATAAATTTGTATTTCAACAGGCAGTGCAAAGACCATGAGGTCTCATGGCACATGTCACTCTAGCATCCAAGAACATTAAAGCAATCACTCTGTGGGCTCTCCCAACACCTGGGGAAGTGCTAAACAAGCTGTTCCACACAAGGAAACACACCCATGGGGCTCCCCTGCCACCCTTGCTACTTAGATTTCACTCCAGCTAGTATTTCAAAATAATTTTTAAAAAGAAAGAAGAAATACTGATCTGACAGGCGTCTGTTTGCCACTCCATTTTGGGGAGCTTATCCTTGCTTTTCGAGCTGTCTTAAGAGTTTCTCAGGGCAAGAAAATGGCCTTGTGCTTAAGGACCCTGAAATAAAACTCCAGTGACCGGAGCTCAGCTTCTGGCTTGGCAACACCTTTCCCTGGCTCAGGTGACATTCATGTCGTTGCATCCCCACCGTGTCCATACACGGTGCCATGGCCACAGAAGGAGCAGACAGCATGAGACAAGTGTCCAGGGGTGGAGGGACTGGACAGTGTCCCTCTGGACCCTCCTTTGTGGCTGCTATCAGCATGCAAACCATCTCCTAATGCACCATACTCTGTGCCACCAACAGCCTGAGTGAGACCCTGAGGTTTTCCAGCTCCTTAGGCACTATTTTGGCAGAGGCGACGCTGCTGCTCTGCATAATGTGGGCAACCAGCTCTGTTAGGTGCGTCTCACACGGAATTAAAAGCAAACTCATTTTGCCCAGAATAATTCATGCTGATACACGATACCTGATGCTCCTGGCTCTGACCCTGCATCTGGAAGCTCTGTCTGCCACCGGAGCCACCAGAGCAGCAGGCAGGCATGGCTGCCACTGCCCCAACACACAGGCTGGAGGCATTGCAATAGCGGTGACCCGGACTCTAATAGATCACGTCAGCCCGAGTAGGACAAATACAGTCAGATTTGTCAGCACAGCTAGAGCCAGGATCTAAAGAAACCAAATCCTGAATGTCCACAGTGGATCAGAGCTGGGCCCTGCAGTGAAACAGATGTACAAAGCTTGGTGCAAGGACAGGCAAGGCACATCAAAGCTTTCAACAGCAGCATCTGCTCTGAGGCACGGGCAGTGAAATCCACCCCCCAAGAGCCGGTAGGCACAAGCTTACACGGCACAAGCCTCTCCATCCCACAGCCTCACCGCTCATCGTACTTGTATGCACAATCAGGAGACAACACACCATTCCTTTTTAAGGTCAGGCCAAAATGTGGGGGTGGGAATTGGAGCATCATGAGTGCTCATGCAAAACAGAGAGGCAACTCTCCTCTTGGCATTGCTTCCCCGAAGGAGCAGACATTCCAGCTATGGTATCCATACATCAGCAGAGCACACCTCACACCTAACAGCAGGCACATAAGCTCACAAAAGTGGTTTCAGAGATGCTAATGCTACGTGGCATTAGCCTTTAGGACTCCGTTGCTTTGACCAGGCTGGGCACCCCTTGTATTAACTACTGTTAGAAATCTGCAAGAGGAAAACTACGCAGCAGCTCCCATTGCCCGGTTCAGTTTCGATGTAATGGTACCCAGATGCATTTGTATCAACAAGCCTTGGAGCCCTGCTCCAAGGACAGCCCCTGATATATCCCAGCCACTTCAAATCCCCAGAAAGGCACAGATACCAGTTTCTGACACCTCACGGCTAATTTCATAGGAAAGCTGGATTTCCCTGTGGAAGGGGCTACACAGGAGGGGAGCAGGAACCAGCAACTGAAGGACTGGTCTCTTTGTAACTGAGCCCCAAAGCATTTCATCTGCTTCCCTAGCAGCTTGTCTACAATAACATTTTCTTTGGAGACTGCTCACTGAAAGAAGATAATTGCTTTAGAGCAGCCAGAACTATTAATTTTGAATACTCAAGTGCATAAGCCCCCTTTGAAATTCAGAAAATAAAACATCACCCTACTCGTGACGGGCTAGCAGAACGCACGCTGCAGCGTGCAGCCCTCTAGAGTGCTGCAACCCATTGGGGATCTAAAATATGGATATATGTAAATCTGTTACCCTAAGGGGAACACAGACTAGCTTCTCCTGGGGAAGGAGCCTTCTGGTTCTTGAGGACCTGGCTGTGGACCCATGCCTTGGCAGATGCAAGCCCTCTGCTCTTCTCTAGATTGCACAGACACCCTGCCAGCTATCCTCCTCCCTGCACCACCATGCATTCCTGAACAGCCCCTGTGGCTGAGATTCCCTCTCGTGCCAGGACAGCACCAGTCTCCCTCTCACTCCTGTCCCCAGGCATCAGTGCCAGCACCCAGCCTTCCCCCCTGGGGCCACCTGCACTCTTCTCAACAATGCACTTGAGAAGCAGCAAATTGGACACAACTTAAACCAGTCTATGAAATGGGGCAATCCCCCCAGGTCCCAGTGGTGTAAGACAAGCATCCAGGTTCCTGGAGGCATCCATGCCTGCCAGAAACAAAAACATCCATGCCAGACCCATACTAGGATTTGTCCTTCCAGCTTGTCTGATAAGGGTCTCAGAGACCAGGGGGGAAAATTGGAGCAAGGAAGATGTACCCTTGATGGAAGAGGATCAGATCAAGCAACACTTGAGCAAACTAGACGTACATTTGTCCATGGGCCCCGATGGGATGCACCCCTGAGTGCTGAGGGAGCTGGCAGATGTCATTGCAAGGCCACTTGATAATCACTGATCGACCATGGTGACTGGGAGAAGTGCCCGAGGACTGGAGAAAAGTAAATGTGACTCCTACCTTCAAGAAGGGCTAGAAGGAGGACCTAGGGAACTACAGGTCAGTCAGCCTCACCTCGATCCCTGGAAAGGTGATGGAGCAGCCAATCCTGGAAACCATTTCCAAGCACATAAGGGCAAGAAAGTCATCAGGAGTAGGCAGCACTGCTTCACCAAAGGGAAGTCATGCTTGACCAGCATGATAAACTTCTACGATGAAATGACTGGCCTGGTAGATGAGGAGAGAGCAGTGGATATTGTCTACCTGGACTTCAGTAAGGCTTTTGACACTGTCTCCCATAAGACATGCTGGGGGCTGACCATCTAGAAAGCAGCTTTGCAGAAAAAGACTTGGGGTCCTGGTGGACACCAAGTTGAATGTGAGCCAGCAATGTGCCATTGTGGCAGAGACGGCTAATGGTATCCTGGGCTGCATTAGACAACGTATTGCCAGCAGGACAGTGGGTACAAACTGAAACGCAGGAGATTCCCTCTGAATATTGGGAAACACTTTTTCACTGTAAGGGTGTCTGAGCACTGGCATAGGTTGCCCAGGGAGGTTGTGGAGTCTCCTTCCTTGGAGATATTCAAAAGCTGTCTGGACACAGTCGTGGGCAACTGGCTGTAGATGACTCTGCTTGAGCAGGGAGATTGGACCAGATGAACTCTGAAGGTCCCTTCCAATCTCAACCATTCTGTGAGCATACAATCCCCAGCAACAGCATATCACTGAGATGGAAAAAGTAGAACCAGATCTGCCGGATCTTGAATGGGGTCCTTAAGAAAACATGCACTAGCTCTTCAACCTTCATGCATTCAATTTGCCAATCCACCAGCCAATAAATAGACACCTTTTTATGCCACCGATAAAAAGACAAACTGTTCAAAAGCATAAGTGACACTTCACGCCTGGAGGTGAAGTCAACCAGGACATCCGAATTTTCTTCAACATCTGATTTACCATGTTTTCAATGGTTGTGCTAAATCATTAATAGAGGTTAGTGCTGAATTCATCTGAGGAATGCTGAGCTGAGTCAGTGCTATTCTCCCACTTCAGTTTATCCTTGCAAATCAGCTTGAATTGAATGGCTCCCTTATTCTGTACCCAAAAATAAAACATATGTAGAGGCTCATTCCGGGACTTTGTTGAGCAGGTGCTGATTTGTGGAATCAAGTACATTCAAGTTGATGTGATGCATTCAGCCCTTTGCAGGCAAAACACTCCATGAGAACCAAAGGTTTCCAAGCAAGAGGAAAGATTTCATACTGGGAATCAACTTCAGCCTCTGGAATTCACTTAGTGAGTCACGTAGCTCCCTCCCGTCCCCACTGGTGCCAAGGAAAGAATAATTCCCTCTTCAAGGGGCTCCCAAAGGGTTTGGCATTACCCACCCACACTTCATGGCTAATGAAGAGGGCTCTCTCTAGGGAAAATCCACTCCAGACTGTGGAAGAATGGTGATGTTCCATCAGCTGTTATGGTGTCAGATTAACCATGCCCTGTATGTAGGGACAGGTAAGTTGATCTGGAGAAGTCAGCCATAGATAGGAAAGGAGATATGAGCTGAGGTGTTAGCCTGGCCCTGCAAAGCCAACTGTGAAATGCAGACAACATAGTTTTGACACAACAAAAGCTGACAAATAATACTGATACAGGAGAATAAGATGTGATATGAATTTCCTTAGCTGTGTGCAGTTAATGCAAATTAAGCTACCATCCAGCATTGTCCTACAAAAGGATTCATTGCATTTTAGGCTTTCAAAATTGCTGATGCACAGGCTCTGCCCTCCATTTACACATCTCTCCCTGTCCCACAGACACAACTGCAACACCCCAAAAGGGGAACATTACAACAACTTCCCTAATGACGACTTTACAATCCCCCCAAGGGCTGTGGCCCACTTGGGAAACAACTTCTCATTTGTGCAGCTGGAAGAGTTATCCCACCATAAGGGAGGCAAGGCTGCAGAGAAGGGGTGCCAAGCACCCTCAGACAAATGTCACATTGGCCATAAGGGCAGGAGGAAAGCCTGGGAGTAAGGATAGAAGGTCTCCCCTACTTACTTTGGGGATGGAGACCTTGTTTGCAAGAAGCTGAGCATTTCAAAACACTGTGGTAACTTTCCCTTAAACCCAGATAAATGACAAATATGTGATGGCAGGTCTAGTCTGGAAACATAGTTTCACTGTAAAGTGCTAGAGATGACACTGGACAGATAATCATCGACAAAACTATCACCAGTCTCAGCAAAGCAGTGGCAGCCCTTGACATCCCTCAACAAACAGCCGATCAGTTTGAAACAGAAACAACCTCCTCCTCTGTGTTCCAGCACAAAGCTTCATTGCAGCAGGCTGTGGGCAGACAGCAAGGCAGGCTGCCTGGTTATCCACTGCAGTTTGAACCTGGAAGAGCCACCAGCAGCTTGCAGGCCCCATGGACAACAGTTAAGAGCTGCTACAGACCCATTCGTTCACGCACACATGGGCGCCTGCTTCTGTGCAAGTTGCTCAGAAGATGACTAAGCCCAGATCCTGGTGGCCCCTTTCCCACAGGAATAAAAACATTAAAATTAACACAAGGACTTGTAAGAGAAAGGCATGCCAGATTTGTCCCAGAAATGAATGTGGTTACATGGATCATCTTACATCAGCATCATTTTGAAACCCTGCTAGGGAGCAGCTGGAGCTGCTTCAGTTGTGTTCAGAGCACACTGCGGACTAGCTCTAGTCCTTATGAGTTGCCAACCTTTAAACGGCTCCAGTAAGGTCTTGTTGCCATTGCTCCTTGATTGAAGTCCTGACTCAGCACGGGGCAACCCACCAGCAGATCCCAGTCTTTCAGTGTCTGTCATGGGCAAAGAGCCTTTGGGGAAAAAAAAGCCTTAATATTCCCCACGAGAAAATCCAGAGGAATATCTGCTGTGAAATCATTCCCTGAGAGGCTGATATTATGAAATAAGTGATCATAAGCCAAAAATTACTGCATGGAAATTATTGATTACACAAATATCCTGACATTCTCAAACAGTATATGTATAGACGCAGTTATACCAGAGCTACTCTACATACTTCTCTCTTTGAAGAAAAGCTCTGTTGTTTTCATAGTTGCTTCACTTCTCTCTTACAAGTTTTGATCTTTTGTGCGACCATCAGAGTAGAAGTCTGCAGCAGGACAAAGACAAAGATCTGGCTTCAAAGGCTTGTAAGAACAGGAAACAGCCCAGCACCGGGGCAGATTCTGGTTGCTGATAGGCAAGCAATCCTGCAAACTCTGTTTTGTTTGCAGTGCCAGTCTGACTCACACTTCTGTAAGCACAGCTCATTTCTCACCCCCCTAAGAAAAAAAACCCAACCAAAACCACAAAAAAAACCCAAACCAAAAATAAAAAAACAACCTAATACCCAAAACAACCAAGCTTTAAGTGATTTTCCCACCAGGCAAAAGTTCTTAGGACACAGAAGAAGCTGCCAGGAGCTGGGCAGCATGATGATTGTGGCTCTGCAAGAGAGCTCCTGCACCTGGAAGGATGCGCAGAGGACCATTCCCCAAACAGATGGGGCACAACTCCAATCCTGTCATTGCGAGGCCAGCGTGGTCTGGCCTGCGGGCGATTTAGCAAGGAAAGAATTGCAACAGAGTCTACTGCTCTCTGCACAGTCCCACGGAAACACAGCCATGGGAAGGGAAAGCTTTCCAGGAAAACAGGCGCTGCTGGAGGGACAGGACAAGTGGTTTTTCTGCTTCTCCACAACCTCCACATCCTGGCTAGCGCGTGTTCTTGAGCACCATCTGCTGGCATTGTCTCCATGAGCTAGCTTCTCACAGACCCAGGCGGCTGTCACCCAAGGTCAGGGGATTTGGGCTGAGGAGAACTCACACCATGAGCAGTAGCCCTGGCACAGCACAGTGTGAGCACAACTCCAGTGTTTCACAGGCAAGTCTACTCCAAAAGCAGCTGATCTGCTTTCCAGTAGAGTTGAGGCTAACACACTGTGGATCCACACAGAACCAGTCCAGACATCCAGACACTACAGCCCCAGAGCCAGGAGCTAAGGTCTCTGCAGAAGCCCATGGGTTGGGACAGCCTCGTGGTGCAGAGCATCCGACAGCAGTGACAAAAGCAGATGGGAGCGGGGCCACAGGGGAATCCTAGCAGATTAAAAAAAATCCCATGTAGACATCCCAAGTCCCTGTGACTTTGGCTCACCTTGTTCCCCAGGCTCTGTATGACACCAGTTTCATCAACTTGAAAATCAACCCATCATTAATTTGAAAAAGGAAGAGTAGCAGGATATAGGCTGCTGCTTTGGAAGGCACGAGTCTGTTCCCTCCATCCTCCCTGCAGCCTCTCTCCATGTAACGCCCACGCTGCCCTCGGAGGACAGCCTCGTACCAAGCTTCTGGAAGGAAGCCCTGCTGCCTGCCTTGCTGCTGGGCGGTTGCAGGAGCAGCGGATATCCCTGTGATGCAAAACCTGCGCTCAGCCTGGCAGCAGAGCAGAATTATCATCGCTACGCTCTTCTGTACAACAGCCAGAGTTAAGCCACAACCAGGCACTTCCCTGTTACAGGCAAAGCTGCTGCTGCTTTCCATGGAATATAGCTGCATTTATCTTTATTTTCTTTGCGTAACACTCAGAATTCAGCATGCGGTGCAGATAAAGAGCCCTCTGCATGATTACATACGGGCCTCTGAACCACACAGAGATGCTGGGCAATCTCTTCTCTGTAATTAACCAAAACAACCTGGGAGAACACCAGAACATAAGCGTATTCCCTTTGGGAACAAGCACCCAGTGTTTCAGGAACAACACACCTTCAAAACATTACAATGAAAGAAAAAGGAGTCAGGCAGCCCAACACACCTTCAAAACATTACCACTACAGAGGAGTCAGGCAGCCTGGAGGAGGAAGGGGGGGACATGCTTCCTTTCCTGGTTATCTTGAATATTTTAATTGTGATCCTACTGAGATAATTCAGAACTCCTAATTAGGATATTTCAGGACTGCAATTTGCACAATGTTTTTTTTCCGATGACTCTCTGAAGGTGCCTGGTTGATTGCTGCCCTTTGTGTTCAGCACTCCCCACAGCCACTACGCTTACCCCCAGCCTCTCCCTTTTATACACCCCGGTAAGGTTGTTGTCGGAAGAGGAGAAGAGCGACCTACAGCCTGCAAGATTACCACCTTGAGGACTGCTTATGAACAAGCCAAACATCACCGGCTCTCCAGTGGACTGTTCAACCAGCAAGGCTTCTGCTGCCATGGGGGAACAACATGAGGACAGAGCACTGATAGCCACATTAATTGCTCCCCACGTTAATTGCTAGTGCAGCCAAAGAGGGGAATTGCTATTGGGACTTGGAAGTTTTAACCGACTTTGCAGCCGTCATATCAGAGGCTCGTCAGAGGCTTGTCCTTGTCTTCTGAGCAGTGTGGTCCGTGCACCATGAGGTTACAGATCAGGGACTTCTTTCCATCAGCCTTTGGGGGACATCCTGTGCCTGCCCCACATGTCCTGAGACTCCATTCCTCTTCATAGCTTTTTTTATTCCTGGAAATACACCTTTGTGGGGTACAGTCTGCTGTGCCTGTTCCCTTGTGATCCGCATGTAGTGCCAAGCACAGCTAAGATCAAGGCGGCTAAATGCAGCTTTGACTTCCTCAGCCATAACCATCCTCACCTCCATCCTTGGGAAGGCAAAGAAGGTCCCCTCCATCCTCGTCACCTCACACACTTCTTTGCTGACAAAAAGCACAGGCATCTGCTGAGGCCTGAAGCAGCACCCCTGGACTCGGGAACAGATATACAACCCTGGCCCACGGCATGCTGCTCCAGCAGCTCCATTGTAGGCTTCCTTGCTCCCACACAGATGATGCTTCCCTGGTTTTTGACCCTGTTTCTTCTTCTGGATGACATGAGGCTGTGCGGGCTGGAGCTAAGCTCCATGTACTATAGCTGGTTGTGCGTCTCCCTCCACCTCAGCAATAATTCATAATCCTCAGCTTGTATCTTATGTCACAGGGGTTATGATGAAAAGACAGGCAGATGCACCATCAGGAGGTTAAGGTCTCAGGAAGAACCACAAAAAAAAATCACAGACCCTGTATTTTTTCCTACTATTATTCTAATTCCCCAGGCATTTACTATACATCCATGGCCAACAAGGTTTTGTATTCCAATTCTTGTCAACTCTTGTTATTGACTTGAGGCAAACCCATGTGTGAATGGATGTAACCTAAGTGAAGCTTACTGCTCTCTCTTGCAGTGATTTCCACAAGATACCTCTGAACTTCCATAAAAAGAATAAATGAGTTTAAAATTGCAGCCATTCAAATGGAAAATACTGCTGAATGACTACTACCTATAACAAAAGTAAAGATGGCAGAATTACAATTACGGAGCAAGAAAACCTGCACCTTTTATCAACTTCTAGAAACATAAGAGAATAACTCTAGAAACACAAGCCTGGAAACAGTAAAAAATGAAAAATATTGTGATCTAAATGATTACACCAGTCGAATCTGAGCCACATTTGCTGGGTGCTTGTCCTCTCTGCTGATCTGAAGCCATGTGGGAAAACGTTATTCAGCTGTCAATAGTATGAAAAACCTGAGAATAGATCCCGTGAGAAGAGCTCCACTTGCACTCCCTGATTAAACAACAGCCCTGAGCAAACAGACCTGGCCTCGTTGCTAAATGATACATCTTGTTCATCAAATGGAAAGAGGACACGAGAGAAAACATTGCGTTGAGCTCATTATTTCCAGGCTGTTTCAGCTGTCAAAACACTGTACAATATCCCCGTAACCTGGGAAAAAGACTAGAGAGTTCAGATCCAAGGTCCAGGTTCCCTACCCATGCAAAGCTGGAGCCTAAGGCATCAGGAGTATCCCATCTCCTGTGCCTCCCTAGCTAGCAGGGTTGTACTTGCCTACACACTGAAGCACTAGCCCTGGAAATGCGCGTTCAGTGGGATGCTTGGTTTCCTGCCCCTGAGGGTCACTGCTACGACATCTCTCAAGGCCTCAGCAGAAACAATTTCTCAACAAGAAAAAAAAAAAAAAAGAGAGGAGAAAAACCCAAAAGGATGCTTAAGCAACACAGGATTTTCTACAAATCCACTGAGTAATTTTTAGTTTCTCCCTTAGGATGGCATCACAACAGCCAGTTTCAGTGCCTTGAGTCCTCCATCTCTGCTGGGAACAGGCCTGCAACAAGGGCAAGATAAGGGCACATAAAAGTTTTGTGAGCTGAGAGCTAGTGAAACTTGGGCTCTCATAGATGGTTTTTCATGGCTGATTACAGCTGAGAGCCTCATGTGGATGGAGCGCTTCTGGTCTCTTCTCTGTATGGACTTGCAGGCATGGAGAAGAAAGTGGAGTCAGTAGGAAGGATTTATTCAAGCATGGTTAAGACAAGCATCACATTTATACTGTGCCTGTTCGTTCAGACTCTTCTAGCTATGAAGCGCTCTGTGGATGGTACTGGTTTTCAGTAGTCAGGGTAGACACAGGTGAGATGAGACCCACAGCCTTTTCAGTCCTGCAGCCTGGTGCTGTTCCTGGAGCAGCTCCCTGCCTCGGATCGGAGCTTCTCCATCCTCCCCTGCAGCTAAGCACCAGCTGAGCACCAGAATGGGCACAAACAAGATAGTATTCAACAGCAACCTGCCTGCCTGCCCCAAAGGACTGCTGCTCCTCCCATCTCCCCACACTCCTGGAACACATCTGGAGCCCCCAATGGTATGCTCTGCTCCCCCCACACTGCATGACGAACTGCACGTACACCAAACGCAGGTGCAAACAGCAATAATGAGCATGGAGCAAGCAAAGCAGCTACCTCAAGTCTAAAACACAGTTCAGCAAATATTTGCCAGGCTTGAAAAAAGGTGACTTTCTCCAAGCAGCGAACCAAAATTCAACCAGGGAGAGGAGATGTACTGCACTCGCCTTCGTTAGGTCTGCAGGCTGATCATTCTCCCAGGACTTCCAGGCAGCACGAGCTGCCACAGTCCTCCAACAACACATGGAAGGAGCCTTGTTTTCCCAAGGACTGTACGGGAGAGAGGCAGGAGTGCCGTGGGATGAATGCTGAGCACGTCTCTTCCCGAAGCTGTAGATGTGAATCATTTCTCCGTTATCATGGTCTGAGGGAAGTAAATGTGCCCGCCTGGAATTTATGTCCCCAGATCTCTGCACCAGAAAGGCTCTGAGCAATCATCTGCCAGAGCACAAGCTGGGAAAAACACATTTTAAAGATACAGAAGGGATTGCGTTTGACCGGTTGCTTCTTCCCCAGACCCATCCTCTTCAGGCTGTGACAGCACCGGCAATAAGATTTGGAAAGGGTCAGGGAGATCTCTAGGGAAGCAGCAATGCAGCAGGATGTTGACTCCAGCCACGTGATGGACACAAGACCGTAAAAGAAGGGCTCTGGGACAGGAATGGCAGACATTTACTCTTTCCCACTGGTGAGAAGGGCGATGGTGGACCATCTGGAGAGGGACGTCTTAAAATTTGTGTTTCTAGCTCAGAAGAAATCAATTCAGGTGGTGTCTGTATTTACTCACTGGAAATAGCGTCTGAAATTTACACCCAGATGTTGAGACCCCAGGGCAGCTGACAAGCCTTGTATTAGCTTAGGACTAATGTGCACCATCTGTCAAAGTCAGAGCAAAACAGCAACTTTTCTCCTTTTGGGTTGTATTGCCTCACCACTGGTCTGGCTGAATTGGTTTGCAGAAGTGAAAATCATGCTCTTTATGAAAGCAAGCCATAGTCTTGAATCATTAAGTATTTCTGATACCTACAATGAAGAAGCCAATCCATTCTTTGAGAGGTCTTCAAAGGCTTCTTCTCTTACATATGGCTACTTTGAAAGGAAGGAACAGAGGAGCGATCCCGCTGAGCAGACACCCAGACACAGAGCAGCACTTACAGACTCCTGACTTCAAGTTCTTGGGAGGAAGAGGAGCAGCCGTACCAGGCTTTTCTATGGTGTAGAACAGATCTCCCCACTGAAGTGGAGGACTGGAATTAAAACCTCAAAACACAGATGAAGATCTTGTGTCCTTATGGAGCAAGAGGGATACCTAGAAGGTTTTCAGTCCATAGGACCTACATAACCATTCCCATGTCCCACCTCAGTCAGTTTTCTACCAAAGCTAACTGAACCCTAGAAATCATCTATCACAGATGGCTCTAAGCAATGTGGGCCCAGAGAGGCAAGCGAGGGGACGAAAAGGTCAGGTAGCAGCAAAAACGATCCTTCTCTCCTGACAAGCATTCCTGCCACAAGAACAGCAGCAAAGCCAAGCCCATCCCCTATGGATCCTGAAATATTCTCCCCCTTCTGAGGGCTCTGGACCCAGGACCTCCTTATCTGTCACTGTTTCTCTTCTCCTCCAGGCAGTATCCAGACAAATCCACCCATTAAAAGCAGCTATTTTGGGCTTTATCAACTTGGATTCACAAATGCTTCCAGCCTCCTTGTCTCCCAAATCCGTCCTCCCCTGCACTGCTCTGTCCATACTTCAGGATGTCATCCCAAAACGGAAACCAGCTGCAAGACCAAGCTATCTGCATCTCCCTGCCCGTCACTGAACCGTAATCACAGTGGGGGGCCAAAAACGTCCTTCAAGCATCAGTCAGTGGGTTACTAATCTCTGCACTCAGACCTGCACAGCATTTAAAGCAAGGCAGCCTCCAACTGGGCTCTGTGTTCCCTGGCTGAAGCAAGAGCTCCTATTTCTGTGCTTGCCCTAGTTTCTGGTCATAATTCAGTGGTGCATTAAGATCAAGGCTGCTCTGACTACCTGTATGGATTTAGAGAGGGGATTTCTCCAGAGGAAGCTTTTAAAAGTAGCAGTTCACTTGGGTCAGAAGCCAGCTCAATATTAAAAAAAATAAAATCTCAACCACTAAGTTACAAAACAGCAAAGTAAAAAAAAATCGGAGAAAGTTGTAAAGAGCAACTGAAACACCTCTAGTATTGGTCAAGTTGAAGATGTCCCTGAACCTAGTTGAAGATATCCCTGTTTATTGCAGGGGCCTTGGACCAGATGACTTTTAAAGGTTCCTCCCAACCCAAACTATTCTATGAGTCTATGATAAGCGCATACCAAAATCTGGTTGGAGTTCTCAAAGCAGTTTAAAGTGCTGAAATCAACGTGGAGTACTGCAGTACAACATGGAGTACTGCAAAGTAATTTGAAAAGGAGAAAACAGGAGGAAGGTTCAGGCAGCCTGCTGGTAACTTCTGCACAAAGGCATGCAGGTGTGGGATTGTGGAGGACAGGCTGGGTTCATGGGCTCCTCTAGGAGACCATCAAGCTGCTTGAGGGAGGAAGGAAGGAAGATTTTAAATAGTGAGAAGCAAGGAATAAAAGGAGGTGGGGAGGGGAAGAAGGAGGAAGAGAAGAGACAACAAATGACTATTCATTTAGCACAAAGAAACCAAGATGTCAAGAACAACATTAATCAAGTCACCAAGAGACGAGACAAAATTCTTTAATTGACTCTACACTGATGCGAGAAGCCTGGGTAATAAACAAGAGAAATGGGAACCTCTCAGTTACAGAGCATAAATTTGACCTACTTGGTATCACTGAAACCTTCTGGGAGGAATTGGCATGACGGGAATATATAAAAGCAGCCAGGGCTGATAACCTGTTTGGGAAGGGGTGCTCTGCAGTGGTGTTAGCTGTACGAGTCGCAGGTGGTTGGAGGGACGTTACCTCCAGCGCGTACTCTGCCAGTGCCCAGGGAGAGCGCTGGCTGCTCATGAACTGATGGGAGGGTCATTAAGCTCCTTCTCCACAAAATGCAAACTAAACTCTTACCAGGAGAGCACTCCGTGTGATTCATCCTGACATTTCCAAAGCCTCCCCAGGACTCCAAGTCTTATCTAAAAATTCAGAATTTACCTAAAGTGTGTCTAAGGCTGGCCCCCCTGCAGAGCCATGCCGACACAGACCTTTGTCTGGGCAGAGAAAAATGGAAAGACAGCTGAGCTGAAAGTCAGCCTTTGCTTCAGTGCAAGCAATCACACTAATCTTTTAATGCACAGACAAAGCAAATGCCAAACTAATGAAATACCGGCTTATGTGTTCAAAGGGGAAAATTTCAGACCAAACATAGTCAAGGGAAAAAAGTTGCAAGAAGTTAACACGTCAAAGTGAGGATATTTTTCCTAAAAAAAAAAAAAAGGGGGGGGGGGGTGCCAGACAACCACAAATACCATGATTCAAGGAAGACTGCTGTTTTGAACAGCCTGGGGATGAAAGACCAGTATAAGTGATGTGAGACATGTAATCTTCATGAAGGGAAGGAAAAGTAAGGGGGGATTTGATGCAAATAAGCTATTTAATTCCTAGTTTATATTCATTGGGAAGGGAGGGGGACTCAAATAATTCAACGTCCAGACAACTTCACAAGAGCTTAAAGAATCCTTGCAATAGCGATGCTATTTCTGGTATGCCAAGAATAATGCAGAGATTAGTTATTTGTTCTGCATTTAGGAGCAGATGCACAGACATTGCCTTCTGCCTTACCTCCTTGTGGCTGACATCTCTGGAAATAGCCACTGTGCTCTATTTCTTTTGCACCCTCCAAAGAACAGTCACAGGTTTTCTACTTACTTTGGGGCCATTTGTTTCAAAGAATATGCAATATCTTGGTAGGAACCAAACTCACTTTCAGCACCACAGCCTCACAGTCCCAAATCTGGTACACCACATACAGACACTCCCAGTTCTTGCACCCCAGCAGCCATTTCCAGGAAGTTCACAGAGAAACCCCCCCAACAGTGACAGGTCTGAGGTATGTCTCAAACCTTTTGTAATCCCTTGTGCCAAAACCCCATCTCCCAGCAGTTCCTTGCTATCTCCATCAGAAGCTCCTGAAGGTCTCCACCACAAAGGTATCTTCTCTGGCCACAGCAGCTCCCAGTTCAGAACATCTGAGTTTCTTTGAATTTCTTTTCCCCAATCTGTTTCCTGCAGAAAAAACAGCAGATAGGTTCTCCCAACAGTCTCCTATCTTAGTCTTTGTAGTGGCTTAATCATCAGCAAGCCATCTCTTCTGCTAATTTCCCCTCCACTGTCTCAGAAAAGTCAACAGACAAGTCTGCTCCAGCTCAATGTTCCCCTAAAACTCTCGTAGCTCTTCAGTGGTCTCTTATCTGCTGATAGAAATGTCTCTCTGCTTCCTCCTTGGCTTATGAAGAAACTAGTAGTGATGGATTTCAGTCTCATGGTTGAATTCTCCAGAGATCTAAAACGCATCTGCCTAATGTCTCTCATGCTTAGAGCATACCCAAACTTCTGTGTAGGAAAGTGCATGTCAATGATGAGCCCACACCACAGTCCCCCTCTATGCAATCACTTGATAAGGTTCTCATCTACACAGAAGGCTATATTCACAAGACTGGAAAGACATGCATGTCTTAGAGAAAACAACTTTTCTAGCTAATTTTGACTTGATTTTATAATGGTTTTGAAAGCTATTGGGGTATAAGGAAAAAAAATATGCAGTTAAGCTGTCTCTATTTCCTTAGAAAACCAGGCTAAAGGAAGCATTCAAGTCATGTCGAAAACCTTTCCATTCCAAGCAGTACTGTTAAGTGGAAACTAATAATACCAGACAAGTGAAGGAGTCTTTTTTGAACGAATCCTCTGGGCTGTTCAGACAGGCTCTTGAAAAGCCTATCAGTCTTCAGTTCAATGTTTTATAGACTCTCAGAATCAATCCTGGACACACTGCAGTAGTCAGGATGAAACCAAATTACTAAACATTTAAAGGATGATAATGTTTATTGACGTTATATAGGTGTTATTAGGATAACATTATTTTTATAATTTTTTATTTATAAGTTTGGTTGAGAGCTCATGTTCTGAGCACCAAAGATCTGGGAAGCATGACACAGAGTCAGGTATCACATTTCAGTTACTATTATGTTAAAATATTAATGCTAACATAAGCCATAGAACAAATGTAAATTGGTTAATCAACAGATCTCAAAGTTCAGTTGTCAACAGGGAATCAGCATTTAGAGGGGATATGCCGAGGGAATCTTGTGGAATTAACCTCTGTTATGATGACTAAAACCAAGTTATGATTAAGTTTGCAGATAATGGAAACCATTGGAGAAGGCTAAATAGCAGAAACAATTTCAAAGAGTTCAAGCTGCTAGACAGAGGCATGTTCAGATACAGCCAAATAAGGTCATATCTAGGAACTAGAAAAGCAGACCATTCTCACAAAATGAGACTGTCTTAGCCACCGTAACAAAAGAACAAGCAGGTGTAAATCGTGAGCCAAAACCAAGTTCTCCATAAAACCCCCTAGCCAAAAAAGTTCTCAGTCATTTCATGCATAACCTCAGGACAATGAAGAGGCAGTCCTCTTTTTTTATTCCCAAGGCATAACTGTCCCAAGGAAGCCATGCATCAGACTGGCAAGGTTTGGATAAGAACTCTATGAATTATTGGGAGACCCGGAAAATGTGCTGGAGAGTATTGATGTTAGAGGGAATTGCTGATCACAGCACACATTGATGGGAAGAAGAGACAGAAATATTATACAGGGGATTCTCTCGATACAAAGCAGCAGCAAAAGCCATCAGCTGGAAGCTCCACAGGGGAAAATGCAAGACTAGGAAAAATATGTATTGATGACATCTCAATAGAGATAAGAAAACCCACACCAGAGCAAGTCATCTCAAAGCTATGCTTTATTTTCCATCGCTTGGCATCCACAACGTGCTCTAGCATAACCTCAAGACACAAGTTTGACAACAGCCAGTCGGCCTGAGCTGTCCAGGCTATGTAAAAGAAGTGCCTGTGCTGGAAAATGGTAATTACAGATATTCCCAGAATACAGAGTATGAATCATAAAGAGAACTTGGACATAAACCCTGAGCCGCAACAGCCAATTCCCCTGTGTGCAGCTAGCCTTCACCAGATAGAAAAACATTTAAGTTTCAGCCACCCTTTAGGGGGGGGAAAAAACTCACCAAAAAACCAATTCACTGAAGGAAGGCTTTCTACATTCATCACAAACTACCTAGAGTGTAATCTATCCAGCTTAAAACGTGTCTGTACAGGGACAAGCTCTGCAGGGTAAAGCATTTCCTACAAGCCCAACTAAGCTGCACAACTGCAAGGCAGTTACATCGGTGCAGCTGCCCACTCCCCTGCTTTCCAGCCTTTCAGCAGAGCCAGGTGACGGGTCAGGGAAACCCATCACGTTCATGGGACTTGAACAAGCTTGTGAGATTGTCATGTGCAATACCATCTTTTTAACTACTGAACCGATTTCACTGCGGCTCTGGTTTGCTTCCTCTGAAGTTTAAGACCAATCCGAGCAAGAGAACTCTGTGCCATCGTTAAATATTCCCACAGCGATCAGAAATCCTTTCATGCTTACATTCAAGTAGGAATATTCTCAGAAAAATGCTGGCTTCAGCTAAAAAAACCAGCCCAGCCAATATACTAATAGTCAACTGATCAACAGATAGTATCTTCTCTCTAAATAATGCTGATCTGAAGAGAGACTCCAACTTTATAAAAAGACTCTTGCCAGCTGCTTTAGAGATGCAGAAGTGAACACAAGCAGAACGAGCTGCAGGAATGCGGCAACTACATCAGCTCAAAGCATCAACATTATCAGAAGAAAGCAAAAGCCCTGGATGTCAGAGAAAAAAAAAAAATTAAAAAACTGATCTAAGCCCAATAAATGCACCAAGCTAGTATACTGCAGCAGAGAAGTGTGGGTTAAGGTTTTAGAGTGGTGGTTGAGTCTGGATCTCCCAGGATGCATAGTCCCTGTCTTGCAGATGACTTTTGAAAGCCAGATTGCCACAGGTTCTCAAAAGAATCAACTGCAAAACAGCATCCCCATGAAAACTTAGCCCCGGTCTTGGTAGCTGGGCCACAAGGGTCCCACAGCTGTAAAGGAGTAATTGAAGCCACGCTCTGGAGAAGCGCCAGGAATGACAAAGGAAAGCTTAAACACATATTCAGCCCCACATGCTGGACTTGGCACAACTGACACAAAGCATGCAGCAACTAGAACGAAATGTCCAATCGATAATCAGGATAACCCCCACAGGTAATTTGGGCATATCTGCTAGGTTTCTGGAAGACACTGGTTTCCAAAGCTTGCCCACATTCTCATGGACTATGCAGCAGGTGCATGAAGAGCATTCCTAAAATGCAGCTAGGTTTAAGGTATGCACTGAGCTGGTCACTCTGGTCTCTTGTTTTGGAAGAGTACTGAAATGCTGCCCAGTCATAGGCTTGTTGCAAAAATATGAACTCAAAGCCTTCCACATATCAGAAAGTGACGTTAAACATTATTCATCCCAAAATATCCTGTCTTGCATTTAAGCACTTGCAGCAGGCACAACCATACTGTCCACATCATCCTAGGACAGAGTTTGTCACAAGCAGAGGAAAAATTATTTGCCCATCTCCCGAGAACAGCAGATGCTAGAGTCTGCTTTAAATCACTCACAGCCTCTACACTCACGAGTCACCCTCACTGCAGTCATGTCCTGTCTTGCTGCAGACATTACTTGGTGACAGGAGCTCTGGACCTTATATTGTCCAGGGGGTCAGACTAGATTCCTTGCCATCTTCAGAACTGCAGCTTAGATATCCTCTGGGCTGAAAATCTTCACTGTAGTGTCAAGAAAAAGAGTGAAGAGAATACAGCAAAGACTTTTCTTTTTACTTCAGTTCTCTCATTATCCTGTTACTGCAGCTACATGTTCAGTGCCTCATTGTTCATCTCCAGAAAGACTACCTACTGCCTCTTCACATAAGAGCCAACGACATGAAGGAGGTCTATTACTTTAATGACTTGCGGAAAAAAGTTACTGCACATGCCCTTACTACCCAATTTGTATTATGCAAGTTGTCTATGAGCTTGATCATTTCTTTCATCTATAAGCTTGTTTAAAGTGCTCTTATCTCTTCCACTCCAGTTTTTCTTTTTTTATTAATTCTATTTCAGTAACATTGTCAAAGATGTCAACCCACAGAAAGCTTAGCAAGTATTTTCCTACAAAGCCATGCGGTGTTAGCCTCTTGCCTCTTAATCGTGTTCTTTCATTTGAAGAAGAAACAGGGGTGTGGTTATTCCTGGACATGACCTAAAACGTTGCGTACAAAGACCGAGCTTCCCAATTAATGGACAGCACAACTTAAAATATTTGTCCCAGATGGTAATTATGTGTATAATTACCATAAATTTGTTACAATGCAAAAGAAATGGGATTCACTTAAACACCTCAGCAAATTACACCTTTTTCTTTGCATGCAAAGAAGGATAGTCACACGTTGGCCACTGCGCATCAGAGAGGAGTGATGACTTCTGGGTGAGGGCAGCAACTTCAGTCTTTGGCTTCAAGATTTACTTGCAATCACCTGTTGCTCTCAGACTCTGCACTCACATCCTCTGTCACTGCAAAAATGGCTTTCTTGCAGGCTGGGCTTCTCCCAGAAAGGTGGCCCCACATCACACTGAGGCTAGAGACTGTGCTAGGCAAGTTTAACAGCAGGGCCAAGCGTTGTGCCTCCTTTCAGGCAAACAGTACCCCATCAGTACCCTCGGCAGAAGGCTGTAGGGCAGCAGGATGAAGACACACTTCCATTTTCAAATGGAAACACACAGTCCCTAGTAGCTGACTTGTGGCATGCAACCCAAAAGCCCAAGGCAACTTATTCAGCACACAGAGCTTTTCAAGTATGGAATAACTATGATTAAAGATGTCAGCCATGCAACAATAAGGTCTGCATCGTGAGCACCAACAGCAGGACAGCCAGGAAACAACAATAAATATGTACTTGTCATGATCTCTAATTCAGGATATCTGCTTGCTAAAAAAAAAATAATCTACAAGCAGTTAAAAAACCAAACTAACAAGCAAAAAAAAAAAAAAGCAGGCCAGGGCAGGGAGGGGGTGAGAAGGAATAGGAAAACGAAAATACTCAAGACACAGGGTGGCTTCAGGTAGAAGACAGAGAGATAACCATACTTGGGTGCTGCTCTGCCAGACTGGCTGTTAAGGAAACTTTTTGAGTACTTCCTAAGGCCAGTTTGCCAGACACAAAACGACAACCATGGAGCTACACAGCTGTATCCACTTCCAATCTCTCCAGGGGAAGGCCTGACCCATTCGCTAGAAAATTATTTTCAATAGTGTTTTGCAAAGAGAAAGGTCAGGGAAGACGCAAGCACCCCTTGCAGGAGGAACACAAACATGCTCACCTAAGCTCAATTTTTATTTAGACACACAGGTTTGGATGCAAAGAAAGAGCAGAACAGGCTTTTCTTTGACCATTACTTAGAGCCAGCAGTCTAATCTCATATCTGGAGGCAGGTTACAGATGTCCTGAAACCAAGGGGCACATCCAGCGTGCCTCAAATTGGGCACCCGTCAGGAAGGATTCTGTTGATGAGTTTGAGGTGCTTGCTCTAATTATCTCATCACAGTGACATTCACCATGCAATGCAATCAGCTTCCAGCTAATTGCCGAATATCCCCAGTGACTTCAATAACAACACAGAAGCCATGTCAGACAGAGGGTTTCCATCAAAGGCCCCAGGCAGTACAAGCCCACCCATCTTTGAAGAGCTGGGGGGTGGTGAGGCAGGTCCTCGCGGCAGAGGTTGGAAAGTTCCCCAGTGGGAAGGGCAGAGCCTTGGCCAAGTCCAATGGGTGCTGCGGCACAGAGACGAGGATGCAAGAGGAAGGCTTCCCAGGCATACACCCCTCCTCGGCATTCTGTTGGGGAGTTGACTGGCTCCCCACTCACTGCACCGACTCTTACGATTCCTGCTCACAGGCATTGCTAGTAGGCACCCAACTCCATCCTTGGTGGTGGCAGTTCCCCGAGACAACAACAAATAGCAGTTCAGAGGCAGCAGCAGCTTTTTGTGGATCTCTTACCAAAAAGACAGCAAAGAGAAAGAAACCTGAATTACTGTCCCTGTTACCCTGCTTGTCCTGGAAATACTACCGATAGATCCCTAAGCCTTGTAGTTTATCAAGCAGCATCGTGGCTTCTCAGCTCCTCACAAGTAAATACACAGTTACTCTGATGCCTTTTGCCACCAATGCAGAAAGGGCACAAGGACGAGGCGAGCTCTTTTATTACAGTCTTTATACAGCACGTCAAATTCATCCATGCGTCAGCAGCTGAAAACTCTGCACCTTTCCCCCTCCCAAGACGGTTTTTCCCTATATATTCATTTCTCCATCAAGACATCTAAAAACCTCACTATTTCATTTTATGTGTAATGCATGTTGAAGTTTCCCACTGAAATTCACTGCTCTCCAACCCCACTGCTGTGGTGTTTTATGGGGCAATTGCTTTAAGACACAGCAGTGTAGAAGAAACAGAGGTTTAGCAAGCACAGCAAGACACCAAGATCTACAAAGAATTAAAAAAAAAAAAAAGAAATTTTCCAACAAGCTCCTTAGAGGAATGCAATTGATTTTCCAGTCCTTCTACAAGTCTTGCAGACCAAGTATTTTAATTAATATTTATCCTACTTACTTAAATGCAATAATCTGTGCAATGTTAAAACAGCAGTATTCAACAATTGATGCTATTAATTCTACCCACCATGGCATCTCCCTATTCCCGATGCAAAGTAAAGCATAGAGCAGAGAACAGATATATTCTCGCAACCTTTCACATGTTCTGAAAAAGCAACAACAGCTGTAGTAACATGCTTAAGCAGATAAACACTATAACACGGGAAAGCTTCCCATGTTACAACAATGCTTCTTTAAAGCATCAATTTTGTCTTCCCCTCATTTGCAAGAAGTGCCTGCTGTCAGCCTCACTCACTCACTATTTAAGTCAGTGCTTTGCAAAGCAAACAAGCTTATAGGCCACTGAAAAGAGCTCTTGGAAGATCCAGCTTACGATGCCCCATAGCTGAACTGAAGCTGTATCATCCCTGGAAAGGAGCTGGTATGATCCGTCAAACCAGCTGTCTTCAGAGGGCACTGGCAGCCATTTGGCCATGGCATGCTGACCACAAAAGACAGAAAAAGAAGTTACAGTGCCACAGAAGTTTCAGTAGAGAACCAGCTCATTTGGGAGCTATAAGAACCAGAAACATTGACTCTGCTTTCACTGGCTGTGGCCGTAGGTCAAAACTGGGGGAGGAAGCAGGTTTCCACATAGACCGAGCAGAGCAGACATGGTGGGCACAAGAGCATAATTATACTTTGTGCATCCAAGGAGACCAGACCCCTCCAGGGTCCTATGATAGCTGACAGGAGACATCAGAACAGCCATTCGCAGCAGCAATCCTCATCCCTGACAGTGGCGGCAAAGAAAAAAGTGAACCCAGAGCACCAGGGGTCAACCCTTAAATTTGATATGAAATGGGAATCAGCCAGAAGCGACCCTTCAGCCGTTCCTTTGAACTCCCTGGGGCAGCAGGAGAGAAACTAAAGAGGCAAGAGCCCTTTCAAGCAGCGTCCTGTGGGGCTGCAGGCTCCCAGGCGCAGGACCACTGCTCTGCTCCATGACCATGTACCCCCTCACGTACAGCAAGCTCCAAGAGACAGCAGCCCACAGTTCTAGGATGCATCACCTGGGGCTGCTGGCTAAGGAGATAATGCTGGCTTCATCCCATGGGGAGGAAATCTGCTCCTCCATAACGTTTCATACAGCACTTGCTTTCTATCTCAGCCAGGTCAGCAATCTAAGCGGTGCTCAATGCTCATGGCAAGGAGCCATCTGCACACTGAGGAATAACATGGTTTCTGCCTGGTAAAGACTCGGGGAGAATGAAGAGTTAAACTCCCCCATCGCTGCGCAGCTTTCAGTGTTGCCTCTGTTTTTGCAGCAAGCCCATCTTCAGGAAGGCCCTGTCTGACTCAAATTCAATTACCCTACACCAAGAGGTGGTTAGCACTTGGGGGAAGGAAAAAAAACCACAGACCTTCTTCAAGCTTCAAGCTACAGAGCATTAGAAATGGAATAATCCTGATATGTATCAGGGGGCCCTATTAAGATCATTATTTGCTGTCAGAAAGCCTGCAGGCAGCATGCAGCCTGTTCTAAATATAGATCCATTTAAGGCTTTTCTAGGGGAAAAAAAAGGGGGGAAAACCTAAAGTAACTTAGAATGAGGAATGGCATGAGGAATGGCATGAAGACAGAGCCACAGCAGCATAGACAGACTCTATCAACGGGATTTTTAAAAACAAACCTTTGCACTGCACCCATGCACCCCTTGGGGAGAAGATTTTCAGTGGAGAGGTACATCTCCACTGCCCTGCTGCATTTGAGGTTGCAACACCATCAGCGATTCCTCCTCCCTGTTCCGGGAGACGCCTGACAAATCCCACCTCCGGAGGGAACCTGCCTTTGTTAGGTGCTCTGCAGATAACCGCACGTAAGTGCTTGTGACTTACACCTCGACCAAAACCAGCTTCTGGCTTTACGCACTCTCTACCAAGATCTCTGCACCACAGCGGTTCCCAAGGGCTGGGTGCCTACCTGTTGCAAGTGAAGGAGGAACAGGTCCACAGGAGCAAGGCCACAAGCAGGAGCACAAATCTTGTGGGTTGCCCTTGTAAGCAGTTGTTATAGGGAGAGGACAGCAGGCTGCTGGCAGGAAAGTTGGGAAGGGTAGCAGCAAACATTGCTGGAAAGGCTCAGTCCCTGCTCTGAACTACTGTGCTTTTTCCGAGCTGTGGCATGGCCAAGGGCATTGCTGCACGCGCAGCAGATGCGCAGAAAGGCTGAAGATGTGCAACACGGAACAGCCCCTTCCACCCACAGTAAACACCTTTCTCTCCTTGGGTAGCTGCAAGAGCCACACTTTTGGGTCTCCAGAGCCTTGCCCTCCCTTTCTGGGACAAAGCCAGCCTGGTCATCCAGCCTTAGAGCAGCCAAATTCAGTGTTGCTTACACTGCTGAAAAGCATTGAGCCAGCTCTGATGTGCTGACGCTGAAGGACAAGTCTCACATTTCAGACGCAGAAGAGAGACTACCCCATGGCTGATATGCTGCAAAGCCAGGGGCACCCTCCATTTCCTTCTGACCTGCAGGGCCCCCCATCCCTTCGGGCTGGAAATGACTGCTTCGGGTGAGACCCAGCACAGCAGTGACTCATGGACGCTGCCATTCGGGCTTGGAGAACAGCTCATGTGGTCCCCAGCCCCACCAGCAGCCACAGTCTGTCCCAGCCCTTCTCTTTAAAGAGGCTGGTGTCTGTGGGTGGAGAATTCCCAGCAGTCTGCTTAAGCACGAGCAGTTAAAGGTGACAGAGCCCCAGACGTGAAGGCTAATATTCTTTTCAAAACCCCAGTTTGCTTTAATATTTACTCCAGGGGATATTGTCATTTGTGCACATAATCCCCTTGGGAATCCTGAAGCCCTAACTTGTCAGAGATTCTTACAGCAATAAATCCCCGGGGCTGGCTATAAAACGCAGAAGTGCTTTTGATCACGGGGCAAACACCAGCATGCAATGGTGTTTTTTGCCTCTTTGTTCTCCCAGCAGAAAGGAAGATAAGCAAGGGGTTCTCCTTCCCTTCTCTCTATGCCATTGACAGTGTCGTGGCCTTTTCCCCCACTTACGAAAGCGAAGGTGTAGAGGAGATGGCCTCTCCGCGTTGGGGTGCCGAGAACGACTCCCACACTCCCAATACCTGCTGCAGAAGAAGGTGTCAACTGCAGCGTTTACCTCTCGCAGCATCCCAGACGAGAGCAAGCCTGGAGCGCAGTTCTCCTTACTTACGTGGCATAATATTGTCAATATAACTACTCTGTCCACAGGCAAGCCCAAAGGCCGGATAGAGAAGGGTTTGTTCAGAGTTTATGCTTCCACAGACAGCACGGGTATGGACACCCTTTTGAGAACAGCCACTTCACTCTGTAAGCCAATTAAACTGAATCAAATAAAAAGCTCCTCCGATTCCAAAAGAGTGACTTTAATCACGTTTAGTTTCTCAAATTAATCCAGATTAATTTCCACTGCATACATAAGATACAGAATTCTTACGTCAATGTATTGCACTGCTAGTAAAAAGATTTTTATTAACATGTTCATGGTAAAGCTCATTCTTTACTCACATCCACGTCACCGTTTAAGCCTTTCCTGGGTGTCGGGAATTTGCAGACAGGCTGTAACTGGACTCCAACCCCTTCCATAGTAAACATCCAACCAACTCCTAGAGACACTGGGTCTTTCCTCTGCATAACCACCTGCGGTTTATTTTCAAATCATATAAAGTCACCTGGTGTTCCAGCAGCCGCCTATCCCTTGCCTACCCATCTCTTGCAGGGGGCTGTTTGTTTTGCTGTTAAAAAAAGCACATACACACTCCAAAACGAGCAGGCTTGCCTGCCTTCCGGCTAGCAGAGCGCATGGTGTGAAGTTCACCTGGAGCTCCACCCCCAGGAGAAGCGTAAGAAAAAAAAAACCCCATTCAACCCAACATCGAACAGAAGGTTTTTAATAACAGCTGCTTTTTAATACAGTTGTTTTTCTCTTGCTTTTTAGAAGCCTGTTTTGAGACTAAATGAAAGCTTTGAAGCAGCACTGCATCTTAATTGGCCTTGCACGTGCACAGGCAGCTGCTCACTGCCAGACTATAGCTGCTTGTGGGACCTGCTCAGAAATGTGTATCTACCCTTTTCTACAAAAGGTAGTTAAAGCACCCTTTAAGGCTTTTTTTGCATTTGAAACAGCTGACCCCACCAGCCAAAGAACATCCTCTTCATTGCAATCAATCTCCCTAAAGGAGAATAAAACCACTGGATCAAAAATAAGGACAGGCACTAAGCCACTGGCAGAGAAAACCCAAGCAGCTTTGTGGCAGAGAGAAAAACAAGGTAATACAAAGCTCAGTCCTGTTCCCTCCCTTCCAGGAGAGTCATACCTAAACAGATACCTAAACAGATACCTTTACCGGTCTTTGGAGAAATGTTACAGCCGTATGTCCTGTAGCCAGTCCAAGGAACAGCAATGCTGCATCTCCCAGGTGAGGGTCAGTGTGAAGTGAGGAAAATGCAGTTAGTGAAGACCCTGCTTTTGGTCTGCCAGCACAGCAGAGGAGAGGTGGTGCAAAGCTCCCAGGAGGGTAATCAAAGCTGCCTAGCACAGGATGAAACCTATTTCCTCTTTAATGAGCTGCTCCATTCCCCAAGAGCTGTCAGGCTTTTTTCCTGCATTAGCTGCACTAACTAGAAATCAGCTCCCGGAGGAAAGCAAGGTCTTTCCAGAGCACACGCATGGCAGAGGAGCTTGGACAGGCCACCATACCTGCATTGCGCCCTGCAAGGATCACCTCGCCTCCATCCCCCGTCCTGTGCGAGCTCAGCCTTCACACTCCTGGTTTCCTAGGACAGCTAGGGCTCCCTGTACCTCAGCAGCGACGTACAATGCCACCGCGACAGTGGAAATTCAGAGAGCAATGACTGATTACCAAAGGCTTTGCTCTGCTCCCTAGTTCACGCAGGGGTCTCCGTGCTTTCCTCAGTGTGCAGTGGGGCTGCAGAGGTGTGGGACAGGCTGCTTAGGACACTAGCAGTCTCATAGGAAGGACCTGGGGCTCCCGAGTTTTTCCCAGAGGTGTTTGGTTTGCTTTCCCCAGCAGCAGCAGCCCCCAAGGAAGCTCCCAGCTCTTGCATCCCAGCCTCTTCCCTTGCTCCCAATGCTGAAGGGAAAGGCCAAGACTCAGCTCTATGAAACTATATAAAGAAGCCATCATGGGAGATGTTTTCTCCTACCTTCTTACAAACGAGGAAAAAAAAACCAAAACAAACAGCGATATGTTAAAGACTTCCACAAATCTTTCTGGAAACTCAGTGGCAGAGAGGGAGTCTCCCAGCACACCGCTTGAGCCCTAGACCCCCTTTCCTCCCATCAAATCAATCACCCCTGGGAACTCAAGTTTGCAGCGATGAAGGATTTGCCTCTTTCAGGACTGATATCCCGAATTTTGTGCTGACAGTTCACAGAGGGCAATTAGTTGATGCAGAGGCTGTGATGCTGCATGTGCCCTTCTGCACACCAGCCATCTAAGGGCAGCGTTTGGGATGCAGAAATCACCCCAGAGCTTCACAAAGGATGAAAGCAGTGAGGGAATGACCTCAAGAGGCCCCAGGAAATGGAAGACATATCAGCAGAGAGACTTATGGCAGAGCAGGGACACTTCATGCTAATCTACGCCTGTCAGAAACCACTGGCTTCTTCCACTTTTCAAAAGAAACAGAAACTTCGAAGTCTCAGGCAAAGATATTTGATTGCAAAGCAGATATTAGCTGAACTGAAGGAAGAAAGCCAAGTCAGGGCTCTGAGCCCAAGTAGCCCTGCTACAACATATTGCAAAGTGAAGAGAAGCTGCTCTGACAGACAAACCAGAACAAAGAGGATTTCTCTTCACAGATGACAGCTATGAGAAAGCCTGGGCTGCAGTCCACTGTTTTTCTGTCTCCATTTACTAAGCACATCCTGACATTCATCCGGCCAAAACATTTCCAGCAACACTCTGGAGGGTCAGCATTCCTGGTAGCTGAGCATCTGTCACGGAGGCGGCGAGCGGAGGGACGGCACTGCAGGCTGGAGATTCTGCAACGGAGAGCAGAGCAACTAGAGCACTGCTTGGAGATAGTAAATGAAGGACTCTGCTGCTCCCCAAGAAGGGCACAAGAAACAAAATAAACAGGGAATACGCTCTGGGCTAATATGGAAAGGCTAGCTGTGTAGTTTGTACTCAAAGCAGAAGCAAGACTCAGTCTGTCACCTGGAAATGGACTGCTGGAGCAGAGGGACCCTCGCTCAGCTGCATCATCCACAGCAGATACGGTACTCTTAGCACTGCAGCTCGGGAGAGGTCTCCCCATTCCGCATAAACGACCCTATGGCTCCATAGGTTTCCTGAAGGATCCTGGCGCACAGTTGCTCAAAGGAGCTGCTGAGAAGCCTCTTCTCTAGCCCTGGTCCTCTGGAACCGCTGTCAGCAAGTAAGACATCTAGGGGACACCATTTACATTAGGTTGAGGGTAAGTGCTCATACAGGCTGAAGCGTGCTGCTGGCACCCAGCTATTTCTCAGCAGGGTGGTGGAGGAAGGAGAGAAGTCTGGCTGGAGGTCTGGGCAGGACATGTGGCCTTGTCTACACCTAAACCAAGCCAAATATGTCAGGGTTAAACTGAAGAGGAAAAGGACATTCGTATTTTTGGTTCCTGACATCAAGGCCTGGAAGGGACCACACGATGCTACCCGGCACCTACCTGCCCCACAGCAGGATGCCTTCCACTTCAAAGATTCCTGGTAAGCATTTCTCCTTAAACAGTTCTCCTAAAGGCTCTTACAAAAACCTCCCACTGCGACATTGGCATGATCTCCCCAGGAGTTGTTCCTGCACCATGCTGTTCTTACCATGCTATTACAGCCCAGTTTTGAACTGGGTTTGGCAGCCCGATCTATGTTGTTGAACCTTTTGGATTGTCTTGCAGTCAGTCAAGCTTAGCTAAAGGCACAGGAGGCTCAGCTAGGCGTGGATGCTGCAGCATGAGTGCCATGGCAAGATACCACCACCACGCTCACTCCACGTGCAGGGACCCTCCGCACCTACTCACAAGATTTCCATTGCCCAGTCACTGAAATCTGGATGACTATGCATTTCACTACCTTCATCTCACTCATGAAAACTTAAAAAAAACACACCACAAAAAACCACACCAACTTTTAAGACACCTAAAACCAACCCAGTAATGTAAGAATTTCCTTTTGGCCAAGTATGTTAACATGACTGACACTAGACATCCACCTTGCTATACAAGCCCACAAAGACTCTTACAACTACAATCTCCATCTCCCACACAGAAGAAACTATTCCCCAGCAGACAAGTGTATCTGATTCCATTTCAATTAAAAAACAAACCAAACTTCCCTTGCCCATCTCTTAACAGGCCCAATGCCAATCCATACACATGCCAAGCTCTCCAAGCAAACACAGTAGTTGTTTAAAGGAAGAACTAGGACAGATTTTTCTCCCAAAGAGCTCGGACATCACCATAACTTTAGAACAGAAGTGCATAGGGCAGCTGTCGCTCATGAACTGTTTGCAAACCTAACATACTCAGGGCCATCACACAGGGATACCTGATACACACTGAGCAACACTTTTTCCCTGGTACAATCTTAATTGAAAAAGTCTATAGATGCACAGACCAGTATAGGGTGCACCTTGGTTTAAAGCAAAGTGCTACCTAATTAGCTAGATATAGGGAAGAGATCAGGTGATCCAAGAGATCATTAAGTATACTCTTCATGCTGAACACAAGTGGCAAAGGTCTCAGAAGCAAGTGGCAGCTCAAGTTCGAAGCCCCCTGCAAGTCGTTTGTGACCTGAGTAAGTGATACCAAGCTCTATTTCTGAGCCAAGTCCCAGAGCCAGTACTGATGACATTCAATCCATCCTTAGAGTAAAAGAATCTAATATCACATTTTAAAAACCCCAAAACATGAGATGATAGAATATTTTCTAAGACTTGTACACAATAAAATTTATGAAACAGATAACAAAAGCCATCTATCTTCATTTATAAGTCATGGCTTTTGCCTTTGTTAAATTTAATTGCTTCCCCTGTGGCTTTAAATCAAGGGCATATTCTATTAAAAGTAATTACTTTGCCATGCAGCTGGCATAGCAAAGTTGCTTGATAAAGGTTAATCTACTAAGTGATGGCAGCTACTAAATGAGGGTGATGATTTCCATTAATAACTTCATGGTAAAGATGATGCTAGAATTTATGCATACATTGACATGATAGCCACAGCGACAGCTCCTGGGTTGGCTCCTGTATCCAGGAGTCATTGCCCCAGCTAACCAGTGTGCCAGGACATACAAGATGCTGTTACCATGGGGTCTTGCTGCAGATGCCAGGCTACCTGCTGAGGACAGCCACAGACCAAGTACTGGCAGCCTGCTCATTGCCCACATGGTTGCCACTCACACTTAGCCCCAGGGATGCACAGACTGGTCTCTAGTCTGCCAGGCTAAGGGATTAGTACCTTGCTGCTGGTCCAGCGCAGAAGCAGCATCCGCCACATGAGTTCAGTCCAAGGCATTTGCTTTTTGGGGTTCATGTTTTAAGGAAAAGCAGGGGCAGAAAGGAAAAGCAGGGGCAGAAAGGAAAAGCAGGGGCAGGAGGCTCCTAATAATCATGAGATGAAGTGGGACAGAATACAGGAGGGAAAGGGGGGGGGGGGTGTTATACTGCTTAAAAAAAACCAAAAATTAAAAAAAATCACTTTTTCTGTTCTTCATCCCACTTCATCTCTACTCCCTAGAGAGCAGCAGCCCAGAAATGCAGCACATCCAAATGCTGCAGCATTCTGGGCAGAAGGCCACTGGTGTTGCACAAATAATGGGAGAAGAGCTAGAAGATTAAAAAAATTACTTTTTTTTTCTAATGCCAACTTTCAGCAGCTTGACAGTCTGCTGGAGGATTTTTCCACTTTCCCCACTCATGACCTGAGTGTCCAGTTACGCAGCAACACCATTGCCGTTCACTCCAGACTAACTCTGTGCTTTTAGGTGTCAGTGTTCAACCCGGGAGATAGATGTCCAGTGTCTAACTGTGGCAGTTTTAGAATAAGTCCAATCTTTATGTTTCTAACTATCAGCTCCCAGAAACACTGAACTGATTTTAGAAGAAAGCTGTAGACATTTCATAGAAAGCTAGACTAGCTCTCTCAACCGCAGAGAAGTTTTACACTGTAAATCACAAATGGCTCCGAAATCAGGAGCACAAGCAAAAAGGTGAGAATTAGAAGCTTAACACAGTAACTATTTTTAATATAATACTGAGTAACACCCTGCAAATGATACGTACACTTGTTCTACGAATAAAGTACAAATACAGCCTTCTGCACACGCCTGCCCCTCCGCAAAGGGAGCTGCCATCTGCATGTTGGAAGAATTATTTTCCACGTGGGAGGCCAGAGAAAGAAAAAACATCCCCAAAACTGCTAGCAAATGCAGTCAAAAGGGCAGGTTGTCTCCTGTTTCAGCAAGCAGAGGTGGTCCACGTGGAATGGCTCTGGCAGAGGGGTCTGGCAGAGGGAAGTGCTGGCTTTCCAGGCTTCTACCATTAATTCCCCATTCAGCGCACTGCAAGGGGCCAAGCGGGAGTACAGCTTTCCCCCTCTCCATCCCGGGCAGTCATCGCCTGACTCTTGCTCAGAGCCTCCTCCGCACACCCCAGTGACTTCCTGACAGCATCCTCATGCACTGCGTGACCCCGTAAGAAAGGGGACAGCGTGCCTCCGGCCCAGACTTACCCACACTCAAAAGCACGGGCTCCTGCCGTGGGTCAAACCCTTGTACAGGTGGCCATAAACCTGCAGAAACTGGTCTGAAAAGCAATGAGTGCTACCAAACGGAAGGCAGAGCCTTTCAGCAGAGATCATGTCCTCCCACAGTCACCCCAAGGAAACAGCAAGAGTTACAGACCTAGAAGTGCCCAAGAGCATTTGTATAAAACCAAGCACTCCCCCTGAACTGGAAGCACATTGGGTTTTTTTAAGGACTTTTTAGGCATTGGCAGGGGGGTGCAAGGAGTTCAAGCACAGGTTGCCTTGCACCTCCCATGGGCAGAGAAAACAAGCATATCTAAACCAGCAAACATTCATCTGTTCTTGAAATGCATGCTTCAAGATTAGGCACCCTCAGGGCAAGGGTTGGGGCTGTGGAGGCTGAAAGGTCTGGCTGCAACTTTTTGAAGCCACTAGCCCCTTTGTGCCCATGAAGGTCTCCTTAGTCCTTGGTTTCTCTGCAGCAGCAAACCTCTCTGCCTTGCCCTTGTGCCCAAGACAAGGGATCCACCAGGACTTGTATGTTGGGGGTTTCAGTTTCCCTTTGTAATTATCACTCCAGAGCAATGAAAGTCTCCTCGGGTCAGATGCAAACAATGCATGGCCACAACTACCTAGAAACCAAATTCTACTGAAAAGTCATGGGAAGCTGAAATATTCCTGGGACTAGAAAGAGAAAGCAGTTATTTATTCCTGCAGTTACACCAAGCGAGAGCTGAAAAGGTGTTACATTGCTGCCAGCTTAGCTTCACGTTCAAAAATAAATCTGTTTTCTTGGTGGTGGTGAGAGAGTGCAAGCCACCGGGGAAAGCGAAATGAGAATGAAAAGGTGGCGAGGAAGAGATATTTATTCAGACTGTGGCTGTCAGAAGGGTCTATTCTGATTAAGGGCTGTACTATTGCCCGTGGGCCACCTGGGAAACATGAGTAGCCTTGTCTGCAACTAGCAGGGGCACTTAAAAAGCACAGATGCTCCTCGCTGTGGGTCAGGCGAAGCAGCCACGCAGCGATAGCTCGCTTTTAGCACACGTGGGATACCCAAGCATGAACCTCCGCTTGCGCAATTCAGCGACACAGAGCAGGGCTTGCTAGCAGCCTCAGCAAAGGGCAAGGGCTGTGTCTGGGCTCCTGGTGAGCAGTTTGCTGGGTAATTACATGAGGGAGCAAGCAGCAATTTCACCGGAGTCCTCTCGAGTTTAATCAAGCCTTCAGTAGATAAATGAAGTGGTCGCAACCGTCCTGCCATGGTGCCGCTGCTCTCATGTTGCTGCTCGGGGGGAAGCGCTACGGAGGAGACGACTAATCACTCGGGGACACGAGAGGAGGGGGTTTCGAGAGGGAAAGGATCAGGCCTCATTGCACTGGTCAGCAGCTGAAGCAATCCTTGGTGCAAAGATCAAGTTTAAGACAAGGCAGAATGGTCAAGATGAATTTATAGGCTGACTCAAATTGCAATCTCTGGAACCAGTGAAGAGGTATTTTAAGCCAGTGTTTTAGTGTGACCAGTTGTATGGATAATGCTCATATCATTACAGTCAGGACATGAGTATATCCCACTCCCCTGCCCAAGGTTTGGTTTGGTTTTGGGGTTGGTTTTTTGGGGGAGTGAATGCAGGGGGGGTGTCTCCTCCTCTTCTTCTTCTTCCCTTCCTCCTCCTCTTCTTCTTCTTCTTCCCTTCCTCCTCCTCTTCTTCTTCTTCCCTTCCTCCTCCTCTTCTTCTTCTTCTTCCCTTCCTCCTCCTCTTCTTCTTCTTCCCTTCCTCCTCCTCTTCTTCTTCTTTCCTCACATTATCACTAAGAAAATTAGAACCTGGACTTACCAAAATGGAGAGAAAACAGTGACCCATAAGAGGGAGGAGGAAAGCAGGAACTTAATTGTTCCTGGCAAATGCAAAGGGCCAGAGCGAAGGCACAGAACAGTCTATACTGTGCCTTTCAGCTCACTGCAGCAGCGTGCAGGAGATGAATATGCAGCCAGTGAAGGCCAACGGAGCAGAAGCATTTCTTTTCTGCAAGGCTGTAGCAGCCTTATAAAGGAAAAAATCAATGTCATCTTTTCAAGCTCTGCTGTGCATTCAAGTTAAAAGGCAAATCTCAGGACAACAGGGGAGGAAGAGGAGGATCCGTCAATCTACTGCTACTAACTCCTGCAACATCGATGAAAGCTTTCCAGAGGGTGGTGGGGTTGTACTTCATTCTCTCCTCCTGCCCAGCTAGAAGCAGGAGTTTGAAAGAGGCAGGCTGGGACCAGGCTGAAAGTAGCTGCAGAAGTAGCTGGAGTTTAACAGAACCAGGCCAACACTGCCATAAGCTCTCACGCATTGCTTGTGCAAGCTGGAATAGCTTTGGAAACAAGATGTATGCTCTGAGATGATGCCAGCTCAGCTGTACAGCTACCAAATACATTTGATTGGCATGTGGCAGAAACATAAGGTGCAGCACTAGGCTTTGTACGTAGTTCAGTAAAAAAGCTGCCATAAACAGGCTTCAGCCTAGGAGTGCACGCCCTTCCGCAGTTTTCAGATTAGCGACGTGCAAGTTGCATTACAACTCACACTGGCGTAGTGCTGCCAAAACCGAGGCACCCTGGTTTTCTTCTCACAGTAATGAATATACCAAAGAACTGGTGTGTGCTGGATCTTGCCCCAGCTTCATGGGTCCAGGAGTTCGCCTTGGCATATCCCAGACATCATTTGCCAAGAGAATGCCTTAAAATATTCCAGACATGCTCTCAAACTCCAGTTTTCTGTATGTGTGTCCTCTAAAAGGTGGAAGATGTATGGGAACTAAGCCTAGTGCCTCAAACCTGAAGAGATGTTACATTTTCGAAGGAATCTGATGTTAAGACTTTTAACACAAAAGGGAAAAAGAGGAGCTAAAACTGAATGCTTTGTTTCTTATTTTTATGGCCACTTTAAAGCTCTTTGAAGGGCTATTAATGAAGAGCAATCACTAGTATATGGGTGGAATATGATTTCTTTGTACCATTTACCATGTCCCACATACTTCATCCCACTGTTCCCTAGTGCAGACAGAACAAGTTACACCAAAAAGACAACGCACATTCACAAAGATCTCCCAGGCTAACAGGGACAGCCTGGCGACTCCTGTAGCCACCCACAGGTTTGCAGGATTGCATCTTCAGCAAAGCCCTGCAGCTGCACAACCCGCACATCCGAGGCCACACAGAAACACGAGCGGGTACGACTCCACTTTCTCAACATGCCCGCAGTCGCTAAGGGCGGACTAGAAACCAACTGCAGATGTCAGAGAAAGAGGAAAGGAGTTCAGAGGGGGAAACAAGTGCAAATACTTAAAACAAGCTACACTATTTCACACAAAGAATAGCTCCATTTGCTGACACAGGAATCCAGTTAAAAATCTCCCTGGAGAAAACATAAGACTAATTGCAGCCCAGTATTTCAGTCTCGCAAACAGAGCCCTGAGGCTGGACCTCGCCAGGGAAGCATCAGCAAAAGACGATGCTTTAGCCGTGCCTACCCACAGGAAAAAAAGAAAAAAAAACAACCAAAAAAACCCCAAAACAACCACCATTCAGATCTTCAGCTAGAAACAGAATATTAGATGGCAACAGAGCTCCCTCTTCTTCACAGTCTCTGTATAAATCAGAGTGAGAAAGAGTACATCCAACCTTACGGTAACCTGCAAAGTGGGATGCTCATGAACACAAAGCCAAGATTTAGAGCTAACCCAAAAGCAGAACCTCTAATTCATCACAGTTTTAATTGGTTTCAGTCCCAAAAGAAATACTTCAGTAAATGTGAACTGAACCTGGCAGCCGCACAGGGATAGAAAAGAGGCACGCAGCAATTCTAGAGAGAGATCTTTAAACCACAAGACTAAGCCTTGGACACTTGAATTGGTTTCTGTGGAAAAGCAGTAATGAAATTTTATGGCTCCTTTACAACCACAATAGGACTGGTTGAATTTGAACAACCTTGACTGAAAAACATACATAAAACAAACCTTTTTTCCCCCCCTTTTTAAAAGGAAAAAGCTTTCTACTTTAAAAATAAGGCGGGGAGGAAAAGTTAAAGAGAAACTGGAAAAATGCCCCTTTTTTTTTTAAATCAAAGGGTTTTTTCCTCCCTTGAGGCAACAGAAAGTAAAGATAATTGTGAAAAAGCTGAATGAAGCAAAAGTTTTGTGGAGGTTCACATGTGGATTTGACCTAGATACAGTTAACTTTCTTGTCATTAATTCGTAGGTTATAATTTTATACTAGAGTGCTCAAACTCTAGCTCTAAAACAAATTGGACAGGGTGTTGTATTACTCTCTCATACCCCTTGATAGATCACTAAATATCTGCATATTTTAATTATTTGAAGCAGACCACGATTCATTATTTTCCCTTTGAATCCTGCTGCGAAGCTGGGTTTTCTTTCATGCCCTGCAAACTGCATTAGACTATAAAAGGACTGGGATACTAAAGGAATATTAAACCCTTTGCCAACATGCTACAATCTGTGGGAGGCACCAGGTGCTTCTACCCACACTGCACACTCTACTCCACCTGAAAGGCTGTTTAAAGCTCTTGAAGCTAAAACAGCAGGTGAATAGGGATTATAAAAAAAAAAGCAGGTGAAGAGGGATATTGCTTCTTGAGAGCTTCAGACCCATGGGTTATGCTTGTCCCAAACAGGATGTCAAAGTCTTAAAAGAACTCCAAAAGCTCACCGAGTCCTGAATCAGCATTACTTTTCCACTTCTGCTCCCATACAGAGCTGGGTTTCTTATTCTCAACGGGCAGCTTCTAGTCTGTTGCCCATTTCCTACGCCACATCGGGTGCCCCCAGGACCTCCCGCCCAGGAGAAGGCAGCTCTTGGGGGTCTCTGTCCTGGCCTGACCCCACCTCGGCTCACTGGTAAATGGAAGTTACAGCATTTAAGTGACCATGTATGTCTTCACAACATCAGTTGGCAGGTGCACACACACAGGTCATGTTCCAGCACCTGAATTTATTTGGCTTCTAACACAGCTACACAAAATTGCACAGCCAGCTTCTCTTACCAACAGGACCGGCAGCAGGCCAAAGATAAACATTTGCAGTAGATACAGTAGGGAAGAAGTGAAGTAGTTTATTAGAAAAATTGAGCCTCCTTAGATATATATTAATTTCCTACGAGACGTGGTCTCCAAGATCTGAAAGCAAGGAAAATGCTCTGCCCTCCCCAATAGGTCCCTGGGTGATATGTTCTCACCACACTTAAGGCAACCATCTCACTCAATTAGATGAAAAATAATAAATTCTAGCATCTCTGCCAGGGCAGAGCTAATCTGAAGGCTGGTTTGAAGATTAAAAACCCTGCTCTGGCTTGACAGATGTGAGCATCTAATCACACTGTGATTCTTAACCCTACTTGAGCTGGCTGCTGAGGTTTCCTTCGTTTTCACCAATTAAGCTTTCCCAGCTCACCTTTTCTCAGCTTTGATTGTTTCATGAATATTCTCCTGGTTACCTGAGCAGCCAGGGCTAATTTATAACCTTCTGCAGATTTCTGCGAGCAATTAATCCATTGATGCCAGCCTGAACCATCAGGAGAGCCCCATGTTATAGACTCAGCCAGTTCCCTGCAGCAAATCACTGGCTCCACTACTCATCCTCCAAACACACTCACTCAGATCACTGAGCATGCCAGCAAGGAAACAACCCTCTACCAAAGTGTTCTCTGCAAGGGGGTCTCCCTTGACACATCAGTTCTTCTGGCAGCCTTAAGTTCAATAAAGCTCAAGGTTTTCTTCGCTAGCCCAGCCATTTCAGTGAGCTGGGCCACCAGCTCACTCTAGCTAGGGCTCTGCTAGCTAGGGCTAGCAGAGGCAGAAAAAACCAAACAACAAGCCCCAAACCAACAGACACTAGACTCACAAGCGTCTCCTCCTTCCCCCCGTGCCCCAACACCCCCTCTGCATGCAGGCTGCTTCTCCCCACTGGCCAGAACAACACTGCTTCTGCACCGTGAGAAATAGGGCAGACAACTTCACCTTGCAGATACCTCTTGACTGGTGAAGAGTAAGCAGCTGTAGACAGGGCTTATCCCTAATCTTC
Organism: Ciconia boyciana; assembly: GCF_034638445.1. Taxonomy (NCBI): domain Eukaryota; kingdom Metazoa; phylum Chordata; class Aves; order Ciconiiformes; family Ciconiidae; genus Ciconia; species Ciconia boyciana. Next base: position 42,764,057 of record NC_132943.1, on the reverse strand, counting down.
TAGTGGAAAACAAGAGGGAGAAAAGTCCTATAAAAATTAAGTTTATGTTGATCACCTTAATGGCTCTGGTTCAGTTACCACTAGTCTCACCCGCCAGGTTTGCACATATCTGCCTGATCTCAGCGCAGCCTCACATGATCCTATCTGCTCGGCCAACATACAGCCCAAATCTTCGTTGTTGCCATTTCGAAGCCCAGACGTTATTTTGTTTGCTCTATGAAGCGTGAGCCAAAGAAGGGATATCCAAATTTTTACATGGTGAAGCAGTAACACGGAGCTCTCTATGGACTCATGAGCTTTGCGCCAGTGTTTGAGCTTGCCTTTCGCAAGATGCTGCATGGGACTCTCCTCAGAAAACACAGTACAAGGAGTTTAACCAAGTTCCTGGCAAGTGTCTGCTAGCTCAGAGAGTGCCATCCCAGAGTGTCAAGCTGCCTGTAAAAAGACTTGAACACAAGAGCATTTGCAGATTTGTTTCCAAATCCCTCTTTCCCAGCCCAACAGCTCTCTCACGGCCATTTGTGGGGACAATATAAGGTTGCTTCGGGGAGAAGGAGGCAACACAGCATCACAGCAACAGGCAAGGTACATGAATAGCTATACAAATATCTATAGTATCTCCTAGATGCTTTGCAGGACCAGCTAGTACTGCTTAAAAGCAACACAACCACCACCTTCGGCCACTTCTTCAACTGTTGTCACTGACAAAGCAAGACAGGGCTCATTGCTACCACCGTCTGAAGCTTGTCAGTTTTCCTGTATTACGGCCTGGTTATTTGGTCAGCCTCAAATAGGAGAAGTTCCTGAGCAAGAAGTGCCAAAGAAAGCCCATAAGGCCAGGGAAGATTTTGTCCTGCAGTTATCAGCTTCGATTACCAAGGCACTCATTGCAAGACACAGCAGAAGGAGGAGGGGTGATGTTCTGTGCTCTGACTCCAGCATAGAAAGTGGTATTTCCTTCTCTATGCTGTTGCCTGCAATGCTTGGCTTGCTTTCTTTAGGTCAAGAGCCTGGAATTTCTGTGGCTATTTCTCCCAGGGCTCTAATGGTGAAGGTTCTTCAGAACTACTCTCCCCCTTTCCACGGGGAGCTCAAAGCCTTTCTAATCCTCCTAGCCCACCACTTGCACTGCTGTCTGGCTGGGAAAGAGATGTCTCCAGGCAAGCCACAGCAAAGGGCTGTCAATATTTCCCTCCAGGAGGGAGGAAAGCAGTGGGAGGGAGAGACTAATACCAGAGACGAGAGCCAGCTCATGTAGGCATCTCCGTTCATTTCATGCTTTAGGTATTCACCCAATATAAATTTGTGTTGCCATACAGATAGCATTTTAGATAGGATAGAGGAGGAAGTTTTTCTTCTTACTGCTTTGTGCCCAGAAGGCCAAAATCAACATATCCCTGAAAACAGACTGGGACAGGTACTAAACAGCTGAAGAATGTACTTTCCCCCTAGGCTATATACATCTAAATGACATTTGAGTCTACTAATGGCAGACTCATCAGTATTTAAAAAAGCAAGTGTGGAATGCAAGTTTATTTTGAACAGAACCAGCACTGTGGTAGCCAAAGCTCATTAATTATGAATTTTATCTACTGCTCACTGAAATTTGTTCTGCTAGCACGGTGTAATTGCCTGCAAAAGTGATGCTTCCAAACGAAGAAATACCATGCTGCAAAATAACCCACACCCTTCCTTTTCCAGTACTTGTTCCCATATTTGTTCCAGAAGAATTACAATACGGGGTGAATCCTTGAGGTTCTTTAAGCATCTCATCGGAGTAATCACTGCAACAAGAAGTACTGAAGGGCGTAATTTGGCAAAACATGGATGTGGAGCACTGGAATGAGCTTTCCTGGTTGCACAGTAGCTGCTGCACAGACACCACGGGGAGCCGGGGTCCCAGCAAGGCTGCTCAGCACGGTAACGCAGCCCCACTGAAACAGAGCACTCCACCAAGAAACCTGTCACTGCGCCTTCCCGGATTTTAAGCAGGGGGGATATTTTCTGCTCTTCTGACACAGCTGGACCTTGATACAAGGGCTATACGCAATACCACCCTATACCTCCCGGGCTATGGACAGCGAGTTAGCCACCACTCAAACACAACGTTACGCTCACTCTTAAGACTCCTGTTTAAGTGCTAAACTAACAGAAAACATCAAGTGACAACTCTGCAGGGCACAGGCAGCATTTAACATTAGAATTATTTATAGACACTGATTTTAATCAGCAAGCAAACACTCTCTGCTTAATTTCATTTTACATGCACACGCAGAGGCGTACATATACACACACAGACTTACCTTTACAAAAGGAAATCAGCATTTTGACAGCGATGACGAGGATCATCCTCAACAGAACAGCATCTTTACATTAGGTATTTTGTCAACATGCAAGTATAGAGCTTACAAACATACATGCTCTTTGGGTAGTTCTATTTGAACAAGTTACCAGCCAGTTGAACCAGCACCTAGAAATCGTGAACTAAAGCTATTTCACCGATAGCTTGTTCCTTTACACATAGGAGCTATGTTCTAGAACATAGTCTATGAACATAGTTCATATGTTCTACATTCATATGTTCTAGTGAACATAGTTCATGTTCTACATTCATATGTTCTACATTCATATGTTCTAGTGAACATAGTTCTAGATTCATATGTTCTAGAACATAGTCTATGAACATAGACTACCAGTACTAGCTTTTCAGACCAATTATTCTTCACCTTTTCTCTCCACTCCTTACCGCTCTCTGGTGTGTTTGCCCGTGCTTAAATACCGTTTTCCCAGAGGTGCCCCACCTGTGGCTGGGGGGCTCAGCTGTGCCCTGCAGTGGGTCCACTGGAGACAGCTGGGGCCTTCACAGAGGCCCCCTGCAGCCCCCCTGCCAGCTCCTGGGCACCTGCACCCAGTACAAATCGCGTATCATAGAGGGATCAATAAATGATTCATCTGTATTCAAGGAGCAGCTGTTGGGCTAATATAAACTGCTTCCATCTCGGAAGTAATAAAGGATATTAAGTGTTATCCCAAGAGGTGCTAGTGAATTAAAACTAACCTGGGTGACAATGATGTGGGAGTCCTGGAGGAGTTGGCTGCGATCTTCATTGTCCACTTAGGGTCTTAACACCAGGAAAGCTCTAAGTGCCTAGCTGATGTTATGGCACCGTTCAGATTAGGCAACTGAGATGATGACCTTCACAGTTACATTTCTGTTAGAGTCACTGAAAATGTGCTGTGAGATTTGACTTGCCTCCTTTGTTAGCCTGATGAAAGCATTAACACAGCTAATTATTACAGAAGCCTCAGTCAGGTATGTTAATGACTATGTAAAGAGTTTCTGTTAATCGGTTGTCAATGAACAATGGTATTTCTAGGACCATTTCCAGATGCAAAGCTGTTGAAGTGTATTTTCATCGATGATCTGCATTACGTTTCCTCCTAATCTAGTTCCCAGTGACTGGGATGAAAGGAGATAAAGAAGTATTACTCAAGCTGAAAGAGATCTATTTCTCTTGTTAAGTGGAGCCCCTTCAAATAAAAGACACTTAAATGGCATGAGATGCCGGCCACAAGGACAGACATTGTACCCCAACATGGGAGAGAAGTGCAGTGGGGAATCAAATTTGAGCTGCCTGTTCAGTGTCAGTGTAGAGCAGAACTACGGCAGTCCGTGCCTGGTGAGCGCATAAGACATAAAACGTGCTGAAATGAGTGAGAGATTCACAAAATACCACCAGGCTACAAAGAATGGCGAGTTCGTACTTGAAGGGAGCTACTGCAGAACGGGCAGCCATCTGTGCTTGGCTTCGAATACCCAGCCTGCCAAAGACTGTGATTAACGCTGTCCGGACAGATCTTCTCCTGCCTGCTGTCAGCAGCGCTGTCTGTTCCAGAGCCTGCCCATGGCACTAACAACAGATGTCCCTAGCAGTTCAAAAGCTTGCACGAAGCTCTGAGTTTGCATTTCAATTTCCATGATGTAAGCGGTATCACTGGAAGATATGGGAAAGGTGCATTAAAAAAAATATATATATATAAATCTTCTTCCTAGTGTTTTAATAAATAAGCTAAAAATGTCCACTTGGCAGCTTCTCTGCACTGGAGAACCCTCAGCAGAGTTACCACCAGGTGGGACGCTGAAGAAAGCAGCACAGAAAGGCAGGCACGGCTAGAGCTGAGCTGTCAACTTGAAGCAAGGATCTGACATGCGTTGGATCCTCCCTCACAGACAGCTCTCAGCAATGCTCCCTACTGCTATTTTGGTAAGATGACAAAGGTTGTGCCTCTAATTTTCCATCTAGGATTTCTTGCAGCTATTCCTATAAAGTACCATGCATTCCATTGGCATTGCTGTTGAAATATAGGAAGCATCCTGAAAAATCTCCCAGGGTATAGTTTTCTAATTACAGTGCTTTCAATTAGTGCTTTTCAATTTGTTGACACAGCACTGTATTTGTTGACACAGCTTCAAACCCAGCCAGGTTAGATGACTTGTTCAAGCCCATCTATCAAGCCAGTGATAGGCAGAATTAAGATTCAGCTATGCTCTCCGCTTGCACTTTTCCAGGGAGAATTTCACAACCCCCCAAACAAATAAAAAAAGAGAACAAAGAAAAAATCCACCGCAAAACAGACAGTTGAGTAGGAAATAAATAGTCCAGAAGTATGGCAGTAGCTCATGCATATTTGAAATACCCGACAGCTACAGGGTCTAAGCTGCATGAACAGGTCTTGGTAAGACCTTCAGGGAACAGGCTCAGTTGTATTAGTTCAGAGGAGCAATCATCGCAGAAGCGTGACAACGAACATTCGTATGAAAAAGCCTCTACACAGCCACCGATAGCTGTCAAGTTTGAAAGAAAGCAGCAGGAAAGCCAGGGGCAAGCTAGAGCTGATGTAGAAGTTGAGAGTTCCTGGAAAGTATTTTGTTATTGGGCAAAATAATTATCTTACAGTGCAATTGGTTATTGCTGTTAATTAATAAGTAGTGTACTTAATATAAAGCTCTAATTTGAGTAGCATTAGAGCATTAAGCAATCAGTTGGCAAATGGAAAAGCATCTCTAGCTACGTGCATTACAGAGGGGTCATTCTTCAGGTACACAGGTAGGTGGCCAGGTTAGTCTCATCCCACCTAGGTCCTCAGGAGATAATATCATTTTGGTGCTAAATTAATTTGAAAGGACACAAAGAGTGCCAAGGATGCTGAGATGCTGAGTTTTGCTCCTTCCTTAGCGATGTCTCTCAGACACCTTCTGCAAACGGTTTCAAAACCCTGGTTACTCTCTGCCAAAACACCCATAAGACACACAAAACGCCTTCCCACCATTTGCAAGATACCACGTTAGAAGGCAACTGTAGGAGGCAAAGGTCTCAATATTGAATGAAATGAAGAAAAGAACAAGAATGTCCAAAAATCTTGCTGAAAACTGTGGGAAAGACTGGAGTTAGGCACATCATCCAGAGGTTTCTACTCAACGAGTGCTTTTCCTAGGTAAGAAAGGATTGCAAACCGTGAGTTGACTGTGTTCAATGCTCTTTGTGGATCCATACCTTAAGCACGCAACTCCCACTGGCATTTATTACAGCCTACACGAGGTGACAAGAGCATACAGCCTCCTGCCTGCTTGCCAAGTTCCTCTTGGAAAAACTGCTGATGTCTCAGGCAGATTTTACAACTTTTCATGTAGAAGGAGCCCTAGCATATCAAAGATGATTTCAAGATTCCTTGTAGGCTGCTCGGCATTCAGGTCCTGCAGAATCCAAGTTCCCACAATTACTGCTGCAAAGAAAGCTTTCGAAATCCCTGTCCAAGTGTATTTTATCCCCTTGGCTGAAAAGTGACAGGCAGCAAAGCTGACCCTGATTTTGGAACTACTAGTCAAGTTTGAAGTGTCAAACTTTCAGCGTAGCTCTTTTTCCACGTTTCTGTGACTTACTGGAAAATCAGCATGCAGTCGCATAACCCAAAATAGAGAGTTTACATGTGACACAAAGTAGTTTGCTTTCAGAAAGCTGAAGTGGAATTGGAACTGTAAGAGTAACAGGATATTTGACAGTCACTCCTCAACACCATTTCCAGATAAGAGTAATGGTAGGTATTACAGCTTGTTAGAGCTTGGCTTGACTCATTCTTCACAGTCAGACATGAGCCAGAAACGTCAGCACAGGATGGTGTTGGGTTTGTCCATGGGAATCAGCATCTCTACCACCGCAACAGCATTACTGACTTGCATTCCAAAGTCCCAGCATTTCTTGGTTTATATACAGGGAACCAAGTTTGGTTTTGCAGAGGTAAATTTTTAACTGGTACATAACTGGGTGGTAAAAACACTTCTGGAAACCAAGCTAATTAAAGGGTGAAACAGGAATTGCCAGAAACTTATGTATGCATGGTCACTCTCCCCATGATCTCAACACTTTACAGAAAGGCTTCTGCCAGGAGGACAGGGAGCCCTGGCTAGGGGTAGTGTCCCCTACCCCCCAACATAACTGAAGTGTATAGAGGGCCTGGTAGGTGCAAGCGGTGTTTTGCCCCACTCGACAGCCACTCGTATTGGCCTTACCAGCAGATGACTGAAGGCAAAGAGCGATGACTCAGATTTTGTGGGTTTGCTTGTTTTCTTAAGGACACAACTGATTCATACTACAAGATAAAAATTTATCTTGGGGCAGAAAAATCCTGACGGTTGCTGAAGACAGACTACCTGTATACTTGATAGCTCTAGTGGTATTCTTGCATTGAGTCCAACTCTGTCCAGCTATGTACTGAAGTCACGCCGTTTACAGCAGCCTCTACCATCCACCCCCAAAAGTCTGAGACATGACCACTATTTAAACGGACTGTTAATGCTATGAAGCGTTTGGAGAAATGTAACTACTGCGGGAAACTTCTGGGGGCTGTACTAGGTCAGACACAAGACCCATCCATTGCCGCACACATTTGGTGTGAAAAGGCTAGAAATCAGAGAAGCTGTTACTGTGCAGTTGGAGACCAGCAACTGATGCTTACTGCCATCTGCCACTGACTCTCACCGAGATGGTGAGCGGCAGTTTTCCAAACACAGGGCTTCCACAGCATCTCCAAAGCCACATCCCACGCCCGCGTGCAACCAAGGTCAGCAGGCACCCTACACATAGCCCAGCTCCTCCTGTGAGCGCGGCAAACCCTTTCTTTCTCAGGTCACAGCCTGGTAAGAACTAAATATCGGAGAAAGTGACTCCTAGCAGCCCTGGTTGGCAATGCAGTAGTAGGTGCGACTGTTCACACTGCTACAATTACAGCCTGTCATTGGCGGTTAAGGAAGGATGAGGGGAAGAGAGGTTCTTTTTCTCCAGTTCTGACTCAAGCAATCAACACAATTTCCGCTTTCATGCAGAGAATGTTCAGCTTTTAACTCTGACGAATGCAGAGAAAGTTAAAAATATACATTTAGGCTCATCTACTTCTCAAGCTTCTGAGCCATGGGTCAAATTGTAGTGTCTGCTTAAGTCATTCTCAGGGTAATGAAACAGGAACCATTTCTGGGGGGGCAGGAGCGGCAACACTGCAGCAGCAGTTGTTCCTGCTGTGGGAAGGGCATTGATTGCTCCAGGGGAGCAGCCTGGACCTTCACCCTTCCACTCCATGTCCTCGTATCAAGGTTAAGATCAAAGCCATTTTAAGGAGCCAACACAGCTCCACCAGTCCTCTCCCTCTGCCTCCTTCCAAGCACAGCTCTTGCTCTCTAACAGGCTTCTTGTTTAACAAGCTGCTACTCCTGAATAATTTAAAATCAGAGAACACAAACAGCAGCAAACACACACATGCAAGATAGGACACCCACTTCAAGCCTCTCTAATTCAGCAAAGGCTTTGCAAGCGTGCTCAAAAGGTAAGGTGGGAGCCGTTTCTGAAACTAGCACCTCACTTCAGCTCTCACCTGCTTCCCACCCCTGCTCAGCGAGCAGCTCTGGATCAGCGGCATTCTTGCATGCCGCATTAATTTCGGCGTCTCATTAGCTCATTCGCTTCCGCTTTTTAGTTGGATGCCAGTGATACGGAGCGTTCACGTTTACATTTGGCGTGACTAAAGGGTATCCTTTGTTTTCGTTCCCCACATTCCTCCAGCTGCTGGCTTCACCTTCTCTTGTCTCGCTCTGCCCTTACTGCCTGAACTCCGGGAGCCTCCAGGGGCACTGCCAGTTCACAGCAGCTGTTACCATCCTCCTAACGCATTAGCAAGGGAGCATTTTCCTACAGAAATCCTAAGAAATCTCCTTCATCACAGCTGGTGCAAAGTGGAAGTGTCAAGTTTCCACATAAAAAAAAAACCTTGAAGAGTATCGAATCTGATATTAGCTCAGTCAGATATTTTGAGGTCAAGATTAAGCTGAAGTGTCTCCAAAAATAGAAGGACTGGTTTTAAACGAGCTCTCTGAAAGATTTTTCAAAGGTGGGAAAATTGTCAGAAAACAAGATTGCAAATGGGCTCTATCGGTGATGTTTTTCTGACTGGACACCTGCTGTTTCCTAGAAATAAGCTAGGAACTAGGAGAGTTTAAGGGCTCTGCCTTACAGTAAGATACACTCACATCGACAGACCAAATAAAAATGTTTACTGTGGCTTTTAGAACAACCTAGATAAGGCTAGATACATCGATAGCAATGCAGCATGATAAGAGATAACAGGGACAAGGGGAAACTGAGTGCTAAATACTGAGCTAAATACTAAAAACTGAGTTCTAAAGATCATGGCCAGGTAGTCAGGGGTTTGGGGAAGAAGTTCTTCTCTAAGATGTAGAAACTAGCTTACCAGGGCGCTCTCGGGACAACTACAGATGAGAAACTCTGCATAAACAGGAGCTCACCATCCGTTCCATAACAAAGGTCCTTTTCCATCCCCTTCTGGCAGGCAGAAAGCACCTCAGGCTCTGTGAGACGGAGGCACACCTGCATCACTGTTTGCAGTTCAGCGTCTTTTGGACTCCGGCTATGAAAACTCCCAGTTCATTTTGCCTCCAGCGCTTTCCTGGTATTCTACTCCCCATTATTTCAGCAGTACTACTGTCAAACTGAGCACTCCACTGTCTCATCCAGACACCATCAAGAAGTAATTACAAATCGTTTTTTCTCCTATCTAACAGGCTTTTGAACCCTTTGTGCAATATGAGATGCTCAGAGTGTGCAACTTGTATTGCATATGCCTGTTTTTTGTTCTGTGCATTTTCTGGTTTTAAATCAGGGCACTGTGGTTACTTTAGATGTTTACAAATCTTTTCGAAAAGGAACCTCAGCCAGTTCTGACTGGCATATCCAAAAATCTCCTTCCAAACAAAAAGGTAGGTCTATATCCAAGATATTGCAGACTGTGTTCTTAAAACACATTTTCCTGAGAAAACGTGGCTGATGGCTCACCAGGAAAAACAAAACCAGGAGAAGGGTAAAAAGGTTCTTTACTCCAGATACCCAGCTGAAGTACTGGCAAGTTCCAGAGACGTGGAGGTTTTGTTCAATGAGCCATCCAGCTCAACTCGGTATGATGTGACGTGGGGGCATTTAACACAGATGATGAATTGGGCTCAGATTTTTCCGTTCTGGAACAAGATCTCAGCTGCCTGGGCTGAAGCAGCAGCTCGTACAGCTAAGGCCCACAAGCAGCTGTTACTGCTGTAGTAGCTGCCAGGAAAGAAGAGAAGTGGGAGGACTACAGACTTGAATTTGCTTCAGATACGTTAGCCTGGCTGAACTAGAAGCAGCCTATTTTTACCAGCATGGAGAACATTCTTGCCCACCCTGCAGGAAAATCAACCCTTGCAGTCTACCCCCAACCCTGCTTTCTGTTGCTGGGTGAGCCAAGGAGCTAGAACTTCTGCAGTGGCTTCGGGTTAAGTGCCAAAATCATGAACGCAGTTATGCAAATGCTAAAATAACATAAACTTGAAGTGACAACCTATTAAACTGTCTTTAATTCTCAGTGTTGTAACGGATTTATTAAACGCTACGTTGCAAGGCCAGAACAAACAGGGAAATAGGAATTTTAAATAACTTGGCAATCTCACTACAGTCTCAATTAGGACAGTTACCAATTGAACCCCAAATATTTCACAAGAGAAGGTCAACATTGTTTCCTGCATTGGACTTAGAAATTAAAGCCCCGAGGACAAATTCATTTGCCCACAGTGCAGATTTCTCAGACCATTATTCTCTACCGTTGTAGCTGCTCTGCTGCCTCTGCCCAGTTCCCAGCAGGCGCTGGGTGCAGAGAGCACAACTGTAAAAGCGCGTTGCCTGGATCAACAAAGCAACAGAGGCTGATGTGCAAAAACATTTTGTTAAGGCTGAGGGCACTGCTGATGCAGGTGCAATGCAAATCTTGCGCTGAAGTGATTATTGCAGGTATGGTGTATTGGGTGTAAGTGGCAAGGCACTTTACCCACCGCCGGACACAGCTGAGCCCACCGGCAAAGCTGGTGGTGCCTCTGGGATAACATACTTCAGAATGGGCAACACATGTCAGAGAGCAGTGAGGAGTGAGGAAGAAAACCATGTGAACACCAGGGCCAGAGAATAAGGAGGGGGAAGAGGTGCAGCCCATTGAGACACCACAGGGGAGCAGGTATTTCCCTGCCGACCACGGAGAGGACCACGGTGGAGCAGATGTCCATGCTGCAGCCCATGGAGGACCCCACACCGGAGCAGTTGGATATTTCCTGAAGGAACTGAAGCCCATGGAGAGCCCACGTAGAGGCAAGTTCATCCTGAAGGACAGTAGCCCCTGGGAAGGATCGACACTGGAGCTGGGGAAAAGGGTGAGGAGGAAGGAGTGGCAGAGAAGAGCTGTTATGAGCTGGCCACAACCATCCCCAACCCCTCAGGGGCCAGGGGAGGTAGAGGAGTTGGGAATGAAGGAGTGAAGTTGAGCTTGGGAAAAGCGGGGTGAGGTGGGGAGAAGGTGGTGTTTTCATTTTTGTCTTTGTTTCCCACTATCCAAATCTATTTTAATTGGCAAGAAATTAAATTAATTTCCCCCAAGGCGAGTCTGTTTTGCCCATGACGGTAACTGGTAAATGATCTCCCTGTCTTTATCTTGACCCGTGAGCTTTTTCCATCATACTTTCTCCCCCTGTCCTGCCAAGGAGGAGCAGTGCGAGAGCATCTGGGAGGGCGTCTGGCAGGTGGCCAAGGTCAACCCACCACATGTGGAGAGAAAGGGACCTCTTGATCAGAAAACTGCTTTCAGAGGTAGGCCTACTTTTGGCTTGGAGTTCAGTTTTTGCTTGTCCTATCTTCTCCCCCCTCCCTGCATATTATTTCACGTTAAGGTGAAAGCAATGACAGTTGATTTTTCAAGTCTTGAGATACTCTTCTGACATTTCCACAATGCCTTTTACCTGGGAATCTGCAGGCAGCAGAACTGGCTTGTTCACTGCCACTTTCAGGGGAGCAGCCATCATTGCCTTTCACTTAAACCAAGAGACGACAAGGTGCAGCATGCTGCAATGAAGATAGCTTTCACTTGGAAAAGCTTTTTTTTAAAATAAAAAAAGTATATGCTTATTGTGAGAGCAAGCAGCTGATGAAACCACCCTGTCAATCACTTTCAGTATGCCGTTTTATTTTGCTCTGCATGATTTTCTTCTTATAAACTATCTTTTTAAAAAAATGATTTTTTTTCATCCCTCACTTTACTCAAAGAAACATCAAATCGCAAGTACAGTCTGGCTTCTGAAACTGAATTCAGCAACTGTCAGGATTCCCAATGCCCTGAGATGTGCACATCATATCCAGCAGAACGAAAGACGGACAGGCAGAGGAAAGAGCAGGAAGAGCAGCTGAGCGTTACCGTCTGTATTCCCAGCATCCCAATGAGCCTGCAAGATGTTCAGAAGCCAGGGAATGGTTGCAGATGAGTCTGAGAGCAAGAAATTGGGCTATAACATTTCTCCTAAGGATTCTCAGCTCCCAAGACCTTGAAGGAAAGCAGTCCTGGAAAAAAATAAGATGGCTTCCTTGTGTCACAAAATCTCCACCGGTACCATCCAAGAAGACGCCAGTGCACTTGGCTTCTGTACAGCTCTTTTTTCACTCTCTGTCTCATGACGATGACACATCTTAGAGATCTTTGGACTCAAAGGCTTTCCAGCCTACTCAGCAGGGCGAGACAGCAATCCAACATTAGATGGTTGGTCTTGATGACACGGCATTTGGTAACTTTCCATGCCCTGGAGGTTTCAGTTGAAGGCAATTACCTGGTTATTTCAGCAAGGGACACCTTTGCAGCAAAGGAAAGGCTGCAAGGTCTGGCTTTCCTGAGGACCAAAGGCAGTCACGCAACTCCTCTGCAGCGTCAAGGACAGTACGGATTACATGGAGTGATCACACGGAGACCTCGTTTCTGCTTCCTTGTTTTAATCCCTTCATTTAAAAAAGATTTAGATTGTGTACATGGAAAAAAACTTGACATTTGGATGTGTGCCTCTTGATGTTCAGCCAAAAAGCGGCGTAGCCGCAGTGCCCCACTGGCATTTAACCATAACATAGCCCAAGCACATGGCAGAAGTCAGAGCAAGTTTCCTCAGAGGCAAACCATTATGGGTAATTGTTCACAGAAGTCCCACGAAGTTTTGTGAAGGAGCCACCCAAACAGCCTTGTTGTCAGCTGGAGCAAGAGGAGGGAATGGCTTTTGTGTAACACCTCAGTGGTTTCATAAGAGGTCCTTATCTCCTGATGTCAGTGCCTTGCAGAAGGTCAGCCAAATTCACTGGCTCATGACTCTGTGCTCACCACATTAACAAGTACCTGAAACCCACCTAGCATTTAAACGGTGATGTCACCCAGCCCAAGAGTCCCATCCAAGCCTTTGAAAGAGCACGCACTCCCCAAAACACGGTCTTGCTGTTAAGAAGGAGGAAAGAATGAGCAAAGGACAGACACACAGAAATACATTTTTTTGTCTTAACCTTTCTCCAAGCAGACCAGAGCTTACATCTAGCCTAGTGAGTAACCAACACTATGAACTCTACACCCACACAGTTACGAAAGACTGAGCATACCCCACTTCTACAGCACAGCTACCCAGGACTAAATTCAGGACTGCTTAAAAATCCAACTTTTAGTCCTTCGACAATCCATTCCACGTAAGTTTATTGCCCTTGGGGAAATAAATGACCTTCATACAGAGCTGGTTTTCCCTGTGAAGCTCTTAGAGACAATACAGGGCTGCAAAGCTAGCTGCCTCTCTATTTAGCAGCAAAAGCAGGGCCACAGCCCAGACCTGTGTTGTGCAGAACACCACCTCAGCTACCAGGCCGTGCTGAAGAAGTCACTCATGTCAGAAAGAAAGAGGTGAAAAAATCTGGCATTTCTATACTGTATGGTTTCTATACAAGTGTCCTCCTAATCAACGACAGCTGAAGAACTGCAGAGCAAAGGGGGAGAAGAAAATCTTCTAGATATTAAAGACAGCAACTTTTATATCTATACATACACGTGTGTGTATGTGTGTACATGCACATACATATTTAGTCTCCAGCCACCCCAGTCAGTCGCCATTAAATGGCCAGAAGGTGCTGCAATTTCTGGGAGAAACGGCATCTTCCTGGTACAGCTTTTGCTATAAGCTTGTACAGTAGGAGGTAGCCACTTGTTAGGACACGCTAGCCATGGAAAGCCAACACATGTGTCTGCAGTTCTGGAAACATAGAAGTCATCTGATGGGCCCAAAGAGACTGGTTCTTCAAGCTAACTCCTAATGCACAAGAGTTTGATTGGCAGTATTTTGCACTGTAAACATTTGGATTAGAGCAACAGTGATGTATTTGTGTTTTTAACTGGCAAAAAACCCCCTCGCGGGCATAGTTATGTCATTCCGAAGTCTGAATCTACTAATCTAACGGCAGATGCAACGAGTTCCCACAAGCCACTCTCCAAGCTCTGAAATCTTCCCTCTCCAAGAAGTTGGCGGGGGGAGTGTAAACATAGATCGATCTCTTATTTAGACTGCACTGACACAACTAGCAGCGTGACAGATTAGCTGTTATTTGAACAACTCACACCAACATTCTGCTTTCCTGAAATAAGTATCTGCCAGGAAAAAGCAGAACGAGATCTGAACCCCCAAGGTTGACACTGCCCCGATCCAAAAAGCCATTGGAAGCCCAGGAGACCCAGTATTCCTGATACACCAAAAATCTTGCTCTGCCCAGGTGTTCAGTGCGTGGCAGCGAAGGTAAGAGCAAATACCAATGCCTAAAATGAAATGCCTTCTTTTTGAGCCACCTGAACAGCGAAAGGATAGCTGTGCAGGTGGTAAATCCTAGTAGCAAATGATGAGTCAATCCTCTGAACAGGGCAGTAGTGAGGGGCATATTTTAGACCCTGTGGGGTCCAATAGAGCAAACATGAGGTTGCCTTGAGGAATCTACTTGCCTTCTGGGAGATGCTGCTCTTGCGCTCTTCCCTCTACATCATTCACACCCAGCTGGCTCCTCTTAGTTTCTGTCTTCGGGATCCAAACAGTAATGCAATCCCGTGATGGGCTAATCACACCATTTCATTAATCATTTATTTCATCAATCATTTCAAGCCATTTCCCTAGGGCCACCCAGCCTTACCTACAGCTGCCAAATTTCAGGCTCGTTTCATCTCTAACCTAGTTCCAGAGCTGCCTTGTCTCCCTGCCTTTCATGTTTTCAGCTCACATTTTACTTGCACATTTGAACTGGCTGTCCCTGATCAGTGAAGAGCAGGATGAAGGGGGAGAAAAGAGGGGAGCCAGACTTTTATTATTGTTTTTGCTAAACTCAGTGTCTTGGAACCAGATGGTGACTGACTTGTTTAATTCTACTCTAAAAGTGGACTCCAAAGAGCAAGTAACCACAAACCGGGCAGCACTCCACGCTAGCAAGTATCTACGGGTCTCTAATAATTGCAAAGCATTTGTTCACTGTATCTTCATGCAACAGCATGTTCTGTGGTTACGTTATATGGGATTAGTGCAAGGGAAACTGGCAAAGAGTATTGGCCCACGCTAGGCTCAGCCATTCAGAACATCGTTTACCAACCCTGTAACAAGCAGCTGCAATATTTTTTAACACATTAGGGGCTGTATTTTCAGGACATCAGCAGCACGGCAGTCACATCATACACTGAACTCAGGGACAGCAGGTAAGAGATAAGACATTTCGCGAAGGACAAGAGAAAGTGCTTACCGGACTTCCAGCTTAGCCTTTACTGAACTCTGCCATGTGTCATGGGCTGCTAAAGAGTAAATTGCCCACTCTTGGCACATCACACATATGGGCAAAGAAAGCCTTCATGCCTCCCTTTAGTTGGGAACTGAAAAGCAGCTCTTCTGTGCAAACACAGATCTCTTCTGTGAAACACAGATCCTTCTCTCTAGAAGGAAAGAGGAGGCACAAGCACGAGAAACCTCCTCCTTTGCCAAATCAGCCCTTGGCTCCGACAGCTCCTGGGTGGAACAAGCCCACTTCCTTCCACCACTGTGCATACCAGGGCTGTATAAAGGGTGGCAGGTCCAAGAGCACTCAAGGTTGGAAAAAAACACTAACACCAGGTCTCCCAGATCCTTAAATTAATAGCAGGACTTGATGCCCTGGCATCATGTACCCTAGACAAAGAGTCTAGACCTGAGTCTTGCAATTTCTAGACTAGACTCTAGCTGACCCTAGACCTGAGTCTTGCAATTTCTCTGGCTGCTCAGAGGTGCACATTGCAGAGATCACACTCTACTCCTACAAGCCCGGCTCTTGGGCACATTGGCCGTTGAAGCCCCTGCAAGGCCAGGCCCAGAGCCCTGCAGCATCATCAGAGCATGGTACAAACACAAAACAGATGGACTCTCCTGCATCGCCGGCAGCATTCGCATTCAAACCATGGCAGACTCCAGCCTACCAGCGTGTCCCTGTGGAACTCCAGCCCTCTGCTCCAAGCTGCTCTTCTCCAGCAGACCCAACACGCAAATGTCAATCGATGACAGGCATGAGCACCACGCTGAGTATCTGTGCTTTTGTTCACACTGGGACCGTGCAACATTTTCAATAAATATTAAGTTCTCCTAAAAATAGGATTTTTTGGGAAACTAGATTATTGGCAACTTTTTGCAGAGTTGTTTCAGTCAGAGAGGGACAAGAAATTCAGAAGTGTCAGAATGTAGCCTGTTGTGCAATGGCAGATAGCAATGAAATAGTCGTTTCGTTATGAAATAGTCGTAGCGAATAGTAATTTTAAAGAAGATTCGATCATGTAATTGGTGCAGAAAGCCAAGGCCTAATATTTCAGCTTCAGGCTTTTGTTCCATCCTCTTTCAGTGAAAGAACTAAATCTGTGACACCCTTTGAACCACGGGCGAGCAGCAGCAGCACCCAACCATTCACTTCCGACCTTTCCCCAAACACCCCCACTTTAGCAGGTGTATTTGCAGACTTTGGCATGTAAGCTTTCTGGAGAAAAGCCTGTGTTCTGGTTCACTGAACACATTGCAGATGCACAGATCCGCTGCTCCAACCCTTTGAAAGAGGCAGGCTTCGAGCACTGCTCCTGTTCTTGTGACAGTCTTTCTCAATGCAATAACTTCATCTATTTGGAACATTTTTTTTCTGCTCAGAAAGATGGTGTGGGGCCTGGGTTATCTTTTGATACTGCCTGTTCCAGAAAATTCACCATCAGGACCTGTGAATCCTTTAAAAGCATTTAGAAGCTCAAGAAGCTGAAAACAATTCCATGGACAAGCATTTATATCAGTTCCTTCCAAATTGATAAAAAGTTTGCAATTAACGAAACAACAGTTTTTAACCAGCTTAGAAAACCAAACAAGTCAAAAGCTCTTGCAATCAGTTCTAGCATTTCCTATAGTCAGTGGTTCTTCCCCTCAAAATACTCTGCAAGACCCTTCCACTAAGCAGGAAAGGTATAAAATATTCCTTAGTAGTCCCCGCATCAGAGACCGTCCCAGGGTTTTCTGGTTTTTTTCCCCTTTTAGATCTCACAAAGTACCTGGCAAACCTGCCTAATGGAGATTTCTCACTGTTGAACAAGAATGCCTTCAGTATTCAAATACGAAAGAAAATTACAGACCTTTAAAACATGCACAGAAAAAAATGGTTGGGTTTTCGCTGCCCCTTCCCACTAACCCACAGGTGTCATGCAGCCCTTTTCGAGAAGCATGATGCCTGCATCAACAAAACTATTCACCGCGGTCTCAGAGGTTGTCTGCAACAACCAGCTCTGCACCAGCTGCACTTGTCAAGTGCCGTCCACTCACTTTGTAATTTTGTCCGTGCCAATTTTTGAGCCATGACACTTTTTCACCTTGCATCATACCTATCTCACTTCTCTAATATTCTCTTTAGGAAGGCCTGTCGGAAGGCTGTTTGGAAGTCTAGATCAGGCCTCTGCTTTCATGATGCATCCCAAACACTGTGAGCTTTCCTCTGCAGAAACAGCGCTGGCAAGACTCCAATACATTGCTATACACCAAACACACTTTCAAGATCATATCAGTTGATACGCTTGGTGTGGACACGAGGCTTACTGCTTTAATATTTCCAGGTTTAAATGTTTCTGGCCCCCAGACCTCTGCATAGTGCGTATTTTTTATAAGGGCTTTTTTTCACTTAAATCAACAGCCTTCAATTTGGGAGGCTGTTATTTTTTTCTCCATTATTCATTCCAGATCAGGAGGCTCAGCCAGCAGCAGCACCTCCCCACTGCTCAGGAAAAGATTCAGTCTCAAAAAGCACATAAGATTCTTTTTAAGTTCTCATTAATCATGGCCTATAATCCCTGGGATCCTGCCAGGCTCTGTGGTTTTCCTGGTGGTCTCCTTCTTCAACTCCAAGTCTCACAGATAGCTAATGCCCTAAACCAGTTTGGTCTCTGGAGGCCAACAAGAAATCCCAGTTTCCTTCTTGCCCTCCATTTTGTTCCAGCTTCACCTCTCTCCAACTTAATCTGCAATGAACATCTAGACCAATTCCAGGAGCCTGACTTCCTTGAAAGAGTTAAGACTCAGGTTTTAAGCTTCCCTTTCTAGCACTGGTCTAACACTGGTTTTCTAGCACAGAGTCCCTGCTTGTCACGGAGAACAAGCAACGCCCGTGGACACATCACTACCGCCTTTTCAGAAGCCTTCACCACATGGAGGATTGCCAAGTGCACTATCAGCCATCCGATGTTGCCTGGACTGAAGCTGCGAAGCTGCGGAAGAAATCCGCTGCTGGTCTTTGCAACAAGTACCACATGTGTTGACAATCAAGGCAGATATGCACGGCTGGATCTGGCTTCAGTATCAGTCTAAAAATCAAACAATATTTGGAAGATGGGAAGGGGCACGTGCCTAGGTACTTCATGATCAATGAATCTGATAGGTCCCCAAGCATTTTAGTGCTTGAGGAATCAAACAGGACTAGAGCAACAAACTGGGGAAAAAAGATAGAAAAGTGTTCTCCTAATGCTATTAGCATCACGGCCTCTCAGTAAAGGATTGACTCCTGTTTTGCTTCTTCCTCATGCCAGGAAAGTGTTTCATTTGGCTGCTGCTGCTAAAGATTCAAACTTACAGCTCAGTCAGAAGTAGTAACTAAGGACTGGACTCAAGTACAGCGAAAATCCCTAATGGTAAGTTCTTGTTTCACCAAGTGACACAGAGACAGTATGAAGAAGACCCAAGGTAAGCAGGAAGGAAATACCATATTCTGGGAAGAGAAGAACCAGCTAAGGCCAGGACAAGGACATTCAACAAGTCACTCAACATAGTGCTTCCTTCCCTGAGAGATGTTTTAAGCCACCCTTGACTAAGCAAGGCATGCGAGAACACCATAAAGGAGAATGAGCTTTCCCCACCAATGCCACAGGAAGAAAAACTACAGGAACATGTCTCCTTGGCCAAGAGCCAGCTGGGAGACCTTCTTGGTCTCCACATGGCAGCTCTGACTGCTGCACCGCCAAACCCCACCAGCAATATGCCGAGAAGCTCATTCAATACAACTGGTCTGAGGTTCCAGGGATCCACTGCTGCTCTGTTTCCTGCAGAGAGTCCCCCCTTCACCGTGAGACTGAGGCAACAATTTGTCCTGGGAAGAGAAAAAAAAGAGGATTTTAAAGCCATCAAAAGGTCTGAAAGGAGAAAATACAGTGGCAGCTGTGAAGTGTCAGACAGCAGCCAATTTCTTCCCGGTTGTGCAAGCATTAATTAGCGCACCTAATCTTTAGAGCCATTGTGATGCCCTCGCTAATGTTAATCAGCTGCAGTGCGTGAGCTGAGCTCCTGAATAAGAGGAGAGACAGGAGTTAGGAGCAGGGGTGAGAGGAACAGGTAGAAAGCTTCAACTACAAAATTAAACCCTCTCTGCAACCAGCATTTCTCTAACTTTCCTCTTACCAAAGGCACCTTACAGCCTGTAGTCCGAGGCAAGGGATGGCTGGGAAATTTGATTAAAAGCCATTTTATCAAAAAGGATAAGTTTGTCATGCAGGAGAGAGAAAAGTCTACTGTCCTCAGCAGTAAAAAGTGAAACCATCTTTGAGCCTGGAGCAGAACTTGAGCTCTGGGCTCCCACATGCAAAACAAGCACTCTAACCTGGCCAGGATTTTTTTGTCTCAGTCATTTCTCCTCCTCCCCCCCTGTTCTCTTCACCATTTAAACAGATCCTCCTTCCCCAAAAGTCATTTTGTTACACAGCAGGACAGAAATCAGAAGGGGAAAAAAAAAGTCAGAATTATTTGAAAACTGGGATCCTGTCTCCCCTGTGCCAGCCTTGCATTTATTCAATTCTGACACCTAGTGGGCATCACTACCGGTGGGAAGTAGGAGCAGAAGTGGCCGGCCACGCTCACGAACAGCCCAAGCAGTAATGCTGATGCTCAGCATGAGCTACTGACTAATTCTGCCATGAGGGGTGTGCTCCATCCTTAGCACAGCTGTGTCTCCTTAAACCCTCCCAAGCCTCCGTGTTGAACTTGCATGTGCAGACGTACTGGCCATTGCACGTTCTACGGTAGAGTCAAGACTCGAAAACGCTCAGGTCCTGATCCCAGCATCTCACTGCTCTGAATTAGGACATGGGCTTGGCAATTAAAGCCTATCCTTCATTTCAGAGAGATCATCCAGGGGTCAGTCTGGTTTGTCACCCACCTAAGATTAGGTTGCTGACAGGAGAGTGTATGCCAGGAATCTCCACATTCCTTCAGGATGAGCAATAACCTTCTTTTTAACATGGGCTAGGCTCCACGCAGCTTTCACTTGAGATTATCTCTGCCCTTTGAGAAATTTTTTAGACTAGTTTCACGTAGCACCGAACCCCTCTTAGCTGCTGGTATTTCTACCTGTTCCCAGCTAGCCCAAGTGAACAGAATTGCTCTGGGGCTACCAACACACCAGCGCACTTCCCATGGTGGCACAAACCGTACCAGTGTCAAGCACTATGTGCAGCAATTCTCACTGAGCATCTATGGCACGATGGCAAAGAGAGGCTCTGGGAAATGAAATGCTGTGACACCCTGGAGCCCAAATACCGCTGTGTTTCCCCAAGTGTTGACAGAAGGGCAAGAAGGGAACAGAGCCCAGTTTTTCTGCAACACCACTGTATGGTGTTGTCCTTCATCCATGCCACACCATGGGAATTCCTGCTCAGACACTGCCAGCATAAAAAGCGTTGCAGTGTACAGAAAAAAGAAAATGCATGTAGAAGGACTGATTCTGCCCTGAATGCAGGTTTTACTACCTTGTCACAGAGAGTAAAAAGTCAGCAGTTTCCCTCCTTCCACAGGGACAAACTGAGGTGTGGAGGTCTGTGTAGGACACGCTCGCTGCCTGCAGGGATGGATCTGCTGACGCTGCCCAGCCGCAGCAGGCAGTCGTGATTGCTCCTCCTCGTTCCCCAAATTATTGCATAAGTCCAAATCAACGTAAGTCCTCACTTCTTTCCTCATCCTACAACTGCTGCAGATGCCCTGCATTAAAAGGGTGACTACATTTTTACCTTCTGGTGAGGCAAGGCTCAAACAAACTGCCACAAAGTCCCTGTATGGAGCAAGCCCCAGTCTAACACCGCAAGGTTTTGCTGTCTCCCTTCAGACATAGCTCCCTTTTTTGCTGTCTCAGAGTTTCTGAACAACCTCAAAGTCTACAAGAGGAGAATTCCTACTCTGCACATTCCTTCCAGTGCAAGTAGGGTCTCTAAGCGGTGTGCGGAAAGCTCCCTCCCTGTCCCTGCTGCTGCATAAATCTTCACTCTCCAAGCAAAATCCAACAACAAAACTAGTGGTCCGCTTACACAGAGCCTGCCTCCTCCTCAGTGTACTTTGCTCTGCATCTTGCTCTTTACAGCATTCCTCCTTTCTATACTAAATGCAGAATGCCGATGTCCCTTGTACAACATCGAAGAAAGGCGGTGCGATACTTGAACTCCAGTGTAGCACCCTGGTTACCACTTAGCAAAGCTATTGTAAGTTATAGCTTGGGGAGGGTGGCCATGGAGCACATAGCATGCAAATGGACGAGTCAAAATATTTCTTGGTGCAGGAGTGCAAAAAGGGCTTGATGGTAAAGTTCTCCATTTGAGCTTGCTCCCTCCGAGGAAGGCATTTTTGGAGCCTACCAGTGTACTTGGAGGCTGGGAGTCCACAAGTGTGAGGACGTGGCTGAATACGAACAGAACCAGGACCCCGGTAGGATTTCAGGCTTCAGTCACAGTGAGGAGAGATTTGCTCTTGGACACGGTTGTGGTATTTCAGACCAAACTCTCAGGCATGGGAGTTGGAAGGGAACATCTGTAGCAACTATCATTGGTATGTTGGAGCAACAAGTGCTTGAGTCAGCGATTTCAGACCATGAAAGACTTGAGTAATGCAAAGAAAATATTACTCCCCAGCACCAGATAAACATCTGCACAGCAGACGCCACATCAGCTTCTACGTGTGAAGGTATTTGCATACATGCAGCAAGGAGCTTACAGTACCTGTAATCCATTTTGCTGGGGAGGGGAAGTGTTTTCTTTGCCTTTTTTTTTACAGAAGTGCACATATGATTAGCATATAGGTGTCCCAGGTATACTGGAGAGGGCTGGCCTTTCATTGCTTTCATTATGTCTATCAAGGAGATGTTACAGCCTGCGCGTGTGCTACAATGGTGCTTGTCTGCAGACAAGCTCCTGCCCTCGTTCCCAAGGGACATGACTGCAAAGTCCTGCCTTCCAAGAAGTTTCTGCTCATGGGACACCTGTGTTAGCAACGCTAAGAGATCAGCAGACCTTTTCTATACAAGGGTCACATCTGGAGGTCAGAGGCAACCTCTGTTTTCATTGTAACAGTAGTAAGATTTTTTAGCTCGGACAATAACTGCGTATATATAGTAACCTAAATGTCCAGGCATTGCCAGTGACAATGTAGTGGCAGTATATCCCATGAGTGATGGAAATCACTGCAGAGACAGATGCCTGCCGCTGAACTTCTGTCTGCAGAGGGCAGATAAGGTAAATTAATGATGCTGGAAGTAGCTTCCTGAAGGAAAGTAGTGCTCTACTCTTGTTTGCTTATAGATGGTTATTTCCCCAAACACACTGCACCTGAAAGAGCAAGGGACAGGCTCTGTTCATCATTCCAGCATCAGCTAGCCAGCCCTTACCTCAAAGACAAGTTTTCTACTCCAGATCTCGAAAGCCCCACTATCAAACTCAGTGGTCTCTTCTGTCTCTTTTCCCAGATATACAGAGCCACGATATAAGGATTTTGTAGCAAACATGCTCCCC
The DNA here is from genome assembly GCF_034638445.1 of Ciconia boyciana. Lineage (NCBI taxonomy): Eukaryota > Metazoa > Chordata > Aves > Ciconiiformes > Ciconiidae > Ciconia > Ciconia boyciana. The sequence continues at coordinate 42,741,305 of NC_132943.1, read as the reverse complement.
TCCTCTTCTGCTGACGCAGAGGCCTGCCAAATCAGCAAAATATGTCTGCTTTTAGGCCAAGAGAACTGCCTGTTGGGAACTGGGAAAAGCAAGAGTGAAATAGGAAAGAGTATGAGCACAGCTGAAGCTGGCTCACGTGTCAATCCACCTCATCCCTTCCAGGAGACAAAGTATGGTCTTAGAGGAACGGCCCAGGAAGTTCTTCTGCTCACCCATGCCTTTGCCTAGGACAGTGAAAGGTTAAATCCCTGACAATCCCTGACTAAGACCTTACTGTGATACACAGACTTTTTTTAGTTTCACTCCATCCTTGTTCTCTTTTGTTCTCTTCCCCTGCAAAGATAGTTTTGGTTACCTGCTGAGCAGAGGTGATGATAGGACATTTCCTGTGACTTCTTACCTGATAGGACTAAACAGGCCTTGAGCGAGCTCGTTAGGCTTCCTAATTAAATCACTGATAACAGCAACTCAGGAGGTTTGTGCCGAAGATAAGCACCAAAGAACTAGCTTAAATCGACCCCCTTGTAACATTCCGAGGCCGAAGGACTGGTGAGCTAACTCAGTGACTATGTATGGACACAGGAAGCCCAAAGTTCAACTAACAGACAATGTGAGGAAGACTGTGGAAGACCACCGGGAGGGTGGAAAGACCCTCACCCTAATTTTACTGCGCATGCTTGGACTATGTAAATGAATTCCGGGAACCCATCACCATAAGACTGCCCTTTTCAGGAAATCTGATGAATATGTATGATTTTTCTGTATGTGAACTGATGTGTTGTGCTAACCTGGCGGAGCGACCCCCAGTGCTGCCCAGCGCTGCAATAAAGAATACCTGCTTAATAGTCATCCCAACTATTGAGTCCTGATTTCGGCTTTTCACAGCAACAACAGGAAGACATACATGTCTACATGAGAAGACAAAGGCCACAATCAGTTGAGCTCAGGGGTTTCAGAAAGCAGCTAAACTGTTTGTTTCCACCAGCTTTTAAATTAAGTCATGGTTCTGTCTAAGACCAGCACAAAGGTGTGAAGTCACCCCTACTAGGAAGAAGATGCCCAGCAAAGATGACTCGACTGCAGCAGAGAAACAGATTATGCAAGTACGCTGGGTCCCAAGAGCTGTGCATGCGCAACGAGGGAAGGGGTGATGTTCCCAATCCTGTTGACACAGGCAAAGCAAAACCACCATGAGAAAGGAAAACAGCCCTTCCTCTGCTGGACCTCTACTCTACACCTTATCGGCACCTTCCGCCTCCTTCTACTCCCTGCTGCTGCTACGGGTAATCATCGAGGCCTCCTCTGACTACGTGTTGTCATGTTTATGAGACAGAAATCCATACAAATCAGGTTACCTTGCTGCAATCAGCAAGGAAAATTAACTGAGAGTCAAACTGGATGGGGGAGTTGCTTTAGAGAGAAAAATCAGTTGATTTTGAAAGGAGGGACAGTTGTATAACTGATAAGGAGCCAGCGATCAATTCTGCAGCTCCCGTGACCGCCACTTACTGAGAAAGACAGCTGAGTACTAGGGAGTGCAGCCCCAGAACTGCAAACCAAGCCAGTGTGCCGTGCGGTGGGAGCGAACAGGGACGGAAGCAGAGCTTAAAACCCAGCTGATACTTTTTCCTAAAGAAGACAGCTTTGTTATTTCAGCGTGTTTTAAAGACTTCTTCAGCACTAAATGGCCCTGTTGTATTCCACCAGATATCCAACTAATTTGACCGTTTCTGCCTCAGGAAATGCACCTATTATTTTGATCCAGTTTGGCACAAAGCCATCACGACCATAGTAGAAAACACCTAGCTGGATCCCCAGTGCTCAGGCAACGGGCACCTCCCCCAGAAGCCTCTTCCCTCCTGTACCAGAAAACCCAGAGTTGGAAACAGAGAAGGAAAGACAGAGAAAGACAGGGAGAAAAGCACATTCGGTCCCAAAACTGCAAGCTCCTCACCTGGTTTATTTCCATTGCAGCCAGGAGCAGTGGAAAGCCATGCTTCACAGAGTGCTGGGTAAGAGGAAAACTATTTCATTGGGATCTCGGGTCACGTAACATGCAGGGAACCAAATTGCCCAAACAGGTCGGCTGCAACAAGGGTCTCTGGTGTGCAGTTTGAAGCAGGGTCTGCAGCTCAGTCGGGAGAGACTCCCTGCACCGCAGGGCTGCTCAGGCCTTATGATCCTGCTGATCCAGGCGCCGGTGTGACCAACCTTTGGATTGTTGCCGTGAAAAGCCGAAATCAGGACTCAATAGTCGGGATGACTATTAAGCAGGTATTCTTTATTGCAGCACTGGGGATCGCTCCGCCACAAGTGGTCCGCCAGGTTAGCACAACACATCAGTTCACATACAGAAAAATCATACATATTCATCAGATTTCCTGAGAAGGGCAGTCTTATGGTGATGGGTTCCCGGAATTCATTTACATAGTCCAAGCATGCGCAGTAAAATTAGGGTGAGGGTCTTTCCACCCTCCCGGTGGTCTTCCACAGTCTTCCTCACGTTGTCTGTTAGTTGAACTTTGGGCTTCCTGTGTCCATACATAGTCACTGAGTTAGCTCACCAGTCCTTCGGCCTCGGAATGTTACAAGGGGGTCGATTTAAGCTAGTTCTTTGGTGCTTATCTTCGGCACAAACCTCCTGAGTTGCTGTTATCAGTGATTTAATTAGGAAGCCTAACGAGCTCGCTCAAGGCCTGTTTAGTCCTATCAGGTAAGAAGTCACAGGAAATGTCCTATCATCACCTCTGCTCAGCAGGTAACCAAAACTATCTTTGCAGGGGAAGAGAACAAAAGAGAACAAGGATGCGAGTGAAACTAAAAAAACGCAAGTCTGTGTATCACAGTAAGGTCTTAGTCAGGGATTGTCAGGGATTTAACCCTTTCAGGATGAACCTTTGCTGTTATTCCAACTGCATAAAAACCCCACCTCTTCAGTACCTTCGCTACATACAAAAGACTTTCCTACGTGACTGCTTCTGGAGGAACAGCTTCTGTTGCCTATTTACAGATGACTTGCGTATGTCCAGCGTGGTCACATCTGCACTAGGTGAACTAGGTGTGCATAGAAGCCCACCCCTAATACCAGCCTACACCATAACCATAACCAAAGAGCCAACTTGGCGGTAAAGCCTTAAAAAAGCAAACGACAAACCCCCCCCCCAAACTGCACAGTAACCTTTCCCTTCCCAAAGGGCTGCAGGGGGACCTCTGTTGCATGGAGCAGAGAGAAAGGGACAAGACTAAAAAGACCCCTTTCTCAGGAAAGGAATACATCAAAGGTCTGCTCTAACCTGGCCTTGTTCCAAAGCTATTGGTACCTGACAATCACTCAGCTCCTCACACTCGTGGTCAAGTACCCATTAAAGCTAGATCGCTGGTGGGCTAAAACTCACACCTTTGGAGTTGTAGCAAGACACCCTGTCCACAGCTGTTGTACCCCAGAGAAAAAGGAATTGAGTGCCTTTATTAGTTTGAATTAATCAATAATTAGCTACAAGCATTACAGAAAATTACAAGCAACCAGAGAGCAATGCAGAACAAGCAGATGGAATAATGATCCTTTAATAGCATCATTATGAGCTGGTACAACACATACTGGACACAGTTAGGTGTCTGAGACAGTCCTCCCAGTGAGCTCTAACACATCAGAAGGCGGCTATCGACTGACAAGTGCATGCATTTAGCATCTCATGAGCTCATCCAATGGTCATTTGACATTACAGCAGAAAGTTAAGTTTAGGGGAAGACTGTCACTTCATTACAGAATAGTTGCCCACGAAAAAGAAAAGGAAATGGCATCAGGTTCTTTCTTCACGTGCTGGATCTTTGATTCTTGATTCTTCTCATTCTCCAATCTACTTTAAAAAAAGGAAGGGGGGAGAAATGTCACAGCTCAAAATTTGTCTCATACTTCACAGAACTAACCAAACATCCATGGCCTCGGAAAAAATGTATTCAGCTTCACTGAGTTGGTAATTAATTTGTTTAGCATCAGAATCACACCGTGAGGAATCTGTAAAAAGAAACCTGCATATTCAAAACACTTCATGTGCAAAAATGTCATGTCAATTGCTAATTAGTGAAAAAAAGAAAAAAAAAAAAAAAGAACCAGACTGCTAGAAAAATTAACAACAGTGAAATAAGTAACACGGGACACAAACCAACACATATTGTAAAGTCTCAAAAGCAGGCATGGTTGAGGCTATAAGCTAGTGTATGGTCTTCTGAGAAATGTATCTGAATTGAGAGCTACAATATGCACAAGAAATTTGAGATATGTTTTTCAAAGAGAACATGTGACTGCTTCTACAGCAGTCTGTAGCCTACGCTGTGTCTTCAGCAAGTTTGTCACCATGGCAACCTGAAATTTTTCTGTAAGACAATTTTGTTAGTAGAATTTTAGGGATAGATTTGTGCCAGAAAAGAGTGTCCACACATGTGGTAGTGACAGATATAGCGGCCCTCTGAGAACAGCTTGTCCGGGAGCGCCTGGGTCCTGCCCAGCCCTGGAGGTGGGGGATGCAGGCCAAAGGATGAGGACCAGCCGCTCCACTCATCACTGGGGACCAAGCGACAAGAGAAGAAACAGGAACAAGTGGCAACATGGGAAATTCCAGCTCAGTTTAAGGAAAAATCTTCCCCCAAGAGTGCTCCAACACTGAACCTGGAGCCCAGAGAGGATGAGGGATCTATATCCTGGGACATTCAAACCTCAGCTACACAGCCTCATGAAACTGGCCCTGCTTCGAGCAGGGGTTGAGCTTCCAGAGGTCCCTCCCGACCTGCATAATTCTTTGACAAGCTCATTTCTAGTGCTTGCAAAATGCAACATGGAGCAGTAGGCTGGAAGACAGCTGAGAGCCCTTTCTGTTCCTCCACTGAAGTCCTGCTCCTCACTGAATTCTCCAGCAATTAAATTAAGGGGCTCGCAATCAGGCCTTAAAGACATAGCGAAGTCTAAGGAATCATCGAAGCTCTGCATCCTCCAGAAGCAGGAACAATTTCCTCAGTGCAGCAGTGGGTCTAATCCTTCAAAACAGATCCAGAAGAGGTGTGCAAAGGGCAAGGCAAAAATCGCTGCCATTTAGAATATCAACAAGAGATGGTCACAGCGATTCTCCTCTCTGCTGTAACACCTGGGCTTCATCCCCGCACCCTGATCTGACCCGAGCATCAGGAAAGGTCCTGCCTGGGTCTGTTTCAATTTCAGTCCTTCACCTCTGAACAGATGAAAGCATGCTGTCTTCTCTGCTACAGCACATCACAGATGCCAGCTGACACCAAGGACTTAGCTATCACAGACGGGTTCCAAGGCAGGAGGGATATAATGGTAGCCTGTCATTTCCTCCACGTTGCCTAAGCGATAAATTGCTCGAGCTCTCACTCTCAACGCTGATCCGAGATGGAGCTCATGCACTATGCAACAGATCCCATTCTGCAGGGATTTTCCTTCCCTCTGATGCTTCAATTTTTCCCCAGAAAGCAATAAGCTGTTTTCTGAGAACTGTAGAAAGTGGGGTGGGTGAATGGAGAGGAAAAAACAAAGACAGAATATAGGAAGCCATGAGAATACAAAATTGGAACTAAAATCAAGCAGCTTCTTAATGAGGACACTGGGGATAAAAGCTCTTCTTTCCATGCCCCAGGAGGGTTATGCACCCTACTCCGTTATTATTTTTCTAGAAGACAGGCAAACAAGCATCCGTTTCACTCTGAAGGTTGGATCCTGGATTTCTTGGGTATGAGCAGAAGAGGCCCAATGTTGCCAGTTATTCTTCCATTGAAAAAAAACCCCTAATATTCAAGGATGCCAGTCTATTCACTTCTACTTCTGCAAGGCTGCTAATCAGCTTGTAACAACTGCCATCACCACGTTCCTGCCAGCAGTGAGCTATGCCAGGTGAGAACTCAGCCAGAGTAATTTTAAGAAAATGTAGAAAACTCAAAGAGGAAATCACAGCCCCTTGACTTGATGCAGAAGGAATCTGATTGTCTGTTAAAAAACACTTTCCTTGTGTGATTAATGACAGTAAGAGAAAATCAGTATTCACAATCTACACGTACATGGCAAGCAAAGGCAGGAGCTTTCTTCTTAATTTTCCTGTTCAAGGAAATGAAGCACTGCTGGTGAGACTCCAGACATAAGTCACAGGTTGGACTCCTCCCTGCACAAAGACAACTGCCTTAGGCAGTTGATTTTGGAAGAGCGGAGCATTGGGGCCCTTTTCTTTTGCTTTCTGGGGTTCAAGGTGTTAGGTGGACTTGAGCCATTTTTTAGGCTCCTCTTTGCGATTCAGAGCCACAAACACCATAAAGCAGATTCCATCTCAATGGAACCCATAATTCTACATACCTTTGCACATTCAAAAAGCTTTTCATATTGTGTGTGTGTGTGCGCTAAACAGCATCCTTTCAGAGCAGGAGTCCCTCCACCCCAAAAATTTCAGCAGGGGATTGACTGCATCACTAACATGCCCTTTGCTGACACTGGGGCAACTGAGACAGCTCCAACAAGCTCTGCACATACCGGGCAAGCCAAGCTAACTAATGACCTTAACGCTTGTTGCAGGCTAAGGTTGTTAACCGGTGATCAGCTGTTGTACAGCAGCTGGCTCTCCTGCTGTCACTTGCTTATGTGCCTGAGCTATTCGTTGGAAAGTCTGGTCCACAGCATGACATGTGAATTTTACAATCTCCCCAGTTTCGGAGATGCACTAGGAAATAAATCCAGAAAATCTGATTAGGACTTGTCACTGGAGTAAGCTCATTAATCATTGATGTGGTTCTTTCATATGCAGTTTGCTAACTCCTGCAGGCATCAGCAGACTGGTGGGTCTGAAGACTGCAGACTTGAAAAAGATCTTCTTTATATAACAATTGCACTGATTTTCTCCTCTTGAATATTTAGCGCATTCTAATAAATAAGAAGAACCAGAAAGCACCAGGGAGATCATTTAGCCTTAGGTTCTTGCATTGACTCAGGCACAGGATTCCCCTGAAATAATTCCTGTAGCCAAAAAGATAAGAAGATCTAGTTCAGAAAATGTAAAATCCAGCAAGAAAAACTCTTTCAGCCACTTGCCTTAGTAATTTTTGGAGTAGTCAGTTACCCATACTGTTGCGTAAAAAAAAAAAAAGAATCACATTTCATTTCTCACCTGAACTTCTCTAGCTTTGCCTGTCAACAACAGGCTCTTTGAGTAAGAGATGAAAGTCTTCTGTTATTAAATTGCTGTTTCCTCAGCCTCCCCCAAAATATTCTCAGCTAAGCTAAGCTAGCTGAGCTACTGCCATCTCAAAACACAACACATATTTCCCATGCCCCACCAAACACTGCCATCACACTATGGCCTGTCATAATGCCAGCCATGATCACACAGGTGCCAAAACACAAGAAAAAAAGCCATTAATAGCTTTCCTTGGCCTCAAATACACGAAATAATTTGGATACATGTGGCTCCAAATTAAACCCACAGATGAAACCCTCTAATTCTGGATACAAGTGAAACCGAGAAGTAAGACTTCTCTCCAGACTTTACAGCTAATAATAAGTCAAATCAATAAAAACAAGAGAAACAAGGAGTTTTGAGCGATTTTGAAAATATCCCTTAATCTCCTGATGTGTCTGCCTCCGAGATGTCCAAAACCTAGGACAGTGGTATGAAACACAGCTCCACAACTGACACTTGCAACTCTTCAAGAGCAAGCAGAAAGTATTAAAACTTGAACTGCACAGATTTTCACGAACCATAAATTTCTCCCCATTTGTTTCATATTCTCTTTCAAGAAGACTTTACAGCTTGCTTCTGGTTTAGAGATTTGTTAGACATTAGGTCCAGGAACACCAAACATTTGCGATTACTGCTTAATGGGGATAGCTCCTCTTGAGAGCCAAATAATTTATTTAAAATACCTGGCATTTTCCAAATGCAAAGAAAAGGATGTCTGCCCATTTTGAGCACATAGACCTCCTTCCCCACAACTTTTCTGGAAGATCGGTTGAAGAAAGTTCAACCCAAATTCACCCAGCCAGACTGAGACAGTTTGGTTCTCAGCAGCCCACAATGGTCAGGCATTTACAAAGTTTGTCCCTCTCTTCTCTGGAACAGGTGGTCAACCTTATGCTACTCTGCAGTAAGCCTCCGTCTTTCCACACCATCTCCTTGGGTTAAAGCTACCCAGAAGGACATAGAGTGCACACCAGAATGCCACTGCAACATGATCAAGGAAGTTCAAAGACATTTAGAAAAGTTAGAGATTCCTATAAGAGGAAAGGCAGTGATTAAAACAGCGTATCACCTTTACTGGCTCATGGATAAACTAAAACAGCATATGGATTTAATGAAATCATTTTTACAAAGGCAGACCTGACCTAGCAGAATGACTGGGTTTTCCTTTCCTATCTAGTTTCTAGGAGAGTAGGGGGTATGTCTCCTTCAGCACATATAGGTTTACCACAGATATGCTCATGAGTAACATGTGTTAGTTTGTGGTGAGTCATCGGTGCTAAATTACATCTAAAACTGTCTTGTTTCCAATGCAGCAGGCCTGAATTGAGCTCCACACACATGGAGCATTCAGTTCTGGCACTCTCTACAGGGACAGAGACCTGCTAATGATATGTACCCAAGCGAGTGTGTGAAACCTTTTTAATCACAAAGACATAGTGTTAAGTAATTTCCTCTTCTTTTCCCAACTACTTTAAAACTGTTTAGCATGCCAAAGAATGATCTCCATTCTGTGTTGCTAAAAGTCTTTCAGAAACACTTCCCTTTAGATTAATTCCTAAGATGGCAGGTAAAATATCGGCAGCAATTAGAGGTGCTCCACGTGGACCCTCAGAAGTAGGTCAGCAAAGGTGGTTTGTGTAGGATAGGCCTTGCCAGCTCCAATGAATCATGAGCGCCTTTCTTTATCATTCCCATTAACTGGGTTCCAAACATCTCCTTCACAGCTTCTCTGCAACAAACACTTGCCCTGGGTAAACTGCATCTTGGTTCTCCCAGATACCTTACTACCACATTCATTTTTTGTTTCCTGACCTGTGCGGCTCCGGGGCCCTATTGCATTAGATTCGGCACAAAGACATGGCCATTCCTCCAAGAGTTTGCAGTATGAATAGATACACAACAAGTCATGGGTGTGAGGAGAGCACCAGCACAAAAATGGCAGGTGATTTGATGAAAGACCGGGGCAGAATGGGGCACCCAACAACTCATCTGCCTCTTTGCCAATACACAGCCAGGGCACGTTCCAGATCCCACAGCCAAGTGATACACCCCTGCTAAGGGCAACTAGTCTGGGTAAGGTCTACAGTATCCATGAAACATTAGACAGAAATTTGTCTCTGCCAGCCAAGAGAGATGGAGGCAAAAAGGCAGAACTGTAGCTCAAGGCTTGAGCCCTACACTAAACTCAGGCCAGCAGATTGGTTTTCTTGCACACTGTTCACACTACCTGCACACCAGGACACTGGTGTTTGCATGAGCATGTGGGACGGACTACTTGACAGCGAGTGAAAGCCGTGAGCTCTGTAGTTGGATGTCTTCCTAGGAATGAAGCAACAAGGGGAAAATAAAAAACGTCTTCTGCTGCCTTGACAACTGGTCAGACCCTTGCTCAGTCAGACCTCCCGTGGGCACCAGAGGTTGCCACCCCATCAACATTTGTCGATGGTGCTGATAGTGCTGTTTGTATTCTGTGTCACTGAATTTCCCCACAAGCAAGTCCTACAAATGCCCAGAGTAAATGGCTTTTAACATGCTTGCAGCCAAGAAACACATTCCCAAAGAGGTCCTTTATCCTGAGCAGTCACTTTCCCACCCTGCCGCAAACCTCCAGACAGGTGCATAAAAGCTACACTTTGAAGTGTACTCACCCAAACCATATTATTCAGTCTTGCCAGAGCTGAAATAGCTGGGTTTATGCCAGTCTCCACGGCTGCCGCCTCTTCCCCTTGAAGGGAAGGCTTCAGGAGCAAATACGTCTTTTAAAAAAAGAACATGGAGACATACATGAGTGTTATATGCTTTCAGACAGGTGTTCATTCAGCATGCTGCACAACATCAAGGCAACCTCAAGGACGCACACAAGTACTGGTTATGAGAGCACAAATCGGGCAATCCAGAAGATGCTTACACAGAGTATACAAACCTCAGCATTGCCCAACTTTGAAGCCTAATGCCCTCACCGCTTCCTCAATGAGACATCCCTCTGCACAGGAAAAAACAGCTGCGCGTGACACGAGCAAACTGCTGGTCTTCCGTATTTTCTTCTCCCTCAGACAGATGACCTTCAGATGGTCCAAACAAATGATCCAAAAGGCAAACCAACATGTTCCAGGACAGTCCAGCATGGCAAAAACGGCTTACCTTCTCTGCGACTGCTGCCTCGCCTGTTGGGGTTCATTATCGGCATACGCATCATCTGTAAATTAAAGACATTTCTTTAAAGAGCTCCTCTGTCAAGAAGTCAGCCTCTCCTTCGTTTCCTCAGGTACTAAGTGATCCCTGAAGTAATTCCAAACTTCATTATTAATTTCTCTGAAAACAAGATTACTGCTGATACTATTGCAAAGCGGTGGTGTGGCTAAGGAAGTCTGCAGTTGCAGGTAGGCTCTCAGGTCAACCTCTTTCGTACTTAATACCTTACCTGACCTTCCTGCAGCACAGATAAAGCCAGGAAAGCAGAGCCTGGAAAGCAGAGTTAGTCTGTTGCAGCTACACAGGGCACCTCTTTGACTCCTTTATCCCAAATTACTCTTTTAAAAGTTCTCTATACTCTTCTTTTGTTGGTCTCTGTCCCAGTATTACGATGCCAGCCTTGGCCAATCACAATTCCTTCTCCTATCCAAATGCCACCAGCGCTACGGGAGCTACACCAACACCATCCACAGTGAACCAGGCTGAGATCCCTTGAACTGAGTTACAGCTCTAGAGCAAGAGCTGGCTACACTTGCTGCAGCCCTCTGCAGAAAGAAATAATTTCCTTTTCATGTGCAATAATTCCCTTTGGCATTTATTCCTTATTAACATTGCAGGAAATATATTCCCCAGCAGGAATATTGGCAGCAGAACTGAATTTTAAGTGATGGTTAAAGAAGACTTGCAGGAAAATGTCTGCTTGTAAAAGCAAGTGTTTATACGGATTGCCCTATTAAACAAGAGTTATGCTTAACCCACAGAGGACAGACTGAACATCCAAGACTACCTTACATATCTCAGTACTTCACATGCAGTCTTTCTGCTCTGCAAATCAGGACTTCCTGTGGTGCATTCACTAGTGAGCTCTGAATAGACATTCTGAACAAAAAAAAATAAATTACAAGCTAATTTGGCAACTCAAACCAAGAGAAGGTGACACAGAATCCTATTTGCTTCAAGTTATTCATTTAGTCACTTGCACTTTCCACAAATAAAAGCTGCCCATATCCTCTGGCACCTTGCTTATGAAACTGTCTTTGTTTCCTGCATATAATCCTCAAGCACACCACCAACTGCAGATCTGTGCTGTAAGTGCAGGCACGCAGTTTCAAGTGTCAGTTCACGGAAAAAGTGGACTCTGGCATGATTTGAAAAGAGCTAGCAGGAATTCACAGGTGGGGTTGGCATTTAATCACACCTTAAAAACCAAATAAGAGCTCAAAAAGGGAACACAAATCTCAGTAGAGCAAATGTTCTTCGGCTATACTGTGATTACATGCTCAGCTGAGAGCTGGGTTCGGTAACAGAGCCAGAGTCATCGGTATTTGTTTCTAAGATGTGCCAATCACTGTTCTCCAGGCACATACTCTATATGTCAATGAAGAAAGAGTGTCGGAGTTGGTGGATGTGCCAGACTGCCGCAGAGATTCACACTCTCCCCAGGCATCCATCAAGCAAGGTCAAACCTCTCAGCTGATGGAAAGTGAAGCATTACAGGAGACAGCTGGATTTCAAACCACATTCAGTTTTCGGATCAAAACCTCCAACTGCAACAGGAGTTGCAATTCACACATATACACCCGACTTATCCTTAAAAGAGGATGAGCATAATTTTTGCTCCCCCAGGCAGCAGAAATCGGTGTTCCCCTTTCTTACCTCCTCGCTGCTCATTGATTCGGAGCTGGATGCGCCATGATGGCACTGCACGATAATGTTCGAGATCAGCTCACCAGAGACTTCCACAACACTTCTGCAGAAAGTGGTTGGCTGTAACAGATCAAAATAGAGCAAATCTTGTAGAGCAAAGCTACAGTACAAACCTTCTCACGGGAGTTTCACTGGGGATGGGAACTTGTACAGGGATTTTAAAAACAAATTCCAAAAGGAAGAAATTCAAGCAAGATTATACACCTAACAAATTATTGGAGCAGACTGCGGCCAGACAAATGTATTCTGGCAGCACATGACTACACACAAGTTATTGCTCCACAATTGCATGTTAGCTGTAGGAAGCCTTGAGCCCGCTCGAGGTAGAAGAAAATCTCCAAATCCTTTTCATAGCTCTGGCATCAGCAAGCACAAACAGAAGAGCTGTGCAGGGCTATGCTGGTGGCAGCTCCAGCTCTAGAAGTTAAACTACCTTTAAAGAAGTTGTCCCTACGATTTGACAGAAACTCCAGCAACACCTGCACTCAAGTTTGGAAAACAAAGATCCTCACACCATCTTTCATACCGTATTGCCCCAAGAAGAAAAGAAGAGGGATGGTGTCTGTTTAGGATACAGTGATAACTTCGCGGCAGCAAACCCTTGCATCTGTAAAGAAAACTTAGCAACAACCATCAATTCCATGCTGTCCCATCTACATGCACACAAGAGCTGCTTAGCTCAAGAGTAGCGATACTCGAAGAGATGTTTAATCCCCTCCTCATGGGATAAGCGACCTCCTGAGGTAGCAGTGTGACTCATAAACTATGAGGAAAGCCTTTGCACCATCTGTTCAGTGCCTTCCCAGAATCCCTGCTCTTCCCTAAAGACTGTTCCCAGGAAGGACAGATAAGTTTGGCAGCAATTCACAGAGGAAAAAGACGCGAGAAGAGCTCAGCTTGGAGCAGCACAAAGAACCAGAGATAATCTCTGTGGAAGTCTGACACAGTATGGCATCATTGCACACAGGGACTCAAGAGCTACTCCACGTGCTTTGTAAGATTTGTGCAAGCAGTTAGGACACAACCACTCAGAAGCTTGTAATGGGAGCCATGTTTTGTCAAAAATAACTGTGCACAGAGAAGTCCAGATTCAAAGACAATGTGTTTACACCAAAGCTGTTCATCTAAGAATCAGAGTGCAGCAAGAGCTATATCAAGAGCCTGATCCGTGTTTATTTCAGGCTGAAAAGAGAGTTGAACATCTGAAAGATCAGCACTGTCAGCACAGAGTGGGAATCTGCACTCCATAGGAAGAGAAGCCTTTATCTGGTGCCTAGATGCATGATAGACAAAAGCAGGTCAAACCTCAGTTTTTTCCACAGTCTTATCTTAGAAAAGAAGCCACGCCTTCCTTCCAGGATTTGGTCCCAAAGCACACAGACATTTTCACTACATGCTGCTCCAAGACACGCATCCTCTCTTTTCAGCTCAGAGCAGTTCCTGTGTTCCCCACGGACCAGGCAGAAGAGCTTCCCAGCAGCGACCCTTCCCATCTAACACCCACTCCGTGCTGGAGGTTGTATTTGTTTGGGTTTGGTGGTGTTGTCAGAAAGCCAGTCATTCTTCAGCACCGGGAGACTTTCTACATGTCCTGAGAACATCACACACGGAGGGGGGGTCACATTCACACCAGATGCACTTACCACAAAAGGCCCTATTTTGAAGTCACATGTGAATGGGTCTCTCCCTGAAGCCTTCGTGCACACAGTTTCACGAATGCTGAACTGCAGCTCTAGGCTATAAGCATCGCTGTTCCACATGTCAACCTGGTAAAAGGAAGGTCAAGACAACATCTAATTAGTGCCTGTCATTCTTCTATGCCCACTACATGGCAACCTTGCTTCTTTGTCAAGCAGAAGCAAGACATAAGGGCATTGCGGCTCAGTGCCCAGTTTACAGCACATTACTGGGTGTGAGAAAGGGTGTTTTATTGTGCTCAGGAGTTACTCTCTTAGGCAGATTTGGCAACAGCAACACAGAACAGCTTTCCACGGCGGGCTTCACTTGAAACCCCACAGCCCATTGCGGGATCCTCCTACTCCTTCGAGTCAGCTGGGGGGACTATAGCTGTCAAAGGTAGAAAAGCATAGCATTACTCCTGCATGCTACCCCCTCTTCTGTGGGAACCAGGGTGCTAACAGCTCTGCTTCGGATATCTAGACTGCTGGGAAGTCCACTGCAAATACATGACTTGGAAAGTAAATCACGCGACTGCAAGCAATTGAGGTAATGCAGATTATAGAGTCGCTCCTTGTCAGCTCAGGTGCCTCAGTGGGCAGCGTGCATTGTCACACTGCAAACTTTAGAGAGTTTGGTTCCTTTTGTTGACATATTAGGATTTTCTTTTCTCCTTCTCACAGTCTAATCAATGTTTTAGCTCAAGATGGGAGACTCAAAAAAAAACCAAAACCCCAAAATAAAACCCCAATGAACAACAAATCCCCACTGCTTTCAAGGACTTTTTTTTCCAAACTAGATCAATCCAAAAGTCATCTTGTCATTCATTCTTGCAGAAGACTTGATACATGTCATCTATAGGAACAGAATGGTTCTGAGGAAGTTCAGGAACATGGACTTGCTAACTTTAAATTAGGAAGCTTTAACTCCTTAACTCTGGGTATCCAATATAATTCTTAGCAACACAAATTAAAACAGATAAGGGTTTCCTGCCTGCATTTAGACACTAGTAGATTTAAACCAGAATTGGCATGTAGAGACAGATGATGCAAACACAGATTGAAGAAAGAATCCTAAATGTGTTTGTGGTGGCATTTAATTAGCAGTGCAGACGTTCAGCTGAGACCTTCAGATGGACCAAGTTACTTTATGCCCAAAGCAAAGCAGTTAGCTGGAGGTATTTAAAAACCACCAGTTTTGAACAAAATCTTACAGGACATCCCTCAAAGACTTCTATTCTAGGGGTATAAAATTTGAACTCCTAAAGTATTTTTAATTACAAACCAACATACAAAGAATATTTAGGTTCCTAAAGCCATAGCTTCAGATAATGCCTCAAACCCACCCTCTTCCAAGCAAAATCAGAAAACTCCAACTAAATCTGG
This sequence comes from Ciconia boyciana, assembly GCF_034638445.1. Taxonomy (NCBI): domain Eukaryota; kingdom Metazoa; phylum Chordata; class Aves; order Ciconiiformes; family Ciconiidae; genus Ciconia; species Ciconia boyciana. Next base: position 42,726,112 of record NC_132943.1, on the reverse strand, counting down.
GTTTCCGGGATTGGGTAAAAAAAAGTTTTCCACCACAGCAAAGCATATTTCAGGTAAAGGATCTCCACTGTCTGCACACTTACTCTTCTGACATGGCTCCTGACAACACCATACAGGTTTGTCCCCCAAGACTGAGAATTGATCCTTGCAATGGAAGCATTGAGAGCCTCTTCTGTGACAGGGAGTTCGTAGTCGTACACTGGAAACCCTGAGATGGAGGCACAGTTCCATTAGAAGTTCAGTGTGGTCCTGTACTTTTCCTCCCTAAACCACCGTAAGAAAGAGGACGTGGTTCCATTCTGAGCAACTTACCTGAACACGAGAAAATGCTCAGTGTGAGGACAAAAATTAAGATCGTCATAGCGTGACTTTCAAAATCCTCTGGTCTTTTCCTTTTCTAAGCAAGGGTTTCCAGTGCATATTCCTCTGTCTTTATATAAATGCAGCCTTGATCCTACACCTGACCTTCCTGTGTCCAAGCTCTGCTACAAACATTGCACTTTAAACAGAATTGATCCGAGGGTAAATATTTGCTGTCAGCTTTTCTCCATTTAGCAGTTCTCTGATAAGAGATGGGCTGCAGTGCCTTTTTCCCAGTACTAAAAGGAAGCACTGAATCTGTGATATCTCCATAGCCAAAGGCAAAACCTAGTTATTTTGTTCACTGTTAGCCATGAGTTATCCATTCAAAGCTGGTGAGTCAACTCTTTCCTTAGCACTGGACCCAGCACCCTTGTGTCTTGGCAGCAACTGATGGCACTTACAAGCTGGCGTTCCCCGAGGAGGGGACGATTCCCCAGCACGGAATAGGAATGCACCCACGTGGACCACCCTGCAGGCCAAAGCATCCAACAGAAGCCTCCCAGGCACACGGCAGACCCTTGGGACACCCCAGGTCTGTGTAAGCTCCCGGGACCTCTGCTATTTGGTACATGCCAGAAGAACTCCCACATTGCTTTGAGTCTTGCCAAGCCTGAGCCCAGCTAACCAAACAAGCGAGTGGCTGTGGACATTTGGTTTTCCCTGTCAGATCCCCCTGATGCTTCCCCTGTCAGATGCCCCAGGCTTTTGTTTCAGCACAGAAATTAATGGGATTTTTGGAAAATTATGGCCTGACTACAATACTGAAAACATCATAAGGAATTAGAGGGATGAGCTTGGACACGACACCTCAGCTCTTAGCTAAATGGAGCCAGACTGCAACAGGGCAAGGTGTTTGCTATACCCTCTCCAACACACAGCACTCGGCACTCGCTGGAAACTTGGTTTCCAGATACAGGCAACGTATCTTATCACTCTACCACAACTACCCCATAACAGAGACACTGCAACACTTCCAGCAAGATTCAGAGATGCACCTGGGTTTTAAGTGCTTAAAGGCTGTTCATGGGAGTTGGGAGGGAAACTGCTGTCTTCAAACAAGTTCATCCATTGCTGACTGTTCACAAAGCTCTTCATTTTGAAGATCCCATGTGTGAAATTCCTTCATTAACCTTCAAATCGCAGTTCCACTTGAATTATGCAGCACAGGGTCATTTTAAGAACTTCTCAAATGACAAGCACTCAAGGAAAGACATGGGAGCATGCAAAGTACCACGGCTCAGATTTAATAAGGAAGAGGATGAAGTTGCTTCTGGTTGTTAGGTTGTCAGATTGCAGGATGGCAGCCGATCACAAGGTTGCACACTGGGGGATCTGACTCCCCGGGTGACAGATGGAGTCGGGTAAGTATCACTCACACTGCAAGTCATTGAAGGCAAAGAGCCATAAAGGCAATGCGCTTCTAAGACACAACAGAAACAACTGCCCAGGTGTGGGCCTTGATGGTCACTGGATTCAGTCCCCATTGTTGCTGTGAGATCCTAGAAAAGGAACCTGTTGAGCCATGGTACACCCCAGGAAAGAGTCTGTGTGCCAGTTGGTAGAGCTGCACGTGAACACAGGGAGTGTGCTAGGAACAAGCCATGCCCGGGGGGGACAAGCAGACACAGTGCCAAACAGGAACCTCGCCAGGGCCACACCACTGGCTAGTGCCACACCACGTGTGTGCCATCCCACCCAAGCACTGCTTTGAGAGACGTGGATGTGGGCACGTATTCCAAAAAGGGGTGGGCATTTTTTACCAGCCAACTTGGATTTCAGCATTGGGAACATGATCAAAAACGCCGATTGAAACTTTGCCCAGTCAAAAGGCAGAGCCTCTTCTGTACATCCATTCTCCTTGTTCACTGCAGCTGAAGACACTCTCTCCCGGCTCTTGGACACACTCATCTGTAGCAGGGTCTGCCCTTCCTGCTTCCCAGTTCTCCTTAACTGCTGTCTGTGCCACAGGGAGGCCAGTAATATTCTTCTGAGGCTACAGCCACGCCAGAGCACCACAATGCGGAGAACTTAAACTGAGCTGGAGATTGTCAAGAACAGAGACTGTTGCGCTATGCCCGACTTTTCTCAACCAGAGCCAAGACCACGCTCCCTCAGATCACGGAGGAAACCTTCCGATACGCTGTTTGATCTGCTTCTGCGGTGGTTTCTCTGCAATCAGTCGTGCTGCTGCTGCGGTAATGAAACACAAGAACGAGATAGCTCGAACCACTTGAATGGAAAGAACTTGGCATTCGGAGCCCCCAGGGTCCTTATTGTTTTCCAGCACGCTTCACCACCAACTTGCTGTGGTAGTTTGGATAACATTTAGCTTCCAACTTCATCCCGAGAAAAGGAACCATCTGCCTCTTGCATGCGGGGACCGGTTAATATTCCACCACAACCTGAATGTGTAAAATTGCTTCCTAACTGCCGAGCCACAGCATTGTAGCCAGTCCAGTAGTAATTTTAACTACTAAACAGGGTTTAAAGATTTTCCTCTTAGAGTAGCTACTAGGAAATGCTGCCAGGAGGATTGTAGTAATGCTGAGTGGGGCTTGAAAATAAAATTGTTTAATGAAATGAAAGTTCCTCTGCAGAGCTCTGGCTTTGCGTTGCAGCATCCAGAGAACAGAGATGTTTGCTATTCCACCTCTCTGAATCCCGGCTCATTAAGTCTGTAATGAACTTGGTAAATATTTCTCCTATCTCTCCACAGATACATTATACACTCCAGTAGATTCATGTTACAGCAAAATTGGTTTCATTCACTGTCCATGTCAGAGGCGCATTTGGGTTGAGGGTGCTCAACCCAGACGGAGACAGGACCTGGGGAAGAGGTAGAAACTGGGGGGGGGAAGGATGGGAACAGGGAGAAGGGAAAGTCTGGGAAGAAAACAGGCTCGGGCACATGCTGGTGGGAGGAAAGGCAAGGCTGAGCAGGGCACAGCATTGTCCCCACTCACAGCTTCTCCACAGGTACCACCTGCCTAGGGCTAAAGGGCCAGGCACAGCCAACAGGAGAAGGATGGGGTATTTGCCTTTGGGGCAGGGGTTTGAAAAGAAGCATTCTTGGGAAACCTCTGCTTTCAGTAGATTTAAGCAGTAAAAACAATTTTACGTTTTCAGACTCAAAGTGCCCCAAGTTCTGGGTTTCTGAGGAGGTCTGAGGTTTTCGCTTTGGACTGGACATTGTACCTGAAGCTTCAGGCTAGGAACGCCACTAAACTTGTGAAGAGTGACTGGAATTCAATGTGAAATTCAACACTTTGCAGAAGGCCTCCAAGGTCAAACTCCTGAACCCAAGAGACTCTTCGTATACTGGCACATTCAGAACAGAAAGTTTTTGTTTCACCTATGCTAAGGAAACAACAGGCATGGCCACACAGACCAAGGACAACATCCTCTTGAAAGAGCAAAGCATCCTTCCCTTCCTCTAGGGACCAGCTCTTGGCATCTGCCAACAAGGACCCTGCCACGAATTACTAGGTACTACAAGCCGTTTTGGTGAATGGTGCCACGGCACAAGAAGTTATGAAAGGTGAAGCCTTTGCCTCAGACCAAAAACAGGGCAGAACAAAATGGAGAAGGTGCAAAAAATGAGTCAATAAATGTTTCTGACCTGTTGCCTGCTGCCTTTTCGTCTGCAGCTTTATGAAGGCTTCTGGCTGCAGCAGCAGCAATGGAGCTCACAATGTCTCTGATCAGGGTAACATTTTTTTCCCCCCAATTAACCAGACTGAAGAAGTTTGAGAAGACTTTTAGAGAGAGAGCTTGCAGAGCAGACAGAAAAAGCATATGGGCACATATATATGTACATGTTTTTAGAAAGGACAAATGTGATAGTTAAACCCCCCAAAATACAAAACTTCTTGAAACTCAAGAGGGGGCAAGATGGAGAAAGACTCTTCACAATTTAAGGAGTAAACTTTGAGTCTACTACCAGCAAATTCGAGATGCCAAGCACCTTGGGGCAGAGGAAGGGGGGTTGTATCCAGTTTAATCTACACAGCAAACAGATATGCACCATTTAAGAAAAGAGGAAATTAAAGAGCTTCTGTTAGATGACTGTTTTCAGACTTTTTTCACTCCCAGCAATCAAGTCAGCTCTGTTCACAGACAACTGGGAGAACAATAATTTCTCTTTGCAAGTGAAATTTTGGTAATTACAAGATGCATTTTGATTTAAAATGTAAATCGTCCAGCATCATCACATGCCTGTAGGCTGAAAACAGTCTAAACAGCATCCCAGGCACTGAGGAGCTATTCCTGATCCCTTGTTTCCCATCCATCCAGATGACAGATGAAAGTTAATGATGTCCCTTCAGAGAAAAGAAAACCTGACTAAATTCAAAGCAGCATGTTCTTTTTTTTTTCCCTATTCCCAATTATTTTGCCAATTCCCAGCATGGCATTGGCAAAACCAAAAGGCTCCCTAAAAGTTCTTCTCCATGAGTAACTTCATCACACATGCAGAAGACTGTTGTATTGACAGCCAATAGAGGTAGGAGAAAGGCTTCTAGATTTTGCTCAGACTAACAGAGGCTTTGAGACCTGATCCATAGTTCAGAGACACCAACAGAGACTCAGCTTTGATTTCCTTCAGATCTTGTCTGCATGTCCCTTGAGAAACTAGCATTTGATCATACAGCCAGTGCAGACGCTGCCTGCGGGCTGCTGAACGTTCTCCAGCCCTTGACCACCTGGGATGGAGAATAAGTCTTTGTTCTTCCAATTTCTCTAATTGCTCTCACGCTCTCCTAAGATGGTACCCTCTGCCATGCTGGCTGCATTTCTCAACCCCACGTACAGCTTTCCATTGTAAAGCACTTGAAGATTTGGTGGTCAAAAGGAGAGTAAAGTGAAGACAAGTGAATCTAGTGATACCCCAGCTTCCCACACCTACAGTATTAAGGATGAAACCAGATACATGTCATTAAGTCTGGAGTTTACACCATGGAAGTTTCATACTCTGCAAGGTTTGCTGATGCTCCGGGAGAACTCACCGAGTTGTTCTATGTCAAGACTGAAAACCATTGGAACTGATGTCTCAACAGTAATTTTACAAAGACTAAAGGAAACATTTCAGTAAGTGCGTAGAGGTAGTGCCTAACCCCTTCTGCACTGCACTTCCGAGGTGCCCCGTACATGCTGGTCTAATGAAGGCGACCTAAACCTCCAGAGTTTCTACTGCTGCTGCTGGAAGTGGACTTTGAGAGTGAAGCAACAGAAAGCACACATTAAAGCAAACAAAACCTCCATAACACACACTGGATGACTGTTCTGAAACATCACAGGCTGCAGCAGAATCTCACAGGTCTCACTTCATTACTTTGAGCCTTTGAAACTTTAAATATTTATATTCCCTCTGCCTGCCAGGTCAGCAGTAATAGCTCTTACCGGGTCACTGGCACAACTTTGTAGCTGATGCAAGGTAAACATTACCTCCAGACCCAAAGATTGTTACCTGCAAAGCCAAAGAGCTATAACTGTTTTTAATTTTTTTTTAACTTTTGCTGACCGTACTGATAATTTTCAAGGTTTTCTCCCTCTCCCTAGGGCACTTTCTCAGGTAGTTCAGCTGTTACATCCTTTTGCATGCTTAGCGAAAGGCACTTGCAACCACCGGTCAAACCAAGCCCTGGTAAAACTTGAAATCCCTGGTGAAACCAGGCAAAACATTCACCTCCAACTTCTGAAGCCATCGACTGCCGAGTACAGCCACCAGTCTCATGCCCTGTCCCTAGTGAGCCTCATGCTGCCATTTATTGAAAGTGGCTTGCACTGCTGAAGTAGGCTCAGCCTTTCTGGTACTCAGTCCCATTACCAGCATTTCCTTTTAATGCTATTTCAACCTCAGCCCTCAGCATCGGTGTAATTCAACACACAAAGGGCTGTTTCTGGCTGCAAGTCATGAGAAGGTGCATATTCAGAGGAACACGAGTCATGAATTTTTAGTGTGAATTTAAAAAAACGTTATTTCTTCAAGTTACAATCTTTCTCTCAATAAAAAAATTAGTATATTTTTGTAATTTCCCAGAGGCATTAAGATCCATAACCAGAAAAAATCGGAAGTCCAAACGATCTTCAAGGATTCTTGAATACTAAAGCTGTCATTTTCACCTCTGTTTTTTAGAGTCTCTGAGCAGTTATATGAGGTTTTAGACATTAGATAAAAAGTCACTGGCGGTGAGCTCAAGCTTTAAATCAGCATATATTTTAAATAATTACTTTAGTCATGAGCAGCAATACCAAGAATTAGCCAAACAGGCAATTCCAGGCAGTGTTTTGTCTCATGTCCTGCACAGCAGCAGCCTGGCATTTAGCAAGGGATGCAAAAGTCTTAGGGTACACATGAAACCACAAAGACTTTCAGATGCTGAAAGGGACCAATCTGGTGCCTGAGATTGGACTGTACAGGGGTGAGCTCAATATAATGAGGCAAAGAAAAACCCAAGAAATCACTTCTGGTCCTGGTTCAACAGAGAGTGCATAGCCACAGTTTCTGTAAAAAAAAAAAACACACCACCAAAAGCAGGGATGCAGGCAGCCCTTACGCTCGCTAGAAACACTCCTAGAAACAGCTCATTTGTGATCACGCAAAGAGGCAGAGGCACTGACTGCAGAAGGTGTTTACCTGAGCCACAGAGAACAAACAAGTGCAAATAGTAGAAGGAGGATTGGAGGAAAATGTCCGAGGACAGAGCACCACAGCATGCCGGTCCCTTGGTGAGTGCACACCACAGGATGGAGGCCCTCTGCAAACCCACCTCTTGAGGGGAAGCCCTCAAACACAAAACTCAGGTACCCAAACCTCCTCCTCCACGTATGCACATACCTCCAGACACCCACTCAGCACGAGCACAGTTAGGAGTAGACACTCCTCACTCAGGAGCAGCTTCGTAGCTCCTTCTACGCTGTCTGACCTACTCTGGATCCCACCACCAAGCCTTGTCCTAATCACCCCTTTCCCCCAGCACTGAGAACAACACAGACCCTGCTCTCCCAGGTTAGCCATGGCATGAGCACCTGTGTCCTCTCTGTTGAAAAGATACAGCGAAGTGGTGTATTTTTTTTTAAGTAAGACTCATTTAATTACTTGGAGCAATTAGTTTTATGAATTCATTCAAGGGCTGTGCTTAGGCATCTGACACATGCTTAAATGAAACAGCCTAAAAGGGACTTGTCTTGCACATCTGCTGACACTTTTCCCTATGAATTGCTGAGGGCCACGCAGGTGAATCAACTCTGATTCCAAGCACACTGCTCTCAGAAGAGGTATTATCCACCCAATCTTATTACTCAAGCCAGGCCACCTAAGCTCACATTTTACAACCAACAGAATTAAAGCCCAAAGCTAGGATAAGGCCTCTCCTCTCTCAGACACACCCAAACCCAGGCTCCTCAGGAGACAGTCCACAGCTGGTCATGTTCTCCTTACAAAGGTGAATCCCAAGCAGCCTAACATTTACTTTTCATTTTTGCATTACATTTTCTCCACCAGAAGCACGCTTCAGCTCTGGGAAGTCTTGTTCATTAAGGGATTCCCTATTGGTGTGAATACACTCCAGTCCCAGCTGCCATCTTCTACCTGTGCTACAGCCTCCTCCTGCCCACCCATTACTGAGATAGTTAGCCACAGTGGGGAGCAAGCGTCCTGGCTGCTAGCCCGCTGGCAGCCGGAGCACAGAGCACTAATCCTGTGCACTACCCGTGCAAAAGTGACAAGATACAGAGCACTGTATGAGGCAGACAGACCACAGTGCTGGCCAGCTGCTCCCCAAATCTCATGTCCTCCTTTTTGATAGACTCCCTGGACCACTTGGCCCCAGTGGGTGCTGGTCCTTTCTGCAACAAGGATAACAGTGCTTCTGGGTTACAGCTACAGGAGGAACCTCAGCTACTCAGCAAGTACAGCAAAGGAAAGCAAAACAAGATATCCTAGAGTTCAACCAACCAGTAGTGATTACCTACACCCACACAGAAGAAGGCAACAGTACAAAGAAGAGCTGCTGAACCTCCTATGTGTCTCTCATTATAGATTTATAGAGCAGATCAGCTCCAGGACTGAACCACAGCAGAAAAGGCCTGACCAGGAAAGCCATGGGGCACCTGCCGCAGCCCTCTACGCTATCAGTCTGCCTAATTCGGTCAGTATCGCGCAAGCAAAACCCGTCCACGCTAGACACAGCCTGATGTCCTGCAGGGGAGACCTCACAGATCAGGCTCTCTGTGAGGCCAGGCAGCAGGTTCACAGCAACTGGGACCACTCCTGATAAACACCTGTACCCCGTGGCCCACCTGGGGATCCAGAGTAGATCCTGGTTGATCATAGTCAGTAGGCACTTTGCTCAATCACCTTCCTTCTGAGACAGAGTCATTGCAGCACTACCTTAACTTCTTGTAGTTCTACTGTTTTCATCAATCCCCTTGTACGTGCATGTACACGAAGCTTAAACCCCCACCTCCTGTGGCAGCACTACCTTAACTTCTTGTAGTTCTACTGTTTTCATCAATCCCCTTGTACGTGCATGTACACGAAGCTTAAACCCCCACCTCCTGTGGCAGCACTACAGGAACAAGAATCGAATCTGGGTTCGCTATCATGCAACACAGCTTTTGCACCCAGTCTGAAAAAGCTAACTCATCCTCCCTGGTTCACAGAGTTATCACAACACTTCTTCCTCCATTTATGCTTGGAGGAAACCCTTGAAATCCTTGGTTTGATTTCACCATAAACTCACAAAAGTTTATCTGCAAGCATCTGTCAGCATCGTCAAGCACCATTCACCACCCTCTTCACCTCTGCTTCCAGCCAAACTGAGCAACCATTTCCAAGTGAATTCTCTGTTTCATCACTTGCAGTCTCTTCCTAGGTATATAATTATTTCGTCAAGTTTATTTAAATGTGCAGCTTGCTGTTCCAAATCATAACTTGCTGTACTGGGTTTGGCTGGGATGGAGTTAGTACTCTTCACAGCAGCCGGCATAGTGCTGTGTTTCAGATTAGCGACCGTAAGAGTGTTGGTAACACATGGATGTTTCAGGTATTTCAGGTAATGCAGTGCCTGCACAGCATTAAGGACTTCTCTGCTTCTCGTGCTGCCCTCCCAGCGAGTGGGCTGGGGGTGGGCAAGAGACTGGGAGGGGACACGGCCGGGACAGCCGACCCCAGCTGACCAAAGGGATGTTCCATGCCACATAACACCATGCTCAGCAAGCAAACTGGGGGGAGTTTTTCCAAAGTAGCCATTGCTCAGGGACTGCCCAGGCTGGTGATGAGTGATTGCTTTTGCATCACTATTTCTCTTTCTCCCCCCCCCCCGCCCCCTTCACTTATTAAACTGTCTTTATCTCAACCCAGAAGGGTTTTTTTCTTGCTTTTGCCCTTCCCATTCTCTCCCTCATCCCACTGGGGGTGGGGGTAAGCAAGTGCCTGGGTGGGGGTGAGCTGCCAGCAGGGGTCAACCTGCCACACTCGCATCCATTGCAATCCATCACCGACTATGGGATACTGCTTCTGTTACGTGAGTGGCTGCATTTAGCAGACAAACCTGATTGCAATGGCCAGCTCTAAGAAAAAAATACAATTACTTTCCTGATGTACTGAGCACACGAACAAATATCCTAAGGGCATTCAGGCTAGCAAAATGCAATCACATGGCACTGGCAGAAAGCACAAAGATATACATTAGCATGGATAAGCCAACTCCAACGGTAACACGAGTGGTGCTCCTGAAGCATTTTCTGCAGCATTAAGTACTCCCTGATTCAACAGTTTTTGCAGCATTGGAGTTCCTCTGCCTCTCAAGGGTTCAGTGCCTGGAACAGCATCAAAGTCATCACCGACAGCAGTGATTCCTAGCTTTCAAATATTTGAGCATCACACCCCAGAAAGCCAAAAGACTGAAGACAATTATAGAATGGGTAAAGATTGTTGTCCAGATTTGTGGATTTTATAGTTCAAGTTTATGTCTTGCTAACCATTTTAAGGGCTGGCAGCAAGCTTTTGGTTTTTTTCTTGCTTTTAGGGGAGATTTAGATTGGATATTAGGAAAAATTTTTTCACCGAAAGGGTTGTCAAGCACTGGAACAGGCTGCCCAGGGAAGTGGTGGAGTCACCATCCCTGGAGGTATTCAAAAGATGTGTACATGTGGCACTTAGGGACATGGTTTAGTGGTGGACTTGGCAGTGTTAGGTGAAGGGTTGGAACTTGATGATCTTAAAGGTCTTTTCCAACCTAAACAATTCTGTGATTCTATGATTCTAAGTGGAGACTCCCACACTGCAAGAGGCAGAGACTTAGGGGAAATACGCTGCCACAAGTCTTAGAGCAAAAGTCATCCAAAGCAACTAATTCTATACAAGTACAGCTCCAGCAAGGTAGGAACACTTTGTGTGTTCAAGTTTCCCTGAAAAAAACACTTGTGGGAATCAGCTATCAAGTGTTCCCAATCTAAACCCATCAGCAAGTATTTACAGAGATTCAGTTTTACAGTTAAGGTCCAGCATAAGCACTAGGACCCCATCAGCACACGTATACGACCAAGTACAAAACACTGCACAAACTTCCTGCATACTTCGTAGTTCAAATTCTACACTGATACCAGTCACAAAACAAAAAAAATTCTAACATCCAAACAAAACCTCTTAGAAAGAACGTCTATTTGCTCACTATTTTGTGAGCAGAAAAGGAAAGAAAGACGAAGTTTGTGAATAAATTATTCATTATAAATTAGCCCTTTCTTTCAGCAACTGGGTGCACTCCAGCCAAAAGGGAGCAAAAGGGTTTTTTGTAGAAACCAAGAAACACTTCACCTCCAGCAGTTCTGCTGCAGGCAATACAGCCATGTGGTTACAACCTCATTCTGCATTTTTGCTCCTGCTGAAACAATCCTGTATTTATGAACCTGAGATTTCACAGAAAGCAAATTTATTGCAATCAAGGTTTAATTACAGCCCATGATTAATTTCTAAATTACACAAATCCTTTTTCACAATACCTGCATACCAGCCACGAGCCTAGGCAAGCAGAACGCTTTCAGCCTTCGCTTACTCATATATCCTTGCTTGAGCCAATATTTTTAACTGTATGTCATTTTAGTGTCTCTCAGACCAAGCCCACATTGCAGATAAAACACAATGGTTTTCAGCTGTTTACCATGGAGAACAAATCTACATCTTTTAAGCAAATACCTCTTAAAAAAAAAAAAGGCATTTTATATGATCTCGTTAATATTCCTTTTCACAAGAAAGATTTCCTGATAGCAGAAAACTCATATCATAAATTAACAGGGAGATTATCAGATTTACATGTTTCTTAGATGACAGTTTTACAATGTTGTTATTGGAAATACATTAACATCCTACACAAAAAAAATAATAGGAATGGCATAAAGCAAGAGCTACTACCCATTTATACTGGGGATGCAGGAAAATAACTCGACACAAAGTTGCCTTGAGACAGTATCATATCAATGTTTTAAATCAAATTAATAATGGAAAAGCAGGAGACAGCCAGGGGCAAAAACATGTAAGCCACCTCCTCTGTGAGGAAATACAGACTGGCTTATTTACAACACCCAGGCACTGCTTTCGTGCTGAGATTCCTACGACAGGCTCCAGCAGTGCACGTGTCCCTCCTGACCAAGAGGCACGGCCTCAAGCAGCGCCCGCTCCCCCAGGAGCCTCGAATGTCAGCAGCGGGCCATGATGCATCCTCCCGTCCCTGCGGTTCTCATCCCACGCCAGGACCCCCACGCCTGGGGACAGACGTAGGACATCTCCCCAGGAAAGCAACTTGTACCACGAGATGTGGAAAGCATCCATCGGGTCAGGGGAGACCCGGCAGGACAGGTATATCCTGAAGGGTATCTGAAGGAACATTGTTGTGCTTGACATGTAGGTACCCATGCAAGCTTAAAATCAGCTGCCTCCATTTCCAGGACAGCGCAGTCTTGACCAGCACCCACACGTGGATGCAGGACTGCTAGGAGGTTTTGCTGGGACCCAGGGTGACGGGACTGGCTGTCTAAAGGCCAACTGGTGTACACATCGTACCCCCTCACATACCCTCACCAGTCTAGCGTCATCTCGAAACCAGACAAACCCTCGCATGTCAACAGAGAAGAGCAAACAGCATCCAGCTCCTTTCAGGATGTCTAAGCTGTGCTCGTTCAAGAACATGCCCCAATTTTAAGGTCTGCTAATGCCCAGCAGTAACAGCTGCCAAAAATCCCTACCTAGTTCTCTCCAAGACGCACAGAAAGGGGCAATTAGCAGGCAGCTTTGGGAGCCAAACCTTCCAACCCTTTCCTGAGGCCAGGGACACATCAAGATCAGCGGGTGCCATACAGAGAAGGACTCCAAGGTGCATGGCCCATGCAGCTCAAGCTCTGTGCTGGCCCTGGGCCAGAGCAGCTTCCCCCAAGGAAGAGGCTGTGGCTAACTCTCCATCTGTCTGCAACCTTCTCCATCAGCACAGAAGCAGCAGCACAGGCCTAGAGAGATCAGGCGCTAGAATATCATGACACTAAATTTATGCACCCCCAGCTTGGATTATTGTGTAAAGGAAGTAAAAAGCGGGATAGATCCATCACCTCCTGGGGCACAGCAGCAAAAGCCAGGCAAATACATACTGCCATGGATTAAAACAGCCTAAATAGACAAGATGTGCGTGTGTGGGTAAAGGCCTTGTAACTCTCAGCTCTCACTGCTGTACCGAACTGACCATGTCCCAGGGAGCTAGCCAGCCACCACAACAGTGTATTTAATGTTGAATAATTCACTGACAACAAAGCAGTCATTTCACCCGGCAGGATTTCTTTTGTTGTACAGGGGTTGTGTGCCCCCCTTGCTTTGGGGCTGTCGGCTGGGCAGAGATGCTCCTGCTCATCTGAAAGGTGGGTAACAGACCCTGCTGGCAGGTGCTTGGGTGGACCATGTTTAGAGTTGGTCTCCGCAGCTGCAGGGAGAACCCAAGCCTGCTTTTCATAGCAGCAGCTGTGAAATGCCTTCTCCCTTCCCCTGCCCCTTGCTGAAGTGCAGCAGGCCAGGAGGAGCAGAAGGACCACAGCGAGATCCAAAAGAGACATTTGTACCTAACTCACTGGGAACTTTTTGGGAAGCACTTTCCTTGGGAAGCAACCCCCTTTCCTCCAAAGGGATTTACCCAAATTAGTAGTTTTCTTGGGGAAAACACACACACACTTAAACCCTGGCAAGACTGAATTACTTACAGTCCTTTTGGAACAGGCATTCTAGCTCTTACTTCTCCAAGTGTGTTTCCAGGTGTAGGTTCAGACTTAAAGCCCCAGGGCCTCTGCAAACACAAGCTGGCTGCTGTCTTCTTCACATCTCTGGACTCCTGCCTCCAGTCATGAGAGCAAAACCAGTCTGTTCTCAGTGACAGAGTGACCAGATCCTTGTTCCCACAGGATGCTCTTTTAAGCAATATCCAGGACTCTCTGCTGTGCATATAGCATTTTTCATGCTTGCTCTGAACAGTCTTTGGACAATGGAGCACAACCTGGCTCAGATCCAGTGTCGGCAAACCCCAAATACTGGTGGAGGAAGAAGCAGCAGCTGCATCTTCAGCTGTTTTGCAGTAATGTCCAAGATAGACTAGAAGGGTCCTCTACCTCCCGTCTCACTTTGTTTGATTTCTGACTGTGGCTTATACAGGGGCGGGGATTCTTGAATTCTGAGGACCAGAACTGGACACAGTACTCCAGGTGCTGCCTGACAAGCACTAAGCAAAGCAGGATGATCATGCATCGATCTCAGCTAGTAACGTCCCTGTGGATGCAGCCCAGGATCCGATTTGCCTTTGTTGCTGCAGCGGCGCGCTACTGACTCACATTCAGCTTGTTGTCCACCAGGACCCCCAGGTCCCTTTCAGCAAGGCTGCTCCCCAGCCACACAGATCCCAGCCTGTACTGGGCTCTTGGGTTATTCTGTCCCGGACTTTGCACTTGTCTTTGTTCAGCTTCATGCTGTTCTTGCCAGCCCCGCCCTTCCAGCCTACGCAGGTCCTCTGTAAGATGGCTCTCCCTTCTGACACATTCACCTCACCACCCAGTTTGGTGGCATCAGCAGACTTGGTGAGGGTGCTTTCAATCCCATCATCCGTGATGCTGAACGGCATGGGGCCCAGTACTGATCCCTGGGGACCCCACTTGTGACAGGCTTCCAGCCTGAGTAACAACCATTACCACCCTCTGAGTGTGACCTGTTAGCCAATTTCCTACCCATTTCACAGACCACCCATCCAATCTGTTTCTTGCCAGTTTGTCCAGGAGAAGGCTGTGGGAAACACTGTCAAACACTTTGGTGAAGTCCAGGTAAACATCATCCACTGCTCTCCCCATGTCAACAGATGTTATTTTGTTGTAGAAGGCGATCAGGTTAGTTTGGCATGGTTTGCCCTTGGTAAATCCATGCTGACTTTTCCCAGTCACCTGCTTCATTTGGTTAGTAACAGTTTCTAGGAGGGCTTGTTCCATTACTTTCCCAGGGACTGGAGTAAGACTAATGGGCCCTTCTTATACATGGGTATGACGTTTGCCCTCTTCCAGCCTTCAGGGACATTCCCTGATCTCCACAACTTTTCAAATATTATAGATAGTGGCCTTGCAACAATGTCAGCCACTTCTCTTAACACCCTGGGGTGGATTCCGTCCAGACCCATAGATTTATGTGGGTTGAGCCCTTGCAAGAGCCTGCCGTCCAGCCATTCCTCCGCTACTGGTGGGTCGACACACGCGTTATCATAGCTACTTGATCTTGTGATCTGGGGTCCCGCTACGCCGGTAAAGACAGGGGCAAAGAAGGTATTGGGAATGTCCGCCTTGTCAGCGTTATTAGTGACTAGCTTCCCTGCCATGCTTAGTAATGGGTCTACGTCTTTCCTGTGTTTCTGCTTACTGCTGATGTATCTGAAGAACTCGCTCTTGTACTTGACATCTTTGGCCAATTTTCTAGCTGAGCCTTAGCCTTCCTGACTGCATCTCTGCATGCCCTAGCAAGGTTCTTGTAGTCCTCGATGGCTATCTGGCTGCCTTTTCACAGCCAGTATGCTGCTTCTTTTGCTTTTAAGCACACCCAAAACTCATTGTTAAGCCAGGGTGGTCTCTTGTTCTGCCTTCTTCCTTTCCTTTTGTAGGGGATGGACTGTTCCTGTGCTTTCAGGAGGCTGTTCTTGAATAACTCCCAGCATTTACAAGCTCCTTTGCCCTCCATGGATGCCTCCCATGGAATCCCTTGCAGCAGGGCTCTGAGGAGTTGAAGTTGGCTCTTTTAAAATCCAGGGTCTTTGTCCTACTACTGGTCTTCAGTGTGCTCAGCAAGGTCTTAAACTCCACAGTGTTGTGGTGGTTGTATCCAAGAATAACACTGGTAGTTATGCTGTCAAGTAAGTCTTCTTGGTTTGTGAGCAGTAAATCTAGCATGCACTGTTCCTAGTCAGCGTGTCCAGCATCTGTAGCAGGACACAGTCCTCAATGCATTCCAGGAACCTGATGGATGGCTTGTACACAGCTGTGTTGTTTTCCCAACAAATGTTCAAGTAACTGAAGTCACCTGTGAAGACCAGGTTCTGTTGGCCCACACGGAAAAAGAAGTAGGGGACCGTAGCCGGTGCTTTTTTACCAGTTGTGGTAGTCTCTCTGTAACATCTCAGATCTTGGCTCCTGGCAAGCAGCAAACTTCCCTTGACTGTGTATCAGGCCGGCAGATGGGCACCTCGGTGCCTCTCAGCAGAGTCACCCACTAGTAGCACTTGATGCTTCCTTTTGCAGCTTTTAGTATGTGCTGCTGGTGCAGTTTCTCCCTGTGAATCTTGCTCATCGGTTTTGTCCGCTGGCAAGGCTTCATATCTGTTGCCGGTTGGTACATATGAGGAAGAGGAGTGAAGTGGTATCCTGGTCCCACAGGTCACCAGAGACCACAGCACCTCCTTCTCCAAGGTGCTGTCGGTTCACTGTTGAAGCTTTTTGTCTGGTGATCCTTGGAGGTCAGTGCCAAAGGGCCCTAGTATTTCTTCCCGCAACGCCTTGAATAATTCTCTATTTCTTGTTCACCCCCCCTAATACAACATAGTCTGCTAATCTCCTCCTGTAGCTCCTCCACCCGCTGCCTGAGTGACTCCACCAGAGCACACCTTGCACAGGTGGAGCTTCCACCCTCCTCCACCCAGGAGGGAGGGTGCCGTCTCTGCAGCCCTCCGCCTGGACAGCAGCTTCCCTGACAGAAAATTCTGTCTGGGTGGCCACCTCTACTCACCCCAGGCTATCCTGGCCAGGTGGCTGATTCCTGTCTGCTGCAGAATGCAGCCCTTGCCTGGTCTCTACCACCATGCTTCCAACAACCTTAAAGCACTATCTAATAAGTCTTTCTAATTCCCTGGAGACCTTAAGCCTCTGGGTAGGCTTGTACAGCCACCAGCTAGCTGGGATGCCCGTCGGCACCTGCAGGAGAACCTGCCCCATGAGGAAAGACTGGATGAGTTAGGTGTCTTCTCCCTGGAGATGAGAAGGCTTGGGGGCAGACACCTCATCACAGTACTTAAAGGGTCGCTGCAAAGAGGATGCAGACCCTCTCTTCACAAGGAGCCACATGGAGAAGACAAGTGGTAAAGGGTAGGAGTTGCACTGGGAGAGGTTTCATCTCTGTGGTGCTGCCCTGGGGAGCCGGGGTGCCGCTGCTTAGGGGAAGGCCCTGTCTCCTGAGAATTGTCCTTGGTCACGCTTTGGTGAGACTGCCTTGCCCTCTGCTGATCCCTGCAGCAGCAAGGCAGGAGCTGAGGAATGGGCCAGGAGCCAGCAGCCTAGCTGGGCTCCTGGGCAATGAATGCCTTCTGCAGCTCCAGCTGCCGTCCGAGATGGTGGCCCCAGTCGGCTGGTGGAGGGGTGGGCAGGAGATGAAATAGCAGTTATTCTCAGCAATGAACACCTAGGAAATATACAGGGAACAGCAGGAATACAGCTCCAGGACTTCCTTCTCCAAGGCCAGCATCCCCTTGCTCAGCACCCCAACCCATCTGCCCCTGTGTGGAGAAGGCCATTCTAAAATCCGCTGCCAGCTTTCTCCTCTGCAGCATTGAGACCCAGGCTAGATGGAGAAAGGTCCTCTTGCATCTGTGAAGGTGACAGGACCTTCAGAACAGAGACTGACCCTATTGGAGGACCTTTCCACTGTGAACTGCCCATGCTCCTCTCCACCTCTGCACACAGCACATGGGGCAAATGAAAGGCAGGACCAGGGCTTGTGTGCTTCAGGGACCAAGTTTTCCACCGTTTTGTTTCCACAAAGAAAAGACACGCAGATAAGGTGAAGAAGCTGGACTGTTTATTCGCGGAAGGCCAAGCGGAGGGATGACCTGGGAGCAGGCGAGGGGGACAGGCAGGGCCTAAGGTCTGAAGCTGTCCCACAGGCAGGGAGAGGCCAGGAGCCACCCAGCCTTGCCACCACCAGAAAGCTGGTGTGCAGGAGATAAGGTCTTCTCCTCCTCCATGTCCTCTGGAGCTGTTCTTGGAGCACTGCTAGTCTGAATCCAGAAGACTTTCTCTCTGCAGCTCTTAGCAGGAGTAGGGTTTGAGCCGCCAGGTTTGAGATGGAGCAGCTGGTATCATCCTTCATGCCTTGGAGGGCTGGAACAGAGAGGAACAGAACCAAGGTCAGAGCCCAGATCTGCGAGGACCCCAGGAACGCCTCCTGCCAGGGCCACCCCACCCAGCTCTCCCCATGGCCAGGAGACAGCAGGGGCCAACAGGATCAGCCAGAAGGTGCTGGCCACGAATCCCCCACGCGCCCCTGAAATCTCCCTCTGCTCTGCCCATGCCGCCCCCTGCCCGCGCAGGGAGCAGAGCCCTCCCCAGCTGGGGCAGGGATTGCAGCTCCCGGCCCAGGGTCTTTCCTCCTCCCCGCCAGCCCCCGCTGCCCTCACTCACCCTTGTAGATGACTTGGAGCTTCTCCCGCTGACCCCTCACGTGCCGCCCAGCGAGCCCTGGGAACACACAGCCCATCACAAATCCCGCCAGCCCCAGCAGCACAGCTTCCCGGCAGGGCTGAGCCTGGGGCATTCCCCAAGTGTGACACCCAAGGGCAGGGGTGGGAGAGGGTGGCAGGCAGCCCCGTGGCCACCCTGGCCCCGCATCGGGCAGTTCGGGCTCCACGGCCACAGGGCCGATTCCTGCTGCCGGTGCAGCAGCTGGGGCTGGGGCCAAGCTGCAGCGGGGCAGGGAGGGACTCCTGGGGTTTGTGGCTCACCGATGAACCTGATGGCCGCCTCTCGCATGGGCTCCTGTGGGCTCTGCAGGTACGGCAGGGTCTGGTGCAGGTACTCGTCTGCTCTGCTCCTGTTCTCTGCCAGCTGGAGAGAGCGCAAGGGGATGGAAGGAAGGGGTTGGTGCACGCTCTCCCCTTGCACCCAGGACTGGCCTTCCCTGCCAGGACATCCACGACGCCCAGCCAGCAGCCGGCTGGTGCCAGCATTTGGAGGGAGCAGAGGGCTGGGTGCTCCCCGGGGAGCTGCGGTGCCAGCCTGCTGCCAAAGCCCAGCTGGGACGGGGCTCCATCGACACCCCCGGGCTGCTTGGGGAGGGAGAGGAGCCTGGAGAAGAGCCCGCGGGGCCGCACGCCCGAGGGAAGAGAGCGTGTGTGTGCTGCAGGCTGGCGGCAAAGGGCTGCAGCAGTGGGCAGGGACAGACTCCGGGGTTTTGAGTTTTCAGAAGATGTTTCAAAGTTACATTCACCATTTTAGAAGAGAACAGATCACTAGAGCTGCTGGCAAGTACACTGCAGGTTTTATATATGAAAGGAATGAACTAAAAGCACAATTTTCACATTCAAGGCATACAAATGATATAGGAAAAAATAATTTCTAGAAAGGAAACTTATCTCAATAATTTATGATGCAAGCTAACTGCCATGAAGTCAATGAAAGCCTGAGTCCTTTTTAACAGGGAAACACAAATATATCTACATGTAAACAAGTAATGCTGCTATTGGTAGTGCTATATTCCCCAGGATCATGTAATGCACAGCATACAGTAAAGTTAGGTAATGTGAAGCAGCAAGAAAAGAGCAGTAACCTTTCTGATAATGCCTCATCACAGTTTTCCCTGTAAAACTATTCCATTTTCAGCTACGAAGACAAGCAGAGGAGCAGCTCCAGTAAACAATGCATGCGTGTGCTGGCCTCCTCAGTCAGTAAGCTGCACCTCAATCAGCTGCATCCTAAAGTAGAAACATTCCCCACGTACAACAGCACTTCATATCCCTGTACTGAAGCAAACACCAAAACAGACAAAACGGTCTTGTCTTGTCTTCACCATCTTGGACCAACATGTTTTCACAGCACACATGGACTGGAATATTGTGCACAGAGGTAGGCCTGCGCACAGGCTTTGGTTTCTAGCCAGGCAGCAGATGGCTGTATTTCCACTGGTCAAGGCGACTCACCTGGGGAGTGTTCTTCTTCAGCAAAAATTCTCTCTCCATCTACCCAACTACTCATCTGGAGACCTCACGTGGCACACATGTAAGCACCCATATATTCTGCCTGACAGCCCTCAGACTGTCATGTAGCTACAAGTCATGGTAAAGTGTATGGACTATGATAGGCATTGCCAGCAAAAGGAACGTACCTAAACCTTCAAAATCAAACATCATGGGAGATCGTTCCTAGACAATGGGGATGAAGACGGATACAATGCTTTGCAAGGCAAATAAATGCCATTTGTAGTGGTTTCCATTCAGCTGGTAATGCATCCAGTTGTACCACACAAAATGCCACAAGATTCAGCTGCTATTTTAGACAGAAACCAGAAAGAGCAACCTCACCATAGCAAGCAGCACAATATTTAAAGCTGACCAACAATCTCTTCTCCATTTCAAAATGCAAACATCTGCAAAACAGTTGTTTGAAAAAATTAAATGAATTGCAATACTCCAAGTATACAAATTATCACTAAAGAAACAAGCAAGGATTGCACGCAAGGCCTTTGGAAACACTTTCTAGATGAATTAAATCTCTCCCATGCAGGGTTGTAATAGTTGAGCTTCTGCATTGCTGCACAGTTCCAGGTAGAGCAGGAAGAAGTCCACACTGTTCATGTCGAGTCTGAGATGTGGGTCCATGGTTGGACCAAAGGCTCTCTTTCCTCTGGGGGATGATGCTGAAATACATTGTATTCTGGCATGCCAGCATTACAGACCTCAGCAGGTCTGACAGACAGGCCATGCAAGTAACAAGCTAGGCCTGGCTACTACATGAAGGAAAGGGAAGGGAGATTGATTCATTAAGACAAGCAATTAGTGGCTAAAGGAAACCCATGAACAGACCCCTTTGAGTGAAATTGAAAAGCAAAGTGATTTTGGCAGCAGCAGCAGAACTCTTGGAATTAGGAGTGCTTTTTAACAGCAGCTGACAAGGACTAATTGCTGCCATTGAACATCAGGGGAGATGAGGAAAAAGGAGAGCTTGGGTAACATGGGAGTCCTGCCAGGAGATAAACAATCGTCTTAATGTTTTACCATCATCTTGCAACAAGCAGAAAGGGCTGTTTTATCAAAAAAATAAAAAATGAAAAAAATCCTAGTAACTCCTGCTGAGACGTTGACACTCTGGTGGATCAGTTACCGTTTGCTTGGTAGTTACTGCCAGCTCAGAGAAATTATTCTTGATGAATCGGTACCTGCGTGAGCAAAAGAAAAAAAATTAGAGTAGAGCTCCTAGCCCACCTTAATGTTTTGCTTTCTTCCTCATGACATCAGCTCGGAAAATCAGATGTCTTGTGCAACACTGGGGATCAAGGAGCTCTTTGCAGCACCCATCCAGAACATGGCGTCTCATCAGAGTAGCAGAGATACTAGTTGTCAGGAAGTGAAAGCAAAAGAAACACCTGCATGCAAAGTACCTGGAATGGCCAATCCAGCATCTCATATTGGAGATGGTCAGTGCAGAGACAAGCGCTCCCTTTCAGATGAGATAGCACAATACACACATCTGCTTCCTGTGAGACACTAACCTCTCTGTTCACACCATGACGTTAGTACTGTGGACTGCCAAGGCTCAGCTTCAGAGTCAGGACAGCTCACATACAAAACAGTTTGATCACAACCAGGATGCCATCTAGATAGTTTACCAGGCATAAACTGAAAAGGGACTCCAGTTTTTCAAGGCACTGGTATCATGAGAAGTCATTTCCACAAGCTCCATCACAAACAGGTATCTTCTTTCCCAGGCTAGCTAACCATAATTCATTCACTCCTTTCTACATATTACATTGTTAAGACTTGCAGTTTCTCTTGTCACTGTTCCGAACACTCTCCGGCCACTCCATCGTCTTCCTTGAAGCTTAGTGCTAACATGGGATGCTGTACCCAACAGAGGATTCATTGCACTATAAGCAGCAGGAGGATTACTTCATACATCTCTCAGACAACAAACCACTAGCTATTTAATATTCAATTTCAGATACTTTTCTGCAGAACTGCTGTCTCATCAGATTTTACCCCATTTTGTGCCTGTGTAGCCAGTAATTCCCAGGTAACTGTAAAATTTGCATTTGTTCTTACTGAATTGCAACCTATTTTTCAGCCAAACTGCAGCTACCTTTGATCTGAGCTGGTGCTGTTTTGAGCAGGGACAGACTACATGACCTCCAGAGTTCCATTATTCTACTGCCTATTCTCTAGGTGAGTTTACTGCACCCAAGAAAATTCCCAGTTAACTGGCAATCCCTGTAGATTTTATTAGGTGGTTAAAGCCATTCATAAGTAAACTGAACTTCAGGTCAAGTGAATATAAAGTTATCCCTGAAAAAATAGTGAGACAACTGATTCAGGAATGTTTGGCACTGGCACAGGTATAAGCTATCTTGCAGAAAAACCCTCCATGGGAGAAGGAGCCAGGCTCTAATGTTCAGGCTGATCAAGCCGTTCCAGATCACCCTTGTCAGCAGCTACACTTCTTAACCTGCTGTCTTTAAAGAAGACAAGAGTTCTCTGTGTCCATCAACATTCTGCCTGGCTTTCACATCCCACTGGTACCTGTGGCTCCAACCCAGTTTTTCCGCAGAACTCGATGAAAAAGGACACAAGGCTCATGACCAGACACTGAACTGCAGCTCTGGAGACTGGGTCAACTCTTCACTCTGCACTCTTTATCGTATAGGACACAGGAAGGCTACAGTGATCTGCCATAATGCCCCACTTTGACAAGGGGAAAATAAACCTTATTCCTATCCACAATTCTGTCTTTTCTATTTGGTTTTTATGTTCTTCAGAGTTAAAATGAACCAACTGTAAAGGATCCAGCACAGCAGCTCCTAATTTTCCAGAGGATCTCCAGTACAAAGACAACTAAAATAACTTTGGTTTATTCACAGTTTTTCAAAGGTAAGGGAGCAAAATTAGATATTTTAAACCCTGCCAAAAATTGTTAGAAACACCAGATGGAAAATTATATTTTTCAGAAAAAACAAATGAGGAAGAGAATTTAGCTCCTATTTCTTTTCCAGTATTAGACAACATCAATACAAGCATCCATAATTAATACTAACTCTTCTTCCAGAGATACACCAATTTAACATCACAGATGCTGAAAACTTATTCAAGTCAGAGAACGGATTTAAAGAGGGCTTACCCTGCTCAGGTAGCTGCTCTTGGATTTCAGCTGCATTCATTTGATTTTGCTGGAAATCTCTTTCAGCAGGCCTTTCAAATCAGAGAGCTTAAGAATTAAAAAAAAAAAAAAAAAAAAAAGGCAGCTTTGTTTATATAAAGCCAGTCTAACTCATTCCAACAGATGATCGCAGCTTGAGATGAAGGGAAAGGAAGAGAACAAAACAAGCAAGCAGTAGTAAATACCTTAAAATACCCTAGAACATACCCTAGAAAATACCGTACAAGATCAGCAACAACAGGTATAAAAGAAAGCCCTTATCTGAACTCCTGCTTCCCTGGCTACCCTGTGGGCGCCAGCCACGACTTCGAAAGCAATAACTGACTGCTTTTTGTATTCAGTAGCCACGCTGTGGTGGCAAATGAAGCAGTGTTAATATTGCTTTTCACAGGAAAGCAATGCTAATAAGTAATATGAGTTACAAGTAATTGCCTCTCCAAATATTATACCAAAGGCAACAGTGCTTGAAAGGACACTCCCAATTACAGTTTTCATCAATGCAATTAATGCAGTGAGCCCTAATGCATATGTATTTCACCTAGTTGACAAGCAGGCATCATGACAGCTACAAGCTCCGATCTATACTCCATCTCCTTGTGCTCCTTCAAAGCTGAGACTGCAGGTCAGTGGAGTTTTGTGGAGCATTCATTCTGACACATGGAACTGCCTTCAAACCCTCCCTGTGCCATAACTGAAGTCCATTATTCCTCAGGCCATCTGCATCAACTTACCCCATAATTAAGGCTCATGCCTAGGACTCAAGTTACATCCTTAGACTTGTTTTTAGGACTTCATCTCAAGTGAGAGCCAGTGAGATATCCCTGGAGTGCCTTGCTCTCAAGGGCACTACTCCTAAGCACTGGCCTCAGTACATTTCTGTCATTAAAGCCAAAGGCATGAATAGACAAACCAGCTTGCTGTAAGGTATTCCCTCATGGAATATGAGGTACAATTTGGGTATTGCTTTTCAGCAGAGAATTAAAGTTATTGTATTTTCTTTCAGTTTTAAGAGGAGTATCACTAGACACATACTTGGTTGCTCACCATTTCCATCTCAGTCTTGAATTGAAGTCTTGAATCTTTAGATTATTTTGTAATCTAAATTATTTGACAGCAACCAAAACAAGCATTTTGAAGTATATGTGGGCCTTTTCACCCTTGGACTTTTTAAAAGTCTGTTCTTCACACCAAATCAACTCTCCACTTCAGAGGAAAAATACATATTTCATTCAAGCCCTCAAAAAATATCCATTATGAAGGTCTTTTCAGTATCACAGTCATGAAAAGTATACTTTTATGACAATTCTGATAATGATGTGCTCTCTAGTAGATTGGTAGCTTTATATTGCTTCAACACAGGATGTTTCTGTGAATCAGGTAAGAATTGGTCATTTTAATCATAATTAAAGGCCTTCCACCCTGCAATATGTATGGAGCATCCTTTGTTTACCTAGCTGGTGTTGCCCATGCTATCTGAAGCACCACCAGGCTTTCCACAGTATATCTGAACTGCCACTTCATTTTACAAGCAGATGTTAAACAAACAAAAAAGTAGGATTAATTACCTCATGCCTTCAGCACTAGAGGCTAAACTTGACAGAACACGTGTTTGAGAAGGGCATACTCTAAGTGTGTAATGCCCCTTCTTCCCATCAGTGTTCCATGGGCCTGTTACACAGCAGAATATTGCAGTTTTATAAGATAGAAGTTATTTTTACTTCTATTCATCCAATAAGGAACACTGAGAAACACTTCTTTAATGCTAAGCAAGCATCTTTCTACTTCATTTTTCAGCACAATATGAAGCTACATACGGAATCAAAGGTGCAACGGAGCACGTTAAAAAAGCCCAATTAAAATGGGGTCCTGGCGATAGTAACAAAGACTGCACATGACTCTTGGTGATGCTCATTTTCCTTGTGGACCACTACCTGCTTTACCAGACAGAGGCACATCCCCCAGAGAAGTCTGAAACACAAGTACCTTTGCATCCAGTTGTCTAAATCGATGCACCAGCCTGAAAACAGAAAGAGGACACAGAGGAGAAGGCTGAGTCCAGGTATTAGAGAAGCCTTGGCTAACGCCCCTCCCCCCTTCACAAAACTGTGCAGAACTGCTTTGCAGAAGTCTACCTGGAGCTAAGAGATCTAGTCCTCATCTTTGGCCAAAGAGTGGAGCTAAGGCAACTACAGAGTCTGAAGTTGTCAGCAGACTGCCCTCTTTGCCTGTAGTCAGAGGTTCGTTACAAAACAGATTGTCTGCAGACACTCCTGCTTGGGAACACCAGTCTTTCCTCCTTCCAAGAAGGCAGGGCTGCAGGTGGTTTGGCATTGTTTTTATTACAAGTATATTAACTAACATATGAATTACTGCTAGTGCTGCATTGTTCCATTTTCCTTGTCAAGCCTCTTCTGCTTCCAGTATAAAAGCTTTTTTTTTTCCTAATCTGTTTGGCTTCTTATCCAATGCTGAGTGCCTCTGGGTGGTCTTAACGTAAACACTTACTTGCGGACAGCAATGTCCACGGCAGGGGCAGAGGGGCATGGAAGAGTCCGATCTTTCCTACCCATTCTTATCAGCTCTTCCCTTACATTTGATTTAGGGAAATACTCAAGCTGCTGGAAGCTAGCTACAAAATTAAGCCATCATACACAGCAGGTTACTGTTGTGTGCTGTTTTCTAGCTTTCTTTCTATTTCTCTTTATTCTTATACCATTACTCTGAAAACACTGAGATCCCAAAGATAAAGCGTCCTGATTTGGCAAAGAAGAGTAGTCCAAGTCACCAGCCTTCAAATACCATCATTCCAAATAGCATCCTCCCCTCTCCAGAGGTCTTTCCTACTCATGCTATTAAGTACAGACCTCCGTATAGATTGATGCCATGGGAACACTTGATATTCCAGGTCTAACACTAAATATTCTCTGCTAACTGCATAATGTTACAAAACTAGTCAGCTATAGCACTGGTTTCCACGGTGAGACCTCAAAACACTATAGGAAGACAACAGTTTCTCCTCTGGTGGCAAAATAGAAAGACTCAGGTACAGAAAGGTGAAATGATTTGAGAAATACTGTGACAGACATTTGGAACAAGTGTGTTTAAAACGGTTTAAAACATTAAAACCCAGCTACAGTGTGCATAATATGCCATTATAACCCTTGCAATATTGCCATTAGCATTTTACCAGCCCAATCAATTATTTCTGAAGACAGTCTGCAGCAGCTGACAAAAAAGCCATCATTTTACTTAAAAAGAAGAGGCACATTTATGCTGAGTTTATTTATCTACTCATTAGTTTGTAAACATTTAGAGCTGCTGAAAACTGCCTTCACTAAAAATATTCAACAGAAAGTTTAGAGAGTGAAGACAAAGAAGGGCAGACGTACTCTTCTGATGAATCATTTGCTTTGGTATTGATTTTGACAAGGTAATTTTCCTTCATGACAGCTTCCCATGCCAGAATTTCATTGTCCTCATTTTTTGAGCCTGGAAAATGCATGTGAAGAAAAACAACACCACTAGATTCAGTTAATTTGTCTTTCCAATGCTAAGATGCAAAAAGGTTGGGTTAGTGCTTGCATTCAGAGGTTAACGATTCCCTTCTCTGCATCCAGAGCATTGGCAGCCCCACTTCCCACCTGTGACACAGCTCTGATAAACTTGACATTAATGCATTTTACTGTATGCTCCTGCCAACCAGAATTGGTTAAAAAAAGGAAATATGAACAAAAAAACCCAAGAAGCTCCAAAAGTCTTTCTGGAATTTTTTGAGTCTTGGTTAAGGCAAGTGCTTTGTGAAATGGCAGCCACTTCAACAGGAATAGGCCATTCCAGAAAGTTCCTGTCTGGGTTTAAGCTTTCTGTTTGTTTCTACATTATCCCATATTGGATCATTAAGGGTAACGTGTTAAGAACCATGTTGTTTGATTTATCATTGAACTAAAACATTTCAAAATGATGAAGCATTGTCTTCTCTAAAATGCATCTCCTGTTGATGCTGTAAATTAAAGTGACACAGGGCAAACCACTCTGAGGCATCAAAGTCCTCCAGGATAATACTTCTGCATTTTACCCTGCTCTAATAGGACAGCACAAACTACATGGGTTTTAATAAAAAAAGTTAGCCGAGACAAAAGAAGCCCATAGCTGGCAAATGACTGAAGTCCCATTTCCTCCACTCAGTGCTCCTCTGACCTTACACAGCCGCAGTTGTTCTCCCAGATACCAACAGGCATTTAAGCACGCGAATCCCAACCATTTCCATAAGAGGTAAGTGGGGAAGCCAGGATTTTGCAATAGTCAATACATTAGTGTGCTTTCTCCATGCAGTTCTCAGTTCCTGTCACCAGTTCAACCACAATGATATGCTGGATCTAATTAATTCTTTCATTTGCTTTTAGAACTGCAGCATCAACTGTGCATCACTTGGGCAGAAATATCTGCAGTTAAACAACCTCCCCAGCAAGGAAACCAAACAGTGATTTGCACAGCCAAAACAGTTTAGTCAGCGCTAAGGAATTTCATATCCCAAAGCAGGCATCTTTCTCCTAAACTAATAACAAATCCAGCCTGTGCTGCAGGGCAACAGTCAGGTTGCTGATGGATGGGAATAAGCCTGTCAATTAACTCAACTTATCCTCTCTCATCTGCTTCTGAATGGCACCTAAAAAAAAGAAAAAATACTCCATTTGTTGGGGGGAAAAAAAGCTTGTTAAAACAATTCATATCTGTGCCCTCTGACAGGGTAAATAAGGGGGAAATAGCTAGAGGACTGACTCAGCCACTCCTGCATTTTTCAGGCAGGTTGCCCATCTAGCCATGCCCAGAGGGCCAGGAAACTCTGCATTCTCTTTCAGTCACTCCCCAGCAGGCAGAAGAGCCTCTGAAGACGATTGTGCTCTACTAGGCTGCCTTAGCAGCTACTAGCTGTATTAGCTGGGAGACTGTAATGGAAGGACAATTCCAGACAAATGCAATTCCAGAAGGTTGAGTGGCAAGCAGAGACTAAGATCACCTCTTCTACAATTCACCTAAACATTCAGAGCATGAAAGATCAGGGATCTCTGCCACTTGGGAACAGTGCAGAAGGGATGCACTATCAGATGCTAATGACAAATGGAATGGTTTACATTTTTCATGCAGACCATGAAGATGACTTTCAGCTGCTGCAGGCTCTGGATGAATTTATTCAGCACTCTAATACAAAAAAGCCTTTTCAAGGCTAGGAAGCAGCATAGGCAGCCCTAAACTGATAGGATTAATTTGAAGACTTAATTGACTTACATACATGAGGTAATCTGCCTCAAGATGCCTTGAACAAGAAACCACTAGATAACTCTGCAGATAACTCAAGCCGAGCCATGTTCTCATGGTAGAACATAAAAGCTCTCTAATCAGACCAAAACCAAAGCTGTTGGAGGGTGGGGATCACAGCAATGCTCAATTGGAGTTTTAGCATAAGGAGTTAGGAATATAATTCCCCATATCCCAGAGAGTATGCATCTTGAGTACTGAAGGAAGATTATGGCTGAGAAGCAGCCAGGAGCTTTGATTTGAATCTTACTGAAGAGATTTCCAGCAACAGAGTGGTTCTGCATTTGATGGAGAACATGAATGAGCTGTTCCTCACTTCCAGTACAACCACCTCCTCCAAGGTTTACATTGCCCTTGAAAATTTCCCAAAACACTAACTGCCTGGTTTAAGCACACCATGCCATGGAAGAATTGCAATTCTTCCTGCCACAAAAACCTGCCACAAAGCTGACTTCTAGGCAGTAAGAAACAATCCTACTCACAACAAATAGATGGCTCTTTACTTTCTTTCTTACAGCAGCATTTGAAACATTTCCTCATCACCATGAATATGTAGGCAAAGATGACAAAAGGGAAGGGGATAGTCAAGCGACTGCAGTATTCTTGGACCAAGAAGTAACGCTGGAACTTCCACACCTGGTCGTTGTTCTCTTGTACTGATCCAACAGTGTAACTAACAGGCAAAGAAAGAGAAAATACATACAGTGTTAGTTATTCACCAAAGAACTCCATCTCAGAGCCAAGTAACACAGCATTTCTCTTTATTATACCAGGGCATGTTTTTGTATAGTCATGTTTTTGTAAAGTCATCCTGGAGCTGGTAATTTTTACTGATCAGGAGGTTAGTGAGTTTGTCCTTTTTAGAGAGAAATTTGAAAATGGGAGGAACTAAGACAGTAGGGAAAAAAACCCTGAAGTTACAAATAAATTGGAAAAAATAGGAACAGGGAGAAAATACTACACATACTTTCATTACCTTAGCTCTAGGCAATTTTCTTCCAGCCTAGACACATGAGAACAGAATGCTGCTTTGCAAGATATGGTGTCTCATTAATTCATCAGCTAAGTTCTTTCTACACAAAAAAAACCCCCTAAAAATAGAACATTTACAAAAAATGAAAAGCTCCTGAGATTTTTAGTAGAGGCATTAAGAATGCTCCAGGCATGGATCAAACCTACTATACTAAGCACTGTACAAACCCAGCAAAGCAGCAACCACAAGAGCAAACAGCTCACAGACTGCCTGACCTTTCACTGCTGACATTAAATGGCAGATGAATGTTTCCAAATTGTCTGTGTTGAGATCCTAACGGACCCTTACGTGAGATAAGCTAAAACATTCACCTGGTGGAAATTATCTATTGTTTTAGAAGATAAACACAATCCTGAATTTCAGAAGTATCTAAAATGTAATATTCATCTTTTTCAGCTAATGCATACTGGATGCAAAGAAAAAGTTGGATTCTCTGTTGTTAAAATTAATATATAATTATAATTACAACATATAGAGACACTGATTGGACTGGTGTCTAATAGACATCAGCATTATTAAAGATTGACAAATACTATGTACACACTGGTCTTAGGAAGAGCCATCCCAGATTCACATGTTTCTAACTGCATCAAGAAAAAAACATCTGGGATTGCTGTTCGCCCACCGGGCTTCCTGAGTTCAGTACAATGCAGCACTCCTGCGTGATCAAATCATTCAGTTTATTGTTAAAATGAACTATGCAAAGCTCTGAGAGTGTCATTAGAGAATTCGTGCCGGGTCCTTCCACAAAATAAGCTGAACTGGCAAAAACTAGGTTTTTACTGGCATAAGTGTACAAACCAGAACTTTTACCATTAGGTGCTGTTAAAATAAGTGTAACAAATATCAAAGGCTTCTAGGGTAGAGCTGGCTTACTGCTATACTTTCCTTTATTAATGTGAACTGCTTTCACCCTTTCTAGGGAGCATAAGCATTGTCTTCTGTCCCCAGATCCTGTGCAGGTTAGGAAAACACATGTACAATAAATAGATATGCTGCACCAGTCCTAGCCGCCTTTTCAAAAGTCACATTTCTGACTGTCTTTGGAGCCCAGGTCAGGATGGGAAGAAAGGTTCAGAGCAGAGGGGAGAGCACATCCCAAAGCTGAGGGGTTCTCAACTCATCACGCTAATACATCTTATCTCAGGCCAGGAAAAATTGGCACTGGCATTCAGAAGAGAGATCCTCTTGAGGCAAACCAAGAGTCCTTAGCAGTTCCTGTAAATACTCTTGTTGCCAAAGCAAATTCCTGCCAAGTCTGTCACTGCCAAAGTACCATCAAAACACACAAAAATAAACATAGCGGACCTCAAGAATGGTGCCCAGGGGTTGTAAGTGTTTTTGTTAGGCTGCAACGAAGTGTAAAGCAGAAAAGAAGCAGGGTTGGGAAGGAGAAGAGAGCCACAGCACTGATCCAACTGTATTCACAAGTCAGAAGTGAGACAGGAGGGCAACACACTCCCGAAGTCTTCTATGAAGGACTTCCCATTTTTAACTCAACTTTGTGTCAAAGCTTGCAGTGTAAACACCAAAGATTTCCGGAAGAAGCTGAGGAAACTTTTCCCTGAGGACCAGTTATGGTTTGCTCTTGCTGGTCCCAATGCAGTCAATATATATTTGATAACGTGCATGACAGCAACAATTTTTATTTGGCAAATTAGTGCTGGCTATGTGATACAGTCAGCAGTTACCAGCACCGCAGTTCAGCTGTCTGATCCATCTGCATGGTGTAACACCTCACAAGGTGCCCAAATAGGCCTCCTGACTGGTAGACCCACAGACAGATAAATCACTGTATAAAAACAGAGGTGATGGCATTTTTCAAGACAAAGTCCTTTTGTACGTCCCAAGAAGATGCGGCTCATTGCCTGTGGTATAAGTCAGAACAATAAATAGCAGGTCCACTAGAGCAGTAACACACCCATCATCACCACACAGCAGTTCTGGTTAATAAAACCACAGTGTCATAAAAAGACTGTGATAATAACTCATTTATTCAGTCTAGCAAGGTCAGTTGTGCAGCAACTCATTCTTGGTAAAGCACTGACCCAGCTATCACCCCCTGCGTGAACCACAGGGGTTTGTACTAAGCCCACTGTGCAAAGGATACTTAGAGAAGTAGTAAAAGGACAGGCAGCAATCCATCCCCAGGACATTGCACCAGTTTTGATCAGACTGCTATGAGAAATGCTGAATAACCTTGCTTTTGTTCATCTTCCCACACCACACCCTTAACTCGAGAGGTCTGTTTCAAGCTGGGAATCCTGTCCAGAGTACTCCCAGCAATTCCTCTGCAAAAGACACAGGCAGAGTCCAAGGCCTGGCTTCATGCTGTTTTCCAGGACTTCATTCCCTTTCTCAGAGGGATAGTGATACAGAGATTACAAGCAAGTGATCGCTCCTTTATTACGTACCCAAACATAGCCACGAGCAGGTTCACAAGGAGGATGTTAGTTGAGAGCATGTAAATGCAGACAAGGGGAATGGTAATCCACTCTGGGAAGCGGGGTTGGTTGTTGGCATCCAGCTCCACGCACAACGGCTTGGACTCATTCCCAGAAAAGGTGCAGCGGTCAAAGTTGTAGGTGGTACCTCAGAGGGTGAGAGCGGAGAGCAAACAGTGAGCCCTCTCCCCCTCTTTCTGTTGGGTCCAGACCCAGGTACTGCCACTGACCACAATACGTGTGGCCTCCTCCTTCCCCACCTCCCCATCAGACACAAAACCTTGCCTTGTTGCTGCTTGGAGGAAAGGGGTCAACACAGGACTGGACAACCACTGAAAGGACAGAGCCTTCCACCCACCCGGGAGAGCTTCCCACAGAAGATATCTACCATCAACATCATCAGGGTACTGGCCAAACATAGCCAGGTATGGCTCATAGATGACGGATCGAAATATCCACTCCCAGCGGTGCTCATTCTTCCTCAGGATGCCTTGTCTGGCCACACCAAAGGCCACCATCCACACAGCAAAGAGGAAGAGGAAGAAGAAGACATCTATCATCTGAAAAAGGACAACAAGCAAACGCATCAGTGTTCCACTGCATGCCGGTTGCAAGCCACAGATGCCTTTTTTTTCTCCCTGATTTGATATTTGGGTGGAGAACAAATGTTATAAAAGCAGCATTTTAATGCATGTTTTCAGATCACTGCTTCATAAATTTACAGTCACCAACACACACACACACAAATAATTGATCATTCCCACTCAGGGAACTTCAAAAATGTTTACACAACCAGAAAACCAAGGCACGTTTCAGAATATAGGATATCTCCCTGGATCAGACAGGGTCCACCCACAAAAGCCAGATCCACATATAAAGACTATTTATGCAACAACTGTAGCTGCAGATCCTGCAGCCAAGTGTCAGGTGACAGCAGCCACCACTTCTGAAAATGCCACTCTGGATGGCTTCAAACCAGCATTTATAGTCCAGACACTCTGGCTAATGGTTTCATGAATGTCTAGCTCTAAACAGTACACAGATAACTGAAGGCTGGCAGTACCCCAGCTGAGCTTTCCCATTTATTGCAGACCCACCTCCATTGAGATCTGCCCTTCCACTAGCCCCAAGCATCTTTATTATTAGACTTACTCAAAAACTCATCCATTTTGAAGAAGGCTAAACAAGAGAAAGATGTACAAGAAACAACCCTGTATCGTTGCTTCCATATAATAAGGCACTCTAGGACCAGATAATCTCTAGACTTTGCTCCACTTTGCAGCAGTGGTAAAGGCAAAACAAAGGCTTTCTGCGTAAGCTGCAGACCACACTATTGCTCCTATTGTCACCACACAGCTGGTTTTTAAATTCCATATATACCAATCCTTTGCTATGGCACAAGACAACCCAACCGCTGCAGAAATGCAGAAAGACAGGGAAAACCTCTCCTAAGGACATCCAGCAATACTCACTTCACGTGCCCTTTGAGTGCCATTCCCCAAATGTTCCCCGTGTTAAGTGCACTTCAAATCTCTTTTCTTTGGAGTATATGTGCGTGTGTGCAGAGGTATCACTGGAAGGAGGATTCAAGCAGACATACTCCAGCTCTCCAATGCTCCTCATTCCCATACCTACAGCAAGCCATATCTGCATTATATGGAATCCCACTCTCTTCCTATTACCTTTCCCAGTCTGCTAGCAAACATCCCTTCCAGCTACAAAGGACAGAATCAGCCAGGCCACTCCATGAGAGACTTCTCACCACCTGCTTCTCCAGTTACTTGTGTGATGGATGCAGTAGAAGACAGAAATCCTCCTCCTATACCATTTATCATCATTGTCTTGTTTGGGGAATGCTCATGTGAGCAACAAGAGTGATGGACTATACCACTGAAACATTTAGGACATGTAAGACAAAAGCTACCAGGAAACAAATTTCCTCTTCTGTTCTTCAGCCTGATCTTTATTCTCTCCCTGTGCAGAGGGAGAGAAAGAGGCCCTGATCTTAATTAGTTCCTATTTAAATCTTAATTAATCCTGTTTAGCAGATTTAAGAGAAGGAGAGAACTTGCTGCCATCATCAGAACGGTGGTGATTTTCACTCTTGAGGAAAAACAAGGCGTCACATCATTTATTTAGACTCTCTTGAATAGCTGCCAGAATCTTACCATCCTCTGCAGCATAATAATTTTGGGTCCTAGATTCCTGCTAACTGTGAAAATATGGATCAGCCTCAGAGTAAAAACTATGTAGTCCAAACAGAAAATGACTCTCCCAGAATACCAAGAGCTTTCATCAGATGAATGAAGCCTGATGGAGACAGTAAAAGAAAATGAAGATAAGCGTTGGGTAAAGCATGCAGAAGTCAGGTGAAAATACACTGAAACGGAGAGTAGAAAGTGAGTAACTGGAAAACCGAGCACAGCTAAACAGGGCCCCATGCCCTCTCCCACCCACTCCCACCTGATGACAGGTGGTAGAACTGGTTAATGCACACCTTGTTTACAGCCTTCCTATCTTAGCTACATCTTCCCCTCTAAAACTATTAACAGCAAGGAAATCTTGTACCTTTACCTATTCCCACAGCCCTCCAAAACCATCAGTGCAATGACCGCTCTGCTGCACTGAGGCAACAAGAACTAAGTTACAGCTGACTGAACAATTACACTGTAAAATGTGTTTCCATCATTTCTTTGTCATGGTTGTTAACTCACCCATTCCTGTAGAACAGCTTATGTGAGCTAATGACATTCTGTTAGACTATTGTAGGTACAATTACAGTCCCCTTAAATACAACACACTAAAGCTCAAAGACTCCAGATTACCATACTAAATAGTCAATAATAGGAGCCAGGGAAAATCCCAAAGAACTTCTGACTCTCTGAGATATTAGCCACCTTACCCTGCAACTTTGTCTGATATGCTCTATATAGCCAGCCTTGAAGGCATTGTCATGAAACCTAAGCCCATTTCAGATATCATCTTCTAAACATGCTCATGCCAACCTAAGCATTAAGCAGGGCTGTCCTGCTGGCCCAAAAAGATCTGTGTTTTCCTAAAGCCACCTTTGATTTCAGGGATAGACTCAACTTCCATTAAACGAACAAAAGAAAATATTGCATGCAGATATTCTCCCAATCACTTTATTTTATTTCTTTATTGGCTTTTAAAGATTTAGTGTCAAGACTTGGCAGTATCAGGACCTTCATAAAGAACAGGGAGTTTCACGAACACGTCGTTTCCCAAAATCTCATTACACGTTGTAGTCAAAACCCAGAAAGGAAGAAAAGCCCTAACATGGCCACAAGAAAAGATACTACTCACCTGAACACAATCCCTGCTATGAAGTAGAAGATTGCCAGTGTATCCATAACATTCCACAGATCTGAGAAATACTTACTGCCATTCATGTACCACTGGAAAGGAAAAACAGCAGAAAGTAACCACCACACATGCTTTTGATCAAAGATGCAAATTTAATTTATTCTTTTAATTACCTGGCTCTTTATTTCTGAATTGCAAGTCTAGTGAGAATCTCTGCCCATTCCCAGACTGACTGGTACTGCACCCTGGATCCAGAGTTTGCGCAAGAACCAGCTTCTGGATACAAGTCAGAGGTGACTCATTAGGACAAGTAACTTAACCAGGAGAAACCTCCACCAGGCCTGAAGAAATAGACCAAGTCCCCGATCATAATTCTTTTTAATTTTCATTGAAATAACCAAAGCTTAGTAGAGTACTGATCAGTGAATCTCTCTGTAACTGGCCTATTGAAGGAAGGCAGTTCTGCTCTCAGTACTTTTAGGGGAAACTGAGGGGAGTTTTATTCTAAACGCAGAAGCAGCTATGAGTAGAGAGCCCCACTTTGCTATTCCAATTGCACAATTGTTGCATTTTCTTCACATGATGGGATGCATCACATGATGGACAGGTGTGGCAGCTACCAAGGTGTCAGGCTCAAGGTATTACCAGACACTATTTCAGCATCTTGGGACCCACACACACCTTTCTTGAGGTACCAAAGGCTGAGCACTGAGTGGAGACAGCATGTCTTGACACCCATGACATTGGGTTGTTTCTGTCTAGTAACTCCCTAAATCAAACATAATTTGTCTTGCTATACATGACAGTGAATTGGTGTTTTATGTGAACAACCAGATACATTGGCTTCAAATGTCTTTCATAAAGCAATAAGCATATCACTGCACTACAGCTGTATTAATGCAGCACGTTTAAGCCTGATGCCTCTTCTATTACGGGCACAATTGTGCATGGAGGAAAGGAAACAGGTTTTGGTCTAAAGCAGAAAGGGAGAAAACAGAGGCAGATGCATGCAAACAGGTGAGAACAACCGAGAGAGCAGTGCAGTTCAGTCCTTCAAATATCAAGTAGTTCCCACGGCTAAGAGTTAACGTGCACGGTTCTGTCCAGATTCCTTCTCTGAGAAAAGGGGGTTTTCCTGCACACCCCACAAGTCTACCCACTCACCTGGCTGGAGGCTACATCCATGTGGCTAAGAAGATAGCAGGAAAAAGGCATCTCCAATTTCACTATTGCCATGACAGCTCTAAATGGGGTATCAGAAAGTAGCTCCAGCTAGTTAAAAATCTCTAGGACCATCAGAAGTGAAAACAGGCCTGAGACAGTGGTTCATGGTTCAGATACAGTTCAGTTCTCCACAACGGTGAAACAATCTGCTTTAGATTTGGAACAATTTCTAGTAGCTGTCATTTCTACAGACACACCACTCTCTAATCAGAGGGCTGATTTCTCCCCAAAACTAGTTATCTGACAGCAGCAGCTACAGTGGGACCCCAGGCAACGTTACTCTTACTTTTCCTTTGATGCGAAAACAGAATCTGAGACATCCCTCTTTTTTTTAAATATTAAGGACACAGATACTATTTTGACTGCAGAGTTAGACCAATGCACACCCAGTCTATCTCGGAGGAAGCCAGGGAGAAAGTTTCCTGAGAAGCTTAGAGGACTGGGACACTGCTCTGCATTCTGCTCCTTAGCAAAATAGGTTTGCAGCCAGGACACTGGCTTAAGATAATTTTAAATCTTGAATAAAGTCTCTGTTTTAGCTGCCTCTGCTCCCACAATCAAACTGGCACAGCCTGGCCACCAGCTATTAATGGGATTACTGGGATCCGACACTGTTCTACCTGCTCGGGGTAGTGAGAAATAGTGACATTGGTAGGAAAAAAGGTTTCTATCCCTAAGGCTTTCCCCAGGACTTTTGCTGGGTACACAGGAAGTGCAACAACAGGTCCAGAGACACCAGAACCTAAATCAGCAGAAACAAACACTCCATTAGTGTTTTCATTGCAACAGCCTTTTACCTTTCCCCCATTTTCCTTAGCAAGTAAAGTTGCCTTAAAGAGGGTACCACCTTGACTATTAGAAAGGAAAAAGACCACACAGCAAGTTAAGCACAGTAACATCAATGCTCAGCCATGTCATTTGAGCTCATGTAAGAAATGTTGTTGCAGGGTGGTCTGATCCAGCAGATCACCCACAAACACTCATGTGGAGACTAATGCCTTACAGGACAATCAGAAAGCAGCACTGCACTGAAACCACACACCCATTTCTCTTCCGATTTCCCCAGCATCTTCCCACTATTCTGACGCTGACTGGTAGAGACCAGCTTGCCTGAAAACCAACATATTTCATA
The DNA here is from genome assembly GCF_034638445.1 of Ciconia boyciana. Lineage (NCBI taxonomy): Eukaryota > Metazoa > Chordata > Aves > Ciconiiformes > Ciconiidae > Ciconia > Ciconia boyciana. The sequence goes on along the minus strand of NC_132943.1, from coordinate 42,688,590 downwards.
TGTCCCCTTACATATGAAGTGAGAAGAATATCAACTATGTGGCTGGCTATAAAGGCACTCCCACACGCTGTTCCCACATCACACCAGCACAAGCAGTGCAGGCAGTCCAAAGCTGGTCCTTGGGACTATATGAAACTAGCAAAAACTGTATTTGTGATTAAAAGATAACCAGAAATACATAATGGTATGTTGCTTATTGGTCAAAAAAGAAAAAAAAGGGGTGGGACATGGAGAAGAGAGGCAGGAGTAATTTGATCTAAAGGTATGCATCCAGATAAATGTGTTAAATCTAACCTCCTATTCTCAACTGCTTTGGCAATCCAAGCCAAGCATTCCTGAGAAATATCTCCACTGGCATCAGCTTATCCACACAGCCTCAAAGTCAATACACATCCCTGTTGGTGCATGGACACTGCACCTATTGGGCTATAAGTAGGAATTGAACATCAGGGGAAAGCAAAATTTTAAAATATCAATTGTGCCTTGAGTTGCCTGAACATATCTACCAAGATGTGGTTCTCCTGTAACTTAAAAGCAGCCTGCACTGCCTTATGCTACTAAGAGGGGAAAAACCACAAGGCTTTTAACCTAGCACTAAACATTTTTGGTTTGCAAGCGCTGCCTACTTGTCTCACTTCATCACAAAGCAGAATGAAGACCAGCACGTAAAGGATCATCTCCAGGACGGTAGGTTCCTTCTGGAAATCCATAAGCAACACGTAGGCGAAGAGCAACAGGAAAGCGATGTAGAAGATGACATTCCAGGAAAAGACCACGAAGGGGGAGGTGAAGAAAGACACATAATACAAGAAGAGTTTCTTACTCTTCTCCACAGGCTTCTTCCTGAGGAATTAAGAGAGGGAAAAGGTCTCAAAGCATAGCTCTTATGCCTGGAAACATTTGTGCTATTTGTCAAAGTGAAAATTAGAAAGGTGCAAAGTCTAATACAGGACATTACTTTAAAGGTAATGCCCTTCTGCATCCACTGACTTCAGGCACACAAGTAAATTGGCACATCTTAACTCCAGATCAGAGTGAGGACAGGATCTGTCAAAAGCTCATTCAGCCGTTAAATATCTTTATTTGAGAGTGATTGAACACTGGAACAGGTTCCTAGAGTGGCCGTGGAGCCTCCATCCTTGGAGATACTCAAAACCCAACTGGACAGTCCTGGACAATCTGCTCTGACCCTGCTTTGAGAGCAGGGGGTTGGACTGGATGATGTCCAGAGGTCCCTTCCAGCCTGAATTGCCCTATGATTCTACAATTAATTGACTTGCTATACTTCTGCTAATGAGAAGCCAGTTGATTACCTGAATGAGATGAAACCACAGCCTATTAAAGGGAAAAAGAACAGACACAGTATAATCTTCCAATTCTTAGTATCTCTTGAAATCTCTCCATACCACTGCTTGGAAAGGAAATTCTGCAGGGAAGAAGAACACATCCTCATTTGTTCTAGCACCAACCAAATAACCTAGGAATGCTATTAGAGAACAGTTTATTTAGAAAAAAAAACTTTGAGATTTCAATCAAAATAACTGGGATTCCTGTTTCAACAACACAGAAAGCTTACCCAGCACAGCAACAGTGTGCCGGTTCCTTAGTCCAGCCACCCTCCACTCTACACAAGGAGTTCAAAGTGAGGCTGAGCAGGACTTGACCTGATTTATAAGGCACTTTACACCGGGCAGTACATCCACACTGTGCATACACGGGAGTTGTGCCAAGGGAGAAGTCACTTCAGGCAGTCTTCATCATTTAGCTCATTATGATTTACAGCTCTAAATCAACTCTTCCCCTCCTGACTTAGCATTTGTGGGCAAATCAGCTACCTCCTATTTCAAGAAGAGGAGCCACACACCCTGTCCCTCACCAGCCACAGTCAGTACTCTCTGGATGCATTTCACAGCACTGCAGACGCTGGTTCTGTGAGCATGCTGCAGGACATGGCTAGCTGCCGCCGTGCAAAGCTCAGTGCTCACAGGGCTGGGAAACCTTGCCTGGAGGCTCTCACTTCCACAAGGACAGTGTCTGAGCATTGGCCTTTCACAGACTGCTCACGAGGATGTAGCATTTTCACAGCAAGAATATTCGCTTATTTTTAAGCTACCCAGATCACAAGAGTTACAGTAATCTGTGCACCTTCTTTTCACTGACATCATTACCTGCACCCCTGGCTGTGCAATGAACTGCTGGTCTTCAGCTTCCACTGCTAGTTCCAGACAATTGCTCCCTCCCCAGGCTTCACAGGAATAGGTCAGCAGCTGCTCAGCTAGATCTTCATCATTGCTGTAGCACTCGGTGAACAGCTCTGGAGGAAAGAGGCAGCCCCACACTGAGCTCCAACTTCAGACTCAATTTCCCACCAACTTGGATGCAATTGTCTTCAGTGACTTCCAAAGTATAACATTTATAATATTAAAGCATGCAGATACAAGAACTCTTTCCACATTTTCAGCACGGTAAAACAATGTGTGCATTACTTTACAACCCCACTTGCATGTGTTAAGCTTTCACACAGAATTCATGTCTGGATGGAAAACTGTAATACTAAATCAGCTCACACAGAGATAGCATTGAGTTCTGCACTAAAAAACTCAGTAAAAAATATTAACTTCTCCTACTCAAATGACTCAGTGTATCTGCTTGTTTCATCTCCTTTTCATTCATTTAACACTGATCTAATGAGTTACAGTCAGTCTCAGGAGTCCCATATTAACAGTAGGGTTGAACAACAAGGGCAGAATCTGATGCTTTTTCACCGGGAAATATATTGCAAACATAGTTGTTTTAGAAGAGTCACGAGCATCTTATTCTGCCCATAGATTTTTGCCAGTAGCAATGCACAAAGGGAAAATTTATTTCTCTTTCCAGCTCTAGACGTTTCCTACTTGAAGGCAGTTCTGTTGGTGTATCTGTGACAGAGCATAACTGCCCTGAAGAATGATCCCGCCTTTTAGAAAACACACCAGCCTTCACTAGATTCACTTCTCTCCAACAGTGCATTTTCCCAGGCATTTCACAAACAGCTGTGTCACCACGACTGTCAGGATGCACAAATACAGAGATACTCTCAACTGGTATTGCCACATACATTACAACATGCAGACAGATCTTGACAGACAGACTCCAATGGGACCTGTTCACTTCTAAATGTCTTGCTAAATAATCAGGCCTGAAGGATGCAGACACCTTTAAGAAAGTCTGTTTAAGCAGTTTTCACCTTGTGAAATAGGAGATACTTTCTGGTAACGAGCAAGATAGTTTCATCATGGCCTTATGCCACTCCTTAGTGGATAGTGAAATAGCTTTGTAGTCATTCTGACATACACACAAATAAAAATAAAGCTAGAAGTTCAACAGGTCAGTCTAGTCTCCATGAGCCCCAGAAAAGGAACAAACACGGTCTGATTTTAGGAGCAATAAAAACAATATCCATCTGTGGAGATCTTCAAGATTTGGCTAAATGAAGCCATGACTGAACTGATTTAGTCCTGGTGGTTACACCACCTCAAGAAGATTGGACTAGAGGTCTCCAGAAGCCCCTTCCAGCAACATTTCTATTGTTTCCTTATTCAACCTGCAGGGTTATTGCACTTTAACTGTCACCTAATCTGATTTATGCTGATGACAGCAGATTGCTGAGCAGCAATGCAGTTACAGATCCACTGTTTTCTGCATCAGGCAAGAGAACAAGACTATAACCTGCAATAAAGCCCCAGAGGCAACTGTAATGTATTTCCTTCCGAGTTTAGGAACCGAGGTCCTGCTCCACAGGGTGCACCACAGGTGAGCTTGAATTTGTAAATTGTGGGTGCTACAAATTAATCCCTGCCCTGGTATCTGCCAGCTGTGCTGGCTTTCATTTGCATGTTTCTCTGAATAATTTGCAAGATAACTAGATACTGAGGAAACATCAGCATTATTGCTCAGGAAATGGAAGTCCTAAAAAAAGAAACAGAACATCCCTCTACTCTCCTGTCACCCATTGCCCTCATTAAATAAGAAATTACTGGTCACTTCAGCCCATGAGATGCAGGGCTCAATTCTGAATTATTGACAGTCCTTGCAATAGGAGAAACTGAAAGCCATACAAAGGAAGAAGAATAACTGAGCTAGATCTGCATTCTCAATGAGCAACAGTACTGCTTGTCATCTTAGGATAAGGAAGGTATGTGATTTTGCAGTTCAGAATTTAGGAATTCAATCCACTTTTAACCTGCAATTTATTCTCATGCCCCAAAAGTACTCCTGCAAATTTGATGGGCGGCTTTTCTCAACCTGAATATTACCAGCACTCATGCAGAAAGCTTCTCTTATTCTATATTCTCCTTCCTATTTCTGGGCACCTTTCTTCTTCAGCCTCACCATTAGAGCTAGGTAGCTTTTCTTCCCAATGAAAGGAATTCTCTACCCCAAAAAACCCCCACAACACCCACTTTTGGAGGCAAGCTGTTCAGACAGGACACACAGTTTCTACTGGGAACAGATGGTGTGGAAGAGATTTCCAAGCAGTAAAAACACATTTTGACATTAAAGGGAAGCATTTAATGTTGGATATCTAGTTTTCTAAATAAAGTTTTCTTTCTACTTCCTTTTGAGATGTCATTTCTCTCCTCTAAAATTCAGGCTTGATTTCTGGGCAGCATTTCAGGCAAATTGAATGAATTATCTTGCCTTGCATTTTGCTGAACAAAACCAGCAGGGCTATCAGTTTTGCTTTGCACAAAATAAAAACATCACTATGCAATCATTGGTACGCACCAGACCTGGAGATCATTAAAACAAGTAATGTTCCAAGAACGGAAAAAATTTCCTGATTTCTGATCCCTCCTATTAAATTTCTAAAGGACTTAAAGAAGGCACTTACCTACTGCTCTTGTCTCATACTCATTAGCGAGTTCCTCAGACTCACCAGCAGCATTTATATCATTCTTCACCTTTGCCATGCTTTTCAGGAGCTTACTGGCCCCGAGGGCTGCCAAAGTGCAACCTCTGGTCTATGGAGATAGAGTTAAGTCATGCAAAGCCCTCTGCGAAGGGAATGTGATATATTCTTTAAAAATTATCCCCCTTTTTTTGCAGCTGCTCAGTTCCCAGTCAAGACTGGCAAATGAAGATCCAGTTCCACAAAACGAATGGTAACCTTCAGCGTACTGCTTTGACAACAACTTTGTGGCCAGTCTGAAAAGGTCTTATGTTTAATAGTTATATATCAGCTTTGCATCTCTGGCTGAAGATTCACAAAAGAGGGTCTGCTCTCTCACGAGCTACACTACCATTTGCACTGTCCACCAGTCTGGAACAGTTGGGTGTACCCAGAACTGCCCAGACTACGTTAGTCTGTTCCATTCAAAACATCTATACGTGCAGGGAAGAAGCACTCTCTTTTGGACACACAGACCAGTGTGCATCCACACGTACAGGGAAGAAGCACTCTGTTTCGGACACGAAGACCAACATGAACAGGAGCATCCATTAGCTTTGCTTGCATTAACCTCACATTTACAGCCTACGAATTATGTATTTGATACAATCATCACTAAATGTACCGTCTAATCAAAACTAGAAATGGATTTCAATCAAATACCTGGGATCAGAACACATCTGTATTGTGGAATGAGTGGGAACTCAGCATCCAAGCTTGAACACAGATGAGAACATACAACTATAGGTAAATGCTAGCTTGGATTGCTGATTCAGATATGACATTAGGAAAGGAAAGTATGAAATCCACACCCAATCACAACATGGGTAATATTAAACCTACTTAACAGAGTCATCTAGCAATTATCTCTTGTGGCTTTGTGTTTGAAGATGGATCCAGAGCCTTTGAAGGCCTACAAACCAAAGACAAGGAACACCATGGTACTGTTTGCAAAGAAGAATAAAGGAGAATTCAACTTACTTGCTCCCAAATGACTTTAGACAACTCTTTCTTGTTCTGAAGAACTGACCAAATAAACAGAGCTTGCAATGGGTGCCTTGTGATAGGACAATCATCCTGAAAAAAAGAGCAACAACTCCTCAGACTAAAGCTCACCAAACTGTTTTTAACTGGAACAAATCCTAGCCTGCCACTCTCCTGTTTTCATATTTTCTTCCTTTTACAGCCAGCCCACCGATCCTCTCTCACAGCTATCTGGCAGTTGTCACACACTAACGTAAGTTAGGTTATATTTTATATTTATATTAAGGCCTTATATTTTCCTGTTTGATGTGGAAGAATCAGCCTCCCTGTTTTTCCTAAAGTTGGCATTAAAGGACATTTGGGTCAAAGTCACATTCTGCTTTAACCCATGCAGTTCAGGTAGCCTCATTCACAGCTTGACTTTGTGTTTAGAGAACACAGATTAACATCCTTGAAAAGGAATACTAACTTTATACCAATATGCCTTTTGTGTTTAAGCAAGACCCTGAACTTCACAAAAACTTAAACGGAGAGGAGTTTCTATACCGCCATCTTCTTTGCATTAGAGCAATTAGCACCTGGGGATGGTAAAGCCATCACGAAATTACTCCTGAGCAACAAAACTTTTAAGAACCACAAGGTTTGATGGAAACTCTCAAAGCTAACCAGCATTTTCAAACCAAGCTTCCCCCGAATGTCACGTGTATTGTATTGCATCTCTGACGTCAACAACTGGTTTCAAAAGTTTCCTATCTGATGCCCGAGCTCCAGTTTTGAAACTCAGATGTGGATCTGATGTTTGGACCTACTGTGCTGTGGTAACTAACAAGACTGGTTCTACGTGACAAAGTCCAGAAGGTGCTTGACACCCTTGCAACAAGCAAGGTTTAAGATACAAGAGCCTGTACCAAAAATAAGAGTCCAAATTCCTCATGCCCAGCTGGCACCTCTGTACCAGACTCTGAATTTATATTGGTATAAATTACAAGCCTAACTAGAGCATTGATTGATCTGATAGAAAATATTTTAACTCAACACCCAAACTCACCCATTTTTCTTGTAGTTAAATGACCCTTACATGCATTTGTAAAATGGGGCAGTATGTTAAATGTAAAACAAGGCTGAGACCGTTAAAGCAAATCCTGCTATACCAGAAACAAAACATATTTTTTGTTTTTTCCTTTCAGGGGATGCACAGTGGAATCAAACTGTTCATCACTTACTGAAAGACGTATCTCCATCTCATCTTTGCTATTTTTGTCATCTCTTTTGAGACCTCTTCGGAAGTCTTCAACCATCTTCCACGCAAATGTGAGTAGTGCATCGTTATAGGAGTTCTTTGCGATCTGCAGGTTCTTGAACACCAGGCTGCTGAAGTTGTTTGTGTACAGCTCTCTAAGGACCTCTGTGGTAAGGAACTTCCTCAGATTCAAGCCATTTTCCAGGAAGAGACGAACAAATTTGGGCCTGTCTTTCACTAGGGCTGTGAACATGACATCCTGCAGGTCAGCAGACTAGGAAGAAATGGAAAAGCAAGTATTAGGGAGCACATGAGAAATGTAAAGCTTACCTAAGGACCTGACACGTGGCTAACTGCCACATTGTCCTTCATGCTGACACATTTTCATCAGAATCAGTTTTTTCTGTATACAATTGCCTTTGTTGGATGGCCTAGAGTATTTCTGGCACGGGCAGATAACCTCTGCAATCAGTGATGTCAGGGCAAGGAGGAACAGACATTCTTACTTATCAACACAAAGGTTGGGGTGCTGAGATAGTGGCTGTCTCAGCCACTTACGATGTCTCTGTTCCCACTGCTCCACTGTCCCATGTCACTGAACTCAGACAGAAGTGGTCTGTACCTCCCAGTTTCGGTCATTGGTGAAGATCTCATCACTGGCCAGGTCCAACTGGTTCCACTCCAGCAGCAGCTTCAGCTGCCCATTCCAGTTATCTCTGTCATGTTCATTGGTGCTGAAAGCTGCAGAGGAGGAACAATCCTCTAGGTAAAAGACCAGAGACAGAAGAGCTTCTTGGCATACTTATTTGTCTCTGCTTTTCACACTCTACCTGAAAAGACTCCTATCTAGTGTCTTTCCCCAGACTTCATGCACATCTTCCTGATTGGGTTTTAGAGGATGCTGGACGGTGAGAAACATATTTATGGTCCAACAAAGAGCACAAACAAGCTGCTAGGAGCATCTCATCAACCAAAATAGGCACAACATTTCTTTCAGGCTCCTCAGTGTCCTGCATCCTGTACACAAAAGAAATTCTGCAGGGTTCCCAATGGGGCCCTACACAAGAAGCATCATGAGAAGCTGTAACGTTCATAGGCTTCCTCCATGCGCAGACAGGAAAATGAGGTCAACCCAGCAACCTTCACTGAGTACCAGTTCTGCTCTGCTGGAGTAGTACAGAGCCCAGGTCTGAATTACTCACGGTAGCTAGTCACTGGGATTTGAAAGAGTTAGGAAGCAGCCCTGCACATTGATCGTTAATTAACTGGATACTTCTCTCCCTGCTGAATGCCGGTCAAACCTCTTAAATCCACATATATACCAAAAGATACTTGATTTTTACATTGCAGGATGCTGAGTAATCCACTTCTGCAGTATAACCAGAAAAGATCCTTTGCTTGGCTTGCTGACTCCCTGTTGTGTCGCACACTTGCGTGCTACTCTCAGACATGCTATCCCAGCATCCCCAACGCTCTGCTAAATGCCTTCCTGATTATCTGGACTGGCTTTCGATCTCACCCACGCTAACAGATCCCATAATGCTGCTGTAGCCTGTCCACACTGCTTCGGATGAAGACAAGCTCCACACTGTGGCAGGAGCTTAACTCTGGAGAGATGGCACTGCTCTAAGTAAGACTGTTCTAGAAAATAAATAGCCATCTTTTTCCATCTATTTAAAAAACCAACCAAACAAAAACAAAACAGAAAAACAATTACTTGCCTTTGTACAGAGCGAAAGAAATGGCATTGCTCACAATTTCATCTCCAGCTTCTTCTATTTTGATAACTGTCAGCAAATGAGGGTTCTCAAGGACTTCTTTGATCTACAAAAAGAAGTCCCATTTCAAAGCAATCTAGGCTGTTTAGTAGATGATCTCCTAGTGCATCTTTAAAAGAAATTTCCCATCACATTGTAGCAAAGCCGCTTCTCATCAGTCCTATTCCCACGTACAGTTAAAATTTAATCAAGTCCGCACAGAAGTAGATAATGAGATTTATTTTAAAGTCACCAAAGATTAATTATTCTCTGAACATACAGCAAATAACTGTGATTCCCCTTTGCAGAACATCATAACCAAAAAGATATAATCTCAGTAATTAGAAACTGCTTATAAAGAAAAAACAGTTTGTGACAGCGCAAGTTTCGACAAATGTCTAGCAGTTTATTAGAGAACAGTTTCTACCTCCTTGTGCTTTGTCAGAAACAGAGATAATTTCTTACATAACCAAGCCTTATAAAGTTACTTTCATTCTAGCACATACAAAACAAATAATCTTAGCCATTCTTGACTGCAGGAGGAGGTACACACCAAGGCAGCTCAGCAGAAGCTGTGAGGAGCGTGGCCAGGTGACCGAACAGGGAAAACTGCCTTCAGCAGCTCCACACTCCCCAGTGCAGAGCTCCTTCTGGAAATCAGAGGCTCATGGTCTGCTCAGAGGGCAGATCTTCCTCTTCAGGTTTGGACGCCACAGTCCCCAGGCTCAAAGTGCGAGTTCAGACTCAGTTTCTGCAGGACTATCCCTGCAAAAGGCCATGCCCTATTCCTGCCCTTTTTCCTGTAAGCTTCTTATTACAGAAGCAGAAAATTGTTGAAGTTGGAAGATAGCTCTGGAGATCTAGTCCAAGCCTGCTGCTCAAAACAGACTCAAGTGGAGCAGGCTGCCCAGTGGAACTTGCAGGTTGTCCCATAGACTCACTCGGCCAAGCTCTGACCAAGAGATTTGACTCAGGCCTTGCCAGAAACAATAGCTGCTTAAACTTCAATACCACAAGCTTTGCTTGGTTTATATCAAAGAAAATACACACAAAAGTTTGAGCATCTGAATTCCTCTCCGGGGCCTGCAAACAACCTGGAATGGTACATTCATTAAAAAACCAACCAACCAACCAAAAACAAAACAAAAAAGTTAAAGGGGGGTCAGAAAGCTGAGAGGAGGGGCCTTAAGAGCACAGGAAGCAATATAACATTTTCCATCCCCCATTATGAACTTTGGCTGAGGTTTGAATACACCATCACTCCCCACTCCCTGCTCCCCACTGTGAGCGTGGGTAGGAGATAATTAACCAAGAGAGAAAAACAGAATCAGACCCCAGGATAAAGCATTGGGCAGTTAATTGAGAAAGTCAATTAGCTCAAGTTAATGGATTGTTCACTGAGCTGAAGTGTTGTTGGAAGTAAGACTTCTGAAAAATAACAGAACATTAAGATTTTTCTGGAGATCCATTTTCTTCTGTTACTATTAAGGAAAGCAGAAGTATATCTAAACCCAGGTCCATCTGAAGGTCAGGTAACCAGAGAGCTAGAACAGTTTCCTGAGACTGGCCCATACAGCCCAAGATAGCAGATGCTCTCCTTAGTTCTCCAGTTTCCCCAGTCTCTGGAAAACAGTCTTGTAATAAACAGTTACATATGGGATCACAATGGTGACTACATCCTCAAGGCTCCACCTCTGGTCAAAGAGGCAGAGAAAAGCAAAAGAAGAATTTGCTGCTGTATGTACAGTCCTGTACCTTCAACGGCATCCCATGTACACAGTACTAGTAAGTCACCGCTTTATTTAGCAACAGTGTCCCCCAATGGAGATGGTGTAGGGATGCTGCTGTGACAAAATATTGACCAAGTAAGCTGCTAGTCCTAAAGGCCCCGCTCCTAGTCCGTAAGGGAAATCTGTGCTGCCTGACATCTTAAGGGATGCAGGAAGACAGACAAAAACTTTTGGAACAAATTAGAGAATCCTGAAGTAGATTTGCAAAAATTTGAAAGTCCATGGGGTAGCAGTGATAACCCTTTGTCCCTGAGGAATACAGCAGGATTTAGCAGTGCGAGGCCCGATATCCCATTTCTCCACCTTCATAAAGCATGCAAGGGAATTGCGACACCAACAGCACATCAGCCAAGAGACACATCCAGCAGGAATTGCAAGCATCCAGGGAGCAGACCATTACAAAACATCTGGCCTTAGCTCTCCTGTGCCCAGACCTAAACCCAGACATATACTGCCTTTCCAAAATAATGCGATTCCCTGCCCCTTTTGTTCCAATCCCTATAAAATAGAAGAGTTTGGAATTTTTCTTTTTTAAATCCTGTTAAACGCACACCTCGGGGATATGTCATGGCAAGGAGCCCTGCCCATCCTATAAGTATCACCAGATAGCCACATCCCTGATTTGGAAGTCACTGGCTGCTCCTGACCTCTTGCTTCCTCTACCCTTCTCCCACTTTCAGCCTCGCTAGCTCCCTGCAGTAGTACGCACTTACCCATTTGATCCAGCTTTCAGTCTCCTCTTCCGAGAGCCTTGAAATGGTGCGAGGCAGATACCTGAGCAAGCTCTCCTTCACACATGAAGAAGCAAGAGTGCCTTCTGCCTCCATCAAGCTAGCGATAACATCAGCAATCCGGCCGGAGCCTTCCACCACAACGCAGGGAATCTTACTCTTGATGGCCACATTGATAGACTAGGAAGCCAAAGAGGGAGAGGTGATCACTTGAAGCATCACTGTGTTGTTAGAGCTTACACTATTCAGTAAGAAGACTTAGAGATTGTAGGTTTGACTTAGGCGAGAAAAACAGAAACCCATGGGCCAGAGCAGTATTTTTATTACTACCCACTGATACCTTACCAGTGATAAATCTTTAAAACAGCATTCATCTAATGACAGAGGGCTGTGAAGAGCCCCACAGAAACTGAGGGACAGAAATCACCATCTGCCAAATTTTAGAGCTGATCAGCAGATCAGGAAAATTGCCAAGTGGAAATGGCGTTCAGGACACATTACAACACTGCCTAGCTAGTCACTGCTGTTTTATGGCACAGCATTGCTCAACTAACACCACAGCTGAGTACAAGGGCTCTGGCTTTACTTCCTGGAGATGAAAGCAGCAGTCTTTTACAGAGAGATCACTTCTGCAGCACCATGAGAACATCAAACTGCAATGTTACTGAATGTCTCCAAGGAGCTACTTATGTGATTTCTCACACAGCAATGTTGTAGATGGCTTATCGGCAAGAAAAAAAAAGGTGTTGAAATAATGATGGAAGGAGCATTAGCCCTCCTGTTGCAAAGTCCGTAACAGCAGACATTTATTTCATTTGGATCACTACCATTGAGAACACAGTCACCAGAATATAAGCTGTCTGCCAGCAAATTGCACAAAAGGAGTCAATGCAAGTAATCATCAACTACTGGAAAGACAGAACTTCTATTAGCTATCTGAAAGGACAGTTTCACGAGAACAAAAAATCAACCGAGTCATCAAAACTGTGAGCACGTTACTCCTGTCCATTGGATAGCAGGTCCATGACAAAAGCAAGATGTTTCTTCTTGCTGGAAACAGCCTAGGAGGTTCCTGGAGTGTGTGGAAGATAACTTCCTGACACAGCTGGTATGCGAGCCACCAAGGGAAGATGCCCCACTGGGCCTGTTGTTTCTGAACAGAGAAGAACTTGTGGGTGATGTGATGGCTGGATGCTGTCTTGGGCACAGCGATCACAAAATGACAGAGTTTTCAATTCCCAGAGAAGGAGGGGGTTCAGCAGAACTGCTACCTTGGACTTCCGGAGGGCAGACTTTGGCCTGTTTAGAAGCTTGGTTGACAGAGTCCCTTGGGAGGCAGTCCTGAAGGGCAAAGGAGTCCAGGAAGGCTGGGCATTCTTCAAGAAGGAAATCTTAAAGGCACAAGAACAGGCCTCCATGTGCCAAAAGACAAGCCAGCGGGGAAGAAGACCAGCCTGGCTGAACAGAGAGCTTTGGCTGGAACTCAGGGAAAAAAGGAGAGTTTGTGATCTTTGGAAGAAGGGGCGGGCAACTCAGGAGGACTACAAGGATGTCGTGAGGTTATGCAGGGAGAAAATTAGAAGGGCCAAAGCCCAACTAGAACTTAATCTGGCTACTGCTGTAGAAGACAATAAAAAATGTTTCTATAAATACATCAGCAACAAAAGGAGGGCTAAGGAGAATCTCCGTCCTTTAGTGGATGTGGGGGGGAAACACAGCGACAAAGGATGAGGAACAGTATGAGGTACTTAATGCCGCCTTTGCCTCAGTCTTTAATAGCCAGACCAGTTGTTCTCTGGGTACCCAGCCCCTGAGCTGGAAGACAGGGACGGGGAGCAGAATGAAGCCCCCATAATCCAAGGGGAAATGGTGAGCGACCTGCTACACCGCTTAGACACACACAAGTCTATGGGGCCGGGTGGGACCCACCCAGGGGTACTGAGGGAGCTGGCGGAGGTGCTCACCAAGCCACTTCCCATCATCTATCAGCAGTCCTGGCTGACCAGGGAGGTCCCAGTTGACTGGAGGTTACCAAATGTGTCCATCTACAAGAAGGGCTGGAAGGAGGATCCGGGGAACTACAGGCCTGTCGGCCTGACCTCGGTGCCAGGGAAGGTTATGGAGCAGATCATCTTGAGTGCCATCACGCAGCATGTACAGGACAACCAGGTGATCAGGCCCCATCAGCACGGGTTTATGAAAGGCAGGTCCTGCTTGACCAACCTGATCTCCTTCTATGACAAGGTGACCTGCTTAGTGGACAAGGGAAAGGCTGTGAGTGTTGGTTACCTAGAGTTTAGTAAAGCCTTTGACACCATTTCCCACAGCATTCTCCTGGAGAAACTGGCTGCTCACAGCTTGGACAGGCGTACGCTTCTCTGGGTAAAAAACCGGCTGGATGGCTGGGCCCAGAGAGTGGTGGTGGTGAATGGAGTTAAATCCAGTTGGTGGCCGGTCACAAGCGGTGTTCCCCAGGGCTCAGTACGGGGGCCAGTTCTGTTTAGTATCTTTATCAGTGATCTGGATGAGGGGATCAAGTGCACCCTCAGTCAGTTTGCAGACGATACCAAGTTGGGTGGGAGTGTTGATCTGCTGAAGGGTAGGAAGGCTCTGCAGAGGGACCTGGACAGGCTGGATCGATGGGCTGGGGCCCATTGTATGAGGTTCAACAAGGCTCAGTCCAAGGTCCTGCACTTGGGTCACAACAACGCCATGCAATGCTACAGGCTTGGGGAAGAGTGGCTGGAAAGCTGCCCAGCAGAGAAGGACCTGGGGGTGTTGGTCAACAGCCAGCCGGTCTAAGCCAGCAATGTGCCCAGGTGGCCAAGAAGGCCAACAGCATCCTGGCTTGTATCAGAAATAGTGTGGCCAGCAGGACTAGGGAAGGGATCGTCCCCCTGTACTCGGCACTGGTGAGGCCACACCATGAATGCTGTGTCCAGGTTTGGGCCCCTCACTACAAGAGAGACATGGAGGGGCTGGAGCGTGTCCAGAGAAGGGCAACGGAGCTGGGGAAGGGTCTGGAGCACAAGGCTGATGGGGAGCGGCTGAGGGACCTGGGGTTGTTCAGCCTGGAGAAAAGGAGGCTGAGGGGAGACCTCCTCGCTCTCTACAACTGCCTGAAAGGAGGGTGTAGAGAGGTGGGTGTTGGTCTCTTCTCCCAAGTAACAAGCCATAGGACAAGAGGAAATGGCTTCCAGTCACACCAGTGGAGGTTTAGATTGGATATTAGGAAAAATTTTTTCACCGAAAGGGTTGTCAAGCATTGCAACAGGCTGCCCAGGGAAGTGGCTGAGTCACCATCCCTGGAGGTATTTAAAAGACGTGTAGATGTGGTGCTTAGGGACATGGTTTAGTGGAGGACATGGCAGTGTTAGGTGAAGGGTTGGAACTTGATGATCTTAAAGGTCTTTTCCAACCTAAACAATTCTATGATTCTTACCAACTAGATCAAAGTGGTTTTCTTAAGAAGGGTCCAGCTAAAGTGCATGTTTTACATCACAGGGAGTTTAAAACAGAAGCTTGAAACAGTTTTGCTTCTCCTCTGTTAAAGCTGATTCCTGTCATCATGCACAAGTCACAGAAGCTGAGAAAGTCTTTCCTGGCCAACACCACTAAGATCAAGGCACGGCAAGGACAGACATCCACAGCATGGAACCTGCTGTGCCATTTTGGGCTGATCAGAAACTCTATTTACTCCTTGAGAAGATGGCTTCACCTACAAATGAGCGAGAAGGCAGACATGAATGTCTCTGTACTAGTAACATCAATAAAAAGCCAAGAGACTGGCATGAACCCTTAATTGAACTATCATCCAGTCACTTTTCAGAGGAACCTCTTGCCAGGAATTATGCATTTGATTTAACAAGGTTTTTATTCATTCTGATTAGATGGCTAGTAAGTCTGTGTTATGTATCATTTCTTAACAGTGGGTTTGAGGTCTACAAAATATACCTGTAATCACAAGGCTGCCCAAGTAACTACACTGCATGGCATATAGAAACAGCTCCTTCAGTGATGGTCAAATCCTCTCTTAAACATTGGTAATTTGGAACTAAAAGGAGAGATGGGCATATTCAGCATGTCACTTTCAGCAAAGCTTTGCTCTAAAACCTGAATGGATGCTTTAGTTTCATCTTAGGACCTCTGATGAACACATTGAGCTCTGTATCTGTATTCACCTACAATCTACCTGTGGGCAAGCTAAAATTAATCATGTGAATGGAACCAAAACACCCAGGAAACATACAGGGAGGCTGGGATAATGATCTGAAATTTCACAGAGTGGTTCAGACTAATTGATTAATGTTAGCAATGAAGTGGTAACAGAGACTGCGCTTTCAGTTCACATTGCTTGTCATCCTGACAGGCAAACCAGTTCGATTAGCCTCAATATTAACAGCATAGCTCTGGTCAGAACAGGTAGTACCAAGATCACCTCTTCAAAAGAGATAATTATAAATATTACCCTGCTTCAATTTTACTGACTCAAACACTGACATACTCCCTTCATTATATCCTACCCTCTTGCAAAACCCAGCCCCTTTCCCAGCTCCTCCTCAAGGTCCTTCAGCCCAGACTACATCAGCTCTTCTTCTTGCTCTTAGTTAGAGCCATCTCGTCCTCACTGTTACTGTTCCCCTCCCACACAGCCTGACTGCACATCCCCTCACTTTGAACTCCCTGGTGCCAGGTCCCTTTGCTCCCTTCGTCCCACCCTCCTTGCTCAGGCCACTCACAGAATCACAGAATCGTATAGGTTGGAAAAGACCTTTAAGATCATCAAGTCCAACCGTAAACCTAACACTGCCAAGCCCACCACTACACCATGTCCCTAAGCACCTCATCCAAACATCTTTTAAATACCTCCAGGGATGGGGACTCAACCACTCCTCTGGGCAGCCTGTTCCAATGCTCGATAACCCTTTCAGTGAAGTAAAATTTCCTAATATCCAGTCTAAACCTCCCCTGGTGCAACTTGAGGCCATTTCCTCTTGTCCTATCACTTGTTACTTGGGAGAAGAGACAGACCCCCACCTCTCTACAACCTCCTTTCAGGCAGTTGTAGAGAGCGAGAAGGTCTCCCCTCAGCCTCCTTTTCTCCAGGCTGAACAACCCCAGGTCCCTCAGCCGCTCCCCATCAGCCTTGTGCTCCAGACCCTTCCCCAGCTCCGTTGCCCTTCTCTGGACATGCTCCAGCCCCTCCATGTCTCTCTTGTAGTGAGGGGCCCAACACTGGACACAGCATTCGAGGTGCGGCCTCACCAGTGCCGAGTACACTTCACTTGCCCTAGGATCGTGTCCCTAGGGCACGATCCCTTCCCTAGTCCTGCTGGCCACACTATTTTTGATACAAGCCAGGATGACATTGGCTTTCTTGGCCACCTGGGCACACTGCTGGCTCATATTCAGGCAGCTGTCAACCTACACCCCCAGGTCCTTTTCTGCCAGGCAGCTTTCCAGCCACTCTTCACTCATTGTCACTCTTGCAAGGTGAAGGGGGAAGTAACAATTCTGTTATTTAACACTGAGACAGATCTAGAAGTCATCTCTTTTTTCCCCTTCCCCAAGTATTACTTAGACATCCTGTTTCAATAAATTTCTTTCTGCCTCCTCTGCTCTCCGTTCTGTTCATCCTCTTCTTACCTGTCATCTATTTGAAGATGATGCCTGCTCCCTCCCCTTCTAGGGGTCAGAGTCAGCAGAACCCTCCTGCCTTGCTCAGCTGTCTAGATTTAAATTAGGTGCAGCCCACAGTTCTCAGGGGCAGCCATCGCAAGTCAATTCAAGCAAGTGCTGAGCTGGAGTATCTCCAGCTCAAGCTGATCTGTATATTACAAGAAAGCACTGATCTCCACTGAGCATGGGCAAGCCAAGTATTCCCAAACCAAAGTTTAGGCAAATTTGTATAAAAAATATCAAGAGCTACGTGGTTGACAAAGGCTTTTCTGATTGCTGCTCAAATAAACACAAGAAATAAACATTTTCATGCCGGATTTGTTATGGAAGAACTGAGACAACTGAACCGTCCCAGCCAAAAGTTTTCCAGGATGTCAGCCTGAGGTAGAAATTGTACACAGAAAATTTTAACTGAAACAAACTTCATAGGCTTAAATGCAATTGCAAGCAAGGTCTTTCTATAGCAAGTGCTGGGCAAGCTTCAGTAAATAATGACTGTCTACTTTATCATGCTGCTTGTGAAGTAATGTCTTTAATATTAGAGCAATATCCCTACTGTTGCTCCTGGAAATAAGTAAAAGAAATAAACTTACTTTTAAAGTCTCTTTCCCTCCACCTTGGGCAAAACACACAATTGGAATCTTCCCACCATAATTAGATTCTGTGAAACATGCCAAAAGAAAAAGGGAAAAAGATTCAGCCCATTAATGCAGTTTGAACAACTTATTTTTCCTGAGTACAATGAAGAATTTCCAAGCAGTTCATGCAGACACTCCGATATTAGTTTACTGTTGATTTTGCCAAATCTATTAACAGCCTTTCCTGTTTTTAATGAAAACTCAGTTTTGGCTAACATTCTGCATAGCTGGCTTCAGACACCATTCTCCAACAGAGGCTTTTTTCCTCCTAACAATCATAATATTTACTAGCTCCGAAGTCCCCAAAACACATGATTTTATTGTATTTACCTACTGCTTTGACCATTTTGAGCCTAGGTGCAAGGTTCTTATCACAAGTTGAAGATTCAAAGCCTCTGACTTCACAATTTCAACTGTAAAGAAAAGCTAAGAATCCCATAACTCTAGGAGCTAGTGTTTAAGAGACATAAGAGACATACCAACTTTCATAATGATAATGGGTGCTTCGTCATGACTAACAGCAAGTATGCTTCAGCTGAGGTACACAGTAAAAAACATACAAAACAAAACAAACTTTAACTAAGAATTTCCTGACAAGGCTCTTTATTTCCTTCCATTTTGGCAAAGAAGGGGCTGAAAGGGAAATTTTTTAGGAGCAGGTTGCAGATGGATCAATCACCCTCAAAAATGAGTATTTTGGAAAAAGCCTAATTTCAGCTCCTGTGTAGCTGTGCTTCAGCTACCTGGAATTCAGTGCCAGGTGGGAAATATGTAGGTGGGTCACCTTCCAACAGATAGCTCAGCGGGAAGGGAGGGAAGGGCTGTATGGCTGAAACGGATCATTTGCTGTGTCCCACAAAGGACTATTGTCACGCACAGAAAGGAGGATCAGGGGAGGGGTATTGCTTTGAAGAAGCCTGGTTGTTCCTGACAGTGCTCAAGATGCAACGCAATTAACACATCCCTTCCAGCTCAGCATCCAGGGGATGCTACTACTACTCTTTTGTTCCCAGAAAATCACTGTGCATCAGCCCCAAAGCACGCAAGGACTAAGGAGAAGGAGGTCTGCAACCCGACGCCCACACCTACCTGGGATAACCAGCTCTGAAATGTACTTTTCTAACTGAGTTCGTACTTTTGCCTCTATCGTCGGGTGCCCATGGGTGCCGTTATCAACCAGTAAGAGATGGGTGTGATTATTATCCAGGCAATACAGGGGGTCTCTCTTGAGATCATCCATTATGTAGTGGGCCAAGTAGTACCCCTAGAAGCACAAGCACAGCGTTTAACAGAGATCCAAGCGCAGAGCATGCGCAAGCCTTCAAGGACAAGCCAGTGACCGCGGAACCCCTAGCCACCAACTACTCCCTGTTAGTTAGGAGTCTGGATTTCCTGACCCCAGACACTGCTCACTGACAGTCCCAACAGCAGCAGAAGACAGTGAGAGAAACCCCATACAACAGCACAGCATATATTGCAGAGAGAGTTTTTCTTTACAAGAGCGGCCTGATTGGTGATGATCCTCTTGTAACTTCACCTCAGCCAATGGAACAGTGGAAGTTATTTGCAACAGTTTAGTCCTTTCAGAGAGCCTGCTAAGTAATGCATGCTTCCTTTAGCCACTAGAAACATGAAATCTGTGGCAAATTTACTTTCAACACCTCATGGAATCACAGAATTTTTTAGGTTGGAAGGAACCTCTTGAGATCAAACCCTCAAACAACCTTAGAGCCTTCAGTTCAACCCTCAAACCTCCTTAGAGCCCTCAGTAAACTAAACTGCTTCTCTTTATCTAGCAGGATGGTTTTTAGACATGTTCTATAACATCTAATGGACAAAAGACAAGGGTATCTGACAGATAGGACAATAGTATTGATGGGCAAAATCCTTAACAGCAGCAGCAGGTACAACATGTCTTAGCTCATGGGAATCCCCACAACGGGCTACTACGTAGGGATTTTGCAGCAGCTAGAATAACCATGGAAGATGATATTCCCTAATATTCTGCCAGATATGAAATTAGAGCAGCTGAACTTCCACACAGACACGCTAAGCCCACAGCTGAAAACACATGCTGTTCCCCCCACCAGGCCTGACAGGTGCAACCATCTCAAACATGAGGAGACTCTAGTTTCCTCCTGTTCTGGGAAGAGCACCTGATGTTTCATCTCACTGCTACATACATTGAGGAAAAGCTGGTCCCAAGCTGAATCTTTTAGGACACAGTAAATCAGGCTAAGTAGACAGACGTGCTTCTACGTTAACATTGCACTGGAAAGCATTCTGCTGAGCTCTGCTTTACCAGAACATACAAGCAGAGCTTCACTGACCGCTCAAGTCAGTCATCACATGGCTGATAACATCAGCCTAGCACGGATACTGTTATTGCTGAGAGCAGCGGTCAGTCAGGGACACAATCTATGTAACTGACAGCCAAGCCTCCTCTTCGTTTCCCCACCAACCCGTACGCATTTCTTACGTCATTATCACCACTGCGAATCAGACTTTCTCGGTTGGAAATCATGCCCCAGGCTGCTATGCCAATAGCCACCACGTTCTCCTCTGAGCTCCGACTGATGGTGTTGTCTCTGACCACTTCCCCAATGTACTTCATCAGCCCGTAATGTGTGCCTCCTGTGAAAATCCAGGCCCCTGGGGACAACATGCAATAACCTGGGAGACTGTAGTGGAATACCCACCCTCTTAATGCATTACCTTTAAGGTACAACAACCCAATCCCCTCTCAAGACCTTACCTCAGAAGAGGCATTTATTCTTCAATTAAACACAAACGATATGCTACTGAACTTACCTTATGTTATCATGGGCATCCTGATGGCTAGCTCTCAACCCTGTTACTTCCAAACTGTTAGGTCACATTTGCCCCAAGTGCACCAGCTGAGCAGAAACAAACCGAATGCTCTGCTTCCCTGCTGACCCTTTCAGCTGCTACCTCTCCAACAGCATTATGCAGCAATAAAATAATACAGACACATATGCGGGTCTTTACCTTTGGACTGGGCAATGTAGATCAGCCTGCTGAATATCTTGCGCATCCGGGGCTTGAGTGCAAAGTTCTTTGCACCCCCAGTGACAGAGATGACAAGGTTAGGGGTTTTCAGGTGCCAGTGCTGGGTCATGAGATCATAGAGCGTTTCAGAGTCTGTGTCGCACGACAAACGGATGTACTTGGGTGAGAGAAAAGAGGAGAAACAAATAAGCAAGAGATAAACAGTGATAGCTGGGAACGGACCAGGAATTGCCTTTTATTCTCTGATGTATACTCTTATTTCAACAACCGGTAGACAAAGGGTAAAGTGGTGATGAACCAGAGCTCAAGTCTTTGTTTCTTCTCTAAAGCATCTTTATCCTTCCCTTACAACCACACACCCATAACTAGGACTTGCAAGGTGATCTCCTCTCTTGACAGACCAGTGCTCAGGTCTGGAGATAAGGCACAGTCCTACTGCGGATAAGGCACAGTCTTACTGCGAGCAGAACAAAAGTGCTAGTGTCAGACCAGCAGCATAGTGAAGACCATAACTGCTGGCCCTACGATCTCCCAGCTCCACCATTTCCAGGTTCAGCCCAAAACTGTAACCTGCACCTCCAGCACCCTGGTCAGTGGGGTCAGGGGGTAGCGCAGGGCTCAGGTTGCACTACTGCAAGGTTGCACCTACATCTTTAATTTGGCAGAAGCTAAACTGTGTAGCCCTGGAAATATGTTTTTTGCCATTACTAGTAAAAGTCCACAGGCTTTGTACTGAACTGAGAGTGCAGACTCTCCGGATCTCTTTGGCCTGAGCTGAGTATAGTTGTAAGAGCAGTTGCCCAGGAGTGTAATAACTATTGTCTACATTTGACTTGCTTTAGGCTATAACAGTAACAAATAGTTATTCTGTGGGGATTTAACAATTTATGATCAGAATAAAAGGTGGCATGGAAGAATGCAGACACCAAATAACAGAGGTCCCAGTCTGTAAAAACGAATCACAATGGCCAATAATGGTCATTATTTGAGTGCAACCTTGTGAATCGGGTACAACTATTTTTAGAAATACCAAATACAACCAAAAGAACTGTATAATTCAGAACCACTGCAAAGAAAGAGCACAAGCAGAATGTCTTGAGAGAAATCTATAGAAAGAACTCCAAGCACACCAGGACCAAGGAGGTGTGATCAGTGATCAGTGATCACACCTGTGATCAGTACTGAAAGTGTCCCTTCAAAGACCTCAGGAGTCAGCATAAAGCCTCCAAACCCTTCCACTAAAGGCAGGCAAGAGCCCTGGCCTTGGCATTCAGAGGAACATTAGAAGGATGAACACAACACCGAGGAAGTTTACAGTATAACAATTTTAACTGTAATGAAGCTATTTATAGCTTGGATTATGGATTAGTGGTAGCATTGTTATAAGTGAACTACTAATAATTATAGACTTATTATGATTACACTATTAAAGCCTTAATTTGACTAGCTACAAATGCCAGGGTCCATGAGCATGGTGTCCCTATCATAACATATACTCCTAACAGCATTTTAAGTTAACACATCACAACTTTATCAAACTTGTAGTAAAGCTTTAACACTGTACGAGGATGCCATAAAGCACACTAGACAGATAAACTTGCTTCAGCTGGACCTACCACCTCTCCATTTACGCAAAAGGCTCTCCGGCTTTTTTGCTATGCTATTTAAGAGCCCCTTTGCAATGTCATCATTGTTAGTTGTTTAGTGTGATGGACTTTTGGAAGACAGTCATGGCTATACAACCCATGCCAAGGGATGAAAAGGAGTAACTTGGACCTGAATCATAGTGGATTTTGTATAGATTGCCCAGTATTTGCAGGAGAGCAAAACCGAGGGATTAGTTTGAAGAAGAAATATCCCATCTTGAGAGGCATTTAACCTGAACTGAAGAACATATTCACCTGTTCCAGGACGGTTCCCAGGAGCAGTCATTGCATTTGGCTCAGAACAGCACATGACAGAGGAAGCCTAGCAGGCTCCAGTGGCTACACAGGAGAGCTAAGGGACTCCCAGCTTCTGCTCTCAGAAGCATCAGCCACATGCAGCCTTGGGTGTTTTTCAGGAGAGGGTCCCCCACAGGAGAAGGGAGCCTGCCAGAAACATTAACTGCTCCACACAGCTGGTAAGCCATCCCCACAGCAAATCTTGTTAGCTCTGTAGTTAGAAGGCATTTCTCCTTAAACCCTACTGATAACAAAGTACTTTGAATCTGTATGACTACCTTTGTTCCATCAACAGTTAAGGTTCCCAGTTGAATGACTTGTTTTAATCTCTACAAGTCGTTTTCATTTCTACAAGTCATTTTCATCTATATAAAGCAAGTATCAAAAAAAAGATGCTGAAGCTGACTTGCCCGTACAGCTTATCTCGCTCTCTCATACATCATCAGGGTGTATAATTGCAAACACACTTCAGTTACACCTAAGTTTTAGTCAATGTACCACCAACTATACATCTGGCACTTGCCACCTCCAGAGCCCTTGGCAGACTCTACTCAAGCAGGGGAACCCCTCGGTTCAGCCACGTCCTTCCTCCGAGGTACAACGGTGCCATCTCCTGGTACAGCCGGCTGGTGCACCCCAACCGTACCGACCCAGCCCTCAAACACAGGCGATGCCAAGTGTTTCAGCAGCTGAACTCAGAAAGGCACTCAAGAGAAGCGTTTTTTCAGATTGAGGGCTACCAGAACATAAAAGACAGCAACTGCAATGTCCTCGGATGTCACAGGATCTGAGCAACGCTGCAAAAATACGAGAGCACAAGCAGGACTTATTAAATGTAGAGATTTTATTGGTCTGTTCACATCTCGTATTTCTGCTCAGGACTTTTTAGGACTTATCCATCCTAAAAAGTATAATGCGGGGTATAACACTTCCCGACCCTCACCGATAATAGTCTGCAACTCTTAGGTTACCTTGGGTTTGAAGTGCTCCCCACTGTGCACAAGATCAAGAGAAAACATTTTGCAATGTTTAAGACCAGCAGGTGCCTTGCAATATAGGGAATGAGAATGTGGAATAGCGACATAACTCCAGCCAATGTGCTGATGGGATGGATTAGCAGACTTACATAGAGCATTTTAACAAAGTATGCTCTGAAACATGCACAGTGGCCTTGAGAGTCCTCATGAAACAACTATGGGCACACAAATCAATTTCCAGTGTGGGAAGGCGGACACAGCATGAGGAAAGAACATTTAAGCTTTGAGAACTCAGAAATTTTGCAATAGAGCAAATAATTTATTCTTTCAGTAAAGGTACACAGCCGCTTACAACACAGTAGTATGAAACTAAAATATGCATATCAACAAATCTGTGAAGTACTTGGATCTGCTTAAGCGTGATTCAAAACCTTCAGTCTTGCTTGCCACCCAAATGCCTCGTTTCTGCTACTTTGCATAAAATAAATCAAATTAATTTACATAACATTCTCTGATTTTCCTCATTTATTTTGATTGTCTCAAGCAAGCTGCACTGGTGGTAAATATCAGTCATTTAGAAGAGGCAGATGAGCTCAGCCACATGTGATTCCTCACACAGTATCAGTATAAATCATCAGAAACAGCAACACCAGCTATTTTCTTCTTTCCACCCCTCCACTGTCCCTACACCAAGGAAAAACACAGGGGGAAAAAAAACCAAACAGAATAAAACCTCTGAAGTTCCACTGATATCTTACATCCCCATTGAATTTACCATCATTGTAGGATCTCCACCTTAGGAAATACTCCATATTCAGTTGGTTACGGGCCTGAGCAAGCTGGTCTATGCGGTTATGCTTTGAGCAAGAGTTTTGGCTAGAAAACTCTGGAGAACCCTTCCAAACCAAATTACTCTATGAAGGTGTGGGGCACACAAGCCCCATTCCAACATCCCACAATATCCTTCAGTGTCCAGTCCTAGGCATAAGATACGACTGTATGGAAAGGAGCACTGTACATCCACAGACTGCAACGATCTGCACATAGAACAGCTGGGGAGGAAGGGAATATAGGTCAGCAAGCTGTGTAGGCAGGCTTTAGATGACATGCTGTGCAACGTTAAAGCCATTACGAAGTAAGAGTGATGATTCGATAGAGTAGCAAGCAGGTACATGCAGCTTCTGCACTGAAGAGTACAGATCCTCCAGAGAAAGGTCTTCCATCCCTACAGATACGGAATCCCTGTGGTTATCACCTCATGGATCCTGCTGCACCTTCAAAGGCAAAGCATGTTACACATGTTCCTGTCCCACGAGTTGCACTGGTATGCACCCTCACACCATTTTCTAAAGCGTAACTTAGTCCGCACTAGAAAGGTGCAATGTTCCAAAAACAGCCTTGTCTTGGTGTTAAAGTCAGACAGTCAGGAACAAAGCACCTTCATCAGGAGCTTGATCATTCAGGCACTTAAGCTTATCATGTTGGCTTCACCACTAAAGATGGGTAAAAGGGTACTAAGTTGCTCCTCAACACCATGACATTTCAGTATAGATGGGGACTACAAAACGGCCACTGTAAATGCACACTGATGTAGTCAGGGTACAGACGCCCAGTGAGACACATCACAGGTCTAGTTTAATGTTATTTCCTCCTAGCCCAACACCTTCAGAACTGTATTACAGGGCAATTACAATAAAACTAGCCACATGAAAAAAAGAAAAATAATAATTGAGCATCACCCTCATTCACCCATTCTTCTGCCACGCCTGGAAACAGATAACCTCTTTTCACTCCCATCATTGGCCTATGAAACAAACAACACCAAAGAAATTATTCTTTGTTACCCATTATCAGGGCTTGAGAAATCAGCTTGTCTCCTTTGTAGCCTAACTCCTTCCATTCCCATTAGAATAAAACCAACTTCAGCTTCACCTTCCCTGCTTTGCAGGGGCTTCCACTGGCATTGGATTCAGGACTCTGAATATGGCTCACCCAACAGGACCTGATTCATACCCTTAATACGATCACTTACCTTTCCTCTTTTTCCCATGTTTTCAAACTGAATGTCCCCAAAGGCATCAGTAGGAAGTTCCTTAGTGTGCTTCCTGTAATTCCATTTTTCATTGGTATTAATCTGAGTGCCCTCTATGTGTTGATTTTCAGGGTATCCACATTTACATAAGTTGCCCCTGAAAGAAGAGCGAATAGGCATGAAACCCCCCAGTTATCATCCTGAGCACAGAAAAGTAAGCTGTGATATGTTTATTAAGAGACAGAAATTTTTCACAGCTGAAACCACCTTCAAAACTTCTGCTCAATCAGGACATTTCCAAGAAGTGTTATTCTGCAGCAAATCTGGAGCCAACAGAGTACAAGGTGCCTACCGTAGCAGTCACATCAAGTGCAAAGTCTGGGAGCAGGGTTGTACAAACACAAGAAGCCAAGCAGCAGATGGAGCTACGGAACCAGTTGTGCATGGGACTCTACTTGGATTTGCTCCGTGACAAATTAACAGCTAAGAGGAACCAACTCTCTGCTGAGACCAGCACCTAATCATGCTTCCTCCTCCTATAATCCGCTTCTGTCTAGCACTGGGCAATGGAGTGGAGTACATCTCAGGAACCAGGCTGTGCTGAGAGATGAGCTGACACTTCTAGATGGGCCTTACCTATGTGACCTTTCTTTATCACATACCAAGTTAGATCACCAGCAGCTTAATCGGAAACCCTACAACTGTGCACAGAAATGAAAAAATGAACCAGAAGTCGGCATGAGACACTACCCGAAGTGACCTCATCTGCTGCTAACCTGATGTGTACAAATGATTTCTTTCCCTTTTCGTGCTCTCAACCAGATAGGAAGAGTTCACTAAGATGATTACTAAGCGTAATCACTTTCCATGCAAACCCAGGGCTTGACTGGTGTCTAAGCACACCTAAGACATATTCACATCAAGAGGGAATGGGCATCTGGTTTCTGAGCAGATTCTGCAGGCAGTTTGCTGTGTTCTAGCGCACTTCCCCCACCACCACCCCTGTCCGCTGCACAGCATGGTGTGCAGTCACTGCCAATGCCCTCCTCACCAACGCTGAAATTGCATCAAGGGGAGGGAGAATCTGCACTTTGGTTGTGCAGGACTAGCTGGGAAAGCTAGGAGAGCTTTTTTCCTAGCAAAAGCTGCAGCACAGACCATGAAATCTGCTGCATAGCCTATATCCCTGCTTCCTCAGAGGGCATGGAGAAAGGGTCCTTACTTATGAAAAGACCGGGTTGACTAACAACTGTAGTCAGACAAGTACAGCAAGCATTGTCAACAGCAATAGGAGGGAGCAAGTGTGGCCCCTACAGTCTAAGTTAACAAGCACCGTCAGGTAAACACTTGCACAATGTTAATTTTGCTGACAGCACAAGAAAAGTAGATGGGGAGACAAAGCAAGAGGAACAATGCTATTAACAGCGCTGTGCAATTTGGCAATATACCGGGGGGGGGGGAATAAAAATGCATAAATGCATCGGCCCAAAAGGATTAAGATGAGGACATTAATTTGTGTGGTTACAGTGACCTTTATAGTTAGCTTGCAGACTGCAAACATGAGATTGTAATGCTCTCCTGTGAAGATTGCTGTAAAGGTAAGTTACAGCATGCCTTTCTGAAGGAGAGAAAACTTACATGGTTTCTTCTGCTCCGCTGTAGCTTGCAAATAAAACCAGCTTACCTTAAAAACAGATAGACAAAAAACCCCAGGAAGTTACAAAGTATGACTTGCAATCCTTTCCCAGTGGGCTTGTAGGAAGAGAAGCTGATAAGAACCAGCTCTCCAGCCTTTGTTGGTCCTTTGCCAGACATCCCATTTTAGATGGCAGAAGAGGACCCTAAGTAAGACTTTCTGAAATGAGACTAATTTCCCTCCCTCTCTCTCTCCAAGGCATTTTTCCTCCCAGCTTCAGAGGAGAATGGAGCTACTGAGAGCCCTCAGAGCTCTATATTAGGACTCTGCAGCTGCATTACTTTGATCACTTTTCTCCTGAGATTACAAAAAAAACCCAAAAAAGCAAAAGCAATGTTATGGTCCTCAAATTTACATTGCATAAGTACTTATGCCTGAATATGGAGCAAGTATAATATCCTATCTTAAGAGAGCATCAGCCTGAGCAAAACCTAGCGGCTGTATCTCTCTGCTGTAAAGGCTTGTGCGTGGAATTTGTGATTTGGGTTTAAAAGGAAAATTTAAATTATGCAAAGCTCTGACACCTACATACATTGTTATACACCAATACCAGTGCTGGTATTGCATCGCTGAAAGCACCTATATATTGCCACAATTATGCTTCAAATAGGGAGTTTGATATTAAAGGCCTTTAACAGAGCTGCTGGAAGGCATGCTGACAGAGTTAGCATGAAGGTCAGGCCCCTAGTTTTGCATCAAGTTACTTGTGGAGTAACTCAAACTCATGTATTTCCAGTTTTTACACGAACTCCTGACAGTCTAGAGCAGTGGTCTCCAAAGTGGGGGGCGCATTAAGTAAACTTTAAAAAAAAATAAAGATAGTGTTTGTGTCATCTTTGTCTCATCCTTTTTTAATTGCTATTTTTGTGTATGTTTTATAACGTACTTAATATTAGTACAGTAGTAGATGTACATAGTTTATAAATAAACATATATTGGGGGGATACGCTCAAAATTTTTTTAGTGACGGGGTGTGCAATCAAAATAGTTTGGAGAGCACTGGCCTAGAGCTGAGAGAAGCACTCCAGGGTGCCTGTTCCACCATCAGACTTCCAGCTTTTTTGACCATGACTGCAGAATGCCCCAGGCATATGCAAACAAGCCAAACAAGCAGTGACAACAAAAGGAGTTGTACAAGCGAGACTGGGGTGAGGTTGCACTGCTAGGTTCAGACTCTTAACAAAAAACCAAAAAGTTTGCCCCCTGCCCAACCCCTGCCACATGGCTTAGCAGGCAGAAATACCCGCAGCTCCCAGCCCCCCGCGTTTGTAAACCAAGATTAATATGTCTGCTTACACTGACTTGGTGTCTTTTGTAAAAAAGACACATTCTCTCTTCTTAAAGTTTTCTTGAATGAAGTTGACCAAATCCTTGAAAAAGAAAAAAATTTACTTCTGATAACTCATAAAACAGGAGAAACCTCAGAAACAGCAGAGTCAGTTTAAACACAAAGTAAAACTGGTGCAAATTTGCAAGTCTACTTTCTCAAAGTGGATGGTGGGAGGCAACTAGAAAGTACTGATGGCAGTCGACAGGACACAAAAGACTACTTAAAATCACAAACAGGCGTTCCAAAAAACGTGATATCAATATTTTTATATCTATGAAGCCCAATATAAAGAGACAAAAGGGCTTCCCTGTCTAATAAAAAATCTTGAACAGCAAAACAGGTTTGATATCCTAAGAGTTGCTGGAAAGACTATTTTAATTTCGGCTTTTAATCCAAAAGACCCATATAGAAAACATCTTACTTGAATTCGGTGGCACAATACGGTTAGCTGTAGACTATAGAGCATTTCCATTTGCATGCATTGCCATGCTTCCAAATAACTTGCAGCACTGACAATATTTTTCA
Source organism: Ciconia boyciana (assembly GCF_034638445.1). Taxonomy (NCBI): domain Eukaryota; kingdom Metazoa; phylum Chordata; class Aves; order Ciconiiformes; family Ciconiidae; genus Ciconia; species Ciconia boyciana. Next base: position 42,659,308 of record NC_132943.1, on the reverse strand, counting down.
AACAGTGGTTAACTCTGGTCTAGATACTGCTTAAAAGACTATGGCGAAACACTGTTTCTTCCCAAGGAAAAAAAAAAAAAAATACATTAACGTCCTCTTGGGTAGGGGCTATTTTAATTCAACAAAAAAGACCCCAGCAGGAGACCTGAACAACTAAAGTCATGCTTTATGTGAGCTCAGTGGAGCGCAAAGTCTCTCCAGGTTGTTTAACCATTAACTCTCGTATTAACCTTGAAACTCCACAAGTGCAGGGGAAGCTTTCCAACTTGGGAGACACAAATTCACTCCTAATCTGCCTCTGCAAGCTAGGAAAGCAAAAAAAGAAGTTTCTCACTTGCTGGTAAAGGTTTGGAGGTTTGGTGTTTTTTGTTTGTTTTTAAGCACAGCTTGGATTTGCAATCCAAGATTTAGTTTGGTATGAAAAGGGAAGACATACAGCTATAGTTAAGTTTACCATTTTGACAGAACACTTGTAGTTATACAGCAGTTAGAGGAAGTTATTCCAAGTGGAAAAGCATCTTTGAAAAGGACTATAATATCCAAAACAAAGAAAATGGAAGAGAACATAATTAGCCAGTAAAAGCCACAATGATGTAAGACCAAAAAAATAAAAGGGAGGGGGAACCACTTGCTAAAGACCTAAGAGCTAGTCATTAGGCCTCTTGCAAGCCCACCAGAAGCAAGAAATCTGCCAGACAATCGCCGTGATCAGCAAATGATTGAGGCTTTTCAAGGGATGTTTAACATAATTATATGTTGTCTGCCTTTGCCATCAAGTTGCATGAAGAGGTTGGGGTTCTTTACAGAGACAGAGGATTTGTCTCTAACTGAAATGTGAAAAAGGATTTAAAAACAGAAGTGACTAAAAACGTACAATAAAGAGTTACAGGGCTCAAAAGGAATGCAATACGTCCTTAGACTTTCACCACGTCAACAAAGCACCGCTCCTGCTTCACGGGTCGTTGGCTAGGAAAACTTCTCCATAAAGGGAAAACTGAAAAATCAATCATCCTTCTCCGGACATGACCTAATTCATAACCCCTGGGGCCCACGCCCAAGACAACACCCAAGCTTATCAAGGATGTACCAGATACTCACGGCATCACTACAGGACACATCCATGCTGCGAGACATGCTGGAATAGAGGAGTCTGGAACTCTCAAAATTGCCATTTCTTCGGTGTCTCATGGTGGACATAGAAACCTGAAAGAGCACGGCAGAGGGGGAGATGAAGGAGCAATGGTCATTTATTTCAGTAGATAAAAACCAGCAAGGACACTTAGTGCCCTTGGAAGGCAAGGGAGAGGTTATTCAAATCCAGCGTAAAGAATTAGGAAGTGTATTGGTTCCTAAAATGTGAAACTAACATTCAGAGAAAATATCTTCTCTTATTTCATACCACAAAGAGACTTTCCTCTCTCTTTCCCCACTCCAAAAAGAACTCCAAGTTAACATGCTTTGAGAAAGGAACATACCTTACATGCCATCCCATTCGATTCATTGCCATATCTTAACTCTCTTTCCCTTCCCGTCTCTGATGGGTGAGCTGAGGAACTTGAGCTATTCAGTGTTTATAGACAATGAGCAGTCCCTAATCCAGTGTATTTACAAATTAAGTGGGATATTAAGAAACATTTCAATCACAGAGAAAACCGAACTGGAGTGTAAAAAGAAGTTGGTCTGGCCGTATGCCAGAAGCTTAGAGTAGATGCAGCACCTGAACACCGATCCCTCAGGTCTCTGTCCGCCCCTGTAACAAGGATAGTCAACATGTGCAATCTGAAGAGTAAGTGGATTTAAAGTTTATTGGATCCAAAAGTTAACAAGTCACCCTTGGAAGCAAACACACTTCAGTTGCTCTCTAGAGCAGATACCTGTATTGACCTCACTGTCTTTGAAGGAGCATCACTTTATTTGCACCAAAGAACAGAACAAAATTTTATTTATGCTAACAGCAAATACTTCAATTCCTTTTATATTACTTTGCAAAATAATATTGGAAAAGGTCTTTTCCTGAAAGGACATCTGGCAGCCAGCTAATGTGGTGAGCTCAAATTCCACTTCTCCTTTCAACACTATTTTCTCTCCTGCCTTTTCTTCTCGCTGTGTGCACTGAGCTTGCCTCTCAGGTGACACTGCCACTGTATGGCGAAAAGCTTCTCTCCCAGATACAGGAACATGCATTCTCGAGCTCTGACAAAGCATTCCGGTGTAAGAATATAATTTCTGAGGACCAAAAACTAGCAAGTGTGAAAAACAATTTACTCAGTGCATTTGAGAGAAAATAGGAATGGTACTGGCAGCAGGAAGCTGTAGTCGTAAATAGAGCGACAGAGCGTGATGTGAGCAACCGCCAAAGCAAGAAAGAAAAGGCAAGTTTCCACAAAAAAACATATATTTATACTTCACAGTTATTTTAAAAATACTTCGAAAAACATTTCATGTTGAGGGGGGGCATGATTGACTGTGTTGTTTACTGTGCATGGTACAAGTCCGGAGCTACTTCCCCCAAATTCTTCGGCACGCTTGGGATCTCAATCACTCTCTATCACTGTTAGGTGATGAAAGAGCACGGAAAAAGCCCTCTTCCTCCTTCCCACCTTCTGCATATAATAGAAACGATTTAAACACAAGAAAAGGCAAAAGGCTGGAAAGTGCATTTCATCATATTGCAACCTGAGTAATTCACATAGTGCAGTTGTCCCCAACTTTTGAAGTTAAGCCTCATTTATTCTGCACTGATTTAGTGTTGTATGAAAGGAAGATGCCTAAAAAGGTACCCATACTTAATTCAGGCACAGGTTTTAATTTGACCACTTAGAACCAGCACCTGTGGAAAACCAGTGTTCACCAAAACCTTGGAGGAACACAGGGGTGTGATGAGGGAACAGCAGTGCCCGTCTCTCCAAGAATGGCCAAGAGCACAGTGTTTCAAACAGGGCTGGCATTATTGTTCCAGAGAGAAGACCCTATTCCAAATGCTTGGATCCCTCCAGAAAAAGAAGAAAGGAAGGCTATATACCCTCTGCAAAACAAAATCGAACAGTCAAAAAAATCTCATCTCAGGCCTCCCAAGACAACACTGAGCTATCTTACATGCCATGTGAGAATCATGTAATACCACGATTCAGGCACAAACCTGCAAACCTGGTACGTAGTCTAGCAGTTTGGTTACATTTCATGTGGACTCCACAGGCACCTGAGCTTCTAAGCACCATACCACCTTCCACAGACCCCTGTCATGGGGATTCGGGATTCTAAGCCCAGAGGAATAACAACAAAAGAATCCTTTTCCTTCAAAACCCAATGGTGTATAATCTCTTCACATCTCTTCATCACTCGTCATAATCTTTCCCTCAAATTTCAACTTCAAAATACTGATCCAAAAGTGACTTCTCAAAACATGTGCCATTGAAAGCTACAGTTGTGCTGCCCTAAGCCTTCCACACGGGAACTCTTTTCAGCTGCAGATAAACGTCAGGCTGTGCACACTTGTTCAAGGTTTCAGACAGTGGATCTGCCTCAGACCCATTTATTCCCTCTTTCAGCACTGCAGAAAGGTGTTACGCTGTTTCTCAAGTAAAAGCTGCAGAAGAAAATAGAGCATGCTCCTGCTTTGAAGTTCATCATCTCCTTTGCATTAATAACTCTAGCACTTCCCATCTTCAGAGCAAGGGTAGAAATCTGGCAAGCTTTGCACCAGATTCAGGAAAAGACTTTGTAGCAAACTTAGTAAAACAGCTCATAACAACAAGACACTAGAACAAACTGACCTCCAAAGAGGCCACCGATCTGGTCCTGCCCTGCTTCAGATCTCCAGAAGAGAAGCATGGCTTTATTTGCCCAGGAACTGTAAGGGGCTGTGGAAGGAGAGAGCATCTGTTCCTTTAAGGGCATCTGCTCAAGGGCCTTTTCCATGCAAAAAAGGGTAAGAAAAGGAGGAAGCCACAAACAAGAACAAATAGAGGGGAAAACCTGACTGACAGACAGTGAGGGAGGGAGCGATGAGACCCAAAGCTAGTCAACCACACTAATTGATAAGGGGCTGTGGAATGTGGGAATGTTTATTCCAGAGAAGTTATCTGATGGGGCAGGCTTGTCAAATGGGATACTATGGAAAAGGGGGAAGCCATACACAAAATATACAGAGGCTCAAACCTGGCAGGCAAATTTAATGGAGACAAAGGCAAGAAAAAAACCACACCTCATCGGTCATACTAGTTGATAGTTCTGTCAAGAAACTGTGTGGGAACTGGGACTTTGCAGCTGATAAGGATGCAAACCTGAGGTTCGAGGATGTTGGAGGGGGCAGGTGGAACCCTGCCAGCTGATGAGGGGAAGGCAGACGGGGAGGAACAAAGGAGGAATGGGCAGAAAGGGGTATAAAAGGGGCCTTTTGCATGTGAACCTGGTGGGCTTGTCTGGCTGAGCCCTGCACCTGATCACTGCAGTCTCTCCTATTTTCTTAATAAATTACTTCTTAACTATCCAGGCAGGGGTGCTGGGCAGACAGAGGGGCTGTGCCGGTGCTCGAGGGATCTGTGAATGTGCGTGGGCTCGTGAACCCCGAGGGCGTCACGTGTGTGTGCCTGCACTAGTGACCTCCTGGCTCCGCTGGCCCAACGGGAAGGGCTCCATTAAGGGAATACGAAGCACTCGAAGCTTGCCAAGAGCAGTCAAACTACCATTTCTGCCCATTACTTTCCCAAGACCATTTCAGGGCCAGTGGAGCCTCATGCTGGGCACCCATGAAGTGAGGTCCAAGGAACCACCTGTGAATCATTTAGGGACTTGGCTAGCATCCCTCCTTCACTGACAGATGCAAAAGCAAACACAGTCGTTCTGGCTTTATAGTCTGGCTATACGGCCTGGTTAAATACAGTCTGGCTTTACCTTCCCTAAGTATTGGGCCATCCGTTGTCCATCTATAGGCCTGCCTGGCTTTTCACCAACCCTCTAAACACAAACAAGTCCGGGGTCCTGCAGGTAACAGCCCCCTTCCCTGCATGTCCCTAACTTCAGGGCCCATCAAGAAGGGCCTGGTAAACAAGAAGTCCGCCAACAAAAGACTGGTAGCTCTCATGCTGTGTTTCCAAACAGGGCAAGCTACAAGAAGACAGCTGACCTTGGTGTTAGGACAGGTTTCACCCAGCACCCCAAACATTTTAGGATTCCTCCTTCTCTCCCCAGGCAGCACACGAGCTTTGCACATTTTACCTAGCGCAAGGATGGTTTCCAGGCATGAACTAGAAGCAGAGAAGCAACTATCAAAGCTCTAGCAGTTCCTCTTCTACAAAGACACGCTGCCAGAGGACTTTAGAGGCTACAGCCACAAAGCAATCATCCTGCCCTTGTGAAGTGCTAACTTTGGTAACAACCAAGACAATGATGGCTGAGAGAGTCCCTAAAAACACTACATTGTTTAAAACAAAGCAAACACACACCCCCCACCACCACATCACTTAAACTGAGTAAGAATGGTAACTGTGCACTGGGAGACATATTTCCTAATAAGCCAGTATGCATTTCTTCTCGTTTCATACAACTGATGTTTGGTGTAAAGATATTTTTAAAGCTGTAATTCAAGATTAAAGTTCCATGGGGAGAAATACATTTTGGTCTGGATCTATGCAACATCCTTATTGGCAGAGTTTTACTTTACTTGTTGATTTAATAAGTTAACACCAGAAAAGTGACTATGGACGTAACTGTACAGAGAGAAGATTAAAAGGAAGCAAGGGCATTAAATTATTCATTCAAAACACTAAAGGATTTCAAGTTTGTCTCACTGCATTTGTAAATAATTGATAAGAATGAACGTGCTGCAATCTGAAAAAAGTTAGTGAGAGTGCAAAGGAACCCTGAAAACCTTGGACTTATTTGTAAATTTAAGTTTTGAAAAGCTGCATTGATACCACAGTGTTTAGCTGATATTTGTGAGCAAAGCTTGTTAACTCCATGAGTGTTGGAAGTTACACAGCCATCATACATACTTTAAAAGATGTGACACAGCTGCAGTCTACGTAACAGGCAAACACAGTTCATTTTCTATCACATTTCCAACCCATTAAATATATAGGAAGACATTTTTAAAGCACACACTAGCGTGTTAAAGCATAACCTTCTTAAACTAACACATTTTGAGAGTAATAACCATTAGATAAATACCAGAATAATCCTCTAAATATAAGACTATTACTGTGACTTCCACAGCACTTGAAGGAGCATATTCCAAGGAAATCTTCAGCCTGGAAGGGACTAATTAAAAAAAAAAAGTGCCAAAACATAACTAGTTCTAAAGAGACTTTAATAAATAGGTTTTTAAAAACTTGTCTGCAACTGAAAAACCAAGACCAGCTTCCATTCTCAGAAAGGTTTCAGATAAATCTATTTGCATTAACATAATTCTAGCAGCTGGCTTCATGTGAAAGCTTCCAAAAAGAAAAAGATGTTGCCAAACTTCAGATGCACAGCTACCTCAATTTCAGCATATTAAAAGTATATACTTTTAAGTAGAGAAAAAACACTGCCTAATCACATACCAGTGTGGAGCACTTACCAAAGTCTCCAGAATATGCCCCAGCGATCCTACTGAAATCATTACTCAAAGACGAAGGTTTTGATATACTTCAGCTTGCAAGCCCCACCTTTTTTAACGTGTCATGCTTTCCTTTTAAGGGAGGGCACGGAGGAAGACATAATGCACAGGAGTGAGCAACGGCAGGATTATTCACCAATTAATAATGAAGACAGGCATAATTGCAGCAGGGCACAGGAAATAACAGTTGCAGGTTATTTGTAAGAGAACAGCAATGCTTCTGTCCCACCTGCTGCCAATGTACTGCAGGAACTGATAACAATACTGCAGCTAAATTTATGCACTTGGCAGCACTATTAGAAAGCCAGAAGTATAAGGAAATGTTTGTGGGAACAAATAATTCGATTTTAATGTATCAAAAGATAATGAAACACAGTTCTAAAATCAACACCTCTTAATCTAATTCACTACAAGGTCATTGAAACACTGGTGAGTACAACAGAGGATTTTACAACAATTGGTATTTTCACCCAACAAAAAACTTGCTCTCAATTCTTTAATTTTTTGTCTGACACTCACTGGTGTAAAGTAATCTGGTTTCCTTCTGCCTTTAACCTAAAGCTATTCACTTTGGTAAGAGTTATTTCTATTGCCATGATATTCATAGTGACTCCCTGGAGAGCCGGATTGTTCCCAGTCCCCTCTCCAGGCAGAAAGCAGAGCTATCCGGTGTGCTGCTGGAGAACCTTCTACATCCTCTTCATCACCCACTTTGGACAGATGTCACCACCCCACCAGCTCAAGCACTCCCCCACAATCCTATTTTACTTTGCACTACAGTGGATGAGCATGCAAGGAGAAAGTGCATCCAGCTCTGGAGGGCAGAAGCTTCTAATCCATAAGCAATCCCCGAGCAGCAGAGGGAAAGAACAAAGGCTGTACTGTTCAAAAGGCCCAAGAAAAAACAAGTATGTGTTGTAATTAAAGATCTGGGTGTTGAAAACACAACCATTAAAAACAAGCTGAGGTGTTTTGGGTTTGTGTTGATGATCAAAAGCTCACAGTGCTGTTTCCTGGCAATCAGGGGTGTCTCTATACTGTGCAAGTGCATTCTGAAGTGTGATGCCAGAGCATCCAAACTAAAGAACCTGCTGCCATGCACTGGGCTCCCTCCCCTCACCCAGCTCCAGGCTTTTCTCTGGAAACCAAATGGAGGGAATGATGCACATAGGAATCTGTTCCCAGCATGCACTCAGTGGGCTGGGACATGTAACTGGATAACCACCAAAAAAGCTCAGCAGAAGTACTTCTGTAGCTTTTGCAAGAGCAGGAGTGAGAAGCATCAGATGCACTTTTCCCTCTAGTCACGGTGAGGCAGGTACTGCTACTCTGCAGGGACCTGCAGCACAAAAAGGCTAACCAACTCGGCCAAGCCATTCTGCCAAGAGGCAGTGAGGGAATGGAGCTGGATTTTTCCAGCCTGCAGCCTGGCCTCAGAGCAACCTTTCCTTCTGTGATGGAGATGGCTTTATTTACCTTAAATCCCACGTTACCTTGGCATAGACACATCTGCATTTGCAGGCGTTTTCAGTTAGAGGGGTAATGGCTCTGTGCCTGCCCTACAATACATACTGCAGACTAGCAATTAATGACTTATGAAGAGGCAGCTGCCATGGACTTCATTGCTCCATTTTCTTTCCGTCTTGGCTTGGTTATGCAATTGGTTCAACTATGAAATAAGTAGCAAATAGACTGAAGAAGCTTAGACATTACATGTTACTAGGATCACAAAATAACCACGCAAAACTAAGTCTTAACTAAAGCCATAACGCCTGTAATTTCATACGCATGCCTCTTCCCTTCCCTTGTCATGTCAGAGCCATTACCACGTGAAGCCTACCTTAAGCTGATGGTAAAAAGCGGTTAAGGGTTTAAACCATTGGAAGCTATTGCAGTTTGCATTTTATTTGCTGTGCGCTGCCAAACTGACGCAAAAAGTTTTCTTTCATTTCCTCACTCAACCCAGACCCAGCAATGTAGGATGCGGGTTCACCATCCACGAGATAAACTTTTCCTAGAACAGCACATGCCAGGGACCTTTTATTTAAGTCAGGAGGGATGACCATCCTGCCTGCCTCTACCACATGTGTGTTCAGACCAAAGACATAACTCATCCAAGTGATGATCCGCTACTCCTAAGAAACATACAGAAACATATCAAAGACTTGCAGCTAATCCTGAGAGGGAGCTAAATCGCTTCTGTACATCTTCTGTCATCATATTTCACAAGAATAGAGTTTTCAGGGGCAGACAGTAGCAATATGGTCATGCATCAACATTATTGACATACTGAACATGAATCTTTATTGTGGTTTATACCTGCAGTAAGTCCCTTAGTCACTGCCCTGTGAAACCAGCCTGGCTGATAACTCTCAAGAAGAGAAACCAATGAGTACATAAATGGGGAGCTCAATCATCCCTTTAAAAAAGTAACTGCAGAGTTGGGGAACAAACCCTTCTGCCTGGTCCTATTATGCATTGGAAACCTGGAGAGCAGACAGATTTTTGGGGCCACTTTATGGTTCTCAAGTGTAGCAAATCCCCCCATACCTCAAGTAAGAAACTGGGCACCCCAAGCATAAGTCAGAGATGCTCTCTGAATGCGTCAGGAAGTTTTTAGTCTACCTGGGCAAAGATGATCAATATTTTCCAAAGACAAGAGCTCCTCCACTGGCAATAATTCACACCTCCCAGCATTCCTGCATTCCTGGTCTGAGAATACACGTGCAAGTATGCCAAACCCACAGTAACTATACCAAGTGATAGCAAATACACTAATATTTACTGTATTCCAGCAAAATCAGGTCTGTCACCACTGGAGAGATTTCAGTGAGAATTTGCCAAACTGCACAGAATTTGCTGTCTTTCCTAATTCACAGAAAGTATATAACTCCAGGTTTGGACTAAATAGAGGTGAGTATTTGTGAACAATAGAAAAGGTGTTACTACAGATCCCGGCCAAAGAGCTGTTTCTCTGATCAATGAAGTAAGAGCCCTCATCCTCAGGATCAGCGTTCAGACCACCAGTGCCGTTATCTATGCAGGAATCAAAGTACAGCAAGCACTTGTATTACTAGGAAATGGAAATTCACATAGATATGAAAACTTTTTCCATTATGCCAAGAACAGAGAAGAGACTGTAAGGAAGACAGATGCTTCTGCACACCAATGAACCTTATGATCCTTTAAAAAAAAGAAAGTATAAAGCAAAAGAGCAGATTTAAGGCAAATAGTGCCCCAAGAGCTACAGGAATTTCTGAACCCTGCAGCCTCTGCTACACAGAAAGTCAGGTACTGTGGGGTTAATTTCAGTGGTTGGCAGTAAATCACTTTCTATCCCAGGACCTAGGAGAGCTTAAGAGGGGCTTTTTGTTGGTGAAGGCAGAATTGACAGTGCACCTGTGTAGTTAACAAATATATTAATTCTCTAGTAAAGATTGTTTTGTGGGGTTTTTGTTTGGTTGGTTTTTTAACTAAGTTAGTCTCACTTCACCACACAGAGTGAAAATTCTAATGCCAAGTAGACTGTCATGGACTAATAGCATTAAAATCACCAACTACTGCCCATGAAATCCTTTTTAGGAATACGGTTGTTTTGGCTAAGCTTTGAGCCACACATTACTAGCACACTGTTGAACAACAATGTCTTACTGGAGGTTCGTATATGGGGTTTCATAGCATAGCCACCACAGAATTCAATGGCTGAAAGTATTCTTGGGTCATCTGTTCCCACCTGAAACTCAGAGAAGAGCCCAAGCAAAAATACAGATGAGTTTTGCAGCACTATCAAAGCATGATGGATCAAATGGGCAAAAAGGTGAAATACTTATCCTGTTGAGTGCTAATCACCATCCTTCCCTAGTCTAAATTCTCCCCATGGATCACCAGAGAGAACAAAGTGCCAAATACTGTCATAGAACAGCCAGGGTATTTACTAATTACAGAAGCTAAAACAAAGTGTTACATGGAGATTCACAAAGAACATTTCTATCACAGAAATCCCTCTGGATTTATTTTGCTTTGGCTACAATCTGTTCACACTGTTCCTGTTTCTGAGCAGGAAACAGATCCTGACGCAGCTGCACACAGAAGTTCACTTACTGTGTATGACCTGCCTTCTGTACCCCCTTTTATTGCTTGCTATAACGACCCACTTTTTCCCTTTTTATCCAAACTGCAGAAACTCACCTTGAGCAGGGGTAACAGCTCGTGTGGCTCCTTACCATTTTTATGTTGTGATTTCAGATTCATAACCACTGGGGAGAACAAAACTGTTTCATCGTGTTTGCAGCTCAGATACTGCATTTGTCAACAGCATTAGAAGAGGAGGGGGAGAAGCAATGAAAATTATTAAATGTGAACTATAGGATAATACTTTAGCACTTCTTATCCTCAAAAGCACCTTGAACATAATTAGCATGAGCACAACAAACCTGGGGAGAAATAAAGATAATTACCTGCCATTTCAACTCTGCGCCCTTTGTTGCTCTACCTCACCTGGCTCCTTAAATGCCCAGCTGTTCTTAGCAAAGGTGAGAAGTTCCCTGTTTGTGTCTTTTACCATTTCCCAGCTCTGGCTAAGGAAGACATCTGAAGCTGTTCCATGGACAGCAGGTCAATACTCTAGCAACAGGCACCCCACAAAAGCATTGAGATAAAGCAGAGGAATCAAGCAAAAGGACAAGGATAGACTTTCCCTCACACTTTTTTAGCAAAGAGAGATCTCACTCCTGTTGCTGGGTGTGTGGACCACTGCAATGCACCTACCAGCCACTACAAGTCTTCTTTCCTTTCAGATAACACAGGCAATTTGTTGGCTTAAATTCTAGGTTATATTAAAGCTCAGTAAAATGAGCATCTGCAGAAGGTATTCTTCTTTCCAAGAAAGGTCAACAAAACTATTCAAACTATACCAGAGTCCTACCTGAAGCATAGGTGTGATAAATCCCATTACAGTACAGCTTTGGCAACAAAAACACCGATAGCAGAGCTTCTTTGGGGTTTGGGTCTTTAAGGAACTTGGAAAAACCTAAAGAGCACTTCTCTGTGGAGACAACTGCTCAAGAGACACGGTTCTGTGAACAGGCAACACTTTCTGGTGACTCATTTCTTTCTAATATTCAGGAAGGCAGGTGCACTGCTGGAGATAAATGAAGTTTCATAAAAGATACCCAGCTCCAGTGCTTCTTACTCATTTTGAATGGAAAACCTTCTAGAATGGCATCTTTCTGGCTGGCTGCTCAAGTCACAAGGATTTAATATTAATTACTGAAAGTGATTTTGGGTTTTTTAGCTATTTGCCTTTCCAAGGTATGTAACAGAATATTCTATCACGTCTACAATGACAAACTAAATGGCACACTAAAGAGAACATAACCTAGTGCAAAATGACAGTATTTTGGCAATTACAGATATTTGAACTGTTCAGAAAGGGATTATTGACAGCATCCAAGTCTATTAGAAGCACCTCTTATTAGTCTGAGTGTCCAGCTAGTCTCACTTAAAGAGGACAGTCTCCTAGACAAACCTAAGCGTGACCTCGCAAAGATACAGAGACCTAGTGTTACGGGACCTTGAAAGCTGGGTTATGACAGAGCAGAAAGCTGTGGTCCTACCCTCCCTTATTCCTGCTGTTTCACAAGCATTTAAAATCCTTTTTAACAATTTAGATTCCTAAATGCAGACACTTGTATTTACTTGAAGTGTGAGAGTGCATTGCATTTGGAGAACAATGGGTGAAATCATTCCGATACGCATGTTAGCCCAGAAAGCTTTAAAAGTGCATTTTGGTGTGAAATATTAATAGGTATGAACAGAACACTGTCAGATTCTTTCTGTAAAAGCCTTAAAAATAAAAGAAATCCACCAAAAATAATTATGTAATTTTCAGCTTATGAATGTTCAGAGTGACTAGCAATTGTGCACCTCAGGCTTTTATGCACTTAATTTGATGGAAATGTTCTGAGAAAGCGTTCATCAAGCTTCAAAAATGAGAGAGAAGAAAAGAGGAGAGGAGAGAGAAGAGGAGACAAAAAGCTTAAGACACTTTAAATCGGCTAAAAAACCCCAAACAACCCCCTAGCCTCAAACACACTCGTCAATTGAAGACTCATTCCCACCAGTTTCAATGCAGTAGGCTCACAAGCTTATAGCTTTGCTACAGCTACATCAGTTTCTTTGAATTTAACTAGGATCAAAATAAAAATGTGCATTAATCCAGAATAATTCCGTTGATGACTATCACAGGGAAGTCTACTGCATTTACACAGCAGTTCTTTAAGATATGGGCCTAGCAATGAAAGCTTTCAAAACTAAAAAACAAAAAATTGAAAGTAGTAATAAATTCTCTTCACATTTGCATCAAAAGTAAACTTAATCAAAACCACCGTTTTTAAAAGGAAGCACACATATTTCAATAATAGCATATATTTGAATATACCCAGAATGTTTAAGAAAAATATCAAGTTCACTCATTTTTTTAAGGCTCATTGTAACATTGTTGCAAGATTCAGAAAATTATCCCTAGTAATAACTAGTATCAGTCACTGTTGTAAAGTTCATAACTGAGACATGCTAAACAATACAGTTTTCTATTTTGAGGGGGTTTTATGCATAATATTCATATGTCTATTTTGCATGTACTGAGATCATATACATAAATCAAAGCAATGTGGCACAAAGACAAGGGGTAACACTGAAGAAAAAGCTTTCACAAATTTTAATTTAATCAAAAGAAACTGCTCCAGTGAAGAAGTACATCTGTTTTTACAGAGACAGATTACTAAAATATGCTGTCAAATTCATCTAATGATATTCAGTCAAAATGAACATATGCTTGTGAATATTTCAGTCTCCATTCTCTGGAAACTGGATGTAACATGCAAACATTGTACATCTATTCAAATTTCACACCACTATGCAGATAATAGTGCGCATCAGCAGTAGGCATTTGATTATCCCCCCTATAAAAGGTACACTTAATCAAATATCCAAATACAATATCTTAGGTAAAATGCCTTTAATTCGTGGAAATCACAGAATCAGAGTCATGTAAGTGGGAAGGTACCTCTGGAGGTCTCTGGTTTAATCCCATATTCAAAACAGGCCCAGGTAAATCAGAACTGAACTATACACAGCTCACAGCAACCTGAATATCTCAAAGAATATAAATCCCGCCAGCTCTCCAGACCCCTTTTTTAATGCTTGACCACCCTCAGGCTGAAAGTTTTTTTTCTACCGTCTAATTGCAATTTCCTGTGTTCCAACTTGCAACCATTGCATCATGCCCTATTCCTGCACATCTCTGAGAACAGTCTGGGTCCATTTTCTCTACACCCTCCCAAGTCAGGCAGTTGCAGATACCATTAAGATCCCCCAGCAGCTTCTCATCTCCAGGCTGAATGAATCCAGTACTCAACCTCTCCTCATGTATTACATGCTTCAGTCTCCAGCCACCTTGGTGGCCTCTGCTTTGACTCACTTCAGTACATCTAGGTCTTTTTTGTACTGATGAGCCTCAAACTGGACACAGCACTCCAGATGTGATCTCAGAAATGCTAAATAAAGAGGAAGGATCACTTTGCTGGAGCTGCTGGCCATACTCTGGCCAATACAGCCCAGGATGTCATTGGCCTCTTTTGCTGCCAAGGAACACTGCTGACTCATATTCAACCTTTTGTCCCCCAGATCCTTTCACCCCCAGATGCAGCTAATGACGTTTTTATTAACCTAGGACAGGATTTACCAGGAAAGGGACCAAAAGCACGCAGTCAGGCAGTTACATACCCCTAGATAACCTATGTACAAACTTGGCAGCTTTTAGGAACATGCTGCCTATTACCCGTCCCTGGCCAGGTAGGTGGCAGGTTGACCAGAGATAACTTGTCCAAGCCCTGTTGCTTTCTGTTTCCCTGCTGCCACAGAACAAAAAGGGACAGCAATCATCAGTCCCATGGAGGTAATATGAAAAGAGTGCCAGGAGAATTGTTCAGCTGGAAAGCATGGTTGGAAATGCAGGTCGTCCAGAGTGATAAATTTAGGGTGCCCCAAAACAGCACTTCTGGCAGCAGATACTGGACTATTGCTCCAAGAGCACAGAACAGATGTGGGCACAGGCTAAATTCACTTACCAGTCCGCAGTGCCTGTTGGAAATAGCCCAGGTGCAAATGCAGCTGTTGTAAAAGAGAGGGACTGTCAAAGACACTGTGATATTTCTTACGCATTTTTCCTCAATTCAGCCACCATCAGGAGGAACCCTAACTTGCATCCTTCCCAAGCCCTCTGTATAGTAATGCAATTCCATGGTACATTTTGTGGGAAGCTGTAACCTGCCCCAAGATGCTCCAGGATTCCAATAATCGGGGAGACAACAGGAGCAAGAAGCTGGATTTATAGTTAACCTGAGACTGATATGCACAGGAGGGAGAGCACAACATTAGGCTCTCTGAGGCAGAGCAACCAATTTCTTAGATGCTGGCAGACACCTGTTACGGCTGTCCACGGAACCACAGAGAGCAGCCACCTCTGCATTGCAACAGCCTGACCACAGCATCGCACACTCCGCCTGCCCCATGTCCTTACAGACTCCCCGTGACACTTCCCAGTGTGTAGTCCAAGTACAGACAGTAAACGCACGTCTTTTAAGGCACTCTTATAGTGACAAGAGCACATTGCGTGTTGACACCTCACTTGCCAGTGGCTCTATTTACGACGTGGTGACTCCTGAGCAGACCTGATGAATGAAAAAAAAATCAGATGAACTCCCTGCTCATCAGCCTGCCAAGCCCTGCATGTTTCACAAGCCAAGCCATTAAAGGGATGACTTGACGAACCACCCTTCACACTCGGGTTAGTGAGCTCCTGTTTTAGCAAGCGCCGTACCTTGTATCTACAGTGGCCTTTTGCTTAAGGAATTGCACTTCAGAGCTACAAGCATCTCAAATCATCTGTGTCATTCACCTCAGATCACTCTGAACAACTTGTTTTCTAAAAACAACGTAGTGATGAGAGGCCAAGGACACCTTTATGTTTTGCAATAGAAAAGCTGGATTCAATCAAACTTGCTGAAATAGGAAGTAATGAAAAAGTAGGTGGCAGGGAATGCAGAGAAGAAAAACAGAATACAAGAACCCTTGCCAAGTCCACAGAAAAAAAATAATAACCACACTCTAGGCCTGAGGTGGGAAAACCTGACTGAATTATCCAGTTTGAGTGGTCTTCACACAGAAGACCTGACTCCTCAAGCCCTCTAAAATGCTTTGCATTACTTAGTATTTTGTTCTCAGCACAGCTGCTGCTGGAAGGTCAGTTTGAGAAAAGGAGGAGGATGGGAGGAAACTGCTTCCAAGAAATTTAGCTCAGGTCAAAGTCAGCAAGAACTGCCCACCAAGATGGGAATGTTCAGAAAAGTTTTGAGCTAAAAAGAGTCTTAAAATAAGAAGTACTAGAGGCAACATTAATAGAGCTAGCAGCTCTGACAAGAATTTCAGCACACAGGGAGAGGCAAGGAGGAAGAGGTACAGTCAATGGAAAAAAGTCCCCTGGGGGCTGAGGTCAGACTGATTAAGACGCTGTTTCAGTCAATATCCGCTGAAAACCATAGTTGAAAGCAAACAAACACTAAATATACTTTTTGAGTCTTACAAGGAAAAGACTCTCATGGAAAATGTATGAAGAAGCTTCCAAGTAATTATAGATTAGCAAAGGTATATTTCTTTCATTGACCATTATTTTAATTATTAATCAGCTGCCGCTGTCAAGCCTATGTGCTTAAAAACACTAAGCAGTCTGTTCCTTATAGAGGTAGTTTATAAATTTGATGTCCCTCATGCAGCATTATAATGAAAGATAAGCATTTTAGAGTAAACCATGAATTTGATCCACTCACTTATACATTTCATTGTTTTCCAAAGACCATAAGGAGCTTGGTGTCTGGGGAGGTGGGTGGCTTCGACAGACTTTAAGGGGAAGAACAGCATAAGTCTAAGGTCAGGCACAAAGGTGAAGTGCATGACCTGTCTGTAGTCACACTTCTGGAGAGCCGCTTCTGCAGACACTGCTGCTTCTGAGACATCCCCTGGACTTCACAGGCAGGCGTGGAGAAGAATACAAAGCATCGCTTTTGCCAAAACCAGACTTTCTAGCTGCAGTCACAACCAGCAGCAAAAAGGGGACCAGAAACACCCCTCTTACTCTCCCTAGTCTGAACAGATATCATCAATTCTGACAATTAATGACTCTCTAGAACGCACTGGTATTGCATACAGAGTACACATTTCTGTTAGGGTTTGTAATTTCTCCAAGTCTGGTCACACTTGCCTTTCTTCCAGTACATCTTTAGCAAGTCAGCAGTACAAAGCATTCACTCATTCTTTCTCCAAGACACTATATTTACAAGGTTAAAGATCACTCAGAGTCCCAGGACCAGTAGTTTCCTCCTAAGGACAGCAAGTAGGTTTAAGCATGCTATAGGCTGGTGCTATATTTATACTGTGCTATATCTATGCTGGTCCATCATTAACCCACAGGGAAGCTAGGAACAGGACTCTGGCTTCTGTGCTCCCGTCAACCTTGGTCCCAGCTGGAAGTGTTCCCTGAAGAAAGCAGTTTCACAATACAGCCACAATACTGAAAAAGGGATCTTAGGGCGATCAACAGGGCTGAAAAAAGGCAAGTATCTTCACTTCATCCCCACAGTTTAAAAAAAGAAACAACAGTCACTTTTGTCAGCTATGTTCTCAGGGGCAATGCAGTTCCCTTCATTGCTCTCCTGATGTTTCCTACCATTTTAGTTACTTCTACATCTACAACAGACTTCAACAGAAAAGGTTCCCCACCCTCAAAGTTGAAGAGGAGCCAAACATGCCATCAAGCCACGGATCTGGGCCACCTGACTGACTGACTGACTGACTATAGAGCTCCGATATGCAGGTCAACAATTGGTTGCGGAGCTGGTGCTGGTTTTGGTTTCTGTGACCACGGGACACCACTGCAGATCAGCTTCTGCTTGGGAGAGAGGGGATCCGCCACGAAGTGGGGCAATAGTATTTTTGCCAGTAGGGTGGCAGAATTGGTAAAGAGGGCTTTAAACTAGGAATGACCAGGGAGGGAGAGAATTACCAGCAGCCCTGTGAGGGAGTGACGGACAGCATTGATGAGCAAAGGCAAAAAAAAAAAAAAAAAAAAAAAAGAGCAAACCTGGTCAGTCACACCAATTGATGAGGGCATGTGAGAGTGTGAGAATGTTTAGTCCAGCAAGGCTATCTCATCAGGGACCCTGTCAGCTGGGAAAGCAAGGGAAAAACAGGGAAACCAGAAACCAAGTATACAGACACAGACCTGACAAAACAACCATGGAGACAATGACAAGAAACAAACCTCACCAGTCCCACTAATTGATGGGCTGGCCAGAAACCACATCCAGCAAGATCAGCCTGGGATGGGAACAGTGTGTGTCCCAAAAAACAGCTACTGGGGGAAACCAGTGTGAACGAGGAGAGTCAGAAAACTGGTGGAGAGGAACAGGCTATAAATAAAAACAAAACATGGGGGAAAGAAGTTTGCTGGGATTAACCTCCCTGCTTGTAATACCAAGCATTAAGACCTTTAGGCTTGGCCTTGGTCTGCCTGAGGGCAGACTTGGCCTATAGGTAAACAAGCCATTTGATTTAGTTACCTTCCAGGCCATTAAACCCTACAGTAAGTCTGTGAACTCAAAAATACTTTAAAATGTAGATAGGACAAGGCTGAAGTTCTCTGGGGTCTTTAAGCCAGAGAGAGATTTTAAATGGGTGTTTTACCAAGTTCTGCAGAAATTGCTGTGCTTCCTAATACATAGCAAATATCAAGAACCGTGAGATTAAATAACACCAGGTCTGGACTAATTTTAGACAATGATTTCTGAATAAGCATAAGCGCATTACAATGGGCCCTTCTTTACAATTGCACATCTTTCAAAGATTGCCAAATTTGTCAAGGCTCAGTGGATTCCTGCCATTACACCCGGTGTCTCATCCTCACTGCCCTGTGGACACCTAGGGCCAAATCTATTATTTGGCTATTTCACTGCAGTTAACACCAAACACCCCAGCTTTGTGATTCTCACCGCCACTACACAAAGTTTGAACATCCAGTTCTATATTGGTTAAAGTCTGAGGACCTCAAAGTGGCTGTGGAGTCTTTGTCTGGTTCATGCTGAGAGCTGTGTGCTGTGAAGACTTTTTAAAGATAAAGCATATAACTGAGCATTATAGATTATTTGGGAAAGCCTAGATCAGGCAGCCATTCCACACAGATCTTATGGCAAACAGAGCTTTATAGCAACCCTCCACAAAATGCTGAATTAAGGACAAAACATCCTGGTATGTTGCAGAGATAAAAATAATCTGAGCACATAAAACAGCAGGATGGCTCCATTTATTCAACCTCCAAAGGTAACTGAGAGTATCACAAAATCTGCTAGCTCTATCAAAGTGCCGCAACCACTTTCACTGGAGTGTCCTGATCCAACAAGACATCAACAAGCCTAGCAGCCCCTAGTGAAACTTTTTTATACCTGCTACAGGACAAAGGTGATCACAAACAAGCAAAACCTTCTGTCTAGTCTCATAATGGAGAATCTCCAAAGGAGTGAAGAACACCCAGCTGCAGCAGTGAATGTCTATCACGTTTTTTCCTTTCTTCCCTCCATTTATCTACTTGCTTGCCGCTGATGCTGTGGGCTCTAAGAGGAAGGGAGTAATTCTGCTAGTTCCTCGTTCCTCCCTGTTTGCAAAGTGGAAACTACAGCAGATGTTAAGATGGAGTCAAGTCAAACATACCCCTGAATCAAAGTCTTGCACATACGAACCCCTGTACTTCTCTGAGCAGTGCTAAGTCTTAGAGTGAGCAATAACAGCAGTAATTCTTCAAAGATTTGCAAGTCTTCAAGCTATTGGCACGGGTAACATTTTTTGGCCTCAGACTCTCAGCAGAACATACACACCCCAAAGACACGGCCCTGAATTCGATGAACGACTGCAATTATTGTTAATTAATAGGCCTTTAGGAATCATAGAAGAAGAAAGGCTGCGAGTACACTGACAGACAAGGATCATTGAGACATTCCATACAGAGCTGTGGAAGGAAATGAGAAGGGTAAGAAATATTGTTAAAATATAAAAAGGATATTAAAGATGACTTCAAATACCTAGATTATAAATGCATATACCATCTGCTAGCAATTTTTTGCATCTCAAAAAAAGTCTCAATCAAGTCAGCATCATTCAGCTTTTCACACTGCAAGTGGCAGTATTAGAAAGATTCGTTCTAAACTTTCACATAATCTTCAACTTTCCAGCTTCTCCAGTTTACCAGATGGCTGAAACCACAAAAATAAAGCATGTGTTTGGAGCTGCCGCTCCCTAATTTGTGAGAGAATACATTCTTGATCAATTGAAAAAATAATGAAAACATTTATGATTTCCAGCTTCTCTGAAACTGCAGAGAAAGGTTTTCATTCTAACAACTTGTATTAGCTAGCCTGGAATCTGCAACCAGCAACATTTTAAAAGTAATTTGAAACTGAAAGAGTACTTTTGGGGAAAGTATCTCAAATGTCAGACAGATCTATTAAAACAGCTCTTGACAGACTAATCTATAAGCCCTTCTTTTTCAGTGTGATATTTGTATCGATTTTTAAAATAGCAATCCCATTACTACACATTAACAGCATGGATAAGCATCTCTCTGAGAGTGTTTAGTATTACAACAGGACAAAGAGAGAACATGAGGGCAGTAATTTTCCATCACATAGAAGGTGAGGTTAAATGGTGAAAGGACCAGCTTAACACTTGGCATCTGAAAATCAAGTCCATCTCTAAAGCAAGTTTTCAGCGCAGCAGCAGCTGTGCTGACCTTTTTTGATACCCAGATCCACTCCATACATGCTACTCTGCTCCCTTCCCAGCAGTCAGCTCCAACGTCCCTCTTACTTGCCGTACTGCCTCTCCTCCTGTCAGTCATGAAAATCCCATTTCTAATGTGTCCAACTGTCACAGGTTTTGGGGCAACAGAGGAAAACCAGGAGCAAGCATACATATACATGGGGCTGAATCAGCATGAATGCAGGAAGAGAGACACTCTGGCAGAAGAGAAATGAGAGAGGCAGGCATTTCTCTTCATAGAAGTTTGGATTTCCAGGGCCAGAAAGACTGGTTCCTCCTCTCACAGAGCCCATAAGCTGCTCCACAGACTTGTCCCAGTCATCAGAACTGTAAGGCTGACCAGATCCCCAACAGCACCATTGTTACAGCCAAAATAAATGTGTGCTATTGTATTAAATCCTGCTGTTCTCTAGCCCAGAGATTTCTTGAGCTCAGCAGGCTTGTGTATGTGATAGCCTCACAGTAGATACATACTTGTCTCCAACAGTTGCCAGAGGACAAGCTACCTTGCTCACCCTGGATTCCAGGTATTTTTGTGTGATATGACCTGTCACATTGTAACCAGACGTAACCAAAATGATTAGTTCGTTCTTTTGTAACTAAGCAACATAGAGATAGGAGTGGGGTAGACAATACTTTAATATTGTGTTTGTACACCTATGGCTATGGATGTGCTGCTATGCCCAAAGACAATTGGACGAGGAGTAGTACGGACATGCTGCTGTGTTCCCAGTACAGCCCCAGCCCATCTTGACAAAGAGTCGAGGGTGGTCAGAATAACTGGTTTGTGTTAAGGGTGCCAAATCATTGTTAGGAACCATGCACCATGAAGAAGGGGAGCAAGTTACATAAGCAAGGTGGGATTGCGCATGTCCAGAAGAAGGGGTCACCTAAAGGACACACCTGTACGGCCACCAAGGACCACCAGAGACCCCCACAGAAGCCCCTCGGAGCTCAAAGACGCATGCGTAATGACCACGCGAATATGATAATTAGTTCTGGGAAATAGAATATGCATGATCATTCTGGGAAATTTGATGCATATGTATGTAACTGGACAATATAAGTTTCGGCTGATGTAACCTGTGGTATGCGCGCTAGGTGGAACGATCCCCCGTGCATCCGGCGCCGTAATAAAGAATGCCTGCTTCTTAATGCTACATTGGTGTTAAGGAGTTTGATTCCCGATTTCGGTGACAGTTTTGGCGACCCAGATGGGACCCTGCTTCTGAATTTCGACGGATCTGAGGGATGGCGGGACCTCCAGCTGGCACCGAGGGATTCTCGGGGAGAACCTCCGATCCCCGGACCAAAGAATCCTGAGCAAGATCCCCTGGAACAAGGTAAAAAGGCATTCTTCTAACGGGTAACAGAACTCTAGGTAGGACGTGGGGTTAGAGTCCCACTTTAGGTAGGACGTGGGTTAGAGTCCCACCAAAGCCTGCTCGTAAGGCGCGGCGAAAGCTACGCAGGGTTGGGCTAAGAGGTACCTCGGTTGGTAAGTCTCCGCTAGGCGAAAGCCTGTGGAGCGGGGCCCAAGGGGGAGTCTTCGACAGGGGGTTGAAGTCTCCAAGGTTGGGATTTCTGGCAGGGGGCTGGAATCCCAGAGGGAGCTCCAACAAGGGTTGGGGTCCCTCTGGCTAGTGCTTGTGATAGTGCACAATCACAACCACTAGTCTTTTGGGAGATGGGTACATTTCCGAGCAAGAAACCCATCCCACAAAGAACATGGACAATTGGCAAAATCAGTCCAATTAATATGGCAAAATTGAAGAGTTCAACCTTTGAGGTTCTACTTCAGAAACATTTGCCTCAGTTTTGCAACACAAAAAGGATCAGGCATACCAATAAAAACCATCCAAGTCAGCTCAGCTACCACTCTCACCCTAGGAAGTCACTTCAGTTATTAATTACTCTTCTCTAATCAAGTAACAAAATATGCAGTGAGTCCACTGCAGCCTCCATCTCAGTGCTTTCTCCTCCCTGTACCTCTACAGTCTTGTACAAACCTGAGGCACAAGCAAGGGAGCTGCATAAGTGACAGTGACACATTAGCAACATTAGGAGAGTACTTAAGTTTTCATAGGACTAGACTCCATTTTTGAAGAAGATTCAGTAGACCAAACAAGAGCTGCTAGTCAGAATTGCACTTCAAATACAACTTCTGTCTGAATACTGTCAGATGGCAAGGAGGAGATGCTGCTAGCAGAAATATGCATTACTAGTGTGGATAAGCTACCAAAATTTCAAGGTTCCCCTCTCAAAAACCAGTGTTCACGTTATTATGTCACTCATACATGCTTTCCCCAATACACAGGCATCTAGAGGTCATTTTCAAACAAGGCTTCATAACTATAGTTTGGTTGATTTTAAAATACAACTTGCAGACTTACAGATGTTCTTGGATATCAGCACATTAGACAACAGGAGGATGTTCACAGGGGCACAACACATCTTAAACTCATTCAAGTCTTTGGTCTTTCAACTAGCAGAAACGTGCCATACCAGAATCACATGCAGAACCTGAACCTGCCACCCACCGCTGCCATTCATTGTGCACCACCTTAATGGGGAGGTGCAGTCGTGGGCTATTATCCATTCAGACTGATAAACCATTGGATGGAAGGGATTATCTAAGCACAAAAAAAGAGAGAGCTGATTACAGTTTCCACATGACATCTGTTTCCAAACTCAGTCACCTTGAATGGTCATGGTCTCGCAAGCAAAGAGCATCTATAAGAAGGATCTCAAACCAAGTAGCAGTTTAATTAAGCCTTTTGATGGACTTTTCAAAAACAAAGAACAGCCTAGGGAAAGTGTAAGCAGCAGGCCCGAAAGAATAGGGAAAAAAGTGCGATCTGCCATACTGCAGGGGATTTCCTCTATAGAAGGATGGCTACTGAAAGATGGACAACCTGGCAATTATGGAGATCTACATGAGGCTTCTAGCAGACCCTTCTGCAGAGAAGTCCATGGAGGTCTGTAGAGGAGGGATGCTGCTTTATCCAGGCAATTGTGTGACAAGATTGCCTCTGAAACATGAAAGCAGAAGACGACCCAACTGCTTCAGGTAGGCTGAAAGCTGTCTTTTTCCTAGTTTTGCTATGGATGACACAGAGGCAACAGTCCACTACAGGCTTATAAAGGGAAGAAATACTTGCTCCAAAGGGGTCTCCATGAAAAGTGTTCCCTCCTTTCATCAGAAGATGCCACAGTACCATACAGTTTACATTTGTATGCGCACAACCAGGTATAAGGTGGAGGGGTAACAAGGAGGGTTACAAGGTGGAAAAAATGGAGAAGAAGCTAGACTGGCTATAGGGAAGACTACCCAATACATCCAAAGCCAAGCATGTCTCTGAGCATGAGAAAATGCAATTAAAGACTTGAACGATGCCTGAAGCTAGTCTACAGTAATTTGCTGTTCATGTCAACAAATCTGAAGCTTCCTGGAGTGAGAAAGGACATACATTCACAGTGCTAGTTACAAAACCTCATATTCTAAGTGTCTCAAACTCCCTTACTTCAAAGAGAAAGGTGGCTGCTGACCATTATGCTGGTAACAGCATAATCCCATGAATCCCATAAGACTAGAGATTCATTTGAAGGGCCAAGAGTTTCTCCCATCTGCTTGCTTTCCCCTTTGCTGGTAATAGAGGAGTAACCCTAAAGACTGGAGTCCAAGAAACCTCAGCTGTGTAAAACCTGTGACAACATGGCTGAACCTGGGACAGGTCAGGTGCCGTAACTTTGGATGCAAAAGAATCGAGCTAGAGATCCATGGTGGGACTGACTAGATTATTCTTTCGTTTAAATATTGAATTAATCTAAAACATCCAAAGGTATTTTAAACAAGAAAAAATAAGTATTATCAAAGCATAATCTAGAATTGCCACCTGATCAACTAGAGGAGACAGGGTGAGTTGGAATAGAAAGGGTTTGCAGAGGAGTCTCTCTCCTGACTCGCAGAGGGGGTTACCACCTCTCCAACCCCAGCATTCTGAGTAATAACAAATTCCACAGCCTTCTGAGTCTCTCCAAAATGTCTTGTGGTGTTAGAGGCCTGGGTGGAGGCCTTTGAAGTCCCTGGCCTTCCCTCCTGAAGCCTTCCCGCCCCATGGAAAGGAAGCGCTGTGTCCACCCGCTCTGTGCTCTGGGAGCTCCTCTCCCACACGTGCTCCATGGCTCCATCCTGGAGAGCCACGCCACCTCTCCAGGGAGATGAGACAGGACAGCCTTCCTCCCTGGTGTCCAAACAAAAACAGTAAATGATACAACACGGAGCCACAAAACATGCAAACAGACTTGGTGTCTCCATCACACAGACTGAGAGGTGGGAATACACCTTGGGGGCCTGCATAAGTGCAGCAGAAGATGGGCTGCGAAGAGAAACACCAGCTCCCAGATACATGTAAGCTATGTGCAGCAACTACATCAAGGAGAGAGTTGCCTGGCTCTTTTAGAGTATCACCTAAAATGCAGGATACCATGAAGGCCCAGAGCTGCTAAATCAGAAGATTCCTGTCAGTAGGAAAGATATCTTGGCTCCGCTTTCACATGACAAACCTGAATTCAAGTCCAGCTGTCCTGGTTTGGGACTGTAAAGGTTCAGAACACCACACAGAAAAATCCCCTGCTCCTTGGGCTCCCCAGTATGGTCTGTAGGACTTCACACCATCTGGAAATAACAGCAGGTGATTTGCAGGGTGCATCACAGCCATGCAGTTTGGAGCTCACATCGCACAACAGAGGGCACACAAGCTTGCCAGGCATGGAGCAGAATAGCTGTGCTGCACCAGGGCCGGCCACCCCGATGCACACACACCTTTCCAACACCACCGATAACACCAACTGCAAGTCAGCATTTTACCACCAGGATGAAAAAAGCTGCCATTCCCTGTGTACTTTCCCAGCTGAGCATGGAGCACCAAACTCTGCAAGTACCAGGAAGACACCTAAGGAGGTAGTATTGCCCACCGGGCCTCAGCCGCTCCTGCTCCTACAAGCCTGCTGTTTCCCAGGCACACACACCTCTTTCCTACGTGCGGTTCCTTCCCTTTCCCCTCAGACAACCTCTGCTTATGTCCTGCAATTGCTTTTTTGAAGTCCCCTCTTACAGAACTGGAAAAGAGTAATAAGAATGGACCTAATTGTTGCTCCAGCTTCTCTTGGGTGGCAAATACCCTTGAATATCAAGCTGGAGGCAGACAGCTTCATGCACAGACATCCTGCTTTGCATGGTTCCAGCACCTCCCACCTTGTTCCTGCACAGTTCAGCAACCAGTGATATTAGCTCTGCTGAATGCAGCTGGAGTGGCTGGATCTCCTCAGAGCCTGCACTGGGTCTGACTGGGATGGAGTTAGTTTTCTTCATAGCAGTCCATGTGCTGCCGTCTTTTGAATTTGTGACTATAACAGTGTTGACAACACACCAGTGTTTTGGGTATTGCTGAGCAGTACTTGCACAGCATCAAGGCTTTCTCTTTTTCCAGCTCTGACCCCCCAGTAAGTAGGTCGGACATGCACAAGAAACTGGGAGGAGACACAACCAGTACAACTGACCTGAACTGACCAAAGGGATAGTCCACACCGCGTAGCATCATGCTCAGCCAAGAAAAAGAAGGGGAATTTTTTGCTTTTCCTATTTTGTTCCCCATTCTGCTGGGGGGGGGAGAGGGAGTGAGCGTGCATCTGCGTGGTGCTTAGATGCCTACCGGGGTTAAGCCACAAGAGAGCCTCACTGGGCTCCCAGGTCTTCCGTCTTCTCTGAAGATGCTACCTAGCATCTAAGTGCACATCAGCCCACATTCAGTGGTGTGACGTGGCATGTGCTGGTTGCAAGGGGAAGAGCCATGACCTTCTTCAGAATTTGAAGTGCGGAGACCTACTGACAGAGCTCAGAAATGCTCAGAGATTTTTCAGCTAATCTTTCCATTAGGGCCCTGTTAAATAAACCTTCAAAACTTAGGGTCAGAGGAATATCAATTTGCTTTCTAAATGGATTCTGTGCCCTTAAGGCTACAGAACATAATGGAAAAAAAGAAAAAAACCCTCAAACAGGTCATGTACTAGAAAGGTGATAAAAACCACACCATTAAAGCAGAGATTTAAAGGCAGTTACGTTATTCTACAAATCTGATTCTGCTATGAAATATCCAAGGCTGTTACGGAAGTTCAGATTAGCCCTTCCAACTCCATCAAAGAAGATGGTTTGCATGGGTTTTGCCAAGAAGAGTAAAGAGTTTTTTCTAAAAAATAGAAAAAAAAGAAAAAAAAAAGAAAAAATAAAAAAGAAAAAAAAGAAAAAAGAAAAAAGAAAAAAGAAAAAGAAGAAAAAGAAAAAAAAAGGGAAGAACATTCCACTGTTTCCTCAATTATTCTTATGGAGCCATAGGAAAGAAGTGGAGCAGCCAGACGATGCCCAGGAAACTTCTTGCTGTGCAAGCTCACTGCCATGCAGAACCCAGGGCTGCTGTCTTTTAGAAGACACCTCTTGTATCCATTATTTGGACTGTGCCAAATAATGGATACAGTCCTCTCCCAGGCCTGGAGAGAGGAAAACAGAATGGAAAAGGGAGCTGTCCCATCCCATGTCATACCTGCTAAAAGCCTGAGCATCTTTCTGTGAAGTATTTCCAGCAGAGGGTATCCAGCAATACATTGAACATCCTGCAGGTACGGCAAGACTTGTGAACAAAACATCTTTTCCTGCCCCCCGCCTCGCTGCTCACCCGTATTCCCACAATGCTTACAGCCATGCTGAAGTCTGCTCCGGCTGCTGAGGAGCCCCTCATCTGCTCTTAGAACCTTATGGCCAACAGTAGGATATACTGGAGAGGGAAACACGGCCAATGTAAAATAAAAGGTATAAACAGCTTCTGGAAGGAGCAGTTAGGGGTTGTAAATGAGACAGAGGCAAGCTGGAACAAAGAGCAATCTTATTCAGGTAAAACTGTTTCAGCAAGGCTTGAAGCTATTTCTCAATGGCGCTAACAAAAGCAAGTTGCAGTTTGTCCTTGCTGCTTCCGCACAAACTGCTTTTGTGACTAAGAGCCAAACCGTTTTCAAAGATCAATAGTGAAAACCCACACAATTCTTTCAACCTTATAAACCAACACGCAGAGAAAAATAAGGTTTCAGTGCCCTTTTTTTTACACAGGGATCCCTTTTCTAAATACCATTTTGACTTCCAAGATCCAGTCTCCTTTCTGCCACTAGATGTCCCACGAGTAAGGAGAGAAGCCAGGTGGGGAGCACCGTGAGCGTGGATACGGAGCGAACGTTACCTACAGCAGTAATAACCACGCAGGGAAACATGCTGCTGTGTTTACATTGCCTGAAAAATTAGTGGCTCAGACACTGCAGTAACGGTATGGATAGTGAACATCTGATGCGAAATTCTTGCTGTGGAAATCCTCACAGACGTACTGTTGGCGATTGTCAAACGTAGCAAACTCCAATGAGCAGCATCCCTTAAAAACATAGCCTGTTGTGGGGTTTGGTCAGCTGGTTGTTGGCTTTGGTTTTTTGTGTGTTTGTTTTTTTGGTTTTGGGCTTTTGTGGGTTTGGGGGTGTTTTGTTTGTTTGTGTTTAAAAAGCGCTGTATCTGCACTGAATGCAATTCGTATATATGTTTAAGGAGCTATTCTACAGGAACATCAGAATTGCTGAGCAGTAAACTAATTGTAATGTGGATTTTCAGTCGAGCTGCTTTGTACTCTGAGTCATTATTTAGTTCAGTAAAAGCTTCCTCAAATTTTGGTAAATGCAACAAAAGGAGAAATATATTACAATTCTTGCCGTATTGATATATTAATTTGACAGTCATTTTGGTGGTGTAATATTAGATATTAATCCCATATTCAAGTTGTTTCTACTCTTTCATTATGTAAGTTTTAAACATAATACAATTCCAGCAGGGAAGCATTCCCCGTGGAAACACTGTGTTTTGTTGATGTTTGCTTCAACATTAAAATAAATTGTCAGGGGCTAGAACTGTAAGGTATCATTTAAAAAGCTATTTATTAGAGCTAACACTATAAGGAGAGAATAGTATAGATAATTGTATGTCCCTTTAGATGCTGGGACTGCAGGTGGCAGAGCATCAAACGGGCCTCCAAGCCATACGCTGAATGCTAAGCAGACCCCATCCATGGAAGATATTCTCCCATTTCAGTTATTTGAGGTAGTATAAAATTTTTCTTACAAGAAAACAACTCTATTCATTGTTTCTACAGTCAGACAGAAATGATGGTCACATGAGAACGTCTTGTTGCACTGCGAGATAAAGGCAAGGCCAGGCAGATGGTATAATCACCAGGATTGTACTGTGACCGCAACTGCTCTAGCCTTCCTTAAAAAGCCTCTCCTGTACTCTATGGCCCTGACACCAAGCATAGAACTGGTTCTTTTGGGGTCCTTTTCTAGACCACACCTTGAAAGAGAAACCCTGCACTGCTGCATATCTTGCACCTCATTCCCTGCAAGGCGCCAGCCCCTTTTAACCTTTCTGAAAAATCTGGGGAGAAGGAAGAGACACATTTTTAATGTATTATCTTTTAACATATTGCCTGCATCAGGGTTGCTTCTGACTGCAGGGGATGTAGATGAGATGGTTCTATGCCTAATTTCATCATTCTGATAGGACTGGGTGGAGCCTCCTTCTTGATGTGATGGACTTCAGAGGTCACGCTAATCAAAGGCCTGAAAGAGCTCTTTGCTCTGCACGAGCAATAAGAACAAGAAAATCCAGATCAGAGCGCTGGGAGTCCACCCTGTATGAGTACTGAGCAGTATCTCCTCATGGACTTCAGTGGAGCTGCACCTCCTGGACCTGTGCAACAGCATTTACTTCTAGCACAGTGACCTTGCTCCGCACTCAGTTCCTCCCACACACCCTCCTGCCATCCAGTGCCACAGGAGTAACTCCAAATTAAAAAGCAAATGATTGCTCAAGCAGACTTCAGAAATTAGGACTACAGCTTAGTCAGAACAGACGTTAGAACGCACCCACCAGGTTTTCTGTAATACACAAAATGCAGTTTTGCACCGAGGAATGAGTAACTCCCCAGCATTTCAAAAGGACTTTTGTGCTCTTCCATCTTTTCAAAAAGCAGAGGGATCTTAAATTGTGCATCTTGCCAAATCCGCAGATTTATTTATTATTTATTCTTAATTATGCAGAGAGACATTATACATGTGTAGCTTTGGCTATATTAAAGTTCCTGGACAAAACAACACTGTTTTCACAGGCAACCCCAGATCAGTTTAAAAATAGCCTTAATAAAAGCATCAGGGTATTGTAAATAGAAAAGGGATGGGGGAGCAGAGACACAATCTCTGGCATGGATGTCTACAAGTACCCTTGGCACAGCCAAGGTCTGGGCCCAGGGAGAGCTCCCAGGAAAGAGGACGATGCTGCTCAGGCCTGGGACTGCAGGGTGGGCTGTCCTAAAGGGGCAAGCTGGAAGCTTGTGACTTCTGGCAACAGGCAAGGTTCCCACCCTACCTGCAGATCTGCAGCTGCAGAGTAGGCACAGTGCCCTGGGTACTAGTAAGGATCGGCAAGAGACGTCCACACCGCTGCTAGGGAACTGCTGGTTTGCTCCATCAGCAAGAAATGGCCCCTCCACTGGTAGCTCTATCCTGTCCCATTGCTGCGGCTATTGGCTGTGGCTTAGTAAGGTCAAGATCCAAGGTTAGTAGAAGGTTTGCAGAGAGACACAAATGGTCCACGCATTCCTTCATATTGCTTTTGTTGACCCTCAGAGTCCTTGTTTTACCCATCAGCCTTAGTCACAGCAATGGGTTCCTTTCTCATGTGCCCCAGGTCCCTCCATGCTCCTTTTGGTGCCTCCATAGCCATCCTTTTGCCCCTGGGCTCCCCCAGTTCCTCCCCAGTTTTCGTGTAAAGCATAGAGGTTTTGGGTTGCTCTAAGGGCTTTGCATTCACAGGCAAGAGAGGTATCTGCCACTCTGCCCCACCTGAGCCCTCTCCCTCACTTTCAGGCTGGCAGCACCCTGCAGCTCCAACAGCAGCATCACCTTCTTGTGGGTCAAGGGCAGCTCATGGTATCTGCCCTGGATCCGGCCCTCTCTTCTGCCTCCCCCTGGAGTCCCATCCCATTCCCCCCCCCCCGCCATGGCCTTGCCCCTCCCAACCAAGCCCAGGGGCAGTGCTCAGCAACAGCAGGAGCAGACGGCCAGATCCTGCTTTCACCGCAGACCCCTAGAAGAGAAGGATCACCTTCCTCAGCCTGCTGGCAACACTCCTCCGAGGGCAGCCCTGGAGGGCTGTCAGCTTTCTTTGCTGCAAGGGCACGTTGCTGGCTCACGATCAGCTTGTTGTCCAGCAGGACCCCTAGGTCCTTCTCTGCAGAGCTGCTTTCCAGCCAGCTAGCCCCCAGCAAGTACTGCTGCATTGCATTATTCCTCCCCAGGGGCAGGGCTTCGCATCTCCTTTTGTTGAACTTCACAAGATTCCCCTCTGCCCAATTCTCCCGCCTGTCAAGGTCCTTCTGAATGGCAGCAAACCCATCTAGTGTACCAGTCATTCCTCCCAGGTTTTTTGTCATCTGCAAATATGCTGAGAACATGCTGTGTCCCATCATCTAGGTAATTAATGACACTGTTGAACAGTATAGGACCCAGTATCCATCCCCGGGGTACCTCAGTAGTGACTAGCTTCCAGCTGGACTTTGTGCCACTGTTCAGCACCCTCTGGGCCCAGCCATTCGGCCAGTTTTCAGTCTACCTCACTGGCCACTTATCTAACTTGTACTTCATCAGTCTGTCTATAAGGATGTTGTGGGAGACAGTATCAAAGCCTTTACTAAAGTTGAGGTAAACAACACCCACTGTTCTCCTCTCATCCACCACCTAGTCACCCCATTGTGGAAAGCTGTCAGATTGGTTAAACACAATTTTCCCTCCACAAATATAGGTAGACTACTCCCAATCACTTTCTTGTCCTTCACATGCCCGGAAATGGTTTCCAGAATTAGTTCCATCACCTTCCAAAGGATTGAGGTGAAGCAGATCAGCCTGTAGTTCTCCAGATCCTCTTTCTTGAAGATGGGAGTGATTACTCTCTTCCAGTCCTCAGGAACCTCTCCCAGTCACCATGACCTTCGAAAGGCAACAAAGAGTGGCCTTGCAATGACATCAGCCAGCTCCCTCAGCACTCATGGGTGCATCCCATCAAGCCCCACAGATTTATGTATGTCCAGTTTAAGTGCTCCCTAACCCAATCCTCCTCCACTGAGGGTGTTTTCCTTGGCGGGGAACAGCAGTGCCCCTGTCCAGGCAAGAAGCTTCTTACCCCTGCCTGGCTAGCAGCCTGGGGCCACTGTATGTCTTTCAGTGGGCCCTAGGGGTCACATGCAAGAGAACTGTCCTGGTTTCAGCTGAGATAAAGTTAATTTTCTTTATAGTGGCTGGTATGGAGCTATGTTTTGTATTTGTGCTGGAAACAGTGTTGATAACACAAGGACGTTTTAGTTGTTGCTGCACTGGTCAAGGACTTTTCAGCTTCCCATGCTCTGCCAGGTGCAGAAGAAGCTGGGAGGGGGCACAGCCAGGATCGTTGATCCAAACTGACCAAAGGGCTATTCCATACCATATGGCATCATATAAAGCTGGGGAAGAAGAAGGAAGGGGGGACGTACAGAGCGATGGCGTTTGTCTTCCCAAGTCACCGTTACGCCTGATGGAGCCCTGCTTTCCTGGAGATGGCTGAACACCTGCCTGCCCATGGGAAGCAGTGAAGGAATTCCTTGCTTTGCTTTGCTTGTGTGCGCGGCTTTTGCTTTCCCTATCAAACTGTCTTTATCTCAACCCACGAGTTTTCTCACTTTTACTCTTCTGACTCTCTCCCCCATCCCACCGGGGGGAGTGAGCGAGCGGCTGCGTGGTGCTTAGTTGCCAACTGGGGCTAAACCACGACAAGAACAGACAGAAAAGACAGCCCAAGTGACAGCAGAAAGTTCAACCCCAACTCGATCCACAGAATACTAGAAACCACTGAAGCTTGACTTGAACTGGTCAGCCTGTCATAAGGCAACAGCATTACATCCCACCACTTGCACAGCCCTGCATGCAACAGATATTTTCTGCTACAAGGGGTGCATAATTTCAGTCCAGTGTGGACACCAAACATTTGACAGCCATAGAAATAAAACCTATTTTTATTTCACAGAACAGTATCCTGATTTTGCTTCTGTCACCACTCATGTCTCAGCACACAAAATGCGTAAATAAAACAAGGAAGGAAATATTTTATTCATGAGCACAAAGCCCAGCTGAGTTCTGAGAAAGCTTACTGTTGCTTTTAAGGTGTCTCATCTCAAGGCATCAAGCTGTGCACTACATCACACGGAAAGTGTCAGAAGTCCCCAGCATAATAAACTTGGCAGAAGATACACAGCCAACTGCCAGTGTTTGAGAAGAGGCTTCTGTGATCTATTGTCAGGCTGGGATTTTGTCTCAGCTCTATTTTGTGTATTCTAGCTGTTTGATCCAATTATAAGAGATGACCAGCTAAGGATTAGATGAGAAGGTAGCCAAGGAAGTGAGCTTTGGACCAGGACTCAGCTGACAGATGCCAAATTACATAGTACAAATTCACTTGGTAAACCTGGATTTATTTCTGCAACAATTATCTTCAGCTGAGAGCAGATAGTAGCCATAGTAGATAAACAACTCAAAAGCATCTTTCAGCTGAGGAGCTTTGCCCTCAAAAGACTATCTACTGTCAAAACACAGTTAAGCTCAGAGAAATCTCAGACTTCCTTAAATTGGGGTGCTGACCTATGTAAGCAACAGAAAAGGCTGCCTGTTATATTTTGTCCTTGCTTTTCCAAGTGATACTGAGAACATTGCTTGAATGTGGAAAGTCAGAAACCAGGACTTCACTGCCTAACCAATATTTATCTGTGAAAACATTTTCCATTCTTACAAGCCTGGGGAGCAGCAAGCTTTCCAGGTAACATCAGTATACGGAAAAGTCAATGAAGATACCGCTGGAAGGAAGAGGATGGCTCAGTGGAGAACCACAAAAATCAGCACACTACACACTCGCAGGACCCCGATGGTACCAATAGACCTTAATTGCCCTGAGCAGCCTCTACCTGCAGTCCTGCCCAGGGGCTCCCTTTCAGCTCAGTGCTGGACACCCAGTCTTGGCCTGAGATGTATGGTAGGTGGGCCTGTCTCCAGCCCTGCCTCTGGCCCCATCTCTCAGGTGACCCCTTGGACCCATGCTGCAACCTTGCCTACAGCCCCAACTCCTGCTGCTCCTGTCTGTACCCCTGGATGGATCCTGGCCCCGGTCCACCCCCTCACTTTGTCTGGGGCTTTCCGTAGACCCTTTTACTTGCACCCAGCTCTGCTGCTGTCTCTCCATGGGCCTGTCCCCGACTCATGAGGGCAGTGCCTGTGCTAGGGTCCTTCCCAGCTCATCCCATCACACAGAGGAGCCCTGTTCTTGCAGACACCAACCACCATCAGAGGACATAAACGAATCCATTTGGAGAGGAAAAGGTTTCCAAATGCCAAAACCCCTGAAGAAACATCATTTCCACTTTGTTCACAGCCAGTGCTGGCTACGGTCATGGTGGTGTTTAAGGCTTTTAGTGGTTCTCCCACTGGCTGGATTGCATGACACTTTGGCAGCTGTATTTAACAGGCTAAGTCTGTCTGGACTGCACAGAAGTTTCACAGACATAGTTCATAGGCCTGTGGAAACACCTGTGGAAACAGCCTTCAAGGAAGTTAGGCTTCCACAGTAGAGGAAAGAGGTTTCACTTCCTAGCAGCACTAACAGAAGCCCTTCAAGCATTAATTCCTTGTACATTCCCTCTAAAAGCTTTTGGCATCCCACTGCCTCCTCTTCCCGATACTCCTGCTGTTTGGAGAGTCACGGCAATTCTCTCACTGGGACTCAGCTGGATGCAGGATTTGGTCACATTTCACCCTCACAGCTCCCATAACTCTGCCGGATGCAGGCACCACCCAGGTGATTGCAGCAGCTTCCCACTGACATGCAAACCTCTTCACTCACCATTAATGAAGTGCCCCTCCCAAGGGTCTCCACAGGCATCACCAACCAGTGCCTTTGTAAAAACCTTTGCTCGTGGTTCAGACAGGACTGTTTAATTTTGCCATACACATGCTTTTTCTTGCCTGGTAGGCAGCCATTTATTACATCCAGAATCTACTGCATTTGCAGAACCCATGCCTGATGTGACTTGCAAGTGCAAGCGCACTTCTGTCACCTCTAACACTGAACCCCTCCACTCCCCACCCAGGGCACAGGAAAGGAAGAAAGCAGTTTGGTGTGGAGTGACTACACCAGCAGTACTGCATCAAGCAGGGTGTGGAAGCGTAGCGGGATGAGCCTCCTCACAGACTATCACAGCCCACAGGAGAAATGCACAGCAGGACAGGGAAGGTCACTTCGCATTTGCTGTTCCAAAGCCAATGCATCAGTGACAGCCAGACACAAACCCAACCCTGGCAGCCTGGTGATCCAAATTCCCCCTGTGCCCATGTAAGAGCAAGTAACAGGGGACTGGCCAACAGCTGGAGCTCCAACACCATGCTGCATCGTTCCTTTTTTGCTATATGAAAACTGGCTGGGTTTGTTTGCACTGCACATGGTAGCATATATGAGTACTAGATCAATGCCTCACAGACAGAATAGAACCACTGTATTTAGTAATAAGAGGAAATGGAATATTTCAGTCTCTTGCCTAGATATATGCCACTTCTACAAGATGAATGGAGCAGCAGGCAATGAATATTTTGATAAATATTCTAAAGGTTGTACCAACACAATGTGATGGAACACATTTAAGTAGGAAAAAATATGTACTTTGCATTATTGCTTCCTCATGAATTAGTACAATAAGAGGACCACAGATTTGCTAGTTGAACTCTTTTGAAAAGTGTTATTTAAATCAAGTGCTTTAGTTAGAGTTCCAAAAGCCTGATGGTTTTACATACATTTAACTCTCCACCCACATGCATACACTTTGTATTTTAACAAATAACAAATTTCTTCAACGGATTACTTCCCCTTCAAAGATAGCACTGTGTGTCAGGGAAGGTCACTGGTTTGGCAGCACTTAAGCTTAATTCAATTTAACCCACAAGCCCCAAACCTTATTTTTCTGATTTGTTCAACATCTGATTTGGCTGAAGGTGGAGCTATTTGGGTACATGCGCTAACTCGCCTGTGAAGCAGATGGCATTCTTCTTCCCCAGCTGAGACAAAAGGCATTCCTCTTCCCAGAACAGTAAATGCAAACCCTTTCACGCTGCCACCCTCTGGCAAAAAATGCATTTGCAATATTAATGATAGCTATTTTTGTCCTGTGGCACATTCAGTCCTAGAAGAATAGTGACAATCTTTTCCTAGTTATTGAAAATCTTTTCTCAAAAAGTGCTGTAAGCTACAGAAAAGATCCAGTAAGTTTGACCAAAATAGAAAGAAGTCAGGTGTTCCCTCCCCATCCAAGGTGCATGTTTCTTGTATTACTTTTATAAAGATCAACATATAGTTATCTATACAGAGGTAACATAGGTTTATAACAGGATATGTAAGGCCAACACTATTAGAATTTATGTTTTGCAAGCTCAGAAGTTACAGAAAAAAAAATGGTCAAAGCAGGAAGTTCATACAGTAAGGAGTTTGCTTTGGGGATGTCTGACCAGAGCCAGATATAGCACATACATATATGACTGATCCTGTCTGGGGGTCTCTGTCCTGCACAAGAATGAGAAGCAACTCAGTCAGGACCTGCTTGAATTTGCTATAAACTTTGGCACTTGCATGGTTACCTAAATTAACTGGACTAAAATGAGATCCTGTGGCTAGGTGGCATTGCTGGCTGAAGTTACACCTTTAATCCAGGTTGCCAGCAGAAACACTAGCAGATCTTGCCTGTGGTAAACAAGGAAAGCATTTCCTCAATCACAGACAACTAAGCAACAGGGTTTTCTGTAAAGCCAGCTACAGCAAACATACGTTAAGCAATACTACACCATCGCTCTCAACTGCTCCGCTTGCTTTTAAGAAACCAAAACATGAGCTTAAATATATGAACCAGCAGTGGAGCTAACAGCTGACAAGCATGACACCGCATAGACATTATGTCAGCAGAAAAACAGTCTTTTCCTCCCAGCTGAAGAGCCACTGCAGGAAAATAAGAGCTTCATATGAAACCAATTACAGTGAGCCCCTCCAGCTGAGAGCTCCCATGTTCAGTCCCAGGCAATCACTAGCCCTACCATGCTACATCATGTCTAGCACAGTGGCATGCCCATATTTCAGAGCCATGTGCTCAGCTGCCCCACCGAGAAGAACTCCCCAGGAAGCTGTCTGAGGGTAAGCAAAGCAGAAGAGAAGGAAACAAGCTAAATGCAGAGCAATTTATTTGCACTAAAATGAGGAAGTCCATGGCTTTGCCAAAGTAGCTCCACACAAACTGCAGGAGACATCAGTTCAGAAAGCTCCACTTTCCAACTTGACATCGCATATCATTTTGTGAGGGGAGATACTCTGCTGGATCTCCCCCAGCAGCCACAAAAACCTTATAACCGCTTCAGCCTCCTCCCTCCTGAACCTGTTATCCACCAAGGAAAACACAAAGCTTGTAGCAACTGCTGGAAGTCCATCTCTTTCAGCTCAGAAACTATTCCAGAGAGGTTTCGGGAAGCCTGCCCAGTGGGTCAGATAAGGAAAGCAGTCAGATTTCACAACTTGCTTCACCTCCTAGGTATTGGCAGCTCGCACACTTACAAGGGCATGGGAGATGCATATTTCTTAATACTATGTGGTCTTCCTGAAGAGCTGCACAAAACCATTCATGCTGAACTAGGAGTGGTAGGGACACACACGCCCTCCAAGGGGGGAAAAAAGGCCACATAACAGATATACAGGTGCCAAAAAAGCGTGGCTTTTTCTCCTGTAGGAAACTGTTGTGGTTTAACACAGCATGCATTATATAGTGGTGTGTATCCACCATATCCTCTCTTGAGCAGAGGGACACTTACTCCTAATGGCTGAGATACTGGTCCATACAGGTGGGGAGCAGGACATATCCTCTTTGAGTTGCTGGAACTCCCGGGACAGGTTTTCAGACAGTTTTTCCACAGCCAAGATGCAGGCCCGTAGGGAGGAAGAGAGACTTTCTTTCTATTGCCGGAGTTGGCCAGCGAATTAATCCACCGCTGGTTCCTCTCTGTCTGCAGGTCATTACTGCCAATGAGTTGGCATGCGACACTGGTGCGCTCCGTACAAACTTCCGCCACATGGGTGGAATGCACCAGACTTCATCTGGATCTTTGGATAACTGCTCGTTGTCCAGGTCATCATAAATCACCTCCAGCATGGCTAATTCCCTCAGGTACTGGACACCTCTCTCCATGGTGGTCCACTTGCCTGGGTGACACATAACATCTTCCTTGAAGGGATACCTTTCCTTTCCCCCTGACAGGAGTCGCCTCCAGAGGCAGAGGACTTGTGCCCCTTTTCCAATCACTTTGTCAATGATGTCCCCTTCCCTAGAAAGGGATCCCAGCTGCTTAGCTTCCCTGCCCCCTAATTCCAGGCTACTGGCCCCGTTATCCCAGCATCGGAGCAGCCAGGTGACAATGTGCTCACCTGGATGATGACTGAAATCTTTGTGCATATCTTGCAGCTCACTCAGGGATAGGGATTGGGTGGTTACCATCTCATTTATGGGTTCTGCCTCTTCCTCCTCCTGTTCTCATGATGGCCCTGGTTCACCTTCATCCCTTACTAAACAAGCTGATTTTCTTGTGTATTTCCTCTTGTGTATAGGGGCGACTGATACCAGTACGGGTTGCTTCTCTGGTTCTGCCGCAGTGCCTGTCACCACAGTTTGAGTAGCTGCAGTGCCTGTCGCGGGGGTAGATCTCTGGATGGTATTCTTAAATAGTTGTTTAACCATAAATAAGACCTGAACCACATTCAGGAGACATAGCAATAGGAACATGCTGGTTTGAACATCCCAAGGAGAGTCAAAATTCTCAAGAGCTGTTGTAACTAGCCTGAAGGAGAAAGGAAAGGTGAAGGAGCGGGGGAAAGTGTCTCCCCTTGTCTGCCCCACAGATTGGTTCTCCAAGGAGAAAAGGCAAAGAGTGTAATCATTAATAGTTTCCGAGGTGGCTCCTGAGGTACGGAGATGACAGCAATGCTGAGTACAGATACCAGATTATTCTCACGACCAATAATTTTATCATATCATAAACCAACGTTATCCAGTACAGCAAAACGATAACCTTGATCCAGCCCCCAGAGGTGATAAAGAGCACAATGGGGAATATGCATGGCAAGAAAGGTGCTACATAATACAGCTCTGAGAGCACGCATGACCACTTTGAGAGCAAATAAATCAACATTGTGACCAGTGACTATTAAACCAATATAATGAATGCTTATCACAAATTTGGTTTAACACATTCTGGTCAGATCTGTTGTAATCTCAACCCATCGTGCCCCACGTTAGGAGCCAAAAGGACTGTTGTGGTTTAACCCGGCAGGCAGCTAAACACCATATAGCCATTTGCTCGCTCCCCCACAGTGGGATGGGAGAGAGAATTGGGGGGGGGGGGGGGAAGTAAAATTCATGGGTTGAGATAAAGAGAGTTTAATAGGACAGAAAAGGAAGGGATAATAATAATAATGATAAAGAATATACAGAACAAGTGATGCACAATGCAATTGCTCACCACCCGCTGACCGATGCCCAGCCCATCCCCGAGCA
Source organism: Ciconia boyciana (assembly GCF_034638445.1). Taxonomy (NCBI): domain Eukaryota; kingdom Metazoa; phylum Chordata; class Aves; order Ciconiiformes; family Ciconiidae; genus Ciconia; species Ciconia boyciana. Next base: position 42,619,996 of record NC_132943.1, on the reverse strand, counting down.
GCGATCGCTGCCCCCCGGCCAACTCCCCCCAGTTTCTATACTGCACATGACGCCATATGGTATGGAGTAGCCCTTTGGCCAGTTGGGGTCAGCTATCCCGTCTGTGCCCCCTCCCAGCTCCTTGTGCACCTCCTCACTGGCCAACTATGGGGAGCTGAAGAGTCCTTGACCAGTGTAAGCACTGCTTAGCAACAACTAAAACATCAGTGTGTTATCAACATTATTCTCATCCTAAATCCAAACCACAGCACTGTACCAGCTACTAGGAAGAAAATGAACTCTATCCCAGCTGAAGCCAGGACGGAAACTCAGCCTAAAGCAAGGTTTAGCTTTGTGCCACAGGCAGTTGTGGCTTAAGCAATAAATGCTCTGTGTCCCTACAGAGCTGCTATTCAGCCCCTTTAATTCTCCCAGTTTACCCCACAAGAAAGTGCTTCTGGAAATACCAGGCCTTATGGTCATATATAACGCTTTGAAAACACAACAAGGTCCTTTCTGACCTAGGCCTACAAGTGGCCTGATAGAGATGTTTTTCCAAAGCACGAAAAGCAGTTTGACAACCGCCTCCCAACTGCACTTCTTTAATATGAGGAAATTTCCATGCATGTAGAACAGTGATAGCAATAACCAAGCAGGGAAAAAATAAATGGAAAGAAGCTTAATAATAATCATAATCATGTCTTTCTGTTTAGTGCTTTCCCTTTGAATCTAAAACTAGACACTTTCCAGTCCACTTCCACTTCTGAAGGGCAAAAGGGATTTCTGCAGAGCTTTCTTGTTCCACAGGGTGAGGGATTTTCAGCTTTTTAATTTTTTTATTCCCTCTGCCCAGAAGGAGGAAAAAAAAATTAAGTATACACAGCCATATTATTTTCTTAGAAGTATTTTAAAAATCCAATGGTAATATGATGTTATCAGAGGACAAAATAGAAACCAGATGCCAGTCACACCTACTTTCTTCGAAACCGATGTTACGGCTCCTCACATTAGGAGCCTAACGGTCTGAGATAAAAATGAAACCAGACCTCAAGAGCCAGAAGCCTACACCCAACATTAGGGGCTGCTTCAGTCACACAAATAGGGTAAACTGACCCTACATAATCAGAGGCAAGGCCACTTTCATCTACCCATCATGAGATACCATTGAATTGGGTCTCTTGGAATCAGCATTTCCTGGCCAGCTTGGGAAGAATTAAGCAGGTGTACAGTTACCTTCCAAGAGACTTCAGGCATCTTGATCTCAAAGACGGACCATACTCAAGCAATATAGTGTTTCTGATTCCAAAAATAAGTCTTTCTTTCTACAGAGGGAATCCTCTTACATACCTGGGCGCAGAGCTCCTCTCTCTGACAAAGGAAGCCTTGCACAATCAGCAGAAAATAATCCAGAGCCCCAATCAGCTGAACTAGTAATTGCACACAAAATCCATGCCATTCAAGGCTGAACCCAGCAAAAAATTTCACCTCAATTATATGAACCTGCACACAGGTTCCCTGACAGTAGCCCAAGATAAACTTGCAAATATCTCCTAGAATTATAAGGACAAGGCAGGCAGTAAAATTAGCTGTCGTTGCTAGCTTGCTTTATTACGTTCTTTCCACTGTTTTTTTAATTCTTTTTCCATAGATAACCCAGAAATATATGGATGTGTATTCTGACTTAACTAAAACATGAGCAAGCTCTGTCTGCCTTTTCACTTTTCAAGACAAATCTCATTTTTCAGGATTTGAACTACCACCTCATGCCAGCTTCCATTTACCCAGATTAGATCCACTGCATCCAAAGCCCACAAGGGTCTGTAATGATACATGTACCCTGGTACCTACAGAAAAGCAGTCTGGGCATTCAGCATTATCAGAGTTCAGGTCTTCACATGAGAAGAAGTTGTTTCATGTTTTCCATTCAAAGTCTTGGTGCTTGTGCCCAGCTGCATGGTAGAGACATACGCACCTCAATTTTAACACGTTCTCCCATTAGCTTGCCATGAGACATTTTAGCAATTAAAGCCCTATTTCATTCATACTTTAAGTCTTATTACAGATATGTAATGCAGAAAGTACATTCCACTGCGGAGCCCTCATGTTAAGAAATCCCAGCAGGCACCACTGTAATGAAAACAAATTTACTCCAGGACTATGTCCAGGCAATACTCTCTGCTATGGACCTCAGCCACAAAATGAAAACGGAGCCTACATCAGCAAATGAGAGAATTGACCAGTGCCATGATTGTACAGTGAAAATGGTAAAAATGGCTACCTTAGCGCCATAAACCAAATAATCCTTGACAGACAATAGCAAGCACACACTGAGACCTCATTCTAGAGTTAAAAGCTCCAACACCTGCTAGGCTTCAACTAACATGTAGTAAGTAACAACCCAGGTGCTACAGGAGGAACAAACATGCACAAATCAGAGATGATGTGGTCCAAATAGCTTATGCAAAGGTATTGTGTAGTGATGGCTTTCTCATTAACTCTTGGGTCTCACACTCTGCCAAAAATTCAGGAGCAGTCTGTTGGCACTTCCCTCCTGACATCTCAAGGCTATGAATGTTGGTAAACTACATGAACAGGCTGACAAAGAGCAATTCCAGGAGCCTGGACCAATTTAAAGCCACAAGATGTACAATTTACAAAGCCAGAGTTGCACTGTGACAGCAATGTGCGCATCCACTTCCGCACAGGTCTGGTGCAACAGAAGCCATTCACATTCTCCTTGGGGGAGAAGAGAAATCCAGAAGCATGCCACCAAATCGCAATGCAGAGTCTAATTATTCTCCTGGCTTCTAGCTCATGTATGAACCCACTTGCAAATATAGTTTTCATCCTAGGATTGCATGCACTAGGTAAAGCTAGGGGACTATTCAGGGAAGCACGGTCCCCCACGCTTACAGTGCACAGTATCAACTTGCGAATTTAGTTAGATTCAAGAGCCGAGACCTTAATTTGCCATAAGTCTGCTGCATTTGCTTTGGTAGTTTTCCTATTACTGTTGTGAATAGCATCTGTGCTCCTACATAATTAAGAGCAGCATAATGCCTACTGAGTGTTTCTAATTTGCTAGGCTGCTTTTTCATGCAAGTGAAAAAAATGTAACCAGACATTAGCAAGCAAGAGGCAGAACACCACACACGCTGCTGGTGCTAGCAATCTTTCGTTTCTGCTTTGAGCAAAGACCTGAAATGATTAGCAAACTGCTTCACTGTTCAGCTGTGAAGTACCTTCAGTAATCTCAACTCAAATTACACTTTGTGTCTTACACATTTCCAGTACAGTATCAAGAACAGACCAACTAGCTGGTTCAACATACAAGGTTTCAACACACACCCCCTCCTCTTCACCAAAACAGTCTATGAAGCAAGAACCAACTGATATCAAGCTCAGAAAAACATGTACATGAAAGTATGTATTTTCGCCCTATATTTTTGATGAAAATTGTTTAAATCAAGGGATTTCTTTGCACTGAAAGATGAGCCCATTCTCCTATGGTAAGAGGCCATGACTGTGGTCTAGCCTTCAGTTTTGAGGCTGAGACACAGAGAGGTACCATTTGTAACGAAGTGAACTACAGACAGATGTCCCATCTGTCCCCTTTTGCTCCACAAAGGTCTCCCTGGCACTGTCCAGTGTCTAATGCTGGTCCAGCCACTGCAGCAATTCCTGCTTCCCCAAATTAAAGACAAAATGGACAGATTCAATGCCCCAGTCCTGGGGCTTCTCTTTCCTTTCAGGTGGCTATGCCAGTTCCCCCCCCATCCCCCCAAGTACTCCAACTCCTCAAACAAATTCTCCCGTGAGGCAATCTCTTCTTCTTGCTCTCCTTCCTGCTTGAACCTCTTTAATAAGGCATTCGCTTTTGTGAGAATCCTTTCTCTCTCTCTTTCTTCACTTTTTTGTCCACTTCTTCTCAATTGCCTCCTTTTTTTACTGTCAGAAAAAAGTTTTCACCTAGAGTTAAGGCTTCACTAGTAGAGCTGCATTTAACTAAGGATTTTGAATTCTGCAAGATGCTCTGGGTTGCTGTGGACAGCATACCAAACCAAGCCTTAAAAAGAGCTAAAAGCAGGATGCTGACAATACTACAAATTCAGAACCACACACACAGACCCTATATACACACTGTCTCAAATAATTCACATGTATTACCTAATATAGCTGATGTTTTGATGCAGCAGTGAGATTTTCCCTTAGCCTAGGAAGGGAAAGCAGCTACTGCTGTGTGTTTATCTTTTGGCAAATGTTCATTCCCTTCAGTATCAAGCATGCCTCTTTTTAACTTCCCTGATAACAAGTACTTTGTTTACAGCAAACATTTGCAGGGAAGAATTTAGCTTGCATCCGAGGTCAGACTCTGGTAGATGTTTATTAGCACAACTAAAAACAGCTAAAGGGATGTACAGCAGGTAATTCTGGCTCCATTTTTCTCTGATATGAAGCAAGCAATACAGAACTATATGGATTCTTAGATGCAAGGTTTCACATTGTTCCCTGTGAAAGCGAGTTTTATCTGTAAAAAAATTAAGCAAGATGACTGCTCAAATGTTTCCAGCTTCATTTGTTTTACCAAGGAAACAGATCTTCCAAGAAATGAAAGAAGCCTGGCACCAGTCATCTAATTAGCACAGCTGTTCTGGGAAAAACCCAGCTCTCATGGCCTTGCACAACAGCCTGACAAGCAGCTCCTGTCCCGAGATGGAAACCCAGAGTTCACCAGCAGAGGAACCCCAGGGCGGCTGGACAAGATGACCTGTGGAGGTCCCTTCCAACCTCAACCAGTCTGTGATGGCTCGTGGATGGAGCTAAAGACACTTTAATAGGTGAAGCAAACACCACATGCTCAAGGAAAGCAAAATAAGGAATTTACTCACTACTCCCTGACAGCAGGCAGATGCTTAGCCACTTCCTGGGAAGCAAGGCCTCAGCACATGTAACTTACTTGGTAAGGCAAATGCCATAACCATGAACATCCCCCCTTCCTCCTACTTTCATTTAGCTTTTATTGGTAAGCACAACACCATACAGCATGGAATATCCCTTTGGTTGGTTCAGGTCAGATGTCCTGGCTGTGTCCTCTCCCAGTTTCTCACCCACCCCCAGCCTACTTGCTGGCAGGGGCAGAGCGAGAAAAAGAAGTCTTCGACACTGTGCAAGCACAGCTCAGCAACAGCCAAAACGCTGCTTTCTTAGCAACGCTGCATTAGTCACAAATCCAAAACACAGCACCATACAGGCTGCTGTGAAGAAAATTAACTCCATCCCATCCAGACCCAGTACAGCAAGACAGTCATCGTTACCTTCCTTTTATATCCTTTACACTTTTTTAAGAAATAAAGACAGTCTAGTCTCACCATTACTTTTATATTTAATCCCTGAGCTTTCCAAATGAATATTGGTACCACAGGCTCTGAAAAACTTCCAGCCCAGAAAAAAAAAAAATTAAATCACTAAATATCTTTAGCACTGATTTTTCAAGATCACTGCAGTTGCAATAGGAATTCCCCCACATGTCCGTGCTTTTGTGCTGCACCTTCGGCAATTAGCCTGTTCCTAAAGAATTAACACAGCAGTAAGTACAAGCAATAGCCACCTTCCTCACTTGGTGGAGGTCCATTAACCTCAAAAGGACGAGCATTTAGTTCAGTGTCAGTCCTCGATTGCCCTGAGCAGCCCCACCTGGGACCTCCACACACAGCCCCTCTGCCCACAGGCCAGGATCTCCACTCAGACCAGGGCACATAGTCCTGGCAAAGAGTTATAGCAAAGGTGTGTGCCTGTCTCCAGCACATCTCCTGGATGAACCTCTTGGACCCACATTGTCTCTTTGTCTCCAGCCGTGCCTCTGACCCCATCTCCTGCTGCTCATGGCTTGACCCAGTTCATCCCCTGACCTTGTCTGAGGCTGTCAATGGACCCTGTTTTAGCAGGCAGTACCCTGCCGTGTTCAGAGGCTGCAGGACCACAGCCTGGGGGTGAGGACACTGCCTTGCTGGGGTCCCCCTTGGCTCCTGGCTCATCCCCTGCTCTCACTACTCACTGACACAAGTTTTTCGACCTCACCATACTTCGGTTTGAGTTTCTTTAGTTTAAGCTGCAACTTAGTATAGAGGAATTGCCTCAGACCATCCCTAAATTAAACCCTTCTATTTGCCAAAGGCAGTCATGCTTGGACTAAAGCATCATTTCCATCTGAGAAACACCCTGGGCCCTGCTGCCACCATCTCCACACATGTTGTTCATCGGCTGATGGGGACAAAACCTCAGGATTCCTTCTTAAGAAACTCTTCCCAGGAAGTGCTTTAGCTTCTGAAGGGAGTGCAGAGTGAGGCTGCATTAGCACGCCTTCATGGGATGATTTTACAGGATGAACTGCTGAACTCTGTAGCTCACAGTGATCGATCTCGCCTGACAGCCACTCTGGTGCAACAAGCCAATTAAATCCCCAGGGCAGTGTTCCTTCTGGCTAGGGTCAGCTGTCAGGCAACCTGCCAGCCTAGCGGGGATTTGCCTTAATATCTTCCCATCCCACTATTGTAATGGTTGCGAAGCAAGAGGGGATGTGCCAGGGATGGCTCCAACAGATTCAGTGCAAAGCTGGTCAAAGTACATCTGACAGCAGGCAACAAAAGCAGGCCTTTCAATCACTAGAGTGAAATAGAGCCCACTTCAATGTGATTTCTTCAGCCCACCCCAAAATCTTATAATCGCTCTTTAACTATAAACCCAACTATACACCCCTCCTTTTCTGGCAGGCTGAATTCTCCTCTGCACCACAGACCAAATCTAAGCAAAATTAAATACTGTTAGAGTAAAAAGTAGCCACAAAACTATCCTCCTCCAGCAAACAGCATCACCATTCAATACGTCCATCACAGTTCTGAGAGCAGCTTTGGAACAAGCATTTCTGTAACCCTCCTGTCTTTAAGAAATGTATAAAGGCGTGCACATTTGAAACAAGGCCACTGCACAGCACTCACCCCTGGGAAGAGGATGAAAGAACAAACAGCATGTGACAGATGTTACGTCACCTAACACGTCGCTGGGATGGCACTGGGATACTGCAGCAGCAAGCACAGCCCAGGAATGCGTGCAACAAGCAGTTTTGCCATTTTGCTTTTCCTTTCCTTCCCATGCTGCAGAAAAGACATCGGGATCTCCAGGACTTGAATGTCTCCTTGCAGCAAAACGTGACAAGATCAGGTACTTTGCTGGCCAAGCAATTACAATGATGCCCCAAAGTGAAATTATATCTTCAGCCACTGCATTCAGTCACTCAGCATGCACGACACCAAATGTTCAACTAGGTAATTAGGACTCAATCTTTCACATTACAGGGAAAACAATCCCCCTCCCCCACCAAGCTAACAAGCTTCCTCAGCCAAAGATGCCTGAACTCTTAATTATGGTTTGAAAGTGCTGAGGGCACAGGTTTAGATACCCCTCTTCAGGCTCTGAAGTGATGGCATACCTTTTTTCACCATTAAGTGTCTACATTTACAAACAAATCCCGTGCAGAGCTTTGGAGCCTGCTGTTTTAAGCCTTTCACTGTAGTCAAACAGATGAATCAAAGGGTATTAGTGCCTGGTTTAACAAAGCCGGACTACAAACCAGCTGACAATGCTGCTGTCAGCAGACTCATCATTCTTAAGAGTGGAGGAAGCAAGTATTTTTGTAGAATACAGTAACATACTACAGATAGGCCTGAGTGAGGACTGAAGAAAGATAAAAAGAGGATTGCAGCTTAAGGGAAACTGCCACTCCAGCTAGGGAGCAGCCTGGTACTTCCTGTGATGCTCCACTGCAAAAACACAGCTCTGTCGCAAAGATGTTACATTTGTGTGGATGATCTTGTGTCTACTTTGGAAACACTAAGAGTTGAGACCTCCTGTTTTAACACATTCCACGAATAAATGCAGGTTGCAAAAAAGATGCTTTTAAGCCCCAATTTTGTACCAGCCGTGTGTCTGTAGAAATGGTAACTTTAAATCTGTACTGTTAGCCATCCTGCCAGCGAGCTTCCTCCACAGGGCAAGACACAGCACACTGCAATGGCATCTCAGCAGCCCAGGCCCCTCCAGGTGGATCAAATCTGCCATTTGATTTCTACCCTCATTTTCTACCACCTAGCAAGTCATTGGCATCCTCCTCTTAACTTGCTCAGTAGCTTAGATTCAACCTAGAAGAACCTACATCTATAGAGTACTTGCACTTTCCTGGGATCATGAACCTTCCTATGCCATTGACCCCACCAAAGTTAAGAGGCAGAGGATGTTCCCAGCAGAAGATGGTCTTTCAGTCTGGAAAGGAGAGCTTTTAGGCTCAGAGCTATTCAACATGGCCACCTCTGTCAGTGGGTCACACCTTCAGAGCCTGTCTCTGCTCTGAGGCAGTAACAGAGCCCAGAACATTCTGGGCAGCTGTTTGCTCACATACCATCACACCCCTGTGGCAGGCAGCCACCAAGAAGGCCTGAATTCCTCGTGCGGATCAGTCTGTGCTTGTTCTTACCTTGTTTGCTTCACACAGTTGCCATTATCTTTGTTCTCCTTTACTGAGTCCCTGCTATTTTAGCCAGTCTTTTCAATGCTTTTGGTAAACTGTGTCACATGTATGCCTTGAGGAAGAGCAAGTCATCATCACCTATGCCAACATGCCTACTGCTTGAATTAGGAACTTGCAAATGAAGCATTGCCAGAAGCCACTTCAGAAAGTTCTTAAGATGTTTTCTTCTCCGCTGAGATCAGTCTAAGCTTTCTGGTCCAGAACAATCATTCCCACCTAGAAAGATGCTTGCCTTCTAGGTCCCAAATCCTGAGTCAAGGCTGTTTAATTAGTCCTGAAAAGGAACTAACCCCTTTGTGTCTTCACCTGGACTGCCTCCTGTATCCCCTTGCAATATAACACAGGCCAGATAGGCTTCCTCTGCTTCCCTTATCCTCTGCCTTCCTTGGAAATCCAATTACATTTTTCTTTGTAAATCCCAGGAACACCAAATGAAAGTCACAACAAATCTGTATGAGAAACCACTTGGATTTCTTTCCAATCCTCTATTTTATTCTTAGCCTTTTGGAGGACATGCTCAACAGATTGCTAGATGTTTCACCAGATGCACACCGCTGGCCAAACAGCTCAGCTTACCTAGTTGGCAGCACGGTCTCCCTTCTCACAGTTTTCCAAGACTGAAATATCCATGCTTCATTACTGCACAGCTTCTTGATGGTGTAGCCCTCCAGCTGCTTAGGATACACACTGCAAGGAAGGCACTCACAGAGGCACTGTCTGAGAGGACTTCCCCTATAGACAGTCCAGAGTTTTTTGGACAGCCTGTAATAAGCCACAAGAGTCATACTCCTTACAGCTGCAAATGTACAGCTCGAAGTGAAGCACATTGCTAGATCCTGGTCCTAATCAAACTGCCTTGGTAGGCAAGAGTAGAAACATTTCAAGTCGCTTCCACTTCGGCATGTTTAAGCTTTCTGCTTTAACTACTAAACATTTACACTTGTTAAGAGATGGGAATCATGATGGGAATCATGCAAAAATGCAGAACAGCAAGTTCCTGAGCACTGCAGCTATGAGCTCAAGTAGCTCACACAAAAGAGCAAGACCAAGAGGCAGAGAGCCCAGCAAGCTGGAGGCCAAGTTGTCACATTTTGTCACTCTCACATAGTCACTAAGAGCTAAAACTGATGGAAGCCAGCACAGCAGACCAGTGCCCCAGCTCCCCCAGAATGCCACTGACTTACACACATCTGCAAGTAGGCAGTGGAAGTAAAAACAAAAACAAAAAAATCCCTGACCTACCTATTTCTCTACCTAAAAAAAGGAAACTAATGAGGAAAGGAGTTTACAATCTTACAAACCAGAGCCGCCCCAGAAGAGAACAGCACCAGGCAGCGGGACAAGCAGTGCATCCCACTGGAGTTCTTCCTTACAGCCAGGCCCCAAGTCGGCTTTGCCTGTAAGACATCAAACCTATCAACTGTGAGTCCGGCTTGCACAGTGATTACTCAGAGTTGTTATATCAAAAGCAGTTATTTGTGCTTAGCCACACTTAGGCACACTACGGGAGTGTGCCAAAGCAGACTAAACAAGTTTGGTATAGTTGTCATATCCATGTGCTCTGGCTGAAGCGAGGAGTTAAACTCAGTCTCTCCTCTATAGAAAAATACATCAAGACAGACAGTTCATCCACATTTACAGGAACTACAACTACCTCTACAACTACCTGAAAGGAGGTTGTAGTGAGGTGGGGGTCGGTCTCTTCTCCCAAGTAACTAGCAATAGGACAAGAGGAAATGGCCTCAAGTTGCATCAGGGGATGTTTAGATTAGATATTATGAAAAATTTCTTTACTGAAAGGGTGGTCAAGCATTGGAACAGGCTGCCCAGAGAGGTGGTGGAGTCACCATCCCTGGAGGAGTTAAAAAAAACGTGTAGATGTGGCACTTCGGGACATGGTTTAGTAGGCATGGAGGTGTTGGGTTGACAGTTGGACTAGATGATCTTAGAGGTCTTTTCCAACCTTAATGATTCTATGATTCTATGAAAAAATCCACCTTAAACCCCAGGAACTGAGTTAATTGACAGAGGCTACGACAGATCCAGCTAAGCTATTGCTTGTGCTGACGTACAACAAACTCCATTGGGGATGATAAGTGCTGAGCACAGGATGGCCAGGCAGCGCTAAACAGAGCTCTTTTCTTTTTCTTCTTTTTTTTCCCCCTATAGCCACATATTAGAGTCACACTCAGTACTCTACTCCCTATCTGCAGGCTAAAGGATTGTGGCCAATGTATACCAGGGAAAGAAAGTAAGCAACTGTAGCGTGTTTTTCTTTCAGCTGTGCCCTGAAACTGTAACATATGAGAGCCAAACTAGCATCTGCTTTTCATGTCTAAAAGCAGATTAAAAGTCTCTTCTTCCCTCCGGCTTGGGCATAGCACTACTCAGAGCTCACTCCCCCCGCCTCCTTTATTACCCACTAGTGCATGTAAAAGAAAAAAAAATGCTCAGCTTGGCCACCATTACTTACAACAATTGAGGCCCATAAAAGATAAAGAAGAGGATTTATGCTTGCCTCGGTCCAGAGGTTAAGTGATATAGTACTGAGCCCTACTCAAAACACATCTGACACAGGGCTTAAAATATTTCTTAGTACTGAACTCCAAATCCGAGCTGTGCCAGCGTTGTCAAAATCCTCCTAAGCCAGTTGGCCCTTAGTAGAAGTCAGTCTCTAGGTTTAGCACAGGGACAAAAAGTTGACCCAGTAAGGAATTTCAGATCCACTGGGCTGCAGAAGTACCTTTGTCTAACTTGGCCCAGACATTGTTAAAACAAGATCTAGTCAAATACCAGATGTATGTTTAAATCCCCAAGCAAAACTGTGCTGGAAGATGAGAGCTAGGCAGACAAGGTTAGTTAGTGCCCTTACCTCTGCAACGTGGGGCATGAGCTCCCCTGTCCACTTTCCTTTGCTTTACAATAAGCATTCTGACCTCAAACTCAGCATATATACATTGAGATGAGAATATTCAAGACCTCATCATAGCTGGCTTCCTCTTTCAACACACAGCACTCCCATTGCAGTTTGTCATTTTAGCTGTTCACGAAGCTAGGTTTTCTGTTACGAGAAAACATAAGCAAAATCCCCAAAGACCGTGCACTCACAACAGACCATAAGGGTTCATGAACTTGTGGCCACAGGTTTAAGTGGCCATATGGATTTAAAAAAGAAAAAAACATATGGATTTTTTAAAAAAAAGGACATAAAATAGTCAAATAATTACATCCCAACAGGGAAAGCTGATATAGTTTAGTACCGTTTGTGCTGCTGAACAATGAAAACCTCAGCCTTTCCTGTTGATTTGAGGATTCTGATTTAAAATCCACTTAAATGAATACAATTCTAACGAGACTACTGGGCAGACTGTTATGAGGTTTGGTCAATACTTGCAACTTGTATTTAAATAAAGTGCTCATACCCATTCATCCAAACAGCTTGTTTGAGCCAATTAATGGATATGCCTGTTATCACACAGTCAGCTAAGCTACATTATACTGGCTATTTAAAAAACCCTACTAGTTGGCTGTCATTTGGTGTGTAGTACAACGGAACAGCTTCTCTTGTTGGGTTTATACTGCTCATTGCACAGTTATGGGCATGTGTCACTAATGGCATCAAGGCCTGCTCAGAGCCTACTGAACCACAGCAGTGAGACAGTCCTGCTTCAAAACCCTGGTCCAGTACCTGGTCCAACTCAAAAGTACAGTAACTGCATGCTGTGCAATCCGATTAAAGTGCAGCTACTTTTGCTGACAAATCCTATAGGTCAGCTCATAAATTCTGTAGATTTATTTTTATAAATAACTTGTCTAGATATATAGCCTAAGGATAATGCTTTTTGTTAAAGGATCTATTTTCAGCTCATCTTTCTCATTCTCGGGTGAAGAAAAAAATATTTCCAGAAGCCTAATTGAGCTGCATTAACCTCAAATTTTGAACTGCTTCAGATCACTGTTTTTCTGCAGGCATGTCATCAACAAAGTTATTGTCAAGATTTTTGTTTTCTGCCAGCCTGAAAAAAGCCCTACTCAGTTGAACTAGATTGTCAATGCTTCCCAAGAAGGTTTAAACTCATTATTTTTGATGGCAAGGGGAAACAAACAACAAAACTACCATATTTTAGTGTCAAATGCACACACATCCTGCTTCAGAACCAACTCACCTCCAGGGAGAAAATCCCTGTGAATGTGGCAAGACCTAGTTTTCAAATTCACTCAATCAGCAGCTTCTGTTCTGAGCTCATAAAACAGAAACCATTTATGGGGCAAAATAGATACCCAAGCTCTCTTTTAGTATTTCAATGATTTCTGAGTAACACTTGCAGACTCATCAGCTGGGTGCCATACAAATTGCAAATGACTGGGGGAGGGTGAGAGGGGGAGCAATATAAAGCCTAGCTAACCATTCCAAAGGTGTACAGCTTCAATTCGCATTGAAGGCTTATAAAAAATTGTTTGATTCAGCTGCACGTGACCTATTTGGCATACTTAATTTTAATATGTGGGACTGGAAAGGAGATGGCATCAGAGCCGAGACACCTGTATCCCAAATATGAAGGGGGCTTTTCAGATGCTCAAAAAAAAGTTTATTTTCTGCATTTTACATCAAGCAAAAGCAGCAATTACAGTAGAAGCAAGGCCAGGTTGTTCTCTCTGGCTGAATCTCCCATAGGATGAGCTGATGCAAGGATATTCCCTAGCTGCCAAAGGAGCTCTGGGCCAAATCAATCCCCTGTGCACTTCCTGGAAAAATGACCATGCAGTAAAAAATCTCATAGCACAAAGTACTAGGGAAGTTAGGCTTCGAAGTGCAGCCTCCTTGCTGCAGAGTGCAGATAGACACATCTGTTGGTGAGCATCACAGAGTACACACCAGGAAAGAGACACAGAGAGAGAGAGAGACCCGACTCTGAAAGGTGCTCTTCACCCTGCAGGTAGACAACTTTGTGCAAATGGGGATGTGGAAGAGTCATTCCAGACCACATGAAGCATCTGTCTGGGAAACAACTAGGGAAGACTTGTAGAAGCAACATCTCCACTGCAAATACAGCAGGTAAGGACAGGTCTAGGACAGCCATGAGAACTAGGACACCCATGAGAATCAAGCCACCCCGTCTGTCTGCTGTTAAAATTCCGCATGGAGCCTTATCCTCCCTGATTATTGCACTGTGAAGCAACCACACTTGGTTTCCAAGGGTTAGACATCTAAGGCATGCCAATATAGATCGTATTGGACCACCATCATCTTTCTAAAAGGATGTCGTAGGAACTTTTAGATACTAAGAAAGCAATCAAGTCAGACAGGCAACCTTGCGACTGTGGAGATACAGTTGCATCACTTACCATATGGAAGACATCCAAGAGTAATTTCACGAGGTTGGAAAGGTGCAATTCTACACTTGCGTACTATTACACTGATATAAACTACAAGAACCAGAAACTGCAACTTGCAATTAAGAGGAATAGAGGTAAAAAAACTCTCTAGCTTAATAGGTTCACTCCAACATTAACAAATATTTGCAAACTATGTGGGAAGTTTAGTGAAATAACCTGTATAAGTGAGTTTGAGAAAGCTTGATACTCATATTGGAGGTAGGGGGTTGAATCATGATGAACGGCAGGATGCAAGGATCAAAATGAGCACAAGTGTAAAGCCAGTGGCTGTTACTTTCTTGCTCCTCTCATCTTTATTTTTATTTCCATGACAGAAGATTGAGATCATACTGTAAACAGAAGATTGAGACTGCTAGCAAGGAGCATCACAGGCTGGACTCTTGTTTAAGAACAGCTGAACAGAACAGTCAAGTCCCTGCAATCACACTAGCATTCGCAATCATCTCTGAAGGCATTACTTTTCATAGCATAGTATTTACTACAGCAAATATGTTGTGGGAGGGATGCTATTTAAACAAAGTCTTCAGTTTCTAGAGGGAACAGAAAAATGATTATTTGGAAAATGCTATCTACCCCCGCTTCCCACCAGTTTCATCTCTGTGTGAAAACCTCCTTTTTCATCAACTTGAGCCCACCACTAAGACTTCTTGACACTGAAGCTGAATGGATCATCTCATGTTAAATAGCTGCTATTTTCTGCCACTCCTACACAAACTGACCTAATCGCAGCTCAGAAAACTGTCATTAGAGAATCCATGACTGTCCCACCACTGGCAGAACATCCAGTCTACAGAGATGACTATAAAAGAGAATCACTTCTCAGATACAAGCACATAGAACTACAGGTGTAAGGTGCTTGTGCCAGTAGAAGCTCAAAGTGCTCTTCCCCTTAAAGATGTAATTTTAAAGTCACTTATGGTATCCAGCTGTAGTCAACTGTGGCCAATGCAGACACTGGTGAGTGTAAATGAGCCTTCTTAGCAGCATTTTGCACTCTTCAGACTACTGGCTTAGCATCAGTGGTAGAAGAGGAGTAATATATGGGATGTAGAGATCAGTGGTGTATTCAGATCTTTGGGGAGAGCCTCATGTTTTCTCATTGTTAGTAAGGGAA
Source organism: Ciconia boyciana (assembly GCF_034638445.1). Taxonomy (NCBI): domain Eukaryota; kingdom Metazoa; phylum Chordata; class Aves; order Ciconiiformes; family Ciconiidae; genus Ciconia; species Ciconia boyciana. The sequence continues at coordinate 42,604,925 of NC_132943.1, read as the reverse complement.
AAGAAGAAAAAAGGAAAAACTGTTTCTCCATAGCTTCTGAAAGGGAAGTTGAGGAAATGTGGTTTCAGTTTTGTTTTTTATTTCCTACTATGCTATTCTTTTTAATTGGCAATAAATTAATCTTCCCCAAGTCTGTTTTGCCTGTGACTGTAAATGGTGAGTGATCTCCCTGTCCTTATCTCAATCCACAACGTTTTTTCATCTTGTTTTCTCCCCTGTCCTACTGAGGGGGAGTGAGAGAGTGGCTGGGTGGGCACCTGGTGGCCAGCCAAGGTTTACCCACCCCAGGTGAAAATGATGTTCTAGCCAGAAATGGAGAAAGCAGATATTTTGCTTGATGAACAGCTTGGAAGAAAGCTGTTCTCCCCAGGGAAGAAGGCTTGATAAAGACCTTAAAAAGTAAGAAGTACCAGCAGCAACTGCCACTCTGGGGTTTTATTCTGGACTCTGCCCAGGAGAGGAGCAGTGATACTGCAGACATATACCTGAGCACAAGAGGTAGCTGGTACACTGGCTTATCAGTGAAATGGGCATTGCTCCCACATCTGTAAGGGATTGCCTGCTCTTGTCCTCAAAGGGGAGCACATTGCACAAGGGAATAATTCGGCTAAACATAAAAAAGCAGCTACTTCCCCAGCCTTGGGGGAGTACTTGGCTACGTTGGCAGCTCAGCATCCTACAATACTCAGTTCATCTCTTCTGCAAAACTTGTACAAGAAATGCTGGCTTAGCAAACTGCAGAGGCTGCTCTGTGCCAACGACAGACAAGCTGTGTGTGTGTGTGTGTCCTGGGGCAGAATCCCAGAGACCGAGAAACACAAGTCTCAAGAAAAAAAAAAAAAAAGGTTAAAAGGAAAGTGTAAAATTACTTAATCAAACCTTGCTGTCTCGTTTACAACAGGAGACAAAAATCAGGGTCCAAGGAAGATGCAAAACAGAGAGTAGCTGGCCTGACAAGGGTAAGAGGCAGGAAAACAGTGACCCAGGATCCCTTGCTATAGTCTACCCTGCTCCAAATAAGCACACAGCTGTGGGCAGCTGCCAGGACAATGAGCATGGGAGTTGCATGTCATTATCTGCCTGGTGCCTGAGCTGTGAATAAAAAACTATAAAAACAGTGGTACAGCTACATGAAGGCTTATAAAGAATTATTAGTTGCATGTTTGCAGAAAAGCAAGGGATGCAGCTGGCCAAGTTTCAGCAAAGCCATTGCCCTCACTGTGCAGTATGTCAAAGCAATTGCATGTGTTTGTGATGAGTTCTTTGTCCTCTTCACAGCCAGTTTCACTCTTTGTGCATAGCAGTGAACCAAAGCCCACATACAAATTTAATTCAGGATAAAAATGTGTTTGCCCGCATGGTTTAGTCATGCTTAATTTCATCACGTTTGGTTCCATTGGAAACAGACAGATGAAGTTGAGTTTTTTCCAGTCACTTCAGTTTTGCTAAATTTAGGAATATATAGCAAGAGTAGCATTTGTGCATGAGCACAAGCACAAAACTGGAGATTTATTTTTCCTGGTACAGCTTTCATTTACACAAGATGTGCCACAGAAATCCAGAATGATGAAAGTGATCTTAATTCCAGGAACTATGCTGCTCAGAAAGCCTTTTCCAGGCAACTTACAATCAGCCATCATATAGTACTTGCTGCAAAAGGTCTTGCCAAGTGGGTTCCTCTCCTCTTTGCAAGTTATTTCATCAGCCATGGATCTCTGGGACTGTAATTTCCTCTGCAATCACCAGGGCAGCAAGGGCAAGCGCTGCTGTTTCAATGGCTAGCATTTAGACATGGCCTACAGTTTTTAGTTGTCCCTACAATGCAGTGGCCCAACACTTCTAAAGGTGCCTTGAAGAAATGCAAATCCTGTGATTAACTAGAGGTTCTGTCTTTCCTATTTTCTGTAATAACTTTCCTCTTGTGTTGCACTGAATAAAACTGTCTGATACCCTGTCCTCTGAAGAACCTTGCTGGTCCTGCATTGCCACTGCTGGACTGCTCATGTTCTTCTCCCAGGTACAGGGAGGCACAGGACTGCAGCATGGGGCCATATTAATGTATAAGCAAACAGGAGATGACAGTATGTAACTGCATAAGCTGAAATAAGTAAGGATCACACCTGGCTCCACATCTGCACCAAGTGACATCCTGCCAAAGAGATGTTGAAAAAGAAAGTACACGGGAAAACAGGTAACCCTGTCACCAGAAACACATTAAAATAGGGCAGATGTGCAGAGCATGTTAACAGCAGAGGAGGCACATAGTAAGTTATGAGTAAACATCCTGGAGCAAAAAAACCCCACCACAAACACCTTCTTTAAATCTTGAACCAAGGTTAGGGTTAGCAATGCACAAATTATCATGCTTCCAAATTTCCATCTGCAAGCAACTGGATGCTACCCTCCTCAGCACACTCAACCATTGCTAGCTTTTAATCCACATCATCTCTGTACGTAACAGTTTCCAGTGCTACAAAGCCACATGTATTTGTTATGGTAAGGGATTCAAGACCTTTCCTGTTGCCCCCTTGGGGTCACCACCTATTTATGAAAGTAATTCATACAAAGGTCATCTCCAGAGGTACTTTGTCCTTTTAGGGTAAATTTAATTTTCAGAAGTGCCCTGGCAAAGCTATCATGTCAGCTAACAGAAGGAAAGGATTACATAAAGAGTCACTACTCCTGTGTGCCCAGGTGAGGTGCTAACATTTAATTGAACCTATATCCTTTCAGCAATGGGATTACTAACCAGTCCTTTTTTTAAACAACATACACTAAGCACCCTGAAGCACACATCTGTAGCAAAATACTCCTACTAGAAGTCCTTCAACCTGTTTATTAGTATGCTTGATTTATTTCTGCACTAGCAAATTTTTTATTTTGCAAGCATGATGAGGGTCATTAGATACCTCACCACAACCAGCCAGTGTAATTTCCAGAATATTGACTGGATGATGAAGTAGTATTATTAGAGGAGACCTTAAACACAGGAGAATTAAAAGACTGGATAGCTGTGAAAGACCACTCTCATTAAAGGGCTTAGCAATCCTGTGTGAAGAACATCTATAACACTTTTAAAATATGCTTACATTCCATAAATCACTGCCCCACAATAATACATGCACATTATATTTATAACAATGTAATTACATGGCAATTACCATACAACAGTAATTAAGAGGAAACCCAGTGTGCCATCCAACACAGTTCCCTTTAAATGGACTAAGTATACATGAAAAATATAATTAAGCAACAGAAGGCGAGTTGTTTCCTGATGATAATTACATTACTGGCTGTATTTTCAAGTAGGTCACTTCTAAAGTGGCAGACTAGTTCAGGGGAAACTGAACTTGTTCAGGATTTTGATGTACACATGAATGTGCTGCACCGTATTTGTAGCAGTGGGGGCCCCGGTGGTCATGTACCTACCTACCAATCTCATATGTTAAAAGCTTTAATGGCAAGAAGTAGGTTTTGCCCCTTGGCAGACTTTTGGGCAGCTGCTTGATTTCTGTAATAGACTGACACAGACTTCAGCCAAAAGCAGGACTCGTTCCACACTTCTGAAGAAAACATTCAGCTTGGGAGAGCTGAAGAGTAAATGCATTTTTTCAACTGAAGCAAAAGCTTGCAAAGGTGAGCTGTAGCTAGCTAAGTTTCTATACATCTTGGTAGGGCTTTGCCAAATAGCCTGAAAAGTAAACCACAGAGAAGGTGAACAGCTACCAATAACATATCTAACCCACGAGCAGTTAGAGAAGGGAAGGCATAGGAAAGGGTGTGCAGTGCTCACTGCCACTCACTAGCCCCTGGAGCCAAAGATGGGGTTTACACATAACACAGCTCAAGCTGTGAGAGTCCGTGAGCTGGGGATGCGAAACTGGCCTGGGACCACAGCTGAGCTCTCCCACATTGGTATCAGAGAAGAATTTCAGGACTCCATTTAGGACAACTCATTTAAATGCCTCAGACTCCAAGCACCAGGCTAGTGGTGGGGGAATGCCGTAACGAACCCCATTTCCCAGGTCACTTCTATTACAGAAGCATTTTAACCTCTTTGGAGAACTGCAGCAACTGGTGAACTTCAAAGCTGAGCTTACAGTCATGTGCTATTATGGCTGGGAAGGGTTGGCTGCTATTTTTATGTGTTCCTGGAAAAAGCCATATTTTCACAAACAAGTTCAACTAGAGGAAGCATTGTGTTCATTCTTTGCTCCCTCAAAGGATACAGCTTCTAGGATCCTCCCTAAGAAAAGCACAGATGTATGAAGCTGTATTTACCCTTCCCCAGGCTGTCTGAGGCAATAAACTATCAAATGCTAGTTGTTCTCATCACTATTATCACCTAATAGGTCACAGATGGCACAAAACATTATTGCATCCTAAATTTCGTGCCCATTCACACTGCTGATTTAAAAAAAAAAAAATAATCTCAAAGGCTGCAAAACCTTGCCTTTCTCAGAATCACCTTTTCACCTTCTCACCATCTGCTTTTTCAGACCTCATGGGCAAGTAAATGCAAGTCCCAGTCTCAGCTGCAATTCACTAGATTGCATAAAATTTCAAATCCTCCAGCACAAAACGTACCTCCTTGCTACTGATACCCGTAGAAGAGGCAGCACTTCACTCTGTCCTATCCAGCATTATCAGAACCACTGCAAAGAGAACATGTTTTGGAGGTCTGTATCCTTGGCCTTGGTCCACCTACCATAAAGCCTCATCCACCACAATCTTCTTTTTTTTAAATCAGCCAAGCCTGCTAATGTCCGTTATCACCTGCATGCTCCACCCATGGCATCATAGAAATGCAAAGCCACAAGAGACATCACGAACATCCAATTCAGACTCATCTGATCCACTGACTCTTGAAACCTCATCAGGCAAGCTGATTTATTCCCCATTTCTCATTTGGTACTTCTTTGCTAGTGAAGATACTCTATTGTCTTAAAAATCAATTAATCTAATTTATTTCAGGTCTTCGCAACTTGAAGAGTCACTTTGAATTCTCATCTGGCCCCCAAAAGTTTTTGCATGCTATTTAGGCCAAAAAGAGACATTTGTTGTGAACTAAATAAACAGAAAAAGGGGTGAAAGAGGAGGTCACAGTCCAGATTTCAGCACAGAACATGCCATACACAGCCTTTTCTGTACAAAAAGCCCAGATAAAACCAAAAATCTGATTATGTAGATTATTCTCTCACGTCACACTTTGATACTCTTATGCATTTTAAGTCTTCTAACATGTCTTTCAGGGAGCAGGGCTTTCATGAGTCCCTCAAGGGAAAGCTAGGAAGGAAAAAAAAAAAGTAGATTTATTCTATCATTCAGAAAGCCACCACAACCACAGCAGGAAGCTGGGGGAGCCTGCCATTCTGCCAGAAGACAAAGCAGAAAGCAAGCTGTTCTGCTTTTAAGCCAGCCACATTGAAATTAAGCCTACAATTTCAGTATGTTGAAAGCTGCTCTTATAGCTGAGTTGCTATACTCCTAGAGACCCACTACACACAGGCTCCAAGAGGCAAGAAGAGAGTAGTATGTGTGGGCTCATTGCATCTGCCACCCACCCAAACAGAGAAATCATGATAAACAGCAAGTTTTTCTGAAAATAGAGCTCATCATCAAAAAGGGAAAAATATAAAGCTGCAGCTAGACTAAAGATGAGCTTCATCTCCTTTTGATCATGTATGTACTCCTGTACATACATATAGCCTCTACATACGTATAGCCCCGTGTATGTCCTCACCATTCTCCAGGTGGTAGCTTTGCAGGTCTGGAGTCAAGCTCCCAGGACCAGCTCTTACACCCTTCTCAGGTCTTACCAGCTAGTCATTAGTAGACTGGGGGACAGCTGAAAAGCCAGGACCCTTCTTCCAAAATTATGTGACGCTCAGCAGCTTCACAAACATGGCATAGTTTAAGAGCCTGGTACCTCTGAATTCTAAACACCAGCCTTGTCTTTCTCCACTCCTCAGTAAAAGTGATCAAAACAGGAACAGACAGTGAGGTTTAGCCCTTTCCTATTAACAGCTTAGCAGTACTTGGCTGGCAGAACAGAATAATTCAGAGGCACACTAAATTCTGAAAATCCTTAGAAGAAAGTTCTGTGTTTTTCTAGTGAATCACTGGTCTGTTACCATTGCCAAAGGAAAGAAAGGGTAAGCAAAGCACTGTGGTTACCCAGGACTACCAAAACAGTTGTGGGTTTAGTAACCAAGGGTAGATACGGCTGGACTGGAGGGGCTGCACTCACAGCTGCTCTGCAGCATAGCAAGAGAATGGCCCTGTCCCTCTGACCACCCTCTTCGAACAACCACTCAACCCCAACCCTATTACCAGCCTTGCAGATCTCAGATAAAAGTAATGTCTCTGTGGTAAGACGCTGGCTGGGGCACAGGACCCCACATTAAGTACCTACTTCAACCACGCTGGAAAAGCTGAGCAAGCCACTTTTGAGCTCCACCTTCTTCTAGTTCAAAAGGGGGGGAATACTGCCTTACTGAAAGGTAAGAGCCATTAGCAATTGCAAGGGACTGATTACATATATAGCAGCAGCACTTCTGACAAAATGGGACTGCAGACTAGCTATTGCATTAACCTAGAAGGTATAAACAAGGTTTTCCCCTGATTTTGTTTACTTTTGTACATACTTTCAACTCCATCCAAGCCTTCGAAGCTGCAGTCAAGTCACTTGCAGCAGTTCAAAGTGACCTTTGAGATGGACTACTTTTACTCAGTGCATTTAAGAGTTGGTTCTGATTTATTTACCTCAAGCTGCCTAAAATCTGTGGAATTCAACTTGAATGTGTTAGACTTGGCTAAAAGCCACACTGTTCCCTATTGAAGCCAGCAATGCTATAGAAAGTAAATGTCATCCTATTGTCTCCAAGTTTCTGCTAGTCTCGTCTTACAAAAGAGTTAAAGTAAGAAAAAAAAATAAATTGTGTTTGCCGGTTACTTGCATAGTCTGAAAGACCATAACACTCGGGCGGCACTAAGAATTAAAACAAGTATTGCCAGTACAGCTTAGAGCACAGTTACACAACCAAAATAAGAATATAGTGAAATAGGAGTATCATGCCTATGGTATTCTCACATGCCTGTTTATTGTTCTTTGCTTCCTGCATTACACCAACAATATTTCAGGGTGTCCTCCTGTTTCACAGTCCCTTGTTTGTTAAAAGCTCATATTGTTACTGGAATTTGGCACTGATTTCTCTCACTTCCTCCTTGCCACCTTACCTTTTTCCTTTGATTGTTATTCCAGAAAGAAAAAGGAGTGTAATCCCTGCCTTTTCACTGAGTGTGTTCAGTCTTTAAACTCCTTGGTCCTCCCCTCTATTCAGACCTTGCTCCGCAGAGCTCACCCACACAGAGATTCAAGCATCAGTCTCTTTGCTTCTGCTTTCTCATCTTCCCACGCTGCGGGCTGCTATTGCATTTAGCCAGCTAACTCCACCTCTCCTCTTCTCACTCTCTTTCCTCTTTAGATTCACTTCAAGGCCAACTTTCCTTCCTTGCTGCTGGGCTGACACAGCTGGTAGTGTAGAAAAGCAGGGGGAGGGTAGCAGAGCAGGGAGCTTTTATTCAGCAATGCTTCCTTAACCGAGCAGCTGCTTTGAAGCCCCAAGGTCCAATTTCAGCTGCTGAAGTTGCTAGTAATAAAAAACAGCTAAATATAACACTGCTTTCAAACGGCAGTTTTGAGATAGTGGACTCTACTGTTAGAGCTCTTCATCTGAAAGACGATCAGAAGCTGTAAATACCCAAACCATGCCAACTTCTATGTAACAGCTAATAAGCGCTTGCTAGGACACATATCAGCAAGAGGAATTCAAGCTACAGCCCTCAGCCCACAAGGTCTCACCCCACCTTTCCCTGTGGTACTCCAAGCCATATGCAAGGTGCTCCGGCTTGGACCTGCTACCCCACACGCAAGTACTCGCTTGCACATGGTACACGGGTCTGCAGCAGGGAGAGAGGCATGACAGACAGCAGTTGCTCACAAAAGCCTGCTGAATGTTCTGCAGTGCACATACACCCTCCTGAAGGCTAACATGGTGTGATTTCAGCTCCAATCCTCCATCTGAGTGCGATTTACACTGCTTTCATAGCAACCTCTGTTGATAACATTGGATTTACAGTTCATAATCTCGGCACAAAGGTGTTGGTCATGGAGGCAGCACTGTAGTAACATCATTCTCTGGTATTCTTCTAGTGGCACTGCAGATCATTTCATGTTTTATCATGCTTTTCCTCTGTGTTTTCTAGTGCCACGTGGTAGTCAACAAAGGGAAATAAAAAAAAATAAATCAAGATTTCATCAGAAGCCACTTATTTCACAGGGAAGTACAACATCTGTCACTGGACAGCAATGTCACAACATAGCAACTAAAGAGAAATTAAAGCCTTGAGGGATGCCAATTTACATCAATGCTCCAGAGATCACAGGTTAAACTGAAGGGAGAAGAGAGCTTTGGAAAGTAAAGTTTCCATTCCCTGCATAAAAAAAAGTGTTGATGATCATCTATTGATCTTGATAGTTTATTTGGGCGTGTAACACTTCCCTGTAGGAAAGCCTGAAAGGCACTGTTGAGAGGAAATAGGATGAGTAGCACAAGCAGAAAACCGTACCAGTGCTACTGTCATTGCAAGGACCAGACTGACAGGTTACTGGGGGATATTACATTTGCAAACAGAACCCTCAAAGCAACCTCACCTGGAGTGATTTTTGTACCCTTGGTTTGGGGAACATGGAGATAAAACAGGGAAAGCTGGACAGTTTGCAATGCTGGGCTTAGATACTAGGAAGACACATCCCAAGGGCCATTTGCCCTTTCTTCACAGGATCAGCACAACCACTCTGTTCAGTGACCACACAGAAAGCTGACTTACCAGCAAAGGAAGACCTTTGCTGCTCACCCTTGCTGCTATACCTTCCTGAAGCACAACCACATTCATTACCAAGTGTATGTTTAACATGAGCAGGAACTGCTGGACTCAGCCTCTTCAGAGAAAGTTTCAGACTGTGGCCTCCCAGGAACACAGGACTATCTAAACAGTTGAGTTAGTGAAGATATGAGCTGGTGGAGAAGAACTTCTATAGCAATGAAGTTTCGTGAATGCCATCAGAGATACAGTTTTGATGGGAAAAAACCCCAGAGGTATTCACATCCCCAGTGTTTTTTTTTTTTAAACCCCATCTCTGTTTTCCCCAGGTTTGTGAGCTCTCAGGTGCTATATACTGGAGTTTGATCACAGGCCCAAGTTGTGGCAAACTGTCAGGTAAAATCTTTCTTTCCCTAAAGACCTGGCTGCTAGTCTCATGAACTGCATCTCTGCACTGCAAAGAAAGGTTGACTGCCAGGTCTTACACATCTACACCAACTCACATCTCCAAATCACTAGAGTCAAAATAACCCACTGAAAAAAATAGGAATAGCAAGTCTAAAAATAGCAACCTCTGAGTTTACAGTTTTGGAGACATAGTATTTTCCACCCATTTATTTAGCCATAACAAGTTCTCACCCTTTCCAGTATCTGAATTTACAGTTCCTTGTGGCCATTTATTCATCCAGCACTCATTTTCCCCACTATCCTTTACCTAGCTATTTTTCTGTAAAACAAATGCGTTTTGCCCCCCTACAAGCCATCACTGGAATGCACATCACTCACAAAACCTATATTCAGTAGTCTTCTCTCTCTCCCTTCCATTACATGTGTTTCTTTTCTGATACAAGAAGTCTAGCTTTATACATGCAATGAATAGTCTTAGATGATGAGAGGCTAAGAGAGCTGGGACTGTTCAGCCTGGAGAAGAGAAGGCTCAGGTTATGATCGTAGCAGTGTGTCTAAGCACCCGATGGGAGGGAATGAAGACGACTGAGGCAGGCTCATCAATGCCCACTGATGGGACAAGAGGCAACGGGCACGAACTGAAACATGTGAAATTCCATCTGAACACAAGTGAACACACTTTTGACTGTGAGAGTGGTCAAACACTGGAGCAGGCTGCCCAGAGAGGATGTGGAGTCTCCACTTGTGCAGATACTCAGACCCCGACTGGACACAGTCCTGGGCAACCTGCTCTCAATGAGCCTGCTTCAGCAGGAGGTTTGGGCTAGATTATCCCATTCAACCTAAACAATACTGTAATTCAGTGTGAGGATATCTATGACATTCAGCAAAACCCATATAGTGATACTGCCCCACCAGTTATCACAAAGGCTCCGAGCTAAGACCAGGGCTGGATTCTAGTTCATGCAGGAAACACTTCTGCAGCCCACGCCTCTTTCATTCACTGACCAGGGAACAGCTGGCAAATCTCACTCAAGCCCTCACCCAGTCCTCTCTGACTGGAAATGCCAATAACATGGAGTTTATCTTCTCCTCGTTGCTGGACAGGAATGATGATTATCTGCAGCTTTTGACGTGCATTTCTCAGAGCTCAAATACACACCTCCCTGAAGGGCTGAGGGAAGCAGATAAGTCAGCTTGCCTCGAGCAGCATCTGGTTCAGCTTTGGACACTCGTGCGTAGGCAACAGCAGAGATGGTGTTGCACACTGGCTCCGCTTGTAAAAAAAAAATTCTGATGAAACAGCTATGGTTCAGAAAAGATGCTGGCCACTAATACACCCCTGTTTCAAGAATGAAGATTTGATGTGTCTGAAGGACAGATCCTTTTTCACTCCTATTTGTTTCCAAATGCTACCTGTGGCTGGTTCACAGTTCTTCTGTTAAGCAATAAATGGATATGCCAGGTGTCACAGCAAGCAAGCTCACCACCTGACTTAATTGCAACTTCCTTAATTGCCTAATGCAGGGGACACCATCTGGTACTTCCAGAGGTTTTGGGTTGATTTCATAAGTCTTAGCTTACATGTCCTGACCAGCAGCCTTGACCTTAGCCAGGCAACTAAAGTGCTGCATTCTCACACAAGACACTGCATACCTTGAGTCAGGAGGACTCACTGAGCTCCTTTTTTTAAAGCTGAACAGAGACAGTGCATAAAAAAACCCTTCACTTTTTATTGGGAGTTGAAATTAAAGGCATTCATCATGTAGTCAACAAAGTTTAGACAACTGACTGACAGTTGAGTGGAAAAAAATAAAATTAGTTTTAAACCACACTTCAAAGTTCCCTAGGAAAAGGTTAAGAATATAAAAATGTGACTAATATTACATCAGAAGATCCTAAGCTAAAAACATTTAATTATGAAGAAATAATCATATTTATTATACAGAGAAAATTATCTTCTTCCCTACTGCCAGATGCCTCTCCCCCTCCTAGTGTGTGACCAGGCCTGACAACACCAGTCTGCCACCAAAGATGATTCCTCTTCACAACTCTTACATAAGCATCATAAATCCAGATTATGAATCGCATCCAGAAACTACCACTGATGCAATCAGAGCCATCACGTGGAACAGCAGAACGGAGGAACCTGAAGAGAGGTGTTCATGCTATCTGAAGAGCACAGAGAATGCAAAATGCAGTGCCTAAGTACCTGAAACAACTCACTTGAACCTTACTGGGCCCAAGCATACTCCATCCCATTGTACTGACCACAGTTGCTCGTGTCTGGGTGCAAGTCTAGACACAGGCTGCACTTTGCCACCCCTGCCAAAAAGCAGCTCTTCCCATGCTGAACTGAAGGGCTAGCTGTGTCTGGGCCCCACACTGCAGGGCTCTTCCGTGGCACTTCCCCAGGCTGCTTGAGCCAGCGCAAGCAGATATTCAGATCACAACTGCACAGACTCATGCATCCCTTAAGAGCTGATGGCCTGGGAACCAGCCAGCCAGTTTTGCAGCCCATGCCCTTTTCCATTTGGGCTAAACGCTCCGTCTGCTCTGAAGCAGCCTCCTCTCCCAGAGCTGGTTCTGGGGTCAGCTCTGCTCCACCTCCTCCTTCACTCAAGGCATGTCCTTTCACATCATTGCCCATCTCTGGAGCAAGGATTTACCTTTTCTTATATACCATTAGGCACAGCACAAACACCTCCATTGCTACAAGGCATGTCAATAAGCAAGCCATGTGAAGGGGATAAATGCTATCAGCCATAGCCTCATTCACCTATCAAGAGGGCACAGGCATAAACATCTTTGGGCTCAAAGCTCTTGAGGATGTCATGGTATAAAAACACATTCCTTTTCAGGCAGGGGGGTGATGAGTAGTCTCAGAGCAACACCAGCCAGAGGCTTACCTTTGCATAAAGCTTCCGTAGAAAGCCCTGGCAAGAGGGGGAGTGAGGAGAATCCTATTATAGAAAATGGGTTAAATGTCAAATGAATGCCCCCAACAAGGATGTGTAACTCAGCAAGGACCAAGTTAAACCTCTATACACAGACTCCCACTCAAATTCATACCTGTTGAGCTCAAATACACTAGAGCTAAAAGGGTCCTCTTTGGGGCATGACAATGTTATTTTACTGGGAAAGGATGGAAAGACTGCCTTTTCTCGCACTGCAAGCAGTAGCCAGTCTTAAAGCCTTCATACGTTGTTGAGCCTAGAAATAGGAAAGTCAGCTTGCCTTCTGTTCTGCCTCTGTCTCTGCACGGAGCTTGAAAGATTTATTCAATGCAATAATGAACACACCACAGTCCTTACTTCTTTCTTGGCAGCTTTATTAAAACATTGCATTGCTTGATTAGGTTGAGCTATTTCATTTCAAGATTTACACCAACCCTAAAATAAGTAATTTTGCTACATATGACATTTTTCTACTAAGCTTGGTGGAAATGTTCTCCAATCTCTAAACATAACTGCAGTTAAGAGCTCATTGCTCACAGCCTTTAAAAACAAAGGCTTGGCACCCCCAAGAGATGGCTGTATTTAGGAGTCTGGAAAAGCCATGTCATAACAGATTTATTTCTAAAACGATTGTCTGACAAATGACAATTGCCAATGCTCGATGCCTTACCTCTCATATTGGCATTTGAAACCACTGCACAAAGAGGAAGATAAGAAATTACTGCAGATTTTCCCATGTTATGTATCACCCCAAGTCTCACACCAGCTTTCTCTTTCATATCCTGTTGACTCTTGAATTTCCCCTTGCTTCATCTTAAGTGAAGCACAGCATTTCACCGCTAATCCAGCCTTTGAACAGACAAAGGACTTCCCACCTGCATCTGTGTCTAGTACTTCAATCTCGTCCATTTGTTTACCAGAGAGATTATCCATTACCCACTGTATACATTCTTGCCTCCAAGAAGTCCATTTCTATTCACAACAGTCCAGGTCCAACCAAATTTTTGGCCTCAGGAAGATCCTGGACTTCTTTGTTGGGCTAACTTAAACCCATTTCCTAAGGCAAGAAAAAGGAAAGCATTAGAGCTTAGGGACATTCCAGGTACCTGACAGCCAAGCATTGCCAGCTGGCACTTTGCTCTTCTCTGCATCAAAGGAACCAGCAAAGTAAGAAACTGATGGCCAACTCAAAGATAACAGACAACATGTTATTAGAACTTGTTAGATTATTGCACTGCCAATCCCTTGAGTTTCTACATGATTATTTTACAAGCTGAAACACACAGGGGTAGTGACAGACAGGCAGCAATAATTCTCAAAAAACAAACAGAGGGGCCTAGACTCAGCATGAGGAAATTACTTGTTTTCTTAAGCAGTTTTTAAAGGTACACTTCACCTCTCACAAGGATCTTTCCCCTCACTGTATAAAACTCCCCGCAGTTCAGAAGCTGAAGTTGCACAGCTTGCATACATCTCTGCTTAAGACTTTTCAGGATGCTTTACACATGGCAAGGTTTTACTCCTTCCATAAAACACAGAAAAAAGGCTTTGAAATTATAGGTGAAAAACACAGGTTAAAGACACAGCTGAAATTTTACTGAGCAAAGAAACTTACAATAAGGAAAGCAATAACCACAAAAATAAGTCAGTGATTAATTTATTCAAAAGACAAAGGAACTTTGTTTGCCTGTCGAGTATCTTCCAGAACTACAGATACAGGCAAGAAATGTAAGTAACTTACATTGGTCTATTCTCATTGCAGAATGCCAGCAGGACACACACAAACGAGGCTGAAGCCCCTCTCACCACCATTTCCAAATTATACACACTGCAAAGCTATAAGCCCTAGGTAGCTATGCAACTTACTTTCAGAGATGGAAAGTCCACTATGGTATCTACATCCAACTCTTTGCCTTAGTCTACTGATTAAATAGCTGAGACTTATTTGCAGCAGGTGTTTTCTCATTTCAGCAATGCCATACTCACAGCATACAATCAGAGAGGTGGAAAAGCTGTAGAATCATAAGAGAAGGAAGTCACAGCTCCTGGTGCTGTGGCCAATTTCTTCAAGTTCAAACACTGCAGGAGATATCGTGCCTCTCCCAGGAGCGCATTCCTGAGCAAAGCAGGCAAAAACAAACCACAGACTTCAATAAAACAGACTAAACCCCTAAAAGGCATTTTGTAGTCTCACAGCACTCAGGCTTACAGTGGGATGTGTGCCTGCCTTCCTGTCTTCACATTCAGGTCTAAATCAGTAATATTAAAGCATCTTCTAGCAGGGTCCATGGATCATCACAAAACCCTGGAGCCCTTCAGCCCTCCCAACTGCACAGAGACCAAGGGAGCCCAGCATCTGGCAGGAGGGGGAAATCTCCAGGAGCACCCTAGGACATGAAACTCATCCTCAGACTCCTGAGTAGACCTCAGACTACTTACAGCCTTGTGAGAGATGAGACACAGCTAGGGCAGAGCCTGTGTCTTCACAGCTGCCTTAACCCAAACTGATGCACCTGAAGGATCTGTCCAATTCCCAAATGGCCATCCTGTTCATTATGCCTCCAACAGGAAAGTACCAAGAGATAATGAGAGCTTAATGATCATAGCAGCCACCACAACCATTGCAAGGAGACCTAGGGTAACCTTGGGCTGGTTATTTCATTTGAGCCTCTAGTCCCCAGCTGTAAAATAGTCTAGCAGCATTGATGTATGAGCTTTGTGAGGGCAAAACAGATCAGTGCTCAGAACCCAAATTCCATCATAAAAAAAGATAATTCTGCCTTTCAGATCTAATCTGCTCTTAACACAACAACTTCCTAGCTTAATGTTTTGATAGCTTGGGTTCCAAGAAGAGTACATGAAGAGATATCCTTGGGATTATACTGAGCTATGATAATAACTTTTATTTATTAAATTCCCAATGAGCAGCCCTGCTGCAAGTTTCTTTTTATAGCTGTTCAAATTAAACATGTATGACCTGTCGCTTCTGTAGTCAGCATCAGTGTTATCTCTTTGCAGGGAAATACAATGGAGAACAACAACATTCTCTCTTCCACAGCCAAATAATTTTTAATCACATTAGCCACAGGACCCCTATTGGTAATCTTTCCTCTGGGCCCTCCCTGTTCTTAAAGCTGAGTATGATAGAGAATTCAATTAACGTGCCCCCTAAGGATAACACATTCAATCACAGTAAGTGAGGAAAAGCATGCTCAGATGAAAAAGAAATTGCAGCCCCAAACTTCCAGTAGAAAGCCTTTGTCCCAGTAGGCAGGATACCATTAGTCTCATGAAGTAAGGAAAGGCTTTGGGTCTGCCTTGTCAATAAAAAAACTGGTTTTGCAGGGCTTTGTTATTGCTGAGTTTTTCCCCTCTTAGAATGAGCTGCCATCTTAATCCAGGGAAGCCCAAAGGAGTTCTCAGGGTCAAACCTTCAGAAGGTCAGTGTTGGGTCTATTGCACTGATTCAGTTTTTACCATCTGTACAGCTAACAGTTGAAGACTATGCAAATCCTATATGCCACCACTTCTACTGCTCAGGTTGCCAGAGCCTGAAACATTATCCAGTTAGCACAACACAAGCATGGATTAAATTCCAACCCTTTTTGAAGGGCACATAAATATACTCTCAAAGGAAAGCTGTATTCAGACTAAGGTTTTTCCGAGTCGGAATTTTCTACTGTAGTAAGACATTTAGCTCAGCTTCACCACGTCATCTTCAAACAGAAAATTGTATCCAAGTTATAAGCACTGTGAGAGTTGGCATCCACCAAGAGCAGATGACGAGACCTAGTCACGTAGACCTTGAACAAAAACAACCATTAGTTCACTTGTGCAGGGGAGAGTGCCCAACTAGAGCAGATGAGCATTCATGGAGACGGACGCCACACAGCAAGAGAAGAAATTAAACTGACCTTAACTAAGCATTCAGATCGCGCAGGCACAACATCAGAGAAGTGCTACCACTCTCGCAGATGAAGCTGGTGGCTGGTTTGCATTCTCATTTGAAGGAAGATGTCCCTGCCCATAGCAGGGGGGAGTTGGACTGGATGACCTTTGAAGGTCCCTTCCAACTGCAACCATCCTGTGAGTCCTGTGAAGAAACTGGCAAGTGCTGCCCACCTTGAGGAACAAAATGGCAGCATGCCATGGAGCCAGGGGACGTGACCCTATTCCAGACACGGGTAGCTGTGCTCTAAGGTTGTCGCAGCCTCCTGAGCACCAGCAGCACTTGACTGACCCCGCACTGACATGGCACATTTTGCAAGGACTGCAGAAACGTCACTCTTCAGAGCTGACCTTTACTGAAGAATTTGCAACCTACCTTCATCTCTCACTCCCCACACAGGTTCAAAAACAACTCAAACAGAGAAAAAATCTGCAGCTCTTAACAGATTTGCTCTCCATATCACACCGCCTTATCTCTTTGTTTCCATTAGAGCAGAAGGCATTCTGCAACTCAAGAGGAGTAAGGCTTTAATAACATACATTTAAAATATGTTTTCTACATATCCTGTCACACCAAGCTAAAATATGCAGGCGCTGGGTAGAAACACAGCTTCCCAAACCATCCTGCTGTCAGCAGCTTGAATGCTGCATAAACACACCCAGGGACAACTGCTGAGTCACAGCAGCAGCATCTCCCAGCCACACAAGATTATCCAAGGTTTGAGAAATCTGGATTTCAGAACAGAAACCACTGCCGTTCCTGCCAGTTAGCAGTGAAACAAAACACAGCACTGAGAAAAAAAATGAAAACAAAGCTAAACTGTTGGCTATGTTGGGTAACTTTTCTAGTCTTCCCAGCTTGTGACAGTGGCAGATGGCCCAGTCTGTAAATTAGCAGCTACCAGATGGGCCCACTAAGTAGCTTACTGCAGTAAATTGATTTGTTCGTGGATTTGGTATTAAAATGTCCTTCACTGTCTGAGTACTGTTTGGCCACAGAGCTGCAAACTCCAGTTGACTGCAATGAAGGCCAAAATCCCAAGCATTCACAGTGGGCAGCTACTTCTGCAACACGTGGTGACCACGGAGGCACATCCCCGTTCACAAGTCAGCTAGGCATACAGTAGATATTTGGCTCTGCCAGCAAGAGCCAGCAATAGGTAAGCAGTGAGAACAGATGAGAGCACTTCATTCTGGCCATGGATGACAACTACAGAAAACTTTCCAGTAAGTAGCTGGGGAAGGACACCCTGACCTAGAGAAATATCTGTCGGGTTGACACACCTCTTCCAGGACAAAGTACTCATCATCGTGGCTGCAAGTATCAATGGGGAAGGAGGTCAGCTTATCTGCTACTTCAGTGCCATCCCTCTGCCTCTCTCCTGTTCCCTCTATACCCTTCCCCTCTCCTCCCACGATTTTGGCCCCAGCTTTTCCGCTGAAGTTGCTTATGAATTGCATTTGCAGAGTTTTGGTCCTTTTGTGTATATATTGCTGTTGACCTTCCATATAGTAAGCACCCTGTGACAATATGTGCTACCTTGTTATTCAGGGTGAACTTTGGCCTCTGAAAGGCTAAGGCACCTTTATTTTCTACTGCTAACCAGGATTTCTACTCCTGTGTCAGTATTTCAAAGATGATGGAATTACTGGAAAGAAAAAAACATCGATATGTTATTTTCCTCCATTTCATGACAGAGGCTGATAGCCAACATTTTCTAGCTTGGTTGTTATTCCTCCAGACTTCTGCTCAAGTAAGAGGAAATTGTCTGAGCAGTAGTGAGCTGGAAGCTAGAGATTGACATTTATTGAAGTTAAATACTCCACATTCCTTACATTTCTTAATAAAACCACAAGCATTTCCATCTTCCTAGAGCTTCTTTGGCATGTCCTGGCACAATACACTGTCTCAGACCCAAAAGCCTTTGCATACATTTTGGTTTGTGTCAAAGATTGGCAAATCATGACTTAATCCTCCCAACGGCACTCTGTAACTGCAAAGGCTATAAAGTCACCAGAGATGAGTGGCAAGCAAAAACAAATGACTCGGATTTCTGTAAGAGTACTGTCACATGATGTTTTATATTTCTAATATATAGATAGCTGGCAAAACAAACCAAGCAGGCTTCCTTCTAAAGCCTAGATAGTTAAATCATTTGTCAGCCTGGAAGCTCAGATTTCCTCATTTTACATTGCTGACAACAACCAAATGGGCAATGGAGGCTTGTTCCATCTCCCCTTCTCCTCCAGATAATCTTTTTGAGACAAAAAGATTGTCACCTACCAGGAAGTACTATGACCTTCTCAGGTCAAAGCTAATTTCCAGAGCTTTTAACTCTTGACCAGGATTTTAAAAAGAGAACAATTTCTCCCATTCTTTCAGAAGAACTGCAAGTTAGATCTCTTACCACAGGTGTAAGTACAGATTATTGTTCCTAATTACTATTAAATTCACCCAAACATCTTCACATGCCGACCTTGGTCCTTAATCCAACATTTAGTGATCAAAACCTAATCCTCAAAACACATGGAAAGAGCATCAATGGCTGGCCATCAATGTCTATGGTAAGATACTTGTTGTCTTAGTACCTTTAAATACATTTAGTACTGAGCCAGGCAGCATCCAAAACCACTGTTGTGCTATAAACCATTACTGCTGAATCTTGTGTTTTTCTGCTTTAAGCAGGGTAACAAGGTCATCTCTGGACAAATTTTTTTATAAGGGGAATGTGCGGTTTAAAGGGCTTCGTGCTCCAGCTGACAAGGCTGTTAAAATTCAGTGAGCCGTAACTATTATACACAAGCAAACACATAACTATTATTCTCCAAAAAAGCATGCTACACCAATATCAGCCCAAGAAAACCACAGGCTGTGAGGCCTGCTACATCAAGAGATGAAGCAAGTAAACCTTGGTCTCAAGGGAGCACTGGGAACTACAAGCAGCTCCCTCCCTCTTCTCCTTCAGTTTCATGACTCCTCCTCTCTAGCAAGTATTTTCTTTCTCAGTGCAGATACGGATAGTTCCCAGCTGGTGTATGATTCACCTTTGCGTGAAGCAGACTTTGTTCTCTCCATCACACCTCTCATTCCGTGGAGAAAGTTGCAGAAACTGGACCACAGTGAACAACACACATTGTAAGCCAGCTGAGGGAGCTGCAGAAGTGTTGGTGGAATGGGGAGTGGGCTCTAGCCCAATCTGACTTCATGGGCATGGGACAGTGCATGTGTTTTTCTCTGGTCTGTAGGAGTCATTTGTCATTCCATATCTTTAGTCCTAGAAATCTAAATTTCATGTATTTTAAATCTGACTTCAGCAGGAAGAGCACAGCACTTCACCCAGTGTCTGGACATCTGGCACGTCACATTGTCCCCAGAGAACTAGTTGTTTTCTTTACTATCCCACCAAATGGAGTCCTACCCTGAGAACCAAGACAGATATTCCTACTGGAATGAAAAACAATCTGGCATTTTTCAGGATAAGGTTTATTGTTGTAGCTTCATTTCCTGTTGGTCATTCTTTCTTCTCCAACTCTCCTCCACTGAATCTCAGTTTGTCTTCAGATTTTACCCATGACCTGGTCTGACCTGCCTTCTAACCCCTGTCTCTCAAAGTGCTTTATAGTCATGTCCTCCTGTCCAAAAAACCCAGATCTCTTGGCAGGGAAGCATGCAAATTTGCATTTAACAAATTAAATTGCAGGAACAGAAGTCAACATTACAGGAAATCTGTCTCTGCTGCTTGGGGCCCTGTCCGCCATCCTCATACAGATGAGTTTCTGCTTGCACTTCTCCTCCAGCTACACCTCATCTTTCTGCTGCCTTCCATATCATCACTGTCTTTTGCACGGAAGCCTAAACTGATTTTTCTAGGTACTTCTTCTGTCATTCAAGTGGCTTATTAGCATGCTCTTACCAACCAGCTCACCTGCCCTGGAGGTGCCTAGGGTGGGCAGTAAGGGGACGTGTTCCAGTCCTTCCTCATTGAAACTGAATTCTGGTTTTTCAATAAGTAACTGATACGCAGTGAAAATAGTCAGTTACTGTTCAAAAAGGAAAACTTACCCGTTAAACCTGATCTGCTCACTGCAATGCTAGTTATCCTACCTCATTACTAATAACTACCCATTCTTTCCTCCCCATTCCCAGATACCGTGCCCCTTCTAGCTCTGTTTTCTGAGTCATTAATACCTGCTGATTCAAGTCCTTCCTGAAGGGACAAGCAAAAACTTGCTAAGACGGCAGTCCAACCTGAGCACTCAGTTTATTCTCATTTTGGGATCTTCCCTCCATTTACCATCCATTCCACTTTGTTAGTGGGAAGGTAGCTTCACTTTTGCACCTCCCATTCCTCGTTCATGCTTGAGATCCTGGCTAGTCTGTCTTGAGACCAAGGACAATACTTTTATTCTTCTGTGCCCTGTTTTATTCTTGGCAAAACCCTTTTTCTCTGCATGCTGCACCATACAGCACTGTGGGACTTTAGCCCCTCAGCTGACTTGAAAGATTTGCTTGGCTGGTTCAAGTCCCTAAAAGTATTTTCACTGGAAATCCACAAAGGCAATCCTTTATACGCATTCCCAGGATGCACAGACTTGCATTGGAAAGTTGTACTTCACCATTTCTTGCACTGTGAAGTGCTGAACTGTAAAAGCAAAAGTTCTAGAGACAAAACCATCTCAGCTTAGAGCATGGCTAAGTCATTTGCTCCTAGAAAGACCTTTACACGTGATTGTCGCAGCCTTTCATGTCCTCCCAGCTGCAGTGCACACTGTTGGGCCCGTATTACCTCATGGAAGCCATGTAGCCTAGCTATCCTCCTTTTATAGGACAGTACTGATCTAACATATTCCTTTCCCTGTCTGCTGTCATCATCCTCCACCACACTCCTACCGCCCTGTCCTACCTATTTCCCTTTTTAAAGGCTAATACCCACATCAACCTGGAAAAGTCAAAGCTGGGGATATTGCAAGCAGGTAAATTTAGGTAGCAGCAAACAGCATCTCCTCTCCCACCATGCATGCAGACAGCTTCCCAGCAAACACTTCTGCCCTAGTTTTGCCACGAAATGAATGGTACCAAGGGATTCGCAAACTGTACCAAGAAGCTACACATGGAAGTGTTGTCGTCTTTACACTTCGTCCTCCTGCGGCAGATACTAAGTACTGGAAAGCAGCCTTCAGCTTCTGCTAGCTCTTGTGCATATTCTTTCCCTCTGAGTAAAAGCAACATTTTTGCACCACACAAATAAGGAAATACTTATTTAACATTTTTTGAAATCACATATATCAACTTCAAGCTATTAACAGTTACAATAAGCCTATGTGACTACTCAAGAATCTATATATTTTCACCAATTTATCAAATTTATGCAGTGAACCAGTTATTCAACTGTCAATAGGCCCTCAACCCCTCCACCTGCCTCATTGCCAGTCAGGTCAAACACATGAACAGCTTTGGACTGTTATTTATGTTAGCCAGTGTCGGCTGTACAGACTCACGCAAGTTAATATACTTGGCTGATAAACTGCATGGCCAGGCCATGTTACACAAGTAAACCTAGAAAGCCACATACTTTGCACAGACGGGTAACAAGATAAAAATAGCCTAAACATTGGGACTATGAACTGTAACGCTAGGGACACCTTAACCTGAATTGTTCATGGCTCAGCAGCTTCTTTAAACCCCATCCAGAGAGCATGGGCTGTAACAAAAACCCTTGTATGACACAGAGGCAGCCAGCAGTACTGTGTGTTCAGCGAGTGCCTTCCTGCAATGCAGGTGACAGTTTGATATGTTACTTTAACTCCAGTCAGTTTTTATAGGTTCCCTTACGCAATCTGAATTGACAATAAAAGGCTTTTTCCTCTTCCCAGGCCACAAGCTCAAACTACTTCAAACCTGGGACAAACGTTTTTATTTGCTTATACTTATTATCACACTGGTTGAAGCCACTGACGCCCATGCGACTGGAAGCTGGCCAGCCGTAGGCAGTCAAATTGCACACCATGTCCTAACCTTTGGCTCAGCTTTGTCCTGTATGGCATTAGTGTTACTTGCAGTAGTGCGAATGCTGGATCCTATGCAGATCTGATCACATTTACATATTAAGTATTCATGAACTCCCAGTATCTAGGAGTCCTTAGCTGTCAGAGTATTTGAAAATAAAGTACAATAACCAAGTTACTCTTTTCCTTCACAGTCTACAAACTGCTTGGTTCTGTTATCTTAATGCCAAGAAAATGTACATCAGTTTAACCTCTGCAGAGGGAAGGGACAAAACATGAGTTATAAAAGTTATTACGAAGTTCGTAGTGCTCCGTACTAAGCACTCCAGCTAAATAGCTCAACTGTTCACAGTTACGCTTCAGCACAGTTTAGTGCACTTTTTTTTTTTTTTAAACAGTGAAGCAATCAAGTCTTGAATAAGGCCTGGTCCCGTGCTGAACTGATTCCCAGAGCAGAACTATTTAACTTCACTCTTAGGTCAGGCATGAATTTGGCTCTGTTCTGTGATATGGCACTTGGAGCTGTGTCTCAGCCTCCAACTGCAGATGTTTAAACACTACCCACGAGTGGATTATACACACCATGCAGAAAGAGCTCTTTGCAGGCACAAGAAAAGGAAGCTGCTCCGGAAGAGTACTGGCAAGTACAAGCCCACACAAAGAGGTGGTGGTAATGGATCATCACCTAAGCCGAACAGAGTATGGCTCTGTCTTGCTGACGATAAACTATGATTGTGAGAAAACTGATATGCTTAAGATGGCTCAATACATTTTCCCAGCTGCAGATCATTTTGAGACCTTTGAGTATAGAAGCTTTAGTCATTCAGCTTTGCACTTTGAAGATTATTACTGATAATTAAGAAACACTTCCTTAAAACTTTTCTTCTGTTCACCAAAGTGACATTTTCATGGCAGCTTTCCCTTTTGAGAATGAATTTTTCCACAGTGACCTGCCCTCAGACTACAAATCTGCAACTAAGAGTCAAAAAGTTGAGTTGAGATCCTTGGAGGCTGAGAGCGGAGCAAGTGCAAATCCTTAGCCACAAACACATGGCAAGTCCTGCTCAGAGCGAGGAGAAGTGCCTCTACAAAGCAATTCTGGGCCTTAGTTCTCAGCTGGTTCACAGGAAAGCATGCCTTTATGTGAGGATCAGAGGGTGTGAGACAGGAGGCTAGGTCTTTAAAAACTTCAAGATAACCGTCCTGCAGTTAAATCAATACTTCCAAGCCTGGTGTACTGATAGTAATTTCTGCCAAGAAAACTATTCAAACAAAGTACTGCAAGGGACTCAAATGTTAACCCTTGAGGAACTACGCACAAACTTCGGGGGTTCACATTACACTTAGTCACAAGTTTCCCATTTTTTCCAGTACCTCCGCTGGGTTAGCCATATAGGGCAAAGCTGCACAGCCAGGATTACAAAAGGGTACTGAAGGTTTACACTGCTAAGTCCAAGTAGGGTAAACTTATTATACCAGCTCATGCATTCCAGGAAAAGTGCTGCCATTAGGGTAAAAAACACACTGACTTCAACCAGCACCCTCTGCCATGGAGGCGGAGGAAGGGTCTTGACTCTGTTTGAGGTCTCTTTTCAGCCATTTACAGGATTTGGCTGGAAGCAGTAAGCAGTCTTTAGTTAGTGACTGGTTTTATTGGCACCCACTAAACAGTTTTTATGCATATTCTTTGTCCAGTTTTACCTCTGTGCATGCTTAGACAAAAGCTCAGATTGAAATACCAACTCAGTCCCCGTCTCATAGAAAATATTCTTTCCATACTGTTTCCTTCCAGCCTACAAACAGTTAAGATCCAATTTTATTAGGTTGCCATTACCACCTGAAGTGTTACTTTGGCTTTTGGAGAGCCCAGCTCCATTCCTCAAGCTGTCAGCTAAGCAAACAATTACCTCGCTTCCTCAAAACATTGGGGAAAGGCTTAGGCAGTGCTCTGTTGCAGCATACACCATTTTCTTCCAGAGCACTTAAAAGCTGAACAACTTCTGCAGAAAAAGAAGGGACAAACCTCTGATTAAATTGCCAGTTACAACCAACAAAAGGAGCAAAAGCACACAAAAGCGCGCGTTAGTACAGAAGAATATTTTTTCCTTTCAATGCATCTGATAAGATTTGGACAAGTAGAAGTTCAATACTGCTATCTATTTCTGGAGGCATGTGATTGTCTGTAATATCAAACACTCAATGTCATAAAGCTAACAAGTTACTTAAGCTCTCAGGCATTTATAACCAGATTTTTAATTCATACTTGGTAGTAATTACAAAACATCAGCTGTTACTACAAGCCTGCTCCTTTAGATTGACTGATAACCAAGCAGTTGCCCTTTAGCCATATAGATATTCCTCTCTTGACAAGTAACAGCATGCAAGAGAAGAGCACTTGACATTTGTGCCCTAACTCCTCCTGCTTTGCACAAGTCCTCCAGCTTTGCGCAAACGGCTTTGCACAATTTGTGTGTTGCACAAATGAAAGGGTCAGCAGTCTCTGGAAGCTTTGAAAGGACAGATCTCGGAAGCTACTGTATATCTGCTTTCTCTTAAAGCTTTAACTTCTGTTGGAAAACAAAAGTATGGATTGTCTGATGTTTCCTGCCCCAGGCTCCTCCACACACATCTTAACTGTGATTCAGCAAGGGAATATTTCATAGCTTCCTCATCAGAGGAAATAAACATTGCTGCCTGTCATGGTTTAACCCCAGCCAGCAACCAAGCCCCACACAGCCACTCACTCACTCCCACCAGTGGGATGAGGGACAGAATTGGAAAAGTGAGAAAACTCGTGGGTTGAGATAAAGACCGTTTAATAGGTAAAGCAAAAGCTGCGCACGCAAGCAAAGCAAAGCAAGGAATTCATTCATTGCTTCCCATGGGCAGGCAGGTGTTCAGCCATCTCCAGGAAAGCAGGGCTCTGTCACACATAACGGTGACTTGGGAAGACAAACGCCATCACTCCAAACATCCCCCCTTCCTTCTTCTTCCCCAGCTTTATATGCTGAGCATGATGCCATATGGTATGGAATAGCCCTTTGGTCAGTTGGGGTCAGCTGTCCCGGCTGTGTCCCCTCCCAGCTCCTTGTGACCCCCCAGCCCACTCGCTGGTGGGGTGGGGTGAGGAGCAGAAAAGGCCTTGACTGTGCGTAAGCACTGCTCAGCAGGAATGAAAACATCCCTGGGTTATCAACACTGTTTCCAGCACACATCCAAAACAGAGCCCCATCCTAGCTACTGTGAAGAAAATTAACTCTATCCCAGCCAAAACCAGCACACTGCCGTTCTTCTGCATGCTTACACAGTCCCGCTCTGTTTAGCTGAGGGTTAAACGGGACAAATAATGGTAGCTATCTAAAGGTTACACTGAGATGTTTCTCCTCTGCAGAAGACAGCTAAAGTTTGGATTTATATTTAGTGACATTCTGTTTTTCATTAAAACCCAAATGAGTCTTAGTTTTCTTCTGTCAGATTGAGTAAGAAATACTCATTGCTTCTTACAGGCAAAGTAGTCATGCTGCCAGATCTAAGCTTTTCTTAATCTTCTCAGGGAATGAATTAGACTGAGGAACCACTTGAACTCCTCTGAAAGTGCAATTTCCTTGAGTGGCAAGCAGCCCAATTCTATAAAAAGTTATCAGTATGAAGACAAATGTATTCGATGAAGGCTCCTGCTGATGTCAACATGAGACACCAGCAAGGCTGAGGGGTAAAAACCTGCATGTGCAACCAGAAATAAAGCCAGTTCCATGTGGGATGAGTGTAAAAAACTATGATATACTGCCAGCTCCTGAGTCCTGTTTGCATCATTTCAGTTTTCCACATAAGGCATTGACATGCTTCATTTCAAAGTGGTTTATAGCAGCATTAAAAATTTGTCACTGCCTTGTTTTGTTTGGAGCTGTTGCCTCTTCATTATCAGGGTTGACACAGCATGTTTTTTGTGGATTGGCAGACTTCTCCCCACATTTCAGATACGGAGATGGCGATGTTTGGGAACACACATTCACATGGTAGCAAGTTTTGTCTGGTCTTGAAAGAAAGAAGCATCATCAGGAGTAACATCAAGTAGATAAATGAAGGTTAGGAGTCTTATTTCTCAGGCTGACCATCAGGGCAATGGCTTAGCAGATGATGTTTTGTCTGGAGTCAAGGACCCCTCAGTACAGGCATCACATAAAAGGTCTGTGACAAGGCTTATTAGCAGCAGTCTGTGTTTCCAGCTGACCTTTTAGCTGTAAAGACATCTGCAGCTCCAGTTCTCCCTCCTGGTAAAATAAGACTGATTCTCTGTTCATTCTCACAAACATTTAAGGTAGCACATAGTCTTCAGTCTACGTCAAAACCAAAATAAATCTGTCAAAAATCGATGCTTTACAGCCCAGCAATCTGGCAGCAGGGTTTGCAGACTTCTGTGAACATTTCGGTGAAACCCATTGCAAACGGAGATGTTAGCATTGGAATATCTCAGGTTCATGAACCATGTTTTGATTTGATGGCGTAAAACTCAGGCACTGCAGAGTAGGCTTCAGCTGAACTGCTGCGGTTTTATGAATCACAGTGCTGCCTCACCAACCAAGAACTCAAGTCAACCTCAGCTTCCCGAAGGGTTGTCTAGAATGCCATTTAGGATATTTAATAAAAGAAAAATACACCCTCAGGGGTCCTGAGCAACAGTTAATAACACCCAGTGACAGTAAATGAGTGGCACTGTAGAGTTTTTGGGAAAGGAGCTCAACTAATGGCTTTAACCACAGTAGACAGAGGCTGCTAGCAGCTGGATTTGAGGGGAGCCTGATATTGCAGTCTTCATTGATTCTGCAATTGCTAAGGCAGCCTAAGCACTGAGTGATAAACTCTCTGAACGCGGACAGCTGAGTCAGTGTTTATAGCTCCCTGTACGAGAGGAAAAAAGGACACACAGGAAATTGTCCTTATTTTGACAATAATGAATGATGCAATAACATCCTAAACCTTATAAGAAGTCCAACGTGTTTCTTGACTTCAGCTTCAGGTAGAAGGGTTTCTTCCGATAATCTGTCAGTGCCCTGAGGGTACCAATAGGCCCTAATTGCCCTGCACAGTGGGTATCTGCCTGCATCCCTGCCCATGGCCCAGGGGCTCCACTTTAGCTCATCCCTGGGTGCCCAGTCCTGTCCTGAGCTACATGGTAGGTGCACCTCTCTCCAGCATGCAGGTAGCTTGTCTCCAGCACTGTCTCTGGCCCCATCTGCTCCTGACCGCCTGGTTGGACTCCATTCCTGGTCCACCACCTCACCTTGCCTTGGGCTTTTGCCAGAGCCTGTTCCCGGCACTGGGCTCTGCTGCAGTGTTTAGTCCCTGTGGGACTGCTCCCCGTTGGTTAAGAGCACTGCTTGTGCTGGGGATCACCTACATTCCTGGCTTGTCCTGGCTGTAGCTCAGGTTTTTTTCTGGCAAGGTAACTCTAGCACATTGCCACTGATAGCACACTCGCACACCAGCATCATTTGACCTCACGGCAACACTACACAAACCTATGCCTACATTCCCCATTTTCCATAACAGGCTTCTACACTTCAATTTCACTTTCAGTCTTCTGCTATAATTAAAGTCAATCTAGTTTAAAACCTTCTCGGGCATGGCCTTCAGTGACTAGGAAGTCACAAATAGTGACATTCCACCTTGTGAAAAGAAGAAGTAACTTCTTCCATTCAGTAAAACAGCAATGGTGCTCAAAATAAAACCTCAACTTTCTTGATATGGTACTGAAAGCTGCTCTAGAAGATCAGCATGACACTGGGGCAACGCTTGATCTTAAGGCCTTCCTCTAAGTCAAACCTCACTGAGAAACCTAAAAAAAGCCTGCAGAAGGCACATATAAGCAGGGTGCTAAAACCAGAATGAAGATGGAAGAATCAAGTTTTGCTTATTTGCAAGTGCTACCCAGGCTCGATCCTTGACTTTCCTCATTTCTCACTTTCTCTCCTCCCTCCCCCTTTGCTGATCCCTGAAGGGCATTACCAGACTCCAAATAGCTCCGAATAGCATAAACCCTCATATCAACTGAGCCACAGCTGCTGCTTGCAGGCTAGCGTGGGTGCATT
The DNA here is from genome assembly GCF_034638445.1 of Ciconia boyciana. NCBI lineage: Eukaryota > Metazoa > Chordata > Aves > Ciconiiformes > Ciconiidae > Ciconia > Ciconia boyciana. The sequence continues at coordinate 42,576,631 of NC_132943.1, read as the reverse complement.
CCAGCAGTAGCAATGTAGCCAGATCCACACCAAGAGCTCCAACTGCGGGAAAGGGGTACAGCTTCTTCAGACACAACTTACTGCAGAAAGATGCTTGCAAAAACAGCCGAAACATTCATGTCCCAGCACTGTGGCAATGGAAACAAACAGGGAGGTTCTGCATGGCCATAAACCCAATAAAATCCATTTGGGCATAAGTTCATATTTATTAGCATACCCAGTCAACAGTCATATTTTAATTCTCTGATGGCTAGCAGGCTGCTGCATCTCACCGATGCATAAGCAGGCTTTCTGCTGCTATTATAAAACGAATTACCTCATGCATGAATGGCCTTAATATCAGTTCACGCTCCAAGCTGTTCTACTGTGCTGACATATGTACACCCCGTTCATCCTGCACTGCAAAAGGCATATTTGCTTCAGAAACCACTGATCAGATAAAGCAGTAAATGGATGAAAAAATAACATGCACAACATTAGCACTGATCCATTTCCCGTTATTCCACTCCCTTTGCCATGGGAGCCCCTATTTTGCTGCTCAGTGTAAATACAGGGTTACTGGGCAAGCAATAGGGCTTCAACATCTCTCTCTCTGCTTCCATCCCACCCTTACATAGCGTGTGTTCCTCTGCCTGTCACGGTTGCATAGCTCTTTCCCCATTAAGACGGTTATATCTAAAGGAATAAATTTTGACCCGAGCAGTACTGGACGCCTCAACTAGTAAATAGTTATGGCATAGAAGCACCAGCTACTGAAATGAGAATATTATAAATAGAAATATTCCCTATAAGCGGCTTGTGACTAAGCTCACTTTTGAGCTAATAACTTCCCATGGAGATAAACTCTGCAGGAAAGCTCACAGAGCTATAAATACTCAGAATTCATTAACAGATCTTTTTGTTGCAAAAATTCTTTTCCGGCTGTGCATCATGACACTGTTGCTCCCAACCCTTTCTCTTTTCAAAAGCTGCAATTGTTTAACCTCCAGATCTGGCTGCTCTCAGAAATCTACAGGAAGAAAACATTGGGGCAGTTTTGAATATTAAGACCTTATTCTAGTGCCAAAAAAAAAAAAAAAAAAAAAGAAAAATACCACAAGGAACATATACTATGTCATGAGCATGTCTAAAGTTTCATACTCTTCATAAGTTTTAACATTTTACTAAACTACCACTGGTTTCAAAGAAAAAAGAATACATTTTAAGGACCTCTGATTTTATTCTATGGGTACTGAGGTAATGAGAATTGTGGATTTAAACTCAATTCCTGTATCTACTGCCTGCCCAAATCCGTTTCCCAGCACTGCTCTGCTGAAGTGTATGAATGCTGACCGATGGGGATCACTGGAGCAGCAGATCCTTCACTGAGGTATTTTTGCTTCCATGTAGTTACCCAGCATCAGAGCTGCACATCAACATTTTACTTTTAAAAAGGCACTTGTGAATCACAGCATTATTTACATCAAAATAATCTCTCCCTTGGAGGTGTTCTCTTGCATCCACACAGTGATGCTCCCTTGAGCAAGAGCTTAGCTTATGCTAGTCCAGCTTAAATCTTTTTAATTTTTTTACATAGGCACAACCCACAAGAGCCTAAGATTTATTTTCTTATGTTGCAAGCCAAAAGCAGAGCAGGCCATTATCTTTTCACCTAACTATTGATCTAACCACTGTTCAAAGTCACATCTCCTACTGGAGAGCTACACCTAGCAGTATTTTTTGCTCATGCTTATTTCTTTAATTCACTTAACTTACTGAAGTTTGTCACTGAGACCCAGTCCTGTTGCTCCTGTCACCATGTCGGTGTTAGGTGACAGCCTCCGCAAAGAGATTGTAGTATAATATTAATGAGCACTTTATCATTCAACTATAAAATCAGGAGCTTCACAGTTGTTTGCCAGCCGGGCAAATTCTGCTCTTGCTTCACCCCTAAGAATAATGCTGGTACAAGGGGAGGGCAAGAGCTGAACACAGAGTTCAGCTATGCAAGCCAAACTACAAGTGGGTCTCATGGCATCCTAATATTTGCCCTTTTGCTACACAGCAAAATGTTTTCTACAGCTGTCTGCTCCAGACAAGACTAGCAGCTGTGGCTTGGCCATTTTCTCAGCTCAAGGAAACAACCTCGACTCTGTCTTTTCCCAGACTCTGTTTCTAGTCAGTTGGGCTTTTTCCAGCCAGCTCCATTTGTGACTTCTAAATTTCAGTTCAGAGATGCCAGTGTCACAGAATTTTAATTTGATCACTTCAGTTTGATTAGGCAGCACTTCAGTACAGTCTACTAGCAGCTCAACAGAAGGACAAACTTCCAGATATCAGGCTAATTTTCAGGCATCTTCACTCTTACTAAATAGGACATGTGCCATAACATGAGCTTTAAGACATGAATACTCAGAGTGTAAATGTATTAGCCAGTCCCAAGGCTGACAACCAGGAGCATATTGATATGCTGCAGAAGAGTAAATCACAGCTAGGAGAGTCAGCAGCATGCTGTAAGCTACTGCTTTGTTGAGCTATTACCCACCAAGGAAAGAGCATAATTATTTTTCCAGGCTTTCATGAAGCGAAGGCCAGATTCTTCAACCTTATCTAATGGCTCATGCCTGTAATGTAACACAAACACAGAGAATACCAGGCCTCTGTTCCCTGTAAAGCCTCTACCTTTCATACCTGTAAATTATTCCAGGATCGTAGGTGTTGAGTACTGCCCATGTTTGCATATTGTTGTGTGTGTGAGCACAACAGAGAACTTGCAAGGTAGCATTTACCCTGTACTCTCACTTCGCTTTGCGGAGGACTTTCTTCTCATTTAATTTCAAAGTGCCTTCCTGCTGCTGTCACAATTTTCCTCGTTGCCCCCAAGGGGGGTGCACACAGCATGTTGCTCTGCTCCAGGAGCTGTTACAGCCCCACAGTTCCTTCCCTGTTGGTTGGGGCTCCTGTGCGACAGCTCCTTCGCCTTGCACACCCTGCCGTGGTTTGTACTCTCCTGCCATTGCCCAGGCTTGTAGCACTTGCGCACGGGGCAGGTACCTTGGCAGCTACATTCCTGAAATTGGCCACAGCTTGTCCTCCAGCCTCTAACCTGCCTGTCATCTTTGAATACAACCAGCTTTTCCTCCTCCAGGAAAAAAAAGGTCTGTGCAAACAATCTGCTATTGGAACAGCTTAATTTTCAACACTACTACCTACTCTGGATCAGCTCTACAAAATTACCTTAGGCTCATGTGCCTCTTCACGTTACATATAATTATGTTTATATTCATTTTATATCCTCTCCTCATCAGCAACCAATTGGTGGTAAAACACATGATTATCCTGATGTCTTCTGGTGATTCTTTCAGCAAACATATCTTAAGTAAATACTGCAAGTTTGGAGGTGCTACAATTTAATTTGGACTACACAATCACTCCTCATGATGTACTGTTTTGTTTGCATTATTCTCCCTGCTCAGCACACAAACTGCAGTTCAAAAAACAGTGGGGGACAGCAGAGAGTTGATTGTCTCAGCTTCTAAAGATGAGGTTTTTTTCTAAAATCTGATCAAGTGCAGTTATGGGCAATTGCAAGACCATCTGCAGCATCAGGTCATTTTTAGAAGCATGTCAAAGTATACATCTAACAAATGTCCTGCTATTGGCTCATGGCTAAATTCCTACTCACTGGTTCAGAACTTTGAGGGTGGTGAGTTAGCCCTGATTCGTAGGTTAACTTACACCATCCCACTTTGTTCTCTATTCTTTTTGGCCCTTGTCTGAAGTTATTAAAGTGTCATTACTTGAATACTGGTTTTACTAAATATTACTACCAGTTCCAATAGCTCTTCAGCTCAGAGACGGTGCCTAACTCCAGCTATCGGCAACCTTTCTGTGTTAAATTCAATTTGTCTATGCCTTACAGACACTCAAGATTTCACTTCTCAAATCATGCTTGGCACCAAGGATAAGAGGATTTTACAGACGTTTCTCATCGAAGGTTTAAGTTCAACAAAAGCCCCAATTCTATCCATCTCTAATCAGGTTTTTGAAAGCTATCTTCCAGGAGTTAGAAGCAGCTCTTTGAATTATCTTTTTACAGTATGAAGTTAATGAAAGTCCAAAACGTTCCCACTCATTTCATTACAGGAGACTTCATTTACATTCCATTTAGCTGAATCATAACTAAGCCTTACACCCACACTGGGCATGCAGCCTACACAATTTACATGCGTGTTGGTAAGAGGTGAAAAAAGCTTTGCCAGACAAGTTTCCTAATTCATTTCTCATAGTCTCTTCCCCAAGTGTCCAGTTTTTACTGTGGCACGCTAAAGGTAAAGGTGAGTTTAGAATTACATTTCACAAAGACTCAGGTTAATGCAGTCAAACCTGGTTTTTTATTATTATTCTTATGTTTTTCTGGGAAAATAAGCATCTTTACTCACTACAGTTTTTCAACCAAGTATGGAAACACTTTGCAAAAATGGTCATCTAACTGCATGCATGCGTTTATACATTTAATTCTCCTCCAGTGACAATCATTCCAAGAGGGCAATGATTACTTAGCTGCAGTTTTCCTACCCAATTTAAGTACCTGCAATGGTTAGCTGTGATTCACAGCTCTGCACACAGTATCTCAGATCCAATATTAAAGAGGCAATAGAGTTGTGTCCAAATCCTATGCAGCAAAAGGCCCTCAAATGTCCTACAAAAATAGTTGTCTGATAGCACAAGTAAAATCAAGTAGCTTATGTTATTTATTTCTGGCCTCTGACTAAAATCCATCAATGCCTAATGTGCTAGACTAGGAGATGAAGGTCTCAGTAAGATGTAAGAATGAATTTTATCTGCATTGTTTGCTGTACAGGTGACCAAAACTGCTTGCTTAAACAACTGCTAGATAACCAAGACAGAAGTGAACTCACTGGGAAGTCTTGAACAACGCCCTTTTCCAGCTAGGAATCTGAGAATACAAAAAAAGCACTGATGTATGGCAATCCCACCCAAAGCAGACATTTGGGCAAGTTACCTGCTTTGCATTTGCATCTGCTGCCGGCTGAATAAGCATTTCCAGACCTCTGTCCACACTATTTCAATACTCTTCATCTTAACCAAAACCCTCCTCCCATATTATCTCCTCTACCTGCAGACTTCTCACAGCCTAGAAAAGTCTTTCTATACGCCTTGTATAAATATACACGGATAGCAGCCAACTGGATTGTTAAATCCAGTACAGTCTAAGAGAAATCTTTAAAGATATCTCTGGAGACTTTACTCATACTGTTGCGTCAACAGCAATAGTGATTCCAATTTGTACAGCTTGAGCATCCCCTAACTTAGTTTGGAAGATGACAATTCTTGAAAATATGTATCAGGGAAGGATTTCAATCTTTCAATTTCTGAGCTCAGTCATGCAAAATCTGAAGCATATATATGGAGAAATTTGTCAGGAAAATAGGCTGGATTTGTAGGGACTCTCAAGGATCTATTTATGGATCTGGATTAGAAACAGGTGCTTGTCACACATTACATTGCACCTGATACTTAAATCACAACAGGTGAAACTGCTCTTTTTCCTTACAAGTTTAGGAAAACCCCTAAGGAAACAGAAGCATGACCTACACCAAGGGCAGAATACCTCTGTGTCACATCAAATGAGAAAATGAAGCAACCTACAGTTTATGGCTCCTAAAAGTATCCTCCATGTTCCCAAGTTAACGACCATTACACTAAATAGCTGCAAGAGTCAGCTGTCAGTTTTAAACTATGGTTTAAAACTGAGCAAGAATTTTATCTTCTATAGTGGCTTGCACTCTTTACTGTTAATTATCTGCCTTTATTTTTCCAAGAGCATTAAGTTTTCCAATAGCATCTTTCCCCTCAGCTGTGCAACAAGGCTTTCTGCGCCCAGGTCTGGAAAGCCCTTTCAGTCAGGGCTCGCTCTCTGGACCACTTATTATTTACAAGCTGCCGATGCCTCGTGGAGAGGTTACTAAAGGCCATCTGCCTAAAGAATTCTTGTTTATATTCCTCTTGCTTTATCCTTAGGAAAAACAGTTGCATAAAGGCAGAGGTATTTAAAGCTTGACCCATCCTCCCTCGTCCTGCTGGAAGCTATAATCTGTCTGTGCTATCTCAACTGATATTTGTGTAACTGATTATGTCGTCCAAACAAGGGATTATGATTCTGGTTTGGGGAGTAAGCAGCATGAACAGAGGACATCTGAAGGGACAAGCTTTTTTTTGTTCCAAGTAAGATCCCTTGAACAAAAGGGAGAGAGAAGAAATGCATCTTGCATAAAGGGCAATTGTTTCCCAATGGAACATTTCATGTTTTTCCATTAAGCAGGAGCTGCTCTGGCTGTTATGGAATATTTTATTAACAGGTCTGTTAATGCAATGCCCAGCTCCAGCACTGCCTGCATGAGGAAAACAAAGCCAGCACAAGCCATCCTTTTGTCTTTTGATTTTCTCCTTTCACACACAGGGGATGAATCAGAACATAATCTTTTAGTTTTTACGGATATTGGATGAATATTCCTGTGTCTCTTGCATAAAAGAGAGTTCCTCATATTAACTTCTCAATTTCTTCATGCAAATAAAGAGCGGGATGTGCCAGACTTGGCTTCCTGGGCATTGACCCAAGGAATACATTCGGTCCATGACATAACCTTTGTCACACAACTTTAAAGTCTTTAGAAGACCAGAGAGAATCAGGGAAACAACTGCACAATATGTCTCACAGGATAATTAAGATGCAAGATAAACAAGCTCTGGACATTTTACCTGGGGGTCTGGCCAACTGAAGAGAGATATCGTCATCCATGGCATGTTTGAAACCATTCAGTACGAGCGAGGACAAGCCGTGCTATTCAGATAGCCAAGAACACCAAGTTACTTTTGGGCTGCACAACCCAAGTGTGTAGTCTGCCTCTACAATGATTTGTAGTGCGCCAGGCCTCTGAGGACAATAAGTAGGATCATGCATCTCTGCCTGAGGACCAGCTTTCTCTTCCTGTAAAGTAGGAAGGATAGGCAACTATCCTAGTTCTAGGTGGTCTATAAAATCACGTGACATTTATTGTATTTTACAACACAGGAGGTAGAAGGCATCACAGGAAACAAGCAGTTTCAATGAAAACTGAAGGCGGCAGCTAGCAGCTTAGACAAGCTGTAGAACACTTTGCTCCTAAATATTGTGGGTAACGGAAGTTTATAGATGTTCAAAAAAGACCATGGGCACATTCGTAGAAGAGAATTAAAACATGAACGGCTACTAAATACATCTGGTTCAGGAAGCCCCACCTGCCACAGATAACTGGAGGTTAGGAATATGACAATCACAGGTTAATTTAGGGCAGAAGAGACCTTTGGAGGCCATCTGGTCCAAGGACCCTCATGCCTTGGCCAAGACCAGGCTAATTGCAAAGTTAGATCAGATTGCTCAGGACTTTATCTGGTTTGAATTCTGAGTATCTCCAAGGATGGAAATTTCACAGCCTATCTCAGAAACCTGTTTGAGGCTTTGACCACTCTCTTTGTGAAGAACTAGTTTCTTTTTCCTACCCTTATACTCTTCTTTATAATCTCCAGCTGGCCAATGTCATACTGAGCTGTACGGACTCTTGATTTACCCAGTGGGCCACCCTTGTGTTCTTAACTATAGGAATTTCTAAGGTATGACACCATTTTAGTGAGAAACCTCTGTTTCCTCCCAGAAAGGAGATAATGTGTGCTGTAGTTAATTCAGATTTGGCTCATATAATAATGCCAGAAGATTTCATGCTGGAGTCTTTTAATGCCCTGTGTATACTGGCAAAGTATTCCAAATACTTGCTGTAGGAATCAGTGAAACAAGAGACTTTTGACTCTTTAAATCTGTTCAATAAGTGAGGTGGTGCAAGTTAGCCTGACAAGCTGAAGTCGAATTCTTACTTATAAAAGCATTTCTCTCAGGGTTCACATTACATGATAGCTGATACCATAAGTATTAGAGAATAAAAGCTATGTTTTAGAAGTGATGATTTTTCACCTTGAATGTTAATTAGTCCTATTATAGACATTGTAGCTCCAAGCTAACAGCAGAGTCTGTCTCCACCAGAAGTTCAGTGCAAACTCACACTTTCTCTCTCGAGTCAGCTGCTGGAACTGCCACCCCATTGCTTGGGGCATTATCACAACCTCCAAAGTATCAGCTATGCCTGCAAAACCTATTTTTCATGGCTTTTCAATCTACAATTCTGTGTCAGAGGGCAGAGTACCCAAAAGGCCATTTCTCAGCTCTGCAAATGGACTGATTTAGGTCTATTTAAGGGCCCGCTCTGATTCTAAGAGGGACCAAACCCATTTCAGGCTTAACCTTGCTGAAACTAAAGTACTTTTGGTACACAGTAGAGCTACTAAAAGGGATTATGCCACATTTCTGTTGAGAACTTCTACTGGTACATTACATGTGAAGTTGTGCTAGTGACTGAGTCTGTCCCATGCACAACCTGATGGGTTCACAGACTGGCACATTCTGCAGAACAGAAGTGCCCATTTACCTTATCCAGTGAGAGAGGGAAGGAAACTTTGCAATGTGTTATACTTTAAAGTGTGAAAGAAGCATAACCACTACAGAAAACTAATCAGACTGTCCTGTTGAAACAGATAAGAAGGAAAATGAACAACACTATTTGGTTAGATATATTTTTAAGTTCCTTCTGAGCCCAAAATTACACAGTTGGAATGCAAGAAAATCATTTGAGAGAAGTATTTGATCTCAGTTTTAGATGGCAACAGCATGCTGAGAGAGGTTGTATTCCTTACCATTTGTATAGCATCAGGATCCCATAATCTTTTGTTCAGGATGGAGGTGTTATTTAACAAGACTGTGTCCTGCTGCTCATGTCAAGGACAAAAGCAGAATGCCAGTAGTGCAATGCAAGACAAGAGAGGCATTATCCCTGGAGGCAATTTTTATACAATCTGCAGATATTAAAACATCTACTTTCCAGCAAGGAATTATAAAGCTTTTCTTTTACAATACTGGGCTGCAATAAATTTAAGGCTCACTGTAACAAGCTTGAATAATTAATTTCTTGTATGCATTTCTAATAGGATGTTTCTAGACTCAGATACACAGTGCACTATATTCCAGTTAGAAGGACGAAACATGAAAGTAACAGCAAGCTATTGCCCAAATCCATTGCATTAGTCACAATTGATACCTAAATTTAAGTAAAATCAGGCTAATCAGAGTGGAACCAGTGGTGCTATTACTGTCAGATGGCCCCCCATTGCTTGATGTGCTCTTGGTTTTTTTCTGTTTTTTAACCAATTGGTAGCACACTGATCTCAAAGAAGCTGCACAATTTTTTGTTGCCTTCAGCTAGACACACACTTCAAGAGCTGCGTAGCTTCAGAGCTGAGTTAGTGTTTCTGCTTCTGAGAAGCCACTTGCACTACTGAGCTTCCTGTGCTAATGCAACAGGCATCCAGCTCAACTCTAGAGAGAGCTGCTTCTTATCTGCAGTGTATGCAACACCAGACATGGACTGTAGACCTTGATTCTTTCTGCACAAGCAAGCATTTGGATTCATTTTTCAGAGTGACAAATAACTTGTCTCCCAAAGCATCCATGGTACTGTAATTAAAAGGGCAGTAGCCATGCTGTCCCAAAACCAAATTACTAGTATGTTTGAGCTGTACTATTCAAAAACTGAGCAAGCCATTTGCACTGGAGATTAAAGACATTGCAGCTGTGGAGAAAATAATCCAAAAGTGCATATTTGCCTGGAGATTTGAGATTCTGCCTTGTGCAGAGCACCCAGCATCAGCGTAATCCACCTAAACACAGTTAAGCGATTGCTATCTCCACTGGACGTATCAACACTCCACCACAAAGTGCCTGAAAATCTGATCAAATGAATTACCAATCCACTGCTACACCACTGTATTGGCTCTTTTTTAGACCTTCCCGTGTTCTTGATTTCATAGGATTTGTCTAATAAGCTTGTGTCATGCTTCAGTCTCACAGAATTGCAACAGAATAATTCATTGTCAGCCAGATCCAACCTTCCAGATAAAGTTAATGCCAAGGAAATATACAGGTTTCTTTAGCAGCCAGTTTCTGTTGAAGGGTCTTGGCTCTAATCAAGGCTCAAATCAGTTCTCCTTGCTTTTTAAGACCCAATTAATTTTATTCTAGAACAAATGCTTTCTTCATCTTTGAGCTCAAACCACCATATGACAGAGAGGAAACAGTGGAGCAGAGGCCAGTGTTAGTACTTTGGAAGATAATTTGGACACCACAGTTGATAACACTGTGGAAAAATGCAGTAATAGGTTCGACCAAGTGCAGTGCAAGGAGTGAAATGAAAGGCATCTGCCCATTTGTAATACAGGCAATTAGACTGCCCACATGGCTACTGAGCCATGACTTCCTAGCATGTTTGATGAAGCCAGGTTTATAGGGAAAGGCAATGTCTTAACACTATATCTGATTAGTTGGAAAAGAGGCATGCAAAACTTTTGCCTGCCAAGGGGGGAGAGAAGACTGCAGGGAACACTAAGAGGTTGGCAAAGCACAGGGAGAAACTTGTTTGGCCTTGTGCTGCACCATATGCTCAGCCTCCCAGAATAACGAAAAATCAGCTGCTCCTTTTAGCCAGTAGTGTTCCCTCAGGCCACATTTCAAATGTCACTACAACCACCTTTCCTACAAGAAAAGAGATGGTTTCATGTAATTGCAGATACCAGGCTTTGTACAGCAGCCTAGCATTATGCAACTTTATTAGAAATCTCACAGGCTGGCTACAATAAATCAAGCACTTAAGTTATCACAAGATTCAATTTGGCAATTACACTAGATGCAGCTGAAAAGATTTGAGCAGATATGGTTGTGCTTTTCCACTCCAAATGTCACACTCAGTTAGGAATACAGAAGAAGTCTTTAGTGAATGCTCAGGACTGAAAAATATTAATTCTGCTCCCAAGGCAAACCTGCTCCGGCTCCATGGACCTGAAATCGTAACATGAAGTTCAAGTAAACAGTTTACCATGTCCCTGTTTGCTAGTAGCACTTAAAATGCAGCAGGGAAAACTGGGGCAGAGACAGTGTATCTTCTTTTAAATAATTTCTTAGACAAAGGATGAGCAGTAGATTGGAAGATATACAAATTATCCGGCTGCAACAGCTTTGAGTAGGAATCCCCTCCTAGAGCTTAGAGAAGGGAAGGTAATAATCCCCTATTAGCAATTACCAAGCTGTGAGGCTGTGCCTCTGTTATTCCCGAGATATTCTGAATCTTGTTTACTACAATGACAAAAAACTCTCATCTGTCCTAAATGCCAGTAGTATATAGCAAAAGTTGGGGATGACCAATGTTTATTATGGGAAAAACTCTCCCATTACTTGGTTAGAGGCCAAGAGTTCTATTTTCTGTGACACCAGCAAAAAAAGACTTCTGCTGGTAGAGCTGACTAAAGCTGTTTCCTGGGAAAGAGAGGACATGAAAAGTCTGGTTTTGAAGTGGTTACAACATAAGATATAATAATAAATGTATCATGCACAACTGCCAGAAATTAATTGTTGATCTATGTTTTAGCTGTGTTTTTCTGCAGACATACCTACAAGGGTAGTTACTCAACATTTTCATGATCTATATAGTATTAACAGAGGTACTAACACAAATGAAAAGGCAGCTTCTTACAACTTTTGTCCAAAAAATTTAACTAGTCGAAGACTTCCTGATATGACCAATTTAAAGCATGAACATCTGAACCACTATTCATAATTCTGTGCCTGATGGATCAAGTCTTTCTTGCTCTTACCTGATGTTTATTCTAGACAAAGGTACAACTATTCCAGAAATAGTCACTTAGTTAAGAATAAACTTTCAGAAGCAGAATCATTCCAAATAGCAGACAATTAGAAAATAGGCTGTTTATACTGGCTTAGCAGAAATATAACAACAGACGTCTGTCTTATAAGAATGAGCAGTCTTCCAGCCTTTTCAGCAACAGAAGTAATCACTAATTTGCTGCTGAGCCGGCTTTGATGCTTCACTAATGCATATGTACCAGCTATACATTTAATAGTTACTATAGAAGAGATACAAAAAGCTATGGCTTTCTTGCAGTCAAGTGAAGGCTTTACTCACTAAAGAAATGCAACGCTCATACTGAAGCTAATCTGCAAATAACTTGTCCTACAAATACATTTCAATCAAAGTTAAAAGTTAAAGCCTCTTTTTTTTTTTTTTTTTTTTTCACTGCAATTCCATCACATCTATCCTTAGCTTTATCAGCTTATTTACCTTAATTACTCTAAGGCTAAATAGGGTTCAAGCTCCTGGAGTATGTGAAAGTAGTGGAATAGACTTGTCAGACATTGACATAAAAAGTTTGCAGTCCACACAGCCACAGTAGGACACCAGGAAAGAGAGAAGTATCCTGCCAGTACCCACAGCCAGGACTGTCAGGACTGAGACGTGAATTAACCCACTGCTAGGGCACCATGCTTGCAGAGGCCGTTCTGATCCAGCACGTGGACATACCAGGTTACAAGCTGCCTGCCTCGCTCCCACAATCCTCATGTGTTCTGCTCTGGCTGCTTTACTCTATATTAAACCGTATTTTCTCCCTCACCTACTTCTCCTGCTTGCTGCTCCCTTAATGTTACTGCACATAATCCTTGCACCTTCCAGACTCCCACTTGGGCCTTCTTGAAGTCCCAAGTTTTACTCTTCTCAGGAAGAATCTATATGCAGACAGCATGCTGCATCCTGATATCACTTCAACGCTCAGGTAGCCCTGAAGATCCAGGGAACAGGGGTGGCAGAGGTCACATCCTGCTTCCTAAAACATGCGTTGCAAAGTCATCAGCATCTTCACCTTGGAGGGAAATTGCCACCTCGGCCACAATTTCATTATTTTACTTGGTGCCATGATATATGTGTATATGATTGTATCATAGCAGTAGCATAAGGGGAATTGGAAAACTCAGCGTTGTCATGAGGAGCAAACAGCAACATCCCACAAGCTCACAGGATCATCTCCCATCCAGAAGGCAACAGAAAGGAGTGGGCAGAGGAATTTCTTTGCGATGACGGACAACACTGAACAACTTGTTGTTTCGGGTATGTTGTCTTTCCAAGTCCATAAACTGAGGCTGCACCTCCTGCAGCTTCCCAGGGCCATAGTGCTGAGATTCATGAGTTATAAGAAAGTAGCAGTATTTATGATAATCAGTCATATTAAATAAAAGTATGACACCTGGATACATCTGCTTTCTAAGCACCAATCAGTAACATCAAAGCAAACCGATGTTTCTAGTATGCCAGTATTTCCATATGAAGACGGACAGTATATTCTTTTTAATTAAGTCTCAAGAGAAAAGCTGGTAAGCAGCTCCAAGCGCAGCTGAAGAGCAGCACTGCTATTTTGCTTCTAAAAATCATCATCCATCATGCTGTTCCTCCGTGTAAAAGCATTACGCTTAGCGATATCTAAAGTCATAAAATCCTTAATGGAATCAGCACAAAAAGCATTGTGCCTTTGGAGAGAATTCCTTTTTCAGTCTAATCAGTTTGGTTTGCTTATTCTTAAATTTAAGTTTCAATAACACATTTATTTTATTTTGCCTTATGTATTTGAATCTAGCTGCAAAATACCATGCCCAGAAGTTTGTAAAGCTCACTGACTTCAAACATTAAAGAGACCTTATTACATAGAAACTAAATTAGTGTTGCTTTTCCCTAACCAATACTAGCTTTGTGGGGGAGTAGCTGTCTGTAATAGTTCAGTCCACTATTTACAGAGCTCAGAGAAGACATCGATGGTACAACACGCCTACTATGTAATATATTCTTAGAAACCTTCTGCTGCCACCACAACTACCATTACGAGAATATTCCTTTCCTGTGCATGCAGCACTGAACACTGACAGTTTGTCTTAGCCTGACCTGAAAAGCAGCATATGAAGCTGAATATCAAGGGCAGCTGATGTGAAAGAGTAAAAGAAAATATGGGCTGAGTTGGCTTATAAAATTAATTGCGCTTTGGCATAATGGCATTTCCCTTCCCCACATCAGCTATAAACTCATCAGTCAGGGTGGGATAATGCAAATTTGGGAGAAGGGCTCTCCCAGTGTGAGGGTCACGTAACAAACATATGTCTGATGAGATAAAAATATTAAGTGATTTATCTCTGCCTCAAGCCTCTGATATGATGGCTAAAGCTTAGCTATTGCCACAGTGCTCAGAGCAGTGATACTGCCTTTTAAAAATGAGATGCAGCCATAAGAAAATAGACAGCAATAGGCCTGGGGAACTATGATGCATTTGACTTCCTACATTTGAACCACCATTACCAAAATTAGGTAGTGGTTTCCATTATTTATCGAAGACAAGAATCTTACAGGTTTTGCCAGAAGCTCATTTCAGTTTTCTTCTGAAGCATTTTTTTGTATTTTCCACATGTGCTAGCCTTTTAGTAATTTTATTTCTCAGAAAGCAGCTTGCATCTTTTCTGATGATGTAACGGGTCTGTGGCGGTTGTATTTGCTGGGATAGTATATGGCAAGCTTCTCATCTGCCTGTGGAAATGAAAGCCCCACTGAGAATAGAGGTTGAATCCTCATGACAACCATATGGTTGTGGGAAATGAATTAGAAGTATTTGAAGAGCGGTGAAGAGATTTCACAGGCAGGGTTGTCAGCTGTGACGGTCCCATTCAGAGAGGAGTCACTGAGACAAATAAGACAATACTCAGGATTTCAGGGGAAAACAGCTGGAAAAGACAGAATTTTGTGCTCTGATTCCTAAGTCCACCAAAACTCAGAATCGGTCCATTTCATTCAGAAAGTGTCTTTTCACTGCAATCAAAAACATCTGAGTGAAATTGTGACTAAATAACTGATTGCCACAAATCACTGTTTTGGTGGACAGTTAGACTGAAGCTGGTGTGTCCATCACCAACAAAGTTTGTTAGAAATGGGTATTGCCAAAATCCAGAAAAAAAAAATGCAATTGCAGTTGGACAGACTGTCTCACCAATGTGGATAACAGATGTGCTCTTGAAACACAGTCATTTCTCAGAAACTTTCAAGTGCTTGAATACAGCCCTAGTAGTTTTACTTGCTAAAAGCTTGAATACAGCCCTAGTAGTTTTACTTTACATCTTAAAAAGGGAAATAAACTAGTCATGTGGTTATGAGACAGGCCTGCCAGCCAGATTTAAGCTATGTTGACTAGCACCATAGCATTCCCATGCAGTAGATTGGACTCTCTGCTCACATCTCTCAAGTATCTTTAAAGCAGATAAAGCTGTTTCCTGACACCCAAGAATAAACATTACTTCAGTTAATATGAGTAAATTCCTGGCTCTCATTGAAGCCAGGGCAGACTTCTACTTGGGATATTCTCTATTCATTGATTATTTAGAAATGAACTTCTGGGGTCCCCCCCAACCAAGAAAGTCTCTCCTGCCGAAAAAGCACAGCTGCAATACAAGTCAGCTCTTCCAACACATAGCTGTTATTAACAGTTCAGGGAACATCACAGCAGTCGAAACTCAAGTTAAAATGCAAACTAGGCACCCTAAAGAGAATGGAAGCAAGCAACAGGGTCAGAGGCCCAAGGAATGTATGGCTGAACACAAAGTAATAGAGATGTGATTATTCACTAGTAAAGTCAGCTGGAATCTCACATAAAAGATACTTAGTGTCGAGCTTCTGTAAAGAAATTGATAGAAAATTTAAATGGAAACATATACAGACTAGACTACGCTGAAGCACTAATGAGTGTTGGCTGCAGAAAAGATTACAGGACAAGCTTTTCAGCTCACCATGTGTCATTTCATTCAGGTCACGCTACTATGTTCCTATGCTTGTACTGCACTATGCTGATAAATAAAGTTGTATTCAGGGTTACTTTCTCTGCACTAAAGTACTAGTTTTCTTTTTGTGTAAGGCTAGTGGAGTGGTTTAGCTTGAACAGTGAAAACAAATTTCTAGTATAGCATAAAAGCTGATCAGTTCTTTCCAGCACACAGTATCCAGTTCTGTCTTCCAATGTGATGCTTCAACAAACCATAACTGGTGCCCCCTCTCATACCAAACCTGGGTGCTGTCATTTATTTATGCTACTAAATGTGTAGAAGTCTTTGCTTTACTACTTCCTACATAGATGATCTACCCAAGGGGGAAATATTCTGGTGCCAATCAGATCTCTAATGTTCAAGATGCAATAGTGCATCATGTCTAAGTCTTCCTCATTAATCCTGGAAAGGACATGGGCACAGAATACAGTCTGGGACACATGGAAGCTGCTAGGGAAGCATCTTTGCTGCTTCTGCAGTAGGCCATGAAGCAGGTTCAGCTGTTACACGCCAAGGTTAGGCAACAAACCACTGACAGAGCACATTTACATTTTACTTATGGACTCTGTGGGGGTAACAATCCCGGCTACATCAAAGGAATGTCATACCCAGGTTTCTATCTGCTACACTGCAGGTCATGCCCCACGTTAGGAATTACGATGTGGCTCCATTGTGCTCTCTCAGTGTGGCAGATGGCTTCATATGAAGTGCTGGATAGCAAGTTCTCTGTAAGAGCTATCATTATGAACCATTACAAGCATTCCTTCCCTCTTTGTGAACAGCTTTTTAAGATTCTGCTTGCTAGCAAGTGTTAATATACACTGTATGAATTTCCATAGGTCTGATGCGAGCAACTGCTCTGGGCCACAAGCTTGTTATCCATCATATGTCCACAGTGCCACTGCCTCCTGCTCCATGATATTGTGCCAAATGCCATTGCTTCATCCAAACACAACCCTCTCAAGCAAAGCAGCATGGACTACACTGTGTTTTTGTCCTGGAAAGGTTTTCCCCAGCAGCCACCTTTTGAATTTCACATACTAAGACTCCAGTCAGGGCTTGGTGGTGTCTGTCAGAGGCAGAAAAGACCCGAATAGGACTGCAGCCTTCACTAGCTGCAGCAGGGCATCAAAGCAACAGACACAAGGCACAGACAAACATATTGGTGAAGTCTGGTGTTTGCTCTCACACCTAGAAAACACTTCTTCATGCACCAGATTGGAGAAGATTGACATCAACAGCAGAATTGGGAGGGAGAAGGGTGAAACAGTGAGTTGCGTAGCTATGAGAATATACCCATGTTTCTCTATACTCTCATTTCAAATGTAGTACGTTTATAGCTTAATCTTGAGTATTACAATTCTTCTGAACTCTCCTTCTAAACTTTTCACTTCTAAGTTTTAAGTCCAAGAACACTTATATTAGTACAAGGGGTATCTTAGAGCTGTCATTCAGACCAATCTGATCAAGGGTTTCATTGCTCCTAGTATAGGAGCAACCTCACAACCTCTTCACAACCTCAGCCACGTTCGTATTTCATTCATCAACTTAGAAACATACCAAATGCACTATAATCTTGGACAGGGATACTTTTTACTTTATCAAGTGATATAACCTTGAAAAACCTTCGAGCCTATTGGATATAGGATGAATAACTACCAGGCAATCTGGGCAGATTGCACCCATGATAAAGGATGAAGTGTTAAAACATCTTGCAGTCAGTGTCCTGAAAAATTAACCTGGCATTTGTCTAGCTGTCTAGACAGCTGGGACAAAAAAAAATAAAAAAAAAAAATTAGCCATTTGCATACACTAATCCTCCGTCTCCTTTGTGCATTTAGCCTTCCTATGCGAGCTAATAATGGCCAAGGTGCTGGATAAATTGTACTTTATTATTGCACTACTTTCTCACTTTGGGGGTTCGACTTTCATAACTTTTAGCACAATGAGGCCTCTAACAGCACTGTAGTACAGTTAAAGCTACTTAGAAGCTGCACTAAGGGCTCCATGGCCCAATCTGGTCTGCGTATCAGAGACAGTGTGGTGACAGGGACATGCAACTAGATCTATCAATTACTGATTAGGTTTCTGCTCACTTAACGTCATGCTCATTTAGAAATCACTTAAAGCTTCAGCTGGAGCATGGAGGACCTATATCATCTTACAAAGTAAAGCTAACTTGATTAATTCCTGGCAAACTTTTGCAAACATTTTGCAGCATTCTAACGTTCATGTCGATCTCTTGCAAGGCTGTGTTATTACATTATCACACTTTTTGTCAGAGCAATGGGTGGCTGATTGCATTTAAGAACATCACTTTACTGCATTCATTCACCCAGCTCAGATCATAATTATTTAGCTGTCCCAGTCAAAAAGAACAAGATAATTAGGAACTAGAGGCCCAGTTGTTAAAGAGACTTGAGAAGAAGCAAGTATGTTTCTCGAAGGACAACACCTAATTAAACTCCTATAGAGATCTTCATGTACAGCGTACTGTTTCCTCAGGGGCCTTTTTTTAGAAGCAGGTTATTAAACCAAGGCACGATCTCAGTGAGGCAGTAAGAGCTGATTACTGTTTCTTCTCAGAGTTTGCTGTTACCTGGACAGCATTACACCTGTGCTGAGCCTGCTGCCTTCTTCAAGTCTGGTATCAGGCAGTTTTATTAAATTAGATGCAGTGTTCGGTTCAGCACAAAAGCCACGTGCCACTTTCCACATTCAGGGCAGTATTATTTAGATAACGAGCGAGTTAGGGTGCCTTCTAGAAGCAACTCCGTAATCTGGATAGTAGGATCCAGACAGGTGCACTCCCAAGCTGCAGTGGCCCATGGCATGTTAAGGAATGCAGCCAGCTACTGGCCCTGTGGTAGGGGAGGGATCCTTGCTCTTTAGGACCAAACTGCAATACTCACACTAAATCACTTTCAGAGAGCCATGCTAAGGTGTGGCAGCTTTACAGAAACTGCGTATCAGTTTGGAAAGGCACCTGTAGTGGATTCAAGTACCAAGAAGCATTATATCTCTGGAAGCATTCAACAGAAGGACAGATTTTTCTCTACAAATACCAGGCCATCCAGCAAATGGAAAGGATGAATCATACTGACCTCCTACCCAGCATATTAAATATGTTCAGTCAGAGACAAAGCTCATTTATTTTATCCATTCACCCCTCCAGCTGACAAGGTCAGTCAAATGTCACTGTATGCTTAATCAGCCAGAATGAGTTTATCAGAGTGCTAGAGACAAAGTGTATATTTTTTACATAGCGCATACTTTTCTCTTTGGATGCGCTTAGAGTTCTGTTTTCAGAAAATTAATATGTCCTCCTAACTAGTGATGGCAAGCTGCATGTTGCCAAGTTTTAAACAGGCATGACTGTCCATTTTCTTGACCAACCCAAGTTAGTCAGCATCCAAGCTAACACTAAGACTGAGAAATAGTCATTGTATTATAACCCCTTAGAAGTCCTCAAGCAGTATTTCACTGCATCACTAACCACCTTACCAGATCACAGAAAAGGGTAGTCCAGTCTAACATCCTATTTCGGTATGGCCAAAAGAAGTTGCCTAGTGAAGAACATAACAGGAATCACATCATGACTCCCCTAGCCCCAACCAGTTTCAGCTCAGATATGGTTTTCTGTATTTAGTAACTTACCTAAGAAGTCCCAATTTAAAAAAAATATAGAAGCAGATCTATAGCTTCACTTATCCTTCTGAGCTCTTTCCATTCTTGCCATTAGATACCGCATACAGTATTCAAATGCACATGTACTATGGATTTATGCAAAGCAGCATAATGTTCTGTTCAATTCCCTTTTTGTGCTTGGTTGCCACAGAGCTCATGTTTCCATAGAACTAACCAAAAGCTCACTTCAGAATGCTAAATCATCTGAAGACAGTTCATTACACAGGGAAGTTAAAAGTGGGTAAACACAGGAGGTGATCACACTGAATTGCTTCTGCTGTTTTCCCATCTAGGCAGCATGGCTGCCATCTTAGTGGTTCAACTGCTCAGCCTCAGTCCTCACTTCCCTGGCCTCAAACAAGTGATTTGGAACAAGCTAAAATAATTTATGGTGACAAACTTCACTGACATCAGTAAGCTCTTCACTGAAAACACTGAAAACTAACCAGGCTAGCTTCTTGGTTTACATGTGCCATAAAGCCTTAACAGGAAAGAGCATTGAACCGGATTGGATAAACAGAATAACCCCTCCAATGGCATGGGTTTTCACCAGTGCTGTCCTGCCAGGCTCTTACCAGGGGGCACCAACTAGTTGAAATGGCCAGACACATTTGTGGCAATGAGGCAGGTCCAAGGCCAAGCTGGGAAGTCAAGCCACAGGTCAGGGTGGGGCCCGTAACCTCATCAGACATAGCCTAGTGACTACCAGGCAGGTCCATAGAGGTAAAACAGGTCCAAGGTCAAGCAAGAAAGGCATGGACCTTGGCACAGACATGGCTGAGCTGGAGACCAGCACTCTACCAGTGGAGCTCAGGAAGTGAGCAAAGGCCCTGGACTGGGCTTGAATGGGCTCCTGGTCTCTCCCAGGGGTGTGGGAGAGAAGGTCCTAGGTGAGGCTGCTCAAAGCCATTGCAGATTATTAGTGCCCTCAGGGCCCTGATAGCTCTACCCTGGGCATTGCTAAGATGAAAAAGAAACAGATTGATAAGAATAGTATAGATTTGTATTTCATCAGCCAGTTCACTAGTGCCAATATAAACCAATTGCACCTAGTCATTTCTAACAAAATATGGGTTTTCTCCAGTTGCTTTGCAGGAAATATGCAACTGGGCTGTAGCAGTATAGCTGCCGGTGCTAAGCAGATGAAATGTAACGCCTGGTTAAAACCAACGAGAACCTTCACTAAGTTTAGGCTGTGTTTAGAGAAAGCTTTCTCTGGCAAAGTTTCACTAGTCTTCAAATCCATTGTTTTCAGGCTTAAAATTGTGTCCTCACAACAGATTTTCTTGCAAGAAAATCTCCCACAAAAAAGCACCTAAGGATGTGGAACTCTTAAATAGCTTCTCCAGCTATTTTATTTCCTTTTTTACCTTTGCAAGGATATTTTACACTAGATACCTGCAAGCCATTTACATGAGACAAGAGAAACTGTTTGTCCCAGAACAAGAGCTGATGTAAAGTATTGGGATGTTTTCTTTCTTTCAAGTGAGAGAGTTGAAGTCTAAAGTCTAATTCATGGAGATAATGATTCGCTTGCAAGAGTTCATCATTAGCTTGTCTAGAACTGATCCAGTCAACTTTTAACACATTTTTACGGTTTGTTCCAATCAGACAAATGCTGAAGGATCAGCATCAGGACTGCATCAGGATTCTTCAGCAAGGAATTGATGCTGATGCTGATATCAGCATCAGGACTCTTCAGAAGGCAGCCTGCTGACTAGACAGCCCAATGAAGCTTATGCTGGGACTGATCATATCAACTGGCACTATGAACTCCAGTGTCTTCTTACTTCAAACAGCAGGTTAAAGCAATGGAAAGAGGCTGGCAAGACACAAAAGGTGCTCTTCTATCATATGCATTATGCCAAATTATTACAATTTTTCAGATAATTAGTAAAGTCTGAGATCTCTGACAAATTCATAATTTTATTAAAGCTTATTGCATCATGGATAAAAGCAGGACTAGAAGTTCACCATTACTTTAATGCTAGCATTAGTCACAAAAAACCCACAAGATCTCTGTTAACCTCAGTTGCCAGATAGCCAGTAACCTCTTATTGGAGAATTAACCTCTTCAGGGTCAAAAAGTTCTGCTCAACCATGTGCATACTGAATTATTCCCCACCTTGCACTTCTTCAGCACCTTCTTTTATATTATACCCATTACCAAGAACAACTTGACCATTGCTTGGCTGATTTTCTTGGCAATGGTGCCCTGTTTCTATTGCTGTTACACAAGTTACTTTGAAGCAGCTGAGAGCAGCTGAGAGCACTTTTAGCAGGTTTACAGTTCATTTTCTTCTTTCACGTTATGCTGATTTACAACACCCATGTGCCATACAGTTTGAATGTTGAGCCCTTTATACATATCCAAGCAAGCATTTGATTAACTATTTCCAGACAATCTGTCCAGGAGACTGAGGTGGAAACAGGATGCAAGCCTGTTGGTATCCCCCACTTGGAAAAGACCCCAAGTTTGTTTCATTCCTTACATTGCCCACACCCTTGCCACATGTTTCAATATAGATCAGATATGATAATGATATTTAACCTGACTATCCCTGTAACCTATACAGTTCAGCAACAAGTCAGATGCAGTTCTATCTGACAGACATCTCAGATTTGGCTCTCATTACATTTTGAAACACTTTATGAGTGGTTTCAGTATTCCTTTTTTACACAGAAAAAAACCTCCTTACTGTCACCCAGCTGCCTAGCAAAAGAAGACAACTCACCTTCCAGAGACAAATGCTAGCCCAGTGCTCTGTGCCAGTAGCCACAACAGGCCAGACTCCTTTCCCAGTGCATTCGTGTGCCAGGTGTGCATTGCAGTCGAAGGTTCATAACCACTGGAATGCTGCAAGTTCATGTGTGTGCTGCATTTTGTCCTTACAGGCCCAGAAACTGACCCATCTATTACATAGCTTGCACGTCTGTTTTGCTCTGAATGCTTCCCACAAACATCTAAACACTGAACCAGAATTTTGGATCAAGTTTCAAATGTCTCACCAGAGCAGGTACAGGGTCTCAACCAGAAGGTGGTCATGCACAGCCCCTGGAGTCTCCTGCAGGAAGAGAGAGTTATTGACTGCCTTTTATCAGTCCTGTTACAAAGACAGCCATTAGACAAATGTGATCAATTCTTGTATTTAACTGCCCCATTTCCCACTAAATACTACACTTCCAAGTTGATTCTGGTTTTGCTTCTAACATCAGAGGCAGTGGCGATTGCCCCTGCTGCTACGCAATAAAAAATCCCTTTGAAAGGTTTCTATGCAGACTGTTTAGAGGAACCAACAACTCTACTACATCTTTGTTTTGGTTACTGCGATAGGGGAAGCTCCAAGTCACTCTAAGACTGCTCGCTCTTGCCATAGTAAATGAACAGACTCTTACAGAGGGAAATTTTTCTGGGAAGTGACTCTTCACTTCCCTGTATTTCTTTGCAATGCTGCAATGCTGTTTGGGTTATGAAGTTGCTTCACTTTACTCTGTCCTTCCCAGCTGTTTCCCCATTTTCACTTAAAGGCACACTTCCTCTTGCTATTGTTTTCGCAAGGTCTAAGAGGCAGAGTTACTGCTTCATGCTTTCTGCTTGAGATTAGGCACCCAAGAAAGAACAAGCTGCCATGAGTATTGTAACATTCAATGGATTCCAGCCACAACCCTAAAGAAAAGACTAGGTCCTTCACTCTGCCAGGAACAGCTGATTTAATCAAAGAATGCAGAACTAGCATGTAAATTTAATCACTACTGAAGCTGTGCTCTTCACTGTTTTTCTAACCATTAGCAGACTGTGATACCTTACAGAGCCTGACTTGGCTCCTAGAGCAGTAACCCAAAAACCAGTGTGAGTATGTGCAGAACAGTGTGCCCTCTAAGCTTTACAACCCAAGAGGCTACTGATCCATACCCTGCATCCACCCCAGCTAGAAATTTGACCCCTGTCCCCCAAAGGTGAGGTCTCAGGCCATGAAATCAATTGTTTCCGTCCACATAATTTACTCAGATTAGCATCAGACAACCAAGTTTACTGGCAGGACTGGTACATCCTTGGAGTATATTCTTGACTGAAATCGCAAGTTTACTTAGACGTGAGAGCCATGAAGCAAAGTTCTTGATATATGCAATTTAGCTCGCCATTGATTACCAACATCCTGAAGCCCTTGCTTGAGATTTTACCTCTGTTAATTCCAACAGACCATCACTTGCACCTACAGGCCCTATGCTATTCCTAAAAAACAGTAACATTTTTGTCCTCTTGAGCATGGTATTTCTAACAAAAGTATTAGCTTCCAATTAAACTTATTTCCCTTATAGAACAAAGTATAGAGCTGAAATTAGCTTTTGAGACTTCTGCCAAGTAGTTCATGTTAGATAACCACTTGCCATCCAGATTTCATGTTCTGCAAGGCAACAGCAATTCCAGGTCTATTTAGCATGTGTAGCTCCAGCAGATGTGCACATGTGTTTGTCAGCTGTACGAGGAATGAGTTTTCTATCCCATTTTCCAGTCTAAGAACCACTGCTGCAATAGTTTATCTCAGCTTTGAGAGTACTCTATCCCAGGTTACATATAGCTTAACACTACAGGGCCCCCCAAAATTGCTCAGGGAATATTACAGACCTTTGAAAAAGGTCTACTACACCTTTTTCAAATCAAATAGTGAATAGATAAAAACACAAATAAGCATTTACAGTTCTCAAGACAGTATACCTGAAGTCTTGCTACTGGAGACCACAGCAGAATTTTTTCACCTGCTTTATTAAATTTTATGACGGCTGATTTGACTTTAAATCTTTCTGATGCAACCAAGACTTTGCAGCCTTGTCTGGAGCACTGAGGAGTCTGTAGAGGTAGCTTTAAACAATTCCCACACAGATCATCAAAATTCAGCTGAGGGCCCAAGGTAATGAGGCAATCATACTTGTGACAGCTCAGATGATTGAAAAGGAGCAAGTAAGAATCCATGACGTACCTTCATCTTACTTCATCCAGTTGACTATTTGGAAAACCAATGGCAAAACTCCCCTGTTTTTTGACCTTTGAGATCTGGGTCAATAGCAGTCTGTTGCATTCTGTATTGAACTAAGGACAAAGGGCAGAGGCATGCCTGCATCCTAGCCCCCTGCCTGCAAAACGCAGGGCCATCATGTCTGTAATTTCCTCAAGTCAGTTGAGTTCAAGGAGACCTAAGTCTGCATTTTATCTTGCATTTCAAAGTAGTGACACAAGTTGAAACTGTAGACAAGATAAGATGAGGCTAAGCTTTGAGATGTTTCAGCTTTCTATGCTTTGAAAGCAACCCATTCCGCACTGCAGATATGTGGTAGTTTTGCTGCCTTAGGAACACTTTCAGGGACATGACAGTGCCACAGGAGCTGTCCTAAAAGTTACAACTTAGCTTTCTTTGACGGGTGTCACAATTCAGTCTTTTGACTTGAAATGAAGTCTTGTGCTTAAAAGACCCAAGACCTCCTCTGAAAGCTACTGAACCACACTTGATCTCTCCTTTTAACACCCTGCTCACCTTCGGATGTTGGCCAAGGGGACCAGCCCTTCCCCCTCCAGGTGTCAGGAAAGCTAAGGCAAAACTTTGCAAGTAACTCAAGGGCAGCAGAAGGGATCTAAGCATCCTCTACAAAGTAGAGGAAATGTTTTCCAGCAGACGAAATACATCTGGGCCCATGCTTCTGTGTCCTGACGTCAGTCTTCAGCTGATTATTGTGGCAGTTACAGAAACAGCACCTATGAGCAATGTCCAGCTTTTGGAAGCTTCCCGTTTCAGTGTAGAGCTGATGGCAGTGTTTTTGATTGCTGACAGCTCCTTAAGGCCCTGATCCTACTTATTTTTCAAACTCTTCCATTCCTCTTCACTTCCAGTGAGTTTGTCTCGCTTTAACATGCAATAAAACCCAAGCACAATATATTCTTTCCCCTCCTAAGCACACTAGCAAGGTCATCTGGATTATTGGCCTTCCTACCAGCAGACGGTTAGTAAGACAGCTCCATTTTACACAGGGCTTCTCTGCTGAAGGATCCATTTCTGGTGCCTCTGAGCACTCCAGAATGGAAGGCTGTGGTGCCAGGGCTCAGACCCTCTCAAGAAAAAAGCTGTATTAATCTTTTGTAACCTTAGACTTTAAAATCTCATCCTCTGGCTTGCTTCAATGGTTGCACATGAGCTAATGAGCAACAAGTAAGGCTGCTGAGAGGCTAGAATTGGACATAAGAGAATTTATGCAATTTGTTTTGAAGAAGGGGATATAAATTATGCAGGGGAGGATTCATTGTAACTTCTAAAGTAGTCACTTCCATCCATGTGAAGAAGCACTCTTTACACAGGATTTCTGGCCTTTGCTGGAAACTTTGTTGATGGAGTGATATCAAACATATACGTCAGGTTGTGCACCTTGACTATGGCAACTTACCCTCCCAAACTGCAACAATTCAGAAAACCCTTCCTCACCAGGGCAGGCACCCAGCAGCTCCCCATCTGAACTCTGTACCAGCTCATGGCGTTAGCTCCACGTTTCTCAGTAAGGTGGAAGCAAGTGCAGCTGACACAGTTCAGGTCCAGGAAATCTCAAAGGAATCATCACAGGAACTGCAATGCCAGAAGGAGGTTCCTCTACCATTCACATAGTCAGTAGCTAATGTAAGCACATGAATATTTGTTCCAGGGGAATTCAAACCTCTTGCTTTTTATAAAGCAGTAGAATCAACAGGTTTTACAGTAGTCTCCTGCTCTCTCTGTTAAAGATGTGTGTACTAAATGACATATTGAGACAGAGCTCAGCTATTAAAGGGGATCAGACACAACATTTTGAGTTGCAGGCTGCATATTCCTAACAGCAAGCACGACAACAAAACCTGCTTTTTAGACTGTAAGAGCTAGGGAAGCTGTGAAAGTTTAGGACCTGAGGTCCTTTGTGTAGTTTTAACTTACTGACCCAGTAAATTCATGTACATGTTCATGGAAGGTGACCTGAGATTTGGACACGTCCAAAGCGTTTCTGGATGAAGCTAACCCTATGTAGGAAACAGGACATTTCTTTACTGTGTCCTTTATGTGATTTAGATCTAATGAGTATGATTTAGGTACCCTTAGATCAACCAAAAGTTGCCTCTTTGCTAGACAGTTAGTGCTAACAATTCTCCCTGTCTGTAATAATTGTTGAGCACTCTCCAGGAGCCTCATGGTATTCAAATTATTATTGGGTATCAAATTTCAATTTATTATACTTGTTCCCAAATTATTTTTTGCAAATGATGGAAAGTTACTCTGGAATGAAAAATCACACCCAGTTAGTAAAAACAATCCAAAGCTTCATTTTATTCTGTGATAACAGTTCTGTAATGGGTACACAGGAAAGAGATTTTCCAGTTCAGTATGTACTTATCAGCAAGCAATTGATGAGCAGGGTCCCATGGTGCCCTTGTGATATTGAATATAAGTCTCGCTACCATAAGAAGCTTGTTCAAAGCTTAGAATCACAGACAACAAGTTTTTTTATGGTAATGTTATGATGCAGAGCTGGTGAAGGGCTTTTGAACTGCAATTAATTACTGCAGAGGGAATAGCCTGGCTTTAGCAGCTGGGAACATTTCCAGGACTTCACCATTAAGCCCAGTTTATGAACAGAAACAGAACTAGGTCAGACAAACCTGGTCAAACCATAAGCAAAATGTGACGGTGGAAATGTGCCAGGATCCCTTCCTTGGCTCTATACAAATAGTCCATGGGATTTTATTACATCTTTATGAGGAAGCTACAGCTACAGAAAGGAGGCATACAAGGTGATGCATACAAGCAGTGAGTACCAGACCCTTCCCAGGGAATTCTTCCCGGGATCTTTCCACAGACCGCACTGCAGTGCAAGCAGGCCATGGAAGCCCTGTCTCTGCCATGACACTCCCTGAACTGCAAAAATGTGAGTTTCTATCAGTGAGCTGTTAAGCAGCTCAAAGAACTAACACAGACACACAGTAAATCCCAACAGCTTCTGTGGTGACCATGTTCTAGATGACAGCCCTTTGGGGACTCCTTTCTGACACAATGTGGTGTTCAGGAATACTGTACACTGGGGATGAGGGGCCGACTGTGCTGCTTTAGCATGCAAGTCATCCCACAGGGGAATTTCTCACATGGGCAAGTTGAAGGGCTGGAGTTACTATGCCAGGTAAATATCACTGATTTTGAAGAGCAAGTTCTGAAGAAAGGCAATTTGAAGTTTAGCTGATGTCAAATACATACACGAATAAACACCATCAGTAGCACTACTGTCTTTGGTACACCGCCAGACCTGTTTGTAACAAGCAGCAGGGCTGTACTCCAGATGTTGCTGCTGGGAGTCCATAGCCATCCTGAGAGCACAAGAATTAAAGTGAGCAATTCTACACACCTACCACATCTACCCACAGAATTCAGTATTGCCTGGCAGCACTCTTCTTCTTGGCCAGGCAGCCTGTTGCACAGCTACAGCTGAGCGCCTGCTACTCCCTTCTCAAGCAAAAGTCCACTGCTGGCTGTGTTTCTGATGTTAGTATTCACAGGCAGCACTTTCCTTGCCACGGCACACACAAGTGTCAAGGGCAAAAAGAACAAGATTTCTCATCTGAAATGTAGTGAAGTACCATGACCAGCCCTGACTATCATCCTCAGCTTTGTTTTCATGCTCTTTTGCGTCCCTTTACTGATTAGTAATGGCTCACACTCCTCCCCATAACATCAAAGAAAATGTTTTGCTTTCTTACCAGACAAGTGTTGAGATACACAGCTATGTTCTGCAGCTGTATATTTCAAGCTGCTATTTAAATGGTGCAATCTGTCACCTGGGATCCACATTAGGGGATGTTGGGTTAGCCACTTGCATAATGTCATGCTCTTAAAATAAGTCACATGGGATCTTTATCAGCAAGGGACTCATAGTTCTGATTTCTGTCTTGCCTTCAGACTGAAGGGAACATTGTGGCAGCACAAAGTCTGTGAAGACTCCTTTGCTACCTTCCCACTCCTTCTGGAGCGGGACAGGAAAGAACAAGGGCAGATCACTACCTCTCTCACACCAGGAAGATCCAACTGCTCTTTAGACCTTCAGTAATGGAGCATGCTTAGTGTCTCAGCAACAGGTACATCTCACTGTGACAGTCCTGGGATCATGATCTTCCATGATGGTTGCCTACAGGTCCTTGTAGCATAGCATCCAGGTCACAATTTTGCCAAACCTAGTTGTTTTGACTTTACTATATCCATTTCTCATCCTGTTTCTTCATTTCTTATCACTGGATGTTATAGCATTATGCATGTAACATGTTATTAAAAATTATGGTAATTGTTCTAAAAGATTGGTTTGAACTAATCTAGAGTGACCTCTCCTGTGGTTTTTCTGCATGAGATCAATAGCACGTGTCTGAAAGTTCAAAGGTAAGAATTGAGACTATAATTTTCCATAACTTTTAAAGCCCTGTCAGCATACCACAGCTGAAGTGAGATCTGAGCTTAACATGGAATTATGTGGTGAATCAAATATTGATTCTCTGTCAAGAAAGTGACAACAGCAACAAGCTCAGAGACACTTTCAGTGTAATCATATTTAGCCATAATAAGGGCTCAATAAAGTGCTGAGTATCTCGGAACTGGCATATGAAGGTGTCACTGGATTCGCCCTGGTATAAAATTCAGGCTGCTAGCCTAGCCCTGACTCAGGAGTACCCATAGTACATAAGCTGCAATTGAACAAGTTTTTTTACTGCATATGGTTCAAGTCTTTGCTGAAATGAAGCTGTCTGAGCTTTGGATAGCACAGGTAGAACTTACGACTTAAAATCATCTTTCTTTCTTCATCTGAAGAAGCCATTTACTGTTTTCATTGTAAACATTTTAAGTCCCTGCTTTAAAACTAGAACACAGACCATTATCAGCCTGAGCAAAGCTACAGCACAACTCCAGATCTGAACAATGTCTTTGGTTTAATGAAGATAATAGTTCTGCAAATCTGTAAATACTGTAAATGGTTTTACAGTGAAACTTAGAATAACAAGGAGCCAAACTTTGAGCAGTTTAAGTGATGGTTCATTTTAACATTTCAGAAAATTTCAGGTTAGTGAAAATCCAAGTCCTTGGGGCTAGAATCGAGAGGTGACTCTAGGACGCCTTTCCCCATATGGTGAACACATACAGTTATTGCTAGTTCATTGCTCTGCAGCAGAATGCTAGTATGTAGTTCACTTCTGAGTAGAAGACCCTTAAAGTAGGATAATTTCACCTTGCAAGGGATTTGATCTGTGCTTCTAGCTTCAGAAATGTGGGTTGCTTTTGCCATGCTACCTTTTTTCAAGCAGATTTGGTACAGAACAGCATTTTCCCAGTTATGACAGGGACACTGAGGAATGAGCTACAGCTCCGACAACCGCTTGTTGTTGCTACTCCATAATTAGTATTGTTTGAACTAGTTGGCATTTCTCCTAGAACAGATTTCACACTCTGTGAATGAGGTTAATTCATTAGTTACATTTGTTTCAAAGCCTCTTGAGCAATCTAATCACTCTGTAATAGTAACTGACTGACCCAAATCTTTACCCAGTAAAACAACAGAATTTCATCCCAATTTGTTACCAGAGGAAGCTTAACCTATTTAAGTTCTTATACTGACATTTCACTGCAGAATATGACAAAGATAATTCAGGAAAACTTGATGTTTCCATATCTGTTTTCCATACGGGTTTGATTTCAGTCTTTATGGCAATGTCAGTATTAGTAGGCACAAGGATGCATCTCATCTCTAACACTCTATCTCCTGTATTTTTCCAGACACACCCTGCACATTAAACAAAACACCGCTCATACCAACAGCAATCACATGAACAGCCAGAGTTTAAGATCACGAACAGGCACTGAAACAGTCCAAGTTAAGTGAAATGTTGCTTACAACTATCAGCTAGACTTCTCTTATAACTTGTCTTGGATGGTCCAGGATGGTCTCAGTTTTCTCAGTTAATCCCCTTTCTGCTAGGTCTGCAAATGAGCCTCTGTGTCTAGCTATCTGTGATATTTGGGTGTATTTATATTAAATCCTGTCACAGATGGGGATAGGATGCTTCAACTCTTTTCCCAATCAACATTTCAGCTACCGGTTTAGTAATTAAAAGCTAGTCCTGCCTAATTCCCATTTCAGCAGTCAGGAAAGCATGCTCCACCATGTCGTAACAAAGCATTAGAGGAAGGTAACAGTGAGTGTTTAAATGAAATTCCACAAGAGTTCTCCATTTCCAAGATCTGTATTTAAACATCAGTTTAATGGATTGTGAACCCTGCCTGCAACTTCTCTGTAGAACTTTTCTACAATCATACTTCCATTAAGGTCAAACTCTGCTGCTTGTTTTTACTGACACATTTGGGCTCAGTTCCAAAAGCAAAATTTAATTGTCCATCTGCCTTAAGTCCAAGTTCATCAATTGCACAACCTCAAAACTCTTTCCTACACTTTCTGTAGAGTTAGGCCATGGTGGACAGGCAGGGAATAGCATGAAGTGGATAAGCATAGTCATCTGATAGGAGCTAGAGCTGTTTGAGATGTTGATTCAATGCTGCTTTTCAGTTACTGAATACTTTCAAGGAACAAGGTACCGAAATCAGAATGAAACCATCCGATTTAGCTTTCTGTAGTCACGGCAATGAGTGGATTTGCCAGATGGGGAGGAGGAGTAGGAGGCCGGCACAGATGGAACTTTGTTATAGACCTAAGCACGGAACCAACTGCATGGGAGCACGGTGCAGTGGGAAGTGTCACCCTTGGAAAGCTCTTACCCTCAGAAAGGAAAACCAGTGACAGAAGGCTAACCTACACTGGGGCCGGGACCACTCTGTATGCTTTACTTACAGCCCATCAGCCCTTCTGTACCTGTAAAAATTGTCTGAGTCTCATGACCTCCCTAGACTCGGAAACGAGCACCAATTTCAGTCGTCATCTCGCCTTTGACAAAAGCAGACCCAGAAAAGTTGTAAAGTGCCCAAGTTAGCCACGTCCCAGACCAAATCTGGATTCGTTAATGCTCAGAGAAGTGGTGCCACAGTCATTCTCTTTGCCAATTCACGTTAAAGATCACTTCAGATGCCAGACTCTCTAGAACAGAGTTTAAGAGTGAAGAGATGTATCCAGTATCGCTCTGTGCATCACAAACAGCATTTCAGGCTAATCTCAGCTGCAAGCACAGGAAAATACTACTTATTGTTACGGCCTTCTTACATGAGAAATCTATGTAAGCTGCCACAGTAGCTTATATTTTGCTTTAATTTTACAGAGCTTATACGCAAGCTATTATGTAGCAAAAAAACAGGCTAGCAAAAGCTTCATAGAAAGTCTGTGGATCAGAGTATTACAGAAAGGCTTTACATTAACACAGGGTTTTAATGCTCCGATTATTTGTGTGTAGTAGTTGCATTCATTTACAGTTGAGGCTACCTTGGGAGTTGTTTTGCACATCTTAGCCTGCCATGAATTTTAGAGCTGGAAGAATACAAAGCGTACGGCAGCAGTGGAAACAATCAGCCCCACATACAACAGAAGCTATTGCCTAACTCTTTGCTCTGCTGCTCACTTTGGCATTTTCTGGAAAGATAAGTAATGTGAGGTAATGCTTCTGCTTGAGATCATGATAGACAGAGGAAAATGGGAGAATTATGGCTTTCATTTACTAGCTTTCTACGTACCATTAGCTTATTCAAACAGTTTAAGGTAAATTAAAGCAAAAATCCTCTTATGTTTCCCAAGTTTTTATCTTCATTAATACCCTGAGTGGCACTCACAAATGCAAGCAGGGACTACATCCTTCCTGCTTTTTTTTTTTTGTCCACTCAAGAGTTTTATACTAGGATTAGAAAATAAAACCAAGAAAGCTAATAAAAATTATACCGATTTCCATTGAGAAGGAAGAGGGAAGATGACACAGGTATCTGTCACCGTATTTTCCCTCTCCCCCTCAACTATTCAAATGAGCAGAAGACAACTCTTGGAGTAGACAGCAACTACTGCTGAGAAAGCTTTAGTCCCTCAGCTTGCATTAAAGATTTCCCTATCTGACGATCGGAATGGGAAAATTTGCAGTAAGTGATTATCTAGGGAAAAATAAGCTCCCTTTGGTAACTGAAACAATCAGCTCACTTGCACTGGTTGCAGCTTCCCCACCTGCAAGGGCCAGGGGAAGGCACCACTGAGACCACCCCACACTGCTGACACCCCGGGGATGTGGTGACAAGCTACCGTGTCGTGTCCTCCCTCCCCGCTGCTGTGTCTTCACTGTGTTCCCATTTGCAGATAACATCCTCGGAAGTATTTCTGGTAGAATTCACAGGCACTGACCCAGACAGGGAGGTCAGGCTCCAGAGGTCCCTCAGCCCCATCTCTGTCCCCTTTACTGGTTGTGGACATAAAAAAGACAGTTCATTTCATATTCATGTGAGGGTGAAGGCTATTTGCTGTTAACTAGGTACGTCTGTTCTTCAAGTAACAAATTCAGGAGTCTCCAAAACCTCAATCTCCTATCACAGCTTCCTTTGTCACCGCTATAGTTTGGTTTTTTTTGGTGTGAGCCATCACATCAAGAAGCTTAATGCCCAAGTGTTACTGGGACTATTTAAATATCAGATACTATGTGTATGGCATAAATTGGTAGCAACTGCTTACCTCAGGCATAATAGCTCATGTATTATGTGACAGAATTCACTTAGAGGTGACTGATAGAAGCAGCGCCATGGCCATTAATGGAAGGATCTCCCTGCAGCCTTCATTCAGCTCTGTCAGGTCACCATGGGTTTACAAGGAAGACCTGCAACAGAGCATCAGTAGATAAGCCAGAGAACAAATGCCTGCTATGACACTAAGTGCTATTGCTCATGATGCAATTCAGCACTGTTTTTTATGATACTCCCATTCTTCCTTTTGCTGCCAAGCTTAACAAGCTTTTTTTTTTTTTTTCTCAAGCTGTTTAGGTTAAGAATCCAGGTGCAGTAGCAGAACAGCTATTTCCACCCTGGAGATCACACAATATGCACCACTTACATTCCCAGGTGTACTTAAAGAATTAACAAACCAAAGCAAAGCAGTTTGATTTTTTTAAATATAGATCAATGAATTTGATAAATGCATTAATTTTTCAAAACCCTTAGGCTATTCCTTACCAAGGTGTCCTTATGCTGAACTGTTTTGTGTATTGAAGTTTGCTCCACGTTTTACAGCTTTGGAGTTTAAATCCATAAAATATTGATCCTAAAAAAGGATTCATCGAGGTGAATCCCTAACTCTGCGTATAGCTGGCTTGCAAACGATATTGTTAATAACCATTGTTTGTGCTAATGACAGCAACGCTTCATTACACCATAATTTATCTAGAGTAGATGAGATATTTATGACCATTCCAGGCTTTTTGATGGAAAACGCTGTTGTTTCCAACACTGCTGCGTCTTTGGTTGGGGTCGTGGCAGAGCTTTCAGGGCAGCGTGGTTATTTTACACGCTCGCTGATGTACGATGAGATGCAGCTATAAATTTGTGAAGGCTTGCACAGGTTAGCGCCTGGTGAGCACCGGCACAGCTACTGCAGCCATTACAGCTGTAAGTAATTTGGATAGAGCACTTGATGCACAAACCTCCTGATCCGATCCTTTCCAGGACTCCAGTGGCCCTGTGGAGCTCGGCAGCGGAGCGTGGCAACCGCCGGGCCATGCCCGGGCTCACGGCGACGGCCTTCGCCGGCAGCCCCGCCTGCCGCCAGCCCCTGAGGACGCCGGCCGGCCCGCGCCGCGGCCTGGCCCCCGCGCCGCGGCCTGGCCCCCGCACCGGGGGTCTTCCTCCACTTGCGTGCGGGGCGAGCGGCTGCTGGGCGCACGGGGCCACCCGCCGGGCCAGCACCGCGTCCCAGGCCTCCCGCGGAGGCGGCCGAGGGGACAGTCCCCCCTGAGGGGAGGCGGGGGAGCGGCGGACCCCGCCGCCATCGCGCCGCGGAGCGCGACCCCCGCGCTACCTCAGCTCGCCGCTCCCCCGGACTACATTTCCCAGCGTGCCGCGCGGCGGGCACGGCGCGGGCAGTGTGCGGGGCGTGGCCAGCTGCCTGCGCGGTGACGTAACCCGGGGGCGCGGCCTGCGTGAGCGTGAAGCGGGCAGAGGAGAAGGACGTAGGGGGGCGGCGGGGCGAGCGCGCGGGAGCGTGGCGGGGGGGCCGTCCCGGTGAGAGCGGGGCCGCGTGCGCTGCCGCCCCACCGCGCGCGGGGCGCCGGGCACGAGAGCGAGGCCGGGCCGGGGGCACGAGGCTGAGGAGGGGCCGGCGCTTGGCTGCCGGCGCGCGCGCGGGGGGCGGCGGGACCGGCCGTGCCGCCGAGTTGAGGCGGCGGCGGCGGGGGCCGGCCCGGAGCTCAGCGGGGCCGGCCGGGAGCTCAGCGGCGCCCGCCGCGCTGCCGCCCTCCATGGGGCCGGGGGCGGCCGGCTCGCCCTGCCCCGCCGCCGCGATGAAGTGACAGCGGGCGGGGAACGGCGGCGGCGCCCCTTGCGGGTTGCGAGGCGAAGGGCTGCTGCCGGCCCGGGGCGGGCGGCGGGGGGTCCGGTGAGTGAGGCGGCGGCGGGGGCCGCCGGGGCTCGCCCCCTGCGCGCCCCGCCTCCCCCCGCCGCCGCCCGCCGGCCTGCGCGGGGGTCTCGGCGCGGCGCGGGGAGGGGAGGGGGAAGGCGCCGGGCCGGAGCGGGCGACGGCGGCGGAGGGGAGCGGCCGCGCCATGAACTACCAGCAGCAGCTGGCCAACTCGGCAGCCATCCGGGCCGAGATCCAGCGCTTCGAGTCGGTGCACCCCAACATCTACTCCATCTACGAGCTGCTGGAGCGGGTGGAGGAGCCGGTGCTGCAGAACCAGATCCGCGAGCATGTCATCGCCATCGAAGGTGAGCCGGCGGCTCCGTCGCGGCGGGGAGGGGGGCAGGCGGCAGGGGTCGCGCCCCGCTCCCCCCCCCCCCCACCCCGCAAGCCCGGGGCACTGGCGGGCCGGCTGGGAGCCGCTGCCTGCGCCCTCCTGGCCGCCTTCCCTTCCTCCCCCCCCCGCGGCAGGCTTTTTTGGGGGGTGGCGGGGTGTCTCGGCCTGGTCCCCCCAGTTCCTGGTCCCCCACACCGCCCAGGGTGGCCCCGCGGTGCGGGTTTCCTTGCAGCCCGGCGAGAGGTGGATCTGGCCGGGGCGAGGGGCACTCGGCGCTGCGGGAGAAGTTGTTTTGCCGCTCGCCCGCTGCTGAGGTGCGGGCGGAGCAGCGGCCGTGCTAGGACCGGGTGGAGGTGGGAAGGATGATGCTCGCTTTGCCTGCAGAAGGGTTGGGGAAAATGAGATTTTTCTTCGGTGTTCCGTGCAGTTTCTGATGGCGGCATTTAAAGTCCGGGTTCCGGTTTGGTGGTGTTAAGTGGGTAAACAAGATGTACAACTGGATGACGGAGCGGTAGTCCGTTTATGCAGCAGTGTAAAAACAGGTTTGAAGGCAAGATGGAGATAACAGGCTCCTAAGCTTAGATTTATATGCATCTATCCCCGAAGGAGCACTGCAGAGACTCTTGAACTGCTTGGGATGTGCAAAATAAGAAAAAATTGTCAGTATTGGGACGTCTGCAGATATTTTTCGTAACTGTCACTGGGCTTAAAAAAGAGAAAACTATATTGGCCAAGAACGTGTATTTCGAGAAAAAAATTTTGAGTTATTTTGCGTGATAACTTACTCAGCTTTGCGTTGCGTGCTTTTGCAATTGAAATAGTCTGCCGCTATTTTGGAAGGGGTTCAGCCTAGCAGGGTATGATGTACAGCGGCTGAAATAGAGAGCTGTTTAAAACCGTCTTGTTTTCTTGGCTTATCTTGTCCTTAAATTATATGTAATAAAAAAGTCCTGCTGGAAAAGCTGCTGTTGAGATTGTTACTTGAAAGACTGCATTATTCGCCTGACTCTTAAGCGGTGCAGCTTGAACAGACGGGCACAATGTTTCACGCCGTTAACATTTTAGGGGGGAGGGGGCAACCCCCCCTCTTTAGTGTCTTGTATAGCGAGTCAATGAGACTGGCAGTGCCTGTCACTTATTGAAGAACATAGTCCCCAGCTACATCTCTGCATCCGACCGAGTACGTGGTAGAGTTTTGTGCGTATTCTCTGTTGTATTTGTGACTTTATTGAAATTACGTCGTGTGGTTGTTGGCTTCTCGGAGTCTGGGTTGTCCCCTCCTGGGAGTCCTTCCCCTTTGCGCTCCTCTTTCGCTGAAGGGATGGAAACTTCTCTGATGTGGGAAGGGTACGGCTCAGGCACCACTCTTCCTCTCTCAGTGCTGCTGGTGCTTGGATTTCTGCGGGATAGCTGATGCCTTCAGCAGAATGTTGTTTTTCTTTTAAAATCATTATTAATATGTGGTATAATACGTTTCTTGAATAAGATGCTCGGGACATAGTGATGCAGCCAAGATTGTGTTGGAGTGGGAGGATGATGCGAAGCACTGTATGTCATTATCTTCCTAGCATGTGACTGATGTTAGTCTTTTCAGGTATTAATGATTTGCGTTACCGAACTGTAGCTCAGTTCATTTGTCAATCACAAAGACTTTAAAACCAAAATAACAGCCTGCAAATGTGTTTCAAAAGCAGAGCCGATGAGTAAAATTTTCACAGACAGTTTGCTGTCTAACTTACATTGGGCACTGAGTCATGAAACCAGTAGATCTGATTCATGGGAAAGATTTATCTAGAAAAAGTCTATATTTTAAGTCTTTTCTGTTCTGAGGGCTCTTCAACTAACTCTTAAGTATTAAAAATTGCATATATTTAAAAAAACAACTCCTCACTCCTTTAGATGACAACTCCACCAGGTTGTATTTTTGGTAAACCTCCTTTATCTGACTATTTCTCACTCATCCCAGCTTTTTAAACCGATGCGGTAATGCCATATTGCATGTAGGAAGAACTTAGAAATAGTCATTTGTTTTGTGGCTGTTGCAGTCCAATTTTGCTGCAAAGAGTGGAGTGTTGCAGTGGTACTCCCCAAATCACAAGACCTTTTGAGCTCAAGGTACTTGCCTTTTTCACTGACAGCAAGAAATCATGGTGTGATCGGCATGTGGCTGGCACGAGAAAATATTAAGTAACTTCTTGCTGAAATAGTTCCTTCCAGTAGAAGGAGAACCGTATCCTTTAAAGAAAAGAATATAGTCTCATTAATTCAGGCTGCTTTAAACCGTAACTCCAACCAATATGTGCTCCTTGAACAGCTCAAATAATACTTTCCTGCTCAAGAGAGGTTTGACAGATCTGGAGGAGAACATAGGTGGAATCCAAAGCAATTTGAGACATATTTCAGTGAGGTAAAGACGCTATTACTTATTCTCAGAATTCTCTTTTCAGTATGGAGTGGCACTGTCTTCCCAGCACTTTGTATTTTATTGGCAGTATAAACTCTTCCGTTTTAGGCTTTGGCTTCTATTATAGGAGTGTCTGGACACACTCGCTGGACCAATGATTGTTGAAATAACGTGGAATTAAAACTGGCCTTTCAGCAGCAGCAATTCTTTATATTCAGCTACACGAGCTGTATCTAATCCTAAGAGAGCAAGTACTAAATGTTCCTAAACTGGGTCCTAAATTGACACGTCAATACTTTTTGCACAGATTTCTTTCCTTGTATTATTCAAAGTTAGATGTGATACTGGGTCAGGCAGTTGTGTGATATTAGTTAATTAGTTTTTCGTCATTGGATAAAGATGCTAAAAATTAGTTACTTTGAGGTTCTTGCATTTCACAGAGTTGCAAAGTCAACAGTTCAAAAGCATATGCTTCCATTCCATTTTCTTTGTGTGAAATTCACACTAAGTAGCCAGACAATTTTGGATGCTGTCATGTAGGCTGTTAACTGTTGTAAAAACTGTCTGCACATGTTCTGTAGTTGACGAGCTTAGTTCTACCAGTAGATGCATTGGTACTTGATCAGTACTAAATAGTTCTTACATCAAGTATGTTGTGTGCTTAGAAATGGAGAGAAGAAAACATGGATTGACTTCAACAGTCTTTAAATTTCTGGAAACCTCTTGGGGTTTCAAGGTATGATGGTCTTAAGGTGCGTGTATAGATATGTAAGGGCAGGTAGTAGCTGAATATGTCAGTTCCAGCCTCTACCACCCAGACTGAGACTAGCATTACATAGTTATAAAACTTTAAGAATGATGCAAAACCAAGGAAAGACGGTGAAAAACTTAACTTCTAATCCTTCATGAAAGGGTTTTAAAACAATTTAACAACGTCAGTATCGTCTTGGCTAATAGTCTATAAAAACACTTTTGCTAATGTACTTATTACTAACAGATGCTGATGCAGCAAGTGTTCTGAAATACTTTGCTATCCTTTTATGCAGCGGCAAGCCCATCAAAGCGGATTCAGCTTCACTGTGGGGTTCGAGCAGATTTTCCTAACTGGGAAATATCTTGAATCCTCTACTAGTAAAACAAAGCCTTAATGATGAGGCTTAAGATAGTGGCTTCAGTGTGCCTTGTGAGTAATTTGAAGATGTTCCCTGTAGTCTGTGCGTGTTTTTTTTATTTCCCCTCTCTAAGTGATTAGGAGATCTGACTTTATTTATTTTTTTTATGCAAGGGGAAGTTGTTGCTTTAATTCTTACGGATGCCATACCAGACATTATTCAGTTATGAATTGCTGTGTTCCAGCGCATTTTGCGATTTCGATTGTAATTTTTCTGTTTAAAAAAAAAAAGTTGAAAAGTGTGTTGTGAATGCTAGTTTGAATTTTGAAATTATGATTATTAAGTATTTCATGGGACTTCAGAAATAATCTAAGTCTTAGAGGAAAATATGAGATCTGTACATTTGGAAATTACTTGTTCAGGGCAAAGATCCTGACGCACTGGGGGGTGGGTGGGAGAAAATGGTAGAAGGTATAAACCTTGCTTTATTATTTTTTTTTTTCCAGTCACTTCTTTTAAAAGTACTTTTTCTTGAAAATAAAGTAATTTAGGGTGGAGCTAAAACCCTTGAAGTACCTATGCATTAGAGGCATCTGTCATTAGCTGATGTGGGATTCCATGTTGGTGGTATTACCTGTTGTGGCCGCTCGTTTCTTGGAGCTCTCTAACTTTGCATCTCCTTAAATGCTTTTTATCAAGTATGTTGGGGGGGCAATGCTATTGTGGGGCTACCTTATAGAAGAGGGTATACTCAATTTTGGTGTTAAGGTGACAATAGTATTTTAATGCTTCTGTTGCTACTGAAATCTGAGATAAATGAGTTGAAAAATGAACGTACTGTAAAAGCATTGTTGTCTCTTGTGAAATACAAGACTACAGCTGGTTTTCCTGCTTCACATATCTGTTCTCTCCTACCTGATGGCAGAAAAATGGCAGGCACATCAATGATCAGCCTTCTTTGGCTTCCTATTATGGAAGGAGTGTCATTATTAGCTGAAAATGTGGGACTTTTCTTTAACTTGCCAGCTTAGTGATAAGGTGAGGGTGAATCGCTGCTGTATAGTAGTCTCTTCTTAATAATGTGAGCCTTCCTGCAGGTGTACAAATAGCTCATGACAAGGAGCAAAAGCTGATTGTTCTACAAGACTTGGCAAAGAATTAGATCAAGCTGCAACTTGGAGACGATGATAGTCACTCTGAAAACTGTTTGAATACCTTTTACTCCTTTTACTTCGCTATTAGTAACTTGGTCACTCTTTTTACTTAGCTATTTTGCTGAAACAGACTTGGGAGATCCAGCATATGGTGATCTCCATGCAAGCAAATAATTAAGTCAGGCTCTTGGGGAGAGGAGTTTGGGTTTATGTTGTGTTATTTAAATAAAGCAAAAGAATGATGGTATAGTTCAGCTATTTACGCATAAATGAACAAAGCTGAAAAACCCAAGTATTCCATAAGACAATTGCATCTTGAAGCCTTAATAGCACTTGCCCTATTCAAGCTCTTGTTATTGTTGTGCCTTTTTGAACTGTGGATCAAACTATATGATTTGCAGTGATAAAACGGGTTCTGCAAATGTACCAAGATACGATTAAAATCTGTTTGCTTGGAAGCTAAAGGGTTTAAAAGTGGGTTTGGAGGCTGGTTATATCATCTCAGCTTGTAAACCAAAGCTCCTTTTTGCTCGTTTTACTTTTCAGGTCTGCAAAGTAAACAATTTAAGATGTTGTAGTTTTACTGACGGAGGGAGTCTTGAGTCTTGGGCTGAATTTTACACTGAGGGTAACTTTTTGAGATGGTGCCTGGGGAACAGTTTCACAACATAGCCGTCTTGTTTCAGGTTTGTGGGAGAGAGGGCAGCAATAGAGCATGCTGGGAATGTGCTTTTTTGTTCTTGTTCTGGGGGATTAAATTAATGTGATTCAGTCAGAGGTAGGGAATCTGAACACACTATATCTAGCGCATTGGTGCAGCTAGGCAAATTCTGAGCTTGCATAGACACACCGAGCATTGACTTGGGCAATGATCGTTGCCTGTAAGAGCCAGTGCAATGTGTTTGGAATAAGTCTCTCAATGCCTTTTTCTGCGGGTTGTGCACGTGCAACTTTGTACTGAGTTATGTGTTAACCTAGCTCAAAGGTAGCGTTTCCCTGCTGTGATTCTGTCTTGCTGTCTGTAGACCTTCAGTTGCGGACAAATTGATGAAACGCCGTACATATTTTGTACTTTTGGTGGCTAGTATCAAAATGGAAAAACATTTCTTTTTAATGTGGAAGGTAATAGACTTCAGCATATGAGTAACCAAGAAAATTCAAATGCTTGTCCTTAACTTTACTTGCATGGTAAACGAAAAGTTAGGTTTGACAGTTGTGTCTTAAGTTACTGGAATGTCTTATTCCTAGTCGAAGTGACTGTGCTGTCTGGTTTTAAGTTATGTGCTTTGTTGCTATTCTTAGCAAAAGCTGCGTGATTAAATATCAGATGTGTTTGAGTGAGTGCATAAAAGTTACACATTGAGAGGAAAGCCTTAAACCATTAACTTTTGAGGATAACTTTTTCCCTGAGGCAAAGAAGGAGACATGCTGTGGATATGTTGCTGGAACAAATGTGTTGTGAGGCTTTAGGTTTTTCAGGGACTGTGCCAGGCTTTTCCCACCGTTTGCTTTGGGGGATTAGTTTAAAGCAGCATGCAATAATGCTGAAACAAGAGCTCATGCTGCTGTATATACAGGTCGCTGTTTTTATTTCTATTTAAATTGGCAAAGGAGTCTTACTCCCTAAGAAGAGGGGGCACTCAGCAATGTAGCAGGCTGGACATTTGATTCTCTTTGGCTGATCTCAGGCACTTGGGAAAAGGAAACACACCTTGGACCATTGCTTGCTGTGTTTATGTTCTGCATTGTACTTTGCTAAGGCCAAAACGGCAAATGCAGTCTCCTAGAGGTGACATAGATGTTCAAGCTAAGTGTCTTCACAATATTTTTTTTCTAATAAGGATATTTTCCGGCACTTGAGGTATTGATAGTCTTAGTCCTAACTTTAACACCTGAAGGAGGTGGTTTGAATCTTGGATCACGTGGTGAAAACTGATGTGGGAATATGATGTATGTCATTAATTGCAAATATTAAGGGATGCGCTTGCAAACATACTGTAGTCTGACAGTTATAAGTGAAATTAAATCCCCCACTTTTTTTTGGAGAATGATGGATGTTGGCAATAGTGCCAGGTAGATGAAGAACTTCTCCCCAGATCTCAGGAATACTTTGTTCTCCACTGCATCACAGCTGGGAATTGGTTTTGTCCTTACCAATAAGCAAGGTAAATGGCAGCGTTGGTATTTTTGGCAGATCTTTGAAGAAAAGGTAATATAAGCTCCAAAAATCTTAGTAGGTGAAATGGAGAGCTTAGTTGCATCTCAACTGTGTGACCGTCTGTGCTGACAGTGCGTTCCAGACATCCGTTTCTGCAATTGTTCGTTTTTACATTAAGGGTATTCTTTCTGACCTTCATACACATAGCTTTATCATTTGTGGAAAAAATCTAAAATGATTACATAGTAATGTACAGTGGATAAAGTTCCCCTAGTCTGAGAGAGAAAGTATTGTATTAAATATTTTTGATAATCCCAACCTCTGTGGGAATAAGAGATTTGTCTTCTGTAATATTAGTTATTGTCCTTGACTGCCTTCAAGCACTGTTTGTACTTCATGTCACCCGTACTGAGGGAGAGCTGTGGCTAAACTTCTTTTGTGTTCTCGCTTGTCCTCGTACCATGAAATAATTGAGCAGAGACAGTGCCAGATGTGGACAAGTTGTGAGATGCTGCTAATTTTTTATTTAAAGACTTCTGGGAATTCTGTGCCATCAGGAATTAAACACAATTTCGTGGATGCCATCTCCATATGGAGAGAGATGTGTGCATGGAGCCCCATGGCAAGGGCGAGCGGGTGTCCCACAGGGGCCACTGCCGGGCATGAGCCGGAAGAACAGAGGGTGAAAGGCGAAGATCCCAATAGCGGGGTTTGGAGCAGGAGGCTCAGACCAGTTTGGTTTGGGGACGATGTGGGGAGGCTTCCCCGCCAAGGCTGAGAACACTGGTGTGATGAGTTGTGCCTGTTCCTGTGCAGGAAAGCAGCTTGGCCTGGGTGCCTGGGTCCTTCCCCCCATGCCTGGCCTTGGTGCGGTGTGTTTTGGGGGCTGTTTTATTTTTTTGTGTGGGTTGTTTTTATTTAAATGTAAATTCCTCCTCAGCACTGGTGAGGCCACACTTGGAATACTCTGTCCAGTTCTGGGCTCCCCAGGACAAGAGACATGGGCATGCTGGAGAGAGTCCAACGAAGAGAGTCAAAATGAAAGAGCGAGCTTATCTCTTGCGCTAGTTATCGGGCATTTCACTTAGTTGTTCGTCATATTATACTTAACACTTTACTAGCAATGTTCACGTTCATACCTTTTGGGGTTTTAAGTGGTTGGTATTGCACCTTGTTACTGTCCTAGAAAGCTTAGCATTTAAATGCACTGAGAAGCTACAGTTCAGCTGCAGTCATAAACTCTCCAGCCTGGGGGTACAGGGCAGTGAATAGCTTTTTGAGTGATAAGGTTAAACTTTTAAAAGGATTTTATAAATCAGGAACACTTCAATTCTCTTCTGTCTATATGGAATGACTTCTCAACTACTTCTTAGTCTTCTGGACAGAGTTTTTGATCCAAAGTTGTTTGCGGTTAATTTGTACTTCTGTTTTAATTGTGATAAGGCTATAAATGCTGCATGAGTCCTGTGACTAATGTTAGAAATACGGTAACAGTGCCGTCACACTTAGACATTTGGGCTACCGGGGATCTATGACTTCTTAGAAAATTTTGTTTTACACTTCTAATTCCAAGGTGGAAACAGAGGGGTTGTCAGGTTCCCTTGTTGGTAGCGAGTCCATTGTGGGCTGCTGGCAATTCCAAAGCCCTCTGGAAGTATTTAATGTCTTTTTTTCTTTAAAGTGGATGGAAGCAGGTGTGTTACTTAATCAGTATGTGCACATTCAACCTCATTAATGCCATTTCAGGATTCTGACTAATACCATATTCGGAGCCTGTATAATGGTACAATGAAAGGGTGTTAAGATGGCAGTGCATTTCTAACCCAGTGAATGACTTGTTTTTTCATTTTTCTTTTCCTGTTGTTTAAGTAAGCTTCAGTTAACCACTTAAGGAAGCAAGTACTAAAAATATAGGGTTGTTATGTATGAGAGGTCTAATTTCAGTGTCTTGTTTAGTAGCTTTATTTGTTTACATAGTTGGATAATGAATGTAAACCTAATGATTAGACAGCTGTTTTGTTGGGTAATTTCCCCTTCTTTACTTAAGAAAAATACAGGCAAGCAAAGTGACTCTTAAGAATACTGGAATTGAATCTATAGCTTTAGCTGTATTGCTCTGTATTTGTATTATTTACGAGAAGCTTCAGATGCAAATTTTTCATCTTTTTTTGTTGTTTTTGCATCACTTTGAAGGGAGTGAGGGACTGATAATAGCCTAGACCAAATCAATGCTCAACACAATTTATCTTGAAACCTGTAGGAGAATCCACTTTGACTTGAACTTGGTAGTGCTTTCATTTTCTATTAAACTAAAGCTGCAGCTGAAGTTCTTCCTGATATTA
Organism: Ciconia boyciana; assembly: GCF_034638445.1. Taxonomy (NCBI): domain Eukaryota; kingdom Metazoa; phylum Chordata; class Aves; order Ciconiiformes; family Ciconiidae; genus Ciconia; species Ciconia boyciana. Next base: position 42,531,981 of record NC_132943.1, on the reverse strand, counting down.
AATTTTTATTTATTAGCTTATACCACTATATCTATACTTTGCAACTCGATTTTTCAGTAAGATAACCAGAAGGAGGGCACAGCAAGATAGTCACTGTTGCAGGATTTTGTAGCGTCCTGTAACTTACTCTTGCTACTTCGTTAAACAAATACAGTAGTGTGTGAATGTGCGATTTCCATTATCTCACTGCTTCAACTTCCCATGCTCAGGGGAGCAGCCAGGAAGCCTGTCTTTTAGGTATCACAGCAACTGTGTTCTCTAGAGGAAATACGCTAAAAGCATGGCACTCTGGGTGCCCAGGCAGTGTCATTTACATGTATACCACTTAATTCGCAAATGCTTGTGTATCGGAGTTAACTAGTTGTGAACTAAAAGTAAGGCTTTTTGCATCATTTGGTCAGTAACCCAAGACAGATGTCTCGGGACCTTAAATAAGGAGGTGGCTGGCGCATGAATTTGTATGAACATGGAAAGCGAGTGTAGCAGGAAGACATACTAGGTGTTAGACTTCAGCTGCCTATCTGAATACACTTGCTTTGCATGTTTGTATTTCTTATGCAACGTTTCATTATTGAAAGACAACTTGTACACAGAATAGTAGTTTGTAGGGTAACCGTGGCATGGTACTGGACAGCAGGTGTCATTTCCCACTAATGACATGTGGAAGTAGTTGCATTTGAGTGTAGCATCACCTGTGCTCCCATGGGAGTCTGATACAAACGAACCCAGGGATCTTAGGGTACTGAAATGGCCGTCTAGCACAGGAATAACAGCATCAATACGCTTCTGTATCTGCACTGTCAGAGCCTGTTCCTCTCCATGGAGTTGGGGTTAGGTGGAGTGCAAGCCTTGAGGCCTGGAATAGTTAGCAGGAATCTCCGATCAAAACCTCTGGGCTGGGATAATAAAGTTCATGAACACACAGTTGTGACACACTAATGCAGTGAAGAGAAGCAGAAAGCCAACTATAGCAGTAGGCACCTACCTCATTTCTTGTCGTGAACGTGGCCTCCTAAATTACCTGTATTGCTTTCAAAATGCTAAGCTGACTGTGCACGATACGAAAGGTCTCTTGAAAACTAAGCCTTTAGTAATGTTGAAATAGTATGGAGGAGTAATTGAGCTGACATTGGATTCTTACATTTGAATATTGTTGTCTCTTCTTCTGTAAACCTAATGTAAAGGTATGAGTTAGGCTTTAGTGACTAACTGCTTCATGATATGTAAAAAATAACTGATGCTTCTGTCGTGGTGTACTGTTATGGTCGTCGTACTGCTCACGATCACCTATAGACTCGGTAGACATTTATGTTCAGGGAAAGGTGGCATGCTCTTGGAAGAATGTGACAAATTTGGCCTGATAAGAAATAGGCAAAAGTCAGAGATAGGAGCTGTGTGTGATCACAAAATTGGCATACAGCTTCATACCTGCTCTTCTAGCTACTGTTGGGGGCACGTTATAAAACAGGTATCAGGTTCTTGAGAGAAAGATGGGCTATATATCTCTTATTTGGGTAACTTCAGTGTTTAGCACTAAAACTGGAATGATAGCTTGGAGAATCTTAATGGATATGGGCATTTGATAGCAAGAATTCTGATAAAGCAGTTACAAATAATTTGTTATTAATTGCACCATCTCTGTTTCTGGCTAGAAGGTGCTACTGGTTGTATTGCCAAGGGTCCAAGTGTCAACTGTCAAAACGAATAAATAATGACAGTGAAGGAAAATAACCTTCCTTTGCTTTCACGAACATAAAATCAATGATGTAGTAGAGTTTAAAAATGCTTTTATAGTAAAGCTTTGTTAGTATTTTCAATACACCCTAAAGTCTTCATAGGACTATTTTCTGTTTTGGTACCGTGAATAAAGCTGAGTAGTAGTTTTCCTTCAAAATACATTGCTCCTAGAAAATTTGTTCTAGATTGCTGTTCAAGCTTGGGGTTGAAAGACTTCTGTGGGTCTCTGGGCAAGCTTCTGACCCCTCTGCACAGGATGGTGACAGTGATGGCTAGCTGCTTGGCACTGTATGAAATTGTGACAGTTAACAATGCTACTGGTATGCTCTGAATATGAAGAAAACTCATAGCTGCAGCCTTAGCGCATGTGGGACTGTCCTATGTCACTTAGACATGGCAATTCTCTTACTCGAACGTGAATCTGTAGGTTCACCCTTGGAGTTGAGTAAACGAAAGCAGGAAGGAATAGAAACAAGCTGTGGAAATCTATTCCCATACCCTGTGGCAACTCGTCTATTTAGTCCCATTTCATTACTTTTCTCATGCAAAATAAGATTCTAATTTCAACCTGCATTAATTAAGCTTCAAAAATACTTCACTGCTATGAGGTTGCGGCATTTAAGAACATCTAGAAGTATAACAATACATTAGTTTACAGATGGAAGGATCTTGCTATTGACTTATCTTGAAAAATTAAACTTGAGTAGGGTGGGGCTGACCAAAAGGGCACAACATTCTTGAGGCAAAAGATGCGCTGGATACGTAGGTGCATAACCTTTGAGAGGGAAGTAAGTGATGGGTGTTAATCAGCTGGGTAACAATGCTAGCCAGGTTAGATGCACAAATATTTACAGCGGACATCTGCCTTGACAACTGCTTAATGCATTTTAAGGCTAGTATTTTAGCTGAAGTCAGGAGGCCTACATGACTTATAAAAAGACAGTACTTTTCCAGCAATGTTTTGCTTACTGGAACATCTTGCTTCCTGCATAATAGAGTGAATTGAGTTAGAGGGTTGCTGGTTTGATTTATGATGCTAACTGATGTGGTAGTTGATGTGAACTGCATGTACTAATTGCTCACTTGCTGATCCTCTCTAAATTATCTGACAAAAGCTTTTAAAATGGAGCATTACATGTTTTTTTAAAACTGGTCAGTGTACAAACATAAACAACTGGGGACTCCTGTTTTGCTTGTAAGTGCTTCATCTAAGTACTGGTCCATTCTAGTCGCTGTAATGTTTCAGGGGAACGCCACTGGCTTTAATGTAGTCTTAGTGTTGGTCTTCATGGTGTTTAAACAACCTCTAGAAAATACTTTTCCAGAAAATTCCAAAATATACTTTTTTTTTTTCTTCAACTGGGTCATTACCATTATCTGTATGGTGAAGGCGGAATATGTATGATACTTGACTGTGCAGTTTTAGGTAAGGAAAGACATGATGTGCCATTTGAATTTGTGTTGATGCATACAAGCCAGTCAGTGCAGCAGAAACTGCAGTGGGTAAAACATAAGAAAAAAAAAGTGGATAATTCATGCAGTGGTATTGAGATAAGAGTACATTGACTGTCTCTGATTCTGGTAAAGGAACTGTGCATTAAGTATTTTACTTACTGGGCAAACCCATCAACTCTAATATAAGCTGGAAAGCTTTTGTATTTCTGGGCTGATGAGGGCACCTTAATGTTAGATTATGGAATGCAGTAGTCTAAAGAGAGTACTTTTACCTTCACTTAAAGAAGGAAGGACCTGTTTGAGGAGAGGTGAGTGATAGCTGATTCTTCAGTTGTGAGAGTTGTACAGGCTGCTGTCTGTGTGGGAGGGGTAGCTGGCAGACTCTCTCCTGTAACTGCAGGTCTGTCAGTTAATGTGTATTATGATGAAATCAAAATATCTTCAGATGGGTGTTTGACAAAATATACGTTAATCTACCTTGAACTTCATATTCCAAGGTGATTTAGACACTTTAATGAATAGGAAGTTTTCTAATTTGAGACTTGCTGTGGGAGCAAGCCAGTAAGCACTGAAAGGAGAGTACAGACAGCTGAAAGAAATTAGTCAATTTGGAGGGAAAAAATGCATTTAAATACTGTTGTTTGACTGTAACTTGAATGTAGATTGTCAACAGCAAGAGGCAAAATACCTCAGTGACCCAAAAAGTATAAGTATGTGCCTAAAGGGATTACTTGATGTTAGGTGATGACATGCTATTAAAATTAAAACTCAAATATATATTCCTTGATTTGCTAACTAGGCCAGTCCAGTAGCTTTTAAAAAGAACTCCAGTAGATAAATGAGAAGAATCAATTTTGCCAGAATTTGCAAAGAGCAAGGTAGCCTACTGGTGTTGTTTCAGATTTTTTTTTTGTAATTAGTATGTAAATAAGGTAGCTTGCTTAGGCTGAGCCAGCTACCTGCTAGAAACTTGATACAAACACCATCTTCTTGGAAGAAAGTGACACCAAAGCGAGCCATTGTAGAAGTTGCCTGGTAGTCCTTAATTTCAGTGAAAGGTGCTATTGGAGGAACCTCTGTTACATTTCTCCTGGATTATCTGATGTTCTGCAGCTGTTCTTGTAGAGCTTTCATAATATTTTTCTACTCGGCAGATAGGAATATTACTTACTAGGTAGGTAGTGATATTTGATAAAAGCTGTCCAGTGATGACACATTAGGTAAATCAAATACTGATAAATAGATCCAATTATAAATGGGATTAGATAATTTTTAAAACAAGATCAGTGAAGCTGTAATAAAAAAAGCAACCTGCTACAAACAGGTATGAACACAGCTGTATAAATCTGTGTTCTTCCAGACTTGTATATTTTTATTTAGTTATATTTAATAATACTCAGTAGGTGGCTCAGATGCTATTGTACTTGCTGTGATAAATCAGAGGTACTCAATCTAGTTTACGCCACAAGTTCCTTTAAAAGATTTGGAGATGGGTTAAAAAAAAAAGCAGCAGCACTAATTGTGTGACTGTTGCCATGCGTTAGAGAAAGCATTGCCTTTGAAAAGCTGCTTCTTTCCTATTGTCTACACGTTGGTTGTAAATGTGACTTTGTGTGCGTATGAATATTGGAGCTGGCACGCAACTCTTTAGCTTGGATGCAAATGTTAGAGCTAATGCAGAGGTCTCGGTGCAGATTGTGGGAATCGCTGAGCGGCTGTGTACAGGAGGGCTAGTCCGTGTTGATGTTGCATGCTGTCAGTGTTGCTAACACCTAAGCTAACCAGACTGAAGCTGGCTCCAATATATAGAGAAAGTACTGTAGTTTTAAATGTGATGAATTTTGAGATGTGTTTTCCTGCAAATTCTGGAAGAGTTTTGTTTTTAAAAACAGTAACATGAATACGAACTGTGTCTATTCCCTCAGTATCAGTCTCTTGTTTGCCTCTTAACTTAAGTCAATAAAAAGGCTGTTCATAGTTAGGTGTGTCAGCAGAGAGAGAGGATATTTATTGACCTCATGGGAATGTATTCCCCAGACAGTGATTAAGATACAGGTTTCACTGGGGATAGTGTATGGACAAAGCTACAGGATGCCGGAAAAACTCCCTACTATCTCGTGACTTTTTGTCTAGTCGGGTTGATTTCTGTTAGCCACACTTGTGTTCTTAGGGTGTTTGGTGGGTCTCCTGTGAGGATCACGTCTGGATTGAGAAAAGCTGCTATCTGTATGCTTAACAGGCACTTGTTGAAAACTTTTAAGTATAAAAAGCTAAAATCAAGAAGAGTGTAGTGGGCTTAAACTTGAAGATACTTGACTTAAATTTCTTTAAAGCTCTGAAAAAACAGTGGAGATGGCAACATGGTAATACCGATTATGAACTGTCCTTCAAATTTGGTATCTATTGAAGTAGTACCATTCTGTATAGATTCAGATAAACAGTGATAGTTAAGTCTTTTGTCTAATTACAGTCCTGTATTTTAAAGCAGAACATCAAATTTGAGTCTTAGAAGATAGTCCAGTAAGCATCTTGAAAATGTTGAATCTGTGACAGCGTCTCGTTCGTTTGCATCCGAGGTGGGTTTGTGTGTTGGACGCTGTGGCCAAGCTATTCCATAAGCACTTCTAGCTCACATAAGTGATCTGAAAGCCCATTCTGTGGGTACTGCTGGTCTTGGAGCTAGAATCAGTTGCCAGAACAGTTTATATGCAGATGTGGTTGTCTTGAGCACAAAAAAAGTAAGGGAAAACAAATGAAATTTGAATACATTGGCGTTGTGTGTGTAAAGTCTTTTAGGTTTAATCTTCTTGGAAAGGTGGACAAATAAAAACTTTGATGCTGATGAAAAATGTGAGATGCAAAGTCATCACTTGAGGAGAGAGTGCGGGATTTATTTTTTAACTATAACAGCTTGAAAGTAAGTAATTCCTATGAAGCTGTAAAAATTGATTTTAAGGGTCAAGATAGATATATACGCTTTTGAGGTATGGGATAGTTAGTGGTTTCCTAACTTGGAAGTATCATTTTTTTCTTAGTGTTTGCCTCCCAACAGGACAAACAGGCCATTGAAATGTAGGTGATGGCTGGAATATAGAGGCCTCATTGTACATTGGTTTTACTCTAGCAAACTTTTAAGGTGGTTGCAGGCTGTTGGCTTTTGGAAATAAAAAGAAGCAAAATTCTCATAATACTCAAAGACCAGCAGCTGTTCCTGAGAGACTTTATAAACTAAATTGACAAAACTGGAGAGAATTTCAAAGGCTTCTGGATTACCGCTTTCATCTGCTTGGACGTTATGAAGGGCTTTGACGCTGGACCTGGTTCTGCTTCTGGTCTCCGTGAGTGCCAACTTTAAGAATGACTGCTGTATTTAGACATTTATATATACTGTCATAACGAGCACCTGAATTAAAAGCAAAGCTTTTTAACTACTTCTTTAATTTGCGCCTTCCATCTACTTGTCAGGAAATGTATGAATTTGCAGTTAACTTTTAAGTGTTTAAAAATAAGAAGTAGTGTATTAATTTCCTGAAAAGAACAGTGACAGTAAATCAAGTTGCTTTTATTTGTCGCATTCAAGTGAAATGTGACAGGGGAGTATTTGTACAAAGGAATACATAAAGTATCTTGCTAATGACAAATTGTGACATAAGAGTGAAATAATTGAGATTCACAATTAAATCTATTTCTGATCCTATTTAGTGAAACAAATTAGCCCAAACCAGATAGTTTCAGCAGGAGTCAAGTAGTAACTTCGTTTCTCAGTTTGTTGAATGGCAGAACTGACAGAGTCTGGTTTCCTGTGGTTCCGTCCTCCCGTAGAGCTTCACTGGAAAGACGCCAGCGATCCCGTGCTCTTTGTCCACTCTTGCATCCTTCCTTCTGTAAGCCAAACTGCTAGCGAACAAGAGGCAGGACACGCCGCAGCTGCATCCAAGCTACCTGTGTGTCAGCAAGTACCTGTGTGCTGATGTAAAGGCGTGCGTGCAAAGTGACGAGCGGCAGGCCAAGGGAAGCCGTGCACGCAGGGAATCTGGTCCTCCGGCTGGAAGGCTAGCTTAAGCATTCTTCTCTATACCCTTCTCCTAGGCGTTTTATTCTCTAGGCTTCTACTGCTGTCAAATCAAGCTGAAATTGAGTAAAGAACTCAAAATTTCAAAGTGCAGGAGAGGATTTTTCATGTTTACATATGAGGCTTACTGTAACATGGTGTTTTTCATCCAGTGGCTGAACTGACTTGCATAAAAAGAAACAAATCATTCTAACTTATGCTCTGTGTTTACTCTTTAGGAGGTGAAAGCTTTTATGTTGAAAAAAGGATACAGTATCTGCTGCCATGTTGTAACGTGGGTGATTGCTAATTGTATGGAAATGATGTATTGAGCAGATGAGGCCTGATTAATAATGAATAAAGCTGCTGCAGTACTATGAGAGTCTTCTGGGGCAAAAAAAAAATTAAGCTTTTAAAAATTCTCTTAAAAAAACCCAAAAAACCCCACAGGGTAAAGCATCTTCAGGTTAGTCAGGCAAGGTATGTTTGTAATCTGAGGGTTATATTTCTGTGCTCCTTTGTGCCTCGGAATTATTACAACTTCCATTCAAGTTGAAATCAAAGTGAGGTGATGTGCTGCTTGATTCCCAGTTCAGATTTAGCTGAAAATAATACTAGGAATGTGAAAGGCTTTTGGTAAAGCGGAGCAACAAAGTACAAACTTGCTAAAAATGGATGTAGACCTTCACTGTCTCCTGAGAGTATAGCTTAAGAGTGGGTGACCCTGTAATGATTAATTTGCTCTTGCTAGAAGAGGGGGATCCTTCCACCCCACCAGCTCCCTTTCACAGGTTCTAGCCCTTCAGAAACCAGCTCAGTGTAAAAATAAGTAATTGTTTTACTAGGATAGCAAGCTGAATCAGCTCGCTTAAGACTCAGATGAGCTTCAGGGCTGTTACAGGAATGGGTGTGGGGTTGCGCTGCAAGGTCTGGGACGGCTTGTCAGGTTGTCAGAGGGCTGTTGTTGGCTCTGTTCAGAGGATTGCTGGCCTGCACCTAGACCTTATTTTCCGTAAGCAACAGGGGCAAGGTAGCAGAGTGCTGCACAGAAGCTATCGCAAGTGAACCGATCAGTAGGCTGTAAAATAACTTCCAGGCTCTAACAAACTTGAAGCTGTTTCTCTGGGAGCTATATGCATGTTCTGTTTATCTGCAACTGATCATAAATATGTTGAACCTGAGTTGTTAATCATCAGTCTAAGGTTTTAATTAATCTTGCCAAAAGGCTATTATGCATTGTCCTTATGATAGTTTTTCATTTGCTCCATGCAAATTAAAATAGAGTTAGCGTTGTATTGTATGCAAGTCATGCAGCTAAACACAATTTTTGTTTCAGCAAAAAGAAATTTATCATACCAAAAAGTGCTGAAAGATGATACAGCAGAGTTTGTTTATGCTGGCTAAATGTTTAGGATTTTGAGCTGAACATAGTGAGGCACAGTTGCAGTTACTGCTAACTTGAGCATCTGTGGCTTTCATAAGTATCTGTTGATGTCTGCAGATATTAAGGAAAGGAAGTCTTCAGTACTTCTTAGCCATAATCAGTCTAATCTTTTGATGGACCTTGACTCTCTGCAGCTGTTTCTTTTTTGGAGGATGATCAAGTTGTTTGTTACGGACTTGCGAGTCGGGAACAGGCACCTTTAAGAGATGCAAAGTACAAAAGGGGCAGTTGTTGCAAACTTGACACCCACTATCGTGAAGAAGGAAGGATTTTAAAACTTGGTAAATATGTCCTGTGTCCTAGGCTTGAATGAAGTGAGAAGCATGTTCCTGAAGTAAAATTGTTGTCTTATGCTAATGCTGCTTGGCGTTGACTACTTTGTATAGTATACAAATCAGTAAAAATGCTGCTTGGCGTTGACTACTTTGTATAGTATAATGTAAGTAATCTTTTAATTAATGGGTGACTGTGGTAATTTGTTAATGTTGAGATAATTGCAGCACTTACAGGAACAACTGTTGGCCAAAATATTCAATTAGGTTCTGCATTGGACACCTGGCATTTTCTGGAAAATGCTTATTTATCCCCAAGTCTATGAGTGCCTGCGTACCAAGTAAATTTGGCTGGATCTCCTTGCCTTCAGTCCCTTTTCCCCTTGTCTGTTCGTAGTACAAAATCAGACTGCTCTGTAACTGCTGCCTTCTGTCAGTAAGTGTGGAAGACCACGCAGTGCTGTAGAGATGAGAATTCTGCCAACATATGCTTTCCAAGGAAACATTTGTCAGGAAATTTTATTGAATGAGAAAATAAGCTAAGGGGCCAGCGTAGATCAACCTTCTCATGTTGTCTTGATACTTCCTTTTTCCTAGCTGACCCGGTACTGAAGTGTTTTGGTAGTCTGAGAACTGATGGCTGTAGATATATTCTAGTTAGAGCAGTAAGCCTGTTCAAAACATAGATCTTAAGCTTTTAAGAAATGTGATTTTGTGTTTCAGTGAATAACACAGGATTTATGTTTTCAGGTTTTCAATAAAAGTTAAATTTGTATCGCAAGTTACTGAGCTTTAGTGAGAGATTCTCAACATCGCTGAACAATCGCCTATATATTTTTACCTGTATTTGTAAGGTAATTGGAACCTTTCTTTTGTTAATAATTAAGCTGTCTGCATATCTTGAATTTGTTCCAAATATAAAGTGAAAAGAAGGAAAATATATGGAATGATATTGTCTGGGAAAGAAACATCCAGTTCTCAAAGCAAGAGCACTGCAGAAGATGGCTGAAATCACTCTGGCTGAGGAATGTTGGAGGGCAACAATTCCAGTTGGTGTGAATTTGCTGGTTTAAGTGGTTGTTGGTTCAGTAAAAGTGGGCATCACTTAAAGGTTATTGTGGCTGCACGCAGTAAGTAAAAGATAATCGTCACCTAGAACATGGAAGTGGCTGGTTTTGTGCTGACTTCTGCTGATTCACTGAAATGTATGGGGCTCAGCAACTTCAAGCGCGTGCGAGCGCAATGCACCGTCCATAGATTGGTAGGGTACCTCAGTGAGTTTTCTTTGCTGTTCTACTTGCAATAAAACTAGACTGAATGCGTGGAAGCTTCATTTACTGACTTTTCCAAATATTGAGGGTTCAGATGACATAATGAGACTCTTTTCTTATAAAAGTTCTCAGTATAGCTTACTGTGGTATCTCTGCTGTAAGTACTGTGTTCTTGCGCTGCATTTCTGTGAAGTCTTTTTCCAGCTTGTTCTGGCTGCGGCCTTCCTAAAACTTGCAGGTTTCATGTTGATATTGTGAAACTCTTAAGTAAACTCTAAAAGCATCACAGCACAGAAAAGCGATGAGTGAACTTTGAAAAAAGTTCTGTGCATTGCCAAATACAAGGTAATCTGATTTCTGACTATCGTGTTACTGTTGGATATTTAGAGTATGCAAGGAGGAGGAAATTTTCTCTTACAGCATTTGTATTGTTGGGAACATGATGGACGTCTGAGACAAATCTGTTGATCCGACATTATTGACTTTTTTCTAAGTAGCTATTAGTTAAGTTGTGTACTTTTTTGATAGCCAGTGTGGCTGTACTGGTTTTAAAAACAGATTTGAAGACAGACCCAAGATTTGCAGGAGTTGTTACATTAGATTTTTTTGCTCTCATTGGTACTTTTTGCCTAGTATCTTCTGGAAATGGAAAAAGTGGCCAAATAACAGCTGAGAGGTATGAGTAGAACATCATGTCTGCTGCTTCGATAAACAGTATTACGAAAATCTCACTGAAGAAGTAACTTTGTCAGTTTGTGTGCATCTTTACTGATGAGCACTGTTAGAAACTAATAGCACTCCCTAGCAGTTCAGTAAAGAATGCCTTTCTTAAAGCATCTTCTAGATGATGTGGAGCTTAAGTTCTAGTTGAGGCTCAATCAAAACACATTACTAGGGAGTGTTGGCCTTTTAAAAATACGTACTATTAACTGCTCCTGCTAATTTTAGAACATGTGTTCTTGAAATGCCACTAGTAGCTACGTACTTACTAAAATTGAAAATAAAGGGACTTTTCACTCCTTGGAAGATGCGTCGTAAAAAAAAAAAAAATATTATGCAGAAGTTCTTGTGTTTAATTCTGTCATGGCTGAGGCTCAGGAATTCTTGACTGACTTGTGCTCAGGGTTTCTGTTCAGTTTCAAGGAACTGCACAGGCTGTGTAAACTTCAAGCAACATAGCTATACCTGAATGTATATTAAATACAAGTGCTAATCCTGTGGGACAAGGGTTCAGCATGTCAGAAGGGAAGTCTTGTGTTGGCATCCAGATGAAAATGTAGTAGGAATTAGTACAAGTGTGTATGTCCTGGAAGTTGAGCCACCTTAGTGAAACCTTATTTCAGTTCACAATAACTTGCTCTGTTTGCCCCCCAAAACTTGGACTTCGTTTGTCATAAACAACAGGGAAGAATTATGATGGCAGGTTGCCACTGGTTTATGTTTGAAAATAATTTTGGGTGATTCCTGCTTGGGTTATGGCACTGTTAGCTTTTTATGTAACCTGCCTAGAACGACTACTGCCTGTATTGGTGCGGTTACAAAACTTCACAGCTTTCCGGGGGGGATGTTTAATTTTCTTGATAGCAGCCCAGGTTTTATGTGACACTTAAAGTACCACTTTACTTTTTTTTTGTAATGGAGGTTTATTTCAGACTGACAGTGAATGGGAAAGGATTGATGTAAAGAGCAGAGCCACAGATACGCGACTGGGTAATTTGAAAGGCTGAGAACAAGACGGGGTGTTAGGTGAAAGACTAACACGGTGGGTTTCTTTTAGTTCTGTTAATCTGCTAGCTGGAGATGTTACCAGAATGAACGTGTACACTGCTGTCCCGCAGTGGCTGAACAGCGCTGCATTGAAGGTTTGGTCTTGCTGTCGGAGGTCAAGAACAGCTCGGCAATACAAAACCAGGTGACCGTCCTTTGGCATGTGTATCTGTGTGGCACTGATAACGGGAAGCGCTGTGGATCGGACACACGAAGTGGTCACCCCCGGTGTGCTCAGCTCGTCTAAAGCCTTAGCTTGAAGTGATCTGGTGATTCAGGTCTCCGGTCGCCACAGATACCGCAGTTAGTTCCTTATATAAGCTTATTGATCTTGATATTTAAAGCAATCAGGAGTTTGTCTCCACTGCTCCTTGGTGAATGGCTTCTAAATTTTGATTGTCCTCATAATTGTGCCGTCTGCTGTTTGCGACAGCCTTAACCGGGCTGTCTTCGCTGTGCTTTTGTTGGACGCATGCTGTTTGCTGTGGGAGTAATGACTGGAAGTCCTCACCTCCATCTACAGACTGAGCATTAAAGCCTTTACTAAAAAAGAAAACAAAACAACAAAACCCACAAAACCACAAACTTTCAGCTGGTTTTCAGGGGTTTTCCTTGAAGTGGGGAAAATGCTCACAGAAATCTTTATCTTATGTGACAGAAGAGTACCTGTTTGAAAGAGGAACTTGCTGCCTGTGTGGGGACTAGAAATGGGGTAGTCGGGCTACTTTGAGGAAGCCTCCGAAATCAGATCACTTTCCGAATGGCATGAGCTGAAGTGTAAATGTTTCTCCTGGTGTAAATGTGATCTGAGTGGGAGCCAAAGCTGTGTGAGGAAAGGGTGGGTATGGCAGGGTGCCGCTCCTCTGAGCGAGGTCTGCAGCCGTGGGCAACTGCCTCTGATAATATTTGTTATTTGTCAAATAATTTAAGGTAGCCTTTTTCTCAAGTTACCTAGAAAGGCATACTAGCTGTTCAGAACCTTTGTGTATTCCTCTCTGTCGAGAAGGGGTGATTATCACCAGGTGTCTGTAAACAGACAGTGTGTACGGAGTGCTTAAGTTTGATCAAATGCTTGATCCTGTAATCACTTGCAGTGATTATCTTCACAAACAAATCTGCAAAATACTACAGTATTTCCTAGAGATATCTAGCAAGCTCGTAGGTCTGATGCTTGTTTGCCAACAGAAAAAAGTGTTTGCTGGGGGAAGTATTTCATTCAGAACTGGAACTCTGGTTCTGCTTGATTTGTTTGTGGGCTTAGCAGGATGGATAGGACGCAGTATTGAATGGTAAGTCGTTTATTTATTGGCTGAACTGCAACACTACAGAAGTTCACCAGGCTTTACCATACAAAGCCAGAACTAAGTTGGACACCTTCAGAACCTTGTTTAGAAAATGGAGGTGCCTATGAACTGTGATCTGTATGCAGATCAGAGGCAGCAATCAATCTTAATTTGCTGCTGGCTGCTACTTGGAGCTAATTATTATTTCATCAGGTTTTGTGGATCTCCAGAACTCCTTCGCTGTTGAGTCATGTCTAAGATCAGTTGTGACTGAGTGGCTTGGAGAAGGTTTTAAGCAAAACAATGGTGGTACTTAGGCTGTTGTCAGATGCTTACTTGGCTCTACCTGTTGCAAGATAATAACTGCAATAATAAATATTGCAAAGAAATTGGATCTTCTTGTGTTCTCTGAGCAGTTCTTATGAGAATTAATTAATTAGATTTCTGGGAAAGGGATGAAGAGCAAGCTTACCGTGACTGAGCAGGAAGAAAAGCGTTTTGACTTTGGCCTAGTAACTGTGTAGTGGAAAGAATTTATATTGACTTTGAGCAACCCAAGTGAAATGTAAAAAGTCAAGATACCAGAAGTCCTGTACTACTATAATTGGGACTTGAATAGGTTTTTTTGTTTTTTTGTTTTTCAAGAATGACAGAATCAGGCTAATAATTATTGAACCTTTGCCTAAGAGCAATAAGAATCACTATGGAAAAATGTCAGATGCTTGTGTTTTAAACACCGGTAAATACAATTTAAGAAAAACACCAATGGGCTGATACTCAACCTTGAATTAATGTTTTCAGCTTATGGTTCATATTAAAGGGAGTACACTAACAGGTGAAAAGGTTGTCAATAAGAATTTGATAGCTTTGCGTATTTTAAGATTTGGCTGAAATAGCTTGTTACCTTTTGCTTTGTTACGAATACTAAGTTGGTGATGTTGAAGTGGTTGCTTGAAAATGAGTTTGCTTTTTTTTTTTTACAGATCAGCTGTGTCTGATTTTTGATTTGAAACTCCGGCAGTGGCCTGAATAAAAAAAAAGTGAAGGGACTCTGGCTTGCTGTCCATATGATACACTCTTTTCCTTTCCTGCCTGTGATTTTTCCCTTTTTAAGTGTTGAAGGAACTGATTGTCGCCACCTTATTGATCACCCTCTTCTTAGAAGAATCTTCGAATGAGTTTCCTTGCAACGTGCCTCCTTTACAGTAATAGTTAACGATGGAGATGGGTGGAGGATCTCCAAAAAGATACTTAGGAAGTTTCAGGCTTTTATTAGTGCTTATACTTGCATGGAAGAGCATAAAGCAGGTAAGCAGAAAACTGAAACAGGAGGTGGGTGGATGTCCAAGCTCATAAACACGTTCAGAAAGGTACTTTGGTTTTGTATGGAAGGAGAAAAGTGAGGTGCATCTGCAGCCACCCTTCTCTGCTCAGGAGTTTAGTGAGAGATGAATTATTGAAGGCAAATTTTCTTAGTGCATTCTCTAGCTCTGTGCTAGTGGAAAAGGTGGCAGTTAGCATGAGTTGGTTCATGGGTAGGGAGGAAATGCAGAAAACATCTTAAACTACTAGGAATTCTTGCTGTTAAGAGTAGGTTCCAGTGGGGGGAGGATTCAGTTCAACAGTTCAACTTGCCTTAAATTGTTGTTCAATTTGATTCAGGCTTTGCTTGTCGTCTTGTGTCTTTGCTGTCTTTTGCTTTTATTGGTAAACTTTTCGTTCCAAACTAAAGACACCAGGAAATTAGTCCAGCATCTTCTCCGTAAATGAACTTTGTTACAGGGAAATTCCCCATGTTAGAACGCGGGGGAAGCATTTTGAGGCATGGGCTGTGGCAGCTGTAGTTGGCTGTGCCAGATGTAATATGGACCAATTAATCAAATCATTTCAAAACCCTTTCTCTGGCAAATTCCTGAATTTTGTATTTCAGTGGGCTTTGGAAATAGCAGTATAAGTTAGTTCGTAATAATCTAGATGTGTCTCACTAGGCTTGCTCTCATTAAAAAACTAAAATGACATCAACTACTTCTTCACTATCTCTTTGTTCATTAATGTTGGGGGTGAATTTCTTTGACAGGCTGCTTTGAGCGAGGCGTGCTCTGGCAGGCAACTTTAAAAATAGAGCTATGCTAGCACCTAGGTTTTAGCATAACAATTGCTCATAGATGACAACTGTGTTGAAATATTGACTTGAAGCATAAGCCAGGATGGTGAGGAAAGGGTCTATAGAAAAAGCTGATTTGTAGCTGCCATAGGCTTTCCCTGGTAAGTACTGTACTGAGTGTGCTTGTAAAAGCTTGCTTGCAAGCATTAGCATGATTACTAACATTGGGAGCTGACCCTACATGAATAAGAATGCTTATTTCTGTAAAAAATGTAAAGCAAAATCATATAATTTTGGAATAAAACATAAGGAGATATCTATCTATCTACTACTCCTGTTAAGCAAGTATCGGAAGCTTTTAAAAGGTCAGACTGCAGCTTTGGTAGTAAAAAGATAAATATACAGAAAGCATTGTACTAACCATTTGCCTAAGACAATACTGATGGGGGCGGTGGTTCTGAAGTTTGCTCAGTTTTGCCGGTATAGTTGACTTAGGTCACTCTTAAAACCTGAATTATTTTGAGGATAAGCTGCTCAGTTCACGTCTGTGTGCATTTTGTGGTTTGCGTTGTGTTCAAGGCCTGTGTAGGAAGCGAGGACTGGAGATGGCGGCTGGAAATGCACTTGCAAAGTAGATCTCCAAACAAGCCCATGGCTTAATTCAGACTTAGCTTTGGGCCTGAAACAGTGAAGTGCAGCTGCCTGCTTGCTTGAGCTATGAGCTACATGCCATTTGAGTAGCAGGAACACAGTTGATGGGTAAAAGTAAGATAATTTAACACTTGAAACAGTTGGTCCAAAATTGTTTGTCATACCTTGTGTATGAAAAACTGAAAAGAAAGCTTTGCTCTAAGGATGGGGAATATGTGGAAGAAGTGAAGCTGTTGCTAAAGGATTATCCCTGCAGGTTTTTTCCTGTAGCTTAAACAAACAACCTCCCTGCTGCATCAAGAAAAACTAGCAAATAACCGAAGCAGTTAGGATACAATGCTGAGTAATAGTTGAATTACACTTATCAGATTATAATAACGGAAAAGCCTTTTAAGCAACGATGAGGACTTAATTCCATTGAGTTGGCTAATAATGTAATGCTCTAACAGTCAGCTATAAAATGATTCCAGCAAGTAGGAATTAACTTCCTTAACTGATAACTGATGCTAAGAAGTCAGTATCTTGTACTTGGAAAGGCACAAGTGGTTTACTTAAGCAATGTTTATAACTGAAAATGTATAGAATGTTTAGAACTAGGTAGACCTAGACTTCAGATAATTATAGAACTGAATAAAATCTTAGGTGGCTGGTCATGGCTGCTTAAAGCAATAATTAAGCAATACACATGTTAGGTAATACTTGTTAAAGGGTTGAAAATTAACCAAATGGTCATGACTTAGGAGTAAATGGAAAATCCTAAAATGGGTGAAAGCACAGCATTTTGAACACATTTTCAGCTGGAAATAATTAGTGGCTCTGAGTCAGTAAACCTCCTGACATGACTCATACTACAGAAACTAAAAAGCCAAACTTGAACCATTGATACCTGGATAAGTAGAAACTGAGTAAGAGGAAAAAGACAGAAGGACTCTACTGAGCTTATAAATTGGCTTATTTAGTTTCATCTAGTTTATCTATCAAATGTAAAACTATTATAGGTGTATATTATACTACAAAAGCACGTCAAGCTTCAGAAATTGATGGATAGTGATGAGTGTATTTCTTGGTTAGTATATCTTAAAAATGTATTGTAAATGGAGATCGCAAGTCAGGCGTAGTGTGCTATTGAGTAATGTTGGTTACGTTGGAAAAGAATCTGTGGGGCATTTGTAATCTGAGGAGTGAATAAACAGAAGGTTAAATTCTGTGGGATCTCTGTGTTCATTTTTCTGACTTAGGTAGATCACTTATTATTTGTAATAGCATGTAGGCTATAACCGAGGTCAAATTTTACTTTATTGCCATGCACTACAGAACTAGTTCTTAAAGTATGATGCATACACTTTTTAAATTGAGCTGAAATTTGCATGAGAATCATGCTAAGAATTAGGGGGAGAAAGGAATAAAAGAAGGGACCTAGATAATGGATTTTTATAAGAAATAATCAGAATATGGGTCCGGCTTTAGGTTATATTGTGCCTCTCTAACACTTCCCTATTAGTACTCTGTTTCTGATCCTCTCTGTTCCAGTTCAGATCATTTGAGGCATGTATGGGAGTCAGGACTAAAATGAGAAAGATCAAGCAGTGATAAAGTTCTCTCCATCTGGGAAAGATGAAGTACAGGTTGTAGAAGTAGAAAAACTTGCAGATCACAAAACGAGTTAGGCTGATGTGCGTTTTGTGGCCGAACCAATTAGTGGTGAATGTTAATGAAACATCCCTATTACAGTTAGTATAGGCTGGCTAATCCATAGCAAGCCTCAGCGATGCTGACTTTACGTACCTGCTTGAATTTGCTGTTCGTCAAATTGGAAGTACCAGGCTAGGCTTGCTGGTTAGGGCTTCAGAAATTTGAGACTTTGCAAATATCAGTAACTGCTCCAGTGAGAAAGAGGCTGTAATTACTTGGGTGAAACTTGACCGACATATGAACAAAAGTACCTGTTGAGGGCTTATTGCCAAGCGTGGATTTGTACTTAAGCAGATATAATTACATGGACTTCGTACTGGATTGTTTGACAGGTTAAATTTCTGCGATAGTGCAAGATAATAGTAGGTCACAGTCCAAGAGTAAGGTTCCTGAGAATATATATTCACAGCTGTGGTGATAATCTGATTAATTGAAAACTGATTCAATTAATAACAAATTTGTGGTGTAAGACACAAAAGTGTCAATGCCAGTTTTCAATGCCAATTATGTGTAAAGTCAGTGTGAGGACTGTGCATTGGTAATGGTCTTTTGCAGTAGCGCTGGTAAAATTTGAGTGGGGTCTCTGCTTTTTTAACATGCTTGGCTGCTTCTTGAAGCCTGAAACAGCCCCCTTACTTCTAAACTCTGAAGTAGTGACAACTGATGTGCGATGTTATGCTAAATTTTTTTTTTTACCCTGTTTATCAGGCTAAGAACTAAATTGATATCAGGCAGCCTTTCACCAGCAGATATCGAGTGCAATATAAATCTGTCTGGCTGTCGCATTAAGTAAATAAGAGGTCTTATAAGTGGGACTTGATCAGCAGTGCTGGATATTGAGCGCATGGACCCCAATAGCAGCTGGTGTTCTATTTTCAGAAGCCTCTGAGGAGCTGTGATCTGAAAGCGTTGATCTGCTAGCCTCTTAGGTCAGCTCATCGGAGAGTCGAGCATGGGCACGCAGCGAGGCTGCAGGGCAACTGCAGGCTCTTCCTTCACGGTCAAGGCTGTGGGTGGAAACAGTGGTAACTGGGAATTCTTCCTTTTATGCAAGAGGAAGAAATTATTGCCTGGTATAATGTAAAAGGAGCCGCGTATCTTTGGATGGCTGAAGCGGCGACCTCGAAGAGATCCGTACTTCTCTGACAAGTTCATTTAAAGTCTTGACGATGGGTTTGAACCGGCATAGGTGCATATGGTAGTGCACAAGCTGATTTCTGCACCTTGCTTTTCTTGGGAAGGATGTTATTCATTGCAAAGGAACTGGAAGAAGCTGGCATGTCAAATAGAGGTATGATGTTTTCTAGTTTTCAGTACCGTATCTGTTCTGGAAATAATGTCTTTGAGCGCATTTCCTACTTAAAAATCAGTCATAAGATGCCTGTTTCTAAGTAATGCACTAATGAGGGATTGCTTGGAACACAATAAGTTCATCTTTTCAGAATTATTCAGATGGGTACCTTGCAGCTATATCTGAAAAAAAAAATTCAGTCCTCTCTGTTGGTATTCAGCTAGTGCCACTGTGAAATGGAGATGTGTTTGGCGGAAAGATATTTAACTGAAGAAAACCCATTAAGTGTATTGTGGGGTAGATACAGTAATTCAATAAGTCGAAGTGATTCATATGCATTCCCGATAATTTTAAGAGGCTCTTTATGCAGTGCATGTAATTTTATGTTTGTATTTAAGTTTTTGCATGTGGAAGTGATAACCTGAAGATGTGGCTGATGTGCAGCCTGGAGTTAGAGGCTTTCAGAAAAGCTTCAGTGGGACATAACTATTGCTTAAGGTTGTGCAGAGAGCAAGAGGTTCCTATGAAGTCTTTTGAAAGCCTCGATAACCAAACGCTCTGTTAATAGTTATAAAGGAGCTCTGGACTGAAAACCCTGGAGGAACAGTCTAATTTTCAGTTAAAAACATCTGAAGAAAGGTGATGGTTTGTAGAAGTGGAATGTTTGGAAACAGTTAATTTAATTCATGTGTCCTCTTTGCTTGTCTCAAAAAGGCTTTTAGAAAGGACTGCAGACATCTGCAGTGCTTTTTAATATTTGATGGGCTTGTACAATTCTCCTTACAGAAAATTCATGACCTGTTCTATTTCTGTGAGTCTGATTTGGAGAGGGCATGAGTAAAAGAGATTAGATGGATTCCTTCTCTTCCTATTACAATATAGCTGTTGAGAGACTAAATCTTTTGTTGCAGATTTACTGAAAGTGTTTTCTTGTCATGTCTGTTAGCTCTGTATCAATACATAGCTTCTTATGGCTCTGACACTGAATCACATTCTCCCAGGATCCTTCTTTTGCTTATGTTAGGAATAAATGCGTTGGCAAGGTAGAGCTTCCCTGCCTGATGCTGTTAGGATTCTTATTGGCAAAGAAGTTATTTTTAAAGCTTTAGCAAAAATCTGTAAGTACCACCTCAGCAAGACTTGTGTATACAAAAAGGCTTTCAATGCTAGTAGACGCAGGCAAAATTGTATACTGAATCTGTAACAGGCTTTCAGTCTGAGAAAATCATGAAAACATGAACTTGTTTTCAGTCTGTGGATCCCGTAAGCTTCCTGGCTGACATGCTTACCTTTGCTTTCCTTACTCTTCAGCAAAGGGAAGCTTATTGACAGTTGGTATCTCTTCCTCACATTGCAAAATCTACTTAGAAAATAGTCAGACTTCTGTGATAGTAAAGAGCTATAGAAGCCTACTGAAGACATTTTTTGTGATAAAGTTTGGTAAAAGGAGAAAATACACTATCTGCTGAAATGTTTCAGAAGAGCTGTTTGGTCATAGGATTTTTTTTTTTCTGAGTGAGTGAGAAAAATACTGAATTTACGTGGTAAAATCCCCACTTCTCAAAGCTGTTTACAGGGGTTTTGGTGTTGGTTTGTTTTTTGGTACCCTATTTAGAGGTATCTTGTGTATACTGTAGCCACAAGATGCAGTAGAGTTTTAGTGGTAGGGAATGTGGATTTTTGGTACTTCACATGACTGTGATATAGCAGCAGAGTATATGGTGCTGTATTTCCCAACTTTAAACTACCCAAAATCTTGTTAGTCTTCATTCTGTAGCTGATGACATCAGTTCTTCAGTGCTGATAACTGGTTGTCCATAGGCAGTTATGGAGAGTAAAGAAAATAGGTTGTTTCTCTTCAGGCCAGGCTTTGGTAATGTCAGCTGAGCATTATTAGAGTGTTTCAGGTAAAGGTATTCTGTAAGAAATCCTTGTAAGCTGAGTGTACTGATTCATGGCATAGCTGTAATGCTGGCAACTTAGTCCCCTGGTAGAGCTAAAATGAGCACAGGGTGTATATCAGAATCTGTTGAAGATCCTTTTTCTGTGTGTGTGTGTCGTCTTTTCTCCAATTAGTCCATCAGTGCTTGACAGAAGTTAGTCAAATTGTACATGGTTGCTTTCAAAGGAAAAGAGCAGTGAAATTCTGATCTGTTGGGGTGTTGTGGTTTAATCCCAGTCGGCAACTAAGCCCCATGCAGCTGCTCTCTCACCCTCCCTGTCCCTGGTGGGATGGGGGAGAGAATTGGGGAGGAAAAAAAAACAAAACCTGTGGGTTGAGATAAAGACAGTTTAATAGGATGTCAGAGGAAGAGAAAATAATAATAATAATGGTAAAAGAATGTACAAAACAAGTGATGCACAACGCAATTGCTCACCACCTGCTGACCACTGCCCAGCCCGTCCCCAAGCAGTGATCGCTGCCCCCCAGCCAACTCCCCCGGTTTCTATACTGGGCATGACGCCATATGGTATGGAATAGCCCTTTGGGCAGTGTGGGTCAGCTGTCCTGGCTGTGCCCCCTCCCAGCTCCTTGTGCAGCTGGCAGAGCATGGGGAGCTGAAGAGTCCTTGACCAGTGTAAGCACTGCTTAGCAACAACTAAACCATCAGTGTGTTATCAACATGATTCTCATCCTAAATCCAAAACACAGCACTGTACCAGCTACTAGGGAGAAAATTAACTCTATCTCAGCTGAAACCAGGACATGGGGTGGGGGGAAGAAATAATCCTTGTTCATTTAAGTGATACAGTCTGGCAGTTGGATCACTTGTGGGTCTAGATGGAGAAGAACTTGAAACTCTTGGTCTCTACCTTACCTACCTACTCTGATTCAACTTGGAATGCTAAAAATTGTACGCTTTAAGGGTACTGCGTTAGGAGAAAAGTACATTAATGTACAGATAAAATACTTTTTCTGAAGTACTTGAAGAAACAAGTGAAATAGTCATTTTGGTGTGTCCCCCCAGTTCAATTCTACATATTCCAGGGGTTCTGTCATACAGGAATATTTTTTAAAATGAGGTTTAGCAGGTTAAATAACTGTCAATAGCAGAGTCTTAGTATTTGCAGTGAAGAGTTACTTAAGTCCCTGATCTTACTTGTGTGGTCTAAGCAGCTCTGAGTTAGTTTAATATCTTTATACCTTGTCATAAGTTAGTTAGGAAAAAAACAAAATGAAAATCTTGGCTGGCAGAACTTCTCTGCTTGTGTGCTGTGATTTCACTGTTCCTTACGCAGCAGAGGCAATCTTGCAGTGATGCAGTGAGTGATTTCTTGCAGTGATGCAGTGAGTGATTTCTTGCAGTGATGCAGTGAGTGATTTCTTGCAGTGATGCAGTGAGTGATTTCTTGCAGTGATGCAGTGATTTCTTTTTAGAAATCTTTTATATGCAAAATATCTGCAGTTCTAAATATAGTGGCAATAGTTAAGACCCAGTGATGTTTGCAGATTTTTCTGAATGTTTGATGTCTGAATGTTTGCTTAAATTAGTGAATAATAATGAAGATGTGATGCAATGGAAAGCTGGTCATTAATGATGAACAAACTCTATCTGTATGTCTAACAAAAAAATTGAGCTCTTTGCTTTCGAGGATCTGTCCTTTAAGGAGTATCCACATTAAGAAATTCCATTTTCTGGGAGCTCAGATGAGTTGTAAGCCTTGTATGTGGTGTTATCGCAGCAGCAACTGGTGGAAGAGAATGCTAGGTTAGTGATCATGGACAGTGCTTGCTGTCTGCTAAGGGATTTGATAATACAGAAAACTTCATGTTTTTACTTCAAGTCGTCTTTTTGTGAGGACAACAATATGGGAACTTATTTTTTTAAAAACAACACCAGCAGCAGCAACAACAACAAAACCCTAAATAAATCCAAAACCCAACCTGTTACATTTTTCTACTCTTGGCAGTAAGCACTAATTAACTTCTGCACAGTATTAACTCAGCTGTGCTTGGTACCAGTCAAAACAATGTCAGTTGTGTATGATTAATAACACAAGGGAAAAAAGTAGAACTAAACCCATTGACATTCTAATGCTGTTAACAGTTCTTTGCTGGGCCCTTAGTAGATATAAATACATGCTGATGCTACTTACTCTGTTTGGTAGTGTAGCCAGATAATGCGATCCAATATCAGCTTTCATAGAAGTCCCGGGGATGTGGGGCAGTAGGATTTTCATGATGTTCATCAGCTTCTTGTCAACATAGCTCTCTGCAGCATTGGTGCCTGCTTGTGTCTTGCAGCCTAGAGATCTTGCTGGTGAATAAGTTCAACAACATGGTTTAGGAGACGGATAGTAACTCTTAAGGATTTTTTTAAGTTTCAGAAGTTTAGGTGATAGGAACTGAAATACCTGTTTTATAGGGTGGGGTTTTTTAATTCGTTTTCTTTTACATATATGATGGATGCTTGCTAGAAAAGGATTTAACAGAAGCAGCCCTAACATTTGGTCTCAAAAGTAGTAGAGTTACAAATGAACTGGGGTTTTTATGAACTCTGCTGTATCAAAGTAGTATTGTCAAGCTGCTAAAAGCATCCTGGCTTTGGAAATGGAAAAGAGAAATTTTGATAAACTTCTGAATGCTCAGCCTATTCAGAATAATTGGAACATTTCATTTTTGCAGGGACTTCAGTGATTAATTGAAAGTACTTATGTGCTGGGAATTGTGCAGTAAAACAAAGAGAGGGAGCTCTTTAATGAGAGAAAGAACATTCCAGTTTGTCAAAGTGTTTTTAATAAGCATGCTTAATGTTTAAAAAAAATTCTCATTGCTTGTGTGAATATAGATGAAACTTGGCACTTACGGGTGGAGCAGGACTGTTTCTGCTGTGATTAGCAATATTAATAATATTCTTGTAAGGAGATTGACAAGTGAATGGTCATGCTGGATTTTTTTTGCTTTAACTGAACAATATTCATGTGGGTAGTGTCTACTGGTAGAACAGAGTAGCAAGACAAATGATCTGCCTGCAGCACAGTATTCTTGATTAGTAGGCTGCACCTGTGCAGAAGAGAAGACATAGATGTTGATCTCTGAAGGTGAAATATTGATTCCTGTTGTGAATCATTTCTTAAATGGGGAAGGTTTATGTTAGTTTGAGAATCTTTACCTAAACGGTATTTACCACTGCCACTATCAGGACATGTGCTAATCATGTGGTTAAGAAAGTGAACACAAGGGCTTATACATCTATTTTCAGTTGAATTTTGTGGAGTCTTATCATTCCAGTATCTCTAAGTATGACCTTCTACAAATAGGGATATGGCAAGTTGATTCGCAGTAATCATTGGTATGTTAACGAATGCAGAATTGGTTTGGACACACGGTACTATAATACCAATAATTCTGGAAGCAGAAGAATATTCAGGTGAGAGTTTCCTGTGGTATCACTATGGTGAACTCCAGAGATAACTGGAATGAGGTTCAGATCTTCTTCCAGGAGCACGGTGCTGAAGAATGTGATTTGCTAATGGGTATCCAGGGGCTGGGAATCCCATAACCCTTTATAATGGCTCTAGGCCTTGAATGTGTATTTTTTTGGTGTGTCACCTAATTGAGAACACAGCTTAACAGAATACTTTTTTAAACGTAGTTAGTTTTTCTCTTGTCAGAAGAGTGGGTATACTATACAGCAGGTGAAGAGATTTATAAATAAGGTATGTGCTATGTATAACAGAAGAAAACTCCATCTGTGTTCTGATCGTGAACTCCCAGCATGCGAAGTGTGATTTTTGGGGAAAAAAGTACGTGCGATAGGGACAATCTATATTAAAGAACGTGTACGTAAGTCCATGCATAAAATTATATAAAATAGCACTTTAGGTTTCTCTGAGAATTTTTAGTAGTGAAGTCAGGAGTTAGTCAGAAACTTAAAGGAATAGTGCTTCAACAGGCAGTTCTTGTTGCCCTTTTCAAGCTCTATTCTGTAATGTCTTTGTTGACCCAGCTGGGAGCTTATAAAACCAGTGAGGATGGTATTGTGACAGCTGACCTGAACTGTAGGTGCTGAGTTTTGTGATAAACCAATACATATTTCTATGGTGAACTTGACCAGAGGAATTAATTTCTTAATATTTGTTGTATACCTTCTAGTGATGATCACAACAATTGCTAACTATTATGGCAATGTCAGTACTTCAGTTTAATAAATGAAGAACAACATATAAAGCTGGTGGAGCTGTGAAGAATACAAAATCATTTTCAAATTGGTGAAAGCCTCTATTTATCAAGTTTGATATCTGCCATAGTACTATTTACAGAACTGCTTATTTGATTCTTGAACGGGTGCTAGTTGCAGGAGAAGCCCAGAGGAGGAAGTAAATAAGGATGGCAGATCCTCTGTTGTCATTCGTGTGCTGGGGAGTCAGGCACCTCAAAAATGAAGCTGTCGAGCAGTGTTTGAAGTGAGGCAGATACTCTTTGTACCTATGTCCGAGATGCTACTTATGCTAAAAATTAATAGTTACAGTTCAGCAGTCAATTAATATATGGCTGTAGAAATAACTACATATTTAATTTTTTTAGGATAAGATAAGTTAAAAGCTTTTTTCATTAATAAGCACTTGCCCAGTCTCCTGAATTTTAAGTCTGTGTGAATGTTTTGCTTAAAGCAGCTTCTGTGCAGGAAGTGTAATTCTGGCAAAACATCTGAGGGGGATCACACAAATACAAAACTGAGCTGTTTGATCTTGGCTCATGATCTTTTTGGTTCATGGTCTTTCATTCCCTCAAAGAGCTGCTTAATTAATCGGCCTTAAGGGGCGGTTTATCCAGAAAAAATGTGAAACGTCATTTCCCCAACTCTTGGTATTGGTAAGTTGGCATATAATGCCAAGCCATAAAAGGGCAGTCTGTATTTGGACTTTCCTACTAGATTAGTGGGGATAGATGGGGCCAGGACTAGGCATCTAAACCAGCATTAGGAAATCAGTGTGGCCTCTCTGCTTCATCTCCTGTGACTTAATTTTTGACTCCTCTTTTCTGTTCTGAAATTTCGACTTTTTCCTGAGTGAATCTTCTCAATTATGAAATGAAATTTGCTTTCTGTTGTGGCATACCTTAAAAATATTTTATTGGGTTTTAAAACTCAATGCATCTGTAAAACTGTGGAGAATTTAAACAACTAAGCCTGTGAGAATTTAACAAATTTAACACATAAGCCTAAGAATTTATACAAACAAGCCAAAACCAGCACAGCCTGACTTATGTAGTAAGTGCCTAGTTCTCATAGAAACTGGGCTAAAATCTTGAAAGATTCTGATACTGTATCAGAATGCCAAGCATCATGTCCTCGCATCCTCACACCCAGATCAATCTGAGTTCAAAATATTTCTTACGCTATTATCAGGCAAGCATTAGGCACATCGGATGCCTTCAGATACTTGGTTAGAAAAGGTGCCAATTCCAGATGATGAAACAGCTTTCTCTTGGCCTGCCGGTTTCCCGTGAGCCTTGAGCAATGTGTATTTGCTTCACCTCGCTGCTTCGCTGTGTGCTTTGTCATAGCTAGCACCAACCTGAAGGCACGTCGGCTTGAAACCTGACGCTAGGCTTTTTTGTAAATAAGTCAAAGTTAGAGCTGATTCAATCAAGCATAGCACACAAGCTCATGGGCACAAGTTTATTCTCAGGTGTAAGCAGTGCCAGGCGTTGAAGAGCAGCTAAAAATAATAATCAGACTTTTAACAACGGTATTCTTTCCTTCAGATGTGTCCAGCGCGTATGGTCCATTTCAAGCACTGAGTGATCACTTATCAGGTTTTTTGAAATTGGAGGTGAAATAGTCAGTGAGTGAATCCCACTAATTGGTTTGCTTAAAAAGGCAAAACCTCGGGTTTTTTGAAAAATGCAAGTAATGCAGCCTGTTAACATCCATGCTAGGAAAAATGAAGCTCTCGGGTGAATCCCAGGTTAAACTTTCTTTGATAGCATTCAGATTTTCTCTTGTGTAGATTTTGAAACTATTTTTCCATTCTGGTAACACTTCTTTCCTGCTCTCCAAATTGAAATAGGCTATTTAAAAACCAGTGGAGCTTTTTGCCATGGTTCTCCAGAGTGGTTTTTTGGACATTGTTCGTTCTCAAAGAGGCATCACCATAGCAGCAGTCTCAGAGAATTTTGTGGCTCTGCTTGTCTTGAAATGGATGGATCAGAGCATGTTTTACTTGCTGAATTTTGAAGAACAACTAATTTGATTTATTCATTATGAGATGAAAAGGTTTTGCATTTCCCTTGTCTTAAGTGGATCGTCATTTTGACTTTAGTGTGAAAGTTAAGCACGTTGGATGAAAGAATCATCTCATTCTGGAGCAGCTATGCTAACTGAGTCTAATTTAGGAACTCGGCACGGTAAATAGATAAAGAATCTGCAATGCTTCAGGAAAGGTCTCATTTTTTAACTTAAATTCAGTGCATGATAAAGAATGAATGCAGTCATTTCCTCCAAGTTAACAGTAGTGTTTCTGCAGAACAGTTGCTGTGCTTGGACTGAAACATCACAGCAGTGCACTGCAGTGCTGGTGGTGAAATACTTAATGCACTGCTTAAGAAGTTTTCTGATCAAAACACTCATTGACATTCTTGGATCTGTAAGTAGAAAGAGGAAATGGAAATTTTCCTTGGAATATTAAAAGCGAGGAGCTTAGATGACATGGTGATTTTTACTTGGGAAGAATAAGCATGTCTGATAGCTTGACAATTTATAAAATTGGTATTGTTTTTACATACTATTTCAAATGTTGCCCCCTTCTGGTTACTGACAACTATGAGAACTGGGTATGAGGAGGAGTAGAATAAATTACATGAAAGTGTCTGGAAAAAAACAAAGCATGCTTTTTTTTTTTGCATTAGAACAAATAGTTTTGGTGTCTTAAAATAAGCTAATACTTAAAGAACAGCTGAATATAAGGAAAGTTTCCAGGCACACACGAAGATCCCATCTAATAAGAATTAACCTAGGGGAAGCACGGTTTTGGAGACTACCAGTCTCATTTAGTATTAAAAATATTTTTTTGTGACTTGTAGTGGGTTATTTAGTTTCTTGTTAACTTCTTTTAAAGAGCTGGTTTGAAGGAGTGGGGCTGAGTGCTTTGTAGCTGCGTGCAGGAGTAGAGGCTGCGTGCTGCAGTACGGCTGCAAGCTGTGCTTGGCCTCTGGAGAGCTTGTATATTTGTGCTAGGCCAGGAAAGGTGCTAGGAATTTTTTGAAATAGAAGCTGTTACTGCTTTTTAGAGGTAGCTCTTGGTAGTAAGCATATTCATAGCCAGTGCTGCTCATTAGTGAAAACTTAAAGCTTTGCTTAGCTCTCTGTCGTAACACATGTTTAGGAACGAGTGGAAACACTTGATATAGTAAGGAAGCCCCTGTGAACAGCGGTTTACAACCTAACCTGGGTTTTGAATTAAGCAGAATAAATAAATACGATGATACTTGCTTGCAACTTAAATAAAAAAAAAAGCATGCAATGGCTTATTCTTATGTCACCGTTGTGAAATTGTCTATCGCTTGAATGACCAGTAATAGAGTTGACAAATGTACCTAGCAGTGCAGACAAATCGCTACATTGACTAGTTATTTGCAGTATGATACTACTGAAGTATTAGCAGGTTAGCATGCTTTGTATTGTTTAATGTGTGTTTTGTTCATCAGTTTAGGAAATGTAGCATCTGAAATTCAAACAATTAGGTTCTGAGGAATTTCAGGAACACAAACTGTATAAGGATTACCGTGGAAAAGAAGTTGTAAGAACTTTGAAGGCTAATGGTGCTTTCCCGTTTAAAAAGGCGCGGACAAATAGGTGATGCTATATGGAGAGAAACATCTCTGATGTGTTACCAGTAAAGGCTGTGAAGCTTAATGTTAAATTACATGTATCTCTTAAATTGGCTCTTAGACTGGGAACAAGTAAGAGAACATACCTCTGGCTGACTCCTGCTGTTAAGTTTCAATCCAAAGGTAAATTCCATACACTAGGAGGGGTGATTAAATTCTGGACACCAGAAAATGGTGGTGTGAGGTATCAGCTAGTCTGTACCTTCACGCTTTTTGAGCTGAATTGTTTTGTGTTCTTCCCTCTCACTTCTTTCACTAACAATATTTCTGAAATTAAAAATTTAAAAAAATGGTAAACTATGTGAAATAGAGGTGGGGTTTTTTTTACAAGCAGCAACTGTTACCAGTAGATGGAGGTAATGAGATATAGAAGTCAAACTAGATTCTCTAGTCCTTTGAAGATGGAACACAAGCTAAGTGATATGTAGCAGAAATGAGAACTGGTAGTTTGTTTCTGCATTTCATGGGGCTTGCAGGAGAAATTAAGAAGGCCTGTTCTTAATAGGACTGGAACTCTAAAAGCTACTGTGTAAGTATTCCTGCATCATGTGGATTTTTGCAGGTTTTCTCCTTTTCTTTTTCATGGTTTATGCAAGTCATCGGGATTCTCCAAGAGTGTTTTGGGGCTCTTCTAACAGTATGAGTCACGATGAGAATTGATTCTCTTACAGCAGTTTTCTAGTTTGCCTTTTGGTTTATACCATTTCATCCTGCTTTTTAAAATTAGATAAAGGAAGGGGAACTGGTTTAGCTGAATCCAGGCTCTTAGGGTGCATGTCTGAGTTGTGTGAAGGTCAATCTCGTGGGACAAGACTCAGGCTTGTTTACAGTATAAAATCCTCTTGTTAACTTCAGAACCTTCAAATTATAACCCCCTTTCTCTGATACTTAGACATTATTAATCTAGCAGATAATAGCAATTGCAGCAGCACAGTGCTGCCGTTTTCTTAAAGAGCATTAGGACAGTCTTTTAAAGTCAGTTTTGAGGATGACCCTATAAATTAGGTTTGCATGTTGCAGTTCCCATAGCTGCTTTAGATATAAAGAAATACTTGCAATCAGTTCTGTAAGTTAACAATACGAAGTTGCATAGTTTTGTGACGGCTTTCAAAGGCCGTTAAGACAGCTTGATGCATAATAGCTCTTTCATGTGCTGCACTGATGGCTTTTGATTTGAAACCCTGAGATTATTCCATGCTCACCTTATCTTGCTACTGCATAGGGTGAGACTTGAGCCTCTGAATCTCTCAGCCACCTGTTTTAATTAGAAAATTACTAGGAGGTGTTAGAAGTAATGGTATTAAGTATCTGCTGCAGGACTTTAGCCTCATGCTCAGTTAATGCTTTGGAGAGAGAGCTCAGATCCCTGCCCTCCCAACTTTTAAAACTGTTTCCATGAGAAGAGTTATGGAATGTATGACTGACACTTACAGCTTAGAGGCCAAGGTTAAAAAAAAAAACAAACAAACAAAAAACCAAACAAAGTTTAGAGATTTCAGGCAGCAAGAGAGCAATATGTTTGAACATTCCCAGGCCACTTTTACTTAGTGAGATATGTATGAGCATGAGTTCAGAGATATTAGTTTTTTAAAGAAAAAGTGCATGCGTAGGGAAATGTCATTTCCCCAGAACTGTCACAAATTTCATAGATGTTGACACTAACTCTTTTTTTCCTTATATGCGAAAGTAGACCTTGCCATAAATTGACCGTCATATGGCCTAGTGGAAAGTTACCACTGAAGATGAACTGTTTTATGGCAATTATGCACTGGCTGGGGAATAAATGAACTTAATACAAGCAATTTATGCCTAGGAAAAAATGGGTATGCATCTGTATTTCTCCTATCCTCCTGTTTCACAGCAGTGAAAATAATTGCAGGCTTTCTAGAAGCTTGTTTGTGCAAGGCCATATGGAAAACAATGCTCTGAAAGGAGCGTTTGCTGATATGGAAGTAGCATCTGGAGTCACTAGTTTGTGCAAATGACTTTCACCCAGCAGGAAAAGATGTAATTCTGACTGAAGGATGCTTCTCTCAGCATGCTGGTGTGTAGTCAGGGTGTCATTAATGCTGGTGTTGTGTGGGTATCCTGGGTTGCTGTACCAAAACTATCTAGAGCAAGTAAATGTACTTGTAGTTGAGAATGTCTTCTATGGCTTGTTAATGGTGAAAGTAATATTAAAATGTCCAGGGTTCACACCTAGTGATAGTGGAGAGAGAACTTCTGAAGGAAGGAATTAAGGATTGGGTATGTGGAAGTCACTTAGATCCTGGATGTCTCAAGAAATTTCTCAAGTTAAAGGTTTGTGAGTTGGCACTGAGGAAGCGAAATAAAACAAGCCAAAATGGCAGAAAAAAAAGAACAGTATTGCCATAAAACCATAACACATACTCAAGCCTTTCACACCAAGTCTTTCTTCTTTAGTGTTGTATCAGCTTGTGTGCGCAGTAATAGAGCTTAATCCATGGGAATTTCCTAAATCGCGTAATTCAGACTTGAAGTGCCATGCAAGGCATGGCATACAAATTCTGATTGCAAACTAACAGGTTGCTTTCTTTTATTAGGGGTCAACTTTTTCTGTGTTTTGTGAATTCAGGTCTTAGGTTTAGGGTGGATAGGTTTAATGCTGCTAGGAAAAAAAGTAGTCCCTGATTATGTCAGAGAGACATTGAATTTGGTGTAGCTCTGGGCTGATGCTCTAATAACTGACATCTCGGTGCCTGCTTGGTGACTATACCTGTCTGAGCTTGTGCTGCCAGTTCAGCTAAAGGGATGACTTGTGTCCAACTCGCCTCTTTCTAAATCTGTTTCTGCTGTGGGTTTTGATGTAGTCAAAATAACCTCAGCTCTTATGTTTTGTGCTTGTTCCAGCTTTCAAACTTTCTATGAATAGTGATTTTATGTGTAAGAATCCTGTTTTTATAGTACTTGTTAACTCTGTTTGTAAATTTGCAGTGATAGATTAGAAATGTGAGGTGTGTTGGCCATTAATCTGAGGCCATCTAAGCTTCGTAACAAGTTGTATTTCTCATTACTGCTAAATAATGCTGAGAAGCTCATTGCAATGGTCACTTGAATTTTAAAACCATACTCTTTAATTCAAACAAGGCTAGTAGTTAACTGTAAGCATACAGCCGTGTACAGATGCAAGAGCTGAGCTCAATAGGTTCCTTCTCTTCCCTGTGTAGCCCGGAGAGCTACAGGCAGTGCATTAACATGAGAACAATTGTGGCAATGTACCTTCCAAATCCGCAGATTTTAAAACCTTGTGTATGCGAGGATTGTTAACCGAATGTGCGGGGTCCTTTCTCCTTTGTTTGGGGGGAGAAAGCTGGTAGAAGACAACTGGTGACTGTTGCAAGAGAGGATGCAAGATAAAAATCTGAAGGAAGGGTCTTTGGCAGGGTGCTTTTAGAGGAAGTGTTTTGAGAAGGGGCTTGAGGACGTAAATGGTGGGAATTAGAAGATCTGGAAGAAGGCAGGCTTTAGGGAAGGCAAGAATAGGAAAGAGTTGGGTCACTAGCATTTGTCTCAAGTGCACTACTAATTTGATGTGTTTGGTAGCGGAGCAGGGACCTAGGCTTATTTTGTGTTTGCACCAACAGTTTTAAAAATGTTGTTTTGCTTCTGTTTACAAACTAATGTTCTCTGTGTCTATTTGACATATGAATGTGGTGTTGTGTAATTTCGGGGAAAATAAATCTTAACACCGTAAACCTAGAAAGTGAGATAGCAGAGGTCAGTACTGGTTTGTTTTCAGGTGCTAACTTTACTCTCTTGTGCTCACTGCATACAGGAGGTAACCTGAGGTGTTATTCTCTGGGTATATCCTGTTTCTCTCTGGCTGATATTTTCAGCCTGTTGATAGGTTTTTCAGAAGGGCTTGTGGACATTAAATCCTATTGCTTTTAAAAGATCCCCTGTGAGATGTCTAGTTTGGTGGTTAAAATTAATGGTGTCGAATGCTTACAGATCCCTAGAGATCATGTTTCTACTCCTTGTTGGCTTGATCATTGCTCCATGCTGTGTTATGGTTGTAAATATCTCCAAGTTGATAAGGAGTTGTGAAGAGGTACTGTAAACAGATGTTCCTCCTGGTCCACCCGGTTAAACCGTGGCATGACCAACTACGCTTCCCTTTCCTCCTCCTTCCCTGTGGCCCCTCCAAAAAACTCTGGGTATTTGCTGTAAAGAACAAAGGGAACAAATTTAAATGTGTACTCTGAACATATCTGAAGTCTTCATGGTGTGGAGTTGTGCTTTAAAATAGGTGTTGGGAGCCGAGCTGCTTTTTGTGTATGTTACATGTGTACATGATTTCTCTTCTACCTTCAGGTCAGTCCATTGTTTCCTAAACAAGGGAATAAGGACTTGCAGCTCAATGAAGAAGTGTTCCCTGCATAGGAGCAAAGGTTTTGTGTTGTATATATGAAAGCTTTTGAAAAAACAAAGTAAACAGATTACAAATTGTCCGAAAGAGTATTTACCTCCAAGTCGAAGGTTTTGATGCAAGAAATACTGTCCTGTGGCTAGGCAGTGGTTCTTACTTCTTTTACTTGCTGCTGTAACTTCAGAAATTTTCTTCAGTCAACTCAGATGTATGAGCACTAACTTGTGGTATCTTAAATCACCCTAACAGTGTGATGGGAATGAGCACCCCAATATTGATGTGATAATCAGTGTCCATTTTCCATTCAGGAGTGACTGTTGTACTCACATACTTGGATTGTTTTTCAGACTAGTATTACATATATTCTAAATTCTGTTACATGAAATTAATGATTCTGTATAAGCTTAAGACTGGATTTAATACTAAAATGGAAGATACAGTGTTCCTGTTTGACAGTCACCTTGATGGCTGTCATAGGTATGAAGAAGCTGTATGAAGACATCTGACTTCAGTGATGTTAATGAAATGGAAGTAGTAAACGAATCTGAATGTCTGGTGTGGTCCTAGGGAAACAAGTAAGGTTTCACTCTTTGTTTTAATGAAACTGTGGTCAGGTCATCCACTTAGGGCTGCTTTCTGATGGGGGAAGAAGGAGCAGAGGTGGGGGAAATCCCATTGTTGGAGTTTCGATGCTGCAGTCCATACGCTGTCAGTGTGTGTCTCAGATGGCTGATAGATTTTCTTCTGAAGTCACACTGTAGAGGATAGAAACAGGCCTAAAACAGAGGAGCATAACGAGAACGAGTGTATTTTGATGTCTCTGTGTCTCCCTGTGTACTGTCACTCAGATAAATGAAATAGATTACCTTGTGCTTTGGGTACATGTGATTAAGGCCAAGAATTTTATTTTCTGTCAGTTTGTCAGAAGAAAAAGAAGAAAAATGCATGTATTCTCCAGCCTATTATCATTTACCTTCAGGTTGTATTGAAAACATCTGTGTACTATCACATGTGATAGGTAAACTTCAGTTTATCAGCCAAGAGCATCATCTTGTTTTGTGGAATGAATGTCATACTTCAGCTCAGTTCCTGGCTTTGTTTCCACATGGTTGTGTTAAAACTGGGGCACAGATGCACCTTCAGCATATAATGCATGTGCATAATCAAAAGCACTGGTTTGCAGTAAATAATTCATGTCAGCTGGGGCACTTGGTTCTGATAATGAGATCTCAGGGGCTTGGCTCTTTCCAGATGATATATGAAATATTCTTTGCTGTTAGTCATTCACACTGACAAGTACTTAGTTAGTGGCTAATAGGATTTGCGTGTTGAGGGGAAGGAAATTCCTTAAGTTTTCTAGTTGCTTCTGTGCTTTCTTGATGTCTCTTTTCCCTGTCTGCCTTGGCTTTGAGCAGCTCTGGCTGATAAGACTTGGAAGGACAAATGACTACCACTCCTGGTTAAAATCTTTAGGAATTGACATAGGTAGGGATCTAAATCTAAATTATTCTTTTATTGACAGCCTGCTCCTTACAAAATCTGTATGGAAATTCTCATTGAAGGGAAGGAAAGTTGATGGACATGTGGAGAGGTGTTGGTCTTTCTATACTTTCAGAGGGTCATGAAATGTTGATGGAAAAAACATGCATCTATTTACATAGCCATTAAACTTTTTAGGAATATGGAGCTTTGGTTAGCTTTGGTCCTCCCTTTAGGCAAACTTTGGCAGGACAAATTAAGTAATCTGTGTTATGTTCCACAACTGATAGGGTGTTGAAGTAAGAAGTTGCGAAGTAAGCTTTTGTTTTCACCTGTCGGCATGTTTTTTTTCTTACCAACTGGTGTGCAAGAGAAGCGATGAGTAACAACGTTTGCTCAAAATCTGTTGATACGCGTGAGCTTCCAAGTCAGGAGTCCAAAACTTTCATAAAGGATGCTGATACAAGAAAGGATTATTTGGGAGCAGGTCATGGTAAATGTTCTACCCTAAACCAGTAAGGACTGGGTTTAGCGTTTGAGCTGATGCCTTGCATGTCATTCTCCAATTGTCAATGTCAGATTCTGTGTGTATAATAGCAAACAAAATCACTGTAGGTTCTCCACCCTATTGTTTTGGTCACTAAAAATGTTATATTTTTATCAAAAGCTCTTATTAGTCAAAAATCTTCCTTAATGGATGTGTTTAACTGGAGCCCTTCCTTAGTGCAGAGTACCGCAGTAGTCCTGACAGCTTCTGTAATTAATAGCAAATTAGCATATGACTGTGGTGTCTGCTGAACCTTATCCCATCTGCTGCTCGTGGTGCTTGCCTTGTCAGTCTTCCGTGCATGGATCTGTTGAAGGTATTAAAGGTGTGTTCCATGTTTTTCCCTTCCAGAATGTTTAAGATGTACACCACATAAGTGGGCAAGAAAGAGGGGTTTTTTTTTTAATTTTTGTTAAATAATTGTCACCTGCTTTGTGCACTTCAGTGTGCTTCCTTGATAACAGAAAGGTCAGAAGTGATCTGCTGGGAACTCTTGTGATTCTGTGCTTCTCCTCTGCTGTTAGTCACATTCATGTCTGTCAGCTTTTTGTTTAATGAAGTCATACACGTATCTGTTTGGAACAGTAAACCTGAGTGCATGTGGAAGTGCAATTCACAATAACTCTTCCTTATAGGTTGTTACAGTACTTACAGTTGTAAGTAAGTTGCTCTTTTCCTTTGGTTGCTCTTTTCTCTCCTGTCCTTTCCCTTGCTCTAGGCTCGCTCAAGTCTAATTTATGGCAATGTACTTCCAGGACAGTGGTGTTTGTAAGTCCAATATATGTAAAGGCACATAGAAAAGGAGGTGGACCCAGGGAAGGTGGTTTGGTCATCGTTTTAGATCAAAATGTGGAGTTCTTGATCAGTTCTCTGTAACTGCTGAGGCTTCAAGTCAGCTGAGGTCAGTGTGGGGGAACCAGCTCTGGTGTTTGACCTTGAAAGGGTAAGGCTCTTAAGTCTTCTAAGATGGAGAGAAGAATGGGTTTGTTAAAAATGCAGGGTATTTGAGGGGACTCTTCTCGGCATTTGCAACTTGCAAGAGAAAAATTGTATATATGCTTGATACATCAGATTCACCTGTGCTATAAAAAGATCTAATGTTTTTCTTGAATGTGGAAATACCCTATGAGCTAAAATGTTGCTTGTATGCAGGTAGCTTCTTGGTTTTGCTATTATAATAGAAAAAAATGTGCTGGAGGATGGGTTGCTTTAAGAATAAAGACAAAGCTGGATGTGAAGGGATAACTCAATATATGTAAATAACTCACCTCTATTCTCGTAATTCTGTTATCCTGATGAGCTTCCCTATTTTCAGAAGCAGTTATCAGTATTCCATATGTATGCTGATGATTATTCACTGTAAGTGTTGCTTTTGCAGCAAAGTAGCCCTGGTGGGAATGATACAGCCACTGCTGTTACAGTGAGGGTTTTACTCTATGATTCTTGCTTGAAAGAGATTTGATTTTTTTCTTCCTTCCAAGCTCTTCCAGGAAGACCTGTGCTATGGTAATTTTTGTCTGAAAATAATGTTTATTTTAAATTTTTTTTACCAGAGATTACTTTTGTGAGCCTATATGGCAAGTGAAGAGAATGAAAAGTGCCTTAGGTTCAGCTGTTTTCTGCAGAGAATGAATTAACAGAATAGGATCGCATTCTGTTTTCATGGGAGCTTAACATGGAGTGGTCATATGGGTTTCTGCAGAAGTGGGTCAATGCTATTTTTCCTCTTTGCCTCCAGCCATTAAGGGAAAAATTGGACACCTGGCTTTCTAATATGCCAGGCGTTTTATGTCTATTTTAAAATGCCTTCGCCACAAAAAAACCAAACCCTTTCAGCTCATGTTCTCACTCTTAGAAGAACTGTAACTTTCAAAATTGATGGACACATTTTAAGAAACTGGTTTCTGGTTCAGTTAATGATGAAAATAAATTTTACTCCTAAGAGATAAGTGATAATTGAATACCTTGGTATTTTAGCGAAGGCTAAAAAAAAACATTCTAGGGACTTGGAAGTGGTCTTAAAATTGAACATACAGCTGTGCTTATATAGAGCAGGCGCCCTATGGAATATACACATGACCTTGGAGCGGAACTAGGAGAACCTAAGCAAGATAATGTCAAGACTGTGATATAAACTGGCTTGAATTTTGTTAATGTAACTTAAAATATAGCACAAGACACTTGATTTGTGGCCATCCAAATTGATTGAAACCTAACTCATTACCAGTGTGCCTAACTGTTGTTTGGAAAGGGGATGAGGGTAGCAGCACTTCAGAAGGAAATTAAAATTAACATACCAAGCATGTATGATGAGTCTCTTAACAGGAATCTGGTAGATTCTCTTTTATTCTGTTTCCCTCTGCTTTTGGAATGATCTCAAAGCTTTGCATTGTTACATAATTCATGTGCTGCAATATGGTGAGGTAAGGATGAAATAGTACTTCTAAGGTGTTGATCTTGAGTAAATACAGTGCTGCTACTCATTTGTGGTTTGCTAGTATGTTTTCAGTAAGGCAAGGTGCTTGAGTGAGCTCTAAAATTATTTGGTACGAACTTGAGTGCCCTGGGCTCCTTTACTCTTCGTCCCTTGCCTCAAATGACTAGTACTGCATGAGTACAAGAGGCCTGTGGTGTTAAACGTAACGCATTCATGTTTATCTTTAAAACTACGCATAGTGGAGAAGTAGGACCTGTTGTTTTCTTGGGGAAATATGGTAACAATAGCATATTATACTTTAGAGGTAAATTTTATTAGAAAGCAACTAGGTGTTAATTTTCTTAAATAACTCAACCCTTTTGGATGAAATGACATAATTGCTGCTGTATGATCGCTGCTTTGTCATTTCTTGAACCTTCCCTGCTATGTACAAGCTTCCACCATTGTTTATGCTGACTTATTTGAAGTATAATATTCACCTCCTGAGTTGCTGGCATTACAGCTCTCTGGGGCAAGGGAGAGAAAGACCCTCCCTTTCTGCTACGCGCGTGCTCTTGTGAACAATGCTGAAGAAGTATGAACTAAGAATCGGAATGGTTCCTGTACGGATCGATACACAGAAGTGCTTTAAACTTGTTGGTTCCCTATCCAGAATTCCAGCGTGGATTTCGTCGTATTAAAGCACTTGGGCCCAAGTTGCCAGGCTTAGTATTAGGGAAATGCGTGGAATATACACTCTTTTGGATTCTTCTTTTGGATTGGATACTCCTTTTCCAGTGTTATGGGCTGTTTAGATAGATTTGTTTTCAGAAAACATATGAATGCATGGAGAGTGAAAGTAATGTGGGAGGCATATATAAACAGTACTGATAAGTTGTATTATTCTTAACTTGTAAAATTATTGTTGAATACTTGTGTAATTTTCAGAGTTTTTTGTACTACTTTTGCTATGAAAGAAACAGTAAGATGTAATTGTGATAAAAGCATTTATATTATCCTTAAAAGCTGTCTACTTCAGGAGGTCATCTGCTAATAGCAGTAATACTGGTCTGAAATAACTGGTTTAAAATCCAAGCTATACTGTGTTGCTTGTTGCCTCCAAATGTACGTTCTCCAAGATACTGTGGGTATGTTTTACTTTGCATATTGCTGCTTTTTTAATTTTTCTTTTCAAGGCTTCTTTTAATAAAAAAATTTGCTTTTATCTGTGGAAGACAACCTAGATTTGGGATATTCGCACTCAGTTTTGAAACTTCAAGCATCATGGAAGTTCTGAATTGGGTCAGAGACTTCACCAAAATGTATACAAACAGTATAATTGATGCCTGTCTTTTGAATCAGCTTATGAGTCGGTAGCTGGTGCATTCCTAATATTGGCCCCTGCTTTTTGTTGCACTGTTCTGAAAAGCAGTGTTGAAGACAACAGGTCCTTTCTCTAAGGTAGGTTAAGAAAACCTTAAGGTAGGTTGTTTTCTTCGTTCACCCAGTACCTAGGTCTCTTGTAGCAGTGACTCAACAAGAGTTAACAAGCCCCATGGCTCTGACAAGTCACAGAATTTGAATACCTGAGCAATTTTCTTAAATTCTGTTAATAGCAAGGGTTACAGAGCTCCCTAGACTGCATGCTTTACGTAACACAAAAGCTTTGTTAACTGACTCTGCCCTGCTGAAGGCCTCCTTCTTGACGAATGAAGACATTTGCTCACGAAGATTGCTGGCTTCCCCCTTCTACAGTAGTACCTCCTCAAGGTGTAGACCATAGCTTATTTGTTTGTCGTCTCGGAGGATGGATGGTGGTATGCTCGATTATCTGTACACAAGTGCTGAGGGTCATGGGTTACTACTTTATGTACTACAAAGCAGTAGTACTACAAAGTTACTACTTTGCCTCTTAATCCATTTCCTCATTCGTTTTTCAGGGACCGTGTCAAATCTACTTTGGGAAGGGATGGCTACTGTTATAGCTCTAAATAGTCACAGAACTGTATTTTTTGAAGGGAGGCAAAGGGAAAGGGGCTTTTGGAGTAATTTTCTGGTGATGTTAGAAAAGGAGGACAGACTTCCTTTGGATTCAAGGAGACTGGGTATTTGCTCATTCAAGTTCAGGGTGCTGTCAGTCCTATCACTGGCTGCGATAGCATTGTGTGGTTTCCACCTCTTGACATTCAGCATGTTGGTTTCTGTGTTGTAATTTTACTTGTATGCAGCTTAGGGGCTCAGGACTGATGCAGGTAAAAAGTGAAAATGTGCAGCGTGATTTGAATGCGTGCACTGATGTTGTGCATAACTACTCTGCACTTGTTTAGCCAGGTCCTGCCTTCCCCAGGAAGATACTGCTGCTTAAATGTCTGGAAAAGCCTTTTTTGCTAGCTTAGTAAGGACTTCGTAAGCTGTGATGATGGTCTATATCACTTACTAAGTTGGCAGAACAAGTCAGTGTGTGTAGGACATTCCTTTTGACTTCAGTGTTAGGCTAGCGTTTGTAACAATTGATTGTTTGCTTGTTTTATTTGGTGAAGTTGGTAATCTTAAGAAATGAATTTTTCTCCGTAAGCTGAAGCTCTCAGTTTTATAGAACACTGCTGCTTTGGTCCTCAAAGGCTCATGTGGCCGATCAACAAGATGATACTGCCACAAAACTCTCCAAAAGAAGAGTTGCTATGAGACAGTCTCTCTGTCAAAAACCTGTTGATCTTCCAATAAACTTTTATCTCCTTTTGGATTAACATAGCAATGGCCTCTTTTTGGGAACCCTGAATAAACTGGTGAAGAGCTCAGTTACTTAAAGCTAGAGGGTCCACTTCCAGTTCACCTCTCTGATTAGACATAATGCAGGTCAAACCCTTTATTTCAGACATAAAAAAGAAACGCCACTTTTGCTCTACGGACAGCCTCTCTGGGCAGTATGCCTTCTTGAACATGTTCCTGAGCACCTGGTGGAGTTCCACTTCTGCCAAGCTTAAAGATGATGAGAATATGGCTAAGGTAATGGTTGACTTGATAAGAAGCTGATCCAGTCTTTGCTTTATCTACTGGTGCAATTGACTGGGAGTCGTCATGATCTTCCTCTTGACCTGCCTCTTCAGGATTCATTTAGGAGATGTACGTTATTCCATTGTGACATCATGCTGGGTGGATGTTGGTGTCAGAACACATCCTTTCTGATAAGATGCATACTGTCAATGATCTTCTACTCTACCTCTGTAGTGAAAGGGCCTGGATTTTCCAGGTCTGGTTTTTCAGTTGATCTTTATCTCCCTTGAAAGTCTTTTTCCTTTTGATAAGGTCATAAACAGTGGTGATTTAAAGAAAAAAAAAAAATCATCCTGTGGTGATCTGGGTCTCATGTTTTATTTCTGAGGTACCTGTAGTTTGCCTTGCTGACCTTCCAAACCACAAAGTAGCTTTTAATTTCTTTTCTGTGGCAAGTAGTAAGAGCTGTAGCCAATAAATTTGGAGTTCTTGGCACTGAGAGTAAGCTTTTGGCCTTTGCAAGTTTGTGGTGGTTTTTATTCAACTAACGGATAAGACTGGAATTTTGCAGGGACCCTGAAGTCTCACTGTTTTGCAGTTGATTATAGCCAACTACTTGGACCAAGCCAAGAAAAGTTACTAATTATTCAGATGCCTTGGCATACCTGTAGGAAGATGTACATGTAAAATAAAACGTGTTGGTACTACCTATACAGTTTTAATTCCACATTTTATATCACTCTTTGAAATAATAAGGGATTTTGGTTTTAACTGTTCTTTGAGGAGTGACTCTATGGTATGTTGTTTTCTGCGTGACCGTAGGGGTTTTTTTACACTTAAAATAATTTCAGGAAGGAATTGGTCTGAACCACATTTCCTTTGTTCTGTAGCAGGTACTAATTCATCCATTATTCCACAGTGGGAAGTGCTTAAGTAGTATTAGGATGGGGGGAATGTCGTATTTAAATCCCATCTGGTGCCTAGCTGAGTGTGGTAAGGAAGGTCATTCTAGGTAAACCAACGTACACATCCTATTTAGGATAAATGGTACTGGTGACATGTTTTTTCCTTGTTGATGGTACTGTATCCTGGAAAGATGATACTAGTTTTCGGCTCGGAAGTGAAAGCATATATATGACTGAGGTCCAAAGGCTGCAGAAACATTTTAGTTTGCCAGCTGAATGACATATTAGGAAGTCACGTTTGGTTTGTGAGTTGACCTCAATTTGTTGGTTTAGGGAGTGTATCTGCTCAAAGTGGACTCCGATGTGAAGACTAGGGAGGGAGGAGTTGGACTCCAAGTAAAGCTGAATGTTGCACTGCAGTATTATTTCAGATGTAGTCTGAAGATCAGGTTTGTGAAGGACTGGCTTTTATAATTTTTTTTTAGCTCTTCAGCGTATGATGGTTGTCTGTAAACAGTGATTTGCCACAGTGCTGTGAGAAAACTGAGAGCAATGTGGTGTGGTGAAGGCTTGGTCTTTCAGATGCTGTTGTTGCTATCCCAGAAGAGCTAGCGCAGATCAGCTGAAGCTAATGGGGGGCTGGCAAAATGTCTGGGCTACTGTGAATCAGAAGTTTGGAAGTAATTGGTTTTTTTCTTGTTTAGAAAACAGTGAAAATAATCAATTACAACCTTTTCATGAGACCAAATGTACGCTGTCCAAAGCACATGAGTTCAAATTCTTGTGGAACACACCTAGGTGTTCTTTTGAACCTAGGAACACACCTAGGTACACTTTTGACAGTTGTACCTCATTTAACTAAGGTTTTGCCTAAATGTAACATTAATTGCTATAATGTTAGTGCAGTGTGGTTTTAAGGAAGGTGGCTGTTTGAAGTCAGTCTGTAATATTTGAGAGTGACTTCTGAAATGCAACGTTTTGTTTCCTGTCTTTAAGTGTATGTGCTTGGTTTGACCATAGTGCTTACAATGTTAAAGCTAGCTGTGTTTATAATGTGTTGTTTGGGGATTGTAAATAATTCTGAGGCAGCAGGAGTGACCTACTTCTAAGAAGCAGTTGCCTTCTGGCTGTTTTGTGGGTTCTGTGGATTCCTAGATCCCTTACATGTAAAGACAATCTTCTTTCAGTTTCAGTGCTACACAAAAGTAAAAACAAGTATAATTTTAAATGTTATGCAACTAAAATACTGCTTGTTTGTACAGTTATTCTTGTACTTCCTACACGTATTCATCACAGAAGCCAGTGTGGCATGAATAACAACTGCGTAGACTTTGTGAATTACTTCCTTGAGTACGGGGAATAATTACAAGCAAAACCTTTGTATAATAAGATTTTTCTTTACTGCTGTTTTAGGTCACTACCACTTCTATTTAGAATAGTGAGTTTCTGTTTCTTGCTTATTTGATGACAACTTTACCAATACTAGATTTCATGGCACAGACTTACTAGGCTGGGTTATCGTAAAATCCAGAATTCTGGCTAGAGGTGACATACGATTCCCAGTTCTGCTCTAGCTCTGCTTCTCTCCCCCCCATTAGTTCTTCCTTGCTTATCGGCACTTCTTCCTGAGTTTGTGCCATCATTTCTGGTGATATTTTGCTATTTCATGTTTTCGTTTGAATTTATGTGCACTGTCCCTAGTGGATTTAGGGCATAACTAATCCCTGGGGGAGCCCCCCTTCCCTCCCTTCCACAACACTTTTGTCTGACATATGGCTATTCATTGAGTTTGAGAAGCTTGTTTTAAGCAAGGACAAAACTTTTTTGCAAAGAATGTAGTTTACCAAGTTAAACTAGTGTAAGGAATGGAATGAGGACAAAATGAAGTGTATTGTCTAATGTAAAACAATGGGGATGAGGTAAAAATTCATAGCATACTAGAGGCCTAATGATATAGTAAGGAAATGGAAAATGTTCAGTAGACCTCAGAGTACTTGGGGACATGACTGAAATTGTAATGTTACCCTAAACAGGTCTCAAAGGGATAATTGTTTTTACCTATTGCTGAAAAATCTCTAGGTAAACCTCAAACAATAAAGTCAAAATAGAAGACAAGGTAAAGAGACCTGGTGTTCTCAAAAACGCTGAATTGGGAGCAAGTCTTTTGACTTGTTTCTAGTTAGAATGATTTTCTAAACTGCTGGGCAGTAGAAAGCATTTACTTGGAAAAGGTAATGGGACTTGATGCCTTTGTTCACATCTCTCAGAAGAGCTGCTGATGTGTTTAGGACAGTGAGGGCACTTCTGGTTTTCT
The DNA here is from genome assembly GCF_034638445.1 of Ciconia boyciana. Classification (NCBI taxonomy): domain Eukaryota; kingdom Metazoa; phylum Chordata; class Aves; order Ciconiiformes; family Ciconiidae; genus Ciconia; species Ciconia boyciana. The sequence goes on along the minus strand of NC_132943.1, from coordinate 42,488,083 downwards.
CAACCAGTACTGCCATCTGCTTGGCTTTCTGGGGCCATCGGTATTGCTGTTCTGCACGGACCTCTGTCGTGCTCCTGCTCCGGCAGCCTGCACGCTGGTGAGGAGGAGGGACGGGCTCTTTCCCAAGCTTGTTAGAGAAGCAGCAGCAGCTCTCTTCAGTGAATAGTTGTATCCTTTTACTGGGCCTTCCAGAAAGGCGAAATCCTTCGAGACAGGGAAGCTCACTGGGTTATGATGATGCTTTTGATTTTTGAAAGCATATGTTCCTGTGCTTTCCAACATCTTAAGTGGGTTTCAGAAGATGAAGTGGTTCTATTTACTGCTCACTCGGATTGCTTCTGAAAAACGAATCCGGATTGTACCTTGTCACAGCGCCGGTGAAGCCTCAGAAGGCACCTTCAGCCTTAGCAGTAGGCAGAGGAATAAGAACATTAATTTACATTCCTTTCAGGAGCAGAGTTTAAGGCCAGTTTTGTAGTGTGACCTCTGGGCTGAACCTCCACGCTTGCTCTCTCTCCATAGATGTTCAGTATCACTTTTAAAGATGTTCTTTATTAGGCTGGAAGCTGGAGTCGCTTCAGATTCTTGGGCGCAGGAGTCCGATCTTATCAGTCGCCTGTTTTGCTTCCTTCCCTTCTCGGCCCTCCCTCCCACCAGCCTCCCCTCCAGTGCAGGCTGACCCAAGGTCTTCCAACAGGCAGGTCTCCTGCTTGTTTTTCCAGACTGGCGCTTTTGTAATTAAATGTTTCAAGCAGAAGTATGTGTTGCTCTGGTTTGCGATTGCTCCAGATATCGTCATCCTCTTATTCCTCACTGGGGTGGTACTTTTCTACAGTAAACAGTAAGAAAATGCATTTTTCAAGTTGTTGGTTTAACAATGCTAGCTGTGTCATGTTGGCTAAAACAAGTGTACTTTGAATTTATTGGGCTTGTGTTTTGTCGCTTAATTTTAACACTTAGATGGCCTTTGCTATGCAGAACAGCTCAAATCCTGGAACTTAACTTGTACCTAAGAAATTGTTCTCTCAAATTGCTGTAGGAATATATGGGACTCTTATCCATTGTTCAGCACCTGGTCTTGGCATCTGTGTGTGTCTGTGGGCACATGTTAATATTTATTTTGGCTGACAGATCCTCGGATTTGCCTTCCAGCAAGTGCAGGGCTTTCTGCAAGCTTTTTATTCCTGTTCAGTGTTTATCAACATACATCAAATTCAACTGTCTTTCCTGTAGACAATGGAGGAGTGTCACTTTTGTCCCTTGTGGCTGACAAAAAGAGCCTTTGTTTGGGGTACTGGAGTGCATTTAAAAAAGTATTTTTTTGTTGTCATGTCCCCCCTCCCCCAACATTTTTATGTTTTTATATTTTTAGGAAAGAATGATGGAGAAAGGTAGTATCCCTGCAGTTTTTCTTCCTCTGCAAATACTTTTCAAAGCTTGTTACAGTGGAGTTAAAGGTCTCAAAAAAAAATATTTTGTGCTGGGTGACCATTTCTCTTCTGTCTGGGTATTATGAACAAAATGGGAAGCTGTGTCATTAAGCTTCACTAAGAGAATGAAAATAATTTAGTTACAGGGAGGGGAACCTACAAGTGTTCTCTGCAGAAATTCACTGCAGAACAGTCTTCTGAAGGGCTGGCAAGGAAGCACAGAAAAAATACTTAATTTAGCTGAAAATAGTTAAAATACCTGAAAATGAAATGAATGCTTCTGGACTTCAGTGTGGATAAAGAAGTGTAGAATTGGTTTCTGTTTGAATGATGGACAAGGAACTGAGAGAGTAATTTTAGGTAGCTGATATATTCATCTGAGCTTCATAGCTGTGGACACTCAGATGTGGAATAGCGTTACAGAATACGCATACAAAATATCATTAGACGGGAAGGTCATACCACTCTTTCATATTCTAGCAGGCACGTCAGTGTATACTTTCCAGTCCCTTGTGCTCGCTGTAGCAACGTTTGAACTGAAGGAGAATCTCAATTACCTGCAGTGTTCTGGTATTGCAAAAACCCGCCTTGAAGGGTGGATCATACAAAATGAAATACAAATCGCTTTTCCTGCCTTGTTTGAAAAAAATCATGTAAAACTAGAAATATTCCGTTGTACGTGTGGCTAAGTGTATGCACTTGAAAAAAGTCCTTAGGATGCTAGGTAATAGGTAATATTGCAAAAGAAATGAAGGTCAGATGATAGTACATGGCTGTAACAAACTTTGGAAAGATGGCTTAATGGGCATTACCATGATGAACACGGGAAAGCACACGTATGGGTATTGGCGTGATGAGGTAGTTTGCGAGTCTGTTGGGAAATAGACTTTTACAGCTTTAACTAAATGGTCGTATCTGTCTTACAGTTTGGCCGGAAAAGCAAACAAGCAATCACTGTCTCAGTGATACCAATTGCTATCAGTGATAGCAGTCTTTTTGCTGTTATAGAGTTTCTGATACATAAATTGGAAAATATAAAAATGAGGATTTCTTGTCTTAGCAGGTATACTACCAATTTGAAGAAAATGGATGCTTCAGCTGAAGCAGCTACTTCCCAAGAGGCTGCTTTGTGCGTATCAAGTACTGGAAACAAGTCTTTCGCAGAATGAACTGGATGGTAGATGAGCATGGTTTGATGTCGCTATGCTTGTAGTATGGATATGTTCTTTACAGTTTGATATTTGTTTGGAAAGAGAGCAAACTGAAAATGTCTGTAATATTTGTAGATATGCAAGTATCTCCTTGTGTAAAGCTCTGAAAGGGCTATGAATTTTCAAGTGACATCTTTTTCAGAGAAATGTAAAACATGTTCTTGTGCTTTTCCAAACTAAATATTGGTCAGTTTTTATTTAACTAAGGTTGAAGCATTGCAGAAAGGTTAAGGTGTAAGATTTACACTCTGAATTGTGGTTCAGTTGGTATGTTTTGCTATCTTAGTTGATCATTTTACCGTTATCGGCAACCTTAAACTATTCACTAGGCTATTGAAACATACTTATCTTCCAGGTGAGTAAGATCATCTTTCCTGAGTGTGATAATACTGCTTCCCTGTATCCTATCCAGTAGGTGTTTCTCTAAATGTTTGAGACAAGTCATGTCCTGCCACCGATGCATTTGTATAGCATGAAACTAGGATGCTTTGATTGAAAACAGTCTAGGAAAAAACAAAATGCAACTGAAGCTTTTGGATAGATTTTTCCTGACAGTGATAATGTCCAAAGCCTGTATAAGGCTGGTGGTGTTTGTCCCCAAAATACCGTGCGTTAGCAGAAAAGTCCTATCTAGAAGCTGTCCAATGTTACAGGCTTCCTCTTTTCCCCTAAAAAACATAAAGCTACAGATGTTAGTTAGTCCCAATAGTAAATATGATAGAAGTGGTTTGTGTTCCTGTCATGCTTTTGCCTAAACACTTATATTCCTCTTTATTTAATAATGCTACTTCTACTGCGAACTTCAATAACTTAGTCTTTCCAGCTCAGGCTGGAAAAAAGGGTTTGTTTGTGGTGGTTTGGTGTTTTTCCTATCAATGATATTCATGTAATTGAGTTGACACAGATCACTCATTTAATTTTGGGACAACCAAAAAACCATTAATAGATCAGAATGAAAGCGAGACTTGACCAAATAAAACTCTAGCAGGAGTAGTGTGGGACCCAGGGTTGTATGTCTTAGCCAATAAAATTATACTTTATTCTTAGGAGATGATAGCTTTCTTCTGTTGTCTTGACCTGTCACTACTTATGTTTAATACTGTGGCCTTAGTTACGAGTTCTTGAATATCCAAAGTCGTTACCATTTTAACAAATGATATCAGGGTTTTCTATGACACTTTGCTTTCTTTTACTGTGTACAAAGAATGAAAAACCTAAGTTCTTTTCTCAAATTATTTTTCTTTTTTTTTGAGAACTAACAGGATATGTCATTCATGTTCATACCACCGAATAACAGTTTTTATAGCTTTTTTGTAATTTAATGATCTTTACCCTTAGAAATGTGAGCAGGATGGCTTAACTTGCAAATACTGGTAGGCTGGCCATTGTATCTTAAATCTCTGGCTGTTGATTATTGTTCAGATGCTCACACCATAATAGCCTCAAACTACTCACTTTTTCTCCCTGTGTGGAAGTAATCCATTGTATAAGCCACATGTTGCTGGCATGCAGAGAACATGACAAGCTCCTCTTCCTATTTGGGTTCGTTTGCTTTGTCCTTGCCAGCACCTCCAGTGTATATACCTGAGTGCTCATGCCTTTTTGTTTTAAGCTTTATTTGTTTTATAGGCTGTTTTCTATTTTTATTGTACAGTATACAAGTTAAATACAAAAGAACTTTCAAGCTTATTTGCTCCTACTTCTTTTTAAATTACTCTGCAAATAATTTTCCTTTTTAAGGAACTTTGTGCAGTTGGATACTGACTAGCTGAAGGTCAGGAGGTGAGTACATATTGTGTAATTAGCCACAAACTTTGTACTTATCCTGCTTGTGTATTGCCCCCTTCAGCTCCTCTGTTTAAGCACAGCGACTTGGTGAAGAGCCCTTCTGTTCTGCTGGATTGCAAAATGTCTTAAAGATCTCTTAAACAGGACCTTTCAGAGCCACAGAGGGATTTAGAACTGTTTTAGAGTGCTTCCCATCATTAGTAGGATCTGGCTTTAATTTGAGAAACCCTAAATTAATATCTAATCCTATTCTTTTTGGGGATAGATGTTTTATCTTTGTTTTGAAACACAGCCTTCCACCATCACAAGTAACTGAAACAACTATTTGCAACTGCAGTTGGGTGCTTGCCAAACAAGATATATTGATATATATTTCATTTTGGCAACTGGGAAACACTAAACTTGAGCCAGGGGTAACTTCGTAGTGTTTGCAAGCTAGCAATGTGTGTTATAATAATGTTATGTTACTGTGGGTTTACCGAAGTATTTTTTTTATTTCTCATGCTGAATGAAACAAGATCTGGCAAGTGCAAGAGGTTAAATTCAGCATAACCAAAAATTCTGCTAGACATAAGAGACATCCATAGTAGACCATGATATGGCAGTCCTTAAGCTAGCCTCAGCCTTTGGTTACTTATTCCTAATGATTGCCATGGTTGTAAGAAGTGAAAGGCACAATTCCATTCCTTTTCTGAAGAAAGATGGAAGGAAGCAGAGGGAGGTGATCCTCCTTCTCTATCCAGTACTGGTGAGGCCACACCTGGAGTACTACCATTAATTCTGGGCTATCCTGTACAAGTAAGATACGGATTTACTAGAACAAATCCAGCGCAGGACCAAACGATGGTTAAGGGACTGGAGCATCTCTCATATGATGAGAGGCTAAGAGAGCTGGGACTGTTCAGCCTGGAGAAGAGAAGGCTCAGGTTATGATCGTAGCAGTGTGTCTAAGCACCCGATGGGAGGGAATGAAGACGACTGAGGCAGGCTCATCAATGCCCACTGATGGGACAAGAGGCAACGGGCACGAACTGAAACATGTGAAATTCCATCTGAACACAAGTGAACACACTTTTGACTGTGAGAGTGGTCAAACACTGGAGCAGGCTGCCCAGAGAGGGTGTGGAGTCTCCACTTGTGCAGATATTCAAACGCCAACTGGACACAGTCCTGGGCAACCTGCTCTCAGTGAGCCTGCTTCAGCAGGAGGTTTGGGCTAGAAGATCTGGAGCGGTTCCTTCCAACCTCAGCTGTTCTGTGAGTGGTGTAAAGAGGATTCCCATGAGTGGTAAACGCCTTTGGAACTGCTGGCTGATTTTGTTTGCTCAGGTACTCTAGCTGTAAACATAGCTAAGAAGAAAAATACCAGTCTTTCCTTTCGTGAAGGCCGTTTTCCACACTTAGCAAGCTTATCCGATGGTGGTTAACGTACCTGTGAAATGCTACGCTGTTTAGAAGCCAGAGTAAGTGCTCTGTTTATCATTTAAGCTTCAACACTTGATTGCTTAGATTTTAGGCTAATGAAAGTTTATTTTGAAGGTTGTAACAAGAATTATGTTGTTAATAGAAAGTATGTATGCTTAGTATGATTCTCACATAAGTGCTTTATAACGTTACGAATGCTTTATAATGCTTTAAGTGCTTTATAACGTTACGTGCTAAAGTCCTCAAAGTTGGTATTTCTGCTATATACACAGATTAGAGGCTGATTCATAATTTTTCCCAGTTGGATAAGTGTGGTGGGAAATTTTGTGGGCTGGAGCAGATTGGAAAGACAAACTTCCTGGGTATCTCCTCTTGAGAAAAATTTCCTTTTGACTGAACATCTGTTTCCCTGTCTCAAGATTAACCTTTAGCATTATATTTGCTGAACGGTTAAATCATGAATACAGGCGAAACTGCTAGAGTTCTTTTCTTTCCATTGTGACTATAAATACTTAAAGCAATAGATGATCAAAACTATAATTTGCTGTGAAGTAGGAATATACATATAAAATAATATTTTAAGCTAGGACTGTATGTATTGGAAAAGGGATGAGTTCTTGAAATGAGCAACGAGCATTTCATTAGGTATCTTTAAGCACCTGCATAAAACCCTTCATGAATTAAGGGTTTCATATACATGAGTATGCATTTTCAATACATGAAATGCTGGATGTGAGCATCAGCTTTTACTCTCAGTGGGTCATTCTGACGCCTGTGTGAAGAACAAACTCTGTGTTAAACAATTGAAAGAATGTAAATATTTAGATCAGTCACTTCTTATTTTGCCTCTAGTTCTGTAAGCCTCCTAAAATGTAGATGTATTCAGTTTGAGAGCAGTTTCAGTTCCTGAAATTTCTCTACCAAAACCAAGAATACTTGTTTACTTGGCAAAAGCAAAATTGAATTCAGTGCTATTACGAATGTGCTCCACCAGTCTACATCTGGTCAAAAAAGATCATAGAATCATAGAATTGTTTAGGTTGGAAAAGACCTTTAAGATCATCAAGTCCAACCCTTCACCTAGCACTGCCAAGTCCACCACTACACCATGTCCCTAAGCACCTCATCCAAACGGCTTTTAAATACCTCCAGGGATGGTGACTCAAGCACTTCCCTGGGCAGCCTGTTCCAGTGCTTGACAACTCTTCCGGTGAAGTAATTGTTCCCAATATCCAATCTAAACCTCCCCTGGCGTGACTGGAGGCTGTTTCCTCTTATCCTACGGCTTCTTACTTGGGAGAAGAGACCAACACCCACCTCTCTATGACCTCCTTTCAGGCAGTTGTAGAGAGCGATGAGGTCTCCCCTCAGCCTCCTTTTCTCCAGGCTGAACAACCCCAGGTCCCTCAGCCGCTCCCCATCAGCCTTGTGCTCCAGACCCTTCCCCAGCTCCGTTGCCCTTCTCTGGACACGCTCCAGCCCCTCCATGTCTCTCTTGTAGTGAGGGGCCCAAACCTGGACACAGCATTCATGGTGTGGCCTCACCAGTGCCGAGTACAGGGGGACGATCCCTTCCCTAGTCCTGCTGGCCACACTATTTCTGATACAAGCCAGGATGCTGTTGGCCTTCTTGGCCACCTGGGCACGCTGCTGGCTTGTATTCAGCAGGACCCAGCACTTAGCGTTGTTGAACCTCATACAATTGGCCCCAGCCCATCGATCCAGCCTGTCCAGGTCCCTCTGCAGAGCCTTCCTACCCTTCAGCAGATCAACACTCCCGCCCAATTTGGTATCATCTGCAAACTGACTGAGGGTGCACTTGATCCCCTCATCCAGATCACTGATAAAGATACTAAACAGAACTGGCCCCCGTACTGAGCCCTGGGGAACACCACTTGTGACCGGCCACCAACTGGATTTAACTCCATTCACCACCACCACTCTCTGGGCCTGGCCATCCAGCCGGTTTTTTACCCAGAGAAGCGTACGCCTGTCCAAGCCGTGAGCAGCCAGTTTCTCCAGGAGAATGCTGTGGGAAACGGTGTCAAAGGCTTTACTAAACTCTAGGTAACCAACACTCACAGCCTTTCCCTCGTCCACTAAGCGAGTTGCCTTTTCATAGAAGGAGATGAGGTTGGTCAAGCAGGACCTGGCTTTCATAAAGCCATGCTGGCTGGTCCTGATCACCTGGTTGTCCTGTACGTGCTGCGTGATGGCACTCAAGATCTGCTCTATAACCTTACCCGGTGCCAAGGTCAGGCTGACAGGCCTGTAGTTCCCCGGATCCTCCTTCCAGCCTGTCTTGTAGGTGGACATCATATTTGCTAACCTCCGGTCAACCGGGACCTCCCCAGCTAGTTGAAAGCTCTTTCAATGACCCCTGCTAACTCCTGTGCAAAGATCCTTTACCCCTTTGAGACAAGTGTACCCCGTCTGTCACCAGCAGGACTGGTGTTGTATAGACTGACCCATGATCAAAAACCCCAAAATTTTGCCAGTGACACCAGGCTCGGAGCCAGGTATTGATCTGCTGGCTCTTCCTGTTTCTTTCCTTACCATTCCCTGCAACTGGAAGGACAGAGGAGAACACTGCTTGTGCTCCTGATCCCTTAACCAATAGTCCCAAGGCCCTGAAATCTCTATTGATTGCCTTCGGACTTCTTGTTGCAACTTTACTGCTGCCTACCTGAAAAATCAATAATGGATAATAATCTGAGGGCCATACTAGGGTAGGAAGCTTTAGGTGCATCTGAGGATGCTGAGAATTGGCCAGTGAAGTGGCAAAGCCACTTTCTGTTGTCTTTAAAAGATCATGGCGATTGGGGAAGCTCCTGATAACAGGAGAAAGGCAAATGCTGCACTTGTCTTAAAAACTTGAAAGGGGAATCCGGGGAGTGATAGGCTAGTCAGCCGAACTTAAGTTGCTGGGAAGCTTATGGAGCAAATTCTGGAAGCCATTTCTAAGCAGATGAAGGACAAGAAGGTGAATGGGAAGAGCCAGGGTAGATTTACCAAGCAAAAATCATGCCTCACCCAGTTGCCTTCTATGGTCACATGGTTGGCTCTGTGGACAACAGTGGAGCAGTGCATGTTGTATACCTGGGTTTTAAGAAGGCCTTTGACACGGTCTCCTACTGCACCCTTATAGCCAAGTTGGTGAGATCTGGGATGGACAGCAAGCTGAATGGGAGTTGGCAGTGTGTTCTTGCAGAGAAGGCCAAATGCACTCTAGGCTTATTAGCAAGAGTAGCCAGAAGGTCAAGGAAAGTAATCCTTGCCCTCCATTTAGTACTCCTGAGATGACACATGGGTAACTGTCCAGTTTTGGGCTCCCCTGCGCAAGAAGTACACTGACATATTGGGAGTTAGCAGAGAGCTGCCAAGACAGAGTTGATGCCCGTGACATATGGTGAGATGTGGAGTGGACGCGGTATGTTCAGCCTGGCAAAGAAGTGTGGTACTTGTGAGAGTAAGAGTAATAAGGGTAATCTTAACTGCTGTCTGCAACTTTTTGGGAGCATATGGAGAAGGAGGAGCCAGACTTTTCCCAGAGGTGCGCAGCAATAGGACAAGAGGTGACAGACAAGTTGGGCAATGGAAGATTCTGATTAGATATACAGACACTTTGTGACCTCGAGGATGGTCAAATATTGGAACAAGCTGGAGATTCCACAGCTTCTCTCTGCATCCTTTGAGATACTTAAAACTTGAGGGAATGTGGCCCTGAGCAACCTGCTGTAATTGGACCTGCTTTGAGCAGTGGAGTAGAGTAGGTCATCTTCAGAGGTCCTGTCCAACCTCAAGTTTCCTCTGACTGTATGACTGGGAAGAACAGAGCAGACAAGATGTACGCAGCTTGTTCTTAAGCCGGTTGGATCATGATGTATTCTGCCAGGTGTCTTTTAATATTTTGGATAGCAAGCTAGCGTGACTTAATGCTCAACTTCTCCGTAACACTAAGAGGAGAAACATCTTGCACACAGCAGAAACCAACCAAGAAATCTAGATATATTTCTGCTTTTAGAGTCTGCTTAATCAGGGTCAGAGTGTTTGTAGGAGGAGTTGGGAGTTGCATGTTACTTGGTCTGAGTAGCAAATTCCAGTTGCATTAAACTTTCAACACCCCTCCAACAGGAAAGCATTACTGGCTGCTGTGTTAAATCTGACAGCTGATGTTCAATGTTGAGTTGTGGGGTGATTCACAGGAGTGCAAATGTTTAGCTTGACTTTGAGCTCTTGGGTATCTTGTTGTTAACTTCAGAATATTCTGAAGTTATCTCAAAGTTTATTGTTAGCTCCAGCTTTAAGAAAAAAATTGCTGAGGTTCCCTGTCTAAATACCTACTTGGTGTATTTTAAGTGTCCGTCACTCTTCTACAGCAGTTGTTCATTAGCTTTTACTTGACATGGTGCATGAGCACCCTGCCCCGAATAATATAAGAATGTGTACAAAAGTTTCATTGGAATTAAGAAGCTAACCTCTTGCCAACATAGCTATGTAAGAACTTGAGTGATAGGGATTTGATGGTAATATTAGATCAACAGTTTTAGGTCTGATTAGTTAAATTTGTAGGAATAACTGTGTGAGTTTCTTTCAGAAGTTGCCTTATGGATCTTGTTATGATTGGAAGGAGTGTCAGCAAATCCTAACTTCATATACATCTGTTTTTTAAAAAGGAAAGGTCTTGTGGCATACTTACAAAATACTGCTGTACAAGGGGAACGACTTGAAAGTGTTAGCAGTTGTACGAAGAGGACTTTTGTTGTGTGAGTATGATTGAACTGGGTAGAGGAGCACAATACATCACAAGAATTTTTAATCTTACCTAGAGTGCCAAAGACCTTGCTTTGTATTCAGAGCTGCTGACAGTGTTCACAAAAAAAGGAGAAAAAAAAAAAAGGCAGCGCTGCTGATTCACAATCACAATTTGACTTTTACTTGGAAAGTACTTGAAAAACTAGTTAAGGAAAGCTGTCATACAACTCATTGCAGAGACGCAAGCAGGCTTGACAGTCCCTGAAGTAAGAGTATTAGTGATCCGTAGGTTAGGTTTACTAATTTTGCCAATGGAAGCAAGAGTAGTGTCTTGCAATTGCATCTTGTGTGATGCAATTGAACCTGCTTTTTATGGTAGGATTAATCTTTTACATAGTTATATTAGCCTGGTGATTAAACAAGCTAGTACATCATATGGGAGTGCCCACATCTTTTAGCAACAGGAACTGATTTTCTTTGCAGAAAATGGTGTCGCCCAGTAATTAGGATTTTTTTTACAGGCAAATAAAAAGTAGGGACTAAAAGAGGTAGGCTGCTTTCAAGCATGAAGGGATACCTAATGTTACATGTTAAATCAAAACCAGGTGTGGTGTCCCTGCTCCAGAGATGCTGGTTTAACACTTCTGTTTTCCGGGAAAAATGGAGAGATATCAGGCACAAAGGGGGAATGGAGAGGAAGAGAGAAGTACCTCCATGCAAATTGGAAAGGTTTCGGGGTAAAATGTTACGTATAGCCAAAACACTCTGTATTGCTTTTCCGAAGGTAAGGGTATGTAAGGGTATGTTCTTCCTTTCTCAGCACTTTTCTCACTGGGAGGGAATGGGAACTCAACCTAGCAGCCTTTCACATGGTGAGCATATGATTGAATGACCTCTAATTCCACACAGTGTTTGATGTAAAGCCTCTTTAGTTCTGGTACTGAGCAGTTGTTTGGTTTTGCTTCCAAAATATTTAAAGAAGAAGGTTCACTGTCTCTTGTTAAGAATGTTATTCTGGACATGGTTCTTCTCTTCTGTAAATGATATTCCAAAATAAAATATGATTTAAGCTTATTCATTTTTGATTACTTACGTAAGGAGGCATTGTTGCATCTCACCATGGCTTTAAAGAGATTTTTTTTTCCATGTAACATTAATATGTTACCAATAGTCCTTTTTTTGTTTTCTTAAGCTTGAACCTTCATCAGATGTGTGTGCTTGTTAGGGGTACAAATATCTTTAATTGCTTTATTCTCTAGGATTTGGTCATCTGTTGTAATGCACATATTCTTGAACTTACTGAAGAAAAGGGTAGTTGAGGTTTTGGTGGGTTTGTTTGTTTGTTTTGTTTTGTGGGGTTCTTTTTTTAAGGCATCAGTTGTAGGTGCAAGGGAACTGGATTTAGCCTTAATGATTCAGTAACAGAGTATCCCTTGTACTTTGGTAGCCTTTTTTCTGCTAATACTTTGCAAGCAGTAGGATGGTAACCACGAAGTTGATTGAGAAGGTATTTCATAGTGCGGCAGTCTCTTTACCTTAAGAGGCAATGACCTTAAGTTCAATATACTGGAATTTAACATGACGATCCAGAAGCAGGGGGAAGAACATTTCTGAGTAGCTTACGTCTAAGGTTCTTTCGTTGCAGACCAGCTAGTGGGAAAAACATGAAATGTATTTTGTCTCCGAATGTGAAGGTGATGAAGCAAGAGGAGCAAAATAAGATAATATGCTAGTAAATTACTGCTGCTTCTACATAATATGAACACTGAAGTAGTCAGATGTTCCCTTTGCCAGGATAAGATAAGCAAACGTATATAGGCAGTATGGGACTGCGAGTTTTGTGAGGTGATCTTTCTGGGTTTGTGTGTACTTTGAAAGCATCTGCTGAGTGGCTGACTTTTTTTTTTCTCCTCCCCCCCTTCCCCTCCAGTGGAGCATTGCACCATTTGTTACACCATGCAGAACCTTAAGAAGGGGGCAGATACGAGTGTTCCTTTCATTATATAAATATGCAGATTTCCTGAGCGGTTTTCACTTGATATGAAACCTAAAAAGCAAAACTGTATTTGACCAGTTTTAAAACCTTCACCGGTACATCATAGCATCACAGGAAAATTCAGGTTAGAGGAGACCGTAGGAGGTCATCTGGTCTAGCCTCCTGCACAAAGCAAGGTCAGACCAAGTGTTTTAAAACTGTGTAAAATGTATCTTGTTTGTGACCTGCAGCTGGAAAAAAACATTACTCATGTTTGACAACTTTCTGGAAGTATTCTCCATTCTCTAGCCCTCCTCCGCTCTTCCCCCACCCCTGGTGTTTTGCAAGTCTGCAAAGCAGAAAGCTTCTTCGGGTAGGTTTTCTGTCCTGTTGTTTTACCTCGCACGCATAAACAAGAATATACATGAAAACTGAGATTTGAAGAGGAATGAAAGCCACGTTAGGTCCAGCTGGCCCAGGTAAGCAGTCAGTAATGCTTTTGCATAAGTTACTGGGGACTCGGTCTGAGCTGTAGGCTTTGACAGTAAAGGATTGCTAAGGTAGCTGTCTCTGTCTCTTTTCCTGACTTCTTTGAATGTGATCTTAATCTCCTTTGAGAGTAGCTGGAGGCAAGGAAAGAAAGATTGCCTGGTGATTGCACAGCCTTTTCTGCTACAGCGATCAGGTGTGTTCTTCCCAGTTGCTACAGGAAAAGCCCTGTCTGTCAACTATGTGTAAAAGGTGACAGGTACATGGTGAAAGCAAAGGCTTAATGCTCTGTGTGAGACTGTAACCCCACACATCTATTTACGTTGTTTGAAACTGAGACCTTCCAAATTCAGTAAAACGTTTTGCAGAAGCTGTAGCCTGTTTCCGCAATACTTCCTAATACTAGTTGGCTTCTCACCATGGCTGAAGGTCCACTGATTTGTTACTGTCTCTTTATTTCTGAGGGCCAGTCTTTGTCCACCTGATATATTGGCCTCTACCTGATAGATTAGTCTCTCCATCTATTGCTGAGAGGAGTATCTGTCTTGCTGCACAGAGTTGCTTTGGTTCTGCTGATGCTGTGGAAGTGAAGTAGCTGGCTGGCTCTAGCCGTTCTAGACCCTACACTAAATGTCCTTGCCTCCTCACCTATTGCAGGTGACTAGCTGCTTTCAATGTGCTTTCCACCCTCTACTTCCAACCAAATTCATGTTGGATTCATGTGTGGATTGGGTAACCTCACCGGTAGCTTTTTGAATTCTGATGAATCGGTCGTGGGCTTTGTGCCCTTTCGCCAGTTCAGGTGGTCTCCAGTCAAAGGAACTGCAGTCACTAACCTGGGAGTAAAATCCAAATTTTAGATAAGCCAGTTCCTCTTGGCGTTCTCACCCTGTTGTGATCACGTAATGGTATTCTTTGATATTAATTGCGAAGATAGGTTTACTTCAGGTTCTTCACATTGTGTAAGTACACTGTGGCGGCTGAAGAAACTACCAGAGAGACTGTAATGTGGGTAAATGAGTTTTGCACTTAAGTACTTCTTACCAAGGTACAGTTGGTAGCCTTTTGATTCTCACTACTTCCTTTTGGACAGAATGACATAATTCAGTTAGTTTTCTTAGTACTATATTGCTGAAGATGAATACATAAAAGCAGAATTGTTTTAACTTCTAAAAAATCCTAAAAACAGTTGGAACGTTTTACCTGGCAGCTTTCTCCTTCATGTGCTAGTTTAGTGGGACAGCAATTGCAGTCTTTCTCTAAGTAAATTCCTCATGCTATTAGCTTCCCAATTTCAGTGAACAATGAAAAGGGACAGGTTTTTCAAGACAGGAATGCCTGCTTTTTCATTGCTGTCAGGTAGTTTTGAATTGAATTAATTCTTCTTTCCTACCCACAGTATTAAAAAAAGAAAAACTCCAAAAAACAAAATACACATGCAAAAAACCCAACCAACAAAACCAAAACAAAACGCAACAAAAAAAACACCCCAAAAAACCAAACCCAAAACCCCAAACCCACCGAAAAGCTACAAACCCCACGGTTTCTCCAGTGCTTACAGTCACTGGCAAGATGGGCTATGTCTGTTGCCGTAAGGACAGATAGTCCAGACTAGGGGTGTAGGATCACTGATTTGCACTGAATGTTTCAGACATTTAATATATTGCTTTGTATTACTGAAATAAAAGGGTGCAAGTAAGGCAGTAATCACCTTTGTATATGGCTTGCTTTGACAAGATATCTTTAAGTTATCCTTTTCCAGCTTTCAACTTGGAGTGTACACACCTTAGATCAACAGCCACCAAGGAGCTAGCAGACAAAATGGACTAAGCTCACTTTGTTTGATGGGGCTGTATTTGCTGTTCTTTGGCTATTGTGAAAATTACTTGCATGGATACTGGCTGACTAAAGGCTATCGGATTTGTGAGGGGTTTTTTTATTTTTGTACTGTTGAGGTCAAAATTATATATATACTAGTTGTTCAGCAAACTATGTATGTTCTGGAAGTCAGTATTTCTTCAGCAGATCTGTGTCTTCTACTGCTTTCTTAATTCCCCAAATTCACTGAATTTCAGATAACTTCATAGTTGGACTAAAGAAGGGTTTCTCATAGGTAAAATGTGCTTTTAACTATACCTCTACCTGATAATGTTTGTTATGGTGTTTGGGTCTTAATTAAACATTATTCAAGAGTGTTCTGATTATACAATTCATAACTTTACAAGTTAATTGAAATATCAAATATCTTAAAAGTGCCCAAATATAAGAAACTGACAAATCTTCAAACCAGCTTACTTGATTCATCTATTTTTCAATGAACTACTGAACAGTGGTGATATTCCCCCCGCCCCAAAATCCTTTTCTGGAGACTTCTTTTTTCAGATGCTTAAAGTTGGGGGCGGAAACAGGGAAGTTTTATCAGTCCTTGCTCATTCTGGCTGTGCATACAACCCAAATCTGGGACTTAATATTTGTCTAATTCTCATCCAATTCCCTGTGACAAGATGATCATAAAGTATTGAATAAGCATTAAAAGAATTTACTGTTTGCAACTCGGTTACATTAAGTGGCTGTTTGCATGCACTGGGTCAACTCCAAAGCAAAGCAGTACCGGTTTGCTTCATTCCCCTCCTCTGGTGATGTCTGTGACTCTCTTCGTTCGTATGCGTCGGGTAAGAAGCGCACAGGCAGTCTTGACTGAGTTGTATCTCAAGTTGTTGTAATGGAATTACTTCTAACACACTTTACAGTATCTACTATTAAAACTGCTTTATATGGTAAGCATATTAATAAAACTGCATGGCCTATTAAATATTAATGGAGATGGGCTCTGCAGTTGGAGGTTAGTGTGCGAGTGGTTGTATAAGACACGGAGAGTAGCATGCTGCATACTTGGTTCAGACGTAGATGCCGAGTGTTTACTGGGACTCTGTCTTGTGGCATTCCCTGGTGAAATAACGTTTAATGCGTATCTGCTAAACTTCTGACTGTCTAGTTATGTTATTGTAAGGTACAACTCTGGGAACTTTTGCAGTACAATAAAAAAATAGGAATCATAGTGCAAGCAAGTGCGTATGATTTATCATTTCTACAAAATTGTCGTTAGAATCAAGAGGATGTAAATCATCCAATTAAGAATTTCCTTACAGTTACTAGCTGTAGGTGTTTGGTTTCACAAATGCCAAGAGCAAAGTATTTAACTTGGACATAAAAGCCATAGTAAAAGTTGAAGGAGCATACTTGAAAATCCTTCCCTGATAAGAAGGGAAGGAAAAATACAGCCATTCATTGTTTTCAAGGTGGACAAGACTTGAATTTTTGAATGAAATTTTGATATCACACACTCTCTACTCAGGAAGGCAAACACATTATCTTTTCAGTTTCCATCTGTTATGACTAATCTTAATTTAAAAGCAGCCTTTTAATCTTCAGCAGCAAAACCTGTGTTCACTTTATTTTCTTGTACCTCTCAGGATCTTTAGGACTCTGGTTCACAAAGCTTGTTATGACCAAGGTTGTAACTTGAGAGACTCTAAGACAAAAGTTGATTTCTGCTAAGTAGTCTGGACCATTAGAAAATGCTGTGACTTCAAGTTAAAAGAATAGTTCAAAATAGGAGCAGCAGAGTACTTAGGTTTTCAGGAATTCTTTGCTTTTACAAGGAATGTACTCAAACCCCTGTCTGGGATATAAATGCCAGTTAAATGGAAGGATGCACAGGTAGCATCATCCTCATGCAACAACTTCTATGACCCAGTCTTCAAATATACATTGGGGGCAGTGCTTCGAGGCACTAATGAATAATAGTTGGCTAGATGGCTAGCCTGTTACTAGAGGTCAGAATGCTTACTGGCCTCGCTAATACAAATGTTAGCTTAGGTTGATGTGGGATGAAACTTGCACGTTTTGGAATTGGAGAAAAAAGATGCACTTCCCCCTGTTGCCAGTTAGACATGGAAGTTGCTAATGCTATTAGGAATAGCTTGACTTCAAAGTGGCTAAAAAACCAACACAAAACACGACACGGAAGTCTGGCTAGTGCATACGCAGTAACCTTGTTTTAATGCTAGCGATAATGAAAGGGTTCTCCTCGGACTGGCTGTCCAGCATTGAACTCTGGTTCGTGCTATATTTCCTTCTTGCAGCTGCATGTGAACCTTATTTCTTGAAGGAATCTTGCTTTTGAATCCTGGGATCTGTTTTCAGTTGATTAAGCTGTGTGTCCAGAGCTCAGAATATGAGGTATTGAGATGTGCCCCGTTAGATTTCTAGGTGTGTAGATGCTGTAGTACGTAGCGTGGCTTCTTTGCATTGTCTGCATTGCAGCATCCGTTGTTTACTTGCTGCACTATATTGTGCAGCAGATGTCCAAGTTCTGAACATTTCCTGGTGACCTGTGAGGATCACTAATATGGGCCTGGCTTGAAGGAGCACTGAGACTGAATTAGCATTATCTCTATCTTCTTGACCTGTGGCAAATCTGTTAAACTTTTACTCATTGTAGGAAGATACAATACAGTTGTGCAAGTGAAAAGCCAAGCATGTGTAAACTTGGGTCATTAATGTGATTTTTCCCATTCATGGTCGAAGGTTGGTTCTGTGCAACTCTGTTCTCTAGAAAGTAGGAACAAGCTTGGCAAAAGTGCTGTGGCAACCAACAGGTAAGACAGAATAAACTGGCATTCGTTGGGAGTTGAGGCATCATTCAATACTTACATGCTCACCAAATCAGCATGAACATACCTATGTTTCTGGAGCACTTGCTGGAATTTTTTCCTTCCCCCCCCCATTGAGTTGCACCTTTCTGGGCTGCACATCTAGGGATAAAGGAAAAAGGGGCATCATATTTGATCAGTGACAGGTATAGGAAGGGCAAGTATCTGTATAAGGTTGGCCCTTCATTTCGAGTTGTGCCCAGCTGATCTTAACCTTGTTGGCTAGATCCATACATGAAGCTTCTACAAAGTTTTCAGAGTAAGGACAAAGAAAATACACTGAAGATCAAAATGTTCTAGCAGTCTGTGAAATAAAGTCTTGGTTAAAATGAGCTTCTATCCTCCTTCTGATCACGTTGCTGATAGCTAGAAGCTTAGCACAAGTTGTTTCCTTGTTTGAGCTAGTCTCCCTGTACCTTTAGAAGATTGATTTAGGACAAATGCTGCCTGGATATTACAGATGACAATTGTGATGAAGGAAGTAAGCCTGAAGATAATAGTTCAAAGACAACAAGACAGATTGTAGATATGGCAGTGTTTTTTCACTGAACTGTTTGAGTCATCAGCTTTACCTCTCTCTGGTCTGTGTCAAGAGTTACAGGCAGCAGTGTAAGAACCATTCCAGGTATATCTCAGTTTACCTGGCAGAATTTAGGAAATCTATAAATCAAACTTACTTTTCAGAGAAATAGTGATGAGTTAAGTATTTCTAACTTGAAAAAATGGTGTTAGAAGTAATTATTTGTTCTACGGAGAAGTCAGTTTAGAAGCATAACCAAAGCAGCCAAAGTTAGCAGCTTTATTACCAATACTTAACGTGACACTGGAGTAAGCTGGGATGACTGGTGTTGGAATGGAGGTGTAACTCAAGGTGCGTAACTAACTTTCAAGCCTGTGTTTGTGCAGAAGTTTAAAACCAGGAGCCAGGGCATGTTCTCCTTGACCTGATGAGGAATGTGCTGCACAGTTTGAACTCTTCTGAATGCTTGACCTTGCTGGATGAATTTGAAAACTCACGTTTGCATCAAGAGAATTCTGTGATGGAATGTCTTTGTTTGTGTATTTACCATAACAAAACTGTGGTAGAGCAGAACATAGCAAAAGTATAGCTTGAGCTATCCTCAATATAGTCAAGTGTATTGCAGAAATTATTTGGCAACAAAAACCCCTGAGATCTGTTGTCCTGAATAAAAGTCTGAAAATGCATAGCTGCAGAATTTTGTGCTGAAATATCTGAAGGTGATAATGCAGAGCTGTCTGTGCACCTATTAGGTTTTCCTTGTGGTACCGTTGATAAACCCACAAGTTTTATCTTGTGGTTTTATCAAAGATATCTTTTTATCAACGATAAAACCACAAGATAAGCTGTGGGTGAAGGTGAGGATGCTCTCTGCTGCACTGTATTAGATATGCTCTCTCCATTTGAGTGAAAGCGTAGAAGAGAATTTCTCTGGATGCTGCTTCTGTGTTACCCTTCTTTAAGGAATTGAAGACCTTTAAATGAAATAACTTCTGAGTTGTCATACCCTACCTGGTTGTAACAACAATTAAGATTCTTTTGCTTAACTGGCATTTGTTATCTCTTATTGGCATGTGTGCTTGTCATAGCCCAGGGTGGCTTTCTGACATGACAGCAATTCAGTATGTAAGATTCTCTGTGGGTTAATGTATGTGTGCCAGTCTTTCAGTAGTGTTTCTCCCATTATTGTAGTGTTCTGGATCTCACTTGAAACTCACATTTGATTCCTAATAATAACAACAGAAAAAGACAGTCTTTTCTTCTCAAGCTGTGGAATAATTAAGCAATGCCTGTGTTGACAGGATTATTTGACGTCCTTGTCCAGGTGTGCCAGATACTCTGCTTCTCATGAGGCTTTTCAATGATCCATGTAGAGACTTTGCTTTTATTGTATTTTAAGGGATTCAGATATCTTAGAATATGTATAGAAATTGTCCTTGTATAAGCTGTTCTTAAAGTTCATTAAGTTTCTGTGATTAAAAGCACATACGCATTTTCTAAATGCTCATGTTCCATGAAAGAAAAAAATCACCGACTGCTAACTTAGGTGTTTTTGTGAATTTAGATGAGTTTAACATCCCATGAGCAACTGGAGGAGTTGTCAACGTGTAGTGCGGTTTAAGGGCTGGCTATGACTATATCAATGTGAAGTTAGTGTGAAAGCTTGTAGAAAACACTGTATAAAAAAAAAGTTTGGGGGATCAGTGGAGGACCAGAGGGTAGAAAAGGGTCTTTGGTATTCTTTTGTTCTCAGGGGAACTTTCTATCTTCTTGATGCTGGGGTGAGGAGAGAAAAAGGGTAGGTGCCTGAGGGTACTTTTCTGTTCAATATACTGTACCCTGTAGGTTGGTTGTTGATTTTTCACAATGCATGAGTTGTGGGGTTTTTTTTTATTTACCGTCCTGTGGAGGTACATAGTTGTTGAAGGAGGTGGCACCTTTCCTAGGAACAGTTGAGTAACTAACCACAAAAGATACCAGATACTAAATAAATTAAAAAGTTTAGCTACTGTAAAATGAAATATTCTAGAATTAAATTCCATGAGAAGATGATGCAATAACATGGTCATAGAATCGTTCAGATTGGAAAAGACCTTTAAGATCATCAAGTTCCAACCATTAACCTAGCACTGCCAAGTCCACCGCTAAACCATGTCCCTAAGTACCACATCTACATGTCCTTTAAATACCTCCAGGGATGGTGACTCAAGCACTTCCCTGGGCAGCCTGTTCCAGTGCTTGAGCACCGTTTTGGTGGAGAAATTTTTCCTAATATCCAATCTAAACCTCCCCTGGCACGACTTGAGGCCATTTCCCCTTGTCCTATGGCTTGTTACTTGAGAGAAGAGACCGACCCCCACCTCTCTACACCTTCCTTTCAGGCAGTTGTAGAGAGCGATGAGGTCTCCCCTCAGCCTCCTTTTCTCCAGGCTGAACAACCCCAGGTCCCTCAGCCGCTCCCCATCAGCCTTGTGCTCCAGACCCTTCCCCAGCTCCGTTGCCCTCCTCTGGACACGCTCCAGCCCCTCCATGTCTCTCTTGTAGTGAGGGGCTCAAACCTGAACACAGCATTCGAGGTGCGGCCTCACCAGTGACGAGTACAGGGGACGATCCCTTCCCTAGTCCTGCTGGCCACACTATTTCTGATACAAGCCAGGATGCTGTTGGCCTTCTTGGCCACCTGGGCACATTGCTGGCTTAGACCGGCTGGCTGTTGACCAACACCCCCAGGTCCTTTTCCACTGCTGCCAGCTTTCCAGCCACTCTTCCCCAAGCCTGTAGCTTGGTCAACACAGTTGAGAGAAAAATAGAAAACCCAGCAAAATTTTGTTATTTCAGCTTAGTAATGGAGGAATATATAATTTGCAAGAACAACTTCAGTTTCACACTATCCTCCTTTGTGTTGCAAGATCTGAACTGTAGGATTTTGAAGGCTACCAAAAGGCTCTTTTGGGGAAATTAGTAAGAATCCCAATGATTTGCTTGGAAAAGGAGCTGAATAGGCAGTTGCGTTCCATCTGCTCATGCGAGGAGGAACAGACTTGCTGGAGTTGTTTACTCTAGCAATATGGCACAGCATTATGAAAATCATAAGCGAAACCATAAGCAAGGCGGTCTGTTGCACTGGGACATGTGAAACCTGGTATTTTAGTCACAGAATGGGAGCAGTTGAAGGGACCTCTGGAGTTCTGGGGTCTAGCCCCCAGGAAAAGCAGGGCCACCTTGGAGCATGGAAGCTTCACAGCTTGTATCAGCATTCTCTTCTGATCTATGGCTACCATGATGAAGTGTGTTATTTTGGTGTTTGGGTGTTTTTTCTGTTCTCCTTGTATCTAATTGGTATTTCACTTGCTGCCAGCTGCACTGCTTTCTGTGCCTTGTGTGCACCTCCAAGAAAAGTGCTATTCTGTCTTCTACCTTGCCATTAGATAGCTGCAGATGCTGTATCTACCCTTAGCTTTCTCCTCCTAAGACTGATGCAAGTATTTGTCACATTGAATCAAAAAATTTCCAGGTAAAAAGCATAGGTGTTCTGGGAAATTTCTTCATCATAGCTGTGGTGGAGAGCCCCTAGCAACTGTAGGAACTTTGGCATCATAGAATTGTTCATCACTGTCAGCTGAATAAGAGAAACCTCCATAGTATTAAAGCTTTTGTAACAAAATGGGCTGAAGTTGCCCTTTAAAATAGTCAATGCCTTTTGTGTGTTGTCAACAAATGTGCCAGTAAAAAGAATCCAAGATGAAACCAGTCACAAAATGAATAGGCTTTGCTATTTGAAAGGAAGTAATTTTGAGCTACAACTTTTTTTTTTCCTCATTTGGTCTGGAGTAAATGCAGTATCTAGAACACAGTAGTGTTATGTCAGGTGTTAGTAATGAAGAGTAGCTCCTGGCTTCCTATTGAAATTACTCTAATTCAGTTCTTATGTGTGATTTTTTTTTAAGTCATTTTGATCATGTGCCTGAATTTTGAAAGATGAAGATGTCAAACATGGCTGAGAAGTGTTCCGTAGGAGCTGTTTGATTGCTGGCCTGTTTGCAGCATGTGAAATTTTTGACAGAAATCTCGATTGATTCTTCCATGTTCAATAATGTGTTCATTACAATGGTATTTCCTGAGCAGCTGGGCTTGCTTAGCTTTGGAGCTAAAACAGCAAAAGCAAGGAAGTGAATTTTCCAACACCCCCCCCTTTTTTTTTTTTGCGTGTTAGAAAATTATGTTAATTTTTTTATCCTGTTAATGAAATGGCATGGAAACCATTTGAATAATGGGGGAGGGCAAGAGCAGAAGTGGAGGACAGGGAGGAAATGGCATGTTTTATAGTCTTGTGTATGGTGAAGGGGCTGGCTTCAGGAATTAGCTTATCCTTTCAGAACTAGTCTAATCAAAATTCATGGATAGAGCTGTGTTTCCTGATGGTCTCTGAGTTAAGTGCTTCTGTTTCGGGCAGATCTGAAGTGGTAAAAGATCAGTCTTCTACATTAAAACTATTTGGTAGGTCTTCAGATAACAGCCAGATTGTGCATCATAATGCTTCTTACCAGCAATGTGAAGTAAAAAATGGTATGTGGAATGGTATATCTGTAAGGGAGAATTTGTGTACTGCAATGAATTTGTGTACTGTCTCAATGCAGAATTACTGCATTGAGACAAATATATATGTTTTAAAAGTTACTGTAAGAAATTTCTTTCCTCAATGGAAAATACTGTTCTTCAGGTTTTAATCTTGTGTTCAAGTAGTATCTTTGTCTATTACTTAGAGACAGACTGAACAGACAGAAATCTGTTGAAAGTACTGGAGCGCTGGTATTTAATAGCATTTTCCCGCTGATGCAAACCTGTGTTTCAGTTCTCTGCCTCCTGCCACCCGTCACCTGCTTAACAGTCCTGCAAATCTGGAAGGAAACAGTCGAGCCCCTTCAGCTTTCTTGACTGCTTTCTCATGTTGTTGCTCCTTTGGCATAATAAGGACTTGAAAATAGTCCACTGTATTGTGGTATTTTAACGCCTAAAAAGGTGTGTGGAATCGGTCCCACAGCCTCTTCAAGAGTTATGGAAAAATCTGTATCTCAGTGGCGCCTGATACGTGGTCTGTTGTGTCGGAGGAGATCATTGTGGCACACGCAGATCCTTATCACTTGATTTCTTCCTTGCCTCTAACCCTGCTGCACTGTTGGGGCCCGATACGGAGAGAGTGGACTGCGTGGTTACGCCAGTGCACGCTGAGATAGAGGCCTGCGTGCTGTATGTGCCGAGAAGGCGGCAGAAAGCTTGCTGCTGCTGGCTGATGCCCTTGACGCAGTAGTAAGCCCTGGCAGCAGCCCCTTGAGAGAAGGGGGCCAGGAAGAGCGTGGTCACGGTGTGCCTGTGCTCTCCTAGGATGCCTGGCGGGCGGCCCTGTGTGAGCCAAAGATTGCCAGAGGTTTTTTGGGTTTTTTTATTCCCCCCCTCCAGCTTTAAACTTCCTGTGTCCTGCATTATTTTTAACAAGTCAACTCTGACAGACTCTCAGGCCTATTATTAGCCAGCTTGTACATACAAGCGACTATTATCTGTCATTGCGTGGATTTCTTAAGAATTATTTTCTGGTCTAATTCTGGCCTTCCCTTCTGCCCCTTCTCTCCCTCCTTCTAAATGCACAGTGATCGTTCCATTCTCTTTGGTGGCTGTGTGTGGAACACAGAGATACATGTGCTACAGACAGAAGTGTAAGTAATCCTCTACTTGACACGAATGTTTGTACTGTATTGTTTAACTTGCTGAAGCTGAAGAAAAGGGGTGGCTGTGGTGGACAAGAGAAAGGCGTGTTCAATATAATTTATGAAGGGCAGAACCCAGGCTAGAGCTGCTATGTGGCAGAGCTGTAAAGCTAAAGGTAGGTGTGCAGGTGTAGCTGCTGGGTAAATAAAGATTTCAGCAAGCTGCGTATGAATTGAACTTGGTTAGGTTTGCTGGTTTGCATAGTTCATTTTACCACTCTGTTTTATGTACTTCTGTGCCCCTTGGGTCAGTATGTAGTTTTCAGAAAAGTACCTACCCAAAACCATGATCTTTGTTTTTGCTAAACTTTTTTGGCTTCTTAGCTCCAGGGGGGCTTGAAAACACAACTACTCAAGTTGATTTCACATTACATTATCTTTACTACCGTCCTACATTTTTGAAAACAGCAGCTTTAAAAGTTTCGGCAAATGTTAAAAGCTTTTGCAGATGTCACCATTTGTTTAGTTACAGAATGGCATTACGCAGACGTTTAATGCAAGTCTTCTGTAATACGTAGGTGGCTTATTGAATACAGTAACTGGAGGGTTAGAGCTCTGAGCAGTTTCCATCCATCTGCTTTTGTAGTGAATCGGAAGGCATGCTTGTGTAACTCCATTGCAAAGTCCTAGGCTTAGCATGCAGATGCACTTGATATATACATACAAAATACACAATATATACGGTATCTATAACTGTAGAGAGAGAGGGGTGTAGTTTTGGAGTAGGCTTATGTTTGAGTGAAAAACAGCACTCCCTTTCTAAAGTTGTTAAAGGGAGTGTAAAGTTGTAACTGCACCACAAGCCTCTCTTCCCTGAGATGTTCAGTGTGAGAACATGGAATAGCTGTATGCAGAACGATTCCTGTAGTACAAACACCATAGCTGAGAGTTTGTCTGCTACCTACCTATAGACGAGACCAGACTATACTCCCCATTGTATTCCTGGCCTTTGCGTTCTTCATTCCATGCAGTACAAAAATCTGGAGTCAAATATATACTACAAGTTACGACAGTTTTTCAGAGAAATGTTGCATACCTGGTTAACACTAACATTTTTGTCACTAGTCAAAAGCGTAGCCACTAGCTAGTAGCTGGCTGTGCCAATAGCAGGAGTCATAGCATATCCCTCTTTCTTACACTGATGGCTTAAAGTTCATGCTTTGAGTAGTACGCTTCCATAAACACTGAGCCTCTGAATTCACGGCACATAAGAAGTCTGTCTAAGCTTCACGCAGATGGCGTGACTTCTCGTTGAGAGAAGTACTTGACTAGATTGTGTCATTAATGACAAATTCACGTGCTTCCAATACTTGTGATATGAAAGTTTTGCCAAAAGTGGTTTCTTGAGTTCTGATTTGTTTTTTTCCTCACCGCAGTGCAGTCTCTTCAAGCGTGTAAATGGTTTGAGGTGAAAAGTTGTCTGCCTAAAAATGAGTAACGCTGGATAGCCAGCAGGCATCTGGAAATCTTCCTGCTTCATGAGATACTGAAACACCATATGTAAGAAGCAAAAGTTGCAATCCTGAGTTTGAGGGACTGGAAGTGTGTATTGATGCTGCCTGTCAGAATATTTTACTGTGCACAAGAGGGGGATTAAAGGACATACACGATAGTCCAAGTTAAAAAGCATGTACTTTTGTAGAAAAAAGGAATAATAGCCAAAATGAGGTAAGGATTTTTTGAAATTTGTGCTGTTCCTTATCGAGGCAAACATGGATTTTATATCTATTAGCTGTGTATTTAAAATGAGATTCTGAAGTGATGTTGTATACGAGCTTTGATTATGGTTAACAGCCCCCTAAGGGAACACTGGGCGTGTAGAACGATGAGTTATCTTCTAGCTTATTCTTGGAAGCTTTGCCTACCAGTAGCTGAAAGGGCAGCCAGGTGACGGGAGCAGTCCTTTCAGTGTGTACCAGCTGATCCTTTTCTGAACATTTATCAGATGGATGGGGTGCCTTGCTGCTGCTTTTCAATGTCTGAGGTGTTCTGTCTTAGGAGATGAAAAGAACAGCAAGCAGGTATAATACAGGTTGTATTGGCAGCCTACTTAGAAGCAATTAAAGTTACAGAATTCACCTTTCTGAAGTTATCCTGATGATATATGTTGGCAGCTTGGATAAAAACTTGGATTAAAGTGGAAGTCGAGTTGTGGGATCATGTGGCAAGTTGACTGCAGGGCTGCAAAGCGTGGTAACGCTTGTTCCTTCCCCAGAGGAGCAGATGAAAGTGCCGATAACTCAATATTAACACTGCAGGGGCAGGGACAACTTCTAACAGCTCTGAGTGTCTCAGGATGATGATGATGATGATCTATAGCATTACTGCCTGCTGCCTCAGTTTTAACATTTAATGTTTGCATATAAAGTCCCGTAGTGATTTGGTTTGGTTTTGTACAGTAGTCTGGTTCGCCTACAGCCGCTTACTGGGGTTTGCTGACAAGTCTATGTGCGCTTTTACTGCCCACGCACTGAAATGCTGTGATACAGCAGAGCACAAAATGGGGACGGTTTTAATATTGGCCTTTCCATACCAAAGGCTTTGGGGGAATGACAGAATTATAAACAGAGTTAATTGTGCTGCCTTCACTGGGCAGATTTACCACTATGAAGATTCACCATATAGCTACCAGGACAGAGGTACTGCATGCTTTAGTGTCTTAGCTTAAAGTATTAATGAAGGGGGAAAAAAAAAGGTAGTTTCTACAGTTCATTTTATTTTTGTCTGCTCTGCTGCTTCAGTTAAGTTCTATAGCAGCAAAAGGCTGCAACTCTCCTGTCAGATGATGTGATCTAAAAAAACCTTTACTTAAAATGGGAAGATGAATTGTGTGGACTTAATACTCTGGATGCCTGTTTGTTTAGTGAGAAGATAACTTAGGACTATCCTATTTTATTCAGTAGAAATCCAGCTGCAGTCAGGTGTTTTGTTTTTAAGCTGAAGAGAAGCAGATGGGCAAAATATATTAATTGTAATGGCTCCAGCAGCTTGAGGGCAGAAATCAGGAGGATGATCTTAGTCATGTAGAAAAACTGAAGACTTTTTGTGCTTTTCCCATTTAAAAAATGTCTCTTGTTCTGTTCTTTTAAGTAAATGGCAGTGATGAAATCTGCGTTTGGGCATCAAAAATTATATGCAATTTAGAATTTGCTTGAAGCAGATAAGAGAATTTTTGAACAATCTTTAGCATGTATCATGGTTAAAAAAAAAATCCCGATTTCTTTAACTCTTAAATATTTTTCCCATTTCCCCTTCACTCACCTTAAATGAATGGGTATGAATCAAAGATAATTCATTCATTGTATTTAGATTATAATCTCTTCTCATGAAGTATGAGACTTTCAGGCTATCAAGTGCCTCAATAGGTATAATTTATGTAAAAGGAAGTACTAAAATCCGCAGTTAGAAATTAAAAGGAAAAGTATTGTAGACTGTATTATCCCATATGGCAAAATAGCCCTGGCAATAAGGCACATCACGTTCCTGGAGTGGTGATGACCACTTTTTGAAGTTTGAAAGTACCCTGAGTTTTGGTGAGGAACCGCTGTTGCAGTTGGTAGGATTTCTGTTGAGTTGCCAAGACCTTTGCCTAAGAACAGCTGTAGCTTTCCAGGATGAGTGCTTCTTAAGTGTATGTAAGAGCTTCTATAACACTAGATAGTTGTTTTGTATTGGCCTTTCTCGAAGCGGGTAACCAGGTGAAGCTGATGCCTGGTATCCTGTGACCCCCTTGGACATCTCTGCAATGGATGGGAGGCATGTTTAAGTCTTACGGGCTTTGAATGGGCTGCTGCAACCTCATTTTCCCTTAAATACAGACGTGCAAACATTTTGCTTCTCTCCTGGTGAAAGACAAATGACTGAGTTGCATTTTTACTGCACTTCCCATCACCCTTATTCCCTTTCCTGCTCAGCATCCAGTGTTTTTAGGACAGGAATGTGATTTCATTGACAGTAAAATCATTATTGATAGCAAATGCTGACTTCTCGCTGGTAGCTCATTCTCTGTATCGTTGTGAGATGTCTTCTCTTCTTCGTCTTAGTAAAGAATCGCCTACAGTGAATTCAGGCCTGTTTTAATGGACAAGTGCATAGTGACAGAAGAACACAGATCAGTGGCTTAATGCAAACCCTGTGGCTTGAGAGAGACCTTGAGTTTGGTCTCTGCATTGCTGGTACCCTCCAGCACAATGCTGTTCTCCTCCAGATGCCTCCTCTTGTTTCATCGTTGAACACTGATCTGTAATGACAAACAGCGGATGGAGCACAGTATCTCTAGAAGAAGAGAAAAGTGAAATCATGTCTGAATTATTGCAAGAATTGTTCAGGTGACCTAATTTTGTCTTCCACAATCAATTTGTTAAAGCAACAGCTACTTGGGATGATACTGTGTATATCCCAAACATAGTTTAACCTGCAGCGTGCAAAACCATTAAATTTAGGTCTGTTTTTCTTAGAGATGGTGAAAGCAGTGAAGATTTGAATGACAGGAAGTTGTCCAACAACAAGCAAAACATAGGCATATAAACAGGCAGCATCACAAGGGTTGTGCACACCTAAAGCTTTCAGCAAAACAGGCTAACCTGTCAAGGCTGTCTTGGGATTGAAATTTTAATGCTCAGATGCTACCGATGTATATGAGGCATATGTTTCTCCTTGTCCAGACTTTTACATTGGAATGGTGATTGTGTTGAATCTGCTGGTGGGCTGTGAAATTCTTGTAAGGAATTAAGAATAAGGAATTAAAGAATTATTCAAGAGTCTTTTTGCAAAGAGTTCTTGGGAAAAGAGAAAACGCAAAGCCTTTTTTACATCACTTCTAACGATTTAGGAATTCTTTGCTTTATAAAGTCAGTACCAGTAACATCAGTTGCTTACGGTGGACTTGGTTCACAGTTGTTGGAGAGTAACAACGCTTCTCCTCCCAGCATGGTGGTCTCCGGGGCTGTTCACATTCAGCAGTCAGTGCTGTGTGCTGGTGACCCGGTCAGCAATGATGTGAAACGGCTCAAGAATATCGTTCAGAACGGGAAGCAATGAATGCTGTATTCACGGGGCTCCCTTTGCACTTTTTCTGGTCGTTTTAGTTTTCATCTTTTTCTTTTTTAACCTGGAGTATTTAATTTGTTGGCTTCCTTTTAGCAGTGCCCAGTGTCTCACTACAGATGCAGCTGGTACTGCAGCACTGTGGCACTGTGGTTCTAAAGTAAAGCAGGGTGTGCGAGGCAGAAGTCCACGTGAAGATTGCTTGAAGCATTTTAAAGATGTATTTGAGACACCCGTGTTACATGTGTTTCACCATGTGGATTAAAAAAAATGAATGGGTTTTGTTGCTGAAAATTGTGAGACTGTAAATTACAGTAGAGTGCTTTTCTTGTGTGGAACATGTTTATGCATTTTAAGTCATCAGGCTGGGTTTTGCTAGTTTGCTGGCAGTGTGGTGAGATGAGCCAACTTCCTGTGTGAAAAATCAAAATACGATATTCCACGTATTCAAAAGGCTTTACGCTGCCTCTAGAGATGCACTGGGGTTTGGTTTTGCTGCTGCTGAAGATCTTCAATGTAGCGTAGATAGGCTTGACCTCAGCAGTGGAATGAAAAGTGGCAAATACGGCCCTTTAATGGCGATGTTGAATGGGGGATTTACATGGTACCGCTTCCCAGTGTGAGTGTCTTGGAGGGACAACGAGACTTTGTCAAGCTAAATACTTTGGAGGTATTTCATGTGTTTGGCAGAAGATAGTATACACATGCCATTTTTGAGTTAGGTGGGATAAATAAGGGAGAGATACTCTTGTGTCATCAGGACCTGTCGGTGAAGCCCCGTATTTATCACGGGTGTGCGTTGTGCTCTCTGCTTTCAGCTGCCTGCAGAATAAAAGGTAACCGGGAGCTGCTGCCGAGGGCCCTTCAGGACACACGCCGTAGGCTTTAAGCCAAATTGAGTTGTTTGGGTTGGCTGCCGTGACTTCTGGCTGCTCTTGTCCCAGGGCCTGAGGGACTTCTCCTGTTCTGGGACGGGATCTGTGCTAATTGCATGACGGGAGGAGTAGTAGGGCAGGAGGGAATGTGCTGTTGCTGCTAAAGCCGCCTGGACCTCGGCCCGATGGGGGTGGGCACAGTGAAGCGATGCTGCGCGTGGGCGACGAGCTGAATCCCTTGAGTTAAGGTATAGGCCTCCGTGGTAATTTTGGAGCTCTTACAGAATATTAAACACAAAGTCACTTATTCTGTGAATTATGCCACTGCTCTGAGATACCCGATATTGTATGGCCAACTAATGACAGATTTCTTAAAGCTGGAGTAGTTTCTCAGTCTGGTGGCAAAGAGAGATGACAGGACTTGCAGACGATGGTCTTCGGACTGCCAGCAAAGTGGGTTGCGTGGCACCAACTCTCACAAGAAGTTGCGGGGCGGTAAGTTGTGACGAGAAGTCAGCTCGAGCAGCAGAGCAACCTCCGAGTATGACTTACTACCTGCAGAAGAGCTGTCGCAGCATCCCGAGGCGATGCTGGATGTAAGTGTTTCCACCAGCGGTGTGACTGTGGGTCGGGGAGCGGAGCACAGCCTCCGAGGGCCGGCCCCGAAGACGGGCAGCTCCCGGCGGGGAGAGGCGCGGCGGGTGCCCCGCCGCCGGGCGGGGATGGGGGGGGGTGTTGGGGGTGTGTGTGCTCCGGAGGGGCTTGGAGGAATGTGCCGGCTATTTGCGCTTGAAAGTGGTTCCTCTGAAGGGGTCTGTCATCCCGGGAGGATGAAAAATGGTTGATTCCACTCCGGATACGAAGGCTGCTTTCCTGGAGCGGCGCGCTGGAAAGCGCGGCCCGGACCGCGCTGGAGGGTGCGAGCGGCGGGTCGCGGATGTCAGCGCCCCACGCTGCCTTACAGCGGCTGCTGTCTTCGGTTTGAGTGTTTGGCATTGTCAGGTGCGTATCGTCTTTAATTAGTATTCCTGTATTTCTCATTAGACCCGTTTTTCATCGCAGGTTCCCCCCCCCCTTAGAAATACATGTTGGAAATGGCCTTTGGGATGTCAGAGAGATGGAAGAATGTGCTGTCGTTCTGTGGTAGTGAACAAGTGTTTAGAAGGAACTGGAAACTGTTTCCGAGTGTGAGCTCACGTTGGGTTGTTCTTAAGACTCTTTCTCTAGGGCTGTGTTGCAGCTGGTGGTGGTCAGGTATCTGCTGCAGATACAGGTACAAATCTGTTCAGTGACGAACAGAGCAAAGATGAATAATAAATGTTAATTGTTCAGTGTTAAAGACAACAGCATCTGTCATATCTGGAGAAGTGAGTTAAATCAGCAATTCACCATGTTCCAACCAGTCATCGATCTGCAGCGTGTGGTGCAGGATCCCAGTGTCATCAATAAACTAGTGTGTATAATCGCTGTAACCCAGAGCATCCCTTATTCTTGGGTGCATCTGGTGTGAGAACACAGCCTCCTGCCTGGAAAGGGCCCTGATGGCGTGTCCTGCCCAGCTCATGCCATGTGTGTCCCACAGCTGGAACCATGGTACTCATCAGGGGTGCACCCAAGTAGAAGCTTCTGCCTTTTCTCTGTTCTCTTCTGTCTGATTTTTGAAGCCATCTTGGGAGTGAATTGCCGTGACAGCTTTGGGGTTCTCTTCTCTTTGAGTTAAATTTTCACTTTCCTTCATTTTTACATGTTTACTGGTTTTGAACCTTACTGGTATTGGTAAAGATGTTTGATTGTAGACTTGGAAGGGATGTACAAGGCAGTCGAAGGTAGTTTTTGAAGCTTGGCTTTTAAAGCATATTATTCATGGGACCTAGAAAACCCTGTTCCCAATAGTGTTTAACTTCTGGTGTCTGCTGTCGTGGCTTACTCAGGACTTTTTTTTAATGGTTGTTAATGACTTCAGCATCCTTGATCTGGACTGCTTGCGCATTGGTGAGCTGGGTGTGGAAGGAGTG
Organism: Ciconia boyciana; assembly: GCF_034638445.1. Taxonomy (NCBI): domain Eukaryota; kingdom Metazoa; phylum Chordata; class Aves; order Ciconiiformes; family Ciconiidae; genus Ciconia; species Ciconia boyciana. Next base: position 42,456,077 of record NC_132943.1, on the reverse strand, counting down.
CGTATCACGCTGTCTCCAGCCCTGTAGAAGAGCCAGCTTCTGTTGAAGCCAATGGTTGTGGAGGATATGGTAGGAGGATATGGTAGATTTTTGCATCACTGAGCATATAGTACTGTGGCCTTTTAATTGCCCAAAGTGTTATGGTTAACAAACATTTTTTAAGGACAATCGCAGCTGTCACCGGTGAAAAATAAATCTATTCTGGATAATTTTGACTCCTGGTTGTCAAGAAGGCAGCGTTGCCCTCGATTTACCCTGTGTCCAAGATCTTGGGATGCGCGGCAGGCTGAGCTCAGGTGGGGTCTAAGGGGGCAGTGCTCGCCTTGCCCTTGTGTGGGCCTGCGTAAACCCTCAGACCGTTGGCTGGGAAGCATGAGGTGTAGCTACACCGCTGCCCTTCCGAGGGCAGGTTTGGAAGAGGGAAAACAAGCGGTGCATGAGACCGCTTTTCCTCCCACTGCCTTCCCTTACCTGTGCATCGTGCCTCGGCGCCTTCCTCCCGCTCCTCGTGGCTTGCGACTCCAGTCCGGCGCTTGGGAGAGCCCCGGCTGCCGCGGCCGAGCGCTGCCCGCCCTCTCTCCCTCCCTGCCGCCGCCGTGCCGCGCCGTGCCGTGCCGCGCCGCGCCGCGCTGCCCGCCCAGGGGCGTGCGCCTCGGGGCCGGGCGCTCCTCCGCCCGCTGCGGTCGGGAGCGGCGGCGTGTTCGTTTCCCAGCGGGCCCCCTTCCAGCGCGGCCGGGGCAGCGGGCTGCCGCTGCCCGCCTCTCCTCTATCCCGAGGAGGGATATTAATCGGATTTACCCGGCGGAGGGGTGGGGGGGGAGGAAAAAAAAAAAAAGGACGCAAGATCCGCAAACGTGCAGCCTTGCTGTAAACAATGAAATAGAAGGCTGCCGCTGCTCTAATCCCTTGAACACCGGACCGCGCTTCTCCCCAGCAATGCATTTTGGGATCCGCGGGAGGATGCGTGCGGTTGCTGCAGGGATTTGACTCGTCCCTCGATGTCTCCTCGGAAGGGGCCGGCGGGGCTGGCCGGCGCCCACACGGACGCCGCCGGCCGGCGGGGAGCGGTGCCGGAGCGGAGCTGCCGCCGCTGAAGCGGGGGCCGCCGAACCCCGCCGCAGCCGCGGGGTGCCTCCCCGAGCCGGGTGTGACACGGGAGCGTTTTTTATTTATTTTATTTTTTTTTTATTGGGTTGCAGCGGTGTGTGGTTCCGCATTTCGATTCGCGGTTCCAGCACGCCCCATCTCTCCCGCACCTCCCTCTCCGGCGGCGATGCCCGGGCTGGATGCTGCTGCCTGACGGGGGGAGAGCGGCGGGGCGAGACATGTATCTCCTGGACAGCAGCGAGCCGCCGGCCGCCGCCGCCTCTCCGGAGAGGATGCAGCGGGGGACCCCCCAGAGGAAAACCGTCTACCGCATCTCCGTGACCATGGTGAAGAAGGAGCTGCTGGGGCCGGAGAGCGGCCATCCCGGCCCGGAGCTGCCCCGCCACGGGCGGCGCGGGGGGAGCCGGGCGCCGGGCTCCTCCAGCCTCACCAGGGCCGGGCTGCTGCTGCTGGAGGAGGAGGAGGGCGAGGAGGAGGGCGAGGAGCGGGACCGAGTCCCCAGCCCCTGCGGCTTCCGCAACTTCAGGACCCTCAGCACCGGGCAGCTGGAGCTGGGCCGCCTCAAGGTGCCGCGGAGAGCGGGGCCGCCCTTCCCCGCCGAGCTCGCCCTCGGGGGGCCGCGGGGCAGCCCGTCCCCGGAGGGCAGCCCGTCCCCGGAGGGCAGCGGCGGGGAGCCGGCGGCCGCCTGTGGCGGGGCTGGAGCCGCAGCCTCCCCCGAGGAGGATGAGGGGCCGGCGGCCCGCGGCCCGCCGTCAGGCCGCCCGGGCGAGGCCCCGCAGGCGGGGGAGCGGGGGCAGAGCCCCTGGCGGCAGCCGGGCCTGCTGCGCCGGAGCTTCAGCTTCAGGCACTGGAGCGGCGGGGGCGAGCTGCCGCGGATGCGGGCGCTGGGCCGGGTGCGGCGGCACAGCAGCTCCGGCTGCCTCCCCGGGCCGCCGCCGAGCCAGGGGGCCGAGCCGCGGGGCTCGCCGCCCGCCGCCGCCGCCGCCGTGCCCCCCGAGAAGCGCAACACGCTGGACGTGGGCGAGGTGCTGAGCCAGGCAGACCCGCTCTCGCAGCTGGAGCGCTGGGAGCGCAGCAAGAGCAAGAACCGGACCCTGGATAACAGCGACCTGCAGCGGCTTTCCGAGCGGCTGGGGCGGGAGGGCCCCGCCGCTGCCCAGGAGCACCGGCTGCTGCGCTTCTTCAGCGGCATCTTCGCCCGCAAGGACGGCACCTCCGCCCTCTTCGGCAGCCCCCACGGGCGGTCGCCCCGCAGCAGCTTCTCCAGGTCCAGGGCTTATTTTAGCAGCCTCAGGAGAGCCACCGCGGACATGCAGTCTAGCTCCGAGAGCATCAATGGGTCCCCCCACAAAGGTGCCCTTCCTTGTCTCATCTCGGGGGGGGGAGGGGGGGGGTATTTGCTCCAAAGCTCTGCATCGGTGGTAAGGGGTGGCGGGGTGAAATGGCCTTTATGCGCGAGGAGAGGGAGATGCCGCGCTAGGAGACGTGACGGCTGTGTGCAGCAGTGGGTATGGCATGTTGTTAAGTGTGTGCTAGTGCTTTCTTCTCAGGTGCGTCTCCCGGCAGCTCTGATGGGGCAGGTTAGGCTGTGTGCCTCCTGAACCAAAAAGCACTCTCTGGGTTGATTGATTGTGCGTTCCGGGACAGCTGAGTGAGGCAAGTGTAGCTTGTTTAATTATGGAGTGGAAGCTGAACTCCAGTGCTGCTGTATATAGGTCACTGGGTGGCCTAGTGCTGCGCAACACCGGGACGTTCCCCTTTTGGAAGGACTTTTGTAATCCTAAACATGGCTTATGGTGGTCAGAAATATGCCCGCTTGCTTTGGAGGAGTAGGTGAATATTGATGTAAAAGTATTGTGAATCCTAAACCTCTTCTGTCACAAAAGACCTTAAACCGAGTTTGATATTTTTTTTGAAAGACAGCACAAACTCAGAAGCTGTGCTCTTTGAATTATTTTATATAGCTGTGTACAAATCTTTGGCTAGCCAAAGTGTTGCTAATGCTAGATGGAAATCAGACTGGAAATTCTGGAGTTTGTGAATCCATAGGATACAAGAAAAACTTGAAAATTAACCTGACTGTGGGATGGAAGTTGAGAGCTGACTAGCTGCTCTCTGTGAGGATCTGAAAGGATCACGGTATCGTTGACTGGGACATGTTAAACCAGAAATGCGGGTTGTGGAGCTTCATTGTAAGACGGCGTGCTTTCTTCCTAGCTGTGCTTTTCAAATCTTTAATAGGTATCTGTGATGAACCATTTAACTAATAATTATAGTAGCCTTTGAGCACTCAGTGCTTATCAAAGTGGCAAATGATCTGTAAGTTGCTGCTTTTCTAAAAATACAATTCTCAGTTAGGAAGGTTAAGCTGCAAGGCACAGGTGTACAGCAGAGGATGTTGTAGAATTGGGCCAGGGTGGTTTATTGTGGGGAAGCAATAGGAGGAGATGCTTCACCGTATTACCAGCCCGTTACAGATCCAGAAGTCCTGCTGCGAGTGGAGTATGCCCGGAGTTTGAGGCACGAGGAGCAAAGCCAAACATGTAGACCTAGTAACTGAGGATTGTAATATTTTATTGGTGTAGAGGCACTCATGTGGGCTTATAATAATCTTGACGGAAATTGTGGTCTGACCTTGGTTAAAGTTTGAGGTAACCACAACAGAGGGTTGCTTCATACAACTATTTATGCCTGTCCTGTGCCAATACGCTTAAACTGTTACTCTATTTTAACAGTGTACAGTCATATACTCGGAGCACAGTCCTTTCAGCCCGGCGTAAGTTGAAGATTTCGGTTAATCAGTAACCATTGCTACGCAGCATTAGGATGTTCCAGAGCAGTTTTTCTTGTACGCGCTAGCATCAAATTTATCTGGTGAAAGTAAGCTTTGAGGCTTGTTTTCCAGAACATGCGTCCTGGGCCCAGCAATGTGGTTACGGGTTGGTAGCGGTGTTGCAGGCTTGCGTTACGGGTTAGCAGGTCCGGCGTGCTCTGCCACTTTCTCCTTTTTTCCAGAGAAGTGCGGTTCAGGCTTTTGCTATTAGAAAAAGTCTGTGCACAGTTTCAGCTGTTGCTTATTGGTGTCCTCCAGAAAGTGCAAGTTTAAACTATTTTGTCTTCAACTTCCCCTGTTATTTCTTAGGAAGAAAAGCTTTGTGGGATGTTATGAGTAGCGTGCCAAATATATTTTAATATTTTAAGATTGTAAGGAGCTGCTCTTCAGCCAAGACTTGTGTATTTTGCTTCTTTAGTTGATGTGAAATGGGTATTGTCTTGACAATCCTGTGCCTAGATTTTGGGGAAATCACGGAGATAAAGGTCGAGTCTTGACTTTGGTGTGGGTTCCCCCCCCCCCCCGTGTAACCAGTTGCAACAATAAGTTTTATTACTAGAAACTTGCTTCCCTTGTGCCATTGGTATTCTGTGTGTTCGGTGCTGTGTGCGAGTTGATACTTTCTATACAAGTCCTGCCTAAGGTCTGTAGAGAAAGTAAGAGTTTTAAACCGTGTACTTGTTGACATTTCCAACTTGAAATAATCACCCAGATATTGCGATATCCATCTAAATATCAAACAGGTCTGAAGTTCACTTGTCTCAGATTTTAGTAGTCACGTCATGGTATTCAACCTGTAAATTCATTTCTTTGAAGCGAGAAAAGTTCTTACGTATTCACCACCACCACCCCTGAAAAAGAAGAAAAAACAGGGAAACTTCCATAAACTTTAAGAGAAGCAAGAGAAACTGTTTTTGCCTTAAAATTCTTTAGGAGAACTTGTGAAGGGAAATGTTGTTTCTCATCTAAACTTTTTTTTCCCCTTGAAGCCTTCGTGATTCTTTCACAATGAGAGGAACTATTGCTGCTCTGGAGGAGGAGGATGGCTTTGAGGCAGTGGGGTTTTAAAATAGCAGTTTCTTTTTCAGTGGTTCTCACTTGGTGCTTTTGTTTTGAGATAACTTTGTTTGAATAACCCCTCTTTAGGATATATGAAGCAGATCTGTGAATCAAAATTGTAGACTATCACAAGGAGTATCATTATAATATGATAAACTGCTCTTCTGAGGTTTTTTCTCCTGAGGTTTGAGAAGCGTTAGTTTTAAGCTCTTATCAAATTCTCTGCAGTTTATAGCCATGGGAAGTAGAGGATGGCTGATGAGTGATCTCTGTTGGAGGCCTCCAGTCTTTTCTTGCAATAATTCACTTGGGATAATTCTTGTTACTTCTGTGTCATCTCTTGCTTGTTACCCTGGTACGGTCGCTGCTCTTTTATGCTGCTGGCATTTCCAGCACCAGCCCAGTAAACTTTCTGTGCGCTCACGTGCCTGAGCAGGCAAAGCTTTGGAGCACACGAAATGCGGGCAATATGATGCAAACGTATTGGAGCTGGTCCTGCATCGTTCCCCATCTTGTAGCTGAAGGTTTTTGGTGATGTGCTGGTATAAGCATATGCTTTTTTCAGCACTGGAGAGTCCCTTTCTTTAATGGACTAAAAGCCTTCTAGGACTCTTCTAGCTCTTTCAGTTATTGTGAGCGTTACCTAGACAGTGTTACGAAAGTAAAATCTAGCGGATAAATAGATTGCAATTGGGGTTAAGCATTGTCAAGCATTGTCTAAGAGGGTTTTTTATTATTATTTATTGGGTAGGTCTTGTGTCAAGCAAAATGAATGCCAGCTGCACTGATACAGCCAGATGATTAAGAACTGAACTGGTATTAAGGTCACTGGTTGAATTAGAGAATGAGATGGATTAATGTTTGCACAATATTGAAGAGTATGCCAGATGCTAGCAGTCACGGTCTTTGTTTTTTCTGTTAAAATTGAAAAGAAATGTAGAATTTTAATGTTGCTCTATATTAACTCGACAGTTAAATGCCTAATGGCAGTAATGGGTAACTTTCTTGGGACAGATCACTGAATACTTCTGTAAAAGCGTTGAGCAGGCATTCATCTCCATTCCCTCACAAACCAAGCTCTGTAAATTAAATTAGCATACTACTTGTTTTGCCAGAGACCTGCCCGTTGCTTGGTTTACCACTGTAGGTAACGATGTTGTGTGGATCTAATGAAGCTCATGTAGCTGACCAAACCACAATTTGCACAAGGAAAAGAAACATTTAAAACATGCTATTCTTGTTCCCTTGCTCCTAATTACTTGCCTTGAACGTGAGGATGCTCAGTGAGGCAAGAAGGATAAGGTTACTCTAGGACTGTTTCCTAATCCGAGTGAGTCTGGAGTTAATGACGGAGCCGGTGGTTTTTCAGAAGTGGGGCCTGCATGTGGGGTAGCATGTGAGCTCCTTCTGAGACCAAAGGAAGGGTTTAAGTTGCTCGTAGTTGCTGCGCGTAGAGGAGAACTTCAAACCTTGCTGCTTCAGCCATTAGCAATACTTTACGGGATGTGACGGTCATTTTGCACTAGGAAGTGGAATCACTTGTACCAGATGCCAAACCCTTACTCGCTTTAGTAGTGAAGCAGCCAGAACTTTCAGTTGCTCCATTTGACAAAACGTAGTTTCAAAGCGGTATGTCGCGTACTACATAGCGTACTCTCGTTAGTAGCGGTGCTTTTGGATCTTGGCTTCTTAGATCACCACTGAAGAATCACTTGGGTGTCTTCTGAATGAACAGTTTGTCTCTTTCCTGCAGAGCTAGTTTTGATACTACTGTGCTGATGACCACCGGTAGTTTAATAATGATTGCCGAAGTACAAGTATCCAGTTAATGAATGGTTTGTGTAAGATGATAGCTGAAATGGCATGTAACTATTGTTTTCTTTGGCATGGTTATAGCCTTAGAAATAGATATCTGGAAAGCGGAGAGTGAGTGCAAATGCCTTTCAAATGCCTGCATATTCATTTTCACTTTGAGCTGCATAGGGTTAAAAAAAAGTCATTAATGCAGACTATTAATGTAATAGTGTTGCTTTTGATAATTGCTGTTAGGATTTCCCCTAGGCAACTGCAGTAAACACACAGCAAAAGGCGGTTTCTGCCAAAAAATACAGAATGGGCTTTTTCATGTGTGAGGAAAAAGAAATGTCAGTATATTGAACTTGAGAAACTGTCATCTATTCTGTTCATGAAAAGCATCCAACATAAAGCTATTATCTTGATGGAAGCTTAAAATAGGGCGTTTGATGATTTTGGTGTTTCAGGCTGGTATATAATGACAGTGTTTGACAAATACTTCTGCTTTATTGACAAACTAGTACCAAATGTTTTCTTACAACAAAACAGGCGACAAATACCATCAAGATAATAAGCATATAGTGCAATGTAGCTTCCTGCAATTTTTTTACTAATCACAGAAGACTTTAATAAAACTTAAATGGTCCGCCTTGTTATTTATTGAGGTTTTCTTTGGGGATAAGGCGGCGAGCAAGGCGGAGGGACCTGGCTTTCCATGCTGCAGCTGTTGATCTTCCATTACAGCTGTAATCGGTTTGGAACGGGCAGGGACTTGGGGCAACATGTTCGTCGTGAGGGTTAGTTTCTGCATTGGTTAGTAGTCTTGAAAACTCTTGATCAGCCTAATTTGAAGGAATATTTGTGGCGTGGGTTCACTTAACATTTAACTTCATGGATAGTACTTGTTTTCGTATGTTTTGGCTTCCTTGCTTTGAGGTTGCACAGGCGGAGATGTAAAGGTCACTTGTCTGAAGGTATAACGCAGAGTAAATCTCTGAGTGTATTAAGACATTACAGAAAGGTCTTTATGAGGAACCCCCATAGGATCTGGCCGTAATGTCGGATCCCGTAATGGTGGTTTATGAGGTAGGCACATCTGTATTTCCTGGTTGTAAATAATCCACTTAGGTGGTATACAAAGTTACATCTAATTGATACGTTATTAGTGATTTACCTGAGACCCATTCTTTGTCACTTTATTTTCACTAGCTTATAGATAGAGAGAACTATTAAATTAGATACAAAAATTCGGCAATGTCAGTTCTAGTTACATCAAACAACTTTTATTTTTAGATGAATTGATGATGTGTCTCCACTCCTGAGCTTGGTGAAGTGAATTTCAGCCTTGGAGGTACTTATTAAGAAATAATGTGGAAGTTTCTTGGAAAGATCCTAGTCTTAGCAAAGGGTGGTTCTTCACAGCACCCAAGATGCAGTGCGGTTCGAATGCCGGTGAGCTATGCTTCCATTTTGTGAATGAAGCCCCATAGCAGATCTTTCCTTCTTGGAAGTGTTAGATGCTGGTGCTTTGCAATTTAGATATGAAGGGGAGCTCAAATGCTGTGCTGACTGCTGCCAACTCCTGGCACTTCCAAGTTATTTATAATACCTCTTTATTTGTTTGCATGTATTTGTCAGTTGGCTTGTCTGGCTGGTTTGACAGAGAATCTGGATTCCTAAAAATACCGTTTCACTTGTGTAGGACTTAGTGTGTGTGTACATATATGCGTGTGGGTTTTGAGAAGAAGATTCTGCAACACTGGTGCAATTTTTTTTTTTTAATCGTATTCCCATGCAAACAGTCGCTTAATGGCAGTGCTTATGTATTAAACGTCCGGGAAAACTATTTTAAAAAGCGGGTGCTAAACCACTTAGTGCAGTTGTATTTGTGTTTGTAAGGATAAGTAATGCATCTATCAAGATGCACTCACTCCTTAGTTTCTCTGCTGTTTTCTGTGGGTGCATGTGTTATTTGGGTCTTAAGAACATGACGTTTCATCTTTGTGTTGATGTGAAATTAATGAGTTACTGCTTACTGTAACTGTTAAGTGGCACTTCTTCTTTTAGATTGAACCCCGAAAAATCGGCGGCTCTTAGCACTGCTAGTGTTGCTATTATGGAGCATTCTTGCAGAGATGGTCGTCTCCCTGTAACTCCCGAAAACCAAAGCCTTCTTTGGGATCAGTGTCAGAATGACATACCGCCTGAAACATCTCCTGCTCTTCCAGGGCTGTTGCTGCATTCGTGTCAGGGGTAGACTGCTGGGAAACTGGGATGTTGACCTAACTGCTCCTTATGCAACATCCTAATTCAGAAGCTCTTCTGTTCAGCGATACAGAAATATTTATGTTGGCACGGCAACAGCTTTTCTGCCTCGATCTCTGTGTCCTGCCGGGAAAAAATCTTATTTTGTGCTCATGGAGGATACAAGGTTTAACTTTTCTGTAGTTTTAGTTATTAAAGCTGTTAAAATTGAATGTGCGTTGCTCTTCACAACTTTCAGGGGATTGTGCTCTGGGCTCGGAGAGGAATTTGATTGCCCCCTACCACCACCACCGCCACCCGACTTGAGTTGAAAATCACGCATTTTGCCACATCCTCGGCTGCAGATTGTTGGTTTTCTTGCTCAGGCTGCTTTTCCTCACAGTCCAGTATGGCAGATCGTTACTGGCTGTCGCTGGTATCCCTTTCACTGTCTATATCCTCTTGTCCCCTCCTCTTTGACTGTCCTGTGTCTCCGTTAAAGTACCTTGTTATAATTCCTGTCTTAAAGTTTATTTCTTAGTTTACTTTAGTTCCCTTTCTAGTCCTTTTATAAAGAACGTTGGTGCCCCAAGTATTGTCATGGTAGAAAATAAACACATACAAGTAACTTTTCCCAACCAATCCATTACTTTACACACTGACTCCCGTCTTCATTCCTTGAAGATTAAGGTGATGTTTTTCACCAAATAGCTAAAAGAACCAAAGTCTTGTTATCTAGTGGCAATGCTCAGGTGGGAGAGAAATCTGTCTGTGTCTATCTTAAATTTCCCTGTGAAGGGACAGCAGGTTATTCTGCCTGTTTCTGGACTTGGCTTCAGACTTTTGTGACTCCAGATGCTGGACAATGAAAATCTCAGTGTGAATGCTTTCCCTGTTGAAAAAGTTATTCTGCTCTAACCTTTTGATCAGAGTCAATCTGAAACTAAATTAAGCAACTGCATTTATTTTCAGAGAGGTATGATTTTGTGTGTTGTCAGGGAACCCACTAGGTCTGTGTAATACATGTAATAACACACGGGGTAAGCAGGTGTCGGTGGTGCCAAGTAGAGTGAGTAGAAGTACGAGCGTGTCTTCTTCCACAGGTAAATCTTCCTTGAACTATTCACATGGCTTTGCTAGTCCTTAATCTTTGTATTTCCTGTCTTTAAAAAGTCATGCAGATGGGCTGTCAGTTTTGTGACAAGTGACTAGTGTATGTTCTTGAAGCTGAACCTCAGCTCTTCAATGTCTGCCGCGGCTTTGTAAATGGGGATCGCTCTTTGCTGTGGAAAGCTTTTGCTGAAGACAAAGGCAGGCCTTATTTTGTTGAGGAGGAGTTCAGGAGGTATTTGAAATACTGGCTCAAAAGCACTTGAAAGCTTCTGTCTTCCTACTTTTGATCTCCAGGTTACGGTGTAGCTAGAAATGTGTTCAGGTTGCCCAGCTCCACTGCAGCTGTTTGGAGAAATGCAACTGCTCTGCTGCTCTTGTGGTTTCTCTCTTCCCCCCATATGATGGCTAGCCAGGATAATGCCTCTCCACCTTCTGGTGGTGGCTTTGTGCCATGGGCAAAGTGCTGGTGGTTTCTTCTCGTTTCCTCAAGTGAGAAACGAGCCTGGTGCTATGGTGTTGTGTACTCACACCGATGCTTTGAGAAACTATGGATTTAATTCATAGTTTGACACCCAATAGTCCTGTTTTTCTGCTGAAGTAACTCAGTCAAGCGTGTTTTCAAGTGAAATTTTTTTCACACTATTACTTCATGTGGTTAATTCACAGAAGTGACATCCAGAAATTTTTATTATTATTATTATTATTATAAAGGGTGCTTGGTTCAGTGTCCTCAGTATGCCTTGCATGTTGACTGCTAGTTTCCTAGTACAAAAGATGTCCTTGCTTGTTAAATTGATCAATGACAAGTTTGTTTTAATAAGAAGAGGCTAATTTCTATCCTCAGGAGAAAGCGTTATTTGTGATTTTGTCCTGTTGGCAATGAAGTTCCTCAGATTTACAGCATTGTACTTGGGCAGGCTTGTGATATTCAAGAATTAACGCGAGTGGCACAGCACTAGAGAAGTTTTCATTTCCATGTAAAGTTGTGCATGGCAGGATTGTTTCCCAAGTGTCAAAGGAAGAAGACGACATTAAAGGACTTTTTCTGAAGAAGACGTTTTGAAAGCCGTGGTTGAAAGTCCATGGGCCTCTTTCAGCTCACCTTTACAGTGTTGTGCAGAGAGGGCGGTCTCTGTTCAGGTGTAACTGTGCCAGGCGGCTGTCAAAGGTGGCCTCAGCTATTCACACCCACCTTCCAGAAACCAAGTCAATACCATATCTCGTCATTTTGGGTACTGGTGAGAAAGCAGAAGCTTGGAAACGTGAGTCATGGTTGGTTTTCAGTGCTGTTCACGTGGCCTGTATTAATGCAAGAAAACAGTGCAACGCAGGAACTGTCTTTCAGCAAGGGTAGTGCTGGCTCTTCTCAGTGCTTGGCCCTCGGGGCTTTCTTGTCGATGGCAGGCACGGCCTGTAGTTCTCAAGGCATGGGGTAACCTGGGCATTAGCTAAATGCCATTGAATGCGAGCAATTCTGGGTAAAATTACATTTATTCTTGAGTTCAATTTTAATGTCTTAAAAATATCTGAGCATGTCGTATGTCTAAGAAATTCTTAAATATTCCTAAGTTATCTGGAAAAGTCAGTGCTTGGTGCAGATGATGGTATTTGAGATTATAATGTTGCTGTGAATGAAGAGATGAACCTTAGGTTCAGGGTGAGGTGGGGACGGGGCCCTCTGGGAGGGGACGTGAAGTTCTCTGAAGAAATTCTAGATTTTCAGGTTAGATATCTGCAAAGCTTCCTGGGTGACTCAAGGTAAAGTCGTTATGAAGTTGTTTGACAGACTATGAAAAGAGTAGGGTGAGATCAGATAAGCGAGATCTATGTTTGGCGCCTTGCCTGTGTATAAAGATGTGTAAGCAGGCTTGATTATTACTGTATGTATGTACCCCAGGCGTGGGGATGCTGGGAGTATGTTTAGCTGCGTTGAATACTTGGTTGTGGAAATCTTTCCCTTTTCTTGCCCCTTCCTATCTCGTGGTCTTGTGAACATAACGGGTGGGGAGTGCAAAAGCATGTAGTTGGCTTGCTTTATGTTCAGACTTAAGTGTTCCTGAGGTTGTTACCATCTTGTAATATTACCACCTGCTTTCCCTCTCCGGTCAGGCACCTTGGGTTTGTGGAAGCTCTGCAGCAGCAGAGACTTACGTGTGCCTGCCGATTTCTGTGTGCGAGTGAATTACCTGCTAATGCAGCTGACCTCCAGCCCTTTGAACTGACTCTATTTTTAACCTGAAGCAGGGAGCAGACGTAATGATAAGTAGAGGCTGATCACAGGGCATTGCAGTCATCTTAAGACTTGTTTTTACTCTAGCTGCCATCTTCCTCCAGTGAACAGAACTGGTATCATGGAAGAGCTTCTTCTGATAAGCATTTTGAGAGAATCCCAAATTCAAAATCTAAAAAAAAAATAAATAATAATAAAAAAAATTACTGTTGTGGAATCCAAATGTTTTTCAGTTCATTCGTGCCCGTAAGATAAAAGTAGTGGGGCTGCTGTTGTATAACGATGCTGTAAGGCTGTATAGTTTCTAGTTTGACAAGCAGCATCGTTCAGTTTAACTATGGTTTAGATAGCAGAGGTCCTGGACAGGCACGCTGTTTTCTGTCCTGAGGTGGCTATGCTGTGTTGCCTTGTCCTCAGTTCTGTGTATTTCTGCCGTGATTGCTAAGGTACACTTTAGTGGTTAAGCTCTGGCGCTGAATTTTCTCCCTCTTAAATTGTTTGCAAATACAAAGTGAAGGAACGGATACCGAAGCCGGGCAGGCGAGGTGTGCCGCTGGCACCGCGTCTTACGGGTCCTGAGGCTGGGTCTGCTGGGAAGGTGCTGGGAGTTCCCACTCCCAAATCCAGCCCTGTGCTCAAAGGTCAGGAGCGGTGGGGCCGGGTGGCAGAGGAGAGCCGGAGCCCTGCTGTGGCTTTCTAGCTAAGGCGGTTTCTGAAAAGGACTTTGAGGAGCCAGGAATCTAACTGAGCCTAAATTAAAATAAAGAGATCTGTTTATTAGTGTTCTCAGTCTCTGTAAGAGCAGTTTATAACCCAAAATACCCTACTCATTCTTGCAGCTTACCAGCAGAAACAAATCATCTACTTCTAAGGACAGCGAGGATTAAAGTATGGGTCTGGTTTTGTCCTTCAGCTGTAGGTGTGTCTTTCAGAACTGGTCGTCTTCCGAAGAGATGCTTTTTGATGTGCAGAGATGCTTCAATAGATGCTTCTTGCACTTGAAGCGTTCCTGATCCAGGTCCTTCTGAGTAGATGAGCGGGATGCCAGTACCACTCATGATTTTTTCCAGAGTCTTGCACATAAGTCTCAGCCTGAGTAGCACCAGTATTTTTATTATCTGCACTAGAAGCTTTGTTTAAGGAAGAGAAACTTTCTGTTGGATGGATTTTAGCAGAGCTGTCTATGGGCAGTTTTCATCTCATGCATTTGAAACTGTTCCTGATCTGGGTGCAGTGAAATACCACTGCTTGATTTGGAGGGACCTTTTTGTCCCTTGTAAAGTTCTGAATCAAGTCTGAAGGTCTGCAAGGAATGAGGAGCTGGTGATGATTTTTACCTGGAGACTGGAAAGTCTATTAGTTCTTTTCATTAGCCCTTTTCTTCTGCTCCCTTGCTACAGAAATTGGTTCCCAGCCCAATTCCGTAACTTGGCTGTTCATCCCTGTCGGTGGCAGGAAGAAGGGGATACTGCTGCCAAGCCAGGTGATGCAACTGTCTGTCTTCCAACATCTGTCTCTGCTTCACACAACCACTGGAACATCTGCAGAACTAACAGGATTGCTGCTCACTGTCCTGAGGGCTCCAGGTGTGGTACACAGGAGCATCTGGGAAGTAGGACTTCTCTGGAACTAGTTGGGTAGGGGAAACAGAAACCTGCATTTAGAATAAGAGACTCCAGAATGAAGTGGGATTTAGTTGCTGTGTTAATTACAGTTTTGCTCTAGGTAACTGTTAAGTGAATACCGTGTTAACTCCCTCCTATGATTATATGCCTTTTCCCATCAAAACGAAGGTTCCGTTGTGCTGGTGATTATGTACTTCCAGTCATGTGTGTTAGTATTTAATGTAAGCACACTATATCTTTCAAACTTAATTACGAAATCCCTGTAGGTCCTTAACGTGCGTGTGGGCACATTGTGGGCTTTCACCTAGGAATCCTTTTATTCAGGTGACTTAGAAAAGAAATAAGCTGAAGGAAATTGAAGGAATTTCCTTCAGCTACTGAAGGAAATTGTTCTCAGTCGCTCCTGGACGTTACTCTGGCAGAAGCGCAGGCAATGTGCATCAAGGTTTTCTGCAGTAACCCCCTATCCCTTCTTTCCTGTAGGAAGAGGTGTTGGGACGAGGCTCCTCTTCTTTATACTTACGGAGTACGTTCCTGTCACGGCTTGCCTTAACCTCTACCCTCGCAAAGTATGTAAGGAATCAACTGATAACAAATCCCTTTCCGTCCCCAAATAAAGAAGAAATCAAGCGTGAGCCGAGCATGCATGCTAGTTTGTATTTTTAGGGGCCCCAGGTTGAGACATCAACTGTAGTCAATGTAATGTTGCCCATACGTAGTGTGGATAAAGTATGAAGGAGACACAATGCCTATTTTGTGTGAAAGTACTGCTGATTAAAACAGTTCGACGTTGGGGACTTGACAGCGATTAGTAGTGGCTGATGGAGCTGGTTATTACGTGCTACTGACTTACAGAACGTGTGTAATCCTGTTTCCACACGATTTTAAAACAGTCTTCCTTGGTTCTAGCTTCCTTCAAAGTCAGTATCCTGTCCCAAAATACTCGGCTGCTTGCGCGGTTGTGCCGCAGGTGTGTTGCTGGTGATTTCTGAAGTGTGTGCGTGCAGGACTGTCTCTTACTCCATACTGGCTTTTCCAGCCCTGTCTGCTCTCGTGTCTGCATACCGGCTCCTTCGCCAGCCCGCTCACGCGGCTGCCGCTGAGGCACTTGGGGAAAAAAGAGGAATTTAACTGTTCCTTCACTTGCTCTGCGAGAGAGCGCTGTGTTACCCAGCGAAACTTGGGTGAGTTTTACAAAATCATTCCGTACATAAAATTCCCAGTACTGCTATTTTTGTGTAGTGCACGCACTCAATTACAGCAGGATTACGTGGTTCAAACTTCAAGTAAAAAGTTCATTTCTTTCTGGACCCGATCTGAGTTCCTTTCTTGCAGAATAATCCTAGGAATGTGTCACTGCAGTCATCACAAACACTGCTGGCCTTTTCTGTTTACATGTGCTGTCCCTTGTCCCCCACAGTTGTACCAGCGTGACAAACAGCTCTGACAACCCCATCAGTCCTCGGGGGAGGATGCTGGAAGTGCTTCTTGCAGAACTGTGCAGTAAAAACTGGACAGAAATCACAGCAAACCCATAAAATATATATATTTTTTCCTGTTAAGGTTAGTAAAAACGGAATTATGTATATTCTTTCAGTCACTCACAGGACTATCTCTAATAAATACTTGACTAACAAGCCATGGGTGTTGGATGAGAGTCAGGGAGCTTCACGTAACTTCCACAAAGGGCTTCCCTGGTACACCAAGGCTACACTTGTGTGCAGACCACTAGAATTTAGCTTATCTGTCAGCTCTTGTCTCCTTTTTTGCCAGTCTCAGAGGAGGTTTTTTTTAAAATTCCCTTTTTCTATGGCTTAGCATTTTTGGGGGATGTTTTCTATAACTTATTTACATATAATACATTTTATACACTAATTTTTCTATAATATATAAATACCTATACAAAAAAACCTACAAGTCTGGTTGCAGTGTCTTTATTTCAGCCACATTCCTGTGCATATTTAATAATCTTATGGTTGTGTCTAGGCCAGCGAGCTCTGTGATATGACTTTGGAGTCAGAACACTGTTTCTCTCCATTCCTGTGCGCTCTCTTTCTGGGCTTGGGAGGCAGGGAAGCTTTGAGTTCTAAAAGCACTTGTGTTAAACTCCAGATCATGAAATTACTTAAAGTCAGTTTTACCACCACCATTTCTTCTTCATGTTTGCTTAGTAGAATATGCACCCAATGGGCCAAACCTAGGAAAATAGGATTGCGGAACCAATAAAATTAGTTGAAGATTCATGGGTGTTGAAATAAGCAGTCTTTTAGCACGCTCTTTTGTTTCTTTTTGATGTGTTGTTTTTTTCCAGCAGATGACTTGAGCTTAAAACCTTGAGCCTCAAGGTGGTTGTGAGGGTTTTTTGTTTGTTTTGCTGGAGTTTCTAGGGGTTGTTTTTAGTGCTTCTGTCAGATGTTGGGAACACTTTTGAGGAGTGTCTCTGGGACACTGTAACTAGTAGATGAAGTGGAGACAATTCGTGTAAATGCAGTTTGAATGACAGCATAGCCTTTGAAGTCTTTGATTTTCTGGTCACCTGAATCTTCAGAAATGAGCATGTCATTATTTCTATAGCAGATTTTTGAGCTAGAAACTAAGGCTGTTTAACTTTGTACAAAGTGAGAAGTTATTTAAGTACAGGATATTCTTTGAGAATTGCAGCGGTCGCGTTGTAATTCTGCTGAACGGTGGTTTCTGAGCCTGCAGGAGGTTGGCAGCCCAGGTGGGGAGTTCTCATTGACATCTCGGGCATCTGGCCGGAGTTGTACAGATGTGTTCAGCATGTTCTGGTCCTGCTATTAGGACAGCATACGTGAAAAATGAAACACAAAGTTCAAGTTTTCAGTAGGCTCCTGTGCTGCTTGTAGCTTTTGTCCCTGGGCATGTTATAAATCACTTCTGGAAATAATTTGGAAATTACTGAAAAGAACTTCAACAGCCCTTGAATTGCTGCAAGGAGAAAACCTCCTGTGCTGAAGGAGCCGTGGAAGAATGGCATCATATTTCTCCTTTCGTGTTGGTTTTATGTGTAGGGGGAGGTGGGGGATTTTTTGTGGTTTGGAGTAGCTCGGCTCAGGTGTAGGTATTGCTCTTTTGATAAAGAGTCTCCTTTAACATAGCTTGAGGGGCTCAGTCTCCCTATGATTTTTGGCATGGCTGTTCAGAGTTTTTTACTGCAGTGTTACGGCATGTTTAATATGAGTGTTTGTCTGAATGGTGGTGGATGTCTTGTTCACGTTCTGGAATAGATGACCGACTTTCTGTGGATGTAATTGGCAAATCTTTTCATATTAACTTCAATGCTTCCAATAATGCTCACTGTATGCCTGTACTGTGTTAACAGGCTAAGATGCCAGCTTTCAAATACAATGTCTACATCAACATATTGGAAATTTACATTGTTTTATTCTTTTGCTTCTCCAGAAAATCTTGTAATTCCTAATCTAACTTCTGATTTTTTTTTTTCCTCCCAATTTGAATTGGGCAATGTCAGCTTTCAGTTTTTTAAAATGTGATTCCCAATAGTTCCTGTTGAAATCGGCGAGCATAATTACTTTTTTTTTCCTCCAAAAAATGACCAATAAGCATTATAGTGACTTTTCTATTTAATATGAAAGATGAGGTGTGTGACTCTGCAGACCGACTGTTGATCTGTCTGTGTCAGTTTGCCTTTCAACTTCCATAAGCTTGCTTTTTCTCTAGGTGAAAATGCCCTCTACTTTAGTTGTATTTACTGCTCTTGGGCTGCAGCTGCCCAGCTCCCCACTTGTTCTGGAGGTAAATTTTTCTTGTAGCATCCTTTGGGGTGCATGGGAAGATAGTTGTCTGGTTGCATACACAGCAGAATTGGTCTTTTTACATTGTTTTGGTGGTGGTGGTCGTGTCTTCCCCCCCCCCCCCCCCCTTTTTTACTTTGTGATAGCTTCTACTTGTATTTCTCTTAGCTTCAGGAGTAGTGAGACTTCTACAGTATTTTTTACTTTGGGGAGACAGGTAAATGAATTTTGAAGGCGACATCTGGTGTGACAAGTGCGCTAGAGTGGTGGCACTTTTGCTTCTCCCTTTTGCGATAGCTTTTAGATTAAGTGCAAGCTAGTGCGTGGGAGGTGTGTGGGTTTGTGGTTTGTTTGTTTTTGGGGTTTTTTTTAATAATAAAAAGAATGAGAACTTCAGCTCCTCTTAGCGAAGCAGGTTTTGGGCTCATGGGCAGCCGGTGATGATGAAGTTTGAAAGATAATGGGAGAGTAGAGTGATTTTGTATTTAGAGTTCTTGGCTATTAGCATGCTCAGATAAGTCTTCTAGTAAGTAGTCCTTGCAAGGAAGTAAGCGTTGTTGCTGGTGTGAATTGGCACAGCAAATGATGAATACTTGGGAAGGATGGAGGGACAGGCTTTGTGAAACAGGTTCTACGTAGATGGGGTTACTTGAATAGTAGATCAAAATGTTGTGAACAGGCAAGTAATAGCTACTTTAAGGTGCGAAGGTACAGTACTTAGCGATCAGAGATTTTCAGTTCTCTGGTGTTAGACGTGATCTTGAGCAGATGTTTACTCCAGAGGCACAATTTTCAGACTAAAATCCATAGTGGGTTTCTTATTCATTGTATTTCTCTCAGACTTTTCCTTCATAGAGACTTGTCTGGACAGAGACTTCTTCATTCAGTAATTCTTTGAGAGCCCTCTGTGACTGCCTGCTGATTATTTTTTTTTAATGGGGAAAATGGGGAAAAAGTTGTAACTATTTGAATTATTTAAAAGTGGATCGAATGAATCAATTTAGTAGTCACAGGTGCTATCGATTGGCATGAATACCTGTATGTTGGGGTGCTTATCAAATCATGTTGTGAGACATCCCCCTGAGACCACCCTGCCATTTGTCAGCTGGACAGGATTGGGTTTGCTGGTTTAGTTTCCGCAGGCAGTGCATGAGCTTTCCAAAAAACCTCTCATGTGAAAGGCAGCCTGTGTGATGGGTGTTTTTTTCAGATGATGCTGATTTCTACTGCAGAGCTGGCTGTGCATTGTTCATCTCACTCTTTGCTAGAGAATTTTGTTCGTTCTTGTTGTGTATTATGATGCCCAAAGCCATTTAATAGGTAACATAGTTTACGAGTGATTTTTGTTTTTTTTTCCATCATAGCCCCAGCATAATTTCCACCGGTGATAATCACGTTAGACTGTTACAGATGCCAAACACATCTGATTGTATATATACACCTTGCTTAGCTATTTAGAAACTGGGGTGCAAACAATTACTGATACGTATACCTCGTGTATGGGATAGAACAGGGCATGCTGAACAAGTACATCAGCTGTAATGATGAGCAGGTTGAATTAAAATTATCTTACGAGAAGCATCTGGCCAGCATGGAGGCAGCATTTATGGGGCCTGGAGGCGTCTGCTGCAGGCTGTCTCCGAGGCAGCAGGGATGCGAGGGCTCGGTGGAGGAGGGCAGTTTGACCCGAGTGGAAGGTAATGTTTCAAGTTCATAAATGTCTGCTGTCTGGTTCTTTTATAAAAAACAGTAGGCTCGTGTGCAGCATTTAATGTTGTAATGCAGCCTGGCAAGATGATCCTGCATAAAACTGCTGTGTGCCTTTTCACCTCTTAGCCTTATATAGATTCTGCAGCTGCTGCCAGAGGAAAGGGCAGCATGGTTTGATATTCTTATTCCATTAGGTTTCCTGATGACCTGCAGCCCCAGTGAACTGGGCAGTCCCAAATGATATGTAAATTGTGCACTTGCACTGGAGGCTGGCACCGAGGCAGATAAGGTGAGCAAACTGTCATGAGATATTCACCTTATTGTCTGAATAAGAGGAAAATGAGCTGGACAACATGGATTATCTGGAAACCATATTCTTTTCCTGTTTTTCTGCGCATTTTACTAACTGGAAGGACTTTGTTTTAACATAAATAAGTACGAGCTGCTAGAACTGTTCATTCTGATGTTATTTCATAGCCGATATTCTGTTCTATACCCAGATATGTCTTGTCAAATCGTTAACTGTGGTCTCCCTGATTTGGCAGTAATTTGCATAACATGGTGGAACACCACCTTTTAAAGGCTGGTTAGTATTTCTGTGAGTCAGCAGAGGCATGAGTACTGAGTGGTTCTCAGCCCATGAGGAAATACTTTTGCAAGTGATAAAGGTGAAGTGTTAACTGGAGCCAGCTGATATATATTGTATTACCTCTGCCTTATATCAAATGGTCCGGAGACTTGTCTGTCAGATGTTGTGAATCACCCAAACCACCTATTATAAAATGAGTTGGGTTTTCTTGGCTGGCTCTTGTTGGTATTTAGGATACAAAATGTTTTATTTATCCATAAATATGGAAGAACATTATGAATGTGTGGAATGGGGAGATTTCAGTACTGGGAATATCTCATTTTTAGAGTTATAACCGGAGGCAAAGGCCTCTCCCATTATTCTCCTGCACGTATGGATAATAAGCACCTCTGCTTAATTTGAAGACTTCTGTATTAAACTAGCTTTGGATTTCCCTAAACAGAATATACCGAGCAGGAGGCACGTCGCTTGTCCAGCTCTGTTCTGCGTGAGGTTCAGCTTGATGCTATTTTACTAATCTTGGGGTTAGGTGACTTGAGCTCTTGAGAAAGAAATCTGGAATGTGGTTGGAACAACCTTACAAGCATCATTTGGGACCAAGTTTCAAGTGGAAGCTTGTTGCCCTCTTAGAAGAGCCGCTGTGTGAGATGGCACACAGTACACGACACCGACTGCCATTTGGGTGCACTGGCTAAGGCAGTTGTTGCTCTCATCCTCAAGTGTAATTTGTGCTCTGGGTTTGAAATTTGGCTGGTTTTTTCCCTTGGTTATTTAAATATTGTAAGCTTTAAAAGCACGCTGAATGCAGACTGAAAAAACCTTGTGTCACAAGGCTGGGGAGGTGACAACTGTCATTGGGGAGGGGCCATTTTCATACTCCATAGCTTTGGGAACACGATTCCCTAGAGCAAAGTGAAGACAGTTAACTTGGAAATATCTGTTTTTCCTTCGGTTTCAAAACCCTTCCTTTCTCCCTCCGCCTTCCACTGTTGAGATCAGGCTTTTGTTATCTTATAAAGAATATCATTAATTCACAATGTAATCTGCAGGATGGTAAAAAAACCCCTCGTTTCTATGAAGTAAGTGGAAAGGTCAACAATGGCAATTAAAAATGTGGGTTTTGAATACCATGTCAGATTTCTTAAAATAAAACCAGGTATATCTATTACAATTTGAGTTGAATTCTGCTAGAATATTTCCGTTATGAATGATAAGAAAACGATTGCTCTTGGCATACGCTGTGTGGTAAGTGATATGTTCTGCACAGGCCGTTGTGGGAGAAAGCTGGACTTTGCGTAACTTGTATTTCAGATGCATCCTGCTGCTGCTGCGTGGCGAATGCTGCCGTGCACGCTCGTTGTCAGAGCACTAAACTTCCAGCTGAAAAATTACTAGGCAAAAAACTTTTTTAGATTGTCAGTAATATCCAGTTGCGCTTGTTAAGTTTCTTGTCACATAGGGTGTCCGTGCCCGACCCATGGCAAGGCAAGTTGAAGACAACCACGAACGCTTAACTGCCTGCTGTACAAGGGAAGAAAACCTGGGCGCTGGAGAAGAAATTCCTGTATTGTTGAGAATTAGTTTATGCGAATGTCCTGTGGCATTTCGAATAAAGTTATGTGAAAAACCCACTTCCTAGACAGAGCTTTTAATGGTGCTACATGGGTAGTCAGGCTCTGGCTTGCTCGCACAGTCGCAGTAAAAATGTTGGATGGCCTGAGTGCTAAAAATACATTCTTAACCCCACAGCAGTGGTTTCTGTCAGCCTTCCTGAAGGAACAAATCCCTTTAATTAGTAAGACAGTGAAGTTTATTTTGGGGTTTGCTTTGTTTGCAATTTGGGATGTGAACTCTTATGCACTGTAGCTTAAAAAAATAAAATCCTGTAGCTATGATGGGGCCTGCTACAGCTGTTGGCAGCAGCTGCAGCGTGCACTGTGCTCATCCTGGTGCCTGCCTTTGCTTGGGAAAAAAATAAATCCGTTTAAACGGGGAGGAGGAGCCAAAAATTGTTTTGATCTGCACCAGTAGCTGACTTGATGTGCTAACCACATGTTGTCTCTGTATATGCTATCCCAAAGACAGTTTGAGTTCCCCCTTCTTCATGCAGGTTCAGTTTTCGGTAGCACCATGGAAGGCTGAACAGAAATTGCCAAACTTGTTTTAACTGCGAAAAATCAGCACACATCGATCAGGTAAATATGCCGAACCCAGTCTCATCATTGCTGTCCCCGATAATAGGATTGTCCAAAAGATTTGAGGCCTGGCTGGCTGGTGTGCGTTGTCCTTTCGTTTGCCCTCTCCTGGTACCGGTCGTGGTGCTCCCGTCTAGCAGAGGGTGACGTGGAGAGGCCAGAGGATTTTCATAGCACAGTCTTGTTTTGCAGAATCGAAGGGGAAGTTCCCAAATGGCAAAAATGGAGAAATCGCCTTTTTTGCACCCTGAAGACGAGGCTTGCGCTGTGTCCGGTTGGAGCGGCGGCGTGTGAGGTAGCACCGCAGCCATCACGAGGCTCCGACAGAACAGCTTTACGCAGGGGGTAGGGCTGGGCCCTCTGATGATTTCCAAGATGCTGGAAGCGTGCATTTAGCGTAGCGTGTTGTGCTGCTGCTTTTTGGGTGGTTTTGTTAAGATACGCAGACTGTAGCTGTTTGCCTCCTGGTTTTCCATTGTACTGCTTCCAAATGACTGCGTCTTATTACGGGTTTAAGGCTGTACTTGATTGTGTTAATTATTTTTTTAAGAGCCTGTGCTAGTGTTGTTGCTAGGGTACAGGCTGACACCCTTCTTGTTAGCTTTGAAGTACGTTTTAGATCTTTATGTGGTTTTGACTTTCATTTTTTTTTTTTTCCAAACATAAAAAAATTTCTCATAACAAATTTCAGTCGCTAACGTGGTTGAGTTTACCTTAGGAAGTAGTACAAAGGTGAAAAAGAGTAAAAGCCACGATGGAACAGCGTTCTTTTCTCAGCTCATGAAAAGGCAATAGGAGGTTATGGCACTAACAGGGAACAGAATATGAAGAGAGAGGTGTTTCTTAAGCGTTGGGTTTAGCAAGGAGTCGGCTTACAGCGTGGCTTGCTGGAATATGGCACAGGTCGAGCCAGGACAGCGTGAAGATGCAGCAAGAGGACTTTTGCAAAAATGGATTCTTTTCCCCAATTCTCCTTGTAATAGGGCTTACTTACGGGTTGTAAAAATAGTGGCTACAAAAGCGTTAAAGCAGGTTTGTAAGTAAGAAGGGGCAGGTCTCGTAGGTGTAGCTAAATTGTTTTCTAATTCCTGAACTCTGCATGGGCTTCTTTAAAGATATCATTTCTAGTACAATCATTTGAGTTTAAAGTACGTGCCTGAGGTGATGGGAACCTGATGAAGCTCTGAAAACGTACTTGAGTTTCTTGGCTTCACCCAGGAAACACAAATGAGAATATAGCCAGAGGGCAAGATTTTTGCAAAGACCGAGAACAGTTTTATTCCTGGGTGAATGTTTTAAAAAAATGTAATATTACCAGTTTTAGCAAAGCTAAATATTCAGCTTTATAAACCTCAAATGGAGAAGTATTATTAAATTGCTATTTGTGTATAGCCTGGATATTTTTGCTTCCAATAAAATGTCACGGTAGCCTCAGAGGCACGTCTGGTTCTGCCTTGATTTAGGTCCCAGCGATTCGAGGTATTGCACTAATTCTTCCCATGCTGTGCGAAGGTGGGTTGTGAGCATGGCTTGTGTAATGGTGCTAATCAGTGCCGTAATGGTGATAATCGTTCTGTCCCTCTCCCCTTGCAGACTTGATGTGACACGTCAGACCTTTCAAACTCTGCAGTAACTGTCGAGGTTTGGAAAAAGTGGAATTGAACGTGAGCTTGTGTGTGGTTTGCAGCGTCCTTTTTGCCCGACTCTCTTGCTGCTGCTCCAGAGCCCTGAATGAGCCAAGGGTGAGGCGGGACAGGCTGCCTGGGAGGAGAAGGCGAAGGAGTGGGAGCGGGTGGTT
This sequence comes from Ciconia boyciana, assembly GCF_034638445.1. Classification (NCBI taxonomy): domain Eukaryota; kingdom Metazoa; phylum Chordata; class Aves; order Ciconiiformes; family Ciconiidae; genus Ciconia; species Ciconia boyciana. Next base: position 42,432,004 of record NC_132943.1, on the reverse strand, counting down.
GCAGCTCTTCGGATCACAGTGATTGATTTGCTTGCCTTAACTCCCTACAAACTTGCAGTTTTATCTGTGAGTGGAAATTGAAAGAGGCTTTGTGTTATAGTTAGTCACCAAGTCTAAAGTTCACCTAACGAATGTTTTGAGTTTCCAAAATAAATAATTCCTACTTGTATAGGTCTGCTGTTTTCTGAAGTGCCTTGTAATAGCAGGTGCTTTTTAAATAGGAAGCTGGGGGAGGAAGCCGCTTTTCTAATGGAGCGTTTAGTCACATATTATGTTTTTTACCTGTTATATTGTAAACAGTTTTAAGGCAAAAGATAATGGCAGCCCTGAGTCTTTCCCTCTTTGCTTTCTCTCTGCTTCAGGACCCTGTCTCTTGCTCGGCTGTGCAGTCAGTTAAGACACAGTTTTTTAGTGATGCTTTGATGGTTCCATGGTGGTTTAATGTTTTGGTGGCTTGACAGTCTCTTAGGCAAAATGGTAATGAAATTGAGTAAGTGGACATTATCCTTATTACAGGAAAATAAAAACCAATCGGGCATCTGAAGGAGCACCTGAGGTGAGTATCCGCACTGCTTGCGTACGCTGCTGAAGCTGAGCCTGGGTGTCCCCGTGCAGCGCGGGGAAGGAGACGGGCGCGGGAGAGCATCCGGGGCGCCTGCCCGTCGCTGGGCTGCCTTCAGGGCTGCCCTCTCCTTGTCCCGCGAGGCTGGGGGGACAGTCTGCCAAACGGACGCAAACCCGGTGTTTCCAGTACCTGCCCCCACCCCAATTTCCTGCTCTAGGGTCTCCATCTCAGCTATTAGGAAATAAACCTTTCTATCTTAGCAGGTCTATTTGCAATTGAAATAAAAAGGGGCCCCTTTTCACTGTTTCCTTGTTGCTGTAGCTCAGGCTTTCGCATTGGTTCCAGCTCAGCATTAATTCCCTTTGAGAGCATGCCTTGGATTGCATTAACTTTTTTTTTTTTTTTGAGGTTTGACAAAAGCCTTGTTTAAACAAGTTAGATGTGCATCAGGCTAATAAATATAAAAACCATCAGATTATTCCTGCTGTGCTGTTCTCTGGAGAACAGTGTCTTATTTGTGTATTTTCCACTAATCATCTCCAAATCTTGCATGGGTGATATCAAGTTAGGGAAAGTGGACTTAGTATTACATATGGTATAGTCAGGGAAAAAAAGGCTCTGTTTTGACAACCAGCATAGCAATCTCGGAGACATGACTCGAGTTCTAAAAAATGTTTTCAGAAATGTGTTGCATAAACAAGTCATAATTTCCCTTGTGGAGAGGGGAAATGTTTTTCTAGATGTACTTCTGTACGAACACGCTGGACCCATTTTCTGTAGCCACAATTTCAAGAACTGAAAAAGTAAATCGATGATCATATGATGCCAGAGCACAGATTTTGGTTGACAAGCAAGGAAGTTGGGCCATAAGTCAGTTTTTTTAGTGATTGAACTTTGATACTGCATATTTTTGCATCTGCGTGCTGTGACTGCACCAGATGGTCCAGGGCAGCGCTGATACCCCGCAGGAGGAGAAGGCATCCTCGATCGCACCATCGCTCACTTTACAGTCTTGTCTAGCACCGCTTGCTTGCAGGTTACTTGAGAGGGAAGAGCGTTTAGGCACGTAGGAGAGTGTTGGTTTGCAAGCTGAGTTACTGGATCACACCCATTTAACCGTATTGACTTCATCGTGGCTGCATGGGTGTGACGGGGGGTAGAATTTGCCTCCGTCTGCATTAATCACACTTACAGCATGCAACCGCCATCCTGAGAAACTGAGAATAAACTCTATAGATGGATGGATAAATGATGTATTGGGGAAGGGCAAACTTGGCTTTTTGGGGGAAATCGTGCCTCACATTTACTGGAGTTCTTTAGGGGAGGATGAGGGAAATCTGTTTATTTTGGTGACTGAAAGAATTGCTCTTGCTAGAGACTCGAGCTGAGCTGCCATCAGATAAGAGGGAGAAGAGTCCTCTTGTGTATATAACTTCTTAAAAAGTAGGAAATAATGTATAGGAATGAATAGTAGATGATTTTTTTTTTCCCTTTGAAAAAATGCAGCAGCAAGCCTTGGAGGAATCTGTGCTGCAGCCTCTTCTGGTTAAGATATAAGTGCCCTGGGAAAGGGGATGAAATAGGGTGACAATTTACTGTTCGTTCAAGGTAGTGGAAAAACAGGAGCTGGTTGCACAGAGTCACAGAAAAATCTTGTGATGGTTAGCGGCTGACGTGCTGGCAGATTAAACTTAACGTGGATGAGTGCAGAGTCTCATGGGGAGAGGGCAGTCCTGACTCCTGTATCGCAGCTCTGAATGAGCTGTGAGTCTCGGTAGAGATCCTGGCATCTGCAAGAGCTTTGTGGAATTGCGAATGAAGTGCTCTGCAGGGCTCAAAGCAAAGAGTGTTAAGGACAGAAAACAGAGCAAGTTGTCATGCCTCAAGGGGTGTAGCGTGCCCATCTCTCGAGGCTTTGGGGGGTGATTGTGGTCCTCACATCTGGAAATAAGTATAGGAGAACAAAAAGGTGCATTAGAAGGGCAGTAAGCTTGTTCCAGGCAAGAGCCAATCCAGCTAGGCAGAATGGTCCAGCCTGGGAAGGGGAACGCAAGAGGGATCACTGTGGGAGAAGAGGGGGGTAAAGATGGGATCGGTCTTGATTATCCCTTCTTACACAAGAATTAAGAAGCATCTTGTGAAACTAGTAAGAGGCAGATTAAAAAACAGCCCAATAAACTTTTCTTTTGTTATAATCCACAAGATAATTGAGCTGTGAGTCTCTGTAGGACCTTGGGAGTGTCAGTCTTGAGCAGAGATGCACAGCTATTAGCTGATGGACAAAATAGGTGAAGGGCTGGATTTACGTGACGGGGCTCCTTCTAGCTGAAGTGCACGTTGAGGGAAGTTGGGGAGAGCAGGGGCAAGGTGCGACACCACCTTGTCCGTTCTTGTCTGCTGCCGACCCGTGCCAGAGCAGGAAGGCAGGTGAATTATTAGTCTGGGTTTTGGTGTTTGCCACTATTAAGACTTTGTGCTTTTGTCACTGTTTCTTAAGCATGATTTGATAGTCCCTTTATCTCCTTCTTCCTATGCTTTTTTTTCCCCCCCCCCAGGGTCACTGTGGTTTTGCTCGTTTACCACTATTTACTTCACATTATGCTGCTTAGGTTCTGGTGATGCTCAGATGTTGCCCCAGTATCATCTCTTCTGTGGAATCCCAGTGGTGGAAATCCTGATTAGGCTGACTTATTCACCGCATACTTGGTTTTCATTGAGTACTGTTGCTGTTTTACCTATAAAATAACTATTTTCTCCTCTACCAAGTAGTCACCAAGTTCCTCTTGTTTATTTTTTGCTTTGTTTCTGAGTTACAGCCATTCTTGTCTATCTGAAAAGCTAAACGTCTTTTCAGCCTACCAAGCAATGCGTCTCAATCATCTTGCATCTCTGTTGTGACTTTTTATTTGGCAAGCCAGCAAGAAGTTTTCTATATTAATTTAGATTGCTCTTCTTGTTTCCCCCACTTCATCTTTTTTTTTGTTTGTATTTTGACATTTATTCGTCTTTTGCCAACTGTATAAGCTGTCCCTCTTCATCTTTGGTGCACTGTAGGAAGGTTTCTCATTAATATTCAGGTTTGAATAAGGAGGGCTAATTCCTTGTTTGTGCCTGTAGTCAGGAAAGGCAACATAGGCTATGATTTTTGTAGTGTCTTGTCTTGGGTACTTCAGACGTCTTTGCTCAGACGCGGGTTTAGTCCTGTATTTTCACCACTGGTATTCAGCAGCCTTTGAGAAGCACATCACTCCTTTGATTCTCGAGCATGGCTTGTTACAGCTCAAAACCTTATCACCAGATTTGCAATTAGTTACATTTGGGGTAATCTTTCCTGTGCTGGCTCTATCCTTCCCTTGAGACAGGCGATGGTATAAAACAGACCTCACCTTTGACACTGACCTGCTTTCTAGTGAGACCCAGCAAAATAAGACATTTACCAAACATTTCATCTCCATTGGCTTCTTTTTCTTCCTGGAGTCCAACACGACTGTGGTTACTCATTTAGCTGCATTCTCTGAGGCTTCGGTGCTTACAGAAATACTGTGTATAGCCTGAAAAAAGTATTGTTCCATCGCAGGGCGCAGAGGTAACTTGAGGCACCAGGGCAGCCCAGAGCCCTGGTACGTGAGCAGTGCTACTTTCTGGCGCTTCTCCTGTTGCAAGAATATGAAGCAATGTAGTAGACTTTAGCCACGTGTATTTGATAGGATTGCTCTAGCTCTCTGCTCTGACGTAATTGTAGAAACAATTTTAAGCCAAGGATGTGTTTTCTTCCCCCCTCTGTTGAATGCGAGAGCGGTGATATCTCTGGGTTTGCCCAGTGCGTGTGCTTGGGACAAGAAGAGTCTATCTTCAGTGTGCCTGGGGGAGGCAAGGGGGGTGGCACGGGGTGGGTGGGATGGATGGGGGTGGCACGGTGTGACACAGGATGGATGGGGTGGCACAGGGTGGGTGGGATAGATGGGGTGGCACGGGGTAGCACAGGATGGCAACAAGGTGGATGGGGGTGGCACAGGGTGGGTGGGGGTGGCACAGGGTGGGTGGAATGGATGGGGGGCACAGGATGGATGGGGTGACACAGGGTGGGTGGAATGGATGGGGGGCACAGGATGGATGGGGTGGCACAGGGTGGGTGCGATGGATGGGGTGGCACAGCCAGCTTGGTGGAGGTTGGCTGGTTTATATCAATCCATTTGTCAGGGATGGTTTTTCTGTTGTGCTTAGGTAGTACATTTAAAAAAAAATAATGATAAGACTTAAAAAAGACTAAATAAGACTCAAAATAAAAGGTGTTAAGATATCCTTAGTTTCAAAGTGATCATTTACTTCCCCAGTTTTACGGGGGCAGGGAACAGCTTTACTACAATGATGCTTTCTTTTTTTCTGCTCTTTATATTCCTTCCAAAATCTTGTTGTGGTCATCATCGCCCTGTTGTAAAAGGGGCCAGCCAGAACCAGTATTTTTCAATGTCACATTTCTCCGAGGACTGCTGCTGAGTATTAAGGAATGTGCATTTTATTGGAATTAAGTCGTAATCCCGATCGTCCTCGCTCAGAACATCCCTTTTTGAAGTGCACTTCTCCAATGGCAGAGTTGTCTCAAGAGAAAACAGTGGGTTTATCTGTGGGGTTTTAATTTTTCTTAAACTAAGTGCGTGTCAGCTCTGGAACCTGACCCACTGTGAAAATACAGGGAATGTGATGTTTTTCTTGTTGATTATGTCATTTATTTAGGCTGTAAGCTGTTTACAAGGAAAAATATCTTCTCTGTTTGTTTCTGGTTTGGTTTGAGGTTTTTTTTTGGGGGGTGGGGGGTGGGGAGGTTAAGATGACTAGTGTTGGTTGGAGCTATGTTATATTTAAGGACAAAACAAATATTTTGGTGGCGTTAGGTGTAAAACTTCAAGCCTGAAACTGGTTTGGGGAATATTCTTGGAAACATTATACATAATCTCAGTCCTGTTGTGGGAAGCATGGAGTTTTTCCAGCTGTGGGAGCTAAGGAGATAACATCTTTGAAATCACTCGAAAGCTGTGTGTTCAACGAGGTTAAGTATAGCTGTAGATGTAAGACAGATGGGGGGGGGGAGTGGGAATATTAGCAGCAACAAAATACTTTTCAGTTTCAACAATTTAAAAATTCAAGAGAAAACTGAAGTGCCGTGGTGACAGAGAAGCGCTCTTAAATTCCCAGGCCCCGAAGCGTATTTTAGGAAAGGCTGACTCGTCGACTGTGGAGGTTGTATAGCTCTTTCCATCACCGGTCCTTCTTTTGTTTCCATGGCAGCGCAAAGGATAACGCAGCTGCCAGTTGCTATTGGAAAATAGATTTTGGGTTTGACCTAAATACCTATTTAATGTAGTTCTCAGTAACAGGGCATGGTTTTTCAGATGTCAGCTGTACGTGCAGCTCTAATGAGTTTTGGCTGAGGTGCCTGATGCCTTAAAGAAGCTGAGCTTAGAGCAGTTTTCTGTCTTATAATTAGCAAGTAGGTATTGCCAGCGATAAATCTGACCAATATCAAACATTTATGCTGGAACTGTAAGAGCTCTTGGGATTTTATCCTTTCTGACACTGGGAGGGATGGGGGAGTCTTTTAAACTGACAGCTGACAAAAATCCCTCTTGTTTGAGGACTGTAATTGAATTGCTTTGTGGCAATTTTCATGACTACTTCTGCAATGTGTGTATTAATCCTATTAACGAAGTGTAAATACCATGTCGTGCGTGATGGGACGTGACTTCCCGGCACGCTCACCAGAGCCTGGATGGAGTTCCCAGCCGAAGCTGTGCAGAGGAGGGCTGGGAGGGCACAGGGCCACGCCGAGATTCTGCCTTTGGGTTCAGCTGCCGAAGAAGAATAAACGACACTTCTGCGACTCGGGGAAGAAGGGGACTGTTTGGGGTTACGTAGTTGCAGCAGGAATTTCTACGTGGCGTAAGGGGAGAGCCGAATAATCTATAATTCTATCAAACTGAGTGAGTAGGGAGGAAGAAAAAAAACTGAACTTTTTTTCTGATGCTTATACGGATGGTTTTCTAAAAATTTTGTTGTTGCTTTGTAGTTACTGTTTGTAATTATATACAGAATTGAATGTATAAGCAGAGAGGATCCATATCAAAAGCTGACAGATTTTTTTTTAGAACAAGTATAAGATGAATGAGAAAATTAGTATATAAAAAGGGCCTTTTAGAATACGACACACTCTTCCAAATAATAGTTTATGCAAAGCTTAAAAACAAGCGTGTCAGAATATTTTTCTGCTGTACTGTGTTGGAATTGAGTTGGTGCTTTGACTTGAAATGCTGGGAACTGAGTTGGAGAGGATGTATGCTGAGAGATTACCCCTCCTCTGAAAAATGCCTGTTTTATTAGTATCACAAGTCTCAACCCAAAAGTTCCATGTTTCCCTCTTTGCTGAGAAAATTAGCACACGAGCTTTGGGAAATACGTTCTGAAAGTGCTCCTTTGATATGGCTCCAAGAGAGATGTGTGGTTTTATCTGCATCTTTGTGGACAAGTGGGAACTTGTAGGAATATTTTCTGTACCTGGTCGCTCTTAGGTTTTTATTTCAAAGTAGGAAGTGACTCTAAATATTGCTTGTAATGCAGAAATTATTGAGGGGGGTCAGGGCGTGATGCGGTTATTGGTACTTCAACTTCATTCGTGTGTTGTTGAGGGCTCCTGTTCTTATCAAAAAGAAAAGGATCTTTTGCTGAGGGTTTCCAGAGAAATCCCTTGGCTTTTTCTTTTTTTTAATAGCTTTTTCTCATTTAAAAGGACAGCAAAGGGAATTTGGGATAGCCTGAGGGAAGCTCTTACTAAGAAGCTTTCCAAGAATCATAGAAGATTTAAGGCTTTTCATGTCATACTGCAGAGACATCTGCCTGCTCTTCACTCATCCCTCTTTTTGGACAGGTTTGCCATTAGGTTTTCATCTCAATCAGACGAAAAGAAATCTGTGAGCTTCTCAGGCTTTGGATTAAATTGCTAGTCAAGGGTGAGATATTTCGGTGACAATAAAGGACAAAACAAGGTTAGTGAAGCGAGGCTCGGTGCAGTACCAGGAATGAAGCAGAGGCTCCTGTGCTGGCACTGCTGATGGTGGGCTGTGGGCTGCCATGGTGGTGTTGGGGCAGCTGAGGTTCTCCCAAAGTATTAATCAACAGACAGACTTTGTTGGCTTGTGGGGATTTTTTAAGCAGGAGGGACCCAAAGGATGGTGAGGGTGCTGTAAATCTAATCAGTCTCAGTTAAAAGTATTTACTCTGTGGTCTGATTAGCTGCCTTGCTGCTGTTACCCGTGGTGGTAAATGGAGTTCATTTAGGTTCGCAGGGGGCCTCCAGCGTTAAAAATGAAGTATGGGATGAAATAGACTGCTGAACGCCTAAGGCAGGCTTTTCCTGTGGTTATTTCTGTAATTGCTACGAAACTTCGAAGGTTTTCAGATGTGACCTCCCTTCCCTCTTCTGAATCACGGACGGTTGAATTGACCTTGAACCTGTTGTGTCTGAATAACATTGGTTTGCCAATATTTATTTAGTTTGTAGTGGTTGTTACTGGTTCTGAAGAAGGAAATTTGTTTTTCTATTTGAAAAGTTATTCTAAGCAGGACTCTTATATACAGAGTGCTGAAACAGTCAGACCTTCTTAGAAGCCTGCTGCTGTGCTGTGCCATGGAGTACGTGGATCTGGCCAACAGTGGCCATCGAGGACCAAGATTTCAGCACAGCGTTGTGTTAATGGGGAACCAAAATAGCGTTTATACCGGATTCTTAATATTCAAACTAATAGAGAAGGTTCCTCTGGCAGGAGCTGAGTTACTAAATTGAGTTTTTAAAATAGACGAGGACCTTATTGTAGTTTGTACTTTGGGGTAATGATGTGTAAGTGGAACTGAGAAACTCCTAAATGCAGTGGTGGAAGTTTTTTTTTTAAAAAAAAAAAAAAAGGCTATTTTGTGGAAAAGTAAACTTGATGAAGAAAATGCAACTTAAACTATCTTCTTGGCGCACGTTTTAAAAATAAATCATTGACACCATGCATATTTGAAGCTTTTGATCATTGATGCAGAAGTTAATTGAACAGGACATACAACTGTGATTAATTATTGACAAAAGTCATTCCTTTCATATGTATAGTCTGTAGTTAGATGTGAAGGTTGAGTTCACTTGAATTCCAAAGTCAGAAAGTAATGCAAACAAGACTCCAGTTGATCAGCTTCATACATGTGGTTCCATTTATTATGCAAATCTCTTCCAATATGTTTAAAAATATGTTTAAATCAACATGAGGTAGTGGGGTTTTGTTTCTTCAGCAGAGTATGTTTGTGGACTACCCAATTGGTGCTTTGCATGCTGCAATCTGATGCATGCAATGTTTCATAGTCATGCTGTAGCTATAAGTTAGTTTTCTTTATTAAAAAAAAAAAAAAAGAAGAAAAAAACAAATCCCCAAGCTTGTTTGTCATGTTCTGTCTGCAAGTATGTGATCTTTTCACCTTAACTTCCATGGGTCTCGGGATTAACTTGGAATAAATCACTCCTTTCTGAGGCGTTTGTAGTAGAACTGCATTGGTTACCTGGGTACTTCAACCTCTGTACAAATGATGGTACGTTAACCTCGTTTTGCTAAAGAGACCAGATGCTGTTTCGTGACATGTTCTGTTTTTAACTGTCATTATTCTTTGTAAACGTGCCAGTGTAAATTATGCTGGGGAGGGAAGATGAACTTGTACATCTCCTAATAAAAGTTTGTTGTTTTCTTTTTAAAAAGGGCAATGGAAGACCTTTTGTAATTTAACTGCAAATTGAAGATAATAGTACTGTGAAATTTTAGTTTAAATTAGTTGGGTTGAGGTCAAGCTTGTTTTTTAACAGGCATATTTTTGCAATGAAATGGTGTTTCAAATATTCTGCAGTATTTTGGGCACTCAAAACACCTGTACATAGCAATAACCAGGTACTTAACAAAAAGAAGAAGGTAGCTGTGTCAAGAAGTCCAGCACCTTGTCAAGTTACTGTTGTTATATTTCTTCTACCCTATAGCTGATCAGAATTAAAATGCATGTATATCCCATATTGAGGGTACTGGATGTCTGAGACAGTTTGCTTTGGAAGGTCATGGTGTGGGGTCTTGATGCAGTTCAATGAAGGAAGGACCAAGCAGGGTGAATAAATCCACACCCTTGGGCTGGATCGCTCTTCCTCTCACCAACTGCCATCTTTCTGCTTTGTCTTTTGGCCTCTTGGCTTTTTGGAAATTTACCTTTCATTGCCTCTCCTACCTAATTTCTGCTTTTGGAATGTTCAGATCTTACAAAGTAATATTTAAAGTTATTTTAAAAAAAAAAAAAAAGTGTGACAGGGCTTCTGATGTTCTTGTTACCCTTGTGAGTCTACCCCTTGGCTTAAACGGTAGATTTTTTGCAGTTCTCCAAGTCAGTAGCAGTAGCAGCGATCTGTTCACTTGTCTTTTTTTAATCTTCTGTGGTGATAAAAACCAATGCTTCTTTTTTATTGAAGCTTGTTGACATTAATAGAGAGTTCTCACATTTTGTTTCACGCACATACGCCCCCGCCAGTCAGGCATAATAGTTGCCTGAGACTGATGGTTTTCCTTGACACCTGAGAATCTGGAGATCAGTGGAAACCTCCTTGTGTTGTACGGCCTTGGCTAGTTCTTCCTGCTGCAGAGTCTTGCAGATAAAGTGGCAAGTTTAATTTTTATCCGTTTATCTATCTTTTGCAGATAGTAATGAAGAAAGGAATAATGCAGGCGCAGGTATGGGGAAGGGAGAAGCAGGCATGTTCAAATCATGCTATACAAACATATCATCAAACTGTACAAATGTGCAGTTCTGGAATTAATTGTCAGGAAAAAGTATTTTGAAACAGAGCTATGGAATAGATGAAGAGGAATATCTGTGTTATGAAGAGGAATGCAGGGTAACTTGGGTCTGTCATGCAGTTACATGTAATTAATACCTAATAAAAACTATTTCATGGAATCAGGCTTACCTAGAGTAGTCTTTCTTGACCTGATATTCAAGTTTTTGCATGGTGAGACGTGGATTTTACTTGTTAGCTCTGCTGTAACCTTGCTGTGATATGAAGGCTATTGGTATAATTATCAGCTGACTAATGAGTCCTGTTTAAAGAAGGAAAAAAAGTGATAATTGGAAGCATCAGACTGATAAGTGCAAATTAGTTGATATCTTTACTGGGCAGGGAGTAATGGTTAAACATACCATGATATAATTTAAATCGGCACTTGCACATTTTCATGCATTTGAAATAACTGAATCTCTATTACTGTTCCACAAGCGATGACCAAAATAAGTAGTAGGTTAAGTTACAGAAGCATCACTTGGGAAATCTGCCCTTTATGCTCTGAAGAAGTAGGTTTGTGTGGAAAGGAACTGTTTGGTTTGTTGGCTTCTCTTTATGGTCAATTCTTTCCCATCATGGTTGGGTTGGATGGCAGTTTTTTCTCCTTTTCCACCGCTTCCCAAATCAACAATAGTTCAAAGCAAAACCATGAGCATTGGTAGTGTACTGTCAGGACAAGTTAGGGAAGGATTCCTCTTATGCTAAAGGCTATTGCAGGTTTCTGGAGGTGGCATTTTGATTCCTGCTGTTTCGGTGCTCTGCAGTCTTTCCACCGGCTGTTGAGAAGCTCTGGGACGTGGAATGAGGCAGTCACAACGGCGGTTGCATGTTCAGCTCTGCCCTCTGACAGCAGAAGAGCCCAAGGCACTGCTTGTCAGCTTAGGTTGGGCACTCGTATCCACACTACTGTGATCCGATATCTTCCATTGCACACTGTAAAGGAAAAATCTTCCTTACCACAGGAGGGTGGAGGAAGGAGAACATCTAGACCAAGTTGAGACTGGTCCTTATTGAGTGCCTTAATCATAAGGGTCCTAGAGCATGTCTGTTATGCTGTGTTCTTGACTGAAATATTGCTGCTGCTTTGTCTGCATCTCAAGTTTATTTTTGGCTTCGCATGGTACAGACGGATCTTCCTGACTCCTCTGGTTTGAGACTTCAGTTTTCACATGCCCCTGGTTTCCAGATTGTCTTCTGGCTGGAGGCAAGAAAGCGGGGCAGTGACTGCTCAGGTTGGGTATCTCTACCCTGTGTGAATCCTGTGTCCCTGCCCATTTAAATGGAGGGATGCCTTTGACTTGGGAAGGCATGGAACTCACTTGCATTTGGTCTACAGGAAAAAGAGATTGTTCTGCATGTGCCTCTTGTTCTTTACCAAGTATCATCTACTGGTCTCTGCTGTAGTAAAAGGATACTGCCATAGCTGAATCTTTGGCTGGACCTGGGGCAGCCGTTTTATATGCTGATGGGGTAGTTCCCAAGCAATGCAGTAAATAATATGTGTTCCAGCTGCACTGAATTACTTAAAAAGGAGGAATGTTTTTGGAGAAGAGGACTGCGACAGCTCCCGAGACATGCATTTTTTTCTCTTCACCCTGGCTCTCAAAGCACAGTTCATCCTTTGCCATCGTCTCTGTCCTCATCTTTCCCTTTCTTGGCTTGGAGCCTTTGTTTGGTCTGGGATGCTGATGATGATTGACGAATGCTTGCCTGCTACTTCAACATAAACAGCTCTTTCTGAGCTCAGGATGAGGTGGTAAATAGAAGGTGCTGTTCATTTTCACTGTTCCATAGTGCTTCAAGTCATTGTTACCTGTTAATTGAAATCGTAATGGTTAGCTCTAAAATGCTTATCTTGCTTTTCCCAAGCATATTTAGTAATCCTTGGGTTTCCTTCTATGGTAAGAAATGCTGACACGATCATGGAGGAAAAAAGAAAAATACTTACAGGCAGTATTTGCTTTCTTAAACCTTTACTACCTAAACCAGAATTGACAAGCATTGGGTTGCGGGAAGATGATTTGTGTGCTGCTTCCTGGTCAGGCCTGACTAACGCAAGACACTTGTTTTAACTGGTGTACATCCCCATCCAGTATAGACATAAACCTGGGACTTGAGGTTTTGATCAGATTGGACTTCTTCAGATCATGCAACAGGAGCCCAATGACCATAATGTCTTCTCTTGCAGCTGGAGTGCCAAAAGGCTAACCCAAGTCTTCCGAGCATCTTAGTTTGAGCCTTTGGTTTTCCTTCTCCTTCCAGTGAGCGAGTGGGAGGCAACTCAAGATTGTAATATACCAAAATACTTATTTTTTCGAAGTGTTTTCATGTAAATACATATGTCCTGCTAGCACACACAAGCTTCTCTTTGTAGCTGAAATGTAAAGCAATGTGATAAAGATGGAGAACGCTTCCAAATTCACGGCTAATATGTCTTTGTAATATTGAGCAAAAGTAGTATGTTTAGTGGGGAACAGAGATACAATGCAAAATACAAGTTTGCTTTGAGATAGTTTTTAATTAGGCAGTGGGAAAGCTTGCTTACAGCTGATGATTTCTTAGTGAGGATACCATCTGGGGTGGGAATTTGCTTCCAACTTTTTTATTGTCTGGATCAAAAGATGTAATGAAATAGGCTTCTTCCTCTCCTGAACGGTGTATCAGAGGGGAAGCAATGGCTGGCAAAACCTTTGCTTGCTTACGGACAACGTGGTCAGGCGTAACTTTTCACCCGTTACTTCCTATAACCCTGGGAATTGGCTCTGTAACACCGGGACTACTTGAGTTCAGTGCTGTTAATTACTGTGGAGTTCCAGCTCCTCCGCTTGGTCGGAGCGTTCCTGTGTGCGTGACAGGCAGTCATTCATCTGGGTTGCGTGGTTTTGGAGAGGGTTAAATCGGGATTCGGAGTAATGCTGCTTGGATTTGTAACGGAAACGTGATGATCTGTTTGCTTTCAGTCGACTAGACCTTTACAGAAGGAACAAAATGATAAGTGTTTTTAGAGGTAGAAGAATGGAGCCTTATTTCTCCTTTTTTGTGCGTGGACGTGTCAGTGAGGTTGGACCCGGGTGCAGCCCTAAGGACTTCATTTCTGTTGGGAGCAATGGTGAACTTAACTCGCCACTTTTCCAGGAATCAACCCCCTCCTGCCCCCAGCAGTTTTTATTTAATTTTGTAGCAAATGGCTCTGTGGTTTATTTCTGTCTAGATTGTGCTGCTGAAAAACAGCACGTTTCTAGAATAAACAGGTATTCTTCCTTACCTGGGCAGGGATGTTACCACTGACGCTGGTAGTTGCAGTTGTTGACGTTACGTATGATGTGCAGTAAAAAATAGCATGTTTTTAGAACAGGCAAATATTCTCGTTTACCTGGGTGGAGAAGTTACTGCTGACCGTGGCGGCCGCAGTTGTTGACATTTAGTGTGATGAGCTGGCCAGGGCTTTTCTTGTAGAGAAGGAATGTGTCATGGTGGATGGGAAGCAGGTTACAGACTGGAAGGAGTCTTTTCACAACCCTGAAGGACTGGGGTTAGTTTGAGCTTGCCAATGCCAGTGGAGATATGACAGAGCTAGACTTGCTACAGAGAGCGCATCCATTCTGCAGAATGGCAATTGCTGGTATTCCTGGGGTTTTTTTGCGTAATTTATCCAAACCCCTAGTGTTTTTCATGTTGGGCTGTCAGTCTCATAAGATTGAGTGGGACTTTTGGTCTCATGTATGCAAAGCCTTAGCATGAAATCCTGTGCGGCAGACCATTAAATGTCATTGTACTGATTTTCTGAATGTTGTCCACTTTTACAGATGCCTTTGTAAATAGCCAGGAATGGACACTAAGCCGATCTGTACCAGAACTGAAAGTGGTGAGTTTATATTTACTTCCATCTCTGAAAAACATCCTGAAAATGTTATGCTCAAGTGAAAATCATCTAAGCTTCGTTAAATCTACTGTTGGGGAAAAAATATAGAAAGCCATTTTAAAAAATAAAGCATTTTTCCTCAACAGAACTATCTTTATGAAGTTTATATATCTTCTATTTTTATAGTCATGCTTCAAAGATCTATTTGTATTTTATTGCTGTTTCAACTTGTTTGGCTACATGAACCAGCCTCCTAGGGTGGTCTTCTCGGTAGGGAAGTCTTACACTTCTGTAAGAGGGGAGGTGGAAGTCAGCAGGTGTGTAAAGCTCCTTTTATCGCACTGTAATAATTTTTCACAATTTCTTCAAGGACCAAATGTCTTTTCTCCCTCTCTTAAAAGAATTTAACTGAATTTATACTGAATTAAAAAAAGACTATTTCAAAGGTTCATATAGTGAATCAAACCCTACATTTTGCTATAAGAATGAACAGTGATATAATAGCTGCTTACAATAACTTTTCCCTTGGCTCAGCCATTTTCCGTATAGGTGGAAGAAAAGGCAAAAATAACACAGAGACAGATTGGGGGAATTTCCCACATTTGCTCTTTTAAGCGTTCTGAACACGGAGGCTGGAGATGAGGGCTGAAACCTCCTCGTAGCGGATAGCAAACCGGCAGCTTGTCAGGCCAGCAGCACAGAGTTGTTGAGGCCAGATCGCTGTGATGTTTGCCACATGGAAGTCCAGATTTAAACAAACACAATCAGTTTCTCGAGCCCTACAAATCGCCTGTGGTACCCAAGACAGAGAACTTGGTAATACCTTTGGTAGGCATCTGTGCTTGGCTCCTGTTGTCCAGCTCTAACTGGACGAGCTGCTCCGATCCAAACACCCGTTGGCTGAGTGGCAAAGTGAATCAGGCAAAAGCATCTGAATTTAAGAATGGGCCGCTGGGGCCATGCTTCACTAGCCCACTTCTCGTGTGGTAAATGTCTTTTTCCAAATGTGAGTTGATAATAGTGTTTACAGAGGTGAGAGAAAGCATAGGCCAAACTTGGCATGACAAATGAACGTATGCAAAATGGCATTTTAATTGAAGCAGCTTCCTTGTGACTACAGTTATGTTTCTGTTTTGATTTCAGCAGTGCACAAGGTAAGTAGAAGAGAAATATGGTAGTTAGTGGATGTAACTATATAATACAAGAAGGGCCTGCAGAGGGTCACCAGATTCAGTTTAACTGGTGGTGTAATTTGGAAGATGAATATCTTCCCAAATACCTTGCAGAATAAAACAGGAAGAATTTAGGACTGGAAGGTGTTGGTTGGATATGAGTCCAGTCCACTGTGGTATTAGCTAGCTTATGCTGGGGAGGATCTACAGAGGGTTTCCTTGTTCATCCCTTCCCCTTCTCTTAGCCCTACTGATTCACAACACTCAGCGATAAACTTAGGGCTTGCCGGTGAGACCAAAGCTGCAATTATTATGTGTTGTAATACAGAACACAATTGCCGAGCATTAGGTAATGGTCTCAGGGTACGGGCAGTTCTGTGATACCGCGGCTGCATTATGTGAATACTTGCCTTGGGTACCTTGCCCCCATGTTGTCTGAACCAGTGGTAGGAAAATAAACTTCCGCTGTGTGGCTGCTGTACAGAATTGATTTTCAGTGGCCAGCACGCATGAGCCATCCAAGGCTTCAGTTTGTATAATCCTGGATAAAAGCAGAACTCTTACCATTACAAAAATAATAATTTGATTATACCACTGCAAATTATTGAAGCTAGCAGCACCAGCTGTGGCTGTGAACTTGTGCTCCAGCGGGAAGGGCAAATTAGGAGCTCCATCTGAAATCCGCTCTGCCTTTCCTGTACGTCTGTCCTTGGGAAGGAGTTGGTGCAGGGACTCATCTCTGCGTCGTTCCCCTGCTTCCAGCCTCATCGTTGGCTCTCGCTCACAGCTGAGGAAGGAAAGGGCCACGTTAAAAGCCAAACCTGCCTCTTCTGCCACAGCGCTATCATTACATTCACCACTAAGGATAACTGTGGGTGCGTTGCTTTAGCTTGTGGCCGTGTTGGGAATGTCGGAAGCATGAGAAGTGTGGAGTGTTTGCTCCCATCACCGTACAGTGCAGTGCAGGTGGGGACATGAGGCTTAATGTCGCACGGTCATGTAGGAGCCCCAGCTTTAGCTGCTTGAGCGGAGCTTGTACTCTGCAGAAGATGGTTAGCAGCTCACTGGGAGAGATTGTCCTCTCCGTAGAGACTGGGAGGTCCTTAAATTGAGGTGTTTGGTGGATTTTTTTTTATAGCGGCTGTTATACCCTTAGGCTCTACAGAAGGTTAAGGGGAATAGAAATGGACTCTGGGGGAGCAGAGGAAGCACACAGGGTTGCAATAAAGAAAAGCCGATGGATGTATTTTTCGGCGTTCTTTTGAGGAAAGAATACCAGTCTTTCCTTCTGCCTCCTTTTTCAGCAATACCTGTTGGGCTTGATTTCTTTCCAGTTTTCAGAAGGATATTTGCGTCTGCTGATCAAATACTACTGCAGAGATTTACTTATGGATGTTAACGCTTCTATTATGGTCAAGAGCGTGCTAGGCTAGCTGGGTCAGACCAGTCCCTTTCCCGAGCGATAGTGGTATTCCTGGGTCCCGTTTATCCGAATGTAAAATAAGGAGGTGTTAGCCAGGGTAAATATGAGATCTTTTTGGACAAAATCATTTAATTTGGTCCAAAAGAAAATACAAAGCGCAGTCAGGCTTCTGTGCTGGATAGCTTTAAAATGCCAAATGCCATCAAGACATTTATGCATTTTTACAAACAGGCTTTAGTAGGATGTGGGCATAGTGGTTTGGATTTATTTTACAGCATGTCTGGCACAAGCAAATAAATGATTCAGTGTTGCACAAGTCATAACTGACAGAGCATCGTGTTGTAGCCTTGTTGGCTGAATTTTTTTGTTTCTGAACTGGGTTAGAGTGGTATTTTTGTTCCGTAACATGCTTGTCATAACTTTGTGCATTTCATAGGTATCCATAAATAAAGAGAAATGACTCAGATTGTTTGTATATAAAAGATGGGAGACAGGAATATGACTACTGTAAAAACATGCTGGCATATTTGTCATACTGTGGGGTATCATCCTTAAAACAAGAATTAGTCCTGATCAAGAGAGAATTTGCATTAGGAGTCAGATTTTTCCAGTGTAAAGTTGATTGCTCCTAGTTTTCAGAGGTTAATAGTGTGCAGAGACCCGGAGCAGTAACGCCAAGCACTGCACTGAACAACAGAAGGCTGATTTGGGTAGATTTTAATTTCACGTGCTGGTTTCGTATCTGGTAGAAAAGAGGTGGCTGCCTTGTCCCTTCAAATGCAGGCGCTGAGGTGAGATGTTAAGGAGTCCTCTCTTACCAGCTGAGGAGAGGAGGAGGAGGTAGACGTCTCCTGAATGCTTTCGGAAGTAGCTGTCTAGGGGAAAAATAAAGCTGTGCTGCGAATGTAGATTTTGTAGTCAGGTTTGAGGAAACTTGCTTTGGGTTCGTGTGATTTTTGAGAAGTTAACATTAGTAGTCCAACACAAAACTAACTGTGTTAATGCTTTTTTCATGTTCACTTTTTTCACCATTTAAGCTCCTAAAGAAATTTGTCAGTTTGGTGGGTAGTTTGAAAGTGATTTAAAATATAAATCCACGAACTTCTCTGTTAAGAAAAAATTGAATATTCTGATCAAGAAAATCAGTCCTGTGTTACCTTTAAAACACCAACACTTTTTGGTCTCGATCTTGAGACAACTTACGGAAATGAATAAAAGGAGAAAGAGGGAGGAAACACACTGCCTTTCTTTGAGGATTGTGCATGGTTTTTAGTAACATATCTTAAGGGAAGAAGGCTCTAGTTGTACTACAGGAGTTAGTGAAGTGGTTTCTTAATTGAAATACACATCTTGCTCTTCCTGATCACTGCTTTCTGCATCAGTTTGTAGCATCACGTTTAATAAAGCTCTCCTGGCCAGGCACCTTTGTCTTTGTGAGTGCCTATAAGGAGGAACGTACTGGAGAGCCTGAAGTGCTGTAAAATTAAATATGCTGATATGGTCTTTGGGATACTTGGGGGAAAAAAAAAAAAAATTGTATTCTCAAATCACTAATGTCTTTCAAATATTTGGGGTCTCTGACTAAATACAGTAACACGCCCCAGCCATGGGCAAAGGTCTTAGCACGTTCGCTCTCACTGGAGCCCAAGCTGATGCTTTTCTGTTGTTCCTGGCAGTTTTGCCCTCTGACTGGTTACGTTTTAGGCACTGGTGTAATATAAAATAGCATTAATTTGCATACATGTGGGACTAGTCACTTGTAAGTGAAGGTTTCAATACCTGCTGTGAAGGTGTTGGCGTGACTGATTATATCTGCTGCTATTTTTGTGGATGTGTTGGTGCTACACTGGTTTGCCACAAGGTGGGTCAGAAACAGCTTCGGTATGTTGTTTCCACAGGTCTAGAGCTACTGCTTCTAAAGTGAACACATAAACACTCTTCTCTGTCAGTATTTTCCTAGCAAACCCTCGTGAAGTTTGCTTGCTTTCCAGTTCTTCAGAAATCGTGGTGCTCAGAAAGGGCCTTAGCCTGGCTATTTGTCTGCAGAGGTACATCTAATCTACTGATTTACAGATGAAATTTTTGGTTCGCTTGCCATTTTTGGCCCAGGCTGTCATAATACGGAGCTGGTGGGGAAGGAGGAGAGGGGGGGACACTTGCCTTGGGAATGTGGTGTTCAGCTTCTGCTCCGGGGTGAGCTGCTGCTGTAGTGAATACAGCCTGCTGATGTGCTATGTGGTGACGAAAAGAGGCAACTAGCAAGCAGTTTAGTTAATCTCTTTTTAAAAATTGGAAATCTGTTAAAATCTGGAAAACTGTGTCTTGGCCACTTTGATTTAATTAAAAAAAAAAAAAGTTAAATAAGTTTTCACGCACTAAATCTTAACTAATTTGAGTGGCTGTGAATCCTGAACAGCAAGAAATGCGTAGTTCTAGGTGAAGGGAAAAAGGTGGGAAGTAACCTCTCACCGGGAGGCTTTGTGTGCAAAGGGAGAGGGTATCAGTTTTGTGGTGAGGAGGGGTGCAAAGGCCACGCTGTTGTTCACAGGATTTCCTCGGGCATCATGGTGTTTTTGTCTGAGAAATATGGAGGGCTATTTGAACATTTTGTTTATTTGGGGAAATGTATGAGTAGGCAAGCTTAGTGTAGTTTATTGGCATATAATGGAGGGAAAAGTCATTCACTTCGGAGGATGCTTGATGTTTTGGAGTTAAAGGGCATACGTCAGAGATGGTATTTTGTGCCTCTTACCTCTCACTTGATACCTGGTTGAACATTGGAGAAAGCTGAAATGAAGTTGTGGTTAAGTCAAGCATCAGAACGGAGAGACAGGGTCTGGTTGTCAGGGCAATATTGCTTTAGTTTTTGTTCTTTGTATGTGCAGGTGGAAGTCCCAAGCTGTTTTCCCCCCCTTCTGACTATTTTCCCTACACACTGAATGGGGGAATTGGGGATCAGAGTAATAAAAAAATCAGCTAATCAATATTGTGTGTTTTCTTGTGCCATACAGAATCTTAGGCTTTGCTTACTGTCCACTCTTCACATTCTCTTTTGAATACAGCAACTCATTTCTGTATTAAGTTTCCTTTAGGTCTTGTCACTTAATTTTCAAGTGAAACACCATATGCTTTCCCAAGGCATGTGTGAGATGAAGGAAAAATTTTGAAAATGTGGGTGCTGGGGAGGGAGCAGTTTCACTTCTCCTCATAGCTTGTGCTCAAGGTGAAAGATGTTGAGCCAGTGCGTGCAGGAAACTAAAGCCAGTGCAGTCCCGCCACGCGCGTGCCCGCACCACTTGTGGCTGTTGTCTCTCATGTTGGCAAAACATGGGAGTCACAGTGACCTCATGTTGTAGTTTTTCTGAGTAGATTGCCCAGAGGACTTAAATGATCTGCGTACCCAAATTGTTTACTTGCTCAAACCAAGAGACCTTCTTGCTAGACTCTTTTTCAAAGCCTTTGCTTTCAGCTGGTAAGCGTGGGCATCTTGGAGGCAACAGCCTTGGTCATGTTGCAGGTCTGACCTGCTTGCAAAGCAAGGTGTGTGGAGCATACTAATCATTTAGGAGGTCTGAGGTATCAGCTGTATCTTCTTGTTGGTGTTTAGCATCCCATGTGTTGAGGTCTATCAGGTAGATGATGTCAGGCACCTGTAGAAGTTGCCCTTCTCCCTAGACAGGTTATCAGTTGCTTTTTCTTTTCTGTGAAGTTGCAAAAGTACATCTTGTTAAGAAGATACCTTCTGTAACTTCTTTTTTTCTGGGTTCCAAGTGAAGCTCGCTAGTCTTGAAGGGGAAGACAGATCTGACAAATGGTTTTGTCTTGGCTAGACCTGAATGAAGCTCTGCAGCGTGTTTCCAGAGAGCGTTGTCCTATGGAAGTGGGGTCTGAGAACGCAAAGTTGGTCAGCCACAGAGGTGGCGTTTGCCTCTGTCATCTATCTTGCACTTACTTTTAGGTGTAGACATCTCGGTATGTACTGGCGTGGCCTGTAATTTCTCCTAGCTATAAGTCAGATTAGAAGCTTCCAGTATGATACTGGTTTAAACGCTCTTCAAAGTCAGCTCAAAGCCCAATAAATGGGTGTGTGTTGTCCAACCACTTGGGCTGCGGCTTCCTTTTTATTTTTGTGGGTCTGCTCTTTGATAGCAGCTATGCTTATCGTGGGTTTCTTTATATTTCTTTTTGTCTTTTTTGTTTTTTAATTACAAACTGTTTTCTGTCTGTTCAAGTTCTTTCCTGCTAACCTGAACAAGTTGAGGGTGAAACTTCCTTTTCCCTGCCTTTTCTGCCCCTGACACTCCCAAGTTAGGTCATGGTTTATTCTTGTTTGCTATTAATTTTGAAATCTGTTTTGGGGTTCTTGGGGTTTTTTTTTTTTCCTCTACTGTAGCCCACGCTGTTCATCACGCTTAAAGCTTATGCTATCACAGGGGTCGAAGGGTGATGCGAGACTGCCTTCTCTTTAGTCTCGGCCCAAGTTCCTGCTTTATCTGAGCTGTTCTTGCACATCAGCTGTAGAGATGAAGTGGACATCCTTTGCAGCACTGCTACCCTTGTCTTAATTGAAAGTTGTTCTGGGTTGTAAAGAATAAGTAATTGTCCCCGTCCCCCCCCCCAGCTGTCACTGGGTTAGTTTAAGGTGGCATCACTCTGTTGGTCTAAGCAATTTTTGATACGGAGAATAGTTTCTTACCAATTAGGATTAAGAAAATGGAGTAGAGAATGTGCATTAATGTGTAACTTGGTCATGCTGCCCTTGTCAATTCGGTAAACTCGGGCAAATGAGCAGAGTACATCTCACCAGGAGTCTTACGTTCTGAACCTTTTGGTTAGGGTCAAGATAAACATGTAAGAATAGAGTAGGCTTAGGTTTGTTTTAAAGGATGAAATAAGTTCCAATCTCTTCCCCCAAAAACTGAGTAAGCACAATGTCCTCAGAGTTGTGTTCAACAGGGAGATCTGAATAAGCAGGTGGCAACTGAGCAAGGGGAAAAAAAAAAAAAACAAACATTTATTTAAAACTTAGAGAAGGTATGTTCTCCATCCCTCCTGTCCCCTGGACTCTGCAGAGCAGGGCAGGCAGCCAGGCTTGGACCTTGCTGCATCTGTCAGTCCGCTTCTGGTTGATGGCCAGGCCCAAGGACAAATCGGCAGGACTTGTACTGGCCAGCAACGCAAGGCTGCGGCTTGAAAGGGATGGCTGCTTTGGTATTGTGGGAGTAATGCAGGCAGGCTTCATAGCTCCTCGCAGCCCTGTTAAAGCAACAACAAAAAGCAAATCTTCAAGTCCTTGGCAGCTGAGCACCTCTGGGAAGAAAACTGCTTTGATGCTGGGCTACGTTCTAGTACTTCTGCCTGGGTTTTGAAAACAAATGCTAGCTAACCAGCTTAACAGAAAAATTACATATGCTTTGAGATCGCGTACTTCTGTTTGGTTGTCAGATGTTTGGGCACGGATGGTTTAGTTGTAAACTTCTAGGTAAAGTAAGGGACTTCAGCAAGTCGTAGTGGACGTGCCGAGATCTATCTGTCTATAGCCGTGCTTCAGTAGCGAGTCAGTGTGAATCACGTGGTGGATAGCCTACAGAGATATTTTGCAGTATGAGAATTTAGTGATGCATTTATATTTTTCAGTAAAGAGGTGACAAGCTTGCTCTGAGCTTCATGCTTCTTCCCTGAAGTCTAAGTATTGCCTGATGTTCCCACTTAGCATTAGTGGCGAGCTGAATAAAGGAGTGCTGCTAACATAAACTGATCTTGGTTTGTACATTTTGTCGTGTATATGCTCTACTGTAGCCTTAGCTTTTTGGCAGTTACTTTATCTGTCGGCATATTTTGGAGCGTTTCTATTGTGTGGGCTTTCTTCTCAAGTGCAGAGAAGTTATTTCTGCATTAAGAGTTTGCTTGACTATACTGCTTTTCACAGGGATTAATTGCAGTTGGGTTTTTTTCCTTTTTTTTTCCAGGGGATTGTGGGTAACCTAGCGAGTGGCAAGTCTGCACTTGTACACCGGTATCTGACTGGCACATATGTCCAAGAGGAATCACCTGAAGGTATGTGGATATGCAAATCTCACTGATTTTATTTATTTTTTTTTTCCACAAACTACATCTTTATTCATTTTTAATCATGCAGAAATGAATCGGTAAAGAATCCGATTTGCTATTTCAGTGTTCATGGAGATTTTTCCTTTAACTTTCTCCAGACTGAGATAAGTATGTACGATGAGTATAATTGTAGCTTTTTCATAACTACTTAGCGTCCTTAAATACTTTGGCATCCAGTATGTGCCCATATGGGAAACTTCTAGTCCTGTACTGAGAAGAGTTAACTGCTCTCGGTAGTGCTGCTGCTTTAAATTTGGCTGTTGAAAGCCACCATTACTGTACCTAGTACTGGATTTCTGCAG
This sequence comes from Ciconia boyciana, assembly GCF_034638445.1. Classification (NCBI taxonomy): domain Eukaryota; kingdom Metazoa; phylum Chordata; class Aves; order Ciconiiformes; family Ciconiidae; genus Ciconia; species Ciconia boyciana. The sequence continues at coordinate 42,408,677 of NC_132943.1, read as the reverse complement.
AATCGGGCCCTTTGGTTTGTGATGTTGGGAGAATAAAAAAACTTCACAAGCCTAAACTAAAGATGTAACTTGTTCCTTGTTCAATATAGTAAATCTTTGTTTTTGCAGTTGGTTTTTAAATGTTCTTATGCCATAGAAAATTAATTTATATGTGAAAACGTTGTAGTGTTTAACGTTAATCCAAGTTTATAGCTTGAAATCAAAAATATCGTAGTACCTTATAGAGGTGTGCCTTACACTAAATACCTTTTTGATTTTTTTTATCTATTCTCCTTATGAACTTTTAAATCCAACTCTGAGACACTGAATTTCTGGTTCCTTCTTTTCCTTACTGGCTGTTCCATTCTTTGCAGATATGGATGCAGGTAACTATACATTGTCTTCATGGCAGCTCTCGTTTTGAAGAGACAGACGGCAGTTTCTGTACTATAGTGTTTTCCCCTTGTTTTGTGTATCATTCTGATTTGTTTCCTTTTGATTTCAAGTCTTTAGTACATCTCACTGTTTTTGTCTCTTGCCGTAGTTGTCTTTTCAGCAATAGTTTGTAGCTTCTTGCATCTATGATAACATTTGTTTCAAATTAACTCTTACCAAAGGAAGCTATTAAGCATAGTACTTGACATTTTAACAGTCTTGAATTGTAGTTAATATGGGAGGAGAGGGAAAGGGAGGGATGGACAAGGCTTTTTCTTGTGTCATTGCAGCAAAAATGAGGTCTTCCAGTTCATAAGCTTGCCTTAAATGTTTTTGCTGCTTTGTAGCTAGGACTGATGGGGTGATAATTGAGCCTTGCAACGGAGCTGCGTGTAGATCACATTTATGCCTGCTGCTTCTGGATGCCGATAGCCAGAAATGGTTATGTAGTATGTAGAGCCGCTGAATATAACAAGTCTTCAGCAAAAATGAGTGTTGCAACAGATCTCTTCCCTCGTTTCATTAACAGAAAATATTTTGGGGTGGTTTTCTTGCAAGATTCAGATGTATTGATTATTCACAGGGTTAACAGTCCTCTCCTCCTAAGCTATGAATATTTTAGATGGTGTTCCTTGAGAGTGGTGCCATCTGTCCTCTTTGTCTTCAAGGATTTTTATTTACAGTGCTTGAGTGACGTTCCGACTTCTTCCTGAAAGGATTAGCTTACAAAAGCAGTGTCAAGTCATTTCTTTGCACATAACTGTAGCTGGCAAGCCTCGCTAATGACACCATTCCATTTCATTAACGGGAGAAAAACTGGAATAATTAAGAGCTCTAATTCACCTTGTAAGGAATAGGGTCAAGATTTCTAATCAAGTTGGTATTAAAGGAAATGCAACCCATATAAACTATCCTTAGTAAACATCTGCAGTAGTGATTTGTTAGTGTTTTATTTCTTTCTCATCCAAACTAAGTCCATACGCTGCCGTTCTATAGAAAATACAGCAGCAGCGCAGCTGGTTCTGTAGCATTGCAGTGTGGGACTTCTGATTTTTACATTCTGCACGGGAACGTAGCTTTTGATAAATCGAGGCTAAGTGTGTAAGCCTTCATGTTGGAGACCAGTGCAGATCTTCCTCTTTCCTTTTCTGAGGTATTGTAAATGTGCCAGGCTGTTAAATAGGATAAAGAATAGTATGTATATCAGACGTGAAGGTGTGAGATGCTTGACTATTTAAGAAAAACCAAAGTTTACTGACTTCAAATGGCTTACTAACAGCAACGTTTATCAGGCATCGTATAATTAGTATCTAATTGGTAAAATGATGGATGCATGCTTCATGTGGAAATGGTGATTACGACCAGGGACCGCTATTTCTGCTATCCTTTGCCTTCTAAATTGCTACAATTACCGTGAAACCTGCCCTGAATTAGACAAGTGCCAGATCTCCTGTAGGCCTTTAAGGTAGCTTTGGCATTCCAGTAAATGAATCTGAAGTACATAAAGATGGTTTCATGTTTCCTTCGGCTCTTTTCTTTAACATGAGGTATTTCTCTTGCTGCCTGACACCACCTCCCCACCAAGAGCAGGAATCATATCACATCGAAGTGTGAAGCGGTTTTCTCTCCATCTGGCCCAACTTTTATTTCTGTTCAGAATTAATTCTAGTCCCTAGTGTGATTGTAACATGAAAACCTTTGTTTTCTCAAAGAACAAGTTTGTCTTGGGACGAAAATTGACTTTTAGACTCTCCCATTGCATATTTAACATGCACATAGCTATACTCCCATGTGACACGTTTTTAAATCAGATGTATTTTGATGTAAGAAAAGAAGTGATGTATTACCCTGTAGCAAGTGGGAATTTCAGTAGTCTGGGAGTTGCATTTTTTTTCCTGTAATGATACAACAAGGAAGTGATGGGAAATAGGGTATTTTAGTGATTTGCGATCTTCTAAGAACCTTCCAAGTGATTGGGAAAAAACCTACTACTAAACAGCGTGCCGGGTGTTTTTACATAGCTGAAACAACAAGTAAGATGCGTGCAACCTGGTATCTTTTTTCACCTGTCTAAAATGTAATTCTACCCGTAGGAACAAAAGGAAACGTGTGCATGGAATTTGAGACCAAGTACTTTGCAGACCAAGGTGAACTGAAGTTTACAGGAATAGTGAGTGTCAGGAGTATTCTGTTACTGTTTGGGTCTTTGTTTCCAAAAAGCCACAGAGGTGTGAAACGTGACTTAAAGGCTTTTGCACATCTCTGGTATGTCTTTGAATACCCTAATTCATGTCATGATTTTTTCAGTATTTTTTTCCAGTGAGCCTATTTTAAAAAGAAAAAAATAAAAAAATAAAAAAAGGCAGATAGCTTGTGGTCCAAGGTGTCTCAGCTGGGATGAGGAAAAAGGAGGGTTTTTTCTCTCCCACTCCACTGCTAAAGTGAAGTGAGAAGCTAGAATAGCCAACTGAACGTGAACATGAACTGCTAAATCTGTCTAGTGTATCTTCTGTTGAAGAAAACCAAGAAGGGGACCTGAGGTCACGTTAACAAAATCCCCTTAAATGTGAAGACGCAGAATAGTTGAGGCGAGAGTTAAGAAGCAAGCAGGTTCCCTGCTGAGGAAGCAGAATTAAGGTGGTGGCACCTGTGGCTCTGTGGCCCAACTGAAGGGAGAAAGCCAGCGCAAGAGGTGCAGCGACTGGTTTGGCTGTCCTTTGGTAACTTTTGAAAAAGTTGTAAGGGCGCAGGTCTCCAGTGTAATGAATGCTTAGGAGACTGGCTTTAAAGTAACTTAGGGCGTAACTGCTTGCCTGAAATTGGTAATTACCTCTTTCGCTGCTAATTTTTGGAGAATTGATGATTATCTAGTGGTAATCTGCTCTACTCTGGCATTCAAGTGAGGGACAAATGTTTTAAGTAGGTCAATAACTAAACTTTTGGATATATTTAAGATTGTTGGGTTTTGGTTTTTCCCCCCCCAGGTGGAGTAAAACATTTTTTTGCTCTTAAAAGCATAAAGGCAGTCCAGCACCCTGACTTGGGGGAGCAAATAGCTGTTGTAGTTGGTGGAGATTTCATGTATCTGTGTGTGGAGGAACTTATGAATATAATATAAATGAAAATGTAGGATGTGAATCTCTGCAATACTATTTCCCACCTTCTAGGCTGATAATCCTCAGGCTTCCCTTATAGTACACAGTACAAAAGAAAGGCGTTGGAAGCTCTTACAGGGGGTTATTTTAGCCACTACCGGGTATCTTTTTTTACTGCTCTGATTTTTATATCTGTGGGGGTTTTTTTATTCCTTATATGATATAAGGTTATTCAGCTGCCTTTGATTTCTTCTTTCCCATTGCTTTTTTGTAATTGTGGCCCGTTTTAGTTCTTTCTGTCATTGGTAGAATGGGTTGAAAGCGGTGGCACAGGGTGTACTGTGACGGTCACCGCGCCGTAGCAGGAGCAGGCGTGTGTCGTGCTTGGGCTCCGCAGCACTGCCACGGCCGCGTCCCAGCTGAGCTGCGAGCCCGGGGAGTGCCACCGCGCTGGAGCCCGTCCCTGAAGGGTAAGATCCATCAAGTTTCAAGTGCCACTTAATTGCAGTTAGAGGTCTTTTATGTGTTAAGGGCTACAAGAGATACGTTCCCCCAGTAAGCACTATAGAGTAAAGCCTTAATGTGCTTTCCAGAAAGCAGCGATCATTTGCTTTCTTTCCAAACTTGACCTAAAAATAATTTTATACTATAGCAGCCTTCACTGATTAACTTTTTCAGTACCTACAATGTACAGTGTATCACTTGAGTAACAGGCATGGTCCTAAAACTTAATGTTTATTACTTAAATACTAACAAAGCGTCACCTTCAGCCTTCCCTTTAAAGAAGAAGGAATGTAATGAGACTACTATGAAAGTAAGTTGCTAGCCTGTTACCAAAACATGTAGAAATTTCATACTGGGGGATGCATGTCCATGTTTTTCCCATTTCTGTCTAGTAACTATTTCCATATCGAGCTACTTCAGCAGAGTGTAATTATGCAAGGAGGATTGAGAAAGACTACTTCAGCTGCTTTTGTTCAGCATTCCCTCATGAGATTTTTGTCTGGCCATAGACTCTTACAAAATACATGTACGAAAAGTTCAAGCATAATCTATTAACCTAGATAACCTTCCAGTTGGCTTCATTCATGGAAAAGGTCTAATGCTTCAGTTGCTGGGCTCTGAGATGAAACCAAGAATGGAGCTTGTTCTCCTGAAATAAAAGAAAAATATGATTCTTCTTTGCTTGCGTTATGTTAAATTAAGTGTTCGGACAAGCAAGGCAGGAAAGGAATACCATGTTTTGATGTCCTTTATATCTGGATGCACTGGGAGATTTGACTGTGAGGTGGGGATCACAGTTTGGTGTTTCAGGTTGACCGGAACATGGGAGCTGCAGCAGAACTGGACCACCTTTTCCTTCTCTAAGACAGGGATTCTTGTCCCCTTCTTCCCATGATTCATGTGCAGGCTAAAAATGTAATTCTTCTTCTGTAAACAATTGGGTTCCTAAGGTTGCAAATTTCTTCACAGAAGCTGTTAGCTATTTTTATCTAGTTAATTTTTTTCCAATATGTAGGAATCTGGAGGCCGTATTTACTAAACAACCAAATTTTATCTTTCATGAGTAAAAGGAGAGGCTCTGTCCCAGACTAATCTGTGTGTTCTGTTCTTGGTGAGCAAGCCAGCTGAAATGTAAATGAATAGCAGAGAAATTTGTCCTCTGAATATGTGCTGACATGCTTTTCTTTAAAGAGAAACTTTCATGCTTCTTCATTCATGGTTTTCCATAAAATCAATCATTATACATGTAAAAATCTACACGTAGCTTATACGGGGAGATTTTAGAAGAATTCCAAGTGCATATGAGTTCAAAAAAGCCACATGAACCTCAAAGTCCGGTTCCTTTCAAGGAGTTGGATATGGCATCCTTTACAGCGCTCAGGCCCCAAAACATAGGGAAGCTGAAATTTTCCATATTGAATTTGCACCAAATCCTCGGTGCAATGGTTCACAAGCTTTACACAGCACCTTGTGGGGCAGCAGAAGCTACCGGAGTAGTCTTTTTCTTTTTTCTTTTTCTTTTTTTTTGTCCGTAAAAACGCAAACAAACGCTGTGTTGTGTGCAGGAAGCAATGATGACTTTAGGCATGTATTTCAAAATTATCTCCTTTCAGTTCTTTGTCTTCTATTTTGTTATAATACTGTCAGCTGATTATTTTTATTTGGCATTTCATGCTGACATCCAGATATAAGATAACACTTGTCTTTTTTTTGATCGTTTTAAAGTATTGCTGCAGTAGGCTCTCTTGGGCTTTTGCAGCCTTTCAGGCTTAGCATAAAAGAGCGTGTTTACGTATCCTGCAATCCCCTCTCCTCATCCCCCTGGGACTGGCTTGTGGGTTAGCGACTTCATTGAAAACCTCTCTGTTCTAGCCGTCAAGTTGGCCGCTGTTTAAAGTGTCGCACAAATGAGGAACTATGTTGATTAAAGGCAGAAGTTAAGTATTTGCTCTCTTCCTGGGGAGAAGGTGCTGAAGAAGCAGTTTCCTAGAAGGGACTTCCCTTTTAGGTTGTGTGCCTTGAGGGTCGGCTGATCTTTAAGATGTCTTTAACGTGTTGCACCTTGGATGCTCAAAGGTTTTGGTGACTCATGTCTGTAGGGTTTGTGCCCTTCTCATAGCTGGCTCCTCTGAAGGGTGCGTCCCAGGTAAAAACTGTAATTTGGATTTATAGCTGCTATTAGAACTTCAGGCTCTTAATAGTAATAAAAGTGACTTTTAGCTCTCCAGTGCTCTTTGCTTTCTGCTGCTGCTGAGTCAGAAGCCAGTTTGGAGTTTCCGCTGCTGGAAGAAGGGCCTGCCTTCCACTTTCTTTTTCAAGTAGTACTTCTGGTTGTATTTCTAAATCATAGCCCAGTGTCTAGCTCTCGATCTTAAAGCAGGATTTAAACATGTTCTTTAAACATGTTTCTTTTTCAGCTTGTATTTGCTTTCTTATTGGTGGTGGTCTTCCTTCCGTTTAACCTTACGTTGTTTTGGAGGGTTGTATCAGAAAGTAGGGCATAGTAGGTAGCTGATTGTATTCACAATGTGTTTAACTCTCAACAGCTCTTTTAATTTGCTGCTATAGCAGGCCGTCACTAGGTTTCCTACATGTTTTAGGAGTGGCAAGGGCCTTCCACCGTGCAGGACGGCAAGATGAGGTCTTGGCGGAGCGAGGGACCGCGCTCCACCTTCACCGCCCTGCCGGAAGGGCAGCCTGTCCCGCAGGAGGTGCGGAGCTGCCCCTGCCCCGCCAGCGTCCCGTGCCGGGGCAAAGGAGGAAAACGGGATGGAGGCAGAGGGGGTCAGCTTAGCTCCCGACTCTTGTGGTCGGGCTTTTCCTTCCTTCCCAGTGAGACTTTTAAACAGGCAGCCTGTTCTCCTCAATGCTGCTAATTTTAAAACTTCCCATGTATGTGTGTGGGGCTGCCACCCGGCAGTAGGTAACATCCATCTGAAAAAACTTGTAATTCACTTCAGTATTTTAATTCTCTTCCCTCCCTCCCACTCCCCCTTGGTTCTGCGCAGTGCTAATATAAAAGGTGTTCAGTGAAACACAGAATACAGGTGGAAAATAGATTTTCCTACCCCTTAAGATATAGTATGCTACTATGTAATGACCCTTCTGTTCTCATATTTGAATTGGAATATTTTGGGAGGTAATTAAAAAAAAAAAGATATGATAGTTGCTTTGTCTGGGTTTCCTTAGCAGATCTCAGTATGATTTTTTGTGTGTGTGTGTTCAGACAGAATAGAGTATAATCACAGCTAGCTAAGTCCAATTTTAACTTCAGGGTTACTATTTGTAATGTAATACTGTAATGAAAGGACAGATATTATAGAAGCCAGCTATAAACTAAGTATAAAAAGCAAAAAGATATTTAAAAAAAAAGGAGAGAAAAAAACCCCCTGAAATCTATGCTTCTGTGCTTATAGGAGTTAAGTTTTTGGCTTATCTTGGTTATGCAGTTTAGGGTTTGTTAGCAGGTATGTTAAGATCTTTGAAATTATGTTGGAAGCTTGTAAAGTTGAACTTGCATACAGAAATTTTGAGCAGATGTTGGCAGGAGGTGATTTATCTGTTACATTGAAAGGTAGAAGCTGTGTGAATGTTTGGCTGCCTGAGTTAGTGTCTGGAAGACAAAATGTATGATAAACCAACTTTTAAGGACCTTCAGTAAAAGAGAGCTATGATATTTTAAGTCATGGGGCTAACTTGGTAAGGAGCTTTGTTTGGAAAGTGGTGGTTTGGGTTGTAAGCTTTTTAAACTTGAAAAGACTGGTGATGGAAACAGGTAGGAGTGTCCTAAAGTAGTATCACATCCTGCCCAAAGAAGTTGATTGCTGCTGTTTGGTTTTTGTTTGTCTCCAGCTGGCTTGATAAAAATAAGCTTTTAAAATTAGACTTGTATATACAGTTAGTGGGTGTGACTTGTGTAAGCAACTGTCTGCACCTGCTGTCCATAAAATAAACAAAAAAAAGTTAAAAACCCCAAGCAATAATAAAAAAAAGCTATCGTATATGCCTGATTTCCCATCTTACTAGTAGAAATTGAGCCATTAATTTAATTGTAGGCCCTTGTCACCCGACACAGTGGGGTCAGACAGGTTCTTTTAGGGTCCTTGGCAGGATGATGACAGCGCTACAGATGGCCGTTTGCCTTATAAAACGGTGTTAATTATGCTGACCAGGGGCAGGGGGTACTGGTCACACCCCTATACATGTACAAATACCTTTTTTCTCTTCCATTTTAATGCTTAATAAGGCATAGCTTTTAAAATACTTGGGCACGTTCATCTGAAGAGTTTTACTGTCTGATTAAGCTCCAACATGTGAGATTCATAGTTGTGCCCTGATGAAATTTAAATAAAGCTGTGCGACGTGAAGAGGTGATGGTGCTGGAGAGAATGCTAAAGACATGGAACACAAGCAGCAGTGCAGGGATTTTAAAATAGGTTCAGGTGTAATGGCAGGATTCGGTGTACAGAGAAAGCCCTGCAGGTGATGCAGTGGTCAGCGGGGCCTTGGGGTGAATACAGGAGATCTGGGTCACTGGCGGAGGAGGAGGAGGTTCCTTGCAGGTTCCTACTGGTTATTTTCCTCCCCTTTGAAGTGTCAGAAATATTTTTTCACGTGAATGAACTATGAAAAAGGGCGTACTCACAACATGTAATGTATTCAGCCTTCATTTGCTCCGTGCCAAAATTTTTCTATGTTTACACGCAGTAGATGTCAGATGAAAATGTGTTACTTCATCATGTTGAATTGATGGGTGTCTGATACCTTGTTCGTGGAGTAATTTCGGAGATGTGAGAGCTTACATGCAGGGCCCAGGTGCTTTATCACTTTGCAGAAAACGTTTCAGAATTTTGCAAATTCGTGGTAGAACCTTGAGCAGTATTAAAATCTCAAGCCTATTTGTTGTATTTCAGAATCATATGTAGTTTGGTGTTGTGCCTTTCTTAGGAGGAAAGACAGCCGTAGATTCTTTCCAGGCATGTGTAAAATGACAGGCGTGATTCTGGTGTACTTGCTAAAAATCAGTCTGCTGCTTTAAATGTGAGTGGTTTTTCTATCATGCTAAATGTTAAGTCTGTATGGTACTTTCTGCTGTGTCATATACTTCAGTATTACCTAAACATGGTTTTTTAAGCTGTCTTTGAGAGAGGCCCTACCTGTGTGGCTTCTGCAGAAAAGGGAAATGGGGTACTAGTGAAGGGTCTAGGTCGCTTTGCTGGATTTTGGGTTTTTACCCGGCTGCTTTGTTGGGAAGCCGGTGCAGTTATCTGCTTGTGGCTGTAGTCTCGCGCGAGAGCGATGGTTCCCTGGTCTTTGCACTTCTGCGGTTATACGTTCAACCCAGCTCAGCCACATATGGTTTCTGAAGGATTGTCTAGCACAATATTTGCATTAAAAGCTAACTTTACATGTGGCTGAAAGACAGTTTGTGATAGCGTCTCTGCTGCTGATACCAATTTGAATTGACATCGAGCACTGAGCACAGCTTGATTTGGTGAAAATTTAGTTTTAATGCTTCTTGGGTAATAATATGCTTTCTTTGGAAATGCTGAGAAAAACATTTTCAAAGTAGTTTATTTAAATAAAAATTTGGGGTAACGATGAACTGCAACACTGGTGTTGGTTTACTGGGCTGTTGCAGTCGTCATTCTTTAGTGCTTCTGCTTAGTCGCAGAAGGTATTGTGAGCATTTATTTTTGCAAGCACTTTTTTTCTGAGCTTAACCAACAATTTTCGTCTATTTGGTCCTGAAATGATGTATGTATGAATAGAGGGAATAAATGACTCTTTAACGTGTTTCCCTGAAGAGGAGCCAGATTCTTGGCACTGTATTTTCCATCTTAAGAAAAAAAAGGAGAGAGAATCTGTGCGTGTAAGACAACTGACCGCTGTTGTCAAAATTCGCATGTCGTTGGAAATAGAAAATAGAGGCTTTTACGGCTGCATCAGTCTTATCTTTGTCTCTGCTTTCCTGCCTGCCCCTGCCTGCCCTGCCTCCATGGTTGTGGTAGACATTCAGCCGCTGCATTGTCATGTGGCCAGCCCCCCGAATTTATCTTTCTCATATGGCCAAATAACTTCATCCCCGTGGCAATTTGCTTGAATTAAAGAGCCTGGCGAATGCAGTCGAGCCCGGGGATACAGTATGAAAATCAGCGGCTGCTTGGGTGAGCAATTACGCAGTGAAACGGCCATCAGCTAGAGGAAGAGGCAGCCAGGCTTTCATAGCCGGGTGAAAACCTTCATCCGTGGAATTCCCTATGTATGTAAAGCTTTTGCAATATAGACCACCTTTGATTACATGTGTGTGCGGTATTTAGAATTAGTATCACTATTTACTGTAGGACAGTTTTGCCCTGCTGCTGATTCAAAGCACTAACCTTCGTAGAATGATGTGCATAGAAATGAGATTAGGAAGCTTTTGTTGATTCCCTCAGCCTGGTATTCTGTCTTTGTGCTGGGCCTTTAGCCGTGGCTGTAAATCACTGACACGCAGAATTTATTTAGCTTTATATTGATCAAAGCTGTATTTTTATGTGGAGCGTTTTATAGCAGGAATCTGGCCTAACGCACAGAAGAGAGTGGGTGGTTTTATGGGTTGCATCAGAAGCACCGCTCTGTATCTTCTGGTGGGTATTGTGCGTGGCTCGTATGCAGGAGTAACATTTGCCTCCTTACGCAAAACTTTGTACGTGTCTGAAAATGAGTCTGTGAATTGACAATGATCTTGCCCTGGAAAAATGGGAATAATGCAGCGATTTATAAATACTGAGTTTTAGAGGAAGTAAATAAACCACATACTAAAATCCTCCCAAATTAAAGCTTCCACGCAGTTTCAATGATTTGTTTTTATAAAATTTTTGTGACATTTCATGAAAACAGTTTCCAGCTCCATCTGTCTGGCTGCAGAGAGTTATTTAGGTATTCACTGGCATGTCTTTTCTATGGCTTTAGCGATGGGGCTGGGGCTGCAAGTAAATGTACTTCAGCTGTTGATTGCACGTCTTGCACTCTAGCATCTCTGTGCTTTGACGTGCCTGTTAGGACATAGCAGGAGCGATCGCTCCGTCCTTCAGAGCTGTGGTCCAGGCTGCCAGTCTTTCTCTTTCAGTGCCTCCTTTGGCAGGTACATCTGGGAGTTGAGAAATTCCCTCATTAAAAACCTGCATGTGTCATAATACTCATGGGACTAGAACAAAGCTAGCTACCTCCCTTGGGGGTAGTGCTGTGGGTTTTTGAGCTCATTCTTTAAATTAAGAAGGTCATTTCTTTGTTTTCAGTGTCGTCAGTTTAGATGGTATGTTGTGGCTCCATCATATATCTGTGTATATTGAGAAAAATACAGTGGTATTTTGTAGCCATGGGAGACTTGGCTTCTTTGACAGGTTGCGGTAGTTTAATATTCAAACGGGCTGATCTCTCTAATTCCTCTTTCCCCATGGCCCTGTGATGCTTTACAAACTCCAAAGATGTATTTTTAAAAAAATAACCAGCGCAGTGCTGTCCAAGCCGAACCATCCCCAAATCGCTGCCCCTGCTCTGCTTTGACTTGCCCGACCTGGAGATGGGTCATGTCAGGGCTCATCAAGTCAAAGGCAGAATCAGTCTATTTTTTGCCTTAACCTTGTGACCACAGATACCTGCAGGACAACCACACGGCCTTGGTTTCATACGCTGGCAGAAGTCTGTATATTCTTTAGTGTTTATACTTTTGTTTGTGTAAATTCTTGATATTGAGGTAGGTTTTCTCAGCCTCTGTCCTGTGTAGTACCTAATGTGATGATGTGCTCGTGATAAGGGCTCTTTAATGGTGTAGAAACAGAAGTTAATAGGGATGCGTCCTGCTTTGATCTCAAATTTGCATAAAATAATTCTTACGGCGGAATGGGCGTGAGCCTGCTGTTACGTTTCTGGGTCTTCAGATTTGATTTGAAATGCTTATTACAGGTTGGAAATGCAGGGCATTCTTTTAAACGTTTTGGTTCTGGGGGTTATTACATTTAAACTATTTGTTGTGAAATACCTAAACCCAAACAAAAATAAAGGAATGCGTGAGGGTGTGCAAGGAGCTAGTGCATATTCCAGACAATGAGTATACTCAGCTTTTAAGGGTAAAGAAGCCACTTCAATGGATTTAAATTGACTGTTTTTTTGTTGGCACTGCTCTTCCAGTGTGACAGACCGTGGTGAAGTGGTACAGCATGTCAAGATTGGAGTTTAATTCTGGAAATAAAAATACATTTTTATTTACAGTATTATTTACAAGTATCATTCTACTGAGCTCCAAGCACAGTGTTTTTGGGGAGAGCAAGGAACTGGTATACAAGCTGGTCACTTAATGTGGATTTGCTTAGGAAGAGAGCTGTTGGATACCTCTATACTGTATTTGTTAAATATGGTACGCTTCTCCAACCTGCTCCTGCAGACAAAATCTTTAGTGATCCTGAAGTGGCTCTCAAGAATAAACCTCATAGTGCTCACGCTTGTGGTCTGTGTATATACATTTTAATACTACATCCATGGATTATTTTTTTTCTTTTTCCCAATTCTTTACTTAAGCTTTTTATTTCGCCTTGTCTGTACCTTCTTTATACCTCTGAGGACTGTTTGAAGATACAGTGAGACTTGAAAGGCATCCTATTGACAAGAGGGAATGATGAGTTGGCTCTTAAATGTGCTCAGTTCATGGTATTTTATAATTAGTTGTGTGAACTTTCAGTGTTTAAAAAAAGGAAATAGGAATTATGCAGAACTTTCACTCTTCAATCACATATATGCTGCATTTCCATTGTTACTTACAGCTTTCAAGAGCCTCTCTGGAGGGCTGTATATTAAGTAATTCATCTTATTTAACGCTTCATTATGAAGTGTATACAATTAATTGGCGACATATAGAAATAATGATCTGCATAATAGAAATTCAGTTCCTGAGAGCTGAGGCTAGTTTCCTTTCAAAGTTTTACACTTGGTTTTGATTATTCTTTTCAAGTTTACTAATGATACTTATTTATCTGCCACTTGATCTTTGAAGGCAAAACTGAAATCCAGTTTATGAGCAAGATATTGAAAGTCTCTACATAGCTCTTCTACGTCTGTGCAATTAAACAACCAGAAATGTGACAGTCTTAATTGTTGCATGTTTGGTACTGCGAAGCTGTTCATAATAGGGTAGGTTTATAAAGAAATTTAAAAAAATAACAAGCAAAAAGCCAACACAAAAACAACAGCAACAAAACCACAAACAAACCCCCCTGTTCTTATGTCTTTTATTAAACAGAAATGTGTTTAAACATGCTTAAATATTGCACATAGCTGAGTGATCTTGATTTGAAACCTGCTGTAATGGTTGGGCTGGGGGAGTGGTGGGTCTAACCCAGTTTGTTTCCCTAAGGCTAGCAATTTTTGTGCAAATGTTTTGAGGATCAGTGTTAGCCCGTACGTGCTGACTTATTTGCTTAGAGAGCTTGTTTGGAGAACAAGTCAGAGTTGTTCACTCACGTATCCTGTGTTTAAATGCATTGGTTTTGATAGTACGACAAGTTTTGAAGTAAGCGTAGTTGGGAAGTAGAGTTCAAATTGGAAATAATTCCAGTTAAAAAAAGGGGGTGAAGAAAGGAGTTTAGCGCGTATCAGTAGATAGGTTTTATCTTAGTCTGGTAAGTTCAGATGTGAGGCGGTTGGGCGATGCTAAGCATGGGGGCCTTGGGGCCTTTGTGGCTTAGGTGTGGAGATAAGAGTGCTCTTCCTTCCAGGAGAGGAGCCTAAATGCAACCCAACTACTTAGGCAGGCCAAGTTTGCTAATCCTGGCTTAGGCTCGGTCACACCAGAAACCCTAAATGTGATTTGTCATTATCTGAAGTCTGTCATGAGACACAGCAGGATGCCCGAAGTATGCTTGACCCCAAAGGAAAGCAGTCCCAATTCTGCCCTTGGGTCATGCTTGAAGTCCCCGTCAGGCCCGTGGAGAGAGGAGGGAACGGCGCAGCTGCGCGCCCCGGTTTGGTTTCTTGGGTTCGGTGCCAGCTCTTTGGTCTTCACAAGCACTCAATACTCTACATCTCCCTGAAATAATAGGATCAGGAATAGAATTTGGCTGAAGGCTGTGACTCCGCTCTTTTTATCTAGATCTCCAAAATAGGTCTGTAATCCATCCTGCTAGTAAGTGGCACAACATTCTCTGTTAGTTTAGTACATCTCTACAGAGATACCACCATTGTAGTTTTTTTTGTCTAACATGTGTCTAGTATTTTCCCCTAACTGTGGTTTGTGAATATAGAAGTATCATTTTCATAACATTACATGTGTGCCGTAAGAACTGGGCTTCTCTTGAGGAAATGCCAATTCACACAAGAAATTTATTTTAGTTCTAATATGTGATGCTCTTTGTACGCAACTGTCCCATGTTTGCCTTTCTTAGCGAGACATTTCTCACCATTATATAGAACAAAGGCGACTGTCTTTTAACTATACGTATCAAAACCAAGTACACCTAACATGGGAGTTAGTGTTTGTAATGCAGTTGTTGGCTTTTTTTCTACATTAGCCTTATTTTTAAAGTATGCGACTTAACTTTCTTAAGTAATTTCTATGCATATGAACTTAACTTACATTCACGGTAGCTCATTAATTTGCGAAAGATCTTAAGGACACCTTTATTTCCACAAGCGAAGCCTTTTTCTATTTTGTACATTTTGCTTTTTCTGTTCTGTAATGAGTTACTTTGTGTGACAGGTGGGAGATTCAAGAAGGAGATAGTAGTTGATGGACAAAGCTATCTGCTGCTGATTAGAGATGAAGGGGGCCCTCCAGAGGCACAGGTGAGCATTGCATATACAGAGCTTGGTCAGCCTAACCCCACGGTTCCCTTTCTTTTACAAAACCTTCCTTTAAGAGAGCTGGCTTTGTTTTGTTCTTTCCTGGGTCCTGCTCGTCTTTCTGCTGGGAAAAAGTACATGTCGCCCTCGGGTGAAAAATGCTCTGTTTAGAAATTATTTGGGATTTCAATTACATTGTGAGACTGTGTAATAAAGATACATGGCTAGCTTATTTTGAATGCCTAATCAGTATGCTTCCAGTGACCACAAAATTGCACGTTATTAAGATTTCTTCCGATTTAGAATCTCTAAATTGTTAAAATGCAAAGTAGATGTATGCACAGCGACGGGCATACTTGTGTACAAATCTTTGCGTTCCCTTTTGATTCCACATTTTGCTCCCTGTGCTGTTTAAGACTCAACTTTGCGAGTTCCAGTTCAGCACCACCGAGTTCCTGGATTTCTGACTCGGTTTCTGTATATGGTGTGTGACCTCCTTGTCTCTGCGAAGGTGACACATTGGCCTTTGAGAAGACACTTGCGGTTTTGTGTGCTTAACTCTCTTACTTTATTTTGAGTGATGGGAAGTGAAGCGTTTGCTTATGTGATGCTTAAAACCCTGCAGACTCTGCCAGCCTGTCTGCAGGCGGTGTCCTTGTCTCCAGGTATCCTCCTTGTCTCCCTTCCACCTCTTCTTACCTGGGCACTCACGGGGTTTCTCAAGTGTGTTGGCTGCCGCTGGTCTTGCTTTGCTCGGCTGTTCAGTGGTGGATCAGCTTCAAAAAAAAAAAAAAGAAAAAAATCTAGCAGCAGGAACTGTGCTATCGCCAAACAGCTGAACGGGAGCTGTGCCAGCAGCAGCAGCTTGTGTTTCAATGCTCCACTATTGCTCGTTAGCTGCAGGAGGATTAGAGCATGGGGGAAGGTGCCCGGACAAAGGAGAAGAGAAAGGAGGTGGAGGAAATGGAGACCAAGAGAGACATCCTGGAAGGAAGTTAAAATAAAAACAAAAAATTAGTGTCGCTGACACATCTGCAGCCGTGTGAGGCATGAGCCTAAAAGAAGTACTCTGTTTTAGGCTGAGAATAATTTGGCTGAAGTACACACCAATGTCCAGGCCCCAGTGCTTAGAGAACATTCACTCGTATGAAAACATAAATACTGGAGTTGTAAAGGTACACACAGCATTCTAAATATTTTTGTATCTGAAGAATTGGTTTTGCAGAGTTCATTTGAACTAACTGCGAACTCATGAACAGATACAGTGTTTTGCTTGTGATCTATGGTAGGTAAATTTGGGGGTTTTAATTACTGTGGTGGCTGAGATTTGTTCTTCAGCAAATAACAAGTATGGAAAGGTTTAAGGTGCTAGTGCTATTTCATCTTTCAGAAGACGTGTTTCACATGTAAATTATCTTTGGATTTTTTTGGGTATCGTTTCAAGTTGCATGTATATTAAAGGTCTTTAATCTGTTTATTAATCCCTGGAATAAAAAGTTTAGTCTTGGGTTCATGAATATACATAACTCTAATGAAAATGGAATACTATCAGAAGAAAAAATTGTTACCTCCCACTACTCGCTTATGATACAGAAAGGACTAAGGTTTTGCTTCTTGCAGCAGCCCAGTATATTTTTGTGGATAGTTGGGATAGAATTACAACTTCAATAAGTAAGGAGCTGAATTGCGGTCTTCCTGGCACTCAGCAGCACGGGGCTCGGGGAGAGTTCCCCAGGTGACGGCTTCTTTGCTTCAGTGCAAAGAAGGCTGCAGCTCAGGTCTTGGTTCACCGTCCCCCTTTTTTTGGCAGGAAGGGAGGGAAAATGAACGCGCCTGAAGACTCACTTTCTGGATCTGTGGGCTTTCTTGTCTAACATAAGATTGTCCAAAGATGAAAATAATTAAAAAATAGCTCATTTCATAGAACAGGAAGGTGGTGAGATGCACTAGCTGATGCTGCTTCAGTCTTGCCACCATCCAAGTTTGTGAATATTGACCATTTCTTTTGTTCTTCAGGTTTGATTCTGCTCTTGCTGTGATCTGTTACAAATGTAGTGGTCTCCTATTGTAAAACCTGATTAACATAACAACTGAACTAAAATGAGCTGTCACATGCCATTTTTTTAAAATTTAGAACTTTTGTTTATGGTTTGGTTTTGTTTGGACTTACCTTGAACAAACAGATCTGCTCAATCACAGTAGTGAGTCTGAAGATGGATTTGTATATCAGCAGCTGAGCTATCCTCCTTATTTCAAGCTGTTCTCTGCACAGTGGTGTGGATGAGACATCCTGGGTTTCCAGACCTTGTGCATGTTTTCCAAAATTCCTTTGGTTTTTAATATCACAGGTCTGGCATCCACAAAGCTTAAACTTATTTTAATATAAAAAGAGAGGTAAGAAATTACTGGAAGTATTTTGTGTCTGGAGGGTACTGCATTGAATAACCACCCTCTGGATTTTTTTAATAATCTTCATTAGAAGGCTGCTGCTACACACTGATGAAAGATTAAAAAAATTTAGAGAGACTGTTAGCTTCCAAACCGATGCTTTAAGGATGTTGTAGCTGTAAGGAAGAGTTCTTGGCATGATACTGCTGAGTCCAGTCAGTGAGAACCATTTTATAATAAGACCCAAACCCAAGTCCACAGTAATGACGCTGTCTCTGGTTCCTTTGGTTAGATCTTCTGGTTTGAATAGTTCAAATTTAATAGTGTGGTAGTTGACCTTATTCTGGCAGTAGCTATGCTGTGTGTAGATAGTCTGTCGTTAACATCTAGATGATTGTCCTCCTGACTACTGTCTTGAAAACCTCAAAACATTTTTGGCTATTTTTACGCTGTAACCATGAGAGACGTGTTTGGTTTCAAGTACAATACAGTCATAAATATGCACATTAACTTCAATTATTAGCTAATGTGCTGTATGAAAAATAGGCAAGAAGTACTACTAGCCCCTGCTTCTGAAAGAGGAAAATGTAATGAGCTCAGCAACTTCAGTATGTAACTTCATACTGCTGGCTCTTTTTTCTTCCCTTTCCATATGCCAGCTTGGGATGCCTTACTAAAAGCAGAGATTGTGTGAATCTACAAACGAGTGAGCGAAGCAGTTTAAATATTGCAAGAGCAGAAACAAAACTGCAAGAGTTGGTAGGGCTGAAGTAAGAGCTTACAGACCTAGGCTGGTCTCGTAAAACTCAGCAAAATGCATATAAACGCTTCCCAAATGAACCTTCTTGCAGCTCTCTATATTTTCAGTGTGTCCCCAGTCTACCTGGTGTATTGTAGTAGTAATAAAATAAAAAGTATGAATAGCGATGGCTGAAACTTGTTTCCATTGGTCTAAATTTGGGTAGGAATGGAGTCACTTAGGGAAAAATAAAGGCAGTGAGGTAAGCTGAACTTCAGTCTTTTTTTGATGTCCTGTATACGTTTACTGTTACGTTAAATGTGTTTAAACAGTCTTATTCCACTTGTGAGCTAAAACTTTCTCACTTGCATGGTCCCTTAAGCAGCACCTTGCCTTGGCCTGTGTATATGCCTGTCTTTTAGCAGATGACTGATGCGAAGAGAGAATAGTTTGCTTTCACGCTGACAGCCGAATGAGATATTCGGTACTGTTTGCTCAGTTAGAGTGTCTGTGTAGTGAAAAATTGGAAATTTGAAATTAATGTTTTTGGACATTGATCAAGATGTGAGAATTATTAGCAATGCCTGTAAAACCACAACTATAATACTTGTCCTGGCATTAACAGAAACATCAGCATGCATGCATGTAAAGCACAGGGTGGGGAAATAACACACTAAATAGGGCACCCAAGTCCCTAGAGATAAGTGGTTTTCGTTTATAATTCACAAATTCAGAAATCTGAGGCTGCGATGTTTTCTTTTTCCGTGAATCAAAACCAATGTGCGCTGATGGTAGTTGGGCTTGTAATACCATATACCAGTGAAGAGGAGATGCAGTTGTGAGCGTGGGGAAGAACCTTTGTGTGTCCAGATCCCCGTCACTTGCAAAGTGATGAATGTTGATTCATCATTTTAGTAATGATCTGCCACTTTTAAGGCCTTGGTTATTGTCACTGACAAAGTTTCTCTGATGATGTGTATTTCCCTCCAAGTAAGGTAAGAATGTTTCTCTCTCTCTTTTTTCCTCTTCTCTGCTTTTCTCACAGTATGCCTTTTCCATTTTTATTCTGCAGTTTGCCATGTGGGTGGATGCCGTTATATTTGTCTTCAGCTTGGAAGATGAAATTAGCTTCCAGACTGTTTACCACTACTACAGCCGTATGGCTAACTATCGTAACACTAGTGAAATTCCAATGGTACTAGTGGGAACCCAGGGTAAGTGCAGTCTTGATTTACGAGTGTATTTCTGTGACCGTATAGACTGTTCCAAGCTGGCAAAGCCATGCCCTGTCTCTTCCCCTCTCTTGCGGCAGCACCGCCACTCATCTGATGATGAGAGCTTGTGGATAAAGTGCCGGTTAATCAGCAGGGTGGTGGTCTGCCATCTGGGCTTCCTCAGCTGGCTTGCTACAGGGCCGTGGCATTGCGAGGACTGCTTTGAGATGGGAGACGAATGTCCATGCAGCGCCCTTGGGAGAGGGAGCGTAGGGCTTTAGCAACGATGACTTAGAAGAACATTTAAAAAAATGCTTTCAGTGCTTGCCAGTCACGGTGGGTTTCTCGATCAGTAGGGAGATGCTAATACTCAATTTGGGCAGGTGAGTCGGTTGTGTAACGGAGTTCTGAAGTGAGACCGGTTTCCTTTAGCTTGGCTGTCTAGAAGTGATCAATACCTTGGCATTCCTAGGAGGCAGATGGATCAGGGATCAAAAACCTGCAACACTGTGTTAAGAAACAGAACCCAACTGTGCCCTTGTGTAATCTCTCAGGTATACCATTCTTCAAACCAAATGGGAGCGTAGCTTTTAGCCTCCTGAAACAACTCCCCCCAGTTCTGTTTTTCCAAAACTCCTTCTGGAGCAGCAGCTAGCCACAGCTATCTTATGGGGCAATGTGGCAAGGGAGAGGTACCAGCAATATTTCAGTTTCTTTTGCATCTGAGCTGTCTTTTGGATATTCCCTGCCTTGTTTTGTCAGTGCATCTCAGTAATGTTTCAGCAGTTTCTCATACTGTGGTTGGTTTGCTGCGGGGAGTAGACACATGAGAGTTGAGGCTGCTTTGCACCTAGCCATGTAGATGTCCCTCCTGTGATAATTCTTACCAAAAATGAGGAGTTCCTCTGTAGGTGCCAGACTTTAGACTTCTTACTTTACAGAGCTGCTGTTTTGGAAGCACAGTACAGATATTTTTGTGAGTTCCTTCATGCTGAAGCATTGCTCTCAATATATTGTCAGGTTACTGCGCTGTGTTAGTGGGTGAAGACAAGTGTTGCAAGTTGCTCTTGTAGATTTGACTTTGGGCATACTCCCTTTTAGTGTGTGCCACTGGTTTTGGTGATGGTGAAGCTTTTCACTGCTTTCTCAGCTTATTCTTTTGTCAGCCTTCTGGTCAGAGAGCGATTTGCTTTCCCCTGCCTGCCTGCAGAGCTGTGCCACCAGTGCTGCCACGTGAGGGCAGGGGAAGCGTGGGCAGCACGGAAGGAGGAATCGCAGCTGGGCTTTGGGCGGAACCAGATGACAAAAAATGAAAAGGGAAGTAGGTACACAAAAAGTCCTAGGATAGCAGAAACTACAGCCAAAAAGCAGAAATGAACTGCTTTGAAGGGCCACGCCGTCAGCTTAAAACTGGAGTGGAAAAGGGAGAGGGGGTTTTCCGGAGGTGCTTCCCTTTCTGCACTTCGGACGCTTTGGGGTATGGTTTTCCATCTCATTCCTGTTATTACCAGAAAGGAATCTGGTTTTTCACAGTTCGCTGTTGCAGCACTGATAGAAAGGGGATTTTTTAAAATGTGGCTTAGATGGAAATACTGCTAATTCTGGGAGTAAGCGTCAGGGAAAAAAATAGAGCTTTTTAACTACATTGACTGTCAAACAGTGCAGTGAGATGAAATATATGAAATATGTAAATATATCTGTTAAAAATAAATTTGAAATATACCTGTTTGACATCCAGCTTGTTGGTTTTGACCGGTATTCTTGAAATGAGCCGTGAAATGACATCTCCCCCAAAACATTAGCACTGGCCTGATGCTGCCAGGCTGGAGCGCTGAATTGGCTTCAGAAGTCAAGGGGTTTGAAGCCGAGGTGTTGCGAATCCATTCCTGTCTGAATAAATGTTTTCAGCGCCCTCTGCTGATGGGAAAAACATCTGCCGTTAGCTTTCCAACTAACCTGGTTTTATTAATCGCATCTCACGAGCAGGTAGCGATAACGTCAGTTGAGATGCGGCCGCGTCACGCCCAGAGCGGAGCCTCGATCACAGCGTTGCAATAGGCGCTGACTTCATGCTCCTCTTGAAGTGATGCTTTTTTCCCTAAGAGCGAAGACAGCGTTGCTACCACGGAAAGGAGCGGATTTGTAGGAAAACTTTCTGAAATCGGTGCCTGTCGCGGTGGCCGGGTGGTAGCTGCGGAGTTTGTAGACTAGGTAGTACTGCTGTCTCGCCTTAAGACTTTTTTTGCCAGAGCTAAGAGTTACCACGATACTTCTGGGGAAAAATAGTTGCTTTTTAAGATCTGTTCATAGCCTTATCACTTTACAAACAGTCGAGCAGTATAACCTTTGCAGAGTTCTTCGCTATGATGGAGTAGCAATGAAGAAATTTCTCCTTCATCTGTTAGCAGGCTGGTTATTTTTTTTCTGGTGTAAGGTTTTCTCTCAGCTCCTATGGGTAAGCTCTAGAAATTGGAGGTAGAAAGCATGCATGAAAAGTAGCCCTTACAGAGGCGTACAAAGTATTATCATTTGTTTAGAAAAATATCATATTTATTGGCTTTGCAGTACGTTCGCACAATGTCTCATGGGTGCCTTTACATCAAGGTTTGAGACTCAAAGTCATTCACGATGAGTTTCCTGGGTCCAGTGCTGGCTGTGGCTTGGAAGCCAGGTCAACAATGCAACCTGTGACTATACGAAAAATCTCAGTTTCGTGTTAAACGGGCAAGTGTGTGCCTGGACCGAGGCGTAGTGTGTGCCGCCGGTTCAGGGCTGGGGTTTAGCAGAGTGCTTTGCCTCCAGCCCGGCCTCGCTAGCCCACCGTTGGCTGGTGCTCTGTGCCAGGGCAAAACGCCGAGAGAACTAGCCTAAAAAATGGGAAGGACCGAAAATAAGCACACAGGGCAGAGTTACATGAGGAACTGAGGGAAGAACTGGACCCTAGATTTTTAGCAACACGATAACGGCAGTCCTGTACAGCTTTGTTATTTCTTACCTGCCATGATGATTTTTTTCCCCAGTTGTCTTAGTGTTGGCTAGGTTTTTTTAAAGAAAAGCATCTCTTGCGTGCAAATCTAACACTTTCCCCGAGTGTTGCAGTCATACCTGGTACCATTTCTCCCCCCGTCCCATTGTTTCTCTACTGAAAGTGTTCCTGTCCTTACAGGCATGTCCTGTTCTCTGCTTCACACTCTGCAGGTGAAGGTTACTTGTAAGCCAGTCCTGAAATTTATAGGAGGCCTAAAAATCATTTGATATGTTTATAATAATCACCCACTTGTTTCTTTAAGTTTATTTTACATCAGAGCTCATGTTCTTTCATGTGATTGTGTATTTGTTGCAACTCGTGACCTAAACATACATTTAAGGTAAGCAAAAAGCATTTTAGGTTTTTCCTGGTTTTTAGAATCAATCAGTGTGCTGGTGACTTTAGTAACAAAGTATAAAATCAGAGTGATGTGCACCCTTGTTGTTTTCTAAAAATTCCAAGTGTCTCACGGTTTGTACTTAAATTCACTGCTTGGGTATTGATAATTGTAAGATGAGGTTTTCAAATTATATTTAAATATGTATTTGTTTTTCCCTGCTGTTGCTGTAGATGCTATAAGTTCCAGTAATCCCCGTGTCATAGACGATGCCAGAGCAAGGAAGTTATCGAATGATCTCAAGAGATGCACTTACTACGAAACCTGTGCTACTTACGGACTCAATGTGGAGCGAGTCTTCCAAGATGGTAAAGATTACTTCTTTTGTCCAGCATATCACACAGTACTGTAGCTGGGTTTTTAAATAACTGCTGATGTCTGATAGCTCAGGTACTTGCCTGTTTTGCAAGTATTCATTAACGTTTAGTTAAAGAAAATGCTCGTTTTTAGGAATTTGTTTTTTTATATTATCCTAAGTGCAGTAGAAGGCTCTTTATGCTGAACACAGCATGTGTACACTGTTGTATTCTCTACCAGCACCTTTAGTCTTAAGCATCTTAAGCTACTTTATTTAGTCTTCATTTATTTTTCAGTTTTCTTTGGTGCTTGCTTTATTTTAGCAAAGTTTTCTTTTCTTTTGATTCAGTGCTCGTGGAGACGTTGAGAGGCTCTTTGTGCAAAGTAGTTGAAAACTGTCTTGCACATTTGAGAAAGTGAGAATAAATAGAAAAAATTGATAGGAGTAGGGTAATCATGAGAAGTAACTCATGGCGTTCACAGAGTGTTAGAAGTTGATACTCTTGTATAGGGGTTTAGGAATAAAGTTGGCTGCTTAACAGTTATTTAAAACATCATTAGCAGCAATGTTCTAGTTTGCCTTGTAGGAGGTACTTGGGATCATTGTGTACCGTCTCAAAAAAAAAAAAAAAAAAAAGACTAACAAAAGTTCTTTCTGACCATCTGTAACTATTTTGGAACAGTTACTCCTTGGAAGAACTTGTGTGGCTGGAGAAGCGATGCTGAACTTGGCCTTCGCTGTATGAGATGGGCTTTGTGCACCCTCTAGTGGAAATTCAGCCAGGTGTCTTGGGGCTTTGCTGTCTTCTCTTCTAACCACGGTTGTCTAGTGGCTGAACTTGTCAGCTCTTCATCGCAGCAATTCTTCTGCGTGTAAACCCCTTTGTAATTATGTTGAAATACTTCTCAGAGCTCCTTAGTTCTGGGGGTTTTTTTGTGGCCAGCTTTTCATTGCAAAGACCTGCGCCATCTGTGGTTATGTGAGACAGTGTCACATCGGTACCTATCAGAGATGTGTACAAAGGCAGCTAAAATTAAAAAAAGAAAGCAAAACATTCTAATTTTTAAATGGAAAATACTGACATGCACTGCACTAGGTTTAAATCCAAATAAGGGTGTTTTTACCCATCCTGTTGGTAGGATTTCAGAGAAGAGCATTTAAAGCTGTATCTTTGTGCTTTGCTCGCTGTTTTCGCTGGAACTAGTTGCAGAGATTACTGTTTTCAGCACCTAGATTTTCTGTTTTGAATATGAGTTTCAAAGAACCATTAGGGGTTTTTGTTAGTACATTTATTTTTGAGTGCTAGCTGTAGTTAGATTTTTAATTATATATTCCAAGTCGTGGTGTTTGTGGATCTTTGTACAGTCTACTTTTTCTTCTTCCTTTCCCTCAGGGACCTTTTGAGAGAGAAGTCTCTTGGCAGAAGGCTAGTGTGATCAACTTGTAAGCCTCCAGGAAGCTTATTTGTGTCTCTGCTAAATTTCAGTACTAAGTAGAAAGACTTGACAAACATCATGTGTTTAAGAAATGTCAAGGTTTTGTTTTACCTACATGGCAGTTAACCAGCTATTTAATATTTGCCAACTAATAGGATTAGGAATGCTTCTGTATAAATGTGTTACAGTTGCCAGACTGGGACCAAATCCAGTTCCTGATAATTTTTGCTGTTTGTTTCAGCAGGAAACAGAGCAACTTCTTAACCCTATTAAATGAGGGGGTGTGCATGAACAGTGCAAGTTAGGGAGCACTTGATTAGACAACTTGGTTTGTGCAACTCTAGGATGTTCGGGTTCAGTGTGGGCTTAACAGCGTTTTTTAGTGGCTTCTTCAGAGGATTCATGTAGGCTCTGTGCAGACCTTTGAAAGGCAAGGGGTAGAAGTGCAGAAGTTTGAAGAAAACTTGTAAATTATCTTTCCTCTTGGAAAAGGACGTGAAATATCATTGTAAGGTACATCAGTAGGCTGACTTTCTGGGGGATAGGTGGTGTGTTGGGGAGGGCTGTCGCTTGGCACCAGCCAGCGCTGTAGGTGCTGGCTATATCACCATTGCTTTAGTGACCATTAATACTGTGACAGCTTTTGACTCATGACAATAAATTTGCATTTTTTTACTTTTTGGGCAAAGAACAAGTTACATCTCTGGTGAAACTGTATTCAGGAGAAAATAAAAGCTGGTACGATTAAATGTACTCATAGTTTTACACACGCGCGCATGCACACACTCCATTTTTGTTCCAGCTTCATTGTATGATGATAGGCATGGAATATAAAGTGTCCACAGCCACACCTGATGTGATTCAGTAAAATTCCCCGCAGCGGCTTGTGACTTGACATCACTGGCACGTCAGCTGTCGAACACTCTAGTGCTTTGTGAGGCTGGCTGCGTGCAGCCAGTCTGTTACCTTGCTGGCTTCTGCTTCGTATCGCATCTTCTCTGAAGCTGCTGTTAAACTGGAGTGGCTCTTTCTCATCTTGTACTAAAGGAATCGGGGCCCCTCTTTAACAAGGGAACCAAACATCTGCATGGTTGCATAACTTGTACCTCATTTTTATATATATATATATGTATTTTATTATTATTATTATTTTGTTTTTTTTAAATGCAAGTGAATTCTGCAATACAGCCTTCTGAGGGACTGCCTGTTTGGTCCCTCGAGGGACTTTTGAGCCCTGTTTGCTCAAACGCAAGCAGCACACAGCATTGGTTAATAACTTCTCTTTGTGTTCAGATCCTCTGCAGAATAAATGGAGCCGATTATCCAAGATCAGAAAGCCTAGTCTGACTTGAAAAAGCACTTCTTGATGTGAATACTGTCAATGAACAAGGAAAAGAAGGGGTGAGGGGTGGAGGGACAGGCTAAGTAGTTCTTCACCCAGTATGCTCTAAGCATTTCTTATTGTTTTGAGGAAACCCTGAGTCAGTGCCAGCAGCCTTTGTAAATTAACCGCGTTTTTCAGCAAACTTGAAAGGGGTACAGACCAATTATTGCATTTCATTAATAGATGAATGGATAAGACAGGGTTTTTTATTGTTTGTAGGTGAGGAAGAATAGTTGTTGACAAGTCAGTAGCTGTATGTAAGACATGGAGCTACTATACCTATTAAGACTGCTTTCTGTGTATTGAAACTGTTTCTAGACTTTGCTCCCAGCTGGATGGGTATCTGTTCTTGGGATTTAGGTATAGGATTTAATCACTATTTATGTTATTCCGGGGTAGGTAATGCTTGGTGTTTAGATGCTCCAAGTGTTTGCTTTGGCAGGTCTGTGAGGGTATTTCACCGTGTTGACCAAGGTCCCACGGCTTTTGCTGGCTTGTAGCTTTGATGAACGCTTCACTTATTTTACATTTTTAGGATAATGTTGATTGCAATGGGTGGTGTGTTTTTGGGGTTTTTTTTGGTTTTGTTTGAAAATGTAGATATTGTAGATATTGGGTGATATTGTAGATATTGTAGATATTAGGTGAGACTGGGTTTGGTTTAGTCATGTTAGCTTTAGTGCTCTCACTTTGCATGCAACGAGTCCTGTTTTAATCAAGTCAAACACTCTGCAATGGTTTGCATCGTCTGTGATTTACGTATACAGTTTGTGGTCCAAATGCACCCTATTCTTCCTTTCCCTCTTCTGTTTTTCAGGAAGTTTGAACTGCCAGTGAGTTGGTAAATCTGAAACTGTCTGTCAACTTCCAGTGTCCAAAACCCTGTCTGTTACCAGTCCTAGTTACAGCAGACTTTTCTTTAACATACCAGTTAGCAGTTTTGTTACAAAAGGTGCTGTTTTACAAGCTTTTTCTAAAATCTGGTTTCTTCTTTCTGTTTTCTGCCTTGATGTGATGTAGACCTACCTTTTGGATGAAGACAATGGAAATGGCACTGAAGGGTGTTCTACTCACTTCTTCACTGGACACACAGTAGAAATTAAATTTGTAATTTTTGCCCCTGCAAGCACCCACTGAACTCTGGTAGTGGTCATCTGTTACGACTTCTGTCTCTTATAACTCGTTTCCTGTTTTCCCCAGTTGAGTGGTAGAATAATTTAACTGGAATGGTGGTTGTGATGAAACTGGTGCTTTATTCTCTAGTTAAATCCAAACACATTGTTTACAATGCTTTCATTAGTTAAGCTCGCTATTGCTTGTAACAGAGCAGGGTCATATTTTTGCAACATGAGCACTGCTTTACAATAATATTTCACTTTTTGTTTGCAGAAATTTTTTTATGAACGCTGATGCGTAATTAAGGTACATCTATGTATTTTAGATAACTGTTCTTCAATGTTTTAAGAAGGTGAAAACCATGATTTATAAACAGCAGTTGTCAGGATGGTGGTTCTTAGTCCTTTGAAATGCGTGTGTGATGAGTTGCTTGTTTTCCCATACCCTAATAATAATTTACAAATTAAACTATTTTGATAGTGAGATAGAGCTTTGTAATTCCCTAAGTGCGATAAGTATTCAGGCATCCTGTGGTGTGACGATCAGCTGTTTCGTGTAAAAGTTTGTACTCTAAAGTGAAGCAGGATTTTGAACATTTTAGAGGGCTGTTTTTAACCTTCAGCATTGTCCCACTTGGGTCTAATCTCCGATGCTGTTTGAAGTCGGAGTTGTGCGAGCACGCCCTGAATTTCTGTCTGAAATAGAAAAGAAAAATTCCAGGTTCCATGGGATTAGCTCAACAACGTGCCCAGCGATGGTGGATAATAAATTCTTTCTTAGCTTTTGATATTTGGAATTGAGAATTGTCAGACAAGGGAATTAAGTTTTAAAAATAAGATCGAATGCTGATACCCATTTTACTTCAGATTTCCCAATTAAGAATTAGGAGGTTTTTTTCCTACTTATCAGAATGGATTTTATCAATGACATTGGAAATGATTATTTTAATATTTCTTGTCAGCACAGTATTGTAATGACTATGTACTGCCCCAGGATGCCTTTTTAATGATTTTAGCCTTCTTGAATTAGCTTGATGTACCATTAATGCATAAGAATTGCTTTTATTTTTGTTCATGATGTATTCATAATTGCACATCTTTCCCTGCTTTATGTTCACATTTTCTTTGACCCATTTAACTGCATGCTATGCAATTCTCTGACGTCGCAAAGGGAAAACAAATCTTCAAATATTTAGAGGATAAAATTTTACCATCAGTGTAGGTTGCGTCACTGGGAGTGAAAGAAAAGGGTTTGAATATAATTTTGATTCAGAGTTGAGTCTGTTACTGTAGCTTAGCAGTTCACTTCAGTTGTACACCAGCTAGTGATCAAAGTAGAAGATATTTACATCTTTCAGCATAAACTTTCATTGTGGCGATCCTTTATATTGCTGTGACCTACTACTGTAACTCTGTATGTGTAAGGCAAAATGCCGAAAACTTACTGGTTAGGCATGTTAGTATAACTTCAAAACTTCTTCATTTTGGGGAGATTAAGCCAATCTTAAGGACTTGCAGCCTGACCCACTTGTGTAGGTGGTAGGAATACATAGAACTGTATTTCTTTTATGTATGTGTATATACATATATATTTGTGTGTGTGTATATAGACATACGTGTGTGTGTGTGTGTGTGTATGTTACTGATGAAACTTTTCGGAAAGGGGTTTCTGCAACGTTAAAGTTTAGAGCCTCCTTGTTACGGTACCACTAGACAAATTGCATCCTGTGAAAAAGCATTTGGTGGAAGCTTTCTGATGCAACTCACTTGTCTTGGATACCGTGGATGGCATTGCTGCTGCCATGTCTGTCTTAGGAAAAACGCGTTAGGGTTGGGGTTTATTTAGGGTTGGGGTTTGGCTTTTAGTACTTTGGCATGTGTCCTAAACAAGGGAGAAGGTGAAAACTCAAATACCCCATTCTATTGTGCATGTAGTAGGATATACGTATCTGTTACATGAGTCGTCAAACACAGATTTGGGAGGTTTTACCTTGTACGGATGGCTGTAACACAAAAATTTTGAAATAAAAATGCCCCAAATAGCAATAAACCTGTGAATATTGAGGCAGGAGTTACAGGTATATAATGGCAGAGGCCATTGCTGCCTCACAATTTGGACCTTTAGCTCTGGTGCTGTGCTGTTGCTGTTGTTTTTGGATGTTTTATTTGCAAATTAAACTCATCTCTTATTATGGAGTGTGTCTGTTGTGTGTAAACATTTACCAGAAATATTTTATTTCCAAATAATATTTCTGATGTTATGTTGAACAACTGTGTCTAAAAGGGGGGGTACCTTGAAGTACGAATTTTCCGTTAAGGGATGGAAGATGACAAATTAATCCTCGTACAGCCGGATTGCGGGGAAAGGCTGTCACTTGCTATCAGTATTATGAAGTCAGCTTTTATAGATGTATTTTCATTAGGAAATGTTAATCAGTCTAATGGGAAGTAAATAAAGTCTCAGTCCTATTCTGCTGACAGCTATTTTAGGACGAGGCAATATTCACTCTTGCACTAGATATGGCCCGAAGGCTTCTTCAGTTTGGGCGCAGGAGGCTGGGGCAGTGGGCAGCCAAGTGCGGTGCAGGGCTGGGGAGCAGGTCCTCTGGCTCCTGGAATTCCTTTCGTGCCGGTAAGGCGCAGCGGTGACCTTTCAGAGAGCTCTCATGGCTGCGGTGCGGCATCCAAAGCAACGTGCCGCTCTGATTACTCGTTAGTTAGGCTAGTCAAAGATGGACTGATTACTCGTTAGTTAAGCTAGTCAAAGATGGACTGGATCAGCCTGGTAAAACTTTGACATGCTCTTCCGTGCTGCAACAATACTGGAAAAAAATCTTTTTGGCTGTTAGGTCCAGATATTTGTATTTTACTTATTTTTTTTAAAGAAGGAGAAATAAAAGGGATGTCACTTTTGTCCTTCGTACTACAGCTTAGCCTGAAGCAACGCACCCTCAGACCCCATTCATTTTAAGCACCAACTAGTGTGCAAAGGAACATAAAATTAACGCTTTCGCGTGGCATTTCGCCGTCAGTAAGGCACGGCAGGAGCAGCCGGCCCCAGCTGGGTGCCGCCAGCGGGGCCTGCTTCCCGCCTGCCCCAGCGGCCCCCGGGCCTGACAGGGCCGTGAAGCCCTTGAGGCCCTGGGGCCGTGACGCCCTCCCGCCCGCGCCTGCCTCCTCACCGGAGACGCGAAGGCTGTCCCCGAGTACTTCTCCTCGCCGCCAGCCCCTTTCCTCCCGCCAAAGGCCCGTGCGTGGGGCCCGGGTGGCGGCTGGTGTCCCGCGGGCTGAGAACGCGGGGCGGTTCGCTCCGGAATGGGTTAGGGCCGCTCCTCAGCCGGCCAGAGGGGCTCAGCAGCAGCCTGGCTGTGCGCGCCGACTGGGTGCCCCGGGTTTCGTGGGGCGCTGAGGTTATCTGGAGCAGTTAGAGACTGGGGTTTTACCCCCCTGTGCGGGTTTTACCTCCCTGTAACGCAGGGAGGATTTTACCTCCCTCCTCAAACCCCCCTAGACTGGTGTGCTCCCTCAGTCCAGCACGCTGGATTTGAGGCATGGCCTTGTCAGCGGAGGCCTTGCTCTGTCGCCAGCTTCGTTCCTGACGCTGATGGGCAGTATTTCTAGACTTGGTTACTGCTCTTAAATTTGAACATCAGTGACATTTAGGCTGTTAGTGTTCAACAAAGGTTTACATATGTCAGTTTTTCTTCATCGCATGTGGGAGAAGTATTTTTTGTTTAGATGCCTCATGTGCTTCCTGATTTAAAAAAAAAAAAAAACAAAAACAAAAAAAACCCCAACAACAAAAAACCAGAAGAGCCCATTACCCTTTCATGGCAGTAGGATGTTAGGCCCACATGTAGGGGAGCAGCCCGCTCCAAGACCTTTTGCTTGTGGAGGATGTGCCTCTTGGGTTTGCTGTCCATCTCTCCAGGAACATTCCGTAGCCGAGCACAGAAGCGGTAATTCTCTACTTGGGTAAATTCTTTACTTGAATGCCACCATGTGGTATTCTTTCTTTTCTTATTTTGTATTGCCTGGGGAAGATATAGCACGTTTTAAATAGGTGTTAATATTTATCTTACAAACTGTCTTTAGAGAATTTTCTTCTGAGCTTTGTATAACTGAATCAGAAAATTCAAAGGATTTAGTAATGAAAGTCAGTAGAAAAGAAGATATAAATACACAAATCTGATACGGCTTGTCTTGCAAAGTCTGTTTCTGCATACATTTTATTCTGAACTTGATGGTTTTTTGGTATGAAACTTTGCCCTTCCTCATACCTGCCTTTAACTCTTATGCACCATTAATAAATGAGAAGATTTAGTTATAATATTTAATAAATTTAGTTATAATATTTAATAAATAATATTTAATAAATGAGAAGATGCAGTTCTGGAAACAAGAATTTAACTTAATCAGTGGTCTTGTAGTGGCTCCTTTTATGTCTCTGCAGAATATCTCCCTGGACATACTGATTTCCATTTAATCTCTCAGACCCATACCCTTAGATGGTATGTTCTCCATCAGTTCTGGTATCATAAATCAGACTTTACATTGTTATGGGAAGGTCCCACATTAGTCAGAAGGAGGAAATTATTTAATATCTGAAGTCAATATGATACAGAAAGTCTCAAAATGAGCTCTACCAGTTGAGCACTTCCTGGAGAAATAGCAGGAGTGTGGGGAGCAGTTAGCATCAGCAGGACTGGACTGGACGATGGCAGGTATTTGTGCAAGCAATGTAACAAACTCTCCTAGAGCCCTCATTTCCTTGGATTTATATTTTCTGCTTAACTGAAATTCATACTTTTTATATGTTATGGCACAAGATTTTTTTCTGTTGTCTCTGGCCACTTACAAAGTCTCTTTTGTATGTGGTTTCCTTCATGCTTGGCAGTTATTTGATGTTACAGCCATGCTGTTTGTTGGGATTCTCACATGTCCTTTGCCTGGCTGCCTCTCTTCATGAAAATTGCAGAGACTTTGCAGGCTTTGAGGACTTTGAGACTTGAACCACTCCATCAGATTTCTTTAAATCTGCACCCAGATTCAAAAGTGAGTGGAGGAAAGAAGAGAAAGATCTTCTGACAACATGTCTGCATGTGTTTTTCTCATTCTTGGAATTCAGTGGTGGGATCGGGAGGTATAGTCCAGAGTATGGTATTTAAGAAGTGCTCTGATTTGTATGGAGGAGTTGAATGCTGTGTATTGCTAATAAAAGTTCCAGGGAGATTTAGTTTTTAGCTACAGTAAGTGTATCATTCACTACATTATTTGCAGAAAACAGTAATCTCTGTGGAACTTTTTCACATGACTTATAAATTTTATAGGGTTAGTTTTATGGCACTTTAAGTCTTAATTTGAAGCATATGCAGTAAGGCACATTACTTGAAACCTAGAAGACGGTGGTGATGCAGGGCTACTGATGTTACGCAGGAGGTGACAGCTGCTACATTTTCTGAACAATACAATAAATGAAAGACTTCAGTTCATCACGTGCAAATTCTTCACTAGATGGAAACGAGAATGTTGATACATTTCATCAAAAGATGAAAGAATAAGATTTCCAGTACTGAAGATTCAGGATTGGTCCAGTAGGTTTATATCCTTTAATGTGAACTTGAAGAGAAGTCCCGGGGCAGGAAGCATGATAGTTGTTTGGTGGTCAATTGCTTTTTATTGGCGAAGACCTGAGGGTGAGAGGCATAAGCAGTGCATTTTATAGGATCATGTAAGTTGTGTTTGAGAGATAAAATGTTATAAGCACATTCGTGGAGTGCCTTGCAAGCCATTAGGAATTGTTTTCCATTAACATCAAAAACCGAAGTGAAAACAAATTCTGGCAGAGGGAGAAAGTTTGAAAATTCCTTATTTTTTAAAACCTCTGCCTTTTCTACAGCTGGTATTGTAAACTTGGAGATTTTGTTTCTGGATGTGTTCTGCCTCATCTGCTTATGCGTTCAGTGCCATGGATAAAATGTGATTTTTGTTACTGTCCCACCCTATTAATTTGTCCTCCATCAAATATTAAAAATTACTATTGAACATGTATGTGTCAATAATGTCTGTATGGCACCCATAGATGAAATTCTGGTTCTGTGTGCTGATGTGGCCATAGGCACTAATCTGAAGGACTGTGATTGTTCTTTCTCCAGAGATGGAGGTAGCGTTCAGTTTTGTAAGCAAACCCAAAAAGATGACAGTATCTGCTCTCAGTTTTTGTTACCTGTCAAGTATCATGTACAGTCTGATAGCAATCAACTGCTGCTTTTTTTAAATGCAGGGTACTGTAGATATAAGCCTCTCTGAATGCACGATATTTTTTAATATTGGGCGGAAACACGCTTTCAATTTTTTGTGCTTAGATTTTACTTTCTCATCTGTTCCTGCTTTGTCATTTTGCAGTCTGCGTTACGGGTTTGTGTTGCTGTTGTGTTTAGTACCTTGGGAAAATAACACTGCTGCTAAATTGTCTTGCATCTTGCAGAGCCTAATTCTCAATAGAGGGGAAAAAAGGAAAACCAGAATAGAAACAAGTCAGATGTCCTGTCAGCTTGACGGAGGTTGAATTATGGAAAAACATCGCTCTGCTAAATTTTATCATGCTGGAGCTCCTGGTGGAGCTGGTGACAGAAGCTGAAAAGAGCAGTGACAATTTCTGCGATTCTTTTTGAGCCAAGTGACCTGAACAGCAAACTGATTGCATAGCGAGTAACACGGTAACAGCACGGCTGCTAACAGGGCTCAGTTGCGGGGGAGGTATCCAACAGTGAGGATTAAAAAAAAAAACCACGAAACAACCAAACCTGCTTGGTAATATCTGCTAGCGAAATGATTCTTTAACCCTGCTTTTGCAGTTGCTAATGATGCTGTAATGGAGGGTGGCGGAGCTGACCACAAGGTTAGGTAAGGGCCAAAAAGGGCTTCAGCAGAGCATGAGCTCCTTAAAGTGCCAGTTTACATTTTCTTCATTACAGCGACAACCCTTTTCTTACTTGCATCTGTTTTATTTTGAAGAGGCCTGTCTAAACTGTGGCTCATTTGCTGCGTTTTGGGGGATGGTCTGCCTTGCTAGCAGGTCTTCATTGCTCTTCTTACTGCTGTGCTCTTTATTATGGCATGATTTCTTAGTCTGATTGTTTTGTTTCTTAAATTTTTATTGACAAATCTTAAAACCTGTTAACATCTCCCTGCTGCCTTACAGCATGTGTGCTGTACAGCTTGTCCAACAAATTCTTAAATACAGAGGGCAGTGTGAAATGTCTAAAGCTTGATTTCTTTAATTATGCCTAATATGTTGTCCCTTAGTCATTGGTTTTAACTGTCTCTTGTGGATTTAACTTCAAATTTTTTGGCATAGAATGACTTTGCTGGCTTAGCATTGCTGAATGAAAGAGTAAGACCTAACGTGCAAGGTCACTTGTCTCAAGACAGATGCAAGGGAAAATGCCCCCCCGCCCCCAGTCCCTTGCTATAAAACTGAGAATAACACCAGCCTGCTCAGGGCATCACCAGAGTGTTTTAGGACACCTGGAAACAAAACCAGCGCTCAGGGTAGAAAGTAGAGGCTGTCGGAACAAAGGCAGGAGGCAATACCAAGCCTGAGGAGTCTTGTGAGAAAATCTGACTTCACCTCGAGAAGCAGCCGTGGCGTGCACTGTTCTGTTGGTGGATCGTGCCGTGGTATTTCTAGCCATTCCTTGAGGTTCCAGAGAATAATTGTTGCTCTTACGTATTTGTGATTTCTGGCATACAGCATACTCAAGGTCTTTCATCTGAGTTGTCAAACAAAGAACTCGGTCAAAATGCTGATATTACATTTGTATCTCTTAGTTTCTATAACTTTTGTCTGTTCCTGGGTGTGTTTGCAGTGTATTTAGTAACATTTATTAAAGAGAATAGCTTGCTTTTTCCCCTTATAATAAAGGGATGCTTTTGTCTGAGGTATCAAACATTTAAAACTGGTGTAATAAACATAATCCTTTTGTAATGTTCTCTGTTGTGTAACAAACACATTTTAAACATCAAAGTTTATTATTAGCATAGATCGTTCTTCAAAAGCGATTTCTGAAATGCCTTGCAAATAGCTCCCTTTCAACTAATCCGTACGCATATGCAAATCCTATTGAAACTGTTTGCTTCTCTGGGATTAGCACTTGTGTATTCAGAGTTTAAAAGCCTGCATGCATGTATGGGGATGATGTGTGTAAGCCAGAATGAGTGTGGGCATAGGTCTTCTGAATTCCTGCCTGTGCCAGAAAACATCCAGCGCTGCTGCTGAGTTTTAAAAATTACACGTTTTTTTTTTTTCTCATTTGCCATAAAGTAGAGAATCCTTAAACTAAATGTATTTGATTTAATTTTGAAAATAGCATTTGATCTGAGGAGGTTGACTGCAGTGGTAAGTCCTTGGTGTTGCAGAAGAAAACTTTTGATCGTTAAGGGTGGAACATTTGCCCCGTTCTTGTGATGTGACTTTTGTCAGCATTGAGCGTGCAGCGAACTCCACCTGTAAGCTACTCGTTTTATTTCAGTTTTTGCAAAGATGGGATTGGCCCATGTGCTGACCAGTCTTAAACAGTGAATTGCTTAACAGGTAACTTTATTTACTGCCAGTCACTACAACTGCTGGTGGATGGTCAGGCCTGCCAAGTCGGGGTATTTTGAGATGCCTGTTCAGGGATATAAACCTTAGCTGGATGCAGTATTGGGCTAGGATAGCTGTTGGCATCTGGGCATCCCAAATCCTTTGCTAAGGATAAAATATCCCTTGAACATGTAAGCTTGTTGTCCTGCTCATACAGTTACTTTAATGATGCCTAGATTCTTGGGGTAGTGCAATCTCTAATGTATATTTTGTAAATCGATGTTGTTCGCTTATATCAAGCTCTTTTGTTTCTTTTCCTTAGTTGAGCCGTGTACGTGCGCATGCCCAAAGCAGCACGGCCAGACCGTCCATCGTAGCATCT
Source organism: Ciconia boyciana (assembly GCF_034638445.1). NCBI lineage: Eukaryota > Metazoa > Chordata > Aves > Ciconiiformes > Ciconiidae > Ciconia > Ciconia boyciana. Next base: position 42,372,881 of record NC_132943.1, on the reverse strand, counting down.
AGTTAGTATTTTGTGGAAAACGGAAAATACAGCATAGTATTATATTGTACAGTTCAGAGATAAGTCTGTAGAATGTAGAACTACTTTTTGAATAGCCTCACTTTACATATTTTGGTAGTTCATTAATTTTTGTCTTTTCAGAGGTAACAATCTTCCTGAGATCCATGTAGACTTGTTTTAGCAAAGCATGCTCCATTTTGTTTTAAGAACAAAGCTGGGAAGTTAGTTGGCAGATGGTTGGGGCCATGTAGGCTGCTTCTGTGTTAGAAAAATTATCCCGACTATTAAGTGTGACTGTTGGGCACAGGGGCTCAACTAGTTTTATTAAGGGATTACAGAAATTGGGAACTCCGGCAAACTTGTTTGGTGTCAACTGGTTGCTCCTTGTGCACACCCTCGGTTAATAAAGCATTTTGAGAGTCTGGGGGTGAAAATACCTGTGCTGTGTTTTCCTGGCTGTTTCTGCCTGCCTTAATGCTGACAAGTGGTTCATGTAACGTGCTCGTCCTTCCCTTGCCAATGCCTGTGCTTGCAGTACTGCAAATGTCATTGTCAGTAAGTTGGCCTCCACCAGTATTAGATTTAAAAATGCAGAGGATATGTAAGGAAGAGATGATTAAAACTTCAAGTGTGCTACAAAAATTTTGCCATGAAGAGCTTTTTCTTGGTCATCTGAACTGCCTAGCATCTGCAATTTGGTGGGGGGGCTGGGGTGGGGAGAGAATCGGTATCTTGATGGGCACCCTGATAGTCAGCACATCTGACTTCACTTCGTTATCTGCTGACAATTGGTAACTAATGTGAAGTAGCCAAGCTGTGCGCTTTGGCCCTCAGTTTGCTGCTGTTTGGTTTTCTTTGATTTTCTTATCTTTTTTTTTCCTTCCTTTTTTGTATATAGCCCTTGAATGAAGGTTTCCTTTAATGTCTAAAACTTCAAATGAACTTTTTAAGAAATCTTACACAGATAGAAACAGAAGGCAGGTTTTCTTGAGCATGTTTCAGTCATCTGTGTCAAGTGCTTGGTAGCAAACGCTGCATTCACTCAGGAACCTTTGCAGAGAAATGGAAAATCTTTACCAGCCGTTCAGCGCCAGTGCCAGTACATCTGTGTTTTGCAGTTACTCAGCTGGCATTACCAAGAAGTCCTTGCATTGTCCAAATCATTTACAGTCTTCTCACTGGGGTTAACTTCTTTCACGCCTTACACGTACGTGCACGATTGAAGCCTTAATTTCCAGCAGAGCTTCTTCCGAGGAAGACGGTCGTTCTTTTATCCTTACAACGTCGGGGTGAGATCTAGCCATACCTGACGGGGTGGGGGTGCCGCTGGGTGCTGCTGTGGCCGTGGGCACTGGACAGAGCCGGCAGCACCCGCTGCCGTAGTGCTCCTACATGGCAGGAGTTGTCCTACCTTCTGGGGAAGCCAGTGTGGTCCCTTCGTAGTGGATTTAAAACCAACAGTTGATGTAACTAGGCATGAAGCAGATGTAGTAGGAAAACAGAAATTTGTTTTCATGTGGTGGTAATATGTTAACGATTTGCTTGTGAATTATTTGCGCTTTGTTTGTGAAACAAGCATTGTTTATCTTGGATTTTAAAAGTAGTATTTAGGACTTGTTCTCAAGTCAAGGGATCCTCTGCTTTCCTTGGAAGAAAGTAAAGCAGTGTGCTGCTGTCAGCCAGGTTTTGCAGGGTTGGTATCAGCTGTAGAGAAAGCAATGCCTTGCTCAGAGCATGAGTGCTGGTTAGCCACCTGGCGGAGCTTTAACTCAGAAGAAGAATTATTATAAAGCTGGTATAAGACTAAAAAGCTAATTGAATTTTGTTAATAAATGTATGAATACATATTATTTTCCGTTTCGGTATAATAGACCCCAAGATTTCGAAGCACGCAAGATACTGCTGTGTTAGGTACCTTCTGGAGTGTCTCACCACGTGCATGCCCTTTGAAAAGGCCAAAGATGGTTTTCAGTCACAAAAACAATTTTAACTTTAGAGCTTGAAGAAAACAAACCTTTGCCTATCTGCACTTAATGAAGGAACATTATTGGCAGATGCTGAAGAAATATTTTTTCCATAGAAAATTGGATTTTGTGCATAAAACTTGTTAATATTAATAAAGACAGGTCATTACTGGTTTCAAGTCATCTACGCAAACTCCAAGAGATGTAGTGTGTTAGTGGTGCTTCTGTTGGTGATACTTTGGTCTAAAAAACATTGCGAGGAGTAAATCAGCTTCAGTTTAGCGCATATACAATTGACTTGCTCTCATCATTTATGCTTCTTCTGATGGCTGATACAGTTGCTTGTGTCTTACGCACCATAATTTACAGTCTTACAGAAAAGTGTGTTTAGATTTAAGCTGTGCAATAGTGTAACTAATGAGAAATACAGGAAATTTATAGCAGTTGATGATTGATTGGATAAGTACCTAGACATTAATTGAAATCTGAGGACTCCCAGCTGTCTTTTAGTTAAAAAAAACAACAACAACCAAACAAAACAAAAAAACATCTTTTTGGACAAGCAAAACTATTGCTTCATAGTATTTTGGAAGTACTTTTTGTGTAAAACATGGTTGGAATGGAAAGGTGGGAGGCTGGTAGGGTTTTTTTGTAATTTGCCGGTGCTTGGGTAACTAGTGTGTGTCCTCACATTAATTTGCACCTATAGCAGGATCACTTAGCTCCTTATTTTACAGTCTCAGTGTGACTTCAGTTGTCTTCCCCTGAGACTGTGCATTTTGGCCCCAAATCAGAACGGCAGCTTGCCTGTAGTCAGCAGTTTCTGCTTCTCTTCCCTGTCCCTGTTTAGCAGAGAGGCACTCAGGCCTAACTGTTGTGTGACAAATTATCTGGATAAATACTTCACATTAATCTCGCCATTAATAACGCCGTTGAACCGGTCATCTCTAAAGAGATCGCACAGCTTTCTTCCGTGCTGTCATTCTGTAAATGTACCATTCTTGGTGAAGCTTAGTCTTGTGAAAATGTCTAAATTTTCCCATTAAGTGCTTAAAAAGTAATAAAACTAAAGCCATTAGCCTTCACTCGTCAGATCTGTATCAAGAGAAATATTCTTCAGTGCAATAAATCTGATCGAGTGTTCGACATTTATATCATTCGAATTCATTCTCTGGAAATGGACCTTTGAAGGTAAATTGCATTAAGTAGGGCAGTTTAAATTTTTAATACAATCTTATTGTAACTGTTAGCAAATGATTAAAGTGCAAAGGGGGGGCTCACATGTTTTGTGAGATTTATGTTAAATGCTATATGATGCTTCTACTCTGGCGAGTTACTGCTTTTCTGACAGCTGAATGTGCATAAAAACCACAAAAACAAATAAAGAATTTAGTCTTTAGTAGTAGAGCAGATGACTTTATATCTGCTATTGGATTTGTGGAGATCGTTTTTGGAATGGGATTTATGTCACCTGCGAGTGAAGCAGCAGTCTTGATAACAATAAGCTTAACAGTTTTTCTGATAGGAATTAGTGTGTCTGAGGGGTGGATTTTGACGGCTCAGTGGACAATGAGCTCATGAGCTGAGGTGTTGTATTTAATCTTATTTAGGTCCTTGGTGGTTTGGTTTGAGGAAGGGTTTTCTTTAAAGTACAAGAACATTGTTGTATTTCTTGATTTTGATGGTGAACAACGTACATAACTTAGGCTTCAGAAGCGGTGATGTGTTTGTGTATCTTTTGGATGTTGCTTAGTATTACTGATTTTGCTTTGCACCATGTGTATGTTCTTACAGTGTAACTCCGTTTTATACAGGAGGTTGTCACTTTTGGGTGCAGCTGCATCGGTATTGTAATAGTGAAGTTGGAGTGTCTTAAAAGTACCTCAAATTCTTTTATTTTGAAAAATTCTGCTAGGGAGGGGTAACAACTATATGGTGTATATCTCGTGCTCAAAAGCCATCAAGCTGATGTTGTCCAAAGATGCAGCACATCTTGGAGACAGAGCTGCTGATGCCTGAGGCAGACAGTCAGGAGGCTGGAAATACTCTGCATGAGACAGATACCGGATTTCTTTTTGGTTTTTTTTCTGAGGAGAATCTTCACATCTTGAGGAATAATATCTATATTTAAAGTGAGCGAAATAATATTTGCTCAAATGATATAGTGAACATAACATTTTTGACGTATCCCAGGAGTCCAGTTAAAATGGACAGAACTGTTGGGGGTTTTGCTGGTCCTCTGGACATCTGATATGCCCGGATACTTTAAATCAAAGCATGGATGACTCCTCCATGTGTAAATTGTCTGCTTTGTAGTATTTGGCCTGCCATATGACGGTGTCTACCAGATGTGCCGGGGGACACGGGAAGACAGAAATAGCTCACCGTGAATTTTAATTCACCACTACAGAACTGAAGTGTGCCTTCATTTACATGGGTTTATTAATGAAGCTGCAGTTTGGAGCAATATTGTCATGCTTGCATCACACAGTGATAAAGAAAGTGTGATATGGTTGGAAAACGGGATAAAAATAACAGTTTAGGAGACAAAATGCTGGATTTGATTAAACATACATTGCATGCATTACAACTTCTCTGTCTATGTGAAGTTTGGTATTAAAACCACAGAAACAAAAGAGAACCAATTTCTTAATGACAGAGCCAACTCTATGGATTTTTATTTTAAATAAATACTGGCTGAAAATGAAGTTTGAACAGTGTTACGAACTTGCCACAGAATACCAATGCCAAGTCTTGAGTATTCATCGGTTAAGTAGTTAATACCTAGATGTAACAGAGCATAAGTGAGGCTGGACATTTAAATGCTGAATAAAATTAGGTAGCTTTCCACAAGAACAATTAACCATTAGCAGAGCATCAGAAAGTTGGACAGTGTAACTTGTGCTTGGGGTTCCTTTAAACTGCATCCTGGTTTTTATCCTGTCTTCCAGCCACATCGTACTTGTCTTGCAACTTCAGAGATTGGCATCTGTCTGCTTTCTGCCCATTCGGGCGGGGAAGGGAGTTTATGTCGAAGGTTCGTGGACCATCTTGAGATTGAGCAAAACCATAGATTGGGTCCCCTGTGCTTGTGGTGATCATTAACCGTAGACCGTGCTTTTCATCCTCCACGAAGGGCGTGCTAAACCCTGCCCTTACAGCATCCAAACTTGTCTTGCTCTACAAACAAGCTAGTTTTAGGGTTGCCGCAGTACTTCAGAATTTGAAGATGTATAATTTCTATTCGCACGTTACATTTTTTCACTCTGCCACACTGGGCACGTGGCTCTTGTTTTGGGAGCAGGTGTGCCATGTACGCACGTAGTTCTGTGGTCTTAAGGCATGGTTGCACCTCTGGGTTCAGAGACTTTGGGTTGTTAGGAAACAATTTTAAGTGATTTTGGCAGTTTAAAAAAAATCATTGATTATTCTAATGAAAGGCCTGGGTTTTTAGTAACAATATAAACCTCTTCTCCACATGTGAATTAATAGAACTGCCTGAATGAGGCACAAGTTAAGTTGAATTTGTTTTAGTAGATGTGAATAAGTTTGTTTCTTTCTCTAAGGATGGATAGGTCTGAGCCGCACTAATGTAACCAGAAGCTTTCTATCATTTCGTGTCCTTGTCTGTGCGCTATTAGTGAGCTTATTGGATGTGCCTAAATCTTTAGAAAGTAGAAAAGTTGTCTGTGAAAACTGTAATTTGATAGCATGCCCCACAAAATAGGCATTCCATGAACTACTTCAAGATGTAAATGGGAAATTGCTTGCCAGCGGGTAAAATTCTTAAGCATAGTATCATTGTATGTTATTTAATTCTATGTTTTGACACAATTAATAAATAATTCTGTGTTTTGATATAGAATTAAAGAACATACAATGATACCAGGCTTAAGAATTTTGTTCTTAAAGGATAGTTAAAAACCCAGTTATTTTATTTATGGGCATTTTACAAAACACATCAATTTGACATTATATTTGAATGTGCTGGTTTCTGCTTGTTTTGTTTTTTGTGGGTTTTTTTTTCCTTGTTTCAACATTTTTTAACCTTTATATTTAAAATTATACCTTTGTGTGGGAAATAACAGGATTTATGACATGATTCTATCGTAATGGAAAGATCAAGAGAGCTTCATGATTTACTGATTAGGTAAATCCACGTGCGAAAGTCTTTACCCGCGTGTCTGACACAGTGTTTGCCTTATAAATCCTCAAGCCATATGCTTCTACTTGCAACGCAGTTCAAGTAGTGAAGAAAACATCGGTTTATTTTTTAAATTTCTTTAGATGCCAGATGCTTTCCAGATTGGCTAGCGGATTTATTGGCATATTTGCTTACCTAATCTTGGGAGACAATGATTTGCATCAAAGTTGGGAATAAGTGATATGCAGTGTTAATCATAGTTACCTGTGGAGGAAAAAAATATATTGGCATTGATTAGAGATATTTAATACTGAATCTTATTTATAACTGTATTTTCATATCTGGTAAAACAAGAACAGTTGTTATTTCTGAGGGCCAGAGCTGAAATATGTATTTCAATGAAAGCATCACAAAAAACCAAAGGTGCCAGTAAGGTGTGGTTTTAGATTTATTTTAAGGAGAATTGTATTAAAATCTTCTAGAAACATTAACACTGAACTAGCCTATCGTGGCTGAACTTGATTATTAACTGTGGTGATCACGAAACAGTATTTTTCAGTATAAAATTTGTGTGTTCATACATACATTTCCTATTAACTTGTATTATGGAATAAGCTAATAGTTCTTGAAAACTATCCATGTCTGAGGAGTTATAAAATTGTTTTAGTAAGGTGAAAGAATTGTTCATTTTAGTAATAAGATGCAACTGCAAGCTCTTTGAGGACCCTGTGTAATATGTGTAATAAAACTACCGACTTTTCTTTGTAACGTAGGTTATGTCCAGTGTATACATTTCTTCCGTTGGTTAACTACAGCCAGGGTGAGCTTGAGCTTGCTTTGAAGAGCCTGCTCTGCTACAAGTAGAGTTGCTGCTGAGCGGTGTATTACCCCATCATTCCCAGAAGAATCGAAACGGGTGTATCAAACAATTGTGCATAGCTTACAGTTCTAGTCGTCCCACGTTAGAGAAGGTGAAGACTAACACAGATAAGAAAAGTATATAGCATTACTTATATGGCTTTGTGTGTGTTTCGCAGAAGCTATATTTCTAGCTTCATAGCTGTGTACCTTGCTGTCCTGGCACTTTTTTTCATTCCAGAATTAACATGAGTAGCCTTGACTTTGTTCCATCCTGAAAGTAACTGTTTATTACAGTCGGCATTTAAATCCCTCAAGTAATAGGAGCAATCACACAATAGCTTCATTTCCAGCAAATTAACAGCCCTACAAGGTAATTGAGACATAAATGAAGATAAATTTGTTTTAATACAAAGAGATAAAGGCAATTCAGGTAAGAATTAGATTCTATATTAAAACTTGTCTTCCTATTTTGGGAGGTCTCACTGGATTAATCTTAAATAAGCTTTTGTCTACATTATAGCTTTATATTAAAATAGATACCACAAGGAAGACAACGTGTCAGTTGGAGAAAGCAGTCTTCTCTGTCAGTGCTTAGTATTCATTCACAGCTACTGAAGGATTTTGCTTCTTACTAGAAACTTACTTGTGACAACAGGCATATATCAACACTTCTAAAAGATTAGTTTATTTGCATAATTTTACCTGCCTGGTGTAGGAGTGATAGCTTCTCTCCAGCTTAGAAAACTAAGTGGGTTTATTTAGCATTACCAAGTTAACGCATCTTTTTAAAGATTTTGGAAAGCAGTATCCAGTGTTACTGTGATTTCAAAAATGATGCAGAAATTCAGTATTTAACAATGAGAGAAGTGAGGGAAACGGAGTTACTGAGTCTCCAGACATAAAGCTCTGGAAGCTCAGAGCCCTTGACGTTTCTTCCATGTCCTGAAAATATAGGTAGAGGCTGCAGGGAGAAATGACGCTGTCATTGGCAGCAGTACATGTTTGGGAAGGGAAGGCAGGAGTATTTGCTGCTTGTCTTTCCATGGTGTGATATTACGGTGGAGATGCCTTTGTTCTTAGCCAACTATTTGAATAGCACTTTACCTTCTGATTTGCCAGCTGAAATTCTTGCGTTTGCTTTGGCATTGGCACTGTTTAATACCATATTTCCTGTAGTTTGTCCTGATTGAAATCCCCGTTTTAATTTTTTGACTCTTTTGAACCTGCAAAAGCAAGTAGCTTCACATAGCAGAAACAGAATAACAGCACTTAAAATGTATACAGTGGTTTAAACATCTGCCTGCTTACCTTCTTCTCACTGGGGAAGAGGCATGTCTCCTGTGAAATACCCTCCTTCCTTGGTAACCAGAAGACTGTGTTGAGATGCTTTTCTTTCTGGATTGTGCATAGGTGCTCAAGAAGTACACAGGGAAATAATACAGGAGTGAAAGCTACCTGGTTTATATGACTACCCAGCGGTTCAAAGTATGTTTTAGTCAAGTAGTAAAAATGCAGGTATCATGTATGTATGTAATCAAATTGTTTTAAGAAGTAAAGATTTGTTAACCAAGCACTTTGTGCTGTAAAACTTCCTAATGCTTTTGGTGCCCTGCACTAGAGGTATTTTTTTTATTTTGTTGGATAGTTTGATTCTTTTCTTGCTGTGCAGGGTCAGCGGTAAGTACCTGCACACTTCATTTTCCCACCCTTGTCGGTCACGCTGTAACATGAAATAGAGGTTATCGCGGCAAGTATCGCCATAGTCTGTTAGAGCATTAAGCAGAGTTGTGTTCAGTGCAGAATAATAACTCATCTCTGTGGGTATGGCTGCACAGCACACTGTTTCTACAGGGAAAAATAGCTTAAGAAATTTCTGTCTCTGTGTTGTGTTTATCTGTGCTCATACCGGCTGGTTGTTGGACCGCAGCTTAAACTGGATCAGTGAAAAAACCTGGATTAAAAAGTTCTTAAGCAGATTTTCTTGCTAGAAAATCATGCAACTACATGCATCTCGTGCGATTACATACTACGTTGTGTACTGGTTTTGTGCATTTGCTTACCTCTGCTTTATATATGACATGCCTGCACACAAGAATACTGTGTTGAATTGAATTGAAACTAATGTTACATGGAACAGGTTAGTCATTGTTGGAAAGAACTGAAACAAGTAAGAATCCTGAGGATGAGACTTAGGGGTTTTCTATATATTGACATTAAAGGAGAGGTCCCTTGGCAGAGATGTCCCCCTCAGCAGGACAGGGAGGTTTATGCTTGTCACGGTACAGAGCAGTACTGCGATTACACTGCTGTGGTGCCTGCGGACACCTGAATCTTCTCTTGCCCTGGAACAGTGAGTCAGTCTACAAACCCAGCAAGAAGTTTCCCCTTAACACATTTGTGATTTTTTTTTTTTTAAAGTCTGTAGTTGTTGAAATGGTGAATTTGTATCAGCGACACATTTAGGACGCATGCAAATACGTACCGGCTTCCCCCCCCGGCCCCCGAAAGTAGCTCGAGAAATTGCTACAATACTGTAGGAGTCCAGTACTCATTCTGTATTACAGCTGGCAGCGTGATATGCCAAGCTCTCCTTTTAAAGGGAGAAGTATAAAAGTTAAGCCTAAAAAATGGATTGAATTTAAAACAACAGGCACAATGGCCTTAATAGTGGATACTTACATTAATGTGTTTCCCACTCAAAAGCATTTGTGGTTAGTGCTTGCTCTTGTACTTATTACTGCTTCGCCTGTAATATGTAATTGTGGAATAAATTTGTTTTTATTGAACACTTATTGTAAACATGGAATATTAAACTAAAATGCAGCTGCCATAAAAATGTAAGCTGCTATATATCTTAACTTCCCACAGTGTGTTTTCTTTAGGCAGGGCTTTTCACATGAAACGAGCAAACGGTCATCAGTGGGCCTTATGGGCAGAAGCAAATTATTTTTGTTCCTCTGATGAAACATGATTTTTTTGATGTATCAGTTATACTAGTTATGCTTCTTCCACTTCCCTCTCCTGCTCCCTACCAAGTTCTCTTGAGGTTACTGGGATTTTTTTTAGGAACCAGGACTTAATGCAGGAATTAGTCAAGGTCTCTCTAATGGTATTTGTGCCCTGATGTTCATATTGTTGGCTGGAGATGCTGGCTGGGATACTTTCTGCTGTATTAGTTTCTCTGTTCTGTAGGACTTATAGCAATGAAGTATGGTGACCACTACTGATACTGTAAAATACTTTTTCAAAGCAAGGATTAGTCCATGGAAGTGTTAGTTTATCAAGAAGAATGAGGCAGTGACAAGAAAATTTTCAAGTGTCGAACGTGGAAAAGAGGGTGTTCTCTCCTGCACGCCCTTCGGACCAGCTTGCCGAGGCACTTTAGCTGCTGCACGCGTAGACGCTGAGGGCTGGGATGTGCCCAAATAGCTTCAACCTCAGGATGATGCATCTTCTGACAAAAGCAGATACCCAGCTGGGGAGAGAGCACCCAGAAGGGACGCTAGCGGTGCAGGGTCAAGCTGGACAGTGGAGCTCCCGGTTGTCCTCACGCTTGGTGTTTGAAACTGGGGGGTTACAAATTTTGTGATGTTTCTGAAGCTCTTTACGTCCCTTGCAATTTTAAGCATTAAGCAAATATTTTGACCTCGTGGTCATGTAAAATCCATTTTTTGCAATTTTTATCAATTAAACAAAGAATCAGATTTCCCACGTAAGCCTTGTGATGAAACTTAATTTTCTCACATTTAAATATCACCATGGCCTTTGACTATACAGTGAGAGCATGCCCTTTTCAAAGATGCAGTGTAGTGCATCTATTGTTTAGCTTTCCTTATAATTCATCATCTTATCAAGCATCTTGTTTAGCACCAGTTGCAGCAAAGTTAATATTCTGTGCTTTTTGTAGGCAGAGATCTTTTGATGGTTTGTAAAAACAGTCAAATCAGTAATTGTCATGAATGTTACTCCAACCCGCAAGTTTGCAAAAAGAATTAAAACTTGTTGTAGAAGTTCAAAAAGCCAACATGCATTTTTGGAGGTGTGGCTGTTCCTGTTAGCAAGAGCATTGGGGTTTCATTTAAAACTAATTCTTCACCTTTTACAAATCGCTAATGGGTGATGTGAATTGAATAGAGACTTTCTGCAAAGATAGGATGTTGTGTGTCCTTCAAAGTGATCTGGGGCGGGGGCCATTGTTTTAAGATGAAAGGTAATCTTTGTGTAAACTTTCAGATTATTTTTTTTTTTCCCAGCAGTTAAAATAGATATTCATGAGTGTTTGTCCTTTCTGTTGTTTTTCAGTCAGCCATGAGCATTCTGACTTCAGCTGAAAGCTATTTTCTGTGTGTCAGTAAGTGGAAGACAATTTAGTGCACGATTCTTGCATTCCCATCTTTTTGCACAAAGTGGCAGGTTTTAACTGAACCCAGTGTTTACTCATACTTAGACACACAGTGGAGATAAATGGTCTTATACGTGTTTTTGAGAAACCAATTTTGATTTAAATTAGTGGTAATTTGAGAAGACTGTTTGCATCTCCTAAATAGGCAATACTCTTACACCGGTGATACATGAGAGGAGAAGTATCGCCAGATGTTTCAGGTATTGTATGCCTGGAGTCTTCCCTTTTATTATTTCAAGTGTTCCTTGGTAAAAAGCAATGTGAAGGGCGCAGTGGTAACTCTATTCACTGCCTTTTGGGAAAGAGAGCAGTGATCAGATTGTTGATATCTCTGGACATTCTCCGGGACCTGTCTTAAAACTGGGGAGAGATCAGGTCTCCGGCTAGGTGAGGTTTCCCTAAACGCGTCTGTTGTGTGATGCAGAGGTACCTTTGTGTTTTCAGTTTTAAGAGATGTGGAGCCTAGATGAGACAGTCTTACCTTGCGTCTTGAACTTCTTGTAAGGAGTATTTTCCCCCAGGTCTCTGCCTTTCTTGTCCTTATACTTGAATGAAGCTGTGCTAATGAGATTTTAGAGACCCGGCTGCCCCCGCCAAAGCAGCCTCACACTGCACGAGAAGTTGACATGTGAACAGCCCTTTGAACCAAGGAAAGACAACTCTGTCAGAGCAGTTACTCTGGCAACAGTATTTCTAATGGTGATTAGCTCCGAAAGAGAGCACAAAGAGGTGTCGGTTCATTATGGAGGCGCAGCTCTGGGTTTCGGGGAGAGGAGGTGACCTGCTATTCCTCCTGCAAGTGAATTTAGTCTTCTGATAGTCAGCCCCACGCCTTGAGAGCGGAATAGGAGAGCTTTGTTTAGTGAAAAGTCGTGTACTGGTAACTTTTTTTCTACGTGCAAATGGAAATGGTGGTGGTTTGCAATGCAGATCTGCTGAGCTGGAGTGCTGAAACGGTGCTTTACAGCTGGGAGAGTGCTAGACCACCGAGCCTTCCTGCTTAGTGGTACGGGCCTTCCAAAAAACAATCTGGCGAGGAGCTAGCAGAGCTGCTTACGAATGAGTGGTTTGACTAACAAAAAGTAGCATTTGAGATGAAAGTGGCAGGGGGTGGGAAGGTTAATTTTGTTTTGGTGAGCTAGGTCAGGCATGGAAGAAGAGGCATTCAAGTCAAGAGCTTTCTCTCCAAACTTGGACGTTTCATTCATCTTGCAGACCAGGAATTTCACATGCTTTTAATTAACGAGGCCTTAAAGCAAAATGTAACCTCTGGTCATTCTGGCTTGTGAAATTAAGTTTAAATGTATAAGAAATAAGCATCAGTCTTCCCCAAAGACCAAATATTTGCTAAATGTAATTTCTCCTGGTTTACAGCTCTAAATATCCTTGGCATATCCCTGTTTATTTGCAGAAGAGTTCTTGACTTTGCAAATAAATTTTGTTTAGTTTTTCATACTACAGATAGGTGGCTTACAATAAACATCTCTCTGAAATTGATAGCTTAATTGAGTACATAAAAGTAGAGAGAAAGCAATTGAGTTTTAAAATTAGTTGAAATGCTGGTCACTATCTTGATTATTTTTGATATCTGCCACATAGATTAAGTCAGTGTTCATCTGTTTTGGAAGCATATCTTGGCAAGTATATTTACATTAAATTCAGAAGCGCTGAATCATCTTTGGGACGAGATGGAACCTGAAAGCTCTGGGGCAAAAATATTTCTGCTTTCTTGCGTTCTCTACGCACTTTATAGAACAACGTTTGTTTTAATTGTATAGCTTCCTCTGGACTGGCATTTCAATTATAGGCGCTTCAATATTAATCTGAAGATTTTGATTCCGAGTAGCCTTAAATTGGTTAATGAAGTACACTAGTTGGCTTTCATTAACAGCAAACAGATGTTTACGTATGGCCACAGCTTACGTCGGGCGTTCCTGAAGAGCAGTATTTATTGCCGTATGTTTTTCAGTGGAGGTCCCACCTAGCCACTCAGCTGCCTGAACTGTGGTGGTGGTGGTACTGCCTGTTGGAAAAAACCAATCCATGCTTTTGGGTGTATTTTGATATACTCTGACAAAGTTGCTCATAAATCCAGTGTGAACTTGTATGTAGTTGTAGTTGTGGAAACAAAATGTGTTGGTTTAAGGATTTTTCCTAGCACTGGTAAGCAGCTGATGAGTGATCGCTTTGAGTCCTAACAAAGATGTAATAACAGAAATGGGGTTTGGGCTGAACGAGCAATACAGCATGGCTGTTCTCTGGATCTGGTGTTAGTTCTTATAATTATGGTGTATTTCTCTCGTGCTACACAACCATTTAACTGTGATTTTTTTCTTCCCTAACTACTGTGTCTGAAGATGTCAGCAGCAGGAGTTAGCAGATCTGTGGGGTTTTCAGTGCCAGCCATTTTAAGTTTTGTGTATTTCAGGGCTTTCTTCTCTGGAATAGAAGGTGTAGAAAATGTGAATTTGCAGCAGCACTGCTGAGGAGATATGTGCTGAACCCCTTTTATTGACTTCTGATGGGCAAGATTTAGGTTTCATCTCTCCTCTCAAGGTAGCTTTAGAAAGAGCACAGTAGGTCTTTTGACAGTCCAGCGATTGCCCCACAGATGATCAGTCACGTCTTTCATATGTTGCAAACTTTGAAGGGTCAGGGTACTCCTTTAGGTACTTCTGAAGCTCGTATCACCATCATATCCAAGGGCAAGTAGCCCTGAGCACTTGAATATTGAATGCAATCTAATTATGGAGTGACGGCTACATGACTGCAATGAAAGAAGCAAAAACTGTTTGGTGTCTCAAAGGAGAGCAGGTTGCCTAATGAAGAGAGGGGAGAGGCAGGAGGAATCGTGCTCTGGCAGGGGATATGAGACTTGTTGCCGAAATGGAGGGGGAATTGGGAAGGTTTGGCAGCTCAGAAGGGGATTTCCATTAGGGGGCACATCATTTTTCTAACGGAGGGAAGAGCTAAGAAACTTGAGGCTAAGAATGGTCTATTCTAGAATTTGTAGCACAATTTTAAGTAGGTAACATTAGATAGTCTGCTGCAATTTTACCATTTTTACAGTGCACAGGATAAATTACCCTTTGTGCTAGTCTGTGTAAGGTTTAGTTTCCAGCTGCTTTGTGGATTACTCTTCACATTTCTAGAGTAACAATTCGTGCTTTTTTTGCTTTTAAAAATTTACTTTTTTTTTTTTTATTGTCTGCTTTTGTAGTACTTAACTAGCGTTCAGGTTGTGCATTTGAGTAGGTGAGTTCAGACTGTCTTGGGATTTTTTTCTTTGTGCCTTTCTAGAGTGATAATTTGGCAAGACTGCATTCTGTATGTTAATGTGATGCTACAAACACACCTATATTCAGATTGAAGGAAAGAGGTAAATATTTTCCTTGACTAATTACCTCTCCCATGTGAGAGTGGAAGCTTTTGCTGAGAAGGTAGTTTTCATTCATGTGTGGTTTTAATTCAGTTTTGGTCTTAATTTAGGTCTTTACCGCATATGATGAAGACAAATCCATGTGCATATGTTAAGATCTGACCTTCGGTTTGCTCTCTGCATTCATTAATGTGTTTTAAAATATTTTAATATATGGCTTTCCAGGCTCCAGATCAATAAACCAATGGGTCTGAAATGACAGAGTGCTACGATATTCCTCTGTAATTTAAACATGATTAGCTGATGAAGGTTATGATCAATATACCAGGGGAAGATAAATTAATTGATATCATCCTTTCAGGATGATAAGAGGCCTATTGGAGGTGGGATGTAACTAATGAAGCTGCTTCTTCATATATACGAGCCATTTTTTATACAATGTATTCTCACTAAATCATGGTTATGCCATCATTCATTTACATGAAAAACATAAGCCACGGACCAGTTTGTTATTAAAATTGCATCCATTTGAGAAGAAATTGTATGCTTACACTGCTAAACAATATCTATGCCAGTGTTATAATGTATTGAGGAAAAATAATCTTGGAATTTACGTAAATATCTTTATATTTTCTGAACAAGATGGATTGAATACTGTTAGTCTAATTACAACAAGTTTCTGTGTGACTTTTTAAGTAGACACCAATAATTGTTGGCGTTGTGCCTCACTGACCCGTTTTGGTGGAGACGGCGCAAGTCACTACAGACTCCCTTGCACAAGTTTCATAAAGTGCTTCACTTCGTGAAGATGACTGCATGCAAGGAAGCTACATTTAGTTAGTATTTTTGATTAGCCACTAAACTAGTCTCTGTTTCTGAAGACTGAAATTTTGTTTACTTTTTAATTTGTGACCCAAAAGGTAGGCAACAAATGTAGCATGAAGGATTTTATTTTTAAGTATTTATGACCTAAAAAGAGCTCTTTCCAAAGGCCTTAGCTGAATAGCGGAATGAACTGAAATTCCAGTGTATCACAGAACAAATTTCTGAAATAGTTTGACTTTTTAAAACTGAAAAATCATAGGAGAGGTATGGAAGTTGCTGCATTTCAGATCAGATCTGTTTCCATTTTTTATTATGAGTAGCGAAGCTGTATATAGAGATGTTAATGACTCTGATCCCTGTCTCCATTTGATAAATGCTGCTTTTCTTTACGTGTCGTAGAAAACTTCTTAATAAATTGCAAAATAAATTTGGCATTTTTCCAGCTGTGCTAGTGCTGCTAAGTAATAAAAGCTAAAACTAGAAAGCATGATATAGCTTCTTTCCGTAATGAATTTGAATGGGACCGTGATGTGTGGCACCACTAATCCAGGTATTCGATGTCAGGGACCCTTTATCAGTTTTATTATTCTGATTATCGTTTGTTTCAAATGCTTTAAACTTGTGGTTTCCAAAACTGATTGTCCTGATGCAGTGGCCGGTAATTAAGAAAAGTCCACCTTATTCCTCAGCCGGCAGAGAGTACACGCCTTCATGTAAGCTAAACCTGCTTGGACTGGGAGTGACAGCTTTCCTCATGAACCTTCACTTTCTGATGTAGGACGCCTTCCAGGATCATACTAGTAAATAGCACTGAGATGCACTTGAACTAGATTGTTAGTCAAGCGTTGCTCGTGTTTTATCTTCTGTCTGCAAGGAGAACATCCCAAAGAAGGACGGAAAATGTGTACTACCATAAGCTTTGTCAGTGTGATATTATAAGCGTATAGTGGGCTTGTTATAGCATTCCTGGTATTGCTTTTTGTAACTTGCACGCCTGCTTTTTCCCCTTCTGCTTGGATGTTACTGGTTCTCTGGTGCTCACCTGGTGGAGTGAGAGTTCTGGGGCAGTTTCAGCCATGTGGAGAACAGAGCTGGAGTCTCACATGGGGCATAATGTGGAACACCAGCATCTGTCATCTTAATTGGATGTATTACCTTCAATTTTTGGAGCAAGCTTTGGCGGTGGAAAACCTTGTTTTGTGTTTTGTGTGTTCTGTGTGGTTTTGACATACCATATTTTACAGTGTGTACTATAGCTTACCTGCCCGTATGTTTGATTTTTCTTTAGTTGCTCAGAAGATCGTTGCAACAAGGAAGAAACAGCAGCTCTCAATTGGACCCTGCAAGTCTCTACCAAACTCTCCAAGCCACTCATCCGTGTGTTCTGCCCAGGTTTCTGCCATACATATCAGCCAGGTACAGACTATAATGAATGCTTGCTTGAAAAAGGAACTGATAGGTTGCTTTTCATCTGATGTATTTAATGCCAGTGCTCTTTTTGCTGCTTGATAGGTAGCTGGCATTTTTTTGAAAGGTATCAGTGATCTGTAGTTTGAAGCAATATATATATAGATATTTATTTTTTTTTAATTTGCTTGACTTTGTTTCAAGAAACTGCTGCAGTAAAATAGTTTGGCTTTAAAGCCATCTTTGTACTGATTTATGCCCAGCGGCCTGCTGTTCTGAATAGATAGCAGGATTTGCTGTACTGTGTTTTAAACTTACCTCACTATGGTTTTGGTTACTGTTCTCATTCAGTTGTGTGCAGAGCGATAATAGCTGATGTGTCTCAGTGGTTAGCGTGCTAGAATTTTACATTTGTGAGCACTGGGCGCAGTTGTAATTGCCTGTCTCTGTTATGCTCCATTGAAATGATTCCCCTTTAATGACATAGCGATATATGTTGCTATTGAATTGTAGATATTACGTGTAAAAAACAAAACAAAATGCTACCTTGATGTATGGCAGGAAGGTCTGGTGGCCTTGATGGTATTTTTGGAAACATAGGGTTAATACCAAAATTCTTGAATTGCACAATTTTTACCCACATACGTTAATACACT
Organism: Ciconia boyciana; assembly: GCF_034638445.1. Classification (NCBI taxonomy): domain Eukaryota; kingdom Metazoa; phylum Chordata; class Aves; order Ciconiiformes; family Ciconiidae; genus Ciconia; species Ciconia boyciana. The sequence continues at coordinate 42,355,243 of NC_132943.1, read as the reverse complement.
CTCCTGCATTTCCCTTGTGATACCCTTCCTCAGTATCTTTGTTTTCTAGTGTCAAGTGATAATCTCTGTGTACATTCACAGCTAGGTTGTATATAATCTCTATCGTTCAGATCCAAGAGCTTTGCAGCCAGGCAGATTGCTTTCCCACTGTGCTCTCTCACTCTCGGCAGATGGATGTATAGGGCCATCATTTTGACCCTTACAGTCTGTGGCCAGAGCTGTGGCCTGGTTTCCTGATTGCCACTATAGCAGTCTGAAATGTCTAATATCCACCAGCTCTCCTGGTGTGTTTTTCAGTCTAAACTCTATAATAGGCCAGTATGTCTTCTAAGGTTATGTTGCAGTCTTGAGCCACCCATGTGAGGTTTTGTTTTATCTGTGCACCTTTCTCCCACAGTGAGAGTGTCTGCTTTTTGGCAAAAAGCAGTATAGTGAAGGAGTGTTCTATCTTTGGGGAAAAGGTTTTGTTCCCCCCCCCCCACCCCCACCCCCCTTGTGAGAGTGTGTCTCTCACTTCTGCTGATTACGCCAAAAGAAAATGCTGAAGTTCAGACCCCCCTTTCTAAAGCAGGTGCTAACGTGCCTGACTCTTCTGAAGAACCCTGGCACCTTCTGGTGAAGTACAAATTCCTCATATGGAAGAGGTTCTCCCCTTTCTTGTCATATGTGACACTGACCAAGTTTCCTCAGCCACTCTCTCTCTGACGAGTTCATTGCCACAAGCGCTTGGAACTAACGCTGTATGTGAAATGCTTTTCTTCCAAACACTTTCCTTTGGGCGGTTGTGTATGTTCATACCTTTAGACCGAGAGGAATTATGCTGCCTGTAGGGGCTGAGACCCGTCCTATTCAGTGGTGAAAGAGGAAACGTGCTGTCACAGAAATGTGGAGAACGAATGGCACCATTTCCAGTACTGACCTTACTCTTGGATCCAAGAATGACTTAGTTTACCCAGTCTGCTGATGACTCTGTAGTTTTTCAAGACTTTCTAAGGAGGATAGATGATGCTTTGTACAACCCGATCTTAGCCAGCTGCATCTCTATGTTGTGCATTGTCTTAAAGCAGTTGCGGTCACCCTTCTTGATAATGAAGCTTGTTTGATGAAGACCATCAAATATGTAGGTTCTCACCAGTTTCCTACATAAGTGTAGTTTGGAAGCCAACAGCAAATACCAAATTCTAGACAAGTACTTCACCTACGCAGCAAACTTCTTGCCAGTGATAAGGACTGTTTGGGAAAATCAAGACAAGATAGCTCTTGTGATAAGGATCCCTACAATCTGTGTTAATAAAAATGAAATAATGTTTTTTACTGCCTTTACCAGCTAGCATAATTATCTAATGGGGCAACTGCAACACCAGTCAAAGGTGTCTGTTTTCTGAGACTGATGTCATGCCTAAAAGTATAGGCCATAAATCTGTTTCATGTCTCATCGCCTTTGTGCTACACTTAAAGGCAGTATGACCTTGTTTAATGAAAGGAAGCTGAATCCTTATCCTAGACTTAAAAGAACTTTGCAACTGCAATTCCAAGTTTAAGATGATCTGGGGGAAGATTTACCATCTCTGATCTTGGCTGGAAGACTGGCTGGTGTCTTGCCCTTTAGAATATCTCTTTTGACGTAATGATGGTTCACTGAAGATTTCCTCCATGAATCAAAAATGTTGTCATTACAGTGCCCTGCCACTTGCATTCTCCGCAGGAGTGAAGGCCTTCAGAGGTAGTGGTTACACAGATCACTTCAGATAAAGTGAGATATTGTTCCTTCTCTGGTTGGATCACTCTGGTAATCTAACTCCTGCAAACTCTCCAGATGACTCTGCAGTCAAGAGCTTAGGCTTTAGAGAAAGGAGAAAAATGGGGGGGGGGGGGGGAGTGTCACCTTACCCACTCTAATCCTTAGCATACTTTGGGGGAAGTTCTAAGGCTTAATACCAACAAGGGCTTCTCCACCCAGTAGTTTCAGTTTTTAAACGGTGAAAGACTTGCTTGTGTGTTTGGATGCTTATCTGTACTCATGTCCAGTAGTCCTAGGTGAACACCTAGGTAACGTCCCCTTCCAGAAAATGCTCTCAGATATGTCTACACTCATGCACTTAGGTATTTCCAGAGACCTGTTTCACAGAATGAGATGCTTCCTATTCCAATGACAAAATCCACTTGTGTTTGCAGTAGGTGCTGCTTCTGTTTCCCTTCTCTGACTTTTTGTTTATAATGCATGTATGTCAGTCAAGGTGAGTGTTCTACTTGGAAACCTTTGATAGCTAGAGTCGATAACCCTTGGTGCAAGTACTTCACATACATGTGTTGGCTTTCAGGGCAGCACAGAATGCATGCAAAGAGTTCTGTTCTCAAATCTAAGGATATCATTCATGATTCATGATGGACAGAACTATTATATACTCTGTCAACAAGAAGGATGGTGCAATATTGCTTATATTCTGCTAGGAAACAATTAATCTGTCCGATGCATTGAGAAGTACTTCAGTCAGCAGCTCACTTTCTGTTTTTTTTCTGAACGCTTCAAGAGATGGACTGAGTTGTTTTGAGAGGAAGAAGTGTTGTTTAGTGTATTGAAGGCATCTTACTGGCCACGGGGCATCTTGGGATAGGTCTTTTTACTTTGGCCATCAACAAGAAATACACGCCAGGGGAGTACAGACCAATCACTTCTGTACCTACTGTCTTCCCCACCTCTATCCCACTTGTCATTCCACCCACCCCCCTGCCCCTTGCCAGTCTTTCTAGGCATGATATGCTTGTAGACCATGCTAAGTCTTACTTCAAAATAACACGAGTTCCCCTTACATCACAAAACCACATAGGCATTCCTTTTCCCTAAACTCATTCCTGTACTGAAGGAGTTGCTTGTCCTTTACACCTGCCAAATCAGGAAGGCATTTTTAAGATACTAACTTGTGAGAATAGTGCCAGTATCCAGCAGTTCCAAAGGGCTCTTTTCTCTGCCCAGACCCTGAAAGTGGAGATCATCTTGTTTCAAAAACCATGAGGCTGCTCAGGTGGGTGCCACCTTTGGTTCTCAGTGCATTCCACCCGAGCTCAAGATGCATCAGAAATCTGCGTGAAGTAGCCCTGTACTGGATAACCTGTTGAGTAGTTACCTGGAGCTGTGCCTATTTTTAAGCGTACACTGTTGTAAAACATCTGAAAATCCCGTGGCGTGACACCCGTAGTTGCTGTTTGTGTGAAGGAGTTTGGGCCCCTCTTCAGACAAATTGCTGATGCGGAGATGCCAGCTAGGAGTCCCCAGCAGTGTGACTTTACTGGTGGAGTACAGTTTTGAAGGTAAAAATGAAAAGGTTATTTACCAGTGACTATAATTCCGTGAAATCTGTAGTCCGCATGTATTTTCACACTTCTTGTCTTTCCTGGAAATCGGCTGTTTATGTTCTGCTGTGAGAGGGGATTGAAATGGCACCATGTTTCCATGTCTGCCTGTACTACATGTATTCTGCCGTGACAGAGCGGGACCTTAGACACCACACCTTCCATGCTCTGAATTTAAAAATATTACCTGAGTGAGTAGTGAGTGCTACTGTGTAAAGTCACCCACAAAATCATTATGCATGTGGACTTCAGTGCAAAGAAATGTGTTTACTGATCAGCAGTGTCACTCTCCTAGGAGATTTGCATTATACCTGAGAAATTTATGGAGCTTAACGTACGTTTTACTAAACTGCAGCTCGGGTATGGCTAGCACACAAGCTTATTCCCTACTACCTGCTGCAAATCTGTAAAGATGCATTATTTATGCTTGCACTATGCCTCCATAAAGTTTTTACTACAACATGATTGTCTAAATATGTAAATTAAACTATTAAAAGCAAAGTGCAGTCAGCTTAATCATCCTTTATTTTACTGTATATGAGACCTGATTATGGATAAGCACTAAATAATAGGGTACAATTATCTTATTTATAGTGGGGGTCTGAAATATTCTGTTGTAATATTTTGGGCACTTGAATAAAGAAGAGGCTACATTGCTTAACTAGCTTCTGCTTTTTCAAGTAACTGTAAAACGAAAACTAAAAGAAAAGTGAAAACAATAGTTAATACCATTGCAACATACATCATAATCCTTTTGTATTTACAGGGTTATTTCTAAGTAATCTCTAATACTTATTTAAAATAAGCATTTTATATATATGTATGTGTGTGTGTATATCTTCTCCTTCATTCATGTGCACAGTTTCACACACAGTACACATGTATATGGAAGTGCATTCTCCAGGACTCAGCTATTAAAACTCAGTGCATCTGTCGCTGTACTTTCTCCTCCTTTCTTTATCTTCACAGGACCGCAGTTACGTTCCTGCGTTAGTTGTTGTTATGCCCGTTGTTACCTTTTCCTTTTTAAGGTCTCTTAAACTTCAGACTTGATCTTTTAGATTTTCCAGTTCATAACGCAGTTGCTGCCACTGTAGTATTGAAGCGTATTGTCACATTTGGTTAATTGTTATCAGTAATTTCATTGAGATGACTTTTTTCGGATGTGCCAACTTTATCTTCAGAAGTTGTCTTTGGATTCTCTTGGTGCTCTTTGGTGTGTCTGATAGGACACATCTGCTCTTTCCTCTACCTGGCTGTTACAATGAGAAAAGGCAAAAGCTCCCAAGATGGACGAGTTGTAATATGTCCCAAAGGATGAGGTTAAACTGCTAAATACAGGAAAATAATACAATTATTACAAGACAATTTGGTCTTACTGTGGAGGGCTAGACTTACTGAAATCTCCGGGGTCATTTATCTGGACCTAGGTTTGTAATCTGCTGTCAAATTTGTATTCCACGGCAGCACGCTCAAAGCTTTCTGGCTTTTGCTGAGGCAAGGACTAAACAGTTTCCTCCTTGATCTGTCTTTGGATGTGTGGCTGTATATCACCAAAATCCTGTGAATAAATTGGACTCCCACCGATAGTGTTTTCAGATGAACGACTGAGATAATGTGACTTTCAGAAGAGAAATTGTACACAAGCGGGCAAAGAAGAATGTGTCCCGACTAAAGAATTTTCCATGAGGCTTCTGTGTTTCTACGGAAATACGCTTTTCCCTGCTTTCCCCAAGAACAGAAGGCGCAGACGCCAAATGCATTCTGTCATAGGGTATGTACTCTGCGCTTTTGATCAAGGCTTGCTTTCTTCCAACAGTTCGCAGGCTCCCTGAAGCTCTGGCAATCTCTTGCCTGTTTCCAAAGTAGGACCTGCTGCCTTCATTTTCTCCTCAAGCGGTGGTTAGAGGTGATTTTTCTGGAGGGCGCCCTGGTATATCTAGAGAGCAGAAAAAAAACATTGATTCTGTTTGTATTGGGTTACTCGTCAAGAAGAAAACTTCCAGCTTTATTCTTCCCATGCTCTCATTCAGTGGTTTGGCCTGACATTTGTACTATGTAAGCTTTATGAATCATTTGGCAATACCAGATAATTTCTATAAGGTATAAGATGAATATTTTGCTGCCTTTGTATAATGGGCCAGTCAGGAGCATGCCCCTTGCAAACACAAGGTTAAGTCCAACCTTTTCTTAATGCAGGCCACTGCTGAGCTCCTGTCATGCCAGGTAAATGGCTCACCAGTTTGTTTACTAAGGAAACCTGAAATATGTAAAAGCTTTGAAACATGGGATTTGACTTAATTCAATCCTTTTTCTGCACACAACTGTGGACATTGTATACAAAGTTTTACTTTTTTTTTTTTTTTTTGTGAGGTATTGGCAGGAATCTCATTACAGGCTTTAGCGCTTTCATTGGCAGTGTCTGCCTTTGAGGTGACTGCATTGAATGGACCTGTTTGGTCAAGCTATGGCAGGTTGATAGCTTCATCTGAGTTGCTTTTGTCTGGTAACAACGTAGTGACAATATTCTGCTAAATTTGTGCTTGCTGCCATGACCTTGAGGTTTTTACAGCATCAGTCTATGTGGCAACAAAGCTAGAAGCCTGTATAGATACTAAAGGTATACAGTTCTGTAAGTGAAGTATTGGCCATTCACACAAGGTGTGTTCTAGAAATAACATATCCCCAAAATGAAAGACTTCCAGGGTTTTCTCTAACAGTGTGCTGAAGTTCATTGACCACCATCAGGCTGTGTATCCTCCTAGCAGGAAGGAAAGACAAGGTTGCACTGTGTGTCCCCAAAGCCAAGCACATTTGAGAATGGGCATGCTCCCTTAATGAGGACAGGAAGATCTGTCACCAAGAAAGCCAAAAAGGGATGTATCTGTGTAAATGGTTCTACTGGGGCTAATAGTTTCCCTACCTGGAGTTATTTGATTGACGTCTCTCCCTATGGCCATGACCCTATGGTTAGAGCAGTGACTCAGAAATGGCCCTTTATGCTGACGTCTCAGGTATGGCCAGGTCTCGAGAGCAGCTTAGTGGAAAGACTTGTTTGAAAAGATAATGTTAAGCTGTGTAATGTCCCAGTGGGTATTAGAGTGCTTATTTGACTGGTTTTGACTGCCACAAATTTGACCAGTTTGTCTACAGTCAGCAAATGGCTTTATGTTAGATACATGTTGGGTTACATGTGCTGTAAGGAAGATTGTTCTTCAGATTCACTGACTTGATTTTTATGACTTGGGACAAACATTAAGTTCTGTGAATTACGGTTATTGCCACGTATCCTAAATCCTGTACTTCACTCCAGTGAACTCGTTATTAAATGTTTGCATACCGATAGCAGGAAACTGCTCTCTACAATCTTAATATGGCAAGGTCCCTAGACTTCTATTTGGTGCAAGCAACCAACCCGACAGAGACCACTCGCCACCTTTTGTTTCCTTCAGCAGTGCATTAGGTTCAGATGTTACCAAGACTATGGCTTCCAAGTGCTTGTCTGGTTGCATTTTTCATTGCTCCTGTCTGTGCAGGCTATAACTTGGAAGTCATGTCTGAGCTCTTTCTTGTCAAACCCATTCTCTCTATTGAGGTGTTTTAGAGCAGCCTTATAGTTTTCTATGTTCGCTAATTATTGGCACCTTCAGTAGGAGTTGGAGCCTGTTCAGTACTGGTGGCTGTGCTTTGTTTCTGTGGAAGTCTTGAAGTTTTCAGCTTTTAAGTCTTTTATTGTAATAGATTGTTTTTGCGTGGGTTTTTTTGCTTGTTTTGGTTTTGGTTCCTCTCCTCCTCCCCCCCCCCCCAGCCAGTGGATTTTTTCCAGCCAGGCTTATTTTGAAACCACCTCAGAATTTTATTTACAAAGTTGGCAATCCAGTGGGGTTAGTATGTGTGAAGAGAAACATTGCCTGCAGGATTTGTTTTACAGAAGCTGTCTGTATAGGAGAGTTTGTCTTTGGGGACTAGAATGCCCAACATGTATGTGTTTTCCTTTAGGAGTTGCTCACTCCTGGAAAATAAATCACTTGCAAATCCAGGAGACAGTGCCTCACTGCCAAAAAGTATAAAATGATGCTATAAGATGACAAAATATTAAAAAGGTAAAATTTTAGGGAATCCTTTGTATGCTCTGTCTGGGAAATAGGCACTTAGGGTAGAAATCTGTTAATTTTAGTTAAAAAAAAAAAAAGAAGTGGCAGTGCATAGTTATCAAGTTGATCAATATTATGAAACAGGACATATCTGCATCCTTTTATTTTCAACAGCTTGTGGTTCAAATTCTGTCATCGTTGTACAACATATGAATCTTTCCTTCTTGCCTTTTTCCTCTCCTTTCTGTAGAAGCTTCTAAATGTTTTGAGGCATACCTAACCCTGTTGTGATCTTTCTTTTCTCCACCATCTTCATCGCTCTTTGTCATCTTTTTTTCTCCTCGGGTGAGCCTTGCAGCTGAATAGTTTTAATCTTAAATGTGTTCAGTGCCTTTTCCCATTAATGGTTGCTTCCTTAGATTTCCTTCTCCCCCATTTTCCCCGCCCCAGTTTGGTTCGGTCACGGCGGAGTGTGAACAGTAGGTCCTCACCGCTCTAGTCTGAAAGCCATTCCTTGACACCTTTCTTTGGTCTCCTTCCCTAATGCTGTTTTACAGTTGTTGAGTTTCCAGATACTCACCTCTTATACCTCTTTTGTCAGCCCCATTTTAAGGCTTCCATACCACCCTCCTCATCTTTGACATGTCCAGTGCTTTGAGGACTCATTTTCAAAGTCTTTGGCTGTTTGAACTTTGGCAAACTTTTGGCAATTACTTTTAGAGTGTCCTAGTTACTTGTTGTTTTTTCATTACTTTTCTTTGTGCAAGAGTCTTTCCTGTGTTTCTTCAGAGAGGTAATCTCTGACTTCCACAGGTTCGGTGTGTCTTCATGCAGGTTATTTACTCTCCTGTATGTTTGGTGTGTTACTTGGTGTCTCAGCAAGATGCCGTAGAGAAAGGGAAAGTGAATGCGGGGTAAATTAAGGTCACTTCTTCCCAGGTTGTCCTGCTCTGGGGTTACCATTCTCTGTTAGGACACTAAAACTTATAATTTCAGCTCTCATTCTTTCGTCTCCTTTATTTTATATGCTTGGGCCATCTCCAGATTCTGCTTGCTACTTCCTCCAGGCACTTGAAAATGTTGTAGAAAAACTCTCTCAAGATCCTCTGTTACTTTGAGTACCCTTACCTCTGGCTTCTTGACAGTCACGCTTCTCCAATTCAGTCAGAATGAAGGGAAGATGAAATTTAATGTCTTTATATGTAGATATATATACACACACACACGCACACACGTATGTTTAAAGAGGGGAAAGAGGAGAACTTTGTCCATCAAAAAGTCCACTTGCTGTATTATCAGTCCTATCCTGTCACACAACATGAGGAACATGTTGTTGTTTGCAGAGAGACAGTGACTTTCAGAAGTGGTGTTCCTGGATTTCTATCTGCATTTATTGTCCCTTCAACCCAAACATGAGCTGCTTATCTCATCCCTCTTCCTCTTTACCCTTCTCTTCTTGAATTTAAAAAAAAAAAAAAAAAAAAAAAAAGCTGGAAGAATTGCAAGAGGACTTGAAATCACTAAGAGAAACTTCAACGGGATGATATAAAGAAGGATTGTCTCTTACTTGGTTCTCTTTCAGAGATTCGATTTGGACTGCTCACCCCTGCTTGCATTTTGAGATCCTGGTCCTTACGCTGACCTCCAAGGAGTGTGTGAGCAGTCCCGTCACGCTGCTGGTGCCTGCCCAGAGGAGTGCCTCCCCTGCGGCAGCTTTGTCTGCATGTAAGACCCATCTCTAGTGTAGGAGCGATGCTGAAGAGTGGGCTTTGGAGTGCCTGCTTTTGCTTCTGAGCTTTACCTGCTGAATTCCTACCTACAGCAATTAAGATGAGACCAGGTCACATGTTAAGTGTCATGGGAAAATCCTTCTCCTCAGGCATCCTGCAAATACCCTCTTACCCTCTTTCCTCACTTTTAGGAAACTTGCCTGCTTTAAAGATGTTCTTTCACCCTGTTGTGTGCATCACAGACCTTTATTCCCCCCTCATAAGTTGTGTGAGTTGTTGTCCAGACCCTTCACCCACTGCTGCTCTTGTGGTGAGCTTTTCATCAACAGCGTGCAGAATTTTCCACCTTTGCCCCGTCCCAGTCCCCCATTGGCATATACGGTGTATTCTCAAAGGGTGTGCTTGTATCTGATAGGAAAAAATACTTCTACATCCTTTGTAATGATGCTTTTAGTACTTACTGATGTTATGTCTAACGATAAAAATAATAATAATTTAAAAAATCAATACCTTGTTCTTAATCACCTTTTGGTCCTTTCCATTCTGTCTGTTTTCCTCACTTTCCTGCTATTAGTCACTTGTTACCTCAGTTCATTAATTGTTTTATAGGCTGAGTGACTGCTTTTATTTCTTACAAGACTATGATGTACCTTTACGGTTTTGGCTACTTTCAATAAATGGGAACGTCTTCCTTTAAGGTTTTGTTATCCCCATACCAATGGCTTCAGCAAATGTGTTGGAAATAATCTGTCACTGTAGTAGCCATTTTACACCATTGAATTATTTTCATTTTTTTGATTAGCTCTCAGCAAACTGGTATCTCCAGACTCGGATTAAGTCCAGCTATGCAGTTGTATGGCACTAGGTATTTTTTCTTAGGTTTGAGGCAGAATTTGGTTTAGCAATTTTGAAGTAGAACAACAGAATTTAGACTTTCCCCGGTGTTTTGCTTACTCTTACACTAGTAAAACAAATTAAATTGTTTATATCCAGTTAAGTTTATATAGTGTAGAATGAAAATGTGCCTGCCACATCAACAGAACTATCTGTGTTTTCAAAAAATAATGGCAGGGAAAATATTTAAGGGCTTGGAATAGAAATGTGTGGAAAAGTGGCAGTAGGGCAGTCCCGCTGTGTTCCTGAGCCTAGGCTGCTGTACTTGCGTATCAGGCCTAAATAAGATACAGCTGTGGATTGTAATTGCCTTGAAAGCAGTGTATCACTGTTTAAAACTAACTTTAATCCTTGCAGACCAGTAATGGAGGAGGGAGTTTAAGTGATTATTCCTCCTCTGTCCCATCAACTCCAAGCACCAGCCAGAAGGAGCTACGGATTGATGTTCCTCCCACTGCCAACACACCAACTCCTGTCCGTAAACAGTCCAAGCGCCGATCCAACCTCTTCACGGTGAGTGAGCCAAGGAAGAGACTATTGCTGTATTTTACGTGGTGGTCTGTGGTGACGGCCTGAACTTCAGCCCTGTTGAGTTGAGCTGGTCTAATCCAGACAGGAGTGTTGAGATGGATCTCTAGGCTCGAAAACAAAAACGTCTTAGAATTACCATGGGGCGGTTCTGTTTGAGGACTTAAACAGCAACTAAATACAGTGAAGTTACCCTATTGGGAATTGCAGTGAAACAAGTGAATCCGCAGTTGAATTCTGGAATTTTGTCCGACTTTCATTCTCAGACCTGTCTAGATTCCCTGGTTTGGCAGTAATCAAAGAGAAAGCTGGGCCTCTGCTCCCCCATCCTGCCCTTACGCTGAATAATGCTGCTGATTCAGGGCTCCTTTGTGAAGTCTCCTGTGTTTGTAGAGGGGTCTCAGGGTTTACCATGCGGGAATACCATGCGGTCCTGCAAAATAACTACCCCATGCTACTTTCATTACTATACAGTCTCAAGTCACCGTTCTCTTCCAAGGCTAAGAGAGGTGATGGAGATTAAAATTACTTTTTTTTCTTCCCAAACCATCTGGCTTTTGCTTCATTGAGAGGCAAAAAAAATGCACTAAATAGAAAGCTTGACTGGTCCAATATGATAGGTCTTTGTTATGCGTAAGTAGTTTGGGAGATGATAATGAAGCCTTGAGTGATTATTTCCTTAGTTTAGCAGTCTTGCTGAAAGCTTTGGGATTGTATTGCGTGCGTAATTGTGGTTTTGTAAGCAGTTTTTTGACACTTAACATGCTTTACAGCAAACACAGAATCCCTGTGGGTTCACATGTAAGTCCTTTGGTGGTTGTAGTGACATGTTAGTTGTGTTTAGAAAGCCACGACTTCCCTGTCATCATAAAGAGTTTATATGGTTTTTATTCCAAAGGTGATGTCACGTTCACCTCCCAAAACTAGCTTGCTCCTTGGTCATATCCAGGGAATCGCACACAAAAACGGTAAAACCATTTCCTTGTACTCTAAACAAAATCTGACCTCCCGGCCTTTAGCAAGTAGAAAGTTTTGTCATCGTTTTGGAGCAGCGCAGAGTCCTTCCCTCCCCAGATCCCAGGGATCGTACTTCATGTGTCCATCCCAACAGCGATATTTTGTTTTAAAATGAGATCTTCAGACTGCTACAAAGGAATGAAAACCATGCATTTGTCTTTAGGTGCACACGTCTAGGTGCAAAACAATACAACGTGCAAAAATGAGTGGCACGTGAGAAAGCGTCCAGTTTTGATGCTGCTATTTGATAGCAATCGTGCGGATTTCCTGCCGTTGGTGGGACTGCTCGCTGGTGTTGGGGCATGCTCGGCAGTTCCCAACCCCACTAGGTGTCAGTGTCAGCCCAGGAACTGCTGCGGAGCAAACCTCTGGAGATGGAACGGAGACCTACAGCGTCCCTCGAAAGCGTTCGCCCACCTTTCTGGTCAGAAGGATGTGTAAAATGCTGTACAGATGTTGTTGACGTTTGGGAAACTGGGGGTGTTTTAAACTGGAGTACGCGTACATTTGAGAAGGTGAATAGAGAAAGGTATACCCACCTACAGTTGCAGAAAAGGTTTGAGAAGAACATGAAGTCATCTGCATTTGCTATAAACAAATAGGCTAAAGCTCTGGCTTGTGATAATTAATAGCATAGTGAGAACCAAACTGACTAATATGAGAGGATGTTGATAGTTGTCTTTAATGTCTAGTAACTGGGGGAAAATTGGGGGGAAAATGAGTTGTCTTAATATCTAATAATTGGGGGGAAAACAAGTCCTATGGAAAAATAATAATAATTTGACTTCTCAGAATTAGTTCTGATCTTAAGTTCTGGGCATATTGCATGTTGTGTAAAGAGTTGCCCTGTAATCCATGTCCTGAAGTATTTGACGCTGACCCTGCTGTAATGCAGGTTTCATGCCATATCAGCCAAGTTATAACCTGGAATTATTGAACTGAATAAATAGATGACCAGTATTTTCTGTCTAGTTATGAACAGAGTGTGTAATCAAAATATTTTACTGTTTAGCTCTGGGTTTCTTGCTGTGCTTCTTTTCTAGCCTGTTACTTGCTTATGCCTTTATCACTTACAGAATCAAATACATTTCTGTTTAATTGCAAATTAGCCCTTGTTATGTAGCATAGGTGATAGGTTTAGTTCCCTGCATGAAGATCTTTTAGTGTTGGAAGAAAATTGGATGAAGTAGAAAACAGGATTTTTCTTAAATCAGTTACAACTTTTGAGTTGGAATAGGGTTGAGAATTTTAAGCCCGTTCATGTTTAAGTGCATTAAATGCAGTATCTGATCTTTTTTACTTTGAATATTAATATTTGCTGTAAAGCTATTGTCGCAATAGCCAACTTTCTACTTAGGTGATAAAATAGATCAAATATTATCAGAAGAGTAAATGTCCTTTGTTTTGTGCAGTGTATTTAACAGGGGCAACTAAATAATAGTGTATAGCGCAGGTGGGGATTTAAGATGCATATGAGGTCCGCTTCAGCAAAGAACTGATTGTAACTGTGTCCAATCCATATGGGGTGAGTGAACTTCTGGCACAGTAAGATGCATCTCCTTTCCCATACTCAGTATTACCCATCTTACATCTTTGCAGAATTGCAAGCAAGACTTTTTTAAAAGTTAAATTGAACTCTTTCAGTATCTGCTATTAGAGATCAGTATTCTTTCTTTTGGGGCTCTCTGGACTGCCGATACTGGATTCTGGTTGTGCCCAAACTCAGGTGCTGTATCCCTCTGGGACCAAATCTTATTTCACAGACCTAACTTGGGTAAGGTTTTATGTTGACGTAAGTCTGCGTATGACTTCCAGCGCAAAGGGGAAATGAGTCAAACGATATTCATGCAGGTGTTTTAATTTTTTTGGACTTTTTCTGGTTTGCTTGAATGAAGTTTTAAATAGAATGACTTAATGTGTAGATGTGACATCAGAAAAAGTCCTAGCAAACGTTGATCCAGTGTGGTTTAGAGTCTATTTTTTCACACTGTAGGATGTAAGATGCATTGTGTGTGCTATAGGGACAAAAGCATAAAAGATCAGAATATATCTGTCTCTCACTGCACGATTTGTCTTTATAAATAGCGGAGCCTGCTAAGATTCGCCCCTTGAAAATTTTATGTATTCTGTGATTACAAGCAGCTAGAATGGAATTTGCCTAACAGAAATTCCTACATTTCTATACTTTTGGCATTTGACAATATTTTGCATATAGATGTTTCCCTTCTATGTGCAATGTGTTATTTCCAGATACAGTTACTTTTACGGAATGGAAGACATGATGCTTTAAAAACAAAAATGAAAAATAGTGCGTAGATATTTAGCCTGCTTTTCACAGGCGGGATCCTTTCTTTTAAAAAGTCAAATAAAAAAGAAACATTCAAGTTGACAACTTCCCTCCCAAGGATTTGGCTACCTTCACTGAGTTTCTTTAAAATGTCACTTACGGGCGCTGTGCGCCATTGAAGCATTGTTTTGCCGTGTATTATTGGGAAGTGGCACTTTCAGATTCAGAAATCTGTCTTGAAGGACGAGGAACAATAGTTATCCTGAACATTGGATTTCATCCCTCCCACTTGTTTTGCTTTCTTTCATTTATTCTTTGTTTAATTCCCCGGCACGTCATTCCATTGCCCCGAACCATAGTAACTAGTGATAGGAGCCCACTCCCGGCGGAGCGGGGAGAGCAGCACGGGATCCCTGCTGGGTAAATGTGTTGCTTAGAATGGTGTTACTTGAAGTCCTCCTCCGTGGGTTTTCTCCCTCCCCTTCCCTCCTCTCGCCCCCAAAGGCAACTGCTTTGGGGATTTTTTTCTTCCTTCCATCCCTTCGTATAATATGGAAAATGGGTTATTAGCTATCCGCGATCCTAATCGTTCTCCTAATTCCGGTGTCTTTCAAACATCTCTTCCCACTGAAAAGGAAAAGCGGGATCTTGTGTCGCTCTGGTTTTCATTAACTTCCCATTGTGGTACTGGACATTGCAAACGTATTCATTTCATATATCATCTCTGATTTGAAAAGCACATGAAAATGTTTTCCCATTTTCAATATTGTGAGAGTAATGTTCCTATTGAAAAGTAATGGAGTGAAGTTGTCACTTGTCAGTTCAGTTATTAAGGAGGATGACTCTCAGGTCTTCTTCTTGTAATAAAATAAATCTGTCACAATCATTATGCTCGTGCATTCTTTCACAATAATGGACTGGAATCTGAATAACTTCTTAAAATTACTATATAACTTTATAAAGTCATGAAGTGAGCACTGTGAACTTACTCCTAGGGCCATTCTAGCATTATAGAAAGCCAAGATCAGGCAATTCGGGTGTTAAACATTGGTTTAATTTTCCTCATGCTGATTTTTCTTCATTGTGTTCAGATAACTTTTTTTCCAGCATCACTTGCTACCTTTTCTTGTAATTCCAACTTTCTAACCATCCAAAAGTAGGGGGAAAAAAAAAGTTAAAGGCAATATGATAAAAACCAGCATCATAAAATCACATTTCTAAGTAGCTGATAATTCTAAAAACCACACAGATGAAAGTTAAATGTATGCATGTATATACCAGATTTTTTTAATGAGAAGCTGGAACCTTCATTCCTCTTTGGAGCTACCATTGGAGACTTCAGAAACGTGTCCTCTGATCTGCTGGGTCTTCAGGCAGTGGAACTGTAACTCTTTAAAACCAAACATCATTTCAAACAAGTGGATGGGTGAAAATTAGAGGCGGTAATTCAGTATTCAGATTTTGGAACAGTTGTGTACTTTTGTAGATTCTAACCCGTGCCCTTTAAGTTTATATTTATGTGTCAAAATACTTTTTTTTTTTTAATTGCTTTAAAAAGGAAAAAAAAGCATCCTCTGTGTGAACTGCTACATTTAATGGAGCACAAACTTTCTTTTTGCTCTGCAGTCTCGGAAAGGGAGTGACCCAGACAAAGAGAAGAAAGTCCTGGAGAGCAGAACAGATAGCATTGGAAGCGGTCGCGCAATCCCAATTAAACAGGTAATGCCGAAATTTTTTTTTTTTTTTTGCTTTCCGTAGTTGGAGACACACCTCGGGTCTTAAGCACTCTGATGGCGGCCCGTGCGCCAAGACGCGTTTGATGTGCTCCGGTGATGAATGTGGAAGTCACTCACTTGACATCAATTAGGAGAGGTTCCTATGTGTATTAAAATAGGATCATTAGAATAAGAAGAGGGAAAATGTGACAACAGGCCTAATGAAGTGCAGTCTGCCGGCCTGCATATGGAGCGGGTTTCTAGGCTGTGCTGGCTTCAAAGCTGCCTTTGTAGAGGGGGCTTTGATTGGGCCGTGTGCTGCCAGTCGGCGGGGTAAATCAGATCGCTCTACAAGAGCCCCTTGTGATCGCAGAAATAGCCTGATGTGGCCCTAATTTGCTACTGCAGACGGACATCTGAACACAGTTTCAGGCTGGTTTGTAACAACGAGGCAATTAGTTGTGATAATCATAGCCGGTGTGTCAGCTGCGCGCTCTTGTTTGTAATTTGCTAATGAAGGAATTGTAACTTTGATTAGGTTCAGTTTCATTTAGACCTTATTATATAAGAGAACGTTTACAGCTGTAATGTGTGGCCTTAATTAAACTTCCTCATTACACAACAGGACTTGAATTCAAGGATTTGTTTTGGTCTGTTTTACTAGCCTAGATGCACTTTCGTTAGCCCGGAAACTCAATGCTAAATTGTAGCTGTGAACACTCCTTTGAAAGGCAAAAGCAATACCAGCATCTAATGTGAAGTATTTGGGTGAATGAGATCATTTACTTTCTCAAATTAAATTACACTGAATTCACGTGGTTAAGAACGCTGTGCTAAGCATTTGTATGGGATGCTTTACAAGTAGTTTCTGCGATACTGTTTGCAAGTATTTACTTCTGTGTGAGTTACTGTGCTGGAGATAGCAGAAGTGCCAAGGGAAGGGAGCTTATTTTCTTCCCACGCAGTTGTTTCCAGTTTCTTCTGGTGGCTTTCCTACCCTCTTGGAGGGTCACTTGCCTCTTCTCATCTTTCCTCAGTCCACACTTCTTCTTGGCAGGTAGCCCTGGGTCTCCTGTTTGGGAGTGGGTTTGTTGGTGGGTTGTTTTTTTTTTTCTTTTTGGAAGTAAGGGGAGGTGATTTTGTACCCTTAACTGTTTGCAGTGATTTTCTTTCTTAAAGGTAGTTAAAAAGACCTTTTGGGACCATCAGGCAGCAAAAGTGCGGTCATGTCTGTGAATCTCTAGTAGACAAATTTTAATCAAACACACTGCAATTCAGAAGAGCAGTTTGAAACCTGATAAGCTCAGTATTTGGCTCTGCATTCACGGGAGGAGTTTCCAGGCATTTAAAACAAGCTACAGTTTTGGTTTTTTTTTTTCTACAGCTTTTGTATGGTATGAGATGGGTTAGACCGGCTGGAATTCTTTTGGGTAATGCTAATTAAACAAAAGTGTCTGCGAACGCAGCTGAGAATGTAAAACTGAGGAGTATAATTTTCAATATTTATTCAAGGCATACATACTGTTCTTTTCTAAAATGCTGTTGTATGAAATTAATTTGATTAAAAATGCATTTGTAGAAAGAGTGTTGTAAGATAAGCATTTTAAGTGTGATTGCACTATACCATGTTATAATGAAATATCCCCTACAATACCTTGAATTGGAAAAATTCTCCCTGCAACCCCTACTTGTATACTGAGTATGACCAATCTTTTGGGAATGCGTACTTTTGTTATTAATCCCAATTATGGTAATTTCATTTTGTCACGTACAAGCAATTCTCGGCAAATATTTGAGCAGGTCTGTAGTCAGCAGTTACATCCTATTCATGGGGGGTTTGGAAGGGTGCTAGAAGAAGGGAGGTTGAATGGCATGCAGTGTTGTAGGATGGCTGCTATCAGTGGTATTTCACCTCATACTTACATGTCAAGAGAGTGGATTTGGGAGTTCATTGGTTTCTTTCTACTTTATAGATGGTCTTTGGTAAAGTGTAGGAGACCAGCATCACCTAGCAATTGAAACAGAAGATGGAGTAGGAAAAAATACTTTTTTGATGTGGAAACATTTAATTAAAAATTGAAATACAATATATATTCATACTGACAATGTTTCATTACAGTTTAAAACCGTACATTAGTTTGAAGTGGCCTTTGGTTCCAAACTATGCTATTTCAAGCAGAAATGGCGCCTGAAGTTTGACCAGGGGATAGCTTTTGTCTACCCACTGTTTAGATGGAGAGCTCCTATCGGTGGAGGTGGCACCAAGTTGAATTGCTGATATGACTGTGTTCTCGGTGGGCTCTGCAGGTGCCAGGCAGGTGGACATTTCTCTGAGGCAGTAGAAAGTCCTGCTGGAAAAGATGGTGTCTCTCATTTTATGCGTTAACTGTGAATAAAACAGCAGGATGTGAAAAGGAACTTTTTGACCTAAAAACTTTAGTATGTCATGCTACTGTGCTTCTTACAGTGAGAAGCCCCTTCCATCTTGATATGTTTCTGTGACAAACGGTCAGGGGATAGAAAGGGAAATCTGGTTTTAGAAAGTTGAATGCAGATTGTAGTATTCACAGTGTTGCTGTGGGAGGGCTATCTTCTTATATCATTAAAAGACTTTTCTTTTTAATCTTTTTGTCACCCTGTTTTCCAGTGTTTGTCCTCCTATCAGCCCAAAAGTCACGTTGCTGTACTACCCCATGCTAGTATCAGGAGTAACCTCTAGTCATGTTAAACGTTCTTGGACTTCTTTAAGCCACTGTTGAGCAAAATGCCTTTGCCAGCTTCATGCTCATACTCTTCTATTATGTCTTTGGGACATCTTCAAAAGCATGCAGTGACCAGGCCTTTTTAATATCTGTTGTCAGTACTTTGTTTTATTCTCTGTAAGTTCTTACTCTCTGTGCATGGCAGCAATAGTTTAAAAGGGCTGCTGGCAAGGCTGTGCTTCTGGTGCAAGGCAGAAGTCCAAGCTCACACTTGCAGATCAGGGCTTGTGTTGGTTGAGCTTATTTGCAGATTTACAAAAAAAAAAAAAAAAAAAGGGGC
Organism: Ciconia boyciana; assembly: GCF_034638445.1. Taxonomy (NCBI): domain Eukaryota; kingdom Metazoa; phylum Chordata; class Aves; order Ciconiiformes; family Ciconiidae; genus Ciconia; species Ciconia boyciana. Next base: position 42,336,585 of record NC_132943.1, on the reverse strand, counting down.
AAGTTATGGTTGATACTCACAGTGTATTCTCAGTTCACTGCTACTTGAAAAAATGGTAATTACAAAAAAGCAAATGGAAAAAAGAAAAGTCTTACTATTCAGATGTTGAAATCAATGGCTTGGTTATCCAGTGTATTTGATGGTGCCTGTGGGTTGTTCGTATCTACCCAAGGTCTCTCAAAAATCAGAAATACTATTTCCCAACTTAAAAACAAAACAAAACAAAAAAACCCAAAACAACAACAGAAGAAAACCCCACAAAACCAAAACAAGTTAATTGGAGATTGGAAATGTTCTGGTTTTGAGGAAAAAAAATTAAAGAAATCTCTTCCAGCGCTAGAGGCGCACATGAAAGGGGGGAGGGAGAGCTGATACGAGTCAAGTATGTTTGTGTGTGGTGGGGAGAGCACAGAATATATATGTGAAAAAGTCAGCGCTCTAGGAAGTGTAGAAAAGGTGACGGCGAGGAGTTTGTCATTCATCTCAACTACAGTGTTTTTCATAGATCAGGTCTGTATTGCAGCTGTTGAACCGACATAGCTATGGTTGACATCTGTCGTCAAAGTGATGCTTTTGTATATTTGGAGACAATTTAAACTGGTAGAGGAGTGGGGGTTTTGTAGGGGCACTTAATTTCTCTCCTGGTTTCTCTCTAAATCCACATATACATCTTGTGAAGTGAGCTATGCCGGCATAAAGACTTGCTTATAATTCTGTATTACAGCCTTTCTGGGACCCAGGTACCGGCCTGCATGGCTGCTAGAATTTGGTGTGATTTTTGGTCAAAAGAAGCCAAGAGTTGCAACCTGCTCCTGAGTTCCTGTTCTCTGTTCCTGAATTCCTGAGGGTTTGGGGGAAATAGGCCAAACTGTAAATGGTATGTTTCCTTCCAAGGAAGCACCTCGCTCCTTCAGGGGCTTTTTCCTTAACTTGAGGTGATTTGGTTGAAAGGAGTTAATGTTCTTATTCTTTCTGTCCTTTCTAAATGTTAAAAATCTCTTTTTGCTGCAGTGCTAAATATGTTTTTATTGGGCTAAGCCATATAAAACTGTTCTGATGAACCTTCTTGCTCCCAGCAGAAACCCAAAATGTAGGCAATGAAAAGCAGGTGTGTGTTTAAAATGTGGCTGCTAACTTCTGCCAAAATACTCTAAGGTGAGTGAAATTTTGGGAATTTTGGCCAATTTCCCGGGGAGGTACAAACACCTTCTGCATGCGTGGCGGTATCAGCATGCCTTAAATCCTGTGCTCTTAGCATCCTTTGAGAACTGCGAATGCCATAATTTTCCAAAAAGAAAAAAAAGTCTCACTTGTGTGCTATTTAAATATCTTCTACTAATCAAATGGAGTCAGAAAATGTCTGGAACAGTATTAGCCCAAAGTTAAAATCCATAGAGAGTTCTGTAATTCTGAGAAAGAGGCAGTTAAACTGAAAATGGTTAAGCTATCTTCTGTAACATTTCTCCTGCTACCCTTAAAGCAAACTTAGGGTGAATGGCTTACTCTGTTTGGAGTATCCTCTGTTCGAAACCGTTTATTCTGAAAGCGAGGACTTGTTCCTGGTAGCCTGAGTGAGTGTTTTGAAGCACGAATTCGGCTGTACAGTTTAGGGTGACATACTTTCTAGGATGGAGGGGGGGAGCGGGGGGGGGTTGTAGCGTTTTGGGAAGATTACTTTGTTTTCTGTGGTCTTGCTAAATCTTTATCAGCAGGGCATATTCAAATAAAAAAAAAAAGCACAACAAGAAAAATAAAAGCAAGAAGCTCAGCTCAGCGGTGAGTGGGCTTGTCATGTATTAATTTTTCATTGCTGTGGAGAATTGTACATACATAATCACTTGATTGCAGTGGGAGTTAGTGAGCTCCTATGGTGTCATTTGCATAAATCTTGTTAAGTCAATGGCAGTTAATGAAGTACAAATGAGCCTGGAGAAGGTGACATGCAAATCGTGGGTGGCAGATGGGAGGTCTGTTTTTGGGATGGCAGCTGTGTGCTTGCTTTTTTTTTTTCTTCTCTCCTGCCCCCATCCCCCCCAGATTAGAGCGTCAATAAATACGTAAGAGCTGGCCTTGACTTTGTGCTTTCAGACCTTCTTCTATTTGCCATTTGCACTTAATCACAGATGCTCATATTATTACATAGTCCAACTATATAACCTTGACTGTTCTTTTGCCAAAACCTGGTCAAAATAGATTTTGACAGGTTGCCTCAACCCTTGGCTTACCCTGGGAGGAGCTGCACCTCTTGTGCCCCCAAATTCCTGCATCGTTTAGGAATAGCGAACTTGAAGTCTGGCTTAAAATTAAATGTTCTAATGGTTAATGTTACACTGATGACATAGTGAAAAATTTGCCATCCATGACTTGTAAAGGTGAACTTCAGAATCCATTCGCTTCTCTTGGTTTGCAAATGGCTGTGTTAATGGAGAAAGTCGAATATCTTATTCGGGCTTTACTTTTAGGTGATATTTCAAATGACTTTCTTTGCCTACCAGCTTGGCACATTTAAGTACATTAAAGTAATTTTAATGAAATTAGGTATTTTGTCTTGTTTTTAATTTTTTTTAAACTCTGAACTGAAAATGGCAATTTTTTTTTTTTTTAAGGTCAGGGCTAAGATAGGGGCTTTGTCAGCAAATGGGGGTGGCATCACTGATTTGCTTTTCGTGAAGAAGAGCTTGGTTCCTGGATGCACAAGTTGCAGTTTTTCCTTAAGATGGGTGTAAACAAAACTGGAACTTCACAAAGTACATCTGAATTTTATAAAAAATAGCATTAAACTTGGCAAAGATGTTGAAAATGGTTTCAACAAATGTCAAACTTTGCATGAAAAAATGTTACTTAGGTTAAATAGCTTCTGAAATATTTGAGAAGGTGTGTTGCAACTTATGATCCCTTATCAGCAATTTTTTTTAAGTAACTTTCAAACCGAGTTGTGCGTTCCTGAGAATTTCCTGTTAACTCTTTTTGTTTCAAGCCTGGCCATTGTGTTGTCAATTTTCAATCCCATCCCAAGTGCCCTGGCCTTAGAAGAATATAACTGAAGCAATTGGTCAAAAACTTTCCTATTCAGGGAAGAATCTGTGCTATTTTTAAGATGTACTTGAAAAAGCCAAAATACGGAATTTTTACTTAAGTTTTTTGCTAGTGGACTCTTCTAATACATTGTCTGTGTGCTGCTCTGTGGAATGAATCTCTGGGAAATTGGGAATTGCTTTATTTCTCAATTATTTTGTTTTCCAACCTAGTCTTACCTGGGTACTCTGAGATTGCCAACACCTGCACAACAGCCCCTGGCCTGAGGACTTTAGAAAGTGCCTGAAAACAGGAAGAAGAGGATTTCAATGTAGTTTATCTCAAACTTTGTTTTTACTAGACGTAGTCTTAGTAGTCACTCTCGATACGTGTCTGGGGAGAAGCGTTGCTAGTAAACTCGAGCAGTGTGCCTCTTCCAGCCCGACCAAACGAACGCTTTGCAGTGGCCGTCTGTGCTGCGGAGGGCGAGGAGGAGAGCTGCAAGGTGAGGCAGGATCTTCTGCTACCAGCTGTTTTCCTTCCTTCCTTCAGCATGTCCCAAGCTTAGGCTATCCAATTGCATTGCCTGCCTTAGTTCTGATCACTAAATTTCCAGAGTTGTCTTTTTGTAACCTTTTAGCCCAAATAGTTGGGACTGTAACACATTTATTCCCTATCAGTCTGCATTGCTCAACTTCAAAAAAGAGGTTTTTCAAGCTTAATTTGGGTTTTAATGGACTTTGCCCATGTTACCTTTCTGACCTCCTGTCTGCCTACTGCTCTGTGCCGCTCAGCCTCCTTCTTCTCTTTGGTTCCCTACAGGTGCAGGTCAGTCCTGCTTCTGCTCTACTGGTGCTTTTCTTCTTCCTAACCTCTTTTTCCTTTGTTAATTTTTAGCTCTAGCTGGGGCCTCGATGTGTACAGTACCGGTTACACAATTCTTGTGTGGAATAACACAACGCTATGTTATCTTGGTCCTTCCCGTTGAACCAGAAAGAACATCATACCTGAAATCTGTTTTCCCCTAAAATACCCAGGGCTGTCTGTACAGCTGTTAGAGCATTTCAGCAAGTATGGCACTGTCTTGGAAATAGGTTTTGAAAAGAGATCGTCTGCCACCTCTAGTCAGTCAAACCGCTGTCCTTAGTCCTCCTGGCGAGCAGAGCAGCACTGTAATGCTTCAGGCAAGTGTCAGACCTGAGACCCACCATCGTCATAAACAATAAATGCTTTTTGCAGCAGGTTTCCTGAATGTAAATGTTTACTTTGAGTCTACCAAAAGAGAGAACAAATAAGCAACCATCTTAGCATCTATTCTTGCTTAATTCATCTGACTTGACAGGGTGAAAAAAAGCGGTATAGGAAGAGCAGGACGGACACACGATGCTACAACTGGTGCGTTAGCAGGCCCTGCGACCCATTGCTGAGCGCTAGGACTTATCCTGTGGCTTCTCTCTTCTGTCTGCATTGAAAATCAGGTTACATTTTGAAATAAAAATGGCTAATGCCTGTAACGACCAAAAGCATTTCGAAAGAAGGATGGCAGCAAACATCTGGGGGGCACACACAACTCTAGGATTTACTTGCCTTCACTATACGTGTGCCTTTGGTACTGCGCCTTTCTGCACAGGTGCTACCTGCAGAGCTCCTGCACCGAAACCCCTGTTGCACTGACACAGAGCCCCAGACCACTGTGATGCTGCTTCTGCTCCATCTTCTACGCCAAAGCGTTCACCAAAACTCCTACTGCTTTGGTTTTTATTTATTGGTGCTCATGTAGGCTTCTAGATAGTTGTTTGCAAGCCAGTATTGGTGTCTCTGGTGAGTGGCTTTTCAAAACTCAGAAATGATGTGATTTACAAGGAACTGGCAGATGACATAGTTTTATTTATTTATATCTAGCATGAGGTGTAATTTCCTCTGTCACACTTCTGTCTAATCACAGTAATCAGTATCCAGATCTGCTTGTACAAACACAAGGGTATGGTTTTTAGCCAAATACTCTTAGTGCTGAAATCTTCTGTGTAATTCCTCCGCAATTGTTTATAATCAGAACATACACATTTTGCTGTGTTTTTAATTAGCTGATTACTAGTTATAAAATGTTTTGTACTCACTGTGGTTCTGTAAATTGTTAACTGGTAGCTACCAGTATAATTAAATATTTCGGAGCACTTGGCTATGGTTGCATTGAACTGTGAAGAAATAATGTTATATAGCCAATCAAAAAGAGATACTTGTAAACTCATTTAAAGCGTCAGAGTGTGTTAGGACTATCATGGTGATGCTTATTGCAGGAGAAATTAAAGATACAGTTTTGTGCTAAGAGGCAATACAGAAATTAGTTCCTGAATTAGTTGTTAATTGATTTGGTAATTCCCTCGGGTCTGCATGCTCTTTTTTCCTTTTTCGTTGTTGCATTCAGTTAACAGTGACTATTCCCAGTGCACTTGAAATATTTTTTCCAATTAGATCAAATGTGCCCTTACATCAGAGGAATGGCTACAGCTACATGTACCTGCCTGGAATAATGTTTCATTTGACTGCGAAAGCTGGGTTTGTGTGGTTTACTGTTGATGATTTTCAGATACCATCCTAAGTACTTGGCATAAAATAGCATTTAAAAGTTCCTGGATTTAGTGGACCTTTTTTGGAGTTTCAGGAAGCTTGCTTTAATTTATACCTCTCTGATACCAAACAGTGGAAGGAGATGAGGATGCCACGTGGTTCGGCTCGATGTGCTGCTCTGTTGGACAGCTGGCACAGCCCTGCGAGCTCCAGGCGTTAAACCCTCCCCTGCCCGAGGTTAAGGTTTCTACCTGTCAGTCCAAGGGAATGGCCCCTTCTGGCCCGTAGCCAAAGCAGGCAGGCCTGGGCAAGAACCTCAGCATCTCTCAGGTTGAGACAATTCTTCTTTCTTCCCTGTCTGTCAGTCAGTCTGTCCCATCCAGTCATCTGCTTCCGCCTGCTTTCTGGATTCTACTCTTTTCCTTTCCTGAGACATCTGAGGGTTGCAGGAGAAAGCTGGAATTTGGGTCTTTGGCTTATAAGGATTGAATTTCTACCATGTTTCTGTTAATTGGTCTCCTGGTATTTGAGAGTCCCTAAAACATGAGGTTTTTGTCTCCCATCCTATAAATCGTCCTTATTTTGTCTCTAAATACCTGCAAAAATTGTGCAGTGATAGTCCCAAGTGTGCTAAGACCAAGGTGAGCAGCCTGCACCTGCTCCACAAGTGTATTTAAAGATCTATAAATGTGATATTAATCAACTTTTCAGAGAAATTAACTTTCTATAATTTTTTTGACTGCCTATGACTGTGACCTGAAGCTAATGGGAGCCTCTGGTCCTCGTAACGGGAAGAAGCTGATGGTTTGTGAATGAATTAACCAGTTTCATTTCAGAGTGGCTTGCTTCATATCTCTTCCCAGCTCAAAAATTTGTCTTTGTGGTACAATGCATGTGATAGTAAATATAGTATTCTATTTTTTACTAAATTTTACTTAATAAAGGAATTTATTTACATGTTTATTAGTGTCGATTTTGGCAGGGGGCACACAATCCCCAAATTAACATTCCATTTGTCTGTATGACACAAGCTCCAAAGTGAGCAAAAGGAGAACGCTGCCTTTTGGGGCAATGATGGAAGGTAACAGTATAAAAGAACTTAAGGAAAAAATATGAAAACTTTTTGTTTGCTTAATGTTCTGATATCCACATTAATGCCATAAGAGCTCATAGATTGCTTATGATTGCCAGTAAGAGGTGTTCAACTTTGTCATCTTATTTTTTTTAATCCTATCCAAATGTAACGCTCTTACGTCTTTCTTAAAAGAGATAAGGAAAAACTTCTGGGTTTGACTAGTAGGTAATGATTTCCTAGCTGACACATCAGGCGTGATTACAGCTCTTGCACATCCTTAGGATTCAAAAGGAGATATTCCAGCCTTTGTTTGGAATAGAGTGTTGATCAGGTTAAGTATCCTTTGAGAGATTGTGGGAAGAGAATGGAAATAGGGAAGAGGAGAGTGCCAGTAGACCTATCAGCCTCTACAGAAATAGTAAGGCAGGAGCTTCTCTTGTTAAAAAAAAAAATATATATATATATCCACCTGACTGTGTCCGTGTAAAAAGAGCAGATGCTGCTCTTTAGGATAAACCAGCCAAGGATCTGTTTTCCAGTGCTGTGTTCATAAGAGAAGGGCAAGAGTATTGGGTTTTTTTCCTGAGGCTCTACCACGAACATCCTCATCTTCTTTTGCCCAGTGCTTGATGCCAGCAGAGAATGGGTTCCCCCAACCTCCATGCTTTTGGTCCCTGTAACAGTGCAGCCAGCAGGACTGGAGCCTGCAGAAAGCAAGCCAAGCAGTCTCTCCTGTGAAGCCTTGGAGAATGTAATACACTTGGGGTGTTCTCATCCTGTTCTGTGAGCCTGTGTATTGCAGATCCTGGAGAGCACGTTGAAAGTGAGTACAGAACATGGTGAAGAGGTGTCAGAATACTTTGGGGGAGAGGAGGAGGGAATGATCGAAAGCAATGTAGGTATAAAAGAGAACATCAATAAAGCAAGCCATAATACGACTTTAAAAAATTTATTAGAATTTTCCAGTGCTGAAATGGTGTAATATATCAAGGTGGCATCTCAATGTGACATGCAGAGATTGACAGCAATGAGGTCACTAAGGTATCTTCACTGTTGCCCTTAGGCTAAGAACTGGCCCCTGGCCAAAAGCCGTTGACTCAAGGTGGTTGTGTCTAGGTACTGCTTTAATAGTTGCATCAAGAAAATGCTTACAAGAGGCATTCTTTTTAGTTGAGCCATCTACATCTACCTAGATAATAATTTAAAAAACCCCAAACCTACGGCATCACTCAGCTTATCGAGTGCATGATTTTATAAATGGAGAGTGGAAATAATTGACCCTTAGTTATTTTTAGTGGATGAGATCTGGAGGTGCCTTCACAGTAGCACACTCTCGTCGAGCTATAACGATTGTAAAGAAAATGACTGCAGACGCTTCAGGACCAAGATGTGCTTTCAGAGCTGGGTGTCCTGCTCGTTGGTGTTCAGTTCGTGGAAGCTTGTTCAAGGTATCGGTGCAAAACAAACATTCCTCTGGCAAAAATGCCTTTGTTTCGAGGGGCTGCTGTGTAATGGAGGTGAGTCTGTGTGCATCTGGGCTAACTTTGGTGACTGGAGCTCTTCCTCTGAGGGCATGAGGAATTAGGCCGGAGAAGTGACATAACAAGATTAAGTAGAAGGCTTATGACAGTTAGCAAGTCAGACTGCCTGACAGACTTCGGTTGACACAATGATTATTAATATGTTGTAAAGATGTTTTGGGGATTCCACCATATTTGTATGGTTGCCAGCAAAATGTTGACAGTTGCATTGTGGTTAATAAATTCATTTAGATTTATAAGCATTGTTTACAGAACCTGTTCGCCTGCTGAAACTCTAACAGCATCTGTTCCTTCTTACTAATTAACTGCTAATTACGAATGAGCTTTGTGTGTTTGTCAGTATAACTGGCTCATGCATTTTGTAAGGAACATTAACAAATTGATTTACATAGTGGTAAAGCAATCAAAAGAGTAAACTGAACAGCACGCATTTAAAGCCCCTTAGCCTAATTTTTTGAACAAGGCAAACTTTGGGCATTCTAAATATTTTCATAATTCTTTTGCTGCCTTTTAATGTTGTGGTAATTGCACATGAATCTGAATCGGGGGTGTTGGCCCAACATCCCTTGTTTCTTCTTTTATTTTTGGGGTTTTATTTTTAAAAAAAAGCTTTGGCGCTGTTAGTATTTAACACGTGTTATCCGGAGTATAAGTAGCAATGGCAAATTAAAAATAGTAAATGGCATGAAGAAGGAATATTGCTTGTGGGGGGAGCAGGGCATCTTTGAAGTGTAGGTACTCTGACTATAACTTCTTTTGTTATCGATCTTCAAAATACCCGCTATGGAAGTCCTTGCACTTTTGTTAAAATACTGTTTTCTCTTATCCTACTTTTATTCTTCAAAAACCTTCTGACTGCAGTAATTATCAACACATCTTCAGAGCAGTCTCAGCAGGCAGGCCAGATGTTGGCACTTAAATATTTTGAATTTAAAGGGAATAATTCAGTAGTGCAATTCTTAAGAAATAAAATAAAGTCTTAGTTTATTTTGCATGAGTTAGAACAAGGACAAAAATCGTATCACTGAATGTTGTGTTTATTATAAAGGCTCCTTCACGTTACAATAAATTGGAGATGAGTGATATGATTAGATGACATGGATATATTTCACTTAGAGTTGTCCTAGAGCTGTAAAGCTTGAAATGAGCTTTGTGACTAGTATTAGGGAGAAGGCAAAAGTAATGCAAACACACAGTTGCAGGATTTAGTTTTCCTGAGCGGCTTAATGTAACTGTGAGGAATACAGAGAGTGGTTTATATAGACTAAAACTTGCCAGAAAAACTTGATTGGGTTTTTGATAGAATTTCAAAACAAGTGCATGAAGCAAACGTAACAGATGTAAAATATTAGGATTTTGGTAAAGCATTTTCATACTGCCTCTCTACATCTTAATTGAGAGTTTATCCAAATGCGTTTGGCTAAAAACTGTGATGTGGATTGAAAATGGTCTGTAAGATCATAAACGAAAGCTAAAGCCAGAGCGTGGTCTGAGTTGGCTGGAGGAGGACCCAGCTTTGCTGAGCTCTAGGTAGGGCTGGTGCCATTCAGCAATGCCATCAATGATGGTGTTGGCAGCACAAGCAAACTCATAGCAATCACGTTAGCCGTCTCTAGGATAAGGCTGAAACACCAGTAGAGAGAGGCACATCAGAAAGGGGACAAGGACTGGAGCTGGTGACTAAATGAAATGAGGTTTGACTTGTAAAGAAGCAGGTCACTTAATAGAAGCCAAATCATCCTGGGCTGTCCTAACTACTTGCACATGCCAGACTTTTCCTTGTTCCTTCATGTTCGCTATTGATAGCAAATTCTTGACGAAGCACTGGGTGCTGTCTTTTACCAGCGCTATGCGTCTGCTTTTAAAAGTGTATTTTCGTCCTTGTTTAAAATAACCATGAAAAGAAGGGCAGTGTGGTAGAATAAAATAGAATGGGAGGTGAACTCAGGCTAACTTGAGTTAAAACCCAGCTGCCCAAACTTCTGCTGGTTTAACGCAAGTTTGGAAGGTATTCTGCCTTTATAAGCTTATGATATCTCTCCAAGGCACTGCTCCAACGACACCCAGCGAGAGGAAGCTGTGCACGTGCTTAGAACAGGCACTCGCCATTGCAGCCGTGTTTGTGGTAAGCTGCTGCATGGGGAAATTGGGTGGCTTTCCTTCCAAAAGCCGTGTCTGGTTTCTCTCTTGTACTTTTGCTGAGATAGACCTGGAGGTGACAAGTGCCTGCGAGTTTGACTTGGGTTTCTATTTGAGAAGTGAATGCAAACGGTGGGTGTGCTTTGAGGATAAAAAGCCATTGCATCGCAGTGTAGAGGAGATCCAACTCGAGCGTTAGGAATGACGCGTGGGCCATTTGAGAGTCATACACTGCAAGATGCACACAAGCTCATTAAAGACACCCACTGACTAGGCGAAGGGCTCAAGGCATTGCTGGGGAGAGAATCCCACTTCTGCGGCTCTAAAGCCAGATCAGTCTCTCGCTAAAGGTGTTTTCCACTGACCATCACGATAATCGGGGCACGTTAGCAGTAGTGATGCGAGTTCCCACATCAGATCACTGCTTTATAAGATTAGAGGGCTAATTACAGATGGTTTAGCTAAGCTATGACAGAGTAGTTGTAATTATACATAGGAATCTACAGTGTGTTTCCCAGGAAAAAGAAGTGTTGCTGCTATGCTCTGAGACACATGTGCACAGGTATGGGGTGGTAAGGAGGAGATGATTTCCGACGTAATACTAAGAGAAAGCGTCTGGACTTTGGGGGCTATCAGGCTGTGTAATGTTCTCTATAAGGAAACAATATAAGCTTAGTGACTTGGATTTTCTTGAAAAAAGGGGGGGGTGGACTTTCTTTTAAAAAGGGGGGGAAACTGTTGAGACAGTGAGATTCTGTAGGTAAGTCTGAGCACTGAGTACGTTTCTTTCCCCTTTATAACTAATACGATTCTTTGTCACAAAAGAAAAATACCAAGACGTACCATTTGCAAAAGGGTTTATAGTACAGTATATCACCCTATTATGAATGACAGTATTTAAATGGTTGGGTAGAGAACTGGAGAACTGCTACAAATCAAGTAGCTAGATTAACATCTAATGTTCTCTTCTTGTGTGGATATTTCAGGGGGGAAAAATTAAGAAATCTTCGAGTGCAGGAGGTATTGGAAAGAAAAATCAATTAAAATAGCAAAGAAAGTAGTTGAATTGTTTAGAAATTCTACTGTCTGAAAGTGAGCAATACATCGGAATGGAGGCAAGTAGGGACTGTTTAAGAAGGCAGGTATCATCATTTTAGGAATCAAAATTTTACAAGCTGTTTTATGGCCAAATGAAAAGCAGAAAAACTTTTTGTGGGGAGAGAGATGCACTGTAAATCCTAGACCAAAAGCAGAATAGTAAGCTTTGAGCAAACTGGTTGAAAACAAATTGTTCTCAGGATGCAGACTGAGTAAGTATAGAAATATGGATGGTTGGTGTGCTTCATGTAAAAGAAATGCTTGAGTCCAGTTCTTAAAATATATGTGTATACTTATTTTTTTGTGAGCTAAGTCTCCTGAAGTACATAGATTTTCAGATTTCTAGTGCCATGTCTGGCAGATAAGCTGCACAAACCCTTGCTACTGCAGTAAGAGAGCAGGTACATCTATCCATTGCTGAAGTGTACGCAGCATTTTGAAGACTGACATGTCAGTTTTGTTTAAGCTAATGGCATGGCTAAGAACTTCTTCAGAGCACTTTGTGAATTGGCCCTTTGTACAGCAAATGTTGCTGTCAATTTGTAATTCATGGCAATACTGTATTTGTAGGTGGGAAATAATACATGCATGATCACTGTTGTTAGTGCTTTAATCTTGTGGCATGGTGATTTCTGTAAGTAATTCCTGATACAGATTAAGTCACACAATTTAAATTAAGTGACACTTTTTATTGTTGATGTGCTGTAGGGAAGCAAGAGGTTTCTCATGTTTATGGAGCACGAAGATTGTAAGCTCCCTGCTTCTGCAGAAGGTGAGGGGGCAGACAAAAGCAAGGGGCTTTAAAGGTAAGAGGAGAGGGGAAAGAATGCCAATGCGATGGGTAACAGAATTAGGGGAACAGAACTCAAATGGAAAATTACGCTGCTGTGAGAAGCCAGGTGAGAACCAAGAAGAAGCAAAATCTGTATTAAACAGGTAAGAGGAGGGAGGGCAAATACTGAACAAAGACTACGAAGGAGATGGGCAGTGAGAATAAAAACCAGGTGATGTTTTCAAGAACATTAAAAATCTTGAGCGTCTTTCAGAGAGTGGCACACCAGTCCCTAGAGGCATCTGGTTCTTAAGGTGCTGATGTCTTTAAGCATGAAGCATGGTGATCGATTGCTAGCTTGAAGCAATGCATCGGTGCCTCCGGTGCTCTGCTACTTCGGCACCTTGTCAATGCCTCTGAGCTGTTTCCAACTGAACAGTCTTAAGAGCTTTCAGTCTATGGATTTCAGTAACAAACGCACTGGAGTTGATGCATGCATGCTGTCAGAGTGCTGATTTTTCCACTGTTGAAATCTGAAGGCAAGATACCAGTGTCAGTCCAGAATAGTTCTGGTGGTGTTAAAGTAATTGCCTAAAATACATACGATGGGAATTTGAAACTGTGGATAGTAAGCAAAGAGGGACTTAAGAGAGTCAACATCTCTCTGCCTAGAGCGTGGAACGCCTGCATGGGCCTGGGCTAATTTCCAGTGGAAGATCAGTTCACAGAAATACTAACACGTTGGATTGAGCGAAGGTGTTTGGTGACTTCGGTTGTACTAGACAAAGGCTTGAGAGAGCAGTAGGTCTTTCTTGTGTAATACGTATGTGTGCTTGGAGAATCTGTCTGCAAGAGAAATCCCATTTCTGAATTCACGGCAGATGCAGGCCTATCTTAATTCATTGACTTCAGAACTGTAATTTCTAAAGTCAGGTTTGTTTTAAGTTTTATTATTTTGCAGGAATGCTTTTTGTGTAGGTAATTTCTTCTCTGGACTTATAGAGCGTTGGCAATCATGGCAGAGAAGTTTTATTCTTCTGTAGTTCAGTAGTGTTTGGGTGCCTGGTTTGCTTTCCTTGGTGATTGTTCTCGCCTAGTCCCACTCCAACACTGAAACGTGCATAAGGGTAATTTTTAAAATCTGAAATCCTGAAGATTATGCTGACCCAGCTAGTGGGAAAAATCTTACTGCCAGATAACATGTATTTATTCACACATTTTCAAGACAAATTTCAGTAGGTGCTACATAAAGAAAAGTACACTGCTGTCCTTAGCAAAGCTGTTTTGTAAGATCCTGCAGCTACTCCCATTGAATAATTTGGTGCCACAGGTGTTTGTATGCTTGTATTGCAGAAGCAGCAGCAATGAGTGCTTAATTTTATTAGAAATAGGATCTATTTGATGTAGAGATTCTTGGGTTTTCTGACAATGGGTCATCAGTCAGTAGGTAATTTTGCTGGCCAACGAATTGTGCTGTGTAGTTTTTCTTTTGTTGTTTGCTTTTAGTCATTCTAAGTTTTATAGAGAATGCCTTTGACATTTGGAATTCTAAATTTAAATTTTTTTGGAAGATGAATGAGTGTCTCTTGGGTTTTCTATTAAAAATAGAACAAGTTGTGATCCTTGCATCACATTTGGGAATGAGAGAATAAACAAGACGCTCCATGAACAGTGAATCCACAGGAGACAAGTTCCTCTCTAACATGTTGATCTCAGCTCCCATGAGCTGAACCCTCTACACAGCATCTCCAGTCTTCCACCAACAATGTTCCCTAAACCTGCTGTCACTGTGGTCTGACATTCCTGTTAAAAAAAAAAAAGGGGGGGACACAAATTAGATAATTTTTTTCACCTTGCCTTATTTAGGGGTAAGAAACAACATGTGCAATGGCTGGTACCAAGCTGCAGGCAGGCTCATGGTCCATCCTCCTAGCAGAATAGACCAAGCTCTAACTGCAGTCTGCTTTCTAAGTTAGGGACTTTCAGTCTTACAGGCAAATACGAAATTTCACAAAACTTATCAGAACATCCCTTTGGTATCCCTGCCCCTCCATCAAACTTGGTTGACATTGATCTTAGTTATAAAGGCCTGGAAAGGAGACTTCAGGTGTTGTCTCTTAGAAACCTGCTGAAAATGCAACTTGAAACAGCATTTAAAATGCTTTTGGTTTGTGTACAATTGATTACGGCATGCTTGCCAAAATGAGGAAGGAGTCAGCCCTTTTAATAACATGGGCTTTCTCTCTCCCTGGACCCTTTCCTTGCAAATGCCACAGGTATTATGGCAACTTAGCTCTGTCCTCTGTAGATGGAGACGCTGGTGCTGACCCATGCCGTTCTGTACTTGGGCCAGTCTGCTCTCCAGCTAACACAGCCCTTCACGCTCTCATGTATGTCAGCAGGAAAAAATAATCCTTGGGTTACACACAGAAAAGCAAGAGCATTAATTTGACATGAAGTGTGTATTTACGTTTCTGTTTGGACCAGCTGTGTGGTCTCCCTTGGTTTTGGTGTTTCCTTTCACCAGCATAGTCAGGATTTTGTAAGAGAGAGTCTTTCTGCTATCCAGGCACTGAAGTAACTGCCCTTCTTTATATGAGTGATGATACATACCTTGCTATTCCTTCCCTGTGCAAGCACATGGGGCCTGTGGCAGTTACCGGAGAACAAGATTTCAGTACAAATGCATTGAAGGGGTTTGTGCCCTGTACAGGTATCCTCAAATAAAATTTAAAAATATAAATAATTAAAAAAAAAAAAAAGAGGGGGGTGGGACACCACCCACACAGAGCAGATCTTTTTTCTTAGTCTAAAAAATAATTGTGTGAATGTCTAACAGCCCTACGGGCTTCGTGAGTCTGTTGGGAAGAGTCCTTCCCTCAGACCTTCGGGAAGCTCACGGTCGGAGTTCAGAAGAGCATCCATCCTGCCCTCCTAGCAGGGAGGGGTGGCCTCGGGTGCTGTGCAGAGAGAAGGCACCCTCTGTTCCTTGTGTGAGAGGTTTGGAAGGACAGGCGTAGGAAATGGAACTGGTTAGTTACACTTTTTTTCCATTTTCTTTAATTATCTGTCCGTAGTGTATCTATCCCTCATTAGTGAGGATTGTGTCTAGCACTGTCTGTGAAGAGCTGTCACCATTAAACTAGTTCTAATAGTAACAAATTAATGCGCATCTGCCCTTTTTCTTAGGGTGTGTAAAGAATGATAGATTAGCACAAACTACTTGGAGAGACCACGATTTAAATATTTTAGCGATACGATATCTACTCCTTATCTGACCGATTTCTAAGAACTTATTGGCAGTGTTGGCTTTCTGACATTGCTGCACAATAAATGTGGCTTTTCCCTAGTTATTGAGTTTTGAGGCTCCTTGAATTGGTTCCCTTTCAGCTGAAAGGTATCCCGGTGGTGGTGGTGTTCGCCAGAGCTCTAAGTAAAAATGACTTTGTTCTCTGCTATGTTAAATTGGCTGGTTAATTCTGGTGTTATTTACCCTGTAATTCATTAGTTTTACTCTACCATTGGCAGCTGACAGGCTGTAATTTCATGCCTTGCAATAAAAGATGTCTCATAATCTGCTTCATTTAGCAGCAAGAGAATTTAATGAAATTAACTGCAGTCCTAATTATGCCAGTGAATACTAAAGACTGCTATCAAGTTTCCTCAGAAAAGGACAAGGTCCACCTCATGAAGGATTTAGAATATAATTTCCTGGGGAAAGTTGCAAATGTCTCCTTCTATTGGCCAACAAGGGCCAATTACAAGTGCTGATACGACTTTAATGAACTAGTTTGTTCTGAGTATGCCTCACAAGGAATAATAATTTTTTATGTTTGAGCAAGTTTTTAGAGGTTTCTCTCCTTAGAATAGCTGATCTATGAGAATTTGTTATTTTGCTTCTGTTTCGAAGAATTTTTCCTCGTCTTTTGTGGTGCCTTATGCTGAATGCTAGCAACTGAGGCAGCTCAGATGCCACCTACTTCAGATATGGAGTTGAGGATAATGGTTTTTGGAGATCTTCATCCCAGAGGACATTAGACAATTTGTTCTCCTACGCCATAATTCATTGGAAGTTCATAGCTGTTACACAAACACCACAATAGAAAAGAAATAAGAAAACTCACAAAGAAACATGATGAAAGAGTGCTGACATTGCACGAAGGGAAAAGAAGAATTGAGACCGAGGAGCATTCCTAGGGTTGCGGAAACTTTGAGGCTGTTCTTTGCAATTTTGTAAAGGGTTTCTTCTGATGCATGCTTTCTTTGTGCATATTCATGACTTTGTATTGAAAAGGTCTTTCTCTATTTGCTGGCAGGGTTTTCTTGATTTCCATTCCAAAGTAGTGGTTGATGTATTTGCCAAATGTGCGCTAACTGCTCTCTACGCACTGCCACACTTAGACAACATGATGTGAAATGTAACCGCCATTTTATGGCTTAAATGATGTTAAATGTAGTTAATTGGAAAAACTTTTAACTGCAGAGAATTTCCCTATGAATAGCCTTCATAATAACCATCTCACTATAAAACGCAAAATGCTTTGCTCACAAGGACAACTGTACTATAAAGGTGAAGTGTATTGATCAAATTACCTGAGATAATAAACTTCGGATGAATAACTCCTCTATTGATGAATGGGAGAAGTCTTCCTTTTTACCTAGTGCTGTTAGTGTGATGGGAAGGCAATTGAGAGAACAGTATTACAGACTGCGTGGTTGTTTCAATCATAGTTTATATTTTTAAGTTAAATAGCTGTGTGAAATTGTTGATGGAAAATGGCATTGGATTTTTTTACTGTTTCTGTTCCTGGGGTTTTTTTTTAAGCTGTAATTTGTTGAAAGTACAATCATCTTCCTTCAGATAAAAAGTTATAGGACTATATAAAAGTGAGTATGTATGGGGAAGGAGACTTAAAATGGTCAGTATTTGCCACAACTTGCAAAACTGAATAGAGAGAGCAATGAACTTCTCCATACACATTAGTAAAAAGTGAGGTCAGAACATGACTGGATTTGTGTACTGGAGATGTGCGTACCAAAACGGGGAAGAGTTTAGGGCCCCAGAAAAGAGAAGGAAATGTGGTGGAAGGAAACTTAAAAGCAAATGAGCTGTTCTGGTTTTTGCTGCTCAGTGTGTGCTCGTTCCTTCGCTTTCTGCTGAGTAGGGATTTCATGAATCCATTCCAAGGAATCATTTCTCTCTGGGAGAGAAAAGCAAGATGATGGGTGTATCTGCCTTTCGCAACAGCTTGAGTTTTGGATTTGACCAGAGGTGTCAGCTACCTAGGCAACTTTAGATACGTAACTTGCAATAAACCTAATGCAGACCTTTCTTTATCTTTCAGAATACAAACAGAAAACTCTATATCTTTATTCAATACATAGTAATCACCTGTAGCTGCATTTATGGGTGAAGAATTAAGTGAGAGCTGAAGAGAATGGGATGGCTTTAAAAAACTCATTAGTGGAAGATTTTGGAACATCCTTAGAATTGTTGGCCAAAGTGAGTAGAGACAATACAGAGCATTCAGACAGCGTGTTCTTGAAACGTGCTATATGCCATCAAGTAAAAAAGACTGGCAGTTAAAAAGAACGACAAGGACTTGATCAACTGTAGTATTCATATGACAAGCTTTAAAACTGTTGCCCAAAAAGAAAGATGTACATCTTTCAGGGGAAAGTAACTCGACCATAAAAGCATGGCATAAGCTTTTCAACTTAATGCAGAAGGGGAGCAAGGAAGTAATACAAAATACTAAAATAATAATTGGATTTAAAAGTAGTTATGGTGAGGGAAAGTGTGGAATTGATATTCGTAATAGACATAGAAGCTCAGGATGGAAAGAAGGCTATATTACTGTTTGAGGTTTTATCGAAAAGATAGCCAAAGTTGACTATCGAAAGCCAAATGTGATTATGGTGTTCAAGAATTTTTCTTCTCAGATTTTTAAAGGCTTTATCAAAGCAGACAGCCTTTAGTTTTAGTTGAATTTGTCCATGTGATATGCTTTAAGAACGTTAGGCACAGAATTTGAATTAAAGTTTTTACATTATGGAGTGAAAAAATACATGTCTTAAGTTAGTATAACAATAGATTTTGTCTTCTTAGGAAAGTCTCCAAAGATTGAACTGGGCAAGCTAGTGTATACTGAAGGTCTCGGGTTATCAGCAAGACAAGCGAGAAAGGGAACCAGATGCAGGAACAAGTTTCAGAAAAACATTGCCACATGTAAGCATCACAGGAGTGAAATGAACCGTTAGACTACATAATTCAAGTCCAAAACCATAAGTATTAGTAAAAGAAAACCTCTTTAATAAGGTAATAACCAAGACCAGAATATTAGTTTTGAATACTGTCATATAATTATGTCTTTGCAGTGAAAAGCCTGCATAATGTGTATTGGCTAGCTTGATTATTTTACTGTGTTCTTATTTCATTTGGTGTATATGAAGTATGAAAAATTGACCTAAAAGGCCGTACACCTTGAATGAACCAAAATGTCGTATCATAAATATGCTTCACAGTAATTTGAAGTAGGCCTTACTGTCGAAAGAGACTCAAAGCTGGGTTCCTTCATTCTACATATCAGAAGAAGTTATTATTTGAAAAGTTCTGAGATGACGTGAAATATCACGTGAGTGTGATCACTGTATAGTTTCATATATATATATAGGTATAGATAGATACAGATATATATACACACATATATATATGAAACCCCTATGTAAAAAAAAAAAACAAAACGTAAAAAACATTATCGTGTAGAAATGGCAAAGCTAGAGCAGAGGGCAACCAGAGTGAAACAGGGATTTGAGAACATCGGTGTATTCAAAAGGTGAGAGCGAGACAGGTCTGCAGTCTTTGGAAAGAGATTAAGAGCAGCCTTCTTTTAATGGCCGGGATTGATTCCGCGAGGCTGTTTGAGCTCATGTCAAGCACGACACAAGGGGCAAGAACTTAAGCTGGAGGAGAGGCCAAGCACCACAGGAATGCAGGTGGAATCTGAATAGCGATAAAACAGGCACTTTTAATACATTACATGCAAAATTCAGTTTGGATTATTAGCAAGTGTTAGCTTGGCTAAGGGTTTTTAGAATTCATTCCTTAATGCAATTCATTTTTGCTGGCTACCTTCGAACTTTGGAAGAATAATGTTTAGATGATACCGCGAGCTACACTGCCAAACTTTTAGCACCCAAAATTAAAAGCTCAATTTAAAATGTGAACTAGATCAGAAGCCCACGGAGGCAGGAACTTGGCTGTGAAAAGGGGCTTTGATGTCCGTAATGTCTATTGTTTAATGTCTGGTTTTTGCTTTTAAATGCCAATGCACAGCATGGAGGCCTGGCCCTCCCATTGTGCAACAGAGGGTGCTTTGGGTGGTAGGGGGAAAAAAAGGAGAAATCTTCCATCCTGCGAGCACAAAGTTGACAGGTTCGAAGGCTTTTGGAGATCTTTTTTAGGAAATTGTGTGCTAAAGTGTGCAAATCCGAAGTAAGCGTGCTGTGCGTGCGTGTGTGCAAGAGAAAGTTAGCAGTCAGGTTTTATCTCTTAATAGAGACTGCTGAAGTAAGGGTTAGGTAATTGAGTTTATAATTAATTAGCCATAACCCTCATCAGATAAAGCAGTTGTCGAGATTTTTTTTATCTCCTTTCTCTCCCCAGGGCCTGCCCTTCTTTGTCCTTGCACTGACAGCCAGCACTTATCTTAGGCCTTCTCCAGGTCCGTGCCCATCAACCCCTCCTCCCTTGGGCTGATTTTTGGTGGTCAGCCGAGACCCTTATTGTCCTGTAAGGCTCACAATCAGCCTAGCTGTCGGGTGCCGGGATGATGAATTAGCGGTAGGAGTTAACGTGTAGGTGAACTCCAGATTGGACTCCCGATAGCTCGCAGAGCAGCTTCTGTGTGTTAGTCACTCTCCCCAGCGCTGATACGCCGCTGACACTTTGCAACAAAGAGGTTAAAAAGGTAGATATAGTAAAAGAAATGGTGCATTTCTCCAGAAAGTTAGGATGCTTACAAAGAACCCTTAATTTCTTCTGCTGTGCAATTCACCGCAACAATACCCAGAAAATAAATTAGATTTTACAGTTTCTTTTGGTGACCTTGTCTCCCGTATATTGTGGGTTGAAGTAGTTTGCTTGCAGTAGGGGTAGAAACTTTAGACACGTATCTTAAAAGCATCAAGATTGTAAAAGGTGTCTAGTCTCTCTGCCTGTTGAGCTAGATTAAGGGGATTTGGACGTCGAATTTATCCTCTATCAAAGCACCGTCCTTTTATGGATGCACTGGAGAAAAAAAGCTTTCTTGCTGTGTTTACAGTAGGCTTGGGGCATTGAGCTGGGTTTTTTTAGACAGGTTTACCTGCTGGAGGGGAAAAATGTTCAGAAACAAGTCTGTGGGTTTTCTCTTCATCCGGAGTTTTTGAATTGGAGATGAAGACTCCCGTGTCTTACAATATTGACTTCAGGCTTCGGATGAGCACCATTTCTCCTTAATCTGAGCGGCAGCACTAGAAAATGTAGCTAAGTGTCTTGATGCAAGAAAGGCTTGATTCTTTTTGAAAATATATAAAGCATTATTCTTCTGTGGTCTCCTTAATTTCCAAGTAGACTGGTAAAGCTTTCCTTTTTCCTTGTGATTTCAGCAGCAACGTGCGTTTTTAGTTTGACTTCAATTCTTTTTGGACTCAAGCAGCAGAAGCTTCCCTGGGCACACGTATGCCTTTCTAGGATCTTACTGAAAGTTAAATCAGTAATATATTAGTTAACCTCCATTTAAGATGACAGTGTAAGTGCATAAAAGAGATTACTGATGGCAGAACAAACCTGTTCCATTTTGGAATAATAGCTTAGCAATTGTCCTAGTGGGTCTTACAACCCTGCAGCTGCTGTGCTGTGATGCTTGCGCTTTATGAAGCTCTTCAGTTATGCAAGATGTGTACATAATCCAAGCACGGGAAAGCAAATTTTCATGTACCTCACTGCTAACTGATTAATCTAATGGAGGAGTAAAGGAAGCAATTCTGTGACTTGTGTTTTGGCATGAGTTGAGACCGGGGAAATTCCAATTAGAGATGCAGAAACTAACACCCCCCTCCTCCCCCCAAGAGGGCTTTCACGTATTGGAGCAGATATCTAACAGGGCTGTGAAATCTCCATCCTTGGAGGTGGCTCCAAGGGTGACTTGGAGATGACTCCTCAAGAGTCAACTGGACGAGGCCCTAAACCTGATCCACATTGGCCTGGCTCTGAGCAGAGGGCTGGACTGGATGACCTCCAGAGGTCTTTCCAACACGTGTTGTTCTGATTCTATAAATCGAGGTGATGTTCAGGTAATCTAGTGAACAAAGTCACATTTTATACGTTGCTGACATTGATGCTTCTGGAACACTAGTGACATGTATGTTTGTATTTCAGTGAAATTAGCTTCTCTTAGGTCAGTAAAAATAGGAAGAAAAGATTGCTGGAGGATCGCTTCCGAGAAGAGTGAAAATCATTGGTGGCCTAGTGTAAGGTCCTCTGTTCTCAGCGGCAGAGTCCTGCTGCGTTGTAGGTTCTGCTCATCTCTGATGGGAATATTGCTGCCATTCTGAAGGGCTTCGTGGAGGCAACTTGCTGGCACTTTTCACTAATGCACGGGTGAGAGAAAAATACAAATGCCCAAGGAAGCCTGAACACAAAATAGTCTCTGTACACGAGTCTTAACCCTCACCCCACCCCAAACCCTACGTATTCAACTCTTAGACTGTATGTAGTATATGGAGACAGAGTTGCCGGTGGGGTATTGGAGTGCCTTGACCAACCTCTCTAGCCCCGTTTCACTAATTCTGTGATGAAAAAATGAAAACCTTTCTGCTGGTGATCAACAGTCTTTCTGCCCTCTTTTAACGTGGCTAGGGGAGTCTCTTGTAGCATGCATGGATTTTCCTACACGCAGCTCCTAGTTGTGGGTCAGAATGGCTAGTTTTGCATCTTGCAACTGGAAGTGAATCAAAGGGAGGAAACAGCCTTCTCGTCCCCCAAAGAGGCACTTGTGTTTTATATGTGAGAGAGACCAAGCATGAATACAGTGGAAGAAAAGAAGATAATTATAATCTCTCTAATGCAAGACCTGTGCCAAATTTTTTTCCAGGTTGAGAATTTGTACCTCAAATGAATATCAACCTTGTATTAACGTTATCTCATGCAGAAGGATAACTAAGTGCACAATCCTTTTAATTCTAGGAAACAGTGGAGGGAAAAAGCTTTTGCTTTAAATTTGAGTCTGAAATGTAAGATATTGGGAAATACAATTTTTCTAAAGCAAAGCTGATAGCGACTTCTGGAAAATGGGTGTGGATCAATAGGATGGATTCGGTCTGGATTGAACTAGCGTTTACATGGTTGGTTTTATGATAGAAGAATATTCTTCTTATTTAGTTTTCACTGGATATTTTTTAACTACTGTATTGTAAATATATATATTACATAAAAACCTAATAAATCATATATAGACAGCTAATAATAAACTACATATTAATGTAGTTAATGTAGTTGTGGTTGCAAGTTTTTCTCCTTTGAAGAGGACACATTTTCTTCTCTAATACTCATATTACTATAGGTATTAGAGAAAACTGTGTATAGTAGATCAACTCAGTTTCAGGCTTTTTAGTTGCTGTTGGTAAAGGAAAATGACATGCTTTGTTCCTAAAGGAATGTTTAAATGAGGTTTTAGCTGTCATCTTCAAATGTTCCATCAGAACATTTCAGAAGCCTTCAGAAACAAGTGGAGTATGTTACAGGACATGTTAAAGAATGTCCATGTTTTAAATCAATACTGAGATTTACTTATACAAAACAGAGAATTATGGAGGAAAGAGATAATTAAAACTTGTAACCCTTCAAAGCTTAGAAAATAGTAATGTTTACAGGAAGATGACAGGGAAGATGTTTGAAGCAGTGGACTGAACTGGGAGGTACCTTACTCTTACTGACTCAGCCACAGACCGTGGCCTTTGGTCAAATGAATAAAATTCTTGGTTCTGCAGACACCAGGATAACAACTTCATTAGTTTGCAGGAGTTGTAGGAAATACCAGTTAAATATTTCATGATACCAGTACAAAAAGTTGTCTCGTCTTGGTGCTGTGGCACTTCACTAGTACTCTTGCTGCAAAACCGAAGCCACAGTTAGACGCGGTCTGGTCCTGTGTACATACACAATACTGACAACTGCTGTGCATCGGTGTGTCGTGTGTCATTACATCCCAGGAGCGTTGGGGTGAAGCCTCGAAATACTCTGATGATTAAAAAAAAAAACAAAACCAACTTGTGTTGAAAACACAGACAAGGCCTAGAGGTGGATGGTGTCACCTAATTTTCTTTGCTGTTTTCAAAGCTAGGATTTTCCTGGGTTCTTTTTTACTAATTGCTGATAACAGTATCACCATTGTTTTAAATGAGTTTGGAAGGTAGGAGAACGTTTCTGAAAGACTGGGCAAGAGTGACAAATGCAAATAAACATCCTTTTGAGACTACAAACCAACACTGATACTGATAGCAGCTAATACCGTGACATTACAGGCAGTTCAGCGTGCAAGCGATCCTGTCGTCCTAGAAGGGTATGATGTATCGCCTGTAGCAGTCAGATTTCTGCTCTTCCCGGGTATTAATTGTTTGTTTTTAAATCCCTAGGATACAGCATGAGGTACATACTGTTTTGCTTTGCTTTTTAAACACTCAAATTACGGTACCGTTTTACGGGGTGTTCTCCTGCGAGATGCTAGGGACAGTGACGGAAGCTTTCAAATGGTGAAAGCTTTTTTCTTTTTTTTCCTTTCTTTTTTTTTTTTAAAATAACAAACTTGATGTAGTAAGAGGAAAGTTGGAATGACTGGACTTAAGACTTGCCACTTTGCAGTTAGGAATTTGAGAGCCTTTGAGGCATTCAGGCACGTAAAGAAGCAGTTTAAGGGCAGTGATAAGATAGCAAAACCTTCTGGTTTAGGCAGCCTGTATAAAGTTGCAGGGATAATTTAAATCCTGACATATTTACAAATCTGTGCTGTTTGTAGGGAACAAAGAGAGTGGACTTTTTTCCTGGAAGGTATCATTGAGAGAATGCTGTGATTTCCTGGGCAACATCGGTGCTTTTTTTCCCCACTCTGGTGATTTCAGAGCAGGGATTGATGGGCCCCTCTTCCTTAACGAGTTTTCTAAATTGATTTGATCATTGGTTTTTGTCACGTTTGTAGAACTAACATGGAAATGACAGAAAAAAGTCCAACTGACACACCCGAGCTCGGGGTATTAAAGTTGGTACTACCAAGTATCAGCAGCAGCCGTAATTGACAAATAATACCCCTCATAAATACTGCCAGTCTTTTCAATTAGTTTTCATCTCAAATTCGGGATGCAAAATGATGGCCTGTCAACTGACAATGGATGACAAAAATTAATAAATTGTCTTCTAAATAGTATGGACACTTAAGAAAAATTGGGCAGCCAATTTAGCACAGCATGAACCGGGGGGAACCTTTTGTACTGTTGCCGTGCCACTAATGTTGTCTGGGTCTTTATTAATGGTGCTTGGCTGCTGCTGACAGTTTTGTTGCTACTGGCAACTTTCTTCATTAAAATTAAAGCCAGCGTCAAATCCCATTAGCTGCACTCTGGGTACCTTGCATTTTTATTTATATATATTTTTTTTGTCTTTACAAACACGTTCTTTATCTATAGAAAGTTGGAAAAGGTGGTTAAAAATTAGTCTTTCGTCTTGTCCATGGCTGATGACTTAACTAAATAATGGATTATATTTTTTTGAGGGAGATTGTCTCTAACATGTTATAACATGCCTAGTCTACAGCCAAGTAACTGCACAGAGAAATCCATAAATGATCTTTATAAATTACCTTTTGTGAACGTAGTGTTCTTCTGCACTGCCTGCAAGCTAGTTGGTTCTCAGATACTCTCTCATAAAACAGTAATAGCTTCTGGAGGAGAGCAGCTCACTTGTATGGTATTCTTCTGTTGCCTGTTCAACTAAAATATTAATGATGTTGCATATATGCTTAAAATGGAGTGATCAACATGTGTGAAAGACTGCTCTTATAGGGAAAACATGCCATGTGTATCTTTACATGATTTTTGGGAGGAGCGAATATCTTTGTTTCTGGAAACATCTTTTGGTTTTCTGCTTTAAAAAGTCCTGGATCGACTCCTTCAGACGTAAGTCTTCATTCATAGAAATACGTAGCGCTGGTAACAGCCTTTGCTATAGCTGCTGTCGCTACTGAGTACTCTAAAACATTAAAATACTGAGTGACCGGTGCACTAAATTACCTGAGGTACATCAAAGCAATCCATATTCTGTATTACAGATCGCATATAAAGAGTTGACCCTTTAAGGCTTCACGTGGGAAAATCTGATGCTACCAGAAATGTCCCACAGATGTGCTGCCAGAAATGCCCAAAGCAGACCGTGGCCTAGCCGCGTGCTTTTACTAATGGAGTACTCTTTCTGGAGCATCACGCTTTGCCGCCGCCTTTCTAGGGGTAGACATTTCCAAGAGAATTTAGTCACGGCCACCTTCATTACAACATCTTCCGTTAATTATACTCTTGGCTTCTGGGCCAGACCACCCTAGCTAGTGTCACGTAACGCGCCTTTTCTGACATCATTTGGGTATGAGCCAGTGACCCAAAAATGTATCATCGCGTCCTGATTCTTAAGGCTTCTGATAGATCGAAATGCCTTGTGAAATGCAAAATATGGTTTGGGTTGGGAGGTAAACCCAACCCATCTATGTGATGGATTGGATTTACATCCCAAGTCTGCTGTAACATGCTTCTGAGTGGGCAGAGAGGTAGGACGAAGTTTTCCGTCGACACCTTACTTTTGCTGTTATGACAATAAAAACGTCCTTTGATTCAGAAAGTAGGAAGTGAGATGGTTCATCTTGTGTCCCGGCTTTGAAGCAGTAGCGCCGTGAAACTGCAGGTAAAACCAGGCTGAAGTGTAAGGGAGCGCCGATGGGTTCGTTGCAGAAAACCAGCAAATGGCTCCAGATGCTAATATCTTCTGACGCACTGTTTTCCTATCAGTATAAACAGAGCAAGTGCTGTATACGAAATACCATTTAAACGTTCACTTAAATGGTTATGTTTGGAAATGATCTTATATGGTAAGTGAAAAACAATTTACGGTTTAAATGGTCTTTTAAACTGATGCACTTACAGCAATTTTTTTACTAAAATATGTGCTGTGTGGCTCAAATCTGAATTTCAATTCAGCTGAAATGTAGAATAAGTGACCTTATCGTTCTCAAGAATGGATACTTTATGGAAGGAAAATAAACTGGTGACATTGAATTAGCATCCATCTAATAAATCCAAGTTGCGCCTTAGCTCTTCTGCTAAATCGTCTTGGTTTAAAAAATTAAAAAAAGAAAAAAAGGTGTCAGTAGTTAATTGTTGACTGAAGCTTAATATCTGTTGAAGCAAATGAGCCATGAAATATACTACATAGGAAGTATTGTATCTGGAGTGATTTTAACATTAAAACAATATTACAATTTTTAACTTGCTGACACAATATGCAGAATCCTTTATTTTGAAATTGCACTGATTAATGCTAAGCTTGGTAAGTGGGGGAGAGGAGGAGTGTATGCTGTATACGAGGCAAAGCAGGCCCAGACGAAACGAGCCTTTTTTCTCCGAAGTACTGGTTTGAGGCATATTAAATGAATTTTGGGTTGTCTCAGAATTTTGGGTTGTCCTGATCTTCAGGAATCCTAATAATAACCTTTGTCAAAAGCATTGATTTATAATTTCTCAGAAAAGTTCTTTCAAATGACTGACACTGGCAATGTGTCTCATATTTTGTTAACTGTAATTTCTATAACACCTATCATAGTAAAAATGGATTACTTCTGCTAATGACAGCAGTAGCTTTGCCTTTTTGCAGTAACAATTTAAGAACACAGCGTAATAAACCTGTATTCAAAAGTTGTCTTTAGATCGTACCCTTAAGTCCCTGGAAATGGCCTTGGCTAGGTTTTCACTGGGGTTCAGGAAGGCATGGTAGATGTGGAGGTACCTTGATATAGAAGAGTCTTCAGATACATCGTGTAGATTAAGCAAGTGCAGAGGCTTCAGAAATGTTGATTACAAGTTTGTGCTGAAGAGAGGTGCCATTCTCCTGCGCTGACCCTGCTGGTGCTGTGGGTTGCTTCTGAGAAGTGTGGAAGTTCCTTCCTTCTCCACTAGACATTGAGCTGATTTCTGACAAAAGGTGAAAACCCACAGACCCTTCTTTTCTGTCTTCTCATCAGCAGAACTCATCTACGGTGTTGTGTGTTGGGGGTTTTTTGAGGGAAATTTTGCACCCACTAAAATACATTTCTTCTCTCAAAGCACCCAACAGTGCAACTCAAGTCATGGTCCTTGACCAGTGCTAGAAGGTTTTTGGGTGAATGGCTACACTTTTTTAATATATTTCAAGCTGAAGCCGGAATGATTTTGTTTTCAGATGGTAAAGTACAGATTGATTCATCAGCAAAAATCAGAAGTCGTTTGATTGCAAGAAAAAAAAGACAACTGTGTATGTTCTGAAAAGGATTATTTAAAAAGACGTCTCTGCTGCCCTCAGTAAATAGATCATCATTTTTAATAAAAAGGTTGTTTAGCTCAATGTCTACTCAGATGGCAAGCACATAGCAAAGGGATGTGGCCATAGCTGTCTCCTTATACGGTTGCCTGTTTGTGTCCAGGCACGTTCTACATTTATCTGAATATTTTCCTCTTGTTTAAGATGAAATTGAGAACACAAGTACTTCAGTGCATTCGCTTGAATGTAGGCTATAGTTGGCAGTTCAATGTGTCGAGAAGGGGCTGTGGTCTTCAGAGCGTACATTGCATCTCAGGTGTTGCAAGATGGTGGCTTTGCTCTTCCTCATGTCCTCTTGGAACAGTATGGTGGCCTCCATGTAACCACCTCAGGCACCATCTCAGGCTGGAGTAGGGCAGTGTCTACATTTGTTCCTCTCGTCACAAAACATTAAAAAACTGTATTAGAGAGTCTGTTCTAAGGAAAACAAAGTGTATATTTATGTTACAACTATATGAAAATACCCTTTCCAAAAGGATCCTTGTTGTAACAATCAGGTAATAACAAGAAATATGGTTATGACTAAATGGGTTTTCCCATTTTCTGCAGCTCTTCTAAGAACATGAAACATGATTTTGTGATCTTTAGGAAATAGGATCTGGCTTAAACCCAGTTATGTCATGTTTGACTCAACCGTTTTAGTGGGTAACCCCTTTTAGCCCATGAACATATCTGCTCGTGTGACTGCTCTTTCTGACTCACCTTCTATTGCCTTACAAAACTGCAGGAATGTGAATGCCTTAGATAAATGAGCTGTAAAGCATTTCTAAACTAATTTCTTGAGACAGACGTAGCACTTGTGATCCCTCTCTGAGCTAAGTACAGCTGCTGCCTCTTGATTTTGGATCTTTTTGGCAGTTGGCACGCAGGGACGCATCTTCCCTCAAAATCCATCTGTACGTACCGCTTGGTGCTAGGCCAGCAAGAAAACGTGCCTGGTGTGGAGAGACATTTCACCCACTGAGTTTGAGTTATGGGTACATTTTGTAACGTTTCAGTAACTCTGAAGCAGCTCTATGTCTGGAAGATGCTAATTCAATACGTACGATTTCCCTTAGCAGGTAAGGTGAGTCAGTTAAAGAGGGTGAAGGAATATTTTTCTCATTAGGCGTCTTATTCTTTTTTTCTGCTATAACGATGAGAGGATACTAGTTGCCCAACATACATTAACTGCATCTCTGAAAGAGATCTTCGTGATGAAAGTCATCCTCATTCCTATTCCTCTGGGTGAACTGGGCATCTGAGGTATATAAACATTCTGACAAGTCAGAGCATGCAATTATTGTTTCTGTGTGTGTATGCACACATGTGTATATTTATTTTTTTCTTTTTTTCTTGGTCTTAGGAGAGATTTGAGGAAAGAGAATGGGGTGGGTGGAAGGAAGAGAGATGGGCCATCTTTGCAGTGTTGAGCTAGTTCAACGCGTCCTGGGAGGCTGGTCACATCATGAAGCAGTCCAGAGAGCGTCGCTACCCTATCCAGCAAGCGTATGTAGTGGGGTCATTGGTACCAACGATCCTGTGACCAGAGGACAAGGTGTAAAAGTAAAGAAAAATGGGGCAATCGGGAAGTACTGTTAACTAGAATAACGAAGAAGGTACCCTTCTACTGTAGAAGAAAAAAAGGTATTTCTTATCTTACCCATATAACGGTTTAAGGACCAGAGGTATAACTGTTCAGCAAAATTGTTTTTTAATGCAGGACACTCCTTTTGATTCACAAATAAAAAAAAATTTTAAAAATCCTATTATGGAGCAGAATTTCTGAGGGTTGTCCATGGAGACCGTTTTGGTCCCAAAATTTCACAACATGAAGTGTGAATCCTTTCTGTACAATAATATGGAACACAGTTTAAAAAAAAAAAAAGAAACACACTTTTTTTTTTTTTCTGCCAGTGTTCTTGGGTTTGTTATTCAGTAGATGCTGTATTAAATTGGATTTTGTGTCCATCATTATTAAAATGTGAAGTGTGTCGGTCACAAAGCATACATTTCAGGGCAGTTAGCTGAATAATTCTTTTCTTTATTATCCCAAATTACTGCTGAGCTCTGGAGAGGTGAGCAGTTTAGCCAATTATTGCCATTTGAGCTGGATTTGTGGGTGATTAGCTCCTGGTCGAATTCAGTCCTGGCAAGGGCTTTGAAGCCTTCGCTTGTGTGATTTTCACAGCAGTGAGGTAGGAATAGACGCGGCTAATGACAGGAAGGTCGCGTGGGTTATGTGACCTGTGAGGGGGGGGCTCGGGTTTAGCAAATAGGGCATCCACAATAACAAGTGTGTCACTAACCCCGCCGTGCATAATCGGAGTTTTATAGGATTGTTGGAGATGCTGACAGCTCAATTAAAGTGTAACCCTTTGTACCATATACCCTGGCAGAATGACAGAAATATTACCAACAAAAAAGGGAGGGGGCCACAAGGGAACTGGTTAAAGATCCAGTATTCTTTTTCTTTCCCCCCTTCATCGGAGCCTGCACAGAGCAAGCTGCAAAAAGCATCCATTTGTGAAATAATAGGTTGTCCGGGGGAGGGGTATGGTGCCAAACATGGCTACAAAAAAAAGCTGCTCTTAAGTGGTCTTCCTGATGTTTCTATGGAAACACTATAGTATCAGGATAGAAAGTTAAAATTGGGTTTTAAGCTTTTCATGGCTTTTCTCCCATGAACCCCCCAATCCCTACTTTATATAAAATACGATAAAGAGAATTTCAGGGTTCAGGGAACGGAGTGCTACTATAACAAGGGCCAAGTAGTAACGTCTGCACGATGATTCCTTTTTTTCGATCATCCCCCCCAATGCTCAGTTTGTTTCTTAAGGGAAATAAATGTTTTGTTACTTCTTTTTCATGCCTGACCCTGCAGCCATTTCTACCGCCACAAATGTTTCCGATCTTAGAGCCTTTTCCAAATTAACTGTGCCACGCGGTCATGTTTGCTTGCACCGAATCAGTTTCCCAACATTGTTTTTCCCTTTAATTTTAGTCTAGAGTAGCAGTGTTTCACCAAGCTGATTGGCGTGGATGCTAACTTCATTTGCGGCCAGCGTAGTTAGAGCGCAGTGCGTGATGCTGGAGCCGCAGCAAGAGGTAAGAGTTCAAACGGAGCCGATCGCTGCCGGCTCCTCTACTGCTGACTTAGACCCCTTGGCATCAGCCGTCTGGTTTCTCTGACACTAAGATAATGATTTGCATCGCAGTGCATTTCACATTAGCGCTGACGATGGTGTCAGGGAAACCACAACTGCCAATGCCAAGGGGTTAATAAACCAACTGCTTGAGATTATTAAGGGTTGTGATTATTTTTTTTTTTTTAACAGTCCAGGGTAAGTGGAACAAACCTCAGAAGGCAACAGAGGCAGAAACTACTGTAAGGCAGAAAAATATTGTGACTTGCTAGGTGCTGTGCCTCCTTCAGAGTGGTAAACTGGGTTTAGAGCAAGAGATGTGCCATTCATTTAAATACGCAGTTGCTTTTTGTAACACACTTGAATATTCAACTCTGTAGAAAGGACATATAGATACCTACAGAGTATGCAATGTGCTATTGATTTTATAAAGTCTAATTTTAGAAATAATCATAAACTAGGGCTAACGAAAGAGTGCTCCTTTCACAAAGCTGTCAATTGAAGGAGAACTCAAGAAGTCTCCTACTTTGCTGAGCATCTCTGTCCTTCAACTACACGTACCTCATTGTCTTTTGACGTGCCTGTTTGGGGGTCTGGAGTATTATCCTGGCCGTTGTGCAGAGGGGTGCAGCTTTGGACTTGCGACGCTCTGCCAGAGCGGAGTATTTATTGCTCCGTCTGGATACTGCAGCAGGGCTGGGTCTTTTGCTTTCCACTCCAATTCTCCTTTGGACATCAGGGTGACTGCTCTTGCGTGATAATCTTTTTGCCTCTTAAGAAAGTTGCTCGTTAGGTGGGTGAATGTGATGTGCCACATGATGGCTTTCTGTTCTCTAGTCCCCAAATTGCAGCGCAGTTGACTCTTCTCAACCACATCGTGCTTATAAGTAAGGTTAGTAGGTTCCTATGCTCAGCAGTATCCTTGAAGAATTCTTGTCCATGCCGTGTTGGAAGTACATAGCCTACCCTTTAAAAAAACTGCAGCTGCAAGCTGGGGAGTTGTGAAAACTTCCCTTAAAATTTTTTGCTGCATATCAGAGGAACTTGCGCATTACCCACAGTTGGCAGGTAAGGTCAAAATCTGGAGGCTAAATTGTTGGAGCAATCATTAAAAATAAAAACACAATAACAGTGAGCACTAAGTTTGTTCTTCCCATTTACCATGTCTTTAGTGCTGAGGTTCCTTGCAGGAATTTGGTAGCCGTTCTTTGTTGGAGGTGGCAATCTTCATTGCCGGTGCTACAATGAACTGTAAGACTTGCTTAATCAGCATGGGGGGTTTTTTTCGTAAATCTTTCTAATTTTTTTTAGTAGCTTGTGTGCAGAGAGCTTGGAAAAATAATGGGTTGCAGGTTGATTGTCCTTCAAGTTTTAGCAAGGCTATTATCTTTTGCTCCAAGTCAGATCTTAGAGCCTCTCCTTTCTTTGTCTCCAGATGGAAATAGTGGCTGATCAGCCTCAGCATTAGATAACCATTCATGGTGTAATTACCTGCTGCGCTGAGTTATTGCCTTGTGTTTAGGGAATGCTAGAAGAGAATTGGGTTCAATGTTCTGATTTCATTTTCTCGTAAAGCTGGTGTATAACGTAAATTTGAATAGTTTCTTCAATGGGGAAGCATCTTTGAATCTGTAGCAAAACTCTGCTACTGCTGTAGTGCCAGTTTTTAAGGAAGGTGTGGGGGGTTTTCCTGTGTGCCTGGCTGCAGTAAGTATATATGGGGCCTTTTAGGGCTTTTTTGCAAGGTGATTGTTAGATACTGAAGTTCAAGAACATTTGAGGTCTCCTGTTTTCAAATCTCTTTAGGGGCACTCCACTTCTTGTAGCCTTTGTTTTGTGGTTCAGTCGGTCCCCAGTTGTGCCCTGTTACTGTAAGAGATGTTTACTACAAGTTTCCAACTGTAAAAACTTAAACAGCTTCATAGCTAATTGACCAAAAGACCAAGCAGCATTCCCTTAAATTCCTGGGGAAAAAAGACTTAAGTTTGGGAAATCAAGAAAACAAGTTTCACTTGTACAGAAGGATTCCAAATACACTGGGCATCTTCAGCAGTTTATTCCCTAGAGGTTTAGTTGCATACTCTGGTGTCTGCTCAAATTAATTGTTGAAGAGAGAGCAGTGACTACCATAAGCTTCCTATAGCATGCAAGTATTGTTTGTAGGGGAAATAGTTTGAGCTGGTGTCTACTATATGCTGGAAGAATGGACTTTAAGACTAGAAACCTGTTACAGTGAAAATATTCTGGAAGCAAAAAATATCAATTAAGAATTAATCTCTTGTTCGTTACTAGGACAAGCTAGACTAGTCCCAGTGCTGCTGGCCAGACTACCTAGAGTTGGCTAGTCATGCAAACCTGGAGGATTTGCCAGCATTTGTTCACCGTGTTAATAGATGTAAAGGAAGGGGATGTTTTATTGACCAGAATTCATATGTAACGGTTAGTTTGTGATCCTGACTGTGAATGGTTGCCTTTCCAGTTACTTGAGGGAGGATGTTTCTCACAAGCGTGAGTTTTTCTTTTGTGAACAGGATGCAAATGATAGAGCTGTAGAAAATTCATAGCACTGCTAGCTGCTAATCATAGTTACAAGAACTAAAGACCTGAGTGGAAAATTAAGAATTTATGCTGTTAATGATTAAGTGCGAGATTACATATTTCATTCTGTCAAAACAGCATCAGGGTAACAGTATGGGGTTGGCTAAAAATTAGGGAGGGGAAGAAAGAAAAGCTTGCATGATGCCAGTACCTCAGCTACGGCAGTGGTGTAAGCTTCTGGAAGAAAATAGAAACCGAAGTAATGTATTTCCTTTCCCAGAAGGTCCAGTCTTGGCTCTGCTGACTTTGAGGGCTCTACCATTTTTACTTGGCATGCCAAGAAAAGTCAAATGTACCAAATCCTATTAAAACAAACAACAAAAACCCAAAAAGCCTCAGGTCAAGTGCTACAGCTGGAGCAGATGCAAAAAAATGTGCAGTCAGTTAAGCTGTGATCACTGGTATTATCCTGCTTGTGAAACCCTTTGTGTCTTGTGGCCCCTGGAAAATCCAAAATACATGGGAAAGGGGGAAAATTAAAATGGAGCTCCACAGGGCATGCAAAATGTGTCGCTCCACGCACAGTATTAATTCTGCGGGCCAAGCAGTGGCTGTAGACAGCTTTTGATGAGATGACACACCTTCGTGTGCATTTTGATGACGTTTATTTGTGGGAAGTATGTAAGGCTGTTCTGCTGCCATCTGTCCGGCCAGTCTGAAAAATTCAGGTGGCTCACCTACCAGCATCTTTGACGCAGTATTAAGCAACTTCAAGAGGTCACTTTTTTAGACGCTGATAATTTGCTGCTTAAAACCTGAAATATTTCCGTAAAACAAATTCATAATTGTTTTGCCATTTGTCTTCATTTGTTGTTTAAGCACGCAAGGTTTGTAGCTCACAGGAAGGCATCTGGAGTGGCGGGGTTTAGCCGATTACTGCATATTCAGATGAACTGTATATTATGGCTAGTGGTCCCTTGGCCGGTGTTGGGTGTTTTTTTTTACCTTAAGTCCAATCAATCCTACACTGGCGGCTTTTCATTAGCTGCTCCTGCTCTCACAGTAATGATCGGGATGCAGAGCCTGATGGCAGTCTGTAACTTCTCCTGGTGCCCTGAAGCTCAACAACGTAAGCTGATTGACTCAGTTAGGGCCCCAGTCTCTAACAGCAAATGCAATCAATAAATCTTTGTTGGTAAATAATTGCTATTGAACAGAGTTTTAATATAAATTTATGAGTGGTGTTTTATCACAGCTTGAGGCTACAGCAAGCCACTGAGTGATGGATTTCAGATAACACTTACATTCATTACATTAACTTTGTAAGTTATTTAAAGCTTGTACACTTAACATTGCTTTTGGCTTGCAATGACCTCCTGGGACTAGATGTAGCATACACATTACTAATAAAGAGCTCGCGGTACGTACAGACGGTTCCTCCGTTTGCTTTGTACGGTGACGCAGTTCCTCGAGCAAAACCCGAGAAGTGAAGTTCGTGCACTCCGGTTGAAGTCTTTTTCCTGTGGCTCATTAAAAGTACAAGCTAGCGCAGTCTAGTAGGAGAAGCGTTCCTCCATTAGGCGCAGAATTGCAATTTTGGAGGGAAGGTGGTAAAAATATTTAATTTGAAGTGTGAAATTCTTCTCAGTTTGTAAGCAAATTGGAGGTGTTAAATTCTTAGTGTTGAATCTGGAGGCTTTGGGTCAGCTACGCCGAACGGCAGGGCTAAAGTTGCAGCTGTAAGACTCTAACAAATCAAAGATTTCATACAAATTAGGAGAAATAATGTTATCCGATTGATAATAATTTGAGGCAGAGATTATTTCGACAGGAAAAAAAAAAATCAGTATTTTGAAGTAGGAGTTGATTTACTTAGTCCCTTACTGCATAGCTTGGAGACTAAATGTGATTTTTCCGATGTGCTGTGTGTACGTGGGGGCCTGTTTGGCCGTGACTGGAGTTGTGCCCAAGCTACCTCTAAATTGCCTCGGAGGTACCAAAGGTCACTGGGAACCCATGTATCTCGTTTCCTAGGCAGAGTATCTGATGTGACTTAAATGTAGACATAATGTGACTGAAGTGAAGGGCTTTTTCTTTTTTTTTTTAGTAACATTTCTTGTCATATCTGGGCCATTTTATTTTTTTTTTAAGTTTAGTTAATGTTAAAGTGCATTTATAACTGAGCTAAACTCCGATACTAAGAGCATTTCTCCAGACCATGCTATATAATTACTACAGACAAAGTGGCGGTCTCTAGCCTTGGGGGAAAAGAAGTGTGGTTTATATGGGCTTCTCTGCTTCATAACACTTTAAGTTAGCTCCTTGTATTCAGAGCAGTTTCCTCTGCAGGTGCTGGAAAATATTTTTAATTCTCACATAATACAAAAATCTATTCTTTTTGCCAAGGTAGTGCCTAAAGAAAAGGCATTGGGAAGTCTGGTTTGTTAGTTAGGCACAAATAGGTACATTGTCCGTATTTACTGCCGAGTATTTTTTTTAACATGAAAGCACAGAATTCCACTTTAAAAGCAAGGTGAAACCCCATTTGGATCATTTTCTTCATTTAGATCCAAAAATAGAATTTCATAATTCACACCTAGATAGTAGCAAAACCTCTGCGTAGTAAAAATCATGGAAGTAGGGGGGTTTTACTATTTATTGAGTTTATAACTGCCGTGAATTGAAAATTATGTAAGTAATGACACGTTTTCTGTATAGCAAAGGGGCAGTTAAAAAGGTGTGAAATACATATATTTTACTTTCTTCAAAACTTAAAAAAAAAAAGGCAAGGGGTCAAAACTTTTAAAAAAAAAAAAAGGCAAGGGGAGCGGGGGGGGGAATCACTGTTGTGATCCTTACAGCTTTTTCCCCATTAAAAGGTCTGAAGAACAGACCAGTGCAGGGAAACAGTAATTTTTGATCCCCACAGCACAGCCGTAACTAGAATTGGGTCCCCCTAAACGCGAGCGAACGTGCTGCAGGTGAGATATGAAAGATTGGAAAGGTGAAGCGACAGATCACCCACTGTAGACAAACATACAAGTCAAAGGCAGAAGAAAGCTTTCATTTTTTAATAGAAGAAAACAACGTCTCTAACCACTGGAAGACGGTAATTGGGATGTGTGACTCACGCACGCAGAAGCTTTTGTAAGAAAGCGTTTCAGAAACCCCATTCTCTCTTGTAAAAGTTTGAGTTGTAGCAAGGAACAGCACAAAAAAAGCAATCCGACCTCCAGACGGTCAGAAAGTGCAGAGTTTGTACCGCTGTGTAATTCAGTCATCCGACACAAGCTTTTCTTTACGGTCCCATCCATAGATTGCCTTGAATTGCGAAGGGTTGTTCTCTGAAGTTTTATTCAAAGTGTGTGTCCAGGAACAGGCAGCTGTGAACTTGGCTTTTCCGCTGGGATCATCGCTGCGGTTGCAAAAGGAGAGTTGTTAGTTCATGTGGATTGTGGTGAGGGACTGCAGCCGAAAGTTATAATGTCTGGAACGGAGGGAGAAAAAAAAATGTGCCTAGCTCTGGAGGACTTCTACTCATGCAGAACTGCCCCTTGTCCCCTCGCGGCTTTGGGATTGGGTGTGCAGAGAGATCGCTTTAGAAAGCTGCAGGTTTAATGGGAAAATGGATAACATAACTTGCTGTCAAGGTTTTAACCTGCTTTAACAAAAACAACTCCACGGGAGTTGGAAGCACCATGACTGGTGGTGCATCTTTCTGTGTTCTGTTTTCCCTTTTTTTTTTTTTAAGTTCCATGGAAAATGAGAATGGAAAAACTGATGTTGTGGGGATTAGAGAACTGAAGTTTGTATTGGTTTAGATTCCTAGTTTTGATTTAATGAAAAGAATGTAAGTGTCCGCTTTTATCGGAACTTGATCCATGGAACTAGTGAGTCCCTGTGGTAGGTACTGTACATGGTGTCTCCACCAGGATGTTTCAGTAAGACTTTCAATAACCAAAGTAGTGTATTAATTCATCAGGAACTGTCTTCTGACTTGGTTTTGGAAATTAAAATTTCCTAGGGAAGTGCATTGCTAAAGCATGGCTTGATTTACCACCTTCGGGGTGTTACAGCATGTTATATTTTGCTTTTCTACGTGACTTTCTATTTTTAAGCTGAGAACAGGTTAATATGCAGTAGTAGTCCTTGTCCATTTGAACACGATGATGACTTTTTATCTCAGCTGTTGATTGTTAGCATTCAGCACTGATGTTTAGGTTGAATACAATTTGTGGAAAGGTGAGTCACCTTGCCCACCCCCTTTCCTCTCTGATCACACCTCCTTCATTAAATTACCCAGAATTTATTGGAAAAACTTTGTATTTGCCCGGTTTGCATTTTGCTGCTCTTGCCTGGAATTGGTGTCTCTTTTGTTGGAATGAATAGCTAGGAGGATTTCCATTGCGGTGTCACCTTACTGCGGAGGGAATGGGAGCGTGAATGTGTGCTCTGCCCTGCTTGTGGAGAGGCTGAGCCTGGACAACAAGGAATCCCCAGGAACACGCTGAAGGGAGCACAAGCCACCCCGTAGGATCCTCGCTCAACCTGGGGTTCATCATTTATTTTAGAGGGCTAGGAAATGCACTCAGCATGGTGTCTTTGTCAACTAGGAGTGCACATGGGTAACCTTACTCTGTGTCACATTAAAATGTGCTTTCCTGAGGCATGGAATTCAGTGCAAAAGCGTTTTCTCTACCCGTTGGACAAAGCCAGTGCTGATACAGCCTTTTCTGTTTATGTGACTTGCTTTATGAAAGCCGCGCTTAGAGCTTTTCCTCCTAAATTGCAAACACTGAAGCTGCCGATGGAGAAAACATGCATCATGGGAGAACAAGGGAAAATGAGTAACTTGCAGGAGAAAGCGTATCTAAAAATGTTGGCAATTATATTTATCTCTTTCTGTGTCTTAAATAGCTGTGCGTTGGCAAAAGAGTGTTTAATCCTTTTTCTTTTTTCCTCTAATAGGGTATGCTGCTAAAGCGAAGTGGCAAGTCATTGAATAAAGAGTGGAAGAAGAAATACGTGACGTTGTGCGACAACGGTGTGCTGACCTACCATCCTAGTTTACATGTAAGTACACCATGCTCTCTGAATGTTCAGCAGTGTCAGGCCCTGATAAAGCAGTGTTCGCAAGTTCGTCCTGACCTGTTTTTGTTGAGCCCTCTTTGGTAGAGGAACTTCTTTCTCTCTCTTCATTCCCTTCCCTCTCAAAAAGGCATAATCTGAAATAAAATTCCCTGGTGCAAGTCTGAGTACAGTGTTGTGGTTTAGCCCGGCAGGCAGCTAAACACCACACAGGCGTTTGCTCACTCCCCCCCGGTGGGATGGGAGAGAGAATCAGGGGAGGGAAAAAAAGTAAAATTCATGGGTTGAGATAAAGACAGTTTAATAGGACAGAAAAGGAAGGGAGAATAATAGTAATAATAAAAGAATATACAGAACAAATGATGCACAATGCAGTTGCTCACCACCCGCTGACCGATGGCCAGCCCATCCCCAAGCAGTGGACTCCCGGCCAGCTTTTGCCCCAGCTTTATATGCTGAGCACGAATGCCGTATGGTGTGGGATATCCCTTTGGTCAGCTGGGGTCAGCTGTCCTGGCCGTGTCCCCTCCCAGCTCCTTGTGCCCCCCCAGCCCACTCGCTGGTGGGGTGGGGTGGGGTGAGGAGCAGAAAAGGCCTTGACCCTGTGTAAGCACTGCTCAGCAGGAACGAAAACACCCCTGTGTTATCAACATTATTCTCATCCTAAATCCAAAACACAGCACTATACCAGCTGCTAGAAAGAAAATTAAGTCTATCCCAGACAAAACCAGGACAGTACAGTCAAGTTCCTTTGAATCCCCTGGAACTGGGGTTCCCTTGCATCCCAAGAGGCAGCTGAAATGGTTTAAGCCTTTATTTTGTGCTGATGCTTTTATGGGCTTGTTGTCGATCCCAGGATTAAAAACCTGAAGTGTTTTTTAAGAAAAAGTGTCCCAGATGTAGTAAAGAGTGAGGAAAGTTTCTGGTATTTGTCAGTGTGCAGCAGTTATGGTTTATTCAGAAGTAATTCTGAGCAGCCTTTAGAAAATGACATAGCTATTAAAATACGTGCCATAAAACTTTTTCATGTTAAGGTGTCTATCATTGTATCTGCCCAAGGACCCTGTCCGTCCCTCTCAGTGTGTGTAGCACAATCCCTAGGTACAGTTTGGGGGCGGAAGGAGCGCAGTGATCTGACTCAGAACTAGGCCACCCATCTGCCCTGGCCATGCCAGTAGGAGGAAAGGTGAGATTTGTCAGAGCTCGTTCCATGCCAGAGCAGTTCAAAAGACAGAGCCAATGTGGAGACTCCAGCTCCTCAAACTCCCAGGGGATTCCCAGCTCCTTCGCCTGCTCTGTAGTACAGGCAACCGTAAAATACAAAAAACACGATGTCGCCCACACCAAGATCTTTAGAATCGTATCTGGTCTTACATTTTATCATCATACCACATATGAAAATTGAAGGGTGGCCAGCCCTAACGTTTTTAGGGGCAGTTGTTTCTAAACCTGTTGATGTCATTTTGAGCTCCTGCACAATTTTTCATTAAGGAGTGAAAATCAGGGTTTCGATCAGATGCTTCTCTGTAGATATGCTCCAGGGCTTATAGACCTGCACGTGGAACTGGCAGGGAACTTCTGCTTTAGATAGGTGATGTCTGAGGAGCATGGCCACACTGATGCTGTGCTTGCACCAACTTGCTCTTCCCTGTCTGCTGAATATTAGCACTTTCTCTGGCTTGACACAAGATTTCGTAGTCTCAGATCCTGCCATAATAATGCTTTGCTCTAGTTTCTGATGTTACATCCATGCCTCTTAAAAATTATTTAATAAGTTAGATGACAACTAGCTTCAAGGCATTGCTGCTTTCCATCAGAAATCTTGTCCCTCAGCCCTTGTGTTCTGGAGCAAGGTTTTCACTGTTCCTTTTTGTGAAACTGTACGAGTCTGTCCTCTTTGGCTGCTCTTAGTCCCTTTAAATTTGGGGAATCCTTCCGTGAAGTAGTCCCGAAATACCCGAATTGCATATTGGTATTGCTCACGGAAGGGAAGCACGGATACTGCGTGCCTTTGAGGCAGCCCCCGCAGAGCTCCCACATGTGTTGGCCAACTCTGGGTCATCAGGCAAGGAGGAGGCAAGCTGCCATTGTCTGCGCCCGAGTCCCTTCCTCACTTTGTAGAAGTGCTCTATTGTTCCTGGCGGTTGCTGTGCATGTGTTAGTTTTTCATTGCCTCTTGCAGACAATAGAGTACTTCTCTGTAGGCTTCCCTGGAGCTGCTTAGTCTCCCCCAGAGTGAGAATCCATTGAGATTAGAGGTAATTACTTTGAGATTAGAGGTAAATCCATTGGAGATTAGAGAGAATCCATTTAAAGAAGAAGTAATTACTAGCCTGTAATTGTTTCCCTCTATCCTCTGCCGTGTCGTCGTCCGTCCCCCCCCACCCCAAGAAAAAGGGTCACGGCTCCATATTTCCATTTGCTCAGACCTTCTTGCGTAGATCGGAGAGGTTTGTAACGTACTACTTTTCCCTTGGCTGTATGTGGGTAGGTAGTGGTGAGGGACCATGCTCAGCTCCTAGCTGACAAGAAGCTACTGGGGAAAATGTCATATTCGTTCAGGGGCTTCTTGAGACACCTTCACTGAATCCACTCTCTAGGAGTGTCTAGGCTTCATTCGTGTTAAAATCTTTCCGTGACACGATTTGTATTGTAAATGATGCTGGTTTAATGCCTTATTTCTGTGGTCTTTAGCCTTCAAAGAGTCACTGCACTGCTTCTGCAGTATGTTTCCGTACTGTCAATGGACTATTTCTTGTCAATTAACTGTTGTTAACATACGCTGCCGAGCATTCGTCACTCACCAGGCAGTAGTATGTGAGTAGCATCTTCTCTGCCCTGTGCAAACCACAGTGGGAGGAAGAGGCAGGACCAGATACTTGAAGTCAGTTGCACTCCCGGTACAGTTTGCACAAAACTTTGTAGGCAGGAAAGTCAGAATTTCTTTTTGGGTATCGCCAAGTGAATGGGTTTTCCCCCAAACAGGACTCTGATAATGTGTTTCTTGTTCGGTTTTGCTAGTTTTTCTTCATCTGTAACTACTTGTTGCTTTTTTCACAGCAAGCCAAAGAAACTGATGGATTTTTAATACTGTGCTTGCATTGCTGTTTGGGATAATTTCTTACATTGTTTGGAAAAATAAGGACCTTGTCTCTACCAACCTTCCCATTAAATAGCATTGAAGAAAACAACTTTTGTTAACCGTCTAAAGTCCTTTTCCTAAACTCATAAAACGCCTGGCTCTAATCTGACCTGTTCGTTAGATTTGGGTTATCTCAAGTATGCAGGTCATTTTGGTTATACAAAATTTTGCAGTTGTAATTCCGTGAAGCGAAAGGTGGGCTGGCCTCTAGTGGTGGCAGAAGAAGTAAATTTAGAAGATAATTTGGTCTTTCCAGACTGTGGTTTGAGTCGGAACATAACACCTGCATTGGAAGAACCTATTATAATACTTCGTGGCTGATAGTGAGCGCTGTGTTAAATATTGCTTGAGATTTGGCCAGAAGTGGATCAGTTGTCTCTGTCAGACGTGTTCAGTGGCGGCTGAGGCATGAAGGCAGTGTTTTTAATACAGAGAATGTGTCCGTATTGCAGAAATCAGTACTGTCACCCTCCTTGAAAGGATTGGCTACAAAATGAAAGGTTCTGGGGTGGGGAGCGAAAAATCAAATTAGCACCTTTCTTACAGAGGAGGTGTCCCTGGAAGGGTCAGGCCTGTTTGGCAGGGCAGCATTTTGAAATGACTGTTGTACTATGCCAGCTAAATGAGTAACTACTAATGCCACCAGGTTGACGTTTGACACAATAGCTAAATTCATATTCTTTCTTTTCAAGAAAGTGGGGGGAGAGAAAAATGGGGAAAGAAAAATATATGTACATAAGCACCCTACTGTGTTCTGACTTGGTCATGTCAGGTTTTTTCAAGAGCCTCAAACCTTCCTGTCCCTTGGGATGCTGAGGAGCTATGCCGATAGAAAATGGTGGGGATAATGAGAGAGAACTTTGACCTGCAGGCTTCAAAGTTCACCATAGCTACCTATTCATCTTGCGCTTCTGGAGTATAGCCGTTGAGTGGATGACTAAAATTCTGGCCGACAAATTCAGTGTCAGCCTCCCCAGAGGGACCCGGGGGAATTTGTCTAGGCATCTCTTGGCTTTTAATGGCAGAATGCCATGTGCGAGGGCTCCCGAAATGTATTCACCGGGATACCTGCTGGGCAGCGTTACATGCCATGTCTTTATCTAAGCCGTATCCCGATGAATAGCTGATGATGTTTCACCACTGTCTGTCTGCCAGAGGGTTGCCATCATGCCACAGGTCAGTCGACGACAAAGCTTTAGCTGTGGATGTCCATTTTCTGTTCTTGTATCCCCATCATCATCACTGCCCCCATTTATAAAAAGAAAAAAAAACCCTGAAAACAGCTTTTTTAGGGATGGGCTTTTTTTCCCCCTTTTATATTTAATCT
This sequence comes from Ciconia boyciana, assembly GCF_034638445.1. Classification (NCBI taxonomy): domain Eukaryota; kingdom Metazoa; phylum Chordata; class Aves; order Ciconiiformes; family Ciconiidae; genus Ciconia; species Ciconia boyciana. Next base: position 42,293,508 of record NC_132943.1, on the reverse strand, counting down.
GTTCTAGATTTGCTTTCACATAAAAGCACAGTGCTGTGGCACCTTATGGGGGAAGAACAGCTTCTTAAATACAGGAGAAGGAAGGTCTGATGCCCATCACGTAAAAGCCCATCTAGAACACACATGATATGTAAATCCCATGTACTACCTACACAGCAAGGTTGATTTTTTGCTTGCTGAGGTCTATATTGCAGTAATGCCCTTCTTAAACCATGCTCCGATCCTCACTGATCTAGTTTGATAACCTGCACTGAGGTGTGAAGTGATTGAGAGGGGGAAACCTATCCTTTATCTCCTTGAGACGTGTGTGGATTCACCTGGTCTGCTCAATTCATCTAATAGTAGCCACGGTTTCAAAATTCTGCCTTAAAAATAGTGTTGACTGGGTGAGCGGCCTATGTGAGCTAGCTCAAAGGAAGCATTAGCAATGTTGCTATCCTCAAATAAACTGAATGTATTCTTTAAAAAAAGCAAATTTTCAGCCTGGTAAGGAGTCGTATCCAACACTAGGCTAAACTTTGTGCAAGAGCTTCAACAACATATTATACGGACACGTCTTCTCGGAAGATGATACAGAACAGACCCAATACGTGGGCCTGTAAAATTCTTTGACACTTGGGGTGGGGGACTGGGCTTTCAGGTGAGCATTCTTTGCTTGGCCGTTTCCTCCAGGCAAAGCAGACTTGGGTGAGAAATAGGAGGCTATTGAAAGTGTCCTCTATATCAAAGGACATCTGGAAGTTCCAGTATCTGAAAGTGGTGTAGATCCACACACTTTTCTCAGGTCCCATAATATGCAGTGTTTTTCTTAGAGCTGCAGTTGAAATTTTTGACCGTTATCAGTTCTTAGGATTTTCCTGAATAATTTGAAAATGGAAAGCATGCTTGCAAATAAAGTATTCCGTCTCCCCCCATTCGTAAGAGCACAGCATGCTAGTTGGGCTGCGTGGCCTGTCGGCAGCGGGGTTGTCCGGCCGCGGAGCTGGGGGTTGCTCTAGCCAGGGGAGCAGCGCTCGCCTTCGTGGTTATGAATAACCGCCTACAGACATCGTTCCGGTTCAGCCTGATTTTCAGGGTTGCGTTACCTCAGGCTGCTTAATAGCTCCGAAGTGTGTTGTTTGTGTTGCTTTAATAGAAATATTCATGCTCCTATATGTTTCTAAAATACCATCGTGTATGCCCTTTTTTTTCCCCCCCCTGTTTTTGCTTCAAAGGAATGTAAAGCTGGATATTGGCTGGCTCTGAGAGCCCTTCTAGCTGGCCTTTCGTATGAACAACTAATCCTCAAATCGGGCTTTGGTAAATAAATATTTGAACTGACAAAAGTATATGCATGTGTTGCTTTTCACATTAGATGTAGCTCTGCCTCCTGAAAGAGTAGTGATCAAAGCAAACCCTACAGAGCAAAAATGAGGATATAGTTTGACTGGCGATGAAGATAAATCTGTCTGAAGCATGTGTAAGTTTTTATTATAGTTATTGCATCCATTAATATGCCTAAAACATTGGTTAAGATAGAAAAAATGAATGATAGGAGCAGTTACAAAATACGTGTCTAGTAATCGCTTATTACAGTTGATGAGTTGATGCCGTATTTTTTCCGCTCACCACAGCTGGCACTCTCTGGAAGCCTTTTCATCAAAGCCATGTTCAGAGCAGCATTCTCCCTTCTAACATTATTGACTTAAATTTCCCAGAGCTTTCCTTTCTTAATTCTGGCATGTTTCACTGTGAATTTACATTGCTTCTAGTGATGGCTAGAGGATAACCGACCTTTATGGAAAAAATAAGTGTCAATCATGCTGCTGTAACTTTTTTTGGTAAAGATACCAAACGTAAAACATCTAACCTACGCTGTTTTAAAAGCAAAAGAGGCTTTTATAAAGTGGTTTGGCTATAGAGATCACTTATTTACTTTACAGCTTCCTGGAGGACTTCTTTGTTATCTTAAAGATGTAACAGAGTGAAGATCAGTTTGGGAGAAAAACTTAAAAACGGATAGGGAAACTAGAAGCTAAAATGTGTTTGCAGTCCTTAAGTGAGACCTATCATTTGGGACAGCTGTCAAGGCAAATTATTTTCCACCCCCCTGGCTTTGTGGCTTTTCAAACTAGAAATGATGTTGCCTGAAAGTGCCATTGCACCTGCTCTGCTCAGTGAAAAAGCAGACTAGTTCCTGACGATCGGCAAGCCACCCTGTGAAATACTCCTTAAATACATAATCCCAGTCGATAGGAAAGGAGAGGGAGACTGATCATTCACAGTAACTTCTTACAATCACTTCCATGACTTGTTACAGATACTCACAGGTCACCAAATGCACAAACAAGGCAAATGTGAAGCATTTTTAGTTTCAAGCCCATTCCTTTCGGAGGGTATGACAAGATTTATCACGTCATTAGCGTAGGATATTGTAGCAAACACAATACCGCTGTTGCAGAGCTGTGCGAACTTGCCGTATGTAGTAAGAAGCAGCAAACGTACATTTCTGTGTCATGTCTACTCTCGCTTCAAAAAGGCAGGGAAAATTTTTGGTGTCGGAATGAGCTGCAATTTAAATGGCAAAAGCCAAGCTAGTAATTAATCACGGGGCTTTATAAAATTCGGGCTTCCTGTCCAGCAGAGCTAACTGCTGTGGATATAAATGCTTCATAAATTACTCAGGATGGTAAAACTCTGATTTGTCTGTTACAGCAGTTCTTGTTACAAAGTCTGAATGCGAAGTGAAGTGCAGACGGAAGAATTTTCTTAAAATTTTATGAAAATGAGCGACCCATTTAAAAAAACCCAACATTTTGTGAAACTGCTTTTGTGTTGAAAGCGTTGCCCTAACTTCCTCCCCTGCCCCTGCAACACTGATCGAACTGATTAACGCATAGTATGGATATAGTCAATGCTTTTTATTACTGAAATGTAATGTTCTTGATTCCCGATGTGAATAAAACAGATTTGAGATGACCTCCTTTTTGTCAGGACAGAGTGCTTTAGGGTGATCAGTGTTTTCCAGAATGCGTTTTCATTCCTATGTTCTCCTCAGAAAATAACATTTCATTGCTTTTCTTAAGATTAACTATGTATTATGAAGCCGAATGATATTATGCCCGTATTTATATGCGAGAGGGGAGGATGGCTAATTTAACAGGAACATTTGATGAATATATTCCACTGTGGCTCATAACCTGATGGTAGGTTTGTTGCTGAGGTCCTTCCCGGGAAGGGGGGGGCAGAGGAGTTGGAGACTTTTGTTTCTTCTTAGGTGTGCCTGTGGCCCCAAATGGAAACCAATCAAGGAGCGATTTATGTTCATTAAGTGCTTGTCAAAACTGAAAAATTTTCTAATCAACAGCAATCTAGCTGAGGCCCCTCAATGGCTGGGAGTGTCGCCTCCGCAGTATCGGCTATTTGCCTGTTACAACTCTAGGCTAGAAATCCGCTGATGATTACATTAGGCTAAGCTGCGAAGTAAATGAACCATGTCTTATTTAGGTGCAACTAGCTTCAGTGTAGTCCTGCCCCGCAGGGCACTTTATAGCGTTTTATGGCTTTAAAATTAGTGTAGCTTCCCATTTGCTGCAGGGTGCTGCATGTTATGCCTTTGAACTCAATAAGCAAAGGAAAGGGGGCCTTTTGTTTTTTTTCTCCCCCCCCTTTTCTTCTTTTTGCAGTTTAGCAATTTTGTTTTGCATCTTTTCCAGACGGCGTTTTGCAATAAAAATGTCTGACTGCCACGTACAGGCACAAAAGTCAAGGCTCCATCCATTTACTGGTCTGCCGGGGGTTTGGGGGTTTTGGTCTGGTTTGGGGGGAAGGGGATTGGGTTTTGTTTTTCGGAAGCAGTTGTTGCTGATGGTGAACAAGAGGTTTTGTGGGTCCAAAAGGTCAGCTCACGAAATTGGAATTGTGTTTCAAAAAATATGCCACCCACAGTCTTTAAAATGTCATCCAGAGGTGCAGCTATAAACTTTCTTTTCCATAATAATTTTTATTTCGCCTCAGATGAGGAAACACTATTTCAGCCTCAGTAAGCTGAGTCTTAGGAGTGTTTTGTCCGATTGAATGGTGGGGAAAAACTAGCATGAAATGAAGGTGTTTTTCTCGGAAGCTCAGTGTAAACCAGGGACAGATCTGGGAAGGATGCTGGGCCTGGACCAGTTCCTAGCGTTGGAAGACAGGCTGCTTCTGAGAGAGTTTAATAGCTCAAAATGAGAAAAAGTGTGACATTCATACTGTGTACCATTAAAGACATGGAAAGGCATTGTTCTCTGAGAGTCTGTCTTGTTTGGGATGTTGAGCGTTGGAAAAGGGTGGCAGTGGGACAGGTACATGGTGGAAGAAACATGGGGAGGCTTGCTAGGAGAGAGATTTTTGTTTGTTTTTTTAAATATATGTTGATGTTATGACACATGGCAATCCTGAGAGGAGGGGTTTGGATGTGAGCTTTGAGTCCCTCATTCACGCGGCATTCACTGACTGCCACGATGTAAAAAAAAAAAAGTAACTTCAGTGAAGGGGATTTCTGTGCAAGGTAGCTCTATCCACAGTCCCGCCGAGCCCGGCCACAGGAGACCCGAATTGTTGTCTTCTACAGCTTGATCCTCCTGTCTTCTTGGGGAGGTTTCTTGGCCAAGTAGACCAGGTTGCAGCATTAGCCTTTTTGCTGCAATCCCAGGACAGACGTACAGTCCAAAGCAGTTCAATCAGAAAGAGTCCGACTCGGTCTTCTGTTGCTGCCAGAGCAGAACTGAACTTGCCTGCGCGGGCAGGCTGCCAGAACCTGCCCGCTCGGGTGCTTTCAGCGGAAACCTGGCTGAGTAGAATGGTTGAGCTCTCATTCTTCATGGGCTTGTTTTCTGTTACCTTGGAAAATATTTTGCAATTGTGCAAATCAAGAGGAAAATACCTACCTTAAGGACGGAAGGATTTGCATGCAGGCAGCTATACAGAAAAGTATGGGCAATTTAGCTCTCACAGTACTAACTGATAAATATTATATTCAGTAACTCAGCATTCGTAGGCATTTTCTTGCTTAATACACTGATAATGAAATACTGTGTTTTTGAAACACAGCCTAGGTAGTAGAAAGGCATTTTTGTGGGTGTGTGTGTGACAAGGATGACCATCTCTTGTATTAGAGACATTTGAAAATCCTCAAACTCCATAATGTTTTTGATAGCCACAGTGTTACATACCTAACATGAGCCACGTCTTTAACTTAAGGATCATTCTAGGGAGGAACCATACTGCCACATGCTCTGTGGTCCTTCAGTGAAGTAGTTGAGATAGCTGTGGTAGACTTGGATGGTGTGAGTTTGTGTTGCAGCTTCATGGAAGCCGCAACCATCACTTTCCCTCAGTCTCATCCCTATGCCCTTCCTCCCCTGAAAAAGGGGCCAAGCAGGCAGCAGCAGCAGCGCTAAGCGTAGCTGCGGAAGAAGAGATGTTTGCCTGTTCTCTTCAGTCTTCTCGGCTGGGAGAAAGTAGGCAGCTAGCTGGAAGCATCACATAAGTCTGGGTTCAGCTTGTGGCCCTTGGTGGAGCTTGTGGCCCTGGGTTCAGCTTGTGGCCCTTGGTCTTCTCTGGCTCGGAGGGCAATCAGAAGCCACGATGCGATGTATGGCAGCAAGTTTAACAACCACTGGCATTTGAAAACAAAAGGGGCCCCCAAAATAGCAGTGGGTTTTTTTTGGTAGGTCTGTTTAGAAAACAACATCATACCTGTTTGCTCAATTTGCATGTCTGAAAGGCTTCTGTTTAGTTAATTGGTTAAATTAATTTCTGCTGTTGTAAACAGGGAGCTGTATTAAGAGCAGAACTAAAGTAATTTTATTTCACATTATTCTGTGTCATGGCACATCGTTTCTTTCTTACTCAAGGCAATTCATTTTGTGGTGCTGTCAAATAATATTTTGTGTCATCTTCGGTCAATGTAGCTTTTACGATTTTCGCTGATATTTTAACAGTTTATTTAGTCCTCTAGATAATGGTCAATGGCCTTGAGTAGTCAAATTAACACCTCAGCAGCACTATATTTGAGCAAACCACTAACGGTAACCTCAGGATGAAAAGCGATGAGAATCAATATAGCGAGCGTATTTTTAGGGATTATTGATTGATTGATGCGTTCTGGCCTTAACTTGAAGAGGCAGCATTGCCCAACAGCTGACTAAGATTAAGTTGCCAGTTACTGATAACTGCAGGCCATTACCTGCGTAGTATTTCACGAGCTCGGAGATTAGATGGAGACCTTTTATAGTCCTTAGCTGAAGAAACCCTGGCGTTCGCAGGGTCTGTAATGCCTACCCGGCTGCAGGAAAACGCTACGCTCTTCTCCGGCTCATACCAGCCGTTGCCGTGAGAATTGGAGGCGACATTGATTTGATTCAGCGCTGCCCGTTATTCCTGTAGGGATCGATTTGGGACAACTGAGGCACTAATGGCTTGTCTCCCCCCCCCTGCCTCCGAAGGCAGCTCCGCAGAAGGTGGGAGCCATGTTAAGCTGTGCTGCTGTCAGCAAGCTGAGAGCTGTGGGTCTCCCCGCCACAACTCTCAATTGCTAGCAGGTTTCTCTCATTGCACCTCATTTGCATCTGGGGCATCAATTAGCATGTTTGTTGAGGCTAATTGAATGAAACTCAATCATAGCTCTTAATTGCTTGACTATGTGAAAAGAAATCACATTAATGCAGCTAATTAAGTGTATGGCAATAGATGCAACATAATTAGGAGCTAAATGTAAAAAACAAGCGGCAGCGAAGGTGCAAGCGCAGGGGTGCGGGGGACTGGGGCGCTGGCTTCTCCTGTTATCCACACGTTTGGGGAGGGTTCCCTTTCCTTTGCTGCTTGCTTTTTTTTTTTTTTCCCCTACGTTGCTGAATGATGAACATGGACAAGTTGAGAAGAAAAATGCAAATGGATTTGCAATTACTACTTTTTCAAGCTGTTGAGGGGCAGAAGATGGCACTTCTGGGGTGGCCCGCTGTTGAGTGGGCTCTAGGGACTTGTTAAGTGCTGTTTAAAAGTACTTGGCTTTGAATTACCCTCATGCCTTGTTAAAGGGTTTTTTCCCCTTTTTTCTCGGATCAGCATTTTCTACAACTAACATCTAGGGGAGTTATATCTGTAACATTTGCATATCAAAATCAGGCTTGCTGTCTTCTCTTTAACACAGCATATTCCAGATGACAGCAAGACCCTCATCTGTTCTAATCCGATCAAACCCTCCATTGCGCTTCTGAAGCCGCGACATTAGTTTGTAGTTTTAACTTTTATTCCCCAAGTGCAGATCTGAAGGAGCGCGCGTGGGGGCGGATGCTCCGCCGACTGGAAACTTGGTGCTTGCCTCTCCTCCTCAGGGAAATGCAGAGATTATCGCTATGCATCTTGCGCACAATGAAAGAGTCTTTATTATTTACATTTGATATATCCCTATAAATATTTAAGCTGACATTAATACCTATGTGGCATCTGTTGTGTTTGGGCACTTTCGTATAATAGCGGTATGGCTACAGCGCATTTATTTCCTGTTTGCCAACATTCACTTGCTCTCTCGAATGGTTTATAGCTCACCTAAGCCCGGTTTACTCTCAATTAAAAGGGCTTTAATAATGCCCTGTCACATCTCACAAGTTGGCAAGGTAGCAGGGAAATCGTACATGCTATTCATCTGAAGGATTTGGAATAAACACTTCCTTCTCAAATTTAAATGGCGTACAGTGGTGGTTGTACGTTAAATAAAACGTGTCTATTAAAAAGAGTACATGCTGAGGTTTAGTCACTATCTGATTAAGCCTCATTTTAGAGCCCATAAGCAATAAATGCTCAATTATGTTCTGCTTATTGTATTTTAATTTGTGAAGAACTGACACTGAACAAGAAAGTTACGCCAACTTGATAATTTATGGATGAAACAGTTTTGTTCATTTCTATCTAACACTGAGTGAATGAATTTTTATTAATGGATTGATTGCCTTTGTTTCTTTTGGCAGCAGAGCTCTGTGTCCTCTCCCCACGAATTGTTCAGACCCCCCAACAGCTGAGGGGAAAAAAAAGCTGGTGTGATGGCTTAGTTTTGGGGTTTTATCACAGATTAATGTTAGCTGTGAAGAAATGAATGCTGGTCCGGTAGTAGATTTTTGATGTGTTTTGAGCGGAATATATAATTTGTATTGCAAAAACTGTCAAAGGTGGAAAGCTTTTTGAGGGAGCGGATTGCTGCCCGTATTGTGGCAGCGTTGGCGTAGACCTCGGGTATGCTTTTAGTCCATTGGGTACGTACTTGTAAAATTGGTGCTCTGGTGGCGTACTGCAGGTTTGGAACCAACCTAATTAATATTGGTATTCTTTCACATAACACCTTCTAACCTGGCTAAATCTTGCCCTGACCACCTGGACAACTGGGAGTTATGTCTTTGCTCGTGCAGACGCCCGCAGCATCACCCAGGCGTGCGCTGATCAAGTTCTGTCTGGAAAGGAATTAGATTTTTTGCCCCAGCTGCTCCGCATAGAAGATGGCTCAAGAATACCATTCCCTTGGTTTCCAGCTTAACTCAAGAGCTTAGCCCAGATCTTTTCCTAGTCTTTAGTTCAAATTGCTGTTTTCCTCTTGGGGTGCATATACCCAGATGTATTTTTGTGCAATGCCCATGCCCCTTTTCACCCTTGATTTAGCGATGCTGTGCAACCTGTCTTGCATGACTTCTCGTAAGATACAGTCTCTTTGTTTCTTTTAGTGTCCTCATAGTTTTTCCAGTTTCAGTTGTTTTTTCTGGGATGCAAGTAACCACAACCATGTGTATCAGGAGATGAAAACTTTGGTATCTTGCGTACTGGCTTTAACATTCACCGTCTCTACTGGAAATACCTCTTCTGATGTATCCCAGGATCGCAGCCTCAGTGGCTGTCTCACCTTAGTGAATTGTCATTTGCCCTCTGATAAAGACACCCATGTCCATGTGCTTTTCTGTTTTCATCTGAAGCCCACGGATAATTTAGGGAATGCCTTTGAAGCTGGAAAGCAGAATCTCAAGAGCCTGTTTTTCCAGAAGCTTTTTACTGTTTGAAGAACTTTCTCATGGATTTCTTGGGAAGTGGTGGCTTGGCTCCAGTTAGTTGACCACTGTCTTTCCACAGCTGACTGGATTTGCTTATTTCCTCTTTGTGGGCTTTCAAAAAAAGAATGAGGAAAAGCCTTTTCTACTTCTGGCTTCCAGCTTTTAGTGTGTTTACTCTAATCAGATACAATTTGCATAATTTTTTCCCTTCTCTGATTTTTTTTTTTTAAATGCGTGGAGGAAGGATCATATTCTAAGGAAACAATGTTGTAATTGCAGAAACCTTACCAGTCAGTGAGTGCCCTTTCATAACTTCTCTGCCTGCCGACCAATTTTGGCCAAGTTTGAGGGAGCAAGAGATACATAAAACGTTGGCAGAGAGGAGACATGAGTAAGCGTGCTCATGAGGGACAGTCTGCCTTGTCTTCTCCTTCTCTTTGGGACCTGCGAGCTGGTGAACTCCTACATGTGGCTCAGAATCACCCATGTTGTGAGTTGAGGATGTATTAGAAAGCTTGGGACTTTTGGGAGTATTTGTAGTGAGAAGTGTGGAAGGGATTATCAAGAAAATGGAAGGAAGGGGAAAACTATATGATGGGTGCTGGCAGATGATGTAGGACAAAAGTCTTATGAAACCAGGTTTCATTAGTTCTATTGCTTACAGGACTACCTGTTTGATATTGGGGTTTGGATTTTTTTTCCTCTTACCAGGACTATATGCAGAATGTTCACGGGAAAGAAATCGACTTGCTGAGAACCACTGTGAAAGTCCCCGGGAAAAGGCCACCCCGAGCGACATCAGCTTGTGCACCCATTTCCAGTCCCAAAACAAACGGCCTCTCCAAGGACATGAGCAGTTTACACATCTCGCCGAATTCAGGTAAGAGAATACCACGCTGGGCCGAAAAAGGGAAGGGCTGCATTTCCAAGTGCCTGTAGGCAATTGTCATGTACTGCTGGGATGGGGATGATATCTAGTAATAATTTACAAATCCAGATAACCACTGATGTGAAACTTCTTAAGCCCTGACTGCTGATCTGCCCTCCATGAGAGATTCTAGGTTTCTGAGTAACCTCCAACGTCCATCTTTTTATACTTGTTACCTTATACTTGCCTTATACCTGCCAAAACCCTACATAATTTCACAAAAATTAACATTTGTGAAGAATTGATGCTGCCTTACAACTGATCTCTTAGGTCTAATACTTTGGATAAACCGGAGATTTTTGGAAGGGCTTTTTGTGGCTTCCTGATGGGATCCACAGCACTTCTTTCCACCTTTAGAAGGATGCATAATTTTGGACTTTCCAACAGCAAGATTATTCTGTAGAAAGCTATTTTAGTTCATTTATGGAAGTAGTTTATAGCTCCTTGTGAGCTCTAAACAGGGAAGTTTATTGTTCACTGAAGTACTTGTCCGTACAGCTAAGTGGATTTAAAAAATTGCATTAAGGAAAAACATTTAAGACAATTTATCTTGTAAAACGCACCGCTTATACAGAACTCATAATGGTATAGTGGTATAGCGTTGATGTGGAAGTTTTGTCAGCATGTTTGGGATGATGTCCATAAAGTGCCAAGTGCCTCTTGCATTTATGATGGACGTAGACACCTCCAGCACGTGCCAACAAAACCATCCAAATGTACTTTTGTCCCTGTGCAATACACGCTACGCAGGTAGGATGAGCAACCCCAGGAAGGAACTTGGTCACCCTGCTATTCAAGAGTCTTCTCTTGGATAGTAATAGTTATCTTATGCTTCAAGTTAAGGTGTAATTCTCTGCGTTTTTGCGATGCGCATTCCCCTTTGTTAGGGGAGGAGAGAGAAGGCTTTTCCTTCCAACCGCGGATGCTGCTCGTTGCGATTAATGTTTACAAAAGGAAAAGATAAAAAAAAGCCTTGTGGCTTTACAGTGGTGCCACTGAGCAGACATCCCTGGAGATCTTGTGTGGCGTGTTATATTAGTTTGGCTGGGGACCTGAAATGTCTGAAACCATGATTTCCTCAGACTCTTTTTCAAGTTGTAACCTACCCCTCGAGAGGCACAGAGCTGGCATTGTCACTGGAAGAGTTCATAGGAGAAAATTATTCATGGTTGGTTTGGTTTTTCCATTTTGCTGTTTAATTTAGATGACTGGGTGGGGGGGATGTTTTTGTTTCTCAACGTATTCCATAATTTAGGGAAGAAAAGTGCTGGACTGAGTCAATAAACCAGCGTAAAGACGTTTAAATAAGACATTTCTGCTTTTAAGACACTTGAACACAGGCAAAAATTACTTGATTGCTCCAGAGAAGTACATTTCGGAAAACATATTCAGACATGCATACTAATGTAGAGCTTATAACATGGAATTTACATGTGATGGCATATGCCTTAGATTGCCAGGTCAGAGGGAAACAGCTTGTACATGACTTCAATGAAATGTGCAATATTCACTTTGTTTCAGGACAGTCTGCACATATAATGCTTTCTTTACATGAAACTGTACAGTAGACAGCTCGCTCTGGCGGTGGTGGTAGCCACTGTGTATGTATCCTGGCTAGCCTCAGGTTTTATCACACAGCAATTGCTTTAAACGAGAAGAGTTAATTATACTAGAAAGTGCAAATGCTGGAAAACAGCTCTGCTTTTAGATAGTGTTTTTCAAATAACATGGTGGTAATAGTTGGAGCTTCTGTCCTCTCTCTTGGCTTCTTTATCATCATGCTTAGAAATACTGAAAGACTTTTCTGTTGTTGATGTCTGGTTACCAGAGCTCAAGGTAGTAAGCCTTACTGTGGTTAAGTCTTAAAATAATTAATGCCCTCCTACTGTATGAAAGAGTTGTATCCACGGGAAGTTGAACCTGATTTCTCTATCGTTACCTACTCGAATACCTTCGTTTTCCCTCTCATGCAGCTGGGATGCTACACTGATCCTTCTTTAATTTTAAGCAAGTTCTTGAACTGCTTATCTTTGCATGGCGCTCGTCCCATAGATAAAGCAAGCATTGATGTCTTAATTATATTACCCCTATAGCTGGCTGGAAGCATAACAGTTTTGAAGCATCTTGATAACTTGCTGGGGGAGCAGGCAAAGACAGGCTGGACTGAACAGCTTTACGCTCTACATGGCAGCCAGACAGCCTGTTCATACCGTGCTACCTGCTGTCCCGTGCCCACTTTGGGTGTCGGAGGATATAGAAGGGGGATGTCCCAGGTATTGGTGTGAGAGGAGGGTCAGTGAAGATGCGCGTGTCTCTGTAAGGTTGTATTTCATTAGTTCAGCTGCATACACAGCAAGTAGTTACAGACCCACTGTATGTAGTATTTTCCCTTGCAGCCATTGCTTCTGAAATTCAGGTTGGTACATTCAGTGCATTATCAGCCACGGTATCTCTCCTTTGGGGTTTTTCTTCACAGAATTTGTTTCTTCTGAAGAAGTTGCCTTCATTGAACCTTTCTTACTTAAAGGCCACATTTGAGGTCTGTCTGGTTATTGCATTTCTGGAGAGAATGACCAGCAGCAGCAGGATAGAGGAGCTTTTTTAGAAAGCTGATTGATCCAAGCAGTGGTTACTCAGTTAAAACAAACAAAAGAAGGAACTGCTGATCAGTAAAGTATTACTTTAAAAAAAAAAGAAATAAAAATGAAAAAAAATAGTAGTAGGACAGACTGGATCTGGGAAATAACTGTCAGCAGCTCAGCTGCGCATCAGTCCATATGTCACTCTCAATACCCTCGTGTTCAGGTAAGACTGAAGAGCTGCATTGCAGAGAGTGATTTTAAAATATATGGGGAATATCAGTATTGTAAAAAAGGCACTGTCACAAGCTGTGCCTGGCTTGTTAGTCTGCACTTTCATATGGTTAAGTTTATTGACAGTGGTTTTTATGCAGAGGGTCACAGCTTCTGTTGGGTGGGAGACCCGCAGGTACTCGGTGCTCAGCTTCTGGAGCGCTGGGAGGACTTCTGGTATTTCTGCAGTTGTCTGTCATGCAACTAAAAACATTTGCAAATTATCCCTGGGGTGGTGTCTCAGAGCTTTTTCTCAGTTGTTAGTGCTGGTAAAATATTGTCTTCATCTTGAGGGATGCCTTAAAATTGATCACAGGGCTGAAACTGTCTGCTACTGTTTTTCTGTTGGGAGGTTTCTGTACATGGACCTGCTGTACAGAGGAGGTTTGGACCCGAGCACAGAAAGAATCAGCACTTGCTATTTTTATTTTTAGGCATGCAAATACACTACATTCTCACTGCTTCACATGTTACCTCTTTCCCAAAACAGTGATGTTTTCTGTTGTTCTGTGCTTTTGCCAGTGCAGACTTGGTACCGGGAGTAATATTCCCCATGCCTAGAAGTGAGGACAGTATTTCATTTAATTGTTTGATGTGGTCAGGAACAGACTAATTTTCCTTCTGCTGTTATGTAATTGTGTACCGCTTAGTAAAAAAGCTAAGATATTGAAAGAATACCACTGTTAAATTAAAATGTCACGTTTAAGATTGCCCCTGCAAATAGAATTCACCGTCTTTGCTTATGCATGCTGATAGCACAGGATGACTAAAAGCATTTCTCGTCTGAGATTACCTATTTGCCACGAACTTGTGTTCCTAGAAATATCTGAACTTATTTTCATTCAGACATCAAAACAAAAAAAGTCAATGCATTTTTGTTATCAAATAGTGCTATACGTTTGAAGTCGTCAATGATCTATTATATTAAACACTGTTCAGAAGATGCCCCTTAAATATGGGTTTCATTGCCAACTTTGCCGATAAATACATGTATTTGATGTCTATTCGATTGCCTATAACTGACATGTTTTAAGTTTATTCCTTTGCGAGTGCTCACCAGATACTTTTCACTGGCTTTTAGTGGAATTACTTATAGTTTGGATAGACGCCAGCGCATCGGCTGGTCTAATAGGGAGGCAAAGGCAAAGCCTCTTGCCTGTCAACTGGTGGGTTATAAAATAGGTGCTGGGGGGGATGCTGTCTCAGAGATTGGTACCCTTCGGCATAGGTGTCAGGGATAGCATATGGGCAGACTTGGGATAGCTTGGGTCAGGGAACGGGAGCAGTCATTGCACAACAGATGCTTTGGGGATAGCTTTTATCGCCTAGCTCCCACTTGATTTCTGAAGGGATGAACATCGGTACCTTGTGTGTCTGCGAGGCAGTGCTTGCTGCTAGAAGTAGAAGGCATAGCACTTCATCCATGAGAGAGCTCAAAAGTTCATTCAACTTCTCTTCTAATCCCCACCACAGTCCGTGAGGCAGTAGGGCAGCTTGAGCTCTTCCTTCTCATCACCTTCCCTGTCTAAAGCCTTCTTGGACCCGAGTGATCGCTTGCATCAAACGTGTTCAGTCTCTTTCTCCTGCATGTTTAAGCCCAGTGAAGATCTTTCCCAAGGTGCTTCCCATAGCGTTGCTGTGAGAAGAATAGAAGGAATTAATAAGGGAGATGGCCTGAATTCAAGAGGAGTATAATCAGTTATTTGGTAATATGATTTATAATGGCCAAGCAGTAAGTGAAAGTTTTATCTATTAGATCTAATTGACGTAGAAGTCACATGCAGAAGGAAAAGTTTAAAAGCATGTAATTCCTAGCACACTGAATGTAGTTGTGCTTTGTGGCACTCCTCCTTGTCTGAACAAGATTGTTTTTCTGGTTTTAAAGACTGTTCAATAAACAGACATATAATAACTATCTCTCAGTGACAGCTATCCCGATCTGGAAATGTGTTTACATCCCAAACATCTGGAAGCAGATATCTCTAGGAAATAATCATCTTAACAACAAAAGCCAAGTTCCAGTCCTTCTCGAGAGTTTCCATTTCACAGATGTAAAAAAAATAAAGACCTATATGAGCATTTGTGAAGGAAAAAACCCCAAGATTACTCTTTCCTGCTGGGTTTCCACATGGGCACAAGAGCTGGGAAAAAGACTTTTCCCGTGATGTTTATAGTCATGGTAGGACAGTAACCAAACTGGAAGTGAAAACAGCAGTGGGAAAAAGCAGTATTTTCTGTACTCTGTCAGAAAACAGACCAATGAGTAGCAGGTAAGGCCGTTTCTGCTGTTGCAAGCCCAGACACCTTGCTTGGAAAAAGGTTGATATCTCCCCCCACCCCCCCGAAGTTTTGCCATGACACTTTAAAAGTGAAGGCTGGTCTGTGGGCTTTCTTGGGTTCTTGGAGGTGCAATTTGGGGTTTATCCTGTAAGAACTGGGATTCCGTGTGGCTGCTTCTCCCAGGCCATATGGAGGGGTGGGGGGTTGTTTTGGTTTTGTTATATGAAGGCTTTAAGTGACAGGTTTTTAACTGTGGCTTTATGAAAGGTGCTCACGCTTGTATGCTAACTTGGTAGGAATCTCTGAGTTGGGGGAAGTGGAAGCCTGTTCCCTTTAATCTATAGTTACGTTATTTTTGTGCTATCTTAAAGTTGTTGAATGATGCTTAAGTAACTTAAATTTAAATTAAATTTACATGGCAGTGAACATCATTTTGTTGATGCATCTCAGTTGGAAATGCTTCAGAAAAGAGTAACTTGTGGGTTTGCTCAGTTCCAACTTTATCGAATAGTTGGTTGCGTATTGCGGCAATGTCAGAAGGGCCAGCAGTCCTGTAAATCAGCCGCTGGCCAAGTCTCTCTGCCTTTTAGAAGCTGACTCAGTTCGTGCTGCCTTTGGAGCAGGAGTGGGTCTGGGTTTCAATTACTCCCAAGTTGGGTTGGAGTTGAGCTGGTGACCTGAAGGTGAACTTATTCCTGAAATCTCTCCCAGGAGTCATTTATTTCTTCTCCTCTACAAACAACCCAAAGCCTGAGCTGCAGCAGGAGCCACTGATGTAGAAAGTTCACATCTAAAAATAGCTTATGGTGTAGAGATAAATTGTTTCCTGATTAATACTTCATTTAAATAATTTGGTGCTATTAAATTTACTTACAATAGTGAGTGTACGGTATGTGAAGTATCCTAAAATGTGTTAGCTACATAGCCATCGTTAAGTGTGCTAAAGGTTGTTATCTTCTAACTGTATGTGACACTTCAGACGTGTTATAAGAACGGCATCTTCACATTTTTATAAATGTGAGTTTTCTATCTGTTATTAATTGTGATCATCTATCAAATCAACGTAGTGGTCATTAAATGACCTTATTTTACACTGAAGTGCTTGGAATCAGGCTGAGTTGGAATGGACTGCCTTCCAGACTTTTCTTTTAAAAAGGTAGAGAATTGGTGTTTCAATTAGACCCGTATACCTTCAAAGTAAGATTTCTGACATGGTGTCTTTGTATCCTAATACCTGTCTAATAATTCTGTTCTTTAACCACTGCATTTGTTTCTTTCCTTTTAAGCCTGACTTATATCTACAGCCCTGCCTGTCATGTTGGGTAGCCATTTTCCACAATATCTGAATTAATAGCTGCTGGGTCCGCAGAGAGCCAGTACCCTCTGAAGTGTTGCGTGCCATATGCAGGAGGGGAAGCATGATGTAAAACTGTGGGTAGGATCACTCCTCTGTTGTGAATTCAAGTCTTGATCCAAAGTATACTGAATTTGTCGGTATTTTTGTAGATCGTGTAATAATCTTTTTTTAATTGGAGGTTACTGTGAGGATTCAGATGTTATGATCAGGTTGGCGATGAATAAAAACGTGTGTCGAGCCAAGAGCATATGCATTTGCTCCAAAGCCTATAGGTCTTCAATGCTTTCACAAATATATGCAGAACTGAGTCCTAAATGCTTGAATCTGCTCTGAAGTCCTTACTTGTAGGTGACTGAGGCTGTGTACGGGAGCAGCGTGTGACTTGGCGGTGCTGTGTTTTATCTGGTGGAGTTCCCACGAGGCCAAAGGTTGGTAGTTAGTAGTTGTTTGCTACTAATTTTGTAGTCTAATGTAGTACGTGAAATGACTTGACTTAACGTGAAATGTTTTCCGCGCTTCAACCTGAGCGTGAGTTTTACAGTTTTACCACAGATCACAAATGCAAGTTTGTGACTTACTCTTGTCGTTAATCACCCAAGTCAATTTTCCATTTGGTTGGGTTTGCTGTTAGTTCAGTGATATACAGCTGTAGCGAATGAAAGGAGAAGTTGTCTGTTTGCTCGTTTCAAAGGAAGAAAAGCCCAATTTTAAGTGCATCGGAGATTTCCCTGTCATCCCACTAGAGGGGGATCCCTCAAGGTCATCTTCTCCCGTTCCTTTCAACTGGGATTTGCTCTTTCCAGAACTAGAGAGAAATAAACTTTCACTGTTAGTACCCTATATTCCTTAATATTGGGGAAAAAAGGAGCAGGGCAAATACTAGTGTTAATGAAATAAATATTTGATAAAAGCACTGCATTTGTTAAATATTGAGAAAAAAAAAAAAGAGTTTGCTTAGATTTTCTCTTTAGGGAAAGAAGGAAACAATGAACTGTCTTATGATTCTTTTGTGAGGTGGGCAAACGGTGCCCATCTCTAACGATGATTAGGTAGATAAAGGGTAGAAATGTGTCATGAAGCTTCAGGCGGATGACTGTAGATGCTGGACAAGATGCAGTCGGTGCTGCTCAGCCTGTGCCTGTTTCACTCTGGTTGATTTTCATGCCTCCGTTGTGCCGTATCCTGAATAAAATCACAGATCTGTCTTGTCCACCCGATGCAATCTCGCCGAGTTTTTGACGGTTACGCGTTGTAATGCTAACCGGTTGGATGTTAAGACCTTTGCAGAATTGCTCGTTCTTTTTCCCCCAGTGATTTTAAAATATTAAAGCCATCAGGAGGGTTGAAGCTGATTTACCAAAAGGGAAAAAAAATTCACAAATGTGTTTTGAGTATTGAACTGCCGTTGACATCTAAAGTCCCAACCATGCTGTTTTCCTCCACACTCCAGCAATCAGGACATCCAGCAAACCCATAAAAAACCAAACTAATAGCATGAATATTCAGTGACCTAGAATACTAATTATTGTCATGAATATTAATGTGATCGGACTTGCTTTTTCCTCTTCTCTTTCTCTCTGGCTCTTTTTTCCTTCCCCCCCCCCCCCCACTCAGCCAGCTCTAAAGATGGACCATAATGAGAGCATTTAAGAGAGAGAGCGCTCTCCGCCGTGACAGGGACCGGGGTAATAAGGAGAGCTTGATTAACGTGGTGCACTTGGGGGAGAGATGAGAAGATTCACGTGGGCCTGTTGTGGGGGAGGCAATGAGGCACCGGCGGCTGTGTTGCTGCTCCCTCAGATTAATGAGGCCTAAGAGTGCATTAGGAACAGTGACAAAGGTTTGATCTAATGGGCTCAGTCATTTTTCCTTTGAGTGACAGACGCACAGAAGTAATTGGCTGTGCAGAATGGCAGCTCATTGGCAGTACTTAAGGATACATTATCCCCGTTGTGTGGCCCGCAGAGGCTGTTTATCAAAACTGCTCACACTGCAGACATGCATTCACTTAGCTGCTGTTACAGTGGCAATAGCTATTAAAAAAAAAAAGTCATCTCGCATTCGTATCTATTGTCTCTTTTTCGAAAATAAAGTTTCTTTGTTCCATTTTCTTAAGAGTCTGGAGGATATTTGAATACCGGCAGTCGGCCCTCCCCATCCCAAAGAGGCTCTGGTTGCAGCTTGCAGGGTTTGGGGAGGTTCGTAGGCTCATGGAAAGCTCCCAAAGTTAGTTGGGTTAATCTTACCCGCTTTCGATGTAGATCCAGCATGCAGGTAAGACCACCCCACACCCCCACCCCCCTCCAATTTCATTATTAATAACTTCCACAGACAGTCAAAGGGATTAGGAAGCATTTTACATCTTTTGCCTCAGGCCCTTACACATGCTTCGCTTTACATGCGAGCAGCATAATACCTCGGAATTATTTGATTTTGCGCTGCTATTTTTCGCAAAGTTAAATTCACAATTGTTAACAGGATTTGCAAAGAAATAACAGCAATACAAAGTAGAGCATTTGGCGGTGTAAAATGGTCATCTCTGGGTCTTAAAGATGCAGTCCCTTAACAAGCAGGAAACCTCAATCAGGACTTGCCCAGAAAGCGAAGCATACCTTATTTATTACTGTTATTAGTTAAAACTACTGAAAAAATAGTAGTATGCCTGCTGGGAAAGGAGAGCACACTTTGATCCCAGCAGAATAAATAGTCTGGGATCTTGAGCCGAAACCCTTGGTGAAGATCTTGGTTTAACTTTCTTTTAGAAGAGCTGTCTCCTCTGATGACTTAATTTTCCTCCACACTTGCTGTGTTGGTTTGGCATGCTCTGAGAATAATAGCTTTTCTCGTTATACTCCCAGCACCATGTCCTTCAGTGCCAGGATATTTCTTGGCATTGCCTTGTTTGTTCATTAGTATTGACCCTTCTCGGTTTGTACACTACTAATCAAGCCCGGTTCGCAGAGGCTGCCCTGCCAGGCTGCGAGATGGAAGGTCTTCCTCTATTAATAGCTGCTTATCTTCAGGAAACTTGTTCAGATAATAAATGCTTCTGAAAAAAAATCATAAATATAAGTTAAACCCACAAGCAAGTTGTCTGCTACAGTATTGAAAATGATTGTCAGTGTATTGAAGGAGAGTTTCAATACTGGAACCAGTGTGTTTCGGAAGACACCGTCGTCTCGCTCTTTCTCGTTCCGTGTACGAGTAACCTCAAGTTATTTTAGGTCCCTGATAAGCCCAAGGCAGAAATGATGTGCTGTTTGCACACTGCCGTCAGATCAAAACAGAATCCGTAGCAATACTTTAGTAGGCTTTCCCCCATTAATAACTCCACTCATGAACCTGGTTATGGAAGTTGGAGCTCTCTGGCCCTGGTCCCACAGCTGATCTTCCTGAGAACGTGGCCAGGCAGGGCTCCGACACCTGGGCGGTACCATCCTTTCCAATGCAGACTTACTGTACTCAGTTGGAGAGGCAAGGGGCTGTAAGTAGCAGTTTTCCCAGATTTCAGTTGCAGGGCATGATCTCCAGAGTTGGCAAGGAAAGGAGGATGCATCTGTGAAAGGTGGATGCTGGCATCTGAGGCAGCAAACTATTGGAACCCAGAAGAGCTATCCCCAAATTTTCCTCGGCTAAAGCGGAGTTGTCCCCACATTCATCTTTATAGGCAAAGCAGAAGGTGGCAAAGGCAGAAAGTGGCACAGCTTGGGTGGTCAGCCACTTCTGAGGAAAGTTTTGTCCACTGGAAAGATTTCTGCACAACTCTGGGGACTTATTCATAAACGTAGTGCAGAATTGAGGAAAGGGGAAGGGAATGCTTTTCATCTTTTTGCAGCTAGCAAAGTGGCCTCTTGCCTTTTGCACCCTAAAGCCTGAAGAAACTTCAGGGAGCAGTGTTGGGTATGGGTTTTGAATGGGCGACCAACAGCCAATCTAATCTACTTGACGGTGCCTTTTACAGAATTAGAGGGCATTTCAAGAGTAGGCAGTATTCCTGCAACATGAAGTGACCCAACATGATTTGAAACAATTAACCCTCTGATATCAAGAGTCAGGATTTCCTGACCCACAACTCTAATGTATTTTTCATTAGTTCTAACAGCTGGTGAGCACAGCCCTCTGGCCTTAAGAGGTTTATTTCTTTTTTTGGAAGAGAATCTCGTCGTGAACATGAAGAGCGTAACACAAATAAAACATGGCCATGGTGAAAGCATAGCAGTAGGCTGGAGTTCATCTGATTCAGTCTTTCTGTGCCTCTGTGCAGCCGCTCTCTGCAGGTCTCATACGCTGCTGCTTCATGGAAAAATATAGTTCTGCTTCATGACTCTTGCAATGTCTGCTCGTCTCATAAATTCAAGAGTATATTAGTTGCAATCCGGAATGTAACTTCTTGTAACTAAGTGATTTGTTTGGGAGAGATCACAAACGTGTCTGCAGCAGGAGACCACCTCTATGTATTTAAGTCACTTGTATCTCACTTTTTAAGGTATAGCTGTGGATTATATTCATTCTGCATTTGCAATTAGTGGGTGGCGGAGTTGGTGAAGGCTTAGTTTAAAGTGACGTGTCTGTTAAAATAAGCTGTGCTGCCCAGTGATGATTCACTATATTATTTTTGTTAAGTTAAAAGACAGCAAACGAGGAATTGCTAAAATGCTGTCCACCGTACTGTTCCGTTACAAGAGCAACATGACAAAAACTCTGAATGGTTTCTTTTTTTGTTGGGAAGGTTGCTGCATATACGTAAGATAACATTTATGTTAAACTTTATTGTATATTTTATTAAAATTTTTATAATACACAGGGTCTTTATCTTCTGGTTTTTACTGACAAGATGTGCACTTAGCACCTTCTATGGTCCTGTGTTTGTATAAATCCTTGTTATTTTCATAACGTTTCTAAGTATTGTAATCTGACCTTGCATTTACGGTCTGTTGTTTTGTAAATCTGAAACAACTGTGTGTGAAGAGCCAAAGTGAGTCCCCCTGTGCAGCGGAAATGGAGACACGTTCTGCCCCCAGTGTGTGTGTTTCTGTCAGCCTCTTAATAGGTACGTACGGACACACAGGCATGCACTCCTCTGCTTAATTCCTCTTACGCTTGAGTCTCTTGTCTTTACTTGCTCTTTCCTGTTTGCGGCTACTTACACTGAATAGATGGGTATATAAATTGGATTTTGTGTGAGCACGCTCACTTTTCTTAGGGGCTCTTCTGCTGAGCGTTGACCAAACCTGGAAATTACCTTGAATCTTAATTTGGATGGTTTTTGTAGGGCTTAATTGTTTGAACGTTTTGTAAGCGTGACCATAATGGGGTATTTTATAGTATCAGAAAAGATAGTTTTAATAAAGCTGTCTAGAGCTAGAAAGAGGAACTCTTCCTTTGATGCTCCTTTGGTAGATGAAAACATTTTTGTTCAATAGGAGACCAGCATCTTTTTTTGCTCATTTGAGACCAGTTCTGGCAACATACTGATATTCATTCAAATATAAATGCCATATTCACTTTGAAATGCAAATTGTTTAAAGAAAAATAGCATATGGTAGAGGTAAGTACCTTTTCAAATCAGCTCCCACACTTTAGGGATGTGAGTACAGCTAAAATTATTCTTTGGAAAGAACCTGGAGCCTTTGACACATTGAAGCTTGAACTAATCAAGGCTTCCCAGTAAGCATATACACATATCCATATCAAGGAAACAGTGCTGAGAATACATGGATTAGCATAGTAATTTAACTGCCCCCTGCTAATCAACTTAAGCAACCAGCTGATGCATACATGATGTATTTGAAGAGGCACTCTTTCACAACTCCAGAACGGGCCAGGTAGCTGACCATGAATTTCATGTTAATGTCAAGATATTATCTATCTGTCTACGTATAGATAGATATACATATGTGTGTGTACACATGTACGGATGGGGGAGACAAGAGATGCAGAATGCATCAAGGCATTACTTGTAAGAGCTTGACGTAAAGGCTTCATGTGCTTAACCTAATATACAGGGTTTACTTTCCAATGAGTGTTGCTGGCCTCCTCTTTTTAACTGTCTCTCTCTTATCTGCTAAAAGACTGAGATGATTTCTGCTGTTGAGGCTGTATTCTTGAGCAAAAATGAAGGACAATTGCTTTGTGGAGGTCTGGACTGGGGCTTGCCTGCTATAAACAGGAAAAACCATAGGACTGTTTTGTAGAAGCTTTGTGCAGCATACAAAGTGTGCAAGAAGAGCAGTTGACTTCCAGTAGTCCTTGTTTTGGTGTGACAGCATTAGTGCCTACTGGGGTGGTGGAATACACGTCCTGGGCATGCTGCGATTAGACTGAGAAGTGGGAAAATTAGCAATGGATTGGGAAATAATGATTTTTAAATAAGGTTGTAAGTGACACGTTTGTGCTAGAGCTGAACACATTGAGGAGGGGGAGAGGAAAGGGCACGCTGTGTGTTCTGTAGTCCAGCCCTTCTGATATCTACCCATGGATTCTGGCTTGCATGGTCTGATATAGCATGAAAATCTTACAGCACGTGAACAAAGTGGAATTTAACCTTGAATAAATGTTATCACAAGGGTTGTAGGTAGCAGGGTTATCAGACTATGGCAATAGAAAAGGCAGAGCTGAGCTGGGTTGTATCATTGATCGGTAAAGTGTTGAACAATGGGACGTGGCACCTATTTGTTGCTAGCAGCCCATACCTTTCAGAACTGTGAAGTGAAAGAAAAATTCCTATCTGATTTGCAGAATAAGTCACTTCCTCAACAGGTTCATGTCATAACGTGGGGTGTGGAGTTTCAGAAGATGGCATTACGGTGAAAGTAAAGCTTTCGGTGCTGGCATGATGATGTAGAAGTCTTGACATTATCCTGGGTATCCTTTTAAATTTTTGATTTTGCATCGTGGTTAGAAAGTGACTGGATACTTCGGTTCAAAAATTTGTGAACTAGGTGGAAGATGTCGACATACAAATATTGCTGCTCTCTGCGACTCAGCACCCAGCACGGAGTAATGGGGATATGTCATCCAGGCGAAGGTGTCCAATACTTGTTTCTGTTTTCCCATAATACCTAGGAAACGCTCCATCTCGGCTTTCACATACCAGTTTTCTCCTTCATGAGCTTTGTTACGAAGATGCTCGTGCAGGAATTCTTCACGTGTAGCTTTCTGTTTCACTAGGCGCAGTGTGAAAGATGGCTACAGGCTAAAAGTGCACTTTTGTGGCATTGCTCTCGAGGCCGGCAGGGTAGATTCTTGTGAAAAATAAGTTGTTTCCAAAGCTATTTACCAGTAATAATCTAAAGATGCCCCAAAAGGTGCTACAGCACAAACAAAGCAAAGCAAAGAGTTTGGATTAATCTGCTACATAATTGTCACCTGTAAGTTTGATTTGGTAAACTCATTTGCAAAGTTGAAGGCTAATAAACAAAATCAGAAACAAGGCCAGAAAAAAGTTGGGAACTTTGCTGTAAGTCCATTTAAAAACAACAAATTTAAAGGACCTGTAGGTTTCTCTTATCCTGTGACTGCAACTCGAGTTGCAGTCAGAGGAACTGCAGCCATTTTGCTGCTTAGGTGTGTCAAAGTGCAAGTTGTTGAAAAATATGTTGAATCAAACGGGAATACAGAGTAGCTTCTGAGCTTAGAAAAGTTGTCTTGTTTTGCTTTGGGATGGAAGAAAAAAGAGAAAGATCGTTAGTCATTCAGAGACCCCTGGAAATGTTGGTTGAAAGGGACCTCTGGAGATCATCTGTGCCATCCTCCTGCTTGAAGAAGCAGGACTGTCACCAGTGTTGGGTAGGTTCAGCTGTGTCCTTGCATAGCTGAGCTTTGGAAACTTGAGAGGATGGAGATCCCCCAGCTTCTTTTGGTAGCCTGTTCCAGTGCTTCATCTGAACTTTCCAAGCTGTGTTGTTGCTGCTGTTTTATGTTATCTACAACTACTAAGTATTTGGCTCCCTCATCTTTATAAGTGTATTTTTGGTAGCTGAAGGCAGCTGTTAGATCAGCCATTAGCCTCCTGTTCACCAGAGTAAACCAGTCCAGCCTCCTCAGCACTCGTGGACCATGCGTATTAGACCTTTAACTGTCGTGGCAGTTCATTGCTGGCTCTTCTGCCCTTTCCCAGCAATTCTTTTGAAGTGGGGGACCCAGAACAGAGGACAGTGTTTCAGATGCCCATCATGGTGTGCCCAGCTTGTGGTTTGTGTGGAGTACAGTGTTACCACACATTCTGGCATCCATTGTTGACTCTTGAGTCCTTTACAGCAGTGCTGCTACACAACCAACTGGTCCCCAGCCTCTGCTGCCACACCAGGTTGTTCTGCTCCAGGAGCAGAGCTTAGGACTTCTCCTTGTTGAACCACATGGTGTTTATGTTGGCCTAAATCTCAAGTTTCTAGAGTCCATTTGGTTTCAAGCTCTGTCATCCATGTCAGCCACTCCCTTTAATTTGGTGTATCATCAAAATAATTTATTAATGTTCATAGTTTTTCTGGATTGTGGAAACCAGAGGAAAAGGTTTCTTCAAAGTGAGCATCAGTGGCATCACAGAAGTTCATTTGGAAGGAGGTATTTCCTATAAGAGACCTCAAAATAGGTACTTTCAGCTAGTGTGTCCATTTTCGATTGCAGCTTTAAGATACTGAGCTATAATCTGCTTTGTGCCTTTATTTCTGTAGGCCTTATTTCTTTGCTGAACGTTTCTTTGGAAGGTGTCTTTAGCAGGTGCTAAAACATCAGCATTAGCAAATTGCTCTCTGTTGATGGGTCAAGCACACGATGTCCTGAAGGGGACCAGTTGTTGGAGGCATACATTTTTTCAGCAGTTTGGCAGATGATGCTCTGATTATGGAATTCTTTTGGACAAAAGGGTTGCCCAGGGAAGGTGATTAGAGAGGATTCCATGCCAGTAGCTAAAGCACTGCCTTGGGAGGACCCAACGTGGTTCCAAAATCCACCTTCAACTTTGCATAATTGAGCAAATTAGTTTTTCTGTGTGTATTTCATGTCTGCAAAGTAGAGATTGCCAAGCAGAAGTTCTTGAGAGTGAGTAGGTGCATTCAAGACTCAGGTGGACAGATGCTGTAGTGATGGATCTGTGTTAAGGACTAAAGATGAGATTTAGTCTTGGGAAAGGGGAGGAGAGAAAGGGACAATTATGCCAACTCTAATAAACACAAAGTAGTTCACCAAGCTCTGCTGTCTTCCCAAAGGCTGCTCTGGGAAAAGACATAATGATAGAACTGGGAGTCAGGAGATCTGGGTTTTATTTTCAAGTCTGCCACAATCTTCCTTTGTGGCCCTGGGTCATTTAACCTCTGAAAAATGGGGGAAATGATAGCAGATAATTAACAACCTCACAGGAGCATTGAAAATTAATTCATTAATTTTTCTGAACTCATCAGTAGAAGGTGCAATGGAAATGCAAAGTGTTAGGGTATTTTATAAAATTGTGTCTGCTTCTTTCCCTTTACATATGTTTTCAAAGAGTATTCTTAAATCTGTAGAAGACCTGTGGGGTACCTTTTGAGAGCCTGCCACGAGGAGTGAAATGAGCATTGTGAAATATTTGTATCTTTATAATATGCAACTCCTGTGCCAGGAATGGAGTAAAATGTACTCAGAAACCAAAACTGTAGCGCAGACTTTGGCCCATATCAGGTTGTGAGTAAGACCATCAGAAACCTGAGTTTCTGGAAAGGTTTTAATTGTTTCGACTCTAAAATTTATTCAAGCAGATCACGCTTCTCCTGTTTTATGGCGAGAAACCTGTCCCTGTTGCTCCCCCTCGCACACACCTCCCAGCATTTTATTGCCCTAGACCTCGCTGATCATGAAAATACTGAAATTGTTTCTAGTGCTTACTGGGTAAAGGCGATTCTTTGTGTCTCACCTTTTGTGTGGCCTTCAGCTAGAGTTGTGATAGGGGTATTGCTGTGGGACGAGACAGGGATTGTATTTGCAGTCAGTGGAACAAGTCTCTAGTGTGTGCTTTGTGTCATGATATTGTTTTAAGATTAAAAACCCGAGTAAGTTTTTTGCTTGGTCTCGCAATGCTAGTAGTTATTTGCTCCCAATCACTGTGTTCTTGGCTTTACTTGGGGGACATACTTATGTGAAATACTATCTAGAGGTAGATTGTTTTAAACTCTTTGAGTTGGCTTTGTTGTCTCATCTCGGTTGCTTGTGTAAGCAGTGGTTTTCAGGAATAAATTTATTTTCTGTGCACAGTCTGTCTTTTGTGCTTTACCTGTAACAAGTGGAGAACCGCTACAAAATGTGGCTGGTAGCAGGGTTGTGGAAGATTGTGTTTTCCAGAAGAGGAGTGAACAGAATGAGCTGACATCTTGAAAATGTAGGCTCTTTTGTCAGAGGTTCCTAGCTGGATTTGAGTGGGCTACTGAAATCTGTGGTGCCCCAAGCTAGTCACAGGACTGTTGTCTTCAGAGTTTCAGGGAGGGCTGCGGTGGTTTTTGTGTTGGTTAAGTAATCTCGTTTTCTGCTCTGTTAAGATGCACCCATCCATCTTCATGCAAATCAATTTTGTCTTCTCTATTGACACAATTTGTTTTCCATTTATGTCTAGGGAACGTGACTACTAGCACATCTGTGTCTCAGATGGCAAGTGGGATCAGTCTAGTCTCCTTCAACAGTCGTCCGGATGGTATGCATCAGCGCTCTTACTCGGTCTCCAGTGCAGATCAGTGGAGTGAGGCAACAGTCATTGCAAACTCTGGCATTAGCAGTGGTAAGAAACCTGGAGCTGGGAGGGGTTATCTGCTTTGGGGTGAAGGGGGAATTTGGTGGTTTGCTTTTTCAAAAAGAGAAGAGAAAAAAAAAACACAACCTGATGTTCACCCAGATGCTCTGTGGGAAGCCAAACTTCCAGCATCTGAGAGAAAAAGGAGACATTAGATGAAAGAGAACAGATCAATACAATACTTTTTCAGCAGGAAGAGCTAATGTAATTATAATACTGCTTAATTTTAATTTCAGGTAGGTAATGTAGGTTGTTCACTTGATATTCTTCTTTCCTTACTCTCTGTGGTAGGTATTAGCAGTAAATTATCCTCCAGATCTTTTCATCAGCATGTCCTTTCTCGGCTCTGCTCTTGCTTTAATGTATGCACACTACTGGCATAGTCATAGTGTTTTCTCTGTGGAGTGTTTAACAGTATTAAAAGGAGCAAACACTACTCCAGATGGTGTTTTGCAATGATTAGATCGTAACAGTGAGACAGGGGTTGTTGTTTTTAAAGAGTATACATGATATTTGGTAACAAAATGGTGCATCTGGCCTCGATGGAGTGCCTGGGAAGGACAGAGATGCAATGCTCTTCACCTATAGCTGACCTGCTGCCTACGCAAATTAGAGCATCCTCGGAGCAGCCGTGGCGGGTGGGCTGGGACTCGGGTGTTTCTGTTGTGGTGTGCTGCAGAGACGGTTCATACCAGTGAAGCCCAAGTGTCAAGGAGCATGGGGCTTAATAGGCAGTTGGAGAAACCATGGAAAGTTCATGGAACCGAGGGGAAAAGGAGATGAGTGTGTGAAAGAGAAGAATGAACTGAGAAGAAATTGAGAATATGGATAACAGGGAGAAATGTGAACAGGACAGGAGAAGGGGGGAGGAAAGCTGTTTCTGATGGCTATCCCTAAAATAGTGAGAATTGTAGGAGTATGAAAACTGTTTCACATGTCCCATATATATATGTATGTGTATATGTGTGTGTGTGTGTGTGTATAGATGTATGTATGTATCTGTATAAGGTTTGAATCTGAATATAGCCCTGGTATTGTCTCTGGGTTTTCAAGCGGCTTTGGACAGCTTTTCAATGCCACCTTATGAGAACGGAGGGTTTAAAATCATGGTCACCTTGGCTCTGAGTGGCATTAGCTCTCAAGTTCGTAGTTGCTGAAGCACGTACGTTTCTGGAGCTCTCAACTTGTGGGCAGCATCTTCAGGAGCATGGTATTTGCATCAGAATGGTACAGATCTTAACCAAGAATTTTCTAAAGCAAGCATCCTTTATTTCAGCCTCAGTGACAGCCAGAGATGCCGCTGAGCAGCGTGATAAAATGCTTCAGTGCTGTTCTCTTCTGTGTCCACCCAACTCACCCACTCCTTTGGAAACCGGTTCATCTTTTAGGGCAATCAGCATTCCCCTACACAGATTCCTTTAGACTGAACTGGTTTCACAGTTAAGGCCATATATTCCTCTCCCTTTTCCCCAGCTGCTTCGTCGTTTTAATCCATCCCAGTTCTGTTTCCCTTTTAAAAGGTTACACCAAAGCTTCGGCTTTTTGCACCCTTCTTTTATACTGTAGCTCTTCAAAGAAAAGTTGGAAAATATTGCATGTTTGCACTAGACGGGAAGGCAAGTGAAAACCGAGATGTGGTCTGTGGCCCTTGGCACCCTGACATACCTACAGACGGCTGAGCAGGTACCCTCCCCTGGCTCCTTGGTGCCAGATGGGACAACTAAGGCTGCGGTAGAGGAAAATCTTCAAAATGCAGATTCAGTGAGTTCCTAGAAGTGGCATGTAATTAATATGTTGAAAAGTAGAAATATAACCTCAATTCCTGCCTCTTCCCTTCCCCGTTACTTCGTAATGCTGTTTTTACTTTGGAGATATTTGCTGGGCTTCTCTTCTGCTCCTGATGTTGCGCTTCAGCCAGTTTTAAGTTCCTGGTGAAGGGAACCTTTTCTCCCGCACAAGCTCTGTACTCCATGTATGTGCAGTACCTTTTTCTGACTTGATGTTCATACGTGATTACTTCTGGATCAAAAGAGACGACAGCTAGAATTATCTATGAAATACTTATTCAAAAAATGCAGATGACTGGTGGGTACTTCTGAATAAGCCTGACTTGAATCATTTCTTGCAGAGGTTCTAATTTGAAAAAACAACAAAAAAAAACAAACAAAAAAGAAAAGTTGCTTTTGCCTTTTTTTTAAAAAAAAATATGTGGGAAAATTTGGACTAACAGTGAGTTTTAGGCAACTAAGGGTCAGCAGAAACAGAAGTATTGTGATAAAGCTGCTACAAAGCCTCAAGAATAATTCATTGCTATCAGTGTATCATCTTTCGGTAAGCTCATAGACGTGTCCTTTATGCTGGCAAGTTGACGCATGAAAAACCCTTTTTAATTTCAGGGTTTTTTTCCTCCATTAAAAGATTTTTGAATTTTAGTCATAAAAAGATAATACTGTGAAAGCAGCAGGTATGGCGAGAAGCTAAGCATCTTTTGGAATTCAAATGCCAATGTACTGGAGAATATGCCTGCTTATTGTCACATGGTTTTATTGTAGACAAAATAACATATTGGGATTCAATTTTTCTCTGCACCTTTTTTTCACATTAAATTAATACTTTGTGTGGCTCTGGAGAACTTTTCAAAGTCTTCCGAACCAGACCTTTGGTTTCCTGGGGCTTCTGTCTTTCAAGCAGCTGTGAACATCTCCTAATTAGATAAATTACTTTGTAGTGGGCAGAGCCACAAAACAGGAGGTGCTGGTTAAATTAAAGGGGAAAAATAGAAAAATCCATTCTCTGAAATGGAATGCCCCACTGCTTTATGACTATTACTGTTGTAAGGTTTTACATTTAAGTACCTGAGGTTTAAAATTAAATGTCTAATATAATTTGGCACTGGTAACATGAAGCCTGTGACTGCCCTCGGAGAAAATCTAGACAGCTTAGTTCAGTGTTTCAAATTGCTGTCTGCTTGATAGTGAGCGGATCGTGCGACTGGCTCACTATTTAGCTAAATACCGCCTGCTGTTCAGCATAATTTTAAATGCAGTAACATATTTGCCTTAAAAACTCGGAAATTTAAAAAGACCATTCCAGCAGCACATGAAAAATTAATTCTTTTTACTTTTTTTTTTTCTTAATCTTGTAAGTACTTGACAGAAGTAATTTTAGCAGCAAGAGAGAATAAAAACTGGGGGCAGTAAATCCCTGTCCGGGAACCTCTTGTGTAGATTCTTTATGGACCCAGAATTGATCTACATGTCAGATCCTGATGTAGTTTAAACTGTTTATCACCCTAATGGCGGTAGAGAGACCGTGAACATCAACTTATAATCCTACATGAAAGAAATTGGTGTTTGCAGTCAATGAAGGAGCAGCTTAGCTTTATTGATAGATTTAGAACAATTACTGCTGCTGCAACTATTGGCCGAGAGGTTTTCCTGGATCGCACTGGAAGCCTGCAATTTTTTTTCTTTGATAAATCTTTTCCTTGATGGATCATTTTTTTCACCTGGAATTATCTATAGTTGCTCACTGCTGGGGAGTAAGAGGGTTGTCTGGTCTCACGGGAGCCATTCGTAACCTGTTCAGGTGTTAAAGTTTGGTTCAAGAGTGTACATCTACACGGTTCCTCCTCTGCAAATTCAGCTCCTACTTTATTCCATATATTCTTTTTCTTCTGCAAATTTTCTTAGCTAGAAAAGCAGGCCTGTTTTGAGGAATCAAGGAAAAGCTGGCCAGGGGTACTGGTGTGAGGCATCTCAAATTTTGAGTACAAAATGCCATTTTTTCCTATGGAAAGCAGATCGATATTAACTAGTGGCGTTGCTGCCATTAGTGAGAGCTGGCGCTGTCCTGCGATCCTTGCAGTTTGTACGTCTTGAAAGAACTGGAGAGACAGATCCTCAAACTTGGTGTCAGAGCTTTTTTTTTTTTTTTTTTGATGGAAGAAACCACAGCCAGCTGTATTAGATTGCAAAAATTAGGTTCATGAGACTTAACTCACAGAAGACTGAGGATGTTATTTCCTACCTGGGGATGAAGTAGCAGCTTGTTCATTCTCTTTTTAAATGTCAGGTTTTATAGTTTGGCTTCTAAGACTGTGTCCTGAGAATATCAGAGGGAAGAATTTCTTTCTTAAAGTTACAATATTGAGCACTTCTGAGACAGTGCTGCAAACAGTAGTTTGCATGGGACAGGGATTTCTTTCCTCTGGACTTGTAAATTGTCATTTGAATTCTAGCATGATATAAAATTCTGCAGTAAATCAAATATCTGTTTAAATATCATCCACTTAGGCTTTATCACTGTACAATTGCTTGTACGGGCCATTTGATCTCGGCTGTAATTTATGTAAGTTGTAATACCCGGTGTCTTTTGAGTTTCTAACAGTTTGGTGTTAGGGTTTATTAATGTGAAATTGAGTTCTCACTGTGCCATGGGGTATGAGAGGTCATTGGAGTGTTTATATTAATGCAGACCTTACAGCTCGCCTTACTTTTCTGATCGTAAGCACTTGGAATGATTCAACGATGGAGTCTTGTGCTGTACGTTGAAAAAGAAAATGGTTCAACTTGCTTCTGACAGTCATAACGCTTCCATTTCAAAAGTGAAGCAGAAAACGTTGTTTAGAGTTGTTCGAATCCAATAGGCAAGTTCTTGACTAGGATAAATTATATCATTTCAAATAGATTTATAGAATTTCAGAATTATTTGCGTTAAGTATATATAGATGGTTTAGGTTGGAAGAGCTTTTTCCTCCTTTTAAAGAGGGAAATAATTACTGAAAAGCAAGTATAAAGTCATTTTCTCCTTTTTTCTAGCTGCTCTAGAGCTGCTCTGGGGTTTCCTGCAGTTGCTAATGTTTAATATTGTAAAATTTACCATGTATAAGACAGTATATGTGCAAGTAGTTTACATTGTCTTTAAGAACAGGAAGGAAAAGAGAATATTCATGTACTTTTCACACCCTTTTGTGGTCAACAGACAAATTGCTTCTGGCAAATACTTCCAGAGGGAAACTTCGTCGGGGTAAACTCTGCTAACAGACAACTTATTATTGCCTTTGCTTTCTAAACAGCCTAACGTACCTTGAGGAAACCTGGGTTATAAAGTACTACTTTTTAGCAATTTCTGGAAAATGATCCCCTTTCTGCATGAGGTTGCATACTCAAAAACTTCTAGTATTAAAATTTAGTTGACATTTTTTACACACTCTTACCTGAAGTAGCCCAGTCAACCAGAAATATTAAAATATCCTGTGCAACAATGTCCTCGGTAGCTGGACTCCCACCAGGGTAGCGTCTCTGCCTTTACTCAGTCAAGAAAGGGAATAGGAAACTGGTATTTTCTCAGAATTCTCTAGCACCTTCTTTGTGGCTAATAATGCATGGCAAGAACTACCCTGCAGGACTTCATATTTCAGGCTGATTTTAATTTCTACAGGGGGGAGATGCAGTTTGGCAACCTGTGGTTCCCAAAAATAATGTCAGGCGTGCAGGGCAGAGCGATTGCTCTGTGTGGGGTGGCAAATAAGTTCCTTATAATAATAAATTGGTCTCAAACTTCATCCTTGGTTTCAAAGCAAATTATGAGTTGCTGCTCCTCTTTCTTGAGAAAGAGGACAGGAATAGCCTTATCGTATTTTCACAATTAATGAAATTTGCAAAATTGCCCGAGCAATCTGCCAGCACCACCTCATTTAGACTGTAATTTCAGCAGTTTTCACTCGTGCAATTTTCATTGCCTCTGAGCGTCGCGTATCTCCTTCTGGATCCTCGCCATAAAGTATGTGAGGTAGAGACAAGACATTTGCAGCTAGATGGTCTGCTATGTTATTCTCATAGTTGTGTCATTTGTCATTTTTCCGGTGCAGCGTGATGAAGAGGAGGATACCAAAGACAGTCTGATGTTCAAATAAGACCCTAGAAGTGGTGGTGTTTCATACTGGTTTCTAGAACTTTTTAAAGGAGGAGGAAGCCGTATCATCTCAGTGCTTGGCTAGAAAGAGGGAGGTCAGCAAGGAAATCTGATTATTGTCTGACAGCTTGAGCATTAGTTAGAAAAGCATCATGTTGCCTGCGCCCTACCTGAGCTTGAAGGCAGATGGAGAGAAGAAACATGAAGTTTGAGATGTGGGCAGGTGTCCCATTTGTCTTTTCACTGGGCTTTCTTCTCCAAAAAGGTGTCAGCATAAGGAGGAGTTCTCTGAAAAGGGTTTCAGAGCGTTAAACTAAATAATGCTTTCTGCCTGTGGTTCTTGTAGGAACGTGTTAGCATCCAGAAGCAGTAGGACCCAACGCTTACCCATTCCGTTTTGTAGACCGTAAGAATATCAATTGAATGGGAAGGGTTAAGGTTGCCTTTCTTGGGGAGGTTCTTACCAGTTTCAAAACATATAAGTGCTTACCTTGTGCTCTCTGGGTATATGTTTGTTGCCAAAATGATGGGAAAAGCCTGTCCTGTCGTACAGATGAAGAACATCTGGGTATGAGCTGTTCCTGAAATTCTGCCCAACATGCCATGCTAAAAAAAAAAAAAAAAGTAATCAGGGGGCAAAAGCCCCCTGATTACAATCTGCTACCTCTGTGCAGCATGGGTTCCGATGCTGCTGGCTTGCTTACTGCTCTCAGTATGCCTTTCACCAGGGCATCCCGGCTGTGGGTTGCAGCTCAATGAACGCCAAACTGTAGCTGAGCCATTGCCATGTGGTCCCACTGGACTTCACATCCATCAGGGAATGCGTTGCTTCGTGATGAGTTAAAAGAATGAAGAAGATGGAAGCGGTTCTTCTGTTTCTGTGTCTGTGGTGGAGGGGGGAGATGGCACCAGTGAACCTTTGAGGCTTAAACTGAGCTGTGTCGTGGTGTTGGGTTAAGGAGGACTTTGGGTAGGTGGGCGTTTCTGCACAACTTTGCTGGGTTTCAGCTAAGTACTTCTGTAGTTACCCTGTGCTGCTGTTTAAATCCTGAGCTGTATTATATGGATTTTTGCAGTTCTCCAGAAACCCATCCACTTTTCTTGTTTAAGATCCTCCTCTTTCTGCCCCCTCCCTCCCCCCGATTAAAATATAAAGAATTGTTGCATTCAGCAATTAAATCCTGCGCTTGGTTCCAAAATGGCAAGAAATGTGAGTTTTCATCTTCAGATAATTTGACATTGGCAACCTCATGCTCATCTTAATCTTGTTCACAGCCTGAAGTGCCACATGTCTGCCAGTAAATTGTTTATGTGACTAAATTAACTTTTTGAGTGGAACTATAAAGCTTTGGTTTTTCCCGACATTTACTTACGGATGCTTAAATGCATATTTTGCATTTCGTTTCGCCTAAAATTTAAACTGAAATAGCAAAGCGTATGGCACATTCCTTATAATAAGGGAAAAAATGATTATTTTTTTTCTTTTTTTTTCTGGATACTGATGTTGATTAATCTGATGTGATTGTCTAGCAGTGTTCAATAAATCAGAGCTTTTTCTGCCTGTAGCTGGGTCTGGTTGTCACACCTTCTCCGTTTGTCCCCGCTCACGAGAAAAGAAAAAAAAAAAAACAACCCTCAAACCAAAGCACTTTATTTTTATTATGGAGCATAAACTTTAGCCTGACAGGATAGTGAGAATAGTGAATGTTCTCTTTATCAGGTCTTCAAGCTTGCGTTTGGGAGACGGTTCCCGTTCCTGACCTTGCAGGCGCAGGGTTAGCGTGTTGCAGTACCCCGCGCGGGGTATTTAACCACCGCCGAGAGTCGGTACTTCTTACCAAGTAAGGAAAGTGGATACCCGGCACCGGTATCACTAGAAACAGGGCGCACTCTTAACTTCAGGTTGTGTTTTAAAATACATATATATCTATCTCCACAGCTGTCTCCTTGTGTAACTTCAGCTGCGAGCTGGTTCTCTGTAGCTCAGGTGCTTGACGTTTGACGGATACAGCACTTAGAAGTCTGTAAAATATATTCTGTTCTCTGTTTCTATATTAGTATCTGTCAGAATGGAAGGGTTAATATTGAACGTGATTACGCCCCTGTACAAAGCGAATTGTTCATCAGGGAGGCTGTCCTGTAATCTCATTTGTATAAAAAGATGGTTTAATCTTTCAAAGGGGTTTTTGTTGTACGTTTGTAGTTTAAGATTAAAGCAATCTTAAATGTTTGCACTTTGGAATGAGTTATGCTGTGATGTTTCTTGGCAGGTCGGTGACCAGGTAGTTTGAGACAGAGGATCAGCTGTGATTGTTTTTCCTGGTATCTCAGGAATAAATGTGACCTGTGGTCTTAAAATGCGTAAATAGTGCCCGAGACATCAACACATCGACTGCATTCAGCAGCAGCAGCAGGACGAATCTTCCAGCACTAGCTATTAAAAGCTGAAGAGGTGCATTTGGTGTGAGGATGCCTGTATGTATTCGGGAGTGATGTATCTTAATAAATTATAATTGCAAGGAAATAAGTACATGAGCCAGATTCACACAATATCCTACAGGAGTTTATGAACTTTGAAAAATAAAATCATGTTTACAGAGAATAATGTAAATTGAGAGACACATTCTCAGGTAAACATACAGGAAAGACATAATACTGCAAGAGCAAAGTGTGACACTCTATACGCTCTTCTAATTCAAATAATATGGCTTAAAAATTTCATAAGCGCCATGCATTCCATATTTAAGGACCTTATAAGCAAGACTTAAGCAGGGAAATTAATAAACTTCCCAAATCAGTACACTTTTACTTTCATTAATCTTTTTATCTAAATTTAGATGATGATGATGATGATAATATAAATTTTAAATTTAGATAAAGTTTAATAAAGTTTTAAACATAAAGTTGAGAAAGTAAACAGTTAATGTATAGCTACTATTGGAGTAATTCCCGATTTCAGAATTTCTTCTTTTTATGTCCATACTTTGGTAGTTCAAATAGATCCTTGTAATAATTAGATTTCTTATTGAATGTATGTCCAGAAGCACCCTGCTTTGTTTTCCCAGGATCTGGACAAGGTGTGTGCCAGAAGCACACAGAATGCTTTGATTTCTTCTCCGGCTTAATGAAGTTTCTCTTCCAATTAACATGAGAGCGGTTGTCTCATCAAGCATGTCTGTTTGCAGGCTCAGTTTCTCTTCAGTCCAGATCACAGAGTGTGGGGTACAGGGATGTTGTGTATACGTTACCTATGGAATCCAACACTTCAAAGCTTCTTCACAGCATATACAGTTCAAGGAGTGAAAGAAGCCTCTGTGCTAAACCCGATACGCAACTCCTTCACAACCTGCTGATTGTTGGGGGACAGCTGAAGCACAGAGACCTGGCCTTCCTGCAGGTGGAAGAGCATCTGCTTTCAAGTCTCTGGGCCCCCTTCATTTGTTACAGTTGATATCATCCCTTAATTCTGCGACAGTGTGTGCCACCCACGGTCCAGGTTGATGAGGAGTATCCAGTTTACAAGTCGCTCTAGGCAAGTGGCTTTTCTGATGCATGGGTTTTGTGAGAGCAAAAGAAGGGCCCTGACTTTGGTTATCCAAACCCTCAGAAGAGCTGGTAAGAGCTGGAAAGAGTGCTTGATTAAATTTAAAAATTAAGAAAAAGTTTGTCGATGACAGTTATGTCATCTGACACCTATGACAGGTAGCAAAGACAGAGCTTTATATTAAGAGCTTTACTTTTCAGCTGTAGGTTTCTGCAATAGGAAAATGTTTGAGTTTGCCTTTGATTAAGAGTATCCTTGGTGTTGCTTCCATTATTTCTTTTCCTTTCTGACGCTGGTGCTCGTGGCATCTGTTACCAGGAAAGCCTTAGCCTTTTCCTACCTAGCGTGATGCAATTAACTGCCTATTTGCTATACAACAGTTATTCAGCTTTCACTGGAAAAAGTTAATAGTGGAAGTTTCTTGATTTTTTTCCAAAACACTGATATTAGGGCTTGTCACTGAAGTCCTGTGGACTGACAGTAGAGAGTTTCCTAACCTCTCCTCAATTACCAGTGAGTGGGTTTGATGCTTGAAGTTATCCACAGGTTATACAGACTGAAGGTTAAAGACAAGAGACATGGCTCTCTTTCTGGCTCTGAGCATTTCTTTGAAGAGAGTCAGTTCTTCTTTTCCATCTTACTTTGCCTATCTTGAAATACAAGGTAAATATTTTAGTAGGAAATGATTCAGTAAGGCATGGGTTCATTATTTTCCAAGTGCCTTGAGACCTCAGGGCTCTATTTCAAAGCAAAATGTTGTTAAATGAGGGGGGTTTTGCAATTAGAAGACAATGTGATTGTTAGATCAGGGCGGAGCTCTGACCTTCTCTGTATAATTGAGGTAAATTTATTATGCATATCATTTTGACCAAGGATATAAAATAGTATTTGCCACACAATGTTGTATATACTTGATCGTGATGTAGTTTGTTCATCCAAGATGTATTCTTTTAGTGGTGCTCCAAGTGTTTATTTTTCTGCAAGTCGCCATTACTTGAGATGGTCTTGATGGGTTCGCTAGGTCCAGCATGCTGCAGTTTGGTAACTGTTCTTGAGGTGTCTGATTATCTACCTGGCTTCAACAGTGGCAGATAGACTAGCCAACACATGACCTGGAATCGAACCCAGAGATACTGCCCTGAAACCATTCCAGAGCCGTAGAGTTTGTCTTCAAAAGGACCATCCATCGTCTTTCTCCCTCATGGGGTGGCTAAGAACTAGTTACCTGAAATTAATCCCCATAACTAGCTGCCTTTTGTAATATTCCTCACCTCTCTGTTTTGTATACAGTTGATGGCCAGGAGAAGCAATGCCCATAGCATCATACACCCTGTTTGTAGCAATTCAGGGTGACACCACGTAAGAATCACATCTTCTCAACAGATCTGATGCTGCCCAG
Organism: Ciconia boyciana; assembly: GCF_034638445.1. Taxonomy (NCBI): domain Eukaryota; kingdom Metazoa; phylum Chordata; class Aves; order Ciconiiformes; family Ciconiidae; genus Ciconia; species Ciconia boyciana. The sequence continues at coordinate 42,255,429 of NC_132943.1, read as the reverse complement.
TGAAAACGTTATGCCAGAAGAATTAGAGACATCCCTTATACATCTAGACTGTAGATCTATTCAGCGGGAGCCATGAAGTTAGTTTGCCTTGGGATGTGGTGGCATCCTGCAACATCTACGACTTGCATCTCTTTCCAGTTTGTTGTCCTTATGTATTCAAACAACTTGTCATGCTTGATCTTTCCACAGGGCATATTCAGCACACGGTACAAAGGAGGCAAACGCAAAGATGCATCTGTGTAATGCGGGATAAGATAAATTAGCAAACTGTGTTAACTCAGGGAGTAGTTTATATCATCTCTGCCCCTGACCTAAACCTGCTTTAGGCAAGATGTGCAGAGGAGAGATTAGTATCTCATTCCCGGTTCATGTTCTGAGGCTTGCTGGTCCTCCAAAATACAGTTAGTCTTTACTGCTGATGCTTGTCACCTTATTGGCAACACAGGAGGGTCGTTTAGGAAGACGTTCCCTCTCCTTGTGTCAGACAGTAAATTCCTTCTGCAATACAAGGAGCTTACTTCGTAAGATGGCTTTGAAAGGGAGTTAACAGGATACGGTTGCTTCTTTTCTTGCTAGCAGTACTTCGATTTCTGGGGAGCAGGATGGTGTTTTGCTAGCACTGTAATACGTCGCTCCTTGGGAGGGAAAATGTAGTGAGCCATGTACTTTTGTGGGGTTTTTTTTAAACACTATATTGCATTTTTGCTTTCATGCTTCCTTTACGATGGCCAGACATTGCGCGTCAGTAGGAAATGAGCTAGAGGTAACTTTGTCTTTCCTTTAGATAAGGGAGATTGTAACAAGGGTCTTACTATCTCCAAGATTACCGAAGCCAGTCCTTCCGATATCTGTGCCTTACTGTCATGAGACTGACGTTCTCTCACAAGTCTGTGGATGATGTCCCCCGCTTGTCACAAAGTGGCTTATTAGGCTGCCGAGTGGAAACGATCCTGTCACGCCAAACATGCCTTCAGGTCTGCTTTGCTTGAGGCACGCTACCACGTATCAAAAGCCAGACCCTCCAAAAGCAGGGAGATCCTTTTTTTGTCGAGGAGGAAGCTTTGTTTTTCTTATTTAATTGAAATTGCTGTTAGAGGGAAGGAGGCAGTAACTTGGGCATTCAGTGGGGCTTTCTGTACATGACAGGATAGCTTTGTGATTTACAGGCTCTAGGCATAAGGCTGGAAAAATGGTAGACGCCGTGGAAAGAGAATACTCCTGAGGCTCTTTCATCTCCATCCCCCAGTTCTGCTCAGAGCTTCCTTTTAATTTCGTTCAGTGCAGCAGGTTAATTTAAGCCCTCGATGGCTTGAGTGTCCAAGCTGAATTCAGCTAAACGATGACCGGATGCGCCTATTTCCTACCAAAGGTATAAGCACTGTGTACTTTAAAAATATTTGCCTTTTTTTTTTTTCTCCTCTGTAGTCTGTAATCTCGTGCCACCCCTTCTCCCCCACTCACAAGTGTTTATTATCATCCACAGACTTCTGCCAAGCTGCAGTTTTGACAGGATTTTAATGTCAGTCCTGTACCTCCGTGCCTGACTCCAGCCTTCTGCAGTCATTGTGCAATTGCAGCATCCCTTTAACTTTGGTTTGAGGCAGAGGAGGAATATAAAGAACTTGATAGAACATTTATGGTAATAGCTGTAAAGGGAAGCTGTAGAGCATTGGATTTCACAGCCAGAAAAATCTCAGCTCGGGGAAATGGGTCTGAAATACAACTACAGATGGTTTTAGTCTATTGCTTCCCCTGTTTAAATAAAAGGATTGCTTTTTTCGCCTCTATTTAAAACACATGTGTAGAAGATGAAAGTGTCCAGCTATTTTTTTATTATTCAGTCCACCAGCTACCGACATCTTTGCCTTATTTCATTTCAACACTAATGGCATGGTAGAAGTTCTGAAACACCCTCTTTGGATTCAGCCTTCCTTGGGTCGCGGCAAAGATTCCTGCTGCAGTCAGAGCTGTTGCTGTTGTTTTCGTCATCAGCGCTTTCTTTTTCCCCTTGAACCTGGTGCTATTAATTGTGTTGCTGCTTCTGCTCTTTAATTGATCCCATTCACCGGTCCCGCTTTTGTAACATCTGACTTCTTGTCACTTCGGCAAATCAAAAACCCAAATTAATCAATCTCCAGCCACTTGAGAATAAGGCCGCGTTGGGGAGCTGGGCTTGACAAAAAAGTCTAATTTCACTTTGAAAGCCTGTTGGAAAATTTTAACAAGAAGATGCAAGAAAAATGTAAACCAGATCAAGCTCGACTTTGGTCTGTGGAGAATAGCGTCACCTGTTGAGTTTGTTTCAAGTTTTTGTAAATAGGTGATTTGACAAAAATATGAAATAAATCAAAAGACACAAAGATAGAAGAGGTCAGAATATCCTTGTTTCCGCTGCAGATGGTTACACAGGAGAGAGAGTTGTGTGTGTATGAGAGAGAATAGGAACCGGGGGCCAAAGACGGAGCTCCGCTCTCAGATTTTTCTGTCTCAGCCTTTGTGCCGTGCTATTCCCGTACGGTATATGTTGCCTCTTCTCCTCATGCTTTTTACACCCCCAGCCCTTTTACCCTGGCCTGGGGCACTCATATCTGCTTAGCGTCCCTCAGTTCCTTCACCTCCTTGATTCCTGCGTTGGTATCTGCTGCAGCTCTGCTGTGTGGGCACTGCAAGCGGTGAAGGAGAAATGGCTTCAATCCGAATCTCAGCCGCCCTCTGAGCAGATGCTTGGGAGTTTGCGGTGCAGGTCAGTTGTGTCTGTGCTAGGGGCACCGAGGAAGCACAGGCTGGGTTCAAACTGGATTTCTTACCCTTTTCCAATGCAGGAGGGCTCTCGCGACGTCCTTAGAGGCACAAACAGAGTTGTCTTTGAGATCCGCTTGTGGAGCGCATGCAGCTTCCAAATAGGAAAACTCAAAAGAGATAAGAAGTGGGACTTGTGCAGAATGTTAGTTTTTACAAACATCATTTAATACTACTAGAGGATAGCAAGTGTAAGTGTTTCAAACAGCAAATAAAGGCAGTACAACAGCACAGCCCTTGAGACTCTTCTGAGAAGGATTGGTTGGTTTCTTTTTTCATTTAATGTTCCGTCTCATAATTCTGGGTTGTAGTTGTAGACAACATACTTCTTCCAACATGCTGCTTCCCTTCCGCCTCTCGTTTGTCCTAGCAGAATTTGCCATAATTGTAAGGAGTTTCTCTTATGACCATAATTACAAAACGCATCTAGGGGAGAGGCAGGCATGGGACTTGCTTTGTGGAATAAAAGCTGGGTCAGACTTGAACAAGCAGAATCTTTGTCTTATCCCATGTGTCATGCACCTACAGAGAAAAATCACTGCTCTAGCAGCAGAGTGATTGGGTTTTTTAATATGCCATCTCTTGATAACTTAAGGGGCTTGGTTACCAGTGTCACTTGTTGCTCCCGGGCACAGAGTGAGCTACTGCATACTTTTAAATGGCCTCAAATAACCTGCATAGATGTAAACTTACCCTCTGTATACTCTGAACTGACTATTTTACTACTTTTTCTGGAATGAGCGCCTATGCTTTGTCATGCTGGCTTGCATAGAAGCTCTCCTATCCCTCGGTACAAGCTTGGCATTATTTCACAACCCTGCGAAGCTCAAAACTCACCTTTCAAGGAGAAACACGTTTTCTCGTCGGTACGGAAAGTCACCGAACACGCATGTGAAATTCGCGGCGTCCTCCTTAACACGTCGTGAGCATGCAGAGGTAAACTGCAAGGACGCGGCTCGTGTCGGCTCTCACTTACAGCTGAGAGGAGTTAATAATTGCACTGGGAGAGAGGGCAGGGAGGAAGGATGGCTGTTTGCTGGGAGAGGGCATGGGCAATTATAGCTCGCTTCTATACGTTGCAGTCGGCAGCAGGCGTAGGCTGGAGCACGGCGATGCTCCGTTTTGGAGGAGAAGACGTTTTTCAGCAGCGTGTTGCTGCACATGGCTTAGGAATGCGGCCCAGCAGTTGCAGAACAGAGGATGTGCTGGTCAGGACAACCCCAGCTACGTGGCAAGGGGAGAGTTTTGTCCTTAATGTTGTATAATATAGATATACACCCTGCAAATGATGACCATCATCAAGGAAGGCTGCCCGTACAGTCCATCAAAAACTGCAAAGCTAATGATGGGCTGGGCAGATAATCGTGGGAGAGTTAATTGTAAGGTTCGATATGGCATCTTGTCAGCAGAGATAAGTTGTCACGTTTTCCACTTGAGCTGAAACTAAATGATTGTAAAATAAGTTATGAGTGTCCTTGGGCTTGTCTGCCAGAATGATGGCTAAGAATACATTCCTGGCCCATCAGTCTCAAGCAGCCCGCTTGATATTTATGCGAACTGAATGTTATTTTATTCCCCCTCTAGTCATGCTTGTCAGCTTCCCGAGTGAAAAGTGAAACTGCTTCTTTGACTCATACTTCAAGTATTGAAGCTCGGAGAGGCTGCAGATTGTTATTATTATTACTAGTATTATATATTTTTTCGGGTGTGCGTTGAACATTGATGCCCGATTGGGAAGAACTAATGGCTGACATTGAACGCGCGGGATGGCTGCAAAACAGCCCATCCCAACCCAGTGAAACGCGTCTTATGAGTTCCAGTGCCTCTGTCAAAGCTGGTTTAGATGTGGAGTAATGAGGCGCTTGCTTTTTTAATTTGGCGTGCCTTTTTCCTTGCCTTTTTTTTTTTTTTTTTAATATTTAATAGTGCCGGCAGTGGCCGTCTGTTCTCAGGCGTGGTAATTGATACAAAATAAAATGCATTATTTGTATTCAGTCAGGAGTATGAAATTGCATTCAGCGGGCTGAAGCCTGAACTCATTTACAGTTTTCCGAAGCCGGGCTTTCAGGAGCCCTCTTTTCAATTTGAAGAATACCTTGTCAGGCAAGAGAAGTAGTGGGAAATGGGAAAGCACAGCGTGTAAGCCTAGCGCCTTTTGATTGCTCATATTTTAAACCGGGAGAATGTTAAATAACTTCTATCTTCAAAGGGTGGTCTCCGAAACGGGAATACAGGGCATTAATACGCCAAAAATATCAGCTCGGTACCCGTTTACGAGCGACTCGCGTTTCTTTTCTGGTTGAGGGGGAGGGAGAGCTTCGGGCTCTTTGCTTCAGAGCTGTATGACCCAAGGACAGCAGGTTATTACCTGGAAAGGGCTGCGGATCACGAGGATTTTCCATAGGTTAATTCTTCAGCTCTCCAACGCCAGTAGTCAGACAGTACGCCTATAAGCGTCCTCATTTTTCAGAGCTCAGGAGCAGGTTTTGTTGGTGCAATTTATAGCCTAGAAATTAGACTAAGCTGCAGTAAGCGTAGAGATCTGCGTTAATATTTTTTAACAAGGATCCTGCTGAAAAATACCTTCTGTGGCTTTGCGTCAGGGTGTGGTTTCTTCACCGTTTTACGGGTCCGGGGCATCGTGGCGGATGCTGGAGTCACACGTGGCGATGAACGCAGCCCTCGTACGCCTGCCTCGGGGACCAGAGCGCTTCGGCATGCATCTCAGCATCGCAAATATTTGGAAGCAAGCTTTGTGAAAGGCATGGGAGAGGCTGGTAGAGCTGTTTTTTCCCTGGATTCTTTTTTTTCTCCCCTTGAATAAAATGGGATAATTCTTTTTAAAGTGAAAGCTGAGAATGGGGCCTCTCTGTGTGCCATTTGCCTCATATTTTCTGAGGGGAAAAAGTGAATGCGTTTTGAGAAATTGTGTTAGATATGAGCAAGCCTTCCTGGCCGGTGTGCTCTCTGGGATATTTCCATGATATTTATGAATTTTCTGGGTCTTAGCAAGCAAATGAAAATCAACGAGATGCATTTTTGGTGCCCCGTGGCAGAACTTGCCGCCACAGCTGGGCCCCTTCCTTGCAGTGCCTGGCTCTGCGACCGGCCTGTCTCAACATGGCAATTTTCACGTCATTGCTGCAAAAGAGGTTTTTTTGTGTGGGTGTGGTGTTTTGGTTTTTTTTCTTCTTGTTTTTAAGTACCCAACGTATGACACCTTCTCAAGTCTCAAACTGGAGGTCGATATTCAGGACTAGCAGTAACCAGCTTGCATCCGTGGTCATGCCTTTGTATTGATGGCATCCTCTCTTGCATCTTCTCTTCTTTCAGTGCCAAGGAGCCAAAGGTATCCGTGTCCCCTTTGCCAAGAACATGCTGAGCACTGGCATGGATTCTCATCAGGGTTTGCCTTCCCCTTCACCTGGAGAGACAACAAACCCTTGCCAGGATAGCTGCTTTGAGCATTTCTGGGCCAAATAGTTAAAATCTCCTGTACAGATATACAGTAAATACATTCCTATGGTTCCCTTTGTGGTTAAATACTCGATGATTGGTTTCAAAATAGTGGCCATAGGGAAAAGAACAAAAATCCTTAATATAAAGCTTATGTTTGATTTGGTCTCTATTGCCAGGCAATTAGCTACATAATTTATCCCCTGCTAATAAGTTGCAGCACAACTGTGCTTAGTGGGTAATTAGTAAGTAAACTTTGTTAGGGGGGAAAAAAACAAAACAAAACAAACAAAAAAACAAAATAAGTGTTTCTTTGTCAAATAGGGAGCTGTATGGGGGTTTAACTACTCAGAAAAATCAAAAGTTACTTTTTAAATAGTCTTCGGCTTGATATTTTTCTAACATATAAATTCACGTTCTGAAGTGCAATCCTGGTATTGTGCTTAACCAGGTATGGTATTTAACCAAGGTTCTGGGAACAGCTTCCCTTTAAATAATAGGAAGCTTTTTAAATAAAGTGTAGGATGTTATGTTAAATTTTATAATTAAAAACAAAACCAAATCAACAAAATAGAAATGCATTTAGCACTAATCATAGCCAAAAGATTGATTGCAATTAAACTAAAATCATATTACCAACCTTGGGGGAAAATACTGGATTAAGGTTACTTGAGTATTTGCTACGCAAAAGGACCCAGATGGAGAATGAAATTTCAAGTACGCCTTCATTTCCTAAACTTTTGGTAAATATTGCTGTTAGATGTTTCATGGCTGTGAAGAGAAGAACTACTCAAAGAGATGGCGTTCATGTATTACCAGCCATTGCATGGACCAGGGAAGAGACGGTGGGTCTCTCCTTACAAGAGAAGAGCGTCATCGACCTTTAATTTTGGTTTGGTTGCGCAAGCTAATTGGTGGGAGATGAGAGAAAATTACTCTGTCTTAAAATTGTTGTGAGTTATGCTACATAGCTACTACAGGGGGAAACTAAACACGATGAACATGGGTTTTTCATTGGGAGCACGTACGGAGTGACCCGTTATCACACAATATTAATTGTACCAGGCATGCACACCTTGTTTTCCCACCTTTATTGCCATTACCGCCTTTTCTATGTGTGTCCATCTCTAATATTAATGAAAGCAGATAGTTCAGAGGACGTTGGGGTATCTCTGTTCCATTATGTATTAAAATGTCCTAGCGTTACACGAGTTAATTTGAGGATCAGTAAGATCTTTGTAAGAAAGAGCAATTGGAAGTGATAAAGTGATTTCCCATTGTTTTTTGTTCATTCCAGCTGGCCCGCTTCTAAAATTGATGCAGTCCCCTGTTGATTTAATAGGACTTGAATCAGAACTTCAGCCAAGTTGCTATTTTGTACCTTTTTGCAAAAGTAATGGATATTGTTAGGAGGCTCTCCTGTAGCCTTTGGAAGTCAATGAGCTCTGAAGTTAGCTGCTAACAGACAGCAAGGGATTATATCTTGGATTCTAGCAATCATTAATTTAAATTATGCAGTATTTTTATTTTTCCTTCTTCCTCCCCCCCCCCCCCCCAACTGCAGATACTGGGTTAGGAGACTCTGTGTGTTCAAGCCCAAGTATATCCAGTACGACGAGCCCCAAACTCGATCCACCTCCTTCACCTCACGCCAACAGAAAGAAACACCGCAGGAAGAAAAGCACGAGCAATTTCAAAGCTGATGGTATCTCGGGCACAGCAGCTGAAGGTAAGCTTACACTATGGTGGAAGTCTGAATTTTGAAAATAGCGTTCCAAAGAGCATTGTTAAGTACAACACAACTACACCATTGGCTTTGCATATAGAAGGTAAAGAGAATTGTACTGAAGTAGAGAAATTAAAGACTGGTCTTTTAACGACACAGCTGAATGATCTGAGGCATCACACAATGGTGAATTCAACTGTCTGAAACATGTTTGGAACAGATTTTTTTAATAAATAACAGTGTCCCAAGTTAATATGGAGCATCGTTAGCCGTACAGGTAAGGTACAGGCATACTTGTAAGGTTAAAAAGAAAGATGAAAGTCAGGTTCACTCAGTAGCCCATACATCACATTAGAACTTGTGTATTTTTTCAGTATTATTAAATCTCGTGTTATCTCTTCTACTTAGACACATCCTGAGCTCTAGAATCACGAACACTTCAGATGCCTGTTATTGTTTGAATATTCAGCTGCTCATGGAAAGATTGTGTTATTTGAGGGTAAAAAGGAAAAGGGGAGAGTTTAAATGTTTGGGTTCTTTTTTAAGAACCAGAAAGCAAAAGCCAAAAAGAACTTCTTTTTTCCCTTAGTTTAGCTTACTATTTCCAACGCGAACACAGCTATAGCTGTTCAATGCCCTTCTGAAGGGGTAACAATGTGTACAGTAGCCAGATATGATATAAAACATGCTTGTATCTTTAGAAAAGAAGAAAAGAAACATGCTAGGATTCAACCAAAAGAGCTCCAGAAAAAAGATGAACAAGGGTAGTTGGAAAGCTCAGAAACTGGGGAGTCAACCTGTAAGGAGAGATGAAAAACGGAGACAATGGAATAACATTGTCGGAAAAGGGGAGTGTTGAGTAAGAAAAAGATGCGGTTGTAAGCATTGGAGAGTGAAAAACAGCTAATTCAGTATCAAAGAGCATTGGAACAAGTTCTGAAAAAAGGATGACAATTGCGGACAGCTGAAGAGACATTAAAAATAGATGTGATAATAGTATACAACTGAGAAGGGGCATGTTAACTACTACTTAGTCATCCTTATTTTCCATTTATTTAATTTCTCAATTGCACTTCTGTCACATACGGAATTTATTTCCCCAGCTATCTATACAAATCCTTTTTTAAAAGCCATCAGCTTTTCTTCATAATAGCTCCTGTTGCGTTCTCTTTCCAGTCATTTAACTATCTTTACTGTTAGTTTCCCCCTAGTTTATGGCCTGAAGCCAAATTTTATTTTAACCTTTCATTTTTAATTTGTCATCTTTTTTTTTTTTTTTTTTAACAATCCCTTTTACACCACTTATTTTCATACCTCAATGGCAAGTTATAGAGGGGATTTTTCAGAGCGCTCACCATTGGTCCAAGACCATTTTGTTGAAGTCAGTATGAATCAAGACCAGCTGGATATCAAGAGCCTTTGAAAAATGTCTTTCTGAGTAGTTAATACGTGTATGTTTTCTTTCTCCTGGGGAGATTATTTTCACAAGTCACTGCAGCTGGAGCCTGTGTGGTCCCGGTCTGCGGGCACAGACTTCTGACCCGCAGCGAGCAATGGGGAATTTGCAGTTGTTGTGCATCTTGCCCCCGAAATCCCTGTTCGGACTGAAGTGGGAAGTACATGCTCCTTCGTCCTTCTCTGTTTTCTCTTGCTCTTCTCCTTGTCTTCCAGCATCGTAACATGCTAGTCTGAAATCCTTTTGCAATAGCTTTACAAAACTGTCCCCTTTCATATAAATGGGATAAATATGCTTCCAGAAGGGCAAGCAAGCTGGCAAGCAGCACCGAGTGGCACATGAGGAGCCTTAAAAGTAGCCGTGAGTGCCAACACCTGCTTTTACAGTCTTTGTATCTCTACATGAGCCCATCAGCTTTCTTTGACCTGCCTCTCCTTACGTGTCTTCTGAGATGGGTGCTCCTTTCTGGCTTGGAGCTCACAGTTGTCTGTCTTGGGTGGGCCACAGTGCTTGTTAATTTATTTATTTTTATAACATCCCTTTTAAAGCACAACCCAGTGAAAAACAGTGATTGGCCACACGAACAGAATTGCAACTTTCTACACGGCTTCCTTGCCATGTGTGAGAGGAACTCTGGGTGTCCTTCAGCAGATAACTAATCTTACTGGCCCTTGAATCCTTAGCAAGGTTGGGAGGAAGTGCCTGACAGTTAGGACAGGCAGCCTCGTCCGTCAGCGGTAGCTGAAGGAGAGGGCAGTGAAGCATGCTCAAGTTCCCTGTCCTTTTAGAAGAAGGGCATCTCCGAAAAAGTAGCAATGATTGTAGATTCCCATTAAGTGCTTCCTCGAAAGACTAACAAAGGGTGGGGGTTGCTTTTTCCAAATCCTGGCATGTGGGCACTTGCAACCTATTTTCTGGTTACTCGTGTTGGTGCAAGCCAAAAGTTATGTTTGGTATGCTTTATGGTTGACCAGACAGGCAGTGTTCATCTCTCTGAGCTTGCTGTGACGCTGAATGATGGCAATAACACTGGTCCTGGGCCAACCGATGTCACAAACCAGTCTGGTGCTGGTGGGGTGTGCGTCTGAGATGCTTCAGGCTGTTAGGGGTTTTTCTCCACGTTGTAGGATGTAGCTTTTTCAGGTCTGCCTTGTGATTCAAAACAGTTTTCAGTTCAGTAATTCAGCCTTTTCTCCGGAAAAGGCTTATTTCCCTGTTCTCCAATGCTTGGCTACAAATCTGTCCAACGACCTAAAAGATTACCTTTTTGATTTTTCTTCCTCCACAGTTACGGTAAGCATAGATTTAAACCTTCAGAGGTGTTCCTCTGGGTTACTGCGGTTTTGAAGACCACAAATCCAAATTAAACGGTAAAAGGAAGATGTTCTGAGATGCATGCTTCGCCTTGGCAACTTTGATCAAATGTTCGAGATGTGGCAGGTGACTTATTGAAAATGGGGTACAGAAGACTGTGGTGACAATCGTGGGAGAGCCATGTCTTCCTTCCTTCTAGAAATCGTGAGCTCACTGTGAAAAGGAGGAGGAGGATCCTCCTGCAGTAGCTATTCTCAGACAGTTACAATGGATCAGAGTTAAATGATTTGGGTAATTCTAGATTTTATGTTGCCTTCCTTTGGGCCCAGGCATGTTTCAAGTGTCAGCTTTCAAACAGAAATTCTGGGTTCCTTCATTTTTGTCTGTAGCAAAGCTTAGGTGTTCAGTGAGGTTTAAATCTGGTCTTCAGCAAACTCTAGCATTTTTACTGCACTTTGCTGTCTTTTTTTCTCCTTGAACGTGCCTGCTTTGATCATTGACCTCTGCCCAAGTATTCAGATACCACGATGATGGACACTAGTGAGCCCAGGGTGATTCACTAATTCCAAGGACTGATGCTCATCTCTTTTATGCCCTTCCATAAAGGTCATGCTGATTCTTCTTTCTCCACACTATCTGCACATGCACAGCCCTCTCTTTCGGGGATTGATTCTTTCATCTTACTTGGTTTATCTTCGTACGGGTTTTCTGAGACAATGGTTGCAGCAACAAAAATACTAAAGCAACTGTGCTGCAGTTGGATGAAAATTAAAATTCAATTCCTATTGTGGAAGATCAGATTCTTGTGAAATTTTTCCAGTGCAATGAAACCCAGAGAGAAGTTTTTTAGTTCTCGCTACAGAACTTGTCACTGAAAAAATTTCTCGGTGTTTTTGAGGGTAACAGCAGGAATGCTTACATTAGGCAAGGTGCCAGCGACCAGCAGTGTTTTTCCCACCATGCTGTCTAAACTTGCTCAGAGCAGGATTATACGGTGCAGTGTTTCAAAGAGGAATAGCTGCTCAGAGCCCAGTCTGTTTTGGTACCCTTGTGCTGCTGCAGTTAGTGGAACCGCTAGTGATAATGGGAAGGTTTTTCAGCTTGAAAACAAGTAGAAAAATTAAAAAGCTTTCTTGGAAATACTCTGCACAGAAAGATCTTTCCCGGTGTTTATATTTCTTACTCTCGTGAGACAGTTTTAAAACTTCGTGGCTATGCCAGCTTGAACCTGCCTGCCCTCAATCCATCTTTGAGATTTGAGGAGCTACAGAAAGCCCAAGGTATGGCCGTCTTTCAGCATCAAATCTAGATCATCCGTGCTCTGCAAGTCTTTCATTGACTAAGAGCTCTGGCTAACGGGGCCAGCATTGCTGTCTGCTGTGGGGCCGGTCCGACCGCGTCGAGGTAGATGGGTGAATCTGCTCCTTCGGTCGGGGAGATCCAAGGCAGCTGCAGGCAGAGCACTGTTAATTTGTCTTCTCTCTTGGCAGCGTAGGCAAAACCGGCGTAGCTCGGTGTTCCCACTTGTGCAGATGGAGCTGAGAAACAGAAATTGGTGGGAGAGTAATAAATGTGTTTAGCGACTCAGTAGACTTTCCAAACTCTGTGTTTTCTCTGCAAATCCATGTTCTTCTTCATCGCTGGTTTCTGAAGAACTTCTGAAGGATGAGGAAGGACCTTTTATGTTTCTTTTTAGAACTGTTTCCTTACCACAGAGATATTTGTTCTCTGCCCCTTGTAAAGTAACTCCTTTTCCCTGTGCTTTTCTGTGCAGTCTGGCCCCCAGCTCTAGGTGTGCGCTTTCTGGCTTGTAGCTAAGGCTGAAGGCCAGTTTACTGAGAAGTTGTATTTTTTTTTCGTTTCCTGGGGTGAACTGGTAAAGGTATTTCAAAAGCTTGTGTTCTTCACATGCGTGTTTTATAACACTGAAGTCATTCTTCTGTTCCGAGTCTCAGGGAGCGTTGAAGATGAGCATTGAAGATAGTTAAGTTTGAAGTGAAAATATGTTTATTTGTTTTCTGCGGATGGAAAAACAGGGTTTAGTCAGACTTCTCATTTGTACTTTTAGCAGTAAGCAAAAATTTCACTGCTTTCATCTGGTTTCTCAGCTGCGTGGGGACTTGAGTCCAGGAGGGTGGGACAAGGTGCAAAAAGCCAAGGGAGGTGCCAGTTTATTCCCAAGACTTCTGGCCCCTTTCAGCCATCCCAAAACCAGAATGACAAAGCAAATTAGGGAAATGCAGTTCTTAGCGTCTGTCTCTGGAATCTGTGTAACACCTGAAAATGTGGTATTTTGTGTAAATTGGAAGCGATACAGCTGTTAACTGAAATGCAGTATATGATGCATGAAAAAAACTGTGTGCGTTTTACCTGCAGCTTCTCACCCGAAGCTTTCCTTAGTGTCCCCGTGATTTACCTGCTGGCATTATATGCTGAAATGATTTAAACATGCTTGGCTCTGTACACAGCTCTGTGCGTAGTCTTCTCCAGACAATTTTAACATACATTTCCTTTGGTGCATAGTTCTAGTAAGTATGCTGTGGCCAGACTGAACTAAAAAAAAAAAGGAAATATCTCTAACCATGTATTAAAAAACAAAACCAAACTCAAACTAAAAAAGTTAATTGGGAATTTTGGAAATTTAGTGGGCACACGTCTGAGACCTGTTCAATGAAACAGATGCAAACAATGAGCTATAGTGCTTTTGGGAGAGTAGATTCTTCGTTTGACAGATGGACTTGACATTGTTAATGCTAATACTTATTTATAATACATTGAATTAAGCACCGTGGTGAAGGAACATATTTTTACTTGGTGCTCTTTTTATAATTTTTTTTTTTGTCTTTTTATGGTCTGGAAGAAACCTTCTGACATTGTCAGAGGACAGCATGTTCAGAAACCTTTCCAGCACAAAAAGTCACAGCATCGTCACTCCCTTTTCTCTGCAAGGAAGATGTGAAATCTAATATCTTGACCTGCAGCTGCAGCAAGGGCAAAACTACTCACCTATTAAAGAGTTTGTAACCTTTGGAATCAAATCTATTAGATGTCAAGGTCCCTGTATGGATTGTGTTGCTTGAAGTAATGCACAGAACTAAGCTGCCACCAAAACTTCTTCAAGTAAAAGCTCTTTCCAGTCCGTTACAGGATAATTAAGTATGCTGCTGTGCTTGTACAGGCCAACAGATGTTGCCCGTGTAGGAACTCCACAGAAGTTATTCCTGGGACTCTTGTCATCCTAGTTATTTTACCTAGTCCCTATAAATCAGCTATCAGTATTTACAACCTACTGTGTAGTAGCAGTAGATGTGGAGGCGTTCTTGGAAAAGTGTTTTTTATTTCAGTAAGAAGGCAAGTTTTTGATACTGTGAGATGGGTGAACGTGTGAAAATGAAATAAAGCATTAGTGCTGGCATTAGGGAAGAGTTTTTTCATCGTACTCCTGTGGCCTATGTGTGGACTTATCAGAGTTAATTTGAGCTAACTCATTTAGAAGCTGTTCATCCATCTAGCCCCATGCCGGCTGCAAAGCCCATCCCAGCACCCTACCTGTGTGCATAGCCTGCGCTGGGACGCTGCTGCTGCCGCCATGAGCGTGGGGGCTGAGCACGCTAGCTTGGGGCAGGGGGTTCCCCACATGTGGTAAAGCAATAATGTGAAGTCTGGGGATAAATCAGTTAATTGTAACTGCAAAAAAAAAAAAACCAGGGCATGGAAATAATTTAGGAACAACTGGTTTCCCCTACTGATTTATCCCCGGACTTTACGTTATTGCCTTACAACACGTGGGGAACCTACTGACCCAAGCTAGCGTGCTCAGCCACCACTTGCATCGCGGCAGTAGCAGTGTCCCAATGATAAAGTTTATAAGAGATAGCTTAATAAGCTTTTTCTCCTCTAAAAAAAAAATATATATATATATATAAGAAGTTTTAAAACCCAAACGCACACCTATGTCATGCAGAAGAGGAGGGTGTTTCCATCCTGTTGTGCAGTATTTCTATGCATCCTGTGATGGATAGTTTAGTGAGAGCAGGTTTTGTTTCTGGTCTCTTAAGTGCCTGAGATTTTAGAAAGTAAATGTTCCATAGTTCTAAAAAATGTTCTGCAGTATTTAAAGTGAGATTGATACTAAAGTGGCATTTGGACTGCAATGTTGAATGAAGAAAAGAAGCATTTACTTGGAACTGGAAGGGTTTGCGTTGAAGGCAGATAGCTAGGAAGGTGTTTGTTGGCTTGGTTTTTTTAAATAGTTTTGTTTAGGGTTTACTGCTGAATTCTGTCACGTACAATTTGTTGATCATAGTGTCATTTGTGTAGTCCTCCTGTGCATTAAACATTTTGGAAATTTCAGCAAATAGCATTTTGCTGAATTTCATACTGCACACACAAAAACTCCCCAAGTTCTGCTTTGCTAATCATCCGTCGATCTAGAGTTTAACAAGCTTGTTTTTAGTAAGATTTTAGGAGTGTGCTTTGATAAATATATGCATCCTTATTTTGTGGATTATCATGAAAGAGTTGTAGGCCTTTCCTGAGCCAGCTATTCTCTGCCCTAGCTGCTTTGTAGGTAAAAATTTCTTAAAAAAAGAAAAGAAACAAAAAAAACCCTCCAAACCAACCAAAAAAAAAACCCCAAAGAAACCAAATCTCAGTTGGCATTAAAAATGAAACAACAATGAGCAGAATATCTAGCTGTATTTTTTCTGTCTGCGTGAGGACTTAAAAAAAAAAAAAAAATTGACAGTATGTGACCATATTTGTTGTCTGTAATGCCAAATGCTTGTTTTGCTTTAAGCGTACTGCAAGTGTCTCGGAGGTTATCACCTATTCAGTGTCAAAACACTCTTCGGTTGTAATTCCACTGATCATCAGTAACTTCATTCTCTGCTTCGTAGGAGATAAAGTACTGGCCGATTGCTGTACACCTGAGAAACAGGAGGGCAGAAATTAATAAAATCTAGACCGAATCTTCAGAGACTTACTTTCAACCAAGGCATAAAGGTCACTTGTTGGGAAACCTTCAGCCTCAGTCGTCACAGCCTATCTGACATGAAAGGTTTGCTGCTGAAAGACATTTATGTTGATGCCGAGGAGTGAAAGACCAGGGAGGTGAAGCTCATCTATTGTTTTAACCTACTTCATTGCAGGCTAAACAAGTTGAAAGATTCCTTCTTCTCTTTAAAACCACTGTTAGCTCAGGGTCGGAAGAGGCTGCAGGTCCCGCCTACCTGGTTGAAAGGAAAAGCGTCGCAGTGGTGGTCAGCAGGAAAGGGGCTTCTGGAAAGGACGAGTCCCAGGATGAATTGGTGGTGGTTGTACACACTGGCGCATCTGGATAGCTAGAGAAAGAGAGCACGTTGGTTTTTTTTTTCCCTACATTTCTCTGAAAAGTGGTCCCGCTCTTACTACATTAAGTGCTCTGCGTGGTGACTGCAGAAGGGTACGCTGTGTATCCTTAGTACAAGTGCTGCGCTGTGATTTGGCCTGAATATTTTGGAAAAGGAAGAAGTTTTAAGTAGCTTTATAATTGAATGAAAACAAGTGACACCTTAGCATTTTACTGGCTTCAGGTAATTAGTGTCCTTAGAACTATGCTGTCAGCCTGAGGCAGAGACCCTGATTATGAAAAAGGTTCCTGATGTTCACAAGATGATGTATACAAGATAGCAAGAAGTACTTGTAAGATATTCATCCTGCTAGAGAAGTCAATTCCGTTTTGTTACGTAAGAGCGTCTACTTTAAAAGTTCCTTGCCAGTTTTTCCAGACCCTAAGACCGTGTAGTTTCATTATGAATCTATATACCTAAATTAAAATAATCTTAAAAGGAGATTATTATGTATTATAAAGCTATAGTAAATGAAAAGACTGAAATAAGGTCATTGTGTTAAGTATAACTTAGTTCTGTTCACCACGTAACTGAACTCTTGAGTCAAGGTGTCACAATTTAAATGAACAGGCTATTTTGGTGTAGAAGGAAGACTTAGTTTTCGAAGGATGCCTTGTCCTCAGCTTTCTGTGTACTTGGGACTTATCAGCTTATTGGAACTGAGCTACAGAGGTACGTTGGGAAGAAGCTGCCTTTAAAGAGTGGAAGTCCTAAGGAATTCCCTTCAGAAGACCTTAAGCAACTAAAAGAGAACCCCTAGGTTAGACAAATATGAAGAAGAAAAATCCATGAAGGTCTCTTAAAATAAAGATTATAACCTCTCCCACGAAGTCCCCAAACCACGGACTGTTCTGGAAGGTCTATCAGGGTGCATGTCTGCTTTTCGTAGGCATCTCCCACGAGCTGCTGATGAAAGTATAGCAGGCTAGCTGGACCTCCTGCCCAACCTATTGTGGTTGTTCACATGCTCTGCTTCTCTGTGGCATGCCTTGTTAAATTCATGTTTGCCTTAGGAGGCACAGGGCAGGTTTGAGGGGAGGGTTGATGGGATGCCAGTTAATTATAGGCATGCGGTTTTTTTATTCCTAATATGGAACATGAGATTAATGACGATGGCTTGATTGTGGAGGTTTGCCGTGTATAGCTCAAAACCTGGAATTCAAGGGGGAAATGTGTCAATAGGTCTGATCTACCCTAGGGTTATAAAACATGCTCTTGCATTACACTAAAAAGAGCTTGTAATCTAGAGGTACACACAGAACAGGATCTAGAAATAACAAGTTAGTCATTTTTTTCTTAACGCAGAACCCTACCTTTTAGTCATTATGGGTAAGCCCTGAAGAATATATGCTGCTACTCAATGAATTCTTAGGGCTTAGAACCGATCTGAGCATAGTGTCGGAAAACACTCCTTGTGTAATCAGCCTCCTTGCTCCAGGTCTGAAGAACCTCAATGGGCAGTGACACCACATCTGCCTTTAACTCCAGGTGAAACAAGTGATGATCTTTCCCAAATGCACAGCTTACCAGTCGTCTCCCCTCTGTGCTCCAAATAAAGGTATTCCAGGCATGGCATCTAGCAAGAGAGATGTAGAAAGTCTCATTTGATAAAGTTTGTGAATTTAGGTGTACCTAATGCCACCTGCTTACAGGGAACTGAGAGTGAAGATGATGTTTCCAGGGGATGGCAGCTGAAGAGTCTGCAGACACAGGATTTGCCCAGCGTCAGGAGTCTGACACTCCCTTTTGTACCTTGTAGGCATTACAGGTTTGGGGGATTTGCTAGTTTTACTGCACACAGGTAAACTCTTCACATTTTTGCAGTTGCAGACAAATGCTTCCTTCCCTCCCTTTTAATGCTGGTGGGATTTTTTTTTTTGCAGCTTTCTTAAACTTTAGGATTTAATAACAACCTATAGATCAAGAAATATTTTTGCCTTTTCCATTTCTGTTCTTTGTCAAAATGTTTGTGACGCCTTTTGTAAAGCAGGTCCAAACCAAAACTGAGGAAGGTGGCAGTGCATATGAATCATTTTACTAAATAAGTTGTTGAGTATGCATATATTTCTCCCAGGAATTTTTCTTTAAGCAAAGTAGGCAAAGTGCTAAAGCCTGAGCAATTTAAAGTTGTTTTCCTTGAAGAGCTGGTGATTCTTCTCTCCTCTCCTCTTGTTTTCCCTTTGTGATTTCGGTTCTTCCAAAGGTACCTATTAACGCTGGGATTGATAGACTGATGGTTTTAAGTGTCGTTTCTTATTTCTGTATGCTAATGGATGTTAGTCCTGTCATGCGGTGATTTTCAAAGGGTAGGTCGGGGTGAACTGGGCGTGATGTTTCAACTTTTCCTGGACCCCAAGTTGCAATATCGGCAACACGTGCGTTGGCCATACTGTGCGACTCTGGTTCTTGCTTGGCGATCGAGCCCGTGAGAGTGTGTTAATGCAGCACGACATGCTGTGAAGTGTGGAGCTGGACATCCTCATCTTGCCCTGAGGAGGAGTCTCCGAACAGTGTGTTTGAAAGGGTGACCAAGTAGTACGAGAAGAGGGTGGGGTTCTTGATACTGAAATGCCAGGTGGAGATAACCATGGTATGGGATTTAATCTTCTGTAGGTGCGGGTGCCGTAGGTGCAGGTGGGCGTTCTTAACTAGGCTGACCTTTCCTTCCCCTTAAGCAGTAGGCTCTTGTCTGATACAGCACAGCCTTCTCCATTTGAAAAATGCAGCTCTGGAGCAATTGCAGTTGTGATGCTCTGTGGTATTGATATCGGGCATTTACAAGACAACCCCGTAACAGTAATGTAGACCTCTTTTCATTTCCAACTCCTGACCAGTCAGTCATTTCAAACCTGTGTTGTTTTGCCAAGTTTTAATCAAACAGTTGCCTTAAATTAGCTGTCAAATTCGGTGAGCAGATACTTGGTATCTTTCCATCTGAAGTCTCTACTGCAGATACACGTGCTGTGCATGAGATTTCAGTGCTGAGCTTGCTGCATGTTTGTTTTATACCCTGTGCTTTAATCTCCTGTTTTCAATCCCTCCACCTTTCTCTTTACAGATAGGTTACTTGTGATAGATGTTATGCATTATATGTAGTGTGCAGCTCCAGTGAAAGGAGTAGGTAAAAAGAAAACTTGAACAGGCCTCATCATTGACATTTTCCACCACTTCCCCCCTCCAAAAAAAAAAAAAAAAAAAAAAAGAAAAAAAGAAATTAATAAAGGTTTCTTTTGTGAGTGTGAGATGGAGAAAATTGGCCATTTGTCTGTGAGGTAATAGGCTTTGGTATAATATGAAAATCTATCAAATGATTAAATTCAATGACATTAAATCACAGTTCATGAAAGGAGAATACTGCACAGTTTAATTCTATTTAATTTTTGAGGGGAAAAAAAGCAAAAAAAAAAATGTTTGAGTTTCTCTTAAGCTGATTTCTCTGTGCTCTTTCTTAAAAGTGCCTTTCTAGTTGCCACACAGTGATGTGATCATTATCTGTCACCTCGTCGCCTTGCTGCCTCAACACGCAGTAAAATACAAAAAAAAAAGAGGGAGAGGGAAAAAAAAAAAAGACCAGAGGAGCTTGTGAAGTATGACTTCCTATCCCAAGACTCATTGCCTGCGATTCGTACCGCTTGACAGTAATGATCTTATTACAGTACTCTGGACCTTGAAGAGATTTCATGAGGAGAGCGAAAGGACGTGCCTCCATGTAATCAAGTGGCGCTGAATATTCCACGCGTTTTTGATCACACACTGATTGGGCACAGTTTTAGCCCATCTTCTAGTCAATTATGCATGGCCCCTCGTGCTCCTGTGATAGTCAGAAACATTGATAGCTGTTGTCTCGGGGGGGCTGGCAGCCAGCCAGGGGTTTGAAGTGCAGTCATTCCAGGAGAAGTGCTTTTTAGTTGGAATTGATTACCTTTCTTTAGGTTTTTGCTTAATGGCAAAACTGTATTGGAGAGGGCTTCAGGTGAAAAATGGACGTATTAGCCATTTAGAGTAGCTGAACTCCTAGTCAATTTTTAGCTTTCCCCTGTTTCCATCTAATTTATATTTAATGATGTAACGTTTGATAATATTTAAGATATTTCATTTTCAGTTGCTGCTGAGCACACATGTTGAGCACATGTTAAATTACAGCGTATCAATTTTCAGGTTTTCGAAATTAATCCAGTTTAACCTTCAGGCTGCGAGAACACGTCTTTTTTGGCACCTGTTCCAGCGAGCGTTCGGTTTATCTGCGAGTGGTACGAAGATGACGTTACCAAGCAGAGCGAGTGCTGTTTTCATCCCGTAATGAGGATAAATCTGCATGCTTTAAAAGAAGCAAAGGGTCGGTAGCTGGGTCCTTCGTTTACATTCTCTTGTCTCAGAGGCTGATTAGGCTTCTGTTAATTTCGTGTCTATAAAAACATCACATCTTTCTTAATTCAGATTCCTCCTAAAATGAGAAGAAAATCATTAAAGGCATGCATATCGAACTCAAAGCTCTGTGTGAGAAAATATTTAATCGTAAGCAATGCTTCTTGTTCCAGTACCACCAATCTTGTTTCTCACATCTGAATATCCTACAATATATGATTTTTGGATGCGTGTGCGGTTTGGAGAGATGGGAGGAGGACTTTATAGTAGGCTGAAGTACAACGTTGTATTAGCCATGTGTCAAATGAAGAGCTTACGTTTCCCCTGCTTGGAATATGCTATGACTGGCAGTGAAAAGATGCAGTCAAAATACTCTGGTAGCACCCCAGATTTTTATTTCCTCTTGTCAGTATAATTCTGCTCTACCTGCCTACTGCTGGCTGAGATAATAAAGCAGTCCTGCAAAAAGACATGGCAGGCTCTCAGCCTTTTCTGAAGGCGTTTCTGCCACTGAATGTCTCCCTCGTGGGACTGCTTCCTTCCGAGGTCCAACAGAATTTACAGGGTTGCTTAAACGGTGCGAAATCTGAACAAAAGCTCAGTTGCTCCTTAAATTAGCAAGTGAAACCTTCCTTATGGACCCTGCCCCTCTTCTACTGCTTCCCTTTTAATTGGATTGTGGGGTTTTTTTCCTAAAACTATTCCTATGCTGGCCAGTCCTACCCCTTAAAAAGCAGCTTTTTTTTTTTTTTTTTTTTTTAATTTCTTCTGTTCTTTAAGATCAGTTCTCACTTCCCATATAGAGGCCAAACCAGAATTCAGAACAAAAAAAATAGGCAGTCTTGGTGGGTTTTTGCTCTTTGAAACAGAGCTGTTGAGTTTTCTTCCAATGATTTTGGGTTCAGCTATTGTCTGAAATTCCATACCCTAGTTTGGGGGCATTTATGTGTTTTATTTCGTAGTAATGTTTTACTACTCCTAGGCAGCCCACAAGAGCTGTGAGAATCTTTTTTCCCCTTCTCCTTTGGAAGAGAAACTTCTCTAAATCTGTATATTTGCTGACCTGTGTGTGCTTGATCCCTGTGCCAGCAGCCAGGATTGCTGCGTGCTCTTCAGCCTTCTGCCGCCCACACTGAGACGCGAGTTTTTCAGGCTGGGGGGCCTTGGTGCTTCTGGCTTGGTGAGGTTTTGAACCAAACCTTTAGTGCCCGAGTTGTAGTAAACCAGAAGGCGCGTGGTCAGCTCCTAATTTTCCGTATTTGTCTCCATCCAGGAGGTACAGGCCTTAGAAAGGTAAACTTTTAAGGGGGAGAAATTCTACATCTTTGGCTCTGTTGACTTTTTTTGAGTGGTGGACTCAGTTGTTTGAGCCTGCTGCCAACTCTACCTATGGGAGTACGTGCTTTCCCTGAAGGATTATTTATCTAAGGGCTGGGAGGAGACAGCGATGGAACAGATTCCTTAGTAGCAGAAGACACCTTGCAAGCATCTCATAACATATTTAACAGCATGATGCATGCAGTGACATCAACAACCCCTGTGAGGCTCAGACACATGATGGCAATTTTCCCATTTGAATGGGAAGCTGAAATGTGGGAAATATCTGTGTGTTTTTTTAAAAAATGATGTTTGATAGAATATGATTCTCACCTGGTAGGCTCCAGTTTCCAGGGCACATCCAAGAAGAGGTTGCTTGGCACTTGTCAGCTTCTACTGCCACACACGCATCTTCTTCATTGGGGTTTTCAAACTGATACGCCATTGACTTGACTTTGACGTCCTTTGCGCCTCCTTCCCCAGTGCTTTGGATCTGTCTTTTTAATCTGGGGAGGAAGCGCTGCAGTTTATGGTGATGGATTACAAAGCTAGGCTGGAGTATTTCTGACTCTGCCTCATTTGACGAGGAATTGGCAGCTCCCTCGAAGACCGTTTCAGCTCCCTTTTATTTCTCCTTTCCCAAGCTCCTCCTTTTGGGACTTCAGTGGCTGTGTGCACGGTGTGCAATTGTCATGCAAGCTAGTAGTTCAAGGAAGAAAAAAAAGGGACATTTTAGTTTTTAAATCATCATTTGAAAATTGTTAGTGATGGTGACTGCTTTGTGATTATCATAAATGCCAGTGATTTTCAGCCGAGGTAATACTTTGTAGTAGTGGTAAACAAAGCACCAAAGTGGTCTAGCCCATTTCCAGACAACTTGAATGCTTTAACCAACATATGTATACATAAAAGTACAGTTCATGATTTACTTAACCTTAAAATTGGAAGCAATCCTATTACATTGGGCTTAATATCATCATTGTTGCACACATAATTACTTTTTGGTTGGATGGCTGCCAGTCAGTGGGCTGTGAATGGTCAGTTATAAATAACTTTTTTTTTTTTTTTTTTTGAAAAACCAATTCAAATTTTATGGTGAGGCATGCTGTTTATCACATGAATGTCGCAGCAGTCTGAGCTTAGAAAGGTGGATACAGTGAAGGAAATCATACAATACTTACCCAGTGACTAATACACGTCTTTCTGCTCGTCACTGATTTTTTAAAAATATTTCTGCGGTTTCTGGAGATGTCTCACAGCCAGTAGTGTTAATTGAGTGATAACTTTTTTTTTTTACTTGGTACTCTTTATTTGGATCTTGTTTGGTTAAGGGATACACTGACTTTCAAATTATTAAAAAAATTTTTATCAAACATGTTTTCCATTTCCAGTGACTCTACCTTGGGCTCACAGTGCATTCTTGCCGCGTGTCCTCTGCAGTTGCAGAGAAACGTGGGTGGGTGTTAACTTAGTGCAGCCTGGATGCACATCTGCCCTTTGGACCAGACCGGCATCTGCAGAAGTTTAGTTTTCCTTCTGCTGGTGCTCATTTAATATTCCTTTTTCCTCTAAATAAACAATATATAAAGGGGGCTTATAAGAAAGATGGAGAAAGACTTTTTACCAGAGCCTGTAGTGACAGGACAAGGGACAACATTTTAAACTGAAAGAGGGCAGATTTAAATTGGATACAAGGAAGAAACTCTACACTCTGAGGGTGCTGAGGCACTGGAACAGGTTGCCCAGAGAAGGTGTGGATGTCCCATCACTGGAAGTGTTCAAGGCCAGGTTGGACGGGGCTCTGAGCAACCTGGTCAGTGGAAGGTGTCCCACCATGGCAGGGGGGTTGGACTAGGTGAACTTTGAAGGTCCCTTCCAACCCAAACCATTCTGTGATTCTGAGTCTCAGCATACTGCAGGAAGACTCATGAAACTTTGCTCTTTTGGCCATTTCCATCACTTCTGTTTCCACTACCGTTTTCTCTTTGACCCCCTCTGTATCCTTTCAAACTTCTTTGCAAGAAGGGGTCGCTGGAGACGTCCCTGTACAATGTGTCTTGGCCCAAACATACTTACAGTTTTTCCCGTTCCTTGTTTAGCTGTGCTCTTGGGGCTTCGCAACAGGCTATACAGTTAATTACATACTGACTTATTAAATAGGCACCTGTAGAACCATATATAAAATAGTAGAGGTAATTATGGAGACGGAAGACAATATTTTGAAGGGAATATACTTTTTAGAAACGATGCTGTGAGAGTTTAGGACTGTTTAAATACAAAATATTTTAGTAGTTGGAACCTCAAATGAGATATTCCACTGAAATACTGTAAAAAACAAATGTGTACATTTTCATCTTGAAACTAAGCGCTCATCAGTGGTAGATAGTCCACAATCAAGATCTTTAAAATATCACCAAGGATTCCTGAAGAATTGTTTTCAGGAAATCCCCACTTGCCAGGCAACATACCTGAGTTTCATAGAATACTTAAGAGGCCTCGGTGTTTAATTAAATTAGAACAAACCTAATTGTAGTAAATCATAGATTAATATGTGCTTAACGTATTTAATAATAAGGTAAAATGTAAGTTAATACTCGCCAGATTATTTAAAGAATCCGGTGTGAGGATCCATAGTGATTATAAGGAGAATGTGAAAATCGATTAATTTTTAGTGATTTGTCAACTATATTCTTTATCTCTCAGACTCTCTGTGTACAGTTAGATGCCGGTTTGCCTAGGCAAAACTTGGGTTAATAATTAGGTCACCACTGCTCATAGATAACCTTTTGATCCCTGATGCAAAGTGAGAAGGTAAACTTTGGTAACAGACTATTAGTGCCCCGGGAGGAATGGGATGTGCTAGAATGATGGGAAGGCTTTTCACGATGAAAGAGACGACTTGGGCTTTGACTGATGTTGCGATCTTAAAAAAAATAAAATAAAATTGTGTCTAACGGTGGACTAGTAGAGCGGGTGTTCACCTGTAAAGTTGATGTTTACCTGTAAAGTTGTACTGTTTATCCAGTCATCTTAAACACCATTAGAACTGTTATGGGAGGTGGTGTTTTTACTCTGAAGATGACTACGGTTTGGGTAAGAATTAGCTTTGTAATTACTGACTTCCACTGTATCCTAGAGGCATGATTGTGAGCTATGGCTGAAGCTCTCAAGAGCAGGTCTACATCAGGATCTGCTTCTGCAAAATGCGACGTACCAAAGGTTCTAAGTGCAGTACTCTGGTTTATTACTAACTAAAGAGTACAAGATATGTTCAGAGCTATTATGACATGAAAAAATAGCTATGGAGGAGATTGGAAGTAGGGTTTTGCTTTTTTCTTAACCATATCGATAATTACCTGCTGCCTTTAGTAATACAAATATCAATATAGTTCATCGTTTTTTTCTTTATTTTGTGAATGTTATTAAAAAGCTGCTCCCAGGCGAACAGCTGATGACACTTAGAAAATATTTGTAAATAATCTATTAATAATGAACTCTTTAATAATAAATAATCTATTAATGAACTCTGCTGCTTCTCCGCCTGCAAAATATCCCAACAGCTTCTTCACCAGCTAGTTGGCATCACAGCCAGCAGACTGGTGCTTTCAGCCGATAAAGGCAGAGGCAGGTTGACTCCGATAGAAACATTGATTTCATACAGATGATTTCCATAATGAAGAAAGATAGCAAAGAAGTACAGAAAATACTATGTAAAGGCAACTTTGCTTCAAAATAAGGTGATTTTCAAAGGTTTTCACATGTTGTCTATATAGCTCCACAAGCAAAAGAAGAGTTTGTGTCTTCTACGTGCTGTCTTAAGTGAACACAGCCGTACAAGGAAACCGTACTTCATGGTTAATTGAAGTATTTCACCATCTGCAATTCCTTGTACTAATGAAGAGGAAAAAGTTTCCTTTTTTGCCAGAAATATTTCTTTCAGGCTTTTTATTTCCTCCACAGCCTTTGACTGGAGGAGATGTTCCTGTTACATATCATCAGGTCCCATAATTTGTCATAATGCTACTCAATGGCTCGTCTAAAAAATGTAAAGGGACGCTGTCAAGGTTGTTAGGCCCAAAGTTTAACCTACAATACTTTTGAAAAAAAGAAGAAAAGATTGACATAAACTGTCCCCCAGAGCCCGAACAGAGCCGGAATAAAATCCAAAATGATTCTCTGAGCAATGCAGGAGCCAGCATGTTGGTCTCTTTGAGTCTCTGCTTGTGAAAATTGTTCTGTGCTTTGGTCCTGCTTGTAGGAGGACGTTGAATATACAAGAAACTTAACTCTGTGGTGCATTAAGAGGAGAGGATTCTTGTTCATTCCAGTTATCCTTCCGGAGCGAAGTAGGTCGCAGAGACCCTGCGAGGTACAGAAGGGGGTTGTCATTTCAAGGGCAATGCCACGTTCGGCATCTAGGAACTGTCACCCCCTAGCTTAGTCCCTACCAGGTCCTCATTTTTCAGAGCGTTGTAGGTCCATCCTAACACATCAAGCAATGCAGTACGCTGAAGCCTGAGATTTTGATTGACAAATCCGAAATGAATATATTTTTTAATCGCCTTTTTTGCTTTGAAAAAGCTTCAGGGAAAGAGGAGACAGAGATTTTTATCTGCAAGTAAAAGGTACTGCCAAACACCGTGCAGCCTCCGTAATGGTAATACAAGTCAGAATTCCAGCCACTTTTGCAAGGGGGTGGGAGGAATGAACTAGGTTGAAATGAGAACTGTGGAAAGGCTGAGAGATTTACTAGGAAAATTTCCCTTTAAATCCCTGTTTATTTCTCAGCTGTATGTCTCTGGGGACAGGTTTCATTATTTCTCCTCCACTTTTTGGGTGAAACTGCATTCCAGCCAGGGCTACGCCAGATCAATCAATAGGGTGAGGTTCTCCTGTTTGCCTGTTGTACTAACCTGAGAGCTTAAATTAATTACTCGTGACTTTTCAGTACATCCATTTATCCCCATTCAGTGTATCCCCATTTCAGGCTGGAAAAGCTGAAGCCATTGCTTACAGCATTTTTAAGGATTTTGTATCCCCTCAGTGACGTTGCGGCTTACCTGGGGAAAATGTGTTTTATCGCTCTGGAGGGAACCCAGCAGATCAGTCTCTGGTTCATAGCTCTGATCTGCTCGTGAGCGGGCTTTCTATTACCTACAATAGCACCTTGCTTTTGCTTGGTTTTTCACGCTTAGTTTCTTTACCAAACCCATTTGATCTTGCCCACCAAGCAAGCAGTCTTTAACTTGTGCACACATGCAGATATGCCCAATAAAAGAAAGAATCTGCTAGTCCATCAACCTTTATTATATTTGATTGCGCAGTGTTTTGGCAGTAATCTCGTACTATTATGTGTCGTGGTTTTTCTGTGCCATCAATTACTGCAACTACCTGCATGTTAACTCCGCGTGGAAGGGTGAGAGCCTCCGCTTTCTCTTAGAGAGCTGATTGATGGGTTAGAAGAATACAGCGGGGTCATGCTAATACCTTACGAGGCCTGGGAGATGCAGAGTAAATAATTAAATGTTGTTAGTCCCCCTCCACCTGGGCAATAAGGCATGTGCTTGAAGTTGAGATTGTACAAGGCAAGATTGTACTAATTCCTCTGCCTTGAACAAACACAGCATAGTTCTCTTCATTAATACATAGATATCTATGTACACAAACTCGAAGCTTTTAACAGGCTTATTTTCTGTAACCGTGAACAATGGTGAGGGAGTTTGTGTGGGAGGAGAGGTTAAACATAATTATGTGAATAATCTGAAAATGTTTAGGAAAGATTAAGTGCAAAAGACCTACGGTTCTCCACTCAAAAGGATGCTTGTATTTTAAAAAGCATTAAGATTAAGAGTGGAAGTGGAGGAAACAATTTAAGAAAGTGTCAATGGGAAGGATAGTGAAGGTGATGGCAATTAATATGAATCAGTAGATAGAAAATGTAAATTGTTGATAAAGGGAATTAAAGATATTAGAAAGAATTGATGGCCTGGAGAATATGAGGTCTATAAGGTTGATGAAAGAGGAATTTCTTAAATTCATCAGCAACAAATAAATTCCAGCCATGATACGAATCTCGTGCTTGACAAAAGACTCTAATAATGAATCCTGCCTTCAAAAACGAAAAACAAGACATTTTCTACCATTGGAAAGAATAAGAATTCACTTTACCTTAAATTTGTACTTCTTCTAAACAGTTAAGCAACAGCTGAACATAATCTACGGTGTTTGTTTCTTTATTTGGTTAATTATTATTATTATTACTTGTATCTGCACAACCAGATTAGCTGTGGTCAGTACTACAAAGTTGACTTAAGAGCTTTCTAATCAACTGTCATATAATTTTGAAGGGATCTTGTAGCAGTGAGAATGTTTCAGAGAACTGGAAAAAAATTAATATTATGCTTGTAGCTGAAAAGGGGACGGGATCCTGAAGAATCTATGTATTATTTAACCTCATATTGATCCTGTGCAAAATAATGGGAAGGCTGATATGTGATACGATCAGAAAATAATTTCCATTGGCAGAGTTAGTAACAGAGTTGTCTAAATCTCTTACAGGAGATTGTCAAGTGATAAAAAGCCGAGCAATTTTTAATGCTACTTCATCACAAATATCTTTCAAGAGCAAATATATTGAGTTAGTCCTGCCTGATAATGTGAACTAAAAAAAAAAAAAAAAAAAAGTTGTACAAGCACTAGAAAAATAATCGGTGTAATTTAAATTAAAAGGATTGAAATGGCTGACCAGTAGATCACAAGAAGCAGTCGTAAATAGGTATCCATCATCCAAACACAGGGAAGAGTTGACTTGGGTTTTGTTTTCAGCCACATGCTGTTTGGTGTTACGGGTTGATTTGTCCTCGCTTGTAGTGATGTTAGTCATCTCCATCCTCATTTCTCCTGTTAGTTGGAGGTATAGCCTGTAAGATTTTACCTCTCCAGGGATCTTTTAGGCCTTCTGAAGAAAATTCTTCTTGCTACTTCTCCTGCTTCGTCAGGTCCCCTTCTCCCCTTCTCTGAACCAGCTGACGTGTGCACATGCAAACGGAGCTTTTGTCCTTCTGTGGCTGACTCAGGGAGATTCATCTGCGTGGGGCTTTGTATTCTCTATCCAACTCACCACTGGGCACGCGTCTCCTCGTGCAGCTAACCAACTGCCTTAAACCCCCCATTGCTATGGCCCTTCCATCTCACTGTGACCGAGAAAAATGCCATCTTTAGCTCTTTGAGTGTCACTGAAGTACATGGTCTGGGCTTCATCTTTTGACTCAGACCTCTTTCACCACCTGATATCTCAATTGCTACTGCATCTTTTTTCCTGGCCTTGGTGAATGTGGTACCCATTCAGCTCCATCCAGATACTACTGCAACGATCGCTCCCTCGGCCTGCTGCTTTTCCTGTGTCACCCTTCACTTGGCATCCTTCCCAACAGCCTCCTCTGCTACGCCACGGCACCGATGAGCGGCCGCTCTTCGCTTTGAAGACCCTTCACAGCATCCGCTCTTTCTGATTCACTTGCACCACACTGGTGTCCGCCTCGCGTGAACCTCAACATCTGTTTGTTAAAATTTTCTTCTCTTTCATGGGTTGAGCACAGGTGATCAAAATACATTACCGTCAGCCTCCTACAACCTAAAAATACTTGCAATTTTGCAAAGTGCTGCGCTACATTAAGGCCTGCGTATGCAAATAGCAGAGAACCGAGTGAAAACGTCGCTTGTCTGTGTAGGCTGTAATCTAAATGGGCACTTCAAGTGCTGTGTAACCTTTAACTGTGATGGGACTACTTGACCCTTTGGCAATCATGTAAAAGCTGGTTTTTATTGTGGTTTAGTTAGATTGTAATACGCTGTTTATTTTATACTTAACTTTTTTTAACAGCAAAATGAGATAAGGAAGTAGGTTATCATCTTACTACCGCTATGGTATGTGAAACTGCGTTTAAGTCTAGTAGGATTCTGTTGGGGTTTTAGTTAATCATTTGCAAGGTGTGAGCTATAGCGAAGTACATACTAGTCTGACTGTGTTGTGTGACTATAAAAATCTTTGGTCCATCACTTTGTTCAATTGGCAAAATTGGAATGCCTTTATTCTCCCTCGGCATGTTTTTTTCTTTCATTAAGCTGGTTTTCCTCATTAAATAGAAGTGGGCATTATTCTTTTAATGTGAAAAATTAAAACTTTTGGGTGCAAAGTTGAAAAATAACACAAGACTAGGTGAACTCTGGGAAGCTCAGCACTCTGAGGGGTTTGCTGCTTTTGAAAGACTGGCTCGATAAAACACGTTTGACTTCTGCAGGAAGTAGGATGATACCGATACAACCAATGAGATAAAGCTACTATTGATGGACTGCTTATAAATATAAAGCTTCATTCATTTCTCAAGGAGGGGGGGAAAATCCTGTCTTATACTGCCTCAAAAGCAGCCACATCCCTCTCTTCCATCTGAGGGGAAAATGGGATTTGCGGCACGCAGCAGGCGATGTGATATTACGCTACAACATAACAGTCTTGACAGCTCTGTATGATGCTGCAGTTCGGATTTTGCCATCAAGAAGAATCTATAAACTATACTGAGCTTTCTGAAATCATTAATGCCTTAGTTGTATTGATGATTTCATTTCTGCGCTAGAGGAGCGTGGCCAATCTACCTAGCTGCAAGCTGCGGCTTCCCATTTTTATGATACTCCTCCTCTTCTTCGCCATGCTCTCCCTCCCCCCACCTCCCCCCACCGGGGGGAATCCATCGCGTAAATTGATTTGGGGATCAGCCTTGATAAAATACCAGCATTCAGCCCCTCGCGACAGCGTGGCTGTATTGTTAGCTGTTCTTGATTATTTGGCTGCTCCGGCAGAAGCTGCCACATCAGAGTTGGAGGTGTGCAGAGATTAACTGGTGTCTGTCCAACCATTTGTCATACAAATAACAGTGCCAGGAGAGTGAAATACTATAAATCATTTTTTTCCAGGATTGAAACCTTTTATCAGTTGTGTCACTTCCATTATTCAATAAGCGATTAGTAACAGCCATTGTCATTTAGCCATTTAGTAGTTAACAACTCAGAGCTTTGGCTAGTAAGGAAGCCTTTGACACTAGCATCTGATGTAAATGCAAGATTTAATATTTATCTTTCCAAGCAAAATGCAGTTGTTACTCAGTGTTTTACTGAAAGATGAAAGGCAGCACAACTTAGACATGAGTCTCTTAATTTGTTGAGCCTCCCAGTTTTGCTTTATCACGCAGCCATGCGGTGTTTGTGTATGCCCTGACAAAACGTGCAGTATTTAAAATATGCAAATATAAAATTGCATCCTCCTTTTTCCAACTTCTTCATTCTAAAGCTAATCACAGCAGCTCCCCAGGGATTTTCTGCAACCGCAGCTTTTGAAAAAAGTCAAATTACAGGAATGATAACCTTCATGTAAGAGCAGCCGCAGAGAGTCAGAAGTTAACCCTGATCTTGTTGGATCTGTTCAAAAGAGTGTCTGGGCAGATGTTGGGTAATAGCACATCAAGAATGTCTTCAAGTTATCATTTTTACATTTTTCACTGGTTAGCAAATGAGGCAAATGAACAGCTTTCAGTAAATCTGAGGAGCCCCATCCAATACAAACATAGGTAACAGTAGCTTCCTGCATGTGAAGCCCTTTGAAATTCAGGTGCAGTCTATGGAGAAGAGACAAAATGTTGAATCTGCTGTTGGGAAGAATTTTTCTATTCCCACTGGAAGTTTAAAATGGAAGTGTCTTAAATACTTACTTTCTCTGTAGGAAGAGACCTGGGTTAAGACTACCTGCCCAAAGAGACGGAGGCCTTCAGGCTCTCTTGTAGGTCATTGTAGTAACCGTTGGTTGAGCAGTGAGTTTGGGACGTTAAGTTGGCTAATCTGTACGCTACTTGTGAAAGGTCCGTACTTCTTTGTCCCGTTGCCCGCTTTGAGCTAGCTGTTTCATTTTGCAGGCTTTGGGGAGTCCTAAAATGCAAATTAATAGATTTACTGCTAGCACACCTAAGTGCAGGTGTTGCGCGTGTGCTACAAGATAGGAACTTCTACCTAATTCATAGCTCCAACAAACCCTCTGTGCCTCAGGTTGTCCTCCTTGCAATGTAGGACCCAAGATCTGCGAATCTGTGTTTTCTAATGAAGCCAAGGGAAGGAACTGAAAGTCGTCTTCTCTCTCGGTGCGGGCTGATGTAGAAGCTCAGGCAAAAGGGGAGATGGTGACCTTCCTGTTTTAGCATGAGTGTTCAGGTTTATAGAGAAATAATCATTACAGATGGCTTAGTAGTTTGTAGGAAAAGACCTTGACACAATAAATCTCTCCAGCTAGAATTTCTCCAGTGAGGAATCCCTGTACTAACATGGGAAGTTGCACCACAAGCAGAATAACATGCTAAACTGTTAAACACCTAATACTGGCAGATTGGCTCGTGCTTATTTTTACAAGTGATGAAAATTAACGAAGAATTCATGATATATATAGCTCCAGTGGAAAGCAGTGCTGTGTCTGCTCACATATGGACATGATTCCCCAAGAACAAACAAAAGAGGTTTGTGCGTGCATGCTCCTCAGACGTGCCTGTCACTGCTTACCATGCTGGAGGGCAAACTGCTAATGAGCCTGGATCATGGGGTGGATTTTTGCAAAGGATGGAAACACTTCAAATAAGCCCGTTCCTAAGATGCCTTATGGATAGCCTTTCCTAAAATGGTGTAGCACAAGGTGTTCTTTTGCACGACTTGAACTGGCTTGCGTTGTTGAGCGAGGGTTGGATCCTCTAGTTGAAGGTATCTTGCTTGTGCTTTTCGGTTTGGCTACGTAATGATCCTTAGGAGCTGATATGGACAACAACTGCTTTTTCAGAAGAGGAAACTACTCGTGAAACCTTATGCAGCTGTGCTTTTTATTCAAGTTTTTATTTGCATAGTGTGAGCTTACCTTTTACAGTAGTGTGGATGGTATGGGTTAAACATCAGAAAAATGGGAGATGGTAGGAATGAAACTCTGATTTCCATTCAATTTCGTAATTGTTTTAAATGTCACGGTAAGTAAAAGGTGGAACTAACAGAGTGACTCTAATGCCTAATCTAGCGTTATGCTATCTTAAAAGACTTCTATAGACAATATATATGCCTCCTTTGATAACAATGAGGGTAGCAGGAAGTCTCCTTTATTTTAGGGTCGTTTTGTTAAATGTGGAACAAAATAAATCCAAGATGAGCAATATGCCCAGGTCTTTGGAAAAATCTAACTCTTCATCATCTATATCTACAAAAACTGTTAAGGAAATGGGAACTGTGAGATTTACATAAATATTGACATTCCCTGCTGCCTGCGTACCGGCTCAGCTTTGGTTTGGCTTGTGAGATACCTTGACAAAAGTTGCTGTGAAGCACATCGATCGTGCAGAGAGCACCTTCCCATCCTACTTCGTACATGAATGTTTTTTGTCTTCAAACAAGTTATGGGTTTTCTACCACATGAGAAAATAAACGTGCTCCTTTTGGCTTTAATTCAGCCTGGCGATACTACTTTATTGTAGTATATTTTATTTTTAGTTTGCAGTATTTCCACTCTGACACCTAATATACATTGGAAAAGAAACTTCATGAAAAAGCAATGGCCAAAATACTTGGCAGATTTCAAGATGCCTGCACTGAGTATATCTTTCAAAAGTGAGCTGTGAGAATGTAACTCCTTTGAGCAGAAGCAGCTCTTTCTGTTGTTTTGTAACTGTTTTCTTGACAGTAATTGCTCGCACTATCAACAAAATGTGGCTGCTTTTTGTTCAGAGGCAGAAGGGTACAGAACAATGTGTCTTTGGTTAATGGATTTAAATGCTCCTTGTTTATCAGCCTATAACGGGCAAGATTGTCGTCTCCCTATCCATAGATGAAACTGATGGTCCGAAACAAGAATAAATCCATCATGCCATAAAAGTAGTGGTTCTCCGTGGGGTAAGCAAGGAAGCGTTGCCTCTTTTCACTGTGTCAATGCTGTGTCTCAATAGCAGAAAGAAGGTAGGCTGATGGCGAATAACACACGTCCCCCATATGTCCCATTCTCGCTGCTCTCATCTTCCTCTCCTTTGTGTCCCAGATGCTTCCCCCACACTCCGTTCCCTCTTCAGCCATCCCATCGTTGCTTTTTCCTGCTCTCCTTTGAAATACAGGGAGTTGTTTTTAGTGAGGGTGCATTTTACATTATATAATGGTAGCCTTGCCAATAAGTATCTCAAAACCCAAGCGGTTTTGATGTCGCATCAAACGGGGTTTGTTGTCACAAATGGAATTCCGGCCAGGTGTAGCGGTGTGAACAAGTCGCAGTGGGTGTCCCCTTTCATCCTGGAGTCGTATCTGGCTGCAAGGTGCAGAGGTGAGAAGGGTGGCTTCCTTGCCGTGCCTGGTTTTGAGAGTGGCATCCCGGGTGGTGGTGTCACTCGAGCTCCGATGATACTAATTACAAGCATGAGACTGATCTTGAAATCAAGATGTTGACTAGATAATTGGATAGGAATTCAAATATCTTTGAAATTCCAGAGGGCCCAATATCTTGTATCAAATCTAATTGTGTTGTAAAAAAAAAAAAAATTAGTACCACAAAAGAAGTATAATAGCAGTAGTTCGTATTTAGCATTTGATGCTAAGATGTAACGACACAAGCAGCTTTTCCGTAAGTGCTTTGTTACTAAAGCAAAAATAAGCCAGCATGCACTGTGCACTTGCTTAGCTTGTGGATAGCTCTGGTAATTAATACATGATGCTGCTAGGTTATTTTTCTCATATTTCCAGTTGTAAAAGACATGATATAAACAACGGCACAGAGTCAGAAGGTCTGCTTACACGCTGCTCCGCCTATCTGGAGTAGATTAATATGGACAATAAATATTAAAATGCAATTAAGAAAAAATATAATTTTCAACAGGCACATTTGGGGGTTTTTTTACATTTGAATTACTAGAGCGAGGTCAGCTGGGGTTTACAGAAAACTGTGAGGTGGCATTAAAAGTGGAAAAAATCAATGATGATTTTGACAAATCACATTTTGTCAGGGAAATATTTTGTTTTCCTCTGCAGGTTGTTTTTGTTTGGTTGGTGGGTTTGGGGGGGGGTTTTAGTAGAAATGTGTACAAAAAAGCGGAGGCAGGGTGACAAACTGATTCTCTCATTCCATAATAACTCAGCTAGCCTTGTGAAGCCAACCCAATTGGAGCAACTAACCTTAGGAATTGGTCGATCAAATGCTACAAGCAAAGTACTTGTTTTCCAGTATTGAAGCTGGTGGTCTAGTGATCACAGCCAAGCAATTACGGCCCTGTTAGATAGCATGAGTAGTAGTCATTAAATAATTATACCTTTGATTAGCTGCTTTAACTGTTCGTTGCCTTTGAAATATGATAGTATAATTTAAAGCTTTTATTAAAAGACAATTTTTCTAGGTGGTTGAAAAGGATTTTTGTGTGTGTATAAAAGACCCATAATTTTCTGCTTCAGATAATGAAAAACTGAGAAAAATGTTTCCAATTAACATTCACTTTTGTCGATTTGAATCTTGTATGTTTATAGAGTATTGGAAATGCACTGAAATAGTTCAGTTGGTCCTTTACCTTCTGCAAAAGTTTCAATGGAGAAATCTTATAGAGGAAAAAAAAGAATTAAAAACATTTTTTAGAAATGTTTAATTAAAGTAACTTTTTTCCCTGTCATGAGCAGAAGTATGAATGTATTTTCATTTTTTTTCCTTCAGTTGAAACGTTCAAAGCTGAATCTAAGCCAAACATAATTAACTATTAATGTGATTTGAAGTATTACTTTTAGAGTATTTTGTGGGTTTCAAATAGAGCACTGGAAAGGATTTCAGTTGCGGGGGGTAGGTTTTTTTTTTCTATCAGACATAAAGTTTTGTTTGTGTTTGGGCTAGCAACTTTTGTAACTCAGCACTTTTAGTAATTTCCTTTGATGCCCAGCAGCTTGTTTTTCTGAGTATTCAGGTATCCAAAAAGGATGTATTAAGGGCTATTGCTATCAAATGTTTATGGAGTAACTGGCAGCAGTGAAATCTTGTATTTCGGCTCCATTTTTTTGGTCTGTTGGGATGTACGTCCTGTTAACAGCACTAACAATGCACTAAACAGCAATGTTTGGAAACTTTAGAGTCACGTTCAAGTGTTCAAAGGTGTTTTACTTTGGAAATCTGGTTTAATAGATATGCTGTAGCATTTGTTCGGAATTCTAGAAAAGTGGTGTACATATTTATGAGATCCTTGCACTTTGTGGGTGGTGGTGGTTGTTGTTATTTTAAATTTTAGTGTTGGTCAGATCTAGAAACACAGTGTATCCAGATTATTTTACTTTCTAAATGTCATATAGTATATATGCCTGGTCTTTTTGTTGGTTTTTTTTAACCCTTTTTGAGAATTTTTGTCATTGCTGCTTCCACATAGGGTAAAACAGACCATGTCAAGCCCCTTCACAGTCACAGAAACGAGTTTACGTGGTGTCAGGATGTCCTGGGTTGCAGCTTAATGAAACCATTTCAAGCCTCTTATGGAAGAGCGTGGTCTTGTTGAGCAAATCGCTGTTCTGCTGACCAACAAGAAAGAAAAGTCCCCAGTCTGCCATTTTGCAGCCCCTGATGAAACCATGCGTGATGCAGAGTGAGTTGAAAAAGAGCAGGAGGAGGGCTGAAGGGCAGAATCCTTTCCCCAGTGGAGTGGCAACTACGTGGTCCCGGAGTTTATCCTTAAATACCGCCCTGATGCTCAAGTTTGCCTCTCATCCAGATCTTAGATACCCCTATTTTTCTAGATAGATGTTGCGCAGGTATTATATGAAAAATGTTCCCCTGGCCTACGCTATGGGAGAAGGTTTTTCCTCATACATCTTCTTGGTCTTTAATTGTTGCACAATAAGAATAAATAAACAAACGTCCTTAGGTGAATGGACAGTGTTATTTATTTTGTGCAGATGATGATGAGATGTTCTGCGAAACGAGTGGCACGCCGACTCCATCCCCAGCCCCCTTCCTCCAGCGTAGGTGAAAAGATCCTATTATTTCTGATAATTGATGCTGAGGGCTGTGGCGTGCCTCATTTAATCAGCACTGTTCAGCACACTCCAGGGATGTAATTCATGCACACTTTAACATCCAACATGGCTGACAAGGCTTGGACACACAACCTAACGGCTACATCATTTTTTAATCAGCTATCTGAGGACTATTTATCTAATCAACAAAGAGCTCTGTCACATGGAGACCAGAGGTGACATTAACACGTCTGTAGTTTCTCAGTACAGCAGTGGAGGAAGATTTTTAGGGTGAGACTGTAGATATTAAGACTCTCCTAAGAGTAAAAGCATATTTCTGCTTATCAAAGTGTATAAAGAACTGAATTTGAGCAAGTTGAAGGGGGTTAATCTGGTGTTTTGGTGAGTACAGTGTCTTAAGCATCCTTAGAAAACTTTGTAGGTATCAAAGAGATGTCTCCTCAGACACACACATGGGTAAGTATTTCTAAAAGCATCTACTGCTTTTAGAAATAATGGTATGTGAGCGTAGTGGTGGAAAACATATTTACTAGAATACCTAACTAAACTAGACAGGAAAAGTAGGTTCATTAACACGGAATAAATAGCATCCCTATTAAAGAAAGCAAACACGGAAACTTTGTCTGCAAGGGGTTGGTCACAGATGTAAAGGTATTGCCTGAACAGGTACAAAGATATGTGGTAATTGGGAATCATTGAGTTTAATCGATTCCCAGTTACTCCACATCTTAACAAAAGGCTATACCAAAGCCTAGTTTTCTTCTTCGTATGCCGACATACCTACTCTCACTTTAAGATGTACACGTTTAAAACATATAAGCAAGCTTATTTTACATCCAGCACGTATGTTAAATGAGTATAGTTCAGCTCACAAAGTGGAGTACTCAAAAGCACCAGCAAACGGAGCTTGCCTGTGTCCGCAGATGCAGCTGGATGTCCTCCCAGAGCTTCAGCTGAAACGGCAAGCTGCGGCCACCGTTTTATCATCGGGGCTTGCTGTAATGGACAGAGACCTAACATGTAATCATCTCCCACTAGGTTTAAGTATCTTCTATTTGGATTGAGTTTTTAGTGCTGTCTTTCAATGGTGTTTGGATGTTCAAAGACTTGTACGGCCATTAAATAACCTGTACAGCTCCCACTTCAGAGCGTGTGCATTACAGTCTCTGCCTTACAAACTGAAAAATTGCAGATAAGGACCTAGAAAACTGAAATAACGTAGTGGAATTGCTTCTGCTCAAGCTCAGTGAGTCCAGGCAGTACCTACAGAGTCATGGCAAGGACCTTCACGACTCCCATGCTCTATGTGCTCGACAGCCGCAGATCCTCTCTGTTTGCAACGGCCAGTCAGTAGCATTTCTTCACATCAAACCACAAGTGTCCTAAGTCATGTTTGATTTAAGCAGTTTGTGAAGGCTCTTCATTGGAAAGCCACAGTAGTAAACGCTTCTGACCCTTCCAGATTCGTATGGGTTTTTAAAGGTCCAGGATGTAGATCTGGAAGCCGAATGGTTCTCAGGTGGTTGGTGAAACAGAAGGACAGGTTGGCGGGAGTAATATATTTTAAAAATAAACAAGCAGGAAAAGTTTGTTCGGAAGAAAAAAAAGAGTGGGAGCTTAAGTTGTTTACCTTAACTCCAGAAGAGGTCACAGACGATCAGTTTATTGACTCAAGATCAGCTCCTGAAGGTGTGCACCATTAGCAATTTTTTAGGTAGCTAGATGCCCAGGACATTGCTTGGTGAGCTGCAACGCTCCTTTGCCTGCAGTTTGTCTGTAATTATTCACTTTTGCCCGATGCTCTTAGAAATCACCCTCTCTACGGGCCGTTTTCTGGAGCCCGTATTGCACGAGGCGGGTGCATCTCCGCAGCCTTCTGTGGCAGGGCACTATTGGCAGATGCAGCAGAGTGGGGGGCGGAAAAAGGGATTTATGGCTCCTGGAAACACAACCCGTCCCGTTTCAAGACTCTTCAGGTCGAGTTACATTTGCGGAGGGATGTGGGTGAGGAGCGTGCCTTGCTGCTTCCCTGAAACGGCAGGGCTTTGTTCCGCAGGACTCGGTGAATCAGCACGATGGGTTTGAGGCTAGATCGAGGGTTACGTGCAGAGAATTTGAACTGGCTTTCATAGAACGTTATGTGCAAGAAATACTGAAGAAAACTTGACGGCCCTCATGGGTAACGCAACCCCCTCTGAAACAACAGATCAGTGGTACGATAGCCCTGTTTTATAGAGAGCACGTCCATCGAAAAAGAGCTAAAACAGCTAAAATAGCTATCAGCCCCCGTGAAGCGCCAAGTATGTGTTTCAGCCTGCTGCTTTGCAGGGCTGCGTCCCCTTCCCAGCTGTACGCAAGGAGCGTGCAACGTGAGAGGCTGCGCTCGCTGATAGAAGTGATGCAAAAGGATGCGTTGGCGTTTAGGTGGAGAGGTGGCAAGGTACTTTCTGAAAGTCTGAGCTACCACATTTCAAATATCCCTGAAACACAAAGCGGGTATTAAAAATCAAAAAGTTGCAAGACCATCTTGGATAAGTAAAGTAGGAGGAGTGGAGGAGGGAAACGGGAGGGCTTCTGGAGAGGCTGTGGTTATACGCCCAGCGTAATCCCCTCGGGAAGGGAACAGGCTCATCCAGTCCTCTCTCCTGGATGCAGGAACTGCAGAGTTTTACCACAGCAAAAGTTTGCAATTGCTCACCGTTCATTTGCCATAAAAATTATGATGAAATTTAGGATGACATTAAAAAAAAAAAATCCAGGCAGTTTGATTAAACAAGCAAGCAATTGCTTGTTTGTCAGGCATATGCAAAGCCAGGAATTACTTGTTTCCGAATGCGTAGCAGCATTGCCAGGCACTGCAGGTGATGTTTTGGTGGAAGAAGGGAATGCTTTTCCAATTTCTACGTTACTGAGAGGGGAAAATTCACTCCCTGGGTCGGTGTGTGACTTTCTAGGGCTGAGCTGACACATCTGTTTATATAGTGTGTGGTTCTTTCACAGCATATGGAGATTTTCAGCTAGCTGCTAAATATTTTTCTGGTATGATTGAGCAATTGCTGACCTCTGTCCTACCTAAGGAGTAGCTCCTGCTATAAAAAAATGAATATACACGTGGCCCGTTGTAACACTTGACACAGTTACATAGAAGCACATTATTCTTTCCTCCTCACAAATCAATCTGGTCGATTCCAGGTCCTTAACTGGTGTATCTGAACAAGATACCCCAGTGCGTATGTGCTGCAGGAGTGATGCATCCCATCACAGACGATACAATTGAAAGCAGCTTCCTTGCAAGAACTCAAGAAATCGTTTTAACCCTTCATCTTAAAAAAACGCATCTCGAGCTCCGAGAGTCAAAGCTTTCATCGTTTGGTGCTTTGTGTTCTTCCCATGGTCACTACTGGGAGGAATGGCCGGACGATGGCTTGTGCCGAGTCAAAGATTGCAACGATCCCGGTGTTGTTTTGCAGGGTTGTTAAAAGCCGAGCTCTGTGCCGTTGGGTGACAGATAATGACTTCTTGTGCTAGTCCAGGTTGAGTGTTAGGACGCACAAATTAATTTGCCCAGCGAAGATAAGAGTTTAATCTCGGCAATCTAAATTTCTGGAGTTAATGAGCTTGGATAAGAGCAGAAACTGTGCTGTTACTCCGTGTCTACGCACTGGTCGGGATGGGGGGACTGCTTTGATTGCTGCGAGGTGTTGTTTTTCTGTCGGCAGTGAAACCAGAGATCGGGGCAAGTGTCAAAGTTAATAAAAGATTTTCTTGAAACATTATTAAAATACATTAGTCATTCAGATTGTGGTAGCACAACACACTAGGCAGAATACTAGCTGCCATTTTGGTACAAGCTAAATTAAAT
Organism: Ciconia boyciana; assembly: GCF_034638445.1. Classification (NCBI taxonomy): domain Eukaryota; kingdom Metazoa; phylum Chordata; class Aves; order Ciconiiformes; family Ciconiidae; genus Ciconia; species Ciconia boyciana. Next base: position 42,214,693 of record NC_132943.1, on the reverse strand, counting down.
ACCCGATGTCTTCTGGGAAACAGTTAGCTTCGTTCCAGGTATCTGACATTTCAGAAAGGTGTTTGTCTGGATTTTTCTAGTATCTCTAGTTAGAGACGCTTCTTAGTGTCTTTTTTGAAGAAAATAGGCTTCCAGAAAATACTTCGATCTACCTTAAAGATCTTTCTAATTAGGGAGCTTTGTTGCCGTTAAATAATGAAGTAAGTATTTCTTACAGCTTTTTATTGGAAACCGGTTGGGTTTATTTGTGTAAGTGTATATATACTATATAGAGAGATATCCAGAGTTGGCAACAAGAGCTTTTGTTGAATTAACTTTTGAACCAGCAAGTGAAGCCAGACCGGACGGACCGAATATCCTGGGAAATAAGTCAAAGACAAACCAGGCAAATAATGACCGCCAGTGCCCATTAAGGCCGTGTTGGTAGGTCACAAAAACGTGTAGGCAGTGTGTAATTTTGAAGGCAGACAGGGTAGGTTGGCTAAGCTGGGCCCTGGTGTTCGCACGCCCATCAGTCACCCTGCGGAGGCTGCGCTTGGCAGTGTCCAAACCCTGCTGATGATAATATTCGTGAATCCTGAAAGACAGCGGAGCACCGTGAGGAAGCAGGCTGGAGCCTAATCAATGCTAAAGGACACACTCGGATGTCTCAGGACCTCAGGATCACTGCAAAAAAAGTCCATTTGTTTAAAGAGAAGAAAAAGGCATGACACTTAACACATTAAAATGGATTATTTCATCAATAGGTTAATAGAAAACCAGGCTGCGAGTTCACTTCCTGCTCATACGGCCGTACTCGAACGTGCCATTAAAGTGTGAAAAATGAAAAGGGACTGGGAAAAGGGTCTTTGTGTACTGGAGACGTCTTCCCTTTCTGAGGGGTGCCAAACCTCGATTTTGCCTATTTATATGTAAATTTTTTTCAGGAAAAACAAGTTTTCAGCTGGGGAAATTGTGCCTCTCTACTTGCTGGTACCTGCTGGGACTTGTTTAACATGTCTTAAAACTGAAGATTTTTTCGTATTGAAGGATGCACACAATTAAGATGTTTTTAGATTTGATGAACTTTAATTTTTAGGTAGGTCTAACTTAGCCTTCCGGATAGTGTTACCTATTTTAATTTCAGCAAGATGCATTCTAAAGGATGTCACTCAGACATCCAGTCCTCCGTTATCCCTTTGAGTATATAGCATTAAAGCCTGCAGATGGCTGTATTAAAACAGCGTATAGCTTAACAGTCTAGGGTGTTTAGGCATTTCTCTTCCAGCCTTAGCTCTTCAGCTGAACATCAAGCTTTTTGTTAAAGATCGGAATGACTTCACATCACCGTTCCTTTTCTGTGGAAGCAGCTGTTTGGTCTGAGTTTCATGGGCATTAAAGAAGTTCTCTCGTAAATGTAGAAAGAAAATTTAAAATGGTAGTATCACAGTACTTGCTGTGTTGTGCGATGTTCGTGTCATCCCTAAAGGGTGAGGAGCATCTGTGGTGAGGGGGAGCGTGGTCTTACTTGAGATTTACCATATGAGTTTCTTCATAAGAAACTCTGAGATGAATGGGAGTGGAAGACTGTTCCATTTTCAAACACATCTTAGAAATTAATCATAATTCATGTAACTGCTGCTGTCCTTTTTAGAAGTCTCACACCCAAACTCAAAGCTCTCCACTGTCTGTGGGCAGGAGGGCTGGGTGACCTGCTGAGAAAGGCAGCTCAGGAGGAGGTCTGGATGCTCTTCCACTTGTCGCTGACCCCAGTCATCTCTTCCCTGCTCCTGTAAAACAGATTTTACAAAATAGTTGCGTGCCAAGCAGTGCTGCATCATTATTTCTTGACTAGGCAAGAGATGCGGTGGCTGGAAAGCCTATAGAGATACCACTTTTAGCAGATCGGCAGTTCCCTCCTCAGATGGGGGGATGTCCATGGGTGAAGAAGAGGGGACGCCTCTGTTATTTCAGTCGCTGTTGGGTGCCCGCAGTGTCATGGTGTACTCGGATGCTTCATACGGTTCCTGTCTGATGAAACTCGGGCTAAACATATTGTTGATTGAATGTCCTTCTCACGCTGTGAATTCACTCTTGAAGCAAAACATGTCGATTTTAAAGAATGTGAAAATGTGCTCTCTCCTAATGAGCACGGGAATGGAGTGCTTTTGAGCAATATTTTCTGCTAATTGTAAAATGGCAGCTGGGAACTCGGAGAATCTCCAAGTTTGGGGCAATTCTAATAAAGCGAGGGTGTTGCCTCTTATATAAAGAATATACTTTTTTTTTTTTTACTTTCCAAATAAACACGTTGATTTTGCAGTGATTTGCCTGGGGGAGGAGGGGAGGACCACAAACATCATTTGCATCAATGTCTACTTGACTCTCTTCAAAATAATTAAGTAATGCCTCTGAGCTCAGTTCTACAAATAACACACGTTGTTGTTATGGGGGTTTAAGGCCTTTACATCACCACCTCAACTTTTAAAGGTGATGATGTAAAAAGGTGTTTTAAAGGTGAACTACAGGCACCAAGTGACGAATATGGGCTTTTGGAGGAAAAGGAGCTCTTGGCTGGCCGCGTTTTGTTGTTAATTAAATCGCATTTTACAGTAGCTGTTTTGTCTAGTCGTGTATCCTCTGTACAAATGCTTCCTGCATTTTTTTACTTCTACTGGTCTGGTTTTGTCTATTCCAATAGCAGATCCATTTAATCTTGTCAGATCGTGTCATGTTGTAGAGACTTACAAAATCACTCTCAATAAGAGGCTTTCCGTATCGTCCGTGGATTGGAGAGGCTGTGTAGTCCTGTGTGCATTTTCTGTGTGTAGCTCTTCACGTGTTAACAGGCTTGTGCTTGTATTTTACTTCACATGCTATTTTGATGTTTCTTTTCTCCCCTTTTTCTCCCCCCCCTCCCCCGCCCCTTTTTCTTTATTTTTATTCTCTTTTTTTTTTTTCTCTTCCCCTTCTGCTCTCTGGACGCAGCCAAACGCAAAGCTTGGAAACTAAACCGTGTTGGTAGCCTGCGAAATATATACAGCAGCAGCAGCACCAACACTGAAGGTAACAAACCCACCCGTTTAGATGAACACCTCCTCTCTTACCCCTTTTTTAACCCGCTTTTCCAAAAATCGTCCTCCTTGCCTCTCTCCCTTACCCAATGTGGGCATGGAAATCAAATTTGCCCAAAGCATGCGTGCTTTCATCTCGTGTTTGCAGAGTCATTCCAGTTGGTCTTTTCATCTTTTTGTTTGTGCGTTTTATTTTGCCATTCGTGTTCCTTTCAGCTTACTTAAATTTTGACCTTTCCCTCTAGTCGTGGAGTGGTGATGTTTAAATTACTTCAGGAACCCATTTTCTTCTTTTATTTATTTTTTTATATATATATATATATTTTCCCTTTCTACATGTGGGCACTCAATGTAATATTTCCCAAGTTATTACAGTTTTTAAAAGTGTTAGTATCAGGTGTAATGATCTGTAGCCAAATACAATAGTGTGCCGTGACATTTAAGTAACAGTCTTAATTTGTTTTGTGCAAGCCTTCTCCATAATGCTCTTTGCAGCTCTAATCCAAAGGCGAGACAGTGCCGGGTCATTTGCATGTACTACTCTTGCTTGTAAATTCTGTATATTGTTGTATTTCTAAAGGTCACCTGGTGCCAAAGTTCACAAATTGACTTACATCGCTTTTTTTCCACCGAAGACAGCCGTCATGGCTTTTGTATAATAGCACATTGAATTTTATTTTTTTTTTCTCCCCCCCCTCCACCTTCATTTGAACAACACAATTATAAACTTCCTTCTTTTTTTTCTTATTATTACAAATGTCAAAGGTCAGAATTACTTGGAAGCCAGGCAAGGAGAGAAAAAAAAAAAAGCTCCAGCCTCCGCCACCATCTCCGACAGCATGTAAGAGGGATGGTGTAAGAAATAGGGAATGCAAAATAGGTCACAACTCAGTAATCTCGGTGTAAGGGAGGGGGATTTTTTTTTTTCTTCACTTAAGTGCGAACCAAATGGGTCAAGTAATCGCAAGCGCATGCCCTAACACTAATTGACTTATTTTGGAATGATTATAACTGTAATATTTTTCTTAATGTCACTGTTTTCTGGGCTGTTGATTTTAGTGATTGCCAAGCGGTGGCATTAAATCTCTTGTAAATTTTAAATTGCATGCTATTTCTGTAAACAAGTCCCTCTGTTCACATCCTGATCATTAACCTTTGGTGATTTATATCACCGTCCTTTTTTTGCACAATTACTGCTGTATTGCTGTCGGATGCCTTGCTCTCGCTGCCAAACAAAGTGTACATAGGAAACAAAAGTGTGATTTTCTTACTGCAGCTTCTTAAGGAAGCTTTTTTAATTATAATTTTGTTTTATTTCTCAGCGTAAATGTAAAATTATTACCTTTCAGAGCAACAGTTGCAAAACTGTCTGTTTTGATCCTTTTGTTATCTTTTCAAGTACGAAGTGCAAAATATGAAATGAGAGAAAATGATTGTTGGACATGAAGAAGTTTGGGGTTGTTTTTTTTTCCATTTAATAGGAAACTAACTAGATACTTTTTAGTGATTTGTAATTTTGTATCTATTTGCTGTTTTTTATCTCCCAGCCAGATTCTTCTTCTCATCAGTGTGCGGGCATGTTTGTTGTTACAGGTTTACTCCTTGAGAAGCTTGTGATTTCATATCTACCTGTTATTAAATTGCACCAGGGAAACAAGTATAAAGAATTCCCTTGTGTTTTACAGATAAAGATTTCATTTTTTAGAGCCTGTCTAGTTTGAGGAATCTTTTATCTTGGTGATCAAACTAAGTATCAAAGGCACCTTGGATAAGCGCATGGGAACATGTTCCTGATGGCCATGGTCCAAAGAGTTTTGAGACATATCAAAACCAAATTCTGAAATTAGGCAAATGTGTCTTTTTTTGGGAAGTATCATCCCCACTAAAAACTGAACATTCGATGTTCTCCATAGCTTTGCATCTTTGAGCTGGTACCTTAAGCCTTTGTGTGAAAGCTGGAATGGCGAGACATGCAAATGTCGAGTTAATGAGCATTGTAAGTATTAAAAGCCACATGTTTACATAATTATGCCTTCAAAAAAGAGAACGGTGATAGGAAATGACAGTCCAGAATAACAAATCTGCTTTAGTCTTTAGTACATGCTTGCTCAATTGCACTTACGCCTTTTTACAAACCAAAAATATTCCCATCGTGTACAGTCCCGTTTTTGAAAGCTTGATCTAGAAAGCAGCCTCTCCGATAATTTGTAATGCCGGTCCTATTATTTAGGTATTCTGTATGCTTCCAGGTAGCAAAACCTCCAATCAAGACTGAGAAATCTGCAGCTCAGGTGCTGCAGTGGTTTTGCAGATGCTTGGCAGAAGCAGGTATACGCGTGGTCCTCAGCGTGGTGGGTCTCTTGTGCTTACACAGGGCCACCTTTCGCTGTGCACCGTGCAAAGCTGCGAGTCCTCCCTGAATGTGCCTCCTCTCTCTGGGCTATTTGATAGCAAAAACAGTGCATTTCTGATGCGTCCGTCCTGGTCGCAGAGGAGTGAGGAAGGGCAGGACCTTCACAGCGGTGGCTGGGTGTAAGGTCCCAGCTGAGGAACTCCAGCTTCTGAGGGCAGAGAGAAGCAGGACGCTGTACAGCTATCTCCTCCGCTGTTCCTTCGTCAGTTATTTGTGATTGCAAGAAATTTTATTTTCTTTAATTTTAGAGTTTGCCTAAGACTCTTAGTTTTCAGATTTGGGGTTTTTCTCTAGGGAGCCACTGACAAGTGAAAAAGTCCCACCTGCTCCTTATTGCGGGCAGCCAGGCTTTAAGCAATCCTTTGATTCTCTAGGGGGAAAGTATGTAATATCAGTGTGTTATACCTAAAACAGACCCCGCCCTGGTTTTAAGACAAGCTGGCATCACTCATAGCAGTATTGTTAAAATACAGAATTATTTTTCCTGTATCAACAGATTTTGCAGCACAGTGGAAAAGAGTATCTTTACAAAATTAAATGGCTGTGCTCTGCATGCTATGGTTTAACATGCATAAAGATATTAAATCCTCATTTTTCCACTCTTCATGGTTACATGTGTGCCGTGTTAAACAGTGCTGCATCTGAATTGCCAGGCTCTCATGGAAAACTTTTATTCTGCATATTCATTAACTCCCAAGCTACCGTTTGCTTAAAAGGTGCCCGATGCCATTGCGGCCGTGGTGCTGTGCCTATGCAGAAAGTTTGCTTTTGCTAACCGTGGCAGATGGAGGGGGAGGCTGTTCAGAGCACCCGAGATAAGCTCTGCCCAATAGACTCAGCTTCGCAACGCCTCTCAGTTAAGCAAGCTCTTCAGCTTTGAAACACGTATAATTTAAAAAGTAAACCGCAGGCCTGAAACTTGTTAGGAAACACCTAATGCAAGTGTAGACTCACGTACTGTATCAACTGCATTTTAAAATTACTTCATGGATTTCTTCAAACCGTGTTGTCTTGGCACCCAAATAAAACAACAAGTATGTATGGCAGGGGGGTCTTAGTCCCTTGAGCTAGAAACCGGCCTTTCATCACCAGTTTGTCACTCACGGGTAGCGGTATAAAACAGTAGCGCTGGAAAATTCTTCCAGTGGAACACAACCTTTATCAAGAGCTGTGGGCAACCGATAGCAGAGCTATATTGTCCTGATAGGGTTGATTTTCAAAACTAATTAGATTTAGACACTGGGTTTGGAAAGGGGAGAGAAGTATTAGCATAGTCATGCCCAGTGGGACATGGCACAAATATTTCCTTAATTGAGGCTGCTAATAAACATACTTATCTTCCGACTTACAGGGATAATTTACACTAAGTGGCAAAAGGTAAGGATAGTTAACATTATACAGTACGTAAATAACACGCGCCTTTGTTGTAAACAAATTGTATATTGTAAACATCTGATGTTGATTGCTAGGGCACCTCGGCGGCTTTTCATTCTCATCCTTTTGACAAGATGAAGGGTTATTAAGGAAGGGTGCTTGAGCGGAAGCGATTTTTGAGAGAGGGAGAAAGGCGTGATAAAAAGGGAGTTTAAATAGGTCTCAGTGTTACTTGAGGCAGGCTTGACTAGGTTTCAAGCTGTAACCTCAACTCTTGAAGATGCTTCACGGGTGTTTGAAATACTCCATTGAGAAGCTTTTGGTTCTGCACTTGACTTCTTGTTTCTGGAAAGTGTTTCCTGTGTGAGTGGCAGCATCCACCAGACGTACACGGTGAGCTACTATTAATTAGCAGCAGCACCAGGATCCTCTGATGACAGCTATGTTGGGCAAAGATGCAAATGCACAATCTGGCACCTAGTGAAAGCCAGAAGATCCAGTTTTATTTCTGATTCTGGCAAAATATCCATGTATGCCTATGAGAAATGCCTGAAGCCTGGCAAGTCTTTGTTTTATACCCATAGAAAAATAGACTTTTTTTTTGTTTAAAAGCAAACTTTTGGGATGGGTGTAATTTCTGACTGTAGAGTGCCTGGCGGAAAGGGAGCCCTGTCTTCTGTTGACTTCAGACTGTGCTTGTGGTTACCCACCGCTGGTGCAAGGTGTCAGTGGCTATTTATGCAATTCTTAATATTGAGAATAAAAGGTGTGGGAAGTGGAAATTGTGAACAAATTGATATATGCACACCATTTAGAACCACTCTTATGGGATACCAAGAGGCGTAACTGCTTCTGGACATGTGTTTTCCCTACATTTTAGTAGACGTAATTGAGTTCTCCGGAACAAGTTATAGACTAATTGTATCCTGTAGTTATTTTCAGTGTAGTTCTCTAAATCTGATCTCTGTTACATACCATAAACACAGGCATTGGTACGGGAATGCAGTGAGACCATGCCTAATTGTTTGTTTTCCCTTGCACAGTCCTTTGCTTCTAAGAAATTGAATATCTTGTTTTCCGTAAGTGGGTGGGCTGTAGCAACGTCTGTCTTTTGGCAGAGCAAAATAAATGTTAACTTGGGTTAAATGCATTAACTTTACTATAAAAAGATAATGGCGAAAACGGTATATGCAGCATAAACGGTGGTACCATGTAGCTTCTTGGAAGTGGTGTGGAGGTTATGATGGTGTGGTGGTTTTCCTAAAATTCACTGATTGCATGCCTACTTCCACTGGTCCTCTAAAAAAAAAAAAAAAAAATCTCTTCTGCTTTAGGTTCTATATCATCATAATCTTATAGTTCCAGCTCATTTCCCATCCTAGCCACCCCTTCCCACTTAAAAAAGGCAAAACAAACAACAACATTTTAGACATCTCCTGTTGATAATAACTTCCAAATGGAAATCAGTTGCAGCTGGTTCTTTGCACTTTAACCCTTTGTCTGCTGGCCTTCCAGGAAATAATTGATGACTGATTGGCCCATTAACCTTTTTTTAAAAAAAAAAGTTTGACAGCCTGGACTTGTGTAATGAGGAGGGATTCCTAGTGAAATCAGGTTGATGGCTGAGTTGCTTGCCCCTGCGGATGCAAAATTAGCCCCGCGGGACCTCGTCTGCATAGAAACTGGACACAATTAGTGTAATATTCGGTGTTATTAATGTAGTTTGGAGTAATTGGGCAGGTTGATTTCGACAGGTTGATGGTGCTAAAATACTATTATAGTGGACCTTTCTATGAATAACTGTTAAACATGGAAAACTGTTTAATAAAATTTTGTGATTGGGCTCACAGGGATTTAAATAGCACAACCTATAATTTTTCTGAAGAGTAAAACTGAACAATTTCATTCTGCTGCCTGGATTTTCCTGTTCGTGTATGCAGTGATGAAGGACGTCCACGTTCGCTACTCGTCTTTTGTAGGCATTGCCCTGTGGGTGATGTGGAGCAGGCGTTGCTGCTTTGTTTCACAATTGTGCTTACAAAGAAGAAAAAAAGGTGCATTTAAGCAGAAAATGTATTATTGAACACATCTTCAACTGGCACAGTTGCTTATCATCTGAGCTTTTTAGGAAATAAACCTGAAGCTTCGGTGGGTATAAGAGAGTGCAAACTTGTATGTTCTTAATGTATCATCACCAATGACCAAGTTTCCGGCTAACTTACTGATGAACTGAAAATGTCCTTCCAGCCCAGCCTTGAAACTCTCCGCAGCCCTTGTAACCCGCGGTGGGGCCATACCGGGACAGACTCACCAGCGTGTTACGTGGACTTTGCGATCCTGAGCCACAAAAGGCTGTGCAGGGTCTTTACAGCTTTTGTCACGGTGTCAGCTGGTCACAGCAGAAGAGGTCAGGAGATGAATCACGGAGCCTCTCCTTTGGGAAAAGGAGACTTGGCGTATCAAAGGGCGACCACGGGAAATGGCTGGAGGTGCTTCCTGAATTGCACTCCAGCCGCCTGAATGGCCGGGTTTGTGTCCTCTGCCATAGGTCTCCCATAAGCAGAGGAATAATTTTCTGGAATACGTTTCTGGAAAACAAAGCTTGCAGAGGTACCGCTGCGGGGACGGTATTTCAGCCTCGCTTTTAAATGGTACGCTGGCTGAATCGCAGAGTTTCTTTCTCGTAAGCCCTTCTCGGATAAACCGGCTTCACGTATATAATCAGGATTATTGGCAAATAGTAGATAGGAGGATTCAGTGATGCTGCATCTTGATTGTATATATTTATTTTAAGGTCTGGAATGGTAATGCTGGAAAGTCGCCTAGTACTTAAATGCTGGGATGAACTGATACAGAATTAGTGCAGAGAGGCCCTCTAAAGATACACCATGTCTACTTGTTGAGTATTAGTTATACACCACATATACTTGTCGAGGAGTTATGCATTGAGAAGTCAGCCCTGCCACGTGCGCTGGAGAAGTCTCCTCTTTCCTTGTGCTCTTCTGTGTCTTTGCATCCCTACAGGGCTTTGCATCCTCCCTGCTTGACAAGGAGGTGTGGGGAATTTTTAACTTGGGGCGGCAAGATGACCGTTTTCTCTAGTAGGCAGCTCCTTCAGCTTATACCGAGCCTTTGGCTTACGTAGAAATGGTATGGTGTATGATCAGGGGAGAGAGGTGCAGGGAAAATACGACGCAGCCTGGAGCAGAGCTGCGAGTGGGGAAGGGAAGGGCTGAGGGAGAAGGGCATGAGGGGCAGAAAGTGGAGGGAGGCTGAAAAGGGCCTTTGTGTTACTGCACGTTGCAGGATCCCTGCCGTAGCAATGCGCATCTCTCGCTACCGCCCGCGCCGAGTAACTTATATAGAAGGATTTTCTGAACATTTAGTGACCATTGTTTGGAAATCCGCCTTTTGTAAGACTTTAGGAGTACAAAGTTTTATCGCTTAGAAGCCACTGAAAAGCCTAAGAACAATGAATTTCCTAAACTGGACTCTACAGGGGGCTGCCTCAGGTGGGATTCAGTTTTTCATGTTCTCTTCCTTCACTGTCGCTCCCTGTTCTCGTCAACATATGCATATCTCTGCGTATGCCCGTACCCTCCCCGCTGACCGTATGCCGTACCCCTTCTGCGTAAGCAGGCGACCGTAACTGTGTTGTCCTACAGGAGACAGCGCACAGGGCTGAACGTAATCTCCTTTATTGTTGAGTAGTTCCTCTTACATCTTCCTCATAAACTCTTGAAAGCTCTGTTTGATAAATGTGGCTTTTTCCATGATTTAATCGTAGCATTTTGGATAATGAGTCTATCTCTTTGTTTTTAACACAGTGTTCCTAAAATGGCAAAGTAGTTATAGCTGTACAGTTGCATCATTTCTCTTATCTTTGTTTTCCTGCTTATCCCATACGCTATTTTTGTAGCAAAACTGCTGCTTCAGGTGCCCTCATGCACCTGGAAATAACCTTCGCCTCCGTGTTTATTCTCACCTCAAGGTGCAAAGTAACCTTCTACTATTTTTTGAGACGTCATTAAAGCAGCGTGGGCACTGGCCTTGCTAGCATGGAGTTTATCAAAGAAAACCAGTTATCCCACAGGTTGAGAAAATGACTGCCAGCGAGCAGCAGTACTGTCTTTAAATCTAGTGCTAGATTTGTCACTTATCTTTGCATGCTTATGGATGACAAGGTAATGCAGGAGTTTCATGGCTCTGAATATATAATAAGTCATTAGCAGACCAGCAAATGTAAATGCTCTTTCTAAAGCCCATTATGGCTGATGTTCACCAGAACTTTGTGCTCTATTATTCTGTTCCTTTCATGCTTCATGCCTGCCCTTCCCAATTCCACTCACTCGGTTTCAGCTTCCTTGATTTTTTTTTTTTTTTTTTACTTTGACTTTTGTGTCCCATGTGTAGTTGGAGTGTGTGTCCATTTAGTTCAGTGCTGCTGGTATTTTCATACGCTGCGGTGCTCTGGCCTGAATACTTGTCCTTATACTCTAGTAGCCCTAAGGATATTTCATTGACCCTCTCTGCTAGCTCCTCAGATCATTTTCTCATCTCCCGTGTCGAACGTGAATGTTGAATAGGTCGAACTGATTTTAATCCTGTGTTATAACCCAATGTATTTATGCTGTAGACAAGAAAATGTACACATCCACTTTTAATACATATGTACATGTAAACAAGTGCTTGAAGGAAGAGGGTAAATTGTCACATTTTCTGTATTGTCAGCTCTTTATAGTCCATTCATCTTTTAAGTTATTTTGTGACACGCTTTGGTTCTTACATTATGTAGCTCTTAGCACCTCAGGTTTAAATCTAAATAATGCTTGTTAGCCACTTTGTGTTCGAGAAAGGTATAGACTTCATACCAAACGCAGGAACTGAATATTTACCCAAAACAGTGCTTTGACTACATAACGTTTGGAGAGAAAAAGCAGTGGATCTGCAGGTCGTTTTCTGATGCATCGTGCAACCGCAGGGTAGTTGGATACATCTAGCCTCCAGCCTCAAACGTCCAGACCTGCATTTGCTTTTTCCATTGCAGAAATGCTCGTCAACCAAGATCGCTTAGGCCTAGCTATTGATATCCTTAAACTTAAACTTTTCTTCCTATTGCATGTTTTTTTCAGAACAAGAAGAGAACTTTGAGTTTATCATTGTCTCTCTCACCGGCCAGACTTGGCACTTTGAAGCCACCACATATGAAGAAAGAGATGCGTGGGTACAAGCCATAGAGAGTCAGATCTTGGCCAGTTTACAGTCATGTGAGAGCAGCAAGAACAAGGTACGGTACACAGAGTAATACTGAAAATAAGCAACGGGTGGATGATCGTTAAGATGAAAGCAACATCAAGAACTCTGAATTTTAAACCTGTACCCCTAGAGATGTGCGTGTATTACGCACACGAGAGAGCAGCGTTAGACCTGCACGCGTATCTCAGATGTTTCAAGACAGCTGGTGCTGTAGCCTGTTTTACAATTTATTTTTACAGCAATTGCATTAATGGAGCCCCTGGATTATCTGTTTAGCCTTCGGTATTGCTCTTAAGATTTTGCCTGAAACCTGGGGCTAGGTCACGGACTCTCCCTGCTGAGAAGTGGTGTAGTGTAGTCACCGCTGCAGATTCAGGATTGTTTCAGGTTAGAGGTCGGCAGAAGGCCCTTGAGGAAAAGCCTGTCTTGGAGAAGAGTGGAGGCAGACCCAAAACCCAGCGTATTTACTAGTCAAATCTCTAGTTAAATCTACTAAGCATGGCAAAATTTAACTAAATGTTCTGGTTGGCCTAACCATAAATGTGCAGTAGCATTCAGCCATAGGACTCTGCCATGATGAGGTAATACAAATCACAGAAATCAAAATTAAGCTATTGCTTTTGTGTCTGTTGCTTTACAAAGCATATGACAATTTTTCTTTTCTTTAATTACACTGAATTAATTTTTTATGGTTTTCTGCCTTAACTAATATCACAGAAAGCAAATCCAGAAACAGTTCATCAAAGCTTTTTGGGGAAGATGAACATTGTCTAAGAGGTACAGGCCTTCTATCTTGCAATGCTTTCACATGATGACAGAAGTAATTTGTTCTCCTTTCCAGTCTAAATAAATAAATAAATGTTTAAAATCAGAGACTTCTTCAGCCATTGCTCATTTTTGGAAGGACAAGAGAACTTCTGCTTCTTGAGTCTCTGTGTTTGCAGACACTTCACAGCTAGAGAGCAAGGTGTTGAGTGGTAGTGGAGGGAGAGAGGTGAGGAGTAATTATTCAGACCTATAGATCCTTTAATGTTATCCACCTAACAGATGTCTTTAATGGCTTTATATGGCAAGGAGGAGACTCATATTTTGAAATGAATGCCTGCTTGCATTGCCCTGCTCTACCAGAGTAGATCAGACACCAGTAATTATCATCATCATAATATAATTTACTTCCCGTTTTGTTTAAAAATTTATTTATTTCCAATATGTATTTCTGAGATAGAGAAAAATGACTGCTTGTATGTTTTTTGCTTTTCCTGGATTTACACATTCGACTATGTATGTTAAGGGAGCACAAAAGAGGAACTTTGTACACTAACACCTACATAAAAATACTAATACAAAAGAGGATAAAGAGTGACTGGTAAGATTTACTACGCAGTACCCACAGAGAAGATTGGCCTTTGTGTATATTAAATATTCTTTTGAAAGGGAGAATCCGTTGATAAGATTATGCATGTACAGGGAGCTTTTTGGGTTATACATTCAACCTGCTACAATGCTCAGAGAGGTTTTTTTTTCTCTGCAATATTACTGAGGTCTCAAAACATGTCAGAAGAACTAGCTGGAACTACTAGTGTAGTTAGTTGGACAGGTTTAGTAGGTGTCCTGTTGATAGATCAGGGGGACATATCTCCACATGGCCATACTTAGGACCTGGTCCTCATCCTGCGATTAAATTCATTGCAGAGAATCCATTATTTGGTACAGCTAACACTTTTCTTCTCAGAAAGCTCACAAGACGGTTTAGTTGGGTAGAGCTGAACTACTTGTACATCGTGGCAGTCTCTGCAGGTCCAAGTAGAGGTCATTGGCAGGTCATTATGGAGAGAATTTAAATGGGAGCCATCTGATTAAATCTGACCTTTTGATGATAAAAAGGTTTCAGTTGCTTTTGCAAACCATCCCTTAGTCTTCATTAGCAAAAGCATAAACATCAATAAAAGAAATTGATTTTATAAAATGATATTCTTATCTAATTTACCTCAAGAAGTAAACCTACACTGTGACCACTTTACTCGTGAATAGCAGGGTTCATTTTGAAGCTCGGTTTTCCTCTGCACAGTCTCCCCACTTGTTAGAATCCAGCCTGGAGACCCCAAAACACTGGGAGCTCTGGGGCAGGGTGGAGAGAGCCCTGGGAGAAATCCTGAGCTGTCAGGAACGTGGGAGGAAAGAGGAGTCCCTGCTTGGCAGGCGTGGACTTGCAGTACTTGGAGATGCCAAAGGATGACCATTTTTTGAGAGGCAAAGCAAGGATTTGGGTTCCTTGATCGCGTTCATTCAACGTTGGTCTAAGCTTTGGGTTTTGCCATTCATTCAGCTGACAGTTGTGTCATCTAACCCTTTTTATTGGGTTCTTATTTGTTGCTTATGCATTTCTTTAAATCTGCGCAGTCCCGCCTGACGAGTCAGAACGAGGCCATGGCCCTTCAGTCCATACGGAACATCAGAGGCAATTCCCACTGCGTGGACTGTGAAGCACAGAGTAAGTACGGCTGGTTGGCTTCAGACAATTGACCTCTTCTCCTTCGTGGCCAAGAGTTCTTCTTGGCCGAGACTTAGGTGAACACCCGCCATGGGCTTTGTCTTTTTCGGTGTTACGTTCCATGTGTTGTTTGAATGTTTCTTCATTATGGAGTTTGCTTAATCAGACTTATTTTATGTTAATTCGTACTTGATATATGCTGTGTCAGATGCATCCTAATTTTTTCCCCTTGTTGTTTCACATGCCACTTTAAATGTCAGCATTTCTTTACTTTTCTTTGAAGAAAAGGAGAAGTTTGCTCTTCAACATCAGTTACTTCCATTTTCCTCCTCTCTTGCGTGGAGAGGGCACGTGTGCCATGGTAACATTTTCAAAGAGGTAGAGCTTGATTGATGGTTTTTTGGTTTGGTTTTTTTAGGGTTACTTGTCAGAAGAAACCAAAGTCATTGCTCATTATATCTGGATACTAGAAAACTGATTTGGGATTTTTTTTTTCCTCCCCTTTGTGTTTCTTTCCCTTTTTTTTATTTTTTAAAACATATACTTAGTGTTCAGAAAAGTGTTCTCACGAATACTTTGAGCTGCGGTTCACCTCACTAACCCCGGCTGAGGTCATTATTCTGGTGCTCTTTAGTTCCAGGGGTTTGCAACAAAGCCACAAAAAGGAAGTACTCTTGCTCTAAAGCAATTAGTTGTAGAAGCAGGAAGATTGAGAACTTGTGCATTTTTATTTCTTTGATATTTGAAAGTCAGAACTTCTCTTGTGATTTTTACATGTGCTTAAAATGGAAAAATATTCATTTATTTTTCTTTGGGTTTAATTTTTTTTTTTTAAGACTTGCTGTTCAAGATTTTGACTACTGGTCTAAGCCATTCTAACATCCCAGTTAACTTTAAAATGGACATTCATTTGGAAGTGCAAATGCTTTTGCGTGACTAATTTGCTATCTGTATAGTTAGCAATTTAGCTGATTCGGTCATCCACCAAACAAACCTGTTATCCCCTGCCTCATCCTCAGAAGGCTTGAAGGGAAGGTGGTTAGCACATTAACAGCCACTTAAAATAAAAAAGACTTTTCCATGCCATCAAAATGTGCTTCACATACAGACTGGTTTTAATTGCTTCTTTTGAAAACTGTCAGATATTCGTATGCTGTCCACAGGAGGTGGATCAAGATCACAGGCAGCTGCCCGGTGCCCGGCAGTTCAGCGCGCAGGGATGTGAGCCCTGGCTGGCCCGGGCTTTGAGCACCAGGACTGGGGTGCTGTCAGAACAGCTTGGTGACCTGCTGGAGGGAGATCCCGAAGAGAGATTTCACAGGGACTTTTCACAGACAGAGAGAAATAATAGCAACGTGGATAAATTAAGGTCTTTACATTCCACTGGCTAGTAATCCAGCAGGTGATAAACAGGGGAAAACGTTGGTTTGGCTGGTATTTTAACGTATACAGCCCCAAGTCACTCTTATTTATTAGTGTTCTTTCATATTGACCTAGTAGTCATTCAGATTTACGCCAAAGCTTTGATATAGTTCAAGTAAAAGGCATATAAGATGCCGTGCTGTATGTGAGAAGGATGGGGTCTTCAAGTGACCTAGATGTATATTTAGCTCATTTGAAATACTCACTGCTGTCTGAGAGCAGACCGCGATGGGAGCGTTACTGATTTCTGCTCCCGTCTGTCTGTACAGCTGTGGGTGGCATTTTCCCAGACCCCGCTCAGTGGTCACCCAGCCAGAGCGGGAACGTGCAATCCCTTCCCTGCAGACAACTTCCCACACCCACGCATGTCCTTTCGATGCATCCGTGATCCGTTTCAGCTCTACCCAGAGCCCACGCTGTCCCCAAGGTGCGTGTTTCTCGCCCCAGTCTTGCACGTACCCCAGTATTTATGCAGCCAAGCTAGATGTTTGCTCAGGAAAACGATTGTGCGAGAAAGCAGCCCTTCCCACCCCCCTTTCACCAGGTTGTTTTTCATCCAGACTGCTTCGTGGGTCAAGCTGGCCACGCGTGCAGGGTGCCAGCAGAAGGGATGCGCCAAGAACGTGTTGCTGAGAGAGGGCAGGGTGGGACTGCCCTTTTTGGCAACACTCAGTGCTTGGTGGTTGTTGCTGGGGGGGGGTGGATTTTGGAATCTCAGCTGGAACCTCTCTTAATTGTTTGTGTTCTTGGAGATGATTTAAAACCTTTTTGACTCTTCTTGCTATTTGGCCTTCCTAATTTTAAGGCCACCATCTTTCCTTTTGAAAAATTTGAGATATTTCCAAGGCGTTGTATCTTCAAATGTAAATATGCACATGAGGTGAACCTCAGGCCGCTGCTTTTTCTGCCAGGCTTTGCTTTATTTCCTTCTCTCCCTTCCTGCCTTGCCTGGGCAAGTCCTTACCCCCGGAGCATTTAGCATCACAAACACCAGGAAAGCTTACGTAGTTTGCATCTTCACAAAGCCAGATGTTTGGGAGCAAAGGAATACGAGATGTTGCCGTCCCTCAGCTCTATTCAAGAGCCATCAATCTTCCACTTCAGAAGTCTCATTCTTCCTCTTTCTAGAGCTCTTTGCCTTTTTAGCACTTCATCACAGCACTTTGTTTCACCAGGGAATTTCTGCCTTGTTGTATGTTAATCAGCAGCAGCAGTACCAGCAGCATCTGTGTGCCGCCAGCCTTCGGGGCCCTTTGGCAGTCTCAGACTAAAGTTTTTAAGTCCTTTTTTTTTTAACGTTCCCATCCCAGACCAATAGATGAGGCAAAGTGCTCTTTAGGTGCTGGAGTTTTTGCCCAAGAAGACCTCATTTCATGTTTCCGAAGGAAACTGCTGTTGCCTTTTCCCAGAGCGTTGGAGTCCCAGTGCTGACCGGGAGAAGGCACTGAAGACGATCAAATTGCTCAGGCAAACCCAGCTAAATTCCTGCCTCCGAAGGATTTTAGCTCTTCCAGTCTTACTGCTTAAAGAGCAGATGAGAGGCTAAATACGAGTCACTCTTCAAGATACCTGGAGAGTGTGGAATATCAGGTCTTTTCCGTTGTAGGAGAAAACAGAGAGGGCTTAAAGAGGTGTATGTTGTATTTGAGAGCCAAACACTGAAGTAATAATTTGAGTGGCCCTGGGAAGCCTATCAGACCCATCACAAGATTCAATTTTATATTCAGAATTTAAAAACAAAAAACTTTTAAAGGAGAGAAGAGATGCGAACTTTCCTCTCTTTTGCCGCAGCTCTTTGCAAGGTGCCTTCGGCCCCTGCTTCTCCTTCTTTACCCTGGCTCTGCTGCCTGTCCCTGCCCCTCGTCCGCTCAGCCCAGCGCTATCTTGCACATGCTGAACTCATCGGGGTTTAGCATGGCAAAGCCTTTCATCAGCAACCTCATGTCCAAAGGGATGAAGGAGATGGTGGCGAGGTCCTTTCTCCCAAAAGACCTGTTCCAAGAGCTTTCACCTTCCAATGATCAATCTGGTTGAGGTGCAAGTCAAGCGGGGAGGAGGTTTTTGGAGAAGGAGAGAATGAAACCCCTTTAAGAATACGGGCAGCTGAAAATTGCAATCTGGGAATATTCAGTGATGTTTAAAAGGTCATATTTTGTTTGACAAATTGTAAGTAAGACAAAGAGGAAACTAGCTTTATAGCACCTATAGCTGCATTGAATGGGCTTTTTCCTTCTTTTACCATCAAATTTGGATGTATGCGTACTGGAGAAAAGCCTGCCACATGCTTGTGAGGATTCTGAGCATCCTCCAAATCAGAATTACTCTTAGCATCAGCAGGAAAAGTGAGCTGATTTTGGATCATCTTAAAAAAAAAAAAAAAGGAAAAAGCCAGGTTGAATAGTCACGGCTTACTAACCACGTGTGGTTCTTTTCAGTATAAATCGGTGGTAACAAATTTGAAGCATGAGATTTAAAAAGTGCTCAGCTACATATGGGAAGAGGAAGATGATGCAGATCGGAGCAGTGAATTGAAAACAGGGACATCCCTGAGCATGTAGTTTACAACAGCTTGCCTTTATTATTGGTGGGTAGTGACTTCTGTCATCTAGCATACCTCCTTTTGAGGACAATTTTTCACCTGCATACACTGAAACAGGCGTTATAAGTGACACCACGTCAGTGTTTTCCCAGAATCCATCGAACGATGCCGCTTGTCCAAGCTCCTCATTAGAGCCCTGTCTTGCTCCTATCCAGTTGTAACCGAGATCAACAAGTCTGGTTTTTCACTGGATGTCTATAATGAGTTTAACACTTGCCTTTCCTAGTTTGCCACCTTCACACTCAGCCGTGTGTTGTCAGATTATTGAAATTTAAAATACTATCTTGCCAAAATTTCATGTAACTTCTTGGTTATCGCTTTGGTGAACTACTTCAATCGTACCAGCGCTGCCAGTTGGAAGTAGGTGAATATTTAAAAAATGTATTCAGTAAAAGATACACTAGATGCGTTTCAAGTACACAGAGGTATTTGGGAGGGAGGTCAGGTCCTTAACATCAGTTCTGTTAGAATAATTGGAAAAACATTAATCAGTATTTTTTCTCTTGCTTCATTCTGAGTTCGTGCTGCTTTGAGCTCATTGCACTTTTTATTTTTGTGAAGATAACCCTGGCCTTTGCAGGTCAGGGACGGGGATTTCATTCCGAGACACAGTTTGCAAATCTTAAATTATCATCTGCTCCGTTTAAGCTTTTACCGACAAATTTGTATTTTGGGATTTTTAGGGTGTTTCAAATACGCTGCTGGTTCCCCCACTGGCAAGACACCGAAAGTAACTGGTGGGGTGACCTGAAGAATATGCAGGAAAGGAGTTTGTCAGGGTTGTCTTACCAAGGACTTGGAAAGCATGGAAGGGCGTTTTGTCTCACCTTATTTTTTGGAGATCTGAAATGCTGTATATTCCTAGTATAAGACTTGGTAGGGACAGGAACATTTTAAACAAAAGATCTGTTTTTCTGCTCAAGTGAAATAAGATGAGAGATTTTTCTTGTTTGGGGATATTTTTAGATTTCTAAGGACTTGACTGAAAAACGTCAATCAATGCCTTCAATGAAATGTGGGACTTTGCAATTAAAATTATCTGCTTTCCTTTCATATTTTTTGTCCAAATGTGACATGGCAAAGAACTCGGAAATGTTTTGTTTCCACATATTTTAGCTGCCAAAAATAACTTTTCAATTTTGGGTTACATAAAGTAGAAACAAGTCTTTGTATGAAATTCCCCCGAATAGAAGGGGACGCTGGAAATTCATTTTCTATCAGCTCTAAATTTTATTTAGATTTGAATAAAAATTGCCTGCCCTCTCAATTAATCACCATTTTCCTGCTTGGCATTTGTGATAGCCTACTAGTTCTTTGGGAGGCCCAGGGTAAGGCAAGAAGAAAAGATCGGACAGCAGGGGGGAGAAAAAAAAGCCACCAAAAATTCCTCCCATACGTCTTTCATTGCATCTGTTAAAATGAGTGTTTGCTGGAGAGAGGGAGATTCATACAAATCTAGATTTAAATAACACAGGACAGCGACAAAAAAGTGAACCATCTTGGGAAATGACTTTGAATTTCCCGGCTTTTGTCAGGTTTGTCACAGCCTTATCATTTGCGGGGTTATTTTTGTGTGTGTGTGTGTGTGTGTCGGTGGAATCCTTCTGGCTCGTACACTAAAACTGGGACTGTTCAAAGTACCGCATTTTCATCTTAGTACTTATCTCCCTGATCTTAGAGATGAAAACATACCCCATAGTGTGTTAGATGTAAAAGCCATATGTAGGTGATGATATAGATGGTTATTAAGGGAGTTGATATAGTTAGCAACAGAGACATTGTATCTAGTCGCTCTTCCCCCCCCCCCCCTCCTTTTTCCCTTGTAATTGGCTACGAGTGGCTCTAGATTCCCAAGGAGGGGCTTTCTCCACTACTTCATCATCGGCTGCCTGCCACTGCATTTATATTTTCTTTGTTTCTTCTTTTCTCGCTAATTCATATTTTTCTTTTGACTGGAGGTGGAATGATACGTCTTTTGAGACACACACACACGCCACCACACCACACCCCCCCAGTTTTTTTTACTCCTTGAGGGTTTCTCAGAAGGGTTAGTATCTCCACAGGGCAAAACTGACCCTACTGGAAGATCTCCCAGCCGTGCTTTTGGACAGGACACCTGCATTTTTTTCCCCCAGAGCCAAAATCTTTATCCACAAACATGAACTAGAAAGTTTTGTGAGGTGTTTCGTTGTACTAATTGCTTGTGTCCCTTTTCCCGTAGACCCCGACTGGGCCAGCTTGAATCTGGGAGCCCTCATATGTATCGAATGCTCAGGTATACACCGAAACCTTGGCACGCACCTCTCTCGGGTCCGCTCTCTCGACCTGGATGACTGGCCTATAGAGCTCATCAAGGTGATGTCTTCTATCGGGAACGAGCTGGCAAACAGCGTCTGGGAGGAGAGCAGCCAAGGCCATATGAAACCTTCGTCAGACTCCACAAGGTAGGCTTCCCTACTCCATCTCGCTGCGGCACGCAGCAGGCAGGTAGTATGTGATACTGCACGTGGCCGAGGCTGTAAGCTATGAGCACATAAATCCTCATTTTGGCATTGCAGTCAGAGGTGGTAGGGCGTTACAATGTTTTACGACATGGACTTTTAAAATTCTCCCTTGGAGTAAGCCTTGTAAAAATCATTACGTATATATATCTTCACTGCATGCCCAGGAAGAACGTGTGTCAAAGGGGTGGGGGGTGTCAAAAGTTGAGTGACCCCGTTACTTTTCACTCTTGTGAAGGTTTCCTCAGCAGCTCTAGAATTTTTTTTGTTCAAATGACTGACCGACAAAACAGCGGGAGATTGAAAACCTCCCGCCTGGTTGTTCCTCAATCTAAATTATACTGTAGTGCGTTTCTTTGTTTTGGTCAGCTACAAAGTTCCTGGCTCTTGGACTATCGGTTTGTGATTAATAATCTACCTTCAGTAGTTCAAGCTCACCAGCTTGTGCCTGGAATCTTGTGCAAACTCACCAGGAATTTGTGCCTGGCCGTCAGGTCTTTGGGTTCTCCTCACGGATGTTGAAAGTCCTGCTTACTGTGGACTTGGCTATTTTTTTGATGTGATATATATGAAGGCGTACGTTGATGGGGGAGTGTGTGTTTCCGATGAGAACAGTATTTTACCTACCAGTCATAGCTCAGCACGGTGAAAATCTTTCTGCGATGTGTTGTCCTACCAAAAGCTAAAGGTTTTTTATGCTTAATTTATCTGATTGGTGTCAAAGGAGGAAAATACAAAACGTAAGTGCTAATGGTTATAACTGAGGTATTAGGGGGAAGCGGAGTGACCTCTGGCAGGCTGCGTTTCAGCAGGGGGGGTCAGGCAGGAGAAAGACCTTCTGGACTACCTTGCACAGCTGGGCCGGTCTTTGAAGTTGTCTTCAGAAGCGCGTTGTAATTGTCTTAGGGCGAGCTCCAGGGGTCAGCCAGCCTGCGTCCGAGCACTGCTCCGTCCCCAGGTAGCAAAAGGCACGACGGAGGTGTAGCTCTCAGTGTTTGCCTCCTGCATATGAGAGAAATCAGAGGGAATTGTCTTCTGATTTTGTTTATGGATATTTCTGAATCCTGCTTTTTCCAGTGCCGGATCAAGTGAAATTATAACCTGGGAGTGTATACCTGGGCCACCTCCTACGGTGTAGGAGTAGGTTTGTACTGTTGTCTGTAATAAAGTCAACTGTTTCTTATTGCATTATTTCGTTAGCACTGAAAAATGAATTTGTGGTGCCACCTTTGGTTCATCTTCGAGAATGAAGCCCCTACATTAATCAGGCTACTTAGATGAATGACTGTGCATATAAAAATGTTCAGGGAGACCGGCACAGAGATTTTGTTCACGCATAAACTGTATGTCTGCTGTATACGTGTGTATTATTAGACAGCTAATATAATGATTTCATCAGGTAGATTGAAATCAACTTATTGCTGCCTCTCAGTCATTAGTATTACTTTAATCCAGAGATCTTATATTGTGGCAACTAATAAATATATGTTGCTCCTTACTACTGAGGTGGGCTGGAGAGATACCTCAATTCTAAATACTTTTAAAAAGAAAAGGCATACACTCAATTGGATTTTTATTTAAAAAAAAAAACCAAACCTATTTTATTATTCATATAATAAAGATGTTATCATGAAAAATCTAAAGTACACGTGACTGTGATGAAAAGAGAGCCATCCGTTTGAATTAAATCATTCAGGTTTTTATGTTTGGAAGTGAGTTTTACTTATAGAAAATCAACTTTGTTCTCTTTGTATTTCATGCTCAGAGCTTATTTTAATTCTTTGTTTCTGTACATCTTTGTGTTTATATTCAGCTGTTTATGTTTGTCAGTGACATAATTGCAGTTTTTTCCTGGACTCTTAACATTTTTGAACAAAAGGTGTAAAGATTTGTTTTATAAATATGTATTTCCATCTGTGTGTCCAAGTGCACGCTTATGTGATGGAAGAGCTGTTAGAAAAAATAGAATTAAGATCATGTGAAAATTTTCCCACAAAGCAATTGTAATCTTGCTTTGCTACTCCCATTTTTTCCGCTGTTTGCAGCGGGGACTAAAGTGATATTTTTCACATAAATACCTGAAAGGTCTGCTTTTTGAAAGTGTGTGCCTGCTTTTGTACTTTACTTTGGTCTCTACTAGCATCATAACCCTTCTGTCCAAGATGTGGCAAGAAAATAAGTTCAAGTTCTTTAGATATAAGACACACATTCCATTTTCTTGCTTCTGTTTGCAGTTTTGCATGAGGAATCCTATCAGAAGCAGCTACAGTGGACCTGAAGTGGGGTTAAACAAACCCCTCTTTTTTTGTTGTTGAGGGACTGAAGGGGGAAGAGGCAACTGAAGTTGAGGGACTGGGGGAAGAGGCAAGAACGTAAGCAAGTAGAAAGATGACTGGGGAGCTGAGATTTGGAGTTCTGGTGGAGGAGGGATGGAGGGAGTCCAAGGATATTTGGAGATCAGGAAAGAAAGAATCATTCAGCAAAACTTCTTCTGAAGGGGAAGGCAGCTGATGGCTAGTGTTGGGGGCTGTTCCTGCCCATGCTGGTGAGCTCTGGGGTCACTGGAGCCTGAGAGCTGCTATATAGAGGTTCACACACTCAACATGCTCCTGCTTTAATGAGTTCTCTTCTCACCAAACCTCCATCAGATGGGAGAGGGAAGTACTCCCATGTTTCCCTCCAAGTTTCTCCTGAACTTGTTCATATCCCCGTTCCCTTCTACAGCCCCACTTACTACATCTGTCCCGCGCAGTGCTTCCATTTTCAGTTCCACTCCATATACTCATTAATCCACCCTCCATGGCTTTCCATGTTTGCTCAGACCTTCCGGCTGTGCCTGCAAACAAAGCGTTGGAAACACAAGAACAAAAGATTTCTTAACCGTTCCCCCAAGCAATTCAAAGGCTTAGCACAAAGCATCAGTAAAAGACCTTGGACAAATACCGTCTTCTCACGTGTTGCTTTATGATAGGCATGTCTCTTCACTTTTCTGTCTCCACTGCGTGTGCCCCCGCCAAAGCACCAAAAGTTGTCAGCACAATGATGGACCCTCTGTTAATAGACATTTGTAGAGGGGATCAGACGTACATGGGTTTCACCACTTCATGTTGTGTCTTTCTGTTGGAGATGAAGCCATCAGTAGACACCCACAGGCTTTCTAGGGGCAAAAAAAGAATTATTGACTGCTCCAGCCTGTTGGGCTGGGAGGCTCAAGGAGCGTTCACATGCTGGACTAAAAGGAACCTGGAAGTCTTGACATGGCTTCAAAAGCAGTCCCTTCAGCTTGGGAGAAGTCAGCAGTGGTCACTGCATCACTGCAGTGGCATCCCATGTGTTTCTGTGGAGTAGAGGGAAGGGTGGAGAGACCCAGGGAGACACATGTGTTGCAGGAGGGATTGCCAAATGGCTACCGTAGGCCACGGCATAATTAAAGAGTCTTACTCAGGAAAATGTCACCAGTATTTATAAAAATAGAGATATGCCAGGCTTTGAGTACAGCTTGCATTTTTAATTTTGTACACTCAAAAATAAGTTAAATTTTATCAAACTTAAACCACATCAAACATACCATACCACTATCCTTTCCTAGCCCACTCAGATTCACTTAAAACTCCTTTTCCGAGAAAGTCATGGGGAAAGATAAACCTCAAAATGTATTTTGGAGGTCAGAAAGGCTCTCAGATTGGAGGGTGTGAACTCAAAGCCTGAGAGTTTTGTGGCAAAAGGGTGTTACTTTTGTCAAGGATATATTGCCCAGGTATGTCCACTAATGTTAACGCGTGCCAGGTCTCGTAAAGTCTTGAGAGGCAGCTTATAAAATAAGCAGATCTCTAGGTCGTTCAGTGCCTCTGGATGAAAAGCAACACCTTGGATGGCCTCTAGCATTAAACGGGAAGGCGGCGCAGGTTACGGGAGCACAGGTGCAATGGGATCCCCAAGGAAGCAGCGAAGAGCAAAGCAGTAGCATGAGGCACAGTTCAGACTGAGGGTGTCGGCATGATTACAGGGAGGAAAGAGGAATAAACAGGAGCTCCCGGTGAGCACGAAAAGTTGGCGAAGCGGCAGAAAACCCAAGCATAGGCGAATACGTGCATGTGGAAGGGAAAGGGGACCAGCTGGCCTCTGAGCGGTGATGTCCGTGGGTCCCTGATTAGGTCAGCTTTGGAAGGCTGGTAATTGGTTCCAGCAATTACGAGCTGCCCTGAGAACCGCCGCTCAAACTTCGGGAGCCCTGTGACAAATTGAAGCTGACTGCTGGTGAAGGAGTATCGACTTCCCATTTCTAAACAGGGGGATCATTAGTCAAGAAAAGCATCTTTTAATTACTCGCAGGAAGGGAAAAAAAAAAAGGAGGAAAAAAGGAAAAAGATCTTTCAGTATGGATCCTGCAACAACTGCCACTTTTTTTCCAAGTGTATTCAATATTAAATTTATTGTCTTGGAGGGGAGGGGGTGAGCAGGGAGAGTTTGCCTGCGGTCCCTCCTTCGGTAATGCGGGTTTAATTTGGAGTGAGAAGTCAAATTAGAGTAAATCAATGTTGTGACAATTAACTGGGTCTGGGGATGAGATCAGGATTTTCCCCTCTAATTGCTATTGATACTATTTAAGCACACTCTTAAAACATGGATTTGGAGTGGTGCGACCCAGGAGTAGCCCAGTGGGGCAGGGGCAGAACCGTTCCATGGAGGAATGTCGGAGATGTGGCGAAGCCAGCTTGAGGGGTCTGCACCATGTTTCGCCTGGGCCTTTTGCACTGGTATGTAGATCTCCTATCAGATATTTAGCTTTCTTCTGCACACACCTCACATGCTTTGCTTTCTCCACATACTATTCATGCCCACGTGGCTTCTGGTTTTTAGACTTGCTTGCCACCATCGACTCCCTAAGATGCTGTTGGTCTTTTCCAAATGAGATGAGCTGCCACCATCCCTCTGCCTGCTCCAGGAGGTGATTATCTGCTCCCTGGCCCTCACCCTCTTTCTCTGAGCTCCCAAGGTCTCCGTCCCTGTCTTGCTGCGAGTGCTGGGATGTGCCAGCAACGAGGCCACCTCCACCATCTGGAAGCTGCTGGCCCAGAGGAGGGAGGGCAGTGTGATATCCAGGCACCATCCCAGCCATGCTTTTTGTTCTCCTGCTCAAGCGATGCTGAATATTTGCATTAGCTATGTGCAAACCCTAAAGTTGAAGGGCTCCACCGTTTCGGCATCTTTCTGAGAATACTCCTAAATAGAAAGAACCTCCATCTCCATTAAAATGTATTTTTAAAGTGAGGGATGAGCAGTCAGTAGAAGCTCAGGCGTAGTTTTAAGCTCTGCCGAGGCAGCCCCAGGCAGCCGCTCTTTAAATGGAGCTTGGAGGTTGGAGCATCTGCTGCAATTTTGCTCAGGTAGTCTGTTTGCATAGCAGTCACCCTGTTTATTCTGGTTACTAAAGGTTATAAGAAAATAGAGAGGTTCTTAACGCTGTCTGAGAAGTCTGGAGTTGGGAGCCGGCGGTGTCGGGAATTGACTTTCACCTTAAGACGTAAGATCCAGTTTGATCCCTCGCTCACTAATGAACTGAATTTAATGGTGTCAGAAAAAACATTATGCAGCTCGACTATATTTAGCAGACTTTTACAGTCCTAAGCTGAAGCCTGGCTTGCCGTTTCCAGGCTTGCAGCCACTATGCTGAGCGTGCACTGGTTTCTGGGGGATAACTGGCGAGCGACTTCTATGAAAAATATTAAACCATGCCTTCTTTTTTTTGTAAAAACAATTATTCCTTCATTATAGACAGTACAGATAAAGGGCAAGCCCAGGGAAACCGAGTAGTTAAGATCCCGGTATCGTATCCTGAATCTTGTAGGGATGCTCCACTTCACCTCTCTCTCATTTCTTGTTCCTTTTGGCCATCAGATTGCTGTTAGAGTCCTGTTGGGCTCCGATTCCTGGCATAAGGCCGCAGCGTTCCAAATGGGGCCTGGGGGAACATCAGTACCTCTCTATCCGCAGTTGTCAGGGCTGGTTTCTTAGCGGTTCTTGGCCTGATGAGGTCAGTGTTTTGTGCCTTTTGAATGCTCCTCGGCGCTTGACACCTTTCCCATTTCGGAGGTGGGGGAAGGGTGTTTTTAAAAATAAATAAGATTTAAAAAAAAAAAAAATTTATTGTGAAGGGCTGACCAGAACCCATCTGCAGTTGGGTGGCATCTGCTCCCCACATGTCACTTCCCTCATTAACAAGCAATTGAATTAATTAAATGCTACTCAGAACACGCATAACAAGCTACCGGCAGTGTCCAAATTAGCACTGATAATCAAGGATGATTTCCTTTATTATCCTGCTAAGTGGTGTGCAGGCTCTGATCTCCCTGTCTGCCCTCATCTATTTACATACCCCCAGCTTCTGCCTTTAGAAGCTGAGGTTATCTTACCTAGTTAATTTGCCACGATCACCAAGCATGGCGGATTGATATTCCTGCCTCTGCTGAAGCAAACCCCCCCTTTCTCTCCCCCTTTCCTTCCTCTCCAAGCCTGGTCCTTTGTATCTCAAGCTCACTGATAAATTAAAAGCCACCCCTGTGGTCTCTCAAGTGAGTAATAGAGGCAGAAATTTCATTTTGCAACTGGCTGATTTAATGATCCAAAGGGTAATTAATGGCCTGATTATCTTAATGTTAAATATGTCCGGCAGCAATTACTGTGACCTCCCGCTTGTCAAGGTCCAGGCTATGCTCTTCTTTCAATTAAGTTCTCTGGGGCTTAATGGTATGAATAAACTCCTCTGATTCTATCATTCCGGACTCTGAGATTTAAGCGAGCTAGGGGCTCGTTTGGAGTTTTAATCAGCCCGTCTTCTACTTGAGCGATCAGAGTTAACAATTATAACAAGGACAGTTTAACTTTCTTTCTCTCTCCCCCCCCCCCCCCTTCTACTTCTTTATATTTTTATTTTATTTTTTTTTTAAGCGCTCGGAGGGAATTTTGTTGGCTGCAGCGGCAGCTTTGCTAGGCTAGTCTCTCCCTATATAAATTATCATGTGAATGTCGCTGTTTTTCCATTTGACAGGCTTAATTAATTGGCAGGAGCGCCCGAAAATGACAGTGCCACTAATTGCAACTCCAAGTCCATTTCTGTCATTGCGGCACGCTTGTCAGCGGGCATGCCCCGCTCCTCGCCGCGGCCGGAGTTTGTTGACGT
The DNA here is from genome assembly GCF_034638445.1 of Ciconia boyciana. Lineage (NCBI taxonomy): Eukaryota > Metazoa > Chordata > Aves > Ciconiiformes > Ciconiidae > Ciconia > Ciconia boyciana. The sequence continues at coordinate 42,186,404 of NC_132943.1, read as the reverse complement.
TTTCCATTTCGGTTTTCACATCTCGTAGGGGAACGTGATGGGATGTGATAGCCCAAGATGTGCCTTTGGGTTTTCCAGGCATGCAGTTTGTGTGCAAGAATGACATTTACTGCCAATAGAGTTTAGACAGCTGGGCTTCTGCCCACCCAACAGCTGCTAGGGGACTTAAGGTTTGACTTAAGATATTTCAGCAAGTCCTATGGACAGGAGAGACTTTGGGAAGGAATTCATTAAAAGGGGGGGAAAAAGACCCCACCAACAAACCCTGAGAGTCATAACTCACTCCTGGTCTTTCTGGTAGCTGAACCACACTGAACAGCACATCTCCCAGTGAGCTGGAGTTATATTAGCTCTGTTTTGGACAGCAGATATTTCATAAAGATAATGAGGAAAATGTATAAATTATTAGTTACAAGAGTATTGCGTTTTCAAACGCACACATAAATAAAAAGACTGATTCATTGCTGCCAGTAAACTAAAACCTTTCCCCGTACGGCTGTAGAAATGAACTGATTCTGACATGCTAGATTGCATGCTTTCAGATTAGAGTAATTGTAATTGTTTTAAAATTAAATTTAAAAAAAAAATAAAATTTGTCACTTACCAGTAGCTTCCAGGAAATGCGTCTAATAAGAATAACTAAGTGAGGCAAATGAAATGTCAGCTTGGGTGGCGGCTGGTCGGATTTCACCGTTCGGAGGCCTCAGAAGCTCAAATGCAGTACTCCAAAGATGAAGGTTAGTATTAGTATGACATATTTTATTGTCCTTGTAGCTGCTTGGCAGACCTTGTCATCCAGGAGCTGATCCGGTAAAACACTGGCGCCTTCATAGCGGCATGGGAGATGCCTGGATGATTAAAAATAAAAACAAAAACACAACAACAAAAAACCCCTCGACCCCGCTTGTCCAAGTTAATGAGCGCTTTAGAGAAAATGCTCCCTGGTTCAGCTGCACGTTTCTTATGTGCAAATCTGTCTTTGATAAGAACTCAAACACTTTGTAAACAGAAGCCTAGTTTGCAATTATTATTATAATCGTTATTCTCCTCATCGCCTGTGAAAGAGAAACCTGCAAAGGAAGTACTTCTGTCTCCTCCTGCAATGCGTTAGAGCATTTGTAAAAAGCAGAGGTGTAAAAGCCACAATACTATTCTTTTTTTAAATCTAAATAGCGTAAGTACCACTTTATTAAATTCTCTGAATATTTAGATTATATGTGTATGTGGACCCGCCACGCTGCTCTCCGCGTTCGTACCTCGCATGGAACATATACGTGCTCTGTGGGTGCTGCGATGGGGTGTGTTATGGACCCGTACGGCCCATGGTCAGCAGAGGCTTCCAGTTACACTGGGTTTATGGTATGTCCTTTTCATCTTGCTTAGCAACTACCTTCTGGACAGTTTGCCCAAGTATTGCTGGTGTAGCCTAGAGTTTTTGGAGAGAAGAGCCAAAGAAATCCTCGTTGCTTTTGTCTCTTCCTCATTTTCTGATGTCTCTCGTGTTAGACTATCCATACATGCGTTTGTTGTTCGTCCTTTGAAAAATGTTTTTGAAGAGGACAGGGGAGAGCAACGTGTTTCAGCCTTGTTTCGATACCTGCTAGCTAAGATACCTCCTAGCTAAGACACTAAGATCCTTCCTCAAACCCAGATTTTATGGGTATGGTGACAATAGAAAAATGAAGATCAGAGTAGTGGGCCAGAGGCAACGGTCAAGCTTTGAATACTGAACTACAGATAAAAAGAAGGGAAAGGCCTTCAAGGGGCCTTGAAAGAGAAGACAAGTAGCTTTGCTTTCATACCGTAGAGGAACAGGAAGGCAACAGTCCATATTTTAGCAGCTTTTTGCCATTTTCTTTCAAGTCCAGTGACATTTGGTGGTGTTTTCCCTGTAATGTGTCATCCCCAGGAACTGTGGAAAACAGTCATCCCTTGTTTTTGAAAGTAGTTTTCAGTGTTGATGAAAAAATGATAAACCCACTCTGAATATACCCAGAAGACTTGAAGAAAGACATCCTTGACTGTATTAAGCTTACAAATCAGAGCTGCGTGAGGACATCTTGCCTCTTGAGGTTTCTGCAGTAGGACAGGTGATAGAGACCGAAATGTTTTACCTTGGAGGTACAACTCAAGGTACCTTTATTCTGCTGAGATTCTTGGCAATTTTTGGTTCTATTTTTGTGTGCATTTGGCTGCCACACTGAAAAAAGCACGAAGTTAAGCTGAAATTACCTAAAAAGGACGTTGATGAGCTGTTACACTTCGGGAAATCTAGGATTCGAGTTCAGGATTCGAGCAAGGAGGTTTTCTTTCTGTTCTATGAACAGTGATGATTGAGACAGTGGGGAGATACATTGGGAGAGCAGTATTCATAAGGCAATAATCAGCTGTCAGAAAAGGTGATTTTTGGTTGTTGTTTGCTAGAATAAGAACCAGTCTGTTGGTTGAGTGCCTGTTCTAAAGGTCTCAAAACAGTGTAGGCTCTTGGCTTCAAACTTAATTTTCGGTTTAGATATGGACTGATTATTTCTTGTTTTGTGTGAGTTCTCTCCCAAACACCTAGCATTGCTAGAGAGCATCTCAGATTTGAAGACCAAAGTGTCGTCACTGTGACTTCACATCTGCTTGGCCATAAGCTACTTGAAAAGGTCAAAACAGAACTTACCAATAGGGAGACAACCATCACTGTGTTTATTAGAAACATATACTTGGGCCAATGTTTAACTGTGGTACTACAACAGAGGAATGGAAGAGCTAATTAGAACGACGAGATGAATTTCAAATGAGAAAAAAATGGATATTGTATTTATAAATTGAGGGGGAATATGGCTTAAATCAAGCTAATGGCCAAAGGCCATTAGTGAGCTTAAAATGAGTCAGCTGCCAGCCCCTGGGGGTTAGTCTTTCCCCAGAAAATTCCTTGATACCTTTATAAGCATTTAGAAAGAAAGTAGAAATGAGACTCAATTGCATGCCACAGCAAATTCAGCCTTTAGAAGAGATGGACAACGGTACCTGTGTGACAGTGACGTTTCCCATCCCTTGGTGACTATAGCCTCCCATCCATCTACCTGCAGCCCAGAATCATTGCAGACTTGCAAAGGGACAGGTCCATAAGCAAATGCCACATTTCAGTCCAGAACGCAGACCAGGATGATGGTTAGCTCTTCTGCAGAAGTGTGAAGACGACCAAGTTAGTTTTCTCTAGGATCTTCAAGAGATCTGGAAGCCTTTTACTGAGAAAGCAGCGTCAGGCTTGGGTAGTGTGGTTTATGTGCTGAAAGAGGCCATCCATCTTTTCCTCCCTCCACCGAGAACCGCCTGTTTCTGTCCTTTCCCCCATAGTCGTGCAAGCGTGTGTCCGGTCGGCTCATGGATCCCATCAAAATCTATAGTTTGGGTGCCTTAGGTTTCTTTTGGTGCGACAAACCGGTCCCTTCGACCCTGTGTGAGCACTGTATCAATGTAAAGGAAGTGGTGGGAGTTCATGGCCGGGGCGAGGGGACAGATGGAGGCAGATCAGCCCTTCCAGCAGCAGCCCGCAGCTGAGGCATAAGGTGAAACAGCGCCCTGCTATTGCTCCTTTGGATCAAAGTACGGGTTGGTAGTGAACAGTTTGGAAATGGGTAACAGGTAGACTCTGGAGTACGTTTTCTCTTGATATATTTAATAAAAATAAAAATTGCTACCTTGCCAAGCTTAGAATTGGCTGCATGTACTGGAGATTGAAACTGCGCTACTTATGTTATTCATGGTGCTTATTTTAGCTGTCTAAGATGAAATACCTGAATTAGGAGTAGAGTGTAGTGCAGCTTTGCAGTCTGAACTCTGAGACGGGGCAAGTGTCATGTAGAGGAGTATTTTAAAAAAAAAAAAAAAAAAAACAAAAAAAAAACAAACACAAAACACCACCACCAGAAACTTGATTAAGCTCACGTGCTCCTTATTTTCAGGAATTAGCATCTATCAAATCGGATGGGTTTTTACTGGGAGGGCAACAGATACTTCTGTGACTGCAGGAGCAACTCCTTGTTCAAAAACAGAAATTATTGAACTTTGCAACAGAACACTTGCAGGAGAGTACGTTTACATTAGCTAGGCTTACTTGAACCCATTTTTTGTCATTTACACTGAAATTAAGTTCCACACTGCTCAGTGTATGTGTGCATGCACATATCTGCTACTCTACAACACCTGAGGAATAAATAGGGAGAGTTTCATCTTAAATACGGCAAGCTAAAAGCAACTGAAAAATGAAATTTACTGTATAAAGCATTGGGCAGCGTTACCAAAGTGATCTTTGCCCTCATGGTCTTTAATAGTAGCTATTTTATCAGTTATTTCCAAAAGGAAAAGCATTTAACACTTGTGTTGCTATCGAAATGCAGGCGTTTGTGAGGCTGAAACTTGTAATAATAAAAAGGCCAAAAAAAGCAATTGAGGAAAAAAATGCCAAATGCCAAGCATCAGCTATCACGAGGTCCCTCAGGTCAGATCTGAAGGCTCATCTATGAGATGCGTTCAACTTAAGGAAAGTACTGTAAGTCGAGCGCTTGCTGCTGCTGAGGAGCTCAGCAGAGCTGCTTAGCTGGGAAGGAAAATATCCAGCGTATTAAAAAAATACATATTTTGTTAGAAAGAGAGCTTATGTAAAACATTTTCTTTTTATTTGAAGCTTTTCTGTGTACTAGGTGTTTAACCGGTTCTTTTCATTTCTCCTGCCCTAAGGTCATGACTGTCTCTCTGTATGTCAGGTCTTACCAAACATAAAGTCGTTTAAACATATAATTCAAATCGGTTGATATATGTGGCATAACAGCAGTTACTCTAAAGCCAGTTTATTCCTGGTTGGTGCTGCTGAAGCTTTATTATACACATTAATTTTAACGTTTCTAGGCGCGTTTTCTGCTGTTGAGAGATATATAAACCAGTTGTGGTTAAATATGAGGACAGGTTCTCGCTGGTTAGGCTGAGAGCCTGGGAGGGTGGTCCTCACGGTACCTTTTTCTGGGCTTAACTTAGATGGGATGTTATCAGCAGGTTGCGTTGCATGGACAACAGGCTTTCGGCAGTGGTCACTAGTGATGGCGGTAGTTATGTTCCTTCATCCTCCCGCATTGTTTTTGACCGTTTCAGCCCTTTGGAGGTTGTTTGGATGGCAGATGGCTTTGTTTGAGCTTGCGGTACAGCGGGGAAAAGAGCGTGCCTAAAACCAGCAGTGGTGATGCTTAACAGTACTTTAAAAAAAGGCAGTGCCTTGCCGTGCTACTGGTGGCTTTGCTGGCCGGTGACACTAGGCACAGAAGCAGCAGCATGCCTTTGCTTTGGTCGTGGCTACAGAACCTGCAGGGCTCCATAACAGTAACTGTGACCAACTTTCTCTCTTTTGTGATTTTTTTCCTTTTTTTTCCTTTGTTTAAGACTGAGCTTTGTTTCTGGCTCTGCAGGAAGCTGGTAGCCTATGGCAAGGGACTGGGGAGATAAGACTTCAGTAAGATAACTAAATGAAAAGGGCAGCAGTGAAAAGATGGTGCTGGCTTTTGACTGGACTGAAACTTGATATACACACCAGCCCAAATGCAGTTTCCCCACGGCTCTCAAATATTATCCGTTTGTCAGAGGCAATGCGCTTACTGCTGGATTTTTAGATGTGCGGGTGCTGGTGGGGGAGCCAGCAGCGAACCCCTGAAAGAGAAGAGTGACCGGAAGAAATAAGACCACCATCACTCCAGCTTTAAAGTAATTAAATAGCAGGCTAAAATGTGTTGAGGTGAACACAGGTGACGAATCGGAGCCTTTAGAGGGTAGGAATTAGAGTGAAATGAAATGCCTTACTGTGCCTATTAACTAGATTGTGCAGACAGTGCAAAGTCCTGTCGCTGAAGCATTTTTTTGTGCGAGTCTGCAGAGACGTACGGTAGTGAGAAGAAGCCATCTCTTAATTGGTAAGCCTCAAAAGGTACGGATGGGATATGCTTCAAAAAGTCTTCATGCTGAACAGATGATTATGTCATGGCCTAGAAATCTCCCAGGTAACTTTTCTTTTTCCCCAAAAGATTTAAATTTTCCTGGTTTCATCCAGGTCAGAATTTCTAAGTGACGTTCTCGTCGTATTTTCACTTCCCTACAGCACCAGCCAGACTTGGAAAACCGAGGTGCGTGCACAATTAAATCACAACCTCAATTAACACTTTTAAGACTCCTCTGCAAGTGGAAAGAATAGGATTGTATCACTGTGTACTAAAACTGAAGGATATCTTCAGCCTCCAGCTTGAGATAATATCCAGAAGTCGACTTTTTTCCTTTCTCATCTCAAGAAGCAAAAATTTGCAGCTTCTAACCCTTTGCTAATGACATGCGTGTGCTCCTGTCTGAGCCTTTCCGGACCAGGCCTGCTTTGGTCACTCGTGCAACTCTGGCAGCTCAGACCAGTCCTAAATAGAGACCTGAGATTGCTTGGGTTGGCCTGTTGCATTAAGGCAAAAAGGAGGGGAAAAAAGCAGCTACAGAAATTCAAGTTACTTGTTCAGACCTCCAGTCAAGGAGAAATGAAGTTTTAATGGACTTAAGATACTATTGCAGTTGCAGTTTTGAGAAGTAGGCAAACCTGCAGTTTTGGTTGGTACAGGTGCACCCAGCCGTGGTTTCAGCTGGCTGCTGTGGATACCATCACCAGTGGGAGAGTATGGCTGTAGGCCAGTGCTTGCTTTGTCTGGCATCCCCGGGGGGAAGACAAGGATTTACGGGTGTGCCCGTGCTGTGTGCACCCTGCAAGTGATCCACGTACGTGGTCTCTGGGAAACGTCCAGCCCTCTGCCTGTGCATGGGGTGACTGTGTGCAGCACGGGTTTGCTGCCCACAGCTTTTCCTTGCTGTTCAAATCATTGGGTATTTGTGAGCCTAGAAGGGTTGGGCGCTGCTGCCTTCGATAGGGCTGGCCAGTAATCTCCACTGCAATCTATAAAAGAGGGCAGGTTTCCCAGCTGGAGAGGTGTAGACCATGATCTGCAACGTGCTAATGGGCTGTGGTGGTCAGAAGAGCTGCCCATGTTCTAGCTAAGGATCCAGCACCTTTTGGACACACAGTGAAATCATTCAGCTTATCAGGTCATTTCTGGAAATAATAGCCATTCCCTCCAGTAAAGTAAGTCTTATGTTCAATTATAATTTGGTTGGCTCTTTTCTTGTTTGCTTTCTTATTTAAATAGAAATCCACTGGCGCTAGTGTTTTGCAGACAGATACAGGTTTTTCTCGACGGATCCATACTGTAAAATATTGATGGGTTTACATGTTAAAGAAACATGTTAAAAAAAAAAAAAAAAAGAAGAGAGAGAGAAAAAGAGAATATCCCATAGCTTCAGGCGTGAGCGGGGTAGGAGCTGTGCAGAGACAACTCGCTTTATACTTTTAAGAGTTCGCCAACCTCATTGCTTGGCTTATTGCTCTAGGGCAAGTTAATTAAAGCCAACGGAGAATTTAAAATTGGGGAAGGGGAACATTTCTGAATAATGTTGTGGAATTTCTCTCTAATTCATGTCCTTTTGAAACTCAGTCTTTGGGAAGCCCGTTGCCTGCGGCACCCCACGCAGATCAGCCCGGGGACCAGTACGGCAGCACATAGCTGGCACACAGGTTTGGCTGGTACCTCCGTGAACTATATTTGAGGCTAGATAAACTCAGCTGCGTAAGGTCCCTTTGAAATGCAAGGTATCAGTTTTGTATGACTGGTGACAGTTTTGTTACAAATAAGTCACCAGGATTTTGAATTTTCCTTCATGTGGACGTAGCGTGGTTTCACATTTACGACGGGTCTTGGGGTGTTTGGAGGGCAGGCGTGGAGAACCAGACTAGACTTAGGGATGCGCAGAACATGCAAATGGAATGCTTGAAAAGAAATGAGAGAAGAGAGTGTCCAGAAAGTGACTCTTCTGGTAAGGTTTTGTGACTCATGAAATTAATATATGTCCAAATCCAATGTTTTAGCTGGCATTTGTTGTCACGTTTGCATTTTTGTGGAGCCAGACAGCTCGTTGGATACCAATGTATGTGTTAAAATGCGGAATAAGAGAGAGGGGAGAACATGAGATGTCACGGTGTAAATTTTACTGTAAGCTTCAGAAAGGATGTTTCAGTAGCGCAAGGAAAATACCCTTCAAAAAATGACCACCATCAAACGTGATACTGTATTAAGAGGCAAGTGCGTGTGACAGCCTGGGGAAGGGAGGTTTGGTTTGTGTTTTTAACAGTGGAGATGTGGCGGACCATCCCACTGCCATAGTGGGACATACGGGAATCACGCCAGTCTACAGGCAAGGCTTTCAGGCTAAAGCAAAAAAGAGTATCGACAGCCCAAGGGTAATAAAGTAATAAAAAAAAAGAAGCTGGTTTTATTATTCCTCCAATTAGAGACAAATAACTTGGGCTAACAGGCAGAGCTTCTTGTATTACAGGAAGGTGTATAATGCACCAGAGCTCCAGCTCACCGAGCAGGAACAGGACTGTGTGTTTCTGAGGAGGGGAATGGGATGCAGCGCCTGGCTCCTCTGCGGGGAAACTGGTTGAGTCTCAAGTTAATCATGAGAATAATTTGTCAAGCAGTATTTAATGGACAGCTTATGAGCATGTATGTGGGCAGGGTAGCTTGTAAATTTGAATCTGCCTATTTTCTTTGACAGCAATCAATAACTGTGCTGTTTATTAATGTACTTTGAGAGGTCTTCTCAGACTTTTTATGATCTGTCTGGGCTCTCTCAGATCAGTTAAAAAGAAATGACACAGCAGAGCAGGACTTCTGTGTTTGCAATCAATATTGTGCTTTTGTTTTCATGCAAACAGAGGAATTGTAAAATGCTTTTGCTGGGGGCCCATTTATACCACTCAGTGCAAGGCAGCAGACTGGATTGCGAAGTAGGTGCCACAATCTGCTTGGGCTGGAGCAGGAGCAGGCGCTAGTTTGGTTCACGGGATGCTCTTGGTGCACACAAACGAGATTCCCTTTGGAGAGACCCGCCTGGAAGCTCCACGTTCACCCAATGTGCTCCAGACCCTACTTTGAACATAAGGGTCCAGCCCATGGTGCTTTGAACCTCTTGTACAGTTGGGAATGCTTGATTCAAAGGATGAGGCTCGATCAATTAAAGGTAATGCCCTGGATCATTAATATATAGGGTCCTTGGCACCAGCTGCTCCAACCTAAACTCGGGCAGAGCCTGAGTTTTCCACAGAAAGCAGTAGATTGAATTACGCCGCCTGGCCCAAACCCAGCAATCAGCTCTCATTTGAAGTGCTTGCTTCCAGGTTTCCTCAGGATTTGCTGTATAATTTGGGAGCCTTTTGCTAGCGTCCAGTTCTTGCTGGCATCAGAGTATTCGATTCTGGGTTTTTAATGGAATCTTGGTAAGTACGGTTTTGTCTGAGGTATGTATATTTACCAAACATATATTTATCAAGCAGAGCAAAATAATATATAAAACACATGAAATATGAAATATTATTTTATATAGGTATATAGTGCCCTTGCACATTCAGGAAAACTAGTTTCACAGCTTTAAAAAAAAAAATTAAATATTTTCTGGAATATGCAGGTTTTATCCAAGAGTTCATTGGGTAGCAGTTTGCAACGCATGTAAATAAAACTTGGCTCATTTGGGGGTGGGGGAAGTTGCATCTCGGGCCTCAGTTAAAAATCTGAGCTTCCTTTAAGCCAGAACTACATCAGCAGTGAAAGTGGGGTAAGACTTAAAGTACAGGGATCAGGGTGGGTACATGTCATGACCATACCTTGCCAAAATAGAAAGGGAATTTCGGAGAAGTGCCATAAGAAAGATTTCAAGTCTTCAGTGAGTATCTTCAGCAGGAGGTGCTTAAGCGGGTTAATGAAATTATAATAATCGTGGGGGGATGGAGGGGTTTGCAAGCATTTGGAGGTTAATACGCTCCTTGGAAAAATGGGTTCTTGTAGTTGCAGAAAGCGCTCCTAGGAGTAGGGGATGAAACTGAGAGGAAGTGTTTGGACTGATTACCTTAAGCTGTGGAGTCATCTCCCAGGGAAAGCAATGAATCCCACCGCTCGTGTAAGCACTTGATGGGGAGCGAGGCAAGGGACCACATGGTCTAGGTGGCCTTTACTTTCTGGATTCGCTGAATCTCTGATAAGGGATCTCACAGCATTCAGCAGCTATAGCAGATCTTTAAAATATTTCTTCCTGTTTCATGTTGAGTCCTCCATCACTCCAGAAGACTACAGAAATCAGCTGAAATCAAGATCTAATTCCAGTGCTCTTTCCTCCCGTGTCCCCTGCTCCCCTCTTGCATCCGCTGGATGTCCATTTCTGTAAGTTTTCCCTTCAGAACAAACCTATCATTTTTCACCACAGGATATTTACAGCTTCAATCAGTGCCAAATTCAATTGGCTTCTGATCTCATCGCTGGAAGTTATAGATGCAGATATTATTTGCACTGCGGTTAATTATGGAGCAATCAAACTTTGGCTTTTCCACTGTAATTTCCTCTGCCAGCTAATTTAATTAATCACCCCCAGCTCAGCTCTTCCAGCTGCGACCGGCAGGGTCATTAATTAGACATGTGGTGGTAGCTCATAGACCAGTTCCTGTTAAGGGGCTGCTGCCCACTTGATCTCTAAGGGAGCAATAGCTTTTTCTGAAGCATTCAGGCAGGATTCGAGGTAGCTGCCAGGTTATTGTATCCCTCAGAAGCAGAAGTGATTCCCAAAAGATGGACTGCAAGCAAACAGCGGGATTGCTGGGACTGCCGGCACTCAGCTCACCAGGCATGGTTCGGCGAGGCAGGACTGGGAGACTGGGATCCATTCCCCACCAAGATGCGATTTAGGGTCTGACCCGGCAGTTCTCAGTGGTTTATCCTTCTTGATCTGATCCAGGAGCTAAAAAAAAAAAAGCTCAGAAACTTGATAGACCTCCTTCTGACTGTTTGTGGGAGCTGCCTGGCTTTTGTCAGATGGAAAATACAAAATTTCCTAACGCAGACAAGAAATTAAAACATGCATTTTAATTGCCAGATCACATCAATAATAGGAACTTTTTTTTTCACTGTAAAAGCTGTACAAAATGACCAGCTAGGTCTGTCACATTGTTTGGATCTCAGAATAATCAGTAACTATTATAATTTTTTGAGGGTGGAAGAACCTTTTAGAGTAGACAAAACGGGTTGTTTACTTAGAGATTAAGAATCTCATCCTAAACATGATCAGCAGAGGGCAAGTGGTTTGGGACATGTGATGCCCCAGCCTAATAGCCGTGGAAGGTCCAGGCATTTTGCAGGGAAGACAAGACATCCTTAGTCTTCGCTCTTGCATGGTCTGTTCTGATAGTCAGCAATACCAGACCCTGCCGTTGGGTTCTGCTCTGCATCTGAAACATCAAGGCATCCTCCAAAGCCACCGTGTTCTCAGCCTGCAAATACAGTTGTAGGCATCCTTCGTTTTATTACCAGGATCTTCTTTATCCTCCTTGGAGTGCCGGCAAAGCCACTGGTGTTCCCATCACACCACATCTTGGTTCTTGGAGTAGGTAAGCTAGGAAAGCTGAAAATCGCCAGGATGGTTGTAGCTCTCGGGCAGCTTTTTCAACACCATGCGACAGCTAGCTAGTTTTACTGCACTTTGATTTTGAACCTGTTGCAAAGCTGTCACTTCTAATCAGTGCATCTGTCTGCCAGCAGTAGATTGCTGATGGATTAGTTGGAGTCTCCCCCACTTCTTTTCAGAATAGACAAACTCCGCTCAAGACAACTGTTTTAATCATCTTGGGTCACAAAGCCTCCTTTCAGACTCTTCTGTCCAAAACATCCATCAACCCCACCCAGTAATAGTAAACTGAAAATAAAAAAATTGGTTCCCTTCACTGCGTAACCGTAACTGTGCCTTTTTTAACAGCAAAACAGCACTGCGGACTCGGGCGAGCTCCCTTTTCTGAAGGAGAAGGTGCTTCTGATGCAGCCCTCCCTTCAAATGCATCATACTCTTCACTGGTGGCTTTTTTTCTTCCTTGTACCTCTCAGAAGATTCCCTTAGTCTGAACTGTTTTGGGAAGATGCTTTCAATACAAAGTCCCTTCCTTGCTCGCTGTCAGGGAGAGCTTTAGGGATTTTCACAAGACATAGTTCAGCAACTGTTTCAGAGTGGAGGGGTCACATCTGCTTCTACCATCACAAGAAGATTGTTGACATGTTATTGCCATTGAAGCCCTGAATCAGAGAGATTTGTAATTGATAAGAAAGCAGCCTGTCTTTTCAGAGAAGCTCTACACCTTGCTTTGGAGCAAAAGTTAGTACTTCTACTAGACATCAGTGCGTACAAACTTCAGCAGGTAGCAGGTGGATTACCATGCTAGGAGCGTTCCTTTTGGAAAACCTTTCTCAGCTTGAAGTCGATAGTCTCATAGCTGGAAATGCTGGCGCTGGAAGGAGTGAAGGCCCATGAGGATCTTGTATCTTTGTCTTTAAAAGGTAGTGCTAAATAAATTACCACCCAAAAGTAGAACAACTGCCGGCGTTAACTAGAAGATAATCCGCTATGAAGACCTGAATCTGGCATGGTCCTCAGTTCCTCCTTGAAGAAAGGCAGCATGTGAAATTACTAAGATAACCATCAGTGTTCTACAGGCAAGCTGGAAAATTAGTTTGTTTTTGCTCTGCAAAAATTAGAATTGCACTTGGTCTTGATCAGCAGATTGCAATCACCCTGTGCTACTTCACCTTCTCATCTCACTTGGTTTTGTTTTATTTGAGCAATAAATATCTTAAATCTTCCCAGAGCTATTGCATGTCTTCTGTGGAGACTCATCATAGTCCTGCCAGGCATTCATCAAGGCTTCCAATGAACCACCGCATTAAGTATTCCTCTGCTCCTTATCAATCAAAACAGTTTACTTATAACTTTACTTTTTCCTCCTGAAGTAATCAAAATTTGATATTCCACAGATTGCAGAAAATTGTCACTGCTGTATTCTGGGCTAATCCATCACATGAAACAGGCATAATTTGGGCATCAGAAGAGCATTAAATGTTTAAATAAGCAAGAGCCAGTCAATGAGAGAGTCCATTAACCGCTCCAGATGACAGGGCAGAAAAATGTTTGGATCACAGGTATGTTGGGAATTGCAGCACAGACCTTACAGAGCAATGGGGCATCTACAGTCTGCAACAGGCAAAAGGTTTTCTGTGTTCTTCATGATATTGCTCAAAGATTCAAAAGAAATGTATAAGCCAACAGAATGGCATGAGTGTATTTTAGCTTAAGCTGCAGTGTGAAACTCATTCAGCATTTTGTGGAAGATAGTCCAGGAGATAGTTAAAGACTTCATCACTTTCTTGTAGCTTTGTTTTCTTCTGTACAAGCTAGTAATAGCTTTCAGGAGTAGCTTGTCTATTAGTGATGGCGGGGGGAAGTCATTTTTATCCTGTAGACTTGAGCAAAACATACTCATTTGCCATCTTCAGGTCTTGAAATAACTGCTCTGATAGTAAGTGCAATGGGCGGGCCCCGTGTGATGAGGCTGGCTGGCGTAGACATGTGTGTAAGATGTTTCACTAGTTCTTGAGAAGCGTTGGGGGACTTGAGCCCACCTTGAACTATGAAAGGTGATGAGACTTCTCGTAGACTTCTCAGCCAGAGGGGGACTGCTGTATTTCTCTATGAAACGCCAATTCCAGTGGATTCGGGAGAAAATTCTCTACAGAGAGGCCGTGGACGTGGGATTTCTTGTGCCTTTATTCTGTGGTAAGGACCCAATCCAAAAGCCTCCTTGGTGGAGGAATGGTGGTCTTCTGGTGAGCGTTGTGATCCTCTTGTGATTTGGCAAAGCATCAGCAAAGTAGATGTTGAGCCGCGCTGGATCAAGGATATGATTTCTGTGTACTCTCAGCCCTCACTTCTTCTGTCCTCTCCTATTTGAGTCAAGGTGCGTTTTAAACTAGTTTCCCCTTCTAGTAGTAATTCCATGCGTACCATTTCCCTTCGCTTGGCATGGTAAACCAAGCTCTTTCTTTTCAAGGGGAATAAATACTACGTGCGACCGATGGAGCTCTGCCGCGCCAGGGTATTTTGCACCGATCCAGGGCCGCGTCTTCTCTTCAAAATAAAAAAAGACCTACTGTAATTAGAGTATAAACCTTCTTTTAAAAGGGTGACTGGCAAGGGGAAATTATCGAGACTTGAGACAGTAATTATCGGCCACTGAAAATAGCAAATCAAGCTGTCCATACCAATATCCCAGAGGAAGGTGCCCCAGGAGCCGCGGAGAGGGGTTAGATTAGAGCCGCCCGGGCGCCAGCCCTCTGAGCCGCGGAAGGTGCTGATTGTAGTTGTCAGTTTTCTGCTGTTATAAGCTCTCCTGCTATAAATACAGCCCAGGCACCCTCGTCTTAAAAGGATCCTTAAACCTTCCTTTTCTCCCCTTCCACCGCTTCAAAAACACAGCGGCTGACAGTCCAAATGTTTGAAATAATTGGATTCTGCATTCTAATTCATCTGTAAAGTATTCGTTGATTAAATTAGCCTAATAGATATTATTTCTTACATGACTGCATAATTTCATCCTGATTGGATCACTATGGCACTAACGAGTCCCCCCATTTACTATTGACTTGAGAATCACAGAAGGCTAGAGATAACTATCATCTTCTTTCCATTTTTTTCTTTCCCAGGCTAAAAGTTAAACTGATTTATACTAAAAGGGCATACAGCCAATGCTCAGGTACAGTTGTATTTTAGTCTTTGAGACCAGTGTTAGAATGAAAAAAATAGTGGTTTATATAATCTTGAGCCCTCTTTTATTTACTCAGTGGGTTGTTCTGAAGCAGAAAGATTAACTGACCATTTAAATTCCTTTGGGGGAAAATGGAAACATTTTTAAATAAAATACATTTTATTATCTCATCAAAACAGATAGGCGCATTGCAAATGAACCTCATAAGGACTGCACACATTCAGGGAAATGAAAATACTCCTTTAAAGATAATGTTTCAACAAAAGTGGTTTTAGCCTCTATTAGTAAGATTTTTCTTTGAGCTGCAATTTGAGTGTAACCAAGAGAAAGGAAGAGGAAAACAAAATTATATTTAGTTTTCACGCTAAATGAGAGCAGATATTTCTTTCCTAAGTAAGAAGGAGCGACCTTGGAGTCCCGCTCATCTGCCCGAAGGATGACGGGCTCGCACCCCTCTAGCTCTCCGCGTGCGACCAACCACCCAACCCAAGCAGACCTCCTTCTGCAGAGGATTTTTGTTGGGAAGGGGTTAACAGTGCGATTGGCTTTTTCCCCTGCCCCAGTGGCTGGAAACAGCTGGTGGGTTTTGTATAGCGCCGGTGAACTGAGCAGTCGAAAGAAGTTTTTGGCAAACACTCGGCCTGCCCGGGACAAGAAGAGGTGGGTCAACTCAGGAAACCGTTTTCATGAGCAAACGGGGGAAACAATGACCGCTCAGCAGGAACAGAAGGGAGACCCGCTCCCGCTGAATAGCTCCCCCAAAAAAACCCGGCTCAAAAGGAAGAAGGTCCATTCGCTTCTGGGAATCCAATAAATTGTTTCAGGAAGTGAAAGTCTGTCCAGGCTAATGGAGCCGTGATTGACAGGTGGTTCTCATTACGGTGCCCATCAGGGGACAAACCGAATTCCAATGTTATTTAAGAGGTTAAGTAGAAATAAGATGCAGGTGACAGCCCAAGGCTGGGGCATCGCGCACTGCTCTTCTTAAGGGGTTTTTTGTGAAGAGCCTCCACAAAATGTAAAATGAGTGGGGGCAGGGGCAGTGTGGCAAGTAAAATTTGGTCCTAACCATGACTAACGATGTGCTTACCTGGCTGCACATGAGAGGGAGCAGGGAAATGAAGGTTGCTTTGGTAATTCTTGCTTTGGAGAGTTCCTGTTCCTCACGTCCACGGAACGTGGATGTTACAGCTGTCGAGGAGGTGCAGCGAGGTGAGCTTCCAGCACTGCCTACCATGTCCTGAAGCTCTTGGGCATCCCAGTGTACGAGGAGGAGGACAAAGCGCCGTGAAAGACTGTGGTGGTTTGTGGTTCTTGTCACAAGCACAGAAGATCCTGTGACCCTTTTCCTCAGCCCCCACAAGCACATCTCGTAGCGCTCAGAGCCAAAACAACTACAGTCATACGACGTTTGTCTGCTACTCGTACTCACGCTGTGGCAGCTGACGAGAGCAAATCACAAAGCGTTTAGCTCAATCAGAACAAATTTGAAGTAATTTTGAATTGAAATATGCAGAGGCCACTCAGGGCTGGGTCAGGTTTCTGGGTGCGCTTCGCCAAGGTCTGAACCTAGTTTGAGAAGGAAAATGCCTTACTAGTGGCTCAGGTTGCCTTGTGTTGCTGACCAGGAGACACGTTTGTACCGCCATAGGCTACAAAGCTGAAACTAAGTCTGTTTCTAGCCTTGATCAGCAGAAAATGAAAGCAAACTTGCTTTGCAAAGCATCCGAAA
Source organism: Ciconia boyciana (assembly GCF_034638445.1). Lineage (NCBI taxonomy): Eukaryota > Metazoa > Chordata > Aves > Ciconiiformes > Ciconiidae > Ciconia > Ciconia boyciana. Next base: position 42,169,923 of record NC_132943.1, on the reverse strand, counting down.
CACAGCGTTGCTTGCATAGACTATAAGCACCGAGATGTGGTTTAAGCTGTGACCACAGGTTTAGCATAAATCTGTACGTGTGCTGAAGATGCTAAACCATACAGACTGCTTATTTCTCTCTGCTTCTGTATTTTTCCTTTTTCTGAATGCCCAAATAAGCAGCATCGGGTGTCTTAGCACTTGTGGATATCATGGGGTGGGAAGCTGAGGGATCTGCTCGGAGTCATGGTATTGATAGAATATTGCATGGTGCATGGTCAGATACAAGGATGTAATTTAACCAAGAGATTCACGGCTGGCTTGTGAATGACGGTGAAACTCCCAAGTATGACGTGTGTAATAAATCTGGTTCGATGCGGAATTAATGTGGTATTCAGAATGATTATTTACCATTTGAAGTTCAGACGTGACTGTGTACAAGAAGTAAATAGCTGTGCACAAGGCATTGGGGAAGGGCACTTAGAGGGGAGAAGAAAAATACCCGCTTGCATTGTTTCGCAAGTGCATTCCCGGGTAATACTAATGAGAATTGCGCTCTAAATGCAGGATTGATTTGTGAGGAGATCAGCTCTAAAGAGTACATTTGTGGAATGATAACCTGATTGGTGGCGCTGCCTCTTGAAGGGCTGAAGGGGTCTAATTGGCATATAACGCACTATAAATTTATTAGCAGCTTCTGCTTTCCCATTGGTGGACCTTCTCCTGCTAACCACCAGCAAATTACCAATTTTCAGGAGTTAGTCACTCAAGTCGCACCACGTCTGGGTTTTAAAAAGAAGCCTGCGTCGCCACTCTTATAAATCCTGGCTTAGAGCTTGTACATCAATGGCCTGTTGGAAATCGGTCGCTTCTGTAGTGGGCAACTTGAGCACTGTGTGTTTACTATTCAACTTCTATCCTCCTTGGCTTGTTCCTCCTTCCCACCTCCTCGCCGCGAACCCAAGTTGCACAAAGACCATTAGGAGGTAACTAATCCGTTTGGCAGCCCTTGGGCTGCAGCTGCCACAAACCAGAAATTACAATTTTTTGGCAGTTCACGTCCAGGGCTTTGATGTACTTATTGATACATTCAGCCCTGGGGCATATCGGGCAGAAGAGGACATACCCACTTTTTTTTTTTTTTTTTTTTTTTTTTTCCTCTTCTCAGGAGCACAATAGAAATATTCAGGAGCCGATGTAATTATTTCGGTGACTTTGCTTTTAAGACTGAGTCACAAATTAGAAAATAATATTCACGTGTTTCTTCTAATTGGTAACAGATTAGGGATATTTTATCTTTTTTAAATCATTTCCAAATGTGTCCTGAAGAGGGATTGGCAGGGAAGTAGCTGAAAGGGAGAGGGCACTTACGCACTGAGAGCGCTTGAGCCAGAGGCTTTAATTCTGGCACACAGCTTTTAAATCCCTGCACACCTCTCTCCAGAGATGCTCTCAAAGTGGAACTTGCTGTCACTTTTGGCAGGCGTCTCCGGTGCGGATTTTCTTTGCTGTCAGGTTTTATGTGGGTTTCCCACTGTTGAGCACCAACCGTATGGCTTGTAAATCATAAAAGCCTAAAGGTTTGCAAGTGATTAATAGGCAGAGGTGCGCAATTAGAAATGCCTCAGCAGTACTTGAGCACTCGAGTGTCTTTTGAAAGCCGAGTCCATTTCTAATCGTGCCTTTTGGGGCACGTTTGGGTGACCCCAATGCCGCGTGTCCCGTCGTTGAAAATATGCAAACAAAAAACCAACACTGAGGTTTCATTTCTTAGGTACAGAGGAAACCTCATGGATTTCTGTGGCTGTTAACTGCTGAGGATTTCTCAAGTCTTTTTCTTTTGTTAGTCTTAGTTACTCAAGTTAATTCTTCATCTCCTTTGCTTCTTCAGAAATGTGAGCTGATCTACCAACAGCCTTTTTTAAACTAATTATCATTTGTGGTTTTAGAAAGGCATCAAACACCTGCAGCCCTCTAAAACTGAGGTAGAGGGAAGTCCCATCGCTTGCTGAATGGAGAGAATACCTCAGGAGATCTAACTTGCCAAGACAGGCATCATTTTTACTAAATAAAAATAGTCATTAAAAAAATGCGACTAACGGAGCAGTCTGATGACATTAATAATTTCTGTAGAGTCCTTAGCATCAGCGAGATGTAGGAGGCGGCCAAAGCAGCTGAAGAGGTAACCATTAGAGATGGCGTAGTGGAACAGGCAAAGGTGTGTTGGTGGAGAAGGGAAGATGTGTCGCAGACGAAGAGGAGGGTGTGGGATATCTTGGAATTGCCGATGAGGAGACATTGGAAGGGGAGGGGAGCAGAGGGGAGAACTCCAGGTCACTAGGGAAGAGTTGGACAGTGGAGAGGTCCCTGCAGCATCTGAAGAACGTGGGTCACAGAAGTGCTGCCCACGGGGATGGTCCGCGTACTTCCCAGCCCTCTAAACCTTCAGCTGCAAACATGCCTGCCTTCCACTACTGACTTGCGCAGAGCAAGCATTTGTGTTTATTTGCTTGCTGCTCCAAATGTGTTTTTCTTCACAGTCTATGGTCAAATACAATGTTTATTACTTCTATTTTCTCTTTTATGTCTTATATAAATTCAGTGTAATGTTGGGGTTTTTTTTCCAAATACTCCAAAGAGTATCATCTTATTGCTTCTGCTGGAATTAAGATAATATTAAAGCCCCCTGAAAGGACTTTTGTTGTTCCTTGTAAACCAAACTATAGGAGTTATTGGTAATAAAGGCTCAAAATTGTCAAGAAAATTTTTGAAGGTCTTTGTGAAATGTTGTAATTAGACTGTCCTCTTCCAGTTCCTGATCCTCGGGTAAAGATTGCCTTCCCCTTCTGCAGCCCGCAACGTATTTTTTCCATTTTGGATCATTGAAGCCACCTTTGTGTGCTAAGCGAGCTCTCATTTGAGATCTCTTTAATGTCTACGCTGCAAGTTTGTCAGCCCCTTGGGCAGGCCTCGGAGGGTTCCCCCCCCGTCCCCCGTTATTTATAAGGCATTGGTGCACTCATAGTTCTGCTGCTTCTCCACTTTACAGCATTATGAGCGGAGGAAAAGCTCCATTTCTCTTCTCTCATCTGTTTATGATGTGATACGTTCCAAAGCAGATCACATCAGCGACTGTTATGGTATCCTTAATGCGCTGTGATAGTCGCATGACGGGAGGAGCCCCGGAAAGCGCGTCGCTGATGTACGCCCCTGTTACATGCCACATTACTCAGGGTCTGTGGGAACCTCACTTGGCTACCTCGCTCCGTCTCTCACCTGGCACAGATTATTGAGATTTATGCATTGAAATATTTGTGTGTCACTTCACCCCCCCCCGAATACTGTAGAAGAGCTTCCTCTAATATGAATATGAAAGCAGAAGCCTGGTTTGGGGTGAAAATAGCCAGATTTCTAGACGTAAATAACAAAGATAAGAGACCACCTTCATTGCCACAAAACGTTTCCTAATAGTTCAGTGTTAGTTCCGTTATCTGTTCAAAACTACTTCCACGTTTTGTGTGAAAATTGATTTCAAATGGAATTTTCATATTTTTTCCTTCAAAAAAGGGAAAAAAAAGGAAAAAAGTATGTAATGATTTCTTGAGCTATATTTAAAATATTACACTAAGTATAGCCTTCCAATAGGAGAAAATTAGTGTTAACAAATTGCAAATTAATGAAATCTTCTGAGTGACTGTATATCAAATTGTAAATTGAAATTTCCAGTCTGTGTTTAGGTACTGGCACAATGCAATTTGATTTATACACTTAAGACATCAGGTTAAGTATGGTTACACATGAATAATGAAATGCATTAGATACATGTTTGCAATTACTGTTCTCTGCATATGTATATATATTACTGCAAACCAGCAAGAAGCAAATATACGCCTTGGTTTTAGCATTTCCATGCAAGTGTTGTAGGGCAGCTTTTGGCTTTTTTTAGGTAATATTTGTGGTACGCCCAAGTGTTGAGGTTGACCACCCAAGAAACGGAAGCAGTTAGAACCGCACAGTGATAACTCGCTTATTAGCCTTTTTTGGGGGCAGCCAGCACAGTGATATGTTTTGGTTTAAATTTGCCATGGAAGTTTATATGCTTGTACATCAGTATCCAGGTAAAAGGAATCGGATTATGAACTCGGTGGTTTTTGTGTTGGTCAGCAGAGGGTGGGTGGAAGGGAGCGGTCATTTGTGGCTGTCGTATCCCAGATTCTCATAAGGTCTCTCCTTGCACATCTTAGCAGAAGCCCATCTTCCTCCACTGTTCGCAGTGCTTTTTTAAGTGTTTACACCAAGCTAAGTGGTTGAAATCCTTAGAGTTCACCATTGTTGGGGGTTTTTTTCCTCCTAAATGTTACTGGCAATGCTGTTTAAAAAAAATTGTAGAGCTTTTGGGGTTAGTGGAAGAGTAAAATTTGTGGCATTCTTCAGGCTTTTTGTTAAATCTCTAGGGACCGTTTTCATTTCACATAGTTGCACGGGACAAAGCTTGGATTTGTATTGAGGAAAGACTTAACCAGCTTGCAGGGCTTACAGTTGTCACACTTGCGATCTTTATTCTCAACTTAATAAGCCTTTCCTTAGTATCTGCAGTATTCCCTGCTGTTGTATGTCACGCAGCTTTTGCTTAACTTTATACAGAGTAAATCTCAGGTGTGATATATTTTATCGAGTATACCTTAAAAATTATTAGATTGAGTGTTGCACAATGAAAACGTAAGTTTGCTGCAATTTTATGTGATATATCAGAGCCCACAATTGCAGGATATTTATCTAAAAAGCCTGAAGTCAGTAAACCTTGATGTCTCGGCCAGGCTGGTAATTAATGTTGTGCAGTAATAAATCCTGCAGGTGTTTTAACACCTAAGGGAGAGCTGCTGGTTACTCTGTGGCATCACTGGAAGGCGAACCTAGAAGTGCAGAAATAACAGCTATTTTGGAGCCCTACGGAGGGGGATACTGTCAGAAGAGAGGGCAAAGAAAGCGGAGAAGCTCCGCTGAATCCAAATTACGATTATACCAGTAAGTGTCATGCAAGACATGATTAATTTGAGAAGCACATTCAGCTTTGCACGTGTGAACGATCTCAGTCTGTCATGCACAGTAGGGCTTTTTTTGCTTAAACACACAGCTATAAAAGGAAAACTGAGAAATGTAGTAGGAGAGCTAATGGTGGAGAAGATCCTGACCTGTGAGCTTCAGAAAACAGCTCCCTGACAGTGCGAGGGGCTTTGGGCGTGCTTCTGATGGGAAACCGCCTTTATTTGTGTCTTTTGGGGCCGGTGTTTTGGTTTGGTTGCTCGAATAGGTCTGATGGTAGGAGAAGTAACTTGAATTTGGAATATTTCTACGGCACTGAATTGTCTCTCTCTGCCTCTCCTGGCTGGTGGACAAAACTTTGCAGGTTTGACAGCGGGTTGAACTCTGTCCTCAGCCAGGTAATTTCCCCGGCAAAGACGGTAATTAAATCATTTCCAAGCTGGGTTACTATGCTGCTTGCCTGGAGAGCCCTGGTCCAGAGTCCAAGACAAGACGTGGGTTGCCTTATCTGCAGCTTTCCCATAGGGCTGCTCTTCGTCCGTCAGGAATGTTTAACTTGTAAGAAGTAATAAGCTTAATAGGTTGACTTTATTTAATTATTAATGATCCCTTTCTGTCCTTACAGCTCATAAAACACCCTGTAGGTTGGCAAAACACTCATAATATTGATCAGGAGCCAGAGAGATATTTATTTCCTCTTTGCCCCAGCGCACATAAATCTTGGTCCTTTGCCTCCTTTTCCTCGGCAGGCGGGATTTACAGTGGCCTGTTTCTTAAAAGCTTTTCGTAATTAAGGAATAAATACCCATCGGTCTTTGTTTGCTGTCTGGAGCCCTCTTGTTTGCCCGGGACCCATATATCCCCGGTGGGCTTGTGCGCCTTCCCCCTTAGCAACGCAGCCGGGGAGAGAAGGCATGCATGCTAGGAAGCAGTCAACTGCTAAGCACTTACTTTGCAATAGAGTGGGGTCTTCTCCTGCAGAGAGAGGAAGCCCCTGTGTTTTCTCAGCATATTGTTCCCAGCTCCTCTTCCATGCCTCTCCTCCCAGTTCCTGCTTTGCTTGGGGCAGGAAGACACTTTGGAAATTCCTTGCTGCTAGCCCTTTCTTCTCGCCTTCTCTTCTTCTCCCCCCTTTGCTAGTTGCAATTAAAAACATTATGAACCTTTCCCAACATTTCAATCCTGTCCCTGCCCCCCCCGCCCCGTTTCTTTTCACCCATCCCAACGTTGCATCGCCGACTCATGCCGTTTATCGGATGCGTGCGGGGTCATCGCGAAGGGGTTTGTTTAAACGGCAAGCCCCGGCACAGCCGGCTGCCCAGCGCTGGTCATGAGGTGATGCATGCTTCTTGCATGCTGGACTGCAAAGCTAATGGCACATTCTGGGGCTCTCCAGGAGTTTGGGAGATACAGGGGTTAGATTTACTTCATTTTCTTGGAAGAAACACATTAACCTTGTCAGCTGGCCAACAGGAGAGGAAAATTTGGCAGTGCTCTTGCTGAGCTGGCCAGGTTAGTACTGCGTTGTACTTCAGTGAGCAACCAGAAATGGCAATGCACGGGCATGGCGACACTAGAGAGACCATTTAGAGGCCTCCTCAGTTACAGAATTACTGTCTTTAGCAAGAGAGAAGAAAATATTAAAAATTTCAAGAGCTTTTGAGTGTTGTCGGAGGTGTGGAGGATAAAACTTCACTTCAAAATGCCTGCACCAAGCCTGTTTGGTATTTCTGATGGTGGGAAATCAATGCTCTGATGTGGTGAATACCTGCTGTCCATTACATTTTTAATGCAACCTTTCAAAATTTCATCAAGCCTTTTAACAAATGGTGAGTAATTTTAGATAACGAACAAGTGACACAACATTTTTGTCATCCTTGTTACCGCTTTGGTAAGAACAAGGCTGCTCTTGCGCTGGAGCTGTTGAATTTTGGCAAGTTCTCAGGCTCTCCTTACACATGCTGTTGTCTACACAATCAGTTCTGAGTCACCGTATGAACGCAGCTTTTATTTCCACCCTGCGCATCCTTTTCATGTTTGCTTTTCATGCCTCTCTGCCAAGTATATGTGAGGGACAAGTGAAGTTGAAGGCAGAGGTGAACGGGAGCGAGGAGGAGTCGGATGGAGAGTCGATACCAGCGCTACGAGGCTCCTGCTCGGATTTGTCGGGTGTGAAACCGCACGCGTTTAAGCGAGGTGGGAGAGCCACACGATGCGCTCTACGGGGCTGAGCTGTGTAGGACGTGGGCTCCTAAGCGAGTATCTCTGGTGGAAACCCACAAGTGGAGAATGCAGCGTAGCTCCTCGAGCAAAGCTGTGCTCTAAGCAAATCTGCTTTTTATATTCTCTCATGCTACCTAGTTAGCCCTCCCCCCTTACAGTGCCCGGTATTTATGTTTCCGGATAATAATGATGTGATGTGGCTGGCAGAGTAATTTAAATAATTGGACATTATCTTGAGAAGCAAGCACCTAATTAGATCAAAATAAACTGAGAACTGAAATTTTCATCTGTTTCTAATAATCCTTTACCTACGTACAGTATCGCTGCCGTGGCAGAGATTTCATTATTCACACCACTGTGTGTACTTGGAGTTCTCTAGTGATGGAGACTCCCGCAAGAGCAAAGAGCTTGGTGGTATTTTCTGGGCAAGGCTTAGTGGCTCATTCCTCTCCCGGTTCCGCAGAGCATTTTGCAGTCTTACTCTGTTGTATTTGGCCCTTGTATAACCGGTGAGGTTTGAAGTTTGTATCAGCAGTCTGGGTTTGAGTGCATAGCTTCAGGGATAAAAGGCTCAAAGAAAGTCTGATCTTATAACTATATTTTTTTTCTTCCTCTAAGTTTGTCTAGTTTATAATCTATTAATTCCTTTGTGCATATGCGTTGAAAAATAGCAGCTGGCGTGATCACTGAAGAAAAGAGAAGTCATTTTAGTACATAGGAGGAAGAGGCAGCTCACACGTTCTCCAGCATTAGGTATCATCGGGACCATCTGAGCGCACGATGATGTTGCCTCGCCAGCACACTGGCTTTAATCTGGTCCTGAGAAAAGGACTCTGCTGGATTTTAAAGGCTCGGTAAAAGAGTCTTGGTTTGGGTTTGACAACTACAACTAAAAGTCTCTGGTGTTGAGGGGATCATTTAGAGTGGAAGTTACCAGGATTACAGCTAAGGGAAGAAAACGAGGGAAATATTTACTAGCTGATGTACGTTTCCTTTATTTTTAGGGATTGGTTCAGTGTCTTTCTCCTGGTTAGTTGCTCTTCCTCGCATTTCCTCGTACTCTTACTCAGTAGATTTATTTAAAGGTATGTCAGCGCTGGCTGAAATGAAACACTGGGCCTCCTCTTCCTGCTTATTGCTGACCGCTCCAATAATTCATTTTTTAGCTCATTAGCTAACAGGGGATGTGAACAGTGGTCCTCCCGGGGACTGCAGGGAGGTTAAGTGATCTACTGCTGACAACTCTGCTCTTGGGCCGGCCTTCCTTGGGGGAAATGAAACCTTGACCAAGACAAGCTGTGGATCCCAGAAGTGAAATTGGGGCATCAGAGAAACAATTACAGTATTTATGTCTTGTTGCTGGGATTTCTGAGATGAATGCGAGCGGCGGAGCTGAAGCTGTCTTCCCGGGACTTCCCGTTCAAAATGAAATGGTTTGTGCCAGAGATGTAGGGAGGGTGTCCGTGGACGTTGACTTTCTAGGTGCTCATTCAGAAACAGTTCCTCTACGTTCTGGCTGTCCATGAGGCGTGGGCGAGCGTGCTTTTCCTCCTACCTCTATGATAAAGTTTTGTTTTCTACCAGGAAATCCAAACGACGTATCTTTCTTGTACCCGGTTTGTACAGTTGAGTAAGATCTAAATCTCATTCGATAGCCGATGTCGGTGACATGCTGCCCCCAAATGTCTGAGGCTTTTAAAACACCTTTATTTTTGTTTGTAAGGTTTGCTGTGTTCCCACCACGACCCTTAATGTCACTCCAAAGGTAGAATTTGGCCTTAATGAGTTGAGTCTTTTGGTGGCCTGCGTGGTCAAGAAAAATGAGGCGGGTTTTCTGAAAAGGGAAACTGAAGTGAGGCGAAATAACCACGTGCGGAGGTTGAATTTTGAGGTGAGCGTAGCCCAGCGGCACAGCCTGCTGCTGGCTGCGGGTCCTGCCCTGGCCAGCCACACCAGTGAGCGTCTCCTGAGGGACCTGATGTCTCCTTGGCCGCTGCCCGGCTCCGCATCAGCTCTCCTCTGGTCAAGGGGTGAATCCCGACCGGAGCATACAGTCAGCATTGACGCAGAGCAGTGACAGGTTGCTTGGTCATACCGCAGGAGAGTGCGTTAAGGAAGGACCGTTTGCACCCTCTCCATCACTAGCATGTTCCCCTTCCTATTAGATTTATTTTTAAAGGGGTTTTCTGTTCTTTTCCCAGCCTTTTGAGACAGTAGGATGAACCTGAGCAGGACTGGGTTGTTAGTGTCCGTCCTGCTCTCTTGCAGCCTTGCCTGGTCTGCCTTGCCTTTGGGCTGCTCCCGCGTGACACGCGGCAAATGTGAAATTCACGCCGACGAATTTGTAAACCAGCAGCCTAAAGCTCTGAAAGCCTCTGCTTGAGCTGGGCATTTGTTTTCTCTGTTTCGGTACATACCATTGCGGTGTTACTATGGTTTAAGATGAGTTAGAAGTGGTGGGAGACTTGTGTAAAACAGCTTGGTTTCTGAACAGAAAGGGACCTCTGTTCAAGCCATGGTGATCGCAGCAACCGATGCTCTGACGGGAGCCAGAAGTTACTATCACTCAAAAGATGGTCTGGGGGAGAGGGGGGATTCATTTGCAGACTCTTGACAAAAAAAATTTTATTAGTTATGTGTCTGAGGTATATTTTGCCTTTAGGACGTATGGGCGTGTGAGAAATAAATTCCCTAAGCCCTGATGTGTGCCACTGTTGTAGAACAGCGCAGGTTGAATCCCTTCATTTTTCAGTCTGGCATGTTTTAAACGTGTAGTGGATATATTGGTTATGCTCTCCGTACCTCTGTACATGTTTAAAAAACATATGAGATGTTTGCTAAACATTCTTGAAGATGCTCTAGGTGGATGCTGGGACTAGAACTGTTGCAGTGTTGCCAGAATGCCCATTTTATTGTAAATAATTGCATCTTACTTTATCCTCCTCATGGCACTGGTTCTGGTTTGGTTTTTTACCTTAAAAAAACCACAAAATCAAAAAACATGAATTAAAGATGCAATAGCAACAGCAGTCCTTTTCTTCCTCCTCTCCATCTGGAATACCTGAAATGATACTGTTTATCAGATCCTGCCATCAAAGGTTAATTTGCAGCTCCCCAAATGTTTTTTTTTGCGTGCGTGCGTGTGTGTCTGTCTTTTAGCTTGCAGGCTTCATTCAAAGGTTTGATTTAAACGCAGCGCGCTCTGTGTTGATTTTCTGTTTGCACTTTTTCTCTGGGGGGAAGGAAAAAAAAAAAAAAAACCAAAAAAACAAAGCCCTGGACCTGTTTGTAAGGTAAATTGTGGTGGGGTAGAGAAGCTCCTGCTTTGGGCAGCTGTGCCTGAAAGCATCCGGGCAGGTCACAGCAAGGTCACTCCACATGTACCAGGAAATGATGCAAAACTAATCCAGATTTGCTGTTGGAAGGATCTGTTTACCTAAGTATTTAAAAACAGATTAGGGCTAACCTGACACTAGATTACTGAGAGTAGTGTAAACAGGGCTGAAAGGCGTAAACAGAGCTTTGCCTTTTGTGCTGCAGAGGAGAAAATCTGTCACCAGTAACAAGTTGCCTGGCTTAGGTGGTGTGTATGGTTTGCACAGGCTGGACAGATTACCTGAGGTACCTCTAAATGGGACTTTGTCTAGGGCTAGATCTCTTAGATCGTATAATTGTATGGTAATTTTTTTAATGGAGAGCTGAGGGACTTGTTTGTAGTCCTTGTTATCCTGTAACCTAATAGCATCCAGAAGGCTTTTGGTAGTCCTTTGACGTATCAGGAGGAAATGGTGCTTCAAAGTATTGTTTTGGTGGTTTGCATTTTGGAAAAACAAACAGAGGAACCATCCATATGCCTTTTGCACTGGAAACAGTACTCAACTTGTAGAAGGACAAAGCACCCCTGCAAGCAAGGCTGTGTCTTTCAGGGCTTGCTCTCCCGTCTGAAATGCAAGCCCAGGTGCTCGGTTACTGCTGGTCTTAGACACAGAAATCTGGTGCATTTTCTGTAACATATCTTGCAGGACAACCTTAACGTGGAACCAGGCTGCCTGTTTTGTCTCTGGTCTTCATGGTGGTGAGGGCTCTTGCACTGACCTCTTGCCAGTCCTCAGGGCAGCCCGGGGTTTTTGAAGACCTCCTGCCTGTTGCAATCTTACGACCCCGTAGGCACGGCATCCACCGAAGGGGATCTCGGGCATTGCAATAATATGATTCGGTAACGATGAGATGGGTGACACAAATATCACTGCAAAGATAAGGTTTGGATGAACTGTTTCTATGAGGGCTTTCTTGCCAAAAATTTGAAGGGGGAATAATTTTCGTGTTGGTTAACTGCTGTTTGCTAACATAACGGTAGTCGAAGCTGAACTTGCACCAATTTACAGAGTCAGCTAAGTTGGGTTAGAGTGACCTGTCTCCTTTGCCTTCTCTAGGGAAGAAAAAGAGCGCTGGATACGTGCGAAATATGAGCAGAAGCTCTTCCTTGCCCCGCTGCAGTGCCTGGAGCTTTCTCTGGGCCAGCATCTCCTGAGGGCTACAGCTGAGGAGGACTTGCGGACAGTCATCCTGCTCCTTGCCCACGGGACTCGGGAAGAGGTGAACGAGACCTGCGGAGACGGTGATGGGCGCACTGCCCTCCACTTGGCGTGCAGGAAAGGAAACGTGGTGTTAGTGCAGCTCTTGATTTGGGTAAGTCCAGGGAGGGGGCTGGCTGGGTTGGCTTTCGCTTGGCTATGTCCCTCAGCAGAACCTCCCAAACCTCCTTCCTGTGGGTTCCACAAAGCTTTTGCTGGTGTGCCAAGTCTAGGTGTTCTTCATTGCATGCTCTCAAAAGACAGCAATGTGATAAAAAGGTATATTTCTGCCTGTCTGCTGCTACTTGATGGAAAGTAAAGGAAATGAGGAAGGAGAGAATTCCCTAGCACCTGCTTGAAACAGCACCATGGCAAATTTTGTTCCACACATGAGCCTCTCCCCGTAGAAACCTTTATGTATGTGACTCAGTGCTGCTCACATTGTCAGGCTGGTATCCTGCCTGCTCTCTTCTCCCCAGCCTCTCCCCCATCTTCTCCCTCTCCCCCATCCAAGACATTCAAACCAATCTGTCCCGAGTCCGCTCCCTCCGTTTTAACGCTCTGTTGGCACCACAGCTTCCAACAACACATCTCTTCTTTCTGTAGTATGGCGTCGACGTGATGGCACGCGATGCCCATGGAAACACGGCGTTGGCCTACGCCCGGCAGGCCTCCAGCCAGGAGTGCATTGATGTTCTCCTCCAGTACGGCTGCCCCGACGAGCGCTTTGTCCTCATGGCCACTCCAAACCTGTCCAGGAAGAACAATAACCGGAACAACAGCAGCGGAAGGATGCCCACCATCATCTGAGGAGCTCACTCGTGTATTCGCTGACCTGAATTACATCCGCAGCCTCATATTCCTCCATCCCCATCACAGCTCTGCTCTGTGAGTCTGGTAACTCTCCTTTTCCCTTTTCCCTTCGGTTACATCCCTGTCCCATCCGGAAACGGCGCGTCTGGAGAGCGCGAGGGGATGAGAAGGAGCAAAAGGGGCTGCAGAGAAAGCAGTTGTTTCAGTGACAGCTCTCGAACGATGGAAACAAGCAGGCGAGAGCGCGTGGGTTGAGCAGGACACGCTGCGTGTGGCACCGGGACCATGGGGGAGCGGTCGTCCCCGGGGGGGACGCAGGCTCCCCGAGCGTGGAGGGAAGGGGCGGAGGGAGAGGCGAGCGAGAGGAGAAGGAAGGAGAGATGGTGACTTTCCGTAACTGACAGTTAAGCACATCAGTACATTTCACCTCTACCAAACGCGACGCCTGGATTTCATTCTCTTCTCTGAAGAGCTTGACGGCATAAATCAGAAGCAAGCACAGAGTTTGTCAGGTTTGAAGCTCCTATGATGGTATGTGTCAAATCAGTTGTAGCTAATCTGTCCGGGGAGAATACTGGCTTCATTACACTTGTATAGTTGAGTTCTTCCAGCATTACTGCTGTTTAATAGAACATGATTAGTCATCACGGAGAAAAAAGCATATTAGCTGAGGAGGTAGTTACATGGCACGCTTCGGTGATTGCTTGGATGTGATTGCAATATTCTTAGAAGCATCATATTATCTCAGACATGTTCTTTCAAGCCCTTGGAGCCCTCCTTTCTAAATTCACTGTCATAATTTAGTATCTGTTTAATTTTTCAGTCCAAAGAGAGGAAATGAGTTGCTGAGTGTTATTTGACTGCAGTCTCCTTGGTGTAAAAACAAAATGGAAAAAATAAATAAGAGTAACTATGAAACACAAAAAGGAATAATGAATACCGCTAAGGAAAAACATTTCAAGTACGTTTAGTGAAATTAATAAACGCATTAAAGGCTAATATTTTTTCAGCCAGCAGAAATAGGTTCTGTCATTTTGCCAAGGTAAATGTGTTGAGTTTTTGGTCACTCCTGTGATGCATTGCCTAACTTATACAGATTTTTGTATTGTGTCTCTAGATTATATGTATGTAAAATCTATTTGAATAAAAAAACCGTAAATATGCATTGATTTTTTTTTTTTGTACAGAAAATGACATCTCTGTTAATTTATAAACTGTAATGGATGTGAACTAAATAATGTGCAACTAGTTAGGATCTGTGGGTTACAGATCATTGTACATTGAAAATGTTCCCAGCAGTGAACTCTTGTTTCCATCGCAAGCCTTTGAGGAACATATCAGGAGGAGATTATGGCACGTTTGGCATGAAAAAAAGAAAGTGTACGAGACCTTTTAGAAAGGAAAAAGAGGCTGTTTCTCAGCGCTGTAAATATATTTTACTCCAGAAGTCACGAAGCTTTCACAAGCCAAGACAAAAAGCCCTAGTCTGGCTGTGGGAAGATCAGATTTGATTAAGTTCAGAATTGATAGCCTTCACCACGGCGGGCAGGGCATGGCTGCGCTTGACTCCCAACTTGGCTGCTTTCTGGAAGAAAAATGGCTTGTGAAAGTAGCCTGGACAGTTCATTTGAATTCCAAGTTTTAATACTTGATTTGATTATTTTGGTATTACCGGGCAGATCCCAGCTTCTCCCGTTTTCAGCGAAGTAGGATTCCGGCACGGGGAAGCAGGCTGTATGGTTTTTGGCAGGCAGAAAAAGGATTTCTTTTAAGTGGCACATGGCAATGTGAAGATGGGGGAAGGGTGTATCACGGAGAAAGTTGAAAACTCAACTGAATTCGATGGCAAAGGAGCAATTATGCGAAGGCAGTGAGGTGCACACAGCATAGTAATTTGCAAATCTACCTGCTCGTATGTATTTCCCAAGCCTTCGGTAGTGCTCTTCCTTGGGGCTCTGGATTTCATTTGGCATACAGATGGGAGGAGCGTAGCAATTGCTAAATAAACTATATGTGGGCAAAATGTGAAGGAAAAAATAATCTGGTTATCTTAAGGGAAAAAAAATCAGAAAATTACGGATTTGATGTAAAATTATCAAATTGTGGAAGAAAAGCGAGCCTCAAGGTGGAAGCACGAGAATATTGACCAGCTTTTCCTATTCGGTGGTGTTCTCATTTTGTACTTTGTTACTGTATAGACCTTTGACTATTTGAGGAGGGGGGAAATCTTTCTTCAACCAGCCTAGGCTGGCTGCATCAGAGTAAGGTAATGATGTCCCAGGATGATTCTCTTCATACTGGGATAATTTAATTTTATTTTTTTTTTAATTGAGGAACGGTGTCTGTTGTAATTGCTATTTCTCCATCATTCCCACGCAGCTCCCTGATCTTTGGTACTGACGGGTGGCCCTTAGTGGCGGGACAACCCATCTAATGTGCAGCTGAAGGGGATGCTGTGAAGCCCACTGTCTTGGTGCTCATGAGTTTTACATCCCTACCGGGGGGACACAGCAGGGATTCAGGAATCGCGGCTCGTGGTCCCAGAGGTGCTATAGCTGCCTGCTCTTCCCCTGGGAGCATCAAGGGCATTTGTATCTGAAAGCCAGGTCCAATGTTTCAAATACATGGTAGGCAGATTTGCTGACGTTAAGTTCTCAATGCATGTTCCATTTCCGAGCTGGTTTTTTTCCTAATTGAAAATATTTTCTGTACATAATTTAATGCTCTCTTTGGGCCACCTTCCTCTTACAAAGCTGAGAGTGATGTTTGAGAAACAAGGGCAACCAGGCTGTCATGCGGATTTCAGGTAGAAGAATTATATGCTCCTTTCAGAAAAATTTTCTGAAGGCAAACATCAAAGAAACACAGAATCTTTTTAGGAGAGGAAATTCCACTGTATTATAGGAAAAATGATACATCCAGGCTAGCCAACTAATAACCTCATACTTTAATTAAGCAGTAGCACAGTTGCTTTTAACCTAAACATAGTTTTCCCTTGGAGGTGTAAGCGTTGGCAGTAACTACGTTGAAGTGGCATAGACTGTGTGATGGCTTCCCCGATCGTGTGGGGTCTGTGGGGAGGGGACCCCCTCGTGCATGCAGCAGCGATCCCTCTGAAAGATGGGAGATCACCCAGCGCTGTCTCTCCAAGCCAGGAGAGACCTTCCCTGGCGCTACAGCTGGTGATGGCTCCAGCCCCAGGGGCCATGCCTCAGGGAGTGTTGGCTACAGCATCCCCTCTTCAAATGGGTTTGGTTGGATGTCTGTGAGAAGTTGCGTGGCACTTCTGAGCTAGTGGGACCGGCCACCTGGCAAGGAAATCAGGCCAGCGTAGACTCCATCTTCTTCTTGCATGGTGAAGGAGAGGAGGGGAAAGCCCTTTCCAACACAGCTGACAGCGAGGATGGAGGAAGTTCTCCGTGGCTGGAGCCTGGCGGGGCTTGGCTTTGTGAGCCGAGGTCTCCGGGCTCTGCGTGCTTTTCAGGGGATGTGTTTGCACTTTGCAAAGGATGTTCTTGAAGTCATCCAGGTGTGGAAACAGGCAATATATACCGATGCTTGGAGAACCTGCAGGAATTGTTCCCCTTGCTTTCACTCTGTTAACCCGTCTGTTTTCTGTTCTTCGTCTCGTGTTTAGCCCCTCTCGTTGCTTTTGTGGAACCCACTTGCCAGGCTTTTACACCCTTTGAGCATGTTATGAGCAAATTAAAAACAAATTGAGATCCAGTCCATAAGAAATCCCCGTAGAAACATGTTAGCTAAAGCTGTTTTCTCTGAAAATTGAGTCCGCGGCTGTGGTTTTTGTTGCGTCTCCCTTTTAACCCTTTTCATCATCCCAGATACCTTTAAATCCCCCTTCCTCTGCACTTTATCCATGACAGCTAAAACACTAGAAGCGAGTCAGCCTTTGCTGTTAACATCAGCGCTTTCCTTCTATTTATTTTAAGCTAATTGCTGTTGAATGGTAGAGATGAGTCGGATGTGTCATATCTGGCATCTGAACCTTAATAGTCCCAGAGTTGAGGAGGGTTTACTTCTCCTCGCTATTTATGAAGAAATAAGATCTAACCTTGGGAAAATTCAGGGTCCTGCCAGTGCAGAGATTTGGCCAAGGGCTCCCATTACCAGATTTCCGATTTTGTTTCTAAAAGGGGGCAGAAGAAAAGCTCTTTTTGAAGAACCTTGGTATACTCTGGGCTAGGTGCTGCTCAGACAGCCAGGCGAGCTCCAGGAAGGTAGAGAGGATCTTTAAGCATTTGGGCATAGTGTATAATAACTGTGTGAACATTAATATTGTTTAATTTGCCATCTTTTCCCCATTTCCTTAAATTATGTGTGTTAGTGCAAAAAAGCTTTAGCTGCACTTGGAGATTTCTCCTGGCCAGAGGAAGCTGAGTAACGTAGGGAGAAGAGGAGTAGAGGTGGGAATGCAGATATGGGCTTAGAAATGATCTCCGGCACTGTAATGTAGTATAATTAGATTATATGGGGTTTGGATAGCTTCATCTTTTATATTTGTATGGAGATCGGGAAAAATGAAGTAATTTGTAGTTTCTAGTATAAAGTAGTAATAGTGGAGACAAGCACAGATTTCACAAGGGGGTCCCAAAGGGGCCCTTTCCAAACGTCTCGGGGAGCCACGTTTGCACCTTAGCAGGGAACAAATGGTCATTGTGGCTGGAGGGACTCGAGGTAAAGGGGGACAGCGTTGGGGACCAGCCTTGGGGCAGCTTGGCTGGACAGGAGGCAACTTGCCCATTCCCATCTCATCGTCAAGCATCTTTGTTTCCCCACCGGTGGCTGCTACAGCGATGCGTACGTGGGATCTCTGGCTGTTAGTCTTGGATCCTCAGTTCAACATCTCCTTCCATTCTTGGTGATTTGTGGGTAGAATTTATTGCATAGAAAACCGTCTTTGGATGTTCTTGTGTTTGCTGCATAGCAGAAAAAAAAAAACCGCTCCAGATTAAAGTTCTTTTCAAGGTAGAAAAACACTAAACTATCCCAAATTAAAAGGTTCTGCAATGAGTTTTGGCTTCTTAGATTCTAAGCTATGAAAAGAAGGTTGGTTTGAATGGTTTTATAGGAGAGTAATCTCCTGTTTGAAAAAATATAGAGGTAATAGAGCAAAATATCCAAAGCTATAGGTAGGTAGATTTGTTGTATTACGATATTCTAGGTTTTGTTTTCTTGTTTAGCGTGGGCCAGTTTTTAAAGTAAATATTGGGTGGTCTCATCTCATGACAGTTTACCTTGAGTTGACTGAATGCGTCTCACGTTTTAAAGGGAGGTTCGAAGGGTTTGGGCCAAGTTTTTCAGGAGCTATGAATAGTTCATGTTTTGAGAGGAGGATTGCATGATTTCGGAGAACAAAAGATTGGTTTGGGTTTGTGTTTTTTTTTTTTAGAGCCATCTTAAGCCCCAGATCACTAGGCATGCTTCTGGTCATCTTGGTCCCCGTGTTTCATTTCAGGTGACAGCAGTATGTGGGTGAATTAACTCCCATCGTTTACTATCGTTCCCTGAATGTTCGGGGGGACTTCAACTTGTGGGCAGATGAAATAAAAATGCCTTTGTGCATTTTGGCAGTTTTAGCCTCTTCATCTCTATATGTCCGCCTATCTCCCAAATCCCTGTGGCATACGCAAGTGGTAGCGATCGGTTCTGTTGACAGGCAGAGCTTCAGCTTTCTCTTGGCCATGAACTTTCTGGATGTGTGTTTAGCTTCCAGTACTAAGGATTGACTATTTTGCAGTGCTTCAGAGCTAGTAATTTTTACCTGTGTGTTATGTACAAAACGTGAAGGGGGGGTGGGAGGGATGCTTACAGAGGTCTAATGGCATGCATTTGGGATGACCATGTTGCTTGCTGGCAGTGAATGCACCATCAGCTCTTTTGTGTATGCCCCGTTTTCCAGAACCGATCGGTGTTTTTTTGTTTCTGAGAACTGAAGTAGCTGAAAACACTTTCCGGGTCCTCTTGAATGACAAGGTACAAGGAGTAAAACCCCTCACAGCAGACAACTTGATAGGGTCTGATCTGTGCTGAAGGCAAACCCCAAGCTCATCCAGGACCAAGGAAGGGTTTTGGTGCTGAAGGTGGGTTGTTATTTGGCAACGAGTTCCCAGATCTGGGGATTGAGTTGAATTGGTGGATGAAGTGCAGTCAAGGTGGTTTGAGTCCTAAGGTGGCGGCAGTGTGTTACATGGAGGTCACTAACTACACGTGCTTTGCATTTGGTGCGCGTCTGTGTGCTTATATATGCATATATGCTCTACGTACTGCTATTAGCAATTGTGGAAATGTACGTGCGCACGTTTACACATTAATCAAAATCAATAGCTAGAGCCAGGTTTTCAGTTAGATGTTTCTAAACAGGCAAGTTTCCCAGCTTGAGTAAGAGCAGCTATTTCCAAGAGTGCAGGAGGCAGGCGCAGGATGGGGGACGCCTGCTCGAGGGATGGAGAGATGCAAGAATACAAGGTACAGGCTTACTGCAGCTCTTGCGAGCCGTCAGACGCTCAGGACTCACACAGGTACCTGCCTCAGAGGTATTAAAAAAGGTCCAGCTCCTTCAGACAGCAACATTCAACTTGAGAAAACCTTTAACTTGGCCACTGGGACTGAAGTGGTCCTCTTGCTTGAGAGAAGTCGTCCCAGCTCGCCAGCCCTGAGGGTGTTATTGTGGGAAACAGCAGGGAAGGAGATTCCGAAGGTGAAAAGGACAGAGGACTTGCTGCTCAGAGGCCCTTTTTTATATAAATTGGCTTTAAACTCAGCTTACTGGCTGAATTTAAGTGCGGGATCAGCGGGCTGCCTTCCCGTAGCTGATTCAGCGATGCTTCGGGTCCTGCTGCTGTTTGTGGGGCCCTTGGGGATGACGGTGGTGAGATGTTTCTGAAGAGCATTCTCCAGGTGGGTCCTTCCCCAAGAGCAGCTCCTCATCCCTCCCTCCACGTGTTCTTGGCCATTAAGCTCTGGCCCCAAAATTTTTGCCATGAGGGAGCCACAAACCTCAGCTAAAGTGCTGAGGCTTTGCGTGTACCGAGTAGTCCAAGTATTGCTCACGCTGCTTCTACGCTTGCTTTCGGTTTGTAGTCCTATCGGGGGAAATCAACAGGGAGAGGGCAAGTCTGGCAGGGCGAGAAGGATGTTTGCTGGAGCTAGGCAAGGCATGGTAGGAAACGTGGCTGGGTGCGCAGAAACGACGGGAGGATCTTTCGTTTTCCCTTCTTGCGCCTGTGACAAAAGAATTGCTTTGAAATGCTGTTGTAAACCCCTCCAAGCACTTTTTTTTCCCGAAGTATCCAGGGATTCAACTGGATTCTCCATTGAATCTGCTGAGCTCATTTTGCCAGTCCGCGGGGAAAATAGGACGTACCCGTCCTCTGAAAGCACAGCCCTTTGCTCCGTGGAAATACCAAGTTTCCAGGGGACTGCGTGCATTCGGTCCAGCTCTCTTTTACTATTTCAATGTCAAGAGCATCTTTCACCTGTAGACAACTTGCGTAGGTGGGTGCACAAACTGAAGGGGTACTTGGGGGAGGAGTGTCTTTTAAAACACCAGGGACTTGGTTTGTGTAACTGTTGCCTTTGGACTCTGGTTTGGAATTGCCGGGGGCCTGATTCTGCAGCTCCCGCTGCTGTAAACCTCTCGACTTCAGCAGGGTTTCAGCGTGTCCCAAATGCTTTGCCCAAGTCCGAGGCGAAACAGCTTCAAGGTGGCAGAGTTGGGCGCGGGTGGGCTGCACCCTGACCTCCCTGAAGTCGGAGTTTGGCCCCTGGTTTCAGCGAGGTTGTGATTTGAGGTTCAATCTAGTCGGCACCTTTATTTTGGGAAGCGCATGCGTACGCTGGGTTCTTTTTTCTTCTTTATTCCTTAATACCCTGTGACCGCCTGCAAAGGCTAGATTTTATGTTCGGCCGCATTTAGCCCCCAAGTCTTTCAGTTTTTCTGCTTTGTGATGTTTGTCTTTCTGGTTGGGATGGGGAGAAAGGGAGCCCAGGTGAGCAGGGACACCTGAGACCTCTGCTTGGGGTAGAGACAGAAGATACCTAGCACATGGCAGGCTTTATAGCAAGTTTGGGGGGGGGGGTTCTGTTTCTGTAAATAGTAATGTATAAATGATGACAAGACAGTGTGGAAATTATTAAAAAAAAAAAAAAAGTCTTTCATTGTTGTTTTTATATTACCTCATTCAGCAAGTTTGTTTTACAATGACTCAATGATGCTTTATTTATATTGTTTGTACTGTAATTAAACCGATTGACAAACATTTCACTTTGCTTGTTGTTTCATATGATTTTGGTTTGATTAAGTATGCCAGTTTGTATTATGTTTCCCTTTCCTCTCTCTCCGCGTTGAGATTTTTGTGTCAGCTGTACAGTATTCTGAATAATTAAAAAAAAAATAAAAATAAAAAAGGAAAAAAAGTTGTAAAGTACTACAGAGAGAGGCTGCTATATTGTATAGGTCTCTTTCTAATAAAGACAAGAAAACTTGTTCGTCGCAGCTTGCTTCTTTGCTTGAGTCTTCATTGCCGTGTTATTGAGATACACCTGCCCTGGCCCCACTTTCTTCTCCTGTTAATGATGAGATACTGTCACTCTTTGCCAGTAATAAAGATGAAGTATTATCCGAGACCTGGGATGTCAGAAGAGCCGGTAATGGTGCAAATTGATAAATTAAAAAGCAATAAGTCAACCAGGCCGTAATGGTGTATATCTAAGAGTTCTGAAAGTGCTTAGGAACTGAATGACAGATCTCCCAGCAAAAATATGCGAGCTTTCATTAAAAACAGTTATTCTCCCCGAGGAAGAGAGAGTAGTAAATGTTGCACCTAGGCTTTAAGAGTCTCTGGAGGAGATCCAAGGAATTAGGCCAGTAACGGTTACATCTGTATCTGCTAAATTGGTTGAAATGATCATTTAAAATAAGAATAATAAAACATCTTTAAGGTCATGATATGGTATGGTCTAATCACTTCTTTGAAGGAAGATCATGGCTCTCTATTAGGCTTCTCTGAACAAGTCATTTAAAGCCCTGAACAGCGGGCAACTGATTGACATTTATTTACATTTTTAAAAGTCTTGGCCCAAGTGCATCACGAGAAGCAATCGGGAATCCACGTAGGCCCAAGGAGAAGACAAAACATTGCCCTGATGCAGGAGGCTGAGAGACGGGATGGAGAGGGAAGCAAGAGGTGTGATGGGTTTTCACCTGAGCGGCCTGGTAACTAGCCACATGCCGGAAGGGTCCCTGCCAGGACCAGCGTGTCTCAATGGGTTGGCGATACGGTTAGTGATATCGATGGCTGCGGAAAAATGACATAAGGCCAAGAGAGCTGTGTGGTATCAAGGTGGGTACGTAGAGAGAATAGCAGATAAAATTCAGTAAGTGGGCATTAATGGGGAAAAAAAGGGAGATTACTTCAATAATGTGCCCTGGGGTGAACAAAGACATGTAAGATTTTAAGATCTGTAAGGGCACCATGGAGCGAGACAAGCAATGCTACGGTTCGGCCATCTGTGCTTCTCCCACCTTACAAAAGACCCAGAGAAATTAGGGATGTTCAGAAATGAGTAGAGCTATGAAGAGGTGGAAAAAGTAGGGAATTTCCCTCAAAAGGAGGCACAAAGAGGGGGCAGGATAGCCATAGATAAGCACTGGAGAAGCAGCGGGTTGGGGACGTCTCTTCCTGGTCTTGCACCCAACACAGTGCATGGGCTGATACCAAGGGGCAGCACGGTCAAAACCGATACCAAGACGGACGGGCTCTCCAACGCATGACTGGAGCGGAGACCTCGCTGCCGCGGGCTTTTGCTCAAAAGAAGACCTGGCCAAGATGGGGAAGGTGAGCTTGCATCTTCACAGACTGGGTGGGACTGCCCACAGTAGGGGACTGGGGTTTTTTGGTTTTATCTTTTACATCTGCTTGTGCCTTGGCCTAAATTTGTTCATTCTTCAGGTTATCGCCCATCCCATCAGGTCTCCCACCTGCAGGGAGCTGTCAGTTCTGTCCTGTCTGATGGGGATTCGTTTGGGGTTTGGGGGAGGTTTTTCTGTTTCCTTTTCTGCTCTTCAATTCTCCAAGTGCTCCAGGGAGGCTGTCGCAGCACTGTGGGGGATGAAAAACTGCAGGACTGCTTGTGGATGTTTGTTTTTTTTCTTTTTTGGGGGTCTACATCACCGTTCTGTTGTGCAGCAACTGTACACCTTTGTTCTTGCAAGGTTTTCCCACCCTGTTTAACCCCATCACGCAGCCAGCCAGCACCAAAGCAGGAGGTGGGTGCTTTGTGTTCTCCCCGTCTGGATTTGAAATGTGAACTTCAAACGTGGGAGAACTTGTTTTGGATTCCCCTGGGTGTAAAGCTATAGTAGTGTTGGTTTTTAGGAATCATCCGTCCCTCCCCCTCCTAAAGGGGCTTGATTTTGTGATGGGCATGGCTGGCCGCTCGCTCTCTCTAACAACCCTCCTAAGATCTGGCTTCTCCTGGAAGATCCTGGTGCCAGGGGTGGTGGGGCAGACTTAAGGATGTCTTTCATTCCCACATTTCTCACCTACCCCAAGCCCACCCCCGTGTAGCCCTGACACGCTCGCAGCTGGTGGCATTCACAGATGCCTAGGAGGAAAATAAAATATCCTACTGCGAAGCAACAGGGGTCACAAAGAGATTTTGAAGGGGAGTAGGGGGAAACCCCCCTTTTTCTTTTTTTTTTTGTTTTTTGGGTTTTTTTTAAGGAAAAAGCAATTACTGTAAAGACAGGACTGTTGCTCTGCCATAAGGCCTTGCTGTGTGTTCCCACCCTTGCCTACAAAGGATTAGCTTTGATGGATGCTGGGAGCACCAGCTGAAGAAACCTGCTCCAGAGCCCAGAAGACGCTTGCTCCGTAGGTACCACATGCATGTAGCCCTCACTCAAAGTCGTTCCCTTGGCAGTTTTGCTGTTTATTTGTTCTTTAGCACCAATCCAAACTAGTATGAAGGGAGCGATGGGATGAGACGACTTGAGGACGGCACACGCAGCGATCACGTGCAACGTGATGGTAGGATGGGGTTGACCCTCCCCGATAAACAGCTTTGTTTTCCGGAAGAGAGCCAAGCTCACCCACACTCAACCGGTTTTCATAGAAAAACAAAAGAAAACATTTTATGCTTCGTGAATATCAGGTAAGAGTAAGGCTTAAAGAGCCAGGTCAATGGTCCACCCCCACCAACACTTTTTCTCCACCTGTGGCCAAAAGCCAATGCTGGAGGAGAGTGTAAAATCAGATTATAAGGGGCTTTTGCTATGTATTTCCCCAGCCCGTAACCGTTGACAGTTCAGGGTCTTCCTGAGCCGCCTGTTTTTGGTGAGTTTAGTAATCCTCAGTGGATTTCTCTTCCATCAATTGGGCTGATCCCCTGAATCTCTTGAAAGCTTTGAGCATCTGCAGCATCCCACATCAAGGGGTTCCTCAGCTGAACCACATCCCAGCTTGATACCACACCCAACGGTGGGGAAGAATCACCACCATCGTCCTCCCCCCTCCCCTCCTCCCTGTGCGCTACCCTGGGGAGGGAGGGTGGCAGTGGGACCCCCTGGCTGGGAGTGACTCGGCCCAGTTTATCTTCCTGAGGGCCCTTCCCAGGGGCAGCACGTGTCGCTCGTGCCGAGTTGCTCGATGACTTGGTGGCAGGAGGTGGAAGCGGTGTCCAGAGATGCTGCTCAGGAACTTCATTGCAGAAAACCCAGCAGAAATCCAGGCTGGGGAGCAGCATATGCCACACAAAGCTCTTCTGAGCCCGGCGTCACCTGCCTTTGAGCTCATCCGTTTGCCCTTTTTTCTCTGTTTCTATGATGGATCTGAGGCAGGGGACGCTTGCAGGGAGAAGCAGGCAATGCGGTTTCTCCCCGGTGAAGTATTCCTGCAGCATTGCGATTCCCACCTGAGCCATGCCCAGAACATGACTTCAGAGAAAATAGAATCATAGAATCATTTAGGTTGGAAAAGACCTTTCAGATCATCGAGTCCAACCGTAAAGAGCGAGAGCACGGGCTGCAAGAGTTACTGGGAGGGCGCATTAGGCAAACGCAGTTACTCCTGGTGAAACAACTCAATGTGCAGTAGGAAAACCACGAACCGACGGCAGGACTGGGAAACCCACCAGGCAGTCATTTATCTCGCCTAACGTCCAGTAAAGCCCTTAATTGGCCAATAAATGCAGTCACAATAACTGCGCTCGACGCGCAGCACCGCTGCCAGCAATTAGCACTTATTTATTTGCATTCTGCCCCCACCGATCTCCGCTCCCCGACTTCCAGATCTGTTTGTTTTTAAGCCAGGGAGTCTCCTTGCGTTTGCCAAAGAGAGGATGAGGAGAGCTAAAGCGGCGGAATAAAAAAGGTGATGCTGTGCCATGGGGCAGGAGTGATGAAGGGATGTGGAGCTGCAAAGCCATCTGCAGGGCTTTCCCATTGCTCAGGGAATTAACGTTGGGCTCCTAGGGAACGTAATGAGCCTGGGGTTTGCTCAAGCCTTTTAAGAAATGGCTCGGCATCGGTGCTGCCGACACGGAGGGCTGCTTGTGGCTCTGTTGAAGAGAACCTCCTGATCACCTTTTGCAGTAGAAAATAATCATTTATTGTCATTTTGGCACGGGCGCAAACGATTCACATCGTTTTGGAGGATTAGCGGAAATCAGGGGCCAGGTATTTTCATCTAACGAAGCGAGGGCTGGGATCCCAACCGGCCTTGAGTTGCCAGAGCTGGAGGAAGGACGTGGCAGAGAGACAAGCAAATGCCCGATGCCCGTTGGCAGCTGCCAAGATGGGGGTCCCGGAACACCAGAACACCTTCTGCAACGCCGACAGCAACGCACAGGCATGTGTCTTGAAATCCTACCTCTGCTTTGGGCCATAGAGGAGAGCTCGCATCTACTTTGCAGGCAAGAAGAAGCCACTGAGAGCCTGTGGCTTCTGTGCCGGGATGACGATGTCCATCAGCAGTTTGGTGTGGGTCCCCAAAATGCCAGCTGGGTGCAGGAGGGAAGAGCTGGGAGCCGGAGCAAGGTGTCAGGGCTGCGCATTGCTGTGGGAAAGGGAGGGAAGCAGCCTGGCCCAGCCAAAAAAATATCCCCCCCCAGCCCTGTGTTTACCCTTCCGAATGGGCTGTCTTTGGAGGCATTCGGCAGTTTCTGGGTGTTTGTGGACTGGAAAGGCATTGTGCGGCTGAAGCAGAACGGGGCAATCCCCCCCGACAGCATCGGGGCAGGGGCCCAGGTGAGTGCGGGGGCACCGAAGGCTGCCGGGAATCACCCCTGTCGGATGAGCATCCCTGCTGGCTGCTGGGGAAAGCGGATTTCTGTACAACCTTCCTTCCCACCCCCAGCATGCTCCCCTCCTCCTCCTCCCCACCAGAGATGCAGCATCTACAGCTCCCGCTCTGCAGATCCAACTGGTAATGGCCGGGCTGATTGACTGCAGATTTCCCTGTAACTGAGCTTAATTAGCAAGCTAATCAGGTCTGGAGATGGTTCCAATTTATTTATTGGCTGATGGCTGCCACTAATCGTCCTGGCCAGTTAATACTGGCAGTGCTGAGGTTTGTGCCAGGTGAACAAATATATCAGGATTTCACCCTTTCCAGCACTCGGAGCTGGCAAAATTTGCCTGGCGAGCACCTGAGCTCGGATGCGGGCAGGGTGGTACCGGCAGCGTCCCTTCCCCGCAGGGTGAGGGAGGGTCCGAGCAGCGTGCCCAGCTCGGAGCAGCTCTGGCTCACCGGGAGGATGGTGCTTGCAGGAGAGGATAGAAAAGGGTTCTGCCCTTTGCACGCCGGCAGCGTAACAGAGCTCAAACACCCAAAATAGTCCTTGTGGCAGGGACGAGGCGTCCAAAGGCAGTGTCGTCCGTGGGTCACCTCTTTTGAAGGTGACCTAGAGCAAGCCTCTCACAACTTGCGCTTCTTAGTTCCTCCAGCTGCGCAAAGGTGATATAAAAGAGAATTTTATTTTGCTTTAAAAAAAAAAAAAAAGAAGGGGAATTTTTCTGGATTTTTCTTTTCCCCTGGAATTACCAGGAAAATGGCATTAGTGTTCCCTGGGTTTGCTGGATGCGGGATGTCTCTTGAGCGGAGGCAAGGAGAGAGGGGAGCGCTGGTGCTGCAGCAGAGCCTGCCTCCATCTCGAGCGCTGGGGAGCCGGGGAAGGAGGACTTGTTAATTAAAGCAGGGCAAAAAGGTCCCTTCCCTCAGCTCCTGTCCTTCCAGAAGTCCCGCCAGTCTTTGGATGTGGGATGGGGACGCGCGTGTGGGATGGCACCAAGCAAAGGAAGGAAGGGAATGGGATGTCCACACCTTCATCCCCTGCTGTAGAGAGGACCCAAAGGGAAGGGAGGCAGGATGAAAGGGGAGATGTGGCAAAACAGCTGGGGAAGGCACTTGCTACGGCAAAAACCCGCACTTGGCTAAAGCATCTCTTCCCCGAAGGCATCCAGCCCTGAGCTGAAGACCCCGAGGACTGGAGAGGCCCCCCAGGCCTTCTCAGTTGGCGCTGATCTTTAACAGTCCTCCATATTTTAAGCCAAAAAAAAGAAGGAAAACCAAGCCTTGCTTCTAATTTGAGTCTGTCTGGCTTGAGCTGCCGGCATCGATTCTCACACGGCCATCCTCCTGTTGATTCAAGAGCCCTTTAGTGCCAGGGGTTTCTCCCCGTGAAGGCACTTACGGACCATAATCGAGTCATTTCCCCGTCTCCTCTCTCAGGTAAGCCAGGAGGTGGGTGGGTGTCAGAGCACCGGGTGTTTCGGGGGGCCACGGACCCCCTCTGGACCCTGGCACCCTGGTGACGAGGGTGACAATCCCAGCGTGGGACCTCCTAAATGCAGCCAGTGATGATGGCTGGTGGGACTGGGGAGGATCTGGATGGAGCATCCTTCTCGGGGTGCTGTGGGGCACCCCGCCCTGGGGTTTTCGGGTGATGGAGCCGGTCCATGCTGGGCAGGAGAAGGTGGATGACGAGCTGGATGAGGCCAGAAAGCCCCGACGCAGGCGATGCTGATGGCAGTGGGGGAGCGGAGGCAGGCAGGCGCGTTTCATGGCTGCGGCTCTGAAATCTCTGCTGGAGAGGGTTATTAGAGGGAGTAATTGGGATCACCTTACTTTACAAATGTTACTTTGCAGAATGAGGCAGGAAGACAGATCGATCTCAACTATTATTCATTAAGGAAAGTCCTTTATAAATCCCAAATTAACAATTTCTCTTAGAGAGAGACTTCCTATTACCCTTCTTTCGCGGGAACTTATTGCCGCTTTGGAAATGGGGAAATATGAAAATAATTGGGGAGGGGGAGAAATAGCAGTCGTGGGCTTAGGAGTCGAGCATCTGTTTAAAAAAAAATACAGATATGTGTCTTAAAAATGACCATTACTCTAATTCAGAAAGGCAATGTTTTTGATAGATACTATTAGACCACGGCCATAACGACGTTCATAAAAGCCCAAGTGGCTTCTTAGCAATGAACAGGCTATTTGTAAATGTTCAGCGCTCGATGGCGTATCTACAAGCGGCGGTGGTTTGCAGAAGGTCTTTGCTGTCGTCCGTCCTCTCCGTGCAAAGAAGGAGATGAATGTCGGTTGAGGGGGGAGGCCAGAAAGCTCCTCTTACTGGTGCCAGTTGGACTGGGTAACTCTTTGCACTGGTCCTTACCATTGGGGCTGCACAGTGTTTTAATTATTTGGGGTATGTTGCTGCGTACTAGGGGTCTGTCTTGGTGTTGGGGGGGAAGAGGGAATTTCATCCCAAATCCTCTTGATGTTTTGGGTGAAAAACACTAAGAAAAAGATGCTTTTATTTTTTTTTTTTTTTCAAGCAGTATAAAAACCCCCAACCAGTTATTTCTACTTAAAACCCCTTAGGTGCCTTCTAGTTTTGGTGTAGGGCCTTGAAATTTGGCAGGAGGGTGACCTGGTAATTTTAATGTAGGGGTTTGGGGGGGCTGTGTATTTGTATTTCACAGGGTGCTTTACCCCTGGCTGCCAAATCTGGGGTGATGGGACGTGCCCTGAGGATGCCTCAGGGGTGTGCGCAAGAGGGCTTCGGGTAAGGAGACGGTGCCATTGCCCAAAGAAGTCGGCTGGTTCGCTTTGAGCCAGGGTTGCCAACAAAAAAAGCAATTGCTTAATTCGTGTAACTGTGCCCGTGGCTTCTTTTGGCTGTTCTGGGAATACCAGCAAGGGAGGCAGACATCTCTCAAAGGGGTTTTGGGGGCCGTACCCTCATTTTCCTGCGTCATTTCTGAGTTCAGATGCTTTTGCAGCAAGAACAGACATCTTGAACGGGACAGCAAGCGGAAGGAAAAGAGCAAAGATTTCTATTTAGACTCAGGCAGAGGCAGTTTTTGTCACGCCCGAGAGCATCGGGATATGTTACCTTTAAAAAAAAAGCTAATGTCCCTTTTTGGGAGGCCAGTTTTGGGGTATCAGCACCTTTTAGAGTAGCTGGGGGCGTGAAGAGGGAAGAGCTCCAGGCAACACATATTCACCCTGTGAGCTCCAACTCCTCACTGTTGATGAGACGCTCCTGGAAAATTATAAATGGGAGTCCCCGATTTGTCTTTCGCTCTGTTAATTAATAGGATTTGAGCATTAAAAGTGCTCCCCCGGAGTCGGCGATAGGCCCTTTGCCACTAATTCAGGCCCCTTGCCACTAATTCAGTCATCCTGGCAGGTCAGCGTAAACACCCCATATTTTACTGCCATTTTTAGATTATTCCCCTGCCTGGTAATTATTTTCCCAGGGGACGGTGGGGGATTAATTCCAGGCGCCCGTTCCTCCGCAGATGGTGGCGTGCCCCAGCACCGAGGCGATGCAGAGCATCCCCTGGCAGCGGATAACGCTGCCGATTCGAGGTCCGTTTACCCGCTGACGAGGAAAACGTCGCTAAGCCGGGTCTGCGCTCCTCTTCCTCCGCTCCTTTTATCAATAAAAGGGAGGAAGGACTCGCTGCCGGGTCAGCCCTGCCTGCGGGCATCGGCGGGGAGATGCTGGCGCGGCCGCGGCAGGGGTCCCGGCCCCGGTGGGTCCCAGCGGGGCTCACGGGCACCTCGAGCGTGGGCAGCCCTCGTTCAGGCTTCGCTCCGGCACGCTCAGCATCGCAGCGAGGGGCTGAGGCTGTTTATTCCCGGGGGTTTTCTCCGCGCTGGGTTGTTTGCAGAAGGAGGACCAGGAGCCTACGTGTCCCCCAGCAGGCTTGCCCTTACCAAAGGGAGGGAGAATCGTTTCGCTTATAGATAAAATACCCCTTTCTATATGATTTATCTGTATGACTTAATCTCCTGCCAGGGCCGGGAGTCAGAGCACCTGCGAGACCAAGAAAACGCCGCCTTTTCCTTTGGGGCCGAGATGCTGGGAGCTAAAGCAGAGGTTTAAAATCCACGAGGCTCCAAAAAAAAATAGCCTCCATCCCTCCCTCCTCTATCAGGCCTGCTTGGAAAGGCGGCCTTTCGCGTCTCCTCTTAGGCTGAGCCCCGGGGAAAGTTGGGCGAGTAAGTTTGCCGAGCCGGAGGGAGGGCGGCACAGATCGATTGGTGAGTTTAATAGGATCAGGTCAGTGTAATCCTGTTTTAGCCATTGTAATTCAGGCAGCCAAGGAGACCTCAAACTATAGGGGAAGGGGCTTTTAAAACCTCAGCGGTCCTGCCACAAAGCCAGAGGCTGGGGCCGGGACAAAAGCGGGAGAGAGGATGAAGTGGCTTGAAATAAATAGATTAAGGCTCTCTATGGGCCAGGCGTAGCGGGAGGGAGAAAAGAGCAAGCAAGGGGCGGGCGAGCATCCCGCGGTGGCGGGGAGGGGGACGGGAAGGGACCTCGCACCCACGAGGGGTGCGGGGTGGCTCAGCAGAGCATCCCCTCCCGCCGTGGGGCGGCCGGTTCGGGGCGCGGGGTGGGTTTTTCTCCCCCCAGCCCCCCACTCCCCGCGCGTGGTTCTGAAGGGTTGGGATAGGCAATCAATTTTTATGATGCAATTTATAATTCATACAGGTTGTCTTCGTACATATGGTGTTGCTTTTGTGTGTCAGGGTGCCGGGTGCTTTATGACGGTGACGGCGGGAATTTGCATTGGCGGCCGCTTACCGGCCTCATCGCTCTCCTCCTCGCGGATGAAGATTGATACGGCCCCGTGGAAGCGCGCGGAGGGGGCCGATCCTGGAGGACAGCGAGCCCGGAGGGGTGGGTGTCTCTTGCAGGGAGCAACGTGCGCCCTTTTGGGGATGGGGGGGATTCTCAGTCCTTGGGGGGGGTTCTTCCCAGCAGGGGTGCGGACCCCCTCGCCCATCTCTCCGGATACTGGGGTGGGCCCTGCTCTGGGGGATGCTGGGTGCGGAGGCCCCCTCCATCATGGGGGTAACCCCGATGGAGGGGGGAGCCGGGCACAAAGGGGTCCTTGTCAGCGGGGCAGCCGCATCCCCGCGGGCAGGAGGGGCAGGTAAAAGGCACAAAGCCG
The DNA here is from genome assembly GCF_034638445.1 of Ciconia boyciana. Lineage (NCBI taxonomy): Eukaryota > Metazoa > Chordata > Aves > Ciconiiformes > Ciconiidae > Ciconia > Ciconia boyciana. The sequence continues at coordinate 42,138,804 of NC_132943.1, read as the reverse complement.
GGCCTGGCCAGTCCCAGCTGAAATAATTAAACCAATTAAGTCAATACAAACAGAAACAAGGCGGAAGGTAGAGCTGCCCTCTCCGAGGAAGTGGGGGCCGCAGCTGGGGTCCCCCCCTCCCCACCCCCTGCCTGGCCTGGCATGCGCTGAGTTTGTCCGGTCTCTGCGGCAACCCTGGCATGCGGTGAGTTTGCCGGGTCGCTGCGGCGAGGGGGTGTGGGGGGGATTTAAAAGCTGTGATGTCTTATTTAAGAGCGAGGCAGCGTGCTCCTCGCCCCGCCGGAGAGGGGTGGCCTCCTCCGGCTGCCGCATCCTGGTGCTGCTGAGCGGCCGTGGCTGGGGGCTTAAAAATGTATATATATTTATTTATATATATACATACATATATATATATATATATAAAAAGGGGTTTTCCTAAGGCAGGCTGGAGGCGAGGCGGAGAGGAGCGGGCAGCTTTCCTTCCCCTCCGACTTTGGGCTGCTGCGAAGCGGACCGGCATTTCTGCTGCGCTCCCCGAGCAGTGCAATTATTTGATCTGCAGATGTAAGAGGAATTTATTGTAACAACAAATATAGTGATGTCAAAACCCAACCTTGGATTAAAGCCGGCAGCCAAAGGGGAAGTGTATTAATTTCAAACAGCATCAGAGGCCAGTGCCTATTAGGACGAGCTATTCTTCAGACCCCCCCATCAGAATTAATCATTGGGAGTTAATTTGAAGCTCAGACAAGTTGCTGTTAATTTAGTGCAGGGAGGACGGGATGGAATAAAAAGCTGAGGTGCTGGCCGGGCCTCCTGGGTCTCATTAATCAGCGAGCTGAGACGGCCTGGCTTGATTACAATTTGCAAAAAAATTCATTAGAGCCTGGGCGATTGACAATTTTTCTCTCTGCCTGTGATCTGACTCATTAGGCAGCCAAATGAAAGCCATGATGATGGTGATGATGACAGCTATCAACCCCCTCGCTTGTTTATCTCCTTCTCCTCCGGCCCCCGGCCCGGGGCTCCCCCCTCCAGCCCCAAAGCCCCTCTCCTGGGGGGTGGGGGGGGCGCGGGGGGACCCCAACCCGCGGAGCAAGGAACTTTCCTGTGCCTGGGGCAGATGCCGGCTTGTAGAGGGGGGGCTGCCCGGGGGGGGCAGGGGTCAGGAGCAGCTGCTCCTCCCTAAAATACCCCCCCCCGGGGGAGAGCCGGGCTGCCGCTCGCCCCAGCCGGCTCCGGGTTGCTCTGCTTGGCGGGCAGCATCCCCTTTGCAGCACCAGCAAAGCAAAAGAAATTCAAATAATTTTTAAAAAAGCAACCAAACCAACCAGCTCGCCGAAGAGGAGCAGCGCTGGGAAGCCCGGGGGAGAAGGGGGGGGGAGACGGGGCGGGCGGGGCCGTCCCACGCGTGTCCCGGCTCCCCGCTCCCTCCCGCGCAGAAACGAAACCAAAAATTATTATTAATAAAAATATTTTTTTTTTGTAACGAGCCAAAGGAGCGGGCGGTTGGCGGCGGCTGCCCAAAAGGCTGGAATTACCCGTGGGTTCCCGCTAGTCCCCGCGCGTCCGCGGCTGCCCGTGGGGCTGGCGGCCGGCAGCGCTGCTGCCCGGGGCCGTTTCGTTTCGGTGGGGGGCTGGGGGGAGAGGGGAGCAGGGACACCCCCGCTGCCCCCGGGCCGCGCCAGCCCCCCCGCACCCCGCGTGACAAAATAATAACGATAATAATAATAATAATGATAATAAACAGCAGCAATAAATAACGGATGAACGCGAGGGCTACCGGGGACGTGACCGCCGCCGAGCCGCGATCGCCTCGCCGCGGCCCGTCCCGCCGCTCGCTCCCGGGGTGACCCCCTCGCTTCATTTCGGCAGCCCCCCCCGCCCCGCACCCCGCTTTCCCCGGGCACTTAACGGGGCTTCATTCCGCCCAGCCCCGACGGCCGCCAGCCAAAGGGCTTCACCGGCACGGGTGGAGCCGGGACGCGGAAAATGGGGAAAAAACGGGACGGAAAGGATGCGGGGGGGGGATGCGGGGCCCTCCGGCCCCTGCCCCGGCTGCGCTGGGGGGAGAGCGGCTGTACCCCCAAAACACGGGGCTGGGAGCCCCCCGGGGGGAAGGGACGTAGGGGTGCTCCCCACGTTTATCGGCACAAAAAGCCTTTTTCCAGCCTTCCCACACCACCCCCCCCCAAAAAAAAGGGGCGGGGGAACTTTTTGCCCGTCTCCCCCTGCCCCGACAATAAATGTGGCTTCGCAAAAAAAAAAAAAAAAAAAAAAAAAAAAAAAAAAGGGGGGGGGAGCAGCATCGCTCCGCTCCGGCAGCGCAGGAGGGGAAGGGAGAATCAGCTCAGCGCCAAATCCTGGACAGAAGAGCCGGGGGCTGGAGGGCTTTTTTTTTTTTTTTTTGTCTTTTTTGTTTCTTTGTCGGTTTTTATTCACAAGACTTAGTTTGCTTTGAAATTTCATAACTTATAAGGAAATAAGCTACATTGAAATAAATTAAACACAATAGAGAAGATCGTGCTTTCCCCCCCCCTACCCCCCCGCCCCCCTCTCTCTTTTAAACATGGCTTGGTAGACTAGGCAAACCAAATCGACAGAAAGCCAGGCAAAAAAATAGATTAAAAAAAAAAATCGTCCCCCAGCACCTGCCACTCAGCCATCGGAAATAAAATCAAACAATTAAAAAAAAAAAAAAAAAGGCATGAAATGAAACTTAGTTTGCTTTCGTTTTTGTTCTCTGGTCTTTTTTTTACCTTTCACCCCCCGATAAGAAACAAAACCCAAAAGATGGCTAAAGGCGCGCTGCGGGTTTCGCTGGGGACATCTCTGCCGGTGAGGGGGGACGCGGGCAAACCGCTGCCGGATCCAGCGCCGACACCGTACCGCATCCGTGGTCCCCATCGCAGCCAAGACAGCACGAGTATGTACAAAGTGGGGGGCAGCGTTAATAATAAATATCTGTGCGTCTCTTCCAGGGTTTGGTATTCCTGCTCCGAACCAAAACAGTTTCCAAGCCTCTTGCCTTCGCAGACCCTCGCTCGACTCGGTAAGTGGAAAGTTTCGCTTTAAAGTTCGCCCGTGGCGGGGATTTGCCGTGCGCTCGCGTGGGATTTTTTTTTCTGGTTGGCTGTTGTTTGCTTTAGGGTTTTTTGCTTCTTTTTTTTTTTTTTTTCGGGTGGGTTGCTTTTAACCCCCCCCGATTTGGAAACTTTTCCCTCAAACACTTGTGGTTCTGAGCGTGGGGGGAGAGATCAGGGTCGGGCTTGCTCCAGCTGCTGGTGCTGACTCCTGATCGCAAACCTGCTGACGTGCACCGGGATGGGTACCACGATCTTAGGGTTTCGGGAGGGCTCCCCTGTCTTGGAGTTGGCGTTGCCCGCCTTGACCCGTTTCCATTTAGCCCGTCTGTTCTGGAACCAGATCTTCACCTGCACCTCGCTGAGTTTGAGGGCGTGAGCGATCTGGGACCTCTCCGTCAGGGACAGGTACTTTTTGCAGTGAAACTCCTTCTCCAGCTCCAGCAGCTGCTCGCTGGTGAAGGCTGTTCGCCTCCGCCGGTTTTTGCCCGTGGACGTGGTGTTGGTGGAATTGGGGGGGTTTTGGGGGTTTTCCTCCAGCGCGTTGCCAGAGTCCTCTTCCTTGTGAGCCGCCTGGCCGGGGATGTTGTCGTCCGAGCTATAGTCGAGATCGCTGTCCATGGAGAAACTTTCCTCCTTGCCTTTCGCGTCCTCTTCTGCTTTGGGGTCCTCCTTCCCCTGGCCCCGCAGAGCCCCGGCTGGAAGCGAAGCAGAGGCCTTTCGTTACCCTCGGTACCCGCCGTCCCGCAGCCACCGCACCCCCCGGCCCGCAGGTCCGTCACCCGAAAATCGCTGGCTTTGGGGGTGGGTTTTTTTGGTGTTTTTTTTTTGTTTGGTTGGTTGTTTTTTTTTCCCGCCCGTCTTTCGGTTGGGTCGATTTGATTATCGTTTTTCCAGGCGGCGGGGGCCGGCAGCCTTCCTCCTCCTCCTCCCTCCTTCTCCTCGGCCTTGCGGCCAGCGGACCCCGGGGGCCAGCCCTGCCTCCTCCCGGGGGTCTCCCCGTCCCGGGGCCGCCCCTTCCCCCGACCCCCTCCCCGCCCGCCCCGCCGGGGGGTGATGCGCGGAGCGGGCAGCGGGACCCCGCTCCCCCCCGACGGCTCCGGCGCTCACTCACCGAGGGAGGCCTGGACGGCGTCGGCGGCGGGGAAGGGCAGGAGAGCTCCGTCCTTCCCCAGGAAGGCTTTGCCGTCGTCGCCGCCGCCGTCCGGGGGCATCCCCTCGGCTTTGTCGAAGTTACCCGGGGGCGCGAACTTCCTGGCGGCCTCCTGGTGCTGGGGGGAGGCGGGGAAGGTGCCGGGCAGCGTGGCCATGAGGGTGGAGGTGAGGGCCATGCCCTGGGCCAGGCTGGAGCAGAAGCCCGTGGGCAGGCTGGGGAGCTGGTGGTGGTGGGGATGGGCGGGGGGCAGCGCCGGTTGCAGGGCGCCCTGCGGCAGCGCCGGGGGCGGCGGGGGGGGCGGCGGCAGCACCACGGGTCGGTAGGGCATGAACATGGGGTAGCCGGTGTAGACGAAGTGGCCGGGGGCGGGCGGCGGGGGGCTGCCGATGAGCGAGTCGATGCTGAAGGCCGTGCTGCTTCCCAGCGGGCGCTGCATCATCATCAGCGAGGGCTGGAAAGCCGCGCTCATGCCGGAGCGGCGGCGGCAGCGACCACCTTCCTCCTCCTCCTCCTCCTCCTCCTCCTGAGAGCCGCGCAGCGCCCGCGCGTGGGGCAGAGCCGGGGCGGAGCGGGGCCCGGCCCGCCGCCGCCGCCCGCACACCGGGGCCGGGGCTGGCCCTGGCCCCCGCCCGCCGCCGCCGCTGCCGCTCTGCCCGCCCGCGGCCCCCGCGCCCATTCACATTTTGCCCGGCTGGGAACCCGGCCCGCCCCACGTGGCCGCCGCCGCCGCCTGCCATTGGGCGGGAGGGCGGCGGGGCGGGGCCGAGCGGCGAGACCACGCCCCTGGCGCCTCCTCTCCTCTCCCCCCGCCCCGCCCCCGCCGCCGCCGCCGCCGCCGCCGGACGGGGCGGCCCACGCGGGAGCGGCCGCGGCCCCGGGTCGTGCGTGGGCCGCCCCGCCGGGGACCCCGGCCCCGCCGTGCCGGCGGCGACCTCCGTGGGGTGCCCCGCTCCCCGGGGCGTGTGGCGTTCCCGCTCAGACACGGCGGCGTGGTGCCTCCGCAGCCCTGCTGCCCCTTTTTTTTTTTAATACCCCCCTCCCGGTTTATTCACGCTTTTCTCCCCTCTCTCACCCCCCCTTTTTTTTTGAAAAGCCCCCAAATAGGCTCCATGTGGTTCTGGGTAAAGTCAGCCCCTGGCTTGGCTTTGAAATTGCTTCTGCAATTATGTAAAAGAGCCATTCAGCAACACGGCGGAATTAAAAGCGATGGAGGGCTGCTCCCTTTTCTCCGGCGAGCCTCTCATGTTGGCCGGCTCAAAGCCTTTTCCAACACGACGTCTTTGGCGAGGACAAAAGCTGGAACAAAAAAAAAAAAAAAAAAAAAAAAAGGGAAAAAGAAAAAAAAAAAAAGCCCCCAAACTTGTAAATTGAACGTCAAGGGAACTTTACACAGTTTCAAAGGCCATAAATAATGATAAAGGGACCAGGCGAAGAGGCAAACCCAGGCAATTAATGGAGGTTCCCAAGCAAAGATCAAGTGGTTTGGAAAATAAAATTAAATGCAAAAAAAAAAAAAAAAAAAAAAAAGGAGGGAAAAAAAAAAAAAGGAGGGGGTTGGCTGGGGGTGGGATCCCTCCTGCCTTTGGGAAGTTGAAGCCTTCCCGGGACAATGGTGCCGGCTGCGCCTCTGGGCTCGGTTTTGGGGGGCTTTTGGGCACAAACCCCAACTAAAAGTGGCTTCTGGCTGGGAGGGGTCCCCCAAAAGCAAGGGGCGGTGGGAGATCCCGCTCCTGCCTGGCCTGCCCGCGTGGGAAGCCCTTAACGGCCCGCCGCTCGTTTCTAGCTAATCGATGCTCATCTTTTCCGGGGGAGCATGGCAGATGTCAGGCGGGGGGGGCTGCGCACCCCGGGAGGAAGGTGACTCCCCCAGCAGCCGGGCCGGTGGGTGCCAAGGATGGGGACAGCCACTCTCTGTCCCCCAGGTCCTACCCCTTATGGCCCCCCAAAACCCCAGAGGGCACGTGGGGGCGAGGCAAGGGGTGAGGGTGGTGCCTTCAGCATGGGCACGGCTGCACGTCCCCAGGGACCCCCCCCTCAAAGCACTGGGGGTTTTGACACCCCCCCCCCCAAAATGTGCCCTTTGGGGTTTGTCTCCTGGGGGGGTCACGACCTCCCACCCAGCCTTCAGCAAGTGGCGTTTTCAGCCCCCTCCCAAAAAACCGCCCATTCACTGCTAATTCCCACCACCGAAGCTCGGCGACTTCCCCAAATGGGGGGCTGGGGGCTGCCCCCCACCCCCTGCCTGGGTAGCTGGGTCAGTTTATCCCTCTGCCTTTCCAGCCAACATCTGAAACCGTTCTTTTCTTGGCAGAAACGACTGGGGGGGGTTATTGCTTTGGGCCTCGGCGCAGTTTCACCACCCTGTCCTGCATCTGGCTCCCCCTCCCCATTTTGCCGCAGCTTTCGGGGCGCTGAGCCCCACTGGGCGCCTGGGGTGTGTGAGTTTTGGGGTTCCCCCATCCCTAATTCTGCATTTCTGCTGGAGAAACAATTTTGCCCCGCGATGTGGCAAATGGGACAGGGCGGACGGCCATCGAAGCAGCTGCTGCTGGGGATGGGGGGGGTTTGTGCGTGTGCGCACACACTTTTGGGGCCCATCTCTGACTTCAGGGGACTGGGAAAAGTTTACTTATACAGCTCATTTCCATATGTCCCAGCTCCGTCTTGCGGAGGCCACCATATGTGCGGTAGTGCGGCGCTGGGGTTTTTTCCCAGCACAGCGCCGGCAAGGTTTTGATCTCCCCCGTGGATGCTTCGTAGCCACACGCGTGGTTGTTTCTCTCCCATTTTTTTTCCCTTTCCCCCACCCCGTCAGCCAGCAAGCACCGTCGGATTGCAGCCCCCCTCCTGCCTCCCGCTCCTTCCCACCGCGACGGATGGAGTCGAGCTAAACCCTCCGGCCTCCCAAATCATCAGCATCCCCGCTCCTTCCAAAACCAACCAGAGCGGGCTGGAAAGCCTTGCGGAGAAGCAAAGCTTTCGTTTAAATAGAAAAGCGGGAGCGGGGGCGGGGGGGGGGGCGAAAAATCATCTCTTTTCAGGAAACCGCGTTAGATTGCGGAAAGGAGAGATAATTAGGCATGGTAATCTGGCAGGGCATGGAAATGTGTACCAACACCCAGCTCCTGCAGCTGTTTTTATTGTCAGCCCTCTTCAAAATTTGCCCACAAACAAGTGCCTGTGCAAGACGGGAGTATTATTTCGGACGAGAATAGGCTTTTTGTTCGGCACATAATTAGCTGATTTTTCTCCCGGAGAAAAACGTTGGCGATCTCTGATTGTCGGAGAAGCAACCGGAGCGTGATTGTGCCTGGGAAGTGTAACAGGCGGGAGGGAGGCGAGGGGCAGGCAGGGCAGGCAGGGCAGGCAGGGCAGGCAGGGGAGCCCGGCCAGCCGCCCCCGCACCCCACGAAGGGACCCCCACCACCAGTGGGACACGGCAAGAGCCTCTTCCAGGGGGTCTAAATGTGAGTATATGGTTGAAATCAGTATTTCGGAGGGTCACGCTTGCCCGGGGGGGCAGAAGCCCTTTTCCCCCCCGGCCGTAGTGCGGGTGCAGAGCGGGTCCTGCATGGCCCCAGCTCGAAATGTGGCACCCAGATGCTGCTCAGGGAGGCTCCTGCATCACCCGGAGCAGGGACTGCTGAAGAGCGGGTGGCTTCTGGCAGGTTTTGCCCCCAAAAAACCCTTTCCCAGGAAAGGAGCATCAGATACCCAGAGGCATGTTTGAACCGGGCGGATTTTGGGGGGTGTCTGTGAGTCCAGCGGCCTCTTGGCTGGGTGGAAGGAGTGTGCTAAATGAACTGCGGGCTGTCCTCCCAAATGAGGGTAGGGAGGAGGTACTTTGCCTCTTTTTGGAGGGAAGACGTGAAACAGGGGAGCCACGGAGGAAGAGAAAAACTGGGAGGTGCTCGAATCCTTCCAGGTGCGAGTCCGTGGGGTGGCAGAGGTCAGAGCATCCCCCCACCCGGGATGGCAGCTCGACCTGGGGCCGGTGGCTGCTCCTGGCCCTTTGGGCACCTCCAGCCTGTTTGTCGGGGGCTGTGCGGTGGGTTTCCGTGGGGCACACGGGCTCGTGTCCCTCCTCCCACCGGGCGCCGGGGGCTGCGCTGGTGGGACGCGTGGTTTGGAGCAGGGTCCCCGAGGCTGCTGGGCCATCGAGGAGGGCTGGGGGGGGGGGAGTAGCCTGGTTTTGCAGCCACTGATAAAACCAAGGACTTTATCAAAAGCAAAACTCAGGCTTACGGAGACCCCAACGAGGTAATTCTTGCAAGACCCTCTGCCTTCGCTGGGGAAATTTTAATTGCGTGGGAAACGTCACCGAAAGCATCTCACCCTACTGTGCTTTTAAAGTGACTTTTTTTCTAGGGGGTGGGGGAGAGCATGAGCAAAACTACCCCCCAAAAATCAGTGTGCACTTAATGCTGCAGGGATTAGGTGGGACCGCCGAACACCAGAATAAGGGGTGCACCCAGGGCTCTCCATCCTACACCCCACGGGTGCTGGGAGGGTGTTCATCCCTGCAGTGAAGGGCTCGGCTGGGGAGGCAGTTTCCTGCGTGGCTGTGGGCTTGTTTCAGCGCATTTGGGCTGCAGGAGCTGGGAGTAAGAGGGATGGGGGGGGGGGGGGGGGGCAGGATTTGGCCCTTGGCGAGGGCGTGCTGGCCGTGCACGGGAGGGCGCCCGCCGCGGGATCCCACCCGCCGCCCCACGCGTGCCCGCGGGCGCCGCTGCCACCCCGGGAAACCCCCTCCCGCCTCCCCCTTCGGTTTCCAAGCAGGGAAAAGAAAAGAAAAAAAAAACCAAACCAACAAAACCAACAACCCCAAACCCCTCATTCGTCGCTTAATCCCATTAACTCCTTCGCCTGCTCCCCTTCCAGGCTGGGAGCTGGGCTGCGGGGGAGTGTGGGGGGGTCCTCTCCCCACAGCTTCCACCCCACGCACGGCAGATGTGCTGCTTTTTTTTTGTTGTTGGCTTGTTTTTTTTTTTTCCCTGTGCTTTTTTTTTTTTTCCCGCCCGCTGTTTGTGTTGTTTGGGTTTTTTTTTTTTAAGAAACTTGAAGGCGCTCGGGATTTTCGGGTTTTAGGAAAAAGGAGGGGAAAAGGGGAAAAATAACGCCGCGGAGGTTAAAAAAACAGAAAAAAAATTGGCTCCGGTAATCCCGGTTGATATGCCGAAATTCGTTCGGGTGAGGGGAAATAGGCTATTTCTTTTTTTTTTTTTCTTTTCTTTTCAATGGATATGTATTTAAATAGCCGGAGTCCAAATATTTTAAGAGCACGAAAGGAGACCTTAGTAAAACGCATCGGAAGGGAGAGATTCTCGCCCGCGGTGGCAAACCACGCGTGCTCTCCTTCCCGGCTCTGCGTGGAATATAGTCGAGAAATCCGGCAGTTTAAAAATCCCGAATAAAAGTCTAAAATATTCCCAGGTCAGAGGGGCACCGTCTCATTAAAACCAGCGCGGTCCTGAAACTGCACTGCAGACATTAAAGTGCAGTATTTTTCAATTAGAGCTGACGAATTCAATCAAAATTCCATAGATTAGGATGAAATGAGGCATGGGTCATTTACAGGGGAATTTAATTGCAGAGCCATTAGACAAATAGTATATTTGCCATTCTCACATTATCCATCATTTTAGACATCAATAGAAGGAACAGCATCTTTACTAATACAGCAGCACTTCCCAATCTCTGCCTGTAAACACTCCCTTTCCCCATAGCTCCTGATTATATCTGATTTCATTTAAAGCCATGGGGGATTATAAATGTTCATGCAATCAGGTTCATTAGGACTTCAAAAATCTCATTTCTGATTTGTATTGCTTTGCGGATCACCCGCCTCAGCCCAGCCTGCGCGATGCCTCTCTCGGCTTTAAAAAAAAAAAAAAAAAAAAAAAGAAAGAAAAAAGCAAATGCTCTTTCATTACCGGGGCCACTTCGGGGCTTGATTAGCACCCCGAGGAGCCCCTTTTCAGCCGCCAAGCGTCTTGTGGGGTGCAAGCCCGGCTTCCCACCGGGACACCCCCCCCAACACCCCCCCTCCAGCCCCGCAGCCGCCCCGGGGGGGCCCGATCCTGCTCCGGCGGCGGCTTCGGAGGCACCCCGGGCGGGGAACACCCGACGGGTGGGCAAAGCCTTTTTTTTTTGGGGGGGGGTTGCTCCTTAATTCTCCCCAGCCCCGGCTGTTTAACCAGCTCCTTGCAAAGAGAGACGTGTGTGCATCAGGGCGGGTAATTCCTCTTATTTGGAAATTATTTTGCAGCCGCTGCCGGCCAGGACAACCGGCGTTTTATTGCTGCAGGGTGGAAAACCGAGACGGACCAGCCCCGCCACAAGAAAAAGGCGAGGAGCGAAGGTCTCTGACATTTTTGCCTTAATAGCCGCTTAATATTAACCGCCTTTCGTAAAACGCGCATCGGGATAGACTGACCAAAAAAAAAAAAAAAAAAGCCCAACCAAAAAACCTTCATTTCACCCAAATGTATGGTGTGCGCAGCGCTGTGTTAGCTGCCTCAGTAATTTAATTGGAATGAAACGTGAAAAATGTGTCATTTTTTGAAGAATTTATGCATCGCTTCCTGGAAATCTCATTGTCTTAACTAGCAGCCTACTGTGTTCTGTTTAGCAGGCATAATCGCATTTTTATGTGTCTCCGTATTATAAGTTAATGTGACCTCCCGTCTTTAGCTGCTGGAAAAAAAAAAAAAATGATCCTTTCCCATAACATCTGCATCAAAACAAGGAGCCGGCAGGAGGAAAAAAAAAAAAATATATATATGTATATATATATCCCCAAACGCTCCCTCGCCCGCCCGCCAAACTTATGAAGCCGAGCCGGCGAGCCCCGAGCATCACCCCGCCCCGAGCGCGCCCGCTGCGCTCCCCGCCGCCGGCGGAACGCCTGAAACCCGGGGACCCCCAAGCCCTAAAAGTGATTTTTTTTTAACATTTCCCCCGTTTTTCCCCTTTGTTTCCCAGCTGTTCCTGCCCCCCCCCCCCCCGCCGCGTCCCGCCTCCCCGACGGCCCCGCGGCGGCGGCCGGCACCAGGGCGCCCCCTGCTGGCCGCGGGGCGCCGCGCAGCCAGGGCCTGCCGGGCCGGCCGCCCACGCGGGTCCGCGGCGGGCTCCCCCCACGGCGCTTCCCCCGCCGCCCCTCCGCCGTCTGTCCCGCCCCGCCCCCCGGCGGACCGGGTTCCCGGCACAGCCCGGCTTTCCCCCCCCATTAGATGGGCAGTTGGGTTTTTTCCCCACGGGCCAGCGAGCCGAGGTCATGGATTTTGGGGGAGGGTGCGGTCACCTGGCGGGACTCTATCTCCATGCGAACTTGCCCAATACGGATGTAAAACATCTCATTCTTCCCGCTCCGGGACCACACAAAAGATGAAAGCCCCATTAGAGGCACCAAAATTTAGATTTGGCGGGTTCAAACGCACGGCGACCCAGCCAGGATGGGTTTCCCTAAATCTCCTTCAATCCCCCCCTCCCGCTCTGACTGCCGAAACAAACCACAAAGTAAAACAGCCACTAAAGTCACGAAGTGCCAGGTCTCAAGCTGTCGCAGAGGTTTGGCGCGGGGCTTTGCCGTGGGGCATTCCCGTGCGGGGCAGGGCTCAGGCACCAAAGATGAGGAACACGGGGGGGGCTCGGCGATGCCCTTGCGCATCTGCATACAACTCAAAGGGAGAGGAAAGCTGCGGAAGCAGCAGGTGGAAGCTGGGAGGGGGGAATTTCCTTTCCTGCCCCATTTCCACGCTCCCTGCTCCACAGGCGCCGGCTCCGGGAGCCAGGGGTTCTGCCTGCATCCTGCGCGCGTCAGCTGTATAACCCGCAATAGTGTTGGGTGCTGGGGCAAAGTCCGGTCAAACGTGCAAAAAGGCTGATTTACTTATATATATCTATATATATAGATTTTTTTTTTTTTTTTAAACAGTGAGTGTAGGTAAGCAGTGGAACAATTTGGCGAGGGCTGTGGCAGAGCTGCTAGCGTAAGGACAGCCGGTCTTCCAAGGGGCACGTGCGCGGGCTTGCTTTGGTTCAACAGAAATTAATCTGGGGAGCCTGAGGGTCTGGGAAAACAAATCTTCGCTTCTCCTGGTACCTTTTGCCAAGTCCCGGTGGGAAAAGAAAGCCCAAACTCCTCCACTTCGGGTTGCCACCGGGCTTTCCAGCCCCTCCGCGTGCCAGCCTGGGAGCAGCAATGGGCACGATGGGTATGGGAGGTGCTGGTGCATCCCTTGGAGCATGGGGAGCTGGGAGAAATAGGGGGCTGTGTCACCCCCGCCTCTGGTCCTGCGTGGAGTAATCGGCTCTTTCTTGCTGGCTTCTACTCCAAAAACTAGATTTCTTGGTCTATTTTACAGTCTAAATTAATGCCACTGGGTATTGCATCCTGCTAGTGGCTTCCACGATGCACCTCTGGTCCCAATTCTGCTTCTGCCACTCACGGGGGGGAATCTCTCCAAAGGGATTTGATGCCTGCGTGGGCTGACTTTAGTAATCTGCCGTGCGTGCTTGCCTTTGCACACCTGAGGAGCCCCGCTGCTTTGCAGAGATCCTTTATAATGAGTATTATTCATATCTGCAGCATGTTTGTAACAGCTACTAATCATTTTATTACTCTTTATAATCTATTTAAAGCAGAATTAGAAAAAAATCTATACAAAGTTACAGCCGAAAGCACATTGTAGTTGCGTTATAAATCCCTGAAAAACAACCATCTATCATGAAAACCGGCGCTCCTTCGCTCGGCTGACAGAAATGGATGCTGCTGCGCTACACCGAGGGACGACGAGGGAAGGGAGGGCTGGACGGCAGAGCTCGGCCGGCTCCTCTCGGCCCTTCACAGCACGACTCCTTCGGGCTCCAGCAGCAGGTAATCGTGCAAAGGCTTGGGCACGGGCAGCAAGGGGATAAGGCAATGGCATTTGCTGCCAAACTTTTTCCGAATGGCGGAGCGGCATAAATGTTGCAGGCACCGGACTGTGCCCGCTAGCCGGAAAAAGGACTCGTAGAAGAGCTGGTGCTGCTGCAAAGAGAGGGGTGGGGGGAAACACGAGCATCAGTTGGTTTTGGTTTTTTCCTCATTAAGCCAGACAAGCCAGAGACACTTTTGAGGGGAAGATCTAAGGGGAGGAGGTCAGAGACCCATCGGCGAGGTTTGCCCGTGGGTTGGGGGTCCGTGCGCTCGCACGGCTCCTGCAAGCAAAGGCTGGGTGTGGAATTCTCCTGCGGAAGCACGCGTGAAGAAACCCAGCCTCGCTGCAGGCACTGTTTGGGGAGGATGCTTTCCCGCCCACCGGCAGCAGCATCCCTGCAGAAAGCCTTAGAGCTGACGTAGAAGAGACCCGCTTGTTTCTAAGACAGGGAAACAAAGCAGGATGGGTCTGTGCAGCCTCAGCCTTTCCCTCGCTTGGAATAAAAATCATTTCTCCCATCCCCTAGAACGCGCTGAAGGGTTTTTTTTGCATTTCAGCAGCCGTCCCCCCTCGCAGCCAAGCTAACCGAAGACCTGCAGGGGCAAGGCAGCCATCCAAGATCATTCAAGAGCAGGCTGGCCGTACCTGTTGCACGTCTGGGGACAAGCTTTTTCAAATCAAAATTAGTGGGGTGGGCTCCTGCCGGGCAGCGGTCTGGCTCCAGGGACACTTCCAGATGTCGGGACTGTATTTTGTCACGGGCCAGGGGCAGGAATGGGAGTTTTGGTGTTGATGGAGCTAAAGCTGCTGAGATGAATCGGGCGTGTGGTGGTGCTCCGAGGGCTATCCCTTTTTTTTGCCCCACCCAAGTGAAGTTTGGGTGGGGAAAAAAAAAACCTCTCGGTGGGTAAAACCCCCTCCTTGGGGCTCAGCTCAGCCGTCCCTGCCAAACCGCCAGCGCCATCTCACCTGAAACACCTCCTCCGGCACGGCCTCGGCCCACTTCTCGGAGATGGGGATTTGCGAGTAGGAATTGAGGAGGACTTCGATGATCTCCGGCACGGCTGCGCAGGACTTCAGCACCTAGTCATGGGCAACGGGGCGGGGAGGGGTTCAGACGGAGATGCGTGTCCCAGAGGGGCAGAGCATCCACGTGCTGCAGGCGAGGCTCGTCCCACCCCACCGCGGTCCGGGCTGGGATGGTCCCGGGTGGGTGTGAGGCAGGCGTAGGGTTTGTCCCGGCATGCTTTGGAGACCTTTCTCCGTCTGTGAAGCGGTGGGAAGAGCTGCCTTGCTGTGGCACTTCTTCCTCCGGATGCGGCCCTTGCTTCTTATTTACATTTTTGGCTTGTGTGTGATAAGCCAGGATAATATTTTCTTTATTGTTTGATGTAAAATCAATGAAACGCAGAGCCATAAGGCGGCTGCACTGACGGCTGATGTACCAAGCCTGCCTCTGACATCCTTCCCCAGGCAGGAAAAAATCCTCCTTGCTGGTCCCCCATGCCCACGCTGGCTCCGTCCTGCCCATCGCCCTGCCTGCTTTTCCCCGCTGCCACCCCACGCAGGTGTTTTCGTTTCCATCATTCCCAGCAGCATCACCAACCCCGATGCCACGGTCCCCTCTCCCTGCCCGGACCGGGAGGCTCTCCCAAATTCTCCCACCCCCCTGGCTTTTTATTTCCCAAAGCACCCCGACCCCAGCTGCAGAATGCTGGGTGCGAGGGGATGCGCAGGGGCTGTTTGGGGGTCGGTACCTTGACGAAGGCGGGGGGCCATATCTTCTGGGAGCCGTGGTTGAGCAGCAGCTGGACGGCGAGGTGGGGCCGCAGCTCCCTCTTGAAGGCAGCGCTCTGCAGCGCGCAGCCCAGCGGGGACACGCCGTCGTAGTCGATGGCGTTGACATCGGCCCCGCGCCGCAGGAGGAAGCGCGCCAGGCCGGCGTTGGCGGCCCCGCACGCCTTGTGCAAGGGGCTCCTCCGCATCTCATCCCGGGCGTCGATGTCGGCGCCGTGGGCCGCCAGCAGCCGGCAAAGCTGCAGGCAGCCCTCGCCGGTGCCCGGCGCCTGCCCGCAGAGGATGCCGAGGGCCGTCTCCTCCCGCGCGCTGCGCGCATCGACGCGCGCCCCGTGCCGCAGGTAGAGGCGGGCGTGGTCGCAGAGGCAGTGCCTGGCCGCCACGTGCAGTGCCGTCTCCCCCCCGTCCTCGCTGGGCAGGTCGACGGTGGCCCCGTGTCTCAGCAGGAGCTTGGCGCATCTGCAAAGGGACGGGGAGGCTGGGGGGTGCACCGCCCGGGTGGGTTTCGGGGGGCATGGGGTGAGGATGGGGGTCGTGCTGGAGCTGGGCTCCCATGGGGATTGTGGCACTTGAGGATTTGGGGAGGGAGCAGCAGACGCTGGGGACGGTGACCCTGTGCCCTGGTGCCCTCTGCGGTGGTGGTGATGGTGGTTTGGGCAACACCTCGCTCTTGCCTCGACCAGCATCATTCATGAATGGTCATCCTTGACCATCCTTGACCATCCTTGACCATCCTTGACCCACCGGCGTCCCACCAGCCTAGACCCACCAGGGACCGGTCCCAGCTGTGCCCGTGGTCAGGCAGCAGCGGGAGCGGTGCCCACGGTCAGCCATGCCCACGGTTAGCCATGCCCACGGCTAGCCATGCCCACGGTTAGCCATGCCAGCCAGGTCTGTCCCGGCCGGTGAGGGGTGCGGGATGCACTTGGCCATGAAGAGGACACATAGGGTGATGGGCCCCTTCATCTCCTGGCACGGGCGCAGCCCTGGGGTGTTACGGAGAGGATCTATACAATCCCACCCCTCGGCTGACATCCACAGAGCTGCTCAGCTGAAAACACCCTAAACCGCTGCCTCCCCCTTAAGCTGTGCTGAGACCGAGCTGACATGGAGGGAAGCCCTCGGTAAGGCCTCTGGCGGCAGAAGAGCTTGGTGTGGGTTTGCTTGGGTATGTGGATGCCGTAAAAAGGGATTCCGCTTCTCCTGTTAAGGGAGTCACATGCCTGTATTGGGCCACCTCAGAGAGGTCTAAAGGATCGTGTTTTCTGCTTGTCCTGAAAAGAAACACCTTTGCAGATGGTTTAAGTCTGGTGAAACGAGTTTTGCCGGCTTTTTTGGCACCCATTGATGATGAAGCGGCAGCACCTGCAGTTCCCAGGAGGAATAAATCAAGGTAAGCAATCCTGCCCATCCTAAATCACTGCTGCCACCTCTCCTTTGCTCTAACATCACTGTGCGTGGTTGCAAAGAGGGGTCGTGGCCGCTGTGAAGCACGGACACCGGTTCCCGTCAGAGCTTTCCACCTGCATCCTTCTGACAACGGATGGGGGTTAAAGATGCCTGGTATGTCCTGATGAGGGTTTGTTTTTTTTTTTGTTTTGGTGTGTATGTGAGTAAACGGATGTGATCGGCCAGTCTAAATGAATCAAAGTGACTGCTCCGTCTCCTGCCGGGAGCTGCCGGGGCCAGCGCGGCTCAATGTCACCACCCGGGCAGGGCTGTCGGCAGCCGGGTTAGCGCGCGGGGCTGAGCTCACTGCTGTGGCACGGAGGAGTTATTTTTTGGAGGGGGGCCAGACCCATATGCCATTCAAGCGAGACCTTGAAAACATGGAGAGCTCGCATTTCCCAAGGGATGCTGCCAGGGAGGTGGGAAGAGCGGTCCTTCCGGAAGCCTCAGCAGGGGCTGGCTGGAGCCTAGGGAGGTGTATGAACCTTCAACCCCCCCGCCTGTTTTATTTTCCTCTAATAAGCTTTTCTTTTAGCTCAGGTATCACCCAGAGCACTAAGTGAGGTTCTGGGCTGACACAGAAGCAAAAGGAGGGGGAGCTGTGGGGGAGTGGAGTCCCAGCCCGATCCCTCCAGCAGGAGGGATGGGGAAGAAGAGGAGCCCCAGGGAGGAAGGATGCTGCCAGGGCATTGCTGCTCTTTCCTGGCCCAGATGAATGCTAACGTATGTGGGGAAAATAGTAATAATAATAATAATAACATAGTAACAATAATAATCCACTTGAATCTTTCTGGACCTGCAGCATCACCTCCCCCAAGATTTGATAGGAGCTGCTGAGACAGTCGCCGTCTTTGACAGTGCAGGATCCGCAGATACCTCCTTGGGCTGCTCTGCCCGTGCGTATCAAGCCTGAGTTTGCCAGGAAAAAAATCCTGCAGGATCTGTGGGGACAGGCTGTTTCTGCAGCCCGTGCAGGTGTTAAGCTCCCAGATGCTGCCAGCCCTCTCCGGACCTCGCCGGAGGCATCCACCATGGGTGCCCTGTGCTGGGGACGCAGCTGCGGGTGAGCGGATTGAGTGCGGGCTTCTGAAACCCCCAAATCCTCAGATCCTTACTTTACAATTCTCTTTTTACTCTAAAACGTGCTGAATCCCTTTTTCCAGCAATGGCTTCTCTCGCTGAGGTTTTTGTGGCGCTAGCTGGCTGCTGCTGGTCAGTAAAACTTTGTCGGAGAGGGTCTGTTGCTGAAGCAAAGCACGCTGCGACTCACCCACGTTTATTGGTCTTGTCCGTCCTTGGCAGCGGGGAATTTGCCCTAATTATAACGACTCTCTCGGCACCTCTCTGGGTTAGCTTAATCCTAACATCACAGTTAGCTCTGGCACCCCAAAATAATGTATGCGGGGCAAAACAAGGGATGGTTCTGCAGGGAAAAATGGAAAAAAAAAATTTCTGACTGGGCTGCAAAACATGCAGCAGCCTAGTCCAGGAGAAAAATCCCTTTTGTTCTTTTCTTTTCTCTTTTTTTTTTTTTTTTAATAATCTTAAAGCATCTCTGCTCCTTCCTAGGCAAGGAGGCGGGTGTGCCTAGAGACCCTGAGCACAAACACCGTGCCGATTTTGGCAAGCGCTGTGTATTGAGAGTGCCCAGGCTGAAGATTTACATCTGCGTAGGCAAGACAGAGGGAATATTCCCCTGCCTTTATTTTCCAGGTAAAGGGTTCCTGGCAAAGCCAAGAGCTGCGCCCAGCCCCTCCAGCCCCCGCACGGGGTTTTCCCTTACCGAGAGCGGGATGGGAGTTCGATTACAGGGAGCTCAATTCCTCTTGGTCTCCTGATAGCCATCCCAAATATCCTTCTAGACATACCAGGGTGAAAATGCCACCCTTCCCAGCTGCTACTTTCCTGAAGGGTTATTCTTCTTTATTATCAAGTTCATTGGCTAACTTGTTGGGAGAAACCTGAGTTGGTTTATATTGAATTTTCCCCCTGGATCCTCCTCCCTTGGCAAAGAGGGAATGCTAGTGAGGGGCTATAAATAAGGGGTGATCTCCTCCGGTTAATGGAAATGGTGGGCCCTCGCGAGGAGCACGTGCCTCCTGTTTGGATGTATGGGGCACCAGCAGGTGCCGGGTAGATGCCGTTCATGCTTGCTGGCTATATGCTCTTATTTTAGCCTCTAATCTCTGCTGATGAACTCATATGCTCTAACACTTTGCCAGCATTTCGAGCTTCTTGGCTTTTTTATTAATGCCCTGTTGCTCGCTGTCAGACTGGACTAAAATCCCATTAAATAGGGCTCAGATAACGCTTGCTGCTTTCTGAGGGCTCCTCTCCAGTTTTCTGGGAATATTGCAAGAAGCCATGGATTTAGTTCAGCAGAAATCCAGACGCAGGGTGGCAAAGCAAACCAGTTTGTTTTCCATCCAGCCTGGGACCACCAACCTGGCCGAGCAGCTCGCCGGCAGCAGCGATACCCCTGGAGCAAGCCCTCAAAGAGCCACCCTCACGCACAGCTATGCCTAATTTTGACTAGTTTAAACCCACTTCTAAACCCTTCCTAACTCATTTGTGGGTGATGGGTAACACCTGAATGTCACCTTGCTTGGGCAAGTGACTCGTTGGGTCAAAATCACACTAATTTGTGATAACTGGTGTTAGTACTACAGGTGCGCCTTGTGCTGGGGTCCTGGCTCAAATAAACAGGATAAAATGATTTGGGTTTTATTTTCCTTCTTCAGCCATCAATAGAGTCGGGGCGGACATCAGTGCAATGTCGGGCAGGACGTGCCCATCGCCATCCCCTGCCCTCTTGCTGCCAGGATGGCTACCACTGGCCATGGCTACCGCTGGCCATGGCTCCCAGCATCCCGGTGGGATGCTGCTCAGTTTGGAATGAAAAATGCCCAGGCTGGGAAAGCGGGATTTAGCTTGAAATGGGATGCAATGAATAACCAGCAGGAGGAGCAGGAGGTTGGGGCAGAGGAGGCTGGAGGAAGATTCCTGTCCCCAAAACCCACTCAAGCCCTCTGTTTTCTTAAGCAAAAATCTCCTGTTTGGTTTTTCCCCCTCCCTGCGGCCTGAGCGAGGCTTTCCCGTCCTTTGCTTGGTTGTTTTTCATGGCATCTGAGCGACCATCTCTCTGTCTGTCTGTGATTTATTGCAGGATTGATCCCACTCAGAAAAACAGCCTTCCCCAAGCCTGGCTCTGAATGCAAGGATTATTCTTATTAATTTCCTACAAGAACGAGAAAGGAAGCCTGTTTTTCTTTAAAAGTTGATAATCTCTTCGGGGACCGCAAGCCCACCGGTGAACCACGGCAAGGCCGGTACCGAGGGCCGGTCGTGCCGGCGTGGGGACCGCTCTGCTGCTGCGGGGCGAACGCCAGCCCAGGAGCATCGCTCGCTGCGCCGACTCTTTGCCAAAGCTTCGTGAGCTGCGGATGCTCATCTGTATGAGCCCTCATTTTGTCACACCAACCTGGGGAGCAGTCTCTCCAAAGAGCGGGGTCAGGCCTTGGGTTGTGCTCTGTGTCTGCTCGTGGGCTCTTTATTTCTTGCGCAGGACCTGTTAAGGTCTTCCCTGGCAGGGGGATGAGTTTCCAAAATGATGGCTCCAAACGCTTGGAGTTTTGCATCTTATTGATGCTAAACGGAGCAGAGGACAAGGTTTAGCACTAGATGATGCTAAACGCTGGCCTTTAAAATCTGTGGTCTTTTTTTATTTGTAGAAACGCTTCTTTCCCGCAGCCAAAAGGGCAGCATGTCCAGGCCAGTGCTGGAAGAGCTGGAGGGTGCCACGGGGCCAGATCCACGAATGGTGGGTTAGTGCCCATCTCCCTGGCATTTGGAGCCTTGCTATCTCGATCGCGTTGCCTTTTTGGGTACCTGCCTGCCTGCTTTGCTCCTGTTTTCTGCTAATTCCTCCCATGAGGAGCTATCCTCATCTCGCATCCCCCAAGCAAAACCTGTTCTGCCTCCCCAAGCCGGCAGCTCTTGTGCTCACTCCCTACCCCATCGTTTCTTGCACAGAGCCCTCGGACACCGAGTCTCCTCCTGCATTGGCTCATCTCGCCACGTATCTATCTCCCATCCCTTGGCCCTGGGGTGGGAGCCAGAAGACAACTCTGGCTTCAGCTCCCAGGATGGAGAGAAAGCTTGAAGGAGTGAAGCAAGGGCATCGCTCAGCCATAAGCCCAAGTTGCCCAGAGGCAGGGGAGACATCGTCTTTTCTCATCCCTGGGCTTGACTAAGCCCTCTTCCCTCTGCTGAGGAAGACAAGCCCTGGGGGATTTCTCTCCGGGTAGGCTCTCCCTGGTTGCATGGGAAACCGGGGATCTTCAGAGAGCTTCTTCCGACTCGCAGATCTGAAGGAGGACTCTACAAACGTGGCAGCGTTCGCCATCCCTTCTGCCGCGGGTACCACAATGGGAGGCGGGAGCTACATCCCGCATCCCTGCGATGCGCCTTCCCACCGCCCCACGCCTGCCCTTCCCCCTGGCACCGCCGGGAGAGTTGAGACTCTTCCTCTCCCCCTCAATTATTTTTATTTTATTTTTTTTTCGGGGTGCCAATAAAGGCAGACTCCTTTAATCATCCCGGCTTTAAGAGGGAAACGGGAGAGCGCCAGGGAGAGAGTGCGGTGAATTTAGAGACTCATCTTACCCCACCATGTTAATTATCTCCGCTGTAAAAAAGAGGTCAAGGAGAGGAACTCTACTAAATAGGCCGACGTTGGCATGAACAGCTCCTAAAGTGAAGAAGGTAAGACTGAACTTTACTGGAACTTTTTTTTTCCATCTCTTCAAAAAGCTCCTAGATTAAAGCTCTGATATCCTTTTTGTTGAAATCTCATGGATTCTGAAGCTCAAATGGCTGGAAGGAAGCCCAGATAATTTTTTTTATCCCAGTCACTGAGAGGCTCAAAGGTTTTAAGTCCTGCCCCCATGGTGAATTGCCGAGTATATGGGAATACAGAAGAACCCGGCACATAGGTGTTCTGGCCATTGTTATCGAGAGGGAGAAAAATAAAATAGCTCTCTATGTAGGTCAATGACCTGCTCTTTATTGTCAGTAAAAAATTAAGGATGACCTAAAATCTACTACTCAATAAAAAAATAATAAAATAAAAAAAAAGGCAAGGTAAAGTAGTCTCCCCCTAATCAAAGAGGAAATGTTTGTGTTACCTAAAGCTTGACCTCCTCAGTCTCTAACTTTAGCAAAGTCTTCGCGATTGAAAAGCAGTGGTCGAAACCTCAAAACCTGTCTGAAATGTCTATTAATTTTTGATCTTTCAAGGGAGTTGGCTTAGTTATTGTAGAAGCCCCCGTAGCGCCAGGTAGCGTAGTTAAGGGTCTCTCAGCATTTCCATTATAAAGCCCCAATATTCAAGGGCTTATAACTCAGCTGTTTCCATGTTGTGTCTGTCTGATCCCCTTGTCGCCATTTGCTGGCTCACCTGCCATCCCCCTCCATCCTTCTGGGGGAAATAACATGTAAATCGGGAACAGCAGCTCCCTTTTAATATATATATTTTTTTTTTTTTTTCCCCAGGCTGGGAAGCACCTAGCCAAAACCAGGACACCTGGACCTCTGTGGGCCATGGGGTCCTCTCCATGCACCAGGTTGGTTTCTGTGCCCCATCTCTACGGGGGGAGAATGAGTCGGTGAAGCCAAAAATGCCCCCCCCGGGGCTTTTAGGATGGCTTGGGGTTTGGAGACCGAAGGCTTTAAGGTCAAAAGGGAGCTCGGGTGAAGGAATTAAACCCAGCTCCTTATTAATGATGAGGGCTGCTTGTAGCATCCTCCCTTACCCATCCCAGTCCCTCCAACCCTCATCACACCAAGGATGAGTTTGATTAATCCCTAGACTTCTGGCTGAACCAAAATTTGATTAATACTTGATTTTTGGCCATCTTGCAGAGAGACTTATTTATAAGCTGGGCTGGAGATATTTACGCCTGCAAACCTTTTCCTCTCTGGCTGCTTTTCTTTTGCAGAGCTCTTTCCCAGACCCCTGGCCCATGATACATTGGATCCCTACTGGGAACCTTGCCTTCACCACCTACTTGTGGTTAAGCTCGCTGCCTGCCTAAAGGGGAAAGGGTTGAAGCTGGGGTGGCTTTTCACTGAAGCTGGCAGGTGATGAAATTTGCTACAGCCCTAAGCAGCTTCATCAGGATATCAAAGGGCTGAGCTCTTTATTTTTTTAAAAAAACAAACAACCAAACAAAAACAAAAAAAAAACAACCCCAAAACCAAACAACAAACCCCTGATTCCTTGGGTCTAATGATTCAGGCACTTAAAAGTCCTACTGGGACATACACGTGTGCATGAAAAGCTTATTTTTCAAGGTACTGTTTATGCTCGCCTCGGTGTGATGCTGATGCTGATCCAGGGGGAGCAGGGAGCAGATGCTGAGCCTGAGCATGGCTGAGCCTTAGCCCTGACTATAAACCGAGGTGGACGCGTATGTGGCTTGCGCGGGGCGAGGAGGCGGGAGGATCGCTCCCCGTCCCACGGACCTCATCCCTTCGTTATGGCCCTGGGGCTGGGATTTTAGGAGGAGGGGGTGCCCTGATCGGCACCGACACCCCTTGTGGACGGGGTTGGCATGGGCTGAGGAGTGCAGGAGGTTGGGGTGACCTGTGTGCCCATCTGGACCCACCCTGAGCGTCTGTCCCCTGCTGGACCCACCCTGAGCATCTCCCGGGGGAAAGCGTGCTGGACCTGGGATGTGGGACATAGCCATTTTAGGATAAACCCTCGGAAAAGAGGAGGAAGGAAAAGCATGTGGAGCTGGGCTGGGCTGCTCCTGTCCACAGAAAAGAGACTCGGTCCGGGCACCAAAATGTCCCTTTTTGTCTATGCTGAGTGTGCCGCAGCAGCCGATGCAGCCGGGAGACGTGGGAGCACGTGGGAAGCCTTGCCAGGGATCGTGGCGTCTTGTTTGCACCCCACAGAGGCAAAAGCACTGGGGTCTGCGTGCAGGGGACGCGGAGCGAGGTTATTGGGGTGGGGGATGCTGATGGGGGACCCCCTCCTTACCCCAGGGACTCTTGGGTGGCGCAGAGGTGCAGCGGGGCCAGGCCCTCGTCGCTCCGCAGGTTGGGATCAGCCTTGTGCTCCAGCAGCAGCTCGACGCAGGCGGCGTGCCCTCCCAGGCAGGCTTCGTGCAGGGGTCCGCGGCCCCCCGGCGCCAGGTCGGGGTCGGCCCGTCGGCGGAGGAGATGGCGCAGGCAGGCGGCGTGACCGCGGCGAGCGGCCAGGCACAGCGGGGTGGTCAGCTCCCGCTTGTACTCCAGCGACCACAGCCCTGCGGGGAGGAGGGAGAGGGGCTGATGCCCGGGGCTGACCCCCGGGGTTCCCCTCCCCTGCGCACCAGCCGTGCGAATGAGCCAGATCAAGACGCTGCTTTTTCCATTTTTCTCTTGGTGCCCTGGCAGCTTTAGGGGTTTCAAAGAGTCTGGCTACCGTCGGTGGCCGCTCCGAGCGCCACTGGCAAGAAGGGATGCAAAACTCCCCCGGCGTGCGCTCGTTCTAGGAGCAGGATTGCATACGGCACGAGCTGGGTAAACCAATACCCTGCCCGCAACCAGCTGCACAGGGAACCCTGTGTGCAAGGTCTTGCTGGCAGGAGCTAAAAGGCAGCTCGCAAATTCCCCCCCTGCGCCCAGGGGAGGAAAAAAACCGCCTTTGTTGGGACTGAAGGCACCTAAGCCGGGTGGGAGCGCGTTGGGAGGGTGATACAGGGCCGGGCATGGGATGAGCTGGGTTTGGGCTTGGCATCGCATTTCCCAGCAGCTCCAGGGCCTCTGGGAGCATCAGTAGGTGCCCGGTGAGCATCGGGGACCACAGGGACCATCTGGTGCTGGGAGGCAACTTACTCCCGCAGCTAGGACTGGGCTGCTCTTTCTGAGCCCCTGCATGGGGAATTTGGGCTGCGAGCCCTCTTGCAAGCACGCCTAAGCCACGGAGAGCCCCATCCCAACCTGGAAAAATTATGTGGACGTACACTTTCTACACTTCCCTGCCCCTTTGGTGGGTTAGTATGTGCAGAAGAGAAGAAAATAATAAAAGACAGTGCTGAACATTTATGGCTAGGGCTGCAGGGCACAGTCATCTACCCAGAAAGCAGCCACCTTGGGAACAGGCACTATAAAGGCAGCATTAGGCACTTAAATGCACTGCACCCCTCCTATTTAGGGTTAGTAAATATCTGGTTTTTTAATTTTTCTGGACTGGCCTTTAAAGGAAAAGTACCTGAGAGTCCATAAGACGCTTGGCTTTTCACCTGCCACTCCAGCTCATTTTTACTGATCTCAAAAACCAGGTTGACATCTTGATAGTATCGGTCAGTCAGGACCTCGAGGCTTCTCAGGTCTCCCGTGACCAGGGCTGTGTAATACTTGGTGGCGGGAGCGTGAGCCGTTAGAGGATGCTCCGAATCCAATTTGGGGGAAATCTGTAGCTTTTCTGTTACAGGTCCCGGTAACTCGCCCATTCCAGTGCTTCCCGTGTGTGTAGGTCCTAGCCGGGAGGATAGACGGGCTTTTATAGTTCATTGTTTCCATCCTCCTGGGCTCATTGTCTAATTATAATCCAGTTAAGGCTCTATTGTCGTGGTATTTATAACTCCGTCGGGGTCAGATGATAACGGGCACACGATACAATGAGGGTCAAACGGTCACTGGGCTGTGTTGCGGCAGCACCTCTTGGATTAAATTAAATTGCCGGTTTAATTGCAGGCAGCAGCTTGGGACATGGGTGTTCAGGCTGGGAGGAAAACGGTGCCTAGCATTTATGGGGAAAAAAAAAAAAAAAGAAATTTAGTCATCTCCTGTCTGCCTAATCCCATATAACCTCATCTGTGTGCTCTGAGAAAGTGGGTTTTTTTCTCTGCCTAACACTGTGTATATATATATTTTTTTCTTTAAGGCACTCATACCTGTTCCCAGTCTCATGGTTGCTATACGGAAAAATCTGGGCATCACATCAGTGGCCAACACGATGCAGGCTGGCACATCCCTGCAGGGATGCAAAGCACTTGGCAAAGGCCAGCGAGGTACAAATCCTCCTGGGGCTTTGGCAGGGGGAGCCTCTCTGCCTGCTGATGCCTTGTATAGGAGAGAGAAAGCGCCCAGACTCTGCTGCCATTTAAGCACAGGGACGGGCGCCGGTGGAGCGGCCCCGGCTCCCGCTGCCCTGAGGCTCGTGGCTCCTTTCCTCAAGGTCACGGGAGAAGTCCGCGGCGGGGACAAGAATAGAGCTCGGCATCTCGTGACTCGGTGGCTTCGCCACCAGCCCGAGGCTCTGGGTCACACAACCCCCCGGGCCTGCCAGCCCTCCCACCCCACCCCACCTCACCCGGGAACCAACACGATCAAAGCAGATCTCCGGAAGATGTTAAACTCTGTCAAAGCAACCAGACGTGGAGGGACTGCCGAAACGCCCTGCGGTTCCCTCCGTGTGGAGTCAGCCTGGGGCTGGAAGAAATGTTGGGGACCTTCTCCGTAGCCCTCTGCCAGTGGGGACCTTGCTGGGCTCCTGCAGGTGACCACGAGCATCCTTGTGCCAGCTCCAGGCCAACACATCCCTGCTGTAAGAGTCACCTCAGGTTTCCTTTTTGGGTTTCCTTGGCACGGCTGCAGTGGCAAACAGCAGTCTGGCCCCGGGGACCACGGGAAGAGCGTGAAGCCACAAGAAAAAAATATCACAGCGTGTCCCTCCAGGATGGGGTCGTGCTGAGCCGGGGGGGTCTGACTTGGAGTCCTTGTGTCAATTAATCCCTTGAGTAAAGGACCCCCTGCCTTGAGGTGCCTGTTCACCTGCAGTGGGACCTAATTTGAGGTCAACCTACGTGGTTCCCGCTTGCTTTCTCCCCCTGAACTCAAGGCTGGCCTTCCCACCTGGCTGGCTGTCCACAACCGCTGGGTTGGTTTGAACCTCCCAATCCTTTCGTCTTTCTCTCTTCTTTTACCACTTGTTGCTATTCTGCTACCTCCAGCCTTTCTGTGCCCCTTCACCCTTCTGATAACAGCTGAACCACCTCCTCAAAGCACCGCTTTGGTATGAAAAATAGCCTCGTTATCCCTTGGGGTCCCTTAGCCGGTACAGGAGAAGGTCTGGAGACCCGGGGAGCGGCACAGACTGGGATCGTTTTCCCCAGGGACTTGTCCTGGATCGTGTTTCGCAGCCCTGGCTCGCTTTCCTTCTCCGCTCGTTAGCAACCCGGTGGTTATATTTTTGTGGTGGCGTGGAGGAAGCCTGCCTTCACGTGCCCTCGCTCGCACCAAGGGGATCGCCTTCCCGTGGCACGGACCACCTCCCGCGCTCGCAGCCGGGTATATTTAGCAGGGAGTCTAGACCTCCTCAGTCAGACGTGGGCTAATTTTGCAAGGGGGTGTGTGTGTGTGTGTGTGTGTGTCTGGCATTAAACTGCTGTTGAGAGTGTGTTGAAATACCCTGTGACCCTTTCTTGTGAGCCTTTTAATCAGCGTCTATTTGCATATAACACTCACTTCTCGGGTCATGGTAATGACAGGATTAACAGCATCACTGATGGAGGGGGTTAAAAATAGCCAGGGCCAGCAAGAGTAGAAAGAAAAAGTCCTCTTGTAGCTGAGTGGCACATATAAACACATGAGCCTGAGCTCCTGCCAGCCAAGTCAAGTGCTTTTTCCACTGATGAGTAGAAAGTGATGTCAGGATGAAACAATATTCCCGTGTTTTTAAGGGGAATGCTGTTGTACAGGCAGGAGAGATTTACTGCAGGGAGGAGCTGGCAGCCAGGACACCTGCGGAGCATCCTGGGGCTGGCCAGGAGCGGGGAAGAAGTCCCTGGATGGGTTTGAAGAAAAACGGGGGTGGGGGTGTGTGTGTGTGTGTGTTTCAACCGCTTATAAACTCCCTGTCACCTTGGGGCAGGGATTTGGGGCAGTGGAGGAAGGCTGGGACCCTGCAGCCCTACCCTCTCCTCTGCCACTGCCGTGCTGCATGGCCTTGGGCACATCACCCGATCTCCCAGCATGCTGGTCCCCGTGCGTCGAGACCCTGACGTCCCGAGGGCCTGATCCTACAACCAATTAAGCCTAGGATCATCCTTATGCATCCTTACTTCAGCAGAGATGTTCCTACCCAGGATCGGGCCCCAAACGCTGGCAAGGATGAGTACTTCATTAGCAGTAGCCTCACGCTCATTAATCTCTAACGCGGGGGTAGCATCTTAACCTTCTCCCTGCATACAACTGTTTGCAGAGTACACCTCATTTAACAAAACATTAAGCATTTTAGTTCCTCAGATCAAGTGTATCTATTAATAATGACTTAAATTGTCTGTGCCGGCTTCACATTACGAGGAAAACTCATTCCTGGCACATGAAAGAGCACGATACGCAGAAGTAAAATGACTTCAGCGCGAGCTTGTTCCCCAAGTTAAGCTGCCACATAACAACTTAGTCCTCACACCAGGGAGATTTCAGCCCATAATAATTTGCCCTGCCGGTTCAAAAAAACCATGAGGCTGCCTTAAAAAAATCCGGCGAGTCCAGATGTGCCCATGTCGAGAGCTCCTGGCCTCGCTGCTGTGATTTACAGCTGCCCTCCGGCAGCGGAGAACGGCATTATTTTTTTTTTCCAGGGAAATTTCCAGCGCGGGGAAGGAGCCCGAGGGCTGGCAGCCCGCGGCACTGCCTCCTCCAGCTGCTCTCAAGCGCGGATGGCAATGTGTGACTGATTTAAAGCTTTTACCCCCCAAAATAATTAAAACGAGCCGGCTGAGATGGCTGTGTCCCCCCCGGCCCCCTGCGGCTACGGGGAGGGGATGCCGTGCCCGCAGCCAGGGGACCGAGAGGTGGGCAGGCAGGATGGCGAGGCCGCCGCACCGCGAGATGAACCGTCGGCTGCCCCAGCCTACCTTGGAGGGACGGCGGCGTGAGGGCGGCTCTCCTGGGCGATGCTCGCTCGTCCTCCGGGACACCATCCCCGGCCGGGCAGCGTGGGGCCGGAGGTTGAATCTCCTCTCTCGGAGCCAGGTGCCACCTTGCAAAGAGCCAACCTGCCGCCCAAACGTCCCCACGTTTATATTTCCAGCGCTCCCCCCGCCCCGCTCCGTGTGACAGCGCTGCCCAGTTACGTGGCTGGTGGCTGAGCGAGGGGGTCAGACCGCAGGATTAACGCCCGCGAAGACACCCACGCTGGGCGCGTGTCTCCGTGCCGGGGGGGGTGTGTGTGTGTGCGCCACGCTTTGCACCCCCCCCAAAAAAAAAAACTTTTGTGGATGGAATTGCATGAGCGGAGCCAGCTGAGCTGCTGCTGGCAGACCAGCTCTCCTTTAAAAACTGCTGCCCGGTGAAATATAAACTCGTCCCGAGGCTGCATTGATTTTGTCCGGTTTTTATTGGAAATTAGATAATATTTAAATAGTGCCGAAACATTTCCCTTTAACAGCTCTATATAATATGGAAAGGTATTCTGTGCTACGCTGGCTTATAGTGGCCCTTCTTTGTCAAACGTAAATAATTCAATTCAATTAAAAAAAAAAAATACCCTTTCCAGTTCTCATAACCGTGCAGTGCTTTCCTTCCCCCCCCTCTTTTCCCATCAATTATAGGAATAAAAAACCTATAGCTCTTAGCTTAACTAAAAATACCAGGCTTCCCTTCTCCCCGCCCCCCCCCCCCCCCCCCCCGAAGAATTGCAGCTGTGTCAATTATCCCCTGGGAATTCAATCCCGGTGTGCATCCTCTTTTAAAGGCGAAGGGGAGCGCCACCAATTATTTAACCCCTCAGTCACGCGCTCACGAAATGTCACCCTGAGTGCCAGCCTGCCAAACCACCCCAGGCTGACCCTCCAGCACGTGGCCCCCTTACACCACGAGCGGGGCGATGGCATTCGCTAATTAGCAGCTCGCCCCTCGTCTCCGGCAGCAAGAAGACCGGGTTATTTTTAGCAATCACCCTTGAGGTTGTTGGTTTGTGGGCTGTAAGGGTTGTATTTTTTTTTTTCCCTTCTCTTTACCCTAAAATATTAGAGCCCCTTTGGCAAAGGAAGGCACCGGGCATTACCGCCGGACACGGTACCTCTGCTGCTCTGGGCTGCGAAAGGCTCTCGGCGAGTGGCACGAGCGGGTGCAGACATGAAGCTTTCGGCTCGGTTCTCCTTTGACGTGGGGGGCTCAAGTTCCTCCCTGCGTTTTTTTCCTCTTTTTCTTGCTACCCCTTTCTCTTAGAAGACGTATGTCTGAACACGTACGGCAAGGCCAGCTTAATTTCCGGGTAGTGACGGTCTGGGGGGTGTGCTTGCTTTTCAGGGTTGCCCGAACCCACCCAAGAGGGTTTAACTCCACGTGAGCAGCGCAGGGGCTGGTCCCTCCCTGTGCAAAAGCCGTGATGCTAGTTTTGCCACGTAACACCTCTTTTATTTTTTTCTGCCCACCTCAAACTTTGATGCCCCAAAGTTGGCCGGCTGCAATCGAAGCACCTGGCTGCGTATGGCAGCGGTGAAAACCATCAGTCCTGCTCTGGTTATACCTGGGAGGACTTAGGCGTGGAGAAGCAGGCAGTGATGAAGGAGATGCTGAAAAGAAACCTGCACAACAAACCCTTTTCTGAAAAGCAGGGACAGTGTACTTTTGTGAAGGTTGTGTGCAATGGGGAAGGGCAGGAGAGCAGCCGTCCTGGGGGACGCGCTCAGGAGATGCCACCAACCTCGACACCCCCTCGCTCAGAACAAAAACCCAAGAGGCATCTCTCGAGTGCTGGGGACAGAAAGGATGTTCCCGCAATTAAAGTTTCAAAACGTCTGGATTCGGCTGGGGACTGGGCTCCCCCGGTTGTTTAATGGCACCAGAGTATTGTTTTCATTTTGAGTTTGCCTGGTTCTGGTGAAAAAAAAGAGGGGGACAGGAGGCACGTGAAATGACGTCGTCCTATACAAGAGGACAGAGCAAATACCTTGTTTGACCGAAGCGGCTTGTAGGGCAGCACAAGGTGGTGACGGCTCTGCTCACCCCGAAAAATGCAGGTGTGTTTGTTGGCGAGCTGAGGCAGGGGAAGGTTTGGCATCCCCACAGCGTGGGTTTGCTCTCAGTTTAGCCAGTGCTGCGGTCGATGCTCTCCCACGGCTGCCGGGGCGGGGGGGGTAAGGTGGGTGACACCCCGCTTGCCAGGTGCCCCATGGCCAGTGGGTCCTGCTGTGGCGGTCCTGGGGAGGAGGAGAGAGGGTGCAATTGCAGAGGAGGGGTCCCTGGGTATGAGGAAGGGAGGAAGGAAGGGGAGGAGGATGAAGAAGGTGGAGGGGATTAGAGGCTCTCTGCGGGGTCCGTAATGCAGGAGCCCCTCCTGGGATGGGAGACGCCAGGGGTGTGATGTGCCATGGGTCAACGCCACCGCTTGCCAGCTGACCGCCTAAAAAGGGACTTACTTACACGTGATAGAGTGAGGATCCGGTGCTGGGTATCTCAGGACTCAAACCCTAGTCCTTTTCCCCAAACTCAGGAAAACTGACCCGGATTCGCCCCACTCCCTAGCTGGATCCCCACCAGGGGCATCGCTGCCGTCCAACAGGCTTTTCATTGCCAAAATGCTACGGGAGGCAGAAACAGAGAAGCTGGATGGCACCATGAGCTTCAACAAGCCCTTCGCTTGGTTTCATGCTGGCCCGTGCTGTTTGGCTCCCGAGCAACATTAGCTTTTGACACCTGAAAGCGTAACGTGTTTGCGGAAGGAAGGTATTTATGGATCGGAAGGCATCTTTCCCGAGTGCACCCTAACTAGAAAGTTACGGGGATAATTGCTTGCCCTCTGGGACGCAGAAGAACAAACTCAACTATCCCTTGGTGGCCGTATGCGTTTCTGGGGGGATTGATTTATTCCTTACCAGTGGACACATCTGAACTTCACTTGTCAGCGTTAATTAGTGGGGACTCGGCCCGATTCATTACGGCTACGACCTCTCCTTGGCGCAGCTGCACTTTAACGAGAGAGCCATCTGGTTTGCCTGCTCGGCTCTGCCTTCATTCCTGCCCCCCCTTTCCCATCACTTGCAGGGTACGGGCTGGAAACGCTGCCTCGGAAATTACAGGTTGCTGCCGCGGTGGGATGAGGCAGCTGATTCTCGGGGCCCGGCCGCGGCACCTGGACCATCCATCACGCCGGCGGTGCCTGGCGGGGCGAGCTGTCAGCACATCACCCCCGCCGCCGCGTCCCCTGCCCTCCTCGAGCTGCAACGCCGAGGAGTTTCCCCGCTGAACGTGGAGAGTGGCTCGGGTGGGCGATGCGGGGGGCCGGGGCTTCGGGCTGCCCCCGACATCCCCCCACAAGGGGCTTCGTTAGCGGGCGGAGGGGGATGTTGCCTGCCCGGGGGGGTGGCACGTCACCAGCGGGTCAGGGACATCCCAGAATTGGGAGCTTTACCTCGGCGATAGAGCAGGGATGGCTTTGTAAGCCTAAAATGAAATGCTGGCCCAGGGCAGGACCCTGCTCGAGGGGCTCAGGGATGGGGGCATCTCCTGGGTGGGCTGGAGAAGACGATGGGGCAGGTTTTTGGGCCATGGGGTGGCACCACGGGGTGCCTGCACGTGTGGCCCCTCCAACCCACCCCGACGGGAGAGGAGGGGCTGCTTTCAGGTTGTTTTTAGGCTAACGTGGGTGGCAGGATGGGGGGCCACCGTGCCAGCGCAGGCTTCCAACGGGCTTTGAAACGCTGCCGCCGAGACCCCAAATTTTGGGCTGGCCTGATGCATTTTAGCATTTCTCTCTGTCCGTCACCTCTCCGGAAGGGTGCTGCGGTGAGAGGAGCTCACTGAGCTGCAGCATTTGGGATGGAGCTGTCTGAGTGCACCTTTAATTAGAGCAATTACGGGTGTAACTTAGCCAAACTTTGTGCTGAGCGGGGCTCTTGGCTTTGCTGGCCAAAGGGCTCATTTGCATGATTTCCATCTCCTCCTGCGAATCCTCCAGCCTATTCACCACTCCAATTACTCGAGAGGACAGGATTGCTCCCAACCTTTAACCTCTCATCGAGCTTTCACTAGGGCTTGGCCCGTCGTGCCGTATCCAGTCTCAATGGCTGATGCCTAGATTTTCCCTCGCTCTCCAAAGACTCTTTCTTGGTGTTTTTCCTCTTGTTTCAGCCCATTCTCTTTCCCCTCCATCGCTTTTTTTCTTCCTGGAGTTTGATCTTGGGTTATTTTCATTTAGAAAGCAAAAGTCCCGCTCCATTAAGGAGCCCTTGGGCGGGCAGGTGCGGTGGCTTCTCCTTGCATGACTCGGGTACCAGGAGCTGGGACAAAGTTATGTGCCTGGAATTGAAAACCAGCGCCTCTGGTCCTCTTCTGTAGGAGCTTATTGCCCTGAAATGTGGATGGAAACGCTGCTGGAGGTGGCTGGAGCAGGCTGATTTCATCCCAGACCTGAACTGCTTTCACTGGGGAGAACTGGGAAAACCCCCAGCCAGTCCAAGACCAACCCTCTCCCATCGGAGCGTGCTGTGGCTCCAGGACAGGGGCTTGATGGAGAGGGATGGAGACCCGCAGCACGGGCAGAAGGAGGGACTGCAGGTGGAGGAGGTCCTGTACCCCTTCCCATGTCTGTCCCTGCCCCGCGTGGCAGCTCCACGCGTGGCCGTTCATCACAGGGCCTTTCCTTCTTTTCATGGGTGGGTCAACGGGGCAGCAAGGATCTTGGCGAGACCCTCACACCCCCTTGTGCCATGCACTCAGGATCTGCCTGCTCACTGCTAGCATCAAAATGATTTTTTGCTCTCAAATGGCACTTTTGGAAGGAAACCTCTAGAAAAGGCTCTACCTGGTGCTAGACCCAGCTGAGATGCTGTGAAAACTTGATTGAGCTGGGACCTCACCCTGGACACCTGCTAGAGAAAACGGTGGAGAACCAGCTGAGGTCCCTGGGCTTCATGACCCGCTTGCCCCGTTGACTTTGCTAATGGCTGTCGCAGCAGCTGACGAGTTTATCTGCTGCGGGGGCAGCAGGAGGGCTGGGTTTCCCATTTGCAGGTGGTCCACGAGCCAGATAAAAGCCTCAGCCCTGAGCTCCTCAGGGTTTGCTGGCTGGCTCTGGGCTGATTTCTCAGGCAGCGATGGACAAAGCAGTACTTGCAGCTCTTTTCCTTCCTGGTAGCTACACACCAACGATGTCCGTGTAGAAGCTGCGACCCTTCGAGGGAGAGAAGGTGAGTTCCTTGCGGTTGCTTTTTTCACGATGCTGGTATCTGGCTCTCCTCTGCGGGCCCTCCTCCTCCCGGTTCCTTGCTCTCTGGTGCTTATTTTGGGATTTCGTGCTGCTGTTGCCTGTGCTGTGAGATGTCCTTCGCCCCTTCCCAGTGTTTCCTTTATTCCCTGCCTCGCGTTGCTGCCGCCTGCCTTTTCCCTGTTGGGGAAACTGAGGCAGGGTAGAAGCCTAAAGTATGGGAGCTGGAAGAGGACATTAGGAAATGCCCTTTGCCTTGCTGCTGGCTTGGTAAGAGAAGCAAACAGCCTTATTTCACGCTTCTCTTCCCTTTCGCTTCTGGGTGCGCTTAATTGCCTTGTTAATGATGACTTTCTTGCCATTTTGAGCGACTTAGAGCATGAATACTTTTAAGGAGGGGGCATCCCACCTATGGGAAACTGCACGGCGCTGGCGTTGTCTGAAGTCGCGCAGAGGCGCTTAGGGATGTGTTTAGCCTGTTTTCAGAGGACTAGGAAAATGGGACAGGGTGGGGACTTTGCATTTCCCACCTGTTGGCCTTAAGGCTGCTGGGCAGGCGGGAGCAGAGCCCTGGCACGGCACCCGGTTTGGGGGGGTCCGGGAGCAGGGTGCAAGCCTCTCCCTGCTCCTGTGCTGGCGCGTCCCCTTTTATTTTCCCTCCTCTGCCAAGAAAGGGGACTCCAGCCGAGGGCTGTAATGCCAAAAGCCAACCGAGGCTGCGTTCAGTGCTTTTGCAGGAGGCAACAGCACGCAAAAACGGGCTGGAGCCTGTTTGCTCCACCAAAGAAGCGGCCCCTCTTCTCCGGCGTCCTCCCGGTGTAGCGGCCTTTCAGCGCGGAGCTCGGGAATTAGCCGGAGCCGCGTCGGCACCGCGCCTTTGGTTGCGCCTTGGTTCTTGCCTTGGGTTTTAGCGGCGGCCTCTGAAAAGCGTCGTTGGCCAGAGGCATCCCAGGGCAGCAAGCCAGGGTCCGGCTGGAGACCCCCCTCTCCTTTGAAGAGAACGGCCCCATGAATGCTGTGCAAAGCTGAAAGGATTTGGGGATTTTATGCAGCTTGTTATCTTAGGTGCAGGATTTTTTTTTTTTTTTTTTTTTTGAAATCCCAGCAAGAAATAATCCTCTTTTTCTGGTCGGAATAGAAATGGCTTGATGCCACGAGGCAAAAAATAAAAGGAAGCTCTACCCGGTGCTGTGATGATTTGCAAGGCTAGTGGGAGACTGCATAAGGCGTTTTCAAATAGACTCCAATATTTTCAGTGCTTAAAGAGGGCCCGACTACATGACACCTTTTTTGAAGCCCTGATTTACAATGGACCCAGGCTGAGTGCATTATAATTTGCTGCGCGAAGTTCCAAAGTCGCAGTACTTTCAATAATGAGGAGAGAAACCCTAATATGATGAGACTTTTTTTTGGTATTGTGTTTAATGAAAAGCTAAAAATGTGCTAATTTGTAAGTCCTGTTGTGGTAGTGGCATCGGAGGCTTTTGAAATGCATTACTGACTTAGGAAGTATTAAGAAAAAATGACATTTTGCTACTAGCAGAAAAGTCAATTATAACATTTCCACACTTTAGAAAATTGCTGATGCAGGATGGGAGTTAATAGAACAGTCAGCTTCACTTTGTATTACTGGATTTGGGAGGTTTTGCTAAGAAATGTTGGGTGTTTTTTTTTTTTTTAAATTCTGATGGCAACTTAAACAATAAGCTACAACAGGCGCCTCACGACTGGGACTCGTCTCTGGCCGGGGCGCGCTGGGAGGAGATGCGTTCCCTTGGGCTGCTCCCACCTGGAGTCGGACTGCGTGCCAGCCTGGCGTGACGCAGGCTGCCCAGGACCAGGGCGAATCCTCATAAATACAGATTTAGCAGCATTTTGCAGCTGGGCCGGTCTTTCCCTGATGGCGGAGGAGCACGTGCCAAAGCACCGAGTCCGGTGCAATCTGTTCCCAGCGCTTTGCAAAAGAACCCCGTTAATTTATTAAAAGCCATTGAAACCAAGAAACTGGAGAAAATAGCTGTCCTTACCCACTGTGCTCTCGATGGAGCTTTTTTCTATCTCCTGGAGTAGAAAACGGCAATAAACTTTTCCTAAGCTCCTGGGGAACGGAGGGGTGGGAGCTCTTGGAGGCTCGCTGTGGCTGCCAGCGAGCTTCAGTGCTGGCTGTAAAAAAAAAAAAAAAAAAAAAAAAAAACAAACCAAAAAAAAAACCCACAGCGGTGCTGGAGGAGTTGGCTTTTGGGAAGACAGCGGCACTCCCCATAACCCGCTCTCTAAATCAGAACAGGCTAGCAAGGCAAAATAGCTCATGCAAAATTGGCAGGGATCAGAGACCAGGGCTGGCACTGCTTTTAACAGGAGTTACAGTGTCTGATTAAAGGGCTTTGGCCACAGCGGCATAACCCAAGCGCTTGACATAAGCCAGGGACCTAATAATACCCGAGGCACATTGCAAAAGCATGACTTCATGGCGGCTGCTGCCTCTTACCTACCGAGGGCTGTTTTTCCTCCCTCCTCGCTGTGAGGACGCAGCCCTCCTGCCTGGCTGCGTGGGACCGGGGCTGCCTGCGGCCGGCTGCGTCCCCGAGGGCTCGCTGCCGGGAGGCAGAGGCATCTCCTGTGCGGATGCCGACAGGGATGGTGCCTGGGGTCCGCAAAGAGAGCGGGGCTCTTCCCTGGGGCGCTCGGTGGGCGCGGTAGAGCGGCGTGGAGGTGATGCCTCGTGACTTAAGGCTCCACTTGGTTTTGGTTTCTTGCGTATCCTATTCCAAGCGCTGTGGTAAACTGCTTGTGTTTCTCAGGGTTGCTGATAGGGTTTAAATCAGTTGGCAGACATCTCGTCTGAGGCAGGGTATCCACTACACACCTGAAATCCTGATTATGGCGCTTTTTTTTTTTTGCAGAGAGCCTTGTGGCAAATTGGTAGCAACTTCTTTCCACCAGGAGCAGAAGGTTTGTCAGCTGCGGCCTCGGTCTCTGCTCTGGCTGGTTTGGCTGATGCCCGGGTGGTGGGGATTGGGGGTTATGGGTGCTTTGGGGAGGCAAAGGTGACGTGGGGAAGCTGTACAACAGGGAGGTGGGCAAGAATGGCTCCCGGTGCTTCCCCTGCCTCGGATGGAGGCCGAGGGCTGGGACCGTGCTCCTTGCCCTCCACCCGGCACCCTGCAAAGCTGGCGCTGAAACCTGGGCTCCTGCCTGAAGCACGGCCCCGGGGGCTGTATTTAAAGCACATTGAAATTCGCAGGGCAGGGTTATGCCAAGGCTTTCTTGCCTCTGGGAGAGTGAAGTCACACTTTGCTCCCCCCTTCTCCGCTGTTCCTCCCCAAGTGTTTCCAAGGGGGGTTCCCACTTGGTGTGGGAAAGCAGAAAGATGGGGAGTGAGCATGAACACTTTTTAAAAGTCATGTCATATGTAGTTCTCTGGGGTTTGGAGGAAGCAATTAAGCCAATTAATTTATTGGTAAATTATCTTATGATGAAGTACAAAATAACTGCAATGAAATGCTGACATTCACATTAATACCAAATTAGTTACTGTATTATGACTGTTCTTACAATGAATGCCCAGTAATTTAATAGTAATGGGACATTTAAATAATTTAGCCGATAATTCTCCAGATCACTTACATATATAAATGAGCATGACAGCTTCTTTTCTCAACTTTGCTGGTGCTGCTGGATTACCTCCCGCCACTGCTCCAGGAGGCAAAGCAGCCTGGTGCCCTCCTCCGCTGTCTCCCAAAACTCGCTTCTTGCTGGAAACTAGGTAGGGGATAGGGTGTAGCAAAGGGGCTTTTCCTCCCTCATCAGATTTTGGGATCGCTGTGCCAGGAGGCTGCAGCTGGAAAGCAGAGCGCAATTGCCCTGCGGCTGGGCTTAGCAAAGCCACGATCCTCTGTTTTGTTTTGTTTTCTGTGGTGAAAGGTCTCTGGGTAGAGATTTGGGTACCCAGACCTGGTAGAGCATCTCTAGCGGTGTTCCCTGAGAGCACTATTAGCCGCACAGCAGGACGGGCGTTGGAGATCCAGCCAGGGCCACTTAATTGAATAGTTCAGCCGTTGACACTGAAATTACTGCGTGTTGGCTCTGCTTGATGCAACAGCTTCATTTTCAAGTAGCTGCACTTTCTGTGATAATAATTATAAATAGCATTAAAATTGCTCCTCATTCTTCCCCCCCATCCCCCTGAGAGGACTCGCTAAAGGAGAGCTAGGGCTTGGCAGCTACGCAGGGCAGAGTTTGCTTTATCGCCTCTTCGTCACGCCCCACACCCCCGGAGCTGTTTGTAGACACCAGCTGTGGCTTCCAGGTCCCCATGGAAAAAAAAAACCCCACAGCTTATATAGAAAGCAGCCACCATTGCAAGCTACACCTAGAGGTTAAATTGCCCCAGTGCCTTTTTTTTTTTTTTTTCCCCATAAAATGGTGAATACTGGTGGAAAAAACCACTGGCTTCTGCTCCGCCGAGCACACCTGGGAAGGCGAGATGTTCGTGCATCCTTTCTGCATGGGGTTGGAGTCGTGCCCTGGAGATGGATGTTGCCAGTCCGTGTGTTACTTTGCTATTGAGATTGCACTGAACCTGCTGAAATATTAGTTAATGGGCTTGCTTACGTCCAACCTAAATGCGGTCTTTTCATCACATCACGTTCTGCTGTCAAACCTGTTGTGGAGAGGAGTATTCCACTGTCTGCAAGATTGAGGACAGAATTATCCAAATTAGTTTTCTTGCAGATGAGAGCAGCGATGAGGTTTTTAACACAAACCCTGCCACCTCTTTGGAGAGGCTGGCTCTTCTCACTGAGGGTGAAGTTGAAGATTGCCTTTTTTAACTTGGATGTGCTCCCAAATTTGTAAAGCCAGCAGCCTGCTGCAAGCAAGCATCTGCAAAGAAAGAATAAAGAAAGGAAAGCCAAAGTTTGTAGCTGCTCTGCTGCAAGTGATTGAATCCAGGGGCTGGCAGCTCATACTCGCGGCGTCCCTTGTGCACGTCGTGACGGGGCTCCAGCAGCCGGGTTACCGCTGGGGTGGCTGGAGAAGGACTTGTGTATGCCAGCAATGTCCTGAGGCGTTGCACAGAGGAGATCTAGCAAGCATTTTCTCTTCTGTCATTTGGATCCCCTTGGCAGGGCTGGAGATGCAGCCTCAAGGTTGGAAGGCTGAAATCCAGGGGTGCCCTGCTAGAGAGCTGAAAGTAGCCAAAGAGGACCACAAAAAGCCAGAGCTGGGGCTGTGATAGTGTGGCAGCCCATTCTTGCGGCTTGTATTTGTAGAAGACCCCGGTGAACGAGATGCTGTAGCTGACATAAAGGCGGTGCTGGCTGCATCAGTGTCACGTAGGATGTCCCAAAGCGTTAGGGTGATCTAACCGCTGTTTATAAATACCTTGCCCCCAAAATTGCTGATTTGCGAGCAAACAAGATTGATTGCCTATCAGCTGAAACACTACCAAATGCTATCGTGGACTACTTGGTGCGTTGTGTTTCTGAGAAGATTTAGTTCCCTGCGCTTGCTGTTTGTGGTGTTTGGATGTTAGGCCTAACGCACTCTACGGAGTAGGAGACGCTACATCAAAGCACGAGACCGGGAAATCTCTGCCTCCAAGTGTCTTGGGTCCTTCTGTGCAGAAGACGTTCCTGCCACAGAGCTTCACGTTTTGCTGCTCGAGCACATCGAAATAGCCACTGTGATCCCGCAGGCTACATCTCTACGTGGCTTCATGCGTGGGGTCTGAATGCCGTGGGGCAGGCTTTCACCAGTGGGCTACTTAAACAGAGCTTGCAGGACTGGATTTAGAAGAAGTTGAAGCAGGTCTAGGTGGGTTGGGTTTAACACAGCATGAAACCTTTTAGAAAGCTCAACAGGCCTATTCCAGAATGCCATTACAGCTGCTGTTGTGCTACATGTGGGTTTTTTAAGCAACAGGTATATTGCTATTTGTGCAAACAAGGTAATTGGGCATTGTGTTCCATGGCAAAATAGATTCTCAGGGCATCCACCAAAATGAGCACCACCTGACCGCTTTGCTTTTGTTCTGCTTATTAATGCTTTCTGCTAACATCCACATATATGAATTTGTCCACGATGAGGCATCAAAAGGTGAAACAGTGTGGTCCTCGTGTGGCTATGTAAATATTCAGCTTGAGGTAGATTGCATTAAGTGTCTTATAATCCATCCCAATTAAAAAGCAGTCTTTATAGCTGTAATAGCTTTATTGAGAACTGTAACACATTAGACCTACAGATATATAAAGCAGTTAGTTTTATAAAGCATATAGGATATTAAAGTAATGAAAGACATTAATGTGACATCAATTTTTAAGGAGAGTTACTTGCTGAAATAAATGGGTATAGCCTAAAAGTTGATGGCATGTTACAGTCCTGAGTAATGAACCTCTCTGCCCCCTAAAACCTCATAGAATAAATAATGCTTGAGCAAGTCAGTGGTCATTAACTCTTTATCCTCTGAGAGCTACATGTCACGCTGATGTCTCATCTGGTTTTTTTGAACTTTTTAAAATTCATTCAGAAAGGAATTCTCTTTCCGGGAATAGCTATAACTTGGGGTGTTATTCTGAAGTGTCTGCTTTCCGAGCATCTCCCCCTTTCAGTGAAGTAGAGCTGTGACTGGTATTGCCAGACGTAAAATTCTTGAGGAAGTTATTTTCTCTCTTTTCCTTTATTTCCTTCTTTTGTTTTTCCTTTTCCTGCTTTCTCACTGCCTGCCAGTGCTCTGATTCGCGCTTTACCCAGTGGTGTCTTGGCATACCAAACCTGGAGAATGAAAAAGCACGTGCATGTTTGGTTAAAACTTAACAAACAAACAAACCCCAAACCCACACTTAAACTTTTTACTAGTACAATAGAGCATTCCTTAAAAAAAAAAAAAATCTTAAAATCCTGGCTGGCTCGTGGAGAAGGAGAAATGAAATCCTCAGATCTCTGGAGAACATTATTATAACAAGAAGTATAGCAATTGCTTGCTTGAAGTGTGTCTCATTAACAGAAATACTTAGCTAGGCCATTTGTGTTGCTATAGTTATGGAAATGTTAGAACTTCTATGATCAACCCTATTTCCGAGGTATATAGCTCTTGTCGAAACTCCCTCTGGTCTGAAACTTGGCAATAGACAAAGCATATACTTCTCATGGCTCTGCAAATCAATCCAGACAGTTTTTATTTCAATGAGAGAGCTTAAGCAGCAAAACAAACCCCGCACATTAAAAACCTGTTTATTGCTTTCAGATGCCTGTTCACAGTCCTGTGACTTGTAAATGACTTTGGTATAGTCGCTCTGCAAACTTGCCAAGCTCCTGGACTGTAATGTCAACAAGGCAGTTCGAGGCCATGTGAAAATAATGTAAAATGAAGGAGAGGGTAGTGCATTAAAGTCAGCAGTGTGTAGGAATTAGTCTTTCCCCATACCTATGTACAGGAACCTTTATCGATAAAGTCCTGCCTACAGCAGAGATTAAAATGCCGCTAGGTGTTGGCACGATTGATAAAATGCCTTCCTTCTTGACGGTATTTGTCCACGCGCTGCCCCAGGAATGAATGTCTTTCCTTTGACCACAGACCACTATTTAATGCCACAACTGCGTCTCCTCTGCCCTTCGCTTGGGTAGTCTTCAACCTTCCTACCAATGCGGCGCCCTGTAAAGTCTGCCTTTTCCGTGCGATTCATCCAAAACGCTGCCTCCAGCTTGAGCCCGGTAAGCCTACCCCTCGGAATTTGCCTTGTCCGGTTTCCCAGTGTGTGTTACAGACGGGCAGCAGCAAGAGAAGTAGCTGGGAGAAGAGGTATTGGAAGTGTATAGGGAAGAAAAACCCTTGAAGTTCCTCTCCTGGCCCCAGACGGTCGTCCTTGGTGTCATGCTGCTTAAAGGCTTCCTCTGGGTCCCAGAAAGGGGCTGATGACAGGCACCCTATCTGGATCTCTTGCCGTGCAGGTTAAGTCCCGTCAGCAGGTAAATGAAGTCTGACGGCTCTCAAATGGCCAGCTGGCTGCCGAGCAGCCCCGACACCGTGATCTCTGCTCTAATTGCCCGAATTAGCTGAGCACCCCTCCACGAACCCCGACCCCCCTGGTTAAAACATCACGCAACCTCTCGCGCATCCACATCTAGATGGTGCCGGGGGACGTGTTTGGGAGGAACCCCAGGGCTCTCGGTGCAGTGGCCTGGGCAATTGAATTTTGCTGTCCTAACGATGGTCTGGGGCCAAGCTACTCCTGTGTCAGGGAGAACGGGCGCAGCTGGGACAACACGGGGCAGGGAGAGGCCTGGAGATGGCTGTCTATGGCCCTTCATGTGAGTGGGATAAGAAAGACAAGATGGTGGTTGTGGCGATGGGCTCGGGGAGGAATCGACTTGCCCAGCGGTAGCTAGCAATCAAGCAATGTCTCTGGCCTTCCATGCGTGGTAGGCCGTGAGGCCATAGAAATTCTATTTCCCCCACCAGGTTT
The DNA here is from genome assembly GCF_034638445.1 of Ciconia boyciana. Lineage (NCBI taxonomy): Eukaryota > Metazoa > Chordata > Aves > Ciconiiformes > Ciconiidae > Ciconia > Ciconia boyciana. Next base: position 42,096,745 of record NC_132943.1, on the reverse strand, counting down.
GTTGTCCTGGGTACGATGTTCTCCAGACCTTACGTGGGAGATGGAAAGAATAACAACCCCCTGCCAACAGCTTGCTGGGAGCTTGGTAGGACGGAAAGTGCCATCGGGTGGGTGCAGCCTGGGGAGGTCATCTCGCTGCCCGCGCCGAGTCGCTGGTAAAGGACCCTGCTGCCCGTGGCGGGAGGAGCCGAGTGCCTCATGATGTCTTCTCTTGTTCCCTTCCCATTTCTTTGCGCTCATAGTTCAATGCAGTGAATCTACCTGCCTGTTGGCAAGTGATGATGGCCGCTTTTGACTCTTTAGCGAGTGGAGCTATGTGAGATTAGTGAAGCCACCTCCTCAGATATGCTTAAAATAAAAATAGATTTATCACTAATGCACTAATGTCTGAACTGGGGATGTAAGTTACTGTCAGTAAGTGACGGATCAGAGTTAAAATGTTTGCTTGTTGGAGGAATGATGCCCACAGTCTTTGGTTTTCTTGCATATTTTGAGTATTTTGTACCAGTCACTGCCAGGCAGAACTAGTGTGCGAGTCGGACTGCCCTTTGCTCCTCTAGGACTGCCGTTATTTCTGTGTAAGGATTTCTATCAATCACACTGGTGTAATAACTTATAATTTCAAAAATGTGGATGTATAATTGGGGTAGAAATTTGAGTAAATTGAATGAAGAAATCACATTATCACAAATTTTGCATTATTTATATTCATTTTGGAACACTGGTGGAATATAAATGTCAAACAGGGAGATTCATGTTTCCAGTGAATAGAAATCAAAGACTCATCACAGCGCTAATCTTCACTTTGAATACTGCGTTTTAGCTGCCCCGCTTCAAAAAGGACAAAGCAAAGCAACAGAAAAGGTCTAGCGATGGCGATGATCAGAGGCTCGGGAAGAGGGGCTTCTGTGCGAGAAGAGGCAAAGATACTGGAGTTAATTAATGCACGAGGCCATTTTGACAATCCTCTTCCCCTGTGCCATATTACAGGTGCTGGGGCAAGGTTCCATGACATTTAAGGAAACAAATTTAAAACCGATAAAAGGAAATACTTTCTTAAGGGCTGTAATTAATGCAAGGAAATTATTGCCATGGGACGCTGAGGACAGTATCGCTTTAGCCGTGTTCAAAATGAAGTGCTGCCTGCATACTTTGTGCTGCACAAAACAGGCACATTTATAGTAAGTGGAATAATATTTTCAAGTTAAACTCGCGCTAAATACTAGCTCTCACGTTTCAGGGTACAAATGGATTACTACTTGGAACTGGGAACGATAGGGGTTTTTTTTCTTTGCTGCAACACTGAACCATTAGCCTTTCCCTGAGGAAAGATATTGGTTTAGATAGGAAGCAAGAGGAAAAAGAGTGATTTGCCAAATATCACAAATGCTGCCTATGTTGAGTGAGCCAAATGGCTCTAAATGGAAATTGGAAAGTATTCAACAGGGCTGGGAGAAATACACACTATCATTAGGTTAGCAGTGGAAGAAGACTTGGACAAAGTTGTTAGAGACTGCATCCTGTCTATTGTGCGAGGTGCTGTGGGGATTCAAAACCAGAGGGGATTTAAAGAGCAGAACGAAGAGGAAACCTTTTAGCCAGGAGAACTCGATGGTTTATAAACATGTCTGGGTAGAAGTTGGGGGGGGTGGGTATGGGACTGAGAAAGCTCTTCCAGCGTGTCTCGTCTTCAGTACAGAAGTCCTATCCCATTTGGAGCCCCTGCTGTGGGCTGCCTGCAGCTCTCCTGGGCATACAGCAGGGCTGTCCTGTTCAGTGGCCAAGGCTTTACTGGCGTTTAGTAGGCTCGAAGTGCCTCTGTCAAGCACCGTGCTGTTTTTCTGGGGTGTCAGTGCCGCTAAGCTGTAGTGTTGCGCTCAACTAGCTAGTTCAAGCCCAGTTCAGCTGTCCCTAAGCTACGCTGAAGTCACTACAGTAAATAAATTGTAGACCTGTTCTCAAGCCTGATAAACTGTTCCCACCATGAGGAAAACCAAAAGCAATACAGTGAAAGCAGAATTAACCACTACATAAAGATAATCCTCGTCTAGGGAAAGAAAGAGAAATTATTACTGAGCTACATGTGGGAAATGTAGTTGTTTACAGGGTGATCCGTGTATGTTTGAAGTGTATGTCACGCACCTCAAATGCACTAGGTTTGGCCTTAAGGATTTTACGGCCCTGAGGGTGGGGAGAGGGATGGCGTTTGAGGCAGATACTACTTTATTTAAACCCTGAAATGAAGAAAGTTCTTGTTTGAAATAGTTTTAAATAAGGACTTAAAACTCGATCCCTATGTGGAGCACCCTGCAGACCCCACATGTCCAAGTTTTCTGCCTTCTCATGATAATATAGCCAGGCTTGCTGAACACGCCAGCTCTGAAAGAAAAAGGACCAATGCATCGGACTAATGGCACCGGCATAATTTATCCATACATGTGAAGGAGGCCACTCTGTCCAACCTGAGCTGGGTGCAGCAGTAGGTTCAGCAAAGCAATATGCCAGGCGTGCGGCCCGCGCGGAGTCGCTGCCTGTAATAGCGACTGTTTGCCTGGCACGTCCAGCTGCCCAGCAGCCCGGGCTGCCAAACATCCCAAAATGAGGGAGATGGGTGTTTGGTGCCCTTGAGCCATACATCATCATTCAAATAGTGATGTGCCAACCCATCAGCAGAATTAGCAGGTCTCTAGATCAAATGTGCCTGGACAAGGACGTGGCAGGGGACGATGAAAGACAGCTAGTTAACGTAGCTCTTAAGGTCACCTTAAACGTTTCTTCCTCCTCTTTGTACACCGGGTCCTGTCTGGCCAGAGAAGCCACGAACTCGGCGGTCCTCAGTGGCTTCCTGGTCATCTGCAGGAGGCGTAGCTCGCTCAGGACAGCTTGCACCGCCTGGACGATGTGTCCCTGCGTGAAACCATCGGACACCTTTGCGAGGCAGCTTATGTTCAGCAAGTTGGTGATCGCTCCACCGTTCTGCAGGATGATGTGTTTCCATAACACTGCTCATCAGGACCCAGAAAAAGAGAGAATGCCAAAGACATGCAATAAGGAAAGCAGGAGAAATATTTTTGCATTTTGAAGTTGAAACAGGAAAATAAGGGATATCAGTTGGGAAAGTCAAGATTCAAATTTTTCTTGTTTGCCGTTTCTTTCATCTATGGATTTATAGCATAGAGGCCTTTAGGTACATCTGTTCTTAAACTGTTAGTGATCATTTGTTGGCTACCAGTCAGTACTTTGAGAAAGTCATTAAGGGCACATAACAGGAGGTGTATATGTGTGTAAAAATGGAAAGAACTACTTAAATATGCCTGTGTGTATACACAGAAAGAGAACCTGTCCAGAATGTTCCCATTTGGGTGTGTAGAGTTAAGTACCTATATTAACAGCCTGTTTTTATTTCCGTGACCCTGATCGCAGGTTACTCCTGCTGAACTGAGAGCTGCTACGGGGACTCGATGTCTGGTTTGGAAGCCAAAGGCTTCCAGCCACGCAGGCGCGTGTTGCAAAGGCCAGGTGTACGTTTCTGTGATTGGCATCTTGCTCGTTAGTTAAATGGCGAACCTGTTTGTACCTTTTAGCTGTGAACCTTTGTGACATGAAGGTATTTTAATGTTTGTGAGGTGCCTGAGATTTTGCTTCCAAAACCCCCAAATTAAATAGAGTAATAAATGTTTTTGGTTTATCCTCTGTAAAGTAAGAGTCTGTCTCAGAGAAACTTAGTAAAACCTTCATGCCATCTCACCATGCTTTTCTTTAAAGCCCCTCGTGAGAACGCTTGGAAAAAAATAACAAGTTTCATGCATAGAGATTCAAAAGGTTCTTGAATGAGACAGGCGGTTTGTGGTTTGAGTATCCTCTGTTGGAATGCTCGTATGCAGTATGAAAATGTTGCGTGGAAAGTTAATGGTACCGGATGTCGGGGCAGTTATGTCATGGAGAAAACCTGCCTTACTCTCGCTTCGATTGTAAGGTCGATACTCTGGACTTGTGCCCATAACTATCGACAACTTTGTACTATCTTTTTTACTCTGGCAAGTTGCGATCTTCCACTTGAATTATAACTATGCTCAATAATTATTGGCTGAATCGCTAATTCATAAAAGAGGAATTGATGCACACAACAGCGAGCGCTACTTCTGCGCAGCCATATATTGTGTGCCGCAGCTTCTGGTGCAGGTAGGATCGTGCATAATACGAGATACTGACTTGCTGGGTGATTAATAGCAAGAAACCAGTACGGGATCACGAATCTCCCAGTTTAATGATTTCCGTTGTACGTTTGTTGTTTCCCTCGTGCATGGATTGGAATATTCTGGTTTGTAACAAAATGGAGGGCTGTAGCAGACAGGTAGCTTGTGCACTGTGGCTACGAATATTTGTTATGTCATGGCTTTTCTGTCAAAACAAGTTTCTTTAGTTCTCAAATTGGGTGTCAGGCACTGAAAATTGTCAAGATCGGAAGATGAGTGCTCTGTACTGTAAAGATCGTATTTCCACTGAACTTGAGGGAAGATTGGAGCTAAAGAACAAGCCAGGCACTGTCTTAAATGGGATAATGTCAAAGAAGTAAAGCTACAAGTTTAATCTGCTTTAAAATGTCAAGAGTTAACTTTTTGGGGCATTCTTAAGTTTGCAGTTGAAATCCCTTTGGCTGGCCCTTTTTTTTGACTCCAAATTAGTGGTGAGAATCCCAGAATGTGACGGTTCAATCCCCAGAAGCAAACCCAGCTAAATTCAGCTGCTATCACCTCCTTTCTCTAGGTCTTATTCATGTCCCTTATCTGTTAGCAATTTATCAGAGCTGTAACATAACATGAAACACATGTTAGCTTGCTTAGAGACCATTTCCCATCCACACTATGAAAAATTATTGAATGTGGGAGAGATTTACGATGTGCTAGGCAGTCAAAACCTGTCTTGAGCTTGCCCAAACGTGCATCATCTCAGTACCTTGGCTGCCTCCATGTAAGGCAGTATAAACTGGACTTCACAATACAGTTGCATGATTTTTTTGTAATAAGGTGACTATCCGGAGCAATATTGTAGTCAAGGTACATTTGTGTAGTGAGGTCCCTGAACTGAATGTGGTTTCCTTTACTACTGTCTTCTTCTGGGACACGATCCATCTGAAATTAGTGGCATGAAGGGAGTCTGTTTTCCTTGATATGGTGATCAATAGGGACACTCATGCTAGGAGCCGCTGGTAGAAGAAACCTTTGAGAGTCCTAACTCGAAGTGTTTGGTGTCATTCTGAATGGTCCACAACCTTTTTTCCACATAATCTTTAGACTGAACCTAAACAGCCCTTCTGCTTATGAGTCGTCACATCCAGACACCATGGTACCCATAAAAGTGTATTAAACCACATGATATCTGTGACAAAACCACAAGAAAAAAGATTATACTTCTGGGAACAAAAGTCCTCCTACCAGCCAAGCCTGAAGGATGTGGACCAACTACCATCTTTCTTGCAGTAATTGATTCACATTATTAAGTTTTAATTTGGAGCATTTCTTCCTAGTCGATGCTGAGCTATTGCAGACTTCAAGGTGATTCAAATCTGAAAACAACCTTGCATGCTTGAAAGTAAGCCATGGTCTAATAAGATAGGTTTTTCATTACAAGCTTTGACTCTCGGCACATGGGGTCCTCAATGAATTTGTCAGACTTTGGGAGGGTCTGTCTGTCACCACTTGACAGACTAGACGTGCAAAACTGTGGATGCTTCTACAATTTCTCTCATGATCTGTAAGCACAAAAGTGGAATTTGATAGTGACAAAACTCAACTCTCTAGACGTGGTTCTGTTTATGGAGAGGCCCTGAAGTGTACTATTTAAGAGTATGGAAACTGGATAGGAATAACAGAAATACAGAATCCTTGTGTAAAAAGAAAAGCTTAAAATAGAAAGTGTGTATTGAAATGGATCTTATGCTTCCTACAGTGAAAAAAACCCTTGGGATGAACTCAGTGCATGCTAAACAACTCATGAAGAAAGGCTAATTGCTGTAGAACAGTATTTTAAACCCTTCTCCCAACTTCCACTTTTATCTGATCTGTGGGGTAGCCTGCGTCAGTATTACCTAACCTTTCTGGAATTGAAAATTTAGGCAATACTGAAATTAATGGAAAATTGATATCTGGGTTACGAATTGAGGTTAAAGTCAGTTCTAAGGATAAGCAGAAAATAAGCATGGATTTTAAACAGTAGTAATCAACAGGATCACTTGAAATACTTGCCAAATCTTGAAGCGTAGTCAGGCCTAGGAATCAGAATAATTTTTTGGTAGACTTTGCAGAAAGGTTTAACATTAGCGTCGAAGGGACGGTTGGTGGTTCCCACCAGCAGCACCCTGTCCTGTGCTTTCAAAGCCTTAAGGAATTTGGGGAGGATCTTTTCCAGTCGTTTTGGGTTCATCTTCAGTGTGCGCATGTAAATACAAGGAGGAAAGAGCTGTTACCGATGCTGACGGTTTAGAGTTAATGAGGTGAAGTTGTAGACATGCTATGTACAACAGGATTTTGTGCTTTTTTTTTTTAGTAGTCTAGATGCATTTAGTATAAGCAGACTAGATGCTCAACCTAAGTAGGAAGCCTCTGTCTTCTGAAAGTAAGGTAAACGCTTGATTTCTGCTTGTGTATTTGTGGGTTTGTGCTAGTGCCTTTCACTATTGAATTCGCTGGTCCTGTAACTGAAAAGCAGGAAGGAAACAACTCATTTAAAGAAGGAAATCCTGAATTCCAGTTCAAGGAGAAATATTGCTTGGACCCACGTACCTGGTGAACCTTAACAGGCAGAAAAATTGCCGCGGTATGCAACCTGGTGTGGAATCCTCCTAGCTGTTGGAGGTTATGATCTACCAGCTCCTACCCATGGTTTAAATGTGAAAAATGCACTCCCTAATTTTTGCTGTGATTTCCAGCTTGCTGAGGCTCTAACCTGAGAACACAGGCTCTTTGAACTCAGGATTCATTGCTTTGCAATAATTTACTCTTTGACTTTATAACAAATATTTAACTATTATTTACAGAACAGATGAGTATTGAGCAAAACATGTTATTGGGTAGTTAGGTTTGATAATGTTCAAGTGAATATTGGTTGGAGAAGCTTAATCAAATTGCTGTGGTGTCACTCTACCGTTAATAAAGCTGTAAGCGAATAACTGGGTTAGGATAGCGTATCAGAGAAGTCTAATGACTTGGAAGCCTCTTCACAGAAATGATTGAGGCTTAACATCCAAGCCACGAACACTCACTTGAAAACTTTACTCTCTAGATCACCTTGTGACTTTTTTTTTTTAAACTATATAGCAGGCAGCTCCCTGAGAAACTTGAGCTTCAATTTCAGATCAGACTTCCTTAATGTCAATAAGGAAGGAACTATGTCCTGCAAACCTTCTCAGTTGGAAGGCAATAATATACAGCTGTGAATCTACATTGAACGTACAATCTTTGCGATCCAGTTTTTCTGTTGTCTGCAGTAGCAGCTGACAGAAAGGAGACAAAGCTCTGTTCTTTGCAGTGAATGGTACAGAGGAGGGGAAATTGGGAAATCAATAAGAAATCCGCAAAGTCTTGGGGTAGAGTCACACAGTTATTTTCTAGCTAAACTTGTCTTAACTACAGTACATCTGTGTTCTCATTCTTTTTATTCTCATGGTCATACTATGCATCTTCTTAAGTTTGCCAATTGCTTAATTATGCTCATGAGTTGAGCATGTCTTTGCACTAGGGCTTAGGTCCCCCTTTGGAGCATAGACATGTTGCTTGCAGGATGATACATCCAGCTCATGTTTTTGCTCTTGGATGAGCTATCCCTATGGCCATCACACAATGCCAGCTGCCATCTTTTCACCTCTTCCTTGTTGTGCCTATGCACCCAATGCTCCCAGGAGAGCGGGATGCCTGCACGTGCTCCCAAAGGATGTGACCTGTAAGCACAGTAGCTCTGCCCTGGGGCAAAGGAAAAATCTTGGTTTTTTTCTCTTGTTCAGAAAAAAGGATGTTGCTCTGTCCATGCTCAAACAGTATGTTTACTGTCTGAGGACACGACTTCATATCATGAGCTCTTACCCAAACTTTGCCATTCCCTTGTTGGGAAGCTTTTGGTAATGAGCTTGACTTCTCTGATGATTAAACAAGCTGCTGTTGCATATCTACCGTGGAAGTTTTAGCCACCCTTGCCACCTTTTTTGCTTTGTCAGGGAAATCTGGTCAAAGCAATGACCAAAATGTGGTTTTTACTCTGTTTTTTAATACGTTTTATGCTGACTAAATGAATCCCCATGACTTGGATATCTGCTGCTGCTCACAGGCTTCAAGCTTTCCTCTTCTTCATGTGTACTGGAAGGAAGTACAAACGTTCTGTAAGATGTTTTGAAACCTCAATATTGCTAGAAAAGTGAGAATTATCAAATTGTTTTGGGTTTGGAGATGGGTGAGTGGAGGAATCCCTTCTCACTGAAGAAGGGATAGAAGATAATGGACTGATAGAAGATAGTAGTTGCTTCAAGTGAGACATGGTGTTTTCTGGGCTTGCAGTATGTGTCTTCTGCTGGGAAAACTGACTCTATTAGGAGATGTAGAGAATTGTTAGAACAATTGTCTGACTCCTATTTAACCTCTTACTTGTGAAAATAAGTCCTAATTTATCCCTTGCATTTAGAACATCCTTTTTTTGGGTGGCAAATTATATTCATGGATTCCCACTGATCTAGAGTTGGTTACAACAAGTGTTCATTGCTCAGCTTGTAGGAATCTTAACTTTAAATGATTGTACCAGTACCAGAGACCAAGCTAAACACTCCACTCTCAAGTTAAGCCTACTAAGCCAGACTGGCATTTGTGTCAGCAGCTCCTGTTATGCTTGTGAAACTAATGTGTGTCCATAGCACGCACATTTACGAGGTATGTCCTGAAAGCTAATAATACCTCCTCCACTTTGAAAGAAATGTGTCAGTAGCAAGAAGGGCTGTTGAAGAGGCAAGCTATGATTTCAGCCATCATGTGGACCTGAGCTGGCAAAAAGTGGGGTGAATTGTGAAGGTGACCCCTATTTGTTTAACTATGAGTGGCTGAACTGCTTGCACATCATCCTTGGCAACTGGGTTACCATAACATAGTTGATATTTGACTGCTTTGCCTCTTTTAGGGGGGTTGAGAGAGATTACTTTTCTAGTGGGTATTTGAAGAATTTAAGGCTTCTTTTTACCAGGTCCTCAGTCACGGTGCCAGAAATGTCACGCTGGGATGAGCAAAGTGACTTCCACTCACTTTGGCTTCTTCTGAGGGCTGAGCTTGGCTTACCTTCTCCAAAATTCTAGTGCTCTTAAGGAAGGCTTCCCAGACTGCCAGTTACCGCTGCCTGTCCCTCCTGTTTCATGCTCCCTCTGGCTCCAAATACTGGTTATGCTGTCAACTATTTTGGACGTGAGTGATTTCAAGCCTGGAGCCATGCACTCCCGCCAAGAACATGAGACCTTTTGTTAAATACCCGCAGATCTATGGATGCGATTGCAGGGATAGAAGTGATACCCCTGACGCTGAGGCGGGCGTGGGGAGAAATTTTTCCTTATCGGTTGCCATCAAAGCAGACAAAGATCGTGAGTACTCCAGGCAATCTTTGGCCCCTAGCCCTGATTTTAATCCCCATCTGCACTTGCTGTCAAGGTTCGAACCCAAGAGCAAGGTTCCCTTTCGGCGTGGGGACCACTAGAGGGCATCAATCACTGCACACCCATCAGCTCATACAGCCCTCACAGCAGCGACAGCCTCACCAAGGTGATGCTTCATCGCTCTTCCAAAATACAGGCTTGTGTCCATCCCACAGTCCAAATGCACAGGACTCATCTTAAGAAATAAAAAAGGTTTAATTTTTCACATGGTGCTGTAAAAGTAAAATATTTTGCAAGCAGCAGGAATCTAATCAGGATTTCGGGTGAATTGCTCTGTGCTGCGGTGGTTGAGTTGCTGTGCCTATTGGGCAGTGTTTTAATTTTCTTTCTAGTGGGGAAGCTACACAAGAGAGGAAGGAATGGAAGCAATGGCAATAGGGCTCCTGGGAGCCCAAAGAAAATAATCTGTAAACATAACTATTTAACATAGGCTCTTCGTTTTCACAGTGGAAATTTATCCTTGTTACTTTATTGTTCACTTTGGCTCCATCCAATTTCTCAAATTAATAGAGCTGAACAACTTAAGCTCATCTTAACTTTTAGTTTCTTGCCTCATATTTTGAAATTCTCCATTATTCTCTTCTACTTTTCAGTGCACTGATGAGCAGTGACTGGACTATTTTTAAATAAAGCAAGTGTAGGTGTGTAGGAGAGAAATGTGACCTCTTGGGGGCTCTTAAGAAGTCACAAGACTCTCTTAAAATAAAAAAATGTTAGTGAGACAAGCTATTATCAAGCAAGCTTTGGCAGGTCTGGTCATACTGGTATGCGCTAAGCTGAGAAATACACTTGCTCCTTTGTGTTGGCTGTAATGTAACAGGAGAAATTATCTGTGCTGAAATAAGAAAGGAGCAACTCACCTCTTCTTCAGCCTTCGGTACTGTTTTAGAAAATATTTTTTCTGTGTCTCCAATCCACACAACTGAAGGCTGCAATTGCTTAGCCACCTAAGAAAAAACGGGGAAGAGAAGGCAAGAAGTTGATTAAAATGGCTACGATTTCATACCTGGGTGCATATAGTTATGCTTCTGAATCCATATTTCAGCAGTTAAAATTAGCCTGGTTTATTTTTTCCAGAAATGTTCAGCACTCATGGATAGCACTGGCTCTGCTCGGCAGTCGTGGCAAAACCATTTCTAGTTAAGACTCTAACATTAAGAACCCAACCCAAATGGGATCATTTTGACTGCTATGCTTATGTTGCATTTCTCAACCCAAATTCAATTGCAGTTCTGCAAAAGGAAGCCTGGACTTGGACTTCAAGGGCAAACGACAGGCCACCAGCAGCTTCAGGCTGGCTGCCCTGCCCGTAGGATCCCTCCCTGGCTTTCCGAGGGCAATACAGATGGGGAGACAGGCAAGACATGGCTATTGCATGAGAAACGAGGGTACTCATCTTCACGCAAAATAGGCTGATATGCAGTCTTCTGGCTTACAAAATAGCTTTTAATTTGCTGTTAGCCCAAGAATTAAAATGGAACCTGTTAAATTTGAAGGAGGGGTCTATACAAATGGGCTTTCCGGCTCCGAAGTCGGAGGCACTATACCTCTGGTTCACAGCAGGATGGCAGCAATGCTACAGGCTTTTTCACATCTTGCACTCTCCCTATTGCTATAGAAACGCCAGTGGTTTAGACATTCTGCTGCCAAATTTTAATCACTTTCCAGTGGCTCTCAGAGCTGTGCTAGTTTGCTCAGCCACAAAAGTGATGGCTCAGAGTCAATGGGTAACAAGAGAGAGAGACAGCATTCTTCTGTCCTGCTCCCCCCCCCGCCTCCCAGCTGAAACTGCTGCTTCCAGGAAGGAAGCTTACAAAATCAATAGGATGTATACATCATAAGCTCAGTGTCTGATTGACAGCCAGTGCAGGAGGAATTAAGTCGTGAACATCTTTCTTCAAAGCACCACAGTTCATTTTTATGGATGCATTTCAAAAGCGCTAAGCGTGTGTGTGTCTGTAGAGTAAAAATGCATTGAAGACAGGGGAAAAGAATAGTAGATGAGGGCTGTTAAACTTGTTTGCTCTGCTGTGCTGCTGATGGGGTGAAGTGGAAATAATGCCGTCTTCGGCACGTGACGCTTTATTTGCAGTAACTTGTCGGCCCTAGACTATGTCTAGGGGTACCTCCAAGTTCAGAACAGTTTCATTGAGGAAAACTGAGCTTTTTCCTTTGTTGGAAGGCAGGAACTCAAATGTTTAGCATTCATAATGAGGATTTAAAAAAACCCCCATCATATCATGAAAGATAATATGAAAATCCTGTAGAAACTCCTGTGTGGACCTAGGCAGTTGTGTGAATGTTTATCTGCGTGTTTAACTTCTCAGTCCAGCAGTGTATGGAGTATACAAGCTGGAATGAAATGACAAATTAAAATTGTACGGCAATAATATCTGCCATTTGAAGGCCAGATGCTTTTTTACCTTATCTCCTATTTATCTGTTTTCAGAGGTATGTTTGGCATATTCCTAAGCCTGCACACAGGTACAAGGCTGCAAGGTAACATTTGAGAGGGCAAGCTTGTGGCTTTCATTGAACTGAGCTGTGCAGCAGCCTTAGGCTCGGGGTTTTTCTGCTGAGTATCCTGCTAGTCAAGGGCTCAGACACCTGCAGAAAATGCAAGTCAGTCCTACTGATTTGCACTTGCAGGCGAATTCGGTTAGCTCCTGGCTGTCTGCAAACAGGTTGGGAGACAAGTGGTGAAAGAAGAGTAATGTGGTAGCATGATTGTATAGCAGAGATGGGATAACTGACATTCTTTGTAAAATTAAGACTGGGAAAGAAAAATAAAGGTGTAGTTTAAGTTGCTAAAAGAAACCTACAGCTTCTTAAAGAACTGCATTTGTGTTTTGTGCACCCACTATGAAATCTATCGTGACATGTGGAAACTCTTACTCGGAGACCCTTACCGAACTCGGCACCGCTAATGAATGGATTATCAGCTGGGGCTTTCTGATGTTTCTGATGGTGACTTTTACCTTCTGAAACATAGGATAACAACTATTTTTTTGCTTCCGCCCTGTGCGTGCCTGGAGAGGATGTCAGGAGGGAGATGAGGCAGCGGGAGACCGTTCTGCTTGGGGCCTGCCTCTTCTCCCGAGCAAAGGCTGGGCTGGTGGCGTGCTGTCTACCCAGGTTTACAGACCGTATGCATGCCTTACCACCCCGACAGACTCTGTCACGGTGGGATCTGCTGTTGCTGTGGTGCTTTCTCCCCACTTCGCTTGTGTTTATCACCAAAGAAGTGCTGTGCGTTCGCTTCGTAAGGAGAACGGCCTTCTGGTATTTCCGCTTTGCAAGGTAACGCAGCTGTATGAAGCCTGGGGAGCAGCGTAGCTGTTCTGCAGTATATTCTCCGTACCTGTGTGTCTGATGCTGCAGTGCAATGTGACGGGGAATAAGGGTGGGGGAGGTTACAGAGGCTATAAAAGCTGTTGGCAATGGTTGAACTCTGCTTGTGTACTTCAAAAGGAACCATGTTTTGTCCCTTCAGTGGGGCCACTGCATTTGGGAATGCGCAGATCTTCCCCATTTGGCTCAGAGACAGGGTCTGTGGTTAGCTGCCCTCTAAAATGGAGCCTTAAGTTTTTAATCAGGCTACAGTTTCATTTTAACGCTTAAGGAAGAGTGCTCAGTGTTTTCACACCTGTAGTTGTCTTTTTTTTTTTTTTGGTACCCTTTATTTCCCCACATAGTAAGTAGAAATACAATGAATAAGCTCAGTTCTGCCTGTTTCTAAGAGCTACTTTCCTGTGCTTTCTGTTCTGAGGTAACGATCTAAATGTATAAAGTGGCCTCCATATATTATTCTGGTGTTGACACACATTAATATGACCAAATTCAACACACAAACATTCTTTTTTTTTTTCTTTTTAAAGACAGATCAGACACCCAGAATCCATCGACATCTAATTTAAATTGTTGGCAGATACCTAGCAGACTGTATGTCCCCCATGAAAGTGCTTCATTTGAATTATCCATGGACAGTTTGAATCCATGGATAATTAAATGCACTGTACATAATTAATTTGTAATTGAAATTTTATTAGCTTTGCTGCATTCAACAACTTGTCGGAGCTGCCAGCAGATGGCTCCTTAACCCTTCTAATACCGCAGCCGCCTGCGCTGCCACCGCGCTCTCCTGGGTCACAGAGGCTTGATTTGCTCTTCAGGAAAACCATGATGAAAAAAAGCCTTCTCGTCCTGCTGTCTACCAACATTTAGCAAAGCTCGAACAGCATTTTTGAAAGCCTTGGGTTAAACTTTTCAAACCTGAGAGCCAGAGTGTAACAGTTAAATTGCTACGCTTGAAAATACAGAAGCTTGATTCTTGCAGGGCACACGTGCGCAAGGCTCCTCCAAACGTGAAAGCTTTGATGGAATTTTTTTTAAAAGGCCCAAGACTAAGATTTTCTGGAAGCTCAAATTGTTGCTGAAAACTGCTCAATCCTCTGTAGTTTATATTCACAGAAATGCTTCAAAGCAGCTACAGCAGCAAGATGCTGAAACCTGTGATTAGACCTTATCTGTGGGAGCCTCACCAGGCAAATATTCCAGCGCTACAGTGATGATGCCACTGTATTCTGGTTTGTTAGAAAATAACAATAAATACTGTCTTCTAACAGGATGCATTCCATTTTTTTGACATTAGAGTAACGCAGTGTAAAGCTGCTCTGGCACAGAAATAACACTGTGTATTTGAGCACTGGTGATATTTAACATTTCAAGGGTCTAGGCTTCTAGCAGGCTGCACTGCACCAAGATAAAAGAATTGCTCTGGGATGCCTGGAAGAAAGGCTGATTGTACCGTTCCCGATTTTCAACTGTAGTGGAAAAGTCTTGTGTGGCATGGAAATGCTGAATACAGAGACTTCTGTCAATGTACTGGGGTAAACTGTACCTGGTTCTTCAGGCCGCCAGAAAAATGACCCATTTGAAGGGACAATACAGCAGTGGTTACAAATAAACGAACCCGGTTCAGTGGAAAAAAACCCCTGATAACAGACTTCAAAATTATGTTGCCTTTAAATGCTGGCATTATATCATTTAATCTTAAACTCCATCGTATTCTTTTTTGGTATAACATTTTTGTAGTCACCTCTGACTTGCTAAATAGTATAACCAAATAGCCTGATACGAGACCCCAACAGTGATGGTGTTGAAATATTCCTGCAGCTTGCCGCTCTGTAAAACTCCTTGTTCAGTAGAGACGGCTGCACAGCGCACGCTGAGCTGTTGATACACGTACACGGCTTCTCTGCTGGTATTTCCTCCTGGCCACCTCTTTCCCAACCTTTTAGCCTGGTCAGTGTTGCACTAATAACATCTTCCCATGTGTGGCTTTTCGTACAATGCGCTTTCTGTGTGCTGCTGCGGCCCCGGTAAAGGACCCGAGAGGGGTTGTCTCACTCTGGTAGTGATTAACCTGATGGCTGCCTTATGGTTGCTAATAGAAGGCCAGCGCTTGTCACTTTTATTGCCTTGGAGTTAAGCCTTATGAACTACCTGCATTTTTACACCTCTGTGTTGCAGTCACACATTCTACGCTCTCTCCTCGATCCTCTCTGGATTGGTTTTTGCTTCTATGCAAGCTTCACCATCCTTCTTTGCATCTTTTATATAAGCTGTTGCACTGCAGCAGTGTTTTGTGCCTTGATGGGAACACGGGAGAGCCAAGCCACTGGTTGATACAAGCTGGCAGAGAGCTCCGCTGAGTTCAGGCTGGCTCAAGACATGGAAAAAGTGGCTTAATTGACGTATTCCAGCATGTTCTGGTTCACGCTTGAAGGATGAGTTTTGTTTCGGGGACTGCTGGGAAGCGCTTCTATATTAGAGACAGATCCTCTCTTTTCACTCTGAAGCAGAGCTGACCTGGCAGGCTTTGCTGTGTCTTTATGGAGAACACAAGTGCTCGGGCTTGGTGTTTGCAGCTTCTTTCAATAGTTTTCCTATTCAATATTAATCTTCCTTACATTCCCTTTGAATAGGCAGATTGAAATGTTGGTGTTTTCCTGTTCTGGTATGAGAAGTCATTTCCTCCGTGTGACATTTAAAGTGCCTGCTTTGAGTAACACACAGCCCCTCTTTTGGATCAGGGCTGGTATGTCTCTTGCAGGTCTCCTCCCCAAAATAAGGGAGGGGAAAAAAAGAATTTGGCTCTTGCATCTGAAACAAATTAAAGTTTCATTTCTTCCAATGTTATTCACTTGTTTAGGGTGTCTCCCACGAAACAACTGCCAGCAGCCAACACTCAGCTATGGACGGAAAGTTTCCTAATGGTCATTTTATGCTCTCCAGAGTTTCCTTTCATTACAGAAACTCCGTTGTTTGCAGACGTGATAGGTAATTGAAAGTGCAAGGTTACTTCACCTTTATCACAGAGCACCATTAATTCTTATTTGCTAAATCTTGGTATTTAACAACGGTTACATGGATCACGAGATAACAGAAAAAGAACTGTCATGTTTCCTGTCATTCACTTACAACTGTAAGTGGAAGGTTTGTCTTCTGCTTGACTAACTCTATATAACGGCACTTCTGGAAAGCTGGAGTAGGAAGCTTGCTTGACAGCAGTCACGGTTGCTGTTTGCAAAAAAGTGACCAGAAGCGTCTGATTATGGGGACACGGTGAATCTTTTGGTGATCAACTGCACGCAAGGCACTTTAACAAGGTGTACTACGGTGTGTCAGGTAGTCGACCGAGAGCTGTGGATATTAAATACTACATGTCGGCTGCAGGACACCATTTGCTTTCATGGCCTGTATGTGCCACTCTATTGTAGTCTTACAATAATTCAAATGTGTTTACACCAGAATTTTTTTACCATGGTGAAAAATAAACTTTTTTGGACAAATACCAGTGTTCAGCTTCCTCCTGTCAAGAAATTTGTTTGCAATGCGTGTTGCCCTTGCGTTTGCTTCAGCTTGGGTAACAGTAGATTCCTGCAAATTGGGTTATAAAAGATTCCTTATCCTTTGGTTCCTTGTGAAGCTGTTTTCCTAACATATAAACAATTTCCCTTGTTGCAACCTGTGTCTGTTGGCTCTTGTCCTATTGCTGTGCACCTCTGGGAAAAGTCTGGCTCTGTTCTCTGTACCGGGCTTGTCATGCCTGTCTTGTAACAGGGTAGTCCCATACTGGACACATGTGCTGGTTTTGGCTGGGATAGAGTTAATTTTCTTAATAGTAGCTAGTATGTTTTGGATTTGTGCTGAAAACAGTGTTGATAACACAGGGATGTTTTAGTTATTGCTAAGTAGTGCTTATACTGAATCAAGGACTCTTCAGCTCCCCATGCTCTGCCAGGCGCACAAGGAGCTGGGAGGGGGCACAGCCAGGACAGCTGACCCACACTGGCCAAAGGGCTATTCCACACCATACGGCGTCATGCTCGGTATATAAAGCTGGGGGAGAAGAAGGAAGGGGGACGTTCGGAGTGATGGCGTTTGTCTGCCCAAGTCACCGCTACGTGTGATGGAGCCCTGCTTTCCTGGGGATGGCTGAACACCTGCCTGCCCATGGGAAGGAGTGAAGGAATTCCTTGCTTTGCTTTGCTTGCGTACGTGGCTTTTGCTTTCCCTATTAAACTGTCTTTATCTCAACCCACGAGTTTTCTCACTTTTACCCTTCCGATTCTCTCCCCCATCCCACCGGGGGGGAGCAAGCGAGCGGCTGCGTGGGGCTTGGTTGCCGGCTGGGGTTAAACCACAACAACACAGTATCCAGTTGTGGTCTCATAAGTACCAAATAGAGGGGAATAATTAATTGCTTTAAGTGGCTGGCTGTATTCTTGCTGATATAGGCCAGTATGTGACTGACTCTTTGCCTCCTGGACATGCTGTTGACTCGTGTTCAACTTGCTGTCCTTAAGAACCCCCAGCCCTTTCCTGCAAAGCTGCTGTCTAGTCAGTGGGCTACAGCCTGGAGCTCTTTGTGCTGTTGCACGGAGCTACTCCATCCTAGGTGCAGGATGATGATACTGGACGGGAGTATTGCATGTTGTAAAGAAGCTGCAACTGATGGCAGGATAAATGGAGTAGCTGGCTGTGGCAGGGACTTAAGAGTCCCCAGAGACAGGGAAAATGTCGCATTTGGCCTCGTCAAGACCAAAGAAAGAGGGATTGTAACTGCAGAGGTGAAAGCCTGCGTGGATAGAGGGTTGCTTCCAGCCTGGCTCTGAGAACCTACAGAATCTGAGTCGAAATCATCAGCAGATTGGACAAATCAGTGACTCTGCCATGGGGACAGAAGGGGGCAGGGAGAGAGTGAAACAACCGAAGGAACTGGGAATTGAACTGGAATACAGTTGATCTGAATGCTGCTAAGACAGGCCGGTGCTATGTCAATATGAGTTTGCAGAGAAATGAGCCCTTGAAAAGAGCTGTGCTGTGCTGTGCTGTTTGCTCTGCTGTTAGAGGAGCAGAGTGCGAAGCAGTACTGCTGCTGCAGTTGGAACAAGTCACCTTTTGATAAGCAAGTGCCTGGACAGCCCTTATTCCATGTGATTGACTGCCAGCGAGGTCCACCCCGGTAACTCGTGGAGGTTCACTGAAGTGTCATTGCTTCTTTTGTAAGAGCTACAGTACAGAAGTAAGTTTGGACCGCTCCCCATAGTTTTGGGGGAGGTGTTGGATAATGTTTCCATTTAAGTAATGTGGAGGGCTTTTATATACCTATATCTAGACTTATGTACATATATACATACTGTGTGTATAGATATACACACACTTTATGTATGTTCCAGTTATCATATATATTATATATATGCATGCACACAGAAAACCTTAGTATCTTCAGCTGGAACCTTCCATAGGAGTAAAATAGCTGCCCTCCTTTCTCCTGTGTTTAAAGGCCTTGTGCTCTAGCAGGGGCGAGATGATGGGAAGGACGGCGTGTGTGCTGTGCCTGCAGCCAGACACGTGCTTTGCTGTTGGTGAGGGCAGAGAAATGAAGTGGAGAAGGGTGAGATGTGCAGAGCGGAGGGTGGAGGGGGAGTATGAGCTCAGCCTAATGGCACTAGCTCGTGTTGGGGAGCGCTAGTCCTAGTGTTAGCGGTCCGGACCAAAGGTGTGTGATCACAGCACCGTCGCTTTTCCTTTGGCACTGCTCTGACCAGCAAGAAGTGTGGGGTCCTTGGGGATTGCTTTGCTTTTAACTGTGAAACCTGTCTTTTCTGGGGATGGAGGCACCTGTCACAAAACCTGCTATAATACTGGATTTAATAAAATACATCTGATAAATCCCAGGGAAAGCCAATTTGAATTCAGTCTTTTAGTAGGCCTCTGGCACTGGAAAAATATTGTATTTGACTTTTTCTAGTGTATGGCTGTGTTTTTTTCTTTCTAAGAGTATTTTGTCTGGAAATGTTTACCAGCTTCCTTCCTTAGCAGAAATGCTGAGGACTTAAAATGTGGAAGAAATCCTGCCAGGATAGTGTCTTTTTTTCTGAAGAGGATTTGGGATATGTTCTTCACAGTTCATATGCCTTCTTTCATTTCCAGACTTCTCATACATTTCTGTTAATGTAATCCTGAACTAGGATTCCCTCTTTTGAAAAGCTTGCTGATAGGTAAACAGAGAGCAGTATAGGGGAGAGCTGTTTTACAGCAACAGTCCCAGAGAGGAAATTTTTGACCACCCCCAGTCTAGTATTTGATTAAATGCTGCATGGCAAGCATTCCTGACTGATGTGCATATAAAGAGAGAACAGAATTTTATCTATGATGCTTTTCATATTCAAGGTAACACAAAGCTTGCAAAAATGTTAATGGGAAAAATATGGCTGCTACGAGTGATTTCTCAAGGGGCATGAAAGCCTTTACAGCGGTGCGCGCACTGGCTGTCACCGAGTGGCTTTGAAAACTTGAAAGCAGGGAGGGAATTTCAAATGGGGTTGGCAGTCCTTTGGACCTTGGGCAGCTTTGCTCTCCTATGACTGGTGAGTATGTTCCTCTCTATGGCGGAACTACAATGCAATTCCCTATTTCTTCCACAAAAGACGTGATGAACTGAACTGAACCAAATCTGCAGAGAAGTACACAAAACACAGTACCTTGAGAACCATGTGAAGCATCATTTGCAGGCCACTTTTGCCTGGATATTTCCCAGCAATGTTGGAAGCAGATAAGTTGAAGAGGTTGGCTCCTGTTTCTGTGCAGATGGCATGGACCAACATTTTCTTTCCAACACCAGCGGGTCCAGCTAGTAACAAGGCTTTCACCAAAGGAGCCTTCTCGTGGACTGTTTGGGAACCTGTCAAAAGTCATACGGCACTATTATTGCTTTCATTTAAGTCTGCCGTAAAGGTAATGGGATGATTCTTCCTTTTTTCTTTACTGTAAATAATTTATAATGTGAATTCATTGTTTCCTTAACATGGCACAAGTGCTCTTGCGTTCAATTCTGTATAACCAGAGCCGTGACCGTAGCACATCCGAGCTAACATCCCTGTTTGTAGCAAAACTCAACCACCCTTATTTGTACCTTCTGACGGGCAAGCTTCAGCTCTAAATCTATGTGAGCTAACAGAACGGTAATTCATTGGTAAATATTTGAGGATGGACACAAGATAAGAGTACTGCAATGGAACTGCTATGTGTACAGACAAGCCTGGTGCTCTGCACAGGGACAACTGCCTTCCCTCAGCTGTCAGGCGGTAGAGCCAGAGCTGTACCTGCGGCTTCAAGCTTTGCGCTTGTTGTCAGAGCAGGTCCTCACCTTCTGCAATTGGACAAGGGCGTAGGTTCATGTTGCGCGTAGGACTAGCGGAATTCCTTCCTCCTCCTGTCTGAAATGACACCTTCCAGCTTCCCCGTCTTTAGAGAAAACAAACTAGTGGGACTATCTGTTGGAGCTGTGTTTGTCAGTGATTCTGAAACCAGATGTTACCACGTGTTCTATTTTCTCTCCTTTAACTTCTGCATGCACCTCCCTTTTTTGGGTAATTTTCTCTCTCAAATGTTATTGCTGTTCAGTGAGCATTGGAGACTCTGACTGTTTGTCACTTTAGGCGAGCTCTGCTCCAAAATCCTTCGCTGCTGTTAGCCCCTCCGCGTGCCTGCTGAGCGTAGTGTTAGCTTATCTGCAGAGGAGCCAATGTTATTCCCCAGTCTGGAACGTGGCAGTTGCATGTTCCAGAGCAGAGATGAGAGATCTGCTAGGAGGAGGATGATCTTTTTCTGTTCCCTTCGTTTTATTTGGGTGAGCAAATGCAAATACCAGGGTTGCTATGCTTCATTCGCTCTGCCGGCAGTGATGACTGCTCCGCATTTCTAAATCTGTCTCTATGGCTGCTCCAGGTAAATTCATTCTGGGCTGTAAGAAATATGCTCCGTCACCTGGGAAAGCCTAGCAGAAATGCCTGCGTCGTGAAAACAGAACCACAGAGATTTAGGTGGCTGATGGTGATAGAACTTGTCTTCCTGGCAGCTCTGTCACTGTATGAATTAGGTACAGGTGAACCTCCAGAGACAGAAGTAGCAGGAAATGTCAAATGCTTTATCCATACCCACTGGTACCCCAGTAACATCACTGCCTCGATGCCTAAAAACATCCTGTGTCAGCAGTGGTGGCTGTTACAAAGTCAGATTTGAAAATCTATGTGAGCATCCCCTACTTCTGAAGGTCTTTGAGACTGGTGCCTATAGCCTCGGGGGGGAAACCAGCCCCAAAAGTGACGGGCTGTGGGGGGAGCCTATGGCTTAGCCTGGAAAAGTTCTCCGGGTTGAGGGGGACAGCTAGGTAAGAATGGTAGCTAAAAACAAATCCAATCAGGCTGCCTATCTGTGTCCTAATGGTTTAATGTCCCAAATAAATGACAATGAACTGAGTGCTAAGATGAATGCCATTATTTCAGCACCGGGCAGGATGTAGTGAAGTTGTCAGCCACCCAGGCTTTATTAATATTTCGTCGTTCCATACAAATCTATTACTATTACACGTAGATTTATTACTAGGGGAGCAGCAGACTCCTCTGTGGTTAAAGATGAAGTATCTCTTCCACTATTATTTCTCCTTTCACTGCTTATAATTTTCTCAATGCCATTTAAGCTGGAGCTTTCCTTGCCATCAGGTGACTATTTTGAGGAAAAACTTCCACTTCTACACATACACAATTACACAATGATTAACTAGTTCTGAGACCAATTAAGTAAAATGTCATCCATAACATATCACCCAGAAGGTGAAACCATTCCTGTGCCTTTTTTTTTTCGGCTCATGCAAGTCTTTTTTTTTAACTCAGAGGCATTTTTCAAACTGCTGTTGCAAATACATTCTGTTTGTGTAACTAGCCCAGGTTCTCTTCTCCCTAGATTTTTAGCCAATTGTATAAACGGCAGAAAATTTATGGGTTCTCTTTCCTCTTGCATTGGGGGTGTCCTGGGGCTTGATTTCGCTAGATTAGATGGTGTTAAAACATAACCTTGGAGGAGTTATATGTGAAATACCATATTGCAGTCAGTGCAGACAGGGATAACTGCTGAGCTCTCTCAGCTGATTGCGGTCAAACTTGCAGCCAAGCCCTGAGGGTTTACCCAAAACCAGCTGAGAGTGTTTTAGATGGTAAGGGCCCCAGCTAGGTCGAAGGCAGGGGTGCTGCTAGCATCCTGTTTGTTAACCTGACGCTTCAGATGGAGCTGTAGGGCAGAAGGAGCGCTCTTCTCTTCCTGGAACCCAAACGAAGCAGGCTTGTGCACTATCGCACCGAGCTTTCTACAACACGTCGAGCCCGCTTTGGGGACAGGGGGAGCCAGGAAATGCCCGAGGAGAGCCCCAGAGCGTGTATGTACAGAGTGGCCCGAGCACCGGCCTCTCCGGAAGGCGTGCAAAGGGGAGGGAAAAGCAGAAGCTCTGTGTCATCTCTGCTCCATTTGCCAGAATGGGAGGCAGGGAAATGTCAGCTATTTTGCCCTATAAAGGGGATGAGCAGACGATGACACAGCCTGGGGGAGGATATGCCTAGTTAAAATGTCCCTGAAATCCAACCAGGAACGGAACAGGATGCAAGCAAAGTATGAGTAGAAGCCCTTTGAGACAGGCACTTCTTGCAATCACTAGAGTTTGGCTTAATGCCATTCCCAAGTAAAATATGGGATAGATTTTATATTTAAAAGCAAACAACCTGACCCGGCAAAGCCTTGTTAGATATTGGCTAACTCTGGCATTAAAACTGCAAGGGCATTTAAAAAGTGTTCTCTCTGATGTACAAAATGTATTCAGACTAATTCCTTAAATGATTGCATTGTTTAGTACTGAGTAACATTAGCCAGCTTGTAAAAGGTAAATTGCAACCTTAGCCCTTCCCTTAACTTGATTAATTTTGATCACTGGAGCTTGTTTTAGCTATTATCTTTCCCAAGTGACTTCCTTTTATGTGCTGCCATTCACAAACTGTTAACATGCAAACAGAGATGGTATGGAAATGCAATACCTGACAATAGCATGTGCAAGCTCCTTTATGCACTATTAAAATGATATGGTCTTCACTCAGAAGGCTTAATTGAAAAACAATTATACTGCAAAATGCTTTAGATTACGATTAATCAAGCCCTGTCAAAGCCAGTAAAAATGCATGTTACTGACAGGAAGCAAAGCCATTGTGTTCTGCCCTCCAGTAATTTTTGCTGCGCTCTTACCTAATGGCAATATTCCATACAGTGCTATTAGCTGTCTGACATCTGCGAGCGAGGGCATTGGCTCTACATCTACCTGACGAAGTGCGGTCCCCAGATAGCTGTACTCGCCTGCAGGGAGGAAGCACGGGCTTAATAAACGTGACACTGCATTGTTATAAAATGCATAACTCAAGTAATGAAAAACTACCATAGCACGCCAATATAACGTGCTCTCAGCAAACCCAGTACCGTCAAGGGACAGGGACTCAAACAGGGCAATATCGTTGTGGAATGTGGCCCTGAGAAATCTGAAAGGTGAACTGCAAAGGAAAATGAAGTTAAACACGCTGTGGACTTTCCCTTCCAGACTGTGGAAGGTGTTCAGCAGAGCAGTCGGTCTCAAGTAACCTTTTAAAGAAACTTTGTGGAGAAGAATCATTAGTAGCACCATAAATCACACTGCTGGCAAAGGATTTCTAGATCTGGGATTTTGCAGAGCTGGAATCCCAGTGAACCACGCTCTATCAAAAGGATTTCAAAAAGGGAGAAAAGAGATTTTAACAAGCATTTCCCCTGGCTGCATCACATCTCAGCTTCTCACTATGTTAGACATTTAAGTGTGTCACCTAATTTGGTGGGGCTCTTCGCTTTGCAGTTTGCCACTTTTGTTCAAAAAAACCCTCCACAAAACAACCTAAGAAAGCTAAAAATCCCTGACGTGAACTGAAACGATCCAGTCTTGCCTCGGCTCTTGTTACAGAGCCATAATCACATTGCGTGCCCCGTCAAAGTCCCTATACAAGACATGTTAGAGAACAAAGATCCAGAAGGATGGGCCGCAAGCAAGAAAACTAGTTGTGACAATGTAGTAAATTATTTTTCAGCATAAAATACATGTTGTTATGGTGAATATTATTGAAAAATAATAGTGTATTATGTTTTATTGGAGGTAAAAAGGGTGAGCACTAGAGCTCTCTGGAGCAGAGGTAAATTAGCAATGGTTAAGAGAGAAAGTGGAGTTGTAATTTGGGGGCAAAAAGGCAGACAAGGCCTGGTGCAACTGCCCCCTCCCCTCTGAAGAATAAAATTCATTTCAGGTTTTATCTTTTATTTAAGGAGAAATCAAAAGAACTGGATAGGAATTAATCTTCACAGATTTAATTAGAAGGCATCAAAGGGTTTAATTGCAACTGAACATAAATCACAGTGGATATTCTCTGACTAATTTAGATAAGGTCACCAAGAAAATTAGTTCAGTGATGTCAGTTTGTCATGGGGGGGGACATTTTGGTGCCTTTACTTGCTGTGTAGTGCAATTCCACTCTTTGTCCCTTCCCAGGAACTGGGAGTGAGTGACCTTCCTTAGACTTCAGCCCTGTAAGAGTGGAGCAGATGAGGACTTATTTTTCTGCGGGCTTTGACTGTGTCCTTGGAACCTTAAAGGGGGAGGTTTTTCGGCATTTAAAAAAATCCCAAAGTTAGGTCCAAATCCTAGGCCAATTTTAAATGCCTTCTGTATCTTGTTCTGGCAGCTGAAGAAAGCATGACTGAGTTTCAAGCGGGAAAGAGCTGGCTTTGACAGTCCGGGCCACCTCCTTGCTGCCTGGTCTGCATGGGCCAGCATCTGTGCTGGGACACGTGGGGGACGTGGCATGTGTGTAGGCAGCCAGGTGAATATCGCTAGACTCTGCACTTTTGTGCCCAACTTCTGCTGCTGCTGGGAAGTGAATGTTCCCAGCGTAATTTGGAGCAGCCCTTGTGTTGCTCTATGCTGCAGAGGAGCCAAGGCTTCAAACCTCAGGGTCAAGGGAAGATGGCCCAAAGCAATCTCAGCCCGCTTCCAAGTTTGATGTTACCAGCTGTTAATTATTATCCGCTGGCTAAGATGTGCTTTCAAAACATCTGCGGTAGGGAATGTTTGTGGGAGAAAAGTGACCTTGACGGTACTGGTTGGGTGAAGGAAGGAGTAATGAAAATCTTCCATTACTTTGCCATCTTTAATGAGCATAAAATGGATGGATTACTTGTTAATTCAGCCTTCAACAGAGTGGGCAAAGACTCTGAAGGCAGGAATTGGCTCTTCTAAGAGTTTATATAAACACGGCATTTGGAGGTGATGTATGAGAATCCAGCTTTTCTGGCTCAGATACGTACTATACTACCAGCCAGCGGCATTGTGGCTTCTGGATGTCTGCAAATTCAAATAATGGTGGCTTTTGAAACAGCTGAACTTTGGGTTTTTTTGCTGCGAAGGTTGCTGTGGCTTCACGTACGTCACCAAATGCTTTTGGAGATGGTGTCAGACCCCTGTGCAGCCTGCAAGCGGGGTTGGTTTTGCTCTGTGTAGAGCATGGGCAAGCGTGTCTGACTGCACCTGCAGGTAATGAAAACTGGGCAAGAGGACTATGAAATGCAGAACTAGGCAGAGACCCGTCTTACTCAAATCGAGGGCTAGATATGCCTCAAAGCACTGCTCAAAGTTCAGGGGCAGTCAGGGAGGCGGAGGTAAGGGGGCGAGCCTTCTCTGCTGAATGAACAAATGGTGAAGGTATGGTTTTTTGCTGTTCTCTGGGAAATATTCTGGATGGATTATGATTCCTAGTCTGATAGACTTGCACTGTCTTGCCAATGCCTGGCCAGCGCTCCTTAAAGGATGTCCTGGTTCCACCTCAGAGTGGCTTGTGACACCCAACAACATTCAAAGCTTCCAGGTGTTAGTGCTTGGAGCTAAGCACCAGCTCTACAAAACAGGTCCTGGTTTCAGCAGCAGAAGTGAAAGGTCCTAAGCACCCTGCAGAAACAGACTTGATTTGCATACATGGCTTTAGATATTAAAGTTGGAAAGTCCTGAAAGTGTAATTACTCTTGAAGTCATTCTTGACTGGAAATAGGGGTCAGTGAACATTGAATGGCTGGAGGTTTGGTTAGACTAAAAACCGTATTAGCTGTAAAATGTGTACTTTACCAATGTAATCGGAGAGATTCACAGTCTTGGCTTTTATTAGTAATCCTTCTTCCACTAGTTCTCTGTACAGAGAATCGATGGTCCTATGGACAAGAGACATCACTCAGAAATTCTAGGGAACTGTAAGTAAAAGCTCAGTCAAAGTTCAATAACTGAACTAGCTTCAGAGTTATTTACGCTTCCTCAGCTTTATAAATGTATTTTGTAGCTCAGAAGTAAAGGTGATTAGCTCCATCAGTATGAAATCACTAAGTACAGTTTTCTGGGTTATGGCAAGGAATCTCTTTTATTACCTCACACCAATTCCATTACCCATTTCCAGGTGATGCAAGATCAGTTATGACTTGTGTAATAGACTCATTCATTAATATCAATTACTGGGAAATTATTTTTAAATTACATAATAATAGCAATCCTAACACTACTATACCTATTCACTTAGCTCTCCAATTAGTAGTAATTCATTAATTCTTCATGGAATTTATTCTGTTTGCAATAGACAGCCTCATCTCATCAGGAGCACACTGGGAATGACTCCATGGGAGCAACCAGTGGTCCATCTACCGCAGTGTCAGGGTGATGCTGGCCAAAAAGAAGGACTGGGGGAAAAACATACAGTGGAAACCACGGCATAATTTCTCCAGTGGAATGGTTTCTTCCTACCTCCATCAGGGGCTGGAAATAGCTCCCAGCAATTGAGGACTTAATACGCTTACATTTGTATCCAGTTTTCTAGCGGTGTGGATGTTCTCCTTCGTCTCCCTTTTGGAGTTTTATCTAAATATTAATTTCAATGACATTTTTGGCACTGGGTTCTACAGATTGAAGCTGCTTCAAGAATTACAGAAAACGAATAAGCCTGTTGGAAATTCTTCTCACACTGTTAGTGTGTAAACAATATTGATTTTAACCCTTCTAGGTCTTTCACTGTTTGTGCTCTTTTCACATCCTTTCCCTTCAATATCTGAGCTTTTTTGTCTTTGTCGCCTATCTTAATTGGGACATTCTGGTATTGCTACAATAAAAATATTTAATAGTAACTCTCAGCTGCCTTAATAAAACCATATATATATAATTTGAGGTCTGCAGCCCTTTTCCATTTCAGCTGGGACGTTTTATGTTTATGCAGTGTCAGTGGCACAATTAATATAGGAGTTGGAATAAGGAAATACAAAATTGAACACACCTTCAACAACGTTGATTTTGCCACTCTGGCTCTTGCTTTCAGTCTCAGTGATTTTTATGTTGGAGTATGCATCATAAAACAAGTAGAGTGTAGAATGGGACTAACCTGACAGTTCTGTTGGGAGCATGACTTCTACTTTTCCTGTCTTATTATTTTTACTGTGCAAGCTTAATGATGCATGCCCTGAGTCTCCTCCAAGTAAGTGTGATGTGATCATTCTGTTGACTAAAGCCTCCTCTGCCCCCCTCCACCGTGTCAAAAATGAGATGAACCTGAGCTTTTCTTGGTTATTTCTGAAACCCTTCCTCCTTCCCTGCTCAGCAGGGAAGAGCAAAGCATTGGAGCCAAAACGCCACAAACTCTGATTAAAAGCCAGCTACTAAAAAGCTTGTGTTCTTAAATGGCTGTATGTTGTATTAAGTTTATGAGAAGCAGGTATGTGCAAGAGTAATTTTAAAAGCACAGAATATATGCATACTTATTGGACTTTGGCACTGTTCTTGTAAGAGAGGCCGTGCTCCGTTATAATCCATGACACTTTTATTTTAAATATTTGCTTGGAGAGGTTTTTTATTTCTAAGCAGGTAAAGAGATCATTGACTGATTGTGTAGTGCTAGCACCCAAATGATCTAGTCCAGGTCTTGCTGTGCATGTCTTGTACAAATGGATTTGTGGGGTGAATCCCATGTGCTTCCTCCTGCAGTGACTGAGTGTGCTCGTCTTCATGCTGCTCTCCAGCCCTGCTCTCTTAGGAGCTGGGTCTGCTCCTGCCCTGCTGCTGAGTCAGCAGGTCCCAGCGGCGATATCTCTGTGTAGGTGTCTGTATTATGTGCACAGGTGAAAAATGGCCGGATTATCAGTGAATGCATCACGAGCTCGCTGAAAATGTAATGTCGAAAGAAGAAATCCTCTCGAATCCTCCAAATAAAATAAGGGTGCTTAAAAGAGCAAGGATACACAAATTGCCAGGTCTGCCAGAACTCTTATTGATAAATAAGACTGATTTATGACATGTACATTTTACCTAAGATGCGAAGGGTGATTTATAGAGTACAGGGGCCTGTCTGCAGCCTCCCTTATCAGGCTTCAGTTGGGATGGAAAATCTGACAGTCAACAAAGCTGCCAGGTGCTTCTGCACCTGCAGCGAGGATGGGAGAGAGGCAAACAGGGCCAATATCCTGCCTCAATGTTACATGTGCTTAGCTTTGCATGCTGGAATTAACCTGACTGAAGTTAACGGAGAATTGGCTCTAGTGGTGTGGTGTTGCAGAATGGGGATCTTAATTTGTATGCGTTGGTGAAGATGGGGAAAAACAAGGTCTGGGCTGTGTAGCATTAAAGCAGTGTTTTGTTGCCCTGTTATTTGTGGTGCTGCAAAGCCATTAGTCAGGGAGGGGCAGGGGGAAGGTTGTAGCGTTCACTGGGAATGCAAAAAAGGTTTTAGCCACAGTGTACGTGCTTCTAGTTTATGAAAGATTTTTTTTTTTGGTCATCTAAGCTTTTTATGGATGTTTATAGCCGTTAATAAAAAGGTTTTATTTATTGTAAGGCTTCTGATGCTGGTAAGCATAGCAATGTTGCGATGCTCCTCGTGTAATTAAAAACTAAAAGGGTTGACAGCATATCTAATGCAAAGAGGATGCAGTCTCTCTTTGTCTGAATCTCAGGTAAACAGGTCCTCTCTTTACCTGTCAGGAGTTAGATCTTCCTCCATTTCAGGTATCTTTTTCCTCATGGTCATCTTTTTTTTCTGAGGACCACAAAAACAGGCTGGAATTAGTGACATTAATACAGAGCTATAGACATATTTGAATGTACTGAAGCAAAGCGAGGGGCCAGAACAGCAAATGTTTCGGCGTTTGAATGTGGCCCTTGTTACTGAAGGAACCCAAAAGGAAAAATTATATCCTTGACTGCCCGGAGGGAAGGAAGTCACGTCCCCGTTTATAAAAGCACCGGAGATGTTCCCATTTATAAGTGGCCCAGCAAGGCACAGGAGGGGCGAAGCACCCTGGGCTGAGGAGCTGTGTCCAACCTATGAACCTCACGCAGATCCCGTGGCGGGTGCTCCTGAACTGGACTCTGCGTGCAGTAACCTGGTGGCTGTTGCTTCCTTCTGAGATATAGCTGCTCGGAGAGCCTGTATACCTCCCCTGCATCTGCCCCCTCCCTGCTGAGTGCCCAGAGCACCGTACTTCAGAGCAATCGGTCCCGTTCCTTCCAGCAGAGGTTGCATACAAAAGAATCTCAGGGTCACTTGCCCCAAGAGAAAACTCTTTTTCCTTTTTGGAGCACGACTCTGTGGTTGAGTGGGTATGGCCCTTTCCCAAGAGGGAAGAAGGAAGGAAAAGGGTGTGGGGTCCAAGTAGCTGCTCCAGAGACTGTTTGTGCGCTTTTTTTTTTTTTACATTGGGGTAAAATATATAAGCAGCTTCCCTGAGGGTCATGCAGGGTGCTTACAGCTGGACCAGGACCTGACACCAACCCTCTTGAGTATCTGGCTAGCTTCCTAACCATTAGACATCCTTCTGCCTTCTCCTTCCCAATGCCTCAGGGAAGAAGCTTGAAGAGGTCAGAAAAACATGACCTGCTCTTCTCTTGATATTTTCACCACACTTCCACTATGGGAAGATCTTGACTTGTCTGACTAGTTTCTTTACATAGTGCAAAAAACCTATGGAAAGTATAAATAAGATGTGAATCAGTAATGTCAAGCCCCTCCATTAATGACAGCTCACAAGCCATAAATATGGTTGGGGATAATTAGTAGTGAAGAGGGCATCATTAATCCATGGTAGTGCCCACCAGTGGTGTCCATACTTAAGTTCTGCAAAGCACTTTAGAATTACTTCAGTGGAACTGTTTACACAGTGACATTTGTGCACCACGGGATTTCTTCAAGGACTTACATTTAAGCATGTGCTTAAATGCTTAGTTGATCAAGACAGCTTATTCTTTCCAAAAGTTTATGTTCACTTTCCTGGGAATACAGTGGCTTACTTTATTTTATTTTTTTTTTTCATAGTGAATACTTCTGCAGAGCTCTAGAGACTATGTTGTTGAGTTAAAAAAATCCTATCCAATTACCTGGAAAATGCTGCTTTTTTTTTTTTTTCCCTAGAATGGATCAGCAATGTTCAGAAATATATCAATTGTAAGTCTTCAAGGACAGTCACAATGTAAATAACCTGTGGTTCAATCACCTGTTACTGTTTACAATGCCACAAAGACAATCTTGATGAAAATGTAAATTATACCCAGAACTATATGGATAAGCTAACTA
Organism: Ciconia boyciana; assembly: GCF_034638445.1. Lineage (NCBI taxonomy): Eukaryota > Metazoa > Chordata > Aves > Ciconiiformes > Ciconiidae > Ciconia > Ciconia boyciana. Next base: position 42,066,016 of record NC_132943.1, on the reverse strand, counting down.
GGAAAAGGTGATGGTTTTTAAATTTTGGATTAGAACAATGCAAACAACTCTATCTGCAGAACTACACCTCGGGTTTCTTTACATAAATAAGCTTGGCAGCAAATACTCATTAGAATGTGCCAGTGGGGTTTTGCTTTAAAGAAAAGGCATAGGAAGAACAAAGCATATGCCATGCTGTTTTAACAACTGAGGAAATATTGAGACTGTCAGCGGTTTATTTCTGGTGTTCCTCCAGCTTTGTCTCTTTAACCTTTCTTCCCACAAGCTAGAAATTACATGTCATGGAGTCTGACTGGGAAGAAAAGCTCATTTCTACCTATGTAAAGACACTAAGCATATGTTGAATTTATTGGCCAACTGGTATTGTCCTCAAGGCAGCTTCACCAATAAAGTAACTCAAGAGCAAAACAAAAATGAACTATGCAGGGGAAAAATGTGTTTTCCTAATTAACATCAGCATTTATGGGAAATTTGGCAAACACTGAGATGTGATAAGGGGAAATATGAACTGTAGACAATGGCTTTCCTCCAAAATGTCTTATTGGGAACTGCTTTTATTTAGAAAATGATAATGTTTAATGAATGTGAACATGCTCATCATTTATAATGGAAATCTCCTTGTTTTTATCTCTGAAATGTCAGTCTAGCTTCTGTGTAGCCATCCATTTACTTGGTTATTTTCTGCTTTGATAAGTCACATGTAGTGAACTGCATTAGTTATTAGTTGGTGGATGACAGGAGACTGTCTTCTGTGCTCAGTGTGGTATCTTGTCTTACTGTGTGGGCTCATGAAAATGTTTTGAGTAGCTCAGAGGTTGCTGCAGGCAAACACAGACCTGATTTCAGACCAGATTCCAGAGCAGACAGTCTCTGGCACCAGAAGGGAGAGGGTAGCCAAAATGTCGCGTTGAGGGAACTGTTCCACGTCGGAACTGTAGGATCTGTGTCCCTCTTTGGCTGTGATCATAAAGTCCTGCTGCCATCAGCTGTCCGCAGCTACTGCCACCAAGTATGCGGAGAAGTCACGAGAGGAAAGGACCCTAGTGGTTTAAGGGAAATGACAGTGTATAAGCAGCAGTCTACGAAGTGTTTGAGCGGATCCCTTAGATCACGTGCGATGCTTGGATGGGAGGCTGAACAAGTGCAGATTTGTACCGTGTGTGCATCTGCTCTGGATTGAGAAGTCTTTTCTGGCAATGCCAAGATATAGAGAGCAGCTTCTGATACTTGTACCGAAAAAGTCCTTAGACAAAGATGTTTCCACTGATTATTAAGCCCTTGCTAAACGAGGGGCTCTGATTTGTGGTTCCTGTTGGATTTAGCTCCAGCACCCCAAGAGGTTACAGCCCCCACAGCTGGCGGAGAGCTCTGGGTGCTAATCTCCATCAGCTACAGAAAACCCAAGGGGGATTGTGAATCATTGTCCTCGCACCTAGCCTTTCCTCAATTCTGACCCAGCCTGTCTTCTGGCCTTCTTCACTAAGGCTTTGTTCTTATCAAGTCTTTAGACTGATGTCAATATTCTTGTCGTAGCCATTGCTGTAAGTTAACCTCTCGTGGCTTTCTTTGCCTCTGCTCGGCTGCATCAAAAAGGGATATCTAAAGCTGGGTTGAGATGCTAGCAAGGCCTATTTCAGAAGCAACTTTTACACACTTAGGTTCCCATGTCTCCTCTTTCTGTTTTTTTTTCTGAAGTCTGCCCGTGCCTTTTGTGTATGTGTGGGTGTGTTCACTTACAATGGGTTGCTTTACCTGCAGTTGGATCGGAAGCAAATCCTTAGGGGAGCAGAGCAGGAAAAGCAGCACAATAGGCTTGATAAAAAGCACTCTGATAAGCACTCGAATGTAACTTCCAGGTCAGTAAACTGCAGAGCTGATCTGTCAGCTCTTACTTTGGGTGCGAAGCCAGGTCTGCAGTGGTGTATTTGCAGATTCCCAACAGAAAAGCCCTTGGGTGCTCAGCCCTCTGAGTACCATGGTTGGGTACATGGCATCCATCTAGAAGAAACACTTCTAAAGCTGGCGGGTTGTGTGGAGCCACCCAAATCAGAAGCTTGGGTTGTCAGCAGAAAGGGGTGGACTCTGAAGAACAACATTTCACTAAGAAAAGTTTGCACTGGCACGAAGATGCTACCAACTCTTTAGAAATCTTATACTTTGGAAAATGCTAGCCCTTTCTCTTTCACTTCAGGTGCTTTATAACAGACTCCTCTAGCTAGGCTGGGTGGGGACTTGGACCTTCTGACATTTCTTTGCCAGCCTTCCTAGACATCGATGACCTGTCCCTCCCTAGGAGGCAATCTCCCTTCAAATCTTTCCTCGGCCTGCCTTTACAGAAGTGCTTACAATACCAGCTTGCTCAAACACGGCTGGGCAGATGACAAGCTGCCACTGTGCATAGTGAAGAAAAATGCTATTTGCAGCAGAGCTGAACCACACCCCTTTGTTTCTGTTGTATCCTCATCCCATCTTCTGTGTCAGTCATCAGATCAGGAGCTACGTGGAGCAATCGGAGTCCAGCACGGCGTGTCTCCTAACGCCGGGTACTTGTGCTCTATACGCTGTCAATGCTGGACTGTAAGGACAAATAATAGTGGGACAGTCTGTGGGGTGAGATGCTTCCAGTACCGATACAGGCGTATAAGATCTGTGCTTTAAATGATAGTGGTGTGGCTTGTTGCATACTAGGTGCGATCTAATTAGGTATTTCCAAACCAGCCTAATGATCTGGAGGCCCATTTATAATGAGAAAAGCAATTTGTCCTTCCACCCAAAATGATTCTTCTACAAGGGTGGCAAATGGGCTTTTTATCTCAGGGGCAGTAAGAGCAATTCTTGATAGGGTAAGAGTCAGCTTTTAGCATTAAGTGGTATTTGAAGGTTTGGGAGCCAGTGATAAAGTTCAGCCTAGAAAGTACAGTGCACAGAAATAAAGGAGTGGCCGACACATATGCCTGGAGCTGTTAATTTTGTTTATCTAAGACCTGAGCCATCTGAAACACCAACTGGGAGGGAGCAATTAGCTTCCTTATGCTTTCCCTTTAGAGTCCAATTCCAAAACATCCTTGCTGAATTCCCCACAAAAGGGACTTCCAAACAGAATTTCAAACTCAAATTATTTCCTGTGGATCAGGAAGATATTTTTTTTTTTAATATGGATTTGTCAGAATCTTTTTCAGTTGCAGAAACTATTTATCCTAAGGTGTGCTTGAAAAGGCAGAGGATATCTATCCTGTACGCCCTTGGGTAGCGACTGTTCCCAGGAAACAAAAAAAGCCGTAGTTCTACTGTAGTGTCTTCCTGCAAAGAAAGTAGAAGAAACCTCTTCTTACAACAGCGGGGATGGCTAAATGTGGCACCGTGAAGTTGGGGTAACCACCCCTAGACAGAAGAAAACTCCGCTTTTAAGGGTTTACTTAAAGAAATTACCCTTGCTGCCCATTCCCCACTGACAGAGTGCAGAAAAAGATTTGTATTCTCTGAAGAATGTTGAATCCTTAGAATGCTTTTATTTGCAGAATATCCCTTTTGGGAGGAAAAAGAAAGTTTTACATCCGTGCTCCAGACATGTTGACGGCTACAATGAGAATCCAAACCCACTGTTATTTCACATCACATAGTTGAGGGGGGAGACACATGGGACTCAGAATGTGGTAACACACACCTTGAAAATCTAGAGGATTTTTGCTGAATAACAAATTAATAAGCTGCTTCCAAAACTTTCCAGCTCATATTACTCTTGTTATACAGGCCAGATTTTCATAAAGCAGATCTGAAGTCTGTGCGCACAGGTATGCACACAGTGTGTGGGTTTATGGACTGAGATATTTATGCAAATACAAATTAGAAAAAGGCTTTTCCAATGCTGATTAGACATTTCAAATAGTTTTGCTCAGGGAAGATGTGTTTTGACTAAAGCTGGATACCTCCTTCCATTCCCCACCCCTAAAATAGAACTGATTTTTTTTTTTTCCAGAGAAAATCTTTAGTTTTATTTAATTAGTACTTCTTTTCCCCTCTTCTCCCCTCCCTTGTTCTCTCAGGCTACTGGCACAACTTGGGAAAACAAAAGTTAAATAACCTCTCCCCACCCAAACCCCTTCCAACACTATATTGAAGTCATAAACCCAACCCTAACCTAAAGCTTTATAATTCCAATGTGAGGTTTTGAAGCAGTTTTGACCAGCTGATCTAAGTGCATCTGCCCATGACAACTTTGGGAAGATTGTTGCAATATTTTGTCTGTATATCTTCAGCCTCCCTATTTTTGAAACAGATTTAGCAATCCAGTTGGTATCAGTTTTCAGAGTTGTTCCAGTCTTGCGTTATTAAATTGCCCCTGCACCTTTGTCAGGTGAAAGAGCATTTTTAAAGGTAAATTCAGTAGAAGTACTGCAACTGCAAGTATTTGCATGCTAAAGGGATTAGAGAAATGAAGTACAACATGAGATTAGAGTTGGCTATTTGCCCTGAGGATTTTAAGTGGATATGCTGACGGAATGGTAGGGTCTGTAAGCTTTGAGTTATTTTGCACTGACATGATCTATAGTTTAAATGCTTGGGTAAGGAATTCAGGGAACCGCGAGCTGTGGAATTCTGCATATGGTAATGCTGTGAAACTAGATGTGAACATGACATGTGCTGTGTTTCAGTGGGTAACACGCATTAAAATAACGTACGTCTTTAACCTATTTTACATGCTTAAGTAAACTTGGCTTACTTGTGAGTTCCCAAACCCTTCAACAGTAAGTAGTACCATAGTTAAACAATGTGTACCTGCCTGTATGTCATCTATGTGTTGTTACAGATAACTGAAAGGTTACACCAAGACTTTCAAAGTGAATTTTTTTTGGTGTACAGTTTTGAAACACATTAACCAGTCCTTATTTAGAAGGAAAACAGCCAGCATCTGGAAAACTTACTGGCACCCAGATCCATGCCTTCCTTGGGAAGACTGTATTAATCTGAACCTGTCACCTTAAAGAGAGGGACTGTTTGGATTTTCCTGTTTGACTGGATTAGAGGATTTCAAGAGGGTGTGTATCCCTCTTGAAAATCATTACAAGGATAGATCAGATTTAACTCTGGAATAGTTCAACTTGTCCTTAGCAATATTTATAAAGGTTAAAGAATAATAATAGCTACAGGAAAAGGCCCTGAAAAAAGCCACAGGTGAATAGATTTTTAAATGCTTCTGACTTAAGATTCAGTAAATATTTAGAGTAGGCATTTTGATGTTGGTATCTGTGAGACTAGGGCTTGCACTGAATATTACTGTATCTGGGCAGAGAGCTGATATTTACCCTGAATTCTCCTAACTTGCTGTCTTACCTTTTCACTTCTTCTTCCTTTTTTCTGTTTGCCACTCTTCTCTCCATCCACAGCCAGTTTGAGATTCTCCAGTTTCTGTTGCATCAATTCATCAACCTATCCAGACAAACACAGCTGAATCTTTCTAAGTCTTCTGTTCTGCCACCACACCTCAGAGGTGTTCAGCTAAACAAGCGTTAAAGCAAAGAAGAGATAGTAGGGACTCTGGAAGGAGGCAAGGTCTATGCCAGGGCCAGTTCTTACGGCTGTAGAGAAACGTACACAGGCAATGCACATTATTACTGTCCTCTTACGATTGTAAGCACACCTGCACTCTGATCTCTTCCTCCACTTCTTCCCGTTTCTCTTCTTTGATCAGCTCCAGGTCATGATCCTGGAGAAAATCCCATCCCTCGTCTCTGTTCTGCCAAACGGCTGTTATCCAAAAGAAAGAAAAAAGGGGAAAGAAGTTACAGAGCTATTGGTTTCTCCAACTGCTTCTGGAGGCAAAAAATAGGTAGTTGTAGGCAGCTTTTATTAAATTATTAGCTGTATGAAAGTAACAGACTCTAGGGACCCTTACCAAGTTCAGAGCCCTGTTGTGCTAGGATCTGTAAATCTTGGGGTTAACTTTTTTTTTTTGCCTCGGGCTGTAAATTGGTATCAGATTTCAGGAGGATAATGGGATATGGAGGCTGTCATTTTCTAGTTGTAAAGCTGAATGCCTGGAGCGTTGTTCATCTTCAAGAGCAGGTAGTGTAGAGTCGGCCGAACCATATCATGCCCGACGTTGGCATTCTTCTTCTCTGCTTAACAGCATCGTGCTTAAATCTTTACCATGAAGAAGTCACAAAGACGGCTCTCTAAGCATGCCCTCTATGCATGTCTCTTGGCTGGCATAACGCAGGCTTGGGGACCAAAGGAAGGTGTTTAATTTAAACCAGGAAGTTTTCCCTGTTCTCTCCTGCTCAGTTATCTAATGCTAAGTTAAAGCTCCTGCAACCTTGCGAGTTAGCCTTTGTAGTAATTCACACGAGGCTGAAATATGGGCCAGGAGCACTGGAATCTGCATACAAGCCTGCACGGAGAACATGGAAATGGGAACGTGAGGGGACAGCGAGTCTGACGGAGCAATAACCTGCATCCGATCCACAAGTGACATATGGCCACACAGAGTTTTAACTATGGCTGGGGAGTTTTAAGCTTTGATGCAGTGATTGAGAGGCAGTTGAAATCTTTTCCAAAAAGAGACAAGGCCCACCTGATACAGCACCTTTATTTCAGTGTTGTGCAAAGGGCAAGTAATAAGGAGGCCAAATGCCAGGAAGAAAGCAAGCTTGTGCAAACTGATGATCAAAAAAACCCCTGTTTATGATAAAGTAGCTAATGATCCTGAGGTGCAGCTCTTTATTTTTGTTGAGGCAAACAGCAATTTGCTCTTTAGAAAGAAAACTAAATGAAGTCCGGCAAGCTCGGTGCATATCTGAATTCTCCGCTATTAGCAAAAGGTACCTTTTTTAAAAAAAATGGAAACACCTCTCTTCTTTCTCTGCTTTTTGAGCTAATTTAAAGGAGGACAATTAATATATTTTATTTCCTTGCATTTTAAGCCCTGATAGTATCTTTATAAATGACAGCTAATCTCCAGCAGTATGTGCTAATTCAATTTCCAGGTGATTTAAAATGACAGCTTTCCACTCTAAGACATAGGCTCCTTTACGAATCTGTTTTGTCCAGGGTACTCTTTCCTGTACCCACTGCCACTTCTAAGGCACTATAAATTCAGGAAGGTTTTCACAGTACCCATAGGAGATCATTCAAGTTTTAGTCCAGTTAATATAATGCTGGCTGCTATTTCCATCCCCTACGAATTTTCAGAGTCCAATTACGTGCAGAGTATTTGTGGCTTTACACGTAGGGAACAGTTTTTGCAGGTGAGTAGTCTTAATTTCGTAACTGAAAACGGTAGAGATGGAGAAGAACAGTAGAATTTTGGTAATGAGGAAAGAAACTCAAAAGTGTAGACGCTAATTTCTTTAAATTACTTGCGGGTCATCAGATGGCATGACAGGTGTCACGTAATATTTCAAGAGGGAAAGCTGATTTGCCCTGATTAAAACGTACCTCCTCCAGGGTTGCCAGCCTGGAATGTCAGCCTTGGGGAAAGAGGATATTGCATGGGAGTTATGTGAATTTTAAAACACTTTCCTGACTGGGTCAACAGGTTGCAAGTGCTATGTTTTCACAGGAGTACTAGGTTTTAGATATTTATTTTTCATAGACGGTTCCATAGATTTTTATTCTGTTTTTTTCCATCATTGTTTATTGTCATTTTGTAAATTTATTAGTGGTTAATAGCCACTACAGGCAAACCAGTGACAGTCCCCACAGCTGAGGCAGCTGCCTCTGATATTACCTGGCAACGAGTTCTCCAAGTGCTATATTAGCCACTAGGTTAGAGGTCCCTAATTTTAGAAAAGAGATCAGTAACTCATAGGTGTTAGATGCTATGTTTTTCTTTTATAGATCAACAAAATGTTTCAAAGTTATTTTTAAAGTAAGGTCAGGAGGCTAAGGATGTTGTGTTTTTACTGGCTGGTCAAAAGAGCCTGGTATTTTGTTACAGACAGGGTCATCCAGCTACAGGAGCTATTTTTGTGTGCGTGTGTGTATGCAGTGCAATTTATATCACCTCTTCTAAAATAGTGCATGCTTATCTTTGGATGATTTTATATGCATACAGCCCAGTCCACTAACGTGACTGCTAACATCACCATCTCAGCAGTATTAGTTTTCACTCTGCAGACTAGTAGGTAATTCCAATATCCCTGAATTTCAGAGAACAGCTTGTGACTAAGAACTGAAATATATGTATCTGAAGCCTGAAGCTTTTCTTAAAATGACTACTTTCAACCTCCTGGCAAAAGGATTGGAATCTTTTGATGCCTGGTTAAAAATACGCAGTGTCACCACACCTTAAAGTTTGGGCCATGGGGTGTTTGGGTTGAACTCAAAAATCCTCTGCAACACCGAGCAAGTCAAATATCAAAACTGGCCATCTGTATAATGGGGGAAATAGCACGTTGCTGCCTCACAGTACAGGGTACTGCAAAAATCAGACCCGGGAAGACAGAGGTAATGATTCAGACTGCTTACACTTGCTCCACATAAACTCTTGCAATTCCAATGTAAAAGTAGATGTCACGCAAACACTGGCTGCCTCCAACAACAGTACATAAAATAAATGTTTTAGATAGGGCTTGGCAAAGGTAGTTAGCAACCAGCAAAACTGCCAAATACAGTTTTAGAAGAATAAAAGTCTTTGTGAATTCCAGTGAGGTTTGGGTAGTAGTTCTAGCTTGGTAGAGGGGGGACAAAATTGGGGTGGAAAAAATCTGTAACTGAAATGCTTAGATCTCTGAAAACTGATCTACATCTTTTAAAATATTTAAGTAACCTAAGAACAAAGCAACTAGTTTCAGGGGATGGGAAGACTTTCTTAATTGTAAGTGGTTGGGGGGGGGGGGGACGGGGGACAAAAGAAAAATGTTTGTTTGGTCACCTATCATTTAGGTAAACTTTAGACACACTCATAAGGGTCTTTAAATGATTCTATTGTAGGCATCTGATATAAACCTTCCTTAATCAAACCCCCGTATTTCAGTGATGTTTTCCAGATTTATGCACTAATAGATTTGAACTTCTGTGCAAATTGTGATAGTAACTGAGCTATTTTCTACATAAGAATAAAAATAGTTCCCACTGTAGAAAGAACAAACTCAAAATTTTTTTCTTTCTTCTTCTTCTAAACAATTCTGCTACTGAAACAAAAGCAGGCTAAAATAAAAAATACAAGAAACTGCTTACACTGTTCTGGTCAGAAGTTGTTTTAGATTTGATGCTGGAGGCCTTGAAAAAAGGAACCTTATCTATGGCCACCTAAAAGTAGAATTATTCTGAACAACCACCATACAGTATTGTGATAGTGCCCTGCAATAAAAAGCACTAAGTGCTTGTGAATGAGGCAGGGGACTGTGCTGCATGGAGGAATTAACAGCTGTTTACTAAAAATAAATATGGTGTTGAATAGACTTGGTTCACTAGGAGGAAAAGAAAAAACTATGAACACCTGAAGCTTAACTGCACAGCTATAGACTCTTACTGTGCATAAGACAGAACTGCAGCTATTCTTTGAAGCTTGCAAGAGAGCTCTTTCTGCTCTGAGGATTTCTGGTTGTGCTCTGTGCAGAAAATGGTTCATTCTTACGTGCCTTTTAGAGCTAGGGGAGTAGCTGTCAGCTCTGGCAGGATGGGCTGGAGATGAGCATCGGTGTTTAACTCTGAATGCCAGGCTGGAGTCTTTATCTGCCACAAAAGGATGCTGCCCGTGCCTGACCTACCTGAGCATATTATTGCAGTGTACCTGCAAGTGCTGCCAGTACATAATGGGGAGACGGAGGTACTCACACTGTGACTGGTTTTAGGCACTCGATTCAGGTGCCTGAATAGGAATAGAGGCTCCACAGACACTTAATAGGCTGCTGAGTTGCCCTTGGGAGGCCTTGTGAGGTATACAGGAACACAATACGCCCAATTCAGCACTCATCTTCATGCAAAAAGTTAGCATGAGTAACCCCAAAATGTTATATACTTCAGAGCTCAAAGCAGGTATCTTGTTAGGAACGGCAGTACTGGTGTTCGGATACAGTTTGGGTGACAAACATGTGCCACATCCTCTCATAACCCCCCTGACCTGTCATTACTTGAGAGAGAGTGTTGAAATCCGGGAATCTCTATTCCCATGAAACTAATCTATTGACTTCTGTGGTGTTTTTATTCCTAACAGTGGTATGCACTGCCATGTTGGGAAGCACTGTTTAAAGCCCCTGGGCTGAGGTTACAGCCAAACAAGTTTTCTACAACCTGGAGGAGAGTTATTTGCACAAATACAAGGAGTTTGTGAATTTGCAGTTCAGCATTGTATTGAAGCCTGTTTGACTGCAAAGCCTCAGCAGGGGATCCAAGAAGCACTGTGGGAGCACTGGAAAGCATAGCTACCACATCACCTACTCATCAGCAGAGCGCTGGATGAGCATATTGCCAAGCCTACGTAGCAATGCAAAACCCTCCTGCCCTCTTTTTGATACTTCCCAACAGGTAGGGCCTCTACACTGCTCCTTCGTTGCTCTTGCCTTGTTGGATGCGAAACGCTGGTCTTGCTATTGCCGGTTTTGGGTTGCAAAGTGCCATTTCGTCCTGAGTGCATAGAAAGGCACAGGTAACGTTCTTGGCCAGTTAAGGAAAGAAGCATAGATGAATTTGATCCTTATCCAAAACTCCCGCTGACTTCAGTGGGGTTCTGATGTAGCATTCAAGAGTAGAGTCTGGGACGAGCTCCTCTTTAGCCATAAAATTGCCTTATGTGTAAGAAAATCCTAACTGTTAGAAGTCAGAGGTCAGGCAAAACTGTACTGATGTATATTTAGCAACTAAGTTGTACACTCCTTTCTGGCCAGCTCAAATCAGGCAGAAAACCTGATGCCAGTAATTTGTCAACAGGAGGGAATAATGGAGATTTTTTCATACGAGGAATTTTAGCAAGCCAGTAACTCTGCAGAGTGGGGAGCAGAAAAGAAATTTTTACTAATTGTTTGAGAATAGAATCTGTATGAAATATAGCAAAAATAACCCCCAAAAGCTTTGATCAGGCACACTTTTGCAACGAAAGACTTCCATTTGGCTCATCTGACCTTTGGAGTCCTATTGTGCTGTTCACTTATAGTTTATGGGGCAGGTGCTCCTTTGCATTTCGGGCAAGTGCATGACTTCTGTGCTCGCTTCCAGGCCCAGCACAAGTCATTGCTAACTCATTTGGGTATCTGGGGCACACACTGAAGACAAGTGTTTAAGAGAGAGACAAAGGCATCAAGTGTAGAGGAGAGGATAGAAGAGAGATGGAGAAGAGTAAGATGTCCTTTTGTAAAAACCATTTTTTAAATTTGAAAAAAACAAACAAACAAACAAACAAACCAAAACACCCCTACTTTTGGATGCTTTCTCAAAGTGAAAAAACCAGCCAGTCTCCTAGCTATTAGTTTGTTGCACACATTGAATGAAGCAAGTATATTCATAGTCCAGCAGCATTTCTCATGCCCTTGCTTGAAAAGATGATCCTCCTATTAAAACATGTAATAAGAAATAAATTGATGAGCTGTAGATGTGCAGGTGAATGAATCCATGGACACTTTCCATGAATGAGAGGAAGACAGGATAAAGGGTTACAGGAACATGAAAACGTCGATGCTGAAGCCTGATGTACAGTATAGTGCTTTTGAATTATTTGCTGTTCAGGTGTCATTTTTGTTGCCCTCAGAAAATCCAAGAAAGCCCCTGAGTGTACATCAAAGCATTTGGTTCCAGTTTGGCTGCTTTTGCTCATGTAGAAATGTACCTTCCTGTATGATTATCTTGATGATTTTGAGAGACTCCTACGAAGACCTGAGGTACTGAAAAACTCCCTTCCTAAATACCTTTTTAATCTCATGTCCTCGTTTCTATAATGTTCCATAGTTTGGGCAGTTGCACTGTTTGACCTTATAGGAATGACATTCAGATTAAGCTGAACTAGAAGAACATTCCAGCTGTAATTGTTATCTTTTTCTACTGACCTTTGTATTGACTGTTTCCTTCCTCCATTATTGAAAGGAAATTACTGGGAGCCATTTTCCAGCCCTCCTCTTCTTCCTAGGTTGGGGGGGGTGGGGTGAAAAGAAAAATCAGAATATTAATATGTAGAAAGATTTGTTTTAATTTGAGGAATAAGATGCTGTTGTCTCATCAATGAAAATCTTCCCAGCGGGCTCTAAGGAAGTTTTATCCCCTTGAGTGAAGAGCGGGGGGTGTCTGTTCATCAGTTGACCTACTGAGGTCACAAGAATTACACTTAGGCTTGCCTGAACATGTAGTATAGGTAGGAGACGTGCAGCACGTAAATGAAATTACCTTGCTATTTTTTCAGTTACTCTTATTGTAGGGCTGCTCCCTCCCCCTGAAAAGGAATTCCCAACTTGTGGGTAATTCAAAACTGTTGAGACCTCATTTTAATCTGTAATCAGAAAGAAAAATAGTGATCTTGGTGTATCTTGCAAAACAAAATATTTTGTTTCAACTTTATCAAAACATTTTGACGTTTTCCTGTCTTAAAGTAAATGACATTGACATGTTCCTGAAATAGTTTAACTTCATTGAACCAGTATTTGTGGCAGAAAAAACTTGTCAGAACATTATGAAAGTTTCTTCATGTTGTATCAGTTACAAGTCCTCAAAATGTTCTAAGGTAATAGTTACTAGTGGGAAAATCAGGTCACTGTTTGGGGAGGAGGTGAACGTGGATTTATGCAAGACAACACAAGTTTTATCAGGCTTTGCTAACCAATGTGCAGTCTGTAACCCACTGGTTACCAGTAATATATAAAGTGCAGCTCCTGGAATAACTAAAATGAAACAACCCCCCTAAATATGCCTCTGTAATTAGGTGCCATTGCATACCTGCTATCGGCAGATACGGTTGTGGCCAGGTCATGTGAATTATTAAATATCTGTTTTTAATTAAAGTGTTATTACAGTAATTAAAGTTTGGGCCCAGAAGGACATGTAAAACCTAAATACATTTATCACTTCTACCCTAAGCTCTGTAAATACATTTGAAAGAGATTCAGGAGTTTCTTGAGTAAAGAACCATTGATCTTGATCAAGAACCATTTGGGTAAAGTATAAGCAAGAGTTTGAGGATTTGACACCCAGAGCTCTAATTCCCAGTGTTACTCTGATGTACTCTCAATTTTTGCAGGGTATGACATTTTGAGATTCATCCTTGGATCTTTTTCAGTAGGCTGAATACATTCCTTTTAACATTCTCCCATGACACTTTATAGAAAACCATTAAATCATGGTGTTCTGAGAGGAAATACTGATAATTGCTAACTATTAAAAAAAAAAAAAAGAAAAAAACAAACCAACCCAAAAACCCCCAACCAAACCCACCCCAGAACAGCCTAAAACCAGGCTATTCATTTTTAGCCTCTTAATAGCTTAGGACACGTTAACGACGCATTAACGTTTCTCTTATTGTTACAGATAAGCCGATAAATCATTTCAGTTACTAGCTTCAATGATTTTATACACTGATGTAAATAATATTGTTGTGTCAGTTTCATTGATTTTAATCAAAACCACCATGTGTCTAAAGAGCAGTTGCAGAATGCTGTTCTGTATTCCCTCTTGCTTCTATTAACAGCAGAAGAGTCAATGTAACATAAAGAACTTCTCTTCCTTTGAAGTCAGTTGATGTATTTTTCTATGTTCAGTTGATTGATTCCATGCTTGTTCTGTGTTAAGCGTGCTAAGGCACATTGAACCAACAATATACGTTTCAATCTAAGCAGAGATATGGAAATAACAGTTTGAATATACTTCTGAAGCTTTCCAAAGCCTAGCCCACACTAGGTGATTCTCATTCAACAGCAGGGAAAATTTTGAATTGACTCCATTGTGCACTTTTGCTATGGAGATTTTGCTAATGGCTTTCACTAAGGACAAAACGTGTCTCACTGTTAAACTTTTCTGGATGAAATCTAGGGATGCACAGCCTTGCTCAGGTTCAGACAGGTTGCAGAACATTACTGGGCGAAGCAGTCCAGAGTGGTCTGACATGTGTTCTGCTATTGAAAAGAGGGATCATACGGTGCTGAAGTTGTGTGTTTTTTTTTTTTCCTTAGGTGCCCAGTGGGAAATCAAATCAGCACCTTACAGAGAAAAGAAAACAAAGTTACTTTGATATCAAATACGCCTTTTTAAAGATTGCTATCAGGCTTTTCAGAAATATTTAAATTTCCTTCTGGGATCAAACTCTTGTTTTCTTTAAGAACTGAAGTTAGGAGCAGGGCTTTTTTCTGCCTGCACCACTATGACTTATAGCCTACACTTATTTTAATAAGAGTCCTGCTGTTAGAACTTTTCCAAATACTTCTCAACTGGTCTTAGATACTATTTTTTCCCCCTGTCAGTATTATAACCTTGGAGAGAATGTTCCCTTTGTTCTTTCTCAATGAACCATAGAGAACCTGATATAATGGCTCAGAATTTTACTTGACAGGACTTGTGATGGCTGAAGAGATGAGAACGACATCAAGTTATAAAGCCCCAGAGCTCTGCATTGGTATTTCACCCCATTTCAAAACAACCTTGTGGAGGCTGTGAGGGGATTGAGATTAATTTTTGGTATTGTTGGTTCTTATCTAGTGAAATGTGCACAACCGACAAGGAATCAAATTTATCCTGCGAAAGTCAGGCTTTTAAGCAGATGAGTGAGCTGCTATTCAGTTCCAGAAGTTTCGGTTGGGTTGGGCATTGTCAGCATGCCTGAACACTAATGTCTCGCTCTGACTTAGACTGAAGTGTCTGGAACAGCCTTCTCCATTGCCTGGGCGAGACCAGAGGCATCACAGGAGCTTGTTCTGGGCCGGCTGAGTTGGGAAGGAGCAAGGGCAAAGCCAAACCCAAACAAGGGCAAAGCCAAACTCAAACCCAAACAAGGGCAAAGCCAAACCCAAACAAGGGCAAACCCAAACAAGGGCAAAGCCATTAGAGGACACCCTCGTGAATGCTCCCCAAAGGAACTGGTCTGTCTGAGATGCTACGGGGTTCTGTAACTGTGAATGACAACGGTCTTTAAAGTCTCTAATTTCTAAAGCTTTCCTAAGCTATTGCCTTCGTACTTGTACTCTTATCTGATCTTTCCCATAGAGTTCTGCAGTCTGTGTGCTGATTTAAGGGGTTACACCATGAAGCGGTCCCACAGAGCTGAACTCAGCACTAGTACAAGTCACCAGAAGTCTTATGGACAGCAAAAAAGTTGGTATCGGTATTATTTGGCTTAGGTCTGCAGGCATTACACTTTCTCCTCTGTTGCTCCCCGAGGTTGGCTTTGCTCTGCCACTAAGATACAGTGAGGTGGTACCAGGAATCACCTTCCACTGCTTGTAGCGTTATGCCTTCACTAATGGTGTGACAGTGCACCCTGGGATAGCGTCACCCTGAAGACATGTGTGACTGGAACTTAAAAAATCTCCTGTTTGCACAGGAGCAGCCAGTACCCTTCCTAGCTGGCAATGCAACATCAGGCTTAAAGAGCTTGGAAAACACGTTTATGTATACTGCTCCTTCAGCCTGCTGTGCACCTTCATTTACGAAGGGAAAAAAACACCCCAAAACCCCCAAACTTTGTTTTGTATGACCCAAATAGCATCTTTGCTGGTTGAAAACGCCATCTAAATTACAAGTTAACACTTAGATATCTACCTCGCAACTAGATAGACTGATGCTTCCTAAGTTCATGTAGTTTAGGTTCCTGGCTAGCTGTTATGAGAGCTTTGGCTAGATTAATGGATGTTGTCCAAGAAAAACATCTTTTGTTGTTATATGGTTGTTCTAGGGTTAGGACTTTAAAATTAATTTGTGTAAAACTTGCAGTTAAGAGTAAGCTTTGCCCCAGAAAACTCACCCTTCTCCTCCACATACTTGGTGAGAGATTAATGACCCTTATTAAAAAAATATATATTGTTTCAACTTTGTTTATATGACAAAGTAAATGAGAAACAAAAGTTGCTGCTTCAGCAAAAGCCTACAATTTTTGTTGCATAGCTCGCTTTTGAAGGTGCCCTCTGGTCACTGCATTGGTTCACAGGTGTTTTCTTCAGTGAAGCGGCTCCTGAAATAATTTGGAAGCATACCTTCTGTGAAACCAGACCTTAGTATAATCAAAGATTTCAGGGAGTATATCATATGTTAAGCGGTGTCCACTGTGACCTGAAGCAAAAATGAGTTCATACCCTAAGAATGTGGACTGAAAATGCATGACTGCTATTTACAGGCTTACAAAAGATGCAGCTGGCCTATAGGGAACTGTACTTATAAATTAGTTTGAAATGCATGCAAGCTTTGATCTGACTGAGACTTACAAGGTTCTTGGGGTGGCAGTAACAACTTCTCTGTACCCAACACTAAAAGTGGAAATGCTTGGTTAGATAGCTGGGCACCACTTTGTTATCTGCACACACACACAAAAAAGCAACAGTGCTTTGAAAAGTGCAGGCACACTGCCTTGGCAACAACGTCAAAGCCATAAGGTGTATTTTTCCCCTCATCTGTGTCTCTGGCAGACTGTACCTACACCAGCTCTTCCCACTGAGCTGTGTCATGGCTGTGCAAATGGCCATTATTAAAATAGCAGAGGTAAAATTCAGCTCCTCGGAACCATCAAGGTGACTGAAAGGCTGAGAGGGATTGGCCTCAGCCAGTTCCTCTGTCTTCTGAACCCAAGCCCGAAGCCTTGGTGACCAGCCTGATGTAAATTAATAGCCTCTGCCCGCACAGGGCTGAATAGGCAGGACTTTGGCTCTGTTTTCATAAACTAACTGTTTTTACTGCAGGAAGACTTACTTTCTTTCCAGTTTTCTGTGGTTTTTTTCCTTTCACTTTTTCCTTCTCTTCTTTTTCTTTTTTCCCCTTTTGGGCTTTTTTCTGCAAAGCCATCTCCTCTTTGGCAGCCAGTTCTGCAGCGACCTGAAAGAGACAGAAAGGAACGTGAAGAGCTGGTCAAATATTTTCACGTGCAAAGTGTGTTAGACATGTGCTGTAAGAGTTATGAACCAGTGTGTATTTTTCCTCCTTCGCTTTCAGCTTTCCAATACTGGGGAAACACAGTACCCAATACACGTTGCTTGGTAGCCCTCTATGAATTCCAGAGTGGCTGACCATTACAGAGAAGTCCTTTTAATTTATGCTGAGGACACTCCCACCTGCAAACTTTAGCACAGATGCTGACTATCCCAATATATCATTGGGAAAGAGGCGATTTCTATGTCCCAAACCGCGAGGGCTTTTATGGAGTAAGACCAATTCCTGAAACCACCCAGAAGCACAATATCCTAATGACATACAACTTAAAGTTCCCTCTGGACTTGGACTCAGATTACGAATTTGTCTTAGCATTTCTAAGGCAGATTGATTTTTACAGAGATGGATTTTGAGAGACTGCCCTGAGGCATGTCTAATTTCAATATGTGGCTAAAGACTGAAATCGTTCTAAGTGAGTGAGAGAGATTGGATAGAGATATTGTGACAAACTCTGACAGATATACATGGATAGCCCAGCATCTTTATCCCTGCAAGCTAGTAGCAGCTGATAACTGGGTACAGCCACATCATTTTCCATAACTTTAGTTCCTGGCCATTTATGCTTTATTATCTGAAAAAGGCGGAGGGTGAAATTTGCTGCTTCTACTGTTCTCTTGTTCCCAGGCGCCTTTCATTGTGTTCTTTTGTAAGGTCATCTACTGATGAGTGTAAATCAGAAAATCTGTGCCCATTGAAGTTTATTAATGGACCATTAATATTGGCAGTACCGTGAAAGAGCAGAAAATAAAACATTTTCAATTGTAGGATGCTTCCTGTAACAGTAAAAATATTTGTTTTCTAAAGAATGCCTTTTAATGCATTGAAGATTGGACAGTGGAAGGGGAATGACGAAAAGGGCTATACTTTGCAGCCAGTGAAATTTCATTAGTGGATTTCCCCAAGCACTTCAGTATCTTACATTTAATTAAATATGGTAATTTAAACCCCAAGCACGGTTCAGTCATATCTTGCGGTGATAAGCAGTGAAGCATTTCATTCCCTGGGATAGATTAACAGATTGACTAGAGTTCAAAATAGGTTTTTAGTGTCCCAGCAGGCCTGTTGTATCCAAAACCAACAGAGCTACTCGAAGTCTATCCTTTACTGTAGCGCTAGTACCCTGCCAGAAATCCAACCTTGCCACCTCCACCCTCTGCTCTGACTGCCTACCAAAGGGTAACCGTAACCGTTTCCGGCATCTCGGGGGTGGGTTTATCCAGCAGGATACCTGTAAGCACACATGCGATTGACAAAAGGTTTTAATTTTAAGCAGTGTTCTTTGAGTCCTACTGGTGATGTTTTAAGTATATCCAGACTCTGATTGGAATGATTTACTTTCATGTTTTTATACAGATGAACGATACTGAAAGGGGTTATATAGAGTTTCTGTTCTCATGAACCTGCTATAAGGGGACTGAATTGTTGAACTGTCCTTATCCGTCTGTCTTGCCTTCATCAGTTTTGTAAGGTGGCAAAAAAAAAAGTTTACTATTTTCAGAACAGCAGTATGAGCTGTAGTTCAAGACTTAGCACCAACTGCTCATATAAAGAGCAGAGAAAAAAAAATGGTGCTTGCAGTTAGCACTGAGTGAAATGTACAGTAACACAAGAAGCCAAGTCTAGAAACATGCACAGGGACTGCAGGCGGAGGCTGCATACATCCAAGTAACACCTGTACGGTCTCTCTCCTGGATGCCTTGGCAAACATGTATGTAGTCTGAGATGCCAAGTAGTTTTGGTGAAATGCTCCAAAGCCACGCAGCCGGCAACACTGTCAGCGTGCGGAGCCGGACTGTTCTGAAGTGGCTCTCTGCTTCCCAAAAGAGAACGACAGAGCAAATACAACTTTTCCTTTTCTGTGTCAGATGCACCTTCTCCTCTATACTCCTTTGGTGCAGCTTCTCCAGCTCTGCTTTCACCTCTGCGCTAAGCAGCTCCGTAATTGCAGAGGACTGGGAGCTGGGGTGAAGCTGGCTGTGTATCTAACCTTGAATGGTTTGTACTCTTCCGTACAGAACAATTTCCCCTCAAGCTACAAGAAGATGCCTGAAGAATCTGACAAAAGAAGAGTAAAGAAAGGGAAGGGCAAGCAAAGGTTAGTTTGAGATACTAAGCAATTCACGCACATTATAATACAATTTTTTCCCCTGAAGAAAACTTCACAGTGGAAATAAAAGCAGATGTCTTCCTAAATTATTTTAGACTGCCCTTTTCTTTGCTAGGTTGCCTCCTTTTGAAATGATGCTGAAAGCACTTAGAAAACTCTTAATATTGGGGAAGAGAATGGGCATCAGTAAGAACAGATGAATTTTAGTCTCCTTTTTTTCTAGTCTTGCTGTAGGACTCCTGTCATGCTAGCGATGACTCTTCTCCAGTAACGTCTTCTTCCAAGGCTGAAAATACATTTTCCTCTAAACTGATATCCCACAAAAGTAAAATCGACTTTTCTATTCATACGTCAGTTTAAGTGTGTTTCCAAACTCTTGCAGTGCAAATCGCCTTTTTTGGGAAAGAGAGGGGCACTAAAACAGAGTGCGGCCTGTGAATGGAAATGCCTGATGTTGGTTTATGAGCCAAGTATATGAAAACCCCCAGCTGCCAGTAGGACTCACTCATGGTCTGTGTTCCTCAGCCATAGAAAGCTTGGTATTGGCTCAGGCAAGCTGATACTTGTGGTAAATGTTCTTCCTCAAGAACAAGCCTTTCCCTCGTCCCTCAAAAGAAGATCTTACTTGAACTTCTTGTCTTTGCTAGTGTTGTGGGCATAAATGAAACGCAGGGATAGAGTGAGTTTGGGACTTCTGGATCTCCAGCTGTGGAGGGTGAGAAACAGCCTCAGAGCCTTGTAATTCTGGCTCTAAAACAATTTTGAACAGAAATGCTTTATATGCACATAGCCTAGTGTTTCTGGAAAGAAAATGTGCTCTCTTTGAGTATTAACTCTACAGGAAGAAGCTATTTTGAAATCTAAGACAAAAAAAAAAAAAGGTTTCTTCAAGAAAACAGGACTGTTTGAGATGGGAAGAGATGCCAGCCCCATGTCCCAGAGTAGCGTGCCAAACATCGGACCGTCCATTTGCATCACTTGTACGTAACATGCAGTATGCTGTGAACGTGCTTCTCCCCATCCTGCCCTCCTAGTTTGAGGACATGTAATTACAACTCCTTCATGGGCTGATTATTTCTGTAAGGTGATACTATTTTTTGTCAGTTGGAGGAGATGTTCTTTTCATCATGGTGGGCCTGGGACTCTGTCCCATCAAGCTAGCTGAGGGCCAGTGTTCTGGATTTGTTCCCTCTCACAGGCAAATCCATTTGTGTAGCTTTTAATAATACAGTCTTCTCCTGGCAAGGCATTTTTGAGTGCTGTTTACTTTTGGGTGTGCACCTGCAAGCCAAGTTTAAGCTGTTAAAAACAACCCCAGTGATCTGTTTCTTGCAGGAATGAATTCAAAACGTTGGGTGGGATTTCAGAGCTTTATGGCACCTTGCAAAATCTTACAGTTGGCTTTAATAGTCGTGCATTTCAGTCCATGATTGATTATATGCTCTAGTCTCTTTCCATCTGGCAGATGTCACCCAAATGTAGTTTAACTTGCCGGTTAAACTCATTCTTGTGTTCGTTTTCTGGCAAACACTTCAAAACGTTAGTCTCTACTGAATGTGCTTATGAAACATCTGTTAGCTTTGCTTGGTGCAGGTTTTTTTTTAGGGAAGGTGGGTGGCAGAGGTGAAAAGGGGTTGTTGATACCGCCTGGCTTTAGGCATACAACCTAAACTACTGACTTCAGCCAACAGAGATCACGTTCATAGGCAGTGGAGAGCCGCTGGACTAGGAGTCTACCTGCTGAATGGCTTCATTGCAGTGAATCGTTGTCTGGAGGTGAATACATCTGCCCATTGTGTAGCTTAACACAGACCGAGTACCATTTCCGTCCTCCTGCATGGTTAACTTGAAATAATCAGAATATTTTAAGGCTTTGAGGTGCCCAGCTCCAGCTGATGGCACTGTGTGTTTAGCACTTGTGAAAATCCAGCCTGATAATTTCTAAAAGGAGCATCCAGAATAGGGTGGAACAGAGGAAATAAAGGTGAGCGTAACTGTAGGCATCTACTTCTATTACTGAAAAATACAGTTGGTATATTTGATGTCAAGATAAAAGCATATTTGCAAAATGCTGGATAATAGAAAGCACAACTCTACACAGCCTCTTGAATCCTTCTCTGATGCTTTAAAGCTATTTGTGATCTACTCATTTGGTAAAAGTGAATAAGATGATTACACATGGGTGCGTGTGTGTATGAATATTGCAGTGCTTGATTGCATTTTACTGTCCCTACCTGGGAAATAGTCAGGGATGTTAATTAAATATTAACTAACTACTGGGGATCTCTTGCACTGTCGTTCACAATCAAACTGATTACTGGGATTCATGGGGATCTTTAGCTGTTGGTAACGATGAATACTAATTAGCAGCATAGTATTGCACAGAGTGCCAAGCGAGGAGCAGGAGCATATGTTTGCACAGCAGCTAACGCGTACTTTTTCTCACCCCTTCTCTTAGATGCTGCTGGATCAGATATTGTGATTAACAGATAATGTGGAAATGACTTTGTCCTCCATGCAGCAATTGAATGTACAACCAGAATCTTGGTAAGTAAGCATCTCTTTTTCTGAGAAGTTATTTAATATTGGAAATGAGGGGGAGTTGGGAGAGGGGGAATGCGTCTGCTAAATGGCAACTCTCTTGGTTTATTTTCATGGTGATGAAACTTAATGAACTACAGGAAGAGATCATAATTTTGTTGGCAGCAGTATAAGGGCAAAGCTAAAAATTGTCACATCTGATGATTATCTTTGGAGCAAAACATAAAAAACCATTAGGGATAGACATCTGGAACAGATGCAGGGAGATTACACTGATGGCTCAGAATCTTAAATTTCCCTTGAAGAGTACGTAAAGTAGGGAAAAGCTTCTTTTCAGTCAAGAGACAGTACGTATTTTTCTGACTAAACCACCAAGTACTTTGCATTGGGATCTCTTTGGTATATCTCTTTGAAAGGTATTTGTAAAATGTCATGAAAGAAGTTTGTGCAGAAGGCCAGCTACATTACAAAGTCAAGTAAGGTCAGAGTTGTCAAAGGACAAAGAAATATAGAATGTATAATAATGCAGCAATGGTTCGTGAAGTGATTAATTTGTATTTTATTTTCCCCAAAGTGTCTTTACCTAAGTCTTATAAAATGCTTGCTTTTTAAATACAGTTCAGTCCTGATTTTTCATGGAGTTTAACTTGGGAGTAACCAACCTATTCACAGAAGCTAATATATACAAGAGTTGAAATCCTGTCTCCGCTGAAGTCAAGGACAAAACTCCCATTAACTTCAATGGGGCCAGGATTTCATTTACTATGTTGCCCAGTAGACCAGTGTGGAACAAAACCAGTTGCCGTAGGGATTTTTAATATGCGGCTGACTCAGTTGAACAAAAAATGTTTTACTTGTCTGACATTCAGGTAAAATCATGAACGTACTGAACTTTCTTTTGCCAACTGCATTCTGGATATCTGTTAAGATTATGTGACACACATTCTGCTCTCAGTTGTGCTGGCTAAAAAGGGAGAAAAAACAGGCCCAATCAGATAACTGCTAGTGAAAATTTGCTGGGAAAATAGTTGTGTTTTTTTCTTCCAGGTCTTTTCTTTTATGCAGGGAAAAACAGGTAGTAAAACAATCTCCCTAGACTTTTAGCTTCCTCTTTTTTTTTTTTTTTTTTTTTTAATGCAAAGAGAAAGCAGATGCCCAGGAAAGACAGCAAAATAGCTGAAGGTGGGAATTCAAAGCCGGGAGTAGGACAGGAAGAATATATTTCTCCAGAATCTACTGCCATATCCAGTTTTGCTCAGTATAATTTCTTGTCATGTTTTCTTTCTGAATCATTTCTCCTTGTTGGTAGCAGGTCTAATTTAGCCTAAAGTCCAGCAATAAGCCATACTTGCCGGGTGGCTCCCCGGCTGCTCAGAGCAGCTAACAAAGCCTTCTTGGCTCTGGCATGTGTTTCTACTTTAGAAGCTGCAAATTTAACCTTTGGGTCTCCTGCACTCTGGGACTGAGCAACAGAGTGGCTTAGATACAGAGGCCGGTGGGGCTGACCTTAGTGTACCCTGAACTTGGCTAAAGCCAGGAGTATGCCCTGAGCTCAGTGTTAGTGAGGCACAGAGGGCTGTTTGTAGCTGTTTTCTTGCATATTTTTGTAAGCAAGTCACTAATGGTTAGAGTATTGTGCTTTATGCTGGGCTAGTCTGTATTTACATCTGCTTAAACCACATAGATGCTGCTAGCATGCCCCAGGCTTTTCCCTATGATTCCAGGAAGAGCTGAATCCAAAATATTGTTTTACCATACCTGTGTGTTATTATCAGTTGCAGGCAGCTAATGACCACAACAGTCTGTCTCAACAGGGGAGCTTTAAGGACCACAGAGGTCAGTTTTTGACAGCTTAGTTTTCCTAGCTGGCCAGTAGCCACCACGCCTGGTTCACTCGGGGGCCAAATCCCGCTCCTGTGTGCAGGGCTTCCTGTTTATAATTTCCCTCCACAGACTCATCATCCTGCTAAGGTACTTGTGGAGGGTGGAACTAGCTCCGACTGCCAACCACTGCCTTCACTGCTTCAACTGGCCTTAATCACTTTCTCTATGTGACACCCAGATGATCAGAGGACGAGATTGTCAGCCACTTCTGTTAGCCAGAGAAGCCAGAAGAGGGATTGTACCAGGAAAACCATCTGAATTCACAACAAGAATACGTAAGATAAACTAAGATACTTCCTTCACTCGAATGTGCCCCTCGTTCAAGCTCGCTTAACGGATCCTTGGCAGTAAATCAAGGCTTAGGCCTGCCTGTGTAAGAAATTCTTCTCTGCCTAAACTAAACTAATGATTGCTAGACTGTTCTGATACTGAATGCAAACACGTTGGAACCAATTTCAGCCTCTGGGGTAGCTTTGGATGCCTACTTTAAACCAAGACTCTTTAAACGGTTTAATATGTATTTCTACTAGTAGCTAGCACCGGTCTAACTACATGGATTTTGCAACAGGAGAGCAACTCTTTGTAGCTGAGATGTTTCCTCTGAGCTCTGTCAGATAGTTATCTGTAACTTGCATGCCTGAGCACCTCCTGCCATGACTAAGTGGCTGCACATCCTGAAAGGGAATAAATTTTGGTATGTGAGTTTTGTGGTTTACCTTGGAAGAAAACAATCCTTTCACTTGCAGCTAAAAGCTCTCTAACAATAAGGTTCCTGGAGTGCTAGAGGCCATTGTTATGAAAAATGACTTAAACAGACGTGTTTTGTGGAGATTCCTTCCCCAGTCCCATTAACCTTTTGCATTAGAAGAGTTGACAGTACCTGCTCTGGAGTTTTTTGAGAAAGAATAGCCATTGAACCTCCTGCCTCTTCAGTAGGATAGTCAGGAAACTTGCCTATGATATGCCTGTGTGAGAAACAAAAGATAGAAAAGGAATTAAAATCCATAATTTTTCATCTGGTTGACAAAGATGCTAGATGGTGGGGAAGCATACCCTCCCGCACCTCCTATGCAAAACCAGAGTGCCACATTTCCTTCTATGACAGTGGCTTCTTGTCCAGTAAATTCATTTAAAATGGTTACTAACCCATGGCTCTTGTCCCGTGGCCCACCAAACACTGAAAGGTCTCAGGGAATTTCTTAGGACTGCACATCACTTCACAGCTGAGGGACTTAGCTTAAAGTGTTTACCTTTATAGCTCTGCTCTAAACATCTAGCTTTTTTAAAAAAATCATTTTATTTAAATCAGGTTTTGACCTACCAATTCCAGATTGTATTTCTGTGTGAGGATCTCACCCTTCAAAATTTCCAATGTACTTGCACAATTAGGTGCTGATGGAAGCTGAGGAGGGGGCAATGAGGGGCTTTGTGGTAAGGTTTTGTGGATGGCATGGATAACCCAGGGTACTTCCAGACCTTTCAGAAAGAGATTAAAAGATATAAATAATATAAATATTACAATCTAAAGGCCATTTATATTGATAAGAATGTTCCACTTCTTTCACTTTTGTAGCTTTTTGGATTATATCAGTAAGACTTTCTGTTTGTTGGGTAATATCAGGAAGATTTTTTGTTCCAAGGAAAATTCTGACACTGCAGAAAAATCCTTGTGCTCCTTTCAAACAGAATGGTAACGTTTCCTCTAAATGTAATGAGATCTCCCTTGAGAAGAAAATAGCTCAGAAAGGTCAATGTGATTCATAAAAATGGCTTTCATATTTTTAAAACAACTGGCACCTTAAGGGATTTTCCTAGTCTACTGTTAAGCACTAGACTCAATTTTAAACCGAGAACCTTGGAACAGAGCATCAGTTATGTTTCTATAGTACCACGTGTACAGTTTGGATCCCTAGCTAGTATTAATGTAACACAAATTACCAAAGAATAAACAAACATTCATCTGTGATTGTAAGCTCTGACCTGCATGTTCAACAATTACTAGTTCTATATGCAAACAGATGCAAAACTTTGGTCACTGCATTCCCAGAAACCAGCTTCCATGAACAAAGGGATGTCATTGTTAGTGCATTTAAAAAAAAAAAAATCTAGTAAGAACGGCGTTTTGGCCTCAAAAACCTGCATCATCTAGTTTATTTAATGTTAGATCATGCTTCATTTTTTACAAACAGCCAGAAAATAGCTCGATTTTATGTTAAATGCAATCTTGTTTTAAATGCTGCCACAAGTCTGGCTTACAGCAACAAATTTCTCAAAATCTGATAGTAAGGCTGTTGCTACTTTACTAATGCCAGCTGGGAGGAAAGAAAGGCAATATGCACTGCGGGTGAAGAATCAGTGTGGAGTCCGCCGCCCACTGAATGTGGTATGAGTGCCAGCTTTCAATATTTATTAGTGTTACATTTGGTATTTGTATTAGCTTTTCACTTTTAAATCATTTACAGCTCTTGGAGATGGAAATATTTACCCTTTGGATGTGTATGCTGAGTGTATATCTGAGTGCTGCAGAAATTCTATCAAATTCTCAAATTTGGAAGTGGGTTCCAGTTTGTTTATAGCTTGTGTTTTGTGTGATGCTTCCGCTTACAGCTGGTACAGCTGTTTGGGATGACATGGCTCATCTCATCTTTTTGTAGCAGCTACAGCAAGCGCTTATGTTGAAAAATAACTTGAGGTGCAGAGAAAGGAATGCCAATCTTCTCACACAAGTGGAAGAAAAGTGTCAGCCATTTACTAACCAGTCAGCTGTCTGGGGACTGGGTCTTCAGTTGAGGGCAATGCACAATGTAAGTTCCCATGGTCGCCGGTGACCTGAGAGCAGACAGCTACCACACGTTTCAGCCGTGCTAATTCTTCAGGGACGTCTGCTTTTTTCTTTCTGGACTTTGTCCTTCCCTGCGTACTGTTGTTTAGCATATCAATCGCTGTCCGATGGTCGGGCAGTAGTATTCTTAAGTCTCGCTTCTCTATCTGACCTCTTGTGGGTTTTCCTCTTTCTCTTCTAGGTTTAAATGACTACAACTTCAATCTTGCAATGCCTGGAAAGCATGCACATGCATGACCCTTATAGACAAACTCCTCTCTTTGTGAAACCCTCTGAGTTCAGAGGTTAAAACAGGGATTCATTTGGCCTGTAAATCTGTGCAGAAAAATGCAGTCATTGATCTTCCTGGTCAAACGTCCATTTAAAATGTAATGAATCTCAATTTTCATTCTCCATTCACCTTTTGGCAGCATTCTACTCAAAGAGTCATCACAATGGGTTGTCTGACGCATGTGTCGTAAGATGCTAATTTGGATTCAAGTAGATATAAACTTCTGTTTTGTATAAGCTTGGTTTATAGTTGTTGATAATGACAAAACATCGGGATAAAATGAGCAGCCAGCATGCACTCCGTGAACAGCCAAGGATATTCCTGTATCTTTGTTCCATCAGGCTACACACCATCTACGGCTCGAGGATTCCTTCAGGCATGTCCCGTGTTGAACAGGGAACAGCTCTTGAACTAGGAGGACCTTCCAAACACGTGGAATGACGTTGAGCTTGCTTTAAGGTAATAATTGTTCGAATAATTTTAAACTGTCATACCCTTTTGAAACTTCCTAGAAACTGAGGTATTTATGATTAAAGCCAGTTTAAAGCAGTAATACTGAAATAAAATTAATCCAGGTGGTATAAGAACTCGTTCCAGACTTGAGGCTAGAGTGCTACTTGGTTTTGCTGGAGCCAGGAGCTCTGGTGTAGAGGAGGGCTTTATGGTTGGAAATCCTTCTTGGTTCCACCTATGTGGCACTAATGGCACAACAACGCTGTAACCCAAAACTTACAGAAGATGGAGCTGCAGAGGTTCCCACAGTCAGCAACTAGGCTGAAAATTGAACCGGGGAGCAGAAGAGCGTTATACCTGTACCTGCCTTGTTCGTCGACTCCAAAAGTTGCGTTGCAACTACAGTCGCTGTACGGCAATAGCCCATGAGGGATCACTGAGTGTGAATTTCAGACTGGTGGTTGTTAGATTGCTCTCTTGGTTGAGTGAAAAAAGGAAACTACTTGGTCTGCATTTCCTCTAATCTGCCCAGCGTTTATTTTCGATATTCGTAGTACTTTGACACTTTCTTTGTACATCAGTCGCTATACCTAGCTGACGGATTACCCACAAAGTTCACACTCCCTGATGCTTTCTCTGCATGTCACGGGGAAAAGGCAGCACTATGCAAAAACTAAACTGGTGGTCAGGAAAGTCTGAAAGTCTTGTTGCATGTTGACGGGGAGAGGAGACTGTAAAAAGCTTAAGCTCTTGGTAAGAGGAGTATTGGAGTGTGTAATATATTTGAGACACATGGTACATGTCAGAAACACCTGGTTTTGAGGCAAGTCAAAACTCAATGAGTCTGTTACTTATTATTGTCTCAACATTTGTAAGGGGGAAAAAAAAAATCCAATTGTGCTTTTCCAGCATCTCATAAAAATGTGCAAATGCCAGAACTGGAAGAAGCAACTCTTATTTTCAACACGATTGCTTCAGTGGGGGTGTTGACAATGTGTTAAGGACTGCAAGCAGCAGCAGAAGCAAATTCTATCGTAACCATCAGACTTCATATGGAGGATGCAGTTCTAGTAAAACCGTTTGCCTAAATGAACAAATGAAACTTGTAAAAAGTATGGCTGTTTGGTAGGACCGGACTCGGTGGCTGCACAGAAATTGAATAAGGTGAGATGGAAGGGCAGGACTAGGAAGAAACCTCCACCTTGTGAGAAACGGCAGCAGTAGTACCCCAAGGAAGCCCTTATAGACGACAGACCCTAAAGCCTACAGGCAAGGAGCTGAGGATGGTGACCTGCTCCCTGCTGTGTATTCACAGGCTGCTGAACAGAAACTTGTGTTTGGGAGCCTTGCTTGCACTGCTGCAAATCAAACTGAGTGCCAAACAGTTCACAGTAGGCAAAATACCTTTCTTTGGGTGAGAGCCACTGCTTTAGCAGAACTCCTAAATGTTTCTGTGCTGTGGAGGACATTGCTGAAGAAGGGACCTTTAGAAACTGTGGCATGTGAGAAATGCATTACTTTACTGGAAAGCAGTGAAATCCTGTCAATGGGAATGTAGCATGGGTTTGGTAAACAGCTTTACAGAAAAGCTATCTAACTGGAATGAATAGGGGCCCTAAATCTGAATCAAACCAGCTCAACTGGAAGAGTAAGGGGATGAACAAAGATGGAGGAGTGAAAAGAGATGTTCTTCCACTCCCAGTGAAGAAAGAAAAGGATCTAATAAGATTCTTGCGCTGTTTCTCAAGTTACATTCTGTTCTTTGGTTCACTGTTACTGCTCCCCCCTTTTCCAAACTTATTCCTCTTATAATAACTTAGATCTGTCAAGTGTAATTGAAAAAGAATGATCTTTTATGGTCTGCAATGCAAACCCTTTTGTCTCCGATCGCGTAGTTCTGGCTCTTCTGGGCTCAATTTTTGTTTTAGTGCACAACCCACATAAATTGTCCAGGTTTTAACTAGGTTCGAATGGTTCTTTAACATCTCCAAATCACCACCAGGCTTGGTATGAGTCGGTGTGATTGGCAGCCTCTGCTGAAGTCTCTGCTCAGCACCGAATGCTGTGGCACCTCAATTCTGACCTATAGGATAAATTCCTTGTCTGTGTGATGACCCTACACTGGGCTCGTCTCATCGGCTGCTTCCTCCCGCCCTCATTTCAGGAGCATCACTGTTTTTTTCTTAAGTGTTTTCTCTCTATTCCACATTGCTTTAGGGATGGTTATAGTTAAGGCTAAATATGGCTGTTGATTTATGAGAACACACCATTGATTTAAACATTTTGTCTGGTA
Organism: Ciconia boyciana; assembly: GCF_034638445.1. Taxonomy (NCBI): domain Eukaryota; kingdom Metazoa; phylum Chordata; class Aves; order Ciconiiformes; family Ciconiidae; genus Ciconia; species Ciconia boyciana. The sequence continues at coordinate 42,036,579 of NC_132943.1, read as the reverse complement.
ATAGACTCAACAAGTTACTACCTACTCCGTTCTCTGGCATGATTTTACATGTGTTATTCTTTCTTTTTGGCCATGGCTTCTCTAGCTAATTGCATAAAAGGCCTTGTCAGGAAAAATAAAAAATTGTTCCTTGGAGGAAAAAGAGGGCTTAACTCTTGCCAGGGTAAGAAAGGATACGGGCTGCGTGCAGAAGAAAGGGCATGAACGATGGCCCTACGCTCTAGGCGGAGGGACAGCAGAGTGTTCTGTGCACAAAAAGGAACAACAACAAAGCGGAGGGAACACTTTAAAGAAATAAACCCATCGTTGTTTTGTAGTTCTTGCCTGTTTCTGTAATCCCACCTGACGTGGGTTCTCTCAAACTACTTAAATAGCAGTGTTGGTTTATTTTAGGTGTCTTTGCGGCATTTTCTTTCCTTTTGCGTGTGCTTTCTTTAGCTCTTTGAAAACCACTTCCAGAAAAAATAACCCACGCAAATATAGCATTACTTATAAAGCAAGATTAATTTCCACAGGCTTCTTATCTTTAATGGGTTTGGACACAGGCTTATTACAACTTATGTTTTATCTAAGGTCCTGATCCTCCAAGTGTTTGCTTGTCTGTGCGACTGTTATGTGTGTAAGCGATTCAGTGGAGTGAGTTACAGGGAGAAGTGTTTGGAGGATTGGAAATTTTATTGTTCTGGATAAATAAGCGACTTTAAAAAAATTAAGATCAAGTGTTGTGAGACCAACAATATGCAAGAAGAAACATTCCCATGGAGGAATGAGTGTGAAAGGTTTGTGGGGAAAGGTGATATCCTTTATGACAGTAACTCTCGTAATCAGAAACAATAGATGGTCTTTTGGGTACCCAATGCCTGCCTTGGATCTGAAATGGTAGAAGTGAGCTTCAAAGCCAAGTAATAGTTGGGAGCAGTTGTTGGAGGGGACAGACCTAAATGTGGAATGTGGTAATTCTCTCTGATAGTTTTATTACATGTAGTATTATTGGCCAGCAAAGGCAGACCTTTGGCTGACCCAGTACAGTTGCTCTTAAGCTTCTTGAGTTCTTACAGTTAAATAGTTTGTTCTGCTTTGTCATAAAGTTATTTTACCTTTTCAAGGATCCTCCTGGTCTTTTAAGGATAGCAACAGGTAATTAGTGTACTGGAAAAAAGGGAATCTCTGTTCCCCTTCAGACAGACTGGGGCATGAGCGTTCTCTGCCAGGACTCCTGGTTATCCTGCCTCCTGCTGTAAACTAGAGGGGAAAAGGATTTTTTTTGACCTACTGTTTTATTCAAAATTCTGACCAAAACTATTACTGACTTAAAATGGCAGTAGCTTTTCTCCTTGAAATGAATCGGACACACGGGAAGGTAGCACTGCTAAGTTTTTGAATAGCAATAACAGGCAATATGGGCATGCATGATGCCAAGGAGAAACAAAAAGGTTTACTTTACAGTTCCAATATTAGCTTAAACTAAAAAAAAAAAAAATCAGAACAAAAATTTGGCAATATCAACACTCACAAAATGTTCTGGTACTGCTGATTTTGCACATCCCTCTCTACCCCTAAGAAAAGATTGCAAAAAGTTTTCTCAGAGCTCAAATCTGAATTAACTCAGGAGTGGGAGAAGTCCCATCCTGACATAAGTAACTGAACTGTTTTCAAAAGTTAATTACACCCAACCCATACCGAAAGCTTAGACAAACCTAGAGAAAATGAGTATTAAATTGATCCACCATGGCACGGAAATGGAAATAAGATTAAAGGGACTGGAAAGCAGATTCCTATAAGGTTATTTAGGTTTTTTGGCCCGACTCCTGCAATGCAGAACAATCTTGGGCAGAGCTGCTGCTGAGCCTGGTGTGAGGCTCTCTGCAGTAACGGTGAAAGCATCTCTTGGTGGTGGACGCAAGGACACCTGGATTGTCCCCTCCCTGCCCTTGGAGGGGACGGTTTCTGAGCTCGGAGCAAGGCACGTCATGTTGTCACAGCAGTCTCTAGTCTGCAGCATTTCTACCAGTAACTGCCTTGTTAGCGAGGAATTCATCAAATTGACTGTACGTACTTGTGTTGGGGTAAAATCTTGCTTATCAGAAACAGGCCTGAGAGAACCAGAAATCCTGCCTTTTTGCTTCTCGGACAGCTACAGAACAGATACTGACATCCAACACTGCACCCATGTTTTGCTTCTAGGTCTATGCTTCTTCTAGTGCCTGTCCCTCCGTTTCGGACTTGTTCTTCATCCCGCGTTTACCAGAGCCATGAAGCAGGCTATTTTCCTCCAGGGGCTGCCTCGGAAGGTGAAGGGCTGCTCCCCCTTTTTCAGAGTCAGACTGTCCCTAGGCTGATTTCCAGTGTCAGCTTCCTGTTGACTGTCTACAGCCTTTCGAGGAATGCGATCCTGTCAACCCGGCTGTAAGGAGAGTGGGTTGAGCAACCCTTCCTGCAGAGGAAGAACTCCCCTCAGGGCCCAGCACCGTGTCTGTGGGACTTGGCTGATGGAGTAAGGAGTACTCCGGAGCACACAACTCTCATTAAACTCTCATCTGTTTTGATTTTCTTCTATCTTTCCATTCTCCTTAGAGTGAGGTCAAAAATACAGAAGCTGGCTCAAAGAAAGGCCAGGTCAAATTCCCCTTGCATTTACCGAATTCCTTACCTTTGGTCAGCTTATCCTGCCTTCACAGAATGCCGAATCCTGACTCAAATTGGCAATATTTCCTGTGCTTAGTATTAAACTTAAGAGACTGAAACAATTATGGCCAGTTTTAAGCAAGATTACTTTAACTCGGACTAGAAGCTTTGCGAGAATAGCTTTCCTGCAGAGTCAGCCAGAGGGAATCAACAGTACTTTATTAACACAATATGAATTCTGCAAAGAGGAAAATAAAGCATGCAATTTTTGTAGCAAGGCCAGCCAAAAGAAATAACTTGCCCTCCAACATCACAAGTTTCTTTGGGATTTGGAATGAAATGAAGTACAGAGAGCATTTTGTCTTACCGGATTTGTTTATGAGAAATTTGAGCAATCGCTTTTGCTTCTAGAAGTCAAGGTGTTAGCGAAACAAAATGCACCTCTATGGAAGGGAAAGCAGGCTGTAAACTGGGCATGGCTGCTTTAAATTGTTTTGCCATGGCCCATCGCTTTAACCTGAAGATAATGCTTTGGGGCAGGTTGAGAAATGGTGCCCTGGACAGGTCACCCACCTGGAAAAGTGCCACTCACACCCGAGCTCTGTGTCAGCTCTCTCAGGACTTTGCCCTCCTCCTTGTTCTGAAATGGTTTGGCATATGCTGTATTTCTTCTGCCACCACCTGACTGTGAAAGGTACTTGAAGTATTTCAAGGGTATTAGCGGTATTAGCTGATTAAAAACTCTCCGAAATGACTGCGCTCTCCCTGAACCTATTGCTCATATGCTGGATGGATAGTTGTATGTATGCATAATAAATTCAACGCACTTGGGGCACGTCAACCTCCCTGCATGTGCTATGCAGCATATGCACCCTTTATGGGTGTCTGGAAAACTGGGGACTAAGAGCCTGAAAATGAACAGAGAAGCTTTGTGCTTTGATCTACCCTTATTTAAATACTGGAATAAATACAGCACGGCATGTAAGAGTAATATGTAGCCTTTTGTGTCAGTGGCTAAAACAACCCAGCTGACCTGATGCAAGCGTGGCAAAATGATATGGTTCTGGTTTGCAACTACTTGCATTCTTTCACAGTGGGATGAAGACGGGTAAATCTGAGATGATATTGAAGGTGGCATCAGACACATTTCAGTAGCCAGATCTCTGTCTGCCTTATGTCTACGGTATCAATGTAGAAATACAGTCCAGTCTGGCATAACTTTAACTTGCCTTGTTTTTTGCTTCCCTGGATTAAAATGATCTGTATGAGCGTACTGTCCTTTTCAACCACTATATCATGGCTGTCCCATTCATGGATCACTGTGCCTCTGACCTGCTGCCTGCCCATGATTTGACTTTAAGCGTTTGTAAAGGACAATGTGTAATCAGCATCTGTCAGGCATCACATTACTGCTTGGGAGAGTGGCTTGCTACTTCATTTAAGACCACTATCGTATAGCTGTGCTAATGGCACTACTTGTAGGTAAGACTGCACTTCCTTGAAAAGCACTTGTGATGCGGAAGAAAGACTTCAGTGGGGAATGAGAAGCTGAAAATGGCACATAGTATGTTCTTAAGTTTTAAAGAAGGCAACCAGATATGCTGCTCTCTACTTCGCTGCTGCTAACGTTCTTGTCCACTTCAAGAGATCCAGTTCTCTGTGGTTTGCATGAGTGTTTAAATGAACTATTTAATGATAAATCTGAGGCAATTTCATGCATATGAAAGCAGTCACAGTGCTTGATTTTTCAATGTTCATCCCAATTGGCTTGTGCAGCCTTATTTGAATAAATCACAATCAGGTGTACACAGAGTGTAAAACCAGGAAAAAACTGAGACTGATATTGAAGAATGTTGCAGAGAGTCCGTATGTAAAGTTAGAGATATTTACATGCTCCTGGTCAATGCTAATAACTAAACTGCTCAGTAGTAAGAAAAATAATTTAGAATCTCTGCTTTGGCAACTTAAAAAAGTGTGAGAAAAGGAGACACATTCCAGATGAGCTCAATTACAAACCAGTGTCAGGCTGGTATTAAGAGCATCCATTTATCAACAGTGTTAACTGAAAAACCCAGTCATCTCTGCAGTCTGAGACACACATTGTAATGCCTTGAGATGCCAAGTTCATTAACCCTCACCTTTTAGTTTTGCGAAAGAAAAATCGGAGTGCTGTATTTCTGTACATGTTTGGTGCGTCTCTGGTGTATGACCTATAGTCTCCTTAAATTGGCTGAAAATGTGGACGATCTTAGAGACCGATAAAGAATCGAGTCCTTTTGTAGGACTCTGGCATTGCCTCTCTAAATGACTGAATTCTTCTGTACGTGCTACTCAGTGGGATGCGCTCAAATTTAATCAATTATAAGCACAAAATGGAGCTGCCTTTTTCTTAAATTATTGTTCATTTACTTGATTGCTTAATAATGTGCTTTTTAAGCTTCTCTTTGGTAGATGGGGCCAGTGCTGCAGAGAGTTGCTGGCAATGTGGCAGAAGAGGCAGACACCTGGCTGGAGACCCAGGGACAGGCATGGGGATGGCCTCTGGGAAGTTGGAGCTGGACCTGCTGCCCACTCTTGGTAGAAGCAAAGTGCCCAAATGTTAGTAATTTCCTTTTACCGAAGCGGTGTAACAGGTAAGGTGGCGTGGGAAGCGCAATTTGAAGGTTGAGACTTGAAGGGCTGGTTTACTTACTTGCTAAATCTTAGGGCTCTTTTGTATTTTTTTCAGTACTGGAGATCTAAATGTATTGCTTCACAGGCCTGTGTAGAGGATCAGTTGTCTGGAATGGCCTTATTATAGGATAGCAGAGCTCCCTCAGGCAAAGAATGTAAAGATTAGGTTTGGACAGGAATGAAATACAGGCATATACGTGGGAGAGGCTACAATCAGCTGCTCCCACCTTCGCTCCCGCTAGTTCCCAGGCCTCCCGCAATTGCAAACCTTGCAATACATAAAGAATAAAACCATGCATTATACATGATTTCCCAGAAGAAGATGAAGGTGAAACGATATTTTGGGCATAGTGTTACCCCCTCTGTAGCAGCTGTGAGAGCTGAGCCAATGATGGGAAGCACATGTATGCAATACGAAAGATGGCAGAGCTCCGGCTCTGGAATTTGTTCCCCCGGAGCAATTGTATTTTGACTTGGACTACTTTGAGGACTCCTGCAGCTACCCAGACTGCAGCCTTTGACTTATAGCCACGCTTTAAGCCAGTATCTTCAAAATTGGTTGCTGGATTAGACGCTTTCCAGAAAAATCTGCAGGAAAGTGCCAGTCTCCCTGTGTGATGGGGAATACAAAACAAGAGCGTAAACTTCCTTTCCAAGCCACCAGAGGATTACTGAGTCAGTAAGACGCTCTAAGAAGAGAGAGGGGAGTATTTGAACAGATTTTAGTTAAGGGTAGTGCAGTTTCCTGGTATTACACAAATATCTCAGTAAATACTGAACCAGCTCTTTTATGGTTCTACGCTCTTTGTCCAAGTCAAACAATACTGTATTTGGTACGGTGTCTTACTGAATGGTACTATGTTGACAGAGTTATTTTGTACAAGTAGAGCCTAAGGAGAACTAGCAACCCGCCTTATATGCACTGTTAAATGTCTCTTATTCAGCCTAGGATGGTAAGCCTTAACACTGCTCTTGCATAAGTCCTAAGGATGCCTGACACAGCAGACAAAACACAGCTAGTTTGTGATGCTAATAGCTGGGTGTGTTTAAAGTAAATTACTATAAATAATTAGATTTTTCTGTTGTATCTGCACAGGACTGAAATGCAGCATGACTTAAAAGCCCTGGACTCTGACCTGGATAATAAAAACAACCTGCTTGATGGAGTCTGACTAATCTCCCCTGTGCTGAAATTCTCAGTAAAACTGAAACATATTGACTCTGGAAGGAATGGATGAGACTCGGGTTTCAGGCAAGTTCTTGTTCTGCCACAGAAATACTATCTTCAGACCTTTTCAGCGTTGAGTCGAGATTCAATCCAAGTACAGGATTTGGATGGCCCAACTTTAACACTAAGTTTGCATTGGGAAGACTTTGCCTAGATGCTTACCAAACCATGCAGCACGCTGCCCACCTAACAAAGGGGTAGTCTGGTGCTCTCAAGGGAAATAATCAGCTCGGAGAAAAAAATATGCCTTGCTTCATGTGCCCTTGACATGCTTGCCCACCCTGGGATTGCAGTCGGTGTACTGCCGTCTCCTAGAGCCTGTACCAGCTAGTCCGTATGGAGATCTAGAGGCTGATGGGACAACCTGCTTCTGCTGCCTGTGTCCTTCTCCCCCCTCAGCTGCTCATCATTTCTGCTTAACCCTACTGGAATTTGCCTTATGCCCCAGACTGAAGGGCATAAGCTCATTCTATTTAAAGGCCTCTGGATGTTTTATTAACCACCTAAGAACCTACTTTCACTGAAGCTGTGCTCTCAACCTTAGTGGTACCTTACGGCACCTGAGTTTGAGTCTAATTGTGTATTTGACATTTGACTCAAGAAGAGATGAGCTGTTTTGTCCGAGGTGCGGGTGAAGGGAGGGCAAGGAGAAATGAGACTGGAGGGGAAGTGCTCTTAGTGATGTGGTAGATGTTACACTGGTTTCCAGTGTAAGCCTGGATTTTTCTATGCTAGATGATGCAAGTCTCCTGGGTGTGGAATTCACTTGAAATTCAGCACTTAAGTAACATGTCCACAGTTTGTTAAATAGACATGTTGGCATACTGAAGCCGCAATGCCCTGAATCAGCCTTATATTCCATCAGACACTCTGCTGCTATGGTCCCCGGTATGTAAACTCTGAAAAACCCACTGCCAGTGAAAACAGTGAAACAACTGTATTTCAGAACTAAATATATCTCTTCTCTCTTGTGAGAGAGAATAACAGGCTGTCATTCACAGCCACATTTCCAGCCATAGCTTGCATACCTTCATCCTCTCCATAGTCAAATCTGACTTCCTGAGAATCAAGTCATCTTTTATATATCCACCTGAGCTTGCTTGCTGGCACACACGTTTGGGGACTGTTCTTTTGTCTTTGCCTTGGACACACGTAATATTTTCTACCAGTCTTTGGTTCTAACTGTCTCTATTTTTCAAATTGGTAACTTATAGGGTTTTTTTTTCCCCAGTTACATGCCGCTTTTATCCCTCCTCTTCTGATTCTGCCTCTCCAGCTCCTCGTGACTGTTTCTGCTACCCCTTTGCTCTCCTTGTATCAGTCCATGCCACACTTCTTTTTTTGCCACTTGCCTCCTTTCTTCTTTGCATTCTACAGAGCCAGGGCTGAAAATGCCTTTTCTACCTCCTCTGCTTGCTTCTCCAAAGAGATCGTTCTGTGGAGCAAGGGCTGTAGCTTGGGAGCCACTGCTCTGTGCTTCGTGTTCATTTTTATTCTCCTTACTTCTAAGCTTTTCCTTAGTCTTTCTCTTCCCAGAATATCCCTCAAACACCTCTCCTCTGCCAGCCACTGGCTCTTCAGTGCCTCTCTGTCCCTCTACCAGGCACCAGTGGGACTCCCGATTCTCTCTTCTCTGCCTGTTTCTTGTTCCTGTATCCCAGCAGATCTTCATTTGCTTTGCTTGTTGGAAATGGGGAAGTGGGAAAATTGGTTCTTCCACCTGCTCTGTATTAACTTGCTGGAGAAGATACCTCTCCCTGTCACAGTGGAGTGAAAAAATAGCTGGGCTGGGTCTCTTCTTCTTCCCCTTGGGATTCGTTCCCTTCCTTTCTCATTGATTAGGACTGTGCTATGCTGGTCAAACCAAGAATAGATCAGATGGTGGAGCAGGCCCCTCTGGGCCAAGCATAGTAGGTATCTAGCTGGATTACTGGAACAGAAACCAGCTCTGAGGTGAAAATCAGGCCCCAGTTATCAGTGTTAAACACCCCATTTGTCTGTTTCTGCCTTCAGAAATCCTGTCTGCTGCATTAGGACTCTGCCTGAGAAAGGAATAAAGAAAGTGTAGTGCAGGAGAACTGCAACCTAACACATCCATTGAACAGGGCACACTACTGCAGCATTTTCCAGAAAAAGCCCAATTCAGTCTTTAATACATGTAGAGCTGTATTATAATAAGGTGCTGGCAAGTGCGAGTCCCTGAACGTAACTGACGTTTGTGTCTCTGAATATCTATGACAACAAATAAATCTAATGTTTGAGAAGTGTCCTTGAGAATATCGGGGGGGGGGGGGGGTTGTTGCATTATGTCGGTAATGCTTAGCATTTTCAGACTTTTAATCCCTAAGTGTTACTATAGATAGGTATGAGTACTTTAGGAAAATGAACTAATTAGTTGCAAGATTTTTTTTTCTTGTTTGTAAATGGGACCAACTCCCATTGGTAAGTAATGCTATTTACTTTAGCTGATTCCAGACTTCTAGACACATAAAGGAGTGAATATTTTTAGGAGCTTTGATGCTAAGCAGGAGGCTTAGACTCGAGGTCAATGGACTGCGGGTCACTTTCAGCCATTTCAGGAAGGTAAAAAAGGGGATCTAACCTAAGTTTGTCAGTGTTGCTTCTGTAGCGCTAAAAATCAAACAGTAGGAAGCAAATGAAGCCAGGAATTCATCCTACAGAATAGTGCTCGGGATGGGCATGTCTGTAAGAACAGGGCTAGAAGTGACTAGCGGGACAGGACAGAGCAACTTGCCCTTGTACTAAGACTGTGGTTTTGGTCCTCTCACTTCTTGCTGAACAGCAGCTGTACCACTAAATACGTGGGCTGAGGCTTATTGCCTTGGCCTTACTTGTTGCATCCATTTTACTCCCATGGGCCCATACTGTGCTCTTAGGAATGAGAGAGCGAGAATAAAGAGGTGTCCCGTTTGTATGTGCAGAACTGCACCTATGGCCGTCTCCACACCACACTGCCTAATTTGCTGGAATGGGGACTGTAATGGGGAGGCTATGGATCCCTATAAAATATCTGGAAAAGTTATGCACCAAAAATGGGACTCGGAAAGCCCAGTCGTTGGCAGCACTGCGGGGGAAGGTGGTGCAAGACCTGCTTCCTCTCATCTATCGGTGCCTTATCTGGGGCTTCATGGGGGATGCCTCTCTTGTGTGCTCGAGTATCTGACCACTCTTGTCCCTCTTGCATTCTAACCTCTGATGATTAACCTTGTCTTGGTTCTTGTCTTGCGTGAACAGCTGTGCACTCTCTGCAGTGCACTGGGCAGGGACTGACAGCACCGAAACAGCTGTACTAATTTTCCACTTCTGGTTTTAGCACTTCCCCAGTGTCACTGCCTGACACTATCCATTACAAAGCTCTGTTTCTCAGCTGATCACAGATTTGTCAGGCTATTAACCAGTTGGACTGAAAGTTTACATGTTGAGCATTCAATTTACAATATATAGGTCTGAAAATACTGGCTCAAATGACTCAGGCTTTTCCAAGATGGAGACTAGTTAAAGACATAATTTTGCTTGTGCTAAAAAATTGAAAATGTCTAACTGGACCCATCCTTTTGCTCCCAAGATAGAGAACAAGGAGTTTAATCTTGCCCTTTGGAACAGAAATGTCTTTGCTGTCCTTGTAAAACTCCTACCTCCACAGGCTGAGCTAGTAGGCTCTGGACAATTTTGCCTTTGGTCTACAGCCACCAGAGTGTTTAGAGCTTTACAGTTGAAAACTGCAGAGACAGAAACTGGGACTGAAATGGGGTGGGGAAAAGGTTAAGTCTTTCTGGGCAAAGTGATTTAGAAGCAAGCAGGTTGAGGAGAAAAGTGGAGGAGGAGAGACTGGTTTGAAGAAGAACCATGCTCATTATGGCTTTGCTAATGTGTGACTGTTCAGATCTGAATGAGCTTTTAATGTTGCTAATGCATAATTTATATGCAAGCATGGCAAGAGGTGTGCAATGCAAATCGTGCCTGATGAAGAGATGAATATGTGCTTGCAGATGCTTGAAGTTCTGAGCATTCCTGCAAGATGCTGAGGAAAAGCCCCATCACAGGCAGAAAGCCTATGATTGAGCTTTTCAGCAGAAAAGCCCAAAGTGCCACAGCACTGAAATGAGTTTTCCCTGATCTTGCACTGGTGCTGAACTGCTTGGCGAGCCAAGAGCGTGTGCTTCTGCCTGTCTGCAACACCCTTGAAAAAGCCCTGATGTTGATAAACTTGCTCAGAAACAACAGTGTCGTATTCTATGAATCCCCCTGGAAGTTGATGGGAGTCTGCTTAGAACGAGGACTTAGCTCTGTTAAAAAATATTAGGACCTGACCCTATTTTCAGTAACGATGTCAGTAAGCAAACTATCGAGGAAAGGAGAGATCATTCAGGGAAGATCACTAATGACTTTGTGATTTAAGGTATCTGAATGTCTATCTGGAAGGGAATAATAGCGTTTGGAAAGCTGGTGAAGACGTGCTTGTGTGCAGCGTTGGTGTACTTGGTGATTAAACCGTAGTTCGTGAGGATGACTTATGTTGAAAACCCCTTGGGAAGCTTGATTTGCACCTGTAATATTTTAAGAATCTTCTTTTTGTTCCGTAATTATTTCAAACTTTTGATAGCTCAATGAGCAAAATTAAGGATCAGCAGTGGAGTCCTTTGCATATGTTTTTAATCACTGTATAGAGGCGGCAATCATAAATGGAAGTGTAAATTCAAGAAACCTTACAAAACTGTGGTGATTGAGAAAGCAGAACTAGTGATGTTATCACTGCTTCTCTGGAGGCGTGACACCAGGGTTCAACTGGTCTTACTGTTTCAGATACCTGCCACCGAGATTTATCTGTGTTTCACCAAGTATGAGAAATATATGAATCCAGGGGCTTCCGGCTGATCCCCCCCAAAAGCCATCAAGCCGCCTCCATTAATGTCAGCACACTCGTAAATTTTTAGCATGCACTGAAGTAGGCAACTTCTGCCACTGCACAGAAGCTCCCAGAGGTGTCCCCTGCCTCCTGTAAATCCATGGACACCCAATAAAGTAGATTAACTGCAGATGGACTTAATAGCAGTTGTCCCTCCTTTGGAATTAGAGGGGTTCACACTTTTAAAAAGAGGACAATGTGGTGTTCCCATAAGTGAGAAAGAAGGACTGAAGGTTTGGGTTTTTGTTTTTTTTTTTTTTTTTTTTTCTTTTTTTAAATGGTGTCAAAGCTAGATAGTTGATTTCAATCAATGGGAAAACAGGTTGCAGAACTGTGGGCTCCACTCTCTCCCACCATACACAAACAATCCTCTTATTTATGATAACTTATTTTCCCTCTGTTCAAAGAAACCCTGGTGAGCTACTTGCTCTGGTACTCCTCCGGTAAGCCAGTGATACATTTGCATTCCATTCCCTTGCTCCCTCCAGCCCTAAAGATGTCTGCCAAAATTAGTCAATAGATAACTACTCAGTGGAAGCTTTAAGAATGTGTTAGGAAAGGCTTGAACATTACCCATTAATGTTTACAGCTCCTAATTATGTTAATTAATCAGTCTTAGAGGTTGTCTCACCCGGGAGCCCAAAGGCAGGATTTTAGTTCCCACAGATGTACTTTAACTCGGCAGCACGGCTGCTTGCAGCGAGGAGCTCAGCGTGGTCTAGCTGCCAGAATATTTATGCAGGGTTCTGGACAGGTTTTGCTGCCAGAGCTATGTGCTGTCACGGCTGTGTTGTTCCTGTTGGATTTTGAATCTAGGAATCTAGCTTTGACTGTCTACATGAGGTACAGTCAAACATCTGGGAGCAGGCTGAGCCATGTTCAGGAAGATTGATGTTAAATGGCCTTTTCGCATGGGAGAAAGGCATTCAGAGAGTACTTGTACCAGCACTAATTGTTATGATACAGATATTACTGCCTTTGCAACATCTGAAGTCGTTAGCTCTGTCAGAAAACAGAGGTGAAGCCACTGATAGAGAAAATGGACAGTGTCCCTTCTTTTAATGTTACTGTAGTTTTGCAGGAAGACAAAGTATTCGGGCAGAGGAGGACACCCAAGCCTGTGCCATCCTCTTTCAGAGCTTCATTTCCACAATTCAGAGCTTGTCTTCATCCTCCTGAGGAAAATGAGAAGACTTGGAGAAAAGACACAACCCAGACTGGCTGCAGAAGGATCTTCTACTTGTTTTGTGCTATTCTCTAAAGGATTTGGTTTGTATAGGCTTTCAGTGCACAAAGTACAAGAGGGTAGGAGAAGATATATTCAACTCCAGTGAACAGGTAAGGACAGGAGAAAACTGTGGTGCAGGTACAGGCCTCTTTCCAACTTAGTTCAGCTCATGCTCATCTGGATGAATTAGCAGACAACCACTTATCCCCATTTGCAGAATATCCTGATTTTTACGTTGAGCTCCCAGCTGCTTCTGGCTGGTAGTTTTTGCTCCCGAGTGGAACGTCACACACAAGTGGGCTTGTGAGTCTGTGACAATCCTTTAATGATGACAGGGAAAACAAGTAATGACAATATGGATTAGGTGAAAGAGAGCGGTTCTATAACGCCATTTATAGCGCCCATCTATAAATGGCTCCTGTGGGCAGTAACTCCTGTCTGTGCTGAATATAAAGTACCAGATACCAGAGAGGCATTTTTTGGTAGGTTCCTCCAGGAGAAATGCCCTTGCAGGGGTGGCAGGGAAGAAGGGAATGCATTTTCCAGAGTAACGGAGCATTGTGTGGAAAGAGGACTGTGATTAAAGGGCTGGTGATGTCTCTGGTTGGTTGTGTTCCAAGAATTTCCAGTCCGGAGCTTGCTCTTTAAAGAGAACTGTCTACCATGGAGGTTCATTGCACTAAAACTGGTTATTAAGCTATTTTCCCATCAGCTGTTTTGCAAACTTTTGCCATACTGCGTAGTAACATTTCCAGGTAACCATATTCCTTGGTTACTTGGAAAGCACTTCTGGCAGGCTGAGGGCACGTACGATGAGCCAGACGGGACTGAAAAACAACACAGGTCTGGATGGACTTAGAGCAACCATTCCTCCGAACCAGAGCTGAGGCGGTACGGGGAGGGAGTGCCGCTGCTTGGCACTGCCGAGGTGTCATCTGTCTCTGTCCTGTTGGCAAGACTTCCGTTGCTGATGGATTGCCTGGCAGCTTTCATGCACGTTAACATTAACTTCATAAAAAGCAGTGTGTACAGAGTGTGAAATGCGATACGGGCAGTGCCTGACACAAATGAATACTTTCCCTATTCTGTGGAGTTTCAGTGCAAAACCTCTCTCTCCATTCATCTTCCTCCTGCCTCCTCCTTCCCCACCCCCTGCTACCTAGGGAGCCCCGTGAACAGGCGTATTGGCAGTAAACTCAGCTCCACAAAACAGTCTTGTGAAAAAGGGAAATATAACACGATCACTTCCTATTTCTTTCTCCTTTCCTCTGCATCAAAGCCTGGGCTGGCTGTCAGGAATGTTCCAAATGAATAAATAAAGCGCAGGGACCCCCTGCTTCAGAAGGAGTCTCATTCACCCACCATGAAGCTTGGCCAATTCTTTTTCTGACAGCACTCAAGTCAGCAGGCAGAGCAAGAAGATCATTCAAAGCTAATCAGTAAAGTGTAAACCTATTATGAAAGCACATTTACCCCTTGCCTCCTCCTTCCTCCAGAAAACCAATCCCCAAATCCGTGGGAATAACACATAACGTACATAAAAGTTGCTATTACTTGGATCCCCTGTTATTAGGTCAGCAATGCCACTGATTAAACGCTCCCCAGAGCACTGAGCAGTGGCATATAAATCCTCCAAGAAATTCACGGCGTAATTTGTTACAGCTAGAGGGCATAAGATACATTACAGCAAAGCCTGTGTGTTAGGCTCTCCCCTGTGATTCTTGAGGCTATCTCTGGTAATAAAAACCTCATCTTGATTTCTTATCCTTCGTATTGATTTCTGTCAGAGAAAGACTTTTCTTAGACAAAGATACTACTATATTTCTCTGTATAATAAGGGCATCCTTCTCCCCACCCCTTTATTTATTTTAGGGACGACTCCAAGGAAGATTTGTAATTTGGGAACTGTTGGTATGTACCGTGCGTAAAGAGCGGAGAAGACGACGACGACAGTTTTTGCACATGCAGTGCAAAACCCTAAATGTGAAATTGGAGAAAAATGTTTCTGGTCTGGAATAGTACAGGAAATTGAAACTAAAACCCCAGCTATGCAACTGGTATATTTTAGTATGAAACTCTGTTATTAATGTAATGGCTGGAATCTGTGTGAGTCAAGTGATTAAAATCTAGGCTCAGATGTATATAATCATAGCAACTGTTAATTTTGGAACATTTGTACTCCTGTTCTATGAATCATATAGCTATCTTGAAAAAAGGGAGGCCTGTAGGTATACTGCATGATGCTACTTTAACAAAGCTTTCAAAAAAAAAAAAAAAAAAAAATCTTTTCTAGTATGGTGCATAGGGCCAAGGCCGGATAGAAATCTAGAAAGCTTTATGTGAATAATTTGCAAGCCAAATAAGAACAGCTCCACAGAAGTCAACACAGATAAACAGAGCGATGGATGGTAAGGCTGTGAAATGCACAGTGTTATATCAAAAATATTTTGTCTTCTCTGCAGTGGGAATTGCTATAAGCAACTGGAACGTTTTTGTTTAATCTATTCCTTTGGGTTTTGCTTTATTTTGCTTTTTTAGAACCTATCTTCATAAGAAGCTGTTTTGGATCTTGAAATGACTGAAGCTATGCCTGTTCCCTTGTGCAAAGAAAGTGGTAAATATTTATAGCAGTTCTTACAAGTGGAGAAATTTAATATGTGCTTATTGCTTTTGTAATCTAATAGCAGCTGTGCTGAAAGACGATACCTGCTAATTGTATTTCCTATCATATCCTTTCCCAATTGAAGGATAGAATACAGAAGTTTGGGTTTATTATTTTTAGTATGTAACAGCAAAATTTATTCAAAAGAATTTTTGTTCCCTTTTAGCTATCTGTTTGTTTAATAGACTATGGAAAATGGTAAACTCTGTCAAAAAGTCTAGTTAAAGAATAACTTATAAGCTGCATTTAGCTGTTGATCTCGTAGACTGGCTTAGTAGAGAGCCAAAATATATCCTGGCAGGTAATAATTAATGTAAACCTCGACACTTCAGATCTGGCCGCTGTTCGGCAGGCCAGGCAGAAGCAGGATGCAACTCCTGTTAGATCTGCAGTGTCTCTGGCACGCACCACATGGAAAGCTTGGCTCTGTGTGACACATATGCTTCCCATGTGTAGAAATTTGCTGATTTTTTTTTTTTTAACCTATTTTGGATGCAAGTGAATATGTCTGCAAGGAAAATTATTTTGGCCTCTTACATAGAGGTCTCCTGTGAAGAGCAGGATGGCAGGCAGCTCACTCTGATCCCTCTCACTGCATCCGTAAATCACTGCATCGCTCAGCCAGATTCAAATGAACTAAAATATTGGGTGATGTCCAGCCTTTGCTGAAGCTGATGGCAGCTCTCCCACTGGCTTCACTGGGGGTAGGATTTTATCTACCACACTGCTAAATCACCAGAGTGGCTTTTATCAATGAGATCTGTCTAGTCTTGGCTGAAATGTGCCTTACTGATTTTTAGAGACGATACTGGACAGTTAATTGAAAAGAAGAGAGTAACAGGGAGTATGATCAAACACAGTGCTCTGCCTGCATCGAGTCTGTCACTGCCCCTCTGCCATCAGAGGTGACCCTGCGCTCGGGCACACCACACAACTGCACATGCAGCATTTCTTTAACTGTGCTCTATCAAAATGGTCTGATTCAGCTTAAAGCTGCTTTTTGGTTAATTGTTTTAATATCAGATTGTTACAGATGGGTGGGTAGAGAAGCAGCTCTGTCTGTGGTTATTCTGCGAGGTTGGAGGGGAGCTGTTTTGTCAGTCTCTCGGCTGCAGCACAACAACATGTCTGACGAAAGGCTTATCTATAAGCAGTGGTGTCATCGCTTAACGCTGTGTGGGGGTATATCTTAGTCCCATTTAATATATATAATTACTTGCTCGGGAAAAACATATCCATAAAGCTATCCAAGATCAGTTAATGTGGTGCTTATATTCAAATATCTGCTTTAATCTTTGTTCATTTTTAACTCTAGATGAGATTCAAGACTACTGAACCTGACTAGACCAGACCAGACAACTTAAAGGTTAGCTAAAGAACTCCTTATAACTTGTTTAATCACGTATTTATATGCTGGGATACTGACTATGTCTGCCTGTAGCCTTGAAGTCTCACCTAAAGTTGGGCCCCTGGGCACATCTGGGATGTAAATGTAGCAACGAGGTCCCATTTCACTTGTAAGGGCTACTGAATAAGAAAGCTCAGCATTTACACTCCGCCTTACATCTTCAGAGTATTTCACAGATACATGAGACTGAGGTCGCTTATACATTAGGTAGCAAGGGTTTTGATGAACTGCTCATTCAGCCATTCCTCTCCACCTCCCTTGATCAAACGATGGCTTCGGCTTCCTCCAAATGAGCCTTTGGATTGGTGAGGCTCTTGGTTAGCTCTGCTGTTAAGTGTCTCCATAGAATGGATTTTACTTTTCATAATGTCTCATAACTGTCTTTAAAGAGGTTTATGGCTCAGCTTTATTCTCTGGGAGATTGACTGTTCTCTGCTAATCTCCTATGGAAACATTGCTATTGGTTCACACAGTATTTCAGTTAGTTCTCCTCTAGCTCTAGAGTCAAGTTAATTGGACACGACTGACCTATGTTAGAGAATTACTATTAGATGAGTAATATTAAGCAAAGGAAATAAGAACTTTCTGTAGCTCAGAACATGCTGGGAGTTGTGGGGAGCAGCAGGAAATGGCAGCTCAAGAAGCGTGCAGACCGGGCCCTGGGAACGAGGTTGATTTAGGGAACGAGGAAGTGCTTTGTAATAACTGAGGTTTGTAAAACCAGCACTTCTTTCTAAAGGAGAGCTAGATGGGGGAAAACTATACTAGAGTCTTGACTGTTTATAAGAGGCAAAAGTACAAGAAAGAAGAGAAATAGATTGTGGCAGATGTGTGAAAGTGCTATTTTTGATTGCCCCCCCCCCCCCTTTTTTTTTTTAACTAATGCTACAGTGTCATATACCTACCAAAACCTGATTAAAGTAGTCAAGAAATAGGATTTCATCAGAATGCATTTGTGTTTCCAACTGGAAACTGCATGCTGAAGGCTGGTCCAGTACACTGAAAAAACGCTGAATGATTAATGGACATGACACTAGTCCACAAGACAAATATGAGCGCTGTAACACCACCAAGCAGCTCAAGGCACGAAAACACTGGAAGTGTTTTTGCAGAGCAGTTTTATGCAGAGCAGCTGAAACCTTGCTGCTAAATCCTGGAACTTTTGGGCACTGCTTCCCAATTTACTTTTACATACTAACCCACTGGATAGGGTAAATCCTAGAAAAAATTACCTATATTATAAAACCAGTCTATATTCCTTAGTACAAGGCTTTACAGTATTGCCATATTAAAATTGCCAGTCTTAAAACTTGTTCAGCTAAAGTAAACTTTCCAAGAGAACTATAGGTGTCAGCACTCAGTTTAAAAATGTGTAAGTACGTGCTTAAGTCTACTGAGACGTGAAGTTTCACTGAGATCAGCAGCACTACTTAAGTGAAGTTACATTTGGAGGAGTGTCTTGAAGGTCAGGCCTCAAGTACCAAAGTACTTCAGATTCATATCGGCTGCTGGATAATACCAGCAGCAGGCACCTGGATTGCAGTACCGGTGACGTGATGTGATTTGCTATAGCAAATAATTATACTTCTATCTCATAGAAGACTGCGTTCTCTCTCTTAAACCTTATGTATTCAGACAGGGAAAAAAGTCAGTGTGCCTAAACTTTAAGTATGCTTCTTATTACAAAGCCGGAGCCCAAGCTAACATGCAATCTGAACATGTCCCCATTTTAATCCCTGCGGACCTGATTCTACAGTCAGTTTTTCAAGGTGCACCTCTGATCCCTGCTGGGCTGTGCAAGGAGTGATGCGCTATTCTGGTTTCCCCAATTAGGAGTCCTGCTGTTCAGGGATTTCGTTCTGCAGCTGGGACTGGGATCACCACTCTAAGATGGATTTTGCAATTTGCATGAACTGCAAAATCAGGCTCCTTGGGGCAAATGGACTTATTAAGGGGCAAGCGTTTATCCCTGCTCACCGGCACTCCATGAAACACTGGCTGATCTGATCCTGAAGAGTTTCCTTGATGTTGAGCCCTTCTGTTTCTCTCAGCTTGTCCTTGACGAATACCTCCTCGTGTCTCTCCTGGACCTCACCTTGCAGGGCGTTTGTTTGCCCAGTACGCATCTGTGAAATACTCGTTGCCTTTAAGTGATGAGGAGGTAGGCTCTGGAAACGACAAAAGGTACAAATTAAAAAAAACTTAATATAAACTGGAATGCCAGGTTGACAGTGAATCTGAGCTTAAGCCTTAATTTATTTGCAGGAAGCCAGGGAAAAACCCCGTGCTCATAAAAAGTGCCTGGATGCACACAATGGTCTATTGTTAGTGTTTCAGCATTAATTAACAACATTGCAATGTACAAAAACAACCCTTCCAGCGTGGGATCCTGGGATCTCAATGAGACAGGTGAGAAAGCTGCTGTTCTGCAAATGCCAACTTTATCCATGTCAGAAGGGTGCCAGAGATTTCTTAATTGAATTTTCAAATGTTTGGACTTCCCATTGGTACTTTTTAATTAGCCAGTATTGTTTTTAATTTGTTCACTTAAATTTTTATATGCACTGCTTGGTCAGTGGTTTCCTGGTATTTTGTTGCAGCTGGTCATATTCCTTTAGGAAATTCGACTTCCCTTGAGGAACAACAACAACAAAAGAATAAACAAACCCCCAAACACTGTAATAAAAATCATAGCTCCCCAAGTTTCCCATGATTTGATAACCTTGGCAAGAAGGGCTTCTAAGCCAGTTTAAAGTCTTACAATAATTTCTGCATTGTGATTGATTTTACATGTGTACTTTGAGAGAGAAAAATGAAAGTCTTTCTGGTATGCAAATACAGAAGCATGAAAAATACCATCTGTGTGGGTGGTCTGAAACTTTGCATTTTTTAGTTTGCAATGGTTGATAAAGTTAAGATGTTCCTAGTGTTTTACAAGCTATTACTACCTTGTAAGTGTAGAGAAAAGTATATATTAAAAATTAATTTGTAAATTAGCTTTGTGGGGTTTTTTGGGGTGGTTTTTTGTGTTTGTTTGGGGTTGTTTTTTGCAATTCTAGAACAAAGTATTTTCCACATACTTTTGGGAAGTAGTAATCATATTGTCTGATAGTGTACGTAAAATTTAAGAATGGAAAAGAGGAGAAAAATATGATAATCTGTTTTTTTAATATGGTGTGTTTTACTCTTCAGAGTTAGTGACTATCTGACATATAGGTGGCAGCATATGTGAGCAAAAGCCTAGGACTGTGGGTCTGTATGAAAAAAAACCTATACTATTCTGCTCTGGCCTTCCACCTTCAGAACGTACAGAAACTGTCCTTAAATCAGCACGTCTCAGACTAATTTAGTAATATATTCTCCTTGCTCTGGTGATGTATTTTTTAGTGCGCTCCAAGTCCTAATTCCAGAGGTCTCCCGCAAAGACAAAAAAGCTTCTATCAAAGGTTTGGCCAGCTTATATTTAAGTTCTGTTATTCATGGTGTTTTTCCATGCTTCGACCAGGTTCCAAAAATCACTAACAAGTGCCAAGCAAATTTGGTTTCAGAAAGTACACAGCGGGATTGCACACTATCCAAAGTAAGTGCAGAGGCCCCGTTCAGGAAACCAATTTACTGCCTTCCCTGCATCTGCGATGTGTGACTCGCACTATGCAAAAGGAATTGGTCAAGGCCACCAGTGAGAAAATATTCAGGAGGAAACAAGAAGAGCAGCATGCTTTTGAAAGGCGGCTGCACATGCTCTCTTCCTGAATATATAACCCAAAATGCTGCCTTTCACCCTGAGATGTTACCTTCGCTCATGTTTCAGTTTCCATAGAAGTCAAGTGTTTCCAATCTTCACCTTCACCAGCACCTATTTTTAAATATGGCACAGCTAATATTAACACTATTTATTTGTATTTCACCTGGATTTCACCATTGTCTGCTTTACTAATATTAAATGAACCTCAGAATAGCCAGATGTGACGATGCTTTCTCGGGGCTCATTTGGAAACCAGAGGAGGACCCACGAGGCTTGCTTCCCAGACTGAGATCTAGAAATAAAATCCACTTCCCTCAGGCGGTTTTCCCCTCAACTTTTGCTTTGTTACAGTAATGCTAAAGGAACTGCTTTTCGGAGAAGTTCCCGTCAGAGTACTACTGCCTGTAGAGGTGTCGGTAGCAGGGCTGCTGCCGAAGAGATGAGCCAGCTAAAGCCAACGTGACTCTTCCATGTCTTCGTACGCTGCCGTAGCACCCTCTGAAGAGACGCTGCATTATGCACAGAGGACAACCTCTACTAGATTTCCTAACTAGATATACTCACCAGAGGAAGCTGGGGAAGAGCTGTTTCATTCAGAAATACGTTTTCCAGCGTTTTCTGCTGAAGATAGGTGAGAAGAAAAAGGGATAAGGGAAAGAAATTTGGGAGCACAAGAAAGGGACGGAACGAGTATTTCTATGAGCAAAGGTAGTTGTGAATGCTGAAGATGTCCTGCTGGGTGGGCAGAAGGCCTCCCCTCCTGTCTCCTTTGGGAAGCAACAGGATCCATAGTCAAGCCTAGGCAGCTCAGTGCGAGGGGCACAAGGATATCTCCAGCTTTAGTGAGGCTGATCTGCAGCCGATGCAGAAAGGCTCCTCTACAGGATGCATCTGAATGTTTAAGGGTGAAACGCTGTGAGACGGCTCACCAGATGAAGAGTTTATTGGTGCTGGGAAGGGGCAGTGCCCCCTCCACCCTAACTGCTGGATGCGTGGTCTCTCCCTTCCCCTGCACAGGCTCTGGCACTCACCTGACCCTGTGGTGAACCAGTCCAGCTCTCTAAGAAGTGGAAAATAATCCCTTTTATCTTTTCTCCCCCTCCCACCTCCTCAGGTTAATTGTCTCCCAGTATAACAAGGTGAATCAGCCAGCCAAGGAGGCAGCTGACGGCCAGAGCCATAGCGAGGGAAGTGGTGGGTGAGCATGGGACCAGAACAATGTGGAGAGCAGGACGCCCTGTGCAGCAGCACGGAGAGGAGAGCTCCTCTTAGCCATCTCTGAACTTTTCCCCTGCTCAGCTCCTCTGGACCGCTCTCCACCGAGTCCTGATGGAGCCTTTGATGACCAGCTACTTGTCACTGCGAATCTACTAGCAGCGTATCTTTCATCAGTACCAAGAACTGTTTGAACTGGCAAGAACATGCCCATGTGAGCAAGACCAGAAGCAGAAGATTCTTATCTCTAAGTGAATTAATGCAGACCATATCTATACTTGAGTCCAGAGTCACGAAGCTGGTGTGGACACAGTCCAGGTAGCTCTAAACCAGCTGGCTCAGATGCTGATAGCAACAGGGCTAAAGAACATGCTCTGGTCTGCAAAACCCAGCCAAGCCTTGAGTAAACATTTGCGCAGATACCTGTCTGAGCACCATACAGTTGTCAATGTATCTGCTGATTCTAGTTTATGAGCTGCACTCAAGGCCCTAAGGCTGAAGTACAGACATAATCTTGTAGAACAGCTTATGAAAAGAAGCTCTGTTGTATTTGTCCTTCATATTTTTTTCATTTTCTTTTCCAAAAACTGTTTTACTACAAGAAAACAAAAGAAACAGGAACCACTTCTACCAACAAGAGTCCAGCTACCCACCTTCAGTAACCCACTAAAGAAAGGAATGAAAGGGAAAGCTGGTAAGACCGTATGCTCATTTGACTGCCTTTTTTTCCAATCCTATTGATTTCTGGTTATTAATATTTTTGAAATTAAGGTACGTGGAAAAGGGTTTATTTACGTGGAGGAAAAGGCCGTTGCTGATGTGAAACGTGCTGTTGCTTGATTGCTTCCATCGCTGGGAAAGCGGAGCTGGCTCAGACCTAGACGGCCAGATAAGCTGGGGAGGGAGGGCAAGCGTTGGAGAGGAGCCAACAAGAGAGGATGACGTGGCAGGTACAAAAAGACACTCGATCTGAGCGGGAGTCGGCGCTGCCAGGCAAGCTGTTGTGATGAGTAGCGGGGAGATACGTTAATAACAAATGACATCCTTTGAAGTTGGCCTAGCGTTGGACAGACAGTTGCCAAATCAGGGGCTCCTCCGGTAGCGCAAAAGCTTTGGCAATAACACGCTCCAGCTCAGATGTGCGAGGGACGGTATGAAATGAAGAGCAGAGCTGGCTGTGATAAATGAGTCCTGAAGGATTCGTGGCCGTCTAATGCGGAACATACGCAGCGCGCCCTGTTTGAGTGAAGACCGGGAGGCCGATGCATGTCGGGAACTGAAGGCTGGCTTCTGTTCTGGGGGCGGAGGAGGCAAGCACTGAACGGCAGTGAGGAAATCATGTCATGGTTATTTGATTTTTAAGTAAAACGTTACAGGTGAATGTACAACCGGCCTGACTTTCCGTTCTGTTACTTTGAAATCAACGCAGTTACGTCAACAAAAAATGAATTGGACTTGAGGAAAACAAGGATGAGGAAATATCAAAAGAACTTAGGTGTACGTGGGCTAACAAGTAAAATAGAGACTACCTTACAAACTGCTTCCCTGGCCTATAAGAACCGATCTAAGTGTACTTAAGGGTGTGAACGATCAAGACACGAATCGGTTGGTAGAGCATAGGTAGAAAGCGAGAAAATGAACTAGATAAAAGGTGAGTGTGGAAGCAGTCTTGGGTCTTCAAATGGAGACAGAGTCTGTATGACAGCCCTGGTAGAGTTTGCGTTCTCTTGTCAAGGAGCAGACTTCAGAAGAAAGTATGTCTGAAAAAGCTCCGGCCATCTGAGGATGCACGAGAAAATAGGTACCGAAATGGCAGGAAGAGTGCCAAAAGACAGATGGTCAGTGCGAGAGGATGGTTTCAAGCACCTCCCCGCTGGCCAGTCTTTGACCTATGCCTTCCAGTATTGCAGATCAACTTTCCATGTGCCCGCATGCTTGTTCAGGAGCTCTGAAGAGTTATACCGAGACAACGTGATGAGTGCTGCTTTTATAGCCCTCTATACTTAATGTGCATGTTAAGGAAGACAAAAGCCAATTTATTTCTAACATCGCTTCTCTCAGCACCTCTAATGTTTCTGCTTCTGAATCAAAGGGAGGCATTCTACAGTAAGACACTAATAAATAGCTTTTCCTTGGGGGAAGAAGCATTTTCCCATCTTTAAGAAATTTCTTTGGCCATGTGAAATTCAAATTTGTTAACTTGCCCTACAAACAGCAACTCATTTAGAAACAAATTACAAATATTAGATGGAGACAGTGAACTTGATAATGCAATGCTGCCACATCAGTTGTAGAATAATGCATCTTAATGAAGGCTTCCCATGTGAATAAACCATTATATTTACAAGCTTTTCACAGTTAATGACCCAGAACTGGATAACGAAACTCACATTTTTAGTGTGGTCCTCTGTCAGCAAAAGTATACATATTAATAATTGATGTTGCTGTAAAAATAGGACATAATATGAAGATTCCTGAGTTTGTGGGAAAATAGGACTACATGGTCCATTAACTTAAAATACTTATCTAATGTTTGATGGGCTTTGTCTTTAAAATCCTTGTTTAAATTAATAAGGCAAAATGGACATTTGTCTAAAAGAGAATTTTATTCCAACTCATCAGTCACAAGTATGCTGATGAGAGCGCTGTTTGATTCTTCTGTTGGTTACTCCTTCTCCGCCTATCCTCCCCAAAGAGAATTTAGGTTTTATGAAAGTGGAAGACCCACTGGCAGAAGGAAGGAAGAAGTTCCCTGCACCTCCCAGGTAAGCCAACGTGACGAAAGTCTCTGTACGTTTTCCCTTTTCGACTTAGGAACTCAACTGCATAGACCGCTCTTTCCTAGCTTGAAAAGCCTGCCTTTCTGCTTAGTCAGCTCAACAGCTCTCTCCAACACAGACTGCTTTATTGTTCATTATAAAACACTTAGAGGTGTGCAGGCTGGCTGAACATGCTTAAGGCTACAGTTCTACATATAGGAGGCCCCATGCTGTGGAACTAACTGCTCTTCAATTGTTCCATTACGACTACACTTACAAGGAAAGATAGTCTTCGTTTCAATGAAATAAATACATTTCATTTTACTTCATGTTTTAAGGCTAACATTCATATTATGCCTGAAAGGTAGATTTACTGCAGCTTTTATTACTGGGTACTTAATTTAGGACAGCTTCTTTTCTTAGACCTGAAACAGCACAGCTGAAACACGCACTGGATGGTTTTATGGGACTCCTTCAGTAAATGTTCTGCTCCAAACAGTATTGTCCATAATTGTAATCTTTTGATAGATGTAGTAATGTAGTAGTTGTGTAGCATTTTGCTGTAGATCGCTCATTTTCAGAAGCAGTAGAGTTTGCTTCTCTGAAGGGCTTTATTTCCTAAGCAAAGTAAGTATTTTTAATGGTCATTTATTTTCACCAGTAGTGACAGTGAGACTTTTTTTTTTTTTTACATTTGGACTACACAGACAAGTAACTCCTTACTAGTAGACTAAGGGAATTTACCACCTAAGCAACTGAGGTCCTGTTCTTTACTCATGACTGTTATTCTACTGAATTTTAAATGGTGATCAAAATTATCTTTAAAAGTTTGATATCGGAGTTAGCTATGTTCTTGCTTTCTCATTTCCTCAATGTATTTTGTCTGGCTGCAGGAAGAACGTGTTTTAAAGACGCCTCTTGTCTTACAAAGATTGTATTCATATAGGTTCCATGGTACACAAATGGTGATAGCCACATCAATTATATGGCTGAATTCCTGAATTAGGCACAAAAAAGGAACAACTAAGCAAAATATATTGCATTCATTAAAGCTTCCCTACTATATGCTTCACTTCAATGGCTTTGCCAATTAAAGTAATTGTCATATGCATTCAAACAAAGCATTTGTAGTAAGAGGCTTTGTTAGAAAAATACTGGAAATGGCTGTTTTATAGATTTGTCTCATATATATATATATATATGTATATAAAAATATTGACACGCAACACTTTTTTCAATACAATGAAAGAAAATTTAAAGTGGAGAAAATGTTTTTATTCATGACCATATAAGTTTTATATAATTTTGGTTATGTTTATTTCCAATATTATACATGGGCATGCTGTCAAACTTCTGCTAAAAATGGCAAGTATGTTTTGGACTCTGAAAGGTAGTGATTTCTTTGTTAGTGTGACTCCAGCCAATGAAAGCCAAATTATTTGGCGGGCTTCTTGCTTCCCAGCGTCTTTCTGTTTCAAAAATAAGCAGGTTTAAAATTTCTATTGAAAACAGGACAGATTAGTTATCACTGTTTAGATGTGTATGTATGCCTGGTGAAATAACATCTAACTTTGTGCTGACATCTAAATGTCATCTAGGTTGCAAGTAAAACAAAAGTAATTTTAATCTTATGCTTGATAAAAACAGGCCTGGTGTGTACCACTACCGTAACTGCCCACTTTCAAGAGCTGAAGAAATATTTTAAATTTTACTTACTTATGGAGGAGTTTGCAGCTTGTTAAATCCCATATAATATTTATTTAGTCACAGCCTAATGTTTACACAGAAGGCTATTCTGGGAAATGCTAATTTTTTTCTGACTGGATGAAATGAATTATATTTATCAGGAATTCAAAGAACAAGGAATGTTCGGCAGACTGTTTTCTCAGATATAAATAAAAGCATTATCCAAGACAACATGCCTAAATTAGGGTATGTTTAAAAGAGGTAAGAAGGGGAGAACAGTGTTTTTATTTAAGACCACATAGATCCTTTCATGCGAAAAGGATCTAGAAGGAGGAAGAATGGTGGAAATACTACGTGAGAAAATCGGATCAGCGTGTATTGTGCCACTAACTCTTTGGTAAGGGCTGAAACTATGGAATAGAGCAGTGCGAGAGCTGCGTAACTGTAAATCAATAGATGTATCTGTGAGACAAGAAGGTGTTTACGTGTGTGCATGTCCAAAGCATGCGGGGCTCAGTCCTATAAATTGTTTAAGTATGTAGAGCACTTGGCTCTAATGGGATTGATTACTTGTGCTCGTTAAGTGAAAACATGAGCAAGGGGATGTCCAGGCCTTCGGAGTATTCCTGCCTCAAAGTTGCAACAGTAGGCTGAGCCCCTAAATTGGGATGGATTTTGTCTTGTCTTTTTGTATTCCTTGTTCCCTAGGCTGCTCCTACCCTTCCATAAATCAGTCTGATTGCAAACTGTTTATCCTAACATTTTATGTTAAAAACAGCTTTTCCTCTTTCCAGTAGCCTGTGTTCTGAGATTGTAACTATAACTTCCTGCAGGGTCTGTCCTGTTAGGAGAGTCTGTTAGCGAGAGCGCCGAGTGCAGATCCATTATTAGGCTTGGGCTGTTTTGCACCACCCTGAGACAAAGCAGTTGCCAAAAACCAGTTCACACATCCAGTTACACTAGGCTGATAGCTAGTTTGCACTGCAGCAAAATGAAACAATCACAGCAATCTCTAACTGTGGGGTTTAATGACAAGGAACTTATAAATGCCAGAAACAGACCAGAAGAATTACGCCGCACTAGTTTAAAAACTGGGAAAATGGGAGGTTATAATTGGGCCGTAACGGTTAAAATAGTCAGAGCAAGGAAATGCAGGTTGGTTTGGACACCACGTGCATGTTTTCAAGACAATTTAATGTGTTTTTTTTGCAACATCAGTGTGGTTGGTGTGGCTTAAACACAGACCTATGCCTGGAACATTGGTTATGGTGGTCACGCTGGAGCTGGTAGTAAACAGCACTGTGAGGAAGATCAGGAAACAGGTCAGGATACAGTTATCAAGATATATGTGCTCTTAGCGAGGCTTGCCTTTCTTTACAAATTAAACCGGTATTGCAAGTTGTGATTTATCGGAGATTTAGAAAAACATGTGCTGAGGGAATCATGCTGTTTCTGCAATTAAGCTTTAATAAATAATAATAATAATGAGCCTTTACTTTTGAGCCAAGAAAAATCTCTGGAACATAGGCTTCAACTCTGTCATCAAGCAAAAGATGAAACAGAATCAAATTCCAGAAAAGATACATAAATTTTTCTGAAGTAAGTAGACAGTAAAGAAAATAATACTGAATTAAGTAAAAGACTGGACAATTCCTGGTCTTTGGTGCACATATTTCCATATTTTTTTGGCCAACGCAACTGAATTTTTCCAAAAAATAATTATTCAGAACTTCAAATGGACTAGCTCTTTTTGCAAAGCAGTCTTTATATGAAAATAACATGGACATTTTAAAAATAGCTATAATTATAAGAGAAATTATATTTATTGCAGTAAAAGCCAAGTCTCCTTTGGGATGGACTTGGAGTAATGGATGGCTAGGTCTTCTAATTTATCTAAGTCGTGCAGCATTAGAAAAGCAAATTCAACATATTTACACATGAAGATCTGTGGTCATTTTTTAGAGGGGTGACATGATCATACATCAAAGGGACTTGACCTTTGGAGCTCACTGCCTATCTATCAGTGTGAACCAATGCCTGCTTGCCACTCGCTTCCTTTGGAGACTACGGAGGGGAATGCAGCATGAAAAGTAAAAGGGAAACACAAATGGGGAATATAAAAACACTGGAAAGATGAACAGATTTTTTTTTAATTATTATTATTATTTAGAGGTATCCATTTTTTCCCCACATCCTTTGATTAAATACTTGATAAAGAATAATGAGTCTGAGTGCAGAGTTGCAAACATCAATTCTCTTGCTCCTAAATGGAGGTCAGGAAATGAATACACTCTATGTGTTTGGTTTTAATTCCCTTCATCCCTATGATCCTATAGATTTCCTCTCCATAAACTAGGCTATTTACATCCTAGTTATCAGTTACTCCTACTATCGGCCACCGTGAAAAGAGCGCTTGGCTGTGAACCCTCCAATAACCGATACCAGACTTAATTTCCTTCCTAAGGCTCTAGTTTTAAGACTTGATAGAAACTGTCATGGGATTTGATAGGAAACAATCCCTTGTTTTGCAAAAGGTATAATTTCTAGTTTATTTTCAGTATTCACAAAATATTCACCACTTTAGGTCTGCACTAGTTAAAATCTCTGGGAATTTTCTTTGTCTTAAACAGAGGCATAATCGGCACCCAAAGCTCTGTTTGGCTATGCTGGCCATGTTTACTGTTAATGACCAGCAGATATTAAAGGCAATAGTCCATAAGGTGTTATCCATATTTAACACGGCAAAACTTAGGTAAATGTACATGTTACTTCCTAAAGATAAGATTTTAAGGTCATTCTTAACTGATGATACATGCTTGTCAGGTGTATGCTATAGGCACAATTAGTTTTCATAAACCTGTAATGTAGCTAAGGGCAACTCCATTGCTGGGTAAAAAAAACATCCAAATTGTCTGGGAGAAGCAGAAAGCATGTTTTAATTCAAAATTAAATGATAAGTTTCTAAATTAATAATTTAAGAACTGTAGAACATAGAGGTATAAATAAACCGACCAAACATAGAGCTGTGATGAATGTTTCTGTAACGCGGTGCCGTGAAGCAGCTTTACTAGAACTTCGTACAAGGGCTGCGCTACTGTGGCTGGAGTTGAAGAGAGCTGTGAGGCTTGACACCCATCAGTGCCTAATGAAGGCACCCAAAGAATTGGTGGTGGCCAAAGAAAATGTCAACTGTAAAGAGTTTATCCTCTTTCTCAGGTACTTGCTAGGAAGGAAGATGTTGGTGGGAGGAGGAGGTACACCTTCTCTAATTGTGGGAGGAACAGGTTCCTTCTGGAGAGGGTGTGCTTTCAGTTTTGGGTTTTTTTTTCACCCCATGCGATCTAACTGACCATGGGCAGCTGTTCACTTCCCTGTACTTCTGCAGTATGATGTGAGGAGTATTTGATTATTTCTAGATGGACTTACGGAAATATTGACGTATTAATATGGCAGTTCTAATGTCTCTTTTCCCTACTCTTGACATACATATACAGTGGCTTGCAAAGGGGTGGGAGAAGAAGACTTTGCTGCTTTAATTCTGCTCCAGGAATAAGGCAGCTCAAGTGTCTTGGAATTATGAATTAAAAATTGATTAATAAAATTTCCTTGTTCTGTCATGCCTAGGTCAAATTCCCTCAAACCTGCGGCAAGTTCTACACCACCTGTTTCCACATCTGAAGGTATATCGGACTACGTATATATAGCACAAAAGCACGCAGCATAAGACAAATTGTGCTACTTCTGTGCCATCTACCATTTCAGTTTAGTTCTGTATTCCGCAGAGACTCCTTTTAAAATAGGAAGAATCTTAGAAATTAATTTCCCATCTTCTGCTAAATTACAAAAGTCTGAAGAACAAACAGACTGTGGCATTTTATATTCTCTAGGCAGCACTACTTACCATCCCCAGAAATATCATTTCCTCTTCTCTCATTTTCTCTGTTTTCTTGCGCTGGATATATCCATGCCAAACCTGAATTGTAAACAAAACTCTAATGAGATAAATGGGCCTTGTTACAGCTTCCTTTACTGTGGCAGACACAGGAAAAAACAAATAGAGGAAGGAAAGGCACAATATACAATTGAAACTATTACTCTTTAACAGGTTGCCATCTGCTATTTTTTTTAAAACAAATTCTGAGATTTGTTATCCCCTCACACTGGTATATCTAGCTTCTAAACACAACATCAACGTTCAAAAAGTGTTTAGACTTAAGATTTAGACTGCACTCCTGTACTCATCAGGCTGAATTGTCTGAATTATTCATGTGTAAGGACTTTTTCTGGAATCTAGCAGTGATCTCCCTTTCTCATCTTTTCAAGATATGGAATGAACTCTTTCCTCAGAGATCACAGGAAAAGGCATGAATTCCCTGAGATGCACTGGATTCCAAGGGGATGCCAGAAGGAGAACTGAGGTCATAAAAATCAGAATGGAAAAACAACATGTAGGTTATAAAGTCATCCTGCATTGCCAGTGCGGGACTGTTCTCATTGATCTCGCATCTAGGGTCCTGTCTCATTTTGCTAAGTGGTTTAAATGATGTATGTCACCTTCCTAGACACCCTGAAAGCTGTCATTTCAGAATGCTTCCCATGCTATGAGCTGTGTTTGTCTACTGCTGTTCTTCTGAACAAAACACTGCCATTTGGTTCTGTCAGAACTGCTGTTAAATCAGAGATTTCACCTTTTGAATGCAAGTGGCAGCATCATCTGGATGTGGACCCATCTGGACCTGAAGTTTAGTTTGTCTTTCTCTCTTCTCTTCAAGGTAAATTTGCTTCATGAATGCTGCTCGACAACGGCCTTGGCGAGCCCGTTCTGCAACCTGGATAATTTTAATGGCTTCTTCAAATGTCATGGCCTTGAGCGGTTTCTTGAATGGTACAGCCAAAAAGGAATGGACAAAGCAAAGTATTAGAGTTATGTGTTTTGTTAATTGCTTACCTCATTTAGCAAACAATACAACCAATGAACTTCTTGTGAAAACTTTAAGACAAAAACTCCCTGTCACAAACAGCAGAGACTCCTGTCTCAGTGCTATATCTTGCAGTATCTTGGAAGTTTGATATCTTGAGAGGTGTGTTTTTCTGAGGACCTTTAAGAGAAAGTGAACCTGACACGCTGATGTGTGACAAGGAAAGCCTGATGCTACAGTGGGAAGCAAGAATGGCTCTGTATGGCTTATGCATCCTGCTGAACTTTATCCATTTGGGAAAAAAAGACATAAAGAACCACAGGGATTTGTCCTATTAAAAGGAGAATTTCTTAGGCTATGGAATGTCTTCCTTTTATGTTTCCGAAGGGATGGGTTTCTGGATGTGCTGCTGGGACCCCGGCTCTCTTGCTGAATGAAGGACGGGCTGTTCTGAGCCTGGTCAGCCCAGCCCAAATAAAGAGGCTTGGGGAAAAACATGTCAGAACAGTGGAGCTGGAGAGAGGGACTCCCCCTTCTCACTCCTGAGAACTCTTGTTAGCCCCTCATGCTCCCCATGGAAAAGCGGAATTATTGTCCTTCCTTGACATTAATCCCTCTATTGGAGACAGTTCACATTTGATGCTTCCATATATACTGTGTGGAGCTCACTATCTACTACATTTTCAGCAGGGCTTTCTACAACAGAATTGCATAGAAGGACAAATGATCTTCAGAGCAGGCTCTTCTGATGAACTCCACTGTTTTTGATGTACGTTAGACTCCCTGTAACAGCACTGCCATGGACGCTGAAGAATACAGTGGTTTGTTACACAGCAGTTAGGATTTCCTGAGTGTACGTGGCTTGCTACAATGCACGTAGAAGTGCTGACAACCCTCTAGCAATCCCAGCGGTGATTGAACTGGAAGTGCAGCACAGGGCACTGGACTCATACTGTGTGAGATTATTTAATTTATGTTTATTGAATCCTGTGCCTCTCTTGTGGCATCCCGGCAAGGGAGACGTGGACCCTGCCAGTCTCTAAAGTGCAAGAGCCTGGTGCTCCCAGGTGAGCTGGCTGCACACCGGATAGTCTCATCTGTAACGGATGCCACACAGAAAAGGGGTGAGAGCAAAACTGTGGGAAACAAAAAGGCTTCAAGATGTAACGTGCCAGAACACAGCATCTCCACAGACCAACATCAGGCCACTAGAAGAGCAGAGAATTTACCCAGAGATGTACTGTGGAGGCCAAGAGGACTGCAGCTGCCCATTAAAGTAATCTAGCAGAGAGCCAGCACTCTGTCTCTGCAGACTGCCTCTGTCTGACCGGTGCTGTTCCTTTCCCTGGGAACCTTCCCTCCCTTGCTTTCTAGGATCAATATGCAGAGTGCCCCCACCAGCACTGGTGGAGAATTCAATGGTTGGGGCAGTGCAGCAGTTTGACTAAGTGGTCTGATCGGGACTGTCTCTTACGGCTATAACATCTATGAATCTAAGTCATCCAGACATGTAGGCACAGTTGTTTATTTCAGGTTAGCAATGACTGCTTGTAGGCAATGTGCCATTTCAAAAAGGTCAAAAGTATATCAAATCCAGAACAGTCTTTACTGGAGTGCTCATGTACTTCTCTGTAATGACTTCTGCTCTGCCAAAACTCAATTTTCTACTCCTCCTAGCAGCTGCAGCTCTATAGTTGTACAGAAGAGACTGCAGTCATTGTTCAGAGGTTATAAACAACTGAATGCTAACAGTTGTGCTGACCTGAACTCTTGAGTTTTCCCTATTCCAGTTAGGAATCCTGGTTCAGTAAAACTTAACCCCAACTTGATTTCAGTAGGACTAATTACGTGATGAGAGTTAGCTAGACAAATAAAGCACCTACTAACGTTGGCCGAAGTGCTGCCCTTTCTCTGACACTCTCGCACACATAAAGCAGAGTCGATTCATTTCAGTCTTAACCAGACTCAAGATGTGACTGGATATTGTTAGACAGGAAAATTTAATGTTACTTTCTGTTTGTGCCTTATCTGTAAACAGACTTTTACTTCCTAAGTGCTAGAAAAGTACTTTTCAGTGGCTCGTGTGTTGAGACACGTGTGGCTATAAACTAAAAAAGTTAAACGTGTTATTATGTAGGTATGTGGTACGCTTACCTGTATTTGCAATCCAGCATTAAGCAAAATCTGATCAAGGATTTTCTCCCTCTGCTGCAGGACTTCCAGCTTTTCTTTAATGAAATACCTTGGGATAGGTACTTC
Organism: Ciconia boyciana; assembly: GCF_034638445.1. NCBI lineage: Eukaryota > Metazoa > Chordata > Aves > Ciconiiformes > Ciconiidae > Ciconia > Ciconia boyciana. The sequence goes on along the minus strand of NC_132943.1, from coordinate 42,003,245 downwards.
TATGTCTTCCTAGAGGAAGAAATAGTCATGAGATGTTTTTTAGAACTGCATTAAAATCACATTATTAATTGAACAACTTTACAAAGCAATGAAATTGGACTGAGATTGTGGAATATTTTGGAGCGTTGGGGAATTTGACCGCTGTTACTTTGCAATTACTTAAGGCCTAATTCAACAAAAACAAATAAATCAACCCAATTTCTCAACCATGGCAGGTCAGAAATCTTTCTTTTTATAATGGCTCAATTATGTTATCAAAGTGTTAAAATATTTGGTAGAGTTGCCAGAAACTTAAACCTGATCTCCACTGAATTGAATACCTCTGGTGGTATGATCATCCCACTTCTTTTTTTTAATCAACATGAAAAATAGGTCTGTTCTCTTGCATTATTTTTTAACCATTACAAGGAACCAAAGCACAATTCTGTTCATTACAGGTATTTCTACCTGTAGACAGACTGTCACCATCTGTGACTGGGATATCTCAGTCACTTCTCAAAATCAGGCGTGGTTAGAAGTGGCTGTCTTTACTTGTTTCTATCATTAAAATGATGTAACTGATTCACATTTCTACCCATTCTTCTCCTGTAGAATTTCACTGTTGTTGAGAAATGAAAAAAGGACACAGGCAGACAAAAAACCACCCCAAAAGTTAAGATGCTGCCGAGTGGCAGAATGTGTTCTTTGTATCCCACTGAAGACTGGAGACGATACTTCAGGAATAACTACTGGCAAGTATATTTCTTTGGGGGGGGGGGGGAAACGTGTCTTCTAGATGTTTCAGGAACATCTAGAATATTTCCTCAAGCAAATGATTCACCTGCGGGGTTAGGGGGAGGCAGGCAGTATAGTTACCCTGTTGTGCTACTCGTGAGGAGTTATACAGTCAAATTACACAATAATTTGTCCCCAGGTATATGTGGGCAGCTGTTCTTTTTGCCCAATGAGCCTAAGACAGGTACAAGACTTGATGCTGCGCTATTAGTGCCCTCTGTTTTGTCTGATATGGAAACTTGGTGCGCTTTGACCTGCTCAGGGAGACCTCTGACTTGATCCTTTGCAGTCTCAATGTCACCTCTGGTGTGGACGGATACAGAGGGAGAAAAGTGCTGGCTGTAAAGGACAAGCACCACTCCTGCCTTGACACAGGCACATGGCAAATGTGCTGCTTGTGAGCTCTAAGGCCTTCCAATTCCTAGAGCAAGAATTTGCAGGGAAGGCTGTGGCCAATGAAAACAGCCACCGTGAACTGCAAACTTCAAGATTTCATTACTAATTCCCTCAGTTGCATACTGCACAGACCGGGACATCCCTATTATGGCAGCATAAGAAAGCTTCCAGGTAGGACTGTATTTATCCCTACTGATTTTATCAATGCAGAGATCTGGTCTGCTAAAGTTTCTAAATATTTGTCTCGTTAAGCTCCCTGTTTGCGCCTCCAAGTATCCTTGACTGGTGATGGAAATGATTATACATTGTACTTCAAGAGTGCAAATCGCTCTAGGATGGGTTACAAATCTGGCTGTCTTCAGGTATAAGAAATCAAGCGGTTTGTCTGGACACCCCGCATAGAACGAGAGGGCTTTTATGCTGCCAGGTAGCAGTGCGAGTTGGTCAGCGTAGGGGTGATGAGTACCTCTGATGTCTAACCCGGGCTTTAATTGCAAGTAATTCTGGACTGTGACTTTTACTGACTGTAAAGATGAGATCAAAGCTGTAATACTGGGGCTGGAAGGGGTGGGCAGTAGGGAGACTACTTCTCTTTATAATCTCTTTTTGGGGCCCAGAAGTGAAAAGTTAGGTTTGTGATGTTTATCCTCAAGTCAAATTTGCAGCCTTTTAGCCACTCCCGGCTCCGCATGGGATTTGTGTATCCAAATACCTTTGCAATTACCCCAGGAAGTGGCGTGGCTGAGTGTTGGAAGGCAACTGTACAAAAACATGAGGCACAGAACTAAGGAGAGATGAAGCTTGGCCTTACAGTGACGTAGTAAAAAGTATGCAATGTCATTGCATGAGATGTAAAACGCGACTACTCTGTTGTGTTCTCTGCCTATGATCGTGCTGGATTTTAGCCCATGATAATACAGAGAAAGGAAGGACTAGAGATATCCTTTCTGGGCAGATTCTTTAAGAAATAGCAGTTATTTGTTAAGCACTGGCCAGTAATTTTGTTTTGGAACCAAGAATATGTGATTATTTTATTAAAAAAAAAAGTAAATCTGTATTCCTATCTATTATGGAAAATAATGTTTTCTCTGAAAAAGCCTGAAATCTCTTCAGTGCTTTTTTTTTTTTTTTAGTAGGTAGGTATGTCATGCCTTCTTAAAATTAAGGTGTGGTGCAGGAATTTGAATTTATGCTTGTTTTTTAATAGATGTCAAGCATGACTTTTCAGACTTGCCAACTTTTTGCTGCAGGTTGATTCACTGATAAGTCATGAAAACAGCAGTGCTTAACGATTTCAAAATATGATTTGAGGAATCTGTTTCCCCGGAGATGTGTTTATGTTCTCCAGTATGCTTTTGCATAGTTTAAAATAGTTCTCTGCTGTGACTAACATAGAAGGTAAAGAGCTGGTGAAAATTCACGGCAGTTACAATCCTCAATTTGCAGAGTGAAATACATGTGCAATTGCAAACAGAAACACGTTTGCAAAGCAAAATAACGCTATAATGATATCAGGCAATTTATCTCACGTTATAACTAGGATCCTGAAAAAAGCAGGAATTTAAGCTCCAACTCTTTCTTTAGAAAAGCTGCTAGCAGCGGTACCTGAATTTGACAGTAGGTGGAGCTGTCTGCGAGAGAAGTAACCAGCTTTTTGCAGCTACGTTTTCACACTGCTTTTGGAGCGCAGCTCCGAGACTTTGCCTTCTCGCTGTACTCATCTGGTTTAGCGGGCTGTGTGTCGGGGGCTGCTTTTACATTAAGCAATCCTGAACCCTGGACCTTGACTGTGCTCCCAGCCCCTGCCTCCTTTACAGTAAGAGGCTCGTCTCAGATTTCTCACTTTAGTAGTTTGTTGTACTATGAGCTAGTAGACCAGACCATGCAACTTCTAGCATGATCTGTAATCTCCGGGCGAGGCCTGTGGCCAGGCTGATTCACAGTTATGCAAAGGGCAGACTGAAGTGGACTGTACCTTGGTTATCAGTTGCCTATCTTCTACCTAATCCCACATTAAAATCAGGCAGAGTCAAGCTGCTGACATTAATAGCGAAGCTGTCTAAGCTAATAAGACTTCATGTTAAGATACGTGCAAGTGAAAGATCCACAGAGCCTGTGCTGCTACGGAGAAGCGGAAATGCAACATATTGATCAAGCACATCAGCTTTTAAAATCTTGCATCCAGCCAGGGTCAACCCATCACACTCCGATATCTAATGCTCATTATAGATCACATATACTCTGATCTTTAATAAAAACGCCATAATTACTGATCACCCAGTACACTAGTGAACATGCAGCAAGCTAAATCACTTGGTGGAACTTCACAGACTGCAAGTAAATGTGACTGTCCTTAAAATACAGGATAGGCCAAGTTCCTATGAATTTGCTCATAACAGAGGTAGACTTACCGGGAGAAGCTTTAGATCTTCCAGGATATTATCGATGTAATGAAACTCCGAGTTCTCCAGCTCCACCATCTCTTTTTTCATCTCCAGGATTCGGCCAATCACACCATCTAGCACTTGCCGAATGACTGTCCGTTTCTGCTGGTGAACGAGCTGGTCATGGGCCATCTCCAACTTTCGGAAGATTTGCATGTATTTGATGTAGGAAGTGGCTAACATGTTGAATACTTTCACGCGGTCCTTCTCTGGCTGGAGGAACTCTTCTCTTTCCCTCCGGAGCTGGATGTCGAGGTCTTTCTGGGCATCTGTCCACATCTTATTGTAAGTGCTAATTGAAAAGAGGAGACTATGTTAACCAGGCATGAAAGCAAGAGTTAGCACACAATGATGCCAGGGCTCTGCGTGTGCGGATTTCTTAAAAAAGCAAGCCTGGAAATGTGAGCCATTATATTTATAAATTGATTTTAACTAGAATGTATTTTAAAAACCGTTAGCAAAAGTTCCTCTCTTTGATTGTTTTAAAAATGGGAATCTTCAAATGTTGTTTTATTAATGAGAGCTTAACAGTTAAACTTTTCAACTTCATTCTTAACATGCTTGAAGCATCCTCCAAATGCTTGAAGCTACAGCCCCCAGTAGTGCCACGAGTTTCAGTCCATGGTGCTAATTGAGAAGATGGTTTAATAATAGACCTTATGATGGGCAAAGGTCTGTTTTAGGCCTCTCCATGTTTGGGATGAGGACCAATTGATGTTTCTACAGTGTGTGTTGCCTTTCTGAAATGGTTGCTCAGAACTAATTGTAGGATAAGGGCTGTATTGGTGCCAAGGCTAGAGCGTAGCTACGGGCACTATTTCAAATGTGAAGTGAGGAAAATAATTAATTTCTATGGTAGCAACTGTTGTACTCCAAGCAATTGCTAAATGTCTGGTCCAGTGGCTAGAGAACTATGTGATATGGAAGAGGTCACCTAAGGCCAGCTTCATTTCCAGAAGTCATAAATGCTGTTTACTTGGTACTTTTGGTAGGAATAGGTGGACCTCTGATGTGAGCGTGGACTGGCTGTCAGTGGCTTTTCATGGTAAATGCAGATCAGTGCAGAATATTGTGGGAAATCATCCTAAAGGAGCAAGAAACAGACACTGGGCAATGAGGCTTTTATTCAGAGAAGAGTTCAAGCAGCAGGTTTGTCAGGGAAAGGTGCTAAAGTCCCCGGTGGTGAAAGACCCGTTTGGGTCCTGTTCTACTTTGTAACCTCTCTCTGTCAGGTGGAGACTGTCCCTTGGGAGCAACAGGCTTCAAAAAAACCTTACATCTTTGAAAATGCTTCTCTATCAGCAGAGCTAAGAAACTTCTTTTGCACCGAGACTCAGTTTATGCTGGGAGGAAAACAGTTTCTTGATTCACATTGCCAGGTTTGCGGGAGGAGGGGAAAAGAGTGGGCTAAGGTAACAGGGAAAGCTGACTTTCTTAGACCTAGAAATAAAGGCTATTTGCCTTAATGGTGCAATCTAGACCCATCCATGTGCTTAACCTAGCTATTGCTTGCTGTTCCTAGAGCCTCTCAAAGACAGATGAAAACAGTAAAAGGCCCTGCCTCCATTAGATGAGCTTTCAGAGCAGACCTCTTGCTAGTCTGAGCAGCATTGAGGGATTATGCTCACAGTCTGAGCAGCCTGTGTATTAATTCTGAAAAGGGAGCTGGGCAGCTGTTAACATTGCTCGTGCTTGATAATAAATGCCCAAGTTGGAGCTTTGTCAGCTGATCTTATCGTTCCCAGTCTCGGAGTACAGAATGACCTGAGGCTTGTGCTGCAAGAGGGACCAGTGAGGCGGACAGGACAAACTCCAGCCCACAAGTTCCCCGAGCGTGGGGTGCGTGCTGCGTGTCCAGGATGCTGCTGGGACTCCCTGCTGCAGTCAGCAAAACCACCAACAATCTGAACCCTGCTATTGAATTTGCACCATTAACTTTTTAAAGTGCATATTATACTTTTTAGCTGACCTGGGTTTCTGCAGGATGCAGCTGGTCTTGCTTTTCCTAAAGCCTCTGCAGCCCACCCAGGTCTTTCCCCTTCCTTTTTTCCAACTTCATTTACATCCCATTGCACCACCCGAATCACTCAATTGCAGCAATTAACCCAGGTGCAGGAGATAAACAAAATAAAACCAGCAGAGTGGAGAAGATTGGCACAAACAAGACCAGCATTAGCTTTGACCTAACAGCTCTGCAGGTTGATCAATGGGAGTTTTGTACGCTTCCTCTCAAGTCAGGACGCAGAAGAACGTATGCTGGTGTGAGGTTCACGGGGTTTTCCAGCACAGAAGGAAACAACGTGGTATTGTACTTAGCTGTGCCTACTCACAGACCATTTGATAGCAGGGAGGTTATAAATCTTTGAGAAAGCCTGGCCCTGTAGGTTGTCCCCACAACCATACGGCTGATTTATGAACAGTGGGTATCCTCGGGCTAGAGCGTTTCGAATGCAGGTTATTGCATGGAGACAACAGATTGTACCGCAACGAGAACCGACTCCACGATTGTCCACTCCAATTTACAATGATCTCCCTTTCTGCCTCCTCTGACTGAGGAATGTCAAGTGGTTCCTCCTGCTGAGCCAGCTAATATCCAGTTCCTTTTTATATTTTGAATGACTTTTTGAGGGAGGAGGGGAATGGAGTGCTCTAGCCCTTCAGAGTACGTTAACATAAGACAATATAGATGGAACATAATTGCTTCCATAAAGCATTAGTTTATCAGATAAGCATTAAGATGATTGCAAGCACGTTGTTGTGGGTCAGATGTTAAGACTATGGATGGTATGTTTGTAGCTTTTGCAGCAGGGATTACACATTTCTGTGTAAATAAGGGCAAAAGAAGGGACAGGCCCACTGGAAAATGAAGTATTGAAGGAAAAGATTGGTGTGGAACTCCCTGAATTTTCAGCTGCGATAAGCTGGTAGCTCCTGTGTACCTGTTGCAGTCAGGGTGACTGACACCTTGGGGGGGGACCTGGCCCTAGTGCTTCAGTTCGTTAGGCATGTGATGGGGAACAGCAGATACTTGATAATTGGACAGTGCAAGCAGAAATGTGATTTGCGTGTTTCTTTGGTTCACCCTGATTAAAAACTAGAGGACACATGCACAGCCATTTGTTTCCCCTTCCCCAAACGGGATTAAAATAATTATTTCGGGTTTTACTGGTGTCCAAATGGGAGCCCTTCTGGACTAGTTTGAAGGATCAGATGTGCTTGGTGTTTATAGCCCTTTCTGGGGGGCTTGGCAGAGCTGCTGTATTCCCGAGGAGCCCTTCAGCTTTGGCGACAAACAAGTTCAAGGGTAGTCAGAAGGAGTAATGCATGTCCTCAAGGTTACGTGTTAAAAGCAAAGGACAGGACTGAGTCTCCTTGCCTGTTAATCAGAAAGCACGCGACCCCTAAAACCTATTTGAATTTTTGCCTGTTTGCTCAGTCTCTCTCTGCATTAAGTTGTAAACTCCCTCAAAATTGCTTCCATGCACTGAAGGGGGGAGTACAACACAGACTTGAGAGCGCTGGCTTTTTATTTACTGTTACTGGTTCGTCTCGTAGGTTTGTTCCCGTTCTGTAACGGGTAGGTTGTGAGCTGTATCCATGCCTCAGGATATTACATCAGAATTAGAGTGGATTAGAGCATCTAACTAGCCTAACAAGTGCGGGTAACCAGCAGGACTGAGCATAATTTTCCTACTTGCGGCATAAGATTATTAAATCCTGGAAAAGAAAGACGTCTGTCTCTTGATCTCTGCATGTGTATAGCAGTGTAAGTAATGCTGCAAATTGTCATAGCAACTACAAAATAGGAGTGTTATGGGGAAAATAAGCAACACTAATGGGATGAGGCAAAAACACATAAAGTGACTTAATTCTAGAGCCCCCAGAGTGTTCTCTGGCAGCTTACAGCTTGAAGGGGAAGGTCAAGGCTTTACCTCCTAACCAATGTCCCTTCCCTTCTCTCCCACAAAGTAGAACTGGAGTCTAAAACAAGGGCTTAAGAAGACTCTTTTGCTATAGCCTGACTTCTAGTTTGACTCTCACTTTTATTGCTCAAAATAAAGCCTAATCTGCTTATTTAGAGTGAAGCTTAAAAATATGTTTTTCTGCTCAAGTTATAAAGAGATGTTTAAAATCCTGCCAAATTCAGCATTGCTTCATTTTAATATTCCAGGGCCCTCTAACTCTGTGTGTTTGCTTCACCCGTCTCTTCTTACACTTAAAACAATATGTTGGTTTTGAGTGCAACTAAGGTTAGCTTGCTTGTATTGAATTGGTTTTGAGACTTAAGCATGCCCTTCTTGGAAGGATTTGTGCTGAGTGGGCAAACTGTGCCTCAGACCACTCTTGAGCCAGCAGCGGAATCTGGCATCAGTGGGGTTACCTTTGTGTGTGCCGTCCCCCCGTCCCCCCCCCCCCCCCCCCAAGTGTCTGGGTGGTTTTTACTTAGCTGCCAAAGGGAACGCTATTTCTGTTATTCCAGGACATGGCACAGTTTGCACTCCAAGCTGTGTCTGTCTCTGGATTTGTATATGGGCTGAACCTAGGCTTCTTTGATGCCTGGTTTTTCTGGGCTGTCTGTCCTCCGAGGACAGAAATATCTCATGCTTTCACACACCAGCCATGTAAATGCAAAGTGTAGTATTGCATGGGCCCTACTGTTTTTTTCTGATGGATGGGCACATGTAAAGAGACGGAAGGGAAAACGTTTGACTCTGACTTGGCCCAGCTCTCTTCACCTTGTATGGAAACTCCTGTTTGATTACATGAGTGCTAAATCGTGTGTGTTTTGAAATATTTCTGAAGCATCTGGGCTGCCACTGCAAACTACCTGCATTTCTTCTTTCTCAGAAGATGAGACTGCGCTGTGTTGGGCCATCGAACAGGGAATGGAGAAAGCACTGGCAGGGCTTGTGAGAGCAAGGGGCTGTGGAGCTGGGCTGCAGCAGGGATCTGTGGGATGGAGCAGGGCTCCTTCGGGCACAATTTGCCCAGCACGTATCCACCACCACGCAGATCAAGGCAACGGTCACGGAGCAGAGGAGAGGTGGCTGAGACTTGGGTCTAGTGACAAGGAAGTGCGTGCAGGGGCCAGTCCTCGGGGTCTCCTCTAGATACTTGGGGCTTGACAGGTCAGCCATTGTGCTAAGCCCGGGGCAAACACAGGGGAGGGAAACCCTGCCCTGCAGCCTCTGTAAAATAAAGGAACAAGAGACAAAGGTTGGGAGGGGAAAGTGAGGCCCCAAGAGGAAAAGGGGCTTGCACAAATGCTGCTGCTTGTCTTTTTTTCTTCTCTCTTTCTAAAAATCACCAGACTGAAAATGACTGCTGGCTTATTCAGGTCAGCAGAGTTACCTGTTCCCCCACTACAACCTGCTCAGGTATTGCATGGTGATTGCTGGGCTAAATATGTTACACGAGCAGCCCTCTCTTTTCTTTTTTTTTCTTTTGTCTTATTATAGAGAAAACTTTTTGCAGAGAGAAGCAGAGATCAGTGTGTCCTTATGACACAACCAAATTGACTGAAAGGTTGTCTGACTCAATTCCTGTTTTAAAAGCCTTTCGCCTGCAGTCTGGAGCAGTGCTGACTTGTGGGTCTGAGCTTGGTCAGGCCTGCCTTGCTCCTAAAATAAGATTAGCCTTACAATTATGCCAAACTTCTTAGCTGGTGGTGAATGTAATACTGCCAGATGACTTCCCTTAAGCTTGCTTGCCCTAGCCGTGATGTTTTACAGAGTTTGAAGCATATGGGGAAAATAAAGGATAAACCTCAGTAGGCTTTGGTTGTGGCTGGGGAAGAAAACGTACAGCCTGCTGGCATTGTTAACATGAACAGCTCTGCGCTTCTGTCATCTCCAATTGCAGTCTTTGGTACTACGACAGAAAGTGAATAGGGGATAAAAGATTTTAGTGGGATAAAGGTAATGGGAAACTGCAGGGAAGGCGAGGAAGCCTGCTTCACTAAGCAGCAGTGGCAACGCCGCACCTCAGCAGGTCTCAAGCACCTGCTCCAGCCAAACTCACAAGGCTGATTGGAAAAGTGGCTGTTTTCTTACAGGAGGACATAGCGAAGTGATGAAGGCGGGGGAGAGATTATTCCAGGCTGAACTTTGCTGTAGCATGCTCTAAGGGCCATCCTTCTGCCTGTCAGGCTGCAGCTCCTGCCTGGGCTGGAGGCTGCCCTTTGCTTTGAGGCAAGGAGGAGAAGAGCAGCCTCCTCTCCTTTGCAAGCAGTATTCCTCCTGGCCAGGCAAGCATGACAGGATGCGGAAGGAGAGCTTTGGTAACTTATATGCAATTAGTGGGTAGCATTGCTGCAGCAGATACCGTAGTAAGTTCTTTGTTGAGAGATGGATAGCCAGAAACAGGCCAGAGCTGAAAAGACATTACCTACTAAAGCTCCAAGCAGCATTTACCTATACCACGTTTTACTGGGTGTGGTAACGAAGTTTATTTCGGCATTAACCACCTTATGTGCATTTTTTATTTTTTTCTTCCCTTAGAAAAGGAAAGAGCCATCGCCTGTCCAGCTGCCTACAGTTGCATGCATAAAGGGCAAATGCTGTGTCTGGCTGCTGCTTCGCCTCTGCTTAGCATCAGGAGGCTTTAAGCTCAAAGTTAACACGGTCTACGCAGGTTCTTGAAAACTGTAGCCTCTTCTTTCGCTGTTTTCTCCCACAAGTGCTGCTGGGACACTTCTACTGACAACGCTTTTTCCCAAAGGAGACAACGTACGAGTAACGCACGAGATCTTTCCCTGCTTGCCCATTAAGGATGAAGGCAGGCACAGGAGGGAGTTGCAGCTTTGAGTCTTAGCTGTGATCATTTTGATTCTGTCTCTGTTTTCCTGCTTTAACATAAGCAGGATGACATGCTAATGCTCACCAGGGGTGGAAAGAGGGGCAAAGATGAATCTATCTGTGAATGCTTGGGAGATGTATGAGAGAGAACATGCTAGGAATGCCCAGGAGGAAGCTAATAATTGTGGTGTTTGGATGGAATTTGAGGAATATGGCCTGGAGCCACATGCTGAATGAGGGGATAAAAAGAAATATTCAACAACAGCCCAATCGCTGAATGAGGCTGGGGCCCCGTGGGAAGAAAATAGGATGTGACCACAACATAAGAAACTGCATCGTAACGCAGCCACGTAAAGTGGAGTAGAGAAGAGGGGATTAAAGTTGCACTGACATTTTCTTACGCTTTGGTTCTGCAACCTTAATTTTCTTTAACTGAGCTTTGGGGATGCAAGACAAAATACATAGCTCTCCTTTGGTTGTTTCTGCCGGAAGCAGAAGGGGAGATTCTAAAGATCTTCTCTTAGATTAATATTTAACCACTGACTTAATATAAGTTCTATTTGTGACATGAGATTAAATTTTAAAGCTTTTTGATTGTTTAAAGCTCCTTGGTGGCAGTGGCAAATGTCTTGTAGCTGATTAAAACCTGCTACAAATGGTAGCAGTGCCAAGACTCAGCTTTGAATGTGTCTGGACTAGGGCAGTTCGGGCAAGTAAAGAAATTACTGGTCAAGATCCTACAGGTCAAGTAAATGGTAAATAAATTCATAAAAGAGGAGGAAACACAGCAGGAAAACATAAATGCAAAAACATCTGTGTAAATCTCCTGCTCAATGTCTGGAACAAAATGTACGTCTGTATGCAAATGCTGGGGTTTGAGCACTTTAGGAAGTGCGATACGTCCGGCACTTCTTATTCAACCCTACAGCAAATGTAATGGGCATGCTCTCTTGTGAGCACTACAACTGTCCTTAGAAAATGTCAAGCGTGTCTGGACGTGCTGACTTTTCTTTTGGCTGGCTGCTGGAGCTTATTGACCCTAAGAGAATATCGCTGAGCGCTTCCTGAGTGTCCTGTCTCTATCCTGATACGAAGCTTAGTAAAGCAGTGGAATAACATGCTTCCGTGAGCTTTAGACCACACCGCTGTTAAAATCACAGGGCCTTGAGGATGGCGAACATGCCTCATAAACTGACTGGAAATGCTGAAGTCCCAGCCACGTAAATTGTGTGCAGTGTGACCTTGTGCTGCAAAAGCTGCCGGTCTGACCGCTCTGACTTGCGGTGCACGCAAGATAACTGCCCTGCGCGCACGCTTAGTACGGCTAGCACGTCCAACTGGCTGAGTGAGACGCATGCAATTTCTCTGTGTGTGTGTGTAGCAGCTGTTCTTCCAGATGTCTAAAAAGCAGCTGTTTACCTCAAGCTCAAAAAAAAAAAAAAGCACAGGATGTGACTGTACAGTATTGAAAAATCAGTATTACAGGCTCGGCTGTGACTTACTGATGTGCCTCCTTCTTTGTAGGATGGAGTCTGTCTTCCATGTGACTTGGCAAGATAGGCAGCCATCCTCATTCCCAGGCAAATAAGGTGGTGTCCCCTAAAATATTTTAGCCTAAAGTACCAAAGTTCTTTCTCATACATCCCATGTATTATTAGCTCTTTGCTTCACTGCCTTCAAATAAGGCAGTCTGTTATAAGACATTTTTGTCACGTGGCTTTTAAAATACTTTTAATTTAGCATGATTTATGGTACGCAGCCAGGATAACCTCACTACATACAATCATTTAACAGTAGCTTCGGTAACTTACTTGAGAAGCAACTCAGCTGTACCTTGCAAAACAAGATAGCCTAGGACAAAAGGAAAACGTGCTGCTCTTGCGTAACTACTGGCATGGACTGCAACTCAGCTCTGTGCTGGGGAGGAACGCACACGGCTGTGAACAGTAAACATTAAGATAAAAGTTTTATGGATTTGCCAGCACTGTCAGCCCCAGCCATTTAAAAATCATGAAATTAAATCTTTAAGGCCATGTATATTTAGGTAAGAATTCAGTACTTTTTATTTCCCTGATGGTTTGGGAGCATTTTTAATGCACGTTTTTTCTGGTTTTAAAAAACCTATTTATTTTTTAAAAGGAATGCTAAGATTGTCAGGTGAATCCAGTTGCTGGGGCAATAAAGAAAAGCACAAACTGTCCGGAAAACTCGGTACAGTGACTGAGGTGTAGAATACAGTAAACAAAACTATCCAGCCCGTTGCTTAACTCAAGTTCTATAGATGCAGTGGCTGATGAACTGGTGCATATTCAGACTTGTGTTTACGAAGGGCTGGATTAGCCTAGCTATAAATGCTGTGCTGTGCACAGCTATAGAGTGAGGGTACTTAAGTGAGCCACGTAGCGTCAGTGTCAGATTGGAGTCCCTTACCAGCACCGCTACCTCATTTGGAAACAGAACTGCATGTATTTTTGTCATGTGGTGCAGAGATGTCTATCACGTTTACATGGATTAGCTGTTCAATGCTGGCAATGAAATAGGAAATGCTGAAGAGCCCTATCTCTCTTAAAATTAAATGGAGTGAAGGCGAACAGTTGAAGCACAAGTATTTTCCTACTATACTCAACTTAATTCCTTTTGTGGTAATCTAGCTCAAAGAAGAGCAGCCGTGATTCAGACACTCGATAGGAATGACAGATTCTGAGAGAACTCTCTTGGGAAGAGGTCAAACACGACTTTTGCGGTTTGGGGGTTTTGTTTTGTTTTTCTTTTAACGCAATTTAGATGACTGTCCATTACTCTGCGGACTTCCCTTAACTAAGTCACCATGCCTGGTGCGAGGCATAATTGGCGCTGTTACAAGCCAGGCCCTGTGCTGGATTAGCCAGGGACCTAACCAAGCCTTCCTCAAACTTAAGGCTGCTGCTGCTGGAGGCTGTGCTGGGTCTGTGTCCTTGGACAGACAGACCTTGCTGCTGCTGTGCCCTTGGTGATGTTTTTCTTTATTCCTCTCAGCTCACCCTTCTCTCCTCAGCCAAGGAGCAAGGAAAAGGAAGATGCCTGGCTGGAAAGCAGTGGCGTTGGTGGTGGTATCTGCCTGGGACTGCAAATGTGCTGATGAGGCAGGTGGCTGGAGGCTCGGCTAGGGCAGACCCAACGTGGAGGTGACAAGGAGAGCTGCTCTAGTTCCAAGGCTGGAAGGATGTTTTAGAGTCTGAGGGGTTTTACCTGGCAAAGAGATGGAGTTTGGAAAGAGGAGGCTTTGAGGCTGCTACCACTGAAGCCAGAGGAGAAGACCATGGGTGAGAAGCCAGCAGAGGCTGTGCTCACAACCTGCTGGGACAGCAGTTTTGGATATTGTCAGGTTTGACCAGGTCAGAGCAGGAGGGGGAGCAGCAGCAGGCAGCAAATACTGCCTGAGGGTTTGGTTTTTTTTTTTTCTTTCTGCCCCCGCAATGTACTATTATTTTAGTGAACTTGAGCAAGCCACATCCAGCTTGGAACTGGGACAAGCTGCCCCAAACGGGGTTGGCTGTGCCCTGGACCTGGAGGCAGCAAACAGCAAAATGCTGAGGGATAATGTCATGAAAGATGCTCACGGTTAGGTTCCCAACTTTGTAGTGCAGCAATAATAACGCTTTCTCAATATAGGGGCTTAGCCTCTCAGTAATATTTCTGGAGAAATGAGTCCGGCTCCTTGCAGGCACTTTGATACAATGCCATCGTCAGTGTCTGGCTATTGCAAATAAACTTTTAAAGCTTTGTATTGTGCTGAAAGCATGAGGAGTTCATTACAGAAAAAAACCCAGTATGGACAAATTTTGGTCTGTAAAAGAGGGAAAAGGCCTTTTTTGCAAGCAGAAGAGGGGCCTAGTGTCCGAGCACGAATAATATTAAGATTGGCCTGAAGGCTGCTGAGGTGATCTGATGACTTTCCCGCCCTCCTCCGAGCAGCCCCGGGGTGCCTGACCCCCGCCGCTGTGCTCTCAGGGGAGGCCGCGGCCCGGCCGGGCGGGAAGAGGCGACCGGGCCTCGCACCAGCGAACAAGGCCCGGCGGACCCGCTCGTCCCGCGTTAGTACCGGCAGGTGTTTCCCTCTGGAGGTGAGCGGCGCGGCGGCGGTGTGGTTTTTATTACCCGCGTAAACGGGGCTTTCACCCGGGCACCTGCAGCCCCTCGCCCCGCCGGGCCCCCGCGCTACTCACGCCTGAGCCATGCTGAGGCGCCGCGGGGCTGCTCCTCCGCTCGGGGCTGCTCCTCCGCTCGGGGCTGCTCCTCCGCTCGGGGCTGGCCCGCCGGGCACGGCGCCCGACACCGAGCCCCAGGCCGCCGCCGAGCCGCCCCGGCCCGGCCTGCCCCGGCTGGCGGCGGCTTGTCCGCGGCCCGGGCAACCGGGCGCCCGCGCAGCCCCGCCGTTACCGCGGAGACGGGGCGGGGGGGAGGCGATCCCTGCCTCGGTGCTGCCTCGGGACCGGTCCTGGCAAGAAAATGAATTTTATTTCTTTATTTCCCCTTGTATTTCCTCTTATTTCCCTTTGTATTTCCCTCCCCCCCCCCCATTTCCCTCCCTCCCCCATATTTCCCCCCCCACACATTTCCCTTTATATTTCCCTTTGTTTTCCCTTTATTTGTTTCCCTTTTCCTCCCAAGGGGTTGTCCCAGTTGCATTCACATTTTTTCTCCCTTTTTTTCCCTTTTTTCTTGCCCCAAGGACCCATCGAGGCAAATTTCCAGTGGTTTTCTATTCCCTTACCACTTAAAAACCAGTTTATTATTATTTTTTCCCTCGCATCAACTGGAAACCTGCTTCATATATTGCGTTTCCTCCATCAGTTGCGTCCCCAAACCGAGCACATCTGTACACCAGGGGCGGCTGGGAAGCGACCGCCGAGGCTGGGGACATCTGTCTCCATCCCACCTATTAGTGCTTCGTCAGGATTTGCTCATTTTTTTTGTTTCTTTAAAAAAAAAAATAATAATTCAGCAATAGGGGAAACAGGAGGATGTTGCGATGCAGTCTGTAAAATCACACCCATAATTTCTGAGCCCTGGTTTGGTAGGAGGCTGGCTTCGAGGGCGATACAGCTGTTTTGCCTCCTTGTAAATGATGTCTAGCTGGCAGTGAAGCTAGAGTTTTAAAAAATAATTGTTTTAATTTATTGCCTGCGCGCAGAGTGAGAAGCATTCGCTGCAGAACATTAAAAGGCTTATTTTTTAAAAGGGGAAAAATCAAAGCTAGCAAGACAGGATTATAGCACGTCACATTTTGGGGGGAAAAATGCACTCCTCCGCAGAGTGGGTGGGGAAGGGAAAAGCAAGAAGTTTGGGGCAATGAGTGTTTTGCCAGCAATCGCATTTTTTGCCAGAAATCTCTGGGTGTCTGCGTTCCTTTGCCTTTTTTTTTTTTTTTTTTTTTTTTTCACTCCTTGAAGCCCCAGCTCATGTAATTAGGTGAGACTCTTGGCTATCGAGTTTTTGAAATAAAGTTCCTAGCCCCCATGGTTTTGGAGGAAAAGCTTAAAAATGTGAACCTTGAAGGATCAAGATCATAATAAAAAGCACTGAAGGCGTATTATTTTTTTAAGCTGTAAGATGGCTACATCCATTGCGTGATTTCTTTTGGTATACTGGATTAGTGGGGTTTTTTTTTTAGGAGTAAGCGGGCTTGAGTACCTGTTGTTTTTTCTTTGGGGGGGGTTGGAAAATGGTGTAAGATCAGCTTGTAATTAGCTGTGTTAACGTGAAAGAGATTCTTCATGCTGGCGTGGCTTACATCAGAAATTTGTCTGCTTCCTTTCAGTGCCCGATTCTCATCTATCTGCAGGTCGGGGGGGCTCTCAAAAGCAGTAAGTAACTCGTGTTTTGTTCTTGTTTAATACCTTAACTGAGACTTCACAGCCCGGATGGGAACCTCACATTTTTATTTCTGTTAATGTAGGCATTTGTACATAACTTTTTTTTTGCCAAACTATTTTTTTTTTTTTCAGCCAAGAGTTTTACCCGTAGAGTCCCAGCAGTACCGTCTCCATCAGTGCGTGTGGTTTTAAGGATCATGTTGGCCGTAACTCTGAGGTAATATACCTTTTCCTATAGACCTCAAGATACCGTTCCCAAGTCTCCAAGAGAAAGGGAGTAACCCTTGCAATTCAATAAGTAAATTCAGGAATTAGAGTCAGAATGGAAAATGACTTTAGTTCTTTTATTCTGCAATGCATGACTCAAAAATAGCTTCTGAAATTAATAGCTAAGCAACCCATTGCGTGTGTTTGAGACAAAAAAGTAGGAAGCTTTCTGAAGCAGTTGAAATGCGAGCGACAAGATTGCTTGACACGTTGTGGATGTTAATTATTAATCTGAATTTATTGCTCTCTTTTAGCACCTTAGTGCCACAGTGCAAAGGATGGTCTTTATTGTGCTAGAAACTATATTAAAGATGAAGTAATGCCTATTGCTCACTCCCCCCCCCTCCACCCTGCCCCCAAAAAAGTTGGAGGAAAGCAAACGTCTTCCTTTTAAAAATGGGAAATTAAGCCACAAAAAAGTGATGTGCGTGAGAGCGTGCAGGGAGCCTGTTCAGGAGCTGAGGGGCTTTTTATTTTCATCAGTTTGTAGGGAACTTGAACAAAATAATGAATCGTGTTGCTGGGAAAAGTCATGCGGTAAAATTAATTATGAAGTAAGCAGAGTTGATTTTTTTTTTCATGGGAAAGGAGCCTGCTTTGTAGCTGAAATGGGAGTAGCGTACAACTGAGAATAAGTTATTGGTTTAGCCTAAGAAAATAGACATTTATAAACAGAAACTGGGGAGCGTGAGATGTTCTGGTTTGCTATATAGGTTTCTAGTTGAATCCTTGAGCTTTGAAGTAGTTTGAAGCAAGAATGATGCAGGTTTGCCTGTCCTGTTCACACAGTGCTATCCTTAATGGACTGCCCTGTGATACATTCTCTGCTGTGGCTGCATCTATGCTTTGGGTTTGTCACAGCCACTCTCCATCCCCATCTCCAGCTTTCTTCTTCTTTTCTTTGCTTTATCTCCCTTTTTGTCTCTTCCCCTGGAGCACCACAGCCTGCGTTGCACGGAGGTCCAGCAGACCATTGGCGATCGGTCAACACCGTGAAGTATCTGTGTCTTTCCAGTCCAGTATCACGTGTCTCCGATAATCCCTACAGGCACCAAACCATCTGAGATCTCTAGGTACCACCAGAGATTAAAGGGATTTGTAGCTGTTATTCCACACGTTGTATACTTTTTGTATAGCATCGATAGTGACTTCCTCATCCAGATCATGTTGCGTTAAAAAATAAAACTGTGTTATTTAATCTATCCAGCAGGAATAGGTGATGGGTTTTATACAGCATGTTCCATTTGGCATCTGTAATTCCTTAGGCTCTTGCAAACACAAGCTTAAAAGTTCTGCTGCCTTGGAAACTAGGTGCCATCATTTTTGAAAAAAGTCTTTTATTACGAGCTTAAGAGGCGACTAGTGAGCTTACAAGGGGATAACGTATAAAACTGGAGGGCCTTGTTCCTCTAAACGCAGGTCCCTGGCAAGGAGCTTAGTGCACCTGTCTCTTATTGAGTAGGGGCTTAAGTAAAGCAAGGAACATAATAGGAAAAATGTTCTGCCTTTGCAACTCGTATTTCAAAGCACTTACAAAGGTCTGGATTGTCCCTCAAGGCACGGGATGGAAGGCGGAGTGGGTTTTTTTTTGCGTGTTGCTGGCCCAAAGAGCATGCAAAGGGAGAGGCTGTGGGTCAGGGCTTTCTCTGTCATGTGGGATGGATGAGCTGAGGCTTTGGGCCACCGCTTGGGAGTCAAGGATCCTGTTGCTCGTTTGGCCATGGGGACAGGCGTGAGGGATCTGTGCTGCACCTCCCTGGAGTGTAGGATATGATGTGCTCTACGAGGCATCTCTTGCTGACATGAGGGGCCGTTGAAGGGGCCCGTTTGCATGCTACTAATGAGCTGGATGAAGCTGGGGTTGTGAAGAAGTGCTAGGAGGGTGAATTTTGCTGGATGTCTCACACTGAAAAACCACCTTGCTCCGTAGCCCTACCCTGGGGCGCCGGTGTCCCTCTCATCCTGGAGGGCTCGACAGAGGAGCTCTCCTGCAAGGGACAGTGGCTGTGATAGCACTTAGGGTAGGGCAGCTGTTCCCAAATGGGGACCTGGTTGCAATTGAGTTGTACAGCAGACCTGTGAGTCCAGGAAAGTGAGAAGCAGGACCTCTGATGGGCAAGCTTGGGGAGATGTTGCTCAGGGCTTGCTTGCAGATGGGTGTTTGCTTTTCCTTTAGGCTTGGATTAAAGCATGTAAAGGAGCTCTGGGTGGCTCTTCACTGCAAGCTTGGGCACTTAGGTCTGCCTTGCGGCTTCAGTGCCGGCTTCCAGCTCACGCTGACACCCAGGAGGGGTGGCTCTGCCAGCTGGGCTGCGCTGACCAGTTCATTTAGCTTTGAGATCAGTGGCTGAGCTATTTTGCCAGTTAACGTTAACTACCAGATCTACAGGAGGTTTGCTGCTTACTTCAAGGCTAAGTGAAGGGGATTTGTCGGCAGTCAGGTCTGTTAGGCTTTGATATAGCAGCAGCATGTTCATCAGGCCCGAGCGTGGTACATGGAGGAGGAGGATTGGAGCAGAATTAGAAGGTATAAAGTTCAAATCTAATTTGAAGAATTTTCTCTCTATCACTTAAATGTGGGAAATGTTCCTGTGGTTTCAGGTATGAAATGTCATACTTCATAAGGAGAGTGCGTTTTAAATCTCAGCCAGATACTAAATGCCATGCCACACTCCACTTCTCTCTTTTTTAAAAAGTAAAACCCCAAATCGTCTCTCCTGAAATGATGTTGTTCGATAATATTAAAGCTTTCAAAAGAAGCTGGTTCAAATAGCGTCAGCTCTCTATCATTAGGAAACATCGGGGGGAGCATTGATTTTATTCTGTATTGACGATTGTTTGTCGGCATTCAGCTATCTAATTATCTAGGATGCTGTTCTTAAAGATGCCTACTGGCATAAATCTTGCAGTCTATACAGATTGACAATTAACATGCACCAGATGTTTATTTTAGTGAGAAAGAAATAGAAAAAGGGATCGGGCTCGGGATTCTGGCAATTATCCAAGTAATTTGTTAGCAGAGGTTTTACAAAACTGGTTGGCTTGAACATTTGGCTTCAGCTAGAAAATTTTTAATAAATTAACACAAACACTGTGTCAAGCTTTAGTCACTTAGGAGGACAAAGGTTGCTTCTATATTATTCTGCAGAACAAATATTGGAAACAAGTAGCATTTCTTTTGGTTGTGTAATCTGAAGATGTATTCAATATTGCACGTGAAATGGCACTTCTGGACAGACCCATTTCAGTTCTTTTAAGATATACAGATCCTCTAACCATTTACTCACTTTATAGGCTCACCAGTCGGCAATTTAAAATGTCGTATATGTTTCTCTCTTATGATTTTGATGGAAAAATGACAAAAAGTTTGACTTGGTACTGGCTATATGTGCACATTAATCACTGAAAACCTCAAAAATTCACATGTTTTTAAGCAAACAAGGAAGAAAACATTACACATCATAAGCTGCTATCTGCTCCTTTTGATTGGAACGGGATTTTAGCTGACCTGAGCCCCCATGTCTCATGCCCTGGTAAACGGGCAGGAGGTTTGGTGGGACCAGCCTGCCGGGGAGCCCTGGGTTGGTGAGAACTCAGAACAGCAACGTGCCGCTTTCTGTGGCAGGAGTGGGGTGAAGATGCTGGTCTCTGATCTGGTCAGTTTATACGTGCGCTGTTTGGTGGTCTTTCTGTTCACGGAAAAAAACAGCTGTGAGGTGTTATCATGAATTTATGGGGCAGCAGTCTTGGCTTCAGCTGTGCTACTCAATGCATGAGATGGAGAGGCTGTTGGAAAGTCCTTTGCTCCCCAGCTGGGGAGCTGGTGTTTCTGAGGATGACCAGGCTAGAGAAGACCATGAGTAAGGGGCAGGGGAGGCAGCTCAACCCTTCAGGGGTCAAGTCTGGATCAGGAAGACCCTTTTCCAGACCCACTGTCTGATTGAAGGGAAGTGTTTGAGCTCCGGGACTTCGTGTCTTTAAAGCCAGCAACGGAGAGTGACTCGGGTCTAAAGGAGAAGGGGATGTTAGCCATCTGCTTTAGCAGTTCATTGCCCAGGAGAGAAGTTCATCTGTTACTTGTGCACGTAGGCTGTTGTTTCATTGTGTTTTGTTTTGTTTTCCCTCCCACTGTCCAGTAAAGCACCTATTGAGTTAATCCTCTTTGATTCAACTCAAAAGCAAGGAAGTCAAACTCCTTGAGAGGATGAGCAGCTCAACTCTCATTTCGCCAGGTTTCTCTGCAGGGGGGTCTAGCTGGTGTGTTTTGAAGGCTTCCAGAAGCAAAACTATTAAAGTAGGGAAGGGAAGATACAAGGGGAGGGAATACTTGATTTTGCTGGACTTAAGGATGACCTGAGTCACGAAACGTTAGTCTGGAGGGAGGAGATACCTTGGAGCTTCTCAAGTCGTTCTTGAGGATGGTGAGAAATGTTCTAGAGGTTCTATTTTGGTGTACCTGCAATGAAAACTAATTTGATTTAAAAAAAAAAAAAAGCCTCTTACTAAATTGGATGCATCCTGCTTCATTTGTGCTGAAAAGTTAAAAGAAAGCAGAACAAGGTGTCAACAGAAAGTAACCCCAAAATATGGTGTTTTTGTAGGGAGCCACAAGCCATCAGCAGCTGAAATTTGATGGCAGCCTTTGGTTCTGCAAAAGTGCTTGATGCATGGCGTATTCACTTTTCCGACCCCGAAGGCTGGGAAGCGTGGTGCTGCCTATGGAGGGAAGGAGGTTCCTCTGGAGGGTATCTAGGGAGAGGACCTTCTGTGTCTTCTCTAAGCTCTGGAAGAGCCTCTCTTACTCTGCTGGCCACCAGGATCCAACCTTCAGTGCTGGAGGCTAAGATGGTTGAGTAGTTTCCACGATCCCTCCCCTGTAGTTGCCCATCTCTTTGTGTTTAGGCTCTAGGGACATTATATCTAGTATATGGGGACTCAGTTTCCATCTGGAGTGTCCTAGGATGAGTTAGGTTCAACTGATGTGGTTGCATGAATGAAACAAACCCAACAACTTATGCCTGGCTAATTAATGAGTTACAGCAAGAGCTTAAGGGTTAATGATGTCCTACCTAGAGCTGAAGGAACAATACAAGCCAAGCGCCTGGCCGTCAGTCCCTTCCACGTTGCACGTGCGTCACTTCTGTGTGGAAATGAGTGTGAAACTTCTTATTTTATTTTTTTTTCCTCCTCCCGGTTCAACTTCTCGCGCTATAAATAAACGGCGCAGTGTGAGAGAAAAATGAACAACAAGGGGCTGTAGTTTTTTAGGTGCCTGCGGCAGGATGTTTTCTTGATTATCCTGTTTCTTGTAAACACGGCGATGGCTTTTGTAGCCCAGATGTAGAGGCAGCCTGGGTTCATTGTTCGAACACCTGCTGTCCTTTCAAATGGACCCAATGCCAGCCCATTGATAAAATTCAGACTCAGAAACCTGCAGCACCAGGCTGAGCTCCTGTAGATAGCTCAAAAAAAAAAAAAAAAAAAAATCCTTGACGATCTGACATCCGCCCTGGTTTTTTTTTTTCTCTATTATATTTGATTGAGAAGGGGAAGGGAAGCTCAAGATTATTTTTTTTCCCCCTGCTCTTGTTCTCACAATAGCAATAAAAACAATACTCTCTGGCTTTGAGGTGGTAAACAGTGCGAAATAACAACAATAGCTCACTTTGCAAGGATGCAGCCAAATTTATGAATGAAACTGGAGGTTGCAATTTAGTTTCCAGGCCTGTGTCTGCTTTTGGTATGATGAGATGAAATAACAAAGCCAGAGAAAAAACAGCTCGTAACTATTGTGGGGTTGTAGCTGGGAGTGAGCACGAGGAAAGATTTTTTTGAGTTGGAGAAAGGGGTAGCATGGGGTTTTTCCTGCTTCCTGTATCAAGATCAAACACAAAACAGGTGAATCTGCTCAGTTAAACAGAGGCTTTGCAGCATTTTCTTTATCTGACACTAGCATACGGTGGTGTAACACCTTTGAGACTGCAGTTACAGCTCTTCCCACGTTGGCCACGTGGGGTAAATGGAGTCAGGTAGACCCTTGCTGGGACAGGACTGCTTTACAAGGTGCACAATAATACCACTATCCCTTGGAAGATAGGGGTAAAAGTTAGACCAAAGGCACCAAGTACACTTGTTTCTCCAGGTACAGGTTAGTTATGCACCTTCTACGCACCTGAATGTTTCTTTGGTTGGGATTTGAGGGCTAAACCTGCTTTTTGGGGAGAGGAGACCCTCCCAGGCTCTGGAGCGAGAGGTCGGAGAGATAAGGTGCTCAGCCAGGGCAACGTGTGGTTTAGCAGCCTCTTCTCACATAGCAGACTTGTTTTCCACGGTGGTGTTCAGAGCAGGAGAGATTTTGCTTGTGTTGAGGTCTCTTGCATACTTCCCCGCTCCTCATGTGTCCCCCACCTGTGCCTTTGGCTGCACGAGCAGAGGAGACGTGCTGCAATTTATTTACTGCTGCTTTGAGCGGGGGATCGGACCAGATGGCCTCCAAAGGCCCGTTCCAACTTAAATCACTGTATATTTATCTTGCCGACAGAATTAGAAGCCAACAGTTGAGTCCTTTACAAAGGCACTTAATGGGTCAAAGGCTTTCTCCCGCACCTCTGAAAATGAGATCTGGGACTGTAAAAGAAGGAGTCCAGCCCCCAAATAATTATTTTGCCTGAGACAGGTGAAATCAGGTGGGCAGACCTGCGTGTGCTGTGGCTTCATCCTGCTTGAACGGATGTGGCCAGCCCCTTGGCAGCCCCAGATGCTGTGCAGAGCGGAGGGCAGGGTTTGAAGGACTCCTTGCTCAGAGCATCCCACGTGTCCTCCAGCACTCCCTGGGCTGTTAGGGGTGTCCTAGGAGAGAGGACGCTGCTCCATCTGTGGGATGAAGCCGCAGAGGGACCCGCAGGCTGTAGGGAGCGGGCCCGTCCTCCTGCTCTCGCTCCTCGGCCCCCAGCCTGCGAGTGGGGTCCCAGGGAGGGAAGCACCTCAGGATAAACATTCGTGCGAACTGCCCTTTGCATCTGCCTTTAATTAAGCCACACACACAAAAGCGCAGAGTGGCATGTTGGCGTGTGTCGATGTCCATGTACGAGAGGAGCACACGCTGTCCCTTGACCGCGGAGCAAGCAGCGCTTGGCGTGCGTGCCGTTATCTGGCTGCTGGAGGGTGCCACCCCATAGGCCCCGTGGGCAGGAGAGCTGGCACGAGCCGACCTTTGCTGGAGCACGGGATGCACGGGGACCCTCCCGGGCTGGAGGTGGAACACGATAACCTCTCAACAGCCAGCACCTGGGAGGAATTTGTCTCTTGAATCCAATTACATCTGCAGACTGAACTCTTTTGTGTTCCTTTCAGGACGTGGCTCTGTCATTGCGCAGTCCTGCGTGTGCAGCTTTTCGTTTTTAGCCAGTGTTTTGGTTGGTTTGAACTTTCTTTTTAATGGCTGCGTTTAAGAGCAAGATAGCAAGGAGTTGGAACACGTTTAATATCCTCAGCTTTCTTATGCACGCGCTTTCTGAGAAAATGCCTGTTTGCTGATATCATCTCCTATGGCACGATGTCAGAGATTTGCTACATTTACTAAAGAAGCTGCACAAACCACACGAAATGCTTACATGAATTTTCCTAGCTTGCATAGGTAGGTGTCCTTGATGACCTTTCACGGTAATTATAGCAGTTAGGAGATGTTTGCCCCAGGCAAACCTCTCTCTAGGTCTTCAGCATTGTGCACTTAGTTGTTTTGGATTTCCCCTTCCATGTTATTCTGCAAAATAGCATTGTGGCCACTAATGTCTTACTTTTCCCCTAAAATCTATCAATTGCTGTTGGGAGGCAGTGAAAGCTGCTGGATGTTTTCACAAAGAAACCAAATAGGGTTTTAAGGAAGCATTTATATTTCCTATTTGTATTTTGGTTTTAGACCCTGCCTTCCAGAAACCCTTTTTGCCCAAGAAAAACTGAGACAATCAGACCAGTATTTCTTTTAAAACAGGTAAGAGCTGAAAGATGAACATCTGTGAGCGGCAAGCTTCCTTTCAAGCGATTCTGAGCAAAACCAAAGCCTTTTTGAAGTGGATTGCTGCAATCGCAGTTTGCCTTGCTTCCTGCTCATGCTTTTGGCAGTTCATTTCTTGGGCACACCTCCCGGCACGTTGTGTGTGGTTACAGGCGGCGGGGGAAGTTGGAAGGCCAGCAAGAGGCAAGGGGGCTTTAAAACCTTATTTATTTATTTATTTTTCTATTTAGAATGCCACTAACGAGACATTGTGTTTTATTCCTTCCTATCGTCAAGGTGCAATATCTCCCCCAGCATCAGCACTGATGGAGGCAGGGAAGGGTATGAAAGAAATGGGAATACGAGATTTCATGCTGGATGAGTCTCCAATTAGGGGTCCAGACTGTGGGCAGTGTTAAGAAAACAAAACAAAACAAAAAACCACCCAAAACTTGTTTAGTCTGCAGTCGGTAGCTGGTGGTTGCTCTTAGTGTGAGCCCTGGGCACTGAGCTGGGAAGCGGGGTGTCCTCCTTCTCAGGCTGGGGTGTTGGAGTATAGCTCTATCGCAGCTGCGAGATCACCGGAGCCAAAGCAGAGGGAAACGCGTGCTGGAGAGCTTGTGTCGGTGCCAGAGGGCAAGATACGAGGGCAGAGCTGCTCCTTCCCCACGCCCACGCTTGCAGGGATGTTTGTCTTGATGGCCAGGTCCTTCCTTCTGCTGCCCTCTGCGATTTCTGGAGTGTTTGCTGCCCCGCGGTTGTGCTGGTGGAGCTGTCTCTGGGACCTTGGGATGCACCGGGTGAGGATGAAGGAAGATTAAGATGGCTTTGGAGCCACGGCCTGGGGCACTGCCGGATGGTTGGGATGTTGTGAGTGCTGAAGGCTGAAGACATCACTGCCCCACCAGCTGTCTGGCCACATCCGTGAGAGTGGGAAGCACCTATTGAGCTGCACCTGGCCTAATGAATAAATAAGATGCGTTCTTAGAGTGGGACTCCGCCAGCTTGCTGAAAAGCTGTGACTTGCAGCAAGGCTGTGGCTTTGTATCACCGTGGTCATGCCAGCTCCTCCAGTGGTGCAAACTAAGTCGTTGCCTTTGGTGCCCGCTGTACTGTACGCGTTTACACCAGTGGAGAGGCTGAATGCCCGAATTTTGCTTGGCGGCTGTTTCGGAGCAAGATGCCGTTCTCTTTGCTTGATCAGTGTGCGCGTAAACGTTTCTGTTAATTACGATAATGTAATCTGACACTGGGCTCTTGCGAAGACCTCCTCCTGCTGTTGAAGGTGGTGATGGAGACCCTCGCTGGAGTGAGTGATGAAGCAGCGTATGTGGGATCAGAGGGCGGGTTGGATCTGGGCATGTGAGCCATGCAAAACATACTGGATGGCGAAGATCTGTCAGCTCTCTGATGTCCTCGTGTCTCATCAGTGGCGGTGGTCTCATACTGGCCTCGCGTCTCCTTGCGTGACTGCAGCCGGGAAATGTACCTTCTGGCGGGGCTCCTTGTCC
Source organism: Ciconia boyciana (assembly GCF_034638445.1). Taxonomy (NCBI): domain Eukaryota; kingdom Metazoa; phylum Chordata; class Aves; order Ciconiiformes; family Ciconiidae; genus Ciconia; species Ciconia boyciana. The sequence goes on along the minus strand of NC_132943.1, from coordinate 41,977,208 downwards.
AGGTCTTCACTCTCCCACAGTAGAGTACCTTGGTCCTGGGCACACGTAGTGTGTGGACAGGTTGTGGACCAGCTCGTTCCTGCGCTGGAGGGGAGGAGGTCCCATAACAAGAGGAGAGGGGGCCATGAGAAATGGTAAATGCCTAAATTTTGGGTCCTGCGTCACAGGTAAGGGAGACCAGGCTGAGGCAGTCGTGTCTCCCTCTTGATGTGTGAAATGAAGCAGGGTTGTATCAGTAACATGGGTTTCTGGCTCTTGATCTACGGCTTGGTTAGATGTGGTTCCCTCGCTGAATCGCCTGTCTCATGAGCAAGGTCCTGGGTTTAATTAAAGCCTTAGTTTAGTTTTGGACCGTTTAAAATGCACTGGTACAGAGCAGCCTTGATGCTAGTTTTCCCATTGGCTTGTGTTGTTGTATGCTGTTTCCATGCGGATGGTACCTCTGGGCTCCGGCGTCGGTGCGATGCGCTCTCCTGTCCCAGCACGGAAGGACTCCTTGTGTCCTGAAGGGCTCACGCGTTCAGCAAACGAGCTTTGGCACTGAATCCGGAGGTTAGCGAAGAGCATATGGTCCCTAAGAGGTGCAGCTTGTATTGCTAAAAATGCCTGGAAAGCTGGATAGCAGCTTTTCTCTTTTACTAGTGCCTGGCCTGAGGAGGAGCAGGATTTAAGCACGTACTTAAATTTCAGCATGTGCTTAAGTGTGTTGTCCTCAATGGAGACCCTCTCGAGCTTTTGCTGAAGTGCTTTTCTGAACTGGGGCCAGCAGGCTGTGAAAGTCCTCTCTTGGCGTTTCTACCCCACTGCGTATATGCTCATTGCGGCTCGCTGGCTATTTACCGCAAGGAGAAAATAACTTCATTTAGTTGCAGCTAGTTAAATAACTGAGAGCAGGCAGGTTAGGAGACTTGCACATGAGCTGGGAGCGAGACATCTGACCTTGTCTCTTGTCTGTCTTGTTTCTGTGATCCTAATTCTGCTCTAAATTAATTCTTTTGTTTAGCTGCTGCGTTGGTTTTTTTTTTTTTTCCTCCTTTTTGTTTTCGCATGAATGCTTGTCTCTATATTTAGGTCTGTCGAGGCGGGATGTTATGAATAATTGTTGATTGATATTATTAAACACTAACACGCTTGGCTGTGTTGCACTAATGATGGGGCTTTGGGGATATGCAAATCAATTAATTGCAGTAATTGCTGTAATAGCTATTTTGGAGGATTCTGTTGAAGAGCCCTTGGGAGGGCAGACAAAGAGGGAGACATTTGAAAGCGCGAAGGAGAAGGGGTGCTGGAGAGTCAGTGGAGATGGCTCATTCAAGCTGCTGATTTGTAAAGTTGGGTTTGTATTGCTCTCCAAAACCCACTCGCACCAAATCCTCTCTTGCTTTGTTTCAGAGTTACCCCAGTGTGGCTACTCCTGGATTTTTCCCAGGGCTTTTTCTGCTGAGGTGGAGCTGAAGCAGCTCACGGGTGAGACAGAGCCTTTTCCAGCTAACCTCTTGGCTTAGAACTATGGGAGATCTCCTTGGAAAACACTCGAGGAAAAGAAATGTTTCCAATACTAGGCCTCGGTGTAACCTCGCGCTGAACGGTCTTGGTTTGCCGGCTGATTCTCGTTCATGACAAGGCTTTTTCCCCTTCTGTGGCAACATCATGGGGCCTCACAGTGGGCACAGAAGGGACGTGAGATGCCTCAGGAACCCTTGTGGGGAGGCTGTGGAGGGAATGGGATTCGGGTATTGTGACAATGGGGAGGAAAATGTCTCTTCTGGCTTCTTCCCCATTCTATATGTGCTCTCCCTGCCTTTGTGTATTATTGTATGTTCTTTTGTCTGGGTTTCTGTATGCAACGTGCTTTAGTCTCCGTGCTCTGGGGCAAGTGTTCAATGTGGTGCACAGATGGTGCTCCCAGAAATCCCGTTATTTGCTAATGGGATTTTGCGCAAAGCGTTTCCACTGTTCTTTTCAACAGTCTGTGTGTTTGTGTAAATATGCCGAGACCCTCATCTTGCTGAAACACCCTCACCCGTGCAGCTGAGAACACGGCTTTATTTTTTATTTATCTGTTTTCTAATCCCTGAGAAGGACGTTGGACCGGCTTCTGTGGGAGGCAGCCGTTGCAGGATCCGGGCAGCATCGAGGTCTGTACCTGCACGTTGCCCGGTGAGGGAGGGTTGGTCCCTGCCGACTCTGCCAGATGTCACAACCCTCCAGGTGGCCTGGCCAGATATGTTGGGGCATTCCACTCTCATGCCCTTGTTACCTCGCTGGTGGTCCCGTCCTTACATTTTGCACTGATGTATGGCTGAGATATGCTTATCTATTCAGCGGCTTCCCTCCCGGTCCTGCAATGTTCAACTATTATGCAGCTATTCCCCTCTGTGCCCTCCATTCTTCAAGTAGTGCTCAAAATCATGGTAGAAATAGCAAAAGCCTAGAATATGTTGTTTTTATCACCAGAGGCCTTTCAGAATAGGTTAGATGTGTGCCTGGTGGGGATAGTACAGTGCTGACTCTTCCACGGCGCACGGAGGTGGACTAGCTGACCTCCCAAGGTCTTTTCCAACCCTTATTTTTCCATCGCTGTGTGACGTGCACTGCTAGTGTTGAAATCAGTAAGTGGAGCTTTGTTTTGCGTCACGCTCGCTGGAGGGAGGTCAGGGCTCAGCGGCCGTCGTGACTAACAGACAGTTACGGGGCGTGTGTCAGGAAGTTCCCTGTCCGTCTGCGTACTTGTGTGCTCCTCATCCTGCAAAATGCTCTTCCCCTAAACGCTTCTCAGGCTCTTCTGTGATGGGAAGGTGAGTCATATGAGGGCAGAGGTTCTCCTTTAGCTGGCCAAGGACTCCAGGTGGTTCCTCTGGAGCTGAAAAATCTCATCGCAACCCTAGTTCAGAAAGCACAGGCAGCCCAAGGCAGGAAACCTGCCAAGGACTGCTCCCATTATGGTACGGTGCCATTGAGCTGGCTGATTCAGATCAGGGGCTGGCCATGGCTTGCTGACCAAGCAAAGGAGAACCAGCTGTGGGGATACTGCTACATGCAGATATAGGATTGACGCTTACAGCCCCACTGTGCTTCTCTGAACATCCAGGACTGTGTTGTCCTCTAAAGTGGGGTCCCGGTTGCAGGAAAACCTCATGTCCAGCTGGGTGCCTCTGCCAGGGTCTAGCTCTGGGCTGGGGAGGTGTGTGAATAAAATAAGACTTGCAGTCACCTCCACAGCACTTGGATCGGTCTCCATGTTTTGTTTGGACGTCACTGCACCTATTAAGCATCTGGCCAGCATGGTGTCTGTCCATCTGTAGTGGTTTTGTGACCACTTTGTCCAAAATTTAGGAACCATGGGGATTCTGGAACACAGCTCTCTGCATCTCTTCCAGCGACAGAGTTTGGGAAATAACGTTTTTTAGGTCTGCAGAAGATGGCAGAGAACCTGCACAGACTCTGATCTTCAGCAATGTCCCGCTGTGATCTGATGGCCTCTGTGGGGTGGGATCTCTACAGGAAGACAGCTCTTCAGAGGCGTTCACCTTCTGTGCCTGCTGCCAAATACTCCCTGCCCCCGGCTTGTGTTTTCGTAGCCTCTCAATTTTGCTGATCTTTATTGCCCTTCTGATAAGGGTGATTAGATCTGATTTGTTTGAATTATAGCCTGATGGCTTTCAGCTCTCTCAGACACAACACTGTGCTGCACTGGTTTCACACCAGCTTGCGTATGGGGGGAAGCGAGGAGGGGAGAGCCTTCCTCCTCCTCTGATAATAGCTAGCAGATGTGATATCATTACCAGGTCAAGGATCTGAAAGCATCAAGCAGCAGGAAAAAAGCTGTGCTGGGATGGCACTTTAAAGCTGTAAAGGGGAGGATGTGTCAGAGGCTGAATCATCCCGTGCTCAGCAGCAGGTCTGAGCGCTGCTCTGCAAGGTTTCACAAGCTGTGGTATATTTAAGTAGTCCTGGTTTGATGGTTTGGCCCCAGGAGCTATTTCTTTAGGTCTGTACTAAACCATTACCGATTTCTTCATAAAAATCAAGTCTGCCCGTGGCTCGTTTATATCTTGGGAGCTGTGTGCAGTCAGTTTGTTAGTGTGTCTTGTTTTTTCTGGAGGTGTGATGCCCCTTTTTTTTCCCTTTTTAGAGGGTCCTGGGCCTAAATACTAGAAAGACTTTCCCCATGTAACCAGGTTTTGTCCGAGGTTGGTGACCTGCTGCGAGCCAGACCATGACGCACACAATATTAAAACCTGGCTCTTCTGTGTTATTGGGAGGGTTTTTTTTTCCTGAAGAACCTTGCAGTAGCTTTCCAGGGTAGTTCAGAAAATCTGGGGCAGGTCAGACTGCAGATTGTTACTGTGCCCTTGTGCCTTTGTCCTTTGATCTAATGGCTGAAAATCTGAAATAAGACACGATTCAGCTGTGGGTTTGGTGCCATTTTGGGCTCTGGGAGGAGGCTGAGTTCTGCCTGTAGGTGCATCTTTTGTGCAGGGCTTGGCCAGGTGCATCCCTGGGTCTTGCCTTCCTCATCCCCCCAGTCTCCTCTGCCAGGTGACTTAAATTGTAGTAGCAGATCCTTGTAGGATTGCTGTTTAGAAAACAGGCTCTGCTTTACCTTTGACTAGTGGTCTCAGTGAAAAGCAGTATGCTTTAAAAGCCATGCGGCAGTCCTGGGCTCTATACAGCCCTTGGAAAAAGAGCTTCCCAGGTTCTGGCCGGATGCAGTCATCCAAAGAGTAAGTGATCGCTCCTAGCATGGGGCTGGAGAGCTGCAGGAGCTTTAAGGAGAGAACTGAGTGTGCCTGCAGCATGCCAACAAAGGACAAAATACCTAAAAGTACAGGAAGAAGCCTCGAGGAGCTGCTGTGGGTAAGAGAGGACTGAGCCTTACTTGAAGGTGGGTGAGTTGCATCTTTGAGGGCTTCCATGGGGAGGAGGTATGGGAGTGGGCTGGAAGGGAGGATGTAGCAGCTTCATCTTAATATGGAGTTGTGTTTTGGGGAGGAACAGCTCAATGTTGGGTGGCTGTTACGTGCTCTAGTGGTGGCTTCATGGCAAAAATCGTGTCCCTTTCTCATTCCTCTGCCTTTCCCCTGTGCCCCCCCGCCATTCCCCTCACCTCCAGCAAGGTGTCCTCCAAGTTAACTTTAGGATACGAGAAGCAAAGTCTACATGTTTAACTTAATGGCTGTTTTCAGTACATGCTGTGTGAGTGCAAAGCAGGGGTTGTAAATACAGCCAAGAAAATACTGTGGGGACACAAGTGTGTGTATGTGTGTCAGGAGAGGCTGTAAATAGCATATAGGTACGCATTCTATTACATTGTCATTTGCTTTTCTCTTATGCTGATGGCACATTTTCTGGCAGCGTAGATGGCAAGCCTTTGTATGTGGTATCTGCCAATATTGAGAGCACTTGTGAACTCTTATGCCACTGCTATTTGCTGTCCAACGGACACGGGAAGGAACCTGCAACGCTTCTAGTGCGCTTGCTCTCTCCCACCTCCCCCCTACATCTTCTTCCCCAGCTGACTTGACCAGGTCACTCCCCATCTTTGATCCTTTCCTCTTACTTAAAGACCTCCCGTGGCTGCATTGTCTGGAAAAGCTCTGGTAGAGCCTTCGGAGCCGTACTTCCACCTAACTAGAGAACACGCTCTCATTAACAGCCCTCGAGGAGGGTGAATATCGCTGCTACCTTCAAAGGAGAGTCGGAGGTGCAGAGCAAACTCCTGGCCCTCAGTCGGATGGAGCTCTGCTGAAGACATCAGCAAGATCAAAACGTCAGCTGGTGAGAACAGAAGTGATGCACGTATTCCTCTGTGATGCAGGAGCTGCGGTGGCTTTGTGGTTCCCGGAGAGACAAGGTGAACTGGCTGTAACTAGCTTTGGTACCGGTAAAAGTGCAGCAGCCACTTGGGCGAATGGCCCAGCTACTTGCTTAGCCTCTCGGGAGGATTTCAACGTGCATGCTGAACTCCGCTGTCAGCAGTGACTGCTAGTTATCTTAAAGTTAGCTTAGGACTGCCTATGCCATCTGCAGCTGCATCATCTGCAGAAGAGGTGTACCCTCAGTTGCTGTCAAGTGAAACCGCGCTGAAGCTTGGGAGCCAAAACCCTCTTACCCAGCTGCTATGTGAACACCTTTGCCAGGCGCTCAGTCTCCTTCCTCAAAGTTGCACCTCGATGGATGAGCTCCAGATGGTTGAGTGGGAACCTTGCCAAGCATGGAGGGCTATCAGCAGTGTTATGGATGGCTGTAGGCTTCCTGCTGGGAAGTATGTAAAGATCTGTTGGCTTCTTATTTTAGTCCCCTAAAAGAGCGCTCTCATAACTACTTTTGGCTTTCCTTTTAGCCTAATGAGTTCTTCTCCCTTTTCCAAAAAGTCTGAGGCGAGTCAGTCCTAAACTATCCACAGCATCTATTTATCTGATTTCCCTCTTCTCTGGAAGCGTATCAGATGAGTGCAGTGGGGTGGAGGTAGGTTGGACTTTGGCCATCCTTTGGCTCCTGCCATGAGCGCATAGACTTTTATCTTTTCAATGTGACCGTTGGGGGGGGGGGGGAATTAAACCACAAACAACTGCATTAAAATAATAATCAAAGCCTCATGAAAGCACACAAAAACCTAGTAAACTCTCTGTTCTTTGAAACTTGAATCTTGTCTCCCCTGTCAAGGTTAATTGTTGCTGGGTTCAAACCATGGACAAGCTTTCATTATGACTGGAGGTCTGAGCCACGGCGGGGCCAGGTTCATCTGCCGGGTGGTGGTTTGTAGCAGGGTTGAATTTGGTCCAGTCTGTTAAGGAGGGAGTTTCATCTGTAACTGTGCATTTCATTATATTTGTGGATTTAAATCTGAGCTTTAATGTTTCTTGAGTGTTTTCTCCCAGGGTCATAATCTGTGGAGCTATTTTAAAGGTGATCACTTTATTTCTTTCCGTATTATGTTGAAGACTACAGTATGGCAGTGTGGTCAGATCTGGAGAGCAGATCTAGGAACAACTGATAGAAGGTCCCCTAACGTAAGAGACCCTTCTAGTTTACGTGGTGGGGAGCAAATAGTCTGTTCTGGGAGTCAGGTCCTCCTCATTTCCTCAGTTCTCAGTTAATTAACCTACCAAGAGCCAAAGACTGATTTTTTTTTTTTTTTTTTTTTTTTTTTGACTGCTGCAGAGTCGCTGTTGCAGCCCAACTTGCATGTTCAGGATCCCAGCTCTTCTAGTTGTGGTTTTTGCTCCTGCAGCTCATGTTCTTCTGAAGGGGTGCTTGGAGGAGGTGGGCCATTAAGAGCGTTAACAGTGGAACAAATACTAAACTACATCACAGTATTAAAAATGCATTAATGAAATGGGCATAATGAGTATTGAAAATAGTTTTACACACTCTTGAGCTAGGAAATATAAATATACATATACTAAATGGCAGTTCCCCCCTGCCCCCCGCAGAGTCATATTTTCAACTGGCTAGGTTAATTTGGAAGACAGTATTTCACATGCAAATAAGTTGGGATTATGGTTCTGCTTGGGTAAATCACGGAAACTATTCAATGCCTCAATTTACTCAACCTTAAAAGGGGGTTATTGGTGTTATCTTCACCTCTGCGCTGTCTCCTTAGATCCTCAAGCACAAAAGGGGGCTGAGGAGATATTAGAAGAAAAGAAAATGAACTTATTTTCTCACTTTCAGACGTTTATATGAGGGTGGGTGAGACAGTTGCTCCTATCAGTGCTGGAATCTTTCCTGGTATTTGTTTTAGAACTAGCAATGGGGAAAACAAACTTGCTTTGGAAACAGTTTGGTGGTGTGGTCCCCCGCCCGCCCCAGGAATTTTTACTTTTATCAGAACTTTCCGATTTTTTAATACCAAACAAAATTCACTAATTCCTATCCAAACTCCTTTCCCAGAATTGCATAGTGACTTTGTAAAGCATCTTTGAAAGCATTGATTTTACAGGACTGAGCCTTCGGTGATTTCCAGGTTCTCCTGGTGCAAAGCAGCAGAGCCGTGGAGCTATGGCATGTGTAGCTGCCCGTGCCTCAGAGGAGCCTGTGCCCAACAAAAGAGCCCAAAGTGCTGCAGGACGGGGCATGCAGGATTCTTCCTTTGCTACAGAGGTGCTATTTTGACATGAAGAGCCCTCAAACACAGCTAACGGGATGTGGCCGGCCGTGACTTGACATGATTGCTTAGCATTACATCTCCATCTTTTCCCCCAGCCCACTTCTCGCCTGTGGCCTGTTTTCATTTCCTTGCTAATTCAAGCATGTCTAATGTTAGCACGAGGAATTTTTGTATGGTGCAGATAGGTCATGGAGATCTGCCTGAGACTGTATTTTACAGGTGACATCCATAAATACAGGTGGGGGAGTAGGACAACAGCAAGGTCAGGGGGATGGGACCTGTGAGAAATGCTGTTGTAGATGGCGGGGAAGTCTCTGAAGGTGAAATGCATAAGGATAACTTGCAGCAGTGGGTGAAATGAGGTTAAAACGCTTGCAAATGGGTGCGGGTGGGTGCAATCCATGGGGATTTGTATTACCTTCTGCTGTCAGAGAAATGCAAGCGCCTGTTCCCTGTCTGCGGGCACCAACCTCTGGCACCGTGTGCCATCACGCGCTGTCCTTGGCCAGCGCAGAAGTGCTGGCGATAAGCAGGTGTCCGTCGCTGGCGTGTGGAAAGAAGAGTCAGCTTGCCTTGCAAACGCTTTCCCCAAAGACAGCATCAGCCGTTGCATTTGTGGGGCTTAGTCCATTCACTCTTGCTGTGAATTACAGAAACCAGACCTCTCGTTTTTGTATGGACTATATCCACTAGCAACTAGCTGGTGCTGGTATTTGATATCAGCTGGGAACCAGGTCAGGAAGCTTTGATTTTCTTTTTTTTTTTACTTTTTTCTTCTTCTTCTTTTTTTTTTTTTTTAAAATTTCCACCACCTTCTCAGCCTTGCTCCCCATACCCTGCTTGGTCTGTCCGGTTCACCCACTTACACCCACCCCAGCAGTACACCGCGGGTAGGTGGGAGCTCACTTGGCACAGGGGCTTACGCAGTGCCAAGCTATAGGAATTTCCCCGACGTGTCTCACTTTGGGCAGTCTGAACTCAACATTGTTTCTGTGAAGCTGGAGAAAAAGGCTGCGTAGCTCTGGAACAGTCATTTTTTTTTCTGCAGTCTAATGCCTTTCCATCCCTGAAAACGGGTAGATGTACGATTTATTAGAAACAGTGCTTAGAAAGCTAAGGGCTGTAGCTTTTAAATGTCTTGTGTGTTTATTTTTATGAAAAAAACCCCTATGTTTCCTCCATTAATGGATAGTATTTACTTTAGGTACAGCAGAAATCTGATGTTGAGATTCAAATTAAGTAAATCTCCATTTATGAAAGCCCTAAGCGCCTCTGTTTCCACATCTCTTCATGGTACATTTAGGCTCTGTGTCTGTGTCAGAGACTTAAAGCTTAGCAGCCTGAGCTCAGATCTAGCAGGAAGGGAACTAACCATTGGTCTGACTTTTAGGCTGTATTAAAGGCTGGTGCCACGGAGGGGTGTGAAAAGCCTTTCATGTGGCCGGAGGAGGACCCTCCAGAGCCAGCCTTGGTGGAGGGAAGTCTAGGAGCAAAGCGAAGACAGGAATCCAGCCCATTAGAGGCACAAGATAAGGTTTCACTTCTGGGGGTTGGTTACTTTGCTAAAGCAAACAAAACCTTGGTTTTGACTTTGCTCATTTGTTTTTTCTTGTTCTGGAAATGTATTGCTTTATCAGGAGGTGCAGGAAGTTTCCAAGAACTCAGTTTGCAACAGGATGCTCGAGCAATTTCTTTTCATTTTAAAGAATTTCTGTGTCTTGATTCCAGTAAGCTGAGCACGGACCACCGGACAGTCCTCTTATAGATTTAGTGTTTTGGGGACTTAGTCATCAACAACGTCATCCTGCAATATGTTGGGGACCTAGTCACCAACAACGTCGTCCTGCAATACGTTATGCATGGTGCTCATCGCTTTACCCAGCCCCAGTGGCATGGGAAGGCAGTTTCATGTCTATGTTTGCTGGATCACGACGAGAGTACGCAGCGTTTTGCAGGACGGGGTATGAGCGTGCTGCTCTCCCTGGTCTCCAGTTTATTAGCAGTCTCCGAGTAATGAAGTTTAAAGGAAAGGTGGCACCTATCTCTAGTGCCAGCGCTGTTTCTGAGCTTTGTGTCCTGCTCAGTGTGCCTGTGTGCCTTGCAGCAAGGATCATTAGCAGATAATTGCCCCCTTCTGAAATCAGGTGAAGCCTTTAGACTTGCCTTTGATTTGTCCGGTGTCAAATGAGTACTGTAAGGCTCTCAGCCCTGTCCAGAGAGGATTAGTTCCCAAGGATCTCAAGATGAGATAGGTTAATAGCAACTGTGAAAATCTGTCCTTTCTTTTTTTCTAGCACTTGATGCTGTATGAAGGTGGCTGAACCATTTTTAGAAGAGAGGAAAGCGATTTGTCTCTGCTCGCACAAGCAGATTTTCTGGCTCTGTCGTACCCTTTTCCAGTATTCTAGTACTGGTTGTATTATTCTGAATCAATATTAGCTAGAACTGGTAATAATAAAAGTAAATAATTAGCCAAAAGTCAGCCCAAGGAAAAAAAACCAACCAAAAGCTCCAGAAGATGTTGACATCTTCCCACCCCCTCCAGTGCTGAAAATACCAAAAAACCTTGTGTACTGTGGGCTTTGGAAGAATAGGTTAGCAGATGAGCACTGCTGCTGTTAGGCGGTGCAGGGGCTTGCATCCAGGTGCCCCGGGTGGTGGTCGCGAGGGGCTCTGCCCTCTGCTCTCCCCTGTGGAAGTCTTCCCGTCCTGGAATAACGAGGCCCGTTCCTGCCTAAACAGATCACGTTAAATACCACACCTTTTCCCCATCTTCTCTGCCAGGCAGAACCCACCCTGAAGTGATAAGCGTTAGCGTAAGCAAAGCTAATTCACTAACTTATCTCCAGTGTACCGTATAATTGATTTCATCAAATAAAATCTGTGTAATAAAGCTCTGGAAGTTAAGGGAAAGCTACAGCTTAATTGTAGTTCAGCCAAGAATCAATTTCTCATTTTCTTTCTTGTTTTCTGACAATTTCTGCTTGTTGATGAGGGCCAGAAAGGATGGAGGTTTTACAAATGTTGGTATCCTCTGTATCACTGGCATTTCATATCCAGACTAAAAATGAAAGGACAATTTTGCAGATACTTTTTGGATCAGTCACAATAGGGAAATGTCTGGGTCAAAACAGTTGTCCAGCAATGAAGAGCTTTTCCCCTGTGTAAAGCTAAATACGGTTTTTATCTGTAAATTTGTGTTTTGGTTCTTTCTGTAGTTTCCCCTGCATACAGGGTTAGGGAAGAAATGGATTAAGACGAGCTTTTTTTACAGTGTCTCCATTTCAGAGATGCAATAAAAATTTAAAGCACAATAAGAAGTTAAAATGTCAGCCCTATTTTGCTGAGCGAAGATGTTTAGGAAATGTTTTGGATAAAACCTCTGCAGCGAAACCCTGTAGTCATTCAAGCTGATGGATATTTAGCTTGCTTTTTTTTTTTCCAGTTCAGAATAAATGCCATATCTAGGAGGAAAAAGGAGGGATTGGACCACATTTTCTGGGATGCGTGGGTAGTTGGAGAAGTGATGGATGCTGTAGGTGAACAGCTGTTGCATAGGCATAAATTGCCTGTGAAATATATGCTGTGGGAGTCCAGCCCATCCAAAATGCAACATGTAGTTTTTTCTCTAGATGGAACTGTTTGCCTTCTGGGTGCTTTTTTAGAAATGGCTTGGATCTATCCAGTGGGTATGTCAGCCGCAACTTTTGAAAGCTTTATGAGGCTGTTTCTTTTAGAAAACCTCCGTTCTACTCCCTCTCTCAATTTGTTGCTGCTTTTCATAACCAGAGCGAACGCAAGAGATATGTTTTGGCCAAGTTATAAGCCTTAGGCTTTTCAGAGGGAGATGCTGAGGGGAGTGGTGAAGTGAGAACTGGCATCTCCTCTCCCTAATCTTGTCGGCCTTGGGATTTCAGCATGGGCCAAGTAAGACGTGGCTGCTTAAATGGAACCATCTTCTCGATTCAGATGGCACGTCTCGCTGGGGCACTAGTTCCTATCCAGGTAGGTGGAACGTGCCAGATACAGCAGCCTGGGTTCAGTAGGGGTTTTTTAAAGCAGTCATAGCATTGCAGGCTTTTTATTTTGGGGACGCCCCATATTTGTTCTGCAAGCTGAGAGATTGCACAGATCCGAGATGGTCAGGAATGGAAGGAGCAGGAAAAATAAGAGTGCTATCCAGAGCCCTAAATTTCTCTTATCTACCATCCACCTTGTTCTTGAGCTGACCTGCAGCCCACGTGCTGCAGAGCTGGGCTTCACCAGAGATAATTCTCCTTACTTGCTTTGCTTACACAGCTGTTTTTTAAGTACGCTCTTGAAAAACATACATTCAGTACACATATTATCCTTATACATCGTCCCCCTGTTTATTTCTTGTGTGCGGGATCAGCAGTTTGCAGTGCGCACCTTGAATCCTATAAGACACTAGAGCTACCCTGAGAAAGATCGCCTTAAAAAAAAAATCCTTCACCAGGCCAGCTAAGAGGAAAATGCAAATGGAGACTGAAAGGTACAGCGTCTCTGGGATGGGCGGTGTTCAGCCAGGTTGTAAAAAGGCGGTGGATCCGGAGAGGGGTTTTGGTCTGCAGGGAGAAATGGCGTCGCGTGACATGGCTGGCTTTGTGCAGCTCATTACGTTCCCGTTGCTGATTTCTAAATGGAGTCCTGTCGCTGAGAGAGACCAAGTTTGCTTTTACTAAAAACATAGGGGTGGATTTTTTATTTTTCTTGTACCGAGGTATGTAACTTTAGATGGCCATCTCTGTGCCTGGACACCTCTGAGATCTTCTTCCGCTGACATTCACCTTGACAGGCTACAAAGAGGTAAAAACTACAGTGGCTTGCCGCGTCTTGACTAGTGTCGTGCTTTGATATAAATCCTCAGGGTAAAAAACCACCTTGTGCAGCGAAAGCAAAGGCTGGAGTAGCTTTCATGAGGCAGGCTTAGTTCCCCTGGAGGACTGACATCCCCATTTTTGAGGCCTAATTGCACGAAGTCTCCTGTGATAATTTCTTAGACAGTGAGGAATAGTGGCTGGAGCCAGCCTCTGGCATTGAGGGGTACGAGCCCAGCGGGTCAGTGTAGTGTCTTGATAGGGCAACAAAGAGATCCAAAGACTTGGACAACAGTGATCCCGTCAGATGTCATTATAGCTTTTTTTTTCATCCATTGCTAACACAGATTCCTCGGGTTGATCGATAGTAAAACGCTTCACTTAAAGGTGCATTTCCCTTGCAACTTGTAATGCTATTCTCATGATAAAGGAGTGCTCTTGTCTGAAGTTATTGCTGTTTTTGAGTGGAGGCAGTGCTAGTAAGAGTCAGCGGTGTGACGCCGGGCTGATGTTGTCAGCTTGGCCACGCAGGGCTATTGCAAATACCCATCAGCAGCACCTGCCTTTGTGCTAGCCCGGAGGGACCGCAGTCCATGCTCCCTGACGCTACCCATATCTGCAGCAGTAACCTGGAGGTATTGTGTGAGGAGCTCCCCTCCTTTGCTCCAGATTGCAGGATCAGCCAACGCCGCGCTTCCTACCTGCGCGTTATCCCACGCCGAGGGGGAACCGGCTGCGCCTGGGGCTGCCGACATATGCCTTCCTTCTTCGCTTTGCCGGTGATGTAGTGTCACGACCCCCCGGCTCAGCTTGTAGCAGTGTGTGGGGTATTGATTTCTGTTTCACAAAATGATAGCCTTCAAAGGATGGCTGGGCATAATGAGTTGGGCAGCTGCCAATAGCTCCGTGTCACCAAAACCCTGTAACTCTCCATGTGTTAAAGCTTTCCTGCTCCTCAGTAGTTCAGATGGCTTTGTGTCTGTAAGAGCAGGCACAATTTCTCAGGTTCTTGGGGTGCGCCTACATCTTCTGAACCCTTTTTGAAGCTATTTCTGCATTTGATTTGACAGCCTAAAACCCGCAGAAGGGAAGAACGTAGCTGGTTTGTAGGCATGCAACCCCCACGTTTAACTTGGACAGCATAGCCCACTTATAAACCCGAAGTAACAGCCGTTTTGAAAGCCCTCTGCAGTATTGATTTATATTTTTCTGCAGCATCAGCATCACTTTAAAGGACAAGGGATTTTATAATGCAGTTGTAAATTATTCCTATAAGTATCTTAAGTGCCTCATGGGAGTGCATGATCACTCATGATGCTTTGTAATTTATTTCTTCTCATGTTTTTCAGCTGTGCAATAAACCACTTGTAAATACCCAGGAATGAGGGTCCTGACAGATGGCACTGACATGCACCAGGCTCGCATGAAAACCCTTGCATCATTTGCGGGAAGGAGAAAAGGAAGATGGAAACGATAAGTCTAAAATTTTCCTGAACCTGTGTGGCAAGTGTGTGCCACTGAAGCTCCTGAAAAGGCTATAAACATGGTAATTTTGCTTCCTGGATCCTCTTCCTGGGGTCCGCACTGGAACCTCTCCTTGCTGTGTTGTGACTCATGCTCTGAAGTTAGCTGCTCTCCTGACCTAGTAAAAATCTAGGCAGGTGTGAGCCAAACCTGCTCAGAGCAATTAGCATCAGTGCTTACATCCCCCAATTTGTGCTAATATGTATCCTGGTGATGATGTACAGGTGAAAGACTTAATGGTCCTGTTGCTCCTCTGAGAAGCAGAGGGTTTGGTCTCTGCCAAGTACAACTGCTGCTGCTGGGACTCAGCCGCGAGGCAATGAAAAGCTCAGGTTTTTCTGTGCAAGTCTGGGTGAGCAATTCCTTTTCTCAAAGTGTGTAATTCTCCGTGGACGTCATCAGTTGTATTTTAAAACTGTAGAGCTTTACCATCGGTGGTAAGAGTGTGTTTGTCCAGGTCTAACCTTGGATGGCTTGGACAAACATAACTTGTATTATCTTCAGCAGAGTCATGTTTTGACTCTCAGTAGTGTTGTTTTACCCTCTTTCTGGTTAAGTACTTGATGGGCTGTTTCATGTTGAGCTGCTAGCACCAGGTCCTAAAGGATGTCAAAAGTGACCGTCCCAAGTGTGAAGTTTCAGGTGTAACTTGGAGAAGGCCTCAATGACCAAACGTCTGCAAAGGATGAAAAGCCTCAGTTGCTTCTTGCTGGTTGAGGGAGTCTTATGTCAACCCAGATAATTTTTGAGACTAAATAAATGGCTTTGTTTTCCATTATTTGAGAGAAGCCCAGCATGAAAATTGCTGGAAGAGGGCTCTGTTGACTTCTAAAATGGCAGGGACCTGAAGAGACTTTACAGTGCAAGAGTCTCGAAGCTCGGCAGCCCTGTGTAACTGCTCCCCAGGAGACTGACCATCAGAGGCTTTGAATGAGCGCATCAGATCTGCTGTTCCATCTTCAGCCATTTCTCTAAACTGCTGCTTTGCTTTCCCAGTGCTCCTTATCATCTGTATTACGTAGCTTTTAAGCATGATGACCTTGAAAACACTTGTAGCCACTTAATCTGGCTGTGTTCCCCTGTTAAAGTTCTGTGTTAATCTGTGTGGATTTGTTACGGGGATGTAAATGCTGGTGGAAATCTTACAAGGGCATGTTTTTCTTGAGTGGGGACGCCAAGAGATTGCTGTTCAGTAAGTAAACAAAGAGAAATAATCTTTATTTCTGGCTTGACGTTGGGATTTCTAGCTAACCGCTCTTCCGAGCGCGCTTGCTGAATGCCGGCAAATTCTTGTAGGTAAGGCAGGGCATGGTGGTCCTTTGACGAAACAAATCTCGAGGGGCTGAGATATCATCAGAACTCCCCCCTGTCTGCTTATATTAGCTGATGCAAAACTGGTAGTGGTTGTATCGCTCACGGCATAACGTAAATACCAGTCAGGGCAGAACATTGATCTCTGTAGCAAAGGAATTGTTCGTGGCATGTTGACCTGCCCCGAACTCCTGGGCAATCACAAAGCGTTATTGATAGTTACAGCACAAATGCAGTAAGCAGTACTTTTTGCTCTGTGCAAACATACTGTGCGTGCTTGTGAGACCAATTATGAGTCCCAGTGAGTGAAATTCGTTCTTGTTTTGCTTATGACCTCCCAGCGTGTCCTCGCTTGCACAAGAAGTTGTTCTGAAGTGACTGGTCATGGGCTCCAGATGTTTGCCCCACCATGGCTGGCTGTCCCTGCTAACCAAACACCTGTCTGTGCTAATAAATACTTCATGCCCAGATCTTGAAGAATAAAACAAAATGCCTGCCTTGAAAAACCAGGAAAGCCCCAAAAGCATGTGTAATGTCTGTTTCGCAAGAGCAATCATCCTTGATGTGTGGGCCTCTTGCCTTGAACAATTAACTGCTTGGTGAAGATCTTGCAGACCTATTGGAAGTGCCTTTTGACCCTGCTTTCATCCATCTGGCCATTAATAGCTCATTCAGGGATCCAGAGGATTTAGACCGACCAGCAGAAATTGCAGCTGGCCTGGTGGCTATCCTGCTGCTTGCAGCTCTGTCTCCTGGCTTCATGTAATAATTCATAAATAACCCTCCCTTGCTTCTGGAGCCAGTTGTGGGTGTGTGCCGATTACACTGCCGTGGTTGACATCAGCATCTCAACTCTCATCATTGCAGCCTGGCTTAAAAAACAAATACATTTATTCTTTTTCGTGTCACGATGATGATTTAACTCCTGTTTCTGTGCAAGAAACATGATGGGCCCGTGCAAGAAAAAAGTAATCCACTTGGAGCAGCTGCCTCCATTCTCTGGCCCGACTGTGTTTCTCAAGATACAGGAGGGATGCCAATGAAGCAATGTCTCTCCTGGGAGAGAATTGCATGAATCATATTAGTGGAGCTCCAGCAGAAAGCTTCACCCGCAAAGGGTGGGGAGTAGCAGTTGATCTAGACCAAATGATGACTTAACCTTGCCTGAAAGTTTTAAGATGTCGTTCCTTCGATATTTTTTTTTTTTCCTGCTGGAAAACTGAAATATTTCCATGAAACCCAACATGAAAACTTCAGTGGTGGGGTTTTTCTTTGTTTTTTTTTATTTCCCTATCCAAAGCCTGCCTGTTGGAAAGCTCCCCACCAGCGCTATTGGTGGGCCAGGGAATTTTCCAGGGCTAGCCTGAAGTTTCCATTAGGCAATGCAAGGCGTTATTGGGGTGTGTGTGTGTTTGTTTGTTTTTTTAAGACAGCCAAGCAAAACAGCTGCTGGTGAGAACTTTAGTACCTGATTTGTCCTCGTAAAATTATCTGCAAAGTGAGAAGGCATTTTCCAGAGCTATCTGCAACTTGCTTTTAAAACTGAATTTCCTCTAATGCCATAAGTAGGAGTTAATAAACAGCTTAGGTGTTTGTTTCATTTTGAGTGTCTAATCAGTTCTCAACTTGTTTCAGATGAGACATGTTAAATTTATCCCATGACTCTAAATATAATCTTTCTTTCCATCCCTTAAATAGCCACCCTCTCCTTTCAAACAGTATTTTTTGTTCACCTTCCTGGCGTCCGGTTTTAAGTAAATATTTTAAACTTGGAGGAGCGTGGCTCTCTCCTTTCCACTCCCCTGGCTTCCTTGAGGTCGGCAAGGGCTCCCACCAATTTATGCCGATAGACTCGAAATCAGCTCCAAATTTCTTTCTGGCCTTTCATCCAAAAGCTATTCGGGTGGAGAACAACTTTTTGGCTATTTGGAGAGTGGAAAGGAGCCTCGGGGAATCTGCTTTTTCTCTGTGACAAGTGCCAGTAATATCATGCTTGGGAAACAATTACTTTTCTTTTTCTTTTCTGCCTCGCAAACTTGGCGCAGCTGAAATGTGATGGAACAGACGCTGGAAATGAAAGGTCCTGCAGAAGGAGGAGAGGATGAGCCGTCCTGCCTGCAAAGGGTGGAGCGAGGTGGCTTCCTTAGCTCTCCAGTAAATCACACGGAACACCACCCATCAGATTCTGTGGATGACTTCAGACTGGCTTGGGGGTGAAACAACACCAAGGGATGATATTTTACTTGCGTTTTTAAAGCTCTAGGCAGAGTCTCTGGTCCAAGTCTGGTTGGTAGCATGTCAGCGTGCACTGGGAAGGCTTGTAACTGAGCTCATAACGTTTTATGTTTTTAAGAGGGAATGCTTGGCTTTCGCTGCTTCACTGGGGGTTTCTTCGTGTGCTTTGAAATGTGACTATCTGTGAGGTAGTACTGGGGTTTTTTCCACCCCCTTCTCCTTAGTGACTTCCTTTCTTTGCATTTCTTGTCCTGCTTCCTCTGCTTCAGGCTTAATTGCACCGGTCAAGAGAGATGGAGTTGAGACGATAGCAGCTTTAAGTTGGAAACTGTTCGTTGCATTAAAAGAAACGCTTAACTCCCTCTCCATCAAATTTATGATATTAAAATCAGTAATTCTCCCCCTCTTCCAATTAGTTTCATTGGTGCTAGCCGTCATGCCGTGTAGGAAGGGCTCAGATGCTTTGGCTGCAGTGCACTTGATACCTGAGCAGAGAAGGGGCAGGTAACAGATAAAAGACTGTGCAGGTCCCCTCCTTGCTGTGACCTCTGCTGATGGGTGGAAGAAATCTCCAGGACTGGTTTTCCTCATGTTTTTGCTGTTGTAGATGGAACTGGCTGTTAAAAAGGAGGGTTAAGTTGGTCCTGCAAACATATGTCTCGGGGAAGATAGGGGTTGAGAAGCAGAGCTGCTGTGATGATGGATATTTCTTGTGAAGGCAAGATGTGTCCATTAAAAAATACTTGTGCTTCCAAGCGTATAAGCCCCAGACCTGTCCTCAGCAGAGCAATCCCCACTTAGATGAGAAGAGATTGTCCCAGAGCTCCCCGAGATGGCCAGTGGCTGGGCACCTACCTGTAAAACCCCTGTAGGGAGGCTGATCCGTGCCTCTCTGCTCTCATTCCTCATCTGGAAGAGTGCTGGGAATGTCTGTACTAGAAAGCTACTGTTAGATGGCATTGGTTGGCTGTGAATATTCATGTGCGACTTGTTTTTGGAGCAAAAGCGTGAGCAGGGCTGTGGTACTGCTAATTGCAATTGAAAGTGTTAATTTTCACACGGTGGTAAAAGAAATCCCAATTTGCGAAGATTTCACTTGCGTCAGGGGTGAAGTTCCTGACAGTTTTAAAGGGTGCAGATGTGAAATGCTGAGTTTGAATATTGAGTCCCTCTTAAAATACTTTGTTTCATCTGAAAGATTCCCAGGCGCTCTCAGTGTGTTACTTTGTCAAACCTAACTTTTTTTTTTTCCCTAAGAAGGTTGGAGACTCGACTTATTATTCAACTTTCTATTGCAGCTTTGTTTAGTGGACTTTATACCTTTTTAGTTAAAACATTATACAATCTGACCAGGAGTCGTGCAATCACAGTGGGAAATGGGAAGCAGCAGCATAATTTATTCTATAAACAAAGGGTTCACCTACATTAGAGCACAAGTTGGTTAATAAAACGGGTTTTGGTGAAATAAAAAAAATAAATGTGTAGCTTCCCCTGGGCTGTGTTTAGAAATAGTTGCACTCAGATGGGGAATGTGGCGCTGATGTCTTACAGGAGATGAAGCCAATCTCTGTGGTAAGCAGCTACCCTGGTTCAGACTTGCCTGGATCGAGATCAGTCTTGTCTTGTCTGGGTTGACGTGTCCTTGGTGAAGCTCCCATGAAGCTGTGCATGTTGCCAGGGCTCCTGGGCACAGCCCCGTGCATCTCTGGGCTGCAATGAGCTGAGCTGCTCTGCGTCTTCCCTGGTGAAGTGCAGGAGAAGGCGTCTTGTCCCTTTGCATGCTTGAGAGAAGGGGATGATGGAAAGGGACTGGAAAGACTAGAGGGATTTGACCAGATCCTTATTACAAAATGGGGTGGATAATGAATGCCAGCAGAAGGATTAAACTACATTTAACATTTATCCTGAGATGAGCCAGCTGTTTCTAGGTTGGAGATGTGTGCAGGCTCGAGCTGGGGATAGCTCTGAGGACACTCATCAGGCACAATAAAAGGTGATGTTCAAGGACTACTAAATCTTGTTACTGTCCATGTCTTGTTCTGGAGTTGTACATGTCGGATCCTTGCAGGACAGCTTTGCACTCTTAAAGTGTTAACTTTGGTAAAATTACGAAATTGCTGTGGTTTGACTGGTGGGGGGATTGAGGATCCTCTGAGCATTTGCTGGACAACCAGCAGCTCCAGCCACGTTGAGAAGCTGGAAAATGTATTGAGTGTGGGGTATGTGTTATAGGTCTGGGCAAAGGGCTGGTGAGTCAAACTACCGCTTCTGGATCTGAGGTCTGGGAAGGAGGAGAGTCGGGGGGGATTTTCCACTTTCTTCTGAGGATATATTGCAGCGTGGGTAGGGAGCATCTCTCAGGCTCCCTGCAGTACAGACCTGGGAAGTATCAGCTGGTTGAAAACTTGCTTTATCCAACAAATGTTAAAAAAAAAAAAAAAAGCTCCAGGAGAGGAGAAAGGCTAGCTTCAGTGAAGTTAGTGGTACAACTCCCCTTAGCATGAGTCAGGAGCGGGATTTCATCTTGGAGCTGCAGCGAGTACAACCAGCGTTTCTCCTGGACCGTAAACCGAAAGTTGCTGAGAGTTATTAGGCACACGTGCACACAATAGTGCTCAGAGCCCGTCCGCTGAGATCTTTCCTCAGGGATCCATATAAAATACCTCTCACAAAAGCTGCCCTGTATGTGAGCAGAGGAACTCCATCTAGTGACGTTAAAAAAAAAAAGGAAAAAAAAAAAAAAAGCCCACAAAACCTTTTCCACACACACATACAGTCGCGTACCTCTTATCTTACTGCCAGTCTGTTGAAGATATCAGCGCAGCTAAACAGCATGCAGTTACCATATGGGGCACTAAAAATGCTGCCTGGGAAGCGCGTTCGGTCCCTGCTCTAAATTCTGCCAATGCAAAAAATGTCCCCTTTGTCATGGTGGTGAATGAATTTTCTTGTTCCCCTTTCTCCTTGGATTTATGTTAACCCTGGGTTTCAGTCGAGTTTGATCTCCTCGCTTTATTGTATTGCAAACAGTAGTCAATAGCTCTTCAGCTTGAGATCGCCTGGATTTATTTTCAGGTCAAGTCAACTCTCCTTGACCCAAGTGTGAACCAAAATACATTCCCAGAAGATTCCCCCACAGGATATCGGATCCAAAGACAGAGTGACATTGTAATGAGTTCAAGGTTTCAGCTCAGTACAACGGAGTCCCTGTTGGCGTGGGGAAGGCAACCGAGCCATCCTTCTTATTTCAGAGCTGGGTCCTCTCCTGGGGCAACTCAGAGCAGATTTTGTCATCTGCTAGTCACTCCTCTTCATTGAACAATGTCATCGATTCCATTCCTGGTGTTTGTGATCTGAAGGGAAGCTGGTCCTGGCTCCTTACGTATGTGTTTGCATGGCTCTAACATGCGTGCGTGGAATTTGGTGTGCAGGCTTTAAGCAACTGATGAGATGATCTTCATTCATGCTTTTTTTTTTTTTTTTTTTAAGGGAAAATGGGATCTCTTTTGGGGATTGCCTGGCACAGAGGCAGAACCAACTGATATTGCATCATGAAGTAAAAACACCGCTTTGAAGACTTGGGACAAAAATGGAATGAACTCATAATTTATCCTGAATGATAAATCTTCCTTCAAAAGAAGGCAGCCTTATGTTTAGTACAAAAGACTGTTTATTTCTTCTATGGAAAAAAAAGAAGTAGTGTAATCGGATAGGATTAACTTTCCAGGGGCCCTGGACAGAAGCTAAAGCACAGGCTGCCTCCTTCTTGTGCTTGCATTGGATAATTTGAGTAGTCTAAGACCTCTTTGGCTTCCTACGGCATTGGGCCGTGAGCTGCCGCCAATGTGCCTTCCACCTAAAGCCAATATTAAGGACCCCAGCAACAAGGGTTTCTACAGAAACTAAAATTGTCCAAGTGTTTGGCTGGTATAAACTCCTTGCCTCAACTGGGAACTTGGCCCAGGTATGGAGAAAAATACGGCCTTATTAGTGTTTTTCATCTCGAGCAGGTAGTTGAATACATTTACGGCAAATGCATAAATAACGTACAACTGACTTAATGTTGCATTGAGAGTCTTTGTGGTTTCTGTGTGCTGACTTTGTCGTTTTGACTATTCATGGTTAATGTTACATCAGCCCTTTTTATTTTATCTAGTCATTTAATTACGTAGGAATAGTCCTGCGCGCACATTTGTTGGTGGGAGCGATGATGCTTCAAATTTCACACCTCGTTGGGATGGATGGGAAAGTTTTTAGCGAGATAGCTGGGTTGGCAAAAGGAAGGAGTAAAGTGAGAGTCCAAGTCCCACTGGAGTTTGCATGTGTGTGCTCTCTTACTTGTGCAGAGAGCCCCATGCAGTTCAGGGGATAAGCAAATCCCATATTTTCTGATAGGCCGAGTTGAGTTATCTGTGCCTGAGCTGGTTAAGAGCGTGACATGGTCAGACTGGCATGAGTGATGCATTTATGGTGCAAGAGCTGCTCAACAGTCACTGCTATTTTGTGCAGTAGAATCATAGGATCATCAAATATCTCAAGTTGGAAGGGACCCATAAGGATCATCGAGTCCAACTCCCTGCTCCTCGCAGGACTACCTAAAACTAAACCATATGACTAAGAGCGTTGTCCAGACGCTCCTTGAGCTCTGACAGGCTTGGCGCAGTGGCCGCTTCCCTGGGGAGCCTGTTCCAGGGACCGACCACCCTCTCTGAAGTAAACTCAAGCTATCTTCTTGCCTTGTTCCTCTGGAATAAGCTACTTGGGCGAGTTATCACAAAGGAAGGACGTGGTCATGTACGGTAACTTGTATGTGAGCCGAAGGCCTTCCCGTAGCTATTATGAGAGCAGCCACATAGCAGAACAACACTGCTTGGGATGAATGGGAGTGTGCTTATGGTGCTGCGTGAATTTGATCGGAGCTCAGGTCTGCATGTGTTTGGTTTTTTTCTGTGATCCACAGCCTTCTCATGAGGGAAGATGTGCTCCAAAGAGACAGCAAGGCTCTTCGGGGACTTGAGCGTGGGCTGAGTGTCTGGAGGACGTGCGCAGTGGGCAGGAGTCGCGTTCCGGTGTCCTCCGTGCCTGGAGCCAAGCCAAGCTGGAGGAGATTTGAACGTACATCACCCATGGGGTGATGGGGCTGCCCTGACCACCATACTAAAGGTATGGATGGAGAAAGGGGGGAGGGATACTCCCATTTCAAAGGAACACAAGATTTGTGGGGTCAGGAGAGAGGTGGGAAGCCGAAGGTGGAGTGTGACCGTAGCTGTGAAAAGGGGCCATGAGACCAGTCCCACCCCAGCATCGTGTGGAGGAGATCCCATTGTGAGGAGACCTTGTCCATACGCAGTGGCTGGCTGTGTGCAGGGTGCTCCTCAGATGTCTGTCTGATATGGTCCCTTGGGGGAGGGAGGTGTTTATTGGCCTTGATCTGATTGCAGTTGAGGCAGGAGATAGGTGTCAGTCTGCCGCAGACGCTTCTGGGCATGTGCCACAGCAGGACTGGAGCCTCTTGGAGAACGGAGACGAGGCAAGTAGGGAGTCTAGATTGGGCAGCAGCCAAAGGAGGGCTTTGGTGAGCCCATGTTTTGCAGCTGGCCATCCAGTTCTACCCAAATCCTGAGTGTCTGGCTGGACTGAGAGCCAGGAGAGCTCGGCAATTTCCACTGGCTGAGCCAGAAGCAATCCAGAAGGAGATGGCCAGATAGTTCCCAACCAACAAACATCCAACTGAATGCAGCTGTAACGCCTTTGTCTTCTCACCTGCCGTCAGTGTTTGCTAGCGGGCAAACAGTGACTGTTCATAACAGGCCCGGGAAAAAAATTACCCTTTGTATTCGTTTACATAACATTTTCAAGGAGTTGTGGCTAAATGAGGGTGACCTTCATTCTCTGCTCCCATGCATGGGCTTAGCTCCAACAACTCCAGTCAAGCTATGCTGGCTTTCAGCAGCTGGGACTTGGGCCCTGCTTTTAATGTCCCTTACTCAGTGCTCATGCAGTCGGTTTTCCTTGCCAAGATTATATTTGCTTTCCTTCCTAAAGGACTGCTCTAAATATCATACTTTAAAACAATATGTCTTTTTCCCCCGCAGAGAACAATATGATATGCCACCGTTGAATTGATATGTCCATGAAAAGGGAATATAATCTCCCCAGTAGATCCCCTTTCCAAAAGATTTATGATTTAATGAATTTTTTTATTTCTTACCGGCATGTAGTATTCCGTTGTTTTACACCTAGTCTTTCCCATGGAAGCAAGCGAAGGCAGGGGGGGATCCCATCATCCTAATTCAAACTCCTTTCTTCCCTCTCTGTCCCCGGCGTGCCACTTGTAACCCTTGCCGCCGATGCACAGTTAGAGTCCAGCTTCCCGTAGCGTGGCTTCTGTCGAGACCTACCCCCGACACATTAATGTCACCTTGCTAATTTGAGACAGTGCTGTGCGGAGAGAAGTTTATGAATGGTGTTTATGTAAAAATCAATGCCTCTGAAAAATCTTCACTGCTGGCTCCTTGGCTGCTCCAGGCAGGATTTCTGGCTTAGGGTCCTATTTTATCTTCCTCATGGTCACGCTCCAGCACGCTCTCAAATAAACGGCAATAATGCCTATGACAGTAGATTGTGAAGCTGCAAATAACATCCATAGGTAACACCTTTATTTAGGGGAAGGGTAAGATGGAAATGAACTGTGAAGGAGAGAGCCATCTTTGATAATTGTTAGCTACGTGGGTAATATTCCTAATTACACCAGCAATTGATTTCTCCTATAAGCTCTCATCGCCTTGAAAATGGTAAATTGATTGCTCTGCCAGCCCTTTCCTCGGCAGATCCCGCTGGGATGCGTGCTGTACCGGTGCTTGGCTGTTGGGAAGCTCGCTGGGAACGATGGCTGCGATTCCCGCTGGGACTGATGGAAAGCATGCTGCTGGGTGGCTGGACGGGAGCGTTAACCTCTCTCCTGCTGCGTCTTTGGGGGGAAAAAGACAAAGAACGGTTAAAATCCTGGGTGGTCCGGTTGATCGAGACCCACGTGAAGCGCTGTGTGCTTTGTGTTGTCTCTCTGATCGGTGCTGTTCACCATCACTTGTCAAGAGGTGAACGCTGATGGCGGCATCCCCAGGCTGGACAGTCTGCCTGGAAAACACAGATCTCTACCGGCAGGTTTTCGCAAGCCTTTCAGTCTGTGGTGCTTCAAACCGCAGATGTTGGAGGCCTGTGACATCCCAAGGAGCTCAGCTTTTGTGCTCCAAAATCTTCCTCTTAAATTCGGTCCTTGTCGTTGCGGTGGAGAAGTTGAAAATACAGCTTTGGAGTTACAGCATAGATGGAAACCAGGCTTCCTGCAAAAAAAAAAAAGAATCTCATGAACCTTTAAACTAACGGGTGAGTGGTGTGGAGGAGAAAGGGAGGTCCTGCACTGCGATTTCTCTTTAATTGCTTGGTTTGGTGGTTTAGGCTAGGCGAGGGGAAGCTGAAGCCTTGCCCCAGGATGGGTTGTGGTCGCCCTGGCAGCCTCTGCCTGCACATCTCTTCCTTTGCTCCCCGGTTTTAAGAGGCTAACTTCTTTCTGCCACAGTTTCCCTAGCTGTAAAATAGGGTAACGCCATGTGTTTGCGAGCGTGGCATCCTGGGGCACGCTGAGCATCCCACCCCGCACCGCCACCGTGCCCCGTGCCTTGGCCTTCCCGCCCTCCTGCGCTATGGCAGCTCCTTCAGTTTGGGGCACCCCCGGCTCGCTCCGTCCTTCCGCAGAGGAGGACGTCGGTCTGCTTGGAGCTACCTACGAGTACAAGTGCCTTTCCTGTGCTGCCGCAAGCACGAGTAGCACCTTTCCGCAGTGCAGCAGCGGGAAGGGTACTTCTCCCTGCTCTCTTCCCCTTGGGTTCCTCATCTTGCGTCCCTTCCAAACTGGAGAGGACGGAGCTGGACAGGAGACCAGCCCCATGGCTTTCCTGATGGCTGCCAGGGGCTGCTGATGCTGCTTTAGACATGGCTTGGCACTAAATGACTTGATTGTTTTCTGTTGGTAGGGGAAGTGAAGCTGGGCAGTACCGCAGTCGCTGCCTGCTGGAAATTCGCTGCTCGTTTCCTTTTCTGCCTGTGATTTCAGAGGTGACTCCTCATGTAGTCATCTATTTATTCCTTTTGTTAGGCCGGTGGCTTGTCCCTCCATCCATCATCCAACCCATGCAGCGAGGAACGTGACCGGGAGAGGACAGAGAACTAGCTGTCTTGGAAGAGGGCGGAAATGAGCGCTGCGTTTTCATCCAGCAGCCCGCTGGCGCTGGCTCCCAGGACTGCAGGAAGCTCTTTTTTACCTTCGTACACTTCACGGATCACAGCCTGATTTCCTCCAGGGCTCTCCCTGGCTTTATCGTCTCGATGTGGGTGTTTGCACTCCTGGCCGGCACGTTGTTCCCCGCCTGCACGCGAGGCTGCTGCTTTTGGACACCCGCTCGGTGGTGCTGCTCCCGCCTCGCTCTTGCTGCACGCAAATCCTCTCTTGTGTAATGGAGAAATGTTTCCCTTTGTCCCTTTTTGATATTTGCTGTGCTATTGAAATGCTCCCCCACCCAACCCATATATGCACTTTGCCTTACTGGCTTTCTCTCTCATCCCCCCAAAAAATCTTTTAGCACTTAAAGCTGCCAACTTGCTGCTTTTTTTTTCCTCATTTCTCTGTTGACTTGAGTAGGCAGGGCTGGGTGCTAGCTTCCATCTGCCTCCCAGTTGGAAAGGGAAGCCTTAAGAGAAAATGAGGATGCTTTCAGCCCGCATTCCCAACGCCAACAGGGAGAGGCTGTGGGGACTGTGAGAAATTCCTGATTTTTTCTTCCCCCCCAAGTTAATAAAAACTTGTGCTTTTGGAGAAAAAAACAATACATTGCTGTAGTTCAGGCAGTTAAACAAAATATAAATGCAAAACAATTGGATAAGCAGTTAAAATAATAATCTGGCTTTCAGTGCTGGATTTTGCCCAGCACCCTGTGCCTGCCCCTCCTGCCATACCTATCTCCACGGGTCAGAGCTCGCCCTTAGGTGTGTTTATCTGCAGCGCTGAGCACGGCGGAGCCTTGACCTCGCGCAGGGCCCCCGTGGTCCCCGCGGGGATAGCAGAAGCTTGTCATGGAAGGACCCCAAGAAAAACCCAGCGAGGCGAATCCGCTGCCCCGTGAAGGTGACCGGTCCCTCCCCGGCACGTTGCCACAGACTCCTCTGTAGCGGGGTGAAGAGCCGCAGAGCTTTGCTTTCCCCCTTTCCTACATATCAACTCCTTTTTCATGAGCGATGGATCGCCTTGCCTGCATAGCTGCATCTACAAGGAGTTTCTGGTCGCTGGACTATCACATCTCTTGGGACACCTGCTTGGACTGGCTGTAACAGCGGTCTAACGGCAGCAGATACGAATTAATCATGGCAAGCAGGTAGCATCGACCCTCTGCCGATCATATCTGGGGTGCTCGGCTTCTCCCCAGCTCTGCTTGCCGGGTCGCAGGGGGGTAGTTTCCTATCATGCGGGTTTTTTTTGAGACCGCATTGTTTTGCTTACCGCCCAAGCATTTCATCCCTGAATGCTGAGCAAAATCTGGCTTTCATAACGGAAAGGGAACGGGCTCTGTCTCTCCTGCGTGAGGAACGTGCTTGCTATAAAAAGATAGCTGGAGGGAGGAACCTGGAAGGGGCAGCGAGGGCTCTGCTCTCAGCGAATGCAGGAGAGGGGAGGTTGCCTGTGACTCCTGGACAGCCAGCAGCTTTGCGGTTGCAGATGCTGGCTGGTATTTTTGTAGAGCTGTGGAAGAGATTGTACTACTTGATGTTATGTTCTGGCACGCTAAGTAAAGAAAAACCACTCCACTTGCTTTTTTGGCCAAGTGACTCTGGAGTTCTGCTAGAGTGCCTTTTTTTTTAGTTTTTTTTTTTTCCATAGGATTTTCAAAGCCCGATTTAGCCAAGTGCTTCAGTACATGCTTATTTTTAAACCTAATCCTGTCGCCATCTGAACTCGTCGTGCTTCAATTCTGCCAACGTCCACGGACTTGAGCGAGCACTCAGAATTTAAGTAGATGCCAAAGCACTTTGCTCACTGACAGGAGGACTTGTCTGTCCTCATCCACGGAGACTGGGGGTCAGGGAGGGGGACAAGGCACCTTGCATCTCGCCCTCTCCATCCGTGGGATGGTGAAGAGCCTCCTCCCTCTGTTCTCCTCCTTCCCTGGCACCTAAACCCGCAGCAGCGTTGTGAGCATGGTGGTGGTCCGGCTGGTCTGCTTGGTGGCTTCTCGAGGTCTTGTTGCAGGGTGGCACTTCGAGGCGGTGGCAGCCCAGGTCTCGGCTGGTGGACAGAAGCACCACCAACCACCCAACAGGTCCGGCCTTTTTCCAGCACTTTTCTTTGCCGTGTGCTCCCCAGAACACCTCAGCGCGGTGTCGGCTGGGAGATGTTGGAGGTCTCTGGGGACGCGCGGGGCTGAGCTGGGAGGCAGCACGGGGTGAGCACCGGGCAAGCTGCGGTGCGCGCTTGGAGCTGCAGGAGGTGTAATATCTACAGCTTAATCTTCTCTGTGCCGGCAGAAAAGCCGGAGCTAATTGTGCCTTCACTTGCACGGTGTAAATGTGATGCATTTGACTCTGCTCCTTGATGGGGGCAGAATTAAGGCATTGTGGGCTCAGAAACAGAGCACAGTTAAAATAGCAAGCGCTTTTTTTTTTTTTTCAGAATTAAGACTGCTCTGCCGGCAACTAGGAGTCCTTTTAACCCGCACCCTCGCTCTTTGTAAACGCGTCCCTTCTGCCAGAGAATCAAGTGGCTTGTTTTGCCGCATCCCTGCCTTGCTTTAAGCTTGAGAACTTGTGCGAAGCGCTTTCATGGGAAAACATGTTCTCTTTTTAAGTATGCATTTGCCAGCAGGTTTTAATGCAAGCTTTTAATTGCCTGTGGAAATAGGATTAAGCATCTTTGGGGAAACAAAATACATGCTTTCTGGGGGTGTCGAAGCCCTCGGGTTGCAGGTGCTAAAACATCCTTTATCTTCCAAAAAGCGCGGGTTAAAATGTGTTAGCTAACCCATTTCTCCTGGCTGGACAGCGGCTCAGGAGCGACGAGGTGATTTAGGCTCTCGGAGCCGTGCGTGTCGGGGCATGCTCCAGCAGCAGGGTTGGGGCAGGCGGGAGCCAAGCCCCCGCTCCGGGTTATCGGGTGTTTTCGGAGCAGTCCGGCGGTACGTGCGTCAGATCCCTCGGAGCTCTCAGCGCCGTTGTCAGGCTTCAGCAAGTTGTATCGTGCAGCTGTTGCGTTGGCAGGTAGGCGATCATCTACGCCTGGTGTCTTCCGCGGGACAGACAGACAGGCTGACCCCGCTGGAGCTGAATACAGACCTACCCTCGTCCTCTCCACGGGCCGTTTTGGTCACCTGCCTTTCCTGTGCTGAGGAGGCGTGGAAGGAGTGGGTTCCCAGTTTTAGTTTGCGAGTTTCTGGCTTCCTGTCACTTTTCCTTGGCGTTAATTTTTCTTGCCCTGGGTGAGGGAGTAGAGGTGAGAATCCGCTGCCTCCCCTGGCCCTGTCTTCTCAATGTTTTATAGTGTGCGTTTGTGTGGGGGAAACAAAACAAACCAGAAAATGACTAGAAACCTGCTTTTCTTTTTTTCTTTTACAAGTTGTTTTCTCTTTTTTCTTCTTTCTCTTCTTTCTCTCTCTTCTCTCGTATTTTTTCTTTCCTCTTTCCTCTTTTTTATCTTTCCCTCTTTTCCCCCCCCTCTTTTCTCTTTTTCCCCCTCTTTTCTCTTTTTCCCCCTCTTTTCTCTTTTTCCCCTTCTTTTCTCTTTTTCCCCTTCTTTTCTCTTTTTCCCCTTCTTTTCTCTTTTTCCCCCTCTTTTCTCTTTTTTCCCTTCTTTTCTCTTTTTCCCCTTCTTTTCTCTTATTTTCCCCTTTTCCCCTCTTTCCCTTCTTTTATGTGTCGTCCCACCCCCTCCTCCCCCTCTTTCCCTTTTTCGCCGCCCCCCCCCCTTATTTTCCCTTCTTTCCCTCTCTCCTGCACCGGCTGCCCGAGGCTCCCGCTCCCCCACCCTGGCTCCGCTCTCCTGTTACTGTGAGCGGAGCCCCCAGCCCGGGCGCAGCTCCCCTGCTCACCCCTTCCCTTCCCTTCCCTCCCCGTCCCGGCTGCCCCCGCCGCTGCCCCGGGGGCCGGGCCGGGCCGCCCCCGCCCCGAGAGGCGGTTCCCCGCTGCCCATATAAGCGGGCGGCCGGGGCGGGCAGCGCTCACTCGCTCCGCCGCCGCCCGGTGCGCAGCCAGCGGGGAGGTAAGGGCGGGGGAAGCGGGGACGGAACCCGGCCGCGTCTCGGGGGGGTGCGGGGGCCGCGCCACGCGTGTCCGTGTCCTCCCGTCCCCGTGTCCTCCCGTCCCCGGCCCGCGCAGGGCGACGGCCGCGGCGGGGGGGAGCGGCGTGGCCGCCGCAGCCGCGCTGCCTCGGGCCGAGCTCCCCGCCGCTCCCGCAGGCTCCCTGCGCTGCGTGCCGGCCCCTCTCGGGATCCCGTTTGGGGTGAGCGGGGAGGGAGCCTCCCCTTCCCGCGCCCCGGCGGGCTTTGCCGCGGCCCGGCGAGCGGGGCTGGCACAGCGCGGTGGCGGGGGCCGGGGGCTCGCCCGGAGCCTGCGGAGTCACCTGCCTCGGGCCGCTGCAGCGGCCCGGCGCCGAGCGCCGCTTGCTTCGGGGGGCTCCTTCCCCCGGCTGCCTGGGTGCCACCCCGAGCTGCGGGGGACGCTTGTTTCTCCAGTTGGGGGGGGGGGGGGTGTTTCTTTTTCTTTTTTTTTTTTTTCCCCAACTCAGAGCTGCAGAATAGAGTTTAAATGTGCCGGGTTCAGCCTTGCAAAGCCCCTCGAGGGCGTGGGTGTCCTGGGAGGGGCCGTGGTTCCCACCTCCCCGTGCCGGAGAACCCGGCTGGTCCTTTGACATGGGAAGGGTGAAGGCGTGTAGGTGACAACCCGAGCGGCCGTCCTGGCTTTCCCTGGCATAGCTCATTTCCTTCTCCACTCGGTGAGCGGCAAAGCCCAGTTTGCCTGCATCCCTGAGCTGTCTGGAGGCAGCTCGGCGTGCAGGCAGGACCGGGCTGCAAGATGCTCTGGGTGGAAGAGGGGGTGCTGAGAAGTTCCCAAAAGCATTGAGGGCCACACGGTGCTAGGCTGCTCTCCTAGGCAGGGGTGCTCGCTTACTTTTTTCACAGCCTGCAGCGGGTCCTGGGCAGGAGGTGGGATGGGGAGGGTGCAGTCCTGCAGGCAGCATCACCTCCAGGGACATCTCCGGGTGCCCGGAGCAGGATTTCGGGTGCATCTCCTTTCCTTCATGCCGTAACTCCTGCGAATTAGCAGGGGCTGGCCACAGCACACGTGCCTGCGGGGTGAAGGGCTGGTGGCCTGCAAGAGCTTTGCAGTGCAGCGGATGCAAAACGCAGTTCCAGCTGCCTTCGCAAGTTTTTAGGATATTGTGCTGTCTGCAGAGAGCGCTAAAGGTATTTTTTTTAGGAGCACAGAGTGGCTTTATTGAGTTTGTCTGGTGGGTTCCCCCCACACCTCCTGGCTAATCTGGGTGGGAATCGGAGCTCGGGTTACAGCAGCTAATCCCAGACTATAGAGAGCCCGGCCTCGTAAGGCTGTAATCTCTGAATATAGCCATCCTCCCCAGCGGGGCTTTGAGCCTGGGAGGCCGTATCGGTTTCAGATTTTTATTACCGTGCTGGGGATGTGAAAGTGCGCAGGCATGCGGGCGGCCCCGTGCTGGGGATGTGAAAGTGCGCAGGCATGCGGGCGGCCCCGGACAGATGGATGCACGTGCACTCAGCAGACCTACTCTTGGAGCGGAGGCAGGCTGAGATTTGGGCTGAGCATCGTTTGTGTTTAATGAGATCCCCAGGGTGGTTGGGAGTGAGCAGCCAGGGTGGGGTTGCCCTCTCCTAGCCGCTGTCCTAGGCTGGTGGCCTTGATGTCCCCGGCATTGGTGTGAGTCCCAGCTTCAAGGGCTTTCTGCTGCCCTGTTGCTGCCTCCCTGCTCGCCCTCGCTGCCTCTCTGTTAGCACTGGTGATCTCACACCGCGCAGCCAGGTCCGAGTTTCTTCTCTGTTAGGGGAGGTGCTGGAGGCTTGGCAGTGGGTGGTCACAGCCCCGTCCGGGAGGTTGGCTTGAGTTGGGGTCTTGAGATGTGGAATGAGCCCACTCCCCTTGTTGGACCACGTGCCTTCCCAGAAGATGCCCAGGCCCACCCGTGCTACTTCTGTGGGGTGTTACAGGGGTAGCCTGGTGTTCCTCCTGCTCTGCTCGCCTCGCTGGCGGCAAATACCAGCAGGAGACAGCGGCCTGTGCCACGGGGCTGTGAGTTCTGTGGCTTTTAGGGAGTTTGCTTTAGTTGCTATGGGGTTTTGAGATGCAGGGACTTGGGGATGGCGCTGCTTCTTCCCGCACTTGAGAGGCCTTGAAAAGCGTTTGCGCTGGGGACGCAGCAGTAGTGGCGTGACCCTGGATGAGGTCTAGCAGGAAATCCGTCCTCTCTCCCGCTTGCAGCCCTGGGCTGAACCAAGCATCCCGGGGAGCTGCGCCTGGGCAGCGCGCGTCCCCGCTGCCTGCGCTAACTGGGTGCTACAGGCAGCTTGAGGGTGGCCCACGTCTCGGGGGTGGGGGGGCAGGATCAGCCCTTCTGCCCTGCGTAGACGTGGGTTAAATCATCCTCTGCTTTCCTGAGCTGGAGATGGGGAATCGCCTATCCCAGGACAGAAAGCTGACGCTGTCTCGGCTCCCTCTTTAGCCAGCGTTTTAGCAAAATCCATACTTATTTGGTTTGAATCTCAACTCTGTCTTTCAGCAGGCCAGCAGGAGGAAAGCCTGGAAGGCTACGTAGGTTTGAAGTGACAGGCTAGATCTCCTCGCGGGGCCAATTTGGGCCCTGTTTGTGGAGAGATTTGATCTCCCCTGGGTGTGTGCACGGGCCCCCTCATTGTTGATGCCACCAGCTTCCTCTCCACTGGGACAATAGTGCCTTGAGCCCTCCCCGGTAATCTCCCCCCTTATCTCCCTTCTCTTCCGTAGCCTGTATCCCTGGCAGGCGGGGAGGTTTGGGAAGAGCCAATTATGCAGATGGAGGAGCAAGAGGTGTCAGCCGTGTGTCAACCGACGTCCCTTTTTGGGGAGCGGGGGTGAGAAGAGGATGCTCAGCACGGGAGCGTGTCCGAGCTCTTCCCTGCTTGCCGTCCTCTCCGTGCTCCCGTAAGCCCCACCAAGAGGTCCTGTGGTGGGGTCGAGGATGTTCAGAGATGCAGGTGGCCGCAGGAGTTGTTTCCCCTGTTGCTCTCTCTGGTGTTGCTCTGTCCAGCTGCTCGCTCATGCTGGCGTTGCCCCAGGGCTGGGGCGGCATCAGGGGGTGCCTCTCACTGCTGGGGCTGGCGTCATGGGGGAGGACAGGGTGGCCGCTGTTCAGGATGCTACAAGTGTCCACGGTGGGGACTACGGGTGGGCTGGCTGACCCGATGCTCCGGCTCAAGTGAAGCCATGGTGGAATGAGATGGGGTCCATCCTTTGGAAACCCACCTCTCCATCTTTATTTTGGCGTGCCCCGAGCCGGAGTCTGCGGACACGGGGCTCCAAAGCTTGCTTGGCTGAAGCGTGGTGGTCACGGGCCGAGGCAGCCGGCTGCTGCCGTGGGTGGTACTGTTGGCCCTGTGGGGTGGGAGGGTCCCAGCGGGGGAAGCAACATTTTTACGCCGCCCCAAAAGCACAACGGTAATTCGCAGTCTGGCTTCGGATTTTGCGTAAGCCGTGTGGGTCTGCTGCGGCCCTTCCTTCTGCTGGCGAGGAAGTTAACGAGGAGCCCCTTGCTTTGTCCGCTGCCTGCCGATGGAAGAAGGCGCTGAAGAGGCAAGAGAAGGAGATGCAGAAAAGCAAAAGGGTGGGGAGGAAGCAGTTGTTGTGGGGCCAGCTGTGATGGGGGAGTGTTTTGTAAATCAAAGCGCTCTCCTAAAAAGAAAACTTAAGCCCAGCAGATCTTCTCAGCAGTCAAGTTCTGACTTTTTTTTTTTTTTTTCCTTTTCTCAAAGCTATGTGATAATCGTTAAACGTAGGGGATGCTTTGTAAAATAGAATTGAAGGGAAGGGGGGAGGAAGGAGCAGGATTTAAATTTAAAATTGGATGAGGGTACAAAGCCCCTTAGTTCCTCATTTCTGCTTAATGCAGCTGGAGCTGGGCTTGACGAGATGCTGACCAGAGCTTGTGGTAAATGTTTTACGGTACCGTGTATCAGCCAGATCAATTCTATGCTTGAGGGAGTGCAGATAAAATGGCTTAAAGATTCCCCTGCTGAAAGTGATAGTATCATCATTTATGCTGGAGAAGACAGATTTAGTTGCCTGACGTTTATTTGGCCATGGTGTACTTTGTGGATTTCACACCCGGGGACGATAGCCAACCTGATGATGTCAGATGTGAGCTGCAAGGAATAAAAACAAAAAAAATCACATAGAAAGCTAGTGCTGTTCCTCTTTGGTCAACCAGATGAGTTTTGCTATGTGTCTGTTTTGGTTGGTTTACTCTACGGATCTCTTTAATGGAAAGTGCCTTACAAGAGTAGGACGTCACTAAAACAGCGTGACCTGCGTGAGCTTTATGGTATGAAGATGGCAGCAGAAATCTCTCTGTTAACTTAGGTCGTTTCTTTTGATCCTATTTTGCCTGTAGGTCACTTGAACTCCAAAGTGAGCGAACATGAGCGCGCTTGATTTGACTTCCATCCTCGATTTTCTGGAAACGGCCAACTTGACAGAGATCAACTGGACGTGCAACAACGGTGACTGCATCACGGTTGATGCTACAACATGCCCAGGCACGCTCAACAAAAGTGCCCTGCTGTACACCCTGTCCTTCTTCTACATTTTCATCTTTGTCATAGGGCTGGTGGCCAACTCGGTTGTGGTGTGGGTCAACCTCCAAGCCAAAATGACTGGCTATGAAACCCACCTCTACATCTTTAATTTGGCTATTGCCGATCTGTGCGTCGTCATCACCCTTCCGGTGTGGGTCGTCTCCCTCGTCCAGCATAACCAGTGGCACATGGGAGAAATCACGTGCAAGATAACTCACCTTATATTTTCCATCAACTTGTACAGCAGCATCTTCTTCCTGGCATGCATGAGTGTGGACCGCTACCTCTCAGTTGCCTACTTCACCAATTCCAGCAATCGCAAGAAGAAGATAATCCGTCGCTGCATCTGCATCTTAGTGTGGCTCCTTGCCTTCTCTGCGTCTCTCCCAGACACTTATTATCTCAAGACTGTCTCTTCCAACAACGAAACCTATTGCCGTCCTGTCTATCCAGAGGAGAGCTTCAAAGAGTGGTTGATTGGCATGGAGCTCATCTCTGTCGTGCTGGGCTTTCTTATCCCTTTTCCCGTCATTGCCCTCTTCTATTTCCTCCTTGCGAAGACCATCTCCGCCTCCAGTGACCAGGAGAGGAAGAGCAACGGGAAGATCATTTTCTCCTACGTTGTCGTGTTTCTCGTCTGCTGGCTACCCTACCATGTAGCTGTCCTGCTTGACATCTTCTATAGCCTCCATTTCATACCTTTCAGTTGTCAGATGGAGAACTTCTTGTATGCCACTCTTCACATCACTCAGTGTTTCTCTCTAGTCCATTGCTGCGTCAACCCCATCCTGTACAGCTTCATTAACCGCAACTACAGATACGAGCTCATGAAAGCCTTTATTTTCAAGTACTCTGCCAAAACTGGTCTCACTAAACTTATCGATGCTTCCAGAGTGTCGGAAGCAGAATACTCTGCTCTGGAGCAAAATGCCAAATGACTGCAACCCCATAAAGAAACCTCCTTGACTCTTTGATTTTTGTTTTTGTTTTTTTGGTGTTGTTGGTTTTTTTACCTCCCCCTTTCTCTGTGCTTGTTATGAACGGGGCATGAATTCCAGCCTACGAAAGAGAAATAGCAAACTGTAATTTAAGAGTAGAATCAGGTGCAAAATGGAAGTGGTACCAAAATTAAGCCTTTTGGTGGTGTGTTTTGTTTGATGTCCTCCTACCCCCGTCCCGACTTCTCGACAACGCTATGCAAATGGAAATGACTTTCTAGCAGACGAAGCCATTGTGTACCATAGATAACATGCGTTTCCAGGATAAGCTTTTTCTTCCATGTGTAGACTCCCTCTTGTCTCCTTGTATATGTTATATATATAGTGTGTTGTATTTAAAAGCTCAAGACTTTATTTTCTGGCTCTTGGTGTACCTTATACAATTGTATTTGAAAGTTAAATATATTTTTATCACGTATTTGAAGTATATTGCTGATGAGTGTATCCAGAGTGCTGTAGTCTGAGTGTTAGATTGCCATTTGGTTTTAAACTATTGTAGGTAGGAGGATGCTGATAAATAGCAGTATGGAAATGATCTCTGAGGTGCATCCTCCCTGGCTGGCACACTTTATTGACCGTAGCTTTATGTGGTGCTCATACCCACATGTCTGGAGCATGAAATGTATGTACTGTAATATAGTTACCATCATGTTAAAGTTAACAGTATTGTAAGAGGTGTTAACTCCTACGCCCGTACTTCACAGAGCTGTATCCTTATGCACAGAATGAGTGATCTTACTTCTGAGAGTTGTCTCTATTTGTAAGTTATTTTTGTAAAATAAAGATCTGGAAAAAAAAAAAACTCTGTGCCTACCAGCGGTTTGACTTGCCATCCTCCTCCTCCTCAGAAACAAAAGCCAAAAAGAAGAAACCCCAAAGCCACCTTCTCTCCTTTGTTTGGTGCAGGAGCAAACAGGTCAGTCTGTATTTTCCTGATGTTTGTTGACGGTGGGCAGAAACCATTGAATGGAGGAATGCGAGACAGCACGGTGCGTGGCGAGAGGGGAAGGGCTGGGGGAGCGGGTCTGCGGAAGGCTGTGCTGTTGGGAGGGTACAGCTGATGGATTTATAAGGTGAAAGCTGCTGGGAGTGATGAAAGGCCGTGTCTGTAGCTTAGGAATAAACACGTGGAAGGTAAATGTGGAAGTACGCAGATGGAGCGGATATTTGGACTAATCCCGGTTCAGTCCTCTGCTGTGTTTGCTTGCGCTGGAATTTGGGGGTTAGCAGTCCTGACAGCATTAAATCCCTTTTTATCTCTTTTTCTCTTTGTTATGGCTGGTGTTGAATTTGCAATGCCGCATTGCCAAAGTGCGGGGCAGGATTCAGCTGCTGCGGGATGTATGAAGTAGATCTTTAAGCCAGCGAATCGTGGTCGTCTTAGTCTCAGGACGAGGTAACTAATGTTAAATCAATGTCTCACAGCCATCGCTGACTTGCTGTTGCTGGTTTCCAGTGTAGCACTAACTGCTTTGCTGTGAAGGCTACACTTAAATTCCTATTAAATTAAAGCATGCTGGTTATCCCTCGGAGATCCCAACAGCCAAACCATTTTGTAACGACTGTATTTTGTTTTCTATATGTTGTAGTACTGCCTTCTCAAAGCTGATCCTATAAAAATAGATGTTTGCCAACTTTGCAAAGTCTGCTATCCCTTCCTTGTACTTGGTGTTCCTGAAAAAGCACTGGTCCGTCCCCAAATGGAGGAGCCGGTTGCAGAGAAGGGCTGCCAGCATAACTGTCACAACGTCACTACACAAGTGTAGCCTTTTGTGTGGACGCTTCTTATAAGAGATGACTATTTTGGCTTATCCCGTAAGCCTTTCTTAAGGTACTGCTGAACCGCAAGGAAAGTGCTCCCGCACGCCGATAGTTAAGATTGGAGGTGGTGCGTTAATACCGAGAAATTAACGTTCCTGGTTTAGCTGGGCATTGCTTCCCATGCCCCAGCATCCGTATGTGTAACTGTGTCCTCCCCAAAGGTGCTGGGTGCGGCTCTGGCGTCTCGCTCCGTGTGCTGGGGTGTGCCTGCGGGGTATTTCTCAGTTTATAGCAGCGTAACTATTTCAGTTCAGGTCCCGTCTCGGGCAGCATGATGTTTTCATGCCATGCTGTAGCTGGTTTGGAGGTTTGACTTGGCAGAAGCTCACAATTTCTTTTTTCTCTGCAGTTTGGTACTCGGAGCACGGCGTCAGCTCTGGAGATCCTGGGCAGTGCTGAGTGTCGGGGAGGTCCTGCAGACCTGCTGCATAGACCGGACCGATAAAGTCTCCAGACCTCTTCGTTGGGGAGATGAATCGTGGTGGGACGATGCCTTTTCCAAAAGCGGGGTCAGACTGAGAGAGCAGGTAAAGGTCGGGGCCACGACCCTCGCTGTCAAGAGCTCTAGCATCGTGCGCGTGGGTCCTTTCCAGCTCCTCGGATGGGAAGACCTGGGGCTGAGCACCCACCTTGTCTCCTTGGCTCTTGAAAGGGCAGGTGGAGCTGGCAGGCAGCGTTCTCCCTTGCCAGCAGCACTGGGGCTTGGGAAGGGTGCACGAGGTCCTCTCCGGGCATCGGCACTACTTGTGTGGAGGTGGGCAGCCCGGAGGTGGCCGTGACTCGGTGACAAGGGTGGTAGTGGGCAGATGATGGGAAGTTGGTGGAGGGCAAAATAGTGCAGAGGGGCAGAAGGATAGTTTTATGTCGTTATTGCATATTTGTCATTAGGACTTGTTTTTGTGCAGAAAATTCTCAAAAATCAAACTTTGGCAGAGGTATAATAGGAAAAAACATCTGTGTATGTTCTAGGCGGCTTTCCTCGTGGCTGGGTGCCACAATACTCCAGGTGGTATTTGCACTGAGACCAAAAAAGTGTGTTTGGCCCCATTGGAGTCTGATATGAGGGAATTTATCAGCGGACAACAGGTGAGTGAAAATACACGTCCTCAGGTAGATGTGACTGTGACTTAGACCTTATTTGGCCAAATATCCCGCCCCTGGAGCCGGGGATGTTACGAAGGGTCCCTGCTTCTTCCCGCTGCAGGGCTGTGGCTTTGGGGCAGGACTGGTGGGCTGCTGCCCGTGCCTGGGGATCTCCCTTGTTCCTCTGACAGCTACAGATGTACGTAGGCGTTCAGGTCTTGCCTTTGCAAGGAGGTCAAATTCACTATGTAAAGGCCTCGCTGGAAAAATGAGTAAAAATCAAACATAACTCGTGCTGGAGCAAGTCCTCCTGCTTAACTCTTGGCTGAAAGCATCCCAGTGCTGTCAGAGTCCACGTGCCTCAGAGGCAGGCACCGAGCAAATAAAAATACATCTGCTCTGTGAGAGAGGAGGGTGGGGTTTTTTTTATATAGAAAGTACAGTCCTGCTTTATTTTTACTTAAACACAGATTTCCTTTTATGAGCCATAAACGACATTCAGGTGCAGCACAGTGACTTTAAATCAGCTCCTCTGGCAACCATCTAGATAATGTATTGTAAGAAATGCCTAACTGGCCTGTTTCTCCTTTGGCTAATTCATCGTTTCAGTGCTGCTGACTTTAGATACTAGCCTTTCATGAGTTCACTGAGCATTAAAGCCATTTAAAGTTCCTAAGAAGCAAGAAATAACTCAGCTGTGAGCAATATTTAAGCACGTGGCAGCAGCGGCGCTGCCAAAGCCAGCTCTTAATCTATTTCAGAGAGCTTTTTGATGAGAAGAGTTGGGCTGGTACTTTGGGAAGTGGGGCTCAGACCCTGCGATGGGGTGTGGGGCTGAGCAGGGCACGCCATGGGGATGGGTTTTGGGGGGAACTGATGTGTACGGAGCCCAGGGCTTGCTCTTAGCCTCGCCGCCCCATTCCGGTGTGTGGCTGAAGAGCGTCTGAGCCAGAGTCTGCTCTGATTTACACCCTGGATTTACAGTAGGATAATGCTGCTGATTTAAAGGGAGCTATCCAGGATTTATAGGGCTTTTTATGAGTAGGATCAGGAATTTTAGCCATAATCCTGTGTAAATGTATGGGTGTGAGTGCAGACGTGCGCATCTGCATCACTAATGCAGCGTAATACCCATGCGCAGCAGTAATGCAAAGACATAATAATAGTAAACCAACAGATAATAACGATGTGAGTTTGCTTTTGCGAGAGTACTTGCATTACAGGGTTATAATACAATTCAAACCAGACTCGCAAAGATCCTGTGATGGATAATCCAGCTGTAACCCTAAAGCGTGTGGCTGACTCTTCTAACACCCACTGTCATGAGAAAAATCAGTCACCTTCCATTCT
Organism: Ciconia boyciana; assembly: GCF_034638445.1. NCBI lineage: Eukaryota > Metazoa > Chordata > Aves > Ciconiiformes > Ciconiidae > Ciconia > Ciconia boyciana. The sequence continues at coordinate 41,937,034 of NC_132943.1, read as the reverse complement.
GGTAGTTGCTGTTTGAAAAAGGTTCACTTTTTTCTTGTAGGTTTTGATCTATCTGGTTTTCTGGGATTATGTGGAATACGTGTCAGGCCTTAGCTAAAGATCGCTATCCTGGAAATGTTATAAGTTTATATTACCAAAGAGATGCCAACATCCTAGTGATGCTGTGAATCCAGGGAGACCACTCAATCCTGTGGCTAAAATATTGAGTAGGGTGCTCTTCAGCGCGGGAGTTAAGAGCGTCAGAAGGCGGCCCTTCTGGTTATTTACCTTACCGAGCAGGTATGTATCTTTACAAGAAAGTGCTGGGAAGCCAGCCAGCCCCTCTGCAGATGCCAGTGGGCTTAGCTCCGACGTGAAGTATGAAATCAGTGCAACTCAACGGGTCTGCTTCAGCAGAGGGTCTGGGCCGCTGTACGTCGTACGCTTCTTGACATCATCTGGTTTTACGCCAGCTCTGGTGATGGATGTTTTTACCTCTCGCCTCTAGGTTAGGGGGGGGGGGAAAAACCAAACCTCTATCATGTTTGCTGTCTGTACAGTGCTATTTCCAGACTAAAGAAAAAGAGTTAAATTACATTTTAACAGAACAATATCAACAACAGCAAAGGTCAGGAAACTTTTAAGTGAGGTCACCCTATCGATTGCAACAGTGAAAGGATGGACATCAAATACTTTCCCGTGAAAGGCTGAAAAGAAGTAAATTCAGCATGATATATTGAAACCCAAGTCTCTTTCATATGTTGCAGAGCCTCTGACATAGCAGGTTTACTGTTCAAGCTGAGATATGTTGCCTTGCCAACATATATTCTGAGTTACCCAAGCAGATTTAATGTTTTTGCAGTAGTGACTTTTCTCTTTTTTGAGGAGGGGGGCACTTTTCTTTTTCTTTTCAAAAAATTGTTGCAGAAGATTTCAAACCTACCTAGGAAATGACCTTAATCAATTTAGTTCCACCGACGAGTATGAAAACTCAGATCTTTCTTTTTGCTTTCTCTAAACATTGTCTTGCTTGCATTGAGTAGGGTGACCGAGTCACAGCTTGATAGAAAAGTGCGTTTTGTTTGTTGTTTGTTTTTTTTTTTTTTAATCCATCCAAGTGGCAGCTCTGTTTTGTCCAGAAGGATTGACGTGAGTGACAAGTGTTTTGAATTTCTAAGCTCCAAGGTCTCAAAATGCATGAAAAGCGAATGACACACACACAAAAATGTAAATCTTTGAAAAACAAGCCCCAACTACACACAAAAAATAACAATTCTGCGAAAGGGTGACAGACGCTGCATTCATTCTGGTTTTTTTTCCCCCCCCTTTTTCTTTTTAATAAGTCAGTGTTTCTGGGCCACCTACAGACACATTTATGTCTTCTGCAGCGGGGAATCGGGATGCACAATAAGCCAAAGTCACGGTCGTCGTGCATCAGGGTGCGTCTATCTGCGTCTCAGGGTTACAGCTCCCATTGCCACCAGCTCTCCAGGATCTGTTCCCGTCAGCCCCATATCGACTGGGGCGACGCCGCGGGTCTTAGTCTGATGGGCACACGACACTTGAATATCCTCATTATTGAGGGCTTGGGTTGCAGGAGTCCCGAGAGAGTGAAACCATCGAGCCGGGCTGTGCAGACACAGCCGGAGGCAGTGCCTGGCCCGTGGAGCTCGCGTCCCAGCCCCGTTGGAAGTGGGTAAGGTGGGTTTCGAGATGGGGGAGCCCTCCTGGCCCCAGCACTTGCCTGGCGTGCAGGGGTTGGTGGTGGGTCCCAGACTGGGACGAAGGCGTCCCCTGGGCTGTCCCCAAACAGGCTCTGCTGCAGGCTGCGTCGATTTAGGTCTGTGGGATGCTGTTTGCAGAGAGCAGGGTCACGGAATCACAGAATCGTATAGGTTGGAAAAGACCTTTAAGATCATCGAGTCCAACCGTAGACCTAACACTGCCAAGCCCACCACTACACCATGTCCCTAAGCACCTCATCCAAACGTCTTTTAAATACCTCCGGGGATGGGGACTCAACCCCTTCCCTGGGCAGCCTGTTCCAATGCTTGAGCACCCTTCCAGTGAAGTAAAATTTCCTAATACCCAGTCTAAACCTCCTCTGGCGCAACTTGAGGCCATCTCCTCTCGTCCTCTCCCTTGTTACCTGGGAGAAGAGACCGACCCCACCTCTCTACACCCTCCTTTCAGGCAGTTGTAGAGAGCAATGAGGTCTCCCCTCAGCCTCCTTTTCTCCAGGCTGAACAACCCCAGGTCCCTCAGCCGCTCCCCATCAGCCTTGTGCTCCAGACCCTTCCCCAGCTCCGTTGCCCTTCTCTGGACACGCTCCAGCCCCTCCATGTCTCTCTTGTAGTGAGGGGCCCAAACCTGAACACAGCATTCGAGGTGCGGCCTCACCAGTGCCGAGTACAGGGGGACGATCACTGCCCTAGTCCTGCTGGCCACGCTATTTCTGATACAAGCCAGGATGCCATTGGCTTTCTTGGCCACCTGGGCACACTGCTGGCTCATATTCAGCCGGCTGTCAACCAACACGCCCAGGTCCTTTTCCACCGGGCAGCTTTCCAGCCACTCTTCCCCAAGCCTGTAGCGTTGCATGGGGTTGCTGTGGCCCAAGTGCAGGACCTTGCACTTGGCCTTGTTGAACCCCATACAACTGACCTCGGCCCATCGAAGGTGTGAGAGGGGAGGAAAGTCAGATTTCTGGTCTCCTGACCAGCGAGCTGGCATCTCCCTTCCTCCAGGCACCCCATCGCAACCTTGTCACTCGCTGTCCTGGGTAGTGACCGGGGCAAAGTGGATTTGCTCAGCTCATGATTATCCACGACAGCCATATGAACCTCCTCTGGAGAGCATTTTAATCATTTATGCCTCCTTTCATCAAGGACTGGTAAAATATCTGAGACCAGACCGCCTGAATGCAGGACGCGACTTCATGAAGCAGCCTGTGAGCCCTCTGCGACATGGCCATGCTCCCTCCTGCCTCTCTTTTTCCACGTGGCCCCACTCTAAAACCAATGCAGGATGAAAAGTACGGGAATCCTGTGCTGCGCAGAGGATGCTGAGCCTTTGAAGAGGTGGTCCGGAGCTCTTGTCTCTAACTCAGCCAACTTGTTCCAATGGCTGGCTTGAATTTCAAGGTTGCTTTGGTGGGAGGCGAGGGTGGCAGTTTTATAAAGAAGAGTGGTGATGGAGGGAAAGTTTTTTCTTCTCATTTCCCGTCCCGTCTGGCCCGGTGAATGCGGTGTTTTTGGTTGAGGGGTTTGAAGGAGCGAGAGAGGCAGTCAGTCGGAAACACCGATTCTGCAAGCTCCTGAGAGCCACCGGCCGCTGCTTCCTCTTGGTTCAGCTCGAGCGGTTCATCATGGGCCCGAGGTGGCTGCTTTAACGGGAGGTTGGCTGGCGGAGGAGAATCTATACCTTCCCTTTGCAGTGAATCAATAAAAAGCTGGAGTGTTTTGGATTCCTCCTTCCAGGAGAGAATAGCCCTTATTGTAAGTCTGGAGGATAAAACAGCAAAGAGAGAGAGAGGGAGGCTCTTCCCCGTGCATGCTCCAGCTCTCTTGGCTGAGCAGCAGCTTTGCTCTACACGTCTCGGCCACGTTTGATCTGGGCATTACTTGAGGCTTTCTAAACCTCGCCTGAGAGTTGTGTCTTTCCGTGGAAGCGAACGCCAGGCATTGTTCAATCTAATTATGGGACGAGGGTGATGGAGCCTAGGAGATCCCTGGGAAAGGATGAAAAGTGGGTGTTTAGCGAGAAAAGCATCAGCAGCCCCCATGGCTTGCTATCACGAGCTGATCTCTGGGCACCATCTCAGCTCCCCCTGTCAGCCCCATCACTCCTTCGCACCCAGTGATCTCTTGGTCCTGCTTCTGCAAAACATGCTTCGGGTTCAAAGCCTGTATTTCAGGTTGGAAACTCTCCAACAGATGAACATCCTGAGTGTCTGAGGGGTGACTAGCTCAGCCCCTGGATGCAAACCTGAGGTGCATTAAACCTTCTCCAGGGAGAGGGGGGTTTCACACTTGGAAAGCTTTGCGAGGTTTCCAGCATTTGCTGCTTCCAGTCAGGCTGGAATCCAAAAGTGCAAAGGCCCGTGAAAATGATTAACAAAGAACAAAAACCAGACCCCAAGACAGGTTCAGCTCTGCGACTCCTCTGAACTCGTAGGCTTGCAGAATTCTCACACTTTACTTGGGTAGATTTGCTCTTGTAAAGCTGAAAATCCATTCTTCAAAGTGGATTCAACCTCGGGTGCTGTTTGTATAAGGGTGAAGAGCATCTCCAGGTATAAATAGCCAGTGTCCATCAGCGTCAGCGGGTTATTCTCCTTTATGTGGCTGGAAAGTCTGGGCCAGGTAGTTCGGTGGAAGTAAATGGGATTTACTTGCATGGGTGCGTCAGTGCTTCTGTACACGTAGCCTTCTCCCTGCAATGTGCCGTTGTTCTTGATGGCAACCTCTTCTGGCTTATGTCAGTGAGAAAGTCTCAGGCACCTCTTGGCCTGGATTTCTTCGTACGAGGCTTCTTGATTCCCCCCTGCTCTGCGAGACCAGCAGCTCGTTGCCTGCGATGTGTGTTGGACCTGGGAGGTGTCTGGGGGAAGGGGAGGCTGTTTCCCATTTGAGCCGTCTGCCTTGTGTGTAAGGAAAGTCTACGCAGACAAAGACGCCTTTGGAGATGGTATAGCCCCGAAGATGAATTTTTGTCACACAGAACATAAAAGGAAGTAAATGCTTGGGATTATGAGTGAAGTTTTGGTGATGATTTAGCGTTGGCTGGAAAGCAGCCCTGGCTCGAAGGGTCCTTCTCTTTGGCCATGCATCTTCTGATCCGCTTCCACGTGTTGAGTGTTATTCCAACGCAGAGGTGGCTCCCGTGAATAATGGGACATCCGTACATCAGTGGCTCATCCTCTCCGTCAAGGGATGCCCACTCCTGAGTTACAGGTGGTGCTCCTGTGCTCATGGCTGATACCCAGGGCAAGAAATCTTGGCCTGGCTGAAGCCAATGGGACATCATTGATAAATGGGAGCTGATCTCTGCTCAGGTAATTCTGACTTGTAAGATCAGATCCTGGGGCCTTCAAGGGGTTCCCTGTGACCTCTTGCAATCTTCAGCTGTTCAGAAGGTTGGGGCATCTGGCAAAGGTACAGCGAGCTCTCCTGAGGCTGCTTGTGTGGTTGGCATAATGAGGTCTCAGTCTGATGTACTAGGGTAGCAGCAATCATTAAGAAGAATTGTATAGTCATCTGTAAAAGAGACTGCTAATACATACTGAAATTGGCTTCTTTATACTATTTGTACCATATATATATGCACACACATGCTATACTATGTATTTATACTAATATCGAGCTAGTCCTGGGGGTAGAGAACATGGCAACATACAGCACCAGAAATACTACTTGGGATCTCACAAATCCCTTCTCCTTTCCTTGGGTGAGTGACCAACCGCTTCCACTTTACAAGGCACTGGATTACGTCCACGTCGCTTAGGAGCTAAAACCGTTTCAACTTGCACAGTGATGGAAAAGGGAACTTTCAATGAACTGCACGTCGTCAGATTTGTCTTGCGCAAATAGCACCGTCCTGCAGGGAGTTGTTGTTAGCTGGTTTAATCACCTTCTCCCCTTCCATGGACAGCTGAAGGACATGCATTAGAGGAGGACGGCAAGGGAGACAGGTTCAAAACAAGACTCCGAGGTAACCCATCGTCCCATGCCTTGAAGGAGAAGAAGGCTGGAGACAACTGACGGGGCAAAAGCAAAGCCATTGACTGTTTCCAGGACCTGTGGTTCCCAGGTAAGGAGGGTTTTTTTTCCCCTTTGTTGCTGTATGACGTAAGTTAAGCTGCCATCTTAACCAGAAACACGTTCCTTTCTGATTTTGGGTCAGCTGAGGTGTTGTTCGAGCTTTTTCGTAGTGCGCAGCCTCTCTGTTTGGTTGCTCTTGTTGTTCATTTGCAGGGGGTGAAGATGAGAGTGTGGGTTTGGGAGAGCCAAGGAGCCTGCGTTGAAGTGGTAGGGTTTTGCACCATTTTGACAGCAGCATCTGCTTGATAACCAGCACTGTATTTGTCAGGATAGATAAAACTCCTCCGAGGTGTTCTGCTGGATTGGCTTGACTGTACTCTTCCTCTGCCTCATGTGGTCTTCTTCACCTCCTCCCACAAACCTGGGGCTGATTCGTGCCCTGCATTTCCATCGGTTCCAGGGGCCTTATCTCTGTCTTGCAGCTGGGAGCAGGACTCTGTCCTATCTCTGGTGCTGCAGGCACAGCTCCGCACGAGCTGGCACCTGAAATCCTAACAGCAGGCTGGTAGTGAGCACCAAGTTCTCCGCTCATCTTTTCCCTTACCCTTGCAGGTCCCTTCCTGTTGAGGGTCATTTCTCTGGGCCCCTTCATGAACCTGCACAAGCGATGATGGTTTATAAAAGCCGTTTTGTAGCCGTACCGCCACGGGAACAAGAGCGACGTGTGTCTCAAGCTGGCTCCCTCCCTTATGCACTGACAGTCTTGCCGCCTGCAGCACTCCCAGCACCGAGGCGAGGTCTGTGGGAAGTAATATCTCTTGTTAGATTAGCCGATAGATTTGGGAAAAAACAGGCAAGCCATTCTTCAGGTGAAAAGCATATCTGGTTTTCCCCAGTTGATTCAGCACTGGTTTTTCCAATGGTATCTGTGCATCACGTATAGCTAGCTGATGAAAGACATGCACCGCGGTCCCCGTGCTATCAAACACCGTGAGACATCGCAGGAGATCTGTGCCAGATCACTGGCAGCAACCTGTGATTTGGTAGAGTCCAATTCTTCTGCGCCCCTGTCTGAAAGCCCCGGGGTAGATGATTCCTGCTTGGGTGGGGGCTTCCCATCCATATTCCGTTATTCAGTTGCTTACAAAGGTGCGGGGGTCTCCTCTCTTGGTAGAAAGCATCCCTGGCAGCGCGTTCCCCAGCCGGCTCGTGAGAGCCAGGGTTGCACGCAGTCCCCTTCCAATCCACATTTGACAGACTGAACCGGCTTGTTATGAAACTCCTCTGAGATAATACCGTAGCTATTTGAAGTCTCTTTTGTTTTATAGTGTAATCCGCTTACTTTTTTTCCCCCCTGGCTGCAAGAGCAGCCAGTTGTTTCTGTGCAAGTCTAATATGAGTTAGTAATATATCATGGGGTAAAGTTATAGGTTTTTCTCTAGTGCCAGACATTTGGAAGCATCTGGTTAGATAGAGAAGTACCCAGCATGGATAAATCATGTTTAAAAAGCTTGTAATTTTTTTTTTACCTGCTTTTATTTATTTTTTTTATTTTTTGTGTGCTTCTACCTCCTGGGGCATCTCCCCAGCTGGCTGTGGAGGAGTGATTGTCAGTGAAAGCCCAGCCCAGCGGATGCTTTGCTGGAAAGACAAGAAAGTAGTGGAAATGCTCCGAATTCAGTTTTATACCTCATTTACTAGGGATTGCCTTTAAAAGCTGATTCTTCAGCTAAAGTGGGTTTCCTTTTACTCTTTTGGCAAAGGAAACGTCTTGCACAGGGCTCTTGTCAGAGCATCTGTTCCCTTCATTTAAAAACTGCCTTTTTAAGCTATGCTTTCTGAGTGTGTAGTATAGCGGTGCTTATATAGTAATTCCCTGCTCCTTCTGGTGAGAGGATGCTCTGCTCAGCTGCATGTACCTTTGCCTGTTGGGACTGGAGTTTTCCACCTGAGGTGTCTGTCTTGGACTGAGTTCTTCTGGGGAAATACCAGCTCAGAGTGAAACAGTCATTCCTGAGAATAAGACTGTGGAAAACCAAATAATTTAGTCCACATCGAGGCAAGCCTGGCTGTCTCTTGTGGAAGAGGCAAGGGGAAAAGAAGAGAAGACGTATTAGAGTTAATTCCCTCAATATGCCTATACATGGACCATGTTTTATCTTCCCAATGTCTTCCTCTGCACCCAAGAATACAGGGCAGAACTGTCCTTATGTTTGTGTTTGTGCAAGCCCGAGGGCTTTGGCCTGAAAGAGATGGATGGCCTGTCGTTGGGGGGAACCTTGGTCTGCATTTGGTGGCTTCCAGGAGGATGAAAAGAAGCAGTGGCTGGAAACGTGATCAGTTTGCAGTTCATGCTTTTATCATGTTATCATGTTTGAGACTTTTTTTTTTTTTTTTTTAAAAGACAGACCATATCACAAAGTGGAAGAAGTTACATGGTTTCCAGAACATGTGAAAATCTGGACAAGCTAATCACACCGGGGTGTGCCTGGGGCAGTCCATCATCCTAAAACCGCTGGGGATGTAAAGTTGCCCACTGGAAGGATGGAGCTGGCTTCCTTCAGGCAGCAGGACCTGCAGCGGTGCGGGAGGCAGCCTGCATTTCTGGCGAGGAGCAGCACCAGTGAAGAACTGGTGTGGCTAGCGCGGAAGCAGCACCCAAGCGACGTAGACGATGGGCAGCTTGGGCTGCTGGGCCACCTCCAGCCTGGGACTTGCAGTTTGGGAAGGAGAGGGTGGTTCCTCTGTCTGTGCCCCCTTTGCTAATTGCTGCTGAGCCAGGCCACCCAGCGTTTGCAGGTAGGAAGATCAACTCTGTCAGCATCTGCCTTTTGGGTTCATTCTCCTTGGTATTGTAGAGGGGGAGGTCAAACTGTTGTTTATTAGAGACTCCACCCCAAACCGCAGTGATCCTGCAGCGCATGTGTGTCTTTGCATGCAAAATAACCATGAATCAGTCAAGTGCAAGGTCAGAGATGAACGAGGTGGGAGTCAGACTATATTTCCAGGAGCGTGCTCTGCTGTATTTGGCCAGTGCTGAGTCCAAACGCAAACCACAAGCTTGTCTCCGGATTGCGGGTGAGCAGCCAGGCAAAACCCAGCTGTACTTCTCTCCTTTTGCATTTGGAGAAGATGCCAAAGGGGCAGTGGCCATGGGAATGGCCCCTCGAGGAGCCGTGTCACCCTGTCACCCTGCGAATGGGTGCAAGCTGGAATTCCGCACCGCGTTTCCCAGCCTCTGGTCGCAGCGCTGGCGGGGAGGGCAAACAGCCTGGGGTGCAGTGAGAGGGCTGGCTGCTATCCCAAAAAGAAGACCATGGCATTTTTCTCTCCAGGGTAGCCCTGAAAGTGAAGGTATTCAAAGCCAAACAAAAAAATTAACGATGTTTACATCAGCTAGAGCCCTGGCCTGTTGTCTGTCGGCTGACGGGCAATTAAACTCTCCCAAAAGGTTGTCTGCCTGTACGTGATATGATAGGAGAGTGCGAGCGCGGTATAACTGATTTTATAACTGTTTTTAAACTGATTTTATAACAACTGTTTCTGGATGCACCGTGTCCTGGGGATTTACGCTGGGGAATGATGCAAGGGGACGTCCCCCCTGGAACACCCTTTTTGTTCCATTCACAACCGGTTTGCTTTGAACAAACGAAGACGTGTGTAATCTGCTGGAGGAAAGCTTGCAGCGGGACAGGGGCTCGACATCAGCTTCGAGATCCGGTCTGATACTGTACGTGTGCGTAGGGTAACTGGGTGGGCTGGGAAAGGCCTTCTTGGCGGCAGCCCAGCTTCCAGGGAGAGCGTGCGAGGCAGCTGACTCCCACAGCAGGTTTGGTAGCTGAGGGCTGAAAACTTGCCGGATTAGTGGGTCCTGCAAGCCTGGCTCGCTAGGCAAAATTTGAGCTGATTTCTGCAGGGCTCGATCTCAGAATTTATATATCTTGGAGCAAAGAACAGCCAAAGCCTGCAAAAGATTTTGTTATCGCTAATCTTAAAAAGTAAAATTGAGCTTCTGCAATGCTGCCCTTCCTGGGACAAAGGCAATAGTGGCGTTTTGGTGATGCAGAGGATGCCGGGGCAAGAAGGAAATTCCTGAAGTTTGTAGGCACGTGTGTAGAAAGGCAAAGAAAATGCTTGAGCTTGTAGAGGCACTGTAGCGGGAGATGTTTTTTCAGCAGTGACGTGATGCTGTGTGTGTCGCACCCGAGCCAGGTGCTTAAGCTGGGATGGGTGCGTGCCCTCGCCAGCCAGAAGGGTGCTGCCACCTCTCTTGGTCGCGCCCTTCGCTTTGGGGGGACGAGTTTGTGCGCTGAGCTGCCCGCAGTGCCTCGCGGCGTGGGTGAATTCAGTTAGTCTTAGGGAGAGAGGTTTGGCCTTTCCTGCCGTCGGGATGGCGATGGAGGGGACCGAGCCCGGGAGGAGGAGGAGGAGGGGAGGTCGGCGGGTCTTGCCGACGGAGAGGGGACGGACAGAGGACGGGGGCTCTGGCCACTCTCCCCAGCTTTTGCTATTCTATCCCTTTCCATCACAGCTCCGACCGGGTGCTGATGCTGGCAGGAGAGGTTGGTACCCCAGCTGTGGTTGCCTCTTGGCAACCCATTGCCCTTGGCAACATCCTCTCCTGCCCTTACGCTTGTGCCCTTCTGACCCGAGTTTGGTGGTGTAGTGGAGTAAAAGGAAGGTGTTCTGCTGGGGTTACTTGACTTCTGTTTGAGCCGGCCTTTCCCAGTTCTCTTATCTCTTCATTAATCCATCCCCTGGCAATCTTTACGTGCGAGGGCATTACTCGGCAGAGTATTTAGCCCAAGTACATTAGGGAGAGGCAGGAAGAGCTTCTGATTGTGCTGTATCTGTAGCATAGGTGTTAAAGATGTATTTGTGAGCCAGTCAGAGAAGAATGCTGAGGAAATCCTGTTTGGGTTAATCTTGTTTAATTTTATAATAAAACCCAGATGGCTGGCCATCTGGTGCTTCTTGCAATCAAATATCTCACAATTAACAGTAATTTACTTGCCCTGAGACTTCCATGATCTTCCTGTGCGTTTTTTTTTTTCCCTTCAACCTGAGTATGTGTGGTCCCTTCCTAGAGCAGTGCTGAGCGTAAGCCTGGCCCTGGAGCTGGCTGTAGAAGCTCGTGGTGGAGAGCGGTGTGGGGCTCTCGGGAGGCATCTGCTTTCCTGCTGGACCTTCCACTTAACACCCCCAAAAAAAGAGGCAGACAGCATATCTTCTGCTTTTCGGACCCTGGAGGAACCACGTTCGGGGTAAGCTAAGTGAATGCCGGTACGTACCTACGTATGCATCGTTGCAAGATAGATAAGATGGCACTTAAGGGGAATATACAAATTAGATCTACATTTTCCACTAGGCTATGGGATTTCTTGAGAGCTCAGAATGATTATAGCTAAAGTGGGTTTTCTCCAGCAGTTTAAGTTACTGAATGTAATTAAACAAGATGCAGGCAATCCCCTGCACTAGGAAGGCTTTCTGAGGGAATTAGCAGCAAAATGGGATGCGGAATAAAACCTGTGGGGCAAATATGCCATTCTTCTGTGCAGTCTTTCCTCCAGGAGGTTGAGAGACCCCCAGGATTCATCCCACATAAGCTGTTCAGTGGTAATGCCAGGTGTGATGGGCAATTACCAGCTGCAGAACCAGACGCTGCGTCGCTAGCTCATCTTGGTTGATCCGATGGATGAATTTGGACCTTTGTGACTAATAGAGGTGCCTTCTATTCCTGATAACGCTAATGAATTTGCAGGCAGGAGGCGGAAGCATCCTGCCTTTCAGGGTGATGGGAGCCATAGCTGTTTGATAACACTGGATTTTTAGGTGGTGCTGCTGAAAACGGCATTTCTTCTTCTGAAATGCTAGTCTGCTGGTTCAGGTGCGTTGTTTCCAGAGGTGACATTGGCAGTGGAGACTGGCCTCTTCAATAACTTCAGGTCTCTTTTGAATATGCCCTTCCCCAACCACCTCTATAGTTTAATAGCATCAATAGTGAATGTGAATAAATGAATTCCAGATGAGAGATCTGCATGCCAGTAGGTAAGAGCTCTCCCAGGCATTCCTATGTGATTGCTAGCTGTTTACTATCCTAATTTTTTTTGCTAGCAGATAAAGAAAAAGAATTGAGCTCTTCCCCTTCTCCTCCACAAAATCACTGGCTTTGTACGCACTCAGTGTGCTGGTGCTAGCTTCGTCAGGGACTCAGGTTATGGAGCTAAAAGATATATTCAGATAGCGGGGTACGTTAGACTTGGTGCTATGCTCCATCCTCCAGGTTGTTTATTTAAATAGAGGGGAGCCTTCTGAAGGGCAAGAGCTCATTTTAACACGGCTCCCAAAGGGGACTTCGGGCCATCGGTGGGATCTGCGGAGCTAGCAGGTATAGGGTTTCACGTTGCCCCGGCCGCCAAATGATCAGATCTCGGAGGTGCAGCTCGGGAGTGGATCTGACATCCATCCAGAGCCGCTCACCGTCCAGCCTAGATAACTGCAGTTAGAAAAACAAAGTGATTAGTGGAATGGCATGAAAACACAGGTCAATAAAATGGTTGTTATTATTAGAGCCGTGGAAAAATGCTGCGTATGACAATCTGGGACTTGTGTACATGAACATTTTTAGGTGAGGGCTGTTCAGCTCGGCGCAGACCGCGTTTTGGAACCTCTCCACCCTGTTTCCCCTGTTTCTTTTTCCCTCTTTCCTGGTGGGACCAGGGCAAACTCTTTTGTCCTTCAGTACCTATTCCCCACCCCTCCCACCCAGTGCAGCCTGTGTCTACGCTATCTTTTTCGGAAGCAGAATGAGAGTGGACGATCCAACGATTAGGACCCGTATCTGGCTGGTAACCCCTCAGCAGGGTGCTCCCCTTTTTCTGGGGTATTTGCCGCTTTGCGATGTCACTAACGATGCGATCATGAGCTTTGGTCCAAGCTCTGCTCCAGTTCAGGTTTGCCCACCCTCCCGGTTATTTATGTGGAGTGGACGGAGGTTCTGGGGCTCTCTGGGTGGGATTGGTCCCACCTGAACGTCCCCCATCCTTGTTCCTGCCACCGGCACGGTACGAGCCCACGCCGCCGGTGGAGCTTGGCTCCGTCTGCTTGGCGTGCATGCTGCCCAAGCCGTCTGCAGACCGTGAGACTTCCTCAGGCGTGCTCTTCACCCTGCCCCTTGGGCACTTGGAGCTGTTGAGGGCTCATCACCCCATTGCTGCCGCTCACCAGGCTGGGAGAAAGCCTGAATGCCCTGCAGCCCTCTGGTGCTGCTTTGAAGGGACTGCGCTGTCCCTGCTAGGCAGAGGAAAGTCAAGAGGCACTGGGGACAAATAAAGGATGATGAATCAGCCGTGCCAGGAAGTGAACCTTGTTCTTTAGGAGAGCTGGATCTTGCCAGCACAATAGCTAGATTACAAAGCCATTTCCTCCAATTACCTTCTCTGTCAAATCTCTGTGTCGTCTGGCACTAGGAAAGCTTGGATCCAAATTCATTGTGAATTGGGGCGATGACACTAGAGATTTCTAAATTAATATCCTGCCAAGAGGAATTGAGCTTGTTTTTTCCAATCATGTCAGTTCTGATTCCTTTGCTTGTCAGAGAAAACTTTGGCTTGCCATCTGGTTTCAAGGGCACGGGTTAGGGAAATCGGAGGTTGCTCAGCCCAGCACGGTGAGCTTGCTGCGCAGTGGCTGCAGGGAGCTTTGTGCAAAAAAAAAAAAAAAAAAAAAAAAAAAAAAGGGCTTTGTGGGCCCTTCTTGGCACCTGGCAAAGAGCAAAGGGGAGACGAGAGGCACAGGGTGCTGGTGAGAAGGAAAGAGAGGGCACAACCTCTTCCTTGAAACAGCGGGAATGTCACAGGTTGTGCACAGCAGAGTGGACAGGGATGAATTACCGCCCTCTTCACGTCTTCCCGGTTAGACAGTCATCAGCCATTTTGGATGCATTTAAAGACCATGGTGCGTTTGCTCCACAGGCTGGATTAGATATGTTCAACTGAATGTCAAAGGACTCCTTTGCACTGCAAAACCCACGGACCTTAAAATTTCCAGGAAAGGAGCAGCACGGTGACCGGCTACTGTGCCACCTAATTGGGGTCTGGTGGCCGGGATACCCGAAACGCGTGAATACCCGAAACGCGGGATACCCGAAACGATGACTCTGGGACGGAGGTCTCCACAGCTGATGATGGGAATGCCGCAGACCCAGAAGGTGAGCTGCGGTGGGGTGGGGGGAATTGGGAGGGTCTGTGTGTCCTTGTCCCGTCGCAGACAGACTGGGACAGCCTTCAGAAAGGGGGGGTGCAGGTCGTAGGGGAGGACCGTGCAGTGGCAGGGGACAGCTCGGTGCTTGGCATGTCTCCTTCTCTAGGAGCAGGTTTGGGGTGCCGGTGAGCCGGCTGGCTCCATCGCCGGAGCACGCTGGGGATGCAAGATAACGCAGACCTCGAGTGCTGGCCACGCTGCGGCAAAGAGGGCTGGTGTGCGTGATCAGGGGAGAGAAGCCCCTAAAGAAGAAATCCCGTAGGAGCCGCCGACTTGAGCAACGCGCTCTGCAGCAAAGGGCTTTTTAGGAAGGTGAAGCTGATCACTGCGTGGGTGTGATGGTTTAGGTCCCTCCTGTTAGCTCTTCTTAGAGGGAGAAGGACCCTCGTGGGGTGCACCGGAGCTGGGCTCCTTTGTCAGGGCATCGGGCGTTGGCAGCAGGCGCCCAGCCAGCGGGTCGCGTCTCTGCAAAGGCACCGCTGGCCTTGGGTGCCAGCCTTCCCGCCCTGCCATTGGGAAGGGGGCACCTGCTTCCCCCGGGCATCCCTGCCGTCAGCTGCAGCTGCCGGCACGGGGACCGTCCCCGCGCCCGGGGCCGTGTCCCTCCCCTCCCAGCCCCTCGCAGCTGCAGGCGAAGGGTCTCCGTGCACGCAGCATCTCGGGGCGCGCAGCACTATCGGTGCCAACTGCCAGCCGGGCAGGGGGAGGCTGCCCTTGCGCCGGCGGGGAATTTGGAGAGGTTTCCAGACCTGTCCCCCGTGAGCTGTTTGTACAAAGCCATCTGCCTGCCCCGGGGTACTGAGCTGGGGTCTGGCACGGCCATGGCGGAACTGGAAAGACACAGCAATGGGCGACGTCCCTCTTCCCTTAATATTACACCCACGTCCTGCCCGTGGCTGCCTGCGCTGCTCGGCTCCTTACAAAAGGCTGAAAAGATGGGCAGCCTCGCGCTCTCCGGACGAGCCAGCAGCTGCAGAAGCGTCGGCGGTCAGTGCCGGGAGCGCAGGGGCTGCGTGACCAAGCACCCCATTTATCACCCCCCCCGCACACCCGGCAGCCGCGGCTCCTTATCTCTCTTGCCAGCAACGGCGTGGTCCGTGCTAAAGGCTGGAGCAGAAGAACTTGGTCTCTGTGTCATCTCTGCAGCCCTCTTCTGAGCTGGTGGGTCCTGCCCTGCCCGTCCGGCAGCACTCTGGCTCGCTGGGTGCTGGTGCCTGCCTTGCTGTGCCTGGGTGCTGGGGTGTTTTTGGATGCTGTGCTGGGAAATGCTGCTCACGGCTCCTTCAGCGAGGGGCTGCTGGGGGCTTTCTCAGCCGTGGCTTTATAAATTTGAACAGATGTGGTTTTGAAAACTTCGGCTCTGAGGCATGCTCTCTTTTTAAATGGTTTCAGTGGAAATTTGCACTTCAGTGGATGCGTGGAAAAATGGTGTTTTCAAAGTGCAAATGAAATGAAAACCAGCCCACCCTCTCCTCCCCCTCCCTCCGCCAGTGAAACGTTATTTGGAAAGTGGGGCCTCTGTTTTGAAATATCTGAAGCACAGAGCCATCCTTCTTTTTACTTCCTCCGCTTTGCTGTTCCTTTCTTTGCTTCTATTTCCCTTATTTTCTTCATGTCTCGGCCCCGTCCCCAGCCAGCTTCCAGCTCCCTTTGTCGCTCATAGGGTGCAGGGTGTCGCGAGAGGTCTGCCGAAGTCCCTATTTCTTCCACTTTTTTTTTGGTAAAATGTGCTCAGAACTGAAACTCGTTATAGAAACTTTGTACTTTTTACATAAATTAGACTTTATAGTTCATGCCCGCTTCCCTGGGGCCGTGCCTGTGAGCCGGCCGCCTCGGGTCCTGCCCGTGCCTGGGAAGGAGGGTGGATGGCTTCCACCATCCAGCTGCTGGTTTACCTTCCACCAGCTGCTGGTTTACCTGCGGCCGGGGAGCCCGTTTGCACTGGCAGCTTGCTAAAACCCTCCCATCCTGCTGCACATCCTTCCCTCTCTGGCTGGGGAGACGATGCTGTGTGCTGCCGTCCCCTGCCCGTGAGGCAGATGTTAACGCAGAGGGGCTGCGCTGCATGAGCTTGTGCGTGCGTCGGCTTGGACGTGGTGTCCTGAGCATCGTGTCTGAGAAACCCTTCTGAGGCGGAGGTTGTCCTCTTTGCTGGGGAAAGTCTGAGTATGGGAATAGCTGGTACTGGTGCCTAGCTCTTCCTCCAGCTCACCCCTGTGCGGCCGTGCAAGGTAAGACCTACAAGGAGGGATGCAGTGAGGCGATCAAGGCTGCGGTGGGTGACGCAGTGTCGGCGCTTTCATCGCTGTCTAGACAGAGAGGTGCGAAGGGCACGCCGGCTGCCGGCTGCGCGCCGTGGAGCCGGGCTGGTGGAGCTGAGATCGGAGGGATGCTGCCGGGTGCGGGGGAGGACGGACCCGGCGCTGCGGATCGGTGGCGATGAGACGCTGCGTCTGGGCATTGTACGAGGAGCTGCTCACGTGGTTTCAGTCGAGCCAAAATATTCTTTCAGAAAGAGAACGGACCAGATGTCTTATTATTGCTGCTCACAATGCTGTCCCCCGAGCACAACGATCCATCAGGGGGCTCGGCACAGCCCTACAGAAAAGTGCCTGACACGTTTTTACAGCAGGGCCAGGTTCTCACCACTTGTGTGCATTTGTACCCCTTGACAAATAGCTGTTTGACTTTGGTTTTGTTCAAAGTCGCGGTGGTGTCAAGCACAGGGCTCCTATTCAAGTGCCCACCAACGGTGGTCCACAACTCGCTGTTTCCTCTTCTTTTCTTGCTTTGTTTCCCCGTGACAGTCACTCAGGAATTTTTTTCTTTTTTTTATCTCGTAGGGTTTTTGAAAGACAATTTTAAAGGATTTATCCACAGCAAAACAGTGCCTCTAATAAGGACTGTAAAACCAGCTTGGGAGTATATGGTGTGAGGAATTCCCATTTGCATTGATGTTGCTGACATGACACTTAATTGTTTTGTTTTGTTTTGTTTTTAATTTTTCCAACAAGTTGATTTATAGAATTGGCTGGCAAAGCCTTGCATCCATTGGGAAGTGCAGCTCTTTCTACAGTGGACCAGCTCGTCCTTAATGAATGGTTCCTCTTAAAGCGGGGAGATGTGCTCCTAACTGCTCTGAGCACCTTGGGCCTGGAGGAGAATTAGTAGCAGGTTATGAACGGCAGTGTTTGTCCTGCTGTATAAACCTGTACGGGTAAGGCGTCAATTTTAAACTGCTTTCTAAGTTATGTGCGTCCCCAAAGTTGCCTGTAGAGAATGGACCCCGCATGTGTCATGGGCTGTAGAAACGCGTAGTGCAAGGATGTCCCAGGGGCAGCGCGAGCTCCCAGGGTGCTGGTAGAACCCATGCAGATCAGCCCATGCAAGCCCGGCCGCACAGTGCCAATATGACGTTTCTGTCTAGGTCTCCCGGTTATTAAAAGTTTGGTTTTATAAATGAGGAGTCCTTTGTATTCTCCAGACTGGGGCTTTCTGCCGTACTTCTCTAGCTGAAGTTCCCCTTTGACTTCAGTGAGTATTTTGTGTGCTCGGAGAGCATTTTCCATCACTTGAGCCTGAAAGGGAAGAGGATTTATGGAATGGGGAGCGCGAGGCACCAACTCAGCAAATACCAAAGCGTGTATGTAAGCGTTTGCAGGTCGGAGATGTAGGTACGCAAGTGGTCTTGATGTTCTTAAGCCACTCTCTTGCTGGGTCCAAAGGCTGAGCTAAGAACATGCAGCACAGTTTGCATATTGACATTTTCAGATGTCCTGTCTAAGGAGAGCTTTCTCTCTGCCGTGATCTTGCATCTCCTTCCAATCACTCCCAGTCGCAGCCTGTTGAATGGACTTACAGCTACTCAGCACCCTCAGCAGATGCTGAAGGTCACGTTGTCGGTGCGGTAGATTCATTATCTTCTTATGATCGCAGTCTCCAGTCTCCTAAATTTTGGCAAGTACCTTATGACGTATCCGACCTATCATTGTTTCTCCCTCCTTCTGACCTGTTGATGTCCCCCAGCTATGGGTCATCGTTACGGAGGTCTTTGGTGGCCTTTCCTATGCTCTTACACTTTCTCTAGAGATTAGCTTTCACTCTAGCCTTCAAAGTCATCTCTCAGCGCATTGCAAGCTTCTTTCTAGCCAGGTAAAGCCTGGGGGGATCTTGGGGCATATAATGGGAGCATCTCGACTGGCAATTGTAAAGTCCGGGTCTGTAATTAATTTTTCTATAAAACTCTCAACCTCAAGGTGAGCCTTTATCCATCTATTAATTAGCACAGGGAAGGGACGCTCTTGTCTAGAGGCAGAAGACAAAAATGGGAGCAGGGAGGAAAGAGAATTGGCTCCTTTGTTTGAATGATAAATATTGTTCCCGTCATGCCTTAAATAAAATGAGAGTTTGGCTAAAACCAGTGAGGTTTTAACTCTCGGAAACACAGACTTAAAAAGGATTGGAGAAAATAGTCCTGGAATAGGCACCAGAGACCCCATCCAGCAGATTCCTCTCATTCCAAGGCAAGCTCAGCGATACCTGTGTGATTCTTGGTAAATGTTTGTTTAACCTGTTTCTGGGACTGTTGAAATGTTCTTTTTTGCAAACGCGAGGCTCAGGAGCACACACAATCGCTTGGGTTCTCGTGTTAACCCCCATGAGCTGTGGCTTTGGGAAAAACACCAAATATCGCAAGAGCTGTTAACACTTTATTATTTGCATTTTTTTTTTTTTTTAAATAATTGCAACTTGGAAGCAGTTTAAAAATCCTTCTGTGGAAGGCTCTGTCAGAGAACAGATTTTTTTCACAAGTCTGCATGCGGAATTGATTATACAGTCCTATGTACTGGAGCCCTCCGTGGAAAGAGAACTTGATGTACCTCCATATAAATCTACGGGCAGTAGGACTTGTTCTGCCAGATTCAAAGGAAGGAGAAGAGTCCCCTAGGGCTGAGAGTAATATCTAACAAAAGCAGATAGTGTCTGACAAATGTTGTTAATATTGAGGATTCAAAGTCTGCTGCGCTGGAGAGCGTGGCGGTATGTCCCTGTGTTAGTTGGTAAGGATACCTGCGTGAGGACCATGCAGCTTTGCCAAAGACGAAATGCCGGTTAAAGAAAAGTTGAAGTAGATAGTTAAAGTGTTTGGTGGTTGATCGGACTAACTAAAAAAAAAACCCCAATAATCAAAAGCTATTTCAGTTGACCCTACTGAAGGCTTTTGGGGAACTCCTGGGAAAAAAGTTAAAAATGCTTTTGAACCAATATCTTTCATTTGCCCTGAAGTGAAGAGCTACGTCTTTTAAGATTAACATTAAAAAAAAAAACCAAAACCACAACAGGTTTTTTTTAATAGGTAGAAAGTAGCCCATATCTGTATTTTGTGTGACTGTACTCTATTGGGGTTGTAGGCTAACAGCGGCTCATAGGAACGCCGTCTCTACAAGTGATGGCAAGCTGACTTTTCACCTTCCGATCTGGGCTGATGGCTACCTTTTGAAGACCCTCGTGGCCATTGAGGGATGCACCGTGATTACATTTCCGAGCCTCCGATACTCACATATCCCACTAGAAAGCTAATGGGAGAGAGCAGTGTTGTAATACTGGGAACCACTTTGGAGACATTTAAGTGTAAGTGCGTGAAGACGTGATTTGTATTTGCCACTGAGCCTTGAAATTTCTTCCAGGAGATCGCAGCACGCTTGTATGTCTTGGCTCTGCAGGTTACAGGGACGTTGAGAGATAGCTGAGCTATGGTGGGTGGTTCTGAGTTGTGGGGTTCCTCGAGGCAGGCAGCTTCCCCGATGGGTGTGATATTTTTGTTTTTAGTTTTTGTTCGTTGCACAATTCCTTGGCATAACGCCTTTCACCTTGTCTCCAAATGATTGTTTTTTCCTCTGCGTCCCACTCGGTGACTCAGGTCGAAGGCATCTTATTCAGTGCAGTACATTTCTTGGTGGTTTGTTTTTTTTTTTTTTTCTGCTTTTCCAGATGTGTTTGAGCTCTAGGACGAAAACCGGAATGGAGACAAGTGTTATGAGTGCCTTTGGTGCTCAGCTGTAGTTCTCCCAGAAGGTGAAAAGGGACGAGGCTTGGGTGCAGTGTGGAGGACCCTCACTTTCCATCCAGTTACAGTTGATGGCTGTACCCCTTTGGAGCTGGGCCAGGCGGCCGGTAACCATTGAGGTGTTTTATTCTCTAGCAGCACTGGCAAGCGTTTCAGATTAAACCATCACCAAAGTTAGTGGCTTCAGTGTAGTCTCTGCAAGACGCAGTGATTCAGCACAGATCCTCTCTAGAGACAGCCCCATGAAATGAAGGTCCGAAGTCCAAAACTGGAAACTCCTCGGGCCTCCCTACTCATCTCCCAGCTGATGCTGTGAGTACCTCTTCTCAACCTGGTTGATCTTGGAGTCTTTAGGGTGGCTTAAGGTTCTACCTGTGCATTGGTCTCAACAACCGGGAGTCTATCTACTGGGCGATGGGGACAGAGAAGTCAGGTACCTGCATGTCTCAGTTTGAAGGCTTAGCTTCCCCAGTATAAGCTCATGGGATGAGACCTCCGTGTAAATCCAGCTGTGGCTCCATCCGTTGGCCATGGAGCTGCAGGACATGATGTGCCCTCGCTCTCCCGCTGTAAGGACTTGTATCGAAACACTTGCCCAGGGGAACAGGCAACCTGGGCCACTTGCCTTTTGTTCCCCAGCCTGAAAGATCCCCACCACAACTCCACCTCTGAAACTAGGCTACTGTGCAAAAAAACATGGCAAGACTGATGGGCAGGGAAAGCAACCACCACCTCCTCCTCCCACCACCTGGAGCACTTGCCTCTCCCTGGGCACTACAAGAGGGCTGCCCGCTGGGTCGTGATTCACCTTTGGAGAGCCCAGCACCATCCGTGTCTCCCTACAAGGAGTGTCCAGGATCAAGCCACACATTTTTCCAGCTTGAACTCTCCACAGCCGAAGCAAACCAAACTCTTAAATACTTCTGAACTCTTGAAAGACCCTCAGATACTCTGATGATGAGCCCAGAAATGCTTGGGTTATTAGCTGCTAATAAGCGTGGAGGTATGCCAGTGCTCGTGCTGTCATCGCAACACGGGGAAAAAAGGCTGGCTGAACAGTCGAATGCCTTCATGTAGATGTTTCTGAAGAGCCTAGGCTCCAAATGGGGGCTTTAGCTACAGGGCTTTTGTGTGGCTCCTACTAATTTCGGATCCAGCCCTTGAAATCCTGGCCCATATGCAAGTCAAGCGGGCTTTATTCAGCTTACTCTTTCCTATACAGCAGGCAATGCCTTACTCTGAAGTGGGAAGGAATGTGCCTCTGGTATGCCGAGACGATGGATTTCTGATGATATCTTGTGAAAATGTTTCTGACTGGGGTTCTGACCTCTCGCTTCCTGGGATACGTGTTTCGCGTTGCACTGACTTGCAGTGAAAAATACGTGATGGCAGTTTGAAGAATTGTGCCTTCCACCCGGCTGTCAGGCCAGATGATTTTTCCCCTAGGCAAATCTTTCTTTTTTAATTTTTTCTCCCCAGGCGAAGGTTTTTAACTGAGTTCCTCCTGGTAGAGTTTCCTCCCTTTCGTGTTATGCAAGGACCTGGCAGAGAGGTCAGGACTTGTAATCTGCAGATGGTCTTGTGATCCAAAGCACCATGAAATAAGTTGGAAATGGGCAGGGGGAATTTCTGTGTGTTTCAGAGGGAGCAGCGTCTGTTGTGGAAGCACATCTGCTTTTGTCTAAACTGAAGTCCATGCAGCCACGTCCCTTTGTATTGGAATTATAATATTAATTAGACCTGACTGGGAATTTCCCAACTTTGATATACAGTGATCTTTGCAGAGTGAAATTTACAGCTGAAAGTGCCTTGAAAGACTGGAGAGGTTTTGCAAAATCATGTCTTTTAAAAAAAAAACAACCCAAAACCCCCCTTTTAGCACACATCTAACCTGACTTTGCCACGTTCTCCCCTAAGTGACGTGCCCAGGGTCCCACAAGAAGTCTGTGGCAGAGCAAGGAGCAGGAGTGCTGCTTTTCTTTTCCTCGGGCCCACATCTGGCGTTATGGGATCGCTTGTTCCAGCTGGGAGCGACCTCAGCCAGGGCTTGGCTTCGCCAAAGCAGGGTTAGTGTGTCCTCACCATCAGTGCTTCCACCGCCGGGAATGGACGAGGGGGGAAAATGGAGCTGAGATCACGTAAAGTGATCATTACAGGAAAAAAGAGACTGAAACCACATCCTCCTGTCTGCGACTTTTCAGCTGTCTGTGAGTAACTGGATGACTGCTGGGAATGGCAGGAACCCGACTGTCACCTCTGCTGTTCTCTGTCAAGACAAGGCAGCTCTGAAAGAAATTAGAAATCTGTTTTTTCATCTTGTTGCCGTAAGAGCTTCTGTGAGTGCCTCCTCTGAGCTCTGACTCCTGACTATCGGTGCGGTGGTTGCCATCTCGCTGCTCACCTGACGTTTCATTGCAGTACAGCTTCGTATGGGTGGGAAGAAGCTTCTTTATGTGACACCTCTGTAATGGCCTTAAGAGAACCAAGACATTAAGAAGTCTGAAGGGCTTCTTGGACTGATCAGCCTTTCTAGCTCACGTTACCAAACACGCTGTGCCATCTCCACTCATCCGAGGCTAGACAAGGCTTAATGGGCTATGCAAAGAGCCAGGTCTTATTTGTATGCTGCAACATATGGATAGCACCAGACACTGATTCATATGCTAAGTTGGTACTGATGGGTGCTATAAGTTGCGTATTACATCATGGCCATAGTTCTTGCTTGTTACTTAACCATAAGGAGAGCTTTAGGCATTGCATGCATTTTGATTATAACTGCTACAGACGTTCATAACCTACAAAACTGACCTTTTTGCAACTCTTTGACCTTTAATACATGAATAGCAATGTAATCTTGGCAGCACCTTGCTTTTCTTAGCACTTTGGATGTCATAAAATTACAGAGCATCCCAAGCATCTCAAGAAAATGTATGTCTTAATTTATTCCAGCCTTGGGAATATTCGTAGGCTGTTTTGCTAATCAACCCTTCAAAGGATGTGCGTGAAACCTCATCCCCCCGCCTCCCACCACCTCTAAACCTTGGCTTGGTGCAGGATGCTTGTCCAATATTCAACTGTCCTGAGCCTTGAGTTTGAATCAATGTTCCTTATCTTTCTGTGGATGATGATAATGACTTTGCAGACCATGTACTCCTAACGTTTCTCACATGAAAAAAAAGTCACTGAAGTCTGGAGAGAGTCTCCTTAATGTTTCTATTTATAAGCCCAAATGAATAATGGGCCCTGCGGAGATCATCGCCTGCTGCTGCTTCTCCCAGCTCCAGCCTGTGTGTTCCTTGTCAGTCTTTGGCTTTCCTTCCACTTTCTAGAGCAGTTGTCATGCTGCCCTGAAGGATCCCGTGTTCTGCCCGACACAGGTTCTCCTTGGAAAGCATTTGTGCACTGCAAATAGTTTAGCAAATTGCTGCTTAGAGCAAGACCTATGTGGCCATCCTGACGCCTCTGCTGCTCCCAGATAGGAGACAACTCACAAGAGTTGTCTTCTCAGTGGTGCTGTGGGTCACAGGATGAAAAAACCAAGCCAAGACCAACCAACCAAACCAAGCCTGAAGACCTGCTGTTGACTGGGACCCTGGCCAGAGATAAGCCAGTACCCAGACTGCACCCCACACCTTGGCTCAGGCCAGGAGCCATACTGGTACAGGTAGAAGCCTCCCGTCACCCTGCGGTGGGTGAACCTCCGGACAGCGGAAGCTGAAGTACCTCCAAGCTGAATGACTTGATCTTAAATCAAGCCTTGCGAACTGGGTTCATTCTCCTTAGGCGCTTTCCCCTGCTGCCAGAAAAGCTTTGGGACTCTCTGCCGCTTGACTGTGTCTTGAATTCTTCTCGGTCCTCCCGTCTGTGTGTGACCCTGAGTGGTCACCAAGCAAAGGGTGATTCAGACTTCTTTTTGTCTCAACCTACAGTCTTGAGGGCTTAAGCAAGGCCTTTCAGGCAAGGTCAACGACAAAGATTTGAGGAAGGATTTTGCTGTGGAGGATCACACTTGGTTGCTATCTTGATTAAATTAAACTAAGCATTGTGCATAATGAACTTATGTAAAATGAATGCTCTCAACTTCCCTCAGTGCTTTATTAGGTGTTTTAATTGTTTTACACCCTTTTCTGCATGTTGTCTTAGATTTGCTTAACATCAGGAACTTTGTCTTCCTTTGTACAATAGTCGGTGGTGGGTTTTGACTGGTGGGATCTTGGCACCAGTCTTCTGCTTTGGGAAATGCATCAGACCAGCCCCATGAATGGGCCAGAAGAAGTTGATGACGTTGCTTTGCCCAGAGGCTGCTGCAGCGGAGGAAGTCTGATCACAGACTTCAACAGGCTTTGGATCAAGTCTACAAGAAAGCTGTTCTGAAAAGACAGTGTCAACATACTGCTATTTCCTGCAAAATCAGCCTAGCTTGGAGCAGGAATCGCAAGATTCCTTGTTCAGAGGGCTCTAATCAGTCCTTCTTCTGGCCTGTTAAGTGGGATCCGACCCGTAAGCTCTATGATTACAGCAGATACCAAAGACCGATGTAAGGGCTGAATGACTCCTTTTATTTATTTTAAGCATTGCTTCAAGTACAAGGTTGGTCAAAGTAGCGCTGGTGGTGGAAGAGCAAAGAACTTATGCCTCTCCACATGAAATGTTACTTCAATTTCCAGCTACTTCCTACTTGGGGAGATATTGTTTGCAGATGGTGCAGTCACAGCGCGGTTGCACGCAGCTCCATTATTACCAAGATGGATTTATTACTGCAGAGAAATCTTTCTGCTATCTTGTTTCCCCTCTTCCCTCCCCTCTCCCCACCAACGTGTGGAATGGTTCTGCTCAAAATCCATCCAGTGGCAAGATGTAAAAACTCAACATCTATAAACTTGACAGACTGGTTTGCTGTTGTTTTCTTTAAATCCCAGCCTAGGCTTGGCATGGTGGACAAGAAATGCCTGGTGCATCTCCAGAAATGCCTGGAGATATTTAGTCCTTTTGGGGCCAGATATGGAGAGATTCTTTTCCTTGGAGGAAAAGCAGTTGCCACGTCAGATAGCAGCCTAGATGTGAGGTGTGTTGACCTCTGTCACATCAAACCTCTCAGAAGCGATGGAAAAGGAAAAATACTCAGCATTTCAGAAGGAAGGGAAGTTGAGTTGCTGCCTCTGACTGCTTTGCTCACCTGCTGGCATGAGTTGGTTTATCTGCTTGCCCAAGACCAACTGGTAGAGGACAATACCCGAGGTAATTGAGGAATTTTTAAGAAATAATAAAGGGTATGGGTGTAATGCCACGAGACAGACCAGAGCCGGCAAGAGCTACCTGGGAATCCTAGGAAAGGGCCCCTCCACCTCCTAGTGTGGCCATGCCTGAATGGGGCCAACATCTGACTATGGCTTCCCTTGCGGCCACCTATGAAGACGCCCATTTTTAGGCTCCTGTCAGCCTGCCCTGAAAGCTGGGACAGGTCCAAAACACCACTCTACGTTCAAGCCAGCTGGGACATGTCTCACAGGTGAGATGAATTTCTTCCTGGCCACTGTAGTGGAGAAAACCCAAAGCATCTGAGAGAGCCATGACCCTGAAAGAGCAATTTTCTCCTTTTCCACCCAAAGCAGAGGTCAGGCAGACAGCAGTTATGCAGGGTTAGAGCTCCAGGCTGGGTTACGTATCTCAAGCAGGTTATTTCCGAGTCTGCGCAGGTCTCCGTGCCCTGGTTACGCTCACTTACATTTCCAAACTTTCTTGGCTAGCAACAGTTATTTTTGAAACAGCATCCACGGAAATTATGGTCTTGCTTCAGTGCACGCACTTGCACGATAGCTGGTTATGGCTGTATCTTATCCGTAGCTCTTTAAATCTAGTGGCCTGCATTTCAGTACGTTTCATTTATTAAAATTAGGTGAAACATAACTCTTTCCATAAACGATCGCTTTTTTTCTTAAGACCTGCTCAGTGATTTTGTCTTTTTCTTTAAGTCAATATTTCAATTAACTTTTTTTTTTTTTTTTTTAAGGAATATGTACTAGTTATTTATGTGTGTACAGACCATATTTGTATGGGTTTGGTGCTGATCGGCTGCATGTGTGTTTACAATAGCCCGTGTATTATCCCAGCCGGCAGCCTAAAAACACTTCCAAATTATTCCACATCAGAAGCAAAGAGGGTTTGGATAGACTCCTAGGGGAAAGTCTTGAAGTGGTGCCCAAACCTCAGTCCCAGTGCTGTAAGTCAGGCACGTGGCTGATATTTTATCCACCCCAACTTGGACTTTCGCAAGCTGTTTTGTTTGTGGAGGAAACGGCAACTTGGGAGCAATTTTCATCAGTGATTTCTTGGAGATGGGCTTCCTCCTTTCCTTTGTCCTCTTTTCCTCTCTTGACACACGCGCTTGCACTCTGCCCACGTTTCCTAAGAAATGATGGAAAATATGTGCACGTAAGCACAACGGCTAGGCTGTACTAAAACCCCTCGGTGGATCGGGACTGACCTGGTTACAATTTGTGCCTTTGGAGCGATGCTGATTTTATGCATAAAACACTTGAATGACTGTAGGCGGATGTGCACTGGGGATTTCAAGTTCAGCTCTGTCACGAAGGTTTGGTGTTTGCTGCTAACTTCAAAGTGGGCTGGGAAGTTCAGACCTAAATGGTGCTGTAATAAAAAGCTGGAAATGCTCCAGTAAATGCTCCAGACTTTGTCCTCATAAGTGTCATGAAGGTAACGATCGAAGCTTTTAGACTGCAGCTTCTGTGAAGGACACACAGGAGGAGAACTGCTGCTCCTCGGGGTCCTCAGCTCTCGGGCAGCTCTGTGGCGTGGCTGCCCTGGGAGCGAGCACTGCAGGTCTGAACTTCACAGGCAGTGCCCTAGGACGTGGTGTCCCAAGTCAAGTGTCTCCCAGCCAAGCTGAGCCCTGCAGCTTGGAGAAGCAGCTGCCCTTTGGAGCAGACAGCCCACCCTGAACTCCCATGAACGACCCAAAATCTGCAGTGGTCATTGAGGAGAACGTGAGTCATCAGTTCCGTAGCTGTGTCTCGGGTCAGCAGTGGCCAAGGATGTCAGAGAGGACAATCCTACATCATTTGGGCATCAAACATCAAAAAAAAGCAGTGTCGTGCCGTCTCAAAAACAACCCCCTGCGGTGTGATTTCAGGTCTTGAAATACCAGAGTTCTTTGCTTTTTAGCTGGACTAAAGATGACGTTGTTTTCCAAAAATGTTGGCATTATCGTGGCTTGGAAACTCAATACCTGAGCCAGCTCTGGTCTTGGACCTTCAGTTACTCATATAATAGCCCACTTCACTGCTGGAGTAAAGATCACTTTTAAAAATGTAATTTAAAACCAGCACACGCATTGATTTAGGAATGCAAAATGATTTTATTACTATCCCATCTCAAAACCTTTTCCTTGACTGTCTGCAATTCTGAATTGCAAAATGTATTACAGAAACGCATTCTGTCATACTTTATAATGTGAGGTAAGACATTCTGTGGTTGTTGTTTGTCTCAAAAAAGATGTAAAAAATCCAGAGCAATGCAAGAATAAGATATACAGTGTCAAAGCTAGAATCAGGTGCGTAACGTTTTGCCCATCTGAGTATTGGCTAAAGGGTTGGGGGGAGGACGTGCTTTGGATGGGATGGACTACGAGGTGTCTTTCTTACAGAGACTGGCAATTCCTTGAGTTGAACCGCCTTGCAGAGGTCATGCTCTGAGGCTGAGAGAAAGACCTACGCTTCTCCTTCCTAGGTGGCACGGAAGTTCAGAAGAGCGTGCACGATGCATGTGATCACTTGACTCCAGGATCTGGAGCTTTCAGACTCTTGTCTTTTCCTCTGCAACTTTATAAAAGAAATTCAGGAATCTGGCGACACTGAATGACCTTACAGAGAAAAGCAATAATCGCTCTGGAACTTGGGCCAATCCTTTTCCTCATTAGGGCAATGAAGCTTTTATCGCTCCTGCAGTAATGATGCATTTTTAAAGCATTTCACACCTACTTTAAATCTCAGTAAAGACCATGAAACGTCTTTGGTCGTGGCCACATGGTATCTATTGTTAAGCAGACTGTTAAAATGAATCAACCCAGATTAAGCAGCCAAAATTACCACTTGCTATCGCTCGCCTGAATCTGTTCCCTCAGAGACAGCCTCGTAAAGTGGCTGAATGCTGATTAAACACTTCTCCGCCAAGTGGAGTCCGAAAAATTCTGGCAAGAATTGCCTGTAGAAAGCATGGGGAAAAAATGTGCGAGACGTAAAAGGCTCGATGCGTCGGTCTCCTTGAATCCAAACCGTCCCCTGCCGCAACCCCCTTTGTTAGCGAGCCTTCCATCTGCCTGATGAGAGCTTCTGTATCCTGGCCCTGAATTTCCTTGCTCTCTCCCCGAGGGCGTTATCTTGCGAGTTCATTATTACCGCTGGCTGTAATTCACACTCCAACACACAGCGCTATTAGCAAAAAAAGATTAAAAAAACCCCATCGGTAAATGGCTTTGATTTGCGTCAGAGCTCAGACTGGAGGCTTAAACTCTTCCTTGGAGGCAGCCGTCCAGGGCAGGACTATGGGAAGGAAGCTCAGCCCGTGTGCCTTCAAATGCACTTGTTGGCGGTGGGGGGCAGGAGGATGAGGGGCAACTTGCTTGTGACCTTTCCTACGGGGCTACTTAAACAGAAGCGTCTGGTCCACCTCTGAAAGGTCTGTTTGACCTCCGGGCAGGCTGGATCCGTGAGTGAAAGGGTGCTGCTTTGTGCCAGCTGAGCGTGCGGCTCCACGGCCTCCAAATAAAGCTCGTGGCTTGTGGAAAGCTGAACGGAGAGTAGCTGTCTTGCTTGCTGGAGAACGTGGCTTTGATTTCCCCTTCCACCACTGGGCTGGTTGTTCTTGAGCCGAGGGATATACCGAATTTAGCCAGTCTGCTATGTTACTGCAACTCACTTCCAAAAAGAAAAATCAATGCTTTGTTTAGATTTTCCTTTTCGGCCTCCTTCCTCCTCTCCTTTCCCCTGGTCTTCCCTCTCCCCCTCCCTGAAAGCATGCACATCAGTCAGTCTTAAGGGAGCAATCACGCTTGTTCACAATGAAGGAATTTAATCTCCTGGTAACTATAGATGGAAAATCACAATATTGGGAATGTTTTCACTTGAACAGGGGGGCATTCCTGCCAAGACTTGGATTGTCTTGGAAGAAGCAGAGTGCTGTCAGGATCACGGGATGCTGAGCTGGAAAATTTGGGGGCCAGATCCTGTGGCTGGAGAAAGTGGGTGCAATGCCACTGACTTCAGCAGAGCTCTGACTTGTGTCAGCTGAGGATGCGGCTCCTGTGGAACCGTGCTGGCAGCCCGAGAAATGCTGCTGGGTGAAGGCTTGCCTCTCACAACACAGCAGATGATGGCTGAAACCCAGCGATCTGTTTAATATCGTGTACTGTTCCCGCTCTGCGTGGTCTGGCCCTTCAGTCCAAATGACATCTGGTGGCAATAGTTGCTTGTGACTTCTTTGTAGTTTTGTTAAAAGCAAATAACTTTCATGCAGGGCTAAGGGAGGAGCTACCGTCTCAGCTGCTGGACGTGCCGTGCAGCCCAAAGCGGAAGAAATAGAGTGAAACACAAAAGTGACCACGGACTATAGATCTGCGCCTCGTACGAGGCCTGTCATCTTGCAACTCGCAGTAATTTTCTTCCCCCCGCAGCAAAAACTTGTGCAGAAGCTGGTCTGAGGTGGATGTAAAACTGGTGCCCGGCGCTTTGGTCAATGAGATCAGCCCTGGCTTCTCCTGCCCAGGTGGCTGCCGCCAGCTCTGCCCAGCCACAGGGCTTGCAGCAGCTTACCCAGCCGAGGGGACTTGAATGGACCCGATGCTAGAGCCGGGAATAATTCTTCAGTTGCGCTTACACTGGAGTCATTTATTTTGGCAGGTCATGGTTTTTACTGAAAATAGGCTGTATTGAAACAGGGACCGCAAGCAACCGTGCCACTGGGGCTGCTGTAGCTGAAGATGTGCAACTGCAGAGGTTGCTGTGGTTTAGGTTGTGCCCCCTCATTTAGCTGAATCAGGGCAATTCGTGTGCTGAGTTGCAGCCGAGCTGAGAATTTATCTGTTGGCCTGGGCTTGTCGATCAGCTCCAGTGACCTCTGGGAAGGCAGCAGGGGGTGAAGGGCGTTGCAGATATGCAGCCACCCTCCAGCTCTCCAACAAGCCAGCGGTGCTCGTCTCCATCCTTTGACTGGAAGTCCTTAGCTTCGCAAATGAAGTTGAAAAATCGATTCCAGTGCCTTTTTGGGAGCCATCCCAAATAAAATGGGGCTGACTTGACGTGAAGGTGGGAGATGAGTTTCACGTGGGGCTTTGCTTCCTTTCCACCGCTCTGGTATTGCTGTCCTTTCAGTAAAGCCGCTGTGGTTCTGGGGGAAAGGCTTAAAGGAAGAGGGGGACAAAACAGAAAAAAAAAAAACCACAAAAAAAACAACCAAAAAAAAGATGGAAACTGCTCTTCTCTAGGGTGTCACGTGGTAGAGGAGGACTGAAAAGCCCTGCTCCTGACAGCCGGCACGGACCCTGGCTAAATGGGATCACACAGGGCTCACGGCAGTGGTGTAGGTTGTGTAGGTGGGAGCAGGACGTCTTTCTGAAGACAGGAGGCTTCAGGAGCTTGATAGTCTTTGAAGTATTTTTAATTCCTTTTAACAATTTGCCTGCCCTTTGTTGGCAACCAGCAAGTTGGACCCTGGAGAGAAAAGTATCTCGCTGCTTGGCAAATGCCCTGAGAGCCTGGCCTAGCTTTTTGTCTGAGGCTATCAGAAGGCTCGCTTCTTCCCTGCCGTCATCTTTTGGCAGGAAAAAGCGGTGGTGGAGCCCTGGGAGATGGCACACTGGCTCCATCGGCGGGGCCATCCAGCAGGTCTCTGCAGCTGGAAGCCAGGGCAGTGCTTGGGTCTCTGCCTGCTCTGCATTACCCTCCCCGAACCTGGGGCTCGGGCTCGGCCGTGCAGGGGGGCTGGAGGCTCCCACAGCGTGCACGCCAACCCTGAGGGCTTGCGGAGCAAATTCTAGCAGTCTCTAGGGCTAGTTGGCATTTCTTAGGGTCACACCAGCCCACCTCAGTGAGCAGTTCTGCCTTGCGTTTGACTTTTTTCCAGGATGCCAGATTTTGGAGGTTGCAAAGAGGCAGAAAATCTGCAAACTTTACTAAAGAGGAAAACATTTAATGAAACTCCCAAACAGTGCATATTTTGTGGTGCTCTGGAAATGCTCCTGGCGTTCCCCGGTGTGAACAAGCGAGGATGGGCTAGCAAACTCCGCGGCACCTGCCAGATGCCATATTCTCTTCTAACTCCAGATTTTATGAATACAACTTCACTCCAGGCCGAATATCCCAGCAGAGCTATTGCCTTATTAAATAGAGATGTAACTCATCTGTTCCAGCTCTCTGCAGCTGAGCTTAGGGAATTATTCAGTGGAGGCTCTGGTCTGCAGTCCCACGGCGTGGCAGTGACCTGTAGTGAGGAAAACTGGAGGAATACTGCAGTTGGGTAACTCGCCCCAAAAGAGAAAGAGGTAAGCAGAAATAACAGATCCTTGGTAATAGATTTCCTTATTTTCCAGATAAACACCAATTCTCTCTTTATTTCTTCCAAGCTCTGCCTCAATATCTTATATCCTTTGGAATTTGCTTGGCTGGTTGCATGTCATTACATCTATTTTATGGTGTTGTTTTTATCTGTTAAAAATAGATTTTTAAAAGCAGGTTTTTCTTTTTCTTTGTCTGCGCTTCGCCTCATAAAAGAGTCCTTGCCAAGTGTTTAAAACCCTGTGTCAATCAGTAGTGTTTTCTACCTATGAAAAGGAGAATAATTTGAATTCAAATGTGACTTCAAAACTTAGAGTTTTGGGGTTTTTCCCCCAGGGTTTGAAATAGGTATAATTTTAAGAGTGTTTCTTATAAGTACTTGTGTCAAACTAAGTTGTAACTACAATTATTTTTTTTTAGCAGAAAGTTGAAATTACTGATAATGAGACTTTTGGACAGCTTCACTTGAGACATTGATACTTTGGAAGCTGTGAAAAAACTGGGAAACACTGTCAACCTTTTTTAGCTGCTTAGTTAAAAAATAATCCTGATTCTGGGAAGGAGCTTATTTATCCCTAACGCCCTGTATTGCCACTGGTGATGGAAACCCATCCCAGGCTGCTGTGTGCTCTTCTCCTGGACCTCGCTCGGTAAAGGACTTGCTTCTGGAAGAGCCGTCGCACGTAACCAGAGCTTGTGGCTCTTATAACTTACTCAGAGCGAGCCAGCCTTGCGTTTTCCCTAGCAGGCTAATGCCATGCTAATTTAAAAACTGCACCGCTGAAAGGCAAACAAAGAGGAGGATTAGACCAAACTAGTTCCAGAGCACACGTAGTACATACTAATGTCTTGTTGAAACAGGAGAAGGCTGAAAAAATACTGCCCGTGCTTTAAAGAGAATGCAAGCTTGCTTTCTGAAACCTTGCCTCCTTTTGCCAATCAGATAGGGGGTATTCGGCATTGCTAAAGGAGCCAAGCTAATAGGATTATGGTTTATCACTTTGCAAAATAAAACTGTACCACTGGAAGAATACAGTTTATATAGGAATTGTGCTAAACCCTCAGTATGATCGCTGGACTCTCCTCCTGAGGTTGTTTAGGGGAAGGCGCTGAGCCTTGCAAATGTTTCCACATAGAGGACTCTGCATCTCCAAGCAAAAAAACCCTGAGCCACTTTACGTCCTGAGTTTCGTCTCAGCCAAGCAATGGCATAAGCAAAGTCGGGCTTGGCGAGAAACAAAACGTGCACGTTTCAAATCTGGTGTTTCAAATGCAGCACGTCACAGATCTTCTTGTATTGACCTAGCTGCATACGCCGCGCCTGCTGCACGACAGAAAACGTACAGTCCGTCGGATTTTCCCCAAACGCTGCCACCTTATTGCCCACCGCCAGATGTGGGCAGCGGGGTCTGCAAGCAGAGGAGGAAAACCGCTGCAGCAGTCGTCTCTAGGAAGAAAGCCTCTGCGGTAGTCATCTTGCCTGATGCCACGCGTGTCTGTCAAAAAGCTGTAGCGTCCACTCGTGTTCCTCCGTCTCTGTAGCTCTGCGGTCTCCCACCGCTCCCCCGCTCCGGGCAGTGACCGCCCCACTGTGCGGCAGCAGCACTGGGACCCCAAAAGGGGTTAAGGGATAGGAAACGCTTTCCTGCTCTGTGCCCGTTCCTGGCGGGTTTTAAGTGTAGTTTTACAGTTGTGTTTCTTTATCTTTGTTCCCTACGAAATCCCCTGCTATGCAGAACAGACAGCGCTGCCGCAGAGAGAGAGCTATCTCCGGAAAGAAAGAGTATTCACCCACCGCGGTCGCTGCGAGGTAGTAGAGGGGCTATCTCAGCAACCCTTAAACTACTAGCTCAGTAGCAGTTCCAGTGCGGGAAGAGCAGCTGTCGGCATAACATGCCTCTGTGGTGGGCTTGACGGGTGAGGATTTAACCCTCTCCGCTTGGTTTCCCTGTTGGTATGCTAAAGGTCTGGCTTACGGGGTCAGGCGATACGGCAGCAAGCTGAACGTAGCCTTTCGCTCCTTTCAGCCCTTCCCTCTCCTGTTTTGCTTTTTGCCAGCAGGAAAAGATTTGTAAGAGGGCATCGGGCAAAGGTGGCTTGCTTTAGCTCTGACACAGGCCGTGCAGACAGCTCCTTGGGGCTGACTCCCAGGACCACCAAAGTCAGTGGCATGAGTCCCACCATCACTTAAGGCTTTGCTGGGCGTGCTCCTAGCCGGTTATCGGAGAACACGCAGGCTGTACTTTCTGTGCTAGAAATTCCTGACGTTTATGGACTTTTGACTTTGTTATTTTTGGAAAACGTTAGCTATGGCTTGGCATCCTGCCTAATCACTCCTCCTGGAGTATCGGTAATTCGCTCTGTTTGGGGAATTTGGAGGCTTCCCCCCTCCTGTGTCCAATTTTTATCTACAGAACCTTGTACCAATCCAAGAGCTAATGGCGGTGCCAGTTTTCCATTAGAAAGCTAATAGTAATCCCTCCTTCTCGCTTTATCCAAACAAACCTGGTGTGCCACATTCCTCCTGTCTGCTCTTACAGTGGAGAAGCAGTCCCAGGAAAGCCTAAGTGTGATGTGAAAAGAAGCAAGATATGAGAGAGGGGAAAAGCTGGAGGTCTCCTGCCTGGGGAGAAGCTGGTACTCTGGTGCAAATATCTGGTGGTGTCGGTCCTGCCGCTCCCTTGGGTGGCAATTTGGGTGCAAATGCTCTAGTGAAGCTCTTGGAAACTCCCTTTGGGGTTCAGGGTCATTTCAAATCAGTTTTGCTTGGGTTTGGGTTTTTTGGTTGGGTTTTTTTTTTAATTTGCAGTGTGCGAAGGCCAAGCTGTGAAGCCCTGGGAGTTTGCTTCCCCTCGGGGACTCTCCTGGTCTCCCCACCCTTAGCTCAGGAGCAGCATTTAAAATCCCAGAGTTTTAAACACAAATGCGTGTGGATTCTTCCTTTTCAGTTCACAACCTTTAAAGAGGAAGTTTAGAAATAATTGTTTCCCCTTTTACAGAGAAAGCAGTGTTTCTCACCCGCAAGTCAAGAACAGAAGACTTTAAGATACAAGTATCAAAGGAGAGTTTTGAATTAAAGGACTTGGTGCTCTGTGCTTGGTGTTTCTCCCCCTCTCCCCTACCCTCACTAGGTCTCAGACAAGGCACTTGGGATTTCTCAGCATCTTCCTAAAGTCCGAGGCTCTCCGTGGCTTGTCCTCGCCAGCCTCACTGCAAAGCACCACTGTCCTGCTCAAGCTCTGCTGGCGCATAAATCGCTGGGATCTATGAGACGGGAATGGGATTCGAGGTGATTAAATAGTGGCTATCTGCTAAAACCAAATCTCAGCCGGCGGGCAGCAGATAGGGCTGAAGCATCTTCCCCTCCGGCCCGCAGGCGCCTGCATCAGTTGGACCTGCCATCAGCGCAGCCCGCATCCCGAGGGCTGACGTTCGCCTTGACGTACACCCCTTCCACCTCCCTCCTAACGAACGGGAGGTTGCAGGGTGCCTGTCGGGGCAGGATTTGCCCTTTAGTGTCAATAACTTCTCTAACGGCCTATTTACTCTTTCATCTCCCGGCCGCTACTGCTGATTTATGCAATTTGCGGTGCTGAGCGATGCGGCAGCTGCAGGGAGGAGGAGATGAGAACCAGAAACGCCGCAGGCTTCCTAGGAGACGCCTTCTCCAGTAATAAATCTGGGATGGAGGAAAGCCTGCTCTGATCCTCTGTGCATGCTCTGGTGTGGGAAAGACCCGAACACCCGGACGATGCTCTCCAAAAGGAGACGTTGCCTCTTTGTTTCTTTCCTCTGCGGCTTTTTGGGATGCTGGAGCCTAACGACTGCGTTGGCTGGAAGATGCCGTTGACTCGGTGATCTCCTAACGCATTCAGCTGTCAGCGGCTCTCACCAAACACCATTCTCCCTCCGTCACGCATGAGCACTTGTATGTGGAGCTCCCCAGGCGTGGGCTGGAGCCCGTGGGGATTACAAAAGGAACGGGGATTACAAAGAAATGTAATATCTGTCAAGCCGGAGACCGTGTGGCTCTGATCAGTGATTAGAGCCACACGGTGCGAGGGGCCGTACAAATTGCTACCGATGGAGATGTTCTTTGCCCTACAGATCTCGTGGTGCTTGGCTGTTAATCTCACCGTGGGGGCCCTGGGTCATTTCTGCCACCAGTGTTGAGTGCAGGAGATGTTTAGCGAGCTATTCCTTGTGTTGCACGAGTGAGGGTGATGGAGATGGTGGGCAGGATGCTTTTAGGGTTGGTTGCCTGGTGCCTCCTGATGCTGTGCCTAAGCAAGGTGTGCTCTTGGCGCTTGAGGCGCGCCCCGGGTAGATTGACAAGGTGGTGGGATGGAGACCACCTCGCCTTCTCCTCCTACAACAGGAAAGGGGATGAGGTGCCTCGCCGGGCGGGCCTTGAAAACTCATCTATTTTCATTATGTAAATGAAACGGGAGGACAGCAATAATGCCCTTTAATGGAGAAACACACCGACAGAGCACAGCAGAACTAATACCAAACAAATCAATTGTCGCTGTGACAATTCCCTTTCCCATTTTGTCTGAAATACCTACCGAGCACTCGCTGAATTTGCTTGCATGCTGAAATAACCGAGTAATGAACCTTTTTTTGCCAGGAAATGCTTTTTTTTTTCCCTCTAAATTGGAAGGCCTTCTCCCATTTGTGGCTTTCTCTATCACATTACCAATTTGCTTTCCCAAAGGAATTACAAGCTATATAGCAAAATCTCTATTTAGGGCAGCAGATAAACAAATGGAACATGCAAGTTATTTGAATTTTCAATGGGTTATAATACGCTGTAGAAAAAAAAAATAAAGAAGGGTTTTTTTTTGTTTTGGTTTGGTTTTTTTACAAGCTTCTTTCTGAGGGCACAAGCTGGTTTTTGGCATCTAAGCTTTTAACGTGGAAGGGAAAACCTGCAGCTGTTAGCACAGAGCCTGGCGAAGGGCTTGCTTTCTCTCCTTTGCAGTGTTGCAGGTCTCTCCCCTCCCAGGGCAGGTTTGCTCAGCTCCTCGCCCTGTCTCCTGGTGCTTCCCCACGACCTTCTCCAATTCTGTTGTACAAACGATGAGATTTTTCTCTGAGTGAAAAAGCGGTTTTATCTAAATGTCAGGCGGAGGTTTCGAGCGCGACCGCTCTGGTGAGGTTCGTGAGGAGGGTTTGCTCCCCTCTGACAAGGAATTGCTGTGGTGTTGGAGAGAAGAGGTTTGCTTTCGCCTGAAACCACCCGGTGAATTCTTCTGGGTTTGAAGTGTGGGGTTATATAGGGCCCAAGACTGTCCTTAGCAGTTCTAGCAAGGACCTCGCATTGCATGGTGATCCCAAGGAGACTAGGATAAAACCTACATCCTAGCCACAAACTTCCTACCTGCATCTGAACCAGGTGGGGCATCCGTATGCGTGTCTACGAATGGGGTGGAGACGGTCAGCATTGTGTCTTCTGCTGTCTGGTGAAAATCAGGAGACGTTCATTGGGACTGGGACTTAACACCTCCCCTTGCTCAGGACTGCTCAACTCATGTGCTTTAGAGCTGGCTGCTTGTGGTCTGTCTCCTAGCAAACCGTTCCTGTGCACAAGACGTAGACCTCTATCAGAGCAAGGCTGAAGACCTTGAGAACACCCCGCAGAGGCGTAGGGCATCCTCCAGGGTACGAAACTCTTCTGCTTGGGCGAAGGAGGGAAAATACGTCTCCTTGACTCCTGCGAAGGCGGTTTGGAGGTTTGGCAGTGAGTTAATAAAGTGTTAAACTATAGGCTCTCTCTGCTTTTCTTGAGAAAACAGCTGGCATGGCTTCAGTGCATAAGCTGAAGTTCAGAGTGAAGCAACCAAGAGGAGTTATTGCCCTGCTGATTTCTGGTTCCTGCATGCCTGCGGTGTATTAATTTCTGCGATAAAAAGAGAGGTGAATTGAAATGAAGAAAACTGGTGCAATCTCGCCTGAGCCCCGTACCTGGGGAGCCGTGTCCCATCTCTTCATGTGATGCCATGAGGCAGATACGGCTCATCCATCACTCTGAGGCATGCGTCCAAGCCTTCTAATTAGTGAATATAACCGGAGGTTTGGAGCTTAAACTGGTTCTGACCTGTATTTTTTAATTAAGGCATTTTTTAATATAACC
The DNA here is from genome assembly GCF_034638445.1 of Ciconia boyciana. Classification (NCBI taxonomy): domain Eukaryota; kingdom Metazoa; phylum Chordata; class Aves; order Ciconiiformes; family Ciconiidae; genus Ciconia; species Ciconia boyciana. The sequence continues at coordinate 41,899,261 of NC_132943.1, read as the reverse complement.
CCTGCTTCAGGTCATCTGATAATACTAATCTGGACATAATGCCTAACCTTCTTAACCCGAGATTGTTACTTCTGCACTTTAATGCCAGCCTTAAAGAAACATTGCCCCATAAATTAGACGCCAGGTACTAAACAGGAACAGAACCAGCTGCGAATTCAAATAATTAGACGGACCCTGAAGATCGGCTCCCAGCTGACATTCTTCGGCCTCTCATAAAAGCGCAAAATGCTTACGTTCCCCTCGTTAATGCTGCCTCGCTCTCGTTTGGTCTGCTTGCCGGTAGGGTCAAAGGGGTGTCCCGTCTTCCTCTTGCCAACCCCGTGCCTGATAATGGCTCAAAACGAGCGGGGATAGTATCTCCAGATACTCTTTGGGATCGTCGTTTTCAGCTGGCTGACGGCCACCTATTCCACTTGTGTCTTGGAGAGCAGAGATTTTTGATAAGCGTAAGAGCGCTGGGGAGGAGACTCTTGTGCCTATCAGCAGACGGAACAACCGATGAAGTCAAGGGATTAACAAAAGAAAACCAAGCGCTGTGCAATTTTATGAGAGCCTTTTTTATGGGTTTTTACTTATCCTGTATTGTTCTGCGCGCAGCAATATCACGCTGAGAATCACAGGGAGAAATGCTAATTCAGTGTTTTTATATAGGGGAAACAGCATGCTAAGTGCATTCCTTAAGTCAGTCCAGAAACCGCCTCCTGCAAAAATTCATGAGAAGCACATGTAATGCCTTGTCAAGCTTGGCTCTTTTATCTGGGATAGTTAAAATATTTTCACTAGGGGAAGATAGGTTGCTGGGTGGTTTGTTTGTTTGCCTGTTTCTGGATACAGATCTTCCGAAGGTGGGAAAACACCCATCTTCTGTCTGACCGGCGGGAAGGTGCTCTCCAGTGCGGCCCCCGGGCATGGTTTGGGCTGTGATTTCCTGGGGGAGCCAAGGACAAAATAGATATGGCCGCTATTTTTTTCTTGCTTATCAATTCCAATAGGCTTCTTATGAGTAACCAGCACGGCATATCAGGCAGAGAAAAGACTTCCTCATCACCTCAAATACAATAAAAAGAAATTGAGGAGCGGAAAGAACAAACAATTTGACTGTAAGAGCCTCAAAACTCCAAATCGTTCCCACCAGTTCTCCAAAGTACAGTGTTTCAAACATTCATGGCTCAATTTACCACCTATTTGATGGGGGAAGTGTTTACGACACATTCTCTGCATTCCTTTACCAGAAGTGCTGTAAAATTGGACTTTTTCCCCCCGAATGTGATGCAGAGAATGACTCGCATCTGGAAAATTTACCTTACAGCTCAGCACTGAGCTCTTCTTACAGCAACTTACCTAAAGGACAAATCAGATGTGACCCTGTGCCTTTGCTGCCCTGCAAGCGTGGGTGTGCAAATGTACTATTGTATGCTTAGGGTTAGTTCGAGTCACGGTAATAGCAGAAATGGAGAGATATGGGCTCATGCGGAGGCTCTATAGGCTCTAATGGGGGAGAACTGGTTAAATCAACGTTAGGTCATGCCGAAGGGCATGTTTGCCCATGGTCATGGTTATCTATACTCGGGGTGGCAAGAGCGGGAAGGAGAAATTTGATGAACCAGTTGATTAGGTTATCTGGAGGCATGGAGAATGTTGGAAATGCGGTGATCAGACCACACACAAAATGTTTGTAACCTGGGCTGTAAGGACATGCAGGGAAAGATAACAGAAAAGCGTGGTCGGTGGCAGTGTGGTGAGTGGAGCTCCTCGAACTACTACTTGGAGGTGGAAAGATCTCGGAGGAGGATGTTGTAGGAGGGAGCGGTGCTGCTTCTCGCTCTACAGGGCACTTGGAAAATGTCCCTGGATGGTCCTGCACTCCTGGCCTCGCAAATCTGCCGCCTGGATCAGCCACTTGCACGCCACCGAGCTTTGGCTGTAGACATGTCCTCAACCAAGCAGGAGAAGACCCAGCCAGGTACGGTGACGGCAAGCTGAAGTCATAAAATGGGTATTAGATTAATGCTTTGTAAAGATGAGAAGGTTTTAACCATGGGAATGGATGTTCAAAGGATCTGTGCGTTTTTTCTCAGCTTTGTCTCAAGCTTATATCCGTCATGCAGTGGCAGATTCCTCCTCAGCCCTGGGTTATTGGACTTGATGGAGGAATTTCTGGGTGAAAAGCACAACCCACTCTAATGCAGGAGGCCAGGCTGGGTGTTTCTAATGATTTCTTCCTGCTTTCAAAGCTTCTGATTAAATCTGTGTCTTTTCCCACAGGTTGGGAGCCGAGCCCAGAGGGTGAAATTCCATACGATTCACCGATTAATTCCACCTTCATTCCTGCAGGCTGCCTGATTGCGAGGTCTTAATTGGCGCAGAGAGGGGAATTTCTCCTTTCCCAAATACCTTCTCCTGTCAAGACAGTAGCCCCAGCTTCCCGTCAAACCTTCTACAACCCAACAGTGCTATGACTGCTCTTCCCAACTGGAGTGGAGTTGCTACCGTCTCTCCTGATGATATACGAGGGTGTCATGACTCGTTATGTCACGTCAGACGATGCGGCGGGATAATGGGACCTGATCGGATGCGGCAGCAGTCATATTGAAATTGAAGAAAAAAGGTTCTCTGTGCACCAAAGAACACATCTGTTTTGTGGCATAATTCAAATTAACTTGGGGGAATTCACTACCTCTCGGGTGTCTTCCATGGTGACATGCAGCATAGAAATGCAGTCTTGGAAAGCTTTTATGAAAGCTCAGCAGCCAGAGCGGTTTTAAATTGCTTTTGCCCTTTTTTTTTTTTTTGGTTAAAAAAAACCCAAAAAACATTCTGACGGCAATTTCCTACTCCTGACTGTTTCTACCTAATTTGCGCTTGCACTGATTGCAGTTTTATAAACAGGAATGCCAGGGCTACGTATCTCGCTACCAAGGGGGGAGATGTTTAGCTTTTCACCTTTCTCCCAGATGAAATGTGAATCGCCCGTGTTAAGCCCCTCCGCGTAGAGCGATGCTGGGAGACGAGAGAGCAGCCGTGCCTGCTGCTGCCCAGTCCCCTTCGCAGGGACCCCCCAGGAAATCCCCTGTATTAACTCCCTGCGCTCGGCTCGCACCCAGGGGAACGTGATTTAGGGGTCGATGTGTGCGAATGGACCTCGGGACTCTCCGGAGGGAGGCGAGGGTGCTATGGTGCAAACTGAACTGCTCCAACCAGGAGCCAGGCAAGAAGCATCTCAAGGGGAATTAAAACTTTAATCCCTAAGGATGCAGCAGAGAAATTCTTTCCAGGGTGGGTAGGCACGAGGTGGCTGCTGTTTGGTATCTTCAAGCCTGCTCTGGATGGCGGGCCATGCTTGCAAAGCTCGCTGTCTTCCTCTCAAAGACAAAGATGGATGGAGTGAGGGTCCAGTGGGGCTCTAAAGGAGAGGGTTTTGCCTTCTGAAAATATGTCCCGGTGCTAGCTGAACACACGGTTCCCCCAGCTGTCAACAGGCACTTTGCTGGTGGGAGCAAAATCATTCTGATAAATCCCCTATGGCAAATGTTGATAAAGAGCTCTCTAAGTACTTCTTTTTTTTCCTCTTAATCTTTACTGAAGTATATCTCTTTTCCCTTAAATCTGGAATAGAAGTTTTGAGCCTCTCCGAGTTTTGTAGAGATTGCAAAATCTGACCGATCCTCCCCACAGGAACATCTGGCAAAGAGGGATCCTCACAGCTCGATCGGGCAGTCCGCTCGGAGCGGGTCTCCCCCATGGGATGTTCACTACAGGTAGCTGCAGAAAATGGCCCCGTGCCTGGTCCTGTGGGTCTCACTTTGGACCATAACTCTGGGGAGATGGATTCTCTGCCACGGGCCAGCTGGATGAGCAGGAACGGTCACGTCACCTCCTGTGCCTCAGTTTCCCCAGTTGCTGGAATGGCAGCAATGATGTTCTTTCTTATGTGGCATTTCAAGACTCCTGAGCAGAGCCTGGGAGGTATGGTCATACTCTTCCTCTGAGCTTTCAAGGGGCCATGCAATTAAATTAAGCACTGAATCTTGCTAACAGCAGTACAAAATGCGTGACACTGTTGCAATTAGTCTCAGATTGCGGTACTACACGGGAGACGGCGTGGGCATTACTTACCGGAAACATACTCCAACCGTAACCCCAAAGCCATGTGGCTGGTAGAGCTGCCCCAAGGGAAGGGGCTCTCGCCTGCGGTTCTGCCTGGCGTGGCCGCTAGCTGCAGGGGGCTGGGGCAGCGCTGGGTGCTCGCTGTGGGGCTGCCCCGTCAAGGGGAGCGATGGGGCTGAGCAAGGTGGGACTTTGTCCTAATGATGGGGTGGAGCTGGCTCAGGAGAGGATGTAGGGCAGGAGCTGAGCCAGCAGCAAGTCTGGGAATGGGGATGGCGAGGGAGGAGGAGGAGGATGAGGATTTTATGGCTCTTTGTATTAGTACAGGGCTACTGAGGACATCAACTGAGCTTGCTTCTTGCTCTTCCCGTCTCCGTGCTGTCTCAGCTATGCCTGTCTCACCTAGGCTACACCTCACTTTTTCCTGCTTAGGTTAATGAGCATAGAGAAGGGAAGGACAGCAGTAATCTTTATTAGAGGGGAAGCGGTGCTAATTAGCTATGGAAAGCAAACATCCACAGCTCAGGAGGCAGGCAGAAAGCCCCGACACAGTCGGGGCCACCCTATTTATTGCCCAGCCCGTGGTGTGTCTGATCACCTGCACGTAGGAAGGCTCCGTGTACGCGTGCAAGCTAAGGCTGAGCTCAGCACAGAGAGCAGGGATATTGCTGTGTTAGGAACTGGGGATCTTTTAGAAATGAGAGGAACCTGTGCAGTCCTAAATCCCACAAGAAAAGATGCCTTTCTGGATTGGGTCCTGGTGGTATCCAAGACCTAGGTCAGGAGGTGTTGGTCCAAGAGGTGCTCAGTAGTAGCAAATGCAGCGGGGCCCCAGGTGTAGGGGCCAGGTGCTTTAAGATCTTTAGCCTCCCAGAAGAGGGTGATGAGAGCAAGACAGCATGCCATTTCCCCAAAAAATAAAGCTTTGGTGCTCCTATGTCTTGAGCACTGAGGGCACTTCTTGCTCCCTGCATCTGAGGAGGAGCACGGTGGAGGTAGGTACAGGTAGAACGGTGGAAGGCAGGCACTTAGAGACTGGAAATGTTGGATTTGCTCGGTCTGGAGAAGGGAGGAGAGGGATTTACAACATCACAAAGTCAGCAGGAAAGGCAGATGTGGCCCTGCCCTTCACCAGCCCCTGTGTGTGATAAGTGGGTGCACCTGCTGAAACCAGAGGGAGCCAGGGAGGAGAGAGAACCTGCTCGGAGAACATTTTTCTTATGCTTTTTCTACTTTATTTTTGAAGTTGTTTCACCATTTCTCAATCATTTTTATTTTGTCTCTCTCCTGTTCTGCCCGCCCCAAACGTCACGGCTGATGCTTTGAATACAGCTTAGCAATTTTTGTTCATGGGAAGCACCAGAAGAGCATCTTGTCTGCCCGCCTCGGGAAGACTTATTTTGTGCTTAGCTGTCATGAACATGGGTGCCAGAACCTGGAAGAAGAGTAGCTGTTGGATTCCTCATTCCTTCCCTGGTCCAGGAGCCTGTGCAAGACCATCTCCATCACCGTCATCGGCTATCGGCTCTCTGTACCGTGTGAGTAGTTGCCTGGGGATGTTTTGAGAGGGGCGTGTTAGGGTTTCCTGTGTTCTGTTTCTGAGGATTAACCTGAAAAATGCAAAGAACCTTCTGCTTTCTGCTTTTGGCTGGTTGCTTGCTTCCTCCGACGGGCGGAGTTTTAGGCTGGAATTTGGATCTTGAGGCCAAATGCAATGGTTCCAGACAGCCCCTTCTTTTGTGAATGCGTCTGCATGGGCTATCTCTTCTAGCTGGCTTTATCAAGCTCTTAGGCTGCCCAACCCAGAACTTGATTCTTGGGCAGGTTGTATTTTGTTCTCTTGCCTTTCTTTCTTAATCCTTGCGTTTACTGGATGGTGGTTTTGGTAGCAGCTGGCTGTTTCTCGCTGTCCTGGAGCGGGCTGTTCTCCCACCACTCCCAAGGCAAAACATTGGAAAATGTGTCCATTTTTATGCTTGCCAGTAGCTCTGACAATTCGCCTCGTCCTTGCTGGTTGGTTTCCTGCCTTCATGGTGGTGTGTTGCACCCTGCGATGCACAGAAATACGGTGGATGACTCCAGGTTTCATATCAATTCGTGTGTGGCTTCCCTCTTCCTCTCCTCTGTTCTTTCCAGGCTCCCAGGGTTTGGATTTGGGAGGCAGCTGGAGGCAATCTAACAATGTACTGCCTTAAAAAACCATGGAAGTTTCCCTTTTTTATCATCCTTGCTCTAGTCCTGCACTCCCTCTGTTTATCTAGTGCTGGCTTCAGCGCTTCTCGGACCCTGATTTAACTCACTAACCTGGCAAAAAAAGGGATCCAACAAAAACATGGAATGATTTTTATTTTCTTTTTTTTTCTTTTTTGCTGGGTTTGTGAGTTAAAACAGCTCCAAGTGTCTGGATGAGAAGCCCATCTCTGGAGCCTGCTGCTATTTGCGTTGTTGGCAAAAGTCCTGCTGGCTTCAGAAGGGAGTGGACCCAGGGCAGGACCCACGGCGCGTGTCCTTTGAGAAGGCTGCCCCAGATTTACAGCGTGTGTCACGGAGCAAATGATGCTTGGGCTGAGTCCTAGTCCGTTTGCTGTGTAGGAGCTTTGGTGGGGCAAATCCATCTGGGTTCACAGTGGTCCCTGGTCCTTTCCCTTGCTCTGCTCCCTCCCTCCCGTGGTGCCCGCTTTTCTGTTCCTGTTTTTGGGGGATTAGGGGGCGAGACGTCCATCTGCGCCGGAGGCATGTTTAGCCTTGGGGCGTTTGCGACGTGCAGACAAGAGTTTTGTGTCAACATCATCCCATGCGGTGCTTGGCTTCGTACAAAACCCAGGTTCTTTCTCTATATCTCCTGCTTTAACTGGGAGAGGAACATCTTCAGCTCCACCTTAAGCTAGTCCAGAAAGAGATTTATATTTATTTATTTATTTATTTTAACTACCATGTATTTAGGTGGTGTCATCCCATGGAAAAATATCCCCAAATCTTGCATCTAGTTCTCAAAACGTGGGCGTGTCTCTGGTTGCTGGGTACTGCAATACTCTGCAGCTCCTGACCCCCTCAAGGGCTTTTCTTGAGCACGAGGGAGCTAATCATGTTGTTCTGGTTCCTTTCCCCTCTCCGCTGTCGCTGCAGCGTGGTCAGAGGGTTTGAATTAGGAGGGTTACGCTAATTAAACGGGGAAGGGTTGCCTCGTCGGGCAGCCGGACCCAGAGGAAAGGGATTTTTGCGTGACGCAGAGACGGGGCTGGATGGGTGCAGGTCATGTGTTGGCAGGGAAGGGGTTTGGTGCGTGGGTGTGTAAACTGGTGGCAGGTGGAGCCGAGTTGAACAAAGGACCCTGCTCCTCATGTGGATGACTGCATCAAGAGGCTCCCTTCCTCCCAATGAAGAAAGAGGAGGAAAATCGGTAATGAACAAATAGGTTTTGTTTTCCCGAGGGCTTTTCCTGGATGGAGTATTTCAGCTTCACCTTCCTCCTGATGGCTGTGGAAAGTGAGTCCAGCAGTCTCCCAGGGCTCGGCTATTCACGTTTTCCAACAGAAAAACTTTGCTTTTTCAGGACTACTTTCTCCCTTAAACAAAAGGGATATTGTCCAGGGAAGGATTTTGATTTTATGCTTTTTAAGTTGGAAAACTTCTCCCGCAGAAGCTTTCTAGCTGGCTTTCACAGCAAGTTTGCTCTCGCCACCTCTCTGGGAGTGCTTGGCAGTGCCCCTGAGCACGGCTTGCTGCAGCGAGCTACCGCCCGGATCCTTCACATTAGTCTGGCTAGCTTATGAAAGCAAACGTACTGCACAATAACCCTCAGACTGCAGCGTCCACCCTGTCCCCGGTGCATATATTTGATGCCAAGGACTCATGGCACATCCCGAAGTATTGTGGGATAATTCATCTGTCCTTTCTGGGCTTCTGTGAAGAGCTATCCAAACACACTGGAGAACAACCAGCCTTATAGACAAAATGGCTGTGACAGCAGCTACCATGTTTGTTTAGCTCATCTTCTGGTCTGTGCTTTTAATAGACCAGCCAACGTGACTTCATTGCGATGGTACTCTTGGGCTAAAAGGAAGATGGGTCTCAGGCTAGGATCAAGCGAGTGAGCTGCAAAGAAGGAGTATCAAAAGTACAGATAGTGGATTTTTTTTTTTTTAATCCCCACATCTTTGTCCCATCATATGCCTCCAGGCAGCCTGGAACAGAAAGAGAAAGCTCAAACTCCCCTCAAGGGGATAATGGAAGGAAGAAGGAGGCCTCATTTTATTTTATTCCTAGGAAAAATGGCACGCATTTCTCATTCTGCAGAAGCCCAGTGTAAGTTAAGCTGCCAGACATTTATGATAGGAATTTGCTAAGCACGTATGATTCATGGTTCAGATTGCCGCACAGCCCCAGCAGGGCTTTCTGAGCAACCGCGCTGGAGGCTGTCCCACGCAGCTTGACGTGAAGGAAGGATGTGCTTCCATGTGGCTTGGCACCACCTTCCTGAAGGAATATCCCAGAGCAGGGGAAGATGTTTGATATCAATCTTTTTCCTGCCGCCATGAGGATCTAATCTCCCGAAGGGGTGGTTGGGCTTGAAGTCAAGCTGTGATAACTCTCCGCTTCTCGGGGTGCGACGCGTACCCGCCTTTGGTAACGTAATCTCTGCTTCTGATAGTGGCCCTCTCCCTCTGGCTGATGGTCATCCACTTTTCCTGTCATGCAGCACCAGAAGCCACCAGATGTTGAGATATTCCAGATGGCTGCTGCCCTGGGTGAATCACCCGTACCTATGCACGTGTCCAGTGAGGGATGTGTTGGCAGTACTGTTTTCAGGGGGAAAGGCTTAGCTGGGGTCGGTGGTGCCTACAGCCCCCCATGCTGAACTGCTTCAGCCCTGCATCCCCCAGCTATCAGCAGTCTTGAGAAGTCAGTTCACAAGGAACCACTCAAACTCTTCCAGCGTTAAGGTCCTGCAACCATCAAAAGACTCTGCTGGGCGCTGGCCATTGGGTGCTTTTCAAATGCTGCCTTGCAAATAATAAATGAATGGGCCAGGGACCCCACACAAGTGATGTGAGGGAGCCTTGCATCCACGCTGCTCCGGGAGGGGTCCCTCGAGCGCAGTGGTGGTGGATGCTCCAGCGCGGCACTTGACTTTGGGGCTTCTCTGGGCCTGAGGCAGAGCTTGAGGTGGGTCCCTGGGCCATGGAGACCCTCTCCCCCCAAGAGCCCTTTCAGAAGCCAGTTTGGTCCAGTTCTGCCATTAAAGCAGCTGGGTTTTTCCTGCCTGCTCCTGGAGGGATGCTGTCCCGGCACGCAGTTGCACTGACGCTTGGGAGCTGCATGTTTCAGTCTTCCCCTGCTCCCATGTCTTGTGCTGAAAGGGCTCCTTCGCTGTAATACAGCTTTTCCTTCCTCCCCCTTCTGGGACTTTATTTGTGTGTGTATATCTGTACGTATATTTATCTACCCTTTTTCTGCCCTTCTGTACTTTTCTAAATATGTTGAGCTTTATTAGGCTTGACGATCCCAGATTCCCTCCATAAGAGTATTAAAACAATGGATAAAAGGCGTGAGGCATCTCCAGCCATATTCAGATACAGTCATGAAATGGTGAGGATGGAGGGAGAGAGATGCAGTGTTGGTGATTAAGCTTACCTCTGGCCAGTTTTGGCTGTCAGAGGTAGCCCCAAGCCTTTAAATCAACGTGGCAAAGGAGCAGCACCTTGCCAGACCTTTGCGGCCCCGGCAAGCTGCAGGGGATGAGCACAGTTAGCGCTCCTCATCCATCCGAAATCAAGTGAATACCCTACCAAAGCGTGACCTTTCTGTGCGGCGTCTGTTTTGCGCTCACGACCCCTTTGGCTTGGCTGGAAGACGATGGGTGGCAGATGTTAGAGATCTCGTCTTGGAGGAGGAAGAGGGAAACTGTTCTCTAAACAAAATCCCCCCTTGTGTCCTGCAGTTTCCTAAAACTGCTCATTTGTGAACTACAGATATTTATCTATCCCCTCCTATATGTGTGTATGTGTACATCTATAAATATGTGTGGGTGTAAACATATGTATATATAGAATGCTTTATTCCATTACCAGTACATTCATGTTATTTCAACAATAACAGCAGTACTGGGGCCAGAAAATGCATCGTTATCAGAGCTCAGCCTGCAAGTATCATAAATTTTTTGATGTCAAAACATTGGTGGCTTCTCTAATGTCTTGTAAGGACACTTGATGCTCGCCATCCTTATTACCTCATCCGTATGCTCACCGGCTATCAAATTAATGTACTTTGATTTTCATGCTTTTTAGCCGATGAACGGAAACCACATGCCTGCTTCCATTAGAGTCGCAGGGTGATTTTGCAGGTCCTGAAGGCTGGGCCAGCAGTTGGGTGGGAGAAGATAAACCCAGCCTAGCAATCTGCCTTTAGCAGCTCTCGGGACCAGCCTGTGGTCCTGTGGGGCAGCAAACATGGGATGGAGCAGAGCAAGACCAAGGAGCAAGGCAGGAGAAGCAGCAAGGAAAGGGAGCTTGGAGCTACAGATGAGCAAGAACAAGCTGGTGAGAAGCCAGCAAAACCTCTGTCGGTCTGTGGGCGTACGGTTCGTGACACCCTGACCCTGCTCTTTTAGCAAAGGAAATTTGAGGGCTGGCTCAGAGAAGTCAAAGCAGATGCCAAATCAAGGTGTGGCCAAGGCATTTTTCACATCTGAGCGGCCTCCCTTCCCGCTGGGGAAGATGAGGGTATTTTTCCCTGACTTCTCCTCTGGATCTGAGGTTTGCTCTTGTGGGTATTGAGGCAAGTTGGTTTATTGCAAGTAATCTAAATATTGTGTTGTATGTGTATTCAAAGCTATATGCAAAGCGGCAATTGCTTGCCCAATTATTTTTTTTCTCCTGCAAACAATTTGCTCGCTCGCTTCAGTATAAATCAGGAGTATGTTCTCCAACGTTGATAAATTCTGGGCTCATATAAACCTAGTGGGGGAAGAACTAGGCTCTATGTGTTTATAAACAGTGAGACAAAATATATATATCTCTGCACAGAGTTTACATTCCACGTGGGCTCTCTTGCCAGGGTGTCCAATAAAAGAAAAGATGCATTTCTTTTCAAAAGGCGCTGGAAACATCTAGCTGGATGGCACCATCACTGAGTCCCGTGAGTGGAATCCAAAGGAGGTCAAGCACGATGCAGCAGCCCCATTAATTTGGGGTGCTTGCTAGGGACTATCAAGCTCTGTGATTAAGTAAAATCAATCAAAACCAGGAAAACTGGGCCCTGGGGCTCTCAGGAGAAGGCTTTGTGGTGGAAGAACTTATTAATTCATTTGGAAGGTGTTTAGAAGCCTTTTTTTGTCATGGTTGTCTAACACTGTTGTCATCCCATGCAATTCTTAACTCATTCGGAAGAATTTTTCGCAGGTTCCTAATAGCCTGATGTTCAGAGAAATTATTTTAATGATTAAATTTTACTGTTGCCTGCTCGCCTGTCCTGGTGTTTTACTGTTCTTTCACAAGGTGTCAAGGCTGCTTCTTAGCAGTGATTAGAAACTGGCTGGAGATGAGGAAAGGGAACTCCGTTATAATCTATGAAAAGAAGAAGACAAACAAAAACCATGAGTAGTTCATGCATGCATGGGCTTCTGCATCTTAGGTTAGCAGTTCTGCAAGATCTTGCTGTGTTTCTGATGTGACAGGTCTTTTTTTATGTAACATGAAGGTGATGCCCACACTGTACTGTAAAATTAGCCAAGTCACCTCTGATTAGATTTAAGGGATGAAAGGCAGCCAAACAAATCCAATTCTGTGCGTAAAGTGCAAAGTCCTCTGTGGTCCAGTGTTGAAGTGCTCTTTCCAGCCAAAACAAGTATAAGGCCAAATAATAATAGACTTGCCTGATTTATTTTGAGGGCAAGCGTTGGAAAGGGTTGAATGGGCATATCATGTAAGCCCCACAGGGAACTTCTAACAGCCGATAATTGGATGTGTAGAGAACAAACTTCTCTGTGCCCACCCCAAATCCTTCTTCTAACAGGATCATTAAAGTTACAAACATCAGAACAACTGACTCTTTCAAATACCTTCTCTAAACAGGCTGGACTCAACAGTCCTTGACTTCGAGGTACCCGTGGAAGAGAAGATTTTTAACAGACTTCCAAATACTCAAAGCTAGCAAAGGTATTAGGTCTCTAATTCACCTTTTCAGGCAATGGATGGGAAGATGATAACCTTTCTGGGTACTACAGCAGTATCTATCAGCCCAGTGACAAGTTAATTCACTTGCATCTAACAAGAGTCTCGGGGCTACTTTTCCTTTCTTTGCGTTTCTGCAAAGATAAAAAAACACTTGAAGGGTCAGTATTCCTCTTTCACCTCCAGGGAATATTTTTCTCTGTAATCCAGTTTGGCTCCTGCCTTTTCACAACTCTTCATTATACAACGGACTCTTCACTGGCACATTGGAGTGGCTACCTATGGACCCATCCTCGGAGATGCTCAGTGGAAATTTGTTTGACAAACAGACGAGGTGATTCTTCCTCCTTCTCCAATATCCTCACAGTTTCTTTTGTTTTGCTTTATTTTTAGCAACAAATGGAATGAAGGGAAAGATGATGCTCCAGTTGGTAGAGCCTTCCCATACCGTCACCAGCTCCCCCTATAACATCTTTGATAAATGAACTTCGGTGCCGGTTGCCTACCGTCCTGCCAGGATCGCTGACCTGACCACGCTCTCCCTTTTAGGAGTGAGGACAAAAGCAAGATTTAGGGGAAGTCACCAGGCTCGTAATTCTTCCCACATTTTACTCATATCTGTTAAATGTATGTGGGGCATTCTGTCGGTCATGAACCCTACGGGCCAGTCCTTGGCTGCAAAGCTCCCTAAAGGAGGAATTTTCCCACTGCTAATCTTTTTGGCAAGGAGTGTAGCCTCGCTCAATGCAATTGTTATTTTTATCCATCGCTGAATGCTCTGCAGCTCAAGCTGGGTGGTCTTTAAGACGTCGTACACAATTAACGTGGTCCGAGTCGGGGAGTGGAGAGGTATTATCAGGGAGGAGCGTGCGAGTGTGGGACCAGCCAAATTCCTCTAACGCTGCTGGGACAGCGGTGATGGCTGACGGTGAGCTGAAGCTGCTTCTCACGTGGTTCAGCAGAGGGGCTGTCTTGTCCAGAGATCCGTATCTATCTGCTGTCCCTCTCTTTGAGCTATGCGGAGGCCCGGCAGGATTGCATCAGGTCAGCAAATCTTATTGGACTGGTCTTGTCAGAAATGGGGCTGATGGCTTTGTCCTCAAAAAGCCCATCTGAGGAGTGCTGACTAACCCCATCTGTCACGGGCAGAGCTGACCAAAGAGGACTTCTGAACCTGAGGCAAACCAAGGGAAGGGTGAAGGGATTGACTTCAGAGCATGGTCTCTGATGCAAATAACACCATGTCTTGCTGAGAGCCCGCCATGGCTCATGCTTCACTGCTGGGCAAAGCCAGAGGGAGATCTCCTGGCCCTCTGGTCCTCAAGGGTGGCTCTTTTGACTGCAGTGGGGCTGTGTGTGGCCAGAAGAAAAGTGACCCCATGGTCTGGTGACCAGTGGGAAGGGCCAGCAGCAATGGTGTTGCTGGAAGGAGTTTGGGAGCCTTCTGTAGCAGAGAGCCTAGAGCTGTCATCAGTGGGACACACTTCAAGGGCTTCCACTTCCCTAGTCATGTCTTTAAAAGAGAATTGAGAGGGAGATGGGGTGGAAATTATCTTCAGCAAGGGATTGCTATTTTTTCCATTTTTTTTTCCCTGCTACTGAAAGCATTTTACAAACAACTGATTAAGTTTTGCATCATCCCACGGCAGCTGTAAACGGTAATAGATCATTGCTTTATTTCCCTCTTCATTTCCTCAGTCTGGAAACCTCAGCTAGTCATCAGCAAATCAGGAGGTGCAGGTGGTTAATGAAACATGTAATTGAAAAAGAAGGGAAAAATAAAATCTCCATATGCGTGAAAAGTTACGGAAATGCCCATACACTGAGAAATAGATTGGGGACAGGTTGGAAAAATCACTCCGGTTGTTCGGTGGTGTCTCGTGGATGGATGCAGCAAGATCACCGGCTTGGCCCAAGAGCCGTAGGCAGCGCTAGCCCCTCCGCTGGTGGTGGTTGCCTTGTCTGTGGTGGGACAGCCCACCCCGCTTATGTGCTGGAGCTCGACTGGATTGCGTTGCACATCCCATCTTGGGATGAAGGGCAATTGGATGTGACAACAGAATTTAAGCTGGGCTGATTAGATCCTGCCTGGTCTTGGGCTTGGCCCTTAATTTCTTTTGCATGCACTTCTCTTGGGAAGCTCTGTTACCCTTTAAAGAAAAACAGCAGTTTGCCAAGGGAATGGCTGGCACGCATCCAGGGGACCATCTTCATCACGCTGTGGGCTACTGTGCACCACCAAAATAGCATTGGCTTCCTCTGCCCTCCCTCAGGGATGGAGAGGGCTTGCGCACGTGTCCCATCTCTGGGTGCTCTCCCTGCCCAGCAGACGCTGCTAGGACGTTCAACAGCTGCTGTCGTTTTGGGACAGGGGGTCTGCAGGTTGGACGTTTGCCCATCGTTGGATGGAGACCACCAGCTCATTTGCTCTGGAGCAATGAGCTGCGAGAGGCTTACAGCCATCCGAGTTTGCACAAGGCAGTATTTCTCTTTGAAGGGATCCAATTTGCTCTTTCCTCCCCTTCCTCCATCCGCAACCTCCGCCTTTTCGGTTTAAACCATCGTTCTGCAGGAAAGCCCAAAGGCTGCAGCGTGAGCAGGCGTGCAAATATCTGGATCACTGCGGGGCGAGAGGCTTTAGAGGGATGAGGTGACCCCAGGAGAGGCATGGCAATTCAGCTCTTTTTGATTAAGTTGGGGGTTTTTTTCAGTTTTTTATGCGGAAAAAGTATTATTCTAAATAACACCTTTTCCTTATTTTCCTTCCACCTCCCATATAATTTTCCATCCCCCCGCCAGAAAAAGGGGAAGGGGGATTTGTGAGAAAAGCAAAATCATTTTGCTTTTGGTTTCATTTCATTCCTTAAGAACTGGTTTGTTTTCTTAGTGGAAAACCAGAGAAAATTAAGTGTGGAAGAGGAAAACATTCTTCTCCCTCAGCTATAGGGATGCTGCATGGCAAAATACTTTTGACAGAGCAGCCGCCGGAGACTGAAGGGTTGCCAAACCCACCCTTTTTGTGAAACTGGAGTCCCTGCCACGTCCCCTCCCTGAACATCCCTGTGTGCCAGGTGCTATCGCGTGGAAAGTCTTCCACAGGCAGCGGAGGAGGGGGTTAAACAGGTCGGGGCTGTTTAATTCGGTGAGAAGTGGAGTCAGGGGTGCCTTGGTGGGGTTTCTGAAATAGTGAGTGGTGCAGAGAAGGTGGAGAAGCCTTTCCCAGCTCATATATTTTACAGGACACTTGTTGCTACTTGAAGGGAGGGGTGAAATATTAAATTATATTAATACATAACAATATATAATATTAAATCAAATGTTTAAAGTAGGGAAAAGAAAGATGTTTTGCAAGTGCGTGTCAGTGCTCCAGCTGGTCTTGAGTGGTGATGCTAGGGTGGATGGTGCCCAGGCCTTGGTAGGAGCGCTTCTCCATAGTCCTCAAGGGGTTGCAGGATGGGCTTCTGTCTGCCCCGGGAGGCAGCTGAAAGAGTTTCTGATGGATATGGAAATTCAGCTTCTACTTGGCAAGATTTTTAGGTTTTAAGCCTGTCCTAAGGCTGAACTTTTAAAAGACAGCTGAGATGTTTTGCATGCCAACCTGGTAGCGTCAGGACGTGGCAAATGGCCCATTTTAAAAAGGACTGGCCGGGGTTGGGAGCGAGAACCAAGGGTGGCTGGACACCAAGGGGCTTTCCCATTTCCCTGCTGACACTGGGGACCCTGTGCCGTGCTCCCGGCTTTGTTTTGATCTTCAGTAATAACAAAAGAAAACAAACTGCTGCTTCATGTTCCCCCAGGTCCAAAGTTGCTTGTAGATTGGGGATGAGAGATGGGTTTTCTGCAGCCCGTCTCAAACGCCCGCGCGCCAAAGCTCGCAAAGACTTTGCAGGT
This sequence comes from Ciconia boyciana, assembly GCF_034638445.1. Taxonomy (NCBI): domain Eukaryota; kingdom Metazoa; phylum Chordata; class Aves; order Ciconiiformes; family Ciconiidae; genus Ciconia; species Ciconia boyciana. The sequence goes on along the minus strand of NC_132943.1, from coordinate 41,883,092 downwards.
TGTTGCTCTAAGATTTGTATCTAATGAGCCCTCCCTGGGGAGAGATATTTAAAATGAATAACCAGGAGCTTCTTGCAAAGGGGTTGTTTGGGTGGTGGGTTGCAGCAGCAGGGCTGGGAGAGGAGCACAGGGAGGAGGGATGGGATGGAAGGGGTGGGAACTGCTCGAGGAGGGCAAGCCACCGTGCCGTCCCGTCTCCGCCAAGCAGCCACCGTGCCACTGCTGCCGGTCGCAGCACCGTGCTGGCATCAGTGCGTTTTCCCTTCTGGGAAATCATCATTTCTGCCGAATCAGGTGTTTTATAGATTACCGAGGCTTAATGCAAAGCTGTCTAAAACCAGAGTGGGATCAGAGGGCCGGGGCCGCTCTCCGACGGGGCGCACGTGGCCACATTTGGAGCCTGAAGACCACAGGGAGGATCTGGCTGGTGCGGGCCTTGGGCAAGAAAATAAGCTGTAGGGGACACTTCACCCTGCGAGGTGGGACTTCAAGAGCAATTGCTCCCCTCTGCCTTGCTGTTTCAAGAGGCCTCTCTCAGTTCAGTCATTTTCATGCTAGGGCAAAAGTTAAAAAAAGGGATGGGGAAGATCCGGTGGCTTCTCTGCAGCTCCTGAGGTGAAATCTCTCCCTTTTGCCCCTTTCTTCCCCAGGATGGCTGGCACCTGCTGGCCTGGCAAGAAAGGATCTACTTGCGGTCGCTGTGCTGCTGTCGTTCCCCCAAATACAAGTGACAACAAAGCATCCCACCGGAGCATCCCAAAGGAACGCTTTGCAGAGAGAAGCCAGCTGGGGAGAGCACCTCAGCCGCGAGCCAGCCCCTTCCAGGCAGCTGCATCCCCCCTCCACCCTGGCCACCCAGCAGAGCATGGCCCTTAATACAAACACACCACTGAGATTGCTGCTTTTGCGGAGAAACACTAAAGGACCGTTCCCAGAGCCACAGCGAGTGGGATTGCCCACGGGTTTTGGATAAGCTGTGAGATGGGGCATCCCTCTTCCACAGGACTGGGATGCTCAGACCGCATCCCTCTCCTTAGAAAGGGCAAGGCGGCAGCAACACCAAAGGTTTCCCGTGTGTATTTTTCAAGTGTAGGAGAGCTGCAAAAGCCTAAGGCAGGCAAGTTGATCAGAAAGTTGGGGAGCTGCTCTCTCCTGTTCTGCTGCTGAGCTGGGAGCGCTCTGAGCTCGCTCTGCCTCCCCAGCAGCTTGCAATGAGAGTGGTACCTTGCTCTGAAAGGGAGCCGTGGTTTGTGTCAGAGAAATTCATTGCCCTACGTGTGGAAAAGTGATCGTGTTGCCAGAAATTTTGGGTATACTTTAATGGTTTTTCACCCGTGTTGTGCTCAGCCTCAATAAGAGGGGTAAAAGCATCCCCTTTGCCAGCTGCACGTCAGGAATTAACTCCTGTGATGTGTCGGTGCACGTATTTAAGGCTGGATGTAAACAAGGCGATGATATACAAATGGTTACTGCCCGGAGGGAAAGCTCTGAAGGCAAAGACCGTGCGTAGTCCCGTCGGGGAATTATACTGAGCTCTGATCCCCTGCTAACATACGAATGGGTGCTGTGCACGAGCCTCGCTGCGTTTCCAGTCCCTGCCGCTCCTGGTTCTCCCATGTGCAGCCAGCCTTGCACGTGCCACCCTTGACTGTGTATTGTCAGTCGGGACTGATCTGATTATCTCCGTAAGGAAGATTTATTCCTTCACCAGCTCAGTGCTGACGGCTCGCCCTCATTTCACGTTCTGCAAGGGGCTCGTCCTGCCTCTCTGCAGGTTCAGCCCCCAAAACTGGGGCCAGGTTTGCCTGTGCCGTACTCAGGAAGGATTTGGGTGACCGTTTCTGAGCAGATTTCACAGGTCTGTGGGGGTGACGGCTGCAAATTATTACAGATGGGTGATGGAGAGCCAACAGATCCTGTTTGCAGAAGCACACAGCTGACTTGCTTTTTCACCACGTTGGTACAAAAGAAAAATCATATATATGTGTAAATTGCAGGGAATCGGCAGTGCTGAGACCATTCAAGTCGAGTTAAACTGAGCGTAGTATAGCCTGTCGTATAATATCTTCTTACAAAAGCCAAACATAAATCATTTTGATGAACGTATTTTAACCACCTGGTCCCGTCGTTCCCATAGTACGGTTAATCTAATACTGGAAGTAAATAATTCAGCTGTGTTTCATCTCCGCCCGTCAGAAAGCTCTGCTCTCTCCCTCTTCCCCACCGAGTTTTGTCAGGAGCAGAGGTAAAACAACAGGTTTGTCCGTGCTGACTGACCGACGATGGATTGGTCATAGAATCATAGATTCTGTGTTTAGGCACAACGTGTTTCACGGCGATTTCTCTTTTTCCTACTTCATTACCTAGAAAGGCTTACCTTTGCTCAGGGGATGCACAGCCGGCTTTCTTTTCAGGCTAAAAAACCCAAAAAAGGTCACATGTGGCAGTGACAAATGTGCTTTTCTCTAGGTCGGTTGATCACCAAAAAGCACCAGGGATAAACTTTTCCTACGAAAGCCAAAAATTCCTCCCTCTGGTCATAAATGCACAGAGCCAAGTTTAGTCCTCTCAGAAGTGCCCTGGGACCTACTTTAGATCATGGGGCAGATGTTGGCTTTGGGTGGCTCCATCGTCGGTATCCATCCATCTTCAATATTAAAATATGGAGTTGGAAGAAAATGTATGCACATTCTTATAGTGCCCCATGTTTTGTTTAAAAACAAGGAGCATGTGCAAAGTGGTATTTGTGATGGTAAAACTTTACAAAAAAAAAAAAAAGAAAGAAATGTAACCAAGCCTTTGAAACCTCAAAAAAGTTGTGGGATTGTTTTTGGCAGGAAATGAAAAAATTTCCTTTTCCTTGATATTCTTCTCTTCACTTTTTTTTTTTTTTTAAATTTTTCCCAAGACGATGTAATTTCCTGACTATCCCTAATCTGAGCCGTATAATCAAAAGGAAGGGAAGGCAAACTGGGATAGCTCCTTCCTGTAAGGAAATGATTTCCAATCTTTATTTGAAGGTACTCTAGCTTTGTATGCCTTATCCTTCAGATATAGCTAGAAGTATGATTTGGCAAAGGTCCTTGTTGAAGAGATGGGGGCTGGGGATGGAGGAAGGAGAGGTAATGGGGTTGTATGCAGGCAGCCCTAAGGGTATGTAAGACCCAAAGTTGGAGAGAAGGCTCCGAAGTAAATTTTCCTTTGTTTTACGGCGCATTCACATAATCCAAACAGTCCTTTAGGTTTATTTTTTGAGATCATACCCTGGCTTGTGTATTTGGGAGTATGGAACTCAGAGCAATTGCTCTTATTATCCGATTAATACGGTCGGCTCTTCCCTTCCAGGCAAAACTATGGGAGTAATTAAAACTTGCTCAGTTTGCAAATGGGAAACGTTTTGCAGCTTGCAAAACAGACTGGAACATTAACAGCAGTTACTGGCAGGAGAGCCAAGCAAATGAAGGAAATGTTTGCCTCCAAAACCATCTTTCCGAAAGGATGCAAAACTTTGTGCTTGAGCTAGCCTCCAAGAGAGCTATGGAAAGCTGCCGTGGTGCAGTTTGGTTGGGAATTAGGTTTCAGAAAGGCTCGTAACTTCATTGAAAAATGGTCCTAGACTTGACGCTGACAGATTTTGCTAGCGGTACTCATGCTTCTTGGCTCAAACCAGGACTTGCAGCCATTTTGCAAGCAGGAAAACATTGGAAGATCTGTCGCTTGCATGAGTTTTTCAGCCACATCTGAAACAGTACTATGAAACTGATCTGGTTTGGGTTCCCACATCAAAATGGGAGTCAACTGATCCAGATTCAGGGCGTCTCATCCAAACCGCAGCTCATTTTTTAAGAGGGTTGGATTTACAATTCTAGTTTCAGTCCGCTTATAATGGGAAAATGACTTTTATTTTGGATGTTGCCCAGGAATTTCTCTATCTTGCAAACCACTGATTTCCAGATTTGTGCGTAGTGTAGAGCAGGGGGGGAACCTGACATCTTTTCAGGTCCTATGTACGTTCTGCATAATCCAATAGCTCTGCTTTCAGCTGAGTCAAATTTCCCACTAGAGAAAAGCGGAAAAAGTTGCGTGGGTTCTTTGGAAATGCAAAGAAATTTGCATATGAGCAAAGCCCATCTCTTATGAACTCCCAAAGAAGCCCTCCACTCCCAACCAGAGGGTCCACACCACGCTGCAAACACACCCATCCTAGGGTGTAAGGACCATTTATTCAAACCCTGGTTCTCATTATCGTTTTCAGCCACAGAAATTTCCCCCTGCTGCAAGAGTTATGGCCTGATCTAAAGAAAAGAAAATGTAATACTTACGTAACTTCTTAACAACATGGTTTTTTAGGTCATTTGCTTGGTGTTCTGTAGTATAAAAAAGAGCAAACACTTGGGAATTGTTTGCTTTAATGCCCTTGTGGAACCATGCTCCTGTCCCTGGAAGAAGCCAGCAGCAATTAATACATGTGGCTGACTTAGGAGGGTGAGCAGGCTTATTTAAACCACACGTTCAGCATCAGCAGATGCTGCAGAAATACGGTATTTCAGACTAGAATGATTTGACTTGTAAAACTTGAAGAAAATATTGAAAACCATTCTGGGGTTTGCTAGGGGGAAAATATAGGCTTTGAGCATGTACTGGGGTTTTTTTCTTTGTTTCTACAACAAATGGCAGCTTCTAATGCAAATACTCGAGACTTGTTGGTATTTATCACTGCTTTATTGGAAGATCATTTTCAGGTCCTTTAAAAAAGCAGGGGAAAAAAAGGCTTCTGGTTTACATCAGGGCCTCGAAGTGGCAGCTTTTCCCAGGAACATGTGACAGTCTTTTTCCAGCAGAGAAAAGCAGGTCAGTTATCAGTCCTGGGCCCTTTTGCTCCAACATGGCACAAAGAGGTACTGTGAGCAGGGTTCTCCCGAAAAAGCAGACGATGGATAAGCCTGCATCCTCGCTGATGTGAATTCCTGACCCAGTTTCCATAGCAGACGAGCTCAGGAGCATGAGAGAGCTGCCGGGGATGGAGAAAATGCCTTGCAGGCAGGCTGGCCCTTCGGTGCATGCAAACGTTAAGGCAAACATCGCCGTGTCGGAGCAAGTCGCTGGGCACGTTGCAGACTAGCCCGCTCGGACCCGGTCCTCCAGGCATCCTTCCCCGAGACATCGCCACGCGGTTTGAGGATGGGTTGATGAATAAAAATCCCAGCTAATGTGATAGATGGGGAAGAAAGTCTTGTAGTCACTGGCTGTGGAAGGAAGTGGGTGGTGTTTTGAAATGTTTTCCACCAATTCCACTTTTTTTTAAAATTTTTCCACTGTTTTCCAACTGCCAGCCCCCCTTCTACTCTCTGTCTATCCTCTTTTCCATGTGAAAGTCTCGATACACACCAGTTTGTCCCCTGGGCTTGCAAAGAGCTGGCTCATGCTTCCACCCATCCCATTTTGGGTTTGGAAAACAGGAGATTGGTGAGATCCCTACCCTTGCAAAGGGCAGCAGCTGGGCTGGGGCATCCCCATCCCACCAAAAAATATCTCCCAGGGTAGCAGGTCCCCAGTATATTCCGTTGCATGGCAGTGGGGAAACAGGAGCTCGTGCTGATGCTTTTAGCTATGCCCAAAGGATGAGGATTGATGGCACCCATAGGGGCTGCTCCTTCCACGGGGAGGGCTGTGAGCCTCCTCCAAGCCACGATGCGTGGAGAGCTGGGGGATGAGATGAAATGTTTTTGATAGTGCAAGTGTAAATAGCTCCTGAGTCAGCAGCCCTGGGGGCTGGAGGCTGCTCCATCGCTTGAGATCACTTGGCTTGGTGCTTGATGTGCTCTTCCAGCCATAATTGCTAGCTCAGGGCGGGTTTATTGGGTTTCGATGTGTGCGTTTGCGTGGCAGGGAGGATTAATTCTCTCTGCTGCAGGGGTCACTGGATGGGGCCATGCAGAAGGTCTCCCGAGGACGAGGGTTCAGGAAGGCGCAGGGACATCGGACACCCATCTCCAATGTGAAAGCGAAAAGGGAAATAAGTGCTTTATCCCCCTCAGACTGCCACAAAAATTCTAATTTACAGAAATATGTGGATCCCTTTTGGCTTTGCAATGAACAAATCTACGGTCTTGCCAAGTGAAAATACTCCTTCAAGTGCCCGTTGCGTGCTCCAGTTCATCCCGTCCAAGTGTATTTCAGTCCCAGCAGCGCGCTCTCCTCTGACGAGGATTTAATATTAGGAGGCTGTTGGCCCTAATTCAGCAAAGCACCAGGTCATCGGCAGTGTTCGCACATTCGTGGCTTGCTCCCTTCTTAATGTCGTATTGAGCATGGGTTCCTTGAGAGACGAACGTTTGGAGCGAGGAGGCAAGTTGGTTTTGTCCCTGTTTATTTTGTGCACCATCCAAATTAATAATAGGTTAAAGATGTCCTGCTGATTAGCCATAACATCCCAGCAGCGTTATTTGTTCTGTCACAGTCGAGGTCGGGGTCCTGGGGTGTGAAGGAAAGAAGACACCGACTCTGCCATGGAGATGGAGAAAGGAGAGGCTTCTGGTCTTAAGAAAAGGGGTGTCAGTGTTAAAGTGGCCTTAAAAAAATGGACTTGCAGCTGGTGGTGTGGATTTCCCCAGCTGATGAGAGCAAGATGGCTGAAAAGCAAATATGGGGAAAATTGTAAGTTGAATTGGAGGTCTTGAGTTAAAGAAGGAGGTGCATAAATGCCGATGGTGTTTTTGAAACTAAGCGGAAGCATCTCCAGGCATCCCCTTTCCACGGGAGCGGGGCAGGGCAAACTTTGCTGGCCAAAAAGTGGCACCAGCTCTGCTTTTGGGGTGCTAGGGCACGGGCTGGTGGCTCTGGCTGGATGGCAAAGTGTTTGTCCCACCCATCCCCAGGCCCTGTGCTCTGCAGAGGGATGCGGGTTAGAGAGTTCACATAAACCTATCCAACACGTCACGTCAGTCCTTCTGCTTTCTGTCCAGGTCCTTCCCTGCCCAACTCAGGTGTATTTGGAGTCCCTCTCTGCTCCCCAGCCTCTTGCTATCTGGCAGCGTGATAGGATAGCAGCTTTACTTCACAATAAATCAGTGCTGCCCAGTGGTCCACATCTGGCCAAGTGGGCTCTGCAAGCTTCAGAAAAGAAAATATTGAAAGCTCTTTCTTGCTCAATATCTATCTGTGTATATATATATATTTACATATATATATAAAATGGATGTGTATGTATGTATATATAATATATCTATACAAGAAGCTTGTCTAGAACCACAGCATGCAGCTTTTCTCTGTCAGCAGGCTTTCCATGAGGCTGGGCTTACACATGGGGACCAGATGTGGCCATCCAAAAAGGTCTGTTCACTTCTATACCCTCTCTTTTTTTTTCCATCCTGCTTAAGTACAGCATGAGACATATGGGCCAACCATCCATCTGAGGCTAAGCGGAAACCAAGAGTGACTGCTTACAATGCCATAAATAGCTAAATAGCCGTTTTCAATAGTAAATAGGGATATGTGAATTAAGAACGACCTCTCCGAGCAGTTTGTAGACATTCCAGTTTCTTGTTTTAATATCTTCATGTGGCTTTTCCCCCCCTTCTTCGCTTCTCTTGGTGGGAGGTGACACGTTTAACAATGCTTCCCATGAGCGAGAGGCCCACTCTGGTTATCTAAAGCAGAATGAAAAAAAAAAATTAAAAAATGGGGGGTTAGGACTCTTCAAAAGGAGCCTAGCAGCACTAGAGACCTCAGGCATCTTGGGAGCCGTATATTCAGTTCTTTGAGGGGACCCAGAAAAATCCCATCCACACGATATTGGCAGTCGATGCAAGGACTGGGGGACGCGTTGCCAGCTTAGAGCCTTTGTATGAACTTTCAAAGCTTTCATGAGCTGTCTCAGCCAGCCACCCTTCTTCCTGACAGCAACGAAAGCTGTCCAGAAAGTTGAATTCCTGTCGCATGGAATGAAATTTTCTGACATTTTTGTCTTTGCTTTTGTTCCAGATCAGGAAGAAAAATCAAAGTTTTTTCACTGAGTGGAATTTCTTGTGAAATGTAGAGTCAGAAACATGGGAGTGACCTTATTGAAGCGGACTGTTTAGTTTCAGTCTAAACGCCAGGTAAAGTGATACAGAACACGGGCACCAGAACGAAAGGAAAGGATAGAATAACCAACATGAAAAAGCTGAAATGAAGCTTTTGGTTTCAAACTTAAATGTTTCTGAGGTTTTGCTGTCCAGCTCCTTCAAAATCAAAATTCTCCCACAAGTCAAATGATTTTGGAGGAATCGGAATTTACTGTTGAAAAACTGCTCTGGGAATTTTAGCAGTTTGCCCCCAACACAGCTTGCTGTCACATCTGTGCTCCTCTCTATAGCGCACAGCTGATAACCACACGCAAAACTTGGGATCCAGCTTTGAAGCTGACCCTGCTTTGAGCAAGAGGTTGGACTAGAGACCTCCCAAGGTCCCTTCTGACCTCAGTGATGCCCACAGCCTTTGCCGTGGAAAATAGTAACTTTGCTAGGAGATAATGGGGGAGGAAGAAGGGGGGGGGGGCGAAAGGGGAGGAAAAAAGCAATGTAACAGAAGAAAAACAGAGGTAGAGGAATGTGCTTCTCAAAGCCATGCCTAGAGGGGAAAAAGCAAGAAGTGTACTTCTACCTTCAGGTTGCAAATTTAAAATTCCTTCCCTGCTTTTCTTCCAAAATATCCCCAAAGTAATCTCTTCCAGGCACCCTACAGACCTGATCTCAGTTCAGTGGTGGAGGAGGGATTTTCCCAGGTGTGTGAAGCATCTCTGGGAAGGTGACATCTCTGACTGCGGGGAGCATCCATTAATGGGGAAGGCACAGGAGAGTTGGCTAGTTAAGCAATAGGCAAGTGTCTTTAATTTTACTCACTTTGCTTTATAGAGAGCAGAGAAAACAGCAAGCAGAAATACCAAATCACACAGCAGGAGCCATTGCATGAAGCGAGAGGGAGGAGCGGTCCTGGTCGCCAAGGCTCAGCACCCCACGGCAGAGGAAGCACTCGACAGATCGAGAGGTTTAGTAAGGTAAGAAGGAGCATTTTGATTATCTGGTACTGACTTTCTCTGCAAGTCTCGGAGCTGCATAAAGTCATTTGGTAATTCTTGCTTGTGCTGGTAGCTGTGCTGGTCTTCCTTGAACTTGGTCTGTTAAGGAAATCGGAGCCTACAGCCACCCTGACTCGAAGGGACGGTGGCGTAGGAGGGGCGACGTGACTAGTTCAGCTACAGCACCTGAACACCCCGTGTATTTTGGCTAAGTAGTTTTTGGTGCTAAAGCGGTGCGAGGTCAATAGCGCAAGTCCTGCTGCAGAGAGACGTCTCCGAGCCCCGCAGTGCGCTCGATAAATAGGTTGGACGTTTGGTGTCGTAATTCCAACAGTGCTCGGTATTGGCTCAGCTCCACTTTATTCAAAGTCAGCGGGAAGCGCTGACGGCGAGCCAGCACGGCTCTTACAACTCCTTTCTCTCACTAATTACTTCTGGCTGCTGTGGAAGCCCCAAGGACTTCAAAGGGATGACACTGGATTTGCACGAGGCTGTCTCTCTGGATCTTCCATCCCAGTTTCTCAGCCCATGGTGGTCCATAAGGCTTCAGAAGGGGACCACTAAACAACTGCAGAAAACATTAATATATATTCTGTGTTCCCACAAATGCACGTTCCCACACAGACAAAGGCAAGGAAAATGGAGAGAAATCAAAGTGCTAAATGAGCAATTGAAATGCAGCTTTTTTCTCAGTTTTTCTTTTTGGCTGTAAGTGAAAATGCCTGTGCACAAGATGGAGTTTGGGTCTCCAAAAGGTGAAAGGGTTCTTGAATAAAATGCACAGAAGTGCATACCCTGCCCTGCATCAAGGGCACTATGGGATGCTGCAGAGGTGGTCCAAGGCCCTGGGCACCATCCTTCAGGGCAAATCCAAGCTTGAGCCCTTAATCTCACTGACCCCTTGGTGCTTTTAATGTCTCGTTCTTAACACATCTTCCCTCAGGCCAAACACTGCATACACCCTTCTGGCTATGTCTTAGGACCATGTAGCCCTCCCGCCTGTCTGCTAATGCAAGACCAAAGATAGGCTGCTCCAAGCAGATCTCTTTTGTTTCCTAAAATTATTAACGAGTCTTCAAGGGGCTTCATACACCTCACACATAAGCAATTGCATCCCCGGCACTTTCCCAGTCTGTTCTTGGGGGCCAGATTTTGAAGCCAAATATTGATGCACCGACTTTGCTGCAGTGATGCTGCTTCCCGTCGGGTGGGCATGTGGCCCGCTCTTCTATGAGGGAGCAGAGAAACCCCGAGGCGAAGCAATCTGTAACATCCACAGCCATGCCAGGACACCCACCAAATCAGTGCAGTCCTTCCCCATCTCTCAGCGGCTGGGTCAAAGAGGAGAAACTCTGGTCTAGGCTGAGCAGAAGCAGCACTTTTTGGTCTTGATGGAGGTTTGAAGGAGATGCTTGTGCTCGGGACAGTGATGCCAGCTCAGGGGGACCGGGGAAGGTAGGCTGGGAAGTGATGGTCTCCATGTCCCGTGGAGGGGCCACAAAATATGGCACTGAAACCGCAGCAGCAAATGTGTCGGAGGCTTTCTTCTCTTTTACAGAGCTTTGCCCACATTCTTGGGCCCTTTTGGGTTGGAAAAGTGGTATAATCAGAGGGTTTCTGTAATAAAGGCTGTTGGAGACATCTCCAGCACCACTGCATATCCTAAAAGAAAAGGAGGGGTGGATTTTTTTTCACTAGAGATAATCAACCCATGGCTCTTCTGGGCGGTTTCCTGCAGGAGGGAGCAAGGGGAGTTCATCCCCAGAGCCTCCGTCAGCCCCACTCCTGGGAGTACCCCCTTTGCCACAGGGAGGTTCAGCCCTTGGGACATAGTGGTGGCTCTTTCCACCTGGCAAGGGGCTCTGAGCCCCGGAGGGTTTTCCAGGCATGATGCTTAAAAAACACATCCCAGGGCTGGATTAACGCTGTCCAACGTGGAGACGTTTTATAAGCAGTTTTCATAAAACAGGGAAGTTTTATAACTAGTCAGCGAGCTGATGGGACGACTCTGGATGAAGCAAGCAAATAGCATCATCAGACAAGTTTAAGTGATTTTGGCCAGACTCTTCTCCTGGACAAAACGAGGTTGGCTCCGTTTGCTCCACCTCTGATTTTCACCTGTTTCAATGCGGGGAGAAACAGAGGTTTCCACTAAACCATTAAGAAAGCAGTGATTTCAAAACAGCCAGGCAGATCTGACTGTGCTCATTTGAATGGGCTTTTAGTAACCTTCAGAGACTGGCAATTCGGGTGGTAAACCCACTTTATGATCTGTTATTACCTGTGCTCTGCTCAGAGGCAGCAAAACTCATTACGGGTGTAAATGGCCAGAGCGCTCCCGTGTACCCATGCAGGCAACCTTTAATGCTCTCCTTTTTCTGGCTTCTCAGCGATAAAAATACATTACTGGTAAAAACCAAAAGCTGTCGAGTTAGCTGCTGGTTTGCTTAGCGGTCAGGCTTCTGTGCTTGAGGTTTTATTTCGTTGCTGACGTCCCATGGATGACTGTAGAAAATGCACTTAGTTTTTAGGAAGTCAACTGGTATGGTATGCTTTCTGGTTTTTATTTAACTGCCCATTAAATGTTCCCCTTTGCCCCAAGTTTTATTAAGGAGAAATTAAAGAAAGCCTTGTTCAGCTGGAAACACAGGTCCGTCCTCCTGCTGGGCCAAAGAAACAGCCTCAGGATCAGCCCTACGACATTAGCCCGATTCTCTGGACCTGATATAATTATGAGCATCGCAGTCTGCAAAGGGCATGGGAACTGCAGACGTTCCTCTTGTAGAAAATTGGGGAGAAATGAAGGCTGAAAGGGACCTCAGAGTTCATCAAAACTCACAGCTGGTGGATGTCGGTGCAAGGTGATCATGTTGGGTGACGGAGATCCCCTGATGGCCCTGTGCAACCTCTCCCTGCTATTACAACATTTGCCCTCAATTAGAAAACGTTTCGTATTTCTAGCAAGCAGAAATACCAAAGTCCAGCGATGTCCCAGCCAGCTCTGTTGGGAGCTGAAAAAACTCCAGAAAAGCTCAAGAAACTGGTCCCATGGAGGAGGCCTTCAAGAAACGACACACCAGAGGGTTTCCAATGAGCTCATGGGTCCGTTGGCTGTGGAACAATGTCCTGAGTGTTGGGTCACGCTCATGTTCCCCGCTGCCTTTGCTTCTTCCGTCTCTCCCAGTGCTTTGGCTCAACACCGTGATACAGCCAAAGGCCCATGCATTGCATTTGGGCTTGGAGGTGCATGCTAGCACCCGTAACCCACCATCGCCTCCAGATGCTTCAAAACCATGTTTCTGGTTTTTGGACCACGTTACGCCTGGGATGAAGCCACGCGATCTGGCTGGTGCTCTAGGAAAGCACAGAAATCCGTTGCTCTTGGTGGTGTTTCTCCACACCCCACCTGTACCGGAGTTTCTCAGTGGAAGGGAAAGGCGTCGATTAACTCGATATTAACCAATACCGAGAGCACCATCTGGTGGGCTGCGGGGCTGGATAATGCGGGCGACTGGAGCCAGGGATGGGCTTGGGGCCTGAAAACAACCCAGAAGTGCATCTGGTCAGGGCCATCAAGTGGTCGTGGTCCACCTGGTCCGGCTTCCCACAGCCACCAGCTGGCAGCCTCAAGGAGAAGGTGGAAATAATGCCCACGGCAGTTTCTTGGCAACATTTCTTCCTGCCTTTGGATGAACAGAGCTTGATGTGCTTCTTGAAGTGTGGAGAAATCCCTAGCTGGGATGACTAAGCTCCTACCATAAATATCCATCCTTTCTTTGAATGTGGATAAAATCTTAAAAGCCGTTATATTGTGGCAATGAGTTCCATGGGTCTGTGATTTTTTAATATATTTATATATATGAGTATATATATTTCTTTTCCATATATATGAAAATATATCAATTTTAAGTTGGCTGGTATTCAGTGTTACCATCTGTAGCCTTTCCCCGTGAAACAGGGACTTAGCAGGGCCTGAGTTACTTGGACCAGCCACGATATTGCTGGTCCTCATGATTTTGTCCAGAGCCCTGTGATACCCTATAAACCCTTACAAAGACCCTCTATTTGCTGTGCTGAACAAAACCTAGAAAAGGTGACCTTCGGAAAGCAGAAAAACCCCAGGCAAATCACGCGCCATTTTTCAAACCTCAATCTTTTCATTGACCCTTCGGCATAACCCCCGAGCTCTGCGTGCTTTGGGGTGGGAGACATCCTCCCAAGACGTTATATGGCTTTTGCCAGGCAGCAAGCCAAAGATGCTCCGTAGCGTTGGAGCTCCTTCGCCCGTCCTGTTCGCTGCTGGCCAGGGGTCTGACTGAGAGGTCCCTCCTTTACTGCATCCAGCATGGTGAGGGAAGAACTGTCCCAGGCATTTTTTTTATGCTATTATCATATGAATTTTGATCCATCAAAGTGTTTCCTGGATGCGAGCTGTCGGGGAGCGTGTCTTTGTATGTGCTTGTGCAATTTGGTGCAAATTGGGGGCCTCAGCTTGAGGGGGGCACTCGAGCAGGGCTGCAATATGAAGAGTAAAAATAACAATAAAGATTTTGTGAGGTCTCGAGCCGTCGCCAGCCTCGGGGGGAGAAGCTTTTGCTTCTCTGAGCTGAACTCCTATCCCCAGACTCAGTCCATCTGATTTCCATTAAAATATCCGCTGAGCAAAGGTGAAAACAATCAGACTTATTAAGCAATTTTAGCCCAGCCTCAGCTTTCTGCTTCCCTCGCCCGTGGGGTGCCTTGTTGGGCTGGCAGTGATGGGTGGGTGATGGCAGGTTTTTTAGAAAATAAACGAAGATGTTTGCTGTGGTCTGCTCTGCTCCTGCACCTGCAAGAGGTGAAGGAGATGTTGGCAAAAGTTTGACTGGAGATATAAGTGAATATGACCCACAAATTTGTTATATCTTAATGGGATGGCATTGCTGAGCATGAGCTGCTCTGTCTCTGGGGCCCTGCAGAACAAGCCGTGTGATGTTCTGTAACACGCTTGCAGTGAATTTTATTGTCATTACTTGTTGTGTTTCTACAGAGCCATCAGATACTTCATAGAATCATAATTCCTGTGAATTATTCAATAATGGGGGTAGCTCATGGTATTTTATCCGCCGCATCAGTGCTGTTTGTTGTTGCAATGAGCCTAGATTAAACATAAAGAGAAAAATTAGTACCAAGGGAGTTTGCAGCCGTGCCTCTCCGGGATGCTTTTCCGTCGGTTCCCAGGGCTCGCTGCTCCATCCTCCGTTTGTGTCCTCCTCGGTGCTTACCCTCCGTACACTCTCCTCTTGGCTGAGGCAGCATGGGACTGGTTCCCATGTTTTCTCAGAAGGAAAAATCTTATAAGGTTTTTCTCATGAGGTTTTTCTCATAGTTTTCATAGCGTAGCAGGTGGAAACGTGCAAGCAGTGTGGAAAAAAAGCCAACTGGGTGGACCCAACTCTGTTGTCAAAGTGTCAAAAGCTGGTTAATTGAAACTCCTGCTGTTGCTCTTCTTGAGTAAACACTCCCAAGGGCTCTGCTGCTGATAGCAAACGAGTCATGCTCGAGAAACACTTGTTAGCAGGAGCCTCGGGCAGGTTTCCCAACCAGCAGGTAGATGTGGGCTTCCCCCTTTGGGTTGAGAGTCACGGGAAGTGCGAAAAGTGCCTTGCAGAGATTTTTCAAGTCTTTCCCCTCTTGCAAGCGAGGACTTGGTGGAGTCCCAACCCCTTGCACAACCCATCCCTGGGTTTGCTTTTCTAAGAGTGAACGCCTAGGCAAACTTTTTCTTGGAGGTGTACCAGGGTCCTCCTTAGGACAGGGGCAAATCTGTACCTCTCCTCCTTTTCTCCAAGCCTGTGCCAGCATGCTTGGGCTGCCATCGCTGTCACAGCCTCTCTGTCCGCAACGGCCATGCAGAAGCTCCACGTACATAGTGCCATCATCGTATTTTCCCAGCGTTAAGACCCCGTTAAGGTAAACCATCCCCGTGCAGCTATGCTGCCGCAGATGCTGCCCACCGGCGTTCACGCATGCTTGCTGCAGCAGGGTGTTGACCCCGGTGTGTTTTGAAATGAAGAGAAGAAATCAGAGTTGTGTTCCACACCAGTATCTCGGCCGCAACCCCTTATTTTCTTCCATGCCAACAGTTTGGCATCATCAGAGGCGTACGTGGGGAAATGGATGCTTCGGTTAAGGTTGCTGGCTATTGATGCCATCCTGTTGCAGATGAAGCAGGCTTTGGCTTCTGGTGGTGTGCCCGTGCAATGCTTCCCCAGCAGCTACTTGCCATCCTCACGCAGGAAAGCCAGGTACGGGGACACAACACGGCTGCGCTGCAATTTAACGAGCCAAAATAGTCAAAAACCCCCATGCAGATGAGTTTTTCCCCCGTGACGTTTCCCTTCCCCCCCATCTCCTGCCCTTTTCTGCAGGCTCTGAATCACAGCACCTGCTTGCTTCAGCTGCTCTGATTAAAACTGGAAAAGAAAATGATCAGTGAGGCTTGCTTTCTTCTCCCCAAACAATACCCAAAATCTCCCGAAACTGGCATGCTCTGTACAAAAACCTCTGCATTAATAAGCGCGCCTTTGGACCCTAAGAAATGTCTTTTGTGTGGGGTTCTCCCTGCATTTTAATAAGCCTGGCTTTTTACAAAGACCCCCCCCAAAAAAAGAGAGAAACAGACACACGCACAAAGACAAATTTCATTAGGCTCTAATCTCCTTTCTGACGAATACACTCCTGCCGATCTCTAAGCCCTTTCAGCCCAGCAATGCTTTTTTTTTTTTTCATTTTGTTGTTGTTTTGTTCGCCACCAAAATAAAACTTGTCCCAGGAGGGGACCCTGGTGCAAAATGCCGGGCACCAGCATTAAGCACAGTGACGCTGAAATGGATAACACCACCTTTTTTCCTTCTTAAAGGTGTGAAGTTGTTAATGAGGTGTCCCACACGGCAGAAACCCAGCAAATCCTTTGATTAAAACCAGTCTGAGTGGCAGAGGCTGAATTATTTGTACTTGGTCCCTTTGAGGGATGGTAGTGGCAATGGTTGGGGGGAGAGGAGAAAAAGATGAGAAATAACATATGCTGGGCAGCGGGTTTGCTTAATTTGGCAGTGCAGTTTAAGCTAATGTCAAGAAAAGGGAGGGGGTTGTTAAATGGCATCAGCGCTTCATACTGTATAGAGACGCTGGCAGGAGGAATTGCTTTGAAATGCAGCGTTTTTTGCGGGGGGAACTTTTAGCGGAAGATCTTAGGTCGGCGTTACGGCAGCAGGGCTGTGCTGCTCTCCGGCAGGGCCAATTTTCCGTTGGGATGGAGGGAGATCGGGGTGTTAAGGCGTTGTACAGATGTGGGGATTAAGTGCAATCTCCTCCCTCGCTGCGGGCCGAGATGTACAGCAAGGGCTCAGTCGCACGCAGGGCAGTGCCGTGATGGGGCCGATGTGAATTCCTTCGGGAAGCTGCTCCCGATGGCACTCGGTGTCCCAGCTTTGAGCTCAGGTTTGGCTTTTTGTTGTCGTCTTCTATTTCAGTTAGGTCCCCAAATCCCATGTTTTCCCAAGCCCCGAAAGCTTTGGCTGTGAGGTCCCATACCTACGGTCACACCAAGGAGCAAAGGAGCGCTGAGCTTTCCCTTGCTCTCTGCTTTGCATTTACTCACCTGCACAATACGAGCTCTTTAACTCTGTTTTATTCTCACTTTGTTCACTGGAAATATGGGTCCATCACATGCATATGGGAACTGCAAAGGAGGGATGAGCACGCTCGGACTACTGAGGAGCAGAACCGAGGCAAAGAAAGAAATAAAGAAATAGGGATGGAAGAAAACCACCCAATTCACACTACCTAGCACCGCAGTGCCGGAGGAGTTCATGGTTTTGGCTGGCAGCCCACTGGAGCATTCCTGGCATAGCTGCTCCGGCCCCAGGGGTATTTAGTTGCTTTTTGGGTCCAAGCATTTTAGCTGGCTGTGCCAGACTCCTCTGCTTGCAGGGTCCAAGGGGGTGTGAAGCCAGGTTGTGGGTGTCTGGGCCCTTTCGTAGAAGGCGAGATGCCGTGGCTTTGGGAACTTGAAGGCTGATGAAGAGTCAGTACCCTCTCCTGAAGGAAATGCCACCCGGGAGCAGGCAGGGGACCAGGTACCCTGCGGCAGCGGCCAGCCTGAGACCGTCCATGGGGATGGAGCCAGGGGAAGGAGCTAGCAATGACCAGCTGTCTGACGGGAGCAGCCGGGAAAGAAAAACAGCCCTTATTTTTCTCGCCTTTGGCCGTCAAGGCTCAAACACACTTAGCAAGTTTCCAAGCCTTAGCGGAGCCGCGGAGGCTGCCGGCAGCTGCCTGTGCTCATGTTCCTCCCCTGCTGCACGTCAGACTGACGGAAGCTTTCGTGGGGAGCAGCGGAGGGCACGCGGGCAGACGGCTGGCAGGCAGCAACTCATCTGGCTGCCGCGATGCCATCGCTCCCGTGGGCATTTCGGTGTAGCTCCGGGGTCCCCCTGGCTCAATCCCCGGAGGCTCGGCTCCGTGCGGATGATATGGCGTGCAAAAGCTGTCACGTCAGCCCTCGCTGGAGCCCAGCCATCAAAAAAAGCAGCCCCTCAGCCAGGGGAGGACAGGAAATATCGCAGCTCCAGCCCCCCGGCAGGGCTGGCGTCTGCAGTCCCCAGGGTTTGGCGGAAAATGGTTTTCATGCCCTGCAAAAATGTTGTAATTGCAGACAGTCTGTCCAGCCCACGAGAAATTCACGGTCTAAAAACTAGCTGCAACCTCTCCCACCCGACACGAGAGCAACGGCGTGTCAAGGACACGTGTCCCGGCGGCTGCATCGGTGCCGGGCTGCGCGCTGGCGTGGCCGTGTGGAGCGTGAGTGATGCCAGGGACGGTAACCGGCTGCCTGAAAAGCCAGGCAGCCGGGACGGGTGCTCAGTGCCTTCGCCGTGGAGGTTAAAGCATGTCTGTAGCCCCGTGGGACCTTTAAGTGGAGCCAAGAGCTGCGCAGAAGCAGATGCTGGTCACTGCCTACTCTGATGGTGTTGCTCTCCTGATCAGACAGCTGAGGGGCATAACAGCAACCGGCTTTTTGCAGTGCTCAGGAAAACAACCCTCGTCGAACCATAAGCTGGAAAGAAACCCCCTGCACAGGGGGAGCAGGATGGCCAAGCTCCCCACCACCCCACCAGTGCTCCTGCTGCTTTACACTCCCTCCAGCCCCGATGGAAAGGTGCAGCAAGGCTCTATCTGAGCCCGAGTTACTTTTAGCATTGATTTATTTACATAAAAAAAAAGAAAATGAAAAACCCAGCTAGGACTGGGATTTTCCTTGGGGGACAGGTTCGGAGCAGGAGCGTGGGGTCCTGCGCCTCTTTGTGCCTCCCGGTCCGTGTCCGGAGGAGGCTGCCGGCCGTTCGGCAGGAGGGGAGCACAGCTGCAGCTCTGTCTTCCCAGAGGAAACTTTTTGACTACTCATGTAGAGAAAAATGGGGAAAAAGTCTGATAATTTCAAGTATTTTTGAGTGGGAACTTTTTTTGGGAGTTTCATTGGTGCAGTAAATATTTGGTCACCTAAGAGATTTCCTGCAGATTGTTTGTCTCTCTAATTGAATACTCTGGCTTCGTTCCGTAGCTGTTAGCGCACACAGCCAGTTTTCCCTTCTGGGTCAAAAAGGAGTAAAACCAGCCGTGCATCTTAATATTTCTATGCCAGCTTAGAGGCGGGCTTCTGCACAAATGAAATAAATCAGGGGATGCAGCGAGCGGGGAGGTCTTAAAATTTGCCATGTTTGCCATGGCAGAGACTCCTTCAAATGTGACAACCAACCGCTAGCAAAAATCTTGTCTGGAATCACTTAATTGCTGCAAGCAGTGTAAAGCTTGAAGGGGAAAATAAAAACCCCAACCAAATAATCCGGTGATCTTTGGGCGAACAGTCAGACGTAACACCTGCAGAAGGACTTTTGCACGTGAAAGCTCGTCTAGTTATTTTACCCAGTGACATAATTTGGGCTAATGAAAGACGTACCCCTCTCTGTAAGTGCTCAACGCTCGGCTATTCAGACTATAATAACGCTGCTTTAAACGTGGAAGATAGCAAAGACTTCCAAGGAGATCATAGTGAATGCGTTTGAAAAATTGCCCATCACTTACAAAACCAAAAACTTCTCCTGAGTCATCTTTAAAAAGAGGAGGAAAGCTGTGAGATACCTTCTTCACCTCCCTGCAACCCGATAGCGTGCTCTCCTTCACGCTATACACAGCAATAGCAAATCCGTAAAATGTGAATTAAACATCAGAGATATTTTGGGAGGAAAATCCCAGCGCCAGCCATCTGCTCCTGGGTTCCCCGTGGCCAGGAGGGATAGGTCAGGCTTAGCTGGAGTCAAAGTGCCTTTTGCATCCTGCTCCTCCAGGCAGCTCTGCACAAGCTCAGCTTTGGGCGGGTGGATAGTCTGCGCTCTTCGAATTAAACACACGCAGGAGCTCTGCCAGGATCCGTGCGCGGGGTTTTGAGCTACAGCAAACGACGGGTTCTGGTCCAGACCTCGAAAGACGAATAAATAAGCGTCTGCTCCAATGGCTGCCTTTTATGTTTAAGATGAAGACGATGTGCAGAAATGGCACATTACTGTGCACGACCATTGCTATCAGGAGAAAATAACTACCTGTCCTTACCCAGCTACCAGGCTCGGTTTTAATGGAGCCTCTATGGGGAGGTCAAAGACTCCCCGTCGGAGAGATTATTATGGAATAAATCAGAGCAGCTCCGAGCGAGCAGCTTTTTTCCATTAGCCAGGGCACAGCAGAGAGATCGGGTATCAGGCGCTCTGTCCTGCCTCGCCTGCGAGGGAGGGTGAAGGAAGAGCACACCAAAACATGTGTCTGCTCTGGAAAACTGTAGGGGACACAGAGTTCAAAAAAAAAAAAAAAAAGAGTTTTTTCAGCTAGATTAAAGGGAATGATTCACTGGAAAATGGGCACTGGATGTAAACTTCTCTTCCGTCCACCCTGTCTATAAGATGATCTTTCACACGGTCATCTTTGGGAAGGTTTTATGAGAGTATAAGGGCTTTGCTCACAAGTCCTTCACTGCAGGGATGATCAGCATCCTTTCCTCCCCAAGAAATTCGGGGAGGGGAAAAGGAACAAAAATTCCTTGGTCCCTGGAGAAGCCAGGGTTGTGCCGCACCTTGGTCCCAGCCCTGCAGCACCGCGGGCGTTGGGAGCCCCTTTTTGGGGACGGGCAAGGGCAGGCTGGGGGATCCGAGCCAGAGCACCATCCTCAGGTGGATAGATGCCTTTATCTTGGGGTGAATTGTCCACTTTAGGGGGTCATTCGGGCTGTGATTCAGGAAAGAGCGATTTGCCCCCTCTCTGCCTGGCTGATCGCTGGCAATAAAACTTCTGCTGCGAGGATGCGCTTTGCTTTAGGCAGGACCGAGGTGGCTGGAGCCACAAAACCGGTCACTGCTGCTGAGAGGTGCTGGTTTCCCTGGGAAATCTGGGGTTATGCCACGGTCCTCGGGAAACGTAACCTAAATTGGAAGAGGAATAAACTGGAAGAACAATAAAAGCGAGGGAACGGAGCGAAGGGTAAACAGAGCAAGAATCATGCATAATGTTTCCCCGAATCTGGATCTGAAAGACATCTAAATATAACAAATACTGAAAACTTTAATCCCATCCAGTATAAACAACAACAAAGTGTTGGGGGGTTTTTTTTCTGCCTGGCAGAGAAATAGGAAAAAATTCCTTTTGGATCCCACAGGCAAACTGAGGACAGGACGAAGCCCTGCCCCACGCGGTGGCATGGCCCTTCTTCGCCCTTCAGGGTGCTCGGGGCAGGGGCTGGGCACGGCTCCATTGAGCCCGGCTTCCCAGTTCACACTGGTTTGGCTGGGAATATCGGAGCATCTGCAGAGCTGCGCTTGCCAGCACGGCCTTGAAGGAGCACAAAACCAAACCTGCCCTATATCTTTAGCGGACTTTTTTACGGCTGCAGCTCAAGCCAGAGTTTTCCCCTTACCGAAGGAGCGCGGGGCTGAGGAAATTTGCGGCAGTAACATCTGGCTGCTCTGACCAGCTGCAAGATTTTTAACTGTGTGTGGTTGTCCATGAGAACTGGAAAGGCCCTGCCCCAAACTGCGTCGGCTCGGAGTCGTAATAAGGGTTTGGTTTTTTTTCGTTATCTTGAGGAGAGCAGTGGAGGTGGAGCAGGTACCAGGAAGGGCAGCCAAAACCACGGAGGGGACAGAGCTCTTCCAGGACGGACTGGAAATGCTGGAGCTGCTCAGGCTGGAGGGGTTGACGGAGGTCTGCAAAATCGCGATGGCAGCAAGAAAAGCGAATGGGGGAATATTGCTTCCTCGATGGATGCAGGCAGGAGCTGGGGCTGCTGGAGGTGTCGGAGGGGAAGGGCAGCAGAGAGAAGCGGGGCTCGTGGACCCCCCAAACCAGCATCTCCTATTGCCGTGGAAGCCTGAGGGCTAGGTGGGCCCTTGGGCTGGCAGGGACCAGTAGGGTATTTCCCATGTTGTTAAGCCCTCAAGCCTGAGATGGCCTCTATCTTTTTGAATGCTGAAGCTCAGAGGTCTTAGCACTCGTTTTCCAAACTTTGCTGGTTCTTCATGTTTCAAAAGCCCACCACGAAGCCCTGCAAGGTGTTCGTACTACCATGCCGTGGCCCATTAATCTCCCAGTATTATATATGGGGAGACAGAGATAGAGGCTTCCCCAGGTACTAATTCCCCAGAACGAAGCCTTTCTCTGCCTATCCCCACCGACCCAGCTCACTAATTTTAGTAGGTCACTGGCTGGCAAAATGCCTCCCAGCCTCCATCCTCTTCCTCATCCTGCCACCCCTGAGGCATTGAGCTGCTTAGTCCCGAACTCTCTACGTCGGGTTGGGCTCTGTGACCCCAGTCGATAACTGGGTGTGAGTCCTTCTCGTGCAGTCGGTGACTTTGGGCACCCACGTGCAACACGTTGCCCATCTGCAGAGGGTCCGGCTGGGCGGATCCCCAGAGCTGAGCCTGGTTGACTGGTGGTAGATGCACAGGAGAGGGGCTGATTTGCAGGGAGGAATTCAGCATATAGCTAACCTATAGTAAAGGTTAAACTCCTCGTGCTGTGTGGTTAATAAAAAATCCCTTGATAGAGGCAGTGCTTAAAAATGAATCGGATTAGATTGCAAAGACCAAGAGCTAATGCGATCCAGCAGAAATCTGGGGGTGGAGAAGGAGCTCTTTAGCTGGTAAAAATAGGGGTGGAATTAACAAGAGTTTACACCCAAAATTTTTTCTCCTCTCAGCTCAAAATTTTTGGCTTTCGCAATAGCTTTCCTCCTCTAAAGCCAAGGGTATGTGAAAGGAGCCGCCAGCAGAAGCCTGTGACCTGCTGTGGACTCAGCTGGGTAAAGAAATCCCTAAAACACGAATGCAGGAATTTGAGGGTCTTCTTGTGTCATCTATTTCTGATGTCCCAGAGCTGACGGTGGGAACGCTACCTTGATATTTCCGGCTTGTCTGGAGTGGGGAGAAAAGTGTTTAGGAAGAGATGAACTGCTGCTGTAAAATACAGAACGTTGTGAATGAATCATGTTTGCAATAATGCAGATATTGATGTGTTAATAATGTTGGAAGACATTTATAATGCACATAAACTCCTTATTCCAGTAGGATGGATTCAAGCTTGGAATAAACTACCAGGTAGAGATAAACAGCCGACAGCCAAACGTAGGCTGATCTTTGCTGTGCAATGCACAGTTAGGCTGCAGATTTGTCCTGCGGTGGGCTGCATTTCAGCAGGTTGGTCGCTTAAAATAGATTTGTCTCCTTGGTAGGAGAGAAATTCCTGCTTGCAGGTAAAAGCTAGTAGGAAGCTCCTAGGCATCAGCAGGAAACCTTCCTGGAAGAGTGGAGTAAGTCGGTTTGTACCCCAAAAGCGCGCATCCCCTTGGGTCTGGGTCTGAAGGAGCTGCTACTGGTGATGGTTAGAGGCAAGGGGTTTTGCAGTGGCACGGTTTTTGGGGGACAAAAGAGCGGTAGATGGGTGGCAAAGTGGGAGTTTTTCCAAATATGCGGCCAAGGCACTAAGGATAAACAGTGTTAACAAAGCAGTGCGTAAACAAAGGATGTCAATATGACCTGATTTCTATCAGTATTCACCAGAATTGAGTCAGTTCCCTGCCATGTGGCCGTGGTTTCCTGTTTATACACCGCTTGCAGAAGAGATAGTCACAACAAAAACTGTAGCAATTGGTGCCTGTAATTTATCTTATTTCTAGAGCTAAAACCAGCCCCCATTTCTGCAGACGCGACGGAGTGGTGGAGCTCTCGCCGCCTGCTGTGATCGAGCATGGGTGATCGGGCATCAGTTCTGATTCCCAGGTCCTGTCATCTAGCCACATCTCGTTAGGATCTGAAATCATTCGGTTAATCAAAACAAGGGAGAAGGTGTCACATGCTTGCAAAAAAGAAGACAAGAAATTAATTCTCTGTAATTTTTGTTGCTTCTTGTTTGACATCCGATGACAGGCGTCTCTGGAGTCAATCTTAGGAACGTATGTACAAAGCTGTTTAAGGGGAAATTCTGCCTTATCATCTCTAATAATTTATACTCCCAAGGCCTCTTATCTAGTGCTGACTGGTGGGACCTCTGTGTGCAAGCTGAGCTTCTGTAATTAACCTTCTTCCAGAAGATGGATACTTTCGGTACTTGACGGGAGAAACCTAGATCAATCAGTCATCGCTCCTCTCTCCTGGCACGGCACGAGGGAATCTGCACAGGTCTTCGAATTTCCCTGCCAAAAGAAAGTGGAAACCTCACGTAGTTTTGGCAGAGGAGACTTGAAAGAAAGAAGAGAGTCTTTGTGGGATTATGGTGATGTGAGGTCTCTCAGAAACACCCAGCCCCAGTCTACGCTACCCCTGCCACGGTTGGTAGGACTTGTGGGGATGACCGTGAAGGGGTGATGTTGCTTTTAAGCCATTATCCCACAAAAACATCTGCTCTGGGTCTGGTAGTTGCGCTGTATTTACTAACTCTCAGTGGAGTTCTTGTTGCATGAACCTGTCCAGACCTCACAGCGTGACCACCATGCATTGGAAGCTTTTAGTGCTGAGAGACGCAGTGGGACATGTGGAGTTAGACGCTCCCCAGACCCTTCCCGGCTCTGCGGCCGGTCCTTCTCCTCCATCTGCTCATGAGCCATTGTGCAGTCCCTCCTGGTCGCACCTTCCCAGGGCAGGAATCGCCAGGAGAGGGTTACATGCCTACGGCTCCTCTTTTTGGCTTTTCCTGTCTGGAAACTGCATGGCATAGGTGATGAGCCAAAGATGTTACAGAAAGGGAGTGGTCACAAAACTTGCTTTTTAAAAAAATAAGAAGGGATTGTCATATGGGTCCCTTTCTTGAAAATGAGAACTGCCACAAACTTTGGCAAAGCTTTCATTGGAGCAATGAAGATGAATCTATTTTACTTTAAAAAAAATTGAGTTATTTGGTGAGTTCTGCAGTAATTTTCTTTTTTTTTTACATAGTCCATGTTTTGTTTACCTTTGTGTCAATCTAGTGAGGATTTTGACTCTATTTTAGTGGCGTATAAAGAATTTCCTGTTTGTTCGTATTTTAAGGAACTTAATGAGTATTTCCATATAAAGAAGAAGGTTTGAAAGAGAGGGTTTATCTCAGGAAGAACGGTTTCCATTTTCCAGGATGCCCTGAGATGATGCTATGCACTCAACCACAGAGACACTGGCTTGCGGAAGCGCTGGTGGCCCGATATGGAGGCAGGCCAAGTGATGCTCTTTCTGCTGAAGCATCCACGCTGCTGTTCATCTGAACACAAAAAGCCAAACGTTATCCCTGCCAAGTGGCTTTAATAGGGTATCATCAATCCATACCGCGAACAATTAGCATTGTGGCATTGCGAGGCGTAGCTTTGACAGGGTCATTTATGAAAGTCTAAATCTGGAGAGAAGAAAGCAGCAGAGCTGTCAAGCCACCCCAGTTCCTGTTTGTTCCACAACAAGAGCCAAGGTTGTGGCTTGAACAATGGATTAACTAATATATTACAGACTCAGAAAGCCCTGGAAAAATGAGGGAGGAAGAGGTTTCCCTCCCACCTTAAGAACATCTGACATGGGGCTGCTGGCAAGGCAAAAGATAGGCAGAAGCCACCTTCACCAAGGAAGGCTTTAAAAAATTGAGGAGAGCTTGTAGGAAGGCTCAAGGAGAGAAAAGAAGAGCCGGAGGGATGCTCGTCCTCAGCCTGGGCTGCTCTGGGAGTCACCGGTCCATGCAGTCGGTAGGTCAAACCAAGTTCAGCAGTGAATGCCTGAACTCTCTCCAAAGTGACTCCTTGTTCTTGCGTACGCGTTGGCTTACGATCATCATTTCAGTTTGGTTTTATACAGCATAATTACTTTGCTCTGCAGAAACATGCCTGAAACAACTGCAAAAGTGCTGGAGTTAAGGCGTTTCTGGAGTGGGGATTTCTGAATCATCTCGATAATCCCCGAATCCCAAGAGATGCGCTTAGTTTTTGAGGCTTGTTCTGCTTTTGGCCCCGGGTAAGGATCACACTCAAATCCATCCCTGCTCCTGGCCTCTCAGCCAGCACCGCTGCTGCATTTCCCCTTGCCAAGACCAGATGCAAAGGTGGGGGCAAGTCTAAAAGCCAGAGCATCGCTATGAGTTAAGCTTGGGCTTAGCGTTCTTGCAGCCGCAAGGCTGAAGTTCAAAGGTCTTTTTCTTTGTTTGGTGTATGCTGTGTTAATTTGTCAAGTTTTATCTATTTCTGCTACCCCAGCAGCTGCAGCATGTGTAAAATACTCCCGGCTTCGCCAGCCTTGGGCTGGAAAAGCAACAAAAGCGGAGGCCCGCAGCCTTTTTCATGTAAATGTTTGTTCGGGGCATAATTGTCTCGCAAACCCAACTGAAGGCACTTAAATTGGTTTAAAGATTTGCAGTTACATGCCTTTGACAGCTCCAGTCATACCCACCTTATTCTGGCATTTGTGGGCTCGTCACATGGATTTTTACTGTTGAATGGAGGTTGTTTTTTTTTTATCGCTTAACATCAGTTAATAGGCGCTGAAGATGAAGTAATTTCCTTTTTATTTTCTTAGTCGGTCTCTGCTGATCAATGCGGGCTGAGATCACCTGAATTTATTTGGGGCATCAAAGGAAAAATTGGCAACATGTACCTAGGGCTTTTTTTTTTCCCCTTCTCCTTTGAACAAGGTGGGATTTCTGCAGAACAATTAACATTCATTTGCTAAGTGGTTTTGCAAGCATGTTTACGAGAAATGCAAATACCCCAGGACTATGGTGGGTTTGTTTTCTACCTTTCACCTAACTTTAGCCCCTGATCCTGCAGGTTTTACATACACGTTTAAGTCTCAGCTCATGCTAAGGCAATTGAAAGATTGCATGCCTGAAGCTGAACATATATCTGCAAACCTCTCTAAGGTGGAGGTGCTAAGATATAAGAGATCTTAAGCTTTTTGAAAATGCTGTTGTATCGCAGCTTAAAAATAGAGGCTGTTTAGACCTCTCCAGGTGTCATGTAAGGAAATTTCACTTGGAGGCGAGGAGGTTGAAAATCCCACCGTCCCAGCGGATGAAGCGGGTCTGTGATGTTAGCCTTCCACTAAGATAACCCAAGGAAGCTGACGCCTCCAGGACTGTATTGTTTCACATCAAACCGTCTGCTGGCAGAGCAAAGGCGATAGCAGGGGTGTTGATTTATGAAGTGGTGGCTGAGTTCCCAACCAGAAGCAGCAGAAACGTTTTGCATTTGAAATATGAGGGCTTGGAGGCATGCGGTCTGCCTGGGGTCCGTACATGCGTTGGGTTTCTCAAGCCTGGTGAAACTCACCCACTGATTTGGGGACATCAAATGGGTTTCTCTTGCCTCTCCCCAGCTGCCTGGTTTTGTGTAACTCGTTGGCAGAGTGGCAACAAGACCTCTCTCCTTCTGTCGGGTTTTGCATGATGTTGGCCAATACATTCAGTAATGATTAAGGGAGGACAGGCAAAGGCACATACGCTTTCCCTAGGAAATGAAGCTAAAAATGGAATTACTCCTTCCCAACCAATTAATGGACTTCAAAGAACAAACCCGATTGAGGGCTTGGGCCGTGGAAAAGATTGGCAAAGGATGGTGAGAAGGGATAAATTTAGCAGGATGGGACAAGCTAACCTGGAGACCCTCTCCTGCATCCGAATATAGCCCCTTGAGGGCATTCACTGGGAAAGTTGCTGCTTAATTACAGCCTAATTGCTGCTCTGGGTGCAGTTCTCATGCCTTTTGAAGATGTCTTGAGACTGGCCAGTGGATAAAAAACATGTTTTTTTAAGATATCAGGGCAAGCCAAAGGAAATATGCCAGGGAGCCCTGGGTACGATTGGAGCCTATCAAGATGCAGGGATGAGAAAACACATATCTTGTTCCCTCAAGTGGGAAGAATTAACTGCATGTGAACATGGGTATTGCGAGTCCTGGAAATAGTCATGGGGACAGCAGCAGCGAACACAGATATAATTTAACCCTTTTTATTTTATCCCTCTTTCTTCAGAGCAAAGGAACTTCTGCCGCAAGGGTCACCAAGTTAGAGGTGTCATACTGGGGTGGTTAAGGAATGACCTTTCATAATACTAAAAAAAAACGTTTGAAAATGAAATGTTAGAAGAATATGATGCAGAAATTAGGATTAATGCAGAGTTTTAAACTTGATAGAAATGAAGAACTCATCCAAAGGACCTGGAAGAAACTATAGCTAATAAGAATTACAGTGGATAACTGCTTTAATAAATCCATGTGTTCAAGGGGAACGTACAGGAGGTGGGTGAAGGCTTCTTTAGTCCGTGGTTGACTGCCTAGCTTGAGGAAAAAGAGATTCAAAGGGGAGGAACAGCCAGGGCTGCCCAAGGGCAGGGGCAAGAGGATCCCACCACGATGGCCCAAAGCACCATGCGGCCCCGGCCAGGGCTGAGGAGACCGCAGCTGCCACCTGCAAGGCAGCGGCTCGGGCCCCAGAGTTGGTGCATTAATAAAATCACCCTTGTTCAAGGTTATGGCGCGAGTTGGTCGCTTCTGATTAGGGATTTGCATTCAGTTGTGACATCCTGCAATTTTTATTGCCTTTATGGTAATAATTGCAAATAATAAAATGACAAACTATTGTAATTAAACTTTAATTAATTACAAATCCATTACTTTTAAGTTTATTCATGGTAGGGACAATGATACTGAAAACAATTCATTAAAGCACTTGATATGTAAATTGTGAAGTAAAGCATTAATATCAGGCAGCTCGTGTATTCACTTTCTGCATAGCAGTAGAGAATTTCTTTAAGAAAGGCAGCTCCCCTGGATGATTTTAACTGCTTACTTTAGGGAGCAGAGAAATACCGGATACTCTCGAGCTGAAATTATTCCCAAAGTCAGGTTCTGCACGCTCTAAAGCAAAATGTTAAGCAAGCAAAAAAAGAGAGATCCCTGCCCGGGCTTGCTATTGTGCATGGCTAATCACTTTAACAGCCACGGGGAGACGTGGCAATCCTGTAGAGAGCTGGGGAGGAGGACAGTTCTCTTCTTCCAGTCGCATGTTTTACTCCTGATGGGTAACCCTACGTACGCAGTGCTCAGGGAGAGGGTCAGCATCACTCTTGTAACACCAGGCAAGCAGCACTCCCTTTGCCTCGGCTACAAACACCTACCCGCCTCCCCCAAAAACACCTTCTAACCTACCGACCCGGTGCTTCTCCGGCAGGGCAGCAAACCTCTTATCCCAGCTCTCTAAACTGAAATAATCTCGTTTGTGATGGTCTATTTGTCTTCAGCTTTTGCAGACTTAATTCAGTGTAACAAGCCGAGCTGGACTCTGCTTCCCCTGGATAACCTGAGCACAGATCGCTGCCCGTCACCGCTGAAAAAAATGGTGCCTGTCGGGTACAGGATGCCAGTCGGGTGCCTGTATCATGCCATTCGCACTCAGAAAGCCTCGTCCTCGGCCCTAGAGGAACATCTTCTGCAGCAAAAGTGCCCGGTGCATCATCTCCACCATGGCTCCTTATCCCCAGGCAATGGGGACGAGCCGTTGCTGCTGGACCAGGCCACGTGCTGCAGTCAAACGGCACATGGGTATTTTATTTGCCTTCTCTGCTCCGTGGGAATGGTCTGCAGTCTTACCAGAGAAAAGCAAAAGGATTGAGAAATGCACAGAAAAGTGTCCAGGGACGGTCAGCCCTGGAAGGCGCAGGCTGCACGATGCAAGGTGTGCCGGAGGGATGCGTCTCTGCTGGGAGCATCCTTCCCTGGCAGTGCTTTTTTTCCACCGTCTCTCACATTTAGCTGCTTTGACCATCTCCTTCCAACAGCGTGGGGCACGCTGGCCTAGTGCAGGTCAGCACAAAGCTTTTTATTTTTTTTTCCTCTACTGCTATTTTCAGGTGGAGGCATCAGTGCCATGTTGAGAAGCACAAAATATTTGCCTTCTGCTGAAGGGAGACGGCATTTTACCGCAGCACCCTCTGTGCTCCCAGTTGTCTGCAGCCCGTGTGTAATTTTATCTCGCTTTTGCGAGCTAGTGAAAGAAGCAGCTTTCCTGTCAAGAGGGAAGGCATGAATAAAGGGGAGACGTGATCAGACAGAAAGGCACCTCCAGCTTGGACAAGGAGAGCCTAAAGCAGGGAGGCACACCCAAGGTTAATAACATGTTGCTCCACCAGCTTCTATCTAATCTTGGAAAACGTCCTCTGCTGCAAAGAAAAATGGGAAAGTGATTATGTGACTTGAAATAAGGTCTTGCTCTACTGTCTAGACAGCTTTAAGAAACATCAAGCTAGGGTGTTCCTATTTATGAGAAATACAGCTGTACTGCTGCCTTCCTCGAGCGAGAGAAGAAAGCGGGGCACTTGAGGTCATTTGGCTGCAACGCGCTCACTGAGCCTGTCCATGGGAATTTATTCCTCTCTCTTTCTTTCTTTATTTGTTTTATTCCTCGTCCTGCACTTCTTGTGCTTCCAACCTGCCGCCTCCAGCACTCTCGGGCTCTGTCCTTGGGGGGGCACGTAGGGAATGGGGGGGCTGCCTGCACCCACCGGGACAGCCCGCCGAACAAGCGTCCCTGGGAGGGTCCGCAAGCCAGCACGGCTGCTGGGTGCTAACCCGGGCTTTTTTGTTACCATAATATTGCAGTAGGGATGACTGCCCAGAGCAAAACCGCAGGCAGCCTCCAGGTCCTTAATAGAGGCTCTTATAGACTCTCTTAAACTGGAAAAATTTCATTTGCCCTAAATGCAACCTCGGCAATTCCCTTCTCCTTTTTTTTTTTCCTTTTTTTTCCATAGCAAATTATTCATAGGGTTTGACCTTTTTTCTGATGGGATCTAGGCAGGTAGAATCTGGTGTCCGCATGGGCTGGGCAGGATTTTCAG
Source organism: Ciconia boyciana (assembly GCF_034638445.1). Taxonomy (NCBI): domain Eukaryota; kingdom Metazoa; phylum Chordata; class Aves; order Ciconiiformes; family Ciconiidae; genus Ciconia; species Ciconia boyciana. The sequence continues at coordinate 41,852,614 of NC_132943.1, read as the reverse complement.
CAGTGCCCAGCAGCAGCAGGAGCCCCAGCTCAGCACCGCCTGCTAATGGGACCCAGCACCACATCGCTGCTAAGGTTCAACCCTGGATGGTCGGAAAAAAACCCCTATTGAACATGGGGCTGTGTCCTACAAAAGGGAGAAATAGGTCAGCAGATATGTTAATCCCAGCTTGATCTAAAGTCTTCGGGACAGGTGGCAACCTTCATTTAATGGAACAATGAGATCATTAGGAATTCGTAATGAACTGTACCGCAGCCATGAAAGTAGGTCACCCTTACCCCAGGAACACTTCAAAATGAGTCTGTCCCCATTCATGTGCAGCAGCAGAGATGGCCGGGGGCAGACTGACAGCTCTATCTTGGGATTCGCTAACCAGACGATTTTAGGAACAAAAGGGGGCAAACGCTATGGATGTAAAATGAGTTGTATTATCCCAAGTAATAAGAGGACTTAAAAAATGGGCTGATTCAGTTTTAGGTGTCGAGTCTCGCTGGCCACAGGCTGTAGCCCTGCTGCCCTGGATGAGCTGGGAGGGTGGTCAGTTTGGAAGAACCCGAGTCCCAGGCCAGGGATGGTAACCAGCCAGAAGAAACAGGGAAGAGATCCTTCCCTGGTCCCCAAGGGAAGCTTTGTCCACCTCTGGGCATCACATAAGTAACCCCATTTCCACATCCCGAGAGCCTCCCAAAAGGTCTCTCCTCCCTGCGGCACTCTCCAGACGTACAGCAAGAGATGGGACCTTCATCATTGAGCTTGAGCTTTTCGGAAGCTTTCTCTGCTGCCCTCAGGGCTGAAGTCTGTGGGCTTCTGGGGTTGGTGTGGCACTGCTCCCATGTTGGGACACCTGTGTAGCTAGCCCAGACCGAAGGAAAAAAAGAAATCACCCTGTGGCATTTCTGTTATGATGTCCAGCCCATTCCCAACGCAGAGCTGGCTGATAACTGGCAGAGTTAGAGAAAACGGAGGTCTCCCATACCCAGGACACCCAGAGCAGACCTTCAGTCCTGCCCAAGGCCCCAAGCCTTGCAAGTCAAATATGCTGCATGTCAGTAAACCATCTATGAACTTTTTCCTTCTCCCATTGACCCTGTGGATGAAAACCAAGTGCTTATGATAGGACTACAAATTTGAAGTTTCTTTTCTTCCCTCCACCTCCTTTTGCCGCCGAATCCTGACATTCCTACAGTCCTATGTAACTTCATTAACCACCAAGCAAGCAGTCTGCTGCCCTGCAGGAGAACAGGCAAGCTGGGGTATGGGGAGGAGAGAGGTTTGCTCAGCTAGCGAAAGCCCCAGGGTCGAAGATAGGAAAGGTTAGGAAAATATTTTGCTAAAGATGCAATAAGTGGTAGTGGGATTTGGAGGGTTATTTAATTTTTTTTTTTTTAATGGGTACTCGAAGCAAGCATTTTATAAATATTTATGCACAAGAAACTGTACTAAAATAACACCTGGGGTCTGGTTTGAACTCCTCCAGGAAATTGAGGCAATGCATGGTCACCATGTGGACCTCGAGTGTTGCTACCGAGGATCCTTATGTTGCACTGCATTTCCAGGAACAGGGTTCAGCCGTTGTCCGTAGTAACTACAGCTTTCACCATTGCCACACAACATGGCTGTGTGATGCCGGGTGGTGGTGGGTGCCTGAGTGACCAGCCTCCCCCAGCTCTGTCCAACGTGCCCTGGGCACTTGGTGGACCGCTCGCCCCGACGTGCCCAACCCACCAGTGCTTCCCAGCATGGATCTTTAGGCAAGGCTCTGTGCAACATGGTGGGCCACTCTGAAAATGCAGCAAAACTCCCTCTTTTCCATGCACACCAGCTCTGCCAGGTCATATCCAGCTCCAGACTGGAGCAGGGAGAGGAGTTGGCGAGCACCTGCATTAGTAAACCTTGCTTTCATGGGAGAGGGGAGCTAATGATTCTCACACTCCCCCTAATTAAGGAAAGAGCAGCCCATTTCCCCTCCTAATTGTTTTTTCAGATTCACAGTTTCCGCTCCAGCTTGCCTGCACCTGAGATATTAGTCCCATAGATTTAGCAGCAGGCCCCGTAGTCTTGACTCGCAGCCCCACAAGAGGCTATTTCAAACCCAACCCGTACCACTGAAAACTGTCATCGCTCCCTGTGAGCACATCAGGGGACCAGGCATGCCATGACTGGCCACCAGGCCAAAAGAGCAGGTCTCCTTTCATCCCCCTTCACTGGGAAGTGCTCCACAAACCCTCCCTTCCCTCCCCAGCTGGAGGTGGTTGCCCATGTCCTCTCCCTCTGGGCACGGGTGTCTGTAGTCTTTGCCAACGCACGGAGCTTCAGCAGTCAGGAGGGCAGGGCTCCTTCCTCTGCCCTCCCAATTTTGCTGTTTTCACGTACATTTTCTGTGCCTCTCCTCTTCCAAACACAGCTCCAGGCTTTCTTTCCATACTTGCTCTGGTGTTGTCTGAGTTGCTTCACGAGGACTTTCTGCTCATGCCCTGCCAGACGGAGCCTGGAGATCATTTGCTGGAGGAATAGGAAAGAAACCAGAAAATGCTTCAGGTCGTCTCCTCCCCCACCACCTCCCTGCAAAAAACAGCTCTAGAGGATGACCTTGTGGAGGACCACAAAGATCTGTGGTCCTGGTGGAGCTTGGTGAGAAGGTAAGCTGAGGGGTTGAACCAGTCCACCACACTCAGCGCAGCCAGCCAGGTTCCCCCATCTCAAGTGAGCTGTCTTCAGAGGCAAAAGGGGCACTGGCTGGTGAAATGTTTTGGTGAGACATATGGGGATGAAAAGGAAAATGAGCTTGGGAACTGTTAAAGAGAGAGGGATGCAATCCTCCTCATTAGAATGGGCTGATTTCTTTGTATTGTTTGGGGAAGGGTACCCACTCCAGCCATGGTTCCTGTGTGGCAGAGTAACTCAGTATGGCAGCTAAAAAAAATAATCTTTCTTTTGCAGAAGGGAAAAGAAACTCATCTATGTGTGTCCTTGGCCGTGAACAAGGCAGGAAGACTGCCCCGTGATAATGCCAGTCCCTTGGCCCCAGTCCTTCCTCTCCGCTCTCACAGTTTTGAGGACAAATAAAATGCAATATCCATCTCGCTACGTAATGCAAACATTACACCATGCCAGGCAGCTGATAAGAAATCACCTCTTACTTCTAATGAGGAAACTTGATATAACCTTAAAGAGTGTGCAGGAAAAAGGAAAACATTTCAAAGAATGCCTGCAATGGAACATTTCTGGTACTTGAAAAGGCACGAAGCAAGTATGGTTCATGTCAGTAAACATTTTCAGCTTCCTTTAAAAAAACAGAAGTGTGACAACTGTAAAGTTTAAACCAAAAGATAAAAAACTTTCTGTAAATGTAAAATTACTCAAAGAGCAGTTTGGTCTTGAAAGAAGTTTTCACCTGCTCTACGACCAAAGCAACCTCACATGGGTTGCAAGAGTAAGGTTTTGGGTTCCCCCCCCCCCCCTCATTATTTAGCTTTAAATATCCCGAGCGATCAAAAGCAGCAAGCCCTCAGTAGCGTTTCACCTGGTCCAGGGAGAACCGGTGACATTGCAGTGGTTCTTCAAGGTCCAGCCAGAAATGCAGGTCCTGATGTTTGATGGACTTCAGCTGGCTGCTAGCCATGCTTCAAGGCAACTGTTGTACTGTTGGATTCTTTCCCACTGTTCTCAACAAACTGTGTGCCCAGCTCGAAGGATGGTATTGTTGGATTATTTAGAGATCTCCTCTCGAAGTTCTGGTGCCTAAATGGAGATTTTTAATGAAAGGAGAGAATGAAAACGCCAGCTCCAGCATCAGAGTGCCGTGGGAGCTCTCCAAGGTCTGCCTGGAGAGACCGGGTCCAACCTTTGACCACCTCTTAGAATCATAGAATGGTTTGGGTTGGAAGGGACCTTTAAAGGTCCTCTAGTCCAAGCATGAGGTTGGACTTGATCATGAGGCCCGAGACCCTCACTGGTGCCTCTCGGACACATGAAGAGCTTATAGCTAAAAGCAGTAGAATGATGCCAGTGTGCTATTCTTAGCTTTAAAATTGTTTATTTAAAAAGGAAAAAAAAAACCTGGAGGATATTTTTACAAATATGATAAATATGCAGTGTTGATTCCTTGTGCCTTTCTGCTAGCGTCTTCGGAAGCATCTGATTTTTGTCCTAGCCTGATAACATAGTCTCACAGTAATAAACCTTACACCTCCAGGGAGGCAAACAGATCGCAGTGGCCTTGTTGGTGGATCGGAAGGTCTGGATTCGAATCACACCCTGCTAAAAACCTCCTGTGTGGTCCTCAGGAGAAATCTCTTACCTTCCTCTTGCTTTCTCCACCTGGACAGCCAAATTATTGTTGCTTCATTTTCAGTGGGGGTCAATGAGACACACAGAGGAGACAAGCTGCTGTTCCACATCTTTGCCACTCACGGTGGTTGGAAAGACAATTAAAAAACCCCAGTCATACGAAGCTTGAGTAAGACGGGAAGAGTTTTATAACAGATAATGCTGATATATATCCTGCTAAAGCTACTTCCAAAACACACATCCAGGAGGGTGACTCTGCTTATTTATCTCATGTGAAGTTGGCAGGTTCTTAATATTGTTGCTGAAGTGTGTTTCCTCTTTGCAGGCACACAGAGACTTTGAGCGATGCTATCTTACCTTCTTTTGCGTCCTGGCAGTCCTCCTGCTAACTCAGCCCCTTTATGAAGATAAAAATTGGCAGCAGACTCCAACAGCTAGTATGCTGGTGTGGTAAGAGTGGGGGTTTGGGGCTGTGTTTTCTCATTTCTATTTGGTTGCCTCAGACTTAGTCTAACCCCCTGCAGTCACTTGGAGTCTCTCCTCTGACTTGAGAGGGTTATGCTGAAATGAGTTATGCCCATTTTCCTTGATTGAAATGGTTTCCTATCGTTCATCTCAGTCATTTATTCTAATGATAATCATGAGTAAAACCCTCTCTTGGTGGGGAGAACTGTAGGAGGTGTTGGCAGAGCTGAAGTTAGTATTCACTGGAGAGAAGGATGTAGTGGACCACCTGGGTAGGTGGCCAAGCCAAACTGGAAATTCCTGGGTTTCTTTGCAAGAAAAGGAGAAAGACAAAAACCTTTCCTTTAAGTGAGTCACTCAAAACTTTCTGTGCAACCTGGAGTAAACCATTTTCCTTTGACGTTAGGCTTAGTTAGTCCTTTTGAGTTCTATTTTAATAGTTTGTTAGTTTGGGAAGAAAAAAGACTTTTGAAAAAATAACCAACAGTGTTTCCACTCCCCCAGGAATGTGTTTCCCTTTATACCAAACAACTGGTTGACAATTTCAACTCAAATGCATAAATAGATTCCATCTCCAAAGCAGACTTTCCCAGAAAAGTTACCATTTTTTCTGAAAATAGCTTGCCTCATGCCTTACTTTTTACATATGCTATACATTTCGGAAGCCAGCTTCTCCAATAGCCTCTAGATTCCATCAGATATTGAGCAGTGTACTATACATTCTGGCAGTAGAGCCTGGTTATATTTCGGCACAGATAGTGGTGAGATTTAATATAAATTCATAATTTATAGGACAGAGAGGACATTTTTTGGTTCTGTTCAACACTTTTGATGTCAGTGGGAATTCTTCCTCCATGGGCATTCTGGATGAAAACCTTAAAAAATGCATTTTAAAAAAAATGTATTTTTAAATGTTTACATCTGGGGACATGTAGTCAAATCTAGGTTAGATGCGCGTTGCATTAACCAGATGGTAACATCTTATTTACATTTCCCATATAAACCCATCTGTGCTTGAACTGGGGAGGTGCTGTCTCTTGCTACAGTTGGGAGTTTGGCTGCAGGGGGTGTAGCGTCGCTTTTGTTAGCATCCAATTTTCCTCTCTCGTCAGAGCTGAATATGTAACACTAGTTTTATTTAACCTTGTTTTAATTAGAGGGTTACAAAACTGCAGTTGGCTCTTTCTGAATCAGTTAGCTGGCACTCTGGATTTTGCTGCCTTTAAACAAAACTGAAATCTCTTGCCTTGTTTTCCCTTGATATTGAACTTGCAGTCTGCCTCCTCTGTTTTCATCCCATGGTTCCTGCATGTAGCCTTCTCCACCACTAAATAATTCCTCGTCCTCCGTAGTGTGAAATCCTGGCTCCACTGAAGTCAATGGAAGTCTTGACATCAGCTTCAACAAGGTCAGGATTTCTTCCCGGGTGTTTATTTTCTTTAAGCGCTCATAGCCCATTACTCTCTCCAACCTTTCCTTGAGCCAAGTTCAACACCTCCGTCTCCGCCATCTCTGTTGCTCTTCTATGAACTCCCTCCAAATTAGTGTTGGGTGCCCAGAAAGGACCATGCTATTTCAGGTGTCGCCTAACCAGTAACCTCATGGAAATACTTTTTTTTTTGCTATCGGCTTCACTAGCTTTTTTTTTTTTCCTCTTTTTCCCCTTGTTTTACCGGCATATCGTGTTGCATTTTCATGTCATTAATAAAGATGTAAAAAAATATCAGACCTAACACTGACCTCCCAGTGGAATCCACCAGCTCTGCCAACAGTATACTCTGTTGGTTGCCTTTTTGCTTTTTCTCCCATCTAGCTCTTAGCCTTCATGGACTGTTCCCATCCAAGCCAATTTGAATTAATCTTGTGTGATGTGAAGAAACACCATACTGAAGGTTTCATCATGGTAAAAATCAGATACATGTGGGAACCAGATGTTGTCTTCTCTGAAAATTTTCATAATTTGAAAAGGAATTTGAAGGAAAATTTGTTTCGCTTTCCTGTCAAAATGGACTATCAAATTTGACCACAAAGTGATTTTTTTTCAATGAGGAAAAAATCATTCACTGATTAAAAATTGTCCGAATTACATTTTTTATGTTAATTTGAATTACCTAAGCTTATGCAAAACTTAAATGAAAAAGCCAAAATAGTCAGATAAAATCAAGCCCGTAAACTCTGATAAAATCAAGCAATACTGACACAACGCTCTCAAAAAGCAAGGTAGCTACACAGAACATCATTTCCCAGTAGAAAACTTTCTGATGAAAACAGTATTGACCAGCATTGATAGACTACGGTATGTAATTTCTTCCCCCAACCCAACGAGTACCTCTCATTTCCTGGAAAAAAACCCCACGTTTGCAGAGTTGTGTAGTGTTTCTCATCTTAAGGATTTTGTTCTTTTCAAATCTGCTACAGAAAATATGAGTATCTTCAGGAAGGACGGGGTACAAATGAGGCTACAACTGTCCGATGTTCAGCGTGAAGCATGGTTTCTTGGGGCTTTCTTTGTATTTTGGGATAATTCAAGATTCGCCGTGGCTTGCTTGAAGAGGCTTGTGCTGGGAATCTCAGTCGGGGTCAAAGCAGCCCGTTTGCTTTGGCAAGCGTGGCGTGAGCGTAGTTAGATGAGTGGGTGACCACCGCCTTCCCTCCGCATATGGACAGTCCTGGCCATTTACCTTGGGTGATGGCCAGCAGTTCCTTCTAGACTCATGTTACAGGGCCATGTTTGAACTCATCGCCGTTATCCCAGGCATCCAGATGTGTGACAGACGCACACGCGCGCCACGCTACAGATGCTCTATATTGGCTGCAGCTGAGATAAATATTATTTCTATATCATGATGAGGATGAAATAGTATCTCTGGAGGATTTGGAAGAGAGACGGAGGAGACTCAGTTTGTCATGGTCTGCCCTTGGGCTCCTTTTCTTTTTTCTTTCCTGAAAAAAGGAGGAGAAAACTCAGCCTGCTAATGAAGGGGATTTTGACTCTCACTCGGATCCTGGTCAGGAAAACAGAGCACATTGTTTGTGATGGCAGTCTCCACCAAAACGGCTCAGGGGCCAAGTTAAGGCTAAGGAGGAAATTCATCCTCTCCAAAGATGAAAGGTCCGCATGCTTTCTGCCCTCGCCTCCACCGGTTCCCATGCGTGCCTCGCTCTGCTTGCTGCAGCCACATTGTCTGCAAGGCGAGGAGAGGTTCCAGGGCTGGTCACCATCAGTGGTTCAGTGCGGAGCTGTTCATTACTGTTCATTACATACAAAATGTCCTTTAGTGGACACGGTGGCTGGGTGCATGTTTGGGTGAGCGCTCCCAAGGAGAGGACCCAACATGGGGTGTGACAAGACTGAGTGAGATGTGAGCCCAGAGAGATGCGAGGAAGCTGGTCGGTGGCACTGGTGATCACAGGGCTGCTCCGAGGAGTGGTTTCCCAGGCTGGGAGGCACGGAGCAGAGGGACAGAGAGCGAGAAGATGAATTGGAGCCACCACAGTGGACCTCAGGAGAGCTGGGCTCAGATCGGTGTTGCAGCCCAGGCATCTTTGCAGACCTTGAGCCTTATTCAGCATGGCAGAGTGATAGCAGCACAGCCGGGATGCTTTAATTCAGCCAACGTGGGGAACCCCTACTTTAGTGACCAAAAAGCCTGTGACGGACGTGTTGTAAACTCTTGTTCCCTCTGCTAGGAAACATCAACCAGGCTGAGCACGCAGCCGTGTTGTAGTCACTTTTGCTGGCCGAGTGGGGAGGTGCATCCCCTGCCTCTCTGCCCCTTCCTGCTGCAGTGGTCCCTTGAGGACAGACCGGTCCCCAAACAGCTGAAGCTCTGGGGAAGAGGCAGGGAAGCAGGCAGGGATGCTGTTTCACCGCAGCCAGCTTCAGACACACTCCTCCAGCACCTGAAGCCTGCATAGGCCCCCGTCAGCTCAAGCCGATGGCCCTGAATTACCTCTCTCCCTACCCTGCAGCCTTTGAAAAGCACCCAGTGTCATCCCCTCGGGATGACGTGGGAGCCCGGGCGCTTACAGGAGAGGCAAGTAGCTACTTGCACCCTGAGGCTCGTTCTTGAATCCTACCCACCTGCGAATCCCCCCAACTCCAAACCAGGGTAACATTTCCCTTCTCTCACCCTTTACTTCCCTGCGCTATTAGGACGGCTGCCTGCCCCCCTTCGCTGAGCTTACGGCCGCAGTTTACACAGAGCCTGACACCGGGGGTCCTCAGCCTGGAGGGGAGAGCAGGAAAATACAGACTAATTTAATTGGGAAAAAACCTTCCATAAATTAAAAGTTCAGGCTCTCAGCTCATGTTTGTTTTTAAACTCTAAGCACATCTGGTTTCTCTGCTAAAGACTCTCGCTGTAGTAAGAGAACTATAATAATGTCAAAATCCTATTTAATGGGGGAAAAAAGAGGACACGTGGTGGGAGCGTGAGGTGGGTTTTGATCATATTTCTTGCTCCGTACCTGGCACCGCGTGATGTCGAACCACGCCGCGGGAAGGCAATGCTGCTGGGCTCCCCGTCGCTGCTGTGGGCTCGCCCGTCACCGCCCGGGCTCTGCGTGCCCCCAGCTCTGACCCCATATGTGGTCAGGGATGCACAGCCTGGGGCATCCCAGCCCCGTGGTCGTGGGCAAGACAACGCGTTGTAGCGTAGACGGTGAGGGATGGATGCTCGCTGCAATGGTAATGCGCTGGCAGGTCCCTTTCCACTCCCCTTCCTTCGTGTAAACATAATAAATTACGTGTGACATCCCACACCAGGTTTGTAAATAGGGTTTTCTGAAAAAGAGAGGGAGGTTTACTGAGAGGGAGGTTTACTGTGCAGTGAAGTCAGCCAGGGCGGAGGGATGGGCGTTTTGTGGTTCCCCCTGCCAGATGTGCTCTTCTCCTCTTTCCAGTGCGTCCCTTCTGTGTTAAGTTACCCAGGGGGAGTAATACTACTCCTCACCCACATCTTTAAAAAAAAAAAAAAAAAAGAAAAGAAACCTTCCTAGGCTGCTCCTAGACATGCTTGCTCTTTAAATAAAGCAGGAGAAAGTCAAATCGCTGTGCTTTGACTCCTTGCTCCTATTTCCATCCATACTACCAGAGCTGGGACATCTAGTGCCAAAGGTCTCTCCCAGTCTGGGTGGTAAAGAATCCTTGGTTCCACCCGCTCTTTCCTAAACCTCTAATGCACAGGGGAGGCTTTTCCATACCATTTCCCAACAGCGACAGCTTTGTGCTTTGGGGAGGAAGCATTTCTTTGGAGACTTTCCCTTCCAGCAAGATAATGTTTCCGTGATGATCTGGCAAAGCTTGACACACTGCGTACTCGTGCAGGTGGGCAAGCGATGCTTGGTGCGACCCTCTCCCAGCCCTCAGCCTCCTAGTCCCTCTCATTTGATGGCTTGATGTATTTTTTTGTTGTTGGAAAACATTCTGTTTTTCAATTCTTTTATTTGAAAGTTTGCACAAGTTTTGAAAGAGCTCGAAAATCAGTTTCAAAACTGAGCTGGAAAACCCCCTTTCAGGCAGATCTGTTTCCCATCTTGCTTACTACGGTTAATAATCTGCACTTTGCTAGCCCTGATCATCTTAAAATCTCAGGGAATTTGAGATACCATGTTTCAGCATGAGCCTGAAGTAGAAATGGAAGCAGCCAGGCACTTCCCATGAAAATGATTGCTGCTAGAAAATTTCCACTATCATAATGTTCTGCTTGTAAATATTGGTTTTCCCTTTTTAGGTCCCATACCCCTTTCTGTTTAAAAGGAGTTGGTAGTACAAATAGCCTCTCATCCTCGGACGGAACATCTCAAGGGCTGGAAGGCAAAGGGAAAAGCCCTTCCCTGAACTGTGAGGGTATCCTGTCTAGCTTGGGAATCGCTCACAGGCGCAGCGTTTTTCACCATGTCCATCAGAGGACATTGAAAATCAAAGGCAGAAAAGATGCAAGACAGCAACAGGCAGAAATCAGTGTTCCAAAATCCAGCACCCTCCGATCCGTGTTTGATCCCATTCCCTGCGAGGCACTTGTGACTGTGGGTTTTACGTCCCCGGAGGTTGTGTCCACGGCTTCGGTGGGCAGGGTCCTGGGGGGCTGCCGTGATGTCCCGCCCCGGAGAAACCAGCAGAGCCCCCCCGTGAGGTCCCCTCCGGCTCTGAGATCATCTATTTTGCTGGCTTCCAAAGCTGACTCAGTGCTAACACGTGCTGCTTCTTGGCCTTATTTATTACTATTGCATGACATCCAAAATAAACAACGCCTGAGGCTCTTCTACCCCTTACCCTGCACGGGGCTTCAAATGGGAGCTGTGCTTGTGCTGGGGGGACCTGTATTCCCTGGGCTCTGTAGACGATGATAAATCATCTGGCGCGGGCAATGTCTTTCAGCCAAGCCCTAACCTGTTTAGTCTAATGGGCAAAGCGAGCCGAAGCGAAAGGCTGGTTGGCAGCTCTGGTTTAAACACTGCGACCGAGGAATCCCCCGTCCTCCTCCGCAAGTAAATCGCAGTTCAAAGGAGTTGGCATCACGGCGGCTGGGATATTCGATGAGAGATGGTGTGTGTTTCCAACCCATCCCTCACCCCTCTTAAAACACAGAAGGGGAGCGGAGAAGCCGTCAGAAGGGGGTCTCAGCTCTGGGTGGGTGTAGGGCAGGGCTGGCCTGATGGCCATGGGTGCAGGGGGATGGAGGGGAGGCAGGAATAGGAAAAGCAATGGGACCACGACTCCGGTTTGGTGGGTTTTATGTCACTAATCTGTCCCGAAGGGCAGCTTGATAGATTTCATTTATGGCTATTCCTGCCCTACCTAACCTCTGAGAAGAGAAGTGCCACTTTCAGTTTGTATATCTTTCACTGACATGTATATTTAGCACTCATTAACCACTTACCTTGGGCTAATAATTCAACTTCTGTTCCAAACTCCAAATTTCCCCATTTCCCTGGCTTCTTGGAGCCAAAGAGAACGTTTCTGACACATTCATTTCAACTTTGTCTGAAGGTTTGCTATACCCTTTTAGTTTATTTGAACAATATTGTCCCTGGTTTTTTTAGAAGATTAGTCATAGTGAAACCATCTCATTGCTTCAAACCTGTACACGATTCTTACCCATTTCAGTTAAAAGCAAATTCAGAATATCGGTTGCTTTTTACAAGGAAAAAAAAAAGTCATTACATCGAGGTGCTTTAGCCAAGCTGACCGCAATTAACATTGCTGTTTCTGTCCAAATTCTTTCCTGCTCTAATTTGTAGGTGCTTTCATTGTTTTGTTCTAGATTCAGTGGCCTGATGGTTTATTTTTCATCGATTTAACCTTTGTCAGCACATAAACTCCCAGGAATGACAGGACCTGAAGTGCATAGTCCTTGCACAATATCTTTTTTTGTTGTTGTTTTAACTCAAGTACACTTAAGCACATGCTTAAACCTGACTTCGGTGCGATCTAAGCCACTGTGTCAAATAAATGCAGGCAGGATTAGGGCTGTTTCCTGCAAAAGCACCTGAGGCGGGAGGGGTTTTGAGCGTGGCGCAGTCGTGGTGGGGAATACCCAAGCATCCGTGTTCAACTCTGCTTCACCGTGATTTCCTGCTTATGCAGAAACTAAAATCGATGCAACGCATCAGAGCAAATGCAGACTGAACCGCTGGGTTTTTCCCCCATAAACGGAAATTGAACTCAAAGAGGATCACAGCCAAACAACCCAGTTCACAGCTGAACCCAAACGAGAACCAACCTTTGAAGCACAATAGTTAAAAAAGAGTTTAAATTGCTTCGCAGTGCCCAGATTGGTTGCAGTCCCCAGACCTCCTCGGATGGGCACCACGGAGCTCGTGACATGCGGGGTCTCCAGGAGGGGAGCTGGCATCTCCCCTTCTTGGCTGCTGGGCAAGTGCCACCAGGCCATTGGGGCAGGAACCTGCCTGGGCTCTGTCAAAGTTTCATCATCCCACCTTGGGGGATTGCTTTTATTTCAGCAGATCAGCAAATTTCTCCAAGAAGTGCTTTGCTGTTGGGTTTAGGGGTTGGTTTTTTTATTATTATTGTTGTTTCTGCTGCTCAGCTGTAGAACGAGGGATGTTGCACATGTACGAGAAATCCTCCACGGACCTCGGGGAAACAATAAGCAGCCCAGGCTGAGTAGGAAGTGGATGGAAACCCAACCCAGAAAAATGAGAAGTGAAGCATTCAGCCTTGGCTTGACTCTGCGCCCAGTGATGCTGATAGCTGGGCTGTCACCGATTGCAGCAGGCTTAGGCCAGTTCTGGGAGCTTCTGAGAAACCCAGTTCTGGAGCAATGCAGGGCTTATTCCAGCCTTTCCCCCCCCCACATGATTCTTTTTCCATTAAATGCCATTTTTTTTCCAGGCAAATTCCACCTGTATGTCACATAAATCCCATTTTAAATAATCAAGGACTTCCCATTCAGTCCAAGGGTTTTGTCCTCCTTTACGAGGAGCTCAGTGAAGAACATCAAGAACATCAAGAACAAGAGCATCCTAAAGGCACGGGATGAAGAGCTTTTCAAAGCCCTCGAATGCAATCAAAATAATAACAATAAAAATCAAGACTTGTCTATGCAGCAGTGGAACAAAACACAGTGCCAGAGCAAGCTAAGGAAGGGGGAGAAGATTCCTCCCTCTGGTTTAGGTTATTGCCCTGAGCAGAGCTGGCACAGGTGGGGAGGAAAGCTGGAAGCAAAACTCCCCGACCTCTGGGACTGGACACCCTCGAAATCAGCCCGCTGGGCTGCTCCGCTCCAGCTCCTGCTGCAAAGCTCACCCCCGGGCTGCACGAACATCGCTGCCACCGGGATCCTGTCTGCGGAGTGTGTTTTCGAGTCGTGTCTTGCTAATTTGTGGTTTTCAGGAGAAGCTGTTGGAAAATAGAGTAGCAGCGTGAATCCAAGCCAAACTTGCTAATTTTGGCTGGTCTTCCTTTTTTTTTGGATTCCAATTGCAGTCACTTTTTTGGTATTTTTGCTTAAAAACACGGAAACGCAGGAATAAGAAAAAACTGAATTAGATTATGAAGATTTCCATTCAGTACTATGGCTGAGTATAACTGAGTTTTGCATAGCTCTGCCATGACAGCATATCCCACCTCCTCCTTGCTTTTTATCTGATGCTGAATTATGTTTCATAGTGATACTGGATTGAAGAGTAAAAATCAAACCTGACTATTGGGCACCTAAAATTTGAGTTTAGTCAAATTAAGCCTAAGACTAGTTTCACATTTTGCATGTTCCAAACCAGCCTCTGCCTGAGGTCAGCTGCCTCCTCATAGGAGAAACCCCAGCATTTTTAAACTCGCCTTACATTGACACAGGGCAGGAAAATATTATTTCTGACTTTTTGGTGCTGATACGGTCCCTGTTAAATCTAGTAATGGCAATCCTCATAAGCTTTGAGGTGTTTATGAGAGCCGGAGGATTCAAGCTCAACTCATCCTTTTTTTGGGTATAAGTTACTGATTTTGGTGCAGACTCAGCTGCAAAGCTTCCGTTGCCTGGAGCATGGACTGCTGGATGGATGTCCCAGGCGGTGGGCCAAGCCGCAGTGGTAGAGGTCCTTGGTGTGGTGCCCGGCGGTGCGGTGCAGGCACCGAGACGCGAGCTCCACTGCAAAAACACTGCAGCTGAGCGCGGCGTTTGTTGGACTCAAGGTTAAGGCTGCATCTGCTCATTGAAAACAGATTTAAGAAGCAGACGAAGGATGCAGCAAGATGGCAGGAATATCAAATCTGTTTGCTCAGGGAAGGGTCATTTTCCATAACACCTGCTTGTTATTGTCTTCTGCTCAGCGTGGAGTCCTTTTACAACCTTGCGTTTAGGGAGCTTGGCTGGGCTGCCAAAAAAAACAGAGGGAATCACTCTTTTATGAGCCATCCCTTCTTCCCTTTTATGTTGTTAGGAATTTCCCCGTGTGTGTCTCTTTCACAAATTCCTTTTAATTATGTTGCATCCAAGCGAAAGTAATCCATCCCAGTTTGGCTTCTCTAACGATAGCAAATGGAGCTCTTGGTCTCCTCTTCTCCCTCGTCTTTTTTTAGGGTTTCCAATACATCAGCCCAATGGCCTGCAGAAGAAAAATGATCTCAAGCGAGAACCAATTATCACCGCTGCCCGTTCTGGCTGGAAGGAAATGTTTACCTTGAATTCCACTTAGTCGTGGGGTTTTGAGTAGGAAACAGCAGCACATCTGCTGAACACACGCATGAAAACGTGGGTGAAGTGTTATTGCACCCAGCCTAGGTTCAAGACCGTCTTCACAGCTAGGGCAGCAGGGACGCAGGTCTACGGGTGAGATAAGGGGTCAACACAGCAGTGACTCGAAAGTATAATCCTGGCATCTCAGCACTCTGTTGCTGCCACGTCTGAGATTGCAGTAAAGGCAGAGCTGAGGAAAACAAGAAGTGATCGAACGCTTTCCAAGGGAATGATTCCCCCCCCCCCCCCCCCCCCCGTGGTAAACTCCCTTTTGTCAAAATGAAAACTTTCCAGGAGAAAAATGAGCTTACAAAGATTTTGGTCGAGTCTTTCATTTGTTTGTTTCCAAATGTCGTTTTAATGAAGTCGTAGAGCCATATCAGATTTTGTAAAGGTCAGAATGAAAACAAGATGTATCCATTTCACCATTAAAAACGGAGCTGAAAAGGAAGATTATACAGCACATTCTCCTGCCCCTACATGGGATCGAATATTTTCAGGATACGGATAAAACACCAAGAAATTTGGCGTTCCTTTTGCTTCGCTTTCATCCGCTCCCCCAAACTGCAATCTCCCTTTTCACATTGCTTTGCTACTGCACGTTACATGCCCTCTACTCCCTCTGGATTTTAGCTGGCCTGAATGGGAAATGCACAATTAGAAATCTGCATTAGAGTATCCCATCCCAGAGCGCAGCCCCTTGCACAAGGTGCCGTCCGGTGGTTTTCCCCTGGTCCTTGTTGGGGATGTTGTCAGGATTTCATCCTGATCCAGGATGAAATTCCTGGATCAGGACCCGGAGCAGGTTCCTGCCCTGCTCTGGTCCTGATCCCAAACAAGACCCTGCCACCACCTTCCCGTGGCATCTTTGTCACCCCCTTTCTAACCAGGGTTTTAGCAGTTGACCTAGGAAGTAATTGATAGCAATGCTGGAGAAACTCCTTCATATCTAGTAGATGTTCAAACCAAACCCACAGTGCTGCTACTATTGGATCTGGCCAAAAATGGCAATTTAATGAAATCCAAACATTTTGAGAGAATGTATAAATTTCACCTACAGTTTCAACAGGAAATTATGGAAACGTTTCCATCCCATATAGTCAAAATATTTCCTTTTGACCACTGCATTGGCTGTTTTTCTACCACAACTATAACATGCAGTGCAGTTGATGCTCAGATTTCTATCTGATGTTTTTTAGTGTAAAAGTCAAACCAAACATTTCAGCTTCATTGGTAATTTGCTCTCATTTGTATTTGGAAAAAAGAAAGTCACATATTCGTAGGCTTGCTTCCCTCAAGACAAATGCTTTTGAGAGCACTTTTTCCTAACTTTAATGTTCAAAAGTGTCAAGGAAATCTGAGTCACTTGCCTGCTTTGAACTGTAAAGAATAAATGGGCTTCTCAACCCCTTGGGCTGTTTCAAAATCCCAGCCAGAGGCCTCTATTAATAACCCAGCAAGCTCTTGTATGACACTTTCTTATCCCCATCTCGCAGATGGGAACGCAATGTGGTCGTGGTTCTCCAAGGTCACCCAGCAGCGGAGTTGTGGCCAGAGCCCAGTCCGTCTCCCACTGCCCATTGACCTACTTGAGCCGGAGAAAACGCATCATCCTCTTACACAACAGCTTTTCCATTAACGCACACCAGAAAACTAGGGATTTTCTCATGGAAATTTCCATGGGAAACCCTCGCTTTCCTGGTCAGAAATCTCTGTCTTGGGAAATTCTGCTTTTTCTGTAAGGAAGTTTGAAAATGCAGGGAAGTGGGGGTTACCTTCCAGTTCTCCCCCCCCCCCCCACATTTCCCAGTTAGAGAGGAAATCTGTACAAGCAGAGACAACAATGCAGATGCAGCGATTTGATAGTAGGTGGTTTCTGCAAAAATATGAGCCAGGGCCACAAGTCTTATTCGCGCGCTGGCAGCACTGACTAATGCTAGCTGTGCCAAGGGAGCGCTAGTAAAATCTTCAGGCTACGCCCAGTTATCATGTGTTGTTGCAAATGCCTTGGCCTGTCCTGCAATGCTTCATGGTTTGAGAATTACAAAAAGCCCAATGAAGTCGTCCTTTCAAACTCCCCTGCCTGAGAAGCCTGGTGCATTAGCCTTCACAGACCCAGTCCCCAAAGTCTCGGAGGGATAACGAAGAAAACATCATCATCATCATCATCGTGCTTGAGAAACAAAGAGCTCCAAACCCCTTTCTGATCTATCACCGTCAGGAGATTCAGGTCTGATTTCTCTCTGCTGGCTGTTGGGAGATGCAGGTTTGCAATGTGGTGGTGAGCACTACTTGACTCATAGGGGAGATGGGAGGGAGATGACTAGAGGATTTCCATTACTGCTTTTTGTCAGCTGCTTGGTGTGTGCTGTGTCGGAATGAGCAGCTGGGGTGGCAAATAGGACTGGCCTGTTACTGATCAAGCCCCGTTGCGGCTGCGTGTTTGATCACACTGCGTGTTGGGTACGCGAGGGTGGCACCAGCTCACAGCCTCTCTGCAGAACTGAGCGTGGCCAATGCAAAGACCGTGGGTCAAGAGAGCTGTATGGGAGGACAGGCATTGAGGGAAAAGGTGGAACCTGGATAGAGAGCCAAAGGGGAAGTCCAGCTTTTCAGAGCACCAGGACAGCCTCATGGCTGTCGAATTATTATTTATTAAAGGAAGAAATATTCTTCCAATGTGTGCATTTCGCAGTGACAGTAGATGCAACAAATCCAGTGGGTCAGCGACACTGGTGTGACTGTGGCCTCTGAGCGTGATGGGACCCCCACAAACAGGGACATCCTTGTTTCATCTCTCCAGCTGACCAATCTCTTGGTGGCCATGAAAGGACTTCGGTTCATGGAGCAGAACGCAATGTCAAAAGCACCAAAAAGACTGTTGTGAGTGTGCTTGAGCGTAAGACTGCCAAACAAGCCCCTGGGAGACCAGCGATAGCTGTCCTGTAGAAACTCTGGCATGAGCAGGGCTCTTAGGTGGCTGTCTGACTGAGCAAACCCTCTTACAGCAGCAAGGGCAGAGGTGTCTGCACCTCACCCAGGTGCTCTGCGTGAAGGCAGGGCTGGGCAGAGCCAACTAGGCAGCTGCAGCTGCCTACGAAAGCCTGGCTGGGCAGGTAGGCTGGCTGGTTGGGTGAGCAAGCAAGGATGGATGGACAGATGGATGGATGGATGGATAGATAGATAGATGTAAGTAGGTGGGTAGAGTGAGCTCGGAGCAGTAGTTTTCCACTGGATTTTTCTCCCATTTGCTTTACCAAAAAATGCTAGGCAGGATGCTGGCCTGAGCTGGGGCTTGACCAGGTGAGGTACTTTTCTACTGGCAGAGTTTTTAGGGACCCTGCAACACATGCTTAGGGTGACGGGGCTCCTGGGGGTGGTTGGTGGCTATTTAATGTATAGATTGCTGACTGCTAGTTAGTGCTAAGCAGGCAGCCTGGGCTGTGGGCTAGTTAGTGAGGTTTCTTTTGGCATGGATGGAAAAAGCTGCTCTCAATGCAAAATCCTCTCTGATGACTTCTTCAGCAAATGCTGTTAATGGAGCAGTCTTTTCCAGAGAGCACGCAGGACTTCTGTCTCGTGCATTAGGGATATAAACTAGAAGGGAGAGTGCTTTTTCTGTGTTTTAGAGAGTTAAACCTGAGTGACTGATAGGTCAGGTGCTGACCTGAGCTTGGTTTTGCAGTGGATGATAGGGAAACAAGCAGCAATTAAAATAGGCATGTTGCCTTATATCGGTGCTGGGCACCCAGGGATGCTCCCTGGGCTATGAATCAGTGTAGCATGTTTTCCTTGCCAAAAGTAGACCTCTTTTCTCTGTTACGCTGGTAGCTAACCCAGACTGATCGTATGAGTGGAGTCCCACAGGGGAATGCTCATTCCAGGATAGGAATAGAGATTTATTTTAAACTCCTCCAAACTGAGATCATCTGCATGAAAATAGGTATTTGAGTACCAGGATAAAAGTGTCCATGTGGGAAGTTACACCAGAACATCCAGATGACCAAGAACTCGCGTCCTAGATCCATTGAGCTAATCCATACAGACCAGTACACAGAGGTGACATCCCATGCACTCTGTCGTACATTGAATGAGGCCACCCGTGTTTGAAAAAGTGTCTTATGGCTCCTCTTCTTGTTACTGCTTCCTTATATCTTTTTAAATAGCAGCAATTTCCTACTTGGCAGCCTGTGGCCCTGTTGGGCCAGTGTATGATTCCTACAGTGTTGGATTCCTACAGTGTTGCCATCAACTGGTCTAGATAGTCTTCCAAGGCTGTGGGTCTGGTTAAATACAATAAAACAGTCTCTGTCCCAGCAGTCCCATGGTTTGTGGCTCTTTGCATCATGTCTTGTCATTCTATACCATTCAGCAATTAGGAAGTTGGGAGCCTCAGGCTTAATGGGCTCCTTTGTATCCCCAGGCTGTAGCAGACAAGGGCTTGCAAACCTGACTGACTGTCCCCTGTACCTCAGATTCCTGGGCTATACTATGTTCATCCTAATCCACAAGGACCCCAGGTAAACAGGGCTATGGAAATTATCATGGGAAATGAACCCAGCCTGAATAGCAGTTCATGAATGGCACCACAGCAAATTTTTGCAGATTCTGGTTAATGCTGAACGGAAGAAACTTAGCATCTTGGTTCAGCTTCTCAAACTGGGCTTTCATCCCAAGGAAACTGAGCTGAAATTAAATATTGCTTGGCTTGCGGGTTTTTTTGTTGTTTGCTCCCGAGGGAAAACGGATTCTCCAAAATGGTTTCTCGCAGAAAATTCAAAGTTTGCAGAAATTGCATTTGCCTGCCCCGAAGAACTACTCCCAGCCAGCTCTGAAGCTCGGTTATTTAGGGCGAGCCTATGTAGAGATGTCAGCGATGCAGCCAACTATTAGCTAAGTTAGCTGCAGAATTTGATCTCTTACATATTTCTCTTTAATAGAAACAGACCCATCGACAGACTTAGTGGTTATTTATGTTTCAGATAACTCCCTGCCCTCAGTTCGGGGAAATCTTCGTTGTTCCCTTATGCCAGAGGAATGATTTCTTTAATGTAATATTCTCTCCATCTGATAACTACTGTAAAATAATATGTTGAGGTGGTAGAGGCTGTATCCATGCCTTACGAGCCCCTTCCTCACTGTGCTGTGGGACATGGTCCTAAATTGTGGCTGTTTGGGCACAGCGTGGGGCAACATGTGGGCAGCCACCCACCCACCCCTGCGGTCCAGGCTGCTCTCCTGCCCCGTGCTGCCTCTCCTCGAATTCCCCAGCGATGACCTTACTGCAGCTATTTCCATGCCTGTAAATCACCTTGCCCATGAGAGGCGATGCTGTTAATTATGTCACATGAAGACAAATTTACAACGTGGAGCGACAGTAAAAAAATATTCCTACTTGAAATGACGTGAGATCTACACTCAGCGGGCTGTCCGTAAATCACAGCCAGCTCCATGCACCAGGCTGACGGCCTCTTCCCACCCACCGGCAAAGGCTGCGGTTATCGGTGCTGAAGGGCCAAAAGAAGTGAGTGCTCAGAGCCTGAAAACTAACCTACATCACTCCAGGTGGATGAAAAAGTGCCTGTTTGTAGATGCCGAAGCACTGAGCGACCTGATTTTCTGTGTAGTTTCTGGTGAAAAAACCCATAATCTTCTACTAGCACCTGAAAACATTACTTATCCAGGAGGGAATTTGCCCAGGATGCGTTGGCTGCAGATGGAGCAATGACTTAGGTGCTTGGTGGTCCCTGGTGCACTGTCCGTGTCCCTCTGCACCTCCACGTGCTCATCTGCCTTTAGTCATCCCTCATCTGGAGAGGACCAGGACAAGTGATGGTGCTGTGGCTTGGACACTGGGGGTCACCCCATAGCCTGGGGACAGAGCCCCCCCCTTTTGGACGTGACCTAGAAACTCAAAGGGGAAATAGGAGACGCGTGGTGATGCTGGCATTTGCTTAATGGAGCCAGCAGCTATGGTCAGACCTGTAATTTCCCAAAGATCAAAGGCCCAGTTGAAAGCAGCTATTTAACACCGAGCCGGAGTGTTTCAGCATGCATTTCCCGTACCAATCTCACTTCATTCTGAAGAAAAGACAGACTGACTGACATATCTCCTAGGGCATCACCAGAGCTGGGCTGGATTAGCACCGTCCCCGGCTGATGGCTTTCCCCACCCTGGTCCTACCACTGTTGACCTTTGCAGTTCAGCTAGAAGAAAAGCCAAAGCAACGTTTCCAGCTGAGGGGATGTCAGCCAGATGCAGAGGCATCCTGGTGGGGCATGCCCAATGGTTGGGCTACCCTTGCCCCAAGGAAGGAAGTCCAAGTTCAGCTGTCCAGGAGCCTCTTATGTCTAAGAGACATTCAGTGTGAGCTCCCACGCTGAAATCTGGGAACGTCTTCGGCCCTTTCTGTAAAAATCTTTTGCAATAAATACTCTCAGTAAGCCTGGGTTGGGTGCCAGGGAAGCGCTTGCTGAAGCAAAACCAACAGTTCATGAATGATCGGTTTAAACAACAAAGAAGTGAAATGCCCACCTTGGCATACAGTCATTTTTTTCCATTTCCTGGCTTTCCAGTGATTTCCAAGGCTGTTGCTGTGTAAATCCACTGAGCAAACATCTCACATTACCACCCACTTGCTCACTGTGTGGCATCCCAGAGTCTGGACATCCATCCAGGTGCCTCTGTCTCCCTTTCAGGTCCAGCTCTGCTGGCTAACCCACCTATATGGATTTTCAGGGCAAAGTAAGCATCCTTCACAAAACTTTATGGCGATTCCTCTCTTGGCTATGTTCAGCATCGTCCTATGTTTTTCTCGGAACAGCAAAGAACATCCGTGACACCCACAGACAGCACACCAGCAGGCAAAAGGCATGCCAGAAAGGGCTGATCCATTTTCTCTCCTCATTCATCTCGTTGAGAAATGGTGGCAGTGCTTAGTAACGTGGGCTTCCTTTCACCTCTCTCTTGCTAAAACTATGTTTCTGGCTGCCTCTGTTGACTTTCAGCACAAGAATTTCACTTGTCTTTCCAGGTGACCAAAAAAAGCTGGGTCTGCTTCAGCTGTCTACCTTACCGTACGGTGCTGCTGGGTGGGCACTCTTTTGGTAAAGCACTTTTGGTAAAGCACTGCAGAGCAGGGGGAGGTTTCATGGCCACAGGGTGGTGGGGACAGGTGGGACACCACTGCTTCAAGGTCAGAGGAGCCCAAAGGACTTGCCCACGGCTTGCAATAGCTCCTGGGGCTGCTTTGTAGGTGGAAACCTTTGGCTTTGGAGGGCACCCATGGCTTTCCCAAGTCAGGGCAAGTCCAGGGAGTGGTCGCAGCCCTTGTCACCACGATAAAACTCGCTCTGACAGCCCCAGGGCAGCCAGGCAAATGCTTGGAGCCATGCTTGGTGCTCTGATGGCAGCTGTTGAATATTCAGGCTCCAAAACCCTCTGGGTGCTGAGAGCATCCCTTCTTTGCTGTGGACACACATGATGCCCCCAAGCATGGTCCCACAAGCGGTGGGAGGACCTGGCGTGTCCCAAGTCCCCATGCACACCCCATCTCACTGCTTTGCCAGGGCATGGCATCCCCAAAATCAGAGCTGCTCGACATCGGCTTGGCCGTGGTGGGCTTGTGTGACTGTCTCCCTTCTCGTGCTCCTTCGCACGCCTGGCGAGACAGCCCCGGTTAAAATTACCCTGGTATAATGCCTCGGGGCTTTTATTTTTTGACACTGCATATGGAAGGCAGCTGTCAATTAGCAGCTGAAAAAATAGCCTGCAGTGCTAATGAGAGCAAATCTAATAGAGACCTCTTCCAAATTGTTTCCATCCATTTTTCAGAGCTTTTAATTGCTGTCATATTAGAAGGATGCCAGAAGGAAAACACAAGGGAAAAGCCCCATTCAGAGGTAGATTTCTCTCTGCCAGGACTGACTCAGACATAGCCCTCTTCCCTGAATTTCATTTACAGGAGTTTCTCAAGTTGTTTCCAAAGTTGCATTTGGAGCTGGGCCCTGGCCAGCTCCTGCAATCCCTTTTTGCCCCGCAGCACGGACGGGACCGGGATGTTCCACCAGCCGCCACAGCTGGATCGAAGGCTGGGGACAGATGCTGTCTCCCACCCACCCGCAGTGCTTGATTTTGGCTTTTTCTTTTAAAGGAATGTAGTCAAAAAGGGAATATTATGTACTGAAACAGCAATGGTAAAATACTTAATATTTTGAAATTCTTACCAAAGAAAAGGCTTCCTAATTATTATGTTGGTAAAGGCAGCGCTGGAGCCCCAGTGTAGAAACAAGGAAAACAAGGCAATGAATGAAACATGGAGGGCAGCAAGAACAAGAACACAAAGTGATTTATGAAACTATTACATATAGGCACCGAGACTTACCTTTAATCCCGGCATGCATTTACACGTATCCAGCTATCCATTTCTGGCAGTGGATATACCTACCTGAGGGGCTTTTCTTAGGCTCACCCTTTGAAATGAGGGGTGAATGGCTGCTGTCTCATGGTTACAGCTGCTTTTTTTGCAGAGGGATTTGCGTTTCTTGCATGATGCAGGCGGCCTAAGATGTATTATGTCACCCAGCATTCATTTTCTTCCTCTCAAAAGCTTGTGGCTCTGTAAATATTATTATCTATCTGCTTGTCTGCCGGCATCACCATCCTGGTTCAAAGGTATCCATCATCTGAGGATGTGCTTCTGCAGTGTCTGGCCTCGTCCGGTTGTTTGCTTGCGGATCAGAGTCGTGGTGGATGCGCTTTGTCCAGCCCTTAGCTAATACAAAAGCTAAAACTGTGGAGGGCAGGAGAACACATGCACTTGCAGATACTCGAGAAATAAGGATTAAAAGCATGTGCTACATGGAGATAAGGGGTTGCACTCGCTCCTGGTGTTACCCGGGGGTAGGCTGTAGGAGGGGCTTGGCTTGGTAAATAGGCCGATTAAAACACAAATAATACAGGGGTTGTCAGAGGAGGCATCTGGCTGGCCTTTTGGGCTGATACCTGCTCTTTGTTATTAATCTTTTTCACGGTTAATAAGGTACCCAAGGGTTTGTACGAGCGTATTTGAGGAGAGAACCAAGGGTTCCTCTGGATGAAGGCAGCATCAGCCCCGTGCACAGGGTTTATAAATATACACCACTAATAAAATCTTGAATGAAAAAGGTAGATTTTGCAAAGGGTTGGGCTACGGGTGAGCCGGTCCAGCACGTCCTAACACAGCCACTAAAAGCACACAAAAAAAAAGACACAGGAGGCTTGTGACGGCAGCCACAAGACCGTGCACGGCAGCGGCCCCAGCACCGGGGGCTTCCTGCTGCCGGCGGCAGATAAGGAAGCGCCAAGCAAACAAATTCATCTCCTCAGCAGTGCCACGAGTGCAATGCCTCTGCAAGGTCTCAGCCGCCGCCGGGGTCACTGTGAGCCCCGAGGGATGCTGCAGCCAGTGAAGGGGTTTCCCAGGGTGGATCGTGTTTTGCTGAGCCCCACTGTAAATCACTCGGCAGGAAGGGGACAGGAAGGGAGGGGATGCCGTTTCCGATGTGCCGGAGCCTGCTGGGATGGAGTTACATTAATTAAAGGCTGATGCATGATTTTGATCCACAGGCCAGTGCGCGCTGGTGCCAGGGGCTGAAATCCCACCCAGGGAGGCTGCTGCCACGAATTCCCCAGCGCGGCACTCGTGGGGCTGCCCCTTCCTGGAGACGTGGGGCCAAGCCATCCACGCAGCGGGGCACAGCCCCCGCAATCGGCTGCTCGGGGTCCTGGGATCCGTGGTGAGGACGCGGGTGATCGGTGTCTTCAGGTGCAGCAGCCCTCAGGGCAGTGCATCTTTTTAAGGCTTGCTTAGCAAAACAAACAAAAAAAAAAGCATTTCCTCCTGTGATGTTTGGCCCATCCTGCGTTTCACCAGCATGGCTTAAATAGGGGCTAATGCACCAAGCGTGCCTTTAATAACCTTGGGACAGTAGCAGCTTAGCAAAATAAACTTTCCCCAGCTGCACCGGTCTGGAAACAAGCCTGCTCAGCTGCTTCCCGTGCTGGCCCCTCTTTCTGGACCTGCCTTGCGAATCTGGGCCAGATTGGGACAAACCAGGGATGACCCTGACCCGGGGAACATGCCGTCCGGGGAACACCGGGTCCTGCCTGGGGGACTGCAGGGAGAGCGCAGGGCGAGGGGTTTCGTCTTAGCACGCCTGCCCCGGAGCCAGCGCAGAGGGCTGCTCTGCACAGCCAAGGGTCAGGCTGGGAAGCCCCGGACATCTGGCCCGAGGATAGATCTTTGCCTGGCTGCAGCTGGATGTGCTTGGTATGGGAGCACAAGCTCAATGGCAATGGGAGAGGGGAGAAGAAAACCAGAGGAGGCTCCCATCCATGAACCTGACGGTCTCCAGGACCACGTAAGTACCTTCACCTCCTCCTCTGCCCTTGCTGGAGTCTCTTCCGGCATCTGGACACTGATGACTCTCAATGCAGGTGTGAAACATCCTGGCTGAAACTCTTGCCTTCACGTAAAATAAAGCTGCAATGTGGTGGCTGGTTGCTTCACCTGTAAGTCCTCGAGAGATGAAGCCCTTTTTTCCTCCCCAGATTCATGGAGTACCGAATGCTTGGCTAGCGGCGCGTGTGAGGCCGGAGGACCTGGAGTGTTTACCCCATCCATCATCCATCCATCCATCCATCCATCCATCCACCCATCCATCCCTCCTGCTTCCCTGGACCATGCTTACCCAGACCATCTGCGAGGTCGTGAACCCCCAACACTGCTGCAAGCCCATGTGTGTGGGGGGACGGCGGGGACGGAGCAGTCCGAGCACCAAGCCAGCCGTCTGTTTTGTTAAATGGCACGTGCGCTCTCTGTTTTTAAAAGGGAGCGGGGCAAAACAACCCTTCATGAGATAACAGCTTGCAAATTCCTACAGAGCTGGCTCTTTTGCTGCAGTCTGTCTGATGGCTGGGCTGAAAGTCAGCTCTGCACAGCCGAGGAGAGCCGGGCTGTCCTGGTTTCAGCTGGGATAGAGTTAATTTTCTTTATAGTGGCTGGTATGGGGCTCTGTTTTGGATTTGTGCTGGAAACAGTGTTGATAACACACACAGGGGTGTTTTAGTTGTTGCTGCACTGGTCAAGGACTGTTCAGCTTCCCATGCTCTGCCAGGCGCACAAGGAGCTGGGAGGGGGCACAGCCGGGACAGCTGACCCACACTGCCCAAAGGGCTATTCCACACCATACGGCGTCATGCTCGGTATATAAAGCTGGGGGAGAAGAAGGAAGGGGGACGTTCGGAGTGATGGCGTTTGTCTGCCCAAGTCACCATTACGTGTGACGGAGCCCTGCTTTCCTGGAGATGGCTGAACACCTGCCTGCCCGTGGGAAGGAGTGAAGGAATTCCTTGTTTTGCTTGCGTGCGCAGCTCTTGCTTTCCCTATCAAACTGTCTTTATCTCAACCCTCAAGTTTTCTCACTTTTACTCTTCCGATTCTCTCCCCCATCCCACCGGGAGGAGTGAGCGAGCGGCTGCGTGGGGCTTGGTTGCCGGCTGGGGCTAAACCATGACACGGGCACACAAAAAGGGGCTCCGTCCGCAGCTTCCCAGCACTGCAGGACGGGCACAGAGCCAGGGGAGAAGGGAGACGGCAGGAGGGGGCTCCAGGCTTTTATTTATGTTCAGTAAGTGCTAAGGAGAAGCAGGGGACAGAAACCCAGGGATGGGGTCGGTTCAGGCAGGCAGCACTCGGGGACAGGCAGATGCGACTCAGAGAAACTTCAGGAGACAGCTTGGAGTGGAGAGAGGTTTCGGGTATATGCAGAATTATTTTTTTTTTAATATGGTTATGGAGGGTTTTTTTGCAATTGTATTTCCAGTTTTGTGCTCAGCCGCCTGCTTTGTGAGGTTTTATACCTACGTGTGGTTAGTGTTTAAGGTGGACTGAGGAGGTCCCAACGAGCTAGAGGAGGGGCAGCATTGTCCTTTGGTGCCAGTAAGCAGCAGGACAGGTCTTGGGGCAGCAGGACCCCTCCCCGGTGCAATAAGGGGATGCCCGGGACATTGCATCCCAAAGGGCACGCCTCACCCGGACTCAAGCCCTACATGGGTATACCCAGAGGTGCCCACATTTGCACAGAGAGCCAAGACTAGCAGGAGGATGCACAGCAGGTGATTAGTGTCCGTGTGTCTGTCCATCCCCAAAAGGAGCCGGTGTGTCAGCCCTGTTAAAGACTCACTACATTTTCTGACTCCTGATGAAGAAGGGGCTGAATTTAAGTCTGAGGTGAGGGCTCCTCGGTGTCTAAATCCATTTTTTTTCCCCTCACACTGAGATACAACACATATTTTCTTCAGCTGAGCTCTTGGCAGCTTTCCTGGGGGAGCTGGTCAGAGGCATCGGTGTCAGCCCTTACAGTCCTCCTTTACGCACAGTCCCCTCGCCTGCAGAGCTGGAAAACAAGGCAAGTATTTCCTTCACTTGGCCGCCTCGCCTTCGGTTGATGGGACGCAAGTGAGCTCAGCCCCCCGGCCATGCTCTGCCTTTACACCGGGGACTGACATCAGGGTCGAAACATCCCGCGGTCGGTGCAAGCCGAGGCATTCCTGCCGTGCTTAGGGCCTGATGCAGTCCGGAGGGGACCGGGACTCGCAGCAACGGGGAGAGGCAGCATCAATGATGCTTTTTCATTGATACCCAAACACATACCCATCTTCTTGCCTTATCTCCTGGGGATTTCTGACCTGTGCTAACTCAGCCTCAGGCTTGGACTAAGCCTAACCCAGCACTCATCTGCAGGCTGAGCTCCCAAGGACTTAATAAACCCTTAACCTTGCTGGCAAATGTGGAGGAACGGGCAACCATGCCAGTCCCACGGAGGAGTCAACTGAGGCACCGCTGGTCCGCTGCAAAAACAAGCACCTTGGCAGGCTCGTTTGAGGCAAATGAGGTTTTGGTGCTTGGGGAACGTGGGCTGGGTGAGCTGCCCCTCAGATTTGCATCAGGGCTGTCGCTGGTCCCATTGGAGCAGCCCATGGGCTCCCGTGATTGCCACCACCAGAAGTGCTGGAGGAGGCATCTCTCCCAGCTTTTTTTCTACTTTTTTTTGGACAGACATCATCTGGGAGATGATGATCTCCCATCATCTGGGAGACGATGATCTCTCATCATCTGGGAGACCTTCCTCTGCCTTTTAAGATTATTCTCTAAAGAGGACTGCTCAACCTCAGCCTCAGGTAGTTTCAGGGGTGATGGAGAAGACTGTAAAAAGACCTGCTGGTGGCTTACGCCCATGGCAAAAATTACGATGTGTTGGAGTGACGCCTGCATGGCGAGCAGGACTTGTTGGGAGATGGCCGTGCCGCGATCTCAGGCACGCCCCATCCTCCCCTCCACCCAGGAATGGCACAAGGTGTTCATCCCGCCACCCGTCCTCCAGGCTGAAGCCTCCGCAGGTGTTAAAGACACCAACTGACCACCCTCCTGCTGGTGTTTTCCCATCTGCCTGCGCTCAACAGCTCATATTTTTCGAGCTGTAGGACGGGTGCGAAGAGTAAGGGGGCATTGCTGGGGCACCCGGAGACCCGAATAACCCGCAGGTGGGATGGAGCTGGGTCTGCGACTGCGCAGCGCTGGGATGTTCCAAGGCACGGGCTTGTAAGTGACAACTCCAACGATGTTAAGTGGGGGGAAAAACCGCAGCGAGCCCTCCAGGCTTACATCAGCGGAGCAGCAGGAGAAAAAGTGCTTTCTTTCAAGAAACCTCCCTTAAAGCTCTGGTCCAAAATACTTTCTGTGCCTTTGTTGCTCAACAGCAGACCAGCATTCTCCACGGGAAATGGTTTTTTTCCCAAGAAACGCAGCGGTTTCACAGGGAAGGAAGAGGTGTGGGCAACAGCCAGGTTTTGGGGGTGTTTGCTAAGGGGCAGGGGTCTCTATGCCAGCCTGAAATCTAGAAATCTCTTTACCTCATCCCACACAAAATAGCCTCCCATTGCTTATCCCAGATGCCCTCAAGCTTGCCAGGACCCTGATGAAAACGATGTCAGGAAGATGACAATTTCTTGCAGCATCTCCAGGCTCCTGGGCACCCTCACTTCAGTCTTACCCACGCAGCGAGTGCCTTCACGTCTCTTCTGAGCCCGGATCCAGGCTTGCCTGGGCATACCTGTATCCAAAAAGCTCACGGACACAGGTCTAAATTCCCTACGCTTCATTAAGGGTTAGGCACGTGCTTATAGCCAGGTGATGCTGGATGTTGTCCACCTCCTGCCATGCCCTTTCCCTGCAGAAGAAGGCTCCTTGCATCAACGAGTCCTTCTGGAAACATGTTGGGGTCATGCCATCTCCCTCGCCTCCTCTGCGGGTGTAAACTGGCACAACCTCATTGACTTCAAGGGAGCCCTTGGCTCTGGATGCACTTCTATAATCAGCTCTATAAATAAAAGACGAGGGAAAATGATAAATGACACCTAAAGTTATCCAGCCAGCCGGGGCAGATTACTCACAGCACTCTGCATAAGTGACCTTGAAAATAAATTCCAGCTAAATTATTTTAAAAACTTCAAGGGGGGGTGGGGAGGTGGCATAAACCGAGTTTAAAATTAACACTCCCAGACTTTCCAACTCCTATCCAGCAGAAAAAGGATAAATTGGTCCCACGTGTCCCCTGGGAAAGAGCAGGACACGATGTCAATAATCAATATATATCACCTGCGAGGGTTTCCAAAAGCAATCAGGGCTCACCAGCCCTCGGAGGGTGTTTTCCAGCCGTTTGGAGGGAAACTGGAGCACATACACGGGCTTTGAAGATCCAGCTCTAGAAATGTGCTTCATCAGGACAAAGCAGAACTTAATCAGGGCCGTCTGGAAGGTTTTTTGTCTCTGCAAAGCTCCTCTCGTGCAAAACAGATCTTTGGTCAGTATGGGAAGATTATTAGGAATTTTAGGAACAGGGAGGATGCTGACATCTAAAATGCGTTCTTCAAAAAACTGCTCCTTTGGGGGCTTTGAAGTGATTGGGTTATTTATTCATTCGACTGTCAATTAAACTTTTTTTTACAGAAAACTGCTCTGGAAATGGAGCCTTTCCAGGCGTGGTGGGGTGATGGATGGATATTTTGTATGAAAATCAGTTAAAATTTTTCAGCCTCCCATTCAAACGGGAGACTTCAATTGCTGGCACAGCAGTTGATCGATTCACCCTTGTGCTTTAAACCCAACAACCTCAAGTAACCTAATAAAGATATATTTTAAATATATATTACTGGTTATATGTAATTTAACAAATGTATTCCTCCTGCTCCTTTGCCTTACTTTCCACAGAAGACATTTTAACAGCTTGAGTGATGTTGCTTTTACGATGCACAAGTCATTTTACTAAACAGCATGACAAAAGTTTGTTCAGGCAGGGATTTCATTAACTTCAGGGTCCTTGTTGCACTTAGCGGCATCGGGCTTGGCATGCAGGAATAATGGGTTCCAGGGCCTGAAATTTCCATTATTTTCCATCCAGTTTATTTAAAAATCGTTGGATGGGTTATAGAAGGCTGCTAAACAATGAACGTACTGTCGTTTCTTATTATTCGTTGCTGTGCCCAGATGTTTGGTGTTTCAGGGTTCCCTAAGAGCACTTTGGGGTGCCGCGGAGGGAAATGCATCCTGTAAAACAATTCCTAACTCTTATTTTTGTCCTCGTAAAGCCAAATGATGAGTATTTGCCAATGGGATGAAACAGCGGCAAGTTTCTGCCGGAGCCGATGGTGCTGCTGAGCATTTGGTGAGCATTTGCATCGTCTTTTTGTCTATGGAGCTCTGTGCAAAGCAGGACCACGCGGCTTCGCAGAGGGGGAAACCGAGGCACAGCGAGGAAACCTGACATCCCGCAGTGCCAAACAAACCCGAACATGGGATCGACCCTTCTTTTCCATCCCCAAGCCAGTGTTTTCCATGTGCCTACGACCGGATCCCTCCTGAGGGATGTCCATCACTGAGATGTGCCTGCGTCTCTTCTCCCCCAGCTTTGCACACCCCGTGGGAAGAAGGCGATGGGGACCGGTGGTGTGGGGTCGCCAGCTCTATGCCTCCCAGCTAGCTCCCACCCGTGGGACGTACATCAAAAAAAAGACCCACCTAAATCAGATTTGCTCCCAGACCACGTCCGTCTGGGCCATCCGGAGCACACAGTTTTGGAGGAGGAATGCACAGGACCTTATAATGGCCGTGTTGTCAGAGCCCACGGGCGGGTTCTGCTCTGCTCGCCAGCCTTTTTATGGGTCCCTGCTCCGTGGTTAGTGTAAATCGGACAAGGCTCCAAAATAAATAGCCTCGTCCTATGCTCGCCCGCAGGTCACGCACGTGGGGAACGCCATGTACTGTAAATAAATGGCTAATAAAAGCGCAGTGTCCTTACAGAATAAATAGCTCCGTGGCTTAAATTAAATAGTTAAGTGCAATATGGACATACTGGGTGCATCCCAAAATATCTGCCCCTGAGAAGAGCTCCTGGAGGGTCCCATCCTGAGCAGCGGTGGGACCGGTCCTCCATGCCCTGAGTGTCCCCAGCCCTCTGGAAAGGATGGATGCGCTCGTCGGGCAGTTTCGGCTTAGTTTTGGACAGCTTTTGATGAAGAAAGTCCCTGTTCAGAGCATCTAAGTGCCAGTAACTGTGAAGGGAAGGGTGTGAAGAGGGAGGAGAGCGGGATGGGAGGTGCAGAAAGCAATCCCCATCAGGGGAGCGCTCACATCTTAATGGTGGCGGCTTCTTTGCCATCTCCAAACAGGCTCTGTCAGAATTAGGGTACGATGGGTATGTCATTGCTAGGCTAAACCACATCAGAGTGGCAAAACACAGACTAACACAAGGAAAGCCTTTCCTAGCAATAGTGACATTCCAAGAAGCTGGGGATGTGGGGATTTAGCAATAATTTGCTAAGCTTATACAGAGGAGGGGAAACAGAGCAGCTTTCTGTTTCATTTTGAATGGCTATTTTTCTACTGGCATTGCTCTCTGGAAGCTCTTACAAGCCAAAAAAAACCCCACCCCAAAGCATCAGCAGAAACGCTTGCATCGAAAGGTAATTCCGCTTGCGACGCTGGGCAGGTGAAGAAAGGATTTCGTTTCTCAGCTGTCCCTGCTGACGAGTGGGAGGCATCTCCTGTGACAAAGCGGAGGCTCGGATGGAGGTAGCTGGCTTTTCCAAGGGCAGGTGGACTTTTGCTTTGAGTTTTTCTGGAGGTTAGGCCTTTCCGCAGGGCTCGTGCGATGTTATGCGCCAACTCAGAGGCAGAAATGAAAGCCGAATTTAGGGATCTTATTTATTGGTCTCCTACTCCAGCCATTAGTCTGGAAAGCATTTGAGGAAAATCTATCAAACAATTATATTCTTGATGCTGTTATTGTCAGAAGCTCTTCCAGTTCCTCATTTATGGAGTGTGCATGTCTCCTTTTTTTAGAAAATTATGTCAATGCTGACTGATATTGCTTCAGTCTTTTAAACAACTGACTTTCCTTCATTCATTATTATATTCCTTTCAAATTCGATGGCCTAGCCTGCGCTAAAAGCCCATCTCCTGTCACGTTACCAATGTAAAAGGGGCTGTTTCCAGCAAGAAGCAGAGAGCAGGACCAGGGTCGGTATTCCCAAAATCCCACACACAGGTCCTCCCGTCAGGCGGACTAGGAAATTATTAAGAAAAGCAAAGTCCCGACTTCGGACCAAGCTGAGCCAGCGGCCATGCCTCAGTTTCCCCTCCATCGAAGGGTGGTGATGGCAGGAGCCTATTTCGCCCCGAGGCAGTGCCGTGCAGCCGGACCGGGCTGCGTCTGTGCAGATGACCTGTACGAGCGACGCTAATTGCCTGGCGAGCTTTTACTCGATGCTCTGGGGATTTTTTTCCAGCTGGCTATGTCCAGCCTTATCCTTTCCGACACAGAGGCAGTTTAGAAGGGGAATTATGCCGGCTGCGGCTCACCGCCCCCCTTGCCAGGTCTCTGTAAGCAGCTCCTGCGGGGTGTCCCGCAGCACTGGCAGGCTCACGTCTGTCTAGCGATGGGAAACCCACCCTTAAAGACTTATATATAACTCCTTTTTAATCCCTTTGCTCCTCATCAACATCTAATGATGCTTAGTCCATAGATGCACCTGAGGATGCTTAGTCCATGTACGAATTGCACTTATTCTGGTTCAACCTCCTCTTTAGGTTGCCTCTTTAGGAGGTTTTATGCCCCTCGAGTGACTTGTTTCAGAGATGAGGTTTGCCTGCTTCGGAGCCCTGTGCCGCAACGGCCAGCGGCGGGGAGCAGCCGCAGCAAGCGGCAGCGGTTGCTTCCCCCCAGCACAGGCTGTGGGCACGATCCTCTGCCCCGCCGGACATCCCTCCCGCATCCCACCGCACCCGGGACGGGTCCTCTGCGTTGGCCACCTTGGCAGTGATGCTATTATTCTGGAACATGGGTAATTCGCTCAGAGACCAGCGCTCGCTGGCATAGCAGCGCAGAATGCGTGGGCTCTGGAGACGCCCAGCTTGGTCAGAGTACCCCTGGTTGGGTTTTTTTTTTTTTTTGGTACATCCAATGCCACAAGGAAAATCCTGCAAAAACCTAAGATCCCGAGAAAACGTCGAGAGGAGGTGGAAGGATGGGCCTGCATCGCCGGCATCAAGGATACTCCCAGACCAAGGGATGCTCCTGCGGCATCAGCAGTGACTTCTAGAGCAGCTTCTCCAGCCCTGCCGAGGTGGCTTTGGTCCAGGTGCATGTCCCCTGGTGCAGGGTCTGTCCAGCTCGTGGTCTCTGTGTCTGCACCTTTTCCTTTCACTCTCCTTCGTCTTTTTTTTTTTCCCAAGAAAACATCATTTTACACAAAATCATGATCTCACCCAGGACCAACTGGCTGGCCTGTCCTTCCCAGGAGAAATTAATAAAGAATAAAACCCGATTGTGCCGCAGATAAAGGCACGTCCACAGAACTCAACTGCCTTTCCAGCTTCGAGGGAGAGATTTGCACTTGCCTGAGATATTGCAGAGAGCAAGGAAAAATTCCCAGCTCAGACCACAAAACGCGGCCCCAGAGAGCGGGGCGGCTCAGGGGGATTTTCGGCTCGCACTCCCATCTCTTGTAATGGGCAAAGTTCCCCCGCGGTTGATGGAAGACTTGCTCTTCAGCTAAACAAAACCTCTCCTGGAGTGTGTTTGCTCTCCTTGAGATACAAAATATTTACAAAAATGGATGAAGTTTGTTATAAATCCCAAATTTCTTTAATGAAAAACTTTTGCTCTCCTCCCGCAGCCGGCAAGGAGCATCACCCCGGGTACGGGTGGGCGGCTGGGAGGCGTGGGGAGGAGATCCCACCCTTCTGCTGCACCAGGCGCCCAGTGAAAACGTGTTGGATCACGGTAAGAAACATGTTTTTTCCCATGAGTGGAAGGTGTCTTTGTCTTTCCTTCTTGGGTTCCCTTTCTTCAGGGTTTTTTCCATGAAAATAAAAGGAAGACAAAGAGAATGGGGTTTGGGTTTTTAACCTGGGAAATGCTGCCTGAAGCAAACTTTAGGGACAATCTGAGCAAAGCGTGAGCCGTGTGAGAGGGTGGTGGGGAGCTGCGAGGGTCTGGTGGCCACAACCCTTCCCCGGCCACTTGTCCCTTTGGAGATGTGCAGCACGGCAGGTCTGATCCCCATCCCCACACCCCCATGGAGGTGACAGACCCCCACCAGCAAGGAAACGGGGCAGGACCCTCTCCAGAGCAGCACAGGCCCTGGGGAGCAGAAGGAGGACCTCCCACCACGCACTTCCAGGCTCGAAAGACACTGCAAAATTATGGTCTTTGAGGTGTGTGGGCTCTTCAAGACCTGGCCTTCAGAGACAGGAGGGGAGCGGAGGGGACATCCTCTCCTCCCAGCGCAGGAAGCCACCGAGCCATGGGAAGCGACCGCTCCGTCACAGGGGCTCGAACCGAAAGCCTGGGGCACGCCTGCCTGCGCCGTGAAATATTTATTCCATGTAGCGTGTTTGATTTCTTTTCCAAGTTTTTTTTCTCCCTCTTGTTTTATATCCATCTCTCTTCCTTTTCAGACCCGCCTTATTCCAGTATTTATGGGAAATATGTGGCAAAAGACCAGAAGGGTTTTTTTCCCCCCCATCCTTGTTTTAAGAAGTACTTCCCCTCGCCGTCCTGCCGACAAAGACCCGTGGAAATTAGGGATGGAAAGGACCTGCAAGGTTGGGTTTTGTACTCCTGCCAAGACAAGACGTTCCGGCGCGATGCAATCTGTAGCGCTTCAGTTATTCGAGGTTTAACAGACCCAGGTGTATTGCTGATGCAGAGACGAAAGCTCAGGCTTTCCAGGACAGGCACGGGGAGAGACAAGCATGGCTTCTCCTGCCCTAAAGGCAGTCTGGTGGCCTGGGCTTGGCTTTGGGCTTGGTGTCCCCTGGTTCCTCGAGGAACGCAGCAGCCACCAAAGGGGTTGGCTCAGGCTGAAAGCCACCACGGGAAGCCACAAGCTTCCCCCAAAGCTAAATTCTGCTTTACTGGTGCTGATGTAAAGCCAGAGAAAGTCTCTTTAGATGAAAAATCAAATATCTTCTCCCGCCTTGTCCCTCTCCAGCTCTCAGCTTGCAGAACAGAAGTTGGGCCACCAGCGCCCCAACTCTGCTGCTAAACCTGCTAAATATAACTTTAATTTCTGCTCTGCTTTCTCGCCGCAGCTTTTGAAAGAGCAACTGTTTGCAGCCCGGGACAGCGCATCCTTAGATGCAGAGACGGTAGAGTTAATAGGGGAATAAGAAGTCCTTGGTGTCACGCATGGTGCCCACGGTGGCCCAGCTGCAAGACAGGGTTTGCCTCAGGACCCTGTGATGACAGCCTGGGGTGTCTGGGGGGCTAAGAGCCCAGGGGGCTGCAATATAACTGTACAACCTTGGAAAGGCTTAGAGGGAAAAGCTAACGTTGAAAATGGACAGCAAACTGCATCTCACTCTTGCTCCTTCCTCACCCAGAGATACCCAGGGTCTGACCTAACGATTTCTACGGCCCCTAGAAGTCATGGGACTATTTTCTGGCTTTTCGATCCCGCTCATAAGACACAGATTTGAGCTGATCCTTGGAAATCAGGAGCAAACAAGCAACACATTTCCTCTTCCAGTCTCACAAAAGCATCTCATCAGAAGTTTTAATCTCTTCTGGGCCAGCCCCTTAGCCCACAGCATCCTTGTGCAGGATGCAGATCGGATGGAGCAGGGGCTCTTCTCCCCACGCAGAAAGGGGAGCATCCCTCCCTCGGTGTCCCCAGGGATGCGCACAGGGGTCCCGTGCGGCGACCCGCATCCCGGCTGCCTCCCCGTTCCCTCGCCTGCATCCCGGCACAGCTGGATGGGGAACCCAGCTGTTGGCAGGCAGGGCTGCGGGAACAAAGAGGCCATTGCAGCGTGGACTTTGAGTAATCGAGAGCAAAGCCCGGCAGCTCTCAGCAAGCCTCAAGGCCGTGAAATCTGATTCGCGCCCCTCCGCTAGCAGCGATGGGGAAGGGACCCCGAAGGCAGCACGCTTTGGCGGCGGGGAAGGACAGGTGGCCGCGGGCTGGGAAGAAGGAGCGTAACGAGGCGTCACGGCTACAAGATCTTCTTTGTTAGGATGTTACCAAAGTAGAAGAGTGACTGCGGGAGAGGTTTCGGCACAGCTGCCTGAACTCCTTACCTCCTGGAGATCAAAGCCCGCCTTTCTAATTGCGTCTTTTATTACACTCACCCAAACACTCGCCCGGCATCCCGGTGGCTTTGCGCGGGGAACAGGTGTTTTTTAACACGCGTGCGATTACAGGAGATTAACAGATTTAAAAGTGTGCCCCCAGAGACACAGCAATGCATCATGCTCCTGTTAAAATGGGGGATGCTGAGCGGGGCAGGGAGGTTTCTGCAGGAGCATCTCCCTCCGCGGCACGGGAGGCTCATCCCACCTCGCAGGCAGCCGATGCCGTGGGGCAGCTTGGGGCAGAGGTGTGCCCCTGGCCAGCCCCAGCACAAGCTGGGTGGCCAAAGGAGGCCAGGGGGCCCTGAGGAAGCCCCCAAGCTCCCAGTGCCAGCAGGACCCCCGACACGGCTCGTGCGTCCCATCCTGCTGCTAAGGGCATGGGTTGGAGAGTGGCTGCAGCCTGCTGAGGGGCTCCTGCACAGGGCTGCTCCATCCCTCACATGCCCCAGCTGGACCAGGGACTTCCCCTCCACCCCCCAAATGCTCCCTACGGCACCAGGGACCCCCCCCCCAATTCATCCCCTCCGACACCCCGTGTTGGACCAGGGACCCCCCTGCTCCATCCCCCAAACACCCCGTGCTTGACCTGGGATCCTCCCCCTCCGTCCCCCCAAATGTCCCGTGCTGGGTGCTTGATCCTCCCAAACCCCCTTCACTGGACCAGGGATCCCTCCCTTTCATCCCCCCAAATTTGGGGGGTTTCAGGGATTTCCAAGCAAGGGAGCAGGGTAGTAGGAGATGCAGTGAGGAGAAGAGCTGTTACGTTGCTGAAAGATGGCGAAGGTCTTCGCTGTAGAGGATTAAAATATGCGGAGAACAAGAACCTCTGGCCCAAGAGCCAGGGAGGGACAGAAACTTGGCTGAGGATCCTGCAGAACAAAGCAAAAACAGGAAAATGCATAGACATGCCTAGAAGGTCATGAAAACAAAGTTTAGGTTAAATACACACGGGGTCTCTTTTCCCCTTGGCAGGTTAAGAAAGGGCAATCTTTGCCTCCAGAGCTGCTGGCAGAAGCCATCGCTCTTGCCTATTCCCGGGAAAAACAAGAGGGGGTGGATGGAGGTGTTCAGGGTGGGCAGAAAGGGGCTCAGCCGACCCCCAAATCTCAGCTGGGGAGAGATTTGCTCTGGAGGGGCAGCAGAAGGACACGCAGCCCAACAGGCAAGGAGAGCTGGGTGGACAACCCTCAGCACATCAGACCACACCGCTCACTTTGCTACGGTCTCTGTGGTCTCCTACGCATCCTCCAAGCTCCCCAGCCTCCCCGATTTAGGGATTTTGCTTTCATTTTCCCACCGTGCTGTAGTAAACATCCATATAACCGAGACCTCAGGTTGGAGTTGATAAAACAAGGAGGAGAGAGGCAAAAAAAAAGTAATTCCGCAGAGAGCTTCTTGTTTATTGGAGCTGAAACCAACGCCCTTATCAAAATGAAACGATTAAAAAAAAATGTTGGGGGAAAAAGAAATGGTAATTTCCCATCCGGTGCTCGCCGTTTCCTTTCTGCTGGGCGCAACTCCTAAAAACGAGGCGTTTGTCCCCTTTGATGGCTGGTGTAAAATGAGCTTTGATGTCATGGAAGGAAATAATGTATTTAGATACAGCCCTGGCTCAGATCAGGCAGAGCTAATATAAATCAGGGTGCTGAGGGGACCGGGAAGGGTGTGGAGAGGTTCAGCTTGACCCTTTACCACCATTTTCTTTAACTTTCACATTAAATTAACTTTCCTATTGTTCCATATCACCCTGTTACATCTTATGTTCCCCATCATGACCCTTTTGTTCCCCTGCAAAGCTTTTGAAGCAGACGAGAAAGGGAAACCTCTTGTAATCATCTTTCCAGAGGGTACCTCCAGATCACAGGCAGCACATGGAAACGACTGGGAAAATAAAGCCTTGTCACAACATCTCTGCTAATCTTTCGTGGAAATGCCTTGGTATTTCTTTGAAAACAACCCATGGCTTATTGTGACTGTCCAGGACGGCAGCACTGGCATCCTTTTCTGTCGCCACATTAAAATTCATACAAGGCACAAACAAGTTGCTGAGATTTTCATGCCATCGCCGCCGGGAGCCGAATAAAAATCACATTAAATTTACTTTACACTTCTGCAACAGCTGGCGGCCACGTCTTAAAGTACTTTTCAAGCCTGTGGGCCAAAGAAAAATCAGGATCCTTTCAAGTCAAGGAGTTTTCCCATTAATTTAATGTGGTTGGCTTTGCCAGTGGGACAGATTTTCCAACATGTTCAGCTGTTTTCCGAGTCTGGCCTCTTCTTTTGGTGCCTGAATTGAAGAGAAGCTCCTGAATAAAATAAATGACCCCATGATTTCCCGGGATGCTAGCTCAGCTGGTCTCGGTCTCTGTCCGGAGGCGCTGGATGATGCCACCTTACAAGGGCCAAGCTCATCCTGCACCGGCTCCAGACAACCCCAGGAACAGCATCCAAACCTCCCGGATTTGTAATAATCCTGGAAATACGACAGATCTGCTGTATTTTATTTTGGTGACGCAAAAAGCGTTAAAGCATGCAAAAAGCAGCGTATCGCCTTCTAGCGTGTTTCCGCCCTGAAAATGTTATCACGGCCTTAACCAGCTTTGGAAAAGGGGAAGAAGAGAGAGGAAAGATGCAGCACGTGCGTGCAAAAGGGCAGGTTTGGGCTGAATTCATCATTTTTCAAGAAACTTTTCATTTCAACAGAAGCCGTTCCCCACGGGATAAAAACAGTGCGGGCAGGGCAATGGGGCATCAGCCTGAGCCATGTGGCTTGATGTTTTCTGCTTGTACTTTTATCTGCAGGAAAATTACTCAGAAGGGGGTGATGCAATGATGTCGGGGTGCTGGTGTCGTGGTTTTAGGTATGCTTGCTGGTCCTGAAGCCTGACCCCTTTGCGGGATGTCTCTGCAGGAGCGAGCAGCCACGGTTTGCCCACGTACCGGGGAGTTTCCTTGCTTGCAGAGGGCTGGTTTTGCTGTAAGTTAAGTCTTTGTGCTGAAAAGTCTGGGCTTCTGGATGTCAGAATTAAAATACACTTGGTCTTCTTGGCCCGCGACCAAAACGCAAACCTCCATGGTCTGATTTTCTTAATGAATTTAGCTCCTAATGCTGAAACCGCTCCGCTGGTGACACCCCTCCGGGCATGGCTCTGCCACCTTGCCCTGCGCTGCCTGCGGACCTGGGGCCATGCTCCCCTATTAACCAGCCCCAGCCCCTCCCAGAGCAAATATTTGGGCTCTTTGGACATCCCCGGCAGACAGCATCTCCTGGCCCACCGCTGAGATGTCGGTTAAAGCCCTCTGCAACCCGCCTCTGCCCCAGGGCTGAGCAAAACTGGGTGGGCGAGGGTGTGGAAATGGCTCTTGCTCAAGACAGGAAGGCAAGAAAGGCCGTTGGAGCATCTCGCTCGAGGGGTTGACCTCCCAGCCGTGACGCTGGGTTTCCTCTTGGCTTTTGGGGCAGGGAAGAGGTCTGAAGACCCCGCCGAGCTGCTCTGGCAGCGTCCCCAGCTTTTGCAACCACCGGGTTTGCAGCTCACGCACAGGGAGGAAATAAAATACCACGGTAAGCCAACGCAGGGCAGTGAAGTTGGTGGCACAGAGCAAGTTTCCGTCAGTAGTGGGATTTTTCGGCTTGGCAGGAGGAGACCCCACGGAGAAGCGCATCCCCCTCGGTGGCTAAACCGTGCGGCTTGGCTTGGTGCATCACGCTGGCCGAGCCGGAGCGTGCATGGAGCACAGCGAGCACACAGGGCTTGCAGGGAGACATCCCCGGGGGTGTTAAAGAAAGGCGAGTGGAGAGGGATGGAAGGAAGAAAAAAAGAAAAAAAAGAGAGGAAACAGCTTTTCCGGCTGCCCCCACGCTGAGGCATTGCTTCCAGAGAGGTTCTGGTGGCTTTGGGAGGCTCAGCTAACCAAACTGGAAAGCAACACTTCCTTTGTTGTCCCAAAAGCTTAATGAAATCCTGCAAAAAAAAAAAAATTAAAAGGCCTAACTGCCCCAAAATGGAAAGTTTCTCGCATGAAAGGGACAGAGGGATGTTTGGCTGCAGCAAGCATCTCGTTTCCTTGGACTTTTAGGCAGTTTCTCTTGCAGCTAGTGCCCTCTCGCGGAAACCTCTCATCTGCTCCATTTTTACTGTTTTTTTCCCC
Source organism: Ciconia boyciana (assembly GCF_034638445.1). NCBI lineage: Eukaryota > Metazoa > Chordata > Aves > Ciconiiformes > Ciconiidae > Ciconia > Ciconia boyciana. Next base: position 41,811,770 of record NC_132943.1, on the reverse strand, counting down.
AAAATGAGATGATTGCCCCACAGAGAGAGGGAGCACGCACAGAGGCTGCGGTTCTGCCCAAGCCCAGTATGGCCAGCAGTGCCGGGGACCTTCCCACCCGGCATCGGGAAGGAGGATCGCATCCGGACGGAGGATTGCAACCCTACGATGCCCCACCACGAGACGAAGCCTTCCCAAGCCAACGGGCTCCATGGTGGCAATCCAGGATGGTCTGACCCCAACCCCGCCGCTGCTAAGGGAAGGTCTCCCGCCGGCAGCATCACAAGCCGACACCGGCTTTGCTCCCCGCCTTACCTCCCAAAAAGCACGAGCTAATTGGGAATGGGAGCAAAAGGTGAGGACAACGTTCCTCTCAGATGTCCGAATGTCAAAGCGACGCTGGCACGGAGCTGGGGGCAACAAAGAGCCGGCGGGATCGATGCGGCCAGAGGGGATGGGAGCGGGATGCGAGGTCGGTTGCTGGGAAAAAGCGATGCCTGAGCCGGCGGAGCAGCAGTGCCATCGCCTGGAGCCCTCCACCAAGATGCTTTCCTCCAGGCAAATCCCAAAGCAAACACAAACACATGTTATTTTTATTTTTCCATAGCCAAGACCTATCCCGGAGCACGGAGACTCCCCGGCAAAGGGGCCAGGCTTTACACCAGCCTTCCCTTATGCCAAAGCATTGAGAGGCTGAGCGTCGCTATTCTTTCCTTTTTTCAACCCAAAAGCACGGGGAGCACCACCAGACAGCCTTCACGTCGGCACCGGCAGCAGCAACGGCAGTGAGGACCACCCTGCGGCAGCTGGGTCAGGCTTGCAGGGCACCCTAATTTTGCATGGAGGTGGTGCAGCTCTTGAGCACGGCTGGGGGAAACTCTCCTGTAAAGGGCTGGAGGGGCCCCTCGGTGAATATGAAGAATAAATGGTTTGGGGATGGTGTTTGGGGCAGTGCTGGGGGTGGAAGGTGGCAGGGGAGCGCTGAGGTCAGGCTTTGTTCAAGGGATATGGGGCTGCGGAGGATGGGGGAAAGCAAATTCGTTGTATCAGAAAGCAAGGGTTGGCAGAAAATGAGGCGCCCGGGTTAATTTTACCCTAAAAAATAAGAGTTTCCATCTGTGGCCCCAGTAATTGCAAAGACCAGGTGACAATTCTGCCATTTTCCACCGATTCATGCAGAAATGTGCCTCAAAGCGGGGCTGCGCTCCGTGCTGCAAACGTGTCCATCCTTCAGGCATAAATAAGTCAAAAAAACCCCCCAACCCCCCCCAAAGATAAAGTCATAAACGGGGCTCCTGAGGATGGGAACCGGAGCCACGGAAAGGCCACGGCGGAGGGGTGGTCCTACCTATAGCATAGCGTATATGCTCTAATATGCCATTTTAGCACGTTGTGTGGTATTCTGGCATATATACTATTTTACGGGATATAGATGCTATGTCATATTGTATACGTAATGCGTAATAAAGGACGTAGCGTATGTATCTCAAGCGCCACCCGGTATGCCAGGTACACAAATAAAAAGCTAGACAGAAACCCCTTTATTACACACAAGCACGCACAAATAATGGGGAAATAAAGGCAGAATCGGCCCCTTCCTTAAAAAACGCGGGTCCCACACACGTGCTGCCCACCCCCCCGCCGCCTCCGTGACCCCGCCCCGGCCACGCCCCCGGTCTTGGCCACGCCCCTCCCGGCCGCCCTGGCTCCCCGCCCCGCAGTCCTCCAGAGCATAAGATAAGCAGGGCTAGAGCGGCTGCTTTAGGCCGCGTGCGGAAGTGCGTACTGCTCGGGACGGAAGTGGCGTCAAGGCGCGGCCGCCTCCTGAGGGGAGGCGGTTCTGGCTGGCGGCGGCGGGGCGCCGTGAGGGGAAGATGCCCGTGGCGGTGATGGCAGAGAACTCCTTCAGCTTCAAGAAGCTCCTGGAGCAGTGCGAGACCCAGGAGCTTGAGGTACCGCGGGGCGGGGGCCGCGCTACTGGGACGGGCCCGGGGGCGCCGGGGCCTGGCTGAGCCCCCCCGTGCTCCGGCGGGGCTTCGGGGCTCGGTGCCGCCTCGCAGGGCTGGTGGGTGAGGGCACAAGCGTTTCCAGCCGCCGCGGGGTGCGGTGTGGGTCAGAGACTGTTGCCCGAAAGCGCTGTTCTGAGAGTCTGCTCCGGCCCTAGCAGGAAGGGTATCCGCGGCTCTCTGCCTCTGTGTGTGCTTGCGGGGCTGGGGAGGGTTCAGCGTTTAAACTTGCCGCTTGTGCAAAAGCCCGCCAAAAAGCTTTTCAGAAACTTGTGAAGCTGCAGGCAAATATAGGAGTGCATTTTAGTATAAATGTTAGGGTCTTTTTGGAGAGGGGGCGTGTGTGTGAGGGAGAGAAGTTCACATGTGTCTCACGTGGTTGAGAAAAAGAAGGTATTGAAAAGGGGAGTGGGGCCCTGAATTACTCTTAAGTCAATGGTGCACTTGTTACGGGAGCTCACACTGGAAGCTTCCTCTGTGCCGTTTTAAATTCTATTGCTTGATAAGTTTTCAGATCTGACTGTGTGCATTGTTAGCGTGCCAGACTCCAGCTTGTGGTAAATCCAAGTGGCACCATGTTAACACTAAAAGCTCTTCCCGGGTGATATCCCTAGACCCTTTCTCATCTTGCAGAGTTTCCAGGGCTTTTCTAAATGTGAAGCTCACACATCCCACTGTAGCAATTTGAAATAAGGGCAAATTTTGAATTTTCCTCTTTTGTGCCCTCCTCAGTGGTTCTGATTTTTAGATCTTGTTACCCTGGCAATTGAAGGGAGAGAGCTGTTCCAGCGTGTGATCGCTTGCCACAGCAGAACTTCGGTGTTGACAAAGCACACAGCTTTGCAGTGGAAAATCTAATCCTTAAATGGAAGGGGTCCCTACTTGTGGGTGTGCATCATCAAGTTTCAGTTGATGTTTCTGTGCACTATTTCTGTGCTGAGCCCAGGTGCCTCTCGTGTTCCTGGCATGTTGCCGCAGCTTCTTGGTATGCGCCGAGTTCTGTAGAAGAGCGTTATGGAGCTGGAGGGAGATTGTTGTGCTGAAACTGAGCTACCTGCTGCCTCTATCCATGTGGGCATAGAGAAGCAGCAGTGCCCTTGTACCATGTGGGAGAGTTGAGTGTGGTTAGCCCTCCCTGCTGGGAGCTGTTTAGTACTTGCTTTGAAGGTGTATTCCCGCCCTTTAAAGGAGCACGCGTGTACAGCACTTACTGCTCAGGTGTGTATTAGGGAAGCGTGGGTAGAGGGTTATAGTTAGGGTTATGGGATGACGGCATGTGTTAACAGTCACTGAATGGCTTCCCGTTAGGGAATATCTTTCTGTAAATTGAGTTATCTTTTTATTCCCATTCAGATTAACAAGCTTCAAATCAGTGGTTGATACTTGGTTTGGGCAATCTGTTTGAACCTGATTTGCAGTGGCTTTGGCTGCCTTTTGGCCTCCGCAGAGTGATGGGAGGGTTGTGTCAGGCTGAGTTCTGAGTGACAAGGGTAGAGCCCAGCAGGCTTTGGGTTTGGCTTCTGCAGCCACCTGAGGAAGTTCAAGACACCCTCCTCACTCCCCTGCTGTGGAGCGTGTGGTGTTGGACCTCTGTGGGTCCCTGGGAGCTGCTACAAAGCCACTGGATTTAGACTGCGCTCTGCTCAAGGTTTCTGCTGTGCCCGTCAGCAGAGTCTCCTAGAGTAAATGGTGGTAGATGCACCCTGGCAAACTGTTCCCAAATGCTTTGACAAAGCTGGTAAGTTATTTGCTGTGTGTGTCTGCATCCACATCAAGATTCTTGTGGGCACGCTAATAGCTGCTGACAGCCTTCGTGTTTCAGATTGTGAATTGATATGTAGGCTGATTTTTTTTGCAGGCTAGATGCAGCCACAGAGCTTCCTTCAGTAAGACTGTAGATTGTAAATCTAGTTGTTTTGGTGGTAGTTAGCTTTCCTTTGTGTTCTGCTAGTCATCTGGCAGAGACACTAATGAATTTTCTTTTCTTGAGTATGGAGACACACCAAAGGTGAAGTTTTACAGTTCAAACGGGTGGTGTTAATTGACCTGGCTTTGTTTCACTGGCCATAATCCAAGGAACAGTTGCAGAAACTGTTGTATTTGTACGTAGGTGATGAGCCCTGGAACCAGTGTAAGAATGGCTGGGGACAATGATATCTGTTCCATGACACAGCTAATCACCTGCTTTTGGCTTAGATGAGCCTATAAATCACACATGTAATTAAATCAAATAGCTGCAGAATTGGCTTACTGTGAGTGCTTGCTGCGCTATCCTTTGATAAATTGCTAAAACCTTATTGGAAATCTTTTCGGCTTCTAAATGATTATAGACTTTCAAAATTTTATAACTTTATCATATTTCCTTTTTTTTTTCTACTTGTGTGATATGTGAGGTGTACTGAAGTGTGGCAAGTGTCAAAGCTTAGTTTGGATTTTTGAAGAAGGGCAGTTCAAGCAAGGAAAGAAACTTTACTCTGGCGGAGTGCCCTGAATTGAACTGAAGTTCAGCTCAAGACAGATGAAATCATGAGTGCCTAAAACCAGTTGTTTGTAAGGAGCTGTAAAGCAAGATGGTTACCACTTCCATGAGCATTAGCTAGAATGTTAGAAAGATGTAACCTTACTTTATCCATGCAGCAAAACAAACTAAGTTTTCTAAGTAAAACTTCTGGCGTGAGCAAGTTAACTCTTCATCATAAGATACAATGGTATTACTATAACATTGCAACTCTGACGACTTGTCCAGACCTATTATGTGGTGTGAAAAACATTAACTGTTTTGGAATGTTCAGATTTCATTAACCTTGGCTACCTGGTGTATTTGGTAAGATACCTTGTTCTTAAAATATGTAACCGAATTATTTGTACTTGTTTTTTAGGCCCCTGGAGGAATTGCAACACCCCTTGTTTATGGCCAACTTCTAGCTTTATACCTGTTGCATAATGACATGTGAGTGGCTTCTATTAATCTTTAACTTCAGGTACTATTAGCTTCAGTCACTATTAACTTGACTATGTCACTATGTCACTGTGACTTCAGTCACTATTAGCTTGAGCTGTAGTTGCTAGAATATTAGTGATTGGTTATGTGACTAACAAAATCCATGTAGGCAGTGCTGGCTCTTTTTTTTTTTAAATCATGGAATTAAGTCTCTTTCACCCTTTGCTCAGTCAGGAAAATTATTCTCCTTTGTCTGCTCTTGCCCACCCTTATGAACTGTAGGGAAACAGATGGGCTTTAGGAAGAAAGTTCCTTAAATAATGAAATTGGTTCCTTTGGAAAGTGTTGAACACTTCAGTGTTTTGATTTGTAGCTTTTCAAGGCTGCACTTGTTTTGAGTAAGATTGCATGCCCCTCCTTGTGTCTAATTACAGCAGGAGAACTCTAAACTGTCTGTGTTAAAAATGAGGGATACCGTTGGCTTGAATGAGCTAAATCTGCAAGAAGCAGTGATCCTTTAAATTTGGTCTGGTGGATTATTACCATGTCCCTGTGTGAACTTGATTCACTGTGTTTAGGGCTTTATTGAGAAATTGCTGATTATGTATTCAGGCAGAATAAATGGCACTGCCATGTCTGGTTATCAAGCCAAAGCAAGCATTGGTGTGGGGATTCGAAGGTTTGTGTTTTTTCTTGCATTGTAGGTGTATATTCTTTCAGGGCAAATTCCCTGAACGCTGGTACTGATATATACTGATAATGCAGATAACCTTGGTTCAAATGAATTTGAAGTTTTAGAATTGTGCTTTAAGGAAAAGCAGTGAGTCTTTTTCTCTATTTTGCATTTTAAATCTTGCTGAGAACTTGTCACCGTTTCAGTTTGATTTCTGTGCTCTAAAGATCAATGACTAAATATTTCAATATGTCCAATCTCCAGAATGTATGTGACAAAGCTGGGTTGGGAAGAACATGCGCTAAACAGTCTAAATCTTTGGTATGCAAAGTGGGGTGTAGGCACATGAAGAAAGTATTTTTGTACTATTAATAAGTAAAATAAAAATATCTTTAAAGGGTGTTTATTTCATCCTCTAACTTCTATTTTTCTATGCTTTATAATATACAGAATATGTTAATACAGTAGTACATGTATATGATTTATAAATACATATGCATATACTGGGGGTGCATGCTCAAAAATGTTTTTCTGCTAGAAGTGCAAGATCAAAGTTGAGACACCACTGGTCTAAATGACTACTGACACTGAGGAACACATGTACAAATAGTAACTTTTCCTAAAGATGCAGCTATTCCAAAAATAAAACTGCAAAACTTAACTTCTGTGAAATGCTGCCTAGGGTAGATAAATGAAAAACCTTTTCTAAACTGGTGTTAAATGAGGCAGTTAATGAACTATTTGTTGTATTATGGCAGCCATGTTGTCTACTTGAGAGTAGCTCTTTCTACTTCAGTAGGCATAGAAGGGATATTTTAAAGCACTGAGACTGTGTTAATTATAGCATCTGAACAAACCTTTTGGTGTTTCCTCATAGCAAACATTTGGTTACTGAGAAGTATTTTGAACTTAATTTTTTTTTAGGAATAACGCACGGTATCTTTGGAAGAGAATCCCTCCTGCTATCAAATCTGTAAGTACTTCATAAAATGCCATTTGGTACTAAAAAAGTTTCATATAAGCTTGCAAATAATGACTTTTTCCCCTGAGGATTCTGTTTGGTGTAGCCTTGGGCTCAGTTCTGTGCTGTGAACTGCTTGCCCAGCAGATGGCATGTTGGTCTTTAAGATCTCCTCGTTGCTCATCTGCTACCTCTTTTCCTTCACAAATAATCTGGTGCAACAAAACTCGGTAAATCTGTAGGCTTTTTAGTAGAAAGCCTTGTGATAAAGGGTAGTCAGCTGGAGGAGAGCAACGGATCTGACTCTGGGATGGGGCTGCGTTCCACATGAGCGTGCAGAAGACCTTGTGCAGTGAAAAATGACTTCAGATAAGATGCATCTTCAAACTGATTAACTTTCTGAAGGCAGTTTGTTTTGCACTGCATTTGGATCAAAGACGCATTTTGAGGATTTAGCTAAATATGATACCAGAAATGCTTCCAGACCTTACTGTTGTTAGGTTTTTAGTTCGAGCTCATATATTTTACAAGGAAACAAGCCTTCTGTAGTCTTGTATTAAGAAACCTCATGGTCAAGATGGGACCTGTCAGGTGATTCTGAAATAACTTTCTCTTTCAAGAAAAAAGTAGTTACATCAGTTGAGTCAATAGTCATCTGGACCAAATTTTACTTGGCCTTTCTCTGAAACATGCTGTATTTGTTGCACAGCAACATTCTGTGAATAATGTGGCTGCTTTGGTGTAACTTGCATATCATGTGAAGCATCACTCTTGGTGGGGGAAACTTGTTGCATGAATTATTTTGGGAAGGTTACACCTCAAAGCAGAGTATTTTCTTATCTGTATGTGTAGATGAATCTTCTGCTAATTGAGTCAAGTAATGATTAGTATGAGTCTTAACTTCAGAAACAAATCGGCTCTCCTTACAATTGAAAATATTACATTATTACCCAGTTCGGTGTTTGGTTGCTATTCTGACAGGGTGTTCTGGAGTCTAGTTGACCAAATGACAGCGTGCAACACAGTAGAAGTAGCCCTTAAAACCAGTAGTGAGAGAGCAGTTGTAGTGAGCATGGCACCATATGAAGTGTGACCTACTGTCAACATTTCAAGACTTTCAATTTGAAAATTGCCTTCACTGTACAAACAGCCACTGCCCTGCGTAAAGCCTCTGTTGAAGAGGCAAGCATCTCCCTAAGCAGAAAATAAGCTGTGCCTGTCCTTTTGCAACTCCAGTCAGCAGTCTGAGTGCAAACTATCCTCCGTGATTGTTTTAGCTGGTATGTCAGCCTGGATTGGTATAACTGACATGTGAGCAGGCTTTGCTTACGTGGGTGATAAAGTTTTGGCAGAGGATGGGTCAGGGAGCTTGCAGCAGCGATACCTGCTGGAACAAGATTTCCCAGTGCTTGTCTGATCATCATTACAGGTATTGTGATATACACTTGCAGTGGGAAAGGGAGGGGAGTGGAAATGGGTTTACACAGAATGGGTTTACACTGTAGAGAATACACAATTCTGGATTAACTGGTGGGTTTTTTGTTGCGACAGGCAAATGCTGAACTTGGTGCGGTTTGGTCAGTAGGACAAAGAATCTGGCAGAGAGACTTTCCAGGAATCTATACAACAATCAGTGCGCATCAGTGGTCCGAGACTATTCAACCAATCATGGAAGCACTTAGAGGTACACATTGAACTTCTGTAGGTAGCATGGAATTATATGTTGCCTTAAATTATTTCTGTGTGCTCAAACACAAGTAGACAAACAACTACTTATTATGAAAAATCAAAGTGGTCAGGAAGATTGCCAAGTTTTTGTAGGTTTTAGTTATGTGGTGTAAATAAAAAGCTCATTACAAAAACTTGTAGAAACAAATGGAAAGGTTTTTATTTATCAGGGTTGTGTGTGTGATTGAAATTCCAACATGAAAGAATACACATGCACCATATGTTTAGTTCTGTAACAATTAATGGTCTGTTTTGCTATCTGGTTTTATCAGACTTTCAACGAGTGATCTAGGGAACTTGGCTTGGCATTTCAGAACCTTGTGACACTTAAAGTTTTTCTTTTCAAGTGGCTTTAGACAAATGCTTTAGTTATAGACTGTGCAACAGTAACATGTAAAGTCTTGCTACTAGAGGGCAGTACGGACTGCTAAAAAGCCTTCCAAAGTATTTTGCAATAACAAATTCTCTGTAGCTTTAGAAACAACTGATTTGCAGATGCCTTGGTATCAAAGCAAATGTGGTTAAAAAGGCATGAATAGTTTGACTAATGGCTTTTTTCATTATTTTTTCTGATTCTGAACTATTTGACACACAAGCTTATTGTAAATGGAGAATGCCATCAGAAGCAGAATTTCCTAAACCGGTTTACGTACTGGTGGTAGTACTCAAAATGGTGCAAACTGCATTTGGAAGTCACATGTGGTCTCTGAGGGGTTTTGTCCTGGCATAGAGCAAGCTATTGTCTCTGGCTGCTGACTGTGGTACTTCAGTGAATTATGGGAAGGGAGGGGGAGCTTCTAAAGCGCTAGCTCTAAGGGTCGTAGTGGTTTTCCAAATGTGTTAGAATTGGAAAAACTTTTTCAGATTTCTGAGTTATGGAGATTAGTCTACTGTCTGCTTACAGTGTTTTGTCTCTTCTTAGATGCAACTAGGAGACGAGCCTTTGGACTGGTTTCTCAGGCATATACCTCAATAGTTGCAGATGACTTTGCAGCCTTTGTCGGGCTTCCTGTAGAAGAAGCTGTGAAAGGTACTTTGCATTTATTCACTGAATAGTTTTTCTACAGTTGATTGAGATCAAAGAGCTGTAAGTGATGGTAAATAGAAACATGTATACAAATTCTGAGACTGTTATAAAGAGAAGCGATGGGGCAGTGAATAGAGAAAATGTCTTGGTTCTGGATAAGTGTTTGATTTTTTTTATTTGCCACTAGTTACCATTGGTTATCCTCCCCTTTTATATGTGGAAGTGTTAAAGCAATTCAGCAATGAGGGAAGACTGAAGGTATCGGGTTAACCTAGTTTTGTGTGCTGTTATTACTTTCATGAGCTTATTTGTTGAACTAAATGTCTAAATGCTCACAAGAAATATGTCTGAGTTGTGGCATATAGGCAGTGTACTGAGATGCTCCTCTAGTGGTCTTAATGTGCATCTTTATTTTGCATTTCTAGCAATTATACAAGAAATTTGTTCTTACAAATGTAAAAATGCCTTTTCAGGTGTATTAGAACAGGGCTGGCAAGCAGACTTTTCAACTCGTATGGTAATGCCTAAAAAGCCAGGTAGGTGGAGCTGTTATTTCATTAGACATTGAGTTTAGCATTTTCTAGTAATGAGGTGTTAGTTTTTAATTAAAACTTTGTACAATATTCTTTTAGATATTTTTATGGGGGCTTATGCTGCTGTAAAACATGGAATGTTGATATGTAGGAATTACAAAGTAGTGGGTTTGGTTTGGGGTTATGAGTAGTTTGGATTAAGCTGCATCCTCAAATTAACTTTTTTAAACAAAAGCAGACAGGATATGCCATGATTTCTCCTGCTCCTCCTCTGCTGCTGGCTCTGACTCAGTGTAACATAAGTTGGATGACCTCAAATGACATGTCTTAATCTAATAAAGATGAGTAAAAGTATACCATTTTGAACCTGAGATTTTTTCAGGAGAAGTAGAACTTCTTTGGGCAGGGATGTAGTGGATCTTTGTTCTGAGGAGCTCAAGTTGTTGCTGTAATTTCCTTTGCTTTTTAAAACTTACTCTACTGGATCTTTTCTTCACTGTTATGATGTTGATAACAGAATATCTGTCCCTGCAAAGCTCAGCCTGCAAAAATACTTATTGGGGTTTTTTTGATAAAGCAGTATCTATGGCTGGCTGAGGCAAAAATAAATGTTAAGCTATGAAGGCAGGGATGAAATGACTGTGCTTAAACTGCACAGTGCAGCTGTGGAAGAAGGAGCCAAATTACAACGTATCTAAAAGGGCAACATCTGTTAGGCTAAGAAAATATATTGTTTGTATGGGCAGAATTTTTAGGTGTTTAGAGCCCAGAACATTATAATAAATGTGCCAGGCAAGGTGTTGAAATTCTGTGCCCCTCAGGGGCACAGAACCAACCAGAGTCCTGAGCTTTTGCATGTGATCAGTTTTTTCATGAACTGGTTGCAAAATATTCAGTGCTTACAAGTACTGAGAGTTAGTTACATGTGGTGCTTTTCCAAAAGTGAGTGCGAGAACTATTTTTGAGGCAAAAGAAAGAGGCAGGAGGTTGTAATCTATCGTGAAGCTGCGTGTCTAACCAGCTAAGCCTCGGGTATTCTGCTTTTTAGCTATGAAGTAAAACATGGTAAATGAACAGGCTTAGTTTTAATTACCCTTTTATCCATTTTTGGCTTGATGTATAGAACTGTTTAAAATTGGTCCACTGGGCTAACTTCTCTTGTGTTTTTCTTCAGGTGTGCTGGAAGCTTCCTTTAACAGATTTATTCCTTCATCAGGTACTTTCTGTTTATATGTAATGTACTTGCATATATCTAAACTCGCGTGATTAATATAAAAACAATTTCACCACCACCACAAAATGGGAATTGGGTCTTAGAGAAGTGAATGTTGTCATTCCCCCCCCCCTCAAAAAACCTCACCCCGATCAGGTGCTATGTAAACACGTTTCTCCCTCTGTCTTCTCTTTCCCTCATGTTTTAAGGAGTGCCTGAGATTTCCACTTCCATAGCTGAAGCAGGGAGCAGATTCCAAAGCAGGGGTAGACAGCCCCTGTAGAACAAAGGATTTTGGTGAAAACTTCTGACTTACAGGCAGTTTCTTCACAAAGCAACTCTGAGTAGGTTTTGTTGCTTTTGTGTGATGTGGGACTTCTGAAGTCTTCCCTGTAGAAGAAAGCAATGGTCTGATTTTCCTCAGAGCTCAACTATAGATTGAGGTGTAATATGTTGTGTCATGCTGATTCTCAAAACACTGTTGTCTCTATTGTTCACAACATAGTGACAGCACGTCTGAATTGGTGGCTTGCTGTGTCTAACACAGTTGCCAAAAATGTCTTAAATTTACAGGTTTAATTCCAAGCCCATTTCAAGAGCTGGGGTCTTGCTTTTTGAAAACATTCTTTTGATTGTCAGCCTCTATCACAAACTTGCAGCCCTTAGCAGTATGTCTACTTCAACTATATCCTGAATGCTACTCTATTAACTCTTCAGGAAGAGTAAATGCAAATTTTCCTGCTATTTTTTATTTCTGACTTTTAATTCCTAGCCTCTCCCTGGCTTTAGTCACTTGTCTTCCAACCTATTGTTAAACTAATCTTAGGTTAGCTGGCATTTATTTGAGGATCTGCATGTGCACTGCATTCTCCTGCAACCCATGCAGTACTTGAGTATGTTTTGTTAGTCAGATAACCCAGAATATTTATTTGGTATCTTCAGTATGGCAACCTGTAAGGAAAGGAGCAACTGAAGAGCTCCAGGACCTTTTTTTGTCAAGTGGAAGTACTGTCAGTCTTCATTATTCAGACTCCAGTGTATGCAAAAAAAACTTTTGGAGACTGCCGACAACTGGAACTTGTTACAGCTATCTTTGCTGTTAGTAAGCTTTGGACTACTTAATGTTGCAGATAACAGAAAAGTAATGTCAGCTGAAGCTGCATAGGTAGGAGATACAGTTAAGATATGCCCCATAAGACTGTTCAACAGTCTGATGCATTTAATTTTTTCCTTACTGTTGTGATGGATGGTGTTGTGGATGGATTTGCTTTCTTAATTTCATTAATGCTGCATTTGTTTTATCTTTGTAGAACCTGCTCCGGTTCCACCAATTCCAAATGAACAGCAGTTGGCCAGATTGACTGACTATGTGGCTTTCCTTGAAAATTGATTACCCTGCTCCTGTATTCAGAACAACTTGGGAATCCTGTGTACTGACAGTTCTAGAAATCTAAGATTTATTTTATTTTATATCTGTTAAATATTGCAGCGTCCCCTACTCAAATGTGTGAAGTATACAGCGTATGTTATCCCAATTCGTGTTTTGCCAAAGCCAAGCTAGCAATTGAAACAATCCTTTAACTCCTGTAATATTTATTCAGTAGGTACACAGCAGTATTACCTAGTAAGTTTTTTGTTGACTTGTAGGTGAGAGAGGCAGAACTTTTTTCAGGTATATTAGAAATGGACAAGAAAAATTGAGTAACGAAGCAGGTTAACTGTGTTGAGGAATTCCTGCTAGTAGGTTACGTGCTTCTATGCTGAGTACTGCAGTGCTTATCACAGATCAATTGCATGTTGAACTAAAGTACAAAGAGTGGAAGACTGCCCTACCCATATCTGCAGAGAGGAAATATTTTGATGAAACAGTAACTTAAATAAGAAAACAATTTACAGTAACTCTTTTGCAAGTGTATTTGTGGCATATTTATAATTGATCTTTTTTCTTGTTGGTCTTTTGGGATTGTTAAATCTTTTTGTTTTGATGTGAGAAACTTCACATCGGCATATTTTTACAGCAGAATAATTGGAGTCATTTAAGAAAGGCAAATCTTCACTTTGAGGAATGATTTTTACTTTTGGAAGATTTTATTTGAGTGATGTAGGACACCAGATAGTTGCTGGGTAACCATACACCTTCTTGAGGCCTGTCATGTCTTGGTTCTTTTCAGTACACTAGGCCAGGATCTACAAGAAACAACAACTCTTACCTGTGGTTAAGCTTTCTGGATTACCTCTGCAGTTATTGGAGAGGAATTTAAAAATTAGAGTAGGTGTCCCTGAGTAGAGACCAGTTGGAACGCGGATGATATTTTATGCTGCAGTGTCAGTTTGAGGAATACATTTTCTATATCAGAGCACTGCTGTGTTAATCTTTTGAGTTGAGAGTGGATTTTAGAAGCAGAAAGATGACTTGTATTCCTAAGCTGCTTATTTGTGTAATGCTGGTAAAAAGGCTATGGGAAAATAATGGTGCTTTAAAGGGCAGTGCATGCCTTCATTTGCGTCTCCCAAACGTTCTTTCCAACATCATACTCAGTGGTTTCATCACAGATGGCAGGCGTGCCGTATGTTGTGATTGTTTTTTCCAGTGTGCACTACCTACTGTACATTCTCTTGTCGGGGATGTGTTAGCAGGGAGGAATTAAACTGTGCACTGCTGCTTTGAGAGCTCCCTTTATATGTAAACACTTACTCAAAATGGTTATTTATTTGAAACCCACCTAAGACTTGGATTTCTGAATTTATCTCCAGTGATATTAAAGAACATGTTTACACTGACCTTGTGTACTTGATTTTTAATTTTCCTTAGAGTACAGTTGTTCTGGCTTGGCTAGTTTTTAATGAACTCTTACTGATAAGTCTCATTTGGGTAGAACTAGTTAAAGATTAGCACAATACATTATGCCTAGACAGGTATTTTGAAGAGCTTTGTGTGCAGCAATTGGATGGGTTTATATTTAAAAAAAAACGGGTGCCCTTCAGATGCCTTTTAAAATATTCAAAGGTGTAAAGTATTTGAAGAGCTAAGTGAAGATTTCCCCTTCTGTGTATGTATTGTGCAACCCTGCAGTTGTTTGTAGCGCACAAGAACAACCCTCCTTGCAGCAATGAAAATTAGACGTGATTGAAGGATTACTAGCCACTTGCACTTACTAAATGGTAATGGGAGAAGAGCATTGTGGACACTGGTAATCTGTGTGTATCTCAGGTCTACTATCAAATCTCTCAAGTACAGTAATCTTGACTCTTCTCTGTCCAGTTATAACAAGTTCATAGTTTTGAGATATTATCTGGTCTGCTGTAAAATTCAAGCTGACTTTTAGCTTTGGGTATGGCATTAACTCATAACTTGCTTTGAGTACTGTGCTCCCAGCCATGCTTTTTTGTTGGTACTTCTTTGGAATCCAAGCTATTTCAGATCTTTCATCTTCATTGCCCTTTATCACGGTTTCTGGTTCACAAATATCCTTTTTCAGGCGGTCTGCTTGTTGCCACTCTTCCTAGTCATGTGGTGGACATAGCATGGCTTGTAACATCAGCAAAATATTTTGTTTGTTCCTGATCCTTTCTAAGATTGGCTCTGTTCTAACATCTCGTGACCACTGCCTTGTTCTCAGTGTAGTAATGACAATGACTTCAGTATCTTTCATCAGCAGTAATAAGTAGGTTGGTGTGCATCACTGCATGTCCTTATTCAGGGTTTTCCTCTCTGGTTAGTGCAGTGCATGCATGGATAACAAATGGGCAATGAAACAGTAGATGGAACTTCAGTATTGTAAGACACTTCTGGTCTTTGTAATCAGACTTGCTTTTGACTTCTTGAATAACTTTATAATCTTGGCATTGTTGCCTTGCTAGCCTAAAGAACTTCATGAATGTTGAACATAACAGGTATATTACAGTGATTTATGGTAGCCTCCTCCACTATGAAAACTGACTACCTGCTACTCTACCCTTAGCCAGTCCTTTCTGCTTTAGTCTACTAGTTTGTGCAGTTTTTGAAAAATCTGTTGTATATGAAGTAGACCGCTTAGTCCACATTTGTTGAGTCTTTGTAGAAAACGTTAGTAGATTGGAAGCTGCCTACAAAACCAAACCACACTTCCTCAAATACTGGTCTATGTATTTTTAGTATTTCTCCTTTTTACTAATGAAAATGCTGCCTGATTCCCCAGTCTAGACACTCATCTTGGTTTTCTGTTTTTAAATGGGCAGGTGAGGAGCAGGCTGAATTTAAATCTTGGTAAAGGAACTAGAGGTATTCAGTGTTGGAGAAGTAGGGGCATTACAGCCAAATGGAATGCTGTGCTTCGTGTCTGGGAAGGGCAAATGGGACAAGTTGCTTTTTTATTGGTGTTAATTTGAACTAACACTGGAATAGCTCTTACTCTACTGTCAGTGATACAGCTTAATACAAATGGCCTTTTGAGGGATGTTGTTGATAACTGTAATGAGACCTTTAATGGACTTGTTTGGCATGTATTGAGCTAATAAAGTAGAATTTTTACTTTTCCAGCATGTTCTTAAAATTACCAAATGATTTTACCCTGCAGCAGGGTATCAGCTGGTTCACAGTACCTATAAATGGGAAATTTACATCCAGTGGCAAGTTTAATGTAGTTCTTTGTGGAGATTGTGATACGTTGTCATGATTGATTTGGTTCCTGAACTGCACTGTGCCATGGATTCTCCAAATGGGAATGAGGGCCATCTCCAAGTACTATGAAGTGGCGTGCTTCTGTTTTAAAATACTGGATCAGAAAGTTTGGAGTTACAGCAGGTTGCTAGTGAAATTCAGAATTGGATTTAATGGCTGAAGACAAATGCAGCTTTTCCATATCAGCAGAGGGTTACTAGGTAGAAAGACAGATGTTATTGTATAGCATAGTTTCTCTAATTAGATGAAGAAGACTTAACCAGTCTCTGAAATGCAGCGAGAAATCTGTCCGTAGAGCTGTGGTTAACCTAGCAAGCAAAGATACAAGGTGAGCTTGATAGAAAAGGTAGGAGAGTTCAGTTCTCTTGAAGGCAGTGAGTAGTCTCAGTACAGTAACTATTTTTAGGCTTGCTCTAACTCATATGATCTTCAATTGAGTGATACTATGGAAAAGTGTAAACAACTTTGTGATACGTGACATTAGAAAAGCCAAAATCGGACGTATTAGTAGAAAAGTTTTTCTCTTTTGGCTTGGGCCTATCTTGTGCTAAAATATTGCAGTCTCAAGGGGGTCAATAACAAAAACTCTGCTGAGCACAATGTTAGTCCATTTGTTAGACATAATCTGTGTTAAAGGATTTCAGTTTACACTTTCACTGCTCCGGCAAGCCTAGCATAGCTTTGTGTTTCCCCGTCTTGGTAAACAGGTTGTGTAAATTATTTCCTGAAGTGAGATCTTTCAGCATTTGAATACTTACCTGGGCTGCTTTAACCCTGTGCTTTCAACTCAACAAAGAGGAGGTATTTTTGTAGTCATATTTGCTTTTTTAATTAAAGGAACTGGTGTGGGTTTTGGAGTTCTTCCAAATGCTTTTCTGTCTGCAGTGCTGGAACAGTGCTGGAGTGGGAGGACCTTTGGGTTAAGAAACCATTAAGAATTCATCTGGGAGGAGAGGTTATTGAAGGATTTGAAAAAAGAAATTCCATTTCAGTTTAGTGTTTTCCATTTTCATCTGCATCCCACAGGTAATTGAAGATTGTTTCTTTGCATTTTCTTAGCCTCTCCTATATAGGTCAGTGATGCTCATTTAGCTGCAGTTTCAGTCTCTGTAGGGAAAGCTGTCTCAGCCTAAAGGTAGTTAAAAAAGGAGAAACTGGGTATGGAGGCAGAACAGTAGAGCATGCCTCCCTGCTGAAGATCCACATGGAAACCTTCCATAGGCTTTAATAACAAAGCCTAGCAGATTTTCCAGGATCTGATCAGAGCTGTCAGTAACTTGGTTAAGAAAATGAAAGCAGAATGGACATGCAGAAAAAGTCTCACCGGGTATTGCAGGAGAACGGTACCGATGTTGCTGTAATAATGCATTCTGATTGATTCTGCTGCAGATACCATGCTTAGATAATATTCTTCCTTGTTTTAGTAATCTGGATTCATTCTGAAACCTAATGGAGGCTTTTCTGCATTGCTAATCTGTAAAGTGTGTGCAGAAACCGGCCAATCCAGTTCCTGAGCATTTGAGAAGCTCCTTTTAAGGGTGGAAAGGGCATCAGCTCAGCCTGGTGCTAATTATTCCTCTGGTGGCCTGAGTTTATTCAGGTGACTGGTTACAGTAGTAGCAGGTACAAGATACTAACCACTGTGCTTTGGACATCTCGTTGGCTTCTTTCTCACCGTAAATATCTTTCAGGGCTTCCAAAATGAATGCCGCAGCTGGATTATTCAAGTTAGTCTTAAGAGTTCTGCCTGGGCAAGGGGAGAGCTAATAGTGTTGTCATTAAGTCTGTATTCCAGCAACCTGGTGTACGTGCAATAAAACCCTGTGTAAGACAGCAGGGGAAATCTGGAAAAAGATGTTGGGTGGGTGGCTTGTTCTGCCTGTGTCCTACCGTGCTGGAGTTGGCTGGGCCATCATCCGGACAGCATGTTGGTGTTTTCTTACTTCTAGGAAGGACTGTCTGGGCGGGCTGGCTGGCTTGGCCCTTCCAGTTCCAGAGCTACAAGCAATTCAAAGCATCTGATGCCCAGAGCCTGGCTTCCTGCATTGAGAGAAGCAGTCCCGAAGCCTTTACAAGGTGTCTGAAACTACTTGTTACTATGTGTTTGATAATGTCCAAGAGTGACTAAAAGAAGGGGCTCACAAGATTTTAGTCTTGGTTTCAGTCTGAATAGTCTTAGTTTTGTGAAGACTAGGGCTTGTAAGACATTGTGCAAGTCCACAGTGAAGCTTTCTTCTTCAGGTCCCAGTTGATGTCACAAATGTGTTCCCATTTACTTTCCTTAAATGCTCATCTTCATGCAAACCTCTTGGAAGTTGGTAGTAATGTACTAAGTGATTGGCAAGCTTCCTGCAGACTATTTATGAAAGCTAAAATCAAAACCTAGGTTTGTGTTACAATTTGTTGTATTTGTCTGTCAGATGCAGTGGAAACAAAGTAAATGGTTATTTTACCAAGGATACCTCAAAGTACCTAAATATTGAAGTAATAGCCTGCTGTAGTTTGACATCAGCTATCCTAAATCTGAGGAATACTACTGAGTGCTGATGGGCCTTATGTATTTTGGAGCTGGTGCACGGGGAAGTGATGCAAGTTATCGTTAGCCCCCTTGCTGCTTGGTCAATCGAGTGCACGGAGGTTTTGTAGTTTCACGTGGTTAGCTGTTTTGTTTTAAAGAAGCATCCACAACCCCTTGCCTCTGTCAAGTGTCAAACAGCTGTCAAAATACAGGTTTGCAATCAGCTGCCAATGGACTGTGACAAGCGAGAGGCAAATAAGTTGCTGGTTTGTGATGGGGAGCAAACTTACAAATATTTTACATTCTCAGATCATACCAAATAGCTTGGGAAGTTTGCCTTTTTAATCTACTTGTGTTGAGCAATGGAAAGTAGCGTGCATTCCTGGTTTCCTGTTTTTAGGGTTGGTTATTAAATGCTAGATTATTCTGTGCTTTCACAGCAAAGAACTGCTGGTGGGATGCTAGGGCTGTGTGGCACAACTTAATGTAAATAAAGTCAGAGAACGTGTTAGGCATTAGTAATCAGGACGCTTACAATCAGTTCTGAAGCACTGCAGTAAATGTGGATATCTCTTGAACATGTTCTCAGGCTGAATAAAAGTATGAGACTGGGAAGGAATGAAGATCTTTAGAAGCACGAACCCAGCTTGTTTCTTCCATGTGAGCCTTCTGTTTATGCTAGGATAAGTGATAGAACAAACAGTGCTGAATCATGACTAGCATCTTACTTTGTATTGTAACAGCCCATCAAAGCTGAGATTGGTGTAAAAGTATGTGATGAGACTCCATCTGAGGAGACAAGACTTGTTCTCAGTGCAGTGATCTACAAGACTTAGCCTCTGATTCACAAGGTAGGGTGCATTCTCTTGTAGGTATTTCAAAGCTGATGGATGTTTGAGGTATGCAGCCTGTTTTATTGCTTTGTCTTTTTATGTGGGCTTGAGCCTGCCTGGGATAGAGCATACCCAGCTCTTCCTGCAGTCCTTCTGAGCATTACAAACTCAGGTTAGGAAGATGACACATTGTGCTTTCCTATGCTAATTGGGATCTGTTTTTAGACTTTGAGTTTATGAATAAACACATGGGACTTATGTACCATACACAGTGAAAGTATCACTGCATAACTTAATCCTACAGAAAACAAAGGGAACTGTATTTAGTTCAAACATTTTACTGTAGTTCCAACTCATGTGTTGCATTTTCAGCCTGTCAGTACAGTGCAGCTGATACATGGTAAATGGAGTGTTCAGCTTACCCTGCCCTTAACAGAGCTAAGAATTGGAAATAACTGATACCTTTGGTATTTATATTTTTACAAATTGGTTAGCTGCATTAAATACTACCTGCTCCCAGATATTTAATGCTTAACGCTGTTTCTGTAGTAAATCACAGTGGCAAATGGGTTCAGCCTTGATCTGGTGCATCAGCAGTGCTTGATCTTTCAGAGTTGGGCTCTTGGGGCTCAGCTGACTTAAATCCTATGGAGCTTCGTATGTATTCGGTCTTCCAGGCTGGCGTGTGCTAAACTTCAGGAGTGTGGAAAACACTGGAGATTGACTTCTCTCCTGTTGTGTGGAAGAGCATCCGCTTGTGACCGACACGGTCCACACAAAGAACATTGTTCATGTTTGCACTACCTGTGCAAATGCTGGGGTTGAAGCAAACAGCATTATTACAATGAAAACCAAAGGCAAATCAGAGCACCTGCAGTATCAGTTGACTGACACGTGAATATTGAGTGATGGAGCAGGACAAAACTTGCAAGTGCTTTTACACCAGGTGGAAAACCTGAGAAAGACAGGGTAACTAAACTGCTGGACATTGACCCCGACATAACGTGCCAAAATAATTATAGTAGTGTTGCCAGGCTGCAAACGTTAGGGAACAAAGTGGAATGTGCAGATGGATAGCAAAGTATAACAATGTAAAAATACTGGGTGTGTTTTGGGGTGGGACTTGCAATGAAATCCTCATAGCTGGAAGTCCTGTACTGCATTTTTATTGCTAGGGCATTACAATAGATCTCAAGATCAGAAGGGTATGTGACTGGAACAGTAGCAGTAGTGGGAGATTTTGGTTACCTCATGTAAACAGACTGGGGTGAGATGTAGAGAGAACTTGAATGCAACGGTAGTTGCTGCCTAGAACAACTAGTGGTAGACAAGAAAAAAACTCTTGATTTATTTTTCGGTGCTGCCTGGGACAGATGTTAGCTGGAGAACTACTCTGGCTGTCACAATATGATTAGGTTTCATGTGCAGTTGGAGAGAACAGGCCAAATAAATTCTCTATATGGAAATTCTATTTTAGGAAAGGGTTCTACGCGAAAAATGAAGCAGTTAGTTTTAAAACAAAACACTGCAAAAGGAACAATCAAAGCAAGATGCCTACAATGCCTATGTATAACCTGGAGACTTCAACCTACTGTTTTAGAAGCCATGGCTCACTGCAAGTAAAAGCCTAACAGCCCTGCAGTGGCTCCATGCAAGAGCTGAGGAGGTGTTTTGGAGGAAAGATTGGCACTTAAAGCAGAAAGCTTGTGCAAACAAGGAGAATAGAATAAGCCTGTAAAACATGGAAGATCAAATGTAAACAAGAATTGAAAAGGGCAAAACCAGAATCAAGCAGTATTTTGCAAAGGGTGCTCAGACTGATGTTGGGTCATAGTTACTTAAATGTATTGCAAGTGGGAAGTCAGCAAGGGAAGTGGTAGGAATTGTCCTTGACAATGGGGAAAATGACAGATTCTGAATAATTTTGTGTCAGTCTGCTGCAGATTCCCACCCCAACACGTTCTTTGCAGTGGGTAGCTCAGGGTACCTATATCAATTTACAGTAAATATACAGGAAACATTAGACTGTATATACAAGTAAGTTATCAGAAAGCTGCCAAGACCACAGTATTTATCAGAGTCCTGAAGGAACTCTGATGTTAAACTGGAAAGTTGCAGGCAAATGGTATCTAACTTTCTATTGCAAACAGTTACTGTGCTGGAGGCCTGGTGGGTTATCAGTGTAACTCTCACAGAAATGTCTCTAGGGAGAGCCTGGGAACTACAAACAGTTGGACATCTTGCTAGGAATAAATATTAGTGGTATAGATGATGGACCACTGAACATACAGATAAAACAGTCTGTTTGGGAAGAACCACTATGGCTTCTGTACCGAAAATACCGCCTCATCTGCTGGAACGATCAGTGTGTCTTCAGGCATGTGGATAAAGGGGATGTAGTCAATGTAGTAGATCTGATGTCCCACACCAAATACTGAGGAAATAATATTGCTGCAGCATCACAGGAAAGCTCCTTTAAGGCCTGAAAGCTGGTTAAAGGGTAGAAAGCAAAAGGGTAGGGCTTACTGGCCACTGTTGCAGTAAAGGTGAATGAGCTTTGGGGCCCCAGGAAGCAAATGCTGGGACCAATGCATGGAATATTTTTATTGATATCCCAGGGGAGGATATGTGCAACAATGTCCCAGTTGGTTGATAGTAGTAACCTCTTAGGTAGTCATTGCAGCACTGATGGCAAGGAAAATGGGAAGAACCTCCCAAAACTGGGTGGACAAAGTGGTAGCAGGTGAATTTCAGTGCTCTGTAGGTAAAGGTAAGACAATGCATCTAGGGGAAAAATAATCTATAGGTGTGTTTACATGATGCTGAACTTGTTACTGGTGCTTACAGCTCTGGAAGGAGATTGGAGAGTCTTTATCAACAGCTGTCCGAAATAATTATCAATGTGCAAGAGTGAAAAAAGCCAACAGTGCTAAGCATCATCCAGGAGGGCAACGAGAACAAGAGGCAGTAATTTTCTTGTTATGTAAAACTTCGGCGCACTTGCACAAAAACTCACTTGAGTGCTAGTTCTGACTTCCACCTCAAGAATGAGAACAGAGTTAGAGAAGATTCAGAAAAGTACCTGTAAAATGATGAAAGGGATAGAGCAGCTGACTTCTAGGAGGAGAATAAAAATGCCAGGACCCTCTAGTTTAGAGAGAGTGTATAGAGGAGGTATGCCTGAGACTTGGGAAATCACAAAGGCAGTGGATAAGCTGAATGCAAAGCTTATTTGGCAAATCCCACAATCCTAGAGGAAGGGCACACTTGGACGTTGGTTTAAAGCAGATGAAGGAGCGTACTTCTGTACAGCACAGCGAGCGTCTGGAACTTGTTACTGCAGAAGGAGGTAGAGGCAGAGCATATCTGTGTATTCTCAAAGGGATTACGAATTCACAGGTTAGAGGTCTGTAAATAGATAATAAAAAGAAGAGGTGAAGATGTGCCTTGTAACATCCTTGTTCTAGTGGGTGCTGGAGTAGTCTTGAGGGAAGAAAGGATCACTGAGAAGAGCCAGGCCCAAACACCATCTCCAGTTGCCACCATGCTAGGCAGGCTATTGGGCTACGTTGTTCTAACCCAGGCTAGTCTTTCATATGTTCCTAACTTTGAGTCCCTTTCTCACAGGCAGTATGTTCATTTTCTCACCTTTTACTGTCCTCCAAATGTTGTTTGACATTTTACTTGGATGATGTGGGTAAGGGCCTCTGAATTTTTCAGTGTAATTATGAAAGAACCAGTATTGAAATAAGAGTTGTGAATTTCTAATGTCCTTGGGGATATTGCATATAATGAAGTGTGCACTTATATTCTGTCAGATCTGAGAACTTCCTTTCCTTTCTAAACAGAATGGCGGTTATTTTCTAAATTTTAGGCAAAAAGCATGATCTTGCTATATGTCCAAGCAGTCAGTGGGTGAAAAGCTTAGTTGAAAACATTCAGACTCACAGGACACGAATGCTCCCTGATTTGCGTGGCACATCTTAGCTCAGCATTTTGTTTGCCTCCCACGGCCCTCGCATGTTCATGGCCCTTTAACATCTGGTGAGTAAAGCTCAGGATTAGTAAATGCTCCCATGAGATCCTGAAGAGCAAATTCTGCTTTCGTGTTAAAATACTAGCTGATTTGATTACAAGAAAAATGCCTAATTATGAGGAAGATCCTACTTCTGTTAACAGTTTGGATCCATGCTGAAGGTCTTGTCTTGGCTTAAATTTCCAGCCCAGTCTCGTTACTGCAGACTACTTCATGTCACTGCAAGTACAGTCAGTGTGAGAACCTTTTTGCATGCTCCTTTGGAGGTTTGGTGAGGAAAATTTAGGTCAAAGGGAATTGCTCGGATACCATCCAAAGGTTTGGAGTGTCTCTGTTAAGTCCTAGCATTGGGGAAAACTCTCTGCAACCACAGGAAACTATTAAAGCTTTTAATAAACAAGTTTTTGGGCTGTTTGTCAGGGGTTACCAGTTCCTTCTTTCTCTTGCTTTCCCCTGCTCCTGTTTTTTACCATACGTCTCCTGGGAATGGGTTATCTTATAATATGTACAGTGTCTAGCATGATGTAGTTGACTCCTGGGCTGCTTAGGTTCCAATTAACATTTTATAAAAAGTGAGGAAGCATGTGGGAGTGGAATTGAGAGTGGGAAGAGTTGTCTGATATGCCAAAAAATTTTGATTTTTTTTTTTTTTCCCCTCCTTCTGCTTAGTGACTCATTCAAACCACGTGTTGCGTGTCCAGTTGTTACTTGATTTTGCAATAGTGGATTTCCAGGGGACAACCTTCTTAAATGCTAATCGTCTGGTGGGGGTTATCTAGGCTCCTTCTTTCATGCTTTTTGCCTGCCTGTCCAGGTCTCAGTTGGTTTAAGGATTTTACAGAGCACAGCTGAGCTGTTAATTGATTGTGATGAGATTTCTTTGGATGTTGGAGGTGAGCACACCTTTGGAAACAGAAAAGAGAAGTTTTACTTTTTTAATGTACAAAGGCTAGCTTGGAGATTGCAGTAGGAACAGCCTGAGGGCTGGGTAGGTGACACATAATTTTGAAACTAAACTGTCAACTAGTTAATAATCTGAGGTTGCCTGAAGTAGGATGAAGTGGGGAGGTAATTTTGTGCTCTTTCAGAACTTTGAGGGAAAACTTGTTTCTCATTCAACAAGAACGGGATTTGTTTTACTGCCTTCAGGTATGTGCCAGAAAAGCTGCTAAAACCACCAGCAGTACTAGAAGTGAGTGAAAGTTTTAGGACTCTGATTTGGAGAATAAATCTTGGAGGGTTATTAACATGGATAAGCCTGTTGGCAGGTATTTTTGATCTGTCTTTCAGCTCAGATACATCCTTGCTACCTAGAGAGGGAGAGATGCATTCACCTTATGTGGTTACTGGATGGTTTAATTTTCCCCAAAGTTTAGTCACAGTCATGCTTGTCTCCCTTAAGACGCGTGCATCATCACTGTAGTATCTCCTAACTAGCACCTTGGCCCCAGCTTGGAGTTTAAAAGACACTGAAATCAGCCAACCAGCAGAGAAGAGGAAGATGACAGTAAAGATAGCCTGCTACTATGAGCACTTGAGCAGTTTGTAGGAAGTCTCTGACCTGGGGAGGGAGATGTGCTTTACTGATCTCTGGAAGGTGAGAAGCCTAGGCTGAAATTTGATTCAGTTGAAGGCAGCATCTGTGGTTTTGCACAGCTTTGGTTATGGAGTGCAGAAAGAATATCTGACTTTTTTTTTTCTGTTAGCAGTATTGATTCTCAGCCAGAGAAGAAGGGAGAGCTGCACTTTATTGGCCAGTCAGATATCTTTGTACCAGAGGGAGGATTAATGTTTTTGCAATATACTTATTTCAGTTTGGGGTGCTTTTGTAACACTAATTGAGCTTTCATCCCTTGAGAGCTTTTTCCCTTAACAGAATTTGTGATTGGAAACAGTTTGCAAATCAAACACTGCCAAGTTTTGCCTGATTTGGAGGTTGAAATAATGCAAAACAGGTAGCTCTTCCTGCCTTCGTGACCTGCCCAAGTACTGTAATTCAGCCAAGGCTTTCAAAACTCAACAAACTTCAGTCTGAATTTGTGACTCGAAGACGGATGATCTTCAGTGCTTGTTGCAAAAGGCTGAAAAAGCTCAAGTTCTTCTCAGCTGACGAGTAAACCTGGTAGGGTTGCACTAAATGGTATCCTTTCAAATTGCCCTGTGGAAGGGTCAGTGCCTGTGACTGCAAAGCCTGGGGAAAGGCAAAAAATTAGCACTCTTCTAGTAGCTTGTGAGCCTGTATGTTCTGCAAATAAATCCACAGGCCTCAGAAGTGGCAGGTGGTGTTACCAACAGCTTTCCGAGTACCCTCTTGAGGCTTCACCTTTGCACGTTTTTTGTTAGATGGTGAGAACGTGCTATTTCCCCTTCAGACGGGCTGGCTGTGGAGTGGTTAACCACCTGCCTTGATGGATCGCTCCCAGATGGCCTTGGAGACTCTGGCTATGTACATGAAGCAAATGGACGTTATGTGCCTGAACTGCTCTGCCATGTCTTTCTGTAGCATACTACCCCTTGTGCAGAGGGTTTCCCTTTCCTTGACTTGTGGGACGTTGCAGACATCCATGCAGACATGCATGCAGAGATGTGCCAGCTAAGTGCTATAAATAACATCAGCTAGTCTGCTGTGCTCTTTCAAGGGAACTTCAGACTTTCTCTTGAATCAACATCACCTTTAAGCAGTATTTGCTTGAATTTGCAGAGTATGTATGCAGACATCTCAGGGCGAGGATGGGTTATTTTAAGCTACGATGAGGCAAGGCGTGCGCAGCATGGTGTGGCAGAGTGATGCAAACCATGGCTTGCTTACTGCCTGCTTCCTTTTCAAAGGCGTAAGAGCTGAAGGGTGGGGAAAGGAGAGGTGGAATGAGGTTTAGGTTCTGTGCAGTTGATGAACTGCAGGTGCTCATGATGGGACAGAAGGTCTTGCCCCCCTGAGCTTTACAGAGATGCTGCTGTATGTTCGTCCTGGAAGGTGCCAGAATAAAGGAAGAGGAACTTGGGCAACAGCACTATTTGTGTTGGAGGGCATCTGGTAACCTGAAGATGTGAGATATTTGCAGCCTCGCTAAGTTTGGTGTAGTTAGTTGATTCATGAGTAAGTTGGCTTTTAAAACAAAAACCAAAGCTGTGGGGTTTGAGTATTTACCTGAAGATGAGATCAGTGAATGTTTGTTTGGCTTAGCCTAGTAGCCAAGGGAACAACCAGATCTAATAGCTGGAAGCAGGCTAGAGATCAAATGGGGTTTATGGGGCTTTTTCCCCTTAGGCAGTGAAGTCTACTGAGAGCTTATTTTAGTGGTAGAGCTGTTACTGCCTGGTGTTCTGTAGATGTGCTGTGGTGCAGCCAGTGCTGCTGGACTTGGTGTGGAAAATTGTCCTTGCCAGAAGAAGAGAAGGGCTCTTGGCCGTGAGATTTTTGGATCTCGAGTGGTTTATACCTCCTCAGGATAGAGCATAACTTTTTTTTTTTTACCTTTGAGATCTCAGTAAATGTAGGTGCTCGTGTAATCAGAAACCACAGATGACTGGCAAGTGCCATGGTATCACCTCTGTAAATGAGCATTTCTCCCCTATCAAGAACTTATCTCTGGGTGATAATGTGATCACACCACTGCATCACTAAAACTATTGTTTGGAAGGTCATGCTCTAAATCTGGTTTCCTCAAGTACTGGCTTACACTGGATGTTTGAGTGTTATCTTAGCAGATGTTTATCCATGTGCTTGTGGAAGTGAGAATGTACACCCGCTACTCATTTTCCCCTTCCTGGTAATGATCAAAGTTGGGTTTTTTGATTGTTGCAGTTTTATAGTTAAGGCTTCATTTTTTTTTTTGCCATCACGTCTAGTACTTATTCCTGCTTGATGTATGAGCAAGACATAAGAGAAGGTTCTGTGGGGGCTTTTTGTCACACAAGCAGTGATTTTTGTGTGGACTGAGAGGATTGCGATCAGCAGCCAAAATATCTCTTGATAAATATCTGTGAAGACAA
The DNA here is from genome assembly GCF_034638445.1 of Ciconia boyciana. Lineage (NCBI taxonomy): Eukaryota > Metazoa > Chordata > Aves > Ciconiiformes > Ciconiidae > Ciconia > Ciconia boyciana. The sequence goes on along the minus strand of NC_132943.1, from coordinate 41,784,669 downwards.
GCTGTCCGGGAGTATTGTTCTCCCTTTTTGGACTCTTTATTTCCTGACAGAACATGCTGGGTGATCATAATGAGAGTATAAGCACCACAGCAGACTCTCTTTCTAATCTTGTTAGTTCCTGGAGGTGTAGACATGGATGGAAAGGATGTGCAGAAAAGGCACAGGTAGGAGTTGCAAGCCGACAAGACTTTTTCTGGGGCAGCTCCAATGTATAAGAGCCAAGATAGCAAGATTAGAATCAGAAGAAGAAATTTCATGGTGGTAGGGAGTTCACTGTTTCCATCTGGATTCTGCTAAAGGAGAAAAGTCATGGTACAGTTGGTGAACCTGAAAAGGGAAAACATGACAAGAGAGCCTGTATGCTGATGGATAGGGGGGAGTGAACTTAACCTATTGTCTTGGTCAAAATTCTGCCTGTTCCCTCAAAGCAGCCCTTTTTGGAGTAGTTATGTTCAGCTCAATGGAAAACAGGTACCCAGATATTTGTCTAGGCAAGAAGTCAGTTCTGAACCCTCAGTTGGATGGTGGAGAGTTTACCATAAGGACCTGATTTCTCTTCCCTGTGAGAAATCTTAGGGGCAGCCAGATCTTTGAGTCCTCGTCCACGCAGCCTGTGCGTTCACACCGCAGGAGGAGATGTTGATGTAAAAGAAAACCATGCCCAGCTTGAGGAAACAGAGGGAGATCTGACCTTGAATGAGAAATCAAAACATGTTGTTGAGTAGAAAAAGACTGAACAGCAAATCAGTGGATTATGGTGTGGTTCTGGGAATGCAGTTAATTGATAGAAACAAGACCTAGCTCAGCTACATTCCGAGCAACCTAGTTCTTGTAAAGATTTTTCTCCTGTGTTAGCACAGGGAGATCTCACTTGCTGAGATTCTCCCTGTTCCTGTGCAGATAGGAAGGCAGAGTCCTGTAAGAACTTCTTATATGCTTTGAGAGTCAGATCAGTAGAGTTAATATGCAATCTTTCCGGACTTCTGTGGAGAGCAGCTTCATGTGCTTGCCTTGTTCAGGGTCAGTATGTTGGACGCTTGTTTTTTCTTGAGAAATGGGGAAGATTTATATTCTCAGATTTGCGTGCTCACCTGGCTTTTACTTCCATTTTGAGATCCCTTAATATTTACTTAGAGATTTTGTTGTCGCTGTGTTGATGGAAACCCTCTGTTTTTTGTTCTTATAAGCTTAGAAGTCTTTCAGTTTTTCTGAAGTGAAGATAATTCCCCACAATGTAATGCAAGTGCAGAGTGGATGTTTGAGAGATTTGAAACCCTTTTTGTGAATAACTGATTCACATAGAGCATTAGGGATTTCGTTCCCAGCCATGCTGCAAAATACAAGTTTTCATTTCTTCTGTACTATTAGCTGAAGCTGGAAATACTCTGCAGTGATAGCAAAAAGTCAGTAGGATATTTCAACTGAGCTAATGTCTGGGGGAGGAATGGAAGTCTTTTCCTTTGCTGTCTTAGATCCATGTTTGTCTTAAATTTTTTGGCCTCAGCAAAAGGCTGAAAAAGAACAATGTGTTTCTGTAGTTTCCTAGGACTGTCTCACCATGGGGGCAAGAGGTCCCTTCTTAAACTGAATGCGAAATGGTTTTTATCTCTTAGGGTTTCATCCAGTTCCCACTGTAGTCACTTAGTCTTCTGACTTCAGTGCAAGTTAATTTGGATCAAGATATGTGATTTTAACAACGTGGAGAAGTTTAGTAGGACTGACTGACACTTCAAACCAAGGACCACGTGGGCTTTGCTGCTGCAAGTAAAACGGATTTTTTTTGGCCAGCTGCTGCAAACATTGGCGGTAATGTTGACTCTGAAATTCTAAGTTTCGCTGTTGGCATTTCGTCATTAGAAGTGACAGATGATCAGATTCTGAATACTTGGTTTAGCCCGCTGGGAAACTAATAACTTCCCTATTTTTTTTCCATAGAAGGGTATAAATTGTTGCCACAATGCTCTATTTTTTTATAAGCAACTTCACTGCTTTACTTTCTTTAGGAAAAAACATTTGAGGATGAGTTGAATGATCCCACTGTGAGGCACTGCTCCAGAGCTGACAAGCTAAGCTAGGAAGGATGTGGGGCACTGGTCAAGATGAGAGAGAAGGTTTTTTCCCCTTTTAGAAAATTCTTACTGTAACTTGTACTTATCCAATTTTCAGGTCTTTGTTGGTATCTGAAGAGCTTTTAATGAAGCCATAACTGATTCTTCACTAGAACATGACTCTCCAGCATTTACAAAAATGTTCTTATAGTCTCAAGAAAAAGCCATTTAGAAAGAATTTCCAGTTTGTTTTAAATTTTTCCGCCTTCCATAGTTAGTACTCAGAATACCAGACTGGAGGAAGGTCACTGTAGTAGCTGATCTATCTGAAGAAGGTAAGAAAGCCTCGGGAAGCGGTGTAGCATGTCTGGTGAAATACTTTGAGGGTGAGGTGTTTCCCTGTTAGCGGCATCCCTAGAGAGGGTCTGTAAGACCAGCTAATAATGTATGTATCTGAATCTGTATTTGTGCCTGCTTCTTAGTATCCATCAGCACTGAAAAACATCCTTTCTCTTTTCCAGCATTCACCTATAAGCTTTAACTTGTATGCCACCAAGTGGTAAAGTATGCAAAGCTGCCAGGCACTTGTATTGCAGGGTGGCTGTGGATTCACTAGGGGGTAGCTGGAGGGTATGTAGATCTCAAGCCAATGTGCTTTGGGTAGTTGGCTCCTGCATCTGGCTCCAATGTCCTGTTCTTCAGCTGCTCCACAGGTTGCTGTGCCTCTGTCTTGAGGCCAGAATGACACAATTATGGTGGAGTGCACTGCATCTAGCAAGAGGTTATGTTTGGAAGAATGCAAAGAGGAAGGCATGCTTGTAAGCTGTGTGCCCTAGTGCCTGTCCTGGAGGGCGCCGAGGTACCTCGGTTGCAATGCCTGTTCCAGATGGGTGGGCATCCCCACCTGCCCAAGTGACCCAAGGCTGCTTTGATTTCACAGTACCACCCTGGTAAAGAAAAGGAATGATAGCGGCACCAGTCGTAGCTGTGCAGCCTGTCGGTAAGCAGAGAAGTGCACTTACGTGTATGCCGAGGTCTTCAGAAAGTGAGGCAGAGCAGATGGGAATCCACCAAAGAGGGGGAAAGTACATCAGAGTGATTAGTCTGTTACCCAGTTTCTTCCAACATCTTTGCAAATATCGACAATGAGTCATTCTGAAGTCTTGTCATTTTTCCTGTGGTTGAGTTCCCAGACTTTTGTAAGATGTGTCCTGTTAGAAACATGGATCTTCTCCAGACTCTTTTACAGTGATCTAGGCTATTAAACAAAAATCAAAAAACCTTTAGCTCAAAGCTTTTTTTTTTTTAAAAAAATAAAAGCATTAACACAGTCAAGGTAAGTGTAAGGAACAGTGTCCTGATTTATGCATGGATTTAAACCAAATCCTGTTCTTCCTAGACAGGAATTAAGGAATATATATTTAGCTATTTGGATACCCAGCATCAACAGTTTAGAAAAACGATCCAATATTTACTTATGCTATGATGTTTATAATAGATGTGCTTCATTGTGCCCCTCTTTGGAAAGATAATAGGAATTGGGAGTTGGCTTCACCATTTATATTTTGAGACCCAACCAGATAGTAGGAACAATACATCTTTGAGAGCATGTGAGACAAAAGATGGAGTCCTGTTTCCACTCTGTCATAGAATCATAGAATGCTTTGGATTGGAAGGGACCTTTACAGGTCATCTAGTCCAAGCCCTCTGCAAGAGCAGGGACATCTTTAACTGGATCAGGTTGCTCAGAGCCCCGTCCAACCTGACCTTGAATGGTTCCAGGGATGGGGCCTCCACTACCTTTCTGGGCAACCTGTGTCAGTGCCTTACCACCCTCGTTGTAACAAATTTCTTTCTTAAATCCAGTCTAAATCTGCCCTCCCTTAGTTTAAAACCATTGCTCCTTGTCCTGTCACAACAGGCCTTGCTAAAAAGTCTGTCCCCGACTTTCCTGTAGGCCCCCTTTAAGTACTGGAAGGCTGCAATAAGGTCTCCCCGCAGCCTTCTCTTCTCCAGGCTGAAGAACCCCAACTCTCTCAGCCTGTCCTTGTAGGAGAGGTGCTCCAGCCCTCGGATCATTTTTGTGGCCCTCCTCTGGACCCGCTCCAACAGCTCCATGTCCTTCGTGTGCTGAGGACCCCAGAGCTGGATGCAGTACTGCAGGTGAGGTCTCACCAGGGCAGAGCAGAAGGGCAGAACCACCTCCCTCGACCTGCTGGCCATGCTGCTTGTGATGCAGCCCAGGATACGGTTGGCCTTCTGGGTTGCGAGCGCACGTCGTTGGACAGTCTCCCACTGACTTCAGAGGACGAGGATCCCACCTCAAGTCTAGCACGACATCTAGAGAACACGTCTGGCCAGATGGCAAGAGGAGAACTGTGGTAAGGACCTTTGCGGGCTCTGCTTGGAAGCCACTGAGAGCAAGACTGCCTAAAGCATAGAAAACAGCAGAGGGAAAAGGGGAAGGAAAAATAGATATGGACATGTTTAACCCTTGATTCAAATTTATTTCTGTTTTTCAGTAGCTTTCATATGAGGGAGAAGGTGGTGCTGCTTTCCTCTTTGCCTCTAAATTTCATGCTGTCTTTAGGCACCTAGTACAGAACTCAAATTTTACTAAATGAGTAAATTTCCCAGATATAGGCATCAAAAATATGAAGTGGGGGAGGCTGAACTCCAGAAATACTGGCATATCCATAGTCTGATCAATTTAACAGCACAGCACCAGACCACTTTCTTCCCTGTTGTATCAAGTCCATCAGTGGCAAATGTTTTTCCCAGTAATAGCCGCCTTGGGCAGCAGTCATGCAGTGGGAGGGGTGACTTAAAAAAAAAAAAAAAAAGCTCTTGACTCCAAGAAGAGTTTTCCTACTCAGAGTTATTGGAGGACTCTCCTTGTATGTCACAGATGTAGTTGGCAAACCCTAAGCAGCTCTTAGCTTCTTGTCCCTGTAGCATTTGTAATAAATTTGACATGCTGCTCTGACATCCTTCAACACGCATGTTTGAAAGCTGATGGGTTTTTAACCGTTTGTATTCTCCTGTGTTGGTGGAGCTGATATCAGCCCTTGCCACTGCAACATTTGTGTTGTCATGCATGTGTTAAGAGTGGTCAGATCTATAGTAGTAAACTCAGTAGGAGGAATAACTGGGGAAATTAGAGTCCTCATCACATTTGAAGCGTTATATTTTTAGTATTTTGGCCTGGCAAATCACTTAATCAGGTAGCCCCAATTAACTAAAATTCATAAAATGTAATAGTTGCAGACAAAGGCAAAGAGATAGGGACTTTGAGGATGAGCTATGATACTTAGTAGTGTATTCACAACTTAAGTATGTGATTGGGGGAAAGAAGAGGCAGAAAGGAAGATGTTAAGAAGTCCTGTATTTCAGAGCACTTCCCCCAGATCCCCCCTGCCCTGTGTTTTTAATGTGATATGGCACATTTTTGTGTGCCTGATTGCTCTGGGCCCTGTGGAAGGATGCACCTGAGATGATAGGTGAGATGGATTTAGGCAAAGGACCCTGGGAAAGGAGCTCAGAATTTGAAAGAAGATAAGACAGTATGGACCCAGAAATCTCTAGGCAATGTTATTAACTCAGTAAAGCCTTGCATTAGGTTTGAGATTTGATTTAGAGCTGGTTCCTTTGTTTTTGTTTTTTTTTTTTAACTAGGTCATGAGGATCTTTGCAGTTTTGCAGCCCTCCCAGGTGCACATTGTGGATCAAATAGAAACCCTCACAGTTTAGCAGCTGAGGGATACTTTGCCATTTTTGCAACACACGAAGAAACATGAAAGGCAACCTTCTGTTCAAAACTCTAGCCTGTGCTTGTCTTCAAGTAGAGAGAAGGCTGGCTGTAGCCTGCAGGCTCAGTTTGTTCAATTACCTATGGCATCCTTGTGTCTGTGTAGCCCAGTAGTATGTTGGGGAATGAATCAGTGGGGACAAGAGCTGTAACGGGTTATAGTGGACAATTTTTACCCAATGCAAAACAGAATAGCTCTTTCAACTATTTTGGAGCTGTGTTGACTCATGCCAGGAGGAGACCTTTCTCTAGCTTCCCCTGACTGTCTCTTGGGCTCACTTGTTTTTGTTATAGTGGTGGTTTACGCTGAATGGACTGCAAGTAGAGAGCGGTCTTCCTCTGACACATCTCTGCCTTGCACCCCTCCTGTTCCTGGAGACTGCCACTGGCACAAACCCCTCCTTGAAGAGGTTAAAGGAATGGCTGTATTGGATTCATTGCAGGATGGGGCTGGTAGGAAATTGAATGGTGTGCAGTGCCAAACCCATGATGTGTGTGCTCTTTCCATTGGGAACACTGAGTCATAAAACGAAATAAAAAGCTGTTACATTTCTGCATGATGAAAAAAACGGGCCCCAGTCTAGCCTCTGTTATACACTCACACAATCTCTGTCCAGTGAACGCTTTCCCTATTATAGGTTATGAAACCTGGCTCCTCTTGGTAGAAATACAGTTTATTTCAGCTGAAAAGAATTGGGCGTCACCTTGGATGGACCTTCTCCCTCACCCCCAGTCAGGGCCAAGCACTAGTCTTGTGACTTTATAAATACAATCCATGTTACTTATTTGCTGTTATTTTAATTCAGCTGAGAAGAGCTTGGCAATGTCTCCATTTGGTTGTGTTATCAGCTGGTTGCATTGCTGATCAGTTGTCCAAGGTTGCTTGGTAGAAACTAGAGAAGGAAGCACTTCTAATAGCCATGGTTCCCACTTCTGATTCCTGTTTCAGGTGCAGAGCAAGGGTGTAACATATCAACAGGAGAAGTAGTATCAGATAATTAGAAGCAAGGAAGCTTAGGAGAAGATGTGAGTATTCTGACTTTCTGTGTCCAGCATAAGGTGCACTAGTTAAGTACCAGGTTTTATTGCATGGTCAGTTACAAAGTGATTTTGATGTGGTTTTAGGTCTGCAGTTTTCTTCATAAGTAGGTAAAGCTTAGGCAAAACCAAAAAATCTAATTATGGACTCAGCAATTATGAACTGAGATACACAGTTAGGTTACAGTTTATGTTACTGTGACCATAGATGAACCATGGTCTCAAACTATCTGAGACTTCTGCAAATGCCTCTTTACATTGCCTCAAATATGAACAAATGCAGTATAATTCAAATTGTGTGACAGAGTTTGAACTGCCTTTGGTAGAAGCAGTGTAGTAGGATTGAAAGGTGAGCAGACAATCTGACAAGAACAAATAAGGGATGTTTTGCTTTATGTTAGGGCACGGACGCAGCTGAAGGGATTGCTGCTGCTCGTGCACACCATAACAGTTGGTAATTGTGTGAGTTGTCCTGTGCCTTAGCTGAAACCTGTTACTTGTGTTTTGTGCAGTCTAGGCACAGATGCTCAGCTACTGTGGTTTTGCTGGTGGGGAGGTAAGTTGTTGAGGCGTGGTAATTTGACTGTTTGGATGCTGAATAGTAGGATCTCCTGAGTGATGCCCTTTTGATGAGGTGGAAGCATGACCTAGTTATACAGTAGCTAACTAGCTGAAATACTTGAAGTCCAGCTACTGCCTGTCAGAAGGTTTCATTTCAGGAATAACTTCACAGATGCAGACTTGCAAAGAAGGCTTTCATGCTTCAGAGGACGCTGGTTTTGCTTAGGCCAATACTGATGAAGCTTGTGGGTGAGCAGGAATGCCCACTTCACAACCCTGTCTCCTTAGCCCATGCAGAAAGTCAAAAGAGCAGCCAGCTGCATAGCTGAGAAGATAATCTGGGGAGCCTGGGTGCTAGTGCTGTACCTTGGCCACTGCCTCATAGATAGGTATTACCTTTGTGCATTTCCACTTGGCTTGTATTAGCCAGATGTGGACATGAGGCAAGCCAAAGTCCTTCCTTGTCTGAATCCAAAGTATGAGTGGCAATCAGCTGCTTGCTTCATTTTGTGCTGTTGGTTCTCACCAGCAGGAACAACTGCCTGTGTGCATTTTGGATATTTTGTGAGATAATGGAAATGAAATCTAGGTGATGTGAAGATGGCATTGCTGTTTTGGCAAGGTTGATTCTTCCAAGCAATGTCTCCTGTGGTGTGTGTGCTCAGGGGGAATTCTGCTGTTCTGCTCTCCAGCGGGATGTACGAACAAGATTACAGTGACTTGGTCGCTACTGGCTTTCTCTCGAATGTCCTGCCTGGGCCACTAAATTCGCTTTTACCTAGCTTAAGTTGTGCTAGTGAAAAAATTCTTGTTTCTTTGATTGGACTTGACTCACTTTCACCATTGTGTTTTTCATGTGCTCTGGGAACGCATCCTTGCTTTTCAGTTCAGCATTCTGGATAAAACACTGAAGTTATCAGTGCGTGTGAATTTCTGGAGGCAGGGTGGTTTCCTGCTCGCAATGGGACAGAGTTAAGAGCCAGGAACTCTGTTTAAATCCTTCTGTTATTAGCAGAGTATACTGTGGCCTTTGGCACTCCCTAATTCTGCTTCTCTATCTGCAAACTGAAGGTAATTATGGTACCTACCATTTGTGGGAATGTGGAGGATTACTTGAGATGTATGCAGCCTCTTTTAAAATGTAAAGTGATACATCTGTTGAATATTAATGGTTTGTTAAATTTATTGAGCGCTTTGGGATTGTTGAATGAAAGACCTTGTATAAATGGCACTTTATTGTTATTACTAGAGAAGGACTAGCACAAAAGCAGCAGTTATCTGGGAATCCATGAAACAAAGGTCTGGAGCATACTGCCAACATCTGCTACCACTTAAAACTTCAACCCACTTACAACATGAGCCACTAACTTGGAGACACACACAGGGGAGTAGTTTTGCGATCACTGAGTTGTGGCAATCCTGCAGTCAGGCTGTTCGTATGCTGAATATATTCTGTACACCTTAGCCTGCAGGAAGTACTCTGCCCCGGTAGGATTGCCACAGAGATTGCGTGATGCTCTTATCACAAGTCTGCTTTTAAACATGGCTTTTCCCCTCCTCACAGAATTGAACAGAAATGTGCACTGATGTTTTTCATTTGTGACCTCAAATGTCCTCACAAACATGGGCAGGACTGTACTGTAGAGCACAGAGCAAAGTTTTCCAAGGCAGGTAGTGAAGCTTTCTATTTCTAGGAGCCCTAGCAGCTCCTTCAAACTGAGTTTCAGCGTGTGGAAAAATTCATTAGTGTGTCTTGTTTGGCTCTGGGTGCACCATCTGCTTTGATCCTGGAGTGGTGGGAAGCTCAGGAGGAGCTTACCCTTCAGGTTGAAGAGAAACTGATAACCTTGCAACACCAGTCCACTGTGAGACATCTACCCAGTGGCTTCAGAAGAGAAAGGATAAAACCTTCTGCCCCTAAAGCTGACTGCCAATTACTGTGACAGTCTTATTAGGCCTATTTCCTAGCAATTTCACGGATACTATGATGAATTCACTGACAAGCTTGCTTTCTTCTAGCCCTTTCTGTGCAGTAAGAAGAGCAGAGGAAACAGGGGAAGGCAAAGGGATTTATTTTAATGGTCCTATTTGTGTACATATCGGAGGCCAATAAGCCATAAACTGGCTTGTGACTGTGAGCAAAGCTGTCGGTCACGAGGAGCGGGAAGTGTAAATAACTGGTGGAAAGGTTTTGTGTGAGGACTGAACTGAAATAAATTATTCCCAAAATTCTTCCCAATGCACTTAGCCATTTTGAGAGTAGATCCAGCTAAAAGCAAAGCCCGTAATTTGTGAAGGAAGGTGCCACTGCTCTTTTTAACCCACTAGTTAAACATAGTCCTGGGGTATGGGGATTTTTGTACTGTATAGGACCAGGAGCTTTAGGAAGAGACCCTGGCCAGAATCCAACCTGATCCACAGGATCCACAAGATCCAACCTGAAGTTTAGTTTTATATCAGGTTGAGGAGGAATTTGCATCTGAGAGGGAAGTCCATGTGACATGGACTTCCTAATCACAAGAGGAGGAGAAGGGAGGGCTCCACCTCCATCCCCTCTCTGCTTTCTCAGACAGCCTTAGATTCCCTAGGATGCTTCATTTAGATCCATCTGCTGTATTTTTTTCAAGCAATGGTCATAATGGCATTTTACTCTATTTTATATATAAATACTTTATTATTCAGCAAAACCTTTTGTTTGTGGTTGGAAGGAAAGGAGGACAGATGCTAAAATCTCTAGGTTCTTTTTCTATGAGATATTTCTTCTGGCCTTAGCTGCTTAACTACAAATGGAGGCAAAAAATAGAAGCAATGAATAATCTAAGTACTTTAACTCCTGTTTGATCTTCCCTGCTCTTATGACAGTTTTGTTGCTCTTTCCACCCTGCATAGATGTAGACGAATGTTTCCTCCAGCATCTGCCCACCCATGAATCAATACCAGGAAAGGCCTGTGGTTGCTCAGGACACTTGCATCAGTAGTATTTTGGCTAAGAGTAGTGCCAGTCACAGAGGGGTGCCCTGTGCTCAGGACACATCTGATTGCTCTTGCGCTTGCTTTGCCAGAGTACTAGGAAGGAAGATTGCCTCAGTAGTTGATAGCTTCATGGCTCAGGAGAGAGAGGTACCATTCCCTGCTCCCGGACTCATCTTTCGTGCAGTAAAAGCTGTGTAGCCTCACTTCTCCGCTCTGTACAACAGAGAGCCTTGCGGGAATAAAGTATGCCAAAGATTAATTGGTTCCCAGGTAATCTCACGGTGACAGGGGCTGTAATTTCCACAGATGAATCTGTGGGTTCTGGTTTTGACTATGAGTCCGTGGCTTTCCCACTTGTGTGCTGGTCTGCAAGAGTGCACAGTAGGGGAAATGTTAATTTAGGCATGGAAGATTAGTTCTTTTGCCAGTGGCTTGGGAGAATGGAACTTAGTATTTGTGCATCGATGTGAACTTGTGTTTTGCAGAAATCTTTTTTCTTTATAGAGCAGTGCATACATATTTCCTTCCAAAGGCAAGCAAGAGAACATTGCACTTATGACTTGTCAGTATTTGACTAGAGTTTGAGAAGTGACTACATTTCAAACTGTGCTGAGTAGTGCATATCGCATATCATTCCCAATTCAAACTGCTTGGTTTCACTGCTTCATGATGTTCTACGCAGTTATTGATGTTTAATGGGATCATTCCCTCAGTTAATATGGAACTTCTTTTCCTCGTAGTCTTGAAGTTTCCCCTTAGGAACAATTAAAGCTGACTCCTGATATTTTAACTTTGACACCGCCTTTGATACTTTTCTAATTGGACAAGGTCTTAAGTATTGTTGGTCCCTAGTGGTTTACAAACCGTAAGTCAGGACCTCAAAGACTGAAGAATTAAAACAAAATTCTTTTTTCAACATCATCTGTTCCTAAATCTTTTAGGGCTTGTTAGTTCCTGTTCCCAAGGCCTTGCTGAACTATAACTGCTAAATTATTTTTTTATCACAAGATAACTCAACTGCCAGAACAGCATCTTGAATAGAATATTAGGTATTGCAAAAACTGACAACATTGATTGTGCAGTGTGCCACTGCTTTATTGTTCCCTGTGCCAATTCCAAACATTCCGTGATGTTGGATATTGTTCAGGGGCTGATTAAAATATTGACGTGTTCATCCTCAAGTTGTCTACACAGGAGAAAAGTACCTGGGTTGAAGTTCAGGCAGGTGGGAAGGTCCTGCTGTGAGCTTTCCAGTGTTTTAAATCTAGGCTCTACGGGGAGCACACCGAGCATCCCCCTTGCATGTGCATTCCCTAGCAGGGGAACTGAGGTCAGGACAAGTACAACTGTGCTTGGGAGAGATCATTTCCAGTCTTATGCTGAGGGCCTGTACAGCTATGGTAGCCCAAGATGTCAGGGATAAATAAATCCTGTGCTGCTGCAGCTGTTAGCACACTAGTTTTCTAATGGCTGACATGTCTCAGGCCCAGCTACTGCTGAATTTGTTCCTCGGGACCATTCAGCAGATCTATATTGGGGATTTTATTTGGAACTGGAGAGAAAGCATGATCCTTCTGCATTTTACACCCTCTTGGATCGAGGGCTGGATGAATTTTCTATCTTCCTTTGCAGTAGTTTCAGGAAATGTTGTTTTGTTCCTGGTGATGCTCCATCAGAGTTGCTCCGAGGAGACGCTCTGGCTGACACGCAGCTCAAGCCTTGGCACTTGCTCCAGAAACACTTCTGCCAAATGCCTCGCCACTGAGTTACTGCTCCCGAGCGCCAACTGTTTGCTGTTTGCAAGGTGGGGAACTGCTGGGGAAGGGAAGCATTTGGTGAATCACAACTCCCACGTCTTTGCATACCCACTAATTACCAGCCAAAATACTTTCACCCTCACTCACACCAGATACCACCTTTACTCCAGAATCTTTTCCATCCGTTCTGGAGGCTGTCGTGCATAAAAGAGATGAGAGACTCTGGGGCTTCTCTGAAAAGACAGATGGCTGACATAAAGCAATAAATATGTGTGTGCCTGCATCAGACATTCAAATTATCTTAGTGATTTCTGTTCACTTCTGTTGCTTCTGTCAGCTGCCATCACCAACACAGGGGTGACAGTAGAAAGAGGACTGAGTTACCCATCAATTTGGCTGTAGGAATATCTTGCAGCCTGACAAGAAGCATTATCGATCTCTTTAAGTGAGTGCTTTGAGAAGCTTTCTCAGGTCTGCTAGCTTTCAGTGGGACTGTGCTAATCCTTCATCGGATGTATATTTGATAGTGAGCCAGAAAGGCTATTTAGCTAGTGGCAGGGATTTGTTGCCAATGGCCTGTTTTTAAGCACCTTAAAGCATGTGCTGACTGGTGTAAGACACTCTAAAATGGCTTGATTTTAAGATGTGTGTTGATGCCAGACAGGACCCATTCAATCATTTGTCTGAACTATCAGACACTAGAAAAATCATACTCAGTGAAACAGATTGTACTGTGTTTGTACTAGTAGTGTGAGTGGTTAAAATCCAGATTTCTTAAAGGTAGGACAGGTCAGAGAAAAGTGCTTCCTTGGTTTGCAGAGAACTGACTATCAGAAGTGAGACTGTAGACTGAGTCTGTATGTAAGATCCAGGGTGGAGGCAACACCTGTGCAGACCCACAATCTGGGAACACCAAGCCTGAAGCTACAAAGGTAGATCTGAAGAATTCTGCTGGGTCAGACATGGAGCATGTTCTGGCACACAGTCAATGTCAGAACATGACACCAGTCTGAATCCATGATACTTCATGGGCTGGAAGCTCAGCCTCAGAAAACAGGGAGCATCAAGTTGGATATTTTCTTCATAACTATTTATGAGCTCACTGTGTAGATAAAAGTCAAGTAATGGTGGTGTTACTGGCACAGAGCATTTGAAGGACCTAGGTGTGAGTGTCGGGCAACACCTGAAGCTCTTGCGGTTTTATGACATTAGCAGAACCTGGAAAGGAAAAGATTGTGTTTTCTTGCTGGTGTGAAAACCATTGTTGCAACATTAATCATGAAGGTATAGGTCTTGATAGCCCTTTCCACCACATGTTGAGGTGGTAAGAGTGGTGCTCTTGCCACAGTCCTTTTCTCCTTTCTTTTCCCATATCTGTGAAACAAGGATGGTCTGCTTACTTGTTAATCTTCCTAGATGTAATGGAAAGATTTGCCCTGTACTTTGAGTGGGTATTTGGACACCCAGTGAAATGGATGGGCATTAACTGGCCAAATCCCCCTAGGCATGTCTTGTCCTCAAAGTGGGCTGAATCTGCTAGCTAAAATGAGTATTGCTCAAATCTGAATAGAGCCACTTCAGTTGGGTTGATGCCGTTGAAGGCTGGTAGAAGTGACTGCAGCTGGCTCATGCTCTGAGGAGGCAATGCCAGGCAGGAGTTTGTCACTAAATAAGTGACTGATACTATTCCCTCCACCCTGTTCCCCTCCCTCAAGCTAAAGCTTTCCATGGAAATTTTAGCTGCTTTGGCTCTGGCTGAGACTTCAGGCTTAGAAACATCCTTGCACTTCTGCTCACATTCAGGTCTCTAATAAAACACAGCAGAGAGCCAACCCCTGTGAGCTTACAGTCTGGTTAGCGTGGCCTTCCAGTGATTGATGGATTAAAAAGTTGGCCTTGGCCCCCAAGATGGTGGTTATTTTCTTTATGATCATGCCCAGTAGTCTCCAGGGAGTTCAGGTTACAGAAAGAGGGTGACTCAGCTGTATCAACATCTGAACTGCCTTACAACGTTGTCTGTCTCTTCATTAACCATGTAAAGAGCTTGAGCAAACTGGGAGTGGAGCTCAATCCCTGTGGTTAGCTGGGCTGGATCTTGGCCATGGTGAGAGGCAGCTTCTTCTCCCTAACTCAATGATAAACCATTGACAAGTTTGGCTGGCACTAAGGATTAGGAACCAGGAACCTGTGTTTTGGAAAGAAATTTGGCACTAGAAAACAGAGCCAAGATGCTTATTTTGTTCAGAACTGAGATACAGAGAATTTCAGGATGTGGTTCTGACTTTTTTTTCAACCACAGAGTAGCATTTTATTTTACTCACAGCTTTATTTAATGTGATGGGCTACTCAGGCTTTAAAGAGTTGGTTCAGTCAGGGTCAGATCTTCAAGAATCTGCAGAAGTTCACACTGGGTATCTGTGGCAGAGGTAGAAATAAAACCTATGTTTCTAGAGACTTTGTCGTCATCACTGTAAGGCAGTTCTCGAGGTGTTTTGTTTTCTGTGTGTTATATGAAAAGGCTAGACTAGAGCGTCTGCCTTGGCAGGGTTTTTGCAAGGAACGAGGGGAGCTTCACTCCTTCCAGCGGCAATGAGAATTGCCTCTGTGTTAAAGTCCATAAACTGCAAGAGATTAAGCTGAACATTATGTACAGATTAGAAATGTAACTTTGCCCAAGAACTGAAGATGAAGGAAAAACAGAGTCGTGGCCTTGGCATACATACATACAGCAAGTACGTATTTTGGGTGTGGGATGTAATGCCATTCCTTACTACCATTGCAGTAAAGGCTTTGAGTCTGTCTTGCAGCGGTTGCTGGAGGCTTCCTGGGAGCAGAGAACTCAACAAGGCCATGGGGGAATACTGTGGGATTTCTCTAAACCAAGCCAGCCACTTGTTAGCTATTGCCTTAAATCTCTAAACCTGCTCTGCTCCCCAAGCTGAACATGTTCCACTGCTCTAGGTGAATCATGCAGCTTAGGCACTTGAATTAGAAAGCAGGAGGCACTCTTTGTACCTCTGTCTCCCGAATTAAAAAAAAAAACACACCTAGTAGAAACTGGGTTTTTTTTCTTGTCACTGTGTCTGGGTGGGGAAGAGTGTTTTAAGAGGAATGAAAAAAGATGAGCTGTAATTCTTTTTCCATTTGGAAGCCAAGGGGGTAGAAATCACACCTCTAATAAAAAAGGAGAAAAATATGTTATTGGACCTGTTGAGGACATGAAAAATTTCTTACATTGCAGTTCAGCTTCAACAGCTGAGCTTGGAAAAAAAAATCTGTAGAAGAAAGAAACATTGTTTTAAATGAAGCCATTTCAGGCTCTAAACTTGGAACTTTTCCCTTAAAAAATGTTACAGCTAAACATCTTGAGAAATTTGAAACTTAAGACTCATCTGGAATAACTCTTTCCTATGAATATTTTCATTTTTAATGAGGTCTCTATTTGCTCCAGTGTTTTAGTGAAATATTCCTAAATAACTCTTATGCCCCTAAAAAGTGTCTTTTCCCTGCACTCAAACCAACTGTTATTCAAAGAAGGTTTTCTGCGAAGGCAGAAGATACACCAAGGTATGTTTGCATTAGGGAGCACTTAAAGTTCAAAGCCCTGTTCAGGCATTCTGATCAGCTGGGTGATACTATACTCGAGACTGCAGAGACCAGCCTGCTGAAGGCTCACTGCTTTCTGTTTTTCCTTCTCTTTTTAAATTTCTGGCTATAAGCATCACAGAATTGGCTGCCATGCTTTGAATACTCTTGGGTATCAGAACTTGATCAAACTTTCCCATCAGTCATCCTCAGATACCCAGGGTACTTCAGGCCAGTGTGGGGAAAGGTTCCTGGCTAGGGCAGTTTGGAGCATCTAGAGTAGGTTTCTGCTATGCCTTGCCCTCCGGAGCGGTCTCTTTCTCTGTTAAGTGATTGGAGAGAGGTTGTGGCTGGCTGCATTGGATCCCTAGACGAGTGTGATAATCTCTCTGTGAAATCCTGGCTCGCTGAAGTGATGAGAACGTCCCTGTTGACATCCATGCACCCAGGGTTTCACCTGCAGTGACTGAGCATGACGTTTTTATTCCATCCAATTCTGTTGGGGGCTCTGTTTGTTAAAAGCAGAGCCACAAGGAAGATGTCTGGCACCGTGCCTCCTGGGTGACGTCACGGACTGTGGTTCTTAAAGGGCTGCTACGTGCACGGGAAAGAATTTGATCTTGTACAAACAGGACAGCCACATGCAGTTACTGTCAACTTATGTGTTCTGCTTCCCAGTGAATATACGCTCTTCAGCGGAGATGCGTTCCTCTTGGTTTCACTTGCCAGTAGTTTTCAGCTGACATCACGGTCGCGCGAAGGCAACACCAAGTAGGAACTGTATTAACCAGTTCCTTCATTCTTTTTTTTCCTCTGATCTTCTAGTTTTATCCTCTTCTGTTCCTCTCTGTCTACTGTTTTATATGAAACACTTTGAGTAGAAACATACTGGGGGTTTGGTTTTACTTGCCATTAGTTGAAGACACTGTAAGACTCTAAGCATGCAGGCAGAGAGAGCAGGACTCTGAAAGGTGGTGCTGGGGATGATGGGACTATGGTTCTTAAAGTTTTTAGACCAACCATGCTGCTGTCACCTGTCTAACTTTCCCCCAGATCGCCGTCGGGCAAGAGGTAGAAGCAGGACCCTGTGTGACACTTGACGTATGCTCTGAGACCGATCTGGTCACACAGTTAAGGAGGTGACTGTAAAAATCCTTGATAAATTGCATCCTTTGCTGCAGAAGGGCCTGTGCATGTCCCAGCTGCCAGAGGGAGCAGTGCTCCACGCAGCCAGGGATGCTTGGTGTCCCGTGGTGAGCTGGTAACATGCTCTTGTCTGGGTACCAGTGGTGGGATATCAATAGAAGCTCTGCAGATCACGGCTTGGGTAAGGCTGGATTAAAGTATTAACTTGCAAAGGCTGTGAATTCCATTAGTTGGACTCAAAAACGCAAAGCAAAATTAGTTGGAACCAGTAATAGGAGAAAGCAGAAACTCTTCTACATTTTAAGAGCATAAGAATGGCTCTGCTGGGTCAGATCACAGGTCTGCCTGGCTTGGTATCTTGTTCCTAGCATGGTCTGGGGGTAGAGGTCTGGAGAAAGCATAAAAATACAGCATGTATGTAGCCATACTTCCCCCAGATACTCTCCAGATCTCCAGCAATTGTGGCTGGGAGGCTTCCTGAGCCAGAGATGGTTTCTTTGTGTTTATTAATTCTGATTTTGATTTCAGAAAATATTTATGCTGTTCGCCAGCACAGGGAATTGCAGGCTCCTGGGCTATGGAGGCAGCAGTGTAACTAGCCTGCCCCAATGCAGCGTGACCTCCCGGGCAGGACTGCTAAGCAGTTGTTGTACATGCAGGTCGGCTTGGTCCGGCTGCTCTTCCTCCCTGTGAGGCTGTTGTTTGCCTGGCAGCCTGGCTGTGAGGACAGCTTGTGATCATGGGGTGCAGGGGGTGCCAGGCTGCCTTCAGGCCCTGCCTGTGGCGCCAGTGAGGTGGGGGGGAGAGGAGATGCTTCAGCCTTGTTCAGGAATATCAGGCGGGGAGAGGGCAGCGCTCTCAGCTCTTAAACTGGTAAGTAAGGAAACCCAGGCCGTGGCATATCTGTCACCAAAATTGAAAACACTGCTCTCTGCAGAGGCGAACTTGGCTCTTGAGTTAGGAAATCCAGTTTACTGCTGCCATCAGCAGCCATGTGTGTGCTGTCTCTTCATGAAGTTACCTTGGATGCCCTGGCTTTCTGTGTCCATAAGATGGAACGTGACCAGGCTTTGGCTTTCACCAGGGCAACATCATCCCCAGCGCTTTTACAGGCACTTTGCAGTTCAGACCAAGTCTAATTTATATTAGGCATCACAGGCTGAAGTCAAACACATGTAGGAATAATGCCAAGCCATAACCCTTGCCATATCCCTGGACTGCACTAGAAGTCATTTTTGTTCTGTAGGGAGGCTGTTCCAGTAAGTAACTGGCAGTTAGTAAAGAAATGTCGCCATTAAAGATGCTACTAAGCCTAGACCATTTGTCTGCTGATAGAGACATTCCTTGTCTGTCTTCCTTGTGAATCACAGGGAGAGTGAAAACTTACTTGCCAGGCCTCCTACTCAGATTTTTCCTGAGAATATTAATCTAGGGTCCCGACGCTGTTCTCCAGAAGCCTCCGAGGTAGCCAAGCCAAGAGAACCAGAGGGACTTCAGGAGCCGGTCCAAAGTCCTACAGCTTCCAAGTTTGCTTGCACCATGAAGTTTCTACTGTGGCTTTGCAAGACCGGAGAGAGAGTCCAAACACCAAACTGATTAGTGCATAAGATGCAGTCCACTAGTTTCAGTGCATTGCACTGAGGTCAGCGGGATCCTGTTAGAGAGGCACGCTTTTCCTCTCTTACCCAAACTGATACGATGCAAAGAGCTTCAGGTATGATTCCCAGAAGCACTGTGTGTCACTCTTTTTTTTTTTTTTTTCTCCTCCAGTGGAATCACTGGGAAATCAGCTCTATTTATTACTCTGTTTATCTGCCTCTAAAAGAGGTACTATAATATTTACTTCCCAGTATGAATTTACAGTTGTTTTATTGCTTAGGAAGAGTGGATAAGGATGCAGACCTGAATGGATAGAAAGGTCTTAGGGTCAGAGTTTGACTCCAGTACTCAAGAGGGTGACATACATTTTCCAGGGTTGTTCTAGGAAGATTAAGTACTTTGCAAAATGGGTGACTTAATCTTTTGGGATTTTTCTGTCTTGGTGAGCTACCATGCTAATAGGAATACTGTTACTTTAAAGATTCATGCCCTCCTTTCCTTTTTGTGCACCAAACTAAATGCTAGAGCCTCAACCACAAGCCTTGCTTTAATTAGGTATGCTTCAAACAGCAGATATACACACATGCTATGAAGAATTATGGGCTGTTGCTGCCAAGGATGCCATCAAATGACTGAGTGAAAGGGAACACTTACAAACAAATAAAACCTGTTATTAAGGGGACTATTAATGAAAGGCGTTGAACAAAATAACCCACTCCCCCTCAAAATGTTTGAGGTTATTTCTTTGTAAGCTTCTCCTTTTTTTTTTTTCTTTTTAGTAGGCTTCATGAGAAGATAAATACCACACAGTTTCTCCGAAAGAAGTGACTGAAAAAGCAGTCAGCATCATATGGGTCAGTTCTTTGGGACCTGGAGGTTTCGCAACAGCTCATGTTGTGTCTCTCCACCCCTGCCGTTTTACACAGATGTAGTGAACTTCACCGGCTGCTCTAATTAGCACCAGGCCTGATGGGGAGCTGTGGAGTGGGAATTCACGAGTGGGGGGATGGAGAAAAATAATTCATGCTGTTATTATTTGGTTTTGGTTAGCTAGGGAAAATGTTTGCAGGGCTGGAAAATATGACCTGGCACTTACGGTTTCATTTAGCAAACAGGGGTGAATAGGTGGGAGACAGGGGAACTGGTCTGGTTTTCGGATCATATAGGCACGAGTTTGCCTGTCATGTCGACTTTGCTTGCTTTGCTAGATACTAAGGCCTTGCTGTACTGAGCACTGAGCTGACAAGGTGAGAACAGTGGTTGCTTGCTTTGTTTTGCTGCTGGGAGCTCACTGCTTCCTGGCAGAGCAGCAGCAGTGTGTGTCCTTCCCCAGCAGCTCCAGTTCCTTA
Organism: Ciconia boyciana; assembly: GCF_034638445.1. NCBI lineage: Eukaryota > Metazoa > Chordata > Aves > Ciconiiformes > Ciconiidae > Ciconia > Ciconia boyciana. Next base: position 41,764,805 of record NC_132943.1, on the reverse strand, counting down.
TCCAAAGTAATTGGTGCTATTTCCTAGTGAATGTAACATCAGCAGGTCAGCAACACCTGGTCACTGTGCCCGAGAGAACTCATCATACACTGGGCTGGATATATCAGTGCCTGAGGAGCAGATGTTCTCTCTTTTGTGCCATCTTTGCTGTGAAAGAGCTGGGAGGACAGCTCTCTTAAATCACTGAAGATCTTGCTTCCTGTGAGAACCAGGTCCTGGCTCAGAGACAGCTAAACAGATGAGAAATGCCAACAAGAGAGAGGAGGAAAGAGAAGCCCTGAGAAGGGAGCTGATTTCTCCGTAAGCCCTTTCATCAGGCAAGTGGCAATGTGGAGAAGAGAGCCCACATCTCCTAAGGGTCTATCTACCTCTACATTTGCTGGGCCAGTTGCTCATAGCCTGAGTTACAAGGTGACTCTACACCCCTTGTCCCTGTTGCAGTACTCAGTTCCTGGTGTATATCATCTATTTTGAAACCAAGCAGGGCTGACGGACCAAGTTCAAAGACACTTTTGCCTACAATAGCATCCAGTTTACCTACGATAGCTTGTGTTGTTGCTGAGGAAAAGGACAGGTCTTGCTCTGCGGTTCTGACTCTGTCCAAGGGTGAGGTGATGCTCTCCCCCACGATGGTGTGCTGTAGGCAGGGCGAGGGAAGCACATCTCCAAGCTGGAGACTAGCTGGGGCTTTCCAGGGAAGCCAGGGCTTTGCTGGGAAACTCGGAGCAGTTTGGCAGATGCTTGGGGGCTGGAAGAGGTACCCAAAGGAGAAAGACAGGAGCTGATCAGTGTGGAGAAGAGGGAGAGCACGGCTAAAGTAGCTGGGATGGAGGAGGCAGCCTGTACTCCATCAAGGGACCTAGCTTGCTTGTGCAGCAAAGGGAGTCAGGGTCCTGCAGCTCTCTAGTATTGCTTCTGGTCTAGCTCTGGTCATGAGCTCAAACAGCTGGTAGAAAATGGATGATGCAGAAGAAGCATCTTTGGAGTTGGAAGTGGTAAAAGGCTTGGCTTCTTCCACAGCAAATGTTTCCGGGAATGAGGAGAGAAAAAAATTCAGCTGGATTAGGAGTGTGCAGCTGGGAGCAGGGACCCTGCCAGTTCCTCCCTCCTTACTGTCACTGCAAAGGAAAGCAAGGGAATGCGTTTAAAGGGATTTCACATGATGCAAGTGCATCTTTCTTGAGGTTTGGGAGGCAGAGGCCTTGCTGATGTCTGTCTTGCATCCGATGCAGATTGCCCCTGAGGACTGCATGCTGCTTGCTCTCTGCCTATGCAATCCAGCCGCAGTTTGCTCCAGATAAAAACCTCTGGCCTAAGGAAACCAAGGAGCTGAGCTGCTGCTCTGAATGAAGCACCTATCTCATGTGTGGCACTGGACAGCGTAGTGGGAACCTGTGAAAGGGAATAAATGCGATTTGCTCTCTGTTAGTACTCGCCGCTCTCTTCCTGCCATCTCTGTAACCTGGTGGTGCCCCCCCCCCCCCATCAGGCCTAATTCAGTGCATAGTCCTCTCGGCACTCCTGAGTACGGATGTCACCTAAGCTGTGCAGCTCCTGCGAATGCCTGGAAAACCCACCTCCTGAGTGTTGCCAAGCTGGCGTTCATAGGAGCACTGTGTTCACCAGCTCACAGCTCGCAATATTTAGACCGCAGTCTTAGGTGGCTGAATACAAAACGGAGATCCTCATGGAGTCCTCCTGTTCAGGAGCTGCCTCACATCAGAAGCATGGGCTGATTCCAATACTTTCCATGTTGTACCATTAGAACTCTTCCAGCTGGTGTGGCATGTGCCCAGCATAGCTGCTGCTAGGAAAGGAGGCCAGTGTTTAAGGATTTGGATGCAGCTGCGGCAAAAGAGGTCCCAAACCTCCACAACCTGGCTCCATCCCTCGCTGTACCCAGTAAGGCAAGCCCAGAGCACAGGATTTACCTCATGGCTGAGGTCCCCCACCAAATCCACATAAGAGAAGGCAGCATCCTCCCATTATTAGGTGGTTAGCTTATTCAGAGATGGAGACAGGCCTTTTGCCTTTGCTGCTCAAACCCTTGCTGGGAGCGTGCCCAGACAGACTGCAGGGCAGCTCTAGCTCTTCCAGCCCAACATTTGCTGTGCGCAGGAGGCAGGGAGAACTCAGCCCTGCACCTTGAACACCCGCCTGGTCTGAAGGGAGGGCTCAGTCCCAGCTCCTGCTCCAGCAAAGGGACTTCATACTAAGTCTGTACATTTGAATGAGAAGCACGGAGAGCAGCCTTCCTGCCCCCGTCATAGCCTGTTGCCTGGTACTTACTGCGTGCTCCTACCCTGTGTGTTTCAACCCCCTCTAGTGAAAAAGAGGATCTCGAGGAAGACATCAGAGCAAGCAGTATGTAAGCATCTTCACCTGGTAGGGCTTTTGGCTGGCACAGGGAGCAGGGGGTAGGTGTCTCAGTGGTCTGACACGGTGGAAGATGTGGACAGAGAGATCTGTGAGCAGCTAACTTGTTTGGAAATGGTTTCCTGGTTGTTTGCTCTTGAGATGACTCTGTTGGCTTAACTAGAGGGGTCGCTGCCTTCTGAGCAGGAGGGGAGGATCATCAGTGCAGCCTGCATCCTCTGGGTGACAAGAAGGAACAATACTTCAACAGACATCTTTCCCTTCTCTCTTAATAGTGTAAGATTATCAGGGCAGCTGTGCCTTATAGTTTCCGGTCTAAACCCATGCCACATTTATTTTGAAAGCTTTCCTGTGTCAAATGCTTGTGGTCTGCCTGTAAAACCGTGTGCTTCCTGAGATCCTTGCTCGTAACAGTCCTCTGCACTTTCTTTTCTTGGTGGTTGATGCTCTCCGGTTTTGCTTCTAGGTTTGCTTTCGCTCTCTCCCCCTGCTTTCTGCATTCCCTCATTGGTAGCCTTATGTTTGCTTGAACCCTCCCAGCTGTTAGTATGACTGATGTCTGAGCAGCACGCGGTTTCATGTGTGACTTTGGCACGCAGTCAGCCGAGGGCCATATGCCTGCAGCACTGTGTGATTGAAGCTCTTTGTAAGTTCACTACTCCATAGCAGGCTGGAAAAGAAAGCAAGCTTTAATATAAGACCATAGAGAAAACATTGCGCTCAGATATTTTTTTTTCTTTTCCTCAGGTTCAACCTGTCCACTATTTCTTCCAGCCTGCATGTGAAGAAAAGCCCTCCGTGCCGGTGTATACAGCGGCTCTTTCAAACAGATTTAAGTTAGTACAGAGGAGGTCTGTGGGTTCTCCTTATGTCTGGGCCTGGTTCTGCCACCTCAGGTGACAGCACAGTGGGTGCATAGCTAAGCAGCATCCATGGACTTACTCTGTGTAAATAAGGATGGTAGAAGGATGGAGGCATAGTAGGCAGTAACTGTGCCATTAAAGGTTGAGTGGGAAACATATCCATAGGGATACACAGCTTTGTACTGTAGTCAGATGTGTGAAGAGGGAAAAGTACGGATGGAGAATGTAGGATTTGGGTAATTTTTTTTTCCCCAGATATCACAGAACCACAGAATCGTATAGGTTGGAAAAGACCTTTAAGATCATCGAGTCCAACCGTAAAATATGGTTTCTTAAGAACAGTTGTTTGAAAACCTTTAGATTGAACAAATCAAAACAAAACAAGGAAATAATATTTTTTTAATTGCACCTAATTGATAATCTGGCTGCTTTGGAGAAAAATAAGTCTTACTGTGAAAATATCTATTTTGGTCAGAATAAACATTTTCCACTGGAGTAAGGACAGATGGAACGTTTTGATCCGTTCCTGCAGCAGTGTCTCACTCCTGACTGCATGTAGTTAGTTTGGAAGAATAAGCTTCTTTAAGGGTTCAGACTATTAAAACCATCTGCTTTCCCATGTATCCTGAAACATTGCAGTACTTGAAAATGGGGAACATGTATCATGTTTGTCCTAGCCACCATAAAACATTGGCTCCACAGTTTAAATTGTGGGATTTTAATTATGGTGTGGATATATTATTCAGTCCTATGTAATGCACTTTTGGTTATGGTGCTGTGATCTCTTTTCCTTGGTTGGAACTGGGCCAGCTGACCATATTTGCAGTGTGTGGCCAAACATCAAATGCATCCGAATAAGCAAAGTAATCAGTTACAGACTAAACACATTTCCCATTTGTTTAAAATATTGAACAAGCTTCATCACTGGGAGCTGTCTCTTCTGTGACATCAAGCTACTATGATGTGTCACTGCTGATGCCAATCTCTTTCTCATGTTTAGATCTAAAAGCGCTGAGTCCCCTGAACTCTACTGAAATCTTCCTTTGACTGTGGTAACTGTTGGCTGAGGGCCAGTCTCTGTCTTACATCTGAGCATCTCTAAGTATTAATAGCTACGTCTTCAGTGGCCCCTGTGGAGCAAAAAGTTATAACAGTTATCCTCCTCTTTCAGATGGGAAAACTGGATCGTGAACAGACAATAATCCTGATTTGTTTAGCTTGGAATGACGTGGGGGAAGCTGGTGACAGCGCTAGAGGAAAGCAGAGATTTGGCATTAGTTGAGTTCACTACAAGACCCTTACTTGTTTAGCAAAACTGTTTGCTGGAGGTCAGGGAGAAAGGGAAGCAAAGATGCTTCAGATCTCAGCTGTGCTGGAAGAGCAAGTAGAGCCCATGTACATGTGACTTCTATCCCTTCCTAGCGATACACACTTTCATGATTGTGATATTTTTAGACTTTTTTCTGTTTTGATGTTTAGTCCTGACATTGTCCTGACATTATCCTGACAGCACGCTCTTTACTTCTTCTTGCTTTCTTTGCCTTTTTATTTAATTCTCCAAAGCACTGAGGTAGGAGTCTCTCCGTTTATATTGTGTTTTGGAGACAGAGCAGTGAGCAGCGAGAGCTTCAGCTGAACGGCACGTATTCTGCATCCAGTTCAGATGCTGATCTGATCGTGTCTCATACCGGTATGTCTGGCACCAAGCGCAGTGAGGATGTCCACTGCTTGCAGGGTCTCTTGTAAGTGGTCCCACAGCGAGAGGGCAGCAGTGCCACTGTTAGATGCTGGCCAGGAGAAGTGATGCGTGGCTAAAACTCTGCTCACGTTACAGAATAGGGGTAGAACAGTACGGCCCTCCCGCCTACATATATGCTTTTTTGCTAATTTGGCTGTCTTCTTGCTGGCTACATTTCTGCGGTTGTGGAAAGAGTTTATAATGCATCTGTGGTCCTTAAAGATTCTCTGGCTCCCTGTTTCTCTGGAGTGAAGGGTGCTATTAAATATAGCCTCCCACCAAATTCCAGTGACTAATCACACACAGACCATAGTCCCAAACCAGCCATGACTCAGACACCAACGACTGAGTAACGCTACAGGAAGAGCTAACACACTTCTTCCCTGGCCTTGCACAGGCAATGGGAATGCTGAATAAGAGCAGACCAAATAACAAGGCTGGTTCCTGAGCCAAAAAAAAAGGTGCCTGCAGTCACTAGGTATTGTCCAGTGTTAATGCTGAGCTTTCACGTGGCCACACCTGAAGCACGGTGAAGGGGCTGAACATGGATGCTGTAAAGGTCTGGGGCAGAGTCAGCTGGCTGGCAGGGTGGTAGGAGAAGTTCCCATCGTGAAGCTTTCCTTTGAGTTTAACAAGACGTCTGAGCACATACCTCAGGGCAGAGAGGAGGTCTTGGGCCCAATGACACTGTTTAAGGTTAGACATAAGTTTGAGCATCCTACTGGAGTGATGCTTTGGATGAAAGTTAAAGGATGAGTTCCTGATCGAGCTCTTTCCCACCCAGAGAGACAGTTTTCATCTTAGACTTCTTAAGTTCTTTACAACTGAACCCTGCCTTCCCCTTTTAAAATAATTTATCTTTAATAGCAACGTAGTCGGTCATTTCAACCTGCTCCTGTAATGTTTGTGCTTGCTGCAGTTATTTTTGTACACTCAAAAGTGTTGGCTTTTTTTTTCCCTGATTGTACCTAAATTAGTAAAGGATACATTGAAATTGATACCATACAGGTTTTTTTCAAAATCATTTGAATACAAGAATGAGGATGGAGAGTTTGTGACAAGTGGCTGTGTTTATGAACAAATGGGCTCAAAAGAATTGGCTTCCCAAAGCAACTGCAGCTGTTAAAAAGTCCTTCTAAATGTTTCTGGCTTTTCTGAACACATTCTTATCATTATGTTTAGTTAGAAAAATACTTTTTTCTGTACTGAGAAATGTCTATGCTGTTTTTTCAGAACCTGAAGTTTTGAAACTCAAAACAAAAAAAAGCTGCTGTTTATATTACAAGAACAATCAATATTTTCTTTAAGAAGATGCTTTCCTCAAAGTTTTTATTTTGTTAAGAACAGGGCATTCAGAGATTAGGCTGGATGCAGAGTTTTGTCATGTTTATGAAGTCGTGAAAGCATCTGGATACAGTATGGAAACCCTCAACCAAAAACTTTTTGAAGTCTCTTTTTGATATAATCATCCGGGCTTACTCCACTAAACTATGTATTTATTGGATTTGGATGGAAGATGAGGTAAGAATCAAACTAATATTGTTGAATTTAAGTGTATTGTTAAGATTGCATCGCTTTAGGGATGTTAAATTGTGAATGTTAATTGTATGCACTTTCCAGTGCCTAATTGCTACTTCTACAATTGATTCACAACCATCCTGTGTATCAAACAAATCAACTAGAGAGCAACGTCTGTTCAGTGTGCACTTAAAACAACATTGTGGCATGCCCCTTTCCTTTCTTAAGTATCAGGGAGCAAAGAAACAGTAAACTGTGTGCATGGCCCTGAGTTTGCAACACATCACTCATGCTTGACTTCGTTGGCATCATTTCTTAATTACCAAGTGGGAATATGTTTGTAAAATGAAATATAAAGTTTTTGCTTCTGTTGAATTTTTTCAGAAATTTAAAAAAAATTCTAGTGCTCTCAAATACCTTCATCTTTTTAACACCCTCCTTCATCTTATTATAGTCTTCAACTTTGGAAAAACTATAGCCCCTTGAGAGTTAATTTAAAGAAAAACTCCCCCTCTGCTTCCACAGACATCAGAATCTTTGGAAAGACACTGGACAGCATATCTGTACAGGCCTGACCGATTCATTTGCCACTAACTTTTCCGTGTTTTAAATCACTTCTAAATAGCAAAAGGAAAAGTCACATAATAGTAATGAAACCAGAGGCACCACTTAGTAGGCATACTGTCTCGGGATGAAGAGCTTCACCCTGTTTCTGTTGCTGTGTATCTCTATTGCTGCTGAACACCAGTGTATGGAATAATTCATCATGTGGTGTATTGGTGACCTGTTCTTATTATAATTTACCTCTCCCCAGTCTTTGTCTCCTATAAAATTATTGACAATGTTTTTAACTGTTCTTCTTAAAATCGGATATAATACCGTTACTTGTAGATGTGATGATACCACTCTGATAAGAATAGCGGAACAGCTCTGATGAGATTAAGATGGCCCCAAGGGTCGGTCTTGTGCAGCATCATGTCTGCAGCTGCGGCCATGAGTGGATGCCTGGGAAATATGAAGTTCAAGGTTGGTAAATGTGATATTTCCCCCTTACTGTTGTGGTTTAGCCCCAGCCGGCAACCAAGCCCCACGCAGCCGCTCGCTCACTCCTCCCCGGTGGGATGGGGGAGAGAATCGGAAGAGCAAAAGTAAGAAAACTTGAGGGTTGAGAGAAAGACAGTTTGATAGGGAAAGCAAAAGCCGCGCATGCAAGCAAAGCAAGGAATTCCTTCACTCCTTCCCATGGGCAGGCAGGTGTTCAGCCATCCCCAGGAAAGTAGGGCTCCATCACGCGTAACGGTGACTTGGGAAGACAAACGCCATCACTCCGAACGTCCCCCTTCCTTCTTCTCCCCCAGCTTTATATACCGAGCATGACGCCGTATGGTGTGGAATAGCCCTTTGGTCAGTTTGGATCAACGATCCTGGCTGTGCCCCCTCCCAGCTGCTTCTGCACCTGACCAGTGCAGCAACAACTAAAACATCTCTGTGTTATCAACACTGTTTTCAGCACAAATCCAAAACACAGCCCCATACCAGCCACTATAAAGAAAATTAACTCTATCCCAGCTGAAACCAGGACACTTACACTCTTCTGCCCTCCAGCAATTTTCAACCCAGGAACTATTTGAGTCTATTTGTCTCCAGGTTCTTACATGCTTTTTTACCACTATGTCTTTGCCTTAAAATTTTTCAGATATCACAGATACACCTAGGAGAGTGTGTATTTCCAGGCTGAGCGGAGGAGTTCAATTAAGCTTCTGATTGATGTGACTCTCAGTTTTCCCACATAGCAGGGTCACAGCAGCTTAGTATGTAATGGGAATTACACCTTTGTAAGTATTTCCAAAGAAGCCCTTGAAGTAAACTAGTTGAAATGATACAATAGAAAAAGAATGTGATGGCTATAAGACTTATTTTTTCCTGTTTGCAAGGCCAAAAGAAGCTGGAAAAGAGGAGGAATGCGAACAGAAATATACAGGAGTGTGACTGTTGTTGATAGTGACTTTGTTCTTCGTGTTGGGAAGTCTTCTGCTATCGGCCCACTTCAGGATAGCTGGTGACACCTCATGTTCCCTGGATACGCTAGCCGTTAACTGGATTCAACCCAGAGACCCTCAGTAATCAGTAGAGAAAGACCGATAGCAATGAAATAGTGCCAGCTTACACCAACTCATCTTTGGTTCTATGGTTAGTCTCTGCTTTTGTTTCTTTTGAGCCAGTGTTGAAATTGCCGATCAATGAAGAAGCTAATTAGTAGGACAAAACACTTTCATGGAGCAATTATTTCCCTACTTCCCAACACTGCTGATAGTGTTGGAGAAGGCCATGTTTTCTGTGTGTTATACAAGTAACACACAGGGTTTGAAGTGTTTGAAGTGTTTCAGTTTCTTGCAATCCAGATATACAATGGTGTAACTATCTTCAGTTGTGCTCTGCTGGGAAAAGAGATGGTCAAAGAGTAGAAATGCATTCCTTCTTACAAGATGGGAAGTAGCCTGGGATGCTTTCCAACGATCTGTGCCTGAAACTGAAGCCAGCCAACGACTGGAGGAGAGTTCCCAGGCTCTTGAATTCGCCCTCCTTAATCTAGGCTTGGGGGGGTTGCTGGACTGTAACAGGTAAGGGAGACGAGAGCAACGGTAACTGCTACCTGCAGAGCTGCTGTGGGAGAATGGCTTGTAGCTGAGCTGAAAACGGGTCAGAAACCGGCAGATCAGTGCCCAGCAGCAGCCATGCAGATGGCCTGGAGGAAGCAGCTGAAAACAAACAAACATTGGTTTTGTATTGTTTCCAAAAACTAGCGAGGTCACCTCCTTATCTGTGATTTATGTATCTCATGAATAGGCTGCTCAACGATCTGGATGAGAGGACTCACCACCTTGGAATTAAAGCTGGGAAATGCTTTTGGAAAAACAGAAGATGTGCTGGATGAGGATAGTGTTGTCCCTCTGGCCTGGCAGGTTCATACAGGTTTGTTTTTTTTTTTTCCATTAAGAGGAGAAATTGATTATATTATTTGGAGAGAGGTGTTCCTTGGAAAAATCATGATTTACTTCACGCCATGTATGTGATGTCCTGTTGCTATGATCTCAAAAGAAACAAACAGTCTCCTTGTCCGAAATCTCCAACTCTCTTCAGCAGGCTCTGTGCCGCAAAAGCTCTGTCTGTCTTCCTCCTTATGTAGGCGTGCCTCCTGCTTCTTCCTTTGGTCTTTCTCCTTTGCTTAGGTACTTGAAAGACATGTTGCCTTGCCTTTATTTAGGTCTGTGATTGTCTGTGGATCTCGGAGTCAGTCATTACCAGCTTCCAAAGTAATTGTGTGTTTATAATATTCTGGAAGGATGGAGATTTAGCTCTGGAGTAAAACAAGCAGAAATTTCTACTGACTTTTCTTTTGTGTTTGACTCTTTGGACTGTGTATAGCTTTTTTACTTTTCACCAAATGGTAGGTTCTTCAGCCCTTGTGGACTTTAGAATAAGATCAAAAGATAGGCTTGATGAAGGATAATTGGATTAAAACCAGTGTTTGGTTGAGGTAATGTGATGCTTCCTTCTGGCCTTAGTCTCTGAATTTATAACTGAAGGACGTGCAGTGCCTAGTGTGGAGGCTGTAGTGGAAAGTAGCTAAGTGTAGAGGACAAGAATGTAGCACTGAATTGCAGAGAGAGACTATCCTATAGCAGGGTGGGATAATCTGGTGCGGGTGGGAGTACATGTGCTATTCACAGTGTCTCAGAGCACTGTTATTGCACGAACGATGTTACATTACATTATTGCGTGAGCAAACTATGCTCATTCACTTCAGCTCTGTTCTTAGGGCTGACAAGAGCGAGAAATTTTGTGCCAACCACACCTCCCTGGAGATTTCTTGGCTGCTTCTGTAATCCCTTATGTGCTGGACCAGATGACCTCCAGTAACGTGGGGCCTCCCCTTCCTAGAGCAGCTGCTGTTTGCTCTGGGACTTCCCAGCCTATTCAGGCAGCAATGAGTCTACTTCTTGTGCGGAAGGCTCAGATCTACTGTGGATGGATGAATTGATTGTATGGCATATGCACAGCCCTCCAAGAGCTGGATTTCACTGAGCTGCCATTCACCGTTGTGCAGGTCTGTCAGATACTTGCTGAAATCTTTGGCTGATGGAGAAAATCTTAAATGCCTTTCAGACTCAGTCTGCGGGCAGGAAAAAAGCACAAATGTAAAGAAATACGGCCATACCTCTTTAAATCCCGCCGACTATAAATTGTAACTGATTAATATTCTGTGGTGCCACCTGGCCCTGCCTGAGCTGCAATAGAAGGAAATTTGCCTTGCAATCAGAGTTGTTATATGTGTGTACCTGTCAAACTAAGTGGGAAAACCTTTGGGTCCCATTCAACAGATTGAGAGAGATGACTCAGTCACCAAACGTAGACTCCCAGCTGAGTTGGTCACCCTGCCCCGGTACATACAGTATTTGACACAAAGATTGATTTCTGCTGGCTCACTTGGGATTTTTTTGTTGCATGTTGCAAAATCACGTCCTGTTAATCCCCTGACGGTTTCTATTCTCTGCCGCGCACCATGGTGTGAGCTAGACCTTTGTTACTTTCTAACATGTGATGAGGACTAGACAGTTTCTAACTTATTTGCATGATCTCAGTCTCCTCCTTATCGTTCCCAGGTTTCATGGGGCATTTTTCCAAACTTCTCATCTCTTACGTATGGCCTGCAGTGGGGGACAAGATTTTCATAAACCCTTAGCAGCTGTGAGATGTAAGATGGGATTTTTCCAAAGCACTTATCCTGTGAACTCCACTTCTCTTGAAATTAGTGGTGAATGATCTCGATTTCCATGGCTCAGGGTTAGAGCAACAACAGGAGTTTTGTAAACTCCCACTGATGCAGCCAAGATTTCGGCATTCACCATCCTGAATTCTCTTTAGAGGCAAGAAAGAAAATCCCAACGAGAGACCTCAGATGAACATAAAGCTTTCCCCATTCGTTTCAGCACACAACATGGGAGCAGAGAGCTCTTAAGAAGTTGCCTGAATGTTCCTGCCTCTGTTTATCCTATAAAACAGATATAAAAAAGAATATGAACAAAAGTTGATGAACTTTTTGGATAGGTGAATGTGTCATCTTGAGTTAAATGAAGCTTGGCCTTGAAGTATCAGGACTTTTTGTGAATGGCCTCTGCTCTAAAGTGGAGATCGTGACATTGGTCTTAGGGGAAACAGGTTTCTGCTAAAATTATCACCAGCAGCAACCCTGGCCCTGAAATCTCTGTCATTAGGCTGTAGAGTTAGATACAGAATTTGGGTCACTAGTGGGTATAGTATTCAGTGGGTTATTCCCCAGTTCAGTGGGTGTGGTATCTACAACCTGTGGTCCAGACTCCCACCAGAATTCACCCCAGGCTGACTCAGCTGCCTATGGTTGTCTTCTCCATTGGCTTGAGGAATGACAGCCAGCGGGGTACGCTGCTATGTTACTTCCTTGCTGCTAGGTAGCCCAGAGGGCCACTAGGCATGTTTGACTGGGTCCAGTTCTTGGAGAAAGGCTGAACTTCAACTTCACTGCTCCTGGGGCCTGTTCCTTGAGTCCCAACTAGAAAATGCCATGGACCCTCAAAAAGAGGTAATACAGCTTTTTCCTGTAGCTGATTAAAGTAATTCAATATCCTTAATATCACCTGGCTTGGCAAAACACTGACGTTTGAGTGAAAACCCCATGAAAGCCAACCTTTATTTAAGTTCTCCATCTCCCAGATGTACCACTGTAAAGACTCCAGCTGTTTAAGCAGGCAGAATAGAGCTGCCGCTCCCTGTCTGTGTGCAGTGTGTGTTCCTGGCTCTGCGTGTCTGTGTGGTAAAAATAGCCATATTTTACATGTATTGGAAATATTAAAGGCTTAATTATCATCTGCTTTGGAGTTTTTTTTCAGCCGAGACTAAGCAGATATGAAGAATTTGGCTGCTGTTCTCTGCTCCTGCACCACCCAGCCATAATGAGAGCTAAAGCAACTTGGTGGCTACTGTATTTTTAGTGGCCCCTCTGGCAGGAAGAGATTAGAGGGAATGCAGCTACTTCAATACCCCCTTGTTCCAGGCGTGTGTCTGTCTGTCCCCAACAGACCCCTTGGCCGTGCATAGCTGTCGTAGGAGCTAGCTTTATATGAAAGAGAGAAAGGAAAATCTATTTATAGGCAGTCTGAGCGGCACATTATTCAAGGCTAGGTTGTTGACTCATGCCCATCTGATATCATTTAAAGGGTTAGATATTGCCAGCGAACAAAAATAAGTGCTGTTACTCCCTTCTAGTCAATAGAACTAACTGTTCTTAAGCTTACATTTGCTTTTACAGCAGAAGCAGCATTGTGTCTCAAGGGTCCTGTTATAAGTATATACATCGCTGAAGAGGTGCTAATCTGGATTTCCTTGGGATTATGGTGATGGAAAGAGAAATATGAGGGCAGCAAAACCAGCAGAGAGCAGAGCCTTCAGCTCTGTTGTCTGTCGCTTATGTTCATCTCTGTTAAAAGGACCTGCAGAAATCAAGGGGGAAGGAGACAAAAGGCAACCCTGTTAACACCAAGGGTTCCTCCTTTCCACGGTAGAGTCTTGGAAAGGCCCTTCCCTCCTCCTCCTCATCCTAGCCTGTCTCAGGAGTGTTCTCTCTGTTAAATAGAAACTGTGCTGTTTCCTGTCTGTCTTGAGCCCTTGGCTTTTGGCATCAGTTTTCAAGCCCTGAATCACTCTCTGGGGATGTGCCCTGGAAAGCTGATGGGAACTGATTGCCTATCAGCAGCTGAGATGCAATTCTTGGCTTCACTCTTCTTGGGAATCGCAGTGTGCAGACCTGGACAGCATCATGCGCATAGCATAAGAGACCAAGCACCTCTTGTGGGCTGAGTGTGTCAGATCCTGAGGCAAATGCTTATTGCAAACTTCAGGGCATGAGGGAGGTGGGAGGGAAAAATATCAGCTCATAAAGCTTTGCCTGCTGGCTCAGGAGCAGGGAAAGAAATACAAAAAGAATGAATGTAGTTCCTTTTTTAGGTCACAGCTGAAATTAACCATGAGCTATTTAACACTGAAGTGGAGGAGAAAGCTGAAAAACTAGGAGAGCGAGCAACTGCTTGAAAACTGGTGAGCCAAATATCTCTTTCCAAAGAGAAAGATGCAGGATTTGCTTGGTGTAAGGCCACACTTCTCAACAAGATCCTCGTCTTTCCTTCTCACAGCTGGGATAAAGAAACTGAGGCCAAGGCTCCAGGCATCCTGCTTGAAATGTAACATAAAGGGGAGATGCAACAGGCAGGTGGGGAAAACTGGCTGTGAAACAGGCCTCCCGTATACACCTTACACTGTGGCTGCTCTGGGCCAGGTTGGCCCTGTGAAACCAGAGCAGCAGCCACAGATGAGAGAATGAGAAGACAGAGCTGAACTCCTCCTCACAGCTGCTTGAATTCCCTTTGCTGCCCAAGTCCGAGCATGACGGCCATCATCTCCTATTGAAGGGATGCTAATGGTTGCTCTGCAGAGAGGGTGCACCCTTTGGCTCAGAGCAGTGGCAACGGTACCTTGATTACACTGTTATAATCAAGGCTGATCAACACCAAATGGTGTTCTGCCTCTAGAACAGTTTTTATATATCATGATAACAATAGACATCTCGGAAATATTCCTGGAAGGGTTTGTTTTTCTCCCAAATGAGGATGGGGACAGAGAGAATGGCACTCCTAAGAGTCAATACCCTAGTTGATCCCAACCCTTTGTGGGGTCTGGAAAGACTTCTTTAAAGTGCTGCACTGTCTCATTAGATGCATTCATCAAAATTTAGTCTGCTGCTCCTCAGGGTAGCACTGCATATGCTGGGCTGTGCTCTTTCTCTCTAACTAGGAAACTTATCCTGGACCTGAAAAAAACCCTTCCCTGACAGAGATAAATTCCTTTCTAATAAAAACGCATTTTCTTTTTCTGACAAAACAAGATTTTTCATGAGGTGAGTAGGAGAAAACTGCATCCAAAAACACACAGCAAGAAAAGCACATCACAAGAATATAGGCGAAGTAGTCATCAACAATTAGAACAGACTCTTGGAGAGGGGCCTGAAACAGCAAAAAAAAGCTGCTGGATTTGTGATATATTGACTAATGATGTGCTAATAGATGGGACATGTCTGTAATAATTAATTGGTTTTAAAAAAAAACCTAAGCAGAGCCAGGATCCTCTTTGGGCTGAAGGGGCGTTCACAGTTTGCCAGCAAGGCAGACATTAGGATCATACCTAGCAGATCTGGGAAATCACAGCCATGGTTCAGCAAAGCCCAGAAAGCACATGGCTAATCCTACCTTTCCTCCAAAAAACTTGTGATATATATAGACAAGACAGAGCAAAAGAAATGCTGCTGCCATTGGAGAAAGGGAGAAGGATTAAGTGAGTTGGCCAAGTCAGACAGGAGGCCTGTGTCAGAGCCAGGAGCTGAAATCACCTCTCTTGAGGACGGTCTTTAATGTCATTGCTGAAGGCAGGCTCCCATCTAATCAAGAGCTGACCTCCCCGCGGCTCCTTGTGTGAGATCCCCATGCTCCACAGGACCTGCCACTTGGATCCGGCTTCTTACTTTTATCTCTTTTGCTCGTCTGCCCTGGGTTGGCTTTCTGAGTGGACCATGCTAGAATAAGCATCACCAGTGAAAGGCTGTGAGAGGGCTTTTCCTGTTGGAAACAAACAAATAAGCGAAACACACCACCAAAAAAATCCCCAAAGCAAACAATAAAACCAAGCCACTACCAAAAACCTCCTCTGAGGTTCTTTTTAACGCAGACTCCCAAAGAAGTTTAATGCCATGGTGGAGGACTAGGTTGTGCAGTGTTGTCCAAAAGGTGGGTAGGAGAGGGAGAGCAGAAGTTAACCCTGTGGCATGTGGTGAGCAAAGACCCCAGTGTAGGGCAGGGACTGCCAGGATCTGCTCTGCAAAGCCAGGGGGAAGCTCAGCCCTGACTGCAGGCAGGAGGGATGGAGTTAACCAAAACCAGAATTTAACCTCTTTGCTCTTCTGCTCCTCCCTTTTAGGAAATCCTCGGTCTTGAAGAAAGGAGCTGGTTTTACAGAACCAGAGGTGACCCTAGGAGTTCGAGGGGCTGCTGGGCCAGCCTGCCTGCCTGCTGCACCAGAGGCAGAGGCTGCTCCCTGGAGTAAAGGAGGTGAGTGAGCAGGTTGAGGCACTGCTGCTGTATTTGATGGTGGTGAGGAGCATGTCAGGGGCCGATGGGGTGACCGTGCCTGAGCAAGCTCCCTTCCTGCCAGCTCAGCTGTGTTCAATAGGAGGGGTGGGCTCAGGCCCCTGGCAGTGAAACAGGCGCAGGTCTGCACCCTGTACTAGCAAGCAGGTTTCGGTATGTCGGTAACAGACTCTATTCACAGACCGACTGGTGAGAGCAAGAGGCAGAAGGAGCAATGTGAGAGGAACTAATTTAAAAGGGAACATTTTCAGAGGAGCTAGTCCAGTCCACCCTGCCCCAAGATGTTCACCTTGCAGACAGATGCTTTTCAGCAGTTCGTGGGGCTGCAGTCCCTGCCTAGTTGCATTTGCCTAATCCCTGACCTTTTAGGTCAGTGGGAAGAGTCCCAGGCAGTCAGCAGGCTTGGGAAAAAGCCCCAAATGACAGAGAAAATTAGACTTTGGGATCTTTGAACTGTTATTCCTGTTTGACTCATGGCTGTGGGTATTTTCCTCTCTGTGCAGCTGTTGGGAGAACTGGGGGTGGCTACTGGGAGATGATTGAATACATGTGACATCCCTGAGGTAAGAGAGCTCTGTGGTGAGGCCTTAAAATGTTACGGCAATCCTAACAACCAGCAACTCTGGCAGGCGCTGCTGTCTTGCAGGACTGTGTCTGGGGGAGCAGGCATTGGCTCTGTTGTGAAATTCCTTGAGTTATTTGCGCAGTGATAGCACCCACCACCCCCAGTGTTAGGTGAGCAAGGTCAAAGGGATGGTCCGTTGCCCCAAGAAACGTACTGCTTACAAAAGAAATGAGAAATAGAAATAAAGGGGCTGTTGCAAACTTAAAATCCTAAAAGAAAGAGGAGGATTGGTCAGATGTGGGTGCTGAAGGCCAGGCTCCTTTAGCTGCTTTTAGGTGCCTTCTCAAATGGAGCTGGCTCTCTAAGAAGGGTTCTGATGAGGTGAAAAGGAGCTCATCTGCTCTAGGAGTTAGGACGGAGGATGACTGCATCCTTGTCAGCCAGGTCCTCTATCAGTCGTACAGAGAGAGAGAGGCACTTAGCCCCTGCCTGCTGTCAGGCTGCAGCTCAGGAAGCTGCATGGCCGTGCTGCTCGCAGCTGCTGGCTCCTCTCTCTTCCCAGCTCTGCTTCTAAGAGGGGTCAGAGTCAGGGCAACAGTCAAAGTGCCAGGGAAAACTTTCAGTGGTGATAGCTGTAGTTTCTCCTCTATCTGCAAAGCTGAAAATGGAGAGAGACCAAAAAAAAGTCTGAAACCCCACAATGATGATGATAATCCCCAATTCCCTTGTAGTCAGTCTCATCTCACCCCACCCTTTATTTTCTTCTCCAGCAGGAAAATGTTTCCCCAGCATTGCTGGCACCTTTAGCAGGACAGATCCGGTGAAGGAGTTCTGCTGGGGTTCATGCAGAGATAGCATGAAGGGCTGGGACGGGACGCTGGGTTTCTTTCAGGACAGTGAGTTTAGGTCATTGCTCTGCCAGAGGTTTTTTCCACGTGACTTTAAGCCTGCCTTTTAAACTCCTCTCTGCCTCAATTCTCCAGCAATTAAATGGGATAGTACTTTTCTCTTTAGCTGTTTGGATTGTAAGCTCCCTAAAGCAGAGGCTGTTCCTTCTTATGCTTGCGTACGTCTGCTAGCGTGCCTGGTCCTGGCTGTAGCTGCTCCTGTGATATCCCTTTTAATGAGAGAGAATGAGCACAAGTCCTCCTCTCTCTGCTCAGGATCAGCCAATTCTTCCCCTTTAGGTTTCCTATCGCAGCAGTTGCATCGGGGTCAAGAAGACAGGATTTGACTCTAAATTGTCCAAGTGTGAAAGCACAGCACGTGTTGTACCAGTCAAAGCGTGAAGCAACCCTGAACTTCACGCAAATCCATTGCCTGAGCCGGAGAGGAACACAGCAGCTTCCCCAACATATGTCTAAACAGCGTTGCTGCACATCACAAATTAGCCAGGCACTTTTGCAAAAAACATGGGGCAATCTCTGCTCAGAGAGGGAGGTCCCTGAAGGTTGCGTCTCAGCCCACAGCATGCCTTGGGACAGGCTGCGCGTACGCTGAGCAGCTGGGTCCCTCTGGACCGCTGGGCTCTCACTAGCAGAGCTGGCCATAGGACTCTGAACAGGTGTTGCAAATTTTGCTCCTATTTCTTTTTTTACAAGCAGGGCAAGACCATCTGTTATGCTCTGAGGTCATTAATGATTTCCAGGATTGCCAGGAAATAGAAAATACTTCTGCAGTGTACAGTGTGTAGGGCAAACAAATAATATACATAAATATGCAAGAAAACAGACCAGGGTGTAGTATTTTATGAAATATTACGGTGGAGTGGCTTCCAGCGGTTTTGCCTTAGGAAGCTGCACAGCTGTTTCAAGCTGTGGAGCACTTGGGGAGATGATCTGTATTTGCATGACAAAGGCAAAAACAACATAATTGTCTACATTACCTCCTTCTTTGTGTGCCATGCAGGGGTGCCTTCCAGCTCCTTGCTCAGGTGCTAGGACTGCCTCTGCCTGCAGCCCAGGATCTCAGAGACGTTATCTTGTTGCTCAAACTCACCTCTTATCTGGAGAATGTGGTGTTTTGGGCTGTAGCCCGAAAAGCCAAATGAAAGCCTGCTGAAGCCAGTGGGAATGTTTCCATGAAATGCTCAAGGGTTTGCCTTGGGTTTCATTTGCTCTCTGCAAATCTGACCCAAAGCCAGTGGAATTACTCTCTTTTGGGATACTCACGCTGTCCCTGTGAGGAATGTTTTGGAGGTTAGGAAGAGCTCGCCTCCAGGCAGGAAGCAGGGCCCTAGTACACCATGGAGCGCATGGGGTCCCATGGACCTAATCATCCCTGAAGCCTTTAAGAAGCACTCGTATGAGGCAAGGCCACTTAGCACTGCTGTCAGGCACTCGTGTACAAATCGTCCGCTGCCCGCGAGGCAGCTGTGTGTGCTCGGAGGCGGGCTGCGGCATGCTCTGCTCACGCGGTTTTGCAGCTGACCATCAACATCTGTCTCGTTGACTTCTCTGGGACAGGCAGGATCAGGCTGTGCTGCTGAATCAGTTATCAGGAGTCTGGCTCAAGTGAAGGCAAAAGGCTTGTGATAAAAATGTCTGGATGTTTCATTTGCAGCCAAGAAAGAGAGCTTAGTTTTCCTAGGCTCGTGTAGGTTTCCTAGGCTTTGATAATACAGTTTTTGTTTTGACACTATGAAAACATTTCATTTTTATGTGCTACTTTGCCTTTTTGATGGAGATCTTTTTATTAGAATATGACTTTAGTATGTTATACTGTTATTTTTATAGTATATGAATAGTCTGTTCTATTTTTTACTGTTACTGCAACAAACTATTTCTACCTCATTGAAAAGGAGAGTGTTTATGTTATCAGAAAAAAATCAGCATTACTGAAGCAAACCATACTGATCTTTCTGATTATTTTTTTAAGTAATTCACGGGTAAATTTCCACAATGTGTGATTTTTATTTAATTTGCCTTATTCCGTCTAGGAGCTTGTACAAAAATATTGGGGCTTTCCAGTGCACAAGAATTACACTTGTCAGCCCACCTGACGGTGATTCTTCTTGCAGAGATAAGTAAGTATTCATTTCACTAGTGCGAGAGTCCCTTTGCAAACCTATTTTGTGATCCATTGTGATCTGGCAATAAGAACCTGCAGTAATTTAACATTACCGCTTTTGTCCAGGTTATTAAATATACCTGAATTACAACAGCACCCAGGGACTTCAACTGACCCTGAGGTTGGACGCTATACAGACGGAGTCAAAGAGAGTCCCTGCCTAGTGTAATGGCATAAAATAGCCAAGAGAGATATTGTTAATCCTCGTGGTTTACATCTGGGGAATTTGGGAATGGAGACAGGAATTATTTTCCAAAGGGTTGTGCGGGGAATCAGACACGAAACCACGAATGCTGGTCCCAAGACTCCCACGCCGTAGCAGCAGGACCTCCAGCAGGTGCTACCTGTGTTTCCCATTCTGTTTTGCCGATGGTTTCTCCAAATCCCAGCCTCTTGTAATGAGAGGCCTTGTAAAGCTCTTTCAGGAGCAACCGCTCTGTCCTATTGTTTAAAACTTTGCTGTGCCCTTGAGGAAACAGAAGTTTTCTTCCCTCTCTTGAAACGTGTGGTATCTTCAGCTGTAGCATCAGAGGAAATCAATCAATATAATCCTGCACAAAATTGTTTTCTCATCAGCTTCATCCCATCCAGAATTCTTATTTTCTGAAGGTTATCCCAAGAGTGATGGTTAATACATGCATCTTTTTGAATTTGCTCAGAGTTAGTCGCTTACCAGGATTATTCCAAACTTAAAAGCCAAACTTGGGAGTAATAAAGTGCTTAAACAGATTATTGCAGTTTGATGGTCCTACTCAGGTAGGTAAGTGCGTCTTTGCACCATATGTATGGCCTCTACTCCAGTTCATCCAAAGGATAGCCTGGTTTCACTGCCAGCAAACTTTTGTACTCCATCTGGATGAAACTGGATGAAACGGCGAGGACTGGCTAGTCAGATTGCAACACAAGGGTAGCGGTTGCAATAGTTGTGTTATGCCGAAGTAGAAATCTGGTGCAGCGGAGTCTGGCTTGAAGCAGAGACTGCAACTCCTGCCTGCTCTGGAGACATGCCTACAGTCCTGTGTAAGGAATTAGAGGGCATGTTACTCAGTAGATGCACAGTGCTGCTAGTGCTTTAGGACAGATTTACATATAGGGTGACTGGAGACAGACTACCCTGCAGCACGATTCGTTTGGGGTTACAGATTTCAGAGCGTTCTAATCGCCTTTTAAACAGTTACGTCTTTATTCAAGAAAACCTGCCTCAGGCTTTCCCAGTTTAACTTCCAGTAAGTAAGTAAAAGAAAAGAAAGTAAAAGATCTTAGGAAAGGGTTCGCCTTTAATTTTGTTTACAAGATGAGAAATATAGTCCAGCCTCCAGCCTTTCATTGTGTCACAGTTACCCAGGCTTAGACTAAGTAGTCTGTTAAGATAGCATGATAGCATGCAGCTTGCTAGGGGTCTGCTTCATTCAAGTCTCACCTACCAAATGTTTGGGCCAGGCCAGCTCCACTCTTTATGTATTTTTTTTTTAGCGTTCTGTGAGCTTTCTAGGAAAAAAAAAAGTTTCTTGTTACAAGGTCCTGCAACCAAATACAGTTCTAACTCCTACACTGACAACACTTTTGATGTGCTGTTCAAAGCAAATCCATCGAAGCAGGATACTGTTAATAAAACTCAGGAGAAACAAGAGGTCAAGTGACGTGAGTAAATAGACCTTTCAGTCTCTTTGGAGCTCCTGTTCAAAGCCAAGAGGAATTTATCCTGATAAAACCACTAGTTTTAACTTTGGAGATTGCTCTTTGAACCGGAAAGAACTACTTCATGCTAGTGGATTGCATAAAGACACTTATCCACATCTTTCCAGTGCTCCCAAATGTATCCAGGGACAACTCCTATTTTTTTATATACTTTTGAATCAAAGGAAATAAACCCCAAACCAGTATATTTAAACCTTTGATGTCCTCTAGACTTGTGACAGCATTTTAGCATGTCAGTAGCAGAATCATTTGTAACATGAGATGAATTGTCATTGTTTATATTTATCACGTAATAAAAACTTACATTGGACAGTTCTTGTGGTCATACAAGCTCTCTCATTTGGGCAGTAGGAAAACTCAGTGAATTTAAAAGAACTTCGTCTGGTAAAAATTGATTCTTCCTGAAGTCTGTCCAGTTTCACCTGGCAGCCTTTTGAGAGAGTATGCAGATATCTTATGTAGCACCTGTGGCTTCATACAGAGGTGAATGTCAGTCAATACGTAAGTCCTAGACCTTCTTAGTTGTTTCTTAGGTTCATCACTTCTGAATGGAGTCCGAAGTATTTAATCTGAGGAAGAGGCGCTGGTGATGTGCAAGGGTTTACACGGGATGGCAGCTGGCCAGGGCTGTCTTTACCTAAGGAACCTCCATTCCTAAAATCTGCTGGTTCTTTGTTGTTTTCTTCCCCAGAGGTAAATCCATGATATCACTTTCTTTTGCACATGGCCCAGTGCTTTTAGCTGACTTTCCACCCTCCCCTTCGCATAACTGAGAGAATGCCAGCATGCAAAACACCGCCTGTCTTACAGAAAACTTATGCCCCAGACATTTTATATGGGAGTCATACGTGTGAGGTTCTTATCTGGAGGAGCTGCTGCCTGCCTTTGGGATGTCTGCCCTGTCTATTTGGTAGCAGGTAGGACTTGACCCACTGGGCTGGCTTCCCCTTTTCTGCGAGGTTTTCACCAGCTGTATCTCTGTCCTAGTTTCAGATCGGTGCCACCAAGATGCACATCTGCCCTAGCTGATGCGGAGAGCTGCACACAAGGGATCCTGTCTGTACCCAACAGCAGGGACCACTCCCTCTTAATGCAACACATTCCGGGAAGCCATTTACTGGTGCTGCTACACCCTTGTTTTTTCACCAGGATGGGAAACTAGGGGTAAGGAAGATGGCTGTAGCTGAAAATTTCATTTCATGTCGCCCACCCAGCCCTGTGGTTTGTGTCTCCACCTCTTGTCACTCAGTAGCCTTGAGTTGCTTGTCAGTGTGGGGACTGCCGGCGGTGATGGAGAGATGTGCTCATCTCTTGGCAAAGATGTTTTTCATGTAGCCACAAACCCAGAGCACTCCTGTAATGCTCGCTGCTGCCTGCCGCTTCCTGCCTGCTCCCGCTGTCCAGAAGTGACCTTGCAGAGGCCACTTGCAGGTTTTTCAGGCCTCCAGCAAAATTAGACAGAAATGGGAGAACTTTAGCAAAAAAAGCACTCCTCACCAAATTTGGCTTTCTCTCAAAGTCTTGTATCTAATTGAAATACCTCAGCACAGGCACTGTGTCAGCGCGTGGGCTGTCAGCCTGGCAAAATACATACTGCGTGCAAGCTTCTGTGTACCCTGAAACCTCAGTCCCACTATTTCCATGTAACCTGAACTTATAATTTCTGCCAAGGGAGACTGAATTCAGAGAAGCCTGTGGTATTCTTCAGGGATGAAAAGGGGCGTATCGGGAAAACCTGAGCTGGCCCCAGCCTGCTGAATGTCCAATGAATACTGCCGATGGGAAGATAGTACATGGGATGTTCTTGGTGGGGACTCTCTCCCTTCTTTCCACTCCTTTGGCTCTGTGCCTTTTGCTAGCAGTTTCCATGGCTGTCATCCTGGTGACATTCCTGTCAAATTCTTCCCTTGGCTAACGGACGTGGTCATCAGACTCACTGAGCAAAAATCTTGCCCTGGTTTGACTTGGGACCTAACTGATCACTGTTCCCAGCCCTCCCCCAGCCCCTGCGTGGATTTCCGTGCCCACGGACGCCTACGGCTCTTTCAGATTTAGGAGCAGCCCTGTGAACCAGTTATGTCCCCAGGTCCAAGGGGCTTCCCTTTCCTCCAGATGACTCATGGCCTACGTGGATAGAGGCCCTTTCTTCCAGAAGGCTCCCAAAGACATTGGACATGTTGCAAAAAAGGGCAAAAGTCATTTGGAAATTACTGTATTGTTGGGATAAAATGTAAAAAATTGCAAAGTGGGGTTTGCCTTCCCAAGGGAACGGCAGGCTGGCTCAAATATGCATCCCTCCCACCTATCTTTGGATAGACTGACTCACCCTGTGTGGCTGCTTCTTTCTCTCTTTCCATCAGCTACAGCGTCCTGCATGCCTAGCTTAGGTGGGCGTTTAACTTCTAGGATTTTTGCAGGATGCTGTATTACCTTAATTTCTCTTTTCAAAGGAGTTTGGTGCACTTTCTTAGCAAGTCACTAGATAGCGTGTCAAAAGAGTGTTCCGAAATACTGAACCATAGCCTCAGCTCAGTCTAGCGCAGTGCATAGAGAAGTAAAGAGCATTAGGAGCTTGCCCAGGCTCTTTTTAGGCTCCTGATCTTAGAAAACAGCCACTGCTGGGGTGGATGCACAGAAAATGAGCGTCCAGGGACACTGGACATCCCGAGTCCCACTCTGGGCGGGGAAGTACAGGTAGAGGCTCCCCTGGTTTGTGAAACTGCAGACTTCTAAGTCTTCAGTAACATTGCAAAAACTCTGTTATATCTGTGAGAAGTCCTAGAAGTGCAAATATATTCACCTCTTATGGGTCTCTTCACTGCCAAGGCAGGATAAAGTGACCCCACTTCCCTGGTACCTCTGTGGGTCGGTAGTAGCCAGCCCAGCTGCTGAGCAGCTGGCTCGTGCTTTAATGCAGTACAAGAATAGAGTAAAACATGTAAAACTTATTGTTTTAAGCCAGGCACAATTATGTGGGTACATACAAATGATGCTTGCAAATTTT
This sequence comes from Ciconia boyciana, assembly GCF_034638445.1. Lineage (NCBI taxonomy): Eukaryota > Metazoa > Chordata > Aves > Ciconiiformes > Ciconiidae > Ciconia > Ciconia boyciana. Next base: position 41,740,744 of record NC_132943.1, on the reverse strand, counting down.
GGCTAATATTGTGTGTATCTGAAGGCAGAGTTTGGATTTAAAGATCAATTCTCTACAATGCTGAGTGAGAGGAGGCTAATTTTAACAAAGATACTTTTCCCACCACTTTTCATATTTCTGTGACTGCACATCCCTATTTACTTAAAGTACAGCCCTCACCACAGTTATTACATCATGAACTTGATATCTCTCCCTGGAAAAAGAAACACTTTTTAGGAAAAAAAGAAAAGGGAGAAAAAAAAAAAAGAAGGAAGTGTTCAAAGAAGTTCAGAAAGCCTCAGATTCCTCTAGGGTCCCCAGCTGTGCTCTGTGTTGTCCCAGCTGAAAGCCAGATATTTCCGCTCTGCACATTAAGGTATTCAAGGAGAAATTAAAGTGGCTGTCTTGAGTGTGCTTTGGGCCAAGTGTGTATGTCCTACCTCAAAACAGCCCTGATACCTAAGGTTATAGCCCTTTATTCTTCCCTCCTTATAGGCCTGGGGCCAAACACGAGCTCTGGAGCTCGTTATGGCTACCTGCCCGTCAGTGTGTAAAGTGATAGAGAAGTCTTCAGATGCTTCGTGGTCCCAGTGTCCTGGAAGCCGCATCCTCTGCCGGACCATTTTGGGTGACAGAGCAATCTTTCCTTCCCTGTCGAGGGGAAGAAGAGCAATACTTCTCTGATGGTCTCATCGCATCACATGTCCCGTTCCTACCACACTTCACAGAGTTGCCTCCTTTGGAGGCACATGCTGGTGGGTGGCCAAGCACCGATGGCGTTGGGGCAGCCCTGGGTGGCAATTAATCCAGTGTGTTAGGAAGGCTCTGCCAAATACATTGCTCCTTGGGGTTGGTTTATTGGTCTAACGTTAGCTGGGCCCATGAAGCCAGTTAGCATGAAGCCAGGTTTTGGTGAGTCATATCTGCAAGCAGAAACCCTTGTCACAGTCCCCCTTTCCTCACTCCCCTGATGAAACTCTGTGTGGGGTTGTGACCACGCAGCAGACCAGAGCGGGGCTGCGTGCCACGGCACCCTTGGTCGGGAAAGCTGGCTGGGGGCTCTGCAAGGCAGCAAGTTCTGCCCAGCCCCGTGGTAGCATCACAAGCATTGCAAAGCAAAAGTGCGATAAACTGAATATCTGGCAAAAATTATCTGGTTGCCTCCTTGATGAAGTGAAGATGCAGGGGGCTGGGCTGGCCTGGACTGGTCACGCACATGGTCTACCTTGCTCATATATCTTTGAGTCCAGAGCTGCTGCAGCTGTCATTCAAACATGCCCCTGCTGTTGCGTTATTTAGCTCGGCCTTCGGTGGGATGGGTAGGGTTTTTGTGTCCTTGTTGAGGGACCGTTTCTCTGTGTGCTGTGTCTTGTGATTGCTTGCTTAGGTGGTATGTTATGCAGCTCAGATCAAAGCCATGTCACTTACCAGCTAGTGAATGATTCAAAGCAGAATTTCACATCTTCACGATAATTGTTCACTCTAACTACGAAGAAGATTGTTCTGAAATCAGTCCTTGCATCTGCCTTTCTGTTTGTAACTGCTCTAAGCAACCAGCACTGAGTGCAAAGGAGACAGAGCGAGCTTCTGAAAATTGAAAGTACCGTAGACAGTACAGTGTGTTGTGCAAGGGCTCTGTCCCTCATCAGTGTCAAATTGCATAAACCAGTGTTGGCCAGATGAAGTGCAATAACAGCTCACTTCCTAAAATGGAAATATCCCCATATGTTGTTCCTGGCTGAGGACTACTCTCGGGGGCAAGATCAGCAAGTGGACGGTAGTGACTGCAGCGTGCCCCTCGTCGCTGCCGGCCCCCATGGTGCTCGAGGGAAGGAGAACAGCACTATTTGCCATAGAGCTGACAAATAGCGGGGGACTTTGCGCCCTATAAAATCCCCTTAATTTAACTGTAACTGCCAATAAATTGACTTAACCTAAATAGGGTATCTTTCTTGAAAAGAAACTACTGTTCTCTGGGATCCGACCTCCGCCGGTTAGTCTGTTACTGCTTGTGTCACTCCGATATTCCCTAGGGCTTAAATGTTTCGGGTATGTTGTTAGCACAACAAATTAAAATGGGAACTTTGAAAGTCCTATACTGGGAGTTTATTTGCATAGTTTAGCAGCAAAAGAGTGTTCTTCCATGGTGGAGAGCAGTCAAGGGTCCATCCGTGCAATGTGGAAAAAATGACTGGTAGGTGACAGTGGAGGAAACCCAAATATACCATGGGACTCCTCACCCTGGGAATGATCCATCAAGGCCAGAGGAGCAGCTAGCCTCTGTCTCTGCTTGGGATCCCAAGATTGCAGGTTTCTCTTTGATTTTAATTTTAACTGCTCTCATCATTTTTAGCCCTGCCCTGAGGCTTTGGGCAACCTAACCTATCCGAAGCCTGAGGTGCCAGTCATGTTCTGTTACCACAATTTTTATCTCTTGGGTTTTTTTGATGGCTGCAGCACGATTGTATCATGAAGGTATTTACAAATAAGATATTTAGCCAGATAGCATATTTGTTTAGCAGTAGCTCTGGACACTAGTTCCTTCCAGATGTCCTTGAAGCTGGCAGGGTGTCTTGCCCACAACTATCTATCAATCGTGCAGTCTCTGCCTTGCCAGAGCTTGTGGACAGCATTTGTCCCGATGTTGCTTCCAATGTATCTGAGCATTTTTATCTATTTAAGGACTAGGGACTTGAATTGCTTGCCCTTCCGTAGGAAGCTTCCCATAATTTAGCCATTTGACCAATGCAGGCTCTTATTTTGTAGTTAACTTCTCTCCACATTCATTCCACCAGTACGACTTTGCCCAGCGCCTCATCTCTCCAGAATTTTCTCTCCCATGTATTTTCTTCGCAAAAGCTCCTTGACGGTACCTGCAGACCCATTGTCTCAGCTTTCTGGAGCTCTTTGGCAAAAGTCGTCTTTCTTGTGATGCATCACGTGGAGTTTCGCTGGTTGTCCCTGCAGTCTAGCTCAGCTTGGCATTTCATATGTGTTTGTCAGCCCTGCTGTGGCCTGCTTTGAATCACCCACCTCTTAACATCTCCTAGAGTCTGACCCTCCACATGGCTCAGTGGAGATCTTCACGGCCTTCAAAGAAAGTCTGCAAAAATCAGTTTGTCTACAGAATTGATGAAAATTGCATCCAGTCCACAGCTTCCTTCCATAGCTTAGTTTCAGAACCAAATCTGGCACCATCACAGCCAAAGCTACGTGTCACGCTTCCACGCAGATGTTCCCACCGGGGTGTCAGGCATGGCTGTGCAACTCAACCAGAGCTAGCTAGCAAGTCGCCAAGCTTCATCGTTCTCTTGCACGGTGCACGGTCTTAATTTACTCCTGTCTTGAATGTGGGAGCAAAATACAAGCAAATCAGAAGAGATGCAGATCTAATCCAGGTCGGGCTGCTGCTAGCAGGGTGCAGGCAAGCAGCCGCAGCAGCAGCAGGGATGTCAGGATCAATACGGAGCACGTGGCTGCTTTCACATTATTATTCCACTTATTTTAAGATCAGGGATCAGGAACAGGGATATTTGTTCCAGAAAAAAAATCAGTGGAGTCATTCATGCACATCTGACCCTGATTACTGAAGTTAGTCTATGGATTAACATGTTATGTGTCTCTAGGTGCAGATGCATACACACCCGTTATAGAAAGTCAGCGTGGCTCTTCAGCAGAAAAAAAGGGGCAAAGTCTTGCCCTGATTCATGCAATGGACATTTGCAGCCATGTCTTCCAGCACAACGACCCGGCCAAGCTGGGCATGGAGCCGGAGGGCGGAGGAGTGAGATATAGTGTAGGGAGGCCTGAATTTCGGCTGCCCTTGCTCCATGGCAGACCACTCCAGCACCCTCTTGAGCGCTAACTGCAGCAGAGATTGGTTCAGATGGTGTCAGCAGCCAAACTAGAATTTCTGCTTTAAAAACAAGGGAAGCATTTGATGGGTTTTTCTTTTGCTTTGTTTTTTGATTTCTTTTCTTTCAGAAATAGAAAAAATGAGAGTGAAAACCATAGCAGTCACTAGGATTGTGGCGCTGCCCAGCTTTAATATAGAGCTTACAGGTCTGGGGTCTGTCCTGAAATCCCGGCTCACGGGGGGTCTCCAGTCCTCCTGGGGAAGGATTCACAGGTAAGCTTCAGTATGAAACCCCTAAAAACCATGGGAGTAAGTGAAATAAAGATGACACAAATTTTTCTTTAAAAATCCCGACTTTTAAGGTAACATCACCATTTTCCCGAGGTTTGACTCATCTTGTTTTGGAAGGGCTGCATCCAGAGATGGAAGCGCAGCTTCCCGAGAGGTGGTGGCAAGGCTGGGATGGGAGAGCAGGGAGAGACGAGGTCTCCAGCATTGGCTGCTGTGGGGAGGGAGGATCGTTTCCATTCCCCTGAGGCAGAGCTCAGCTCTCACGTGCTTGGGAAATACTTGATAACACAAACTTCTTTTCAAAGTCCTCACCTTGTGGGTTTTTCCTATTCACTCATTGAAAGCTTAATTTTTTTGGACTAGGAGGTTCCTTTTGTGTAACTGAGAAGGTGGCCGTGTGGCTAATGCTCTCTTGCCTAGGGTAAATTCCTAGGGTAAATGTTTCTCTAGCTCATTAGCTCTGGGCTGGGATTCAGTCCATCGACTGGCTTTGAATGTGGTTGTTTTCATTTCTGTCTTCCTTGGCACAGGAGGGACATAGTCCATGACTAAACTTTTCTGGCTTCGGTGCCAGCGCAATCGTGTGAGAGGTTCAGGGGCTGAAGAAAATGCTGAAGAATCACATCTGAAATAGGAGAGCTTTTTGCACGTCAGGCTGCAGATGAAAATGAGCAACTTTGGGCAAAATTCAGGCGAAAGCTGTTTCTCTTTGGCAGGCCAAAAACCATCCAGCACTTTCCAGTACTAGTCAGAAGTAGCAGCAAGAGCAAAGGGCAAATGCAAAGGGCACTTGCAGCCTTTCTCCTGGGCTGGCCCAGAAACCTCTGCCCTGATCCACCAGCCCTGGCCGGCTTATCGCCGGAGGGTGGGAGCCCCCAGAGATGCAGACGGGCGGTTGTTTAAGGACTGGTGCAGCAAGGCCACGTGGGCTCGGGGAAGCGTGTGTTATTCTTAAGCTGCCCAGGTCAGCTGGGTGTTATCTCAGAGCCGCTTGGTCAACAATCTCTGTGACCTGGGTCCAACGGGGGCTGCTAGTCCAGGAGCTCCCAGCTGGTGTCTGGCTCTCCCAGTGCAGGCTCGGGAGACTTCAGCAGCAACCTGAAAATTAAGAAAAGGCTGATACTGATAGTGAAATCATGGAGATAACAAAGTACATACCTCACTTCTGCATTACTTAGTGACCCTAGAGATAGCTGACCAAGACAATATATATATATTTGAAAAATACAGCACTTATACACACTCTTTTCAGAAACCATGGTGCCTGCTAGAGGCACTGGCTGTAGTCACTCTCCCTTACGGTAATTAGCAAAGGCATGTCTCAAAGCTGTCAGTGAAGCTGGTTTCTTCTTTGTGCTTCTGGTAATGAGGCTGGTTTTGGCCTTGGGTATAATTTCACTCACCATATGTGGTTTCCTTTTCTGTCCCAGGAGGGAAAGGGGGAGTTGCTGTTTGGTGGGGGGTACTGGATCACCCCAAAGCCAGTGCAGAAATCCACCTGCAGGACAAAGAGGCAGTCCTGCTCCAAAAACCTGCAGTCTAAGTTGGTGCTTGCACCCTTGTGGTGGACTTAGCCTAGCTGCAAGATAAAAGAAATTAAAAATGCCCAGGTGTCTTTTCTCCCTGGTGATGCACTCATGCAGGTTAGGTTAGCTCGAGAGAAGCAGAGCTGTTGTCCTTTCTGTGCCCTGAGAGGGATGCTGGCGAACACCAAGGCATTAAGGCAAGCGTGTCCTTGCTTGCACGTACCACCCCGATGGCCTTCCTAGGACCGAGTTCCCCTGAGCTCCTCCAGCGTCCGTTTGGAGACGGCCGGAGGAACGTGTGGTGCATGCTAGCAGTCCTTGGCGCCGGCCCAGGACCTACTGTCACTCCTCTCTGCCTTTTCCTCATGTTTTCCTACAAACTGATGGAAGGCTTGTAAAAACACTGTCCTGGGACTTTCATGTTAAACCAGGTCACACCTTTGCTTCTTCCAGTGGCTTGGCTCCAGCTGAGCTCAGCTCAGGCCACAGCAAACCCTGCAGAAAGCTCCCCAGCTTCGCTGAAAGAAAAGGTAAAATGGGCCGGTGAGGGGCCAAGCATCACCTCCTCAAGTCTTAGTCTAGCAAGCTGGTCCTAAGTAGGGACCCAGAAAATCCATGTCACCCCACTCCTAGCTCATGCCCTGCCTCACTGGACAGCTTACTCTCTGCTACCAATCCCTTAGACCGTGGAGGCTGAACTGAGGGAAGGTTTCTTGCCTTGCTTAGATGGTCATCGCACCGTCAGCAGCACCATGCTCCTGCTCCTGCTCAGGCAAATCGTGCCTCTCACCATCCACCTCCTACACTTTGCTTTTCCCTTTTGGTATCTACCTGGCTGTCATTCGTTTGAAGGAGTTATGTAGCTGTCTGATACTGCCTGGTCCTCCCCATGATCAAGCCGTGTCACCTCTTCCACCTCGTTGACAGAGGGCAGGATTTGTGTTGGTCCTGTGGCCCTGCCAGCCACCGGGCAGGACGTCCCTGCGTGTGCTCAGGGCTGCACAAAGCCGTAACAGCAAATAGTCCCCACCCGAGCTGTCTAAACTGTTCTTTTGCAAGACTGGAAGCATCTGGCCTAAAAGTAAATATATAAATGGAAGAATTGTTTTTCTTTTCTTTTTTTTTTTTTTTTTGGTGACTATTTTGTACCAGGCAAATAAACCACTTAATAAAATCATTAATCTCGAAAGAAAAAGAAGTTAAAAATGCAGTTGAACCATAAGGCGCTATAAAAGCAGTTCGTACATAAGGTACTAGGGCTTTCAAACAAGGACTTGACATTCTGCACTGCACCAGGGTGGTGGAGGGTGGCAAAGCACGAGGCAGGGATTTTTACACCTCTCCAAAAGCCTCATGACAGACGAGAAGAGGAGAGCATCCTCTTCTGCTGAGAGCGCAGAGGCTGCCTGCGTGGGTCTAAGCGGAGGTACAGAGCCACGTGGAGGAGACTCCGTGTGCTTAGATCAATCTGGACTTAGAAATGTTGCTTTTTGCTCTTTTCCTTCTTTTTTTGTCTCCTCTCTGAGCACAAGAGACTGATCCTCCACCACCAGCGTGAGCGAGGGTTGTGGCGTCCTGTGCCAGCAGGAAGGCAAAGGGAAACACAAAAATCCCAACACGTGAGTACTATTGTTATTGTCTTCACTTGGTGAGACAAACTGTTAAAAGCCTTAAATGAAAGGTATCTCTAGGGAGAGGCTTTCAGCCAGCATATAAATCAAAAGGTTCACCTAACTTTTTCCCTCCTGTTTCTGCCAGTGTTTTAATTCTGTTTGATTTGGCAGCCCATGTTTATTTTCAGAATATTAAAGAACTGAATTAAATAATTGAATCTTTTTCCTTTGCAAACTTCGTTCCCTGGCTCATCGCCAGGTTCGTACCGGGATGGGGACCAGCTACTTCCTTCAGCAAGAAAAATACGCAGCAAACAGCGGGCTGCCTTCTCGGCGATCTACCTGGCCAACCCGCACACGTTTCCTCATTGTTCGTGTGCCCGAGGGGAACGTAGCCCAGGTTTGGGGGTCCCAACTCCTGGCAGAGGGACGTGGACCACCGAGCAAGCTCCGGCATCGCCAGGGCAGTGTGCGTGGGCTGGGTGCAGGGTGCGTGAACTCTCCAAAGCATCGAGCTTTGGAGTGAACTCTCCAAAGGAGTGAACTCTCCAAAGCATCGAGCATGCTGACTTGTATTTAATTTTAGGGGTTTTTTTAATAGACCACTTATCCCCTGTAGTATTTCCATCCCATAACAGAGCTGTTCCTGAGCACAAAGGAGATTCCTTTGTGCTTTGTTCAAGGGCTTCTGTGTAATGGCAGGTGCGTGCTCCGTGCCACGTCGCCGTCCGCTCTGGCAGCGTGGGGAGCCCCCGCATCGCACCCGTGCCCCCCCTGCTCTGGCAGCACACACAGTCTGCTCCAGCCGACCTCCTTGGCGACCCACATCGCCTCTCTGGGGTCTTTTGTTTTCTATCCTAGTGATTTTCCCCTTGCCAAAATAACATCGGGCTCTTGCCCACGGAAATAATATTTTCTTAATCATCGCTGGTGTTTGATGTTAGTGTAAGTGAAGGTGAAGGGGCAGCTGCTGGATGTGTAGGAAAGTGGGATGATAAAGAGGAGTCAGGAGAGAGACTTTGGCTTGCGTGTGGGATTTTGGGTCAAAGCCTGATGCGTTTGAGTGACACTTGTCAGCCCTGGCTTAGCAGGCGCCCAGAGAACGTGGAACTGAGCAGCACCCACATGGCTCCTCCTCCAAGGATTTTAATGAATTTTAAAGAACTTTGCAGGAGTGTTGTGTGCTGTTACACACCTGAAAACATTAAAGCTGGGCTCAGCAAGCCTACCCCAAAAACCAGAGAGTGCAAACCCAGTTTTGCAGCAGTGTGAAGCAGGCTCTTTTGTATCGGTGGGAAGGGAGGTGCGTATTTAGGGTGATATGTAGACCTACAGTGATGGTTTCCAAGCCATGCTTTCTGCATGGCCTTCTGCAGTCCCCCCCCATCTCCCCAACACCGATGGGAGCTGTAGGAAACCCGGCTGCTGCCAGGGCTGCGGATCTCTCCACTTCCCAACCACGTTCATTTTATTGCCTTTTGCCCACGTGCCAGCTCTCTGCTTTTTCTCCCTCCTTGGGAGATACCAGAGTCAGCCTGTGGGCGAGTTTTCACATCGTAGGGATGAAGAAGCCCGTCTCTCCCCTTGCACCCTTGCAAAAAAGGCTCTCAGTGGGGTGGCTGGTTGCATTTGCTCAACCCCACCGAGGGGGTGAATCCTCCAAAAAGGGTGGTTTTGTGCAAGCCTGAACTTTTTTTAAAAGTAAGAAAGCAAGCAGGAATGTCTTTGGCTTCTTCACCCATCAGCCTGGCCTTGGTACTACATCCCTGCATGCTGGGTGTTGGGGTTTACCTGCTTCTTATCTGCGCCTGGGGGGGAAAGGAGCTCGGAAACCTTGCTGCCAGCCAGCTCGGCATCGCACCCCTCTCCTCGGGGTCTGGGCTTTTTCCTGCCCTTGTGAGCAGTAAGTGGGGTATTTAGGCTTTCACTAATTGTTTTGCTTTTAAGCTGTTTCATAGAAAAACTTGTTTTCTCCTGTCCAGAGGGTTAAGGGAGGGAGGATTAAGGTTTTCAGCTTTGAATCGGTTCAGAAGTGGGACAGGGACGTTTTTTCCAGCGCAGCCCAGCAGCATGTGGTTACCTGCCAGCTTCACACCCCGAGCGGCTGCCAGGAAAGTCGGGCTCTCACGCCTGGCTTTTATTTGCTGCTGAATATTGCCTGGACATTTCTTCTGAAAAATGACAGGGAAAACAGCCAAATAACGAAGCTTTTGAGGACACGTTTTCAGCCCAGTAGTCAACCCCACGCTGCTGGGACGTGGAAGAGGGATTTTTGGATGAGCAAAGGGCTCTGCCATGTCTCTCCATATGGCAAAGTCCCCAGGAAAACAGAGGGGGCAAAGTAAAAGTAAAGCTCGAAGTTTTTCCCATGTTAAGGTATTACTAGATGAAGGTATTACTAGAAAGCACTGAGTTTCTTTAAGTCCAGCTTGGGCAGTCGGTCGCTGTTGCAAGAAGGTGTTTGGCCGTCCCTGTAAAACATGAGAAACCACACGCTGTGGTAAAGCTTTCTGCAGAAAACAGTGTAAATGAAGTAAAGGAAAAAGATACTAATTGGAGGAAATTACTAGAAATTCTGCCTTGGATCAGCCGGTAGCAACCCCTGAGTTTCTGGAAAATGGCACGGCCAAGGGCTCAGGGTGCTGGATGGGTTATTGGCTTATTTTTACTGTTTCCTGAGGAGGAGCCACGTTGGTAGGGCTGCAGCGGGCAGCCAGTGTGTGACGGTATCAAAGCTCGTTTGGCAGCTTGGTTAATGACTGGGATGGTATGAGTGCACCGTGAGTTAAAAAAAAAAAGACCGTATGTCAGTTTTGCTTCCTGAAAGCAGCTTGTGGCCAGGAAAACGAGACTACTGGATAAAATAAGTGGTAGCCATCCGGATCGCTCATCCAAATCGCTCGGAGTCCCACCTAGTGTATTTTTCCCTTTTCAAAGAGAAGCAGCGTGGGGCTGCCCTGGAAAAGGTGCATCTCCTGGGGGTCCCGGGGGTGCTGGACAGGGAGGGTCTTGCCGCTCATCATTTATGGGGGGCCGAATCCGTCTGGGGCTACATCAGCTGCACCTGGGCTGCGAGGAGGTTTCCTCCCTCCCGAGCACTCATCCCTTTCCCAGCATGTATCAGAAATAGCGTGGCCAGCAGGACTGGGGCAGTGATCATCCCCTGTACCCGCCACTGGTGAGGCCACACCATGAATGCTGTGTTCAGTGTTGGGCCCCTCACGCCAAGAGAGACATGGAGGGGCTGGAGCGTGTCCAGAGAAGGGCACCGGAGCTGGGGAAGGCTCTGGAGCACAAGGCTGATGAGGAGCGGCTGAGGGACCTGGGGTTGTTCAGCCTGGAGAAAAGGAGGCTGAGGGGAGACCTCATCGCTCTCTACAACTGCCTGAAAGGAGGGTGTAGAGAGGTGGGGTCGGTCTCTTCTCCCAGGTAACAAGTGACAGGACGAGAGGAAACGGCCTCAAGTTCACCCGGGGAGGTTTACACTGGATATTAGGAAATTTTACTTCACTGGAAGGGTGCTCAAGCATTGGAACAGGCTGCCCAGGGAAGGGGTTGAGTCCCCATCCCTGGAGGTATTTAAAAGCCGTTTGGGTGAGGTGCTTAGGGACATGGTGCAGTGGTGGGCTTGGCAGTGTTAGGTCTACGGTTGGACTCGATGATCTTAAAGGTCTTTTCCAACCTATACGATTCTGTGATTCTGTGATTTGGACACCCAAAAGCTTCCCCAGCTGCCAAGAGCCCTGCAAGAACCAGACAGTGATTGGGGTCGAAACGGCCTGGGGCTTTGCTGAAAAGGCAATCTTTAAAAGCCGTACGGCCGCAGTAAGGGTTTGCATAGTGAGCCTCCAGGAGAAACTGGCCTGACAAGAAAGGGTCGTAAAATATTTTCCATTTTAAACAGAGAGTTCCTCCTCTTGCTCCCACCCCACCAAAGCTTCGCTCTTCCCGCTCTGTGGGGAGATGCTGGCGGGGTTTCAGCTCTGCCTCGTGAGCCCTCGAGCCTCTCCAGAGAGTAACTAACTCAGCCTCTCTATATCAAAAAAATACAAAGCCACCAGCTACAAATAAAAAGTCCTGAAAATGCTCTACCACCAACCGGGTGCGTTGGCAAGAGGTGCTTGCGGCATGGTGGTTCCCCTCCAAAAACCACCCCCTGTTTTACAGCTCTTCCTCCCCTTGCCTTGCGGATGGGTCCGAAATCACAGCGGGCAGTGTTGTCCTCTCCTGCCAAGAGGGCGAGGACCACCATCGCCATCGCCATCACCAGCAGCGTTTCCCTAGGGCAAGTGCTGGCTGAACACGCTGGATGGCTCTGCCTTGGAGACAGGCGAGGTGACCTCGGCAGAGGAGGGATTAATGTATAGGCGATGCTATGTAATCCCTAGTGTCAGCAGGTGGCACTCCTACTGCTCGCTCTCTGCACATACTGGGCTGCATGGGAGCTGAAACCTGCAGGATTTCTGGCCCCAGAGCAGGGCAGGTGTCTGGGGATGGGAAGAGCTTGGTCCCTGAAGCTGCTGCACTCACTGGAGCTTGAACTGTTGAACCGTTTCTGCCTTCTGATTCCTAGCCAAGTTGTTAAAATTAGACAAAAAAAGATCTAATTTACCCTGGGTCTAAGATAGCGTCAGTGAGATATGGATGAGTTTTGCTCTCCAACTTTTCAACACCGATTTATAATCCTAAATGGTAAAATAATTATTTTTTTCAAAGCTCTCCTCCCCTCAGGACATCTGAGCACAAAAGTAAACCGGCAGCAAGAGGGGAGCTGAGAAAGGGCAGCCGGCCTCACTGGCGAAGCTGTGCAGCTGGCACGGCGACTTGCAGTACAAACATCCTGCCGCTGCCCCGTAGCCTGCTAATTATAGCTAATTGCATTGCACAGCGGCGGGTTTGTCGGGGAAAGGGCTCTTCACCGAGGAAAGAGGATTCCCCGTCCGCTGCAGCCCCGCAGGCTGTGCGAGAGGTTGCTCTTCTCCCACTGCTCACTGTCGAAGAGAGAAACAAGTTATTTTAGGCTCACAGGCTGGTTTCATTCTGGTGGACCTTGAAGCGCGATGCGTAAAACTGCGAGCAGATCGCGCGCCCTTCACTGCAGCCGGAGCCTGAGGGATGTGCCTGCCCGCAGGCTTCGCCCCGCTCTGGGCTACGAAAGGTTTAGGAGATGCTAGTGCAGCCCTCGGCATCTCCCAAATGTGTGGTTTGGCTCGCTCCTTCTTTCCAGCAAGCTGGTCTTATTTCCAGTCCTGGTCTATGAATGTGGCTCAGCAGACGGACGAGCCCTAGGTTTCTCTTATATATCTATACGTGCCACGTGTGGTCCCGAGGAGGGAAGCGCCGCATCTGTGGAGCCCGACAGTGTAACGTGGGCCCATGTGCACAGCAGCAAAGCTGCTGCCTCTGCTCATACCTAACCTAAAACTCCCACGCTGCAATTTAATTGCAATCTAATTAATCTCCACTCCTGTACAGAGTGTAATTTACTGGTTTTACACGTGGACTGGGAATACACAGGAGGAAAGGCATTTTCCCTGCTCTTCGTTGGGGTTTGCCCTTCATTTTGAGGCAGGAGGAGTGTTTTTTTAAACTCCCACAAGCACGGGGCGAGTGCAGGAATGAACGTGCTGCTTCCCGTGGTTGCGATACCTGGTGCTCATCATTAGGAGGATTAGGTTCGCGTTCTTAATAGGAAATGTGTGCTGGCTCCATAAAACCTAGGGCTGGAAGAGATGCTTGAGGTCACCGCGTCTTTTTCTGCGTCAGCACAAGACCTTCCCTGCAGCCTTTTTCCAGCAGATTTCCAACTCGCTGTGCGTGTCCCCGGCAGCCGGGCTGCTCCCACCTCTGGGCTCGTTGCAAAGAGGCCGACGTGTTCGGTCGTGCATCTCCCTTCCCCGGTAGCTGGCGGATGCTCTCGCATCATACTTCTCATTCCTCCTTCTTGCCCTTCCAAAACATCTCCGCTCCACTCCCTTCTCCATGTCCCCACCCTCCCATCTCTTCTCGTGGGTGTCCTGCCCCGACCCTTGGCCACGCACAGGGTTTGGCTCTTCCCGGCCCCGGCGCTGGCACATTGGAGGGGCTTCAGGCCGTGATGAAAAGCTGCCTGTGAATCCCATTTTTCACCTCCGGCCCCGGGTGACGAGCTGCGAGGTCAAGGTGTCCCTGCCGGCCCCCCAGGCATGGGGAGAAAGCTGCAATGAGAAGGGTCGCTACTGCAGAAGGATGGAAAGCCCCATCCTGGCAGGGCTGGGTGCGCCGGTCACCCCGTTTTAGGGTAGGATAGCATCCCCGCGGGTGATGCACGGAGAAGCAGCCCCCCCGCTCCACCCCAAGCTCCCCCTGGCACGCCTCTGGTTCCCACGCTAATGAGAAACAGCTTAAAACATGCTTGAACCTCGCTCGCTTTTCGCACGTTTTCAAGAGGTTAGCAGGGCTGGCTTTGCCGTTGGGAGGAAAGTCTCCGTATCTGCCTTGCCTCGCTAATAAAATCACTTCCAGAAAATCGCAGCGCAGGCGGGACAGCTATAGCTACGCAAGAGCTGCATTTTCTTACTCACCTTATGTTGGCATCGTCGATTTTCTTTGCATGGTTTGCTGGGTCTCGACATACAACCTGCCTCCAGCGCCGTGCTCTGCCCAGTGCTGAGGACGAGCCAGGAGGACACCACGAGGACACGGCTGTCCTCCAAGCTGGCTCCCACAGGGACGGTACAAATAAAATCCTGCCTTATAGATGCTTTTACGATTCCCGGAGGATAGTTAAGAGGCTTTACCAGTGGTTTATCACACAATGAAGCGTACTGGAGTACCCAAGGTACAGGAGATGGGCGACGTACCAAAATACATGATGCTTCTTTCATCAGGCCGTGTCGTAGCTGGCGTGGGGAAGCAGGCCAGGAATGGGGGCACAAAACACGGCCATCGTACAAGACGATGAGAGGAACAGCTGTTGGGCACAACGAGAGCAATGAGGAGTACATGGGGTTTTGGTAATAGAGTTCCCCTGTGGCTGGAGCACATTTCTGCAGAGTTTGTGCAGTTTTTTGGGAAAAAGGTAACGGTATTTTTCACCGGGTGGACCGGCTGTGATGTGGAGAGGTAGGGGACGAGCCGCCCCACAGGCTCTCCCGCAGGACCCTGTCTCCACGTGGTGGGTCCCGGCCGTGCAGGAGCCAGAGGAGACGATGGCACTCGCACAAATATTAAAGCTGTTGCTGTTGTTGACGGAATTCTCCTTTTTTTCCACCAACCTGGCCCTTAGAGCAAGAGACAGCAGCCATAACGTCAAACAAGGGACCTCTTCCAAATCTGACGCGGGGGTTCATGGCCATAAATCATCCTCCTGTCTCAAGCAGCTCAGAGAGGAGACCGGCCAAGCAGGGTCTTTAAAAACACTTGCTTTTCCAAACAGCGGGTTGTTTACGTGCATCCCTCGTTGGCCGAGTGCGTGCTGGCCTTGCCCCCGCCGTGAGCCTCACGGTCGGCCCCTGTGCCCCGCTCCTGGGCACGGAGGCAGAGTTACCCGCCCGGACCTCTATGAAATACACGCAGGGCTCAAAGCACTTCACAGGGGCTCCAGAGGCGTTGAAGCGACGATGAATTTTCCCCCCCTTTCTGGGTTTGACGGGGAGGCTGTTTTCAGCAGAGAAGGGGCTCCCTTGGCTCAGGGGCCTGCCCCGGTCCCTGTCCCACCCCTTGCACCTCTGTGAGTTGCTGTAGACCCAGGTGGACTTGCCCTCAAGTTTTTTCTTTTCTCTTTTCTCTTTTCTCTTTTCTCTTTTCTCTTTTTTCTTTTTTATTTTTTTCTCTTTTCTTTATTCTTTTTTCTTTATTCTTTTTTCTTTATTCTTTTTTCTTTATTCTTTTTTCTTTTTCCTTTTTTCTTTTTCCTTTTTTCCTTTTTCCCTTTTTCCTTTTTCCCTTTTTCCTTTTTATTTTTCCTTTTTCTTTTTCCTTTTTCTTTTTTCATTTTTATTTCTTTCTTCTTCTTCTTTTTCTTTTTTCTTTTTTCTTTTTTCTTTTTTCCTTTTCCTTTTTCTTTTTTCATTTTTATTTTTCCTTTTTCTTTTTCCTTTTTCTTTTTCCTTTTTTATTTCTTTCTTCTTCTTCTTTTTCTTTTTTCTTTTTTCTTTTTTCCTTTTCCTTTTTCTTTTTTATTTTTCTTTTTATTTTTTATTTTTCTTTTTTTCATTTTTACTTTTCTTTTTTCCTTTTTCCTTTTTATTTTTTATTTTTATTTTTTTATTATTTTTCCTTTTTTCATTTTTATTTTTCCTTTTTCTTTTTTCTTTTTCCTTTTTTCCTTACTCTTTTTAATTTTTTTATATACATACATATTTTCCTTTTTCCTTTCCCCCCCCCCCTTTTTCTTTTCAGTCCTCCTTTTTCTTGTGCTGCCTTTTCTCTCTTTCCCTCCCCTCCTCAGCCAGGCTGGCGGCACCCCAGCGATGAGCTAATGCGACTCACTGCTGGATCCCGGATCTGCGTGGGAGGCAGCGAGATGATGCTCGGCCGCGGTCGGGGTCCGGCCCCAGCCCGCTGAGCGCGGGGCTACCGTGTGCCATCAGAGCCGGGGCAGGCGAGGGGCAGATCCAGGCGGCCAAGCACTCATTTTGCTGCTGGGGCTGGGAAGGGATTGCAGGGGTTTGGAAGGGATTGTAAATCCCCCCCAGCCCAATTCCTGCCAGGCTCATGGCAACAGGATGGCATGAAATGGCCAGCACGGGGCAGTGATGGCGGGGTGGGCTGACAGCGGGGCGAGCTGGGGGGGACCCCGGGGAAGCAAGCGGCTCCGGTGTGCCGGCACTGCCCTGGCTGTTTGCAAACATGCGCTCTCCTCTAGAAGCTGCCTTTTAACTTTGCAAACAAGCATCCCTTCGCAAAGGCTCTCTCCTCACCAAAAATTAAAAAAAAATCAAACCAGGGAGGAGTTGGGCCGCTCCTCACATTGAAGGAGGACCTCCTGGCCACCAAGGTCTGAGGTGGCCAGGCCACCATGACTCCCAGGGATGGCAGCGGGCAATGAGGGGTCCCAGCGGTTCGTAGGATGTGCAGAGCTTCTCACGGGAGCGGGGGGATCAGGCAGCAGTGTAATGGCTTGTGGGGGATACGATGTACACTGGAAAAGCTGGACGCCCTTTGAGGCCCAGGCTTATGGCTTTCTTGGCTGATTGTGTTCTCCTCCATTTCCATCCTATCACTCATGTCCATGGTGCATCCGTCATCCTCCAGCTGCTCAGCAGGCTGGACAAGCCTCTCTTGTATCTGTTAATGTTAAATTTCTTTTTTCCTGTTGCCAACCTGCAAAATAAAGCCATTGGGTGTTATTTCCTAGGGGGTGCGATCAGTGACAAATTTGGAATTGCACTGTCTCCCTTGGGCTAACCATCTCAATCAGCTTCCACGTGATTTTCCAACATATCCATAAACCGTCAGCAACACTTCTTGGAATAAGTGTGTGCTTGTTTTAAAAAATGCAAATTGCACTCCTTTGAGCGAGAGGGAGATTGCCTCAGGCAGAGATGCGGTGATGCACAGAAACGCGTACATAAAAAAAGGCGAAGAAAACACCTTCTCAGCCCCCTTTCCACTTGACCGTCTCTCGCCTGCATCTCCTGCTCCACATCTGCTTGACCTGCCTGCTACCCTCATCTCTGTGCAATACAACCCTGCTCTGTTTTATTTCAAAATACTCTAAGAAATGTAATCCCCTGTTGTCCCCAAGCGTTGGGAGCTCTTTGAAGCAAAGAAATGACCAGAAGGAGGCCTGGAAGATGCCCTCTCCTTCTCTGTCCAGACCTGCGCACGTTCAGCTTCCAGGTGTTGGACCTTCAGAGCGAATTAATGACCGATGGAGAATGATTTGTGTTTCGTGCTCTCCAGTACTGCGCTGCAAGAGGCTTACGGTGGTGTTCAGTGGGAAGCTTGCTGCAAGGCGCTGCTTGGGCACCGCAGCATCGTCTTTCCAGCTCTTCCAAAGTCCACCATGGGCCGCTAGCAACGTTCCCAGGCCTTTACAGCTGGGAAATAGCAGCAATTTCCTGAGAGAGCCTGATGTCACAAGATTTTTCAGCTTGATTTCCAGAGCAGTGGTCTGGATGTGCTTCAAACTTCTGACTGCTTTTTCCGACTAGAGTTGTTGCTTGGCATTTATGTCTTTTTTTTTTTCTTTTTCTGGACTCTCCCTTCCCCAGTGCTCAGACCATCTTGTGCAATCGGTGTCCCTTTGTAGACACGTCTGTGAAAAATGCAGAGATTTCCTGAGAGCGGTGCAGTGGAAATTCCTGAGATTTCTGGGGCAGACAGACACGTACGGCGCTGGGGCTGGGGAGGAGGAGAAAGCAGTTTAGGAGATGACTTTTCTGCAGAGACAAAGCTTTTCTACTCATCCTCTCCGCTCTGCACCTGCAAAAGGCTTGGTCAATCCATGTTAAACCAGAACTGTGGGCAGACTCAAGCATTTGCCACTACACAGAGTTTTTCTAACTGCTTTTGTGCCTCTGGCAGGCTGGGGGCTTGCAAACGGGACCGGGACCTCTCCTTGCCGTGCACGGCACGGTTGGCTCGAACCAGCCCTGCCCGTGCACGCTGCTGTCCCCAGCTTCCAAACATCCAGGTGGGGCTGAAAAATGCCAAGGGAGCAAAGGCGTGATGAAAGCTCATTGGGAGGGAGTGGATTTTGGCAGTGCATGGTGGCCACCCCTTGTGCCACCTCCTCCCATACTGCTGCTGAGGCTGGGAAACTCATCACATTCAGCCCCTCGCGTGCCTGGAGGAGCTCGGTGGGGTGTCAGCAGCCCAGGGTAGCGAGGACGAGGGAGGCTTTTCAGACTGAGTCAGGATGAGGCCCTGACTCAGGAGCTGCCCCTGCATAGGGAAACCATTCTGGGAAAAGGTTTGAGCCCATGCCTGCAAGGAGGGGAGCCAGGGACATGGGCACCTGGGGATCCGCATGGCACTGGTTCGGTAAATCCTCGAGCCCCCTCAGAAGAGGGCTGAGCTTACCACTTACAGGAACAGGCTGTCAAAGAAAATTTGCAAGGGGGATGTCCTCCTCCCCATCTTTACGTGACAACCAGCATTAGATGTCCCCGCGATGGAACACAGCTGTAGGGACGATGCACAGGGCTGACCGGAGTACAGCCTGCTCTTTTGCAATGAGTTTGGCTCCAGACTACAAACAAAAATGCCTTTTTATTCCCAAAAATAAAATTTAAAAAGGAAAGAAAAAAAGGAGGCAGCATTCCAGCAGCTGCCTGATGCAGCGGCAGAAGAAGGGGGGTAGAAACAAAATGCTGGTTTCGGTGCGCCGCTTCCTAATCAAGCGATGCTCAAATGCCTGCAGCCAAAACTTGAGGTCTCAAACCGGGGTCAAATGGACCAGGGATGCCTTAAAGGGATTAAAAAAAGCTATTGAATGGCACATAACTGGGGGAAAACACCCTCTGGGGTGTTAAACGGAGACGCGCAGGTGATGGTTGCTGGTTCCCGAAGCCGCGGGGTGCTGCAAACCCAATGTGGAAAGGGTCGCCGTGCGTTTGCCTATGCTCACACCCCTTCCCAAAGCAACTGGGGCTGGTCCGTGTTGGAGTCAGAAGAATGGGGCAGATGATACAGCTTTGGTCAGATTGGGGAAAAAGTACTAAAAATGGGAGGTAACGCTCAAGTCCGGCTCGGTACTCTGGGGTTAACCCCATCCCCGAGTCCGTGCAGGCACGACGCCTGGCTTCCTCGCTCGCCTCCCACTTTCAGGATTAAGCTGGCTTTGATACCAAGCACTTCAGAGCTCGTTAAGCTCTTCCAAACAGCAGATATTTTTCTAGCACTAACACGGCTTTTCCACTTGGCTGCCAAACCCAGCTAACCCGCCCTGTCCTGCTGGGAGGTGGGTGAAAAGGGGCTCTTTGGGCTGCATTGTGAGGATGCTCTGACTTGGCCTATTTCAAGAAGTAGCCTCCCTTGGGAGGAGAATTATAATTTTCCTTGCTAGGAGAATTAGCACATGTTTCCTAAGCTTATGGGCAGTATGCAGATGTCTCCTAAAGCAGCTACTACGAGCTCCGAGGTTCCCACGCTGCACTTAAGTCTGTGCTATACCACTGTGTAACGAGCTGTAAACATCCTCAGAGACCTTGTGGGCTTGTCCACTGAAGTTTTTCAGGGTAACATTTGGATTTTTAGGTTCCCCGTTGGACAGCTTGCTGCTTTTAGTCCCAGATTCACACCTACAACCTGCTCTGCATCAGCAGGCTTTTAGGTGTGAAGAAGGGGTGCAGCTTGCAGGCTGCTCCCGGAGGTCCTCCTCTGCCTTTCTCCCATGGCTGCTTCCACCCTGGGGGAGAAATAGCATTAAATAATATATCTAAGCTCAGTAAGGAGCCAGTCTGGGACCACCTGCATCCATCGCTGGCGTGGCACTGAGGGCGACGGAGAGCTGCGGTGCTTTTGCCCGTGGTCTGCATCCCAAGGAAGAGGGATGGAGGATGAGAAAGCACGGAGAAAACGAAGGAGTCTTACAGCGCAACTGGGGTTGGTGGGGATTTTGAGTAATTATTTTGGAGACGGCTTCAGGATCTGGCACCTTTTTGCTGTGTGTCAAACTGTCAGCCTGTCCGTCCAAAATCCACCCCTGCCTAACTCCGAGCGTCGCCAGGCCGGGAGTCCAGGGAGCTGGATGTTTTACCCAGCGAGCCGTGCGGGGACCCCTGCACCCAGGGCAGGAGCGAGGGATCGAGCTCGTTGGCTTTTCCAAAATCTCTTCTCATTCCTAGCAGCCTTAAAAAAAAGGAGCTGGGGCAAAATGTAATGCCAGGAGAGCAGCAGAGCTGTGGGTTAGTGGGAATTGTCAGGCTCGCTGTATTTAAACCTCCTGCTGCAAAATGCCTCTTTTAAACGATTGATCATCTTTTACTTATAAAACCGTTCTTGCCACTAAAATTGCCAGATTTCCGGGGAAAAAAGTGTGAGCAGTGAGCGAGCGTACTTAACTTTCCTTTCCAAATGGCACTTGTTTAAACTTTTAGTTGCTAGACGGTAAGCGGTAATGCTGTCATCCGAGATTTACGTGCGCTGCAGTTAAACCATCCGTAAATACAAGGATGCTCTAAGGGCTGGAGTAGGGAAGCAGCAGCGAGCTGGGCAGGGGAGCCCGAAACACGTACGCCGTAGAGGAGCGGCCGCAGCAGTCCAGTTATTTCCAAAGCAAGCTGTGTCATGCCCTCTGCAATATTCCAGTCAATCTAATGCAATCCTCGTTTCTTTTCATTAACCTCCAACACAACCTCCCCATCTGCAGAATTAATCACTGCTGGAAAACTAGACAAGTATTTTAGAAATAACAAACTACTGCTTTCATCCCTAGCAACTTTTTTTTCAGGCCCATCAGTTCCGCTTCAGTTCATTGACCACGCTCACAATCTTGCAGATCCCGTCTATTAGATATATCTATCTATATATCTATCTTACAAATGGGGCCTGCATATATATATATATAAAAAACAACAACAACCTGCATACACACTTAAATAATCTCTACCTTTCTTCAAGCGTGACAGCTTAACTGGCCTTTGCCCACTAGGATATCCTAAAATTGAGACACTCACATCTCAGAAGAGACTCCCAGCAGCACACCGGGGTGCTTTCAGCCCAGGTTTGGAAGTTGGTTTTTGATGGGTTCGAGAGCTGGATGTTATTCCCAGGGTATTTCCCTGCCTGTCTAGACACTGAGCCAGGAGAGTGCATGCTTCAGGCTCTCGGTTTGGAAATCCCCGTTGCTCATACCGGACTGTGAAACCACGCAGTGTGGTCCCCCTCGGCACAGCCTGCCCAAAAGCTTTTCATCGCAGGTGGCCAAAAGTCACCCCTTCCCCGGGAACACAAGGCAGAGCCCGTCTCTCTCTCCCACGTCTCTCTCCCACTCATCTCACTTGCTCCCTGGGTGGGAAAAAGTCCCAAAAGATGGGTGCCTCGACCTCCTGCCCTCATCCCCCCTGTACTCGCCCTTCCCCAGCCCCGCTTTCCTGGAGACCACAGCGAAAGCTGTGCCCATGTGCAAAGCTTCAATCATCTGCGCGGGTTATATCTTTATAATATCAGATTTTAATAGAGTAATATGGTGAGGTCATCGCAGCCGGCTGCACTTTTATTTCGGCGCGGTCGCTATAGCAGCGAAGGTCAAAACAAAACATATAGTTCACCAAAGCAAAGTTTCCTGGCTGATGGTGTTCATTTTTCTTTATGAGCTGACTTTGGAAGACAGCGGAGCGGCTGCTAATGGAAACTCAAATGTCTTTCTCTCTCCCCTGTCTGCTCCTCCGTCTCCGCAGCAATCGAGATAAAGGTTAGACATCTGGTTCGGATCTGCTCTGTTTAACCAAAGGAAAGACCCGCTCCTGCCGTCTCGTAAATCATTCCGCAGCTGGAGCATAGTCCCAGCTATTTGCTGGGGCTGTTTACCCCGCCACGTCCAATTTAGCCATGGGTTTTGCTTTTGGAAAGGCTGCGCTTCCAGCGAGCTGCCTGCTGCCATTTTGTGAGCGGTCCCCGGCTGCTGGGCCGGGGCTCTGGGCAGGTGGCAAGGGCTGAGAAATGATCATGGGCTTAAAATGATCATCTCGTGATTTAAAGCCCTGCGGGATGCCAGTCTTGGTGGCAGGCACGCTAGCGGCGGGCAGCTCAGCTCGCGGGAACGGCGCTCGCTTGCAGCGAGCCGCCTGCGAGATGCTGCTCCTCGGGAGCGAGCACCCTGCCCCAAAGAGCTTATGGCTGTAACACGTGGGCGGAAAGCAAATTACCACCTGCAAAATCTAGCATCTTCCAAATCCCCTTACCTCAGCTTATCATCTCCTTGTCACTCAGAGGTTTAATGATTTGAGGGTTGGGAGATGGATTATTTCCACCTCACAAGCAGGAGGCTGAAGCAAAGAGGGACGAAGGGCAGGGTGACGGCCACACCGAAAACCTGTGGCCGAGGAAATGCCCATGCTTATGTCTTAATTATCTGAACATCCTTTCTCCGGGCTCAGCTGCTTCGAGTTTATCTGCATCTATGCTGAAGCACTTGGATACAGTCCTAATTTCCAGGAACACCTGGCGTGGAAGACGTTCTTTTCTTTAAACTCTTGACCTTGCAATGTCAGTACTCGAGGTGCAGGGCGTTGCTTTGGCATGGCATTGCTGGAAAACCCACTTTAACTGAAAGGAGCCAGGCAGGTACACGGGTGTAGATGCGTACATCTATATACTTTTAGACTAGCTTCTTTTACTGATGTAATAAACTTAATACTGGCTAATAAAATGTTTCAGAGCCACTTTGCCTCTCCTTGTAAAGGTTTCCCAAGAAGGCTATGATTAAATGCAAAGCTACAGCATTAAGAGAACCTAACGAAGCACTCAAATGCCAGTGCTTTCCTAAATTTAAGGGTCTGGCTGCAATGCTTAACTCAGCTACATGTCCTGCTCTTCATTTTTATGATGCCATCAGTACCGTGAAAGGTTATGTCTCTGCTCTGGTGTTGAACCCTGTGGTTTTCACCAGCAGACTTGTAGCTCACTTGCATCCAAGGGCCGCATGTTCATCCAAAACCCTCTGGGCTTCAATTACAGCAAGTGAGGTATGAGACTGGCTATTGCCAAAGCCATGTAATAGTTTGTCCCAGGGACTGTCCGCTCTCACCTTCTAGGGCGATTTTAGGATTGCCCTAAATCTCTGGAGTTTTCTGGGAACAGGTTAGACAAACCTTTACAAGGCTGACATAGGTTGACCCTGCAATAAAGTCCAAGCAAGTCATGAATTTAATGCTTTGTCTTCAAGTCCTAATGCTAATTCTGTCCCAGACAGCAGAGCCACCAGCCTTTATGTGACCAGTGACCCTCCTCACAAAGTGTTTCACGCTAAGGTTGCCCAGAGGAAGCCACAAAGTCCTTCATCCCCTTCTGCATCCACATCTCCTTTTAGGAGCAGGTCCTGGTTGTCTAAACGTGGGCCCCTGCTGCAAGTAAAGATGCTCGGTGTTGGTTGACAATACCTGCGTGGGGTTGGAAGGCACGGTAAAGGTTATGGAGACCCCGCGTGCATTGCGCGACTGCTGCCCAAGGGTTTCTGAAGGTACACAACCTAGATGTAGGCAACCACATCCCACCCATATTGTCTATATCGATGGTCAGACCTTCTTAGCGTCACTTTAGGGTGCCGCAGGGCATGAGTCCCCCAGGCAAGTTATGCTAAAACATGTGGCCCGGCCTATCCAAAAGAAGATGCGAGCAGGCCGAGGAGGAGGATGGCAGGTCACCCTCTCCACTGACACTGAACTGCCTTACAAGATGTCTTGGCAATTAGCAGAAGTGATGTAGCTGTTGTGGTCTGGCAATGAGAGGTGCAGTTTATAGGCAGCGATAGTATCTTTTATGAGGCTGATGTGCCTCAAGAAAGCAGGCTTTCAGGCATGCAAGTCCTGTTCGGGCCACAGCCCGAGGGTTTGAGAGCATCAGCCCAGCCATGGGACACGTCCTCCCGCGGCTCGCTCAGGGCTCATGCCAAAAGATGGAGCGTTAGACCACAGAACAGGTCTTCACCGGGAGACTTTGCTTCCAGTGAAGCTCTTTTATTTCACAACGTGCCCTCAGCTTATGGGGAAATGCTGGGCTTGAGTCCAGCTTTTATTTCTTTGCCGTCTCACTCTCAGGCAGGGTGGAAGACTGACACTGTACCTTTCAAAGCGAAATGGTGGGCATTTTTGATGCAGGGGGTTTAGATGGGAAGCCTGCATAAGAAGTCCTGCTTAAAGGACTGCGTCCTCTGGATTACAGCACGTACATCCATCACGTCTGTCTTGAGTTCATCAGCACGATCTCTATATTTCTTTTAGGATGCTGCACAGAAATGGTTTCACAAGGGGATGGGAACTGTTTAACCAGCGCTAATTTGTCTGCAGATCCCCTAACATGGGGGGCTTGGCGACCGGGGGGATGCCAGCGGCACAGGGATGCTAATAAATGGTGAAGGCCACCCCAAAAGCAGCGGGGCGCAGATGCCGGGGCTAACCATCGGCAGCCAGGAGCGGAGCGTGCTGCTCGGGGCTCTGCCGGGCCGGGCTGAGCTATTTTTACTCCTGGTCTGGTCCCGCAGCCACGCTGGCAGATGTGCTCCCCGCTGCAGATGACTTCCATGTGTAACCCCGCGCGGCCGCTGGCCGGGGGCCCGGGGCGTAACGTGCTTCCTTAAAAGGCTCGGGAGAGGCGACTGCAACGCCCCATGGCCCCGTGGCTCTGGGGATGGGAGGGAATGGGGGGCCCCTTCCCAGGCCGCCCACTCCCCCCCGTGCTCCGTGAAAGCCCGGGCTGTGCCTTTGCATCGCAGAGCACTGCACGGTCCATTGAAATCAGCTTTCCTGGGAAACGGAGGCGGCACTGCCGTTGGGAAAACCTCTCCCATGCTGCAGAGGGGTGGGAGGCCAGAGGGAAGGATGATTCGTAGGTCACTTTAACCTAGCGGTAACTTTTATACCCTGTGAGAGCAAAAAAAGGGGTCTTCAGCATGCCCCTGTGCACGGTGAAATGCAGGGCAGGCTGCTCTATCCTCCGGAGCGGCCACAGCTGGGTGCAGCCATTGCAAGAGCCAATTATAATAATAAATAAAAAAAAGTTACCCGTTCCCCTCTTTTTTAATGAAGGCCTTGTGATGTGCTCGGAGAGGGTGCCAAATAAACAGCGCGGCTTCCCAAGCGTGGCTGCCAGGGCTCGGCTCGGCCCCACTTGAGCAGCGTCCCTGCCGTCCCCGAGCCCTGTGCAAGTGGCTTGGTACTAAGGGGAAGTTTTGGGAGCTGCGCTGCTCCGCGCGCCAGGAATGGCGTAAACGCTGGGACACCTAAAAATGAAAATCCCCATGGGACAAAGCCCAGAGCAGCCCTACGTGCTCCCCTTGCCACGATGAATCTGCAGTCCATTCACCTGGACGAGTCAAGGTGAGCCTCTTGGAGCCCTGTGGATCACGTGCAGCGTTGAATAGGGAGCCTGAGGTGTCTGGCCACCTTAATTTAGTCTTGTAAATCGTGTTACGGAAGGCAAATCCTCTTGGGAAGGCTGCTTTCAAAGGCATCATGTACAACTCATGTGGAGTGTCTCAAGTTATGGCCCTTGAAGACCCGCCTGAAGTGCTTCAGAAAGTGGCAGCCTGAAGTGTGGGGCAGGTGAGCACCAGGTCACCTTCTCCCCTTGGCACTCCCACCCCGCCCAACCCATGGAGGAAGACACTGGCTAAGCCCTAAATTGTAAGCTTGGTCTCCTTTCCCAGAATTAACCACTGTAATCCTGTTTTCCAGAAGCGAGTAAATGCCCTCTCCCCTGTGGAGCTGCTCTGGTTTTGGCATTCCGCCGCCCCTTCCACGGCGTGTGCCTGCAAGGCTCGCGTCTTCCTTCTCAGCACCTCCACCGGGCCATGGGAGGTGTTATCAGCCCCTGCCTACAGACCACAACCGAGGCTTGGGGAAATTTAGGACCTTAGCCCCATAGCCCAGAGCTGCCCTGTGCCCTGGGGAGGAGGGGGGGGTTGAGTTCATCTGCTTCGTCCTTTTAGAGGGACTTTTTGGAGGGGCAGGGAAACGTGCATTGTTTCTGTGAATTTTAGCTTCCTTGGGTGAGCTCAGATAAGGACAGGAATGCCCTGGGGTGAACATCGTCACGGCTCTGGGCAGCGAAGGAGACACCTGAAGATGCCCATGGGGTCATTAAGTCATGCAGGTTGGAAGGGACCTCTAGATGCCTCTAGATGGTCCAACACCCTGCTCAAAGCAGGGCCAGCTGAGGGCAGGTTGCTCAGGGCCGTGTCCTGCCGAGTTTCAGTTCCTCCAGGATAGAGATTTCACCGCCATCTCCCGAGACATCCCAGCTTCCACCTTTTTCCAAGCTGGAAAACTCCAGGTTACCAGCAGCATCTCAGTGATGTCCCCCTGAATATCCATCCTCCCTGTAAGGACCACTGGGATTTCCCGCTGTTACGATCGCAACAACTCATCATCAGTAGGGTAAAACTAACCTGTCTCACGATGGTCTAAACCCAGCTCACGTTCCCTGTTAGTGGGTGAACTATCCAAGGCCTGGTGAATTCTGCTTCACAATGACAGGAAACCATTTGGTTTCCAGACTCTGGAAAATGACTCCACCGATGCCCACCGTGGCTTTTACAAAGACGAACGCACGAGTTTCTCAAAACCTCCATTAGACTTTATTTAAAAGTTCTTTGTATAGACTTCCTGACATAGAATCCACAATAAAAATAAAATCCCCCTCCCACCCGCTGCCCCCCCTCCCCAAATTGCTTTGCTTTGTATTTTATAAAACATACAACATCAGAAGAATGCCAGAGGCATCCTACACCACAATTTAAAAATTTGTTAACTGAGGCCTTGGTCCCAGCAGTGCATTTGCATTCGGAAACTTTGCTTCCTTTTCCTTGCTAGTTCGGTTGGCCACATATGTTACAAATGCATACAAGAGATCTAGTTTGAAATCTAATCCAGCAAAAGGAGAAAAAAAAAATAAAAAATAAAAAAGGAAGAATGAAAAATTGAACCGCTTGTTTATCAGAATTAGCTACTCTCTTACACGAAGGCTTCCCCTGTAAAGTTATGCTCAGTTATGAAAACGATAAAAGCAAGCATGTAACAGTTACAGTGAAATTATTATGATTTTTTTTTTTTTGTCTCATTTTCATGTTGCCTTAGACAGGCAGACTGCCGGAATCGGAAAGAAAGGGTAATTTAGAGACGTGTTCAGACACAATAACAATCTGCAATTAGGTAAATATTTGGTAATGTTGAAGCTATACAATATAACCCGGGCACATGTAGCACTCAGTCCACAAACAGTTTAGCACCATATTGATAGGTCATGCAGCAAAACACTTTCTTCAAGGTTTGCTTGGAAGTTAAAAGCATGAAATAGTACAGTGCAAGGTAGTCTATACCCTTAGCTTCTATAGGGGTAAGGTGGCAACGGCTGACGCTCCTGGCTGTCTCAGAGGTATGTGTTGACAGATCGCTGGCTCTATGTTCCTATCGTCGTCACCACGCCAGGGTTGATGTTACCTGAAAAGGTTTGATGGAGAAAGAGAAAATAAATGAGTTTTTTTTCCACGCGTGGGAAGCTGTGCAGAATATTGAGGGAAGGTAAACGGCGTTCATTGCCAGGACTTGCGGTGGAGTCCAGAGCACCACAACCAAGCTCACTACAGCCATGCACTGGACTGGAAATGCCAGGAACTTGGCTGGCCCTCTCTCCAGCCACGCATAAGCTGCTTACCAGGGACGCAAACTTTTTCACATTCTTTCTGCGTGTTAAATCTGTTCTCATTGCCTCCGCAGCCGCCGTACCAGAACCGGGCGCAGCTCTTGGTCTCGGGGTCATAGTACCATTTCAGCACAAAGTT
Organism: Ciconia boyciana; assembly: GCF_034638445.1. NCBI lineage: Eukaryota > Metazoa > Chordata > Aves > Ciconiiformes > Ciconiidae > Ciconia > Ciconia boyciana. The sequence continues at coordinate 41,713,051 of NC_132943.1, read as the reverse complement.
CCTGCAGGTCCCCTCATCCTTTTGCAGCCGGCAGATATCCGTGACTGCGGATAAAAGCAGGAGCAAGAAGAGTCAGCAATAGCACTCCGGGGTGAAACATAGTCTCGCTGAATGTATGTGCATGGCAGAGAAATGCCTGTGAGCAGGGCTGGCATGCAAGCTCAGAAAGGGCAGCCACAGCATAGACTTTGCACGTCTCCTGCGACTAAATCCCATCTCTTAGTTTGCAAGGAGAAGGTCTTTCTTCGGATGTCTGTGCCCGAGAGGACACCAGCCCTCATCCACGCTCGGCCGTGTTGCTGTCACGCAGCCATGGAGCGATGCTGGGGTGAGGGAAGAATGCTGCAACGCAGCGCTTGTCTGCAAATCCCCTGGATTTGCAGGAAATGAGTTGGCCTCAGAACTGGGAGAGGAGTGGCTGGGCTGTAAGGGAAAAAGTATCTATCTGCACCATCGTTTTCCTATTAAAAACACTGCCTTCCCCTGCGAAGAGAAATCCTCTATGTGAAAATGCGCCCGGACCTACCACGCGCTGCCCCGTGGCATCCTGCATCCCTTGCTGGGTGAGCAGGGAACAAAATAGCAAAGTACCTGGATGCGTTAAAATGAAATTGCTGCATAAATAAATGAAAAAAGTAAAAAAATCCGGTGTTAGCCACTAATTTACCATCAAGTCACAAACAAGGCATCCCCTGCAGAGATGCATAAGCAGCTCATGCCACCTCTGCTCAGCACAGCGTAACCATCAGCTGTCATAGGTAGTGCTGGAAAACCTTGTCACCGTAGCCCTGAGTCAGGCAGATCCCAAAAATTTCTGGCACCGCACTCATTGCTGCCATTTACCAGCGGTACGGCTTCAAGCTGCTGCTGTCCAGCCTTGGGCATGAGTAAAAATCATTAAGTCATCAGTCAAACGAGTATCAGTCAAACAGCCAGCACCAAAAAGTGAATGGGGCGAGGGGGAATCAGATGGGCAAAGTGTGGAGTCCCTCTTACTAGAGAGGTATTTGTAACCAGGACCCTTTTTTTAATTGAGGGGAAAAAAAATAATCTTTTACCTTCTTTTTTTTTCCTAAAAGCAAAGATAAATCAATGTATACAGAGTACACTAGCAATGACTGCTGACGAAGTTCAGGTCCTGGAGTTATCTTCTGATAATCCTGTCTTAGGATCAAGCCTTTACTAAACCAGATGCCAGAAATCAAGCTACTTAAAGGACTTGCCTTTCAAATTGTGGTTAATAGTCCCAAGTATAGGGGAATATATAGTGAATATAGGAAAGAGTATATAGATGTAGGGTGAATATATTAAAAAAGTGTATTTGCAAGCAAGTTTCTTTGGGGTCTGATGAGAGCAAAGGCATGCTAAAGGCTTCTAAAGTTTCCATGGGAAGAAAGGCACAGAAGATTATCCCTTAAATCCCGCCTAGAAAGTAGGTCTGGCAACCACCCCTAGGCAATGAGAAAGCCCCGGCGGCAGGTTTACTTTACTTTAAAGGAAATTGCAGCTGGTGCTGGCAGCTGCCCAGAGCCTAGGAACGCTGCGGCGAGGCCAGGATGCTCCCAGGATGCTCCCGGGGGGAAGGCGGCAATGCCCAGACCGATGCTAGGCATGCTTCTGGGCAGACCCCACCAAATGGCTAAACCCTTTCTGCCCGCTCATTTTCATTGCGTATTTCCCTCCGTGCCGTGAGCGACTGAACAGGGTCGCTGCCAGAACAACGCTGTGGTCGAAGGGGTCAGACTCAAGTGGTCCACGCTGCTGCGGTTGGGAAGGAGATGGGGAGGTTTGTTTGAGCAGGGGGTTACTGGAGGAGCTGGGAATATGTCCTTTCCGAGAGAGGACATGTCTGAAAGGACGCTCCCGCACATCATCCTGTTCTAAATGCAGCTTTTGAAGCAGGATTTCTTTTTTAATCTCCGTTTTTCCTTGGAATTTGAAATCAATATTGACCTTCCAATTCAGCTTTGCTTTTGGGCTCCTACAGCCAAAAGCTTCCCCATGCCTTTGGCAGGCTCTTTGCCTTTTATTATTCAGCTTTTTTTTTTTTTTTCTTTTTTCAAAGTCCATCTCCCTTTTTTCCTGCCTTCCAAACCACTGAGAGCCAGCAGATGTGAATACAGGAATGACTCTACCCCAAACCCCGTGCACCCTTTTGGGAATGCAACCAGTAATCAAAACATTCAGCTGACAGGAGGTACGATACAATTCTTCTCTGCGGCACGGTGTCCAGGCAGCCCACGTTTTCCCCCTCTTCATCCCCTTTGAGAGTGAAAGCAGCCTTCAGGATCAGCAGATGCCGAAGGAAATTCAGCCACCGTTTTAGAGGCAGATATGGCTTCAGGAATGCTGCTGAAAATCCACTTGAATTGTAAGCCTCCGTTTGCCTGCCCTAATATTCACACCGTGAGGGCTTGTCCCGCTCTCCGGTTTCAGAGCCCCATCAAACACAACTGCTGTAGCTGAACCACTGGATGGCATTTTAACCAAAACCTCCCCCCCTACCAAAAACCCCGAGCCCAAAACAATAAATGAAACAAAAGAATTGATGGAGAGCAAGAACTAGGGAGCTAAAATGTGTTTTAAGCTGTGGCTGGCTCTGGCAGGTTCAAAAGATGGGGGCAGCTACCATAAGCTGGGGTTTTAATTCATCCCGTGGAGAAAAATGTGCCTGGGCTCCTCAGTTGCACTTACGTTTAATTTTGTCATGGTAAAAAAAAAAAATATATATATATAAATACACATAACTAAATAATTAAAGGTTATCACAGCATTTAAAAGGCTTCAAATGGGAGGTGGGTCTGGTGCATGTTTTTTTGCACCCAAAGAGCCCTAAGGTTTGGGAGACCAACTCATTTCTCAGTGTTGCACCTGGCTCCGGTACCTGGCGTGGGCTGAACCGAGAGCCTGACCCAACGCCCAGCATTTTAAAAGCTGAGAACTCCCATGTCGCTTTTTCCACGGTGGATTCAAGCTCTGGTTTTGCAGAAAACGAAAAGAGAATAAAGTGGTGAATAGAGCGGGGGACCCTGGCGGGGCGGGCAGAGACGCGAGCATCCCTCCAGGGCCCCTCAGTTGCTTTTCTTGACTATGTGCCCAGGGCAGAACGGCTCCAAGTTCATGAAATATCACTTTGGTCTGAACAACAGTTGCTGGAAACATCGTCGAGGCATGTGACAATGATCAGAAGGGGCTGGTCTATGGGATGGGGCTAGCAGAAACACGCACCCTCTGAAGAAAAACACATCAGGGAGGCTTCCCTGCTCTGTGAGGAGGAAATCCTGCTCTAGACTGAAGCTACAAGTTTCTGCACAAGCCATATGCTGCTTCCTCTGGCTGAAAAGTCCTCGAAGTGCAACCAATGGATCCTGGTCCATCATGCCCATTTGCGGCCCAGAAGCACCTTGCAATCTCCTTTTGCAAGCAGCTGCCGCCCCAGGCATCTCCATGGCTGGTGGTGGGCTCCTGCTGGCTCGCCTCTACGTGTCTGCAGGGGCACCCACAGCTGGACTCGGCTGCACTGCTGCCAGTGACAAAAATTCCCCAGTTTGATTTAAGGAGCCTAAAATACACCTAAGAAAATCAAACGGGTGGGAGGGGTCCTTAATTTGCCTCTTCAAACCCTGTCATTCCCCTAGGAGGATTAAAGCCCTGCCATTAGGTACCAGAGCTTGCTTCACTCCTGAGTTTCCCTCCCATCTCTGCAAAGGGCCCTGAAACACCACTAGAAGGGGGAGGTTGCTATGATAGCAAGGCTTTGCTGGGGTCAGGTTCCCACCCCAACCCCTTGCTGAACCAACACAGGTGACTGCAAGTCTCTGCTTCCTTCCCAGGTCTTGAAGAGGTCTGCAAACACAACCCCTTAATCCCAGAAACTCCTTGAGGAGAGGAGGCCATTGCCATTTTCCTGTGGGCTCCTCCCTCAACTTTGATTTTTATCTTGGGGTGCAAAAGGAAAACATCTGCACACAAGACCCAAGGCCCATGGAGCAATTTTCCATCAAGTGTTTCGGTTACCGGCCGTGAAATGTTTGCAATTCTTTGCATCTCAGCAAAGGCACACCACTGAATGGTGGCATCGGTTAGTCATGCAGCGATAATAGAAACTGCTTTGGGACCGTGCCATGTTCCAGTTCAGCAACCCCACGCTTCTCACGAAATCCAGTGCGTGATTTTGCCATATAGCTGTGGTTTGCACTCAGGTTGTGCAAACACAACATGTCCTGGTGTGACACACGCATGCAAGGTGACTTGCTCATGCAAAGCGGATGGTGGGCATGGTCATGGCAAGGGGCAAATGAAAACCAAGTCCGTACTGCTGGTGATCTTGTATTGGACAAGCTTGGATGCATGCTATGAAATGGTCAAGGTGAAATAATGGATTTGCTTTGGTTTGTGACTGATTATTATTTTTTGGGGGTGTTACCTGACGATAATCTTTTCTCAAGGGGTGGCTGCTGCATGGCCTTCTCGGGTGCTGCTGGAGGAAAAAGTGCGTGGGTTTGGAATTTAAATGATGTTTTCTCTGCGATCCAAACATTATTTGACAGTATGATAAAATACAAAAGGTTTAATCCCCACGTGGTACTTACATGATTTTAAGCATTTGCTAATGCACTCAGCTTCAGCCTCAAATCTATTGGCATTACCACCGCAGCCACCATACCAACCCTGGCTGCAGATCTTGTTTTTGTAGTCAAAGAACCACACAATCTGATAGTCCTTGCACTGCATGCCCATGTCAAAGTCCAGCAAGCAAGGGTCTGGCCAATCTGCATGTCAAAAGGTGCAAAGGTTAAGTGACTCTGAAAGGGTTAAAAGCTGAAAAAGCAAAGAGATTGAAAAGAAAAAAGAAAAAAAGCCCGGAACAGGACTGGTGGCATTTCCTTGTCGCGTGATTTCTCTTGCTGTGAATGCAAACCTTCCCCAGCCTCCACCTTGCCTCTCCCCATTCTTGATTTCATCGTGTATCCAAGCCACACGTCCCTGGACCAAGGTGGTGGGAGCCCCTTACTCCCCTCTGGTGCACACAGGATCGGGCCCTCACACAACTCCCCCCCTGTCTATTTTCAAAGCTGTTTGTCTTGGCAGTAACTTTTAATCCTTAAGTGTGTTTGTTTTATCTCTAAAGGCAAGCCACACCTGATAGGCCTCAAGCTTGATGAGGATTTAAACATATGTTCCTTTCCTGCCCAGAAATGATAATTTACGTCCAAATCCCAGATTTTTTTATTAGCAAAGAGGCCATCTGAGCTAGCAGCTGCTTTGCCTATATATAAGTAGGGCAGAATCTGGGGCTTCCTCCGAGGTCCATCGGAAGATTTCCGCATGGGTCTCTCCCGTTGCACAGAGAACTAGAGAAGACTCAGCTAAACAACCCAACCCAAATCCCCTGCCCTGTTCCGTGTCTTTAGCCTGTTGAAAACCTTCAGATTAGCATCCTCAGGGAATGTTTCCCCCGAATTGCTGGCTGCCATAAATCCTCGGGCAGAGACTTTTGCTGCAAGTGGGTCACCAAGAGGAGCTGAGATTGAGAGGTCTGCACTGAAGCGCAGAGTGAGCACACAGCACATCCATTTTCCTTCGGGCAGACCTACACAAGCCTACACACCTTGTTTCCAAAGGGCTGGCACACAAGGGGTTAAACAAAGCCATGGGATTGCATGTCACCTGGTGGGGACAAGCCAGGTGAAGGCTTCAGAGGGGAAGTCAGTGCCAGGGAGAGGGACCAGATGAGCCGGAATGCATGGGAAGGGCGGGATGATGGGACATGCAGCAAGGCAGAAATGAGATGGTCCCTGCGTGACACAAGCCCTCGGCCCCTCCGCTGCAGCCAGCTCCGGTGGTACCACCAGCCAGGCACGGGTCCATGCTCATCCCTTTCAACGGGAGCAGCCAGACCCCAACAGCAGCTTTGCAACTCTTGTTGGCCGAGTGCACCGCGCAGCAGCGTCTCCCCATGCTCTCGGATCACCTCAGGAAGAAAATGAGCCACAGTGCAAGCAAAATGCTTAAAGAAAAACACGAGAGTGATGATTCAGGGATGAGTTTTCGATGCCAGATCCATAGTTGGTGCCTGCAACAGGGCTGTGCTGCTTTATGAAGGCTGAGAGCCCTTCCAGACCCTTGGAGGAAGGGTTGCAGCCTGGCACTTGGGGCACAACTGAGTGTAATAGCGCCGATACAATGAGCTCGATGTCAACAAAAGCAATGAGATGAGGTATTCATGTGCGTGAGTGATTATGGGTTATTAACACAGGTTGACGGGATTAACAACAGAGTAGGAGCTGACAGCTTGCTCATTTAGCAGTTTACTACATACACCACTGGTGGCAGAGAAACAGGGGATGGGCAGATGGGTGAAACTGGAGGGAGGCTACCAAACATTTGCAAATTTATGCAAATGTTTGACACTAACCTGCCTGCAATCCCTGGCTGTTGGCCAAGCCCTTGTTGAGAGCTGGGTGTTGAACCAAGGAGCCAAGACCTATCGTTTGCCCCAAACAGGGAGCGAAAGTGCCAACAAGCATCGGGTGATGTTCTGCATCCACACCTGCATCTGTGCGTGCCAGCCTGTCCCTGGAGAGCAGCCAGCGCTTGGGCCCTGGCTCATCTCCCATCCTTGTAATGGAAACAGGGCCTGGTTTGAGTCCCCCATGGAGATCACAGCAACTTCAGGGGGCTCTGGATCAAGCATGGGGCAGACCCCAATACAGGGCTCAGGTCTGCATGGACAAGGCTGTCATCTAGCTCATAATCTGCTGGCTCTGCAAAGCAAAGGACTCGCAGATCCTTCGGTCCCAGCGGGGCTCTGAGAAAGGCTAGATTTGGGAGCAGGCAAGGGGAAGACCGGTGCAAATGGCCAGGCTCTCGGTGAGGGTCCTGGCAGAGCCCCCCAGCCCACCACTCCCACCGTCGCCCACACTCACGGCTCTCAGGCCCTTCCAGCGGCTCGGTGTTGAGCATCATGTTGGCCAGGGACACCTTGGTCTGTGCCGGGGTCTCTGGGGGGAAGAAGCAGTGGGGTTAGCCAAGGGGAAGGGGATCTGCAGCAGCACCCTCGGCGCAGCCATAAACAAACTCACTGGCCCCAGCTCCAGCACGGAGGACGCACACAAGTCGCGGGAGTCGGGTCTGGATCTGTTTACCCTAGCACATACATTTCAGAAATGTTTATTGGAGGCAGCTGATGGGATGAGTAATCCACAACCGCCCAGCCGTGCTGGGACAGGTTTGCCTTGCTCTCGCCAGCCGGCAGCTCTGCTGCATGGTGGGGCTCAGCCTCGGCGGTGACTCTGCTTTGGATGGCCCCTGCTCACCCCACAGCATGCAACTGGAGGGCTCTGGAGGAGCAGATGTGGCCTCTCTGTAGCCAGTTTAGCTTTGCTCCTCTGGCCTTAGAGAGGGCAGGGAAAAAAGGCAACCTCCAGGGGAGCAAATAGTCCACGACGGATCTTCTCTTGTTCCCCTGCAGCCCTCAAGGACTGTCCATGCATTGCACGCCGCTCACACTCCTCCCATCATGGCCTCACATCCCTCTAGGAACTAAGTCGTTGAGGACTGTCACAAGGGGAAGAAATCCCTTGTGATGGAAAGGAGAACATGGTTCATATTGCGTCATGCCCTGCATGGCTGCACCATATTGCATCACGCCCCGCATGGCTGCACCATATTGCATCACGCCCCTTTCCAGGGCAACCCGTGGCTCATTTTCCGTGGGGCTGGAGGGCAGGAGGGGGCTGCAGCCACAGGAAGGGTTGGATTTGCTTTTCTTTGGTTGAGGGTGTGGGTGTGGGTAAAGGGGACGGGGCTACCCAGTGTACAGGTCGCAGCTTGTGGCATCACCACTGCCTACCCAGTTTGTTCCCATTTGAGATTTCCTGTGTGGGAAATGCAGCTTCTCTGGGCATCAAGAGCTTCAACTCAGCGCATGCAAATGTTACTTCTACACATTGATGTCTTTTCTCAACATTTTTGTGGGCACATTTATTGCTCGCGAAGGTAAGAGACTTCAGACCTGATCCAAACCCACTGAAGCCAATGGAAGGGCTCTCCGTGGGCACTGAAATTGGCTCTGAAGTGCCAGAATCAGCCAGATGCAGCACTGGCAGGACCAGCGCAAACTTCTCCACACCACCAAGCCAAGTCACCTCCGTGCCAAACTATATTAAAAAAAAATTGGCTGTGTCTTACATAGCAACTTTTGGCCATGTCAAAGGGTTTGGTGAGGTTTACATGTGGTCTGTACACATGGAGCTTGCATCCCCAGAGGACTAAGCCCTCTGTTTAATCTCTTCTTTGTGGGTTTTTTTGGATAATATAGTATGTGAAGTAGATAGGTGGCTATGGAAATGGCAATTGGAGAAGAAGCTTTTCTTGCTTATTTTGCAATCAGGCTGGACTGAATTTATTCTGTGTTAACCCAGTTTGACTCTTATTATTAATTACAGCAATACCGGCTGGACCACACCAAGACCCATTGTGCAAAGCCTCCTGCACGCACAATAAGACAAACCCCCCTCTGGGACTGGCTTTAATTCTCCCACAATCTGTGTCAATTTAACACCACTGAAGTGTCAACTTGCATTTGCCGAAGAAACGCATTTGCAGTGTTTCATAACCAGGTCCTTCTGCTGGTCCGGAGGATGCCAGACATGCAGTGACACAACTGAGCATTGCCAAGGCCGGGATCGCTGGTACCAACTGATTCCCCATCCCTTACATGGTTTTTTCCATTTTTTGTGTCCATTTTATGAAAAACTAATGTTTGTGTGCTTTCCTCAAGAGGTACTTACTTGTGCTGAATGTCCCTGTGTAGGTGACTTTGGGTTGGGATTTCTGGTAGCCGGTAATGACGACGAGGTATTTCTGTCCACTTCTGAGTCCTCGGATGACGTGCTCAGTGCCGGTCAGGTTTTGCTTCTGCACGAGAGTGTGGTCATGCGCTAAGGTGACGGTGATATCAAAAGCGTAGGCATTGTGTTGCTCGGGGCTGGCCCAGCGCAGCCTGGCACTGTTCTCGGTGACATCTGTGATCTGGATGTCGTGGGTCTTTGCTGCAATGCAAAATCAGAAGAAACGCTAAGCAAGGACTTGAAGAGGAAAGGTCTCAAGGAAAAAGTGTCTCAGTGCTGCTGGGATCTCCTTCCCAGTCCACAGCAACTAAATTTGTCTGCAGCCAGTTGTGGCATGTGCAAACCAGGTTGTGACTTTGCTATCTCAGATGCCCAACCCAGCACACTGCCGGGAGGCTTTTTTCTTCATAGCCTAGATGATTTACCAAGTGATTTATTTATTTTTTAATAATCTGCTGCAATCTAGCAAATCAAAGCCATTTTTTTACGAGCTTTACACAGCCTGAAATGTGATTCCCAGCACAACTTTCCCAACAACTGTAAATCCGTCCAGATCCTTCTCTAGGGTGCAAGGGATTCACTGAACTGCTGAAGATCTTCAAGCAAAGCCTGCTTAAGCTCAAACATAACCTTAGACAGGTCAAAGAAGCTCTTAGGGAAAGGTTTCCGTGCTATGGCAGAGTGTTGGACGAGACCTTTCTAAACGCTGCTTGGAAGCAACAGTGGAGCAAGAAACACCCAGAAACGTTTGTTCCCCGCAAGCTGATGAAAGCATTAACCTTGCAAAAGCTGATTGCTTTTATTTATTGCTTTTTATTTATTATTTACAGGGGGACATGCATTCATTGACTGGTTAAGCATCCCTGTGCTTTGACACATGTTCTTTATTACTTGTTCAGCTAGTGCAGAGCTGCCCGCACCGCCTTGCAAAAACACATGGGAAAACTCCTTTACATGAACTGCGCTCACATGAAAGAGCTTTAGCATTTCCCAAATAGGTCTCCACACTGATTCAGTGATGAACTAACTGGACTAACTATTTATATTAGCTGCTGGAGAATTCAAACAATGCTGTTGTATGAATCACCATAAATAGCAAAACTTAGCCAAGTGGTAATGCTACAAGGAAAACATAGAAAGCAAACGGGCCACACTAGAAAGAGAAGTGCTCTGTTGCCGTACTGCTGAGTTAGGCAGCAGATGATGGATTGTCCCATGTTTAGATGTCCTCCTTGTGTTTTGCCTAGAGGCAGCCTGTCCCTCGCCCAGTTTTGCACAAAATTCTCAACACAAGTTGACAAAACCTCAACCCCCCCAGTGCAGATTTCCAGTTTTGCACCTAAAAACTTGTTTCTGCAAGCATGAAATTTGGCCTCTTAGTGACATTTCCCGTAGGAACAATCCTCTCAGGGAGGAAGAAAAGCCACAGACAAGCAAGAGGCACTGCTCACGTGGGGAGAGCCTTTCCCTTACCGCCTTGTCTTCTCCTGCCGCCTGCCGCGGCGGCCGTGGTGCTCGCGGCGGTGCGGCCGGCGGCTTTGGCGTGGGCGGCGGTGCTTGCTGCGCTCTGCGCGGTGGCGTTCACCTGGACCACGGCGCTGGCTGTGGTCTGGTCGGTAGCTCTGGTCTGGGCTGTGGTGCTGGCAGTGGTGGTTCTGGCATGGGCACTGGTGCTCTCAACAGGCTTGATGCTCGCAGTGACCGTGGTGCTGGCACTGAGCGTCCGGCTTATGGTCGTGTTGGGTGCCACGTACCTGTCAAAGCAAAAGCAGCTGATATGGGGTTTTTTTCCCCGCTATATAAGCAGAATTTTGGAAGCGGAGAGAAGCTGACGTAGAAACCATTGGCAAGAACCTCCCCCGAGGTCAATAGTCTCTGTCAGCTTTAGATATGCCCACAGCCAAGCAGTGAAAAGTGCTGCAGAGCACTGTCACTGGGGGCACAAGTTTGTCTATACACCAACTTTACACACGTAAGAGTGAATTCAGTAGACAGATGTGTAGCATGCCTGATTTCAAGGGGCTCAACCTTCTAAAGCCAGGACAGCTCTGTGCCAGCGATGAGTGAGTCTTGGTGACACAAGCTTTCACTTCTGTTCAGAAAATATTAGGATATAGTCTATGACGGATTCTGAATATCAAATAGTCCAGGGCAGCCCAGCCTCTGAAAATAGTTCGTTGAGTGGAAAACCCCAAATTAATTGTAATTTCTGGAATTCCTGACCTGCATGATGACAGTAGCATATACCTCCTTCATATCTTTTATACATATATAAATATGAAATTTAAAATTATATGTGTACTTGTCTACCCTTCTCTAGTAGATATAGCTCTTTTGACCCAGCACTAAAGGAACTAATAAAATGCTGATAATCCTGATTGTTAGCGTTGAAGTTGCTTTTTCTTTCTTTTTCCAAACAGGGACTGGGAAGTGAAGGCTTCTCCCCCAGGCAGGCTGTTAGCAAAGCTCATTCTCTCGCAGACAAACAACTACTTACACTGCTTTGTGCCCAGCGTGCCCAGGACTCTGGCTCTTGGCTTGCTGATCACTCTGGAACCGCTCGCACTGTTTCCTTATGTCTGGAGACAGGTGGAAAGCAAAGTCACCTAGAGACAGAGAGAGCCTGGCATTAAACACTGGTGTTGAGGATGGTGGTGACCTACCAAGAACATATCACATATATTTCTTCTTGATTTTAAAAAATCTCTTCTCTTCTTGCTTGCTCTGATAAAAGCTATGGAATATCTCTTGATGTTTGGTGTGGTTACTGCAGCATCCTGGGCTGGGAGATTTGTTATTCCACTTCACAAACACGAGAGCAGTAACTACAAGATACCAGAGGGCTGTATGTCTTTGTCACATACAAACAGCTTTCTTATAACAAGGCACTTCCAACCACACAGTTAGTATTTTTTCAAGAGTTAGAAGTTTCCAGGACCCCTGTAAGCAGTAAATGGAAAAAGCAAACTGAGAAAACCCAAACATTTATTTCCAGGGAAAGATGTGCTCCTGTTTGCTTCTTGTGCAAGTGCAAGACATTCCTGAATCAGTGGCTTATTAGCCCAGTAAACTGATTTTCAGGACTTTTGGGATAAAAGTAGCTTTCCTAGAAAAGGTCCATTTCTTGTCTTTGCTGGCCAGGTCTGTTTAGGATCTCTGCCAGCTGGCTGTAGCTGGAGATCCAGCCTGGGGTCTCTAGCTAAGCTGAGATGCAGATTTTCAAGGCACAATCTGCACATCCCAAACACAGCAGCATTATTTATCCCTGAGAAAAGAATCCTGTTCATCTGGTCTGCATACAGCAAATCTGCATACAGCAACTCCAGATCTCAGCCTGAGCTGTCCAAATGCCTGCTAGACATGACATTTATGCTGAAGTTGGGAAGAAAGATTTGCTGGGTGTTCAGGGAGCTTGGGGGCAGTGCTAGGAGGCTGCTGGGCTGCAGAGGGCCCAGACCCCCAGCAGGACCAGACGCTATGGGACATGTTGCAGAGGCGACTGGCAAGCCAGGCAGGATTAGGTCAGATCCCACAGGTGAGCCCATGGAGACCAAGTCAAACCAGACAGAAGTTCAAACTCTACTTGGCAGACCAGCAGACGGCATGGGATGGGCTGGGGAGGCCAAAGTGAACAAAACCCAGACATATTCAACTAGGTAGACCTACGAGCAGCAAAAACCAGACCAAACAGTACGGAACACATAAAAAGAGACTACCTTCAGTGGGCCCCACTGCCCAAAGAGGTGGTCAAGCTAGACCCACCCAACCAACAGGCAGGTAGACCAAACCTGGCAGATTAACCCCTCTGAGGTCACATGTTGCCCCTTCCATAATACTTTGGCTTCAGGATGTTATACTTACTTCTGATAAAAGACGGCAGCAGTGTCCCAAAGCGTAGTAAGGGCTCTTCATGAAGCTCTCCTGGTTTATCGACCAATTTGAAGAACACATCATTTGGCTCACTAGCTAGGCTATAGATATTCTTGGCATTCACCTTCCTGCCAATGCCCAAGACAACAAAGAAGTACCCTTTGCATTTTGCATCGATAACAACCTTCTGCAGGTGCTCAAGTTCTTGTTTATTCACTTTTCCAGTCATCATCAGAACTATGACTTTTAGATCCCGAGGGTTTGGTGCACTTTCAAAAATATGAGCTATTGTGTGTTCAATTGCACTTCCTATAGCCCTCGTGCCATGGAGCTGGGCCATTTGGTTGTGAAGGTAATTAATGATCTTCTCTTTGGATCCATAATCAGTTAGGGAAAACTCAGTTTTTACTGGTGGGAAGCTTGAGTTGGTTTCGTATTCATAAGGAGCTTGCTGGAGAACTGCCACTCTTGCGTGGTGCTGAGATACTTTTGGCTCAGAGCTGATTTCCAGGTTACTTACGAGGTGGGAAATGTACTTCTTCATCTCGTTGAACTGCAGAGGGGTGGTGGACTCTGAGCTATCCATGATGAAGGCTATGTCAGTGTCTACATCTGTTGGGGCTGCCCTTCTGTCTCTGAATAGAGGTCTCGGACTACCAAGACGACAGACGGGATCAGGGTCACATACATCTAGGGAAGAAATACAGTAGGTTTCACCTGGAGGAACTGAAGACGACCCTCCTTCGACATTGTAAAAATCTCGTGTCATATGAAATACTATCAAGCCATGGACATTCACTGGTCCATTACTTGATACCAAAGCCATTTCATCCCAAAACACATTTAGTTATGCATTTAGTATTTGTACGCGCTCCTTTGTCCAACGGGATCCCTGAAGCACTCTGTCATAAATGGCAGAAGGCCATATTTTAGAGCGTTTAGCTATCAGTATTTGGGCTGTAAAAGTGGGAACCAGCCAAAAAAGGAGCTTCTCTTTACAAAGCGGAGAACGCCCAGCAAGCCTTATTCACAATGCCAATGTTTTCTGCTCAACCCAAGCATATGAATCCCTTGTCTTCAGCAGCAAAAGGGCTGACTCCCAACTGGGCTTCCCTTCTGCACCACTGACAAGCGACTGCTGCGTGACCAGAAGGATTTGGCACTGTCTAGAGGAGAAATTGGATGCTTTACCCAGACAAATGTGACAAGTCAAGAGCCTCCGGATAGTTTCATTCAGCTGACTGCCGCTGGTTGGAAGAACAATTGCGTGTCCAACCGCTGTGTTGTTGATCTAGTTAGATGCAAAGAGAAAACCATGGTGTTAGTAATGCTGCCTTCTGTTATTCTCAGCTCCAAGTAGGGGAGAGCAATCCGCAACTCTAAGAGATTTGCTACTCAGCACGCTGCTTTTGGTGGATCTCATTTGGAGGAGCGTACTGCCACCGACGTCAGTTAGTGGGACTAGTTTAGAGACATAAACTCCAAGAAAAGGGTTAAGCACTTGAACCAGTGCTCAGCGTGCTCATCTGGGGCTTTTTTGTTGCTTTAAATCTCTGTACTTTCACTCTGCCTCTGCCAACAAAGCTACCGTACTTCCACCTTCCAACCCTTTGCCTTTCTGCCAGACCTTTCTTGCTATGGGGGCTGTCTTTTCTTCTGTTTCATACCACACCTGGCATGCTGGACCCATGGTCTGGGAAACAAATGACTCATCATAACCTCACTAGCGTTTCACAGCATGCACCATGTTCTGGATTCCTCTCCTAATAGACATGCTGGATGAGTTTGGCCAGCAATGCTTTCTCAGTGCTAAGCACTTGAAAGGCCTGTGGAAGCCAACCACTGGGGCAAACACCATCAATCTCCCCAGCAAACCAGACTGAGGTCATGAGCAGAAAATGAAAGAAAGAGTGAATGACCCCAACCTCCAGAGCTCTGGTGAGAACCGGGTCCTGCCTGCTGGTGAGGAACACAGGCATGACCCCAGCATCATAGAGTTTCAGCACGGCGTCGTTGAGCTGCGGGGAGGCTCTCGTGTCCCCGTTGCTGAAAAAGACAGCCACCTTCCTCATAAGGAAGCCGCTTCGGGCACGCTTGAAGGTATTCCTGGCCACGAAGGACATGGCGGTCTCCAGGCTGCGTGGCTTCGTGGTCAGGGTTGCCTGGAAGTTTTGAATCTGCTGGAGGAGGCTAGATTTCTTCCTGGCATCAGCAAAGCGGATCTCTGTGGTGACCTCATTGTTGTAGGTGACCAGAGCCACCCGGGCACCCCGAGGACAGTTGCTCTCAGCGATGGTTAAGTTGTTGACCACTGTGAGCACGGTTTGCTTCATCCTGTTGAAAACATCCCTCACAACGCCCGAGGAGGTGTCGATAGCGAAGGCCAGCTCGGTTGGGAAGACAGGACACTCCTTGGGACCTGCCGGAAACGTGCGTTGGGAACAAATAGTGCCCCAAATAGTTGTCAGGGTGCAAGGACCACGTCCTCGGCAGGGGTAAATCATTCATACCGCATATGTGGGGAGAGAAACAATTCTGGCACACGGTCACACTGGGGTTTAAAGGACTTACCATAGCAGCAAGCTGTGGGAAAGATAGGGAAAAAAAAGGCAGTTTGGTCAGTGCCATTCGTGTAACATGATGGGCATACAAGGGTAGAGACAGGGAATTAGCAAAGCACTGATGTACTCACGGCATTTATCTTTGATGTTCCGCACAAGCGCACATTGCTTTAGAAAATAAAATAAAAGAGAGGGAGAAAGGGAAAAAAAGAGATATGTGACACAGCCAACAAGAGAGTATTTCAAAACAAGAGATAAAGGATGCCACACTTACATCTCTGGATTCTCCTTTTTCACCTTTAAATCCCTGTTTAAAAAATAAAGTAAAATTGAGCGCAATGTGTATTTTCAGGGTGCCCCATGAACCCAGTGGGAATAATTGTTTAACCACAGGTCATGCAGAAGCTAAGGGGAAACCTGCCCATTTTCAGCCGTGTTTCCAGCAACGGAAGGAAACGTTTTCCCCTGTGAGGACTAAACCTAGCTGAGGCCAAACCCAAAATATTTTGCATATTTACAATGCTCTAGGTTCATGTGCAAAGCAAGCCAAGTCACCTTGGCCTTTCTAGGGTGCACTGTACCAGTCAGATTTGGTCATGGACCATATCCTGTGTGGGCTGATAAACGATAAAGAGCTGAGAACTTCCTAGAAGGAGCTTTAAGTGGCATATTGCCATGGGAAAATCCTACTGCCTGATAAGAGCCTGTCTCTTGACTCTTTTGTTCTGCTGTGCATTGTAGTTTGAGCATGGGTGAATGCTATCAAGGATAAACAGCTAGTTAGGAATTTATAGAGGCATCTAAGACAAATAAACAGGAGTTTGCCCAACTTGAAATTAACAGGAGATAGAGATGGGCATATTTTTCAATGCCTGGCACCAACAGGGACCACCATGTTTCTCAGGGAAGCAACCAGGAGTCTCTCCAAGGGGGAAGCCAGAGGCTCCATCAGCAATGCAATGGACACTTACAGGTGGTCCGGGGTATCCAACCTCTCCTTTCTGACCGGGTGCCCCAGGATCTCCTGCATTTCCCTAGAGAGAGAGAGAGCAGAGAAGTCCTCCCCATTAACATCTGCAGGAGGACTCCCAGGAACATGGGTCAACACTTGGGGGAAAAGATGGGTACATCTTTCAGGCCGTTCATGCAGAAGGGAAAAGTTGTGTCATGGTCCAACTTACTCTGCGGCCCCTGTTTCCTTTAGGGCCGGGGCCTCCAGCACCACCACGGTCACCAGGTCCACCCTGGTTGGGGAAAAAGACAAACGGTAGCTCTAAATCTGCACAGGATCATAGGTAACAGCTACATGGCTAGGAAAATGAATGCATAGCTCATGGGCTGTACCGTACCTTGGGCCCTGAGTAGCCTATGAAGCCGCGTTCCCCCTGAAACAACATAAAGGTTTATTTGAGTATGTTTTAGAAAATGAACCTGATTCTGCAGGCAGATCTGTAACAACTGAAGGAATTACATGATGGAAGGAAAAGAGAGAGACTGCAAATTAGTTTTGCAATTTTGTTCCTCATATGATTAATAAAAAGCAAATAGCCACTCTTTTTAAGGTCTGGTTGCTCCTCTAAGGCTAATTTCAACTGTAGAGGAGCTGTCAGAGATGCTGGCACATTGTTTTCAAAGTCCCACAGACATTCATGGGGCTCTCTGCCTAAAAGGTACAAAAACATTACGCTTTCTCCTTGGAGAAGCTGATTTACATAGGCAAAACCAAGGCAAAGGCAGATGGGAACGGTTCGAAGAGTCTTGCCTGATTTTCTCACCAGGGTACACATAGGGCTGATTTTTGTCCCTGTATGTATCTGACTCCACCGAGGCTCTGCCCTGGCCCATCTGCACTGGAGACCTTGGCTACTTCCGTGTCCGTGGTGACTCGTGTTGGTAGATGGGCATGCTGAGCATACACCTACCTTTCTGCCTTTAGGACCTGGGCCACCAATTCCATCTCGTCCATCATCACCCTAAAATTGGAAAGCCAAAGTCATTAATATCCAGTCATATGTGAATAGCTTAAACCTCACAGATCCAGCAGCATCAATAGAAAGAAGAACCCACTGATGCCACAGGCCTTTGAGAAGTCCTTCTGTAGATGAAATTATTGCAAGGAAAAAAAGGCACAAAAAGGTGGTGTCAAAACTACAAATCTGAATTAAAACCCGCTTAGTATACACATATAACATGTAAAACCCAGGTGGAAGTCAGCAATGGGGAGCGGGTTAGGAAGTCAGTCAATGCTAGGGGTGTGCTTATAGCTCTGTCTGACCCAAGCTTGTCCTCCCTTGCTTTGCACAAACCATTTTTTCCTCAGTTGGCTCCTCATTATACGGAGTAAAGAGAATGAGGCCCCATGAAAGCCCCCACTTAGTCCATACATCTTTTTTATGGGTTACTTTGGACTAGCACATGGGGTCAGCTTCAGGGTGTCTACCCATCCCTCATGCAATGAGCCAGGACAAGGCCAAGCAACTCTGGACAGCCTCTGCCCTGCAGGCTGATCTCTGAGATGTTAGAAGTCACTTTTCAAGTGAATGTAATTCTCCTCCTCAAAGGGACTACCGTTACCAACTGTACTCATGCCAGCTGAAGACATAAAGATGATTTCCCTCTCTCATGTGGTACTATGGAGGATGCAAAGTCCATAGGGGAGCTAAACGCTCTGCTGTGAAGGGCTGTGGCCCGTTTGCTACAGGAGAGGGTTCAGCCCAGCAGCCTTAAAGGTATGAGCGCATGGCCACACTTACCATCTCTCCTCGTGGGCCCTGCTGTCCATTTGGCCCTTTGGGTCCAGGGTTTCCAGGCTCACCCTGAAAACAGGAGCATCTGTTAAAGCATGTGCTGAAACTCCAGGCAACTCTGAGCCTTTCCCAGTCCATCAGCACTGGTTTCTTTACATAGACCAGTCTGCAGTGGTCCTTGCAGCAGAAAGTCATGACTGGACCTACGCGGCCAGCAATGCTACAAAATGTTTGCTCTTTAGTGGGACCTTTAGTGATTTCAGGAAAGCTGAGCAATGGGACATGGGAGACCAGCCAGCTCCCACCACAGAAAGGTGTTTGCTTTTCATAAACACTGCAAAAATAAAAGCTCCCAAGCTCTGGGGATTTTGCCAGTGCAAATGGACAGTGGAGCAGCCATGGGAATGAACCAGTGTGTGTGTGAATCTGGAGAGATAAAACCATACGGAGGTTCTGGAGGGATCCAGCACAACCACCTTCCCCTGTGGGCATCGGCTGAGAATCTGCCCTGGAAAATTACTTGGGAATCTTGGTTACTCAATTACTTTGGTCTCTCTGTTCAGTGAAATGGGAGCCTAACGAAACAACCAGAGCATAGACCTTGCTCTACTCCACACTGTGCAAGCCAGTGGAAACGAGCTAATTTCATCCCGAGAGGTTCATCTCAAGTATTTTTTTAAGCTCACTCCTATCCAGAAGCTTTTTCATTGCTGTTTTAGTTGCTGATGCCCAATGGTCATGAATACAAACCTTTCGTCCCGGGGGACCGATCCTGCCCCGCTCTCCTGGGGTTCCTGCTGGTCCACCACCGGCCTGGAACGGAAACAGGGGGAGGCATGTTGGCAACGTGTCAAGAAAACTGGGTGCCAGAAACTAGGGGGTTGGGTGACCATAGAAACATGTATTAACTACTAGGGCTGGTGCCTCTCAAAGCACCTTAGGAAATTCAGAAGTCTAAGTCACAGTCAGGAAGAGCTGAAGGGCCAGGTCAGTTCAATGCAAATGTCCCTAGAGAACCCCCCTGGGAAAGGTGTAAGTAGGAAGGGCAAAGTCCTGCTCAGGATGAGGAAATGCAAGATGTGTCTGGCTTTATGGCCATGAGTCTTGCTGGGGTATGCAGCGGGAGGGAGAAAAAAAATGCATGGGGGGCCCCCAGCAGGCATGTGAGATGGTCATGCTCTGGCTTCAGAGGCTGAAACGTCACGGAGGATGCCCTGCCAGTCACTCAGGAATGTTCTCGAATTAAGATCGCAAACCATAATGGGCCAAACGCTGGAGTCGTGACTCCTTTGCGGTTGCTTTTAACTCTTTCTCTTCTGTCATTCTTGATCAAGAAATCTTTAGCATAAGTTGAGAGGAGAATCATACTGGAAGAGTTTGTTATAAGAGAGTGAAACAGAGTTGGAGGGAGGGGGAATGGAAAGACGCATCGGCTTCATCTTATGAGCTCAGCAAGGTGTTCTTGCTGAGCATAGTTGGGTCAATGGCTGAGAAGCAGCAGAAGGGTTTACCCTGGGTCCAGGAATGCCCTGCTCTCCTCTTATGCCTGGCGTGCCAGTCTGGCCGGGCGGACCCTGTGCAGGGAGAAAAGGGAGGCTGCATCAACACATGGGCAGAACACACCAGTGCTACACAAGATCTCAAGGGAAAGCAAATGCTGCAGCACCCGAGAGGTGGTTTTCAAACACGTCACGCCTTGGATGGTGTGAATGCAGTGGCAGGCTTGATGTCCCGGGGCGGGACAGCCAGGCCACAGCGCACCCAAAAAATACCCAAATCCCGACAGTCCTCACTGCTGAGACTCTTTGAGGAAGTGGCTGGGATGAAATAACGCAACAGCATCATGAGGTAAGACGTTTACTTTGCTGTAAGCTCACTGACCTGGGGCCCTCTCGTGCCTTGTTCTCCAGCTGGCCCTGGTTGACCGAGCGAGCCCTTGGTACCCTTGAAGTGCAAAACAGGACAACGCAGGTTAGCATGGGGGGACATGGTCTACACCATGGGGAGGGAAAGGAGATCTCAGGGCATTTACAGCTGCATAAAGAGCAGGGAGGAACAGTTGTTTGGGTTTTTTTTGCAGAATATGGTTATAGCAGAGAATGAGCACAGAACTGGCAGGGTAATTTGCCTCCTGCAATCAACGAGCATCAATCTCCTTTATGCTTTGGCCCCGTTATGCTGCTCCAGCAGCACGTGGAGATGAAGCATCTGACCAGGGAACGGGCAGCCCCAGGCACATGGACGGCTGGTTTTGCACCGAGTCCAGCAAGGAGCATACAGGGAGATGAGCCTGAGGAGGAGGAGAGAAATTTGGAGGAGAGAGAAGGCAGAGAGGAAGAAGCAAAGTCTGCATATCTCTTCTCTTGGTACATCCTTCGGGGTGCTGTGGCTGCCAGTGGCGTGGCAGGAGACCCAGGTGTCATCCCCATCACCACTTACCTTAACTCCTATCACTCCCCTTCGTCCTGTCATACCCTGCCAATAAAGAAACGATGACACTTGTTACACAAGTATGCAAGCACACATTTCTCTATTGCTTTTAGATCTGTGTATCGCCACTTCTCTTAGCCCACAATTACGTTTGAATAGTTTAAACTACTGGGGAGAGAGAAATCCACATGGCCAGCTCTCTTAAATCAAACTTTGGCATGTTTTCTCCTCCCTCGCATCCCCCAACCCTCCACCACATGAGTTGCTCCCTCACGCGTGCAGGAGCGTGCCACAGTCCCTGGGCCACGTGCCCTGGGGGACAGGCGGCAGTGGAGCAGCAGGGAATGCATCCCCAGACATCCCAGCTACACCAGCTCCAGTTTGGTTTTTGCCTTTTAAAATCCAGCAGCCAAATGCAGATGCAGATGCCAGAGTAAATGAGGTGTAACTCCACTGATCTGAGCACTGAGTTACTTGCATGGGAATAAATTCAGGATTAGACCTTTAAAGTCTATACGAGCCAGCAAACCACCAGGCATTTTCCTTTTGAGGTTGTTGGTTTTTTTTTTAGGTTGAAGTCCTGAAGCTTGTGAAACAAAATACATGGAAAGGCAGGAGGGAAAAAGTTATTGTCAATCTAAGGGTCTGGCAGCTCACCTTCCTCCCGACTCCACCGTCTTGGCCGTCCAGCCCTGCCAGCCCCGGCTCTCCCTAAGGGAAAAGCAAAACTCAAGTGAGAGCCCTGAGATGAGCAGGCACTGGGAAAATAGATTCAATTCTCAAAAAATGGGTCTTTTCATGCTCTTACACAAGTTACTTGATATTCCTGCATCTGTGGAAATCCTTTTAACAACTCACAGAGACTTTCCATCAAGTTTCTGAGCTAGCACAAGCTGACATTCCCATTCTTTGGGAAATGCCTTCTGACGTTTTAAGACGCATTTTTATTCTGAACTGATATTAAAACAAATGGGTTTTGAAATTTTCCAAGGAGCGCGTGGGTTGTTTTTTTTTTTTTTTTCCAAAGGTTTCAGGTGAATCAGGATGTTCAGATTTGGTATCAGCTAAACAGTTCTCTGCTTTTGTATACGACCCGCAAGAACATATGAAGTTAATTTCCAAGTACAAAGTTGTTTTCAGTGACAATATCCAAAAAGGCACTGTAAAATAATAATAAGAAGAAAAAAGCACTAAACTGACGTCTTCCCAGAGAAAGTTTTGGTTGCAAACCAACATTTTCTAGTGGAAAAATATTCCACCTGACAAGGCATGATGAGTTTAAGAAACTTGCACCTTTTGGCAGCATCCTTTTTTCTTACTTTCTCTGTCCCGTCCTATTGTAAAGACCAAAAAACAACAAAAGACAACAAAAACTTTACCATTGGTCCAATTTCACCCTTTTGGCCTCTGGATCCCCGTTGAGTATTATCAACTCCTGAATCTCCCTGAAAGCAATAGAGCAATGAGAAACATCTGTGTAAGTGGGACATGAAAGTCAGACATCATCGACTGCTCTGCTGTAGCTCAGAACCCACATTTATTTTCTTTTTTTCTTTTTTGACTGAGTTAGATGAAGTTTTATTGGTGTTTTCAGACAGACACAGCTTTTCAGCTGAGAAATAATAATATTGAAGAGGAGGAAGGGGAATTTTAATATAATGAAACAGTGATTGACAGGTTGGTATCAAGAGGCATGTGTTACCCATATGTCATCTCCGAGTCCTTGCTCTGTCGCTGGACCTGCCACTGTCAAGAGGCATTTAATAAGCCTGAGTGCGTGCTTGCTGATGACGCCCCAGGACTGGTGGAAAGTGGGTAGAAAACCAAGAAGATGCTGTAGCAATATTTACCGGATCTCCACGGAGCCCACGGTCACCTCGTTCTCCTCGTTCTCCTTTAACTCCCTTATCACCCTGCAGGAAGAGACGGAGAGTTAGGGAGAGCAGCCCTTGCCTTCCAAAAGCATCTCTGCTGCCACGCACCTCTGCCCAGGTCCTCAAGCCTGAGGGGAGCATAACGGCTTTCCACCCTCCCCTGGCTCAAATCCACCTTTTCACCATCATTTAGCCCCGTTGTAAATGTGATAAAAGCCTACCCTCCTGCCAGGGTATCCCTTCTCTCCAGAGGAGCCGGGCAAACCCTTGTCTCCCTAAAAAAGAAAAATGTTTTAGAATATTTGCCGCTTTCAAGTCGCTTCTTAGATGCTTCAGCAAAGCATCTCGTTATAAAGAGAAAAGCAATTAAAATGACTGACCTCTTCTCCATCAATGCCATCCAGACCCATTTCTCCCAGTTCACCCTGCAGAAGAGAGGCGAATGCTCACCAAGGGAAAGGGGAACGGGGAGGGGGATACCGATGCGTCCATATGCTCACGCCCACCACTGTGGCATGAGGATATAGCTCCATACCTTCTCTCCTGGGAATCCCCGAGAACCCTAAAGAGATCAGAAAAGGGAGTTACTCCGCTTTTGCGCAGTTCATCACCGTGGGAAGCAGTGGGGAAGGGGGCTGTGCTTGGTGGCAGACCCAGAGGCAGGACCGGGACAGGACAGCCAGGGCTTGCTGCACCAGGGTTCCACTGTCCCTTATTTCTCTTATGCCAATCTTCTTCTTCAGCTGCCTCCTCCACACTCGTGCCGAGATAAAATAAGTGCATCGTGGGGTTTAGCCAGCTGATCCAATAAAATAGCTTACCCCTTAGCCACAACTCTTTCTCCACTGACTTTCTTGTCTCCCTGCACCCATTTTTATATGAATCCAGATCCCGTCTCGGTGCCTTTGTCCAAAGCTGGACAGCTTTTTAGAGACTCAGTATCTCAGCTGCAACTAATGGGCTCGGTTCATGCACTCCTCTGCTCCCTGCCAGAGGATCCTGTGTTCAGAGCAAATGGTAGGAAACATCCCCTTAATATCGCTGAATATTTCCCATAAATACTATGTTTCACCACCTTTTCTGGCTTGTGGCGCGGCTGCTGTCCTGAACGATTCACTCAAGGTTCCTCTTTAAAGGCTCACTTTTCTCCCTCCTCCCCAACAGCAGATTTCCATCCACACGCCATCCCAGCCCTGGGCCAAGACACACACACACGCCACTTCTTGGTGTTAAGAACAAATCCATGTCTTCTCACATCTTTCCCCTAGAGCCAGACTGCAGAAAATAAATCAGCCTTGTCTGCAGATTGAGCCTGGGTCACTGGGCTGCCCTTTCGCTCTTCATAGCAATGCTAAAGCCATGACACCCGCTGAAAGCCTTGGTGCTTGGCCAGGTGGACACCACCACTCAAGTGGGCTTGGCGGCTGTTGTGTGACATCCTAAAGCAGCAGGAGTTGCCCTCGGTGGACTCCCACCAGCTGGACCCTGGGTCTGCTCCATGCAGGCTCCTTCCACACGTACCTTGGTTCCTCTGTGCCCGGGGCATCCCTGGAAACCCTGTGTCCCATTCACACCCGGTGGTCCACGCTCACCCTGTTGCATGGAGGGGAAAATGCAATGGTCAGGGTTTGCCTGCTAAGCGCACTTCTCCAGCTAACTGCATGCATCAGCAAGCGCAGGAGGAGGCTTGGAAGCACAGGAGCAAACAGAGCATCTGGTTTTGAAAGGTCAGCGCCTGGCCACCCCACCATCTCCTGCCCACAGCCTTCCTCTGCAAGTCTTCATCACTGAGAGAGAAACATCCTTCCCAAATTCTCAGCTATGGAAGAGCTTTATAAAACTTCTCCTTCAAAAATAAAATGACAGGATGAAACTCTCAGAGCTCTGCATAGATGTCTAATCCCATCTTGATGTCTAATCCCATCTTGACCTTAAAGCCCCTGGAAAACATATTGCACGTGATATCTGACAGCAGCATTTGGCCCCTGCCTGTGCTATTGGAAAAACGATGAGCACCACCAGCCCCTTGGCCTCAGCTTCACCTCCTGGGCGTGATGTGTGGGGAGTTGTTTATTCCAGGGGTGACGTGGGATTCACTAATTAAGAGTTTGGATGAAACGGTGCTAGTAAGAAGTCACGGGACTCATGTTATCTGCCACTGTGATGGATAGAAACACCCCTTCTTGGTCCCATTCTTGCACTAACTCAAATCTTTCAGCTGCATTTGGTATGGATAACTTTGGCATAGGCTGCAGCTTCAATGAAGCTGGGGATTTTATTGTGTTCATAATCACTCTGCCCTGCTCACACGTGTTTGGGATCAGCTGCAAACATTCCTACCTGCCATGGAGGAATAGCACAGAGCTGGGTCACATCAAGTAATGGGAGTTATTCCCCCTGTCATGCCTTCTCCAGCTCTCAAGGAGCTTCTTACTGACCATTTTCCAGGAGCAGCTGGGACCAGCAGCTCAGGCCATCAGGTGGGGGAAACACAAAGTTATGCTTGCTCTCTTGTCTAATCCATGCCCACATCCCCAGCAGAAAATACTTAGTGAAAAAGCCTCCAAATGCTTCACTGCAGTGAGGTCCCCAATTTGAGCAGTACCGTGCAGAGCAGGAGTAATCACTCACCGGTCCTCCTTCATCACCAGGATAGCCTCCGTAGCCAAGATCACCTGTGGCACCCTAGAAGACAACAGAGAGGATTCTGCATTTCTTTCTGTGATCTCCCTCTAAATTGATGTTCAGGATTTCCTTAGATTTGCACAAAGCAGCTGCTTGGTCATCTATGTAAACAAGTTAATGAGGGAAGCCCTTTGACATCCCTAAATTATTTCACAAGACACTTCACCCTCTCCTTCCATCCACTCATCCCTGCCCTCTTTGTTGTTTGACAACACAGAGACTGTGAGGGAAAGGAAGAAGAGCAGCTCCAGCTGCTGTGCATGGCCCAAGGCCAGTTTTAAAATGGAGATGTGGAAAATGTAAGCGGAGATGACCTCCCCATTAGCATCACCCATTACAACGTACGCAGCCTGCATGTCACCCACCCATCACCACCGTGGTGGACATTGACCTTGCACAGGGACCCTTCATCCCCAGATGAAGTGACCTACCTTTGGTCCTATGGGGCCTGGCACACCTCTGTCCCCTCTCTGCCCCGAGCACTTGCACGGGACCTTGCAGCACGTCCTCTCTGCAATGTTGTCCTGCAGCAAAACGCACATGAGACAACAGGAAGGTGTTAGAAACCCATGATAGAGCCCCAGTGCCATAACTCCTGCAAGCCTTCGAGACTGTGCAATTGCTCCTGTGGCAAGCATAACATCAGTCTGGCAGCATTTTGGGGTCTCTCTCTGCCTTGAAACACCCACGACAGCAGAAGAAGGTGGTGTGTGTTGGTAGACTGGTTAGGTTGCATGGTTAGGAAGCAGCAGTCAACGTTATCTTTTGGATATCAGAGGCAAGGGTTTAAATGGGAACTGCATGGGCCAGAATTCATAGGAGTATTTAGTAGGAGATCAGTCCCCAGAGAGGTGCCTGTCACTGAAGAGAGCAATCTCATCTCCAAAGAAACAAATCCAGGCTGTGGAATAGGCCACGAGAAAGTTGTTGCAGTGAGTAGCTCACCAGCAACCTGCAGGCTGAGAACAATTTGCGAGCAGCACAGGAAAAGAGGGGGGGGAAAAAGAAAAAGATACGGATTCAGAGAAATCACAGCTTGGTTTTGCATCATCCAATAGAAAGAAAAAAGTCTCTTTCTTTGCCAAGTACATTGCTGGCTGCAAACATTTCCTGCCAGCTTTGCACATTTACATTTTGAAAGGATTTTCCTAGGCAACTGAATTACTTGGGGATGGGCTGAAGACTAGCTCTTATCCCAAAAAACAAGGTTCACTCTGAAGTGGCTGCACTTTGATTTGCGGAGAAGGGCCCAGCAAGGTTACCACAGGGATCAGTGGTTAAGCCCAAACTTATTAAATCTACTGGAAAAGGAGCTTAACGATGCTGGTAGCAGATGTGAAGTTGGGAGGAACTGGACATACCGAGGTTGATGATAGCAAATTAACTCAATGAACTCAAGAGGGACTACATACATGGGAGGGAATTAAATCTGTGAAGAAGAAGGGGTAACTCCATCTGTTAAAAGCATGTCTGAAATACAGGCAGTGTATCAACTTGGGGAAAGAAACCTAGAAAGCAGTGCTTCTGCAAGAGATTTAGCACTGACAAGGCATGACAGTGCATTACCCACAAGGTTAAAAAAACAACAGTATAAATATAGGCGGAGGGCGGGCTTTTTGGCACGGCAGCTTTTGATGGCATCTTATCCCTTCCCATTTGACCTAATCCCACTGTGCTGTAGCCTTGGCTGGAGAACGGCTTCTCCAGGAGTGGTACAAGACCGGGCAGCGCCATGATCTGCTCTTAACTTTATTTGCTGTGGCGTCTGTAAAAGGAGCTGACATGAGGTAGAGAGGGGAGAGGACCAGAGCCAAGAGGGCGTAATTCAGCCACAGTTCAGCCCCGCAGGAGATCCAGCCGTCGGCTTTCCTCCAGCATTACAAGGCAGTGCTGCCTGCGCCAAGTTACTTACGAGCTGCTCTGCCAGCTCGAAATCCAAGTCCAGTAGATTAACTCTGAGCGGTCTGTTGTAGGTGAACCCACGACCAAACTCCAGCTGCATCACTTTGTCAAAATTGCTCACTCGGTCCAGCCCAACGAAGATGAGAGCGTTGACACCTGAGAGGAGGGGAAGCAGAAGGGGCTGTGTGATGGGGTGAGGTGCTCTGCAGAGCCTGCACACCCTCCCCTGTAAGGACGGGTCGTTATCCCCCTCTTTGATTGCAAACGGAGCTTATTCAATCGAGAACAAGCATCTTCAAGCACAGTTAGTGCAAGTTACCCACACGCTTAGGTGCCAGCAGGTAGCTAAATATCACAGGACGGCAATGAAGAACAGCAAGTGCACGTGGGAATCATGAAATCCTTATTCATTACTATCAAAAGCTGGTGGATTAATGAGAAATGGTGGTAAAATGGGCCACATGTTAACATAGACTATAATCACTGCCTTGAAGAGTAAAAAAGTTACCTTCTGTATGCAAAGCAGACGAGGCAGCCTCCAGCTGATCTATCGAGTCATCTGCACCATCGGTAAAATGGATTATGACCTGGGAGAGAAACAAATATATGTCAGGACCCAGGATATTTCAGGTGTGAAACACAATCAGTGTGCAACCTGAAGGGCCTTCTTCCAGGGGACACTTCATCTGAGAGGAGATGGGAGAATTGCTACACCCTTTCCAGGCCACGAAGCTTTGCGTTTCTGTGCCAGATTTTGGTACATCGTACCATGCAGGTGTTTGTTCCTAAAGCACAAACAGGGAAAATCTGGAAAGCAATCGTCTGCAGCCAAGCAGTTCGTGGGTACTGACTGCAATAAAATCGATTTAATGAATACATTTATTTGATTTATTATGAATATACAGTTGGTTGCCAACTAAAATACATCAGAAGTCAGCTTTCCTGGCCAACACCATCCCAGTGGCCTTGGTTTTGACTTACCTTGGTGCTGCCAGAGGACGCGGATCTGAATTTACTCAGGTAGGACCTCAGCGTATCTGCTGTGAGAAGATAGGGACCGCGGGTTCGCATGCCTTGAAACCTCTCGAAGAGCTCAGGCTGGTACTCGGAGAAGTCCAGTCCCTCCACGGGTCCCGCCCGAGTCTGGGCCATGATGGCTACCCTGACGTTGGGCGCCTGGTTGCCGGTGCAGCTGATCTTCTGCATCTGCGTTATTCTGTTTAGCACAGACTCGACTCTGGACTCTAGACCTCTCTGGGAATTAAATATATTTTGGCCAGGCCCGACATCTGTGACATCGAAGCCAAGTATCACATCTAAGTCGCAATCTGAAAGGGAAATGCAGAAAGAGAGGAGAGGAGAAGAGAGGAGGGCATCACCGCTGAGCAATACGACCATTGCTTTTCAAGTAATGACTTTCCTTGTTACTCTGTTAGTCATTAGAGAAGACACTCTCTGCGTCGAGAACTGCCACCATTTGATACACAAGTGCCTCAGGCTTTCTTTCATCATAGCAATGATAACCTGGGAAAATCTGCATTTCATTAATTGAAAAATTTTTTTCCTGTGCAATTGTTGCTTAGCATTGAGGTGAGCCTAAACCAAGTCTAAGAGAATTTTGCATCTTCATCAGGCAGCCAAGACCACTGCTTTCTCTCTCCACTGCACGAAAACCTGTCAGTACTTGCACAGTGTGCACGCATGCACAAGCCCGTGCTTGAAGCGACCGTCCTGCAGTCAGGGGGATGTACGGGGAGGTGACAACCAGATGGCTGATCTCAAGTCCCTGAAATGCATAGCTAGGATTTATATGGGATAGCTGGGAATTAGTGCAGAAAGAAGCACTGAAGTTGCTCAGCTCAAGCTCAGGAGGTGATGCACAGTCTGCCCTTCTGCAGGAACATTTAGCGTGGGCCCTGCAGCCACCGAGCTGCCCATTGGTGTGGAGCACGGGGAAATCAGGCTGCTGGATGCCTTTTGACTGGCTATAACATCTCCTGTGCCTACATGGGCTTTCAAGCAGGGAGGTGTTTGAAATTTCTGCGTTATCAATCACACTGGAGCTGCACTCGAGAAGCACTCACGGTCACCGCCAGCAGCAGTTTGCTTCTCCCTGCGCTCAGTCTTTTGCCTCGGCTGGAGCTGCTGCTCAGCTCAGGGCTGCTGTGACTCTCCTTCAGCTTCTCCAGAGGTCTGGGAGATGCCTCTGCTCAAAAGCCGGAGGGCTGAGCAGCGGCCAGTTGTGCTGGGAGTAGGACTCGCCGTACCGCAGTAGGTTAAACCAGCTGCTGGGAGTCTGGTCTGACAGCAATACCGGCTCGCTTACTCACTCCAAGTAGCCAAATCATGGGATTCCTTTTTAAGGCAATTTTGCCTTAAACTACAACCACTCGTGCCCTAGCTTTTTCTCATATACTTGTCACGAGATCAAGTGGGCACCCGGGATGATCTGGCAAGAGAAATTCAGATTTCCAGCACACCATGCGTGCCAGGGACTGAATGGCCAAGGGGTCCAATTGGCTTGTTATAAACACAGTGGGCAAAACAAGGACCATCACTTTTCGTTTTGGCACTAAACGGTTTGGTCTGCCAACGTGCTACTGGCATCATATGCCTACGCATCTGGGGAGGACGGTAGTGAGATTTAGTCTAAAGGCAGCTAAATAAAGGAACCCCTCGGATGCGGTGGTAGGAAGCCGGTGATTTAGTGCCTGCCTGTCATATCTGAAATTATTCCACCATGACTGCACCTCTGCGGTGATGGTACACCAGACATTCACGTGCTGAACACACGAATAGGCAGCTCTTGTACCAAAGGCTTGCAGCCTACCACCACGCTCATGGAGGAGGTCTGAGCCCATGCTGCACCTCAGGCTATAGGCAAAGCACAAGACGAGGCTGGACGAGTCCATCAAAACGCGTTGGATATTAAAAGCCATCCTCGGGAATGACCTGAGCACATTATGAAAGGATTGCCCTTACCTCTTGTAACATCTGTCGTTCCTGGGCACAATTTCTCCTCCATAGCGGCTTCCAGAGTAACCAGGACCTGCTCGTTCAGCTCAGAGAGCTCCTGGGCTGTGGACGCTCTGAAGCTCGTGGCACTCTCGCTGGCCAGCCTGCTGACTTCCTTCAGGTCGATGTTTCTCACGCCAACCGCAAATACCTTGACGCCTTTCTGTGCGATTTCCAAGGAGGCACTCGGCCCATCGTCCAAGGACTTCCCACCTGTGACAATGAAGGCAATCTGGGGCACTCTCTGGTCGATTCGGCTGCCGGCTTCCTTCACGAAGTGTTTTGCCTGGATGTGCTTGATGGCTGCGCCGGTGTTCGCCACTCGGCCGCCTTTGTAGATGACTTTGTTGATGGCATCTAAAATCTGAGGTTTGGTGGAGTAGTCCTTGAGGAAAAACTCATCAGTGACATCCGAGTTGTACTGGGCCAGTCCTACCTGGATAGAGTCGCCATCCCTATAAATGGCATCCACCACAGAGTAGACAAACTGGAGAACTTCTTGGAAGTTATCCCTGCCCAGATTGATGGAGCCATCCAGCAAAAACACAATGTCAGCTTGCTTTTTACCTGCTGAAAAGATTACAAAGAAAACACAGTTATTAATAATTGTTTGTGGCATCTATAATATTTAAGATGCTTAGCGTTTGGTGAAGTACTGTTGCGTTTCTCTCTTCTTTCTACCTTTTTAGTTTCATCAGTCTTTGGCATGATTTCACATCCATACAAGAAGAAAGGTTTTATACAACACATTTATATACTTCACACAACATCGCTTGTTTTGGTGATAGACACCCTTATCTCATTTCAAATTTAATTCTATTCTTTCCTATGCTCGACAAGATCTTCTTCAAAGGCTTCTTTAAAGCAATGTGACTAAACAGTTGGGAATCAAAAGGTGTTATTATGTTGAGCATAGGAAAGAATCATTTTCACATTATACAAATTCTATCTGTGCTCTGTCCAGAAAAGTCTAGAGGGTGAATAGCAGTCTTACCAGGTCCTAGAAATCCAGGGGTTTCTGTTGTAGGTATCGGAAGCTCTTCAAGAATACTCTGCAGCTTCTTCTCTAAAGTTGGGAGTCCTGTGAAGTCCTGCACCACAAGCACGCGCTCAGGATCATTGGTAATGACCTGCAGCTGGTCCCTGTCCACGTTCCTGGCTCCGACACCCAGAGGTTTAATGCTGGTTGAAGTGATCACGTTAGCAGGCCTGTTCACATCATCCTGGGACCGGTCTCCGAGGATGACGACTAGGTGCTGGGGCACTGCATCTTCTATCCTGCTCCCCGCAGACTTGATGAAGTAGTTCTTCACCACATAGTCTAAGGCTTTGCCAGCATTCACAGGGGATCCCCCTCTAAGCCTCAAGCGGCGGATGGCTTGCAGGACAGCATTTTTGGACTTGTGGGTCTTCAGGTAGAACTCAGGGAAGACGTTATTGCTGAACTGCACCACGCCGATTCGCACTTTGTTTGGCCCAACTTCCAGCTGCTGAACAATTCTGCTGATGAAATCCCGAATGTGAGCAAGCCCATCGGGCCTAACACTGTCAGAGCTGTCAATAAGGAAGACTATGTCCTTTTCATCACCAGAAGAATCTGCAGGGAAGGAAGAAGAGAGGAAATGATTTGTGTGCCAAGTCTTTGTTTAAGCTTTGCCGGAGGATTTCTGTGCTATCTGCTCTCGTGTGATGTAAAACTGCATGGCATATTTTAGCCAACTTTAAGCATGGTGCTTTGGGGAGCCTCTCCAAAAGGGCTTGTGTGCAAGCGTGCGTGCGTGTGTTAACAGTCTGCCTAGTATTTGAAGCATGCATTACTCAGAGCCTTATCTGTTTCATTCATTAATGCTCTTCTCTGGATTTGTCAATGTTTCCAGCTTCATTTTGCCCCAGATTTATGTCTCTTTCCTAGAGAGCTGCTAAATGGGAATGGGCAATTGTACACATTGCAGTATTTGACTTGAAAATCAAAATAGGTAACGTATTTAGGTACTTGACTTGAAAATTGTAAGTTATAATGTATTTAGGTACTGGGGTAGAATTTCCACATATCTAAAAGTTTCCTTCTAAAACTGTACATGTGCTACACCTTTGCTTTTATCTAAGGAAAACCTTGGTTTATAGAGAAGGGATGGAAAGTTATTTACACATTTGGGCAACATTTACTTGAATAGCAACCCAGAGGCCACCGGTGTTGGCAGAGCCTTACCTGGGGGGAGTTGCACATCTCCCAACAGCCGTCTGATTTGGTCCCCAGTCAGGGTTTCAACAGGAGTCAGCAGCTTCTGCTCGAGGCTGGGCAGTTCCTGGAAGCTGGAGACTTGGAATACATAATCAGGACTAAGGGAAATCCGTACCATCTCCTCAGGATCCATGTTCTTCGCTACCACCATAGGTGCCACCCCCACTTGTTTGACTTGGAGTGATGGGTACTCTAAGTCATCGTCAGACTTGCGGGAGGAGAGGATGATCAAAAACTGAGGGACGCCCTCCTCTATGCGGCTCCCGGAGGGCCGGGTGAAGATGGTCTTTGCCACGAACTCAAGGGCCTCCCCCACGTTCACCTGCTGGCCACCCTGCGGCCGCAGCTGTCTCACGGCGCTCTGCACCTCATCTTTGGTGGAGTGGGCGTTGAGCAGGAACTCCACATGGGGATGCTCACTGAACTGGACCACCGAAATCCTGGTGGTGTCAAAGCCCACGTCCAGGTTGTTCACTATCCTCTCAATGAGATCACGGACAAGGTAGAACTCCTGGGCGGCATAGCGGGAGCCGTCAACCATGAACACGACGTCCCTCTTTACACCCGCTGCAGGAAAGAAGGCAGCCATCAGAAGATGCATGAGGTATTGCTTATGGAGAGCAGCTAAGCTCATCATCTACATCACTGGCCCATGCCTTTGGCCACGGGGAGGATGCTCATTTTTTCGTTGCCTGTAATATCTCCTGGGAGCCCCAGCAAGCAGCTCTGGGTTCAACCCAGAGACAGGACCAGTCTGCTAGGCACATCCCCAAGACAGTGCAAGAACAGCAACTTCCAGAGCAAAGGAAGCAAGAGGGAGCAGGGGAAACCTGCAACAGTAATTCCTTGTGGGATCTCCACCCAAGGAAACGTAGCCTGGTGATGCTCCTTATTCAGGGCAGGTTGCCAGGCAGCCTGGAGTTGTTTTACACTCAGTACCACCCCTCTTTCTTTGGCTTTGTCCTCTAGGAAAGCTTCTATCCTATTATTATCTCAGCTTCTGCCTTTCCAGGGTGATTTTTTGCTTCCTAATAAAATGTTTTCTGCAGTGGTAATTCAGGTCAGAGCCTGAATTACCGCTGAATATCACACTGATAAATGGGGATGGAGGAAAGCAAGTCTGGCTCTGAAGGGAAGGAACAGATAGAGTAGGATGGTGCACTTCAAAGGGACTCATCTGGGGTAGGTACCCTTCATCCCAGGCATATGCTGGCTGGATTTCATTCCAAGCGAGACCAGAAATGGAAGATCTGATCCTTTTCCTGATGCCTGCTTCCAGATTCCCTTCCCCCAGTGAATGAGCGTGGCAAATGTAAGACACATCAGCAGGTCTTACATTTACCAGAAAGCTGCCCTTGACTTTGAAGGTGTCCCTGTAGCATCTAAATGACGCAATTTCCTTTCCAGGAGGAATAGCATGGACTTAAAATCCATCTACTTAAAATAAGATTAAGGTCATAGTATTCACTTTGTGGGTCTTCCATGTGGATACAGCATGGACCACCTTGAGGGACTGGGCGGCTCAGCTTAATTACATAGCTCCTACCAACCCTAAGCACATCAACAGTGAGACCAAGATGGACTTGGAGTCTTAGCCGTGACCATCTTTGCTTTTTTCAGTTTGTGTTGCAACCATGATGTTACTAAACATCATATTTTGCCGCTGGCTCTCGGTGCAGACACAAACATCTTCTCACCTGGGCTGGGTGATGTAAAAACCAGATCGGGGGCAAGTGACTCTATCTCTTTCTTCGTCAGCCGGATGACTCTGTTCGAGATGACCTGCTGCACTGTATCCAGCTGGCTGAAGTCAGGCACAGAGATAGCAAAATCTGGGAGGAAGGAAATCGTCTGCAGCTCTGTGAGGTCGGCATTTCCAATCCCGATGCCGAAGGGCACCGTGCCACTCGTCTTCAGGACCACCGAGGGCCTCCTCACGTCATCCTGGGACCGGTCAGCAGTCAACAGAATCAGGAACTGCGGGACGCCCTCTGCTATCCTGCTGCCGCTCGACACCGTGAACACGTTCTTGATGAGATAGTCGAGGGCTGCTCCAGTGTTCAGAGGAGATCCTCCCATAACCTTCAGCTCCTGGATGGCGCTGATGAGATCCGCTTTGTCTTCGTGGGTGTCGAGTAAGAACTCGGGTTGTATGACGTTGCTGTACTGTGCGACGGCGACGCGGACCTTGTCACGACCAATATCCAGGCTTTCAACAACTCTTTGGACAAAGGTCTTCAGTAGAGGGAAACCTCTTCTGACACCATCCGAGCCATCAATTAGAAACACCACATCCTTCTTCTCACCTCTCTCAACTACTGTTTGAGACAAGTAAGGGAAGGGGGGAATAAGTGAGATTCTCTTTTGCAGTGATTATTATTCTCCCCATACATTGAGGAGTACAAAAGCTCAGGGAGGGGAAAGCGAGGTGTCAGGATGGGTGGTTTGGTTCCTTTGCCATCGGATGCAATCCCTGGCGAAGAGGCAGATGGGTGGAAGTCGGTGGAAACTGCAGTGCAACGCATGCAGTGCCTTACCCACCAAGTCATAGAATCATAGACCCATAGGAAATAGGGTGCCAAGGGACTCCGGGTGCCATCTCCTACCTGAGGCTGGGAGAAGATGTCTGCTCCCAAGGGGGCTGGGAAGCTGGCACGTGGCTTTGCAATATGCAACAGGAGTCTGGGGCATCAGGGATCTTTTGCTCCCAGAGAAAACTGAGTTTCTGAATGAAATGGCATACTGCAGAGAGGGTGCTCACAGGGAGCCAGTAAAGAGAGGGAGAGACAAGCTTTTCTGAGGCATCACTGAACTTGGAAATAAATAATCCTGCATATGCTCAGATAAAATAAGAATTTGCTGGAAAGGATATCCAACTGAAAATGCTGAAATGCTTTTCTAAAATGCTAGACACCGATTTTTTAATTTTTTTTTTTGCTAACTTCAAACACAAAAAAATACTAATTGTGACCAAATATTCTTTTTTTAAAAAAAACCAAGACCGTGAAATGTCAAAGATCAGAGAACTGTTGACGCGTTCTGCTATGGACTAACAGAATTGCAAAGCTTTGGCTCAGCCAAGCAGAAAACATCACTGCCTCTCAAACACAGCAACTGGTGGATGGCATCCCCAAAAGTGCCGTTGGCTTGTTTACAGCAGGATCAAGTGGGACCAGCAGGAGCATGATCTGTCCCTCTGAAGAAAATCTTAAATATCTGCTTATAAATGCTAGACATATAAAGAGTTAACAAGGGCAGCTGGAGTCTTAATGAAGACTTCAGATCAAGTTTATTATTTAACAGGGATGTTGGAAAATTAGGGGGTTAATGCTTGGGCCTGGAATATTATATATAGCTTGTGTTGAGCAATACAAGTAGGAAGAGGGAGCAGACATTGCCTGGTGTATCGCAGTTTCATACACTTCATCTAAAGTTCAGGAGCAGGGGAAGAGAGTCCTATCAAAAGTCTCTGGGTAGCAGATAAAGAAGAAAAAAATATGGGTACTCTTATGAGGTGGCTCTCTTTTAGCCAAGAATACTAGGAAAAGTAGGTGGGTGCAGCTATTTGTGAGCAATTAGCACAATTATTCACAGTACTTGATGGTCAAAGGGATTCGAAATGATCTTGACAAGACAGAAATGGTTTGAAAGGGGGGATGCAATTCAAGAGCACTAGTTACGTTAGTCTATGTTGAGGAAGAAGCTGCACAAATACAGGAAGGGCAATGACTCCGCATGGAAAGGATGGGGTAAGAGATGACCAGGGGACACCATCGTTACCCTCTGGTCATTTGGAGCAGGCTGACGTTGGAGATACAAGGGTGAAAAGGTAGAAAACCTACAAGACCTACAAGGAAAGATTGAATGAGCTGGACATGCAGCTGGTGACATGAGAACTGCGACAAGATGGCAAGCTTAAAGTAAATGAAAGGCTGTCACACAAAACACGGGAATGAGCTGACATCTGTATCCTTCTTGAGTTGAAGGAAATGTAAAAGGCTTAAACTATGACTAGGAAGGCAGAGGTTTGACATTAAGGAAAAGTATCTACTGATACAGATAAAAGCAATGGAACAGATTGATTATGGAGGCTGGGAAATCTCCTCCACCGGAGGGTTTTCAGAACAGATTAGACCAATGTCAGCTGGTTCTGGACAAGAAGATCCTGTTGGGGACAAGGGTATGTAGCAGGTGGCACCCTGAGATCCCTTCCAGCCCTATTTCTTTTTTATGTTTCTATGATTCTAAGTCCATCTGCCCAGGACTTTTACGGAGAGATGATGTGGATGTTATTACACTTTTCCTTGTCCCCACCTGCTGTTGGGAGACAGGTTAATTCTCAAATTAGAGCTGCCTCAGGAGATTACACAGCTGGACATGCGTAATTTCCAGTACTGCAATGTGAATTTATAATTGGGGCCGTGTGATTCTTTTTATGATTTTTTTTTTATTCTTCAATTAATCCATAGTCATCTATGTGCTTAAATTGAGTCAAGAGCATCTAATTTATTAGTGCATAGGTACAAAATGTAGAAACTGCCGTCATATCCCATAAGAAATAACGGAGCAAGAGTGAAACCAGCGCGCTGCAGTGCTCCTTACTCCCTACCACTCCTCCAGAAAAGGGAGGATAGAAAGAGAAATCAAGACAAGCCTTTATTTGCTTCTTCTAGCCCTTGCCCAGCATTGCACATCAATTCATGCAAGATCTCTGGGGCAACGACTCTTTGTTATTTCAGGTTTGTACCATGTTTTACACACTGGTAACAGCACCTACTGCAGCTCTTGCAGCTGAACAAAAGGCTTTTTCCTTACTTATCTTTAAAATTCAGTTTGGACCTTAATGCTTCGCTGGATCAGGGTCTGACCAGAGGAGAATCCAAGTACAATAGCAGTTTCTACATAATCGTTTTAAACATCACCAGACCCAATTGCCCCAGTTACCAATTGAGGGGGGCACGTAAGTGGTGTCTTTCAGCCTCTTGGAAACCCCAGGGGTCCCTGTACCTGTTGGCTGAAGCTGTATAGTTTTCAACAGGTTGACTATGTTTGGCTGAAGCTCTGAAATCCGAGAGAGGGAGTCAACGTTCAGAATGAATTGCGGGGCGTAAACGATCCTTTCCAGCTCTGCAGGGTCGGCATTTTTGGCTTTGATAGCAAAGGTCACAACTCCAGCTTGCTTCAGAGCATCTGATGGTTGCTCCACATCGTCGGTTGATCTCCCAGCAGCAAGGAGGACCAAAAACTGAGGAACCCCTTCTTCGATCCTGCTTCCAGCTTCCTTCACAAACAGCCTCCTTATAGCTTCATCTAGCGCAGCTCCAATGTTCAGTTGCTTCCCGGTTTTTATCTTCATCCTTTTCACTTTGAGGAGCATGTCTTGCTTAGACGGGAGTTCGGCAAAGCCAAATTCAACCTGGATGGTGTCACTGAATTGAACTACAGCTACTCGCGTGGCATCGGGACCCACATTCAGGTCAGAAATGACTCTGTGTACAAAGTCCCGGACGGCAGGAAAGCTACCCAAGAGGTTGGCTGAGCCATCAATCAGGAATAAAATATCTTTCTTGCTTTCTAGAATAAATTCACAAATGAAAAGAGGGGAAAAAAAAGATATGAAGGCATTTTTCTTCTTAAACGTCATCCTAGAAACTTCTCTGCAAATTAGCTGGGTTTCAATATGCAAAGCAAGTAATTTTCATTTACCAAAGTATTCAGAAGCTACAGGACTAAACAGTACCTTTGACTTATTTATCTGAGGAATAAGGGGAAGCAAGGACACCTCTATCCTAAGACTCAATAAATTCAGGCACCAGATAGTCATATCATATATTGTATCGCATCATATCAGTCATATCATAGATTGTCTGTTCCAGATTAGGCCAGTGATGTTTATGGTCTAGCAATATGCTGATAATACAGGCATGAAGTACAACAGCAGCGGAGGGCTGGGGTTTTTTTCCTATTTAAAGTCTCAGTAGATAACAAGTAGACATTAGTTCATACATACATAACCACACAAAGCATTTTCTGTATTCTCTTAAAGTTCTTCTCCCAGTTGCATCACAAGGAGCATCTAAATCCATAGGCGAGTTATGACTTTGAGAGGAGAAAAAAGCCTTTTACCTGTTTCCATTTGATGCCCTTTTAATCTTATTGAATATCCAAGGCAAAACCAAGCATCTCATATCTGTGTGTCTTAACATTTTTCATATTAATCTTAATGGTCTCCTTTCCATACTAAACAATCCTGGTTGTTCTTATGTCTTCATATGCACATAGCCACAATAAGGGAATTAGTGAGCAAATACCTGCTTAAAAAGGGTTAAACCTGCCAACAGCCTTTGGGTTTAATGTTGGAGGATAACTTTGAATATCTGGAGTCAAGTTCAGCCTCTGTGACAGCCTGATAACAGCACTTTGACAAAGTGGCTCTAGGGAAGGATTTGGCCACCTGTACCTGGCTAGACCTCTGCTCCTCTGTGCTCTTTGGCACGACTTTAACCTTTCCACACCTTGTGGCCTTTAACCTTTCCAAACCTTTCCACACTCCCTGTGGCCAAAAGTTCATGCTCCCATTGCCTGAGCTAGTGCAGATGGTGCATTTACAGGTTGTGACATTATTATGGCAACAGAAAGGGAACACCTGAGTCAGTGACTGGTGGGCATAGACTCACTCGGATCCTCCTTCAGTCCTGACCTGCCAAAAGTCTTAAAATTGTGCTGTCTTTAAAGTGTGGTAGCAATGACTTGAACAACATTAAGAGCTGCCAGCGTCAAGCCACACATTGATGGTTAAGCACAACCCTAACCGCTTTGATGACTCAGGGCCTTGGACAGACGTGAAGGTGTACATTGGGAACAAACAGTCAAGAGAAACAAGATTAACTTAATGCAGTCAACATGAAGGAAGGTAGGTATTACCTGTTGGGGCGAGTGGAACCTCTTCCACACCTCCACTAACATATGTTGTTATAGGCTTATTTAACTCCTGGGGTAAAGCTGCCAGAGCACTGAAATCATCCATAAAATATACCATTCTTGGATTAAAGGCAATCTGTTCAAGTTCTGCCTTATCCGCACTCCTAACTCCAACAGCAAAAGTCAGCACTCCGGCCCGAGCTAATTCATTGGAAACTTGCAAGAAGGGATCGGCAGACCTCCCTGCCGTCACCAGGACTAGGACCTGCGGCACTTGTTCATTTATTCTGCTCCCACCAGCTTCCGTGAAGTGATTCGAAAGCACAAAGTTCAGTGCAGAGCCAGTGTTCAGCACTGACCCCCCCTTGGGCCTCAGCTGCCCCATACGTTGAATTATGTCTGATTTGGTTTGGTACGAGTATAGAAAGAACTCAGTTTTAGGAGTGTCGCTAAATTGCACTAAGCCAACTCGGATTTTGTCACTGCCGACATCAAGGTAGTTAACTAGGGTGGCAACAAAGTCACGCACAAAGGGGAAGTTGGCATTTCCGACGTTGAGTGATCCATCCAAAAGAAAGATGATATCCCTTTTGGTTACTTGAACTGCAGTAGAGCACAGAAAATAACATGAGACATCACAGAAAACAAAAATAGAAATTTTTTTTCATGTGTGCATACAGCATATGCTGTACACGCATGTAAACCTTGTTAGGAGGAAGGGGGGAGAAAAAGAGAAGAGAAAGAGTGTGATCAGCACAGAAGTAACAAGGACCTTGCTGGAAATTACTAAATTGGGCAGGGGAGGTTCCTGACGTGTATTGAAAAGTCTTTTAAATGCCAGGTTTATCAACGGGCCTCAGTCTCTGTTATGG
The DNA here is from genome assembly GCF_034638445.1 of Ciconia boyciana. Classification (NCBI taxonomy): domain Eukaryota; kingdom Metazoa; phylum Chordata; class Aves; order Ciconiiformes; family Ciconiidae; genus Ciconia; species Ciconia boyciana. The sequence continues at coordinate 41,673,077 of NC_132943.1, read as the reverse complement.
CAGATGCTTTCAATGGCTGCTAATGCCAGAGCTGCATGCTCTGGGCCAGATCCTTAGCCTGCAAAAGGCAGCTTCATTGATTTTGGTGGAGCAACACTGAATTACACCTACACCTTGTTTATCTGCAAGTCACCACGCATTTACTTGGGGCTTTCCAATGAAGCTTTAGGGAACATTTCTGCTCTCTGGCACCTAAAGTGTGCACTGTCACTAGCACCCCCAGCACTATCACCTCCTTATTAAGCAATCCCCCATTCCACGGGGATGCTCCCATGCATCCCTAGATGTAGAGAACCATGTCCTGCCCTGCAGCGACTTCCATGGTCACGCTGTGCAGCCAGCAGCGGCTGGCTCGCGGTGCAGAGTTAGGCTCCACTTGCATGGGAAAGCACTTCTGCCAAGTAACCAATTTGGTTGGTATTTTGAGTGGGTATTAAAAATAGCTTTTACTAGTAGGCTTAGAAAAGCTGGTCCTGACGAGGCTGCAACGGCTGCCTGAGACACCTGCCTTTTTGACATCTGCATTTGATGCAGAAAACTGCATGTTGATGTCTGCAGTCACAGACATCCATTTTGGGGGCTGTTGAAGGGGGAGAAATTTCCCACTTGTGGCAGTAACCAGTCAGTTCTCGGCTCCTTTTTTAAGGTTAAATCTTTCCTGGGCTGTGTCCCAGAATCTGAGCCCCAAGACACAGATCTGCAACATCACCCCAAAGACACCACAGGATCATCCCCCTGTGCTTTTTGTTCCGAACACATCACGTCCAGATGACAGACCAAAATTCCAAAACTTTAAACAAGACCTCAGAGAACTGATGAGTGGGCTCATCCAATGCATCCCCCCTGGATGCCTTCCTCCAAAAAAGTTATTTGAGAATATATTTATGCCCATTGCTAATTCTGTTCAATTATCTTTCTGTTTAAAGCATTTACCCATGGGTATATGGCTATATTAATCCATCTCTCTAGCTTGCCTTGTCCTATATATAAAATACATAAATACCGAGATATTAAAACCAAAAGGGAGAAAAGGGCTCTTTGGAGTACAGGCATTGCTCTGAGATTTTACAGATTGTTTTGGCTTTCTATATTTTCAATTTTTCCCAGAAAAGTGCCATTCAAGGCTCAGGGTGAGATGATATCTAGTTGAAATGTAACAGACTGCCCAGTGTCAAAATCAGTTATGTTCCTAATAATAGTCGTTTTATGGAGTAGGATATGATTACTTGCTTATTGTGTATGTGAATAGCTGTGAGTACAGTAGAGCAAAAGGAGTGGGAAAAAAAGAGAAGCTGCATGAATGACCTTTAAAGAACAAGTATAGGAACATTTTTAATTTACATTGAAAAATAAAAATGTCAGGTTTGATGTATAGCCATGCAAAACTGTATTAGCAGGAAACACATTCTGAAAAAAAGCTTATTAAATGATAAGTCCCGTGATATTCATCTTAATTAAGGACAAGTATTGGCAAACGGATTTTAAAATGTCTGCTCTTCACGTAAATCAGTCATAGGCTTTAATTCTTTAAGGACCCTTTCCAAAACCTCCGGTTTTTTTGCACTGGGGTTTATAATTTTAAATTACTTGGGGAAACTAGAAAAAATATGGACATGGTTCGACACCCACTTAAGCCAATGGGAACCTCGCTATTGACCTTACTGGGAGCTGGAAGAAGTCCTGTTTTTCTAATGCTTATATGCCATGAAACAGAAATGCAAAGTTCAAATACGATCTAGCGCAACATTGATTCGACCTCAAGCATCTCTATCAGGGAGAAATCCTGAGAAATTTGGCATAAAATCTCTATGCAGCTAGAACACCTCTTGAAATGCAGGGGAAACTGCCTCAAAGGACATGACTCTAGCAATTGGATTGCTTCCAAAGTCTACTGATGTCAATGGCAAGACAAAGTAAAAAGAATCCACTGGCTTCACAGGGCTCTGGATCATCTTCTAAACAGATTAAATTAAAATCAACACTGCAATAGTCTCCTACGCCTCTTAGAGCTTAAGCTGAGTAAATGATAAGAAAACTGTAAATATGTTCTTAAAGGGTTAGTTTCAGTCCAACAGTGTCAGGCTAGCTTTCTCTGAATATCTCCATGAACAAACTTGCTTATTTTCTTTACACTCAGAAGAAACTTTTAAGCTTTCTTGAGCAAATATCCACTATGGATGATTTTCAAACTGGGGAAGAGATTATAACATTCACAGTGTGTCCTGTTCATAGGTTACATAAACCCTAAGTGAGAGAAAAGCCTCCACTGAGCAATTTCAGTACCTAACTAGTAAAGCACGTCTTCCACGTCCAGGCCTTTAGATGTTGATGACAAATACGGAATGGGACAAAAATCTCCAGGGAGGAATGACAAAGGCGTAACAACAACCACGCTACCAAATTCACTGATCTGTTCATGCACATTTTGCAAATCAAAGAGACAACATCTAGCTATGCTGAAACATGTGCTTGAGGCTTTTTTCCCCCGTATCTCTACATGTCATCAAATAAGAGTTGACAAACATATAAACCTTAGCTCCTTAATTAGAAAAAGGTAATTAATTACCTGATGGCGGTTCTTGGATAATCAGTCCTCCAGAGAGGGTCCGGATAGGCGACAGCACTTCAGGAAGAATGGCTTGCATGAACTGAACGCGGAAGTCATCTGGGCTGAACACAAAATCTCTCTCATGGGCAATTTCTTGAAGTTCTGCCAGGTCAGCATTTCTCGACCCAATGGCAAGGATCACTATCCGGTTTCTTTTCATCTCCGCTGCGGCTTGGTCAACGGCATCCCTGGACTTACCGCCAGTGATGAGCACCAGCATGGGGAGCACCCCTTCCTCCATCCTGCACCCGTTAGCACTGGTGAAGAAGTTGTTCCTCACAAAGTCCAGTGCCGAGCCAGTGTTGAGTGCCGTACCACCCATGAGCCTCATTCTCTTCACGTTAGCCATCACATCCTTTCTGCTCTGGTGGGTGTTAAAATAAAACTCTGGCTTCACAGTGTCTGCGTACTGTGCCACCGCGACTTGAATCAGGTCAGGTCCAATCTCCAGCCTTTGGACAATTTTGGCAACAAAATCACGAATTGAGTTAAAGGGGCCAGTCCCCAAAGCAGTTGAGCCATCTATCAGGAAGACTACATCCTTCTTGTTCACTTCAATAACTGCAAGTAACATAGGAACATAATGTTAGCAGAAGCCTTCACCACACTCTGTACATCAATTCTACGTCAACAGTTCAGCAATGTTTAGGACTTCTTGTTTGCTTGAAGTACTGTTACTCTGAACACCTTTAAAAGGGTCTTGCTTTCAAAACATAATTATTTTTTAGGATCTAGCAGAGGGCTAATAAGAAGTCTGATGGAGTTTTTCCCCTTTCTGAAACACAGAAGAGTTGAAGAGTTGCAAGAATTGCATTGTTTATAAAACTTAATATTAAAATGCATATACGTGTCAAAACAAGAAAGGCAGAAATCTTGGCACTCAGCTGGCACTTGAGATAAAATAAGCAGGTGATGCTCCCTCTATCTGCAGTGGAGCCATCTGAATCATGCCAGAGCGTGGTTTGGTCTCAGAAGGATTAGGTTCCCAAGAGCAATGACACAAGTAAAGAACAGTCTCCACTTACTCAACATACCTGGACTTTGGGTCTTCACATCCTACATCTTATTCCTTACCTAACAAAAACAAGTTACGATTTTTCTTGGCAAAGCTAGCCCAGTCATGGAAGAGCTGAATTATATTCTGGTTGCCATGTCTTTAACAAAATGGGTCCCTTAGGTTGTAATCTCTGAAACTTTATTATTGATGATGGCATAGGACACAGAAAGAGCACAATCCAGTTCCCTGGCTAAGTTTGAAGGAAGATAGTTAGGGAGGAAAAAAAACCTGTTGTGCGGCATTGGAACCAAAGCACCATCATATTTAATACAGCAAATGTACATGAAAAAACAGTAAATACTAACAAGACCAGTACCATTATGGTAAAAGCATTATACATGATCATCATCGGAGATAATACCATCTTTTAGACAACCCCACTCACATCATCACCGTCCTGATTTCATGCCATCGAAGTGAAAAAGGAAACCTTGCGTTGCTTCCAAGTTGCGCTGGAGCCTTATGGATCATTGCGTTACGCTGGACTTTGGGTGTCCTTAAATTGCCTACCCACCTAAGAGCTCCTGAGATGGGGTCAATATTCAAGGTGGCAGGTCCATCACCTCCCGGGCTTACTGCTACGCCCAGCACACAGCCTGGGGGAAGAGGAGACCCAGCATCATTGGGATCTCACAGCCCTCAGGGCAAGTGGTAGCAAACACTCTCTTGTCCTGCCTGGATGGAAAAGGGCAGCCCTTCGGCCCATGAGAGCTCCTCTGCGTGGAGGCTATTTACTTTGGATTTGAACAAAGAACAAAGCTTTGGCTGCAGTTCTCCTTGGCCGGACACCAGCTGACCATGGAAAGCAGTGCTCCCAAAGGCTGGTTCTCCTAATGAAAAAAGGTTTGTCATGAGATTGGGCTACCCCAAGGAGTGATTTAGAGCTGGAGGTGACATCTGTGACTCGGCTTGGACCCCGAGAGACCTGCCACCCCTGCAAGTGCGAGCCTTTGCAAAAGCCTCTCGCAGAGTCTTGCTGGAAGTTGTTTGATTAAGGACTGATTGCCAAAATTCGAAGCTTAAAATAGCCCGCCGTGGTGATGTCGGGCACAAAATGATGAGAACCCGCACGAAGCGAATGTGGTGGTACCCTCCCCGAGCCGCAGCCTCATGTGAGCTGCCAGTGGCTTGCAGTTGACTGCCCAGGCTGTCAAAACAGAGCTACTGACAAAGCAACAAGGATTTGTTTAAATGATCCCTCTCCCAGAGCCATGATTTCCAGCATTCATCCCCCCAGCCAAGTTTTTTTCCTCACCAGTTACTCCAAGGAGGAGAAGGCTGAAAACAGGAAACTTTCCAAATTAATAACAAGGGCTGAAATCTCTGCTTTGTATCACCCAGGAGAGATGTCCAAAGTGCTTCCTTAGCTTGTCAGCAGCTAGATACCCAAAAATGGAGACCCTGGAAACTTTTGACTTTATATAGAAGTTTGTGGGAAACATCAAAGGGGCTTTGCAAAGATGAGGGAGGCTAGGAAGGAATAGCTCTCTCCGCTATTCATTCCTCTTGCAGCTCTCAAATCCTGCAGTATGTTTCCTTAGAGAAGCGGAATGCAAGAACCGAAACCAAAACCCACAGGAAGAAACACCCCACGGTGCTAATTTCAATGGACACAATGAAAGCAAAAGCATTTAAGCAAGGCTGTACACATCTCATAGGGTCTGATCCAGAGCCCAGTAAAGCTGATGGCAAGTCTCCCAGGAATTTCAAAGGATTTGGGATCAAAGCATTATATCTTGGACTCAAAAAGTTGGGAATGTTGGAGCGTGTCAGCATTGAACCCAGGCCTGCATTGCCATCTCAGCTATCTTTGGTGAAGCACCTCATCTAATTTAATCATCCAGGCTCCCCCAGTAGCTAAAGGAGAGGGGAGAAGAGAGGCAGAAAGACACTTTGAGACATCCATTCATCACAGGAGGACTAGTGTACAGCCAGAGAGCTGAAGTGAAGCGAGGTGACTTCAGTATTTCACAGGAACGCCTAGCACCTGCATGGGCCTGGCATCCTTTTGGGCTGCCGTGTGTCTCCCAAACCAGTGGTTTACACTGCAAACTTCCAAGGCACTGATGTGAATCAAGCAAACCAGTCAAAATAAATTTCCATGGACTCTAGGGAAAGGAAATTCCCTAAAGCTCCTTTGAAAATACCCACTTCTCCATTTAGCATATCCACCTATATGTAATTGCACAGGCTGATGCTACTGTAGTACCTTCTACAAATGAGCTGGCATTTGAAGTGAAAAATATGCAAGTGCAGATGAAACCAAATGTACCAACGTTTTTAATCTTGCCATTCAAACTGTTAAAAATCAGAGGGGCAGAAAGAGAGGTTTTCCATTGACTTGCATGGGTCCTGGCATGCACATTTTAGCTAGACATGCAGACTTCAGCTTATTTAGCTAAATATGGTTCTCGTGGGGTGCTATAAGCAAAAGTTCTTTATGTTCTTTCCTGAAATAATCAAGGCAAGGTCATAAAATGATCTTTTAGGCAAATTTTTCCCTTTGATTTGAGCCACGGGATAGCAATCATGTTTAGACATAGATCAGCGAAGACATCTGGAATGCAGTTTTCTGTGTCAACATACATCGTGAGTTGAACAGTATGTACAGAACTCCAGACAGGCACTTGGATCCCAAAAGTGGTGTTTGCATTAAGCGTCCTGGTAATTAAGCGCAGCAACTCCAGCCTGGCCCTTTCCAGGGGCCTCTGAAATACCACATATTGTGTCTTTCATAGAGCCTCTCTATCAGTAAATTTAACTTAGTCATAAAACCATAGGGTGAGAAACTCTTAATCACCCACTTGCTCCATAAATCCAGATATTCATTATTCTACTGCTAGTCCAGAAATAATGGCAATGGGGACTTAAGAGTGACGAAGTGACCTAAGTGGAATATTGACACCTACATTTTCATTTCCCATGGCCTCATGGAAAGCTGTAAACTTTCTCAGCTTATGGATTGAAGGGAAATAAACGTTAGCAAGGCAGGGATTTCACTTCAGAGGAACTAAGGGCTGGTTTGCTGTTAAGTTCAACAACACAGGAATTTCACCCTCTTCCCAAGGATAGCGCACAGTTTCAATGAGGTACAGAATTTTACTGTTTTAGCAAGCTGATAACTTCAACTCTGTGAAACAGGGATCCATTTAACATCCCTGTTAGCTTCCCCAGTCAAATTTCATTCTCATGACACTTTCAACTGACATATAATGTAAGCTTACGTGACGTACATGTTTTCAGAGCTGACAGTGCTGCAGTATTTACCCCGAGGTCCTTAGACACCCCAATAAGGATTAGATGAGCTTTTTTATACCTTTCTTGTGCCCTTTAAAATCCCATGCCATGCCAGTTATTGACACAAAACCTCTCGGTTTTCAAAAGATAACCCACTGGGCAAATGAGTTTCTGCACATTAGCCGCAGGACTATTTGTCTTTCCCATTGTTCCTCCATAACCAGACCAGAGAGATGTATTGCAAAAAAAAAAAAAAAAAAATTAAAAAAAAATATGTTTTTAAAGCGTGCAAAAGCTCATTCATTCATCGATTCATTGAAATGCAACAGTCTAGAAAGGCATACATACCTTCAGTCACAATGGTTGGGGCCTCTAACAAAATGAGTCTTTGGGCCACTCCAACAATGTTGGGCAGTAATAATTCTCGAAGAGCATCAAGGTTACGGATATCCAGAGCAGTAAATGCGAAGCTTCCATCAGTAGCAATCTGCTGCAGCTCTGCACTGTCAGCATTCAGGACCCCAATGCTAAATGAAAATATACTAGCTTGCTTCACCGCTAACAAGCCCTCTCGGATATCATCACTAGACTCTCCACCACTTATCAGCACTAAAATCTGAGGCACTGCTTCCTCTATCCTGCTGCCTCCCGCCTGGGTGAAGACGTTCTCCACCACAAACTCCAGTGCCGCACCGGTGTTCGCTTCCTCGCCACCGCGGAAACTAAGTGCCTTCACGGCATCCAGAACATCCGCTTTTGTGGAGTAGCTGTTCAAAGCGAACTCGGTTCTGGGTTGATCACTATACTGCACCACCCCAATCTGTATTTGCTGAGCTCCAACTCTGAGGCTTTCAATCAAATTTACAAGGAAATCACGTATGGCTTGAAAATTGACACTTCCGATGTTGTTTGATCCGTCAATAAGGAAAATAAGGTCAGCGGACTCTTGAGCTTTAAAAAAAGAAATGCAAAAGGTGAAAGCATTAAAATGAGTGATTACATGCGGTTGTACAGTGTTCTGACATGTTTCTTGGAAAACCAGTAAGAAACACGAAAATGAGAAAACAAAACACATGTTCACTGAGGAGGTGACGTTTGCCTCTTAGTTCTGCATTCTGATTGAATACGAGCTCCCAGCCCCGTCCCAGCAGCATCCGCTACCCATCGAGAGCCAGCTCGAGCAGACACAACCTGAGCCGGTGGCTGCAGTTACACGGGGGCCAGCATTATTAGCACACGAGGAGAATACTTGGCAAAATGTCGTTTTTGGAAATCTAGATCCATTCCGTCCGTGGCCAGTACTGTCCAAATATTTAGACAGAGCCAAAAGAAAAATGTGGGGTTTGGTGGTAATTCATCCTGAAGATAGCGGGTGAGGACAGTAATATTTGTAGGAGGTTTTCCTTCATTGCAGTCTCTTTTTTTGTTGTTTTGGAAGAAAAAAGCCGCTGTTTACTGGATGCATGGAAATTTTCAACCTCTCTGTTGCAATTCTGCTCTTTTGCTGGTTAAAAACAACGGCTGAATATATTGGCTTCTCCCACCATGAAGGATTATTATTTGAAATGCATTTGTTAGAAACCATTGAAAAGGTTTTGGTTATTATTCTTGCAGTGTAACTCTTTTACCAGCTGCCAGCATACCCATAATGGTATTTGTCCAGCAAGCTGACCCGCACAATTGTCAACCCGTGCCGTGTACAAATTGTCTTGCTTTAATTATTTTGCACAAAGATGCATTGGTTATCGATAGAGGGGTCTGGTCTGTATTTTTCCTATGGTCTCTGGATATTCAATCAAGGAATGCAGAATCAGGTTAAAACAGGGTGATGAAATCAGTCATGACACAATTATCCAACTCTATTTGTTGTGACCATACCCAGATGATTGCAAGCATCTGCTGAGAATATACACGCACCAGACAAAACCTTCATATGGCATGAACATGGCTGTTGAGGGGGAAGCATTTTTGCTGTGAGACTTACCGAAGCAGACCCAAAATGCCCTGGTGTCTGCTCTCACTCCTTTTGCTCAACTAATTTTACCATCAACGTCATCAAGAGCTGTATGCATGCAAAAAGTGGGGAAAGAAGACCCCAAAGCATGCTCAGATGTTTCCATGCTATTACTCTCCAATCTTGTTAAGAAATCAAATTTCAGACTATTTGCAAGTGAATGACAAGCAACATTTGGACATTCCACCCAGCTCTCAACTTTTGAAAGCCGAAGGTGAAACCAGTAGCAAAACTGGCATGTAGTTTAGCAAGGCCAAGAATAAACCTGTGGTCTTTGCTATTAACCAGCATTGTCAATCTTTCTTTTTTTTTTTTTTTGCCTGTTTAGTTGTTTTTCTAGTAAATATTTTCATATATCACAATGCCACCAAGAGATTCAAATAATGCCGCCATTCCAGCGACAAAGGAGGAGGTCTCCAGGGCATCATCACTTCCCTGGGCCAACTCAATAGCCAGTGTTGGCTTGGAGAACATCAACGTGGTTCAGAATTGCAAAGGGCTCCAGGATTTATTTTTCCATCATTGAGTCAAAATTTAGGGGTGCTTAGGGTTGTCTTTACTGTGCCATTTTCAGGTGGGATGTACACGTTCTACTTCATCATATAAATGAAAGGGAAATCTCAAAGCAGTTGTACCCAGTGCTGCTTTAGATACCCTGGACACCTTTCTGAGGAACGAGATTTCAGACACCGATAAGTGTCGTCACGGCAGCACGGGTCGCTCCCACAGGAGAGAAAATAGATATGAAACAGATGCGTTGGATAATTTGTCATCACTGTAAAAAAAACTTGTAATTCAGTGCACATTTATGGAACAAGCTGGTGCTGGAGAACAAATAAAAGCATGCTTGTTACACAACTAAGCAAGGAGGGTCAGATGAGACAGACAGCTAAGGTTTAACGAATACATCAGGGCAAACTTGGGGCTGACTTTCACACTTATGCTAGTCAGCTCCGGGGACTGCCACAGACCAACAGCTTTGGTACTCTCTACTGGAAGTACTATGGGCCTGGGGGTTTTTTACATTTCTGTTTCATATTACGGCTCATTTCTAGCATAACATCCACGGCATTTTTACACGTTTTAATGCTACATGGAGTTATCAGCTGAATAAATGACTTCTTAAACTCTTATGCAAACAGTGATTTGTACCATGCTTTGCATACTATTGTCATCAAATGTTTAGGAGCTGTAACGTCTTTTCCCGTGTTTAACGATACTCCGTAGATCGCCCATGCAAGTCGCACAGGGGCAAAACTACAATAGTAAGATTAGCTTAAATTTGTTTTATGGAGGGAAGAAAATGCTTGCAAAAAATATCTTTGAGTAGAAATGAACTTGGAAATGCATGATATACATGAAGTAGGAATTTGCCTTTAAAGCTTTTAAAGAAACGTCTGTGACTCCACATGTTTATGCACTATGGGCTTACCTGCTGGCGTGCCCCAGAGGAGGACAGCCAGCCGCCAAAGACCAGTTCCCATATTGATTTCAACAGGGAAGCACTGGGGTCCTTCATGGCGAAGATGCTGAACAGCCGCTGCAGTGCTGCCAGCAGGTTGGGTATGACATTCATTTTCCACATATATTGACATTATTTTCTTAGAATTGGCGAACCTCGTGTCATCTTTCTGGAGCAGCTGCTTTTCTTCCCTGTGGCTTTCACGTGATCTGGATATTTGCCCTGTCAAGCACTTTGCACAATAAAAACACACGTGAGCACAGCCTTTTGGTGTTGCTCGGTGTCATGCAGTGATGGAGAGCACCCAGTGGGGCTGGCGTGAGGGTTAATCAGGCAAGACAACACAGGGGGATTAATGTTACACTGCCTCATTACACTGCCGTTGCCTTACATGACCCCACAAGCTATAGACCTTCAGATGGAGTCTCAGGAATAAAAAGAAAGGTTTGATCTCTGGAACTTCTGTTTTGAAACACAACAAAGCTGCTCAGAAGGCCCTTTCCATGCTGAAATTTCATAAACAGAGAAGGGACGGAGGAAGACTGTCTTATTTTTTTCCAGGCAAATTGGGCCCCCGGCTTGCAGTCAGTGCAGATCCGTTGAAGCCAACACGGTTTGCCGAGAGGTTTCGGTTATGGGAAGGGTCCAGCACTCTGGCAGGTGGAAGCCATCGGCTTGCAAAGAAGGCATTTGAATGTCGTCGCAAAAGGGACTCTCCGACCACACACCTTCTCCAAGCGGATGAGGAGAGAGGCTAAGGGCCAGCTCAGGGATGGGGTTTCAGCGGAGGAGTACTCCACTGAACTGCTTTTGCTGTCTTCAGCCAAGAATGTGACTTTCTGGAGTAGCACATTGCCTATCTCCCCCGCAAGCTGCAAGGGGACATCCCACATGGTGTCCCTGCAGCCAGCAACGACCTTCTCGGTCTCCAGAAGGTTTTCGGTCAGGACCTCAAAGAGCCACCATCATGGCTGGTGTGTTCATCCCCTATTTCCCTGCCTTGGGAGCGGATAGGATGGGGCAATTTAATAACTCTGCAGAGCTCCCTACGTTTGCATTTCCATGCCATGGGGGCAAAAAGATGGCCACAACAGGCCGCTGCCCATCCAAGGGTTCCTGTGCTACCTCCTGGCAGCTCTGGCAAGGATGCCAGCTTGGTCTGCAAACAACAACACGCTCAATAGCTACAAACACGGGGCCACATGCTTCAAACCTTTGTTTTTAAACCTCTGAACGTCCATCTCAGTCTTGCCCCTACAAAGGCTTTAAACAGCGCAACGCCAGCAGATACCGCGCTGATGGGAGCCATCAGCAGTCAGCCATTACCTGTGATGTCTTTAACCAGTCCTTTGGCCCCAGCCTTTTCTGGAGTCATGGTTGAACGGACACTCGACACTAAGTCTCCAACTATGCCATGGAGAGCGGTAAAATTCTCTAGGTTGAAAAGGTGCATATCGAAGGGTTCGCTCGCTATTTCCTTTAACTCCCCTTCCACTGCATCCTGCACGCCGACCGCAAACATGTTTACACGGGCCGATTTAAGGACAGATGATGGCAGAGCCACATCATCCTGGGATCGTCCGTCCGTTAACACTATAATAACCTGGGGGACGCCTTCACTGGCTCTGCTTCCAGCAGCTTTAGTGAGGTGGTTCTCGATTAGGTACTCTAATCCTTTTCCAGTCTTGGTGCCTCCCCCCATGTAAGGCATGTTGGCAATATGGGACAGGACGTCTCGGGTAGAGGGGTAGGTATTTAACTGGAACTCTGTGTGGGGGTTTCCGCTGAACTGGACCAGGGCAAAGCGAAAATCATTTCCTCCCACATCTAAAGCTTTTACAACATCATACAGAAACTCTCGAACGAGTTGGAAATGTTCCTTCCCAATGCTCCAAGAGGAATCCACTAGAAATATTATATCAGCCACGGCAACGGTTTTGACAGCTTTAAAAAAACAGATGGGGGTTTAGGATTTTCTATCGGTCAGCGCAAGCATGCCGCCTCCTCCTCCTCGCCCAAACGACCGACAGCCTCTTTCGCATGGTGAAAGTGAAGCTTAGCTTCCCCTTATCGCCCGCAGCAGAACGAGAAGCGCTGGAGAAAAACCAGGCAGCCATCAGCGCCCTGACACCGCAGGCATTAGGGGACAGGAGGGGACAGCATGCGACCTACCCTTCCCAGGGAGGGGGAGGTGAGATGCTTCTCCCCTCCCAGACCCTTGCCGCACGGGTTTGGACGCCAGCCCTGAGCCAGACAAAGACGCCTGCAGCTTCACGTGTGAATTTAGGCTTGGTCTCTGGCACATTTTTTGCTGACTCAGGGCTTTGCTGGCTCTGCGGCAGTGCTCAAGGAAGGAAGGGCTGCTTGGTTTAAGGAGCCTGGGTGCTGGCATGAGTTTTCCATATTTTTCCTGCTGCTAACACCCCCCCTCGTGACACCAGCTCTGGTCCCAAAGGCACCAGCACCTCCTCTTGAAAAAAACAAACAGCCTTTCTGCAGGTCAGTGGCAGCGCTCTCCTCACTGCAAAAAGCCCTCCTACACATGCAAGGAGGGCAAAACAGCTCTGCCCAGGAGAAAACCCACTCGGGGCTACCCTGGGTGCACATCCCGCACCCCCGTCCCCCTCAGAGCATCCTCAAAGGCACGCCACCGGCCAGCGACATGCTCGGGAAGGCACCGCGCGCGTTGGCTAAGGTGTGGGTCCAAAAGGACCCTCAGCCGAGTGGGAGCTGAGGAGCAGAAGGTAAACCACAACGTACCGTCGACATGCATGTTAAAAACCAAACAGTGCGAACTAGCGGCACATTTGTACAGGAGCGAAGTCAGGTAAAGCAGTCCGGTCTTACCTGCTTGCTGCTGGGCACGAACCGAGCAAAAGCCTGAGAGTAGGAGGCAAAAGATCGCCGCGAAGGGCAAATGTCGATGTTTCCTCATTTTGGTCTTTTATCTGAGTTTTCCTTTTATTCTCTTTGGTTCAAAGCACTCAATGTGAGACCTAAGGGAGAAAACCAGGGAGAATGAGAAACAGCGGCGGTGCTGGCCAGGCACAGGTGAGGGACGAGTTAGAAAAGCCAAACCATGTGGTTTTGCAATGCTTTTGCGGCACTTTGGCAGGAAAAAAATATTTTAACGCTGGACAGAGTCTGCTTCATAGCAAGCATTTCTTTGGAAGAGGAATCATCACTCACATAATTGGCATTTCATCAGCCCTTAGATGGCTTAGATGGCTTTCTTCTTGCCTATGCTGTCCCAGGTAATACCTAATATATAGGAAAATGGTCAGCCTAGGTTTCTACCACCAACCCTCAAAATGTATGATGGCCTTCCACCTGTCCTCCTCGCCCATGGATGACCAGCTGAAACATCTTGGCCAACATGTTCCCTCTTGCTGTTGCCCTTTCTTATTTTATTTTTTTTTACAAATGCCATAATAATAATTGCCCTGAACATCCCTCTTCACCTCAACTCACCTTTTCAGCTGTCCCAAACATACAAATGGAAATGTAATTACTCCAGACCCAAGTGAGCCGCATGATCTGGCTGTACAGCAAAAAGCCCTTGGACTCCCCCAGGCTCACAGCCTCGGTGGTGGAATAGCCTGCGCCAGCTGATCACATTTTGGAAAGGCACCAAGAATAATATGTTATGCATTGGAGCAAAAAATATAATTTATGCAAGTTTCTTATCTGTGATCCACCTGGCAAGCCTTCTGAAACAATGTCTCCTTCAGGAAAGCTGTATATCTGTTGTCATAGAGATGGCCAATTTATTACTTAAACTTCATTTCCAAGCCTACAGAGCAGAAACCAGCAAGGCTTGCTTAACTGAGAAAATATCTTCCCAAAAGGGAATGCAGTGATTTAATACTTTTCCTTCCCCAAAAGGAGCTCCATTACTCAAATGAGCCAAAAGTGATTCAAATACATCATGCTATTAACCAGGTCATCATAAAAAAAAAATAAAATAAAAAAAATCCATTTTCTTATTACTGTCCTTGCCAACTCCATCAATCCAGAGAGTTATGGCCCATACAAGTGCCTGAGGGCTAGAGGGAAGACTAACCTCCTCTTCAAGGAAAGCTGTGGCAGTTACACAGCTTGGCCATCGTTGGCACAGCCAGAAACAGAACCAAGCGCTGGCAATTCGGGAAAATTTGGAAATAAACATCTGAACAGCTGATCCCTCTTCCACTGAAGAGACACTCCTCCGGGCTATCAGAGGGGGGGGTGGTGGAAAGGAGGGGACAGCATCCACCTTGTTTCCTGAAACCCAAAGCAATCCTGACGTTTCCGCTGGCTCCCTGTATGTCAAAGCTGGGTTGGGGTCTGGTCCTTCTTCGGAGAAGGGCTTTGCGGCATTTGCTCTTCCATGTGCTCCAGATGGCATTTATGAATGCCATGTAGCATGAGTCAAGCAAAAGCTAGCCTCTACCTTTCCCCCCACATTTGTGTATAATAATAATAATAATGCCAGGTGGAGAGACATTCAATAGGCACCCAGAGCCAGCAGCTAGCACACAGCATTAATTAAGACGTGACAAGTCTTCCCTGTTATTGGCAGCTCCTATAGAGTTGCCTATAGATTTATAGAGGCAGCTGCTGCAGCCCAGAGGTATCGCTATCATTCATAAAAAGACTGAAAAATCATCCTTGTTAGTTGGCACCCAGCCATCCCCCCCGGCTATCGGAGTCCAAGCCAAACCTCCCAGTGCCTCCAGCGGGAGCAAACCTGCTCTGCTGGCCCGTGTCCCTGATTTACAACTTGCTCCCAGAAAACCTCGTTTCACACATGGGGAGGGGAAGGCTGGGCTCTGCTTCCCCATGGGTGCGGGATTAGCCGTGGGCGTCACTGTGGGGTTCGTCCCCTCAGCACGCAAATACAGAAAGGTCTGTAGGTCCCAGAGCTGAGGTTTGCAAAAAGCACTGAGCTTATGACAACCACCCATCCAACCCCACCGGAGCATCTCCCCTCTGGGCAGAAGAGGTTTGTGGAAGAGCTGAAAGATTTTTGAGATGGGCTTGCCTTGCAGCGTCCATTGGGAGTGAAAATGCTGCTAGCAATGAATGAAAAAGGTGAAATAAAAGGCACGCTACGGAAAAACAGCCCATTAAAATAATGTACACCGTAAAAGTGCTAGTATTTATTTTCCGAAATGCAGGAAGTTATATTATCATCCCGTTTATTAGCTGCTGGCATCCCATCCCTCTGCAGTCGCAACAGCTGGGGGTGAACAGAGTATCAAGATAAACCAGTGAAAATTAATGTCTTACCAGCTAATAAATGACAGGACTGAAGCAAACATTTGGTGGTTTTTTGGTTTTAATGTTGAGCAGCTGCGGAGAGCCTTACGGGGCTGTTTACAGCCATGAAACGCAGCAGAAAGCAAAAGCAAATCTCCGCGGTGCTACAAAATCTCCCCTGCCTGCAACAACCCCCGTGATCCCCCCGCAGTGGTGGGCAAATGGGCTTTACATGGAATGTGATTTCCAAACTCGGTCTACACCTACATCTTTAGGGCTGCTTTGGCTTGAAGCTTGGCTTGAAACCCCTTGAAGAACTGCTTTGGCTTGAAACCCCTTGAAGAACTGCCTTGCCCATGTTCAAACAAGGAGCCTGGGGGAGAGCCGGGGCTGAGCCCACCTCCATTAGGTCCCTTGGGCTCATGGTTCAGCCCCGGAGCCTTGCGGCAGAGAAACCACCAGCTATATTTTATGTACCGTCATCCTGGCAAACCCAAACGGCTGAAAGTCATGAGTCAGTCCTTGGGGCACCATGAGATAAAGCTGGATATCACAGTTTATTAAAACAACACTCAGTTCTCAGCTTTGGTTTATTTGCCCTGGCCATCTGGGAAATACAGTTGGCTGTTCTTTTTAGTCACCTTCTTTTCCATTTTAGCCTTTAGGAGGCCTCTGGATCTATTTCCAGCTTTCACTGTGATTTCCATCATGGTATTTTTAGTTATATGAAAGCAGAGGGACTTGCTCATCAACAAGAGATGAGTTTTAGCATCATCCTTCCCCAAAACCATCCTAAAATCACAGGAGCTGAGATTGGTTATTAGAAGGAAAGAAGCAGCAAAGTCTTGCAGGAAGAGGTGATTGATGACAAGAAGGACGTTGAGGTGCTGGAGCGTGTCCAGAGAAGGGCAACGGAGCTGGGGAAGGGTCTGGAGCACAAGGCTGATGAGGAGCGGCTGAGGGACCTGGGGTTGTTCAGCCTGGAGAAAAGGAGGCTGAGGGGAGACCTCATCGCTCTCTACAACTGCCTGACAGGAGGCTGTAGAGAGGTGGGGGTTGGTCTCTTCTCCCAAGTAACAAGCCATAGGACAAGAGGAAATGGCCTCAAGTTGTGGCACGGGAGGTTTAGATTGGATATTAGGAAACATTTCTTTACTGAAAGGGTGGTCAAGCATTGGACCAGGCTGCCCAGAGAGGTGGTGGAGTCGCCATCCCTGGAGGAGTTAAAAAAACATGTGGACGTGGCACTTCAGGACATGGTTTAGTAGGCAGGGAGGTGTTGGGTTGACAGTTGGACTAGATGATCCTAGAGGTCTTTTCCAACCTTAATGAGTCTATGATTCTGTGACTCTTAGAGACTGACTGACACCTTCTGGCAAAGAGGCATTTAAGCCCAGGTGTTCCTGATCAGGGGTTTCCCTTATATCCCCCCTCCACAGCACCCTTGTTAGCAAAGGAGGAAGAGTTAGGTGCTTGCAGGAAGGGGTGGGTGAGGAGATGATCTCCCTGTAGGGGATGGCCCTTGAGAAGAAGCAGCAGGGACAGCAACTTTTTTTGTAGCAGTAGTGTGCTTCTTGGGAGGGTTTTGGGGGGTTTGAACCAAAACTCTGCTCAGATCTGGTTTGACTGAGCCAACAGCAAGTCTCTGGCTCAGTGAGAAAAGTGGGTTTAAGACAATAAATGATGTGGGGGTTGTTTTATTGCTTGGAGGTAGGTCTTGCTTGGCTTGCCTTGGTGAGGCACAACAAGTAACTTTGTTCAGTGTGTTCTTGCTTGGTGTCCCAAATTACCACTGGTCACAGAAGCTGGAGGTGGCACCAGCTTGGAGGGGGTGGAGGATAAAAGCAGGCATGTGAACTTATGCTAATTCATTTCAGTTCTTGATTATGGTAAGTATCTCTTTTGCAACTTTATTCTGGATTGTTGTTGCTTTCAATAATGTGTTCTCAGTAAGGCAATTTCATCCTGGATTTATTTTTTTTAAATGAAAAGTTCCTTGCAGTCCTTGGGGGTGAAAGCTCTGGTGGAGCTTTTGATATAACCACTGCAAGCTGGGAAAAAAATGCTGAAAAGCTGACTACTGAGTACCTTTAGAAAAGGAAAGCATTTTCCTGAACTGTTAACAATGAGCACCAAAACCTAGGGAGTTAGTCTCCTAATTCATGTGCTAAAAGATTAACTCATGTAGCTTTCAATAATCTGAAGTTTTTATGTCTGTCTAGAGTTTATATAGTGTGTGGTGACCTCTTAATATTACAGTATGTCCTCCATTTCATCAGAAGATATACATCTGTTACCAATAATGCTTTCAAAAGGCAATCGTTTATACCACTAATGCAACGAAACGATTTCCTTAAATATTTCTCCCAGCAGCTATTTTTTGCTTATTGCATACTTCTCTGTGCATAAAACCTGACATTTTACATAGTTTTTTATTTGAGTGGATGTTTCAAATTCATTTTCTAAGCAGTCATTCATTTGTGTGTGTTTGCACTAGAGCATAGTTAAAATAAAATCTGTAAAAGTGCAAAGCAGATGAGTAGACTTAAAAAAGCCAAACATAAAAGACAGGAAAAAATTACTACAGCTGTTACATATCACTTTGATTTATTACATGTGCCTCTCAGCTGGGCTGGCTGGCTTTGAGAGGGAGGGGAAGTATCTATGGCTTTGGTGTGACTAGAAATGGGACGTGTGTCATGCGTAGATATGGATAGGTGCTATGGCAGGTAGAGGGAATAATTAATGTCGTTGCAAAATACCTCTCAAATCTGGGCTCCCAGCTGGGCAGTGCTTCAGGCACTGATGCTATCTGTCTTGCTGGACTGTAAGAGAAAGCAATCGGATCGGAGGGGTTTTCTGTACAAGCGTTTTGTAGTTGCCTGATGCTTTTCTTCAAGGCTAAAGGACTGAGCTGGGCAGAAATGACTCTTGGGGTGTGATAAACGGAAAATGTGAAACTAGTGATTTATTGATGAAGTCTGTTCCCATCAGCTCGCTCTCCCCATGACGGCGTTGTTGCTGTGGGGAGCTGAGCAGCCTTTAGGAAAGGACAGAGGACCCAAAGCAGTTGCGGTAGGCAGAGCCATGACTTGCGTGCTCTTCTGGGGACAAATGGCCTAGTTTTGGGCTTGGCCTTGGGCAGCCTGTGCAGCTTTGCTAGCTGGCACAGCCAGGGACCTTTGGAATGCCTCACTGCCCTCAACCAAAGTACATGTGGTCCAGTTTTCCTGCCCAGCCCCAGGGGCATCCCCCCGAAACAGCTTGACTAGAAGCCTGCAAAGCAATTGTGGCCCTGAATTCCCTTTGTGTGGGGGGTGGGTCATCTGGTACTGGGAGAAAGATGTGGATTTGCACCTGGGTCCCAACAGCTTTTCTGCAAGGGGATCGGGCAGCACCAGAGGGAGGGCAAAGCGTCATCCCACAGATGGTGTGGGAGATGAGATGCTGTGAGCCTCCTCTGAGCCCTCTCAAAGTCTGCTCCATGGGGATGTCAGGGTCAAAACCAAGGGGTCTCTGCCTTCATCTGTGTTTGCTTTGTGGGGATCTCCCCATGCCTCATCATCACCCTGTTTCCCAACTAAACTGCTCAGCCTGAAATCCCCTTGGTTTGGCTGTTCTCTGCTATATGCATGTCCCTGGGAGGCAGCAGTGAAGCCATGAGGCTGCTGTAAGCCTTGCCAGTGGCTTGAAAGTGGACACTGGCCACTCGGAAGAGCTATTTGCAGCCCCAGTAGTCGAATGTATGTCTGGTTGTGGCTGTGGAGCAAGCAGGGAGGAGAAACAGCTCCCGAAATCCTGATGTGGAGGCGTGATAGCACAGATTGCCCTCTGGAGGTGATGCATGCTCCTCTCTCTGGATGAATACCCCCTTACATTTCTCTGCACTATTCAGAGCTCTGAGCTGGGGAAAACATTAGCCGAAAGCCACTCCTAGCAGTGATTTGGACACCTAGGAGGCTAAATGCTAGGATTTTTTTCCCCTGTGAAATAGCTCAGTCACCTTTTCAAAAGGGACATAAGCCTCTGGCCACCTCTTCATCATATGGCATCAAATATCACCTGGCCACACAGCCTCCAGAGAAGCAAGTTTC
Organism: Ciconia boyciana; assembly: GCF_034638445.1. NCBI lineage: Eukaryota > Metazoa > Chordata > Aves > Ciconiiformes > Ciconiidae > Ciconia > Ciconia boyciana. The sequence goes on along the minus strand of NC_132943.1, from coordinate 41,653,364 downwards.
TATTTCTGGGGACTTGGGATGAGCTGTATGGGACAGATTCTGAATTTATGCACGGCTCCAAGGAGCTGGGTGGAGCCATTTCAATTTGCACCAGCTCTTTTGAAGGGTTTCCATTAATGTTGCTGCCATCTGGCATTGATGGCACTGGGAAGGTGAGGGTTGTTGGGTTGAGGGCTGCTCCTGAAAACATTTCTTCCTACAAAGGAAGACCTGAGCATTAAAAGCAAACAAGCCTGAAAGGGTGGAAAATCTTCCTGCTTTTGCAAACCACTTGAGCTCTGGTTTTGAAAACCAGCATTCAGCAAAGTGACAGAGTTATGTTGCATTTATATCCTACCTGGGCAAGTTCCCTGGGTGCTAGTATTTAATATGAATCACATATTCATTTCTTTTTCTTATAAGCATGCTGTTGGCTTAAAATCCGGTTGTTTTCCTCATCTGAAGACTGAGACTAAAATAGAGTAGCTAATAAGAGGAAAGGGAGTATTTGCTAAAAAAAAAAAAAGGAAACTCCCTCAAAGATCAATGACTCTTTATGTATAGTAACCTAAGCCTCCCAGTGCCGCTCCACCCAAACAAATCAGCTCCTTAATGTGGAATACAGATCACTTAAAAAGGTGGAAAAAGTGATGGGCATGCAGAGCGGTAAGGCTGGCCTGATTCACAGGGGAGAGCAGGCACGCAATGCCACCCGCAGCTAGCCCTGCTGTCGTGCATGCCCAACGCGGGGGCAGGTTCATAACTTTGTAAATCAAGTGCATCTAGGCTGGGAGAATACAGTCCAAGGCTGGCAAGACTGTGCAGTTACCCGACTTTGCACTGATGGAAGGAATAAGATGTTCCCTTCCCTTCTGTTCCCAGACAGGCACGTAGCAAAAGTTAGGAGAGGAACAACATTTTTTTCTTTTTCTCTTTGACATGTAGGGATACAGCAGGGGCTGGTTTAGATCACCCTGCAATCGGGGACAGTTAATGCATTTGAATAGAAAATTGTAAAGATGTTTGAAAAACCAGCAAGGGAACCGAGGAGACTGCTGAAAAATGGAAAGGGAATGAATGAGGATGCGGCAGCAGCAAGCGTGCAGCCCTGCATTCCTGTCTTAGAAATGCCATCGCACCCCTGGTCGTGGTCAGCCTCTCTGCAGAGACTGGGGTGGAATGACGGTATAAGGTTGGGGATGGAAAGTCTGTTTCCCTGAGCTCTGGTACTGGTGAGTCAAGGGATGGTGCTGGGGAGATGCAGAGTTGGGTCTCTGCTCTGCTACTGTGGTCCTGCATGAGCTTGGAGGAGTCCCCCAGCTCCCTGCAACAGCCTCCAGCTGGAGACATCGCTCTGGCCTCCACAAAGCTCCCGAACTGGGTGGCTGTGCCCCAGAAACAGCACTATATAAGCACTGTAATTATCCAACCATAAATACTGATTTTTTTTTTTAAACCAGTAAGTAATGGGGTAAAGCCAGAAGTTTGAAAAATGCAGCATTCCTCCCCTGAGAGCGTACATGAATCATCGCAGCAACCAGAAATGAGCTGAGAGTTTCCCATTGCACCCACTGGAACCAGAGTGGCTTTGGCTACCTCCGCTCCAGCCGGTTTTGGCCCCTGTGCCTGGTCAGGAAACCAATTTGGCTGCAACCCTTTCTTGCCTTGGGCTCCAGCTGGGAAGGGAGGGCTTTGCTGAGCCAAGAGGGATGGTGGTGGGGTGTCTCCATGATTAGTCATAGCCACCCCCTTGGCAAGAGCATCGCTGTGTGTGAAGCCCCAGGGAGCTGAGGGCAACTGGGGCTATGGGGGGAAAGGCGGGAGGGAGCAGGGAAGGGGGCTGTGGAGAGGGGAGGTGGTTCCACGCAAGGCTGGAGAGCCCTTGGGGGAAAAATATTTGACGTTTGGCCAATTTCCCTCTCCGTGGATGACTGCGAGAGGATGAGGATTGTCCCTGGAGCCACAAGAGTGCCGGCCCACCCTGGAGCAGCAGGGACGTTCTCAGCAGTGGGACCTGCATGGGGTGGACAGGCTGACAAGCGTCTCTGGCCAGGTCATCCTACCTCGCCTTGAGGCGGGAGGGGTGGGGGCTGCTAGCAAACAAACCCCAGCCCTGGGGGCATGCCTCGGGGGCGTGCGGCGAGACACCCCCTTAGCTGGACTCCTTGCAGGGTCCCATTCATGCACCCACCTCCTTGTGCCCAAGCAGCTCCCCAAACCGCTACGTGCCCTCTTCAGAGCACCCAGGATGTCCTGCTCCCATCCCACCAAGCAGCTGCTGCTGCTGCAGTGATTTTTGAGGTGTCAAAGGCAAACACCATCCTGCAGCAGCAGGGGAAGTACTCTGCTCAGTGCTTTTGAATTAATTTAATTCCCCTGCGCTGGTGGGGCCAGGAGCAGCGTCCCCATGCACCTGCGGTGCAGCAGCTCGGGGAGGAGGCTCCTGGTGTGAGCAAGCCGGCTGTATTGCTCTGCTTTTCCAAGCACACCGCAAGCCCGGGGGTAGCTTTCCTCTGAGGACACCGCTCTGCGCATGGGATGGGTTTTGTCCAAAATTCCTTGAAAACTCCCCAAAGACTGACACCCCGCCGAGGAAGGGAAATGCAGTGCAGCAGCTGCTGAGCCCAGGCTAAGGGCTCCCGCGCAGAAAGCAACACTTACCCCTGAGTGAACCCCCAAAAAAGTTGCTTATTCCAGGATTTTCCGCTCCAAAGCGCCTCTCACCCTTGCTTCATGGTGTGCCGGCGCTGCTCAGCCTTCCCGGTCCCCGCTTGCCTTGCTCGGTGGGGTGCAAGCACTGGCGGGGCAAGGGAAATGGGGGTGCGCTTGTCCCAGCACGACGGCTGCCGCGGGTCTGAGCGAGGCCGGAGGAGGCGGCTGGCGCGGGAGTGCTGGGGGGCCGGGCGATCCGGCGTCTCAAATGGGATCCAGATGGTTGGTGCTGGCGTTCCTGGGGCTGAGGTCAGAGCTGCTCATCACACGCGGTCCCCCCCACCCTGGGGGACGCCTCCGCGCTGTGTGGCTTCGCCTTCCCGTGCTGGCCCCGCCGTCTCCAAAATGCTTCTCCCTGTTATCGGTGAGAAGAAATATATTTAAAAAAAAAAAACGCCCTGCAGGGTTGCAGGAGCTACTTTAATTATGCCTTTTGGGTAGGAAGGGCTGGACTGGGACGTTTGCAGGAGCCAGGACATGCCAAGGACCATACCAAGTTACGCAGGGCTCCGGCGAAGCGCTGGTTGGAGATGCTTGGGGCTGCGGAAAGCTCAGCTTCTCCCCCTGCACAGTTACGAGCATCAGCGCAGGGGGAGAGAGAGAGTCTCTTCTTAATGCGGTTTCCTATTTACATGTAACAGGGTTTTTTTACCTGCCCAAATGGGGAGGAAGAAGTGGGGGGATTATGTTATAGCATAACTTATAAATAAAAGTTAGCCCCTTAGCATAAGGATAAATATTTTAAAGTATATATAGCCTAGTGGAAAGTTTCGAGTAAAAGTTTGAAAGCTCCTGACCAGTGATTTTTCACAGTGCATAGGTTTAAAAAAAACCCAACAAACTTTAACCTTTTATTAGGTTAAACAAACTTTAACCTTTTATTAGGTTAACCTTTTATTAGAGCCTGTAAGGCAGATTTGGGGGGGTAATTTTATTCCTCTGCCTCCGACGACAGCACGTCACTGGCCAACATTAAACATTTCAGTCTGGACTGGGTTCTGTTTTGCAGGAAATGGTGGTATGGCAACATTAATTCTTATCTCTCGCCCTTCTTTGGTTCCATATAAGGCTGGAAGCGAGATGGCGTCCCTGGAATCAAATAGTCAAATTCTCTTCGTTTCAAATAGGGATTTATTATGTTTGCACTAGGTTTTGTGCTGTTTGAAAGACTAGCCACATAAAGAAATAGCTGGAATGCTTCAGGAAAGTGCTGAGCCCTTGAACTGATGCAATAGCTCGTTTTAGAAATGGTGCTTGGCTTGGCGCTTGCGGGGACTGAGCGCCGACCTCGCAGAGGGATCCAGTGCAAACATCCCCGGCCGTGCACCCGAAAGCAGGCAGGGTGTGTGTTCCCCTCCCCAAATCTGGTGAGCCGGAGCTCAAAGGCAGAGTGTTCCCAAATAATAAATATGCCTGGCAAAAGGGAGCTGCAGCTCCTCACTGGGTGTCGGCGGGCAGCTGAACAGAGGATGGAGAAAACAGGGTCTGCTGGAAAGCAATGACAAACGCATAACAGTGGCCAAGATGGGTGAAGGACAGCTGCTAAAGGATAAAATATATACGATGGAGGTGCACTTTGCTGGCAGAAGTGTCCAAACCAAATTATTTTCCTTCTAAATTCAGCTGTCGGGTGGGAGAGCCCAACTGGGGATGCTGCGGTGGCACCAGGACAACCCCAAAAAGCAGCAGCACGTGGCCACGGGCACTCTCACCCCCTTGCCAGCCTCCTACTGAACAGGCGGGTGCAGGCGATGTGCTTCCCTGCATCTTCTCCTGCCTTCGGGCTTTCAGGCTATCAGCTCTCCTGCGCGTCTCAGCCCTGCTGTCCCCTGTACGACGCACTCAGCAAGAATTGCATCCACCGAGTGGGGTCCAGAAGTTCCAGCTTGCTGCCACCAGTGGAAACCAGTATGGTTCAGTCAACTGGAATCTGTATTGCCATTAGTTCAGATAACCTTCAAAAACCAGAGTTTTCTGCGTGGCAATGAAGGAACGCAAGAAGACAGTTTTAAGTGAATGGCAAAAAAAAATAAATCATAAAACACAGGAAAGCTCCAGCCACCCCAGAACAGTAGTGAAAAACAGCCAAGATAGAGGATCATAGATAAATAATGTAACAATATTGGCAAAACACCTATGACCTGCACTGTGTGCCTGTCGCAGCTCGATTGAGAACATATTTAACTTGGAAGTTAGACTTTATTCTTTTTGCGATGCAGAATCGGTCTTAATATGGTTTTAATACTGAAGTGACTTTTACCAAGTGCTCCGATAATTAAATGAAGCTGCGAGAGGTCTTAAATTCCCATCTGATTGCCTTTATGACTGTAATAACCAAGCTGAAAGGTTTTCCTTTCCAAAAAGGGGCTTGGTAGCCGGCGCACAGGGGGAGAGCAGCCAGCCAGGATGCTGAGGGCGTTTTGGGGTGGGGTTATTATTTTTTTCCCCCCTTCCATTCCCGATCCTTTCGAATCCTTCCTTTAGCAGTTCCCTCTGTGTTGGTGACCCCCTGCAAAGCAGTCACCATCTGCCACAGCAGGAACGGGGAACGCGGGCCGGTTCCCACCACGGTTGCTGCAACGTTCGGGGGGTGAGCGAAACCCCTGGGGAAGGGGTGACATCTGCAGGGACAGACTTCTTTCCATCCCCAGACACCAAACAAACCCTCTCTGCTAATTAGTAAAAGACTGAATCACGTTGCGTTGATAATTTCTAGAGACAGCTGGGACTAAGTTTAGCAAGATTTCCTCCCTGGTGTATTAATAACTAGATGTGATTAATGCTATGAGTCAGGAAGAGGGTTTTGAGGAATTCTCTTTCCACCCGTGACAAAAAAGCCCTGTGTGCTACATCCTTGCCTGAATGCAAAGGGGACCTTGACGTCCTCCCATCCCCAGAATAAGGGTCTCCGCTTGGGACCCTTAGAAAAAATTCAGTGAAACGGGCAGAGCGCGGTGAAATTTTGCAGTTCTTTTCTGTGTGCGGACGTGCTTCAGCTGGGCCAGTTCTACCCCCAATTTAAGAAACACTCTGGATTTCCTCCGTGTGATTCACACAAGCACAGGGCGGCCGGCTCGGGGTCACGTATGTGTGGGGACACCCAGGAGCATCCTGCCTCGGCTCCATCCTTGAGCACCATCTGCTGGCTTTTCACTCCGGGGACTCCTCGGGCATCCACCAAACCCACAGTCCCCTTCTTTCCCTCCAATAAAACCTGCTCCTGCAAGATGGGGCCGCTGCTTGCTCTGAAATCAGTGGGTACTGCCAAAACCAAGGGTTGCTCCGTTGTTTTTCCATCACCAGCCTGAACATTGGCACAGCGGACTGGAGGCGCGGGGTCCGGCCGTGGCCCTCGCGTGCCTATTTCAAAGGACGAGCTCTTTCTCCTGCTTGCAAAGCAAGGCAGAGAGCTGCTCTGCTAGAACTAGGGCAGGGATGTAGATTGCATTTTCATTTTGCTCGCAATAGATGGTTTTCATTAGTTCCAAAGGATTTGCCGTTGCTTTCGTTCAAATACTTCCCCTGCCACCAGCACCCCGGTTAGGAAGCGGTCCAGGAAATATTTTCTGAAGCTTTTCTTGGTTCTGCTTTTCTCCTACACGTTCTGGCTGTCTGCCTCTGCGCAAATATCTCCCGGTGTATTTGTGCCACGTTCGATACCACCCTTGGCTTCGAAACAGCCAGGAGGAAAGGGCAGGAGCATCTCTAGAGCATGCAGAGAGGGTGGGGAGAAAGTGAGCCGGGCAGGTCAGGGTGGGAATTAAGGCAAGAGAAGAGCCACCTGGCTCTGCCGATCCCATCCTGCAGCCTTGGGGAAGAAATTCAAACACTGCTGCAAAATCTCCCTCCCGTCCTCGACGATGAAGTTGTGACAGCAGATTCAAGGCGGGCTGCACTAGGAGGGGGCTTGGAAAAGCGTGGGGGATGCTACAAGCATCCCAGCAACCTGGGTGCAACCAGGGCTTAATTGCAATCAAGGGCAGATCTCCTAATTGGCACCAGGGGAGGGAGGCTGTGCCCCAGCGCAGGTTGGTGGGTATGAGTGCATTCCTGGGGCTCGCGGGGTAGCGCTGGGGGAACGGCAGTCTTGGGACCTCTCTGCCACTGGCTGCATGATTACAGGTAATTTGTCTGCTCTGCCGCAGCTCCTTATCTGTGAGACAGTGGGGTTTGCCCCCCTCGCTTACGTGAAGGGCAAAAAGCGGTGATCAGTGGGACCGCTATAGGAGAAAGAGCTGTGGTGTGGAGTCAGGCACAGGTTGGAGTCTTTTGGTCTCGGTTCTGACAATTTTGAAAAGCCACAGCAGGAAAAGCCGTGAGAATGAAACCAAAAATTTCAGCATCTCCCATGCGACTGGAGGAAAAACCCTCCTGGCAGGAGAAATGGTTTAGGGCTAATTGAAAAGGCATTTCCTTCCTTTCTTCCCTCTTCTTAAGTGTTATCATTTAAAACCAAAGGTGCAATAAAAACTTCACCTAGTAGGGCTTATTAGGAGTTGTTATTATTATTTATTAATATATATTATTATCGGAGTTACTGAAATGCATTGCGCTGGGTGTCTTTTTTTTTTCCCCCAAATCAAAGCTTTTAAAAATCTCTGCGTATGCTAGAAAACATTTTTCTTTTGATAAATCAGTGATTTCTTAAGAGGATGCCTGTTTTGTTGTAACATTTCTGAGGCTAATACTGCTAATAAATCACGCCAACAGGCTAACCCCAGAAGAAGCAATAAAAGCAAACCTACGCCAGGGCTGCGTGTATTATCCGAGTGTATATATACTCTTAATCTACGGCTTATTGTAACTCAAACAAAGTAACTTGGAGCCCTGACCACCTGCATCCTGCAGAAAGCCCTCCTGCTGGAAGGGCTTTTCAGTGTCTGCGATAAGGAACAAACTACTCTGAAATATGTAAATAATGTGAATATTTTCCCCTCAAACACAATGTGCAGCTTGTAGGTCAGTAGACTGTAATGTGAACCCTGATGCTCGGCTTCTAGGAAAGATGCTAGCTGAGCTCTTTTTCAGAATAAGAGGGAACTTGAGGAGCATGCGTGAGATGCGTTTTGGCCAACGCAGACGTTGCCAGACGTTGCTTTGGGTTGCTCCTGTTTTCTTGCATTAGATGCTTCCAGATGGTGCCTTGCACAAGGCGATCAAAAAATCCTTCCAAGTCTTGGCCTCCATGTCCTGTGCAACTTCAAAGTCCTGTGCTGCATAAAAAGCCGTTTGAAATGGGCTGAATTTCAGCGGTTCAATGAAACTTCCCATTTTGTGATGGAAACAACTGTTACTAATTACCGGGGAGAGAAGTGAGGTGGCTTGAAAAGAGCTGGCGTTTGGGAGAAGCCAGAAATACCCGCTGCCCACGCGGCGGGGTGATGTAACGGCAGGCGAGCCGAAGAGGAATTATAGGGAATTATTCATATCCATGAATGAGTGTTATGTTAGTCGGGAAGATACGGGAGGGAAAAGACCTGAGGGTTTGCTGCAGCCGGTTCATTGGAAACCTGTGGTCTTTGTGCACTGGTGGTAAAGAGAAAAAAAACGTGTGTTATGCTAAGAGGGAGAGGACAGCACTGGAAATATAAAGCCCTGTCTTGATGTACCATACATCCCAGTCCCCAGGGAGCATGTTCTTGTTAGGGTTCCCTATTAAAGGCATAAAACTATATATTTTTATCTTGCCCGTGCGGGTTTTTCCACGATAAATGGAGTTTTCCACGAGCAGCCCTTGCTTGCGGGTAGGGTGAGAATAAAGCCAGGGAAGCAGCAACGCTGGAGCCTGAAACAGCCCGTGGGGATCGTGACCCACACCCCAGCCTCGCCCGGGCTGCTGCTTCTCCCCTGGGGCTCCAGGTCCTTAATCAGCCCTCGCCATACTTCCCTGCCAGGTGATCTGCCAGAAACACTGCTTCTTTTTAATCTTTGGAGCCGATGCTAAGTTGAACAGGCTTAATTCAGCTGTGAAAATTGGGCCACTCCCCTGAATTGAAAAGAGCTGTGAATTAAGGGGAGGGAAAGAAAACCCCACATTTTGCTCAAGGGGAACACATGGATTTGAGGAGGGTTGAACCCCTGCTCCCCTCTCCATCTCTCACATCAAGCAGCTTCTTGGTTTCCTCCCTGGGCTTCATCCCACACCTGATAGTCCCTTTCTGGTCTCTCGGGCCTTAATATGGGACTGGTATTTTCTTTCCTGAGGGTGTCGGGAACTGCAGGAGCTGGCAGGGTGCCGGCAGCAAAGCCTGGCCTCCCGCAGCATCCTCCCCTGCCTGGGGAGGGTCGTGGTGGGCAGAGGTGGCTGCTGCTCCCCAGGGCATCACGGATCTGCTGCAACGCGGGGGGTGACACCCTATTTCCCGGCGATAACAAAAAGTAGCCTTAGTTACTGAGCATCCTCCCATCGCGTTACATCCTGGCATTGCTTTTGCTAAAGCTACCCCAGGGTGGGATGCACTTGTTTCTCCTCTTCTCCTCTATGGGGGGGTCCATGCTGTCCCCAGCTGGGTGGCACGGGGCTCCTCGTGCCACGGAGTCCCGCTGGGCAGGTACGGGGGTCCAGGCTGCGTCATCTTGCTCTCTCCCTTATAAACATCCCGTCACTTGATGGAGAGCTGATATAAACAGCGTGTCCACATCGTAGCTGTTTTGTTTGGAGTTAGCATTAAAAAAAACACCCCAGGAAATAACATGTATGCAGTCGGTATGTATTTATCCCTCAGGGGCTTGCCTGTGATTTGCACCGAGCATATGGAACAACTTGTGCTTGAGATGTTTGTGTCTGAGGCATCCGGAGATGCTGGGTTTCTAACAAGGTGGTAAAACGGTGGCGTTTGCACTGTGCCGCTCGCTGCTTTGGGTAGAGCTGATGAGGCATCATTGGGGAGATGCTGAATTTTCCCCTGTAAATGGCTGGAGCTCCTTTGGAAGCTAAAAAGCCGAGGTTTTTGCCCAAATCCACCTAGAAACTCACTCGAAGTACGGGTACATTTCCAGCTGGTCTAGGTGATTTCCAGAGCAATGTGGTTTTCTGCATGAGCTGCATCAGAGATGCAGACGCAACCTCAATCTTTAATTGGATATTTTTTCTTTAAGCAAGTATCAGTTCCTCAGCACTGCCAGGTTATTCACACACAATCAAATGCAAACTAGTAAGTAAGTGGAATTAACTGCAATACCAAACAAAGGTGTCACAGGGGTGTTAAAAAAACAAAACTCACCTGATATAAAGCCGTACAAATGACCAGATATAAGCTCCCACTTAAAATCCGGGTACAAAGTGTTAAAAAAAAGCTTTAACTAATTATTTGCCTGGGGAAAAGAATGCTGTTTTGCTGAAGTTTGTAAGTTTGGCAAGTGGATTTGTTGTTTGTTGCCTTTTTTTTTTTTTTTTGCTGAGGAAGCCAGCCTGGTTTTACCGAGCCAAAGGAGAAGTTAAGTCTTTTTGTCCTGTAGCTCAGTTTTGGGGAGCAAACACTGGCTGCAGAGGCTCAGGAGGGTATGGAAACATCTCCCGATTACTGGGCAACCTCTGTGGCAATGAACCTTTCCCATCCCCCCCCCAAACTTGGGCATCCCTTTGGGCAACTGCCTCCTCCCGCAGGCACCTGCGGCCCCTGTGCTGCCGGGGCCCTGGGCTGGGGATGTCCCTGGATGTGAAAGATCAACCTGTCCCGGGGCAGGAAGAGGTGGGGACGGCTTTGCATGGTTACCGTTGCTGTTTATCACCCTTTCCAACCGCTCATGGCAGAAACGAGTGGAAAAAAAGCCTTCAGCGCTCCTTATAAAACCCAGCGCCAGCAGGCTTGCCAGCCTTGCTAATGTCTCCTCCTCAAACGTCTCATTCATTCATTCCGCAGTGGGGACACGTGAAAATCGCATCATTTCCTCGAGGCAGAACAACAGCATGCTTGTCCCTAAAAAAAATCCCTGTGCTACCTAGCAGCAAGTCACCTGTCAACTACAAGCAAGCTGGAACGGGGCTGATCTTTATGGGACTGAGCATCTATGTGAGTAAAACTCAGGAGGAGCGAGCTCGAGTGCCAGCGAAGCCTGATGGAGTTGTTCTGGCTCCCTGTGGTCCATAAATAATGTGGCCAGGCAGACTGGCTCCTTCCCTCTGGGATGGCACATCACTCCTAGGGAGGAGGCGTGTTGAGAGGGCGAGTCCGTGGCAGATGATGCTCTCTCCTAATTTCTTGCTCCCAAACCAGCTGCCAGCAGGCACTCTGCTCCATCACCCACGGGTTTGCCCACAAAGGCGAGCTTTCCCCCAGCAATGGTCCAGCACAGCACCGGTGCTTTCATCCGAACCTGCTCTCCAAAGCTCAGCTGCTGGAGTTTTTGATTGTTGGAGATTTATCCTCTCTGTTGGAGATTTATCCTCTCGTGAGCAAGTACAGCTGAAGCATGTCTAATTCAACCCCCTCCAAATATATGTAACCTCCATCATCCTGTCCCGATCTCAGTCTCTCTGCAGGGTGAGATGGTTTTATTGTGAATTTTCAAAGTGGGGATGAGCTGGATTGAAGGTGAATATGCTGGGGGCTGTCTGCCTTCCATCGGGTAATGAATCATTTCAGTAAAAAGATGGAGCAGTCAAAACTCTGCTTTTCCAGTCTGATAAATGAGGTGGGTTAGCAAACATTCTCCATCTTCAACACCCTTTCTCCACCAAACCTTCCGGTCAATGCTGGATCAGCAGCGGCTTGCTGGGCACAAAAAGCCACTATTTCAGACCATTTCTGGGCTTTGTAAAGGTGCAAAACAATGCAGCCCAGCAGCTTTGACAGAGTGCTGCTGCCCAGCAAGGCAGCCACATACCAGGGGCAAGGCCTTGTATCCGAGATAACCGATGCTCCAGCTCGAAGCCCAGCCCGGCCTCCACGGGATGCTCCAGTGAGCATCTGTGCTCGTCAGACTGGAGGCTGCGTACCAACGAGCTCCTCTTCCTCTTTGGGGATGGGTCCCAAAGCTTGGGTCTTCTTGCTTTACTCTGTGTCTGGTTTTTCTTGCTTTATCAGGGGTCTCTGGTCCTCCAAACAGAGAGGAGATGGATGCCAAGGGGCCAACAAGCACCATCTACAAACGCCAGCATTTCTTTCATTTGTTTCCTCTCCCAAATTGCAGTTAATCCGTGTTAGGCTTCCTCCCTGCCTGTGGAGAAATCTAATACTTTTGAAGATTTTTTTTTTTGTCCTCTGACACTGGCAGCTTCGATTCCTCAATCCGTAGAACTTATTGTTCTTGAATTAGAAAGACTACTCACATCCTGGCCACCATTGACATGTGTTTTTGCTTTGCGGGGTCTCGTGCCAGCAGCACCTCGCACGGAGGAGGGGTTTTCTCTTGCTGCCTGCCGTCAGCACGGGAGCATCTTTGGCAGGGAAGCGGTGGCAGGCACCGCGGGGAGATGGACCTCCCCAGCTTTTGCTGCATTTGGAAGGGAAAGGTAGAGGTACCAGAGATGAGGCCAGGTGTTTGGTGAGTTACTGTTTGAGTCAGTCCTCCCAGGAAAGTGAAATGCTGGTAGGTCGCCAGCTGTCCCAAAATCACCCCTTACGTGAGACAGGCATGAAGGTAAAAGCTAAATGAGTTCATTGCCCTCAAATGCAAGGCTCCAGAGATGGGAGCTGGGATGGAAACCCAGAAATTAAAGAGGAAATCACCTTCTACATACTTGCCCCTAGCTCCAAGAAGCAATCTCCGTCTCTTGCTCTACCAAAACCTGCCAGCACACCTGCGGCACCATCAGCTGCAACCCGCTCCTCTGGCTGGGGCAGAGAGCAACCCGCTGCGGAGCTAACGCTGAAGGATTTTTGTGGATCTGAAGCACCGGTTCAGTAATCTGACCTCCTCCTCTGCTCTGCAGCAGGGAGGCTTTGGTGGAGCAGGAACGTGCAGTGATGTACAGAGTACAGCATGTACGTCGCCCGTGCTGACAGCAGCATGTTCTCACTAATTTCTCCATTGATCTATATTCTCGAGCAGGCTGCCACTAACATCATTCTCGCTGTGCCACTGAGGAGCGCAAGCCTTCTCAGAAAACATCTGGTCAGCTAGTTTCGCCAGCTCTCCGCTCTGCGAGTCCCTGGATCAAATTAGACACTCACGGGCTGAATGAAAAGCCATTGTACGTGAAATAATCCCCCGCTGAGACTTGTGTCTCGCAGCAGGCAGCGGGGATGTCTGCAGGGCGCCGACGCTTCATTTCCCTGGAAGAGCTGATCTGGCCGACGCCTCAACAGTGGGAGGACATTTTCGGCGAGATGATGCAGTAACCGGATACCTGGCGGGGTGGATGCTCTCCCTGCGCCTACGGCATCGTCCTGGCAGCTGGATAAATCCCCCATGAAAGGGAACAAGCTCAGAGGGTGTTGAGGGATCACCTGTGTGTCCCACATCTCCCAAGGGTTGCTGGTTCTTGTGATGTGTTGGGGGCTGGTGGTGTCGCAGGTAAATTGCCATTGCATTACGTGGCTTTAAGCTGACCTATATGGCTAAAGAGGTACGAGGTCCTGTATCGAGGAGTGCCTCGGAGGCAGTGGGTTCCTCCTGCTGTGCTTTGGTGGAGCCCAGGAGCACTGTTTTGGGTCAAGGCTGTGCAAGGTGCTGTACAAACATAGGGTGGGAAATGACCTCGGTCCCCAGGGGCTCTCAGTCCAAAGGACAAGACCAAAGAGGTCAAATGGCACAAAGAGAAGTGGAAAACAGTCATTTTCCCCCCAAAACTGAGTACTTCCACATCACACACTGGTGGCCCACAGGCATCACAACAAAGTCGGAGTTGGCCATGAGGTTTTTTCACTGGAGGGGGTGTATTTAAAGGAAGATGCTGCAGGGGGGTCTAGATGTACAGAAAACAAGGGTCAAATCTTCCTTAGTATTTAACAGCAGGAGCGATTTTTACAGAAATGACCTGAAACTCTTCAGAGAAACGCCAATTTGGCCTGTATTCAACTAGGATGAGGAATACCAGAAAGAGAGAGGAGGAGATTTGTTTTTTTTCCCCCTGTAAGAGGCCAACCCTGGCCGGACTTCACTGGTCATGGGATAGCAGTTGGGATTTTCCTTCTCTACCGGGAGAAGGAACAGGGAGGAGAAAAGGGCAATTGTAAGCCCTCCCCAGAGGCTGGGAAAGCTTTCCAAAGGTAAAAAAAAATAGTAAGAGGGACTCTTAGAGATGGTGTTTGTTTCTTTTCCATGGTTTAAGCTTTTGGGAGGGTGGGGAGGACACCTCTCCGTTGACAGTACCTGGCAAGAGAGCCGTGAAAAACTCTATGAAAGAGAAATAGGCAGTGTCTTTAGTTTTAGACAAAAATCCCAGTGTTTTGTCTCCATGGCCAGCCCCAAGCTGGGGCGGTGGAGCACGCAGGAGATGCCTGAGCTCGGGAGCCCGGGCTGAGCTGCTCCTGGGCATCATGTTGACGGAGATCATGGTTGCCTGAAGTTGCAAAGGGGGGTTTCTAGAGAGGTCCTGTAGGAAGGAGGGTCTGGGTCTGGTTGATGGGAAGAAGACAGGCAGAGCTGTTTGGTAGTGTGTGATTTTGAGCATGAACACCATGCTGCTGGCCCAGAGCTCGTTTGAGTGATGCTTTGCATGCTTCCACCTTTGGGTGATGGCCCAGATTTGCTCTCTCTGAACAGAGTAAGAGGGGTGGCTTCAGCATCCAGAGCTGAGGCAAATACCTCCAGCCTTGAGGTATCATTTGAGGTGATGGGAGGGTTAATACACTCGACAGAGAGCTGTTCTCGCTGCTGGGCTGCCAACAGGAGAGAGTGAAAGGGAAGGCATCAAGATGCACATTAGGGATGGCGATTTCTCTCAGGGTTAATGTACAGATCAGAAATCAGAGCGCTCGGCTTGGGAGCAGCAAAAAGAGAGCTGCTTTTGCAAAACAACAATCCTTTTCCATGTGAAAAGTCCCTTTTCGTGTGCTGGCTTCCCATGCTTGCTGCCTGTATTTTTTGCTGGACTCCACAAGGTGGCACAAGGAAACTGCTCTCTCCAGAGGAGCATCCCCGGGCTCCCCAGGCTGCACCTTTCAGCGCTGGGTCTGCACCAGCACCTGGCTGGGGGCTTCAGCTCCAGCCTCCAGCAGAACTGGAGACATCCTACACGGGGATTATTCCCTCTCAGCTCAAGCAGTGCTTTGCTGGGTGCCCAGAAGGGCCGTGCCGGGCAGGGTGATGTGCAGCACGACGCGTTTGTTGTTGTTGGGAGCTTGCAAAACAAGAAAGGATTTGGGGCTGGTCGTATTTTGGCTGCTGCACCCATGTGGGGATACCTCCCCTTCCCCATAGCTGTTCACTGGGGCCCTTCTGACATCGGGTACCCGCGATGCCCCCAGCCCTGGGTGCACCCTGGGATGAAATCTGAATTACACCGGAAAAAGCTGCAAGAAAGCGAGCCCGGCTCTGGCTGGAGCTTTATCAGAAATGCCAACAAAGGAGGAAACCACAGCTACAGAAGCACAGTACGTTGTTTTTCTTTTATGAAGTGGAACACGCTTTCTGGCTGGGATGGGCTAAAAAGTTTCCCTTTTCCGATCAATCCAAGGACGCCGGCAAGACAGCTCTGCCTCTCCCGCTGCTCACAGCCTTGGTGCTTCTTCTCAAACCTGGAGTCATCCATGTTGTAGCCTGCTAAGTCTGTCGTGTCCCGCAGACCATCCTTTACCCCTCCAGCCAGAGTATTTCTGGGTGGCAGCTCCGCTCTCCAGACTGAGCAAGCCATGCCTGCTTCAAGCCACCAGAAGTTAGGCACTTCAATTTTGCATTTCCCTTTGAAAAAAAAAAATTAAATACCCAGGCTGCCATTTCAAACCATGCCACAAATGCCTTTCCTGTGCCAGCCTGCTCTCATCGTCGCTGTTATTCCCGGGGCAAAGCGGGCTTTGCAGCTCGGATGGGGGGGGACAGGACTCATATGACTCACCCAAAACCACACAAACAGAGCCAGGCTTCTGGTTTCCCCTCCAGCTTGCTCGCTCAGCCTGCCTCAACAGCTGGAGGAAAAGAAAAGCAGCTTATGTTCATTTATTACCGGCTGTAACAAGAGGGTGTTGATAAGCAGATGACTTATCCGAGCATCTCCAGTGGCCCAGCGAGATGAGCTCTGTCCCACGGAGCCAGCACGTCACGGGTAGTTTGTGCGGCTCAGAGAGCTTTGCCGGGGGGGTTTCATGCCAGCTCGCTTCCACCGCCTGCCCGGTGCTGTGCAAGTCGCCAGGTCCGTGTTTACCTCTGCAGAGCCAAGGCCTGGCATTGCTGGAGGCTTTTTTAGGTATGGGGAGGTGATGAGACTTGCAGAGGCTTTGGTGAGGTGGCTGGCATTTGACAGACTATGAGGCACCTAAAATCTGGCAGAGACAAAGGCTTCTTGCCCTGCCCATGTGGCTGGGATGGCAGAGGTGCTACGGAGGACGTAGGCTAGGACCTGAGCTGGGGGACCTCGGTGCAAAACTGCTGCTGAGGTGCCAGCTGGGAGCTTCATGGGCAATGCTGAGCTGGTTTGGGCTGGATAGAGTTAATTTTCTTTATAGTGGCTGGTATGGGGCTCTGTTTTGGATTTGTGCTGGAAACAGTGTTGATAACACAGGGGTGTTTCAGTTGTTGCTGCACTGGTCAAGGACTGTTCAGCTTCCCATGCTCTGCCAGGCGCACAAGGAGCTGGGAGGGGACACAGCCAGGACAGCTGACCCACACTGCCCAAAGGGCTATTCCACACCATACGGCGTCATGCTCGGTATATAAAGCTGGGGGAGAAGAAGGAAGGGGGACGTTCGGAGTGATGGCGTTTGTCTTCCCAAGTCACCATTACGTGTGATGGAGCCCTGCTTTCCTGGGGATGGCTGAACACCTGCCTGCCCATGGGAAGGAGTGAAGGAATTCCTTGCTTTGCTTTGCTTGCGTGCGCAGCTTTTGCTTTCCCTATCAAACTGTCTTTATCTCAACCCACGAGTTTTCTCACTTTTACTCTTCCGATTCTCTCCCCCATCCCACCGGGGGGAGCGAGCGAGCGGCTGCGTGGGGCTTGGTTGCCGGCTGGGGCTAAACCACAACAGATGCTCAGATGAAGGGCCTCATCCCTCACTATTTCCACCACTGAGCCCACGCTGCAGCAGGCTGGCGATCTCAAGCGCAAGCTCACAGAAACAGGAGGGGCAGACAGAGCCCAGCTTTGCCCCTGGCACCTCCTGCAGCCCCCCTGTGACCCAGCCAGGTCTGCTCGGGCAGAGCCATCCCTGCCCCAGCTGAAAAGCCCTGCCCCGCCGCACAGAGCCTCAGGGCCGGGTAAGTCTCCGAGGACACTAGGTTGCACTGCCACTGCATCATATATATAATATATATATGTAATATTACATAATGTGTGCATCCCGCAGTGACACAAGTGGCTCTGGCTCCACCCAGGTGAGCGGCACCCCAGCATGGTCGCCCGCAGGGGTAGGCTGTGAGCGATGGAAAAAGGACGAGAGCTGATGTTGGCTCCGTGGCCTGGAGCGGCAGACGAGCAGGAATGGTGACGAGGAGCATAGGAGCCGGATCCTAGCTCGAACCTGCTCACCAGACGCTCGTTAGGTCAGCAGAGAGCAGCCCTCCGGGCTGTCGCGTCCCCAGGGACGGCGGGTGCCTGGGCTCTGGGATGCGCCCTGCCTTTCCCCCGTTGCCCCAGGGAGTGGTGCCAAGCCAAGGTAGTGCAAGGAGCTTCAGGGAGTGGATAATTGCAAGAAGAAGTCTTTCCTCACCCTTCCCCCTCTGCAGCCTCTTCGTATTTGGAAGAACAACTCTGCCTTCCCTCCCCCTGCCTGCTCCGAGCCCTGGCGAGTGGCCACCTCGTCCCATGGGAGCCATCAGCCAGCAGAGGACGGGAATAATGGTGCTCACTGGTGGCACGAGGCAGAGACGGACGCATGGAAACTCATTAGAGAGCAGATCGACCGGCGAGGCTCTCCTTAGGCGACCTTGCTGGGAGCGCTTGCACGGCGCCGAGGCTGCCGGCTGCCTCCCACCGGTCCTTCCCGTCCCTCCGGGGTCATGTCTGGTGGGGAGAAAAGCAACATGCTCTGTCTTTTCTAGCTGGAAGGTGTCTCATGTCTTGAACAAGGAAGGCAATGAAGCACTGGGACAGCTTCAGGAGGGACCAGGGAGCCTTCTGGAAGCTGGAGCTTCAAAATAGAGCCTAGGGCAGGTCGGCGGGCTGGAAACAAGCTGCAGCTCAAAACAAATCCTGTGGCTGGTGCCCAAGCCACCCAGCTTGAGAGCAGAGAAGGGTGCTGCCAAAGAGCACGGGAAGACTGGCGTGGGGATGGCTGCCAGGGCAGGCATGGCCAGGAGGTGACCAGGGCTGGGTGGCAAGAACGGAGCAGGTCTGCTTTGAGGGCAAACCATCACAGGGGGCTTCTTCAGGCTCTCTGCTGGTTGGTCCAGACCCAAGCCACAGCAGGTAGCATGGACAGTGGTAAGAAAGCCACGTGGTTATGGAGGGGATAGGTTTCGGCTGGACATCCATGGAGCTGCAGGCCACAGGGCTAAGCCAAAGGCATTCCCCATCCGCTTGTCCGTAGCCTCGAGACCCATCTCCTGGGCTCTGCACCTTCATTTCCATGCCCGCTTCTGCCCCATCGTACGCCCGCCCAAACTTTCTCCAGCCCGAGACATGTCTTCCCGCTTCACACCCTTGCTTGGAGTAAAGGCAGAGACATCTCTGAGCAGGATGCACCTGGGATGGTCTGGGAGTGCCGAAGCACTGCCTCACATCCCAGTGGGTTACTGGGAGGTAACAGAAGAAAAGGTAATTATTTGTTTCAATGTTTATTGAAAATAAATAGAGCAATAGTCTGAAAACATCCCACAGCATGAGTACACACCCGCAGCCAGTGACTTAGGCACGATGAGCCCGTACAGACCTAACAAATTGGCCCAGAACAACTTTCAGCCTCTACAAAGGAAAAAAATAAATAAGGCTAATAGACAGGGTGAGGAAAGGAGACTTTTGCCATTAGGGCATCTCAGTGAGGCTGGTAGAGGTGTGCCAAGCTGCTCTTTGGGAGCAGTGACTGACCCCGACACCCACCCTCTGCCTCTTTCGGGGGGGTCATGGGTAGCCAAGCTCCGGCCCTGTTCCCCGGCGCTGGCTCCTAAGTCAAATACACTTATTTTCTGCTTAATAGTTCAGAAAGTCATGTCTTCCCCCTGGTCAGGTGCCAAGCGTAGCTTATCTCTACCCCTCCGCCACATGACATGATGCTCCTCAGGGGGCTGAGAAATGCATCGTGTGCAACGTTTTAGGGTAAGAAGGTTTTCAATTTTAGGGTTTTCACATTAGATACCTCTTTCCACGGACTCACAACTGCTTGGTTGCTGTTTCCAGTGTTTAAATATTGAAGGCAAAAGGAGATTGACTTTGTTTGCAACCTGGTGCCCAGGAGCAGCCCTTGGCAAGCAGAACCCAAGCCAGCTCCAGTCCTGGTTCCTATGTGCCCCAAAACCCCCATTCGGTGAGATAAGGGTGCTGGGGGTATGCAGGGATTTCCAGAGTGGAAACCATCCCGCCTGGCCTGGGAGAGGCTGTGGTTTAGTCTGTGGGGTCTGCGTTGGGGTCCTCTGCCTTTCCGGGGCCTCGGGGCTTTCATCGCAGAAGATGCTGAGCCCCTTCCTGGTCCTTTGTCCTGACTGCTGTCTTGGGTGAGTTAAAAAGCAAAAGCCAGCTGTGATTGCTTGCGCGGGCAGTCAGCAAGACCTCCGGGAGGGTCTCTGGTTTGGGGTTTCCCTCTGGTGGGAATGGTCTGCTTTTCCTGTTCCCAGCTATGAAGCCTTTTCCAAGCTGTTTTTAGGCTTGATTTTTCCTCTTTTTGACACCTGTGGATCTCTGCTGATCTCCAGGGACTTGCCTCTGGTGTCCTTTAGACAAGTCGGGTCCCTTCGTTATCATCTATTACTCTGTCTACCCGACATCATCTCTCAGCAGACAGGCAGTAGCAAAGGACAGATGTTTGGGGTCTGTTTCTTCTTTGCAGTGATATCGGCCTCTTATCATGGTAGAGACCCCTCTGGGCTTTAGCAAAACAGGAATAAATTCAGCGATGACAGCCTGTGCCTTCAGACAGCCTGAAGCAAGCACCCTAGACATGCACAAGATGCTTCGTTTCTCAGGTGGTTAGCTTTCTAAAACTGTGTTTGTTTCATTTTTGACCCTGCTAATTGTCTGAACAGGAACATCCAGTTAGTGCCCTTACCCGATAACTTTGATCTTCTTCACGTCTTCGTAGAGGCTCAGGCTGTTTCCAGTGTGACTGGTGAAGCTTCCAGCCTCTTCCACAGCGTTGCTTTCCATATGGATAGTGTTAATCCAAGTCCTCACTGCAGGCTGAAATCCCAGGCACAGCATAATTACATTTAAGATTTAAAGGGGGAAAAAAAAATTGAAATTGTCAGGATGACCCTCTTGGGCATTTGCTAGGGTCACTTGAGTTTGATGTCTGCAGCAAAACGTCCACTTCATCATTATCAAAATGGTGTGAAAAACTCTAGACTGTACTGCGAACTAGATGGGACTATCCTAGAATAGCGCAGCTGGTCCATCCCCTGCCTCAAGACAAGATTACTATGGCCTATGCTGTGTTTAAGCTGTTTGGAAAGACCTCCACGTCTGCCAGTGACTACTGAGGAGTCCTCAGGCTATTCTAGGCTATTGCAATGGAGGGAATTTGAACACGTGGGTTAAAGCCCAGCCCTCTGAGATAGGCTAGGACATAGTCTCCAGAGGGAAGGGGTAGAAACCTGACCGTCGTGATCTGGTCCGGTCTCCTTGTGGAGCACTGGGAAGGATAGGAGATCAGTGCTCTCATCGCCAGCTGTAAAGGAGTGGGAATGGACTGGCCTGTCCAACGAGCAGTCTCCTCCCTCCTAGATCTCGTGATCTTTGAAGTATTGAAGTACTCTTGGCCCAATCCATCAGCATTTTGCATTTAAGATGTATTGAACCATTGGTCTCTGGCATAACTCCTACATCCGTGTTAAAGTCGGTGATGAACTTTAGCGGGACCCAGGTGCTGACCCTGAAGGTGTTTCTCAAATCACATCTCCCAGACTGTGGGTAGGATTTGTGTGGTCTCCACAATCCACGTAGCCCAAAACAGTCTTTGTTTTCATCCGTTGCTGCTGGG
The DNA here is from genome assembly GCF_034638445.1 of Ciconia boyciana. Classification (NCBI taxonomy): domain Eukaryota; kingdom Metazoa; phylum Chordata; class Aves; order Ciconiiformes; family Ciconiidae; genus Ciconia; species Ciconia boyciana. Next base: position 41,632,503 of record NC_132943.1, on the reverse strand, counting down.
TTGCAATAGGGCATAATCCATTAGGACATCTGTGTCGGAAGTGACCGTGAATTCATGTTGATTTTGTAGGGATTTACTCATGTTTGTTTAGCTACTCTTTACCTTGGTAACTCCTACAAGCTGTGGAGGGTGATGGCCTTTGCCAAGTATTTTACCACCTGCCCAAAGGCAGATGCTTGAATTATATTTTTGATCACTGCAAATGATGTATTCCCATAAGACCAAGCTCACCTAGCTTGCTAGGGAAAATCCGTTTCCTGTGAAAAACCTTAATTTCTGGTGGGAACTCTCCCAGTTAGCTTTTTGTTAGGCAAGTGTCTGGGTTTCTCTTCATATTAAGGCACTAACCAGTGAATAGAGGTTGTGGCATTTACTCCTTTCCAAAGGCAAGCTGGAAACAGAATAGGGATGGTTCAGTCTCACTCGTGTTGGTAAAACAGGTGAGGAAAGTAGAAATAATTCCTGATACATGGGAATATAGGGCTGTGAGCGATATGAGGGCAGTACGGTGAACTTGGATCGGGTTTTGGTGCATAGTCCTGTCTGTAAACAACGCAAAGATGCAGCGCTTCTCACATCAGGTTGACAATAGGTTTGTGGCATAATCCATCAAAAATATGATTAGATCCCTATTAGAAAAATTGGGGTAGATAAGAGAAGGGAGACATCACGTATCCTACTGTGCCATCATCCAGACTAAAGCTCCATAACGTTCACATGGTTAGGAAAAATGTCCTTACAGTTTCCACCCTATAAATGATACTCCACAAACTTTGTTTTCAGGTCTTCTGTGACGGTAGTTTTCTAATTGCAACAGATGTCAGAGCATCGCTGTCTGTGATAATTAATGTTGAACGGCGATTTTCTTTAAGCAAGGCTGTTGGGGTCGTTCCAAATGAGATGTGGTCATGCCGTAACATAATTAAACAGTCATATTAATAGATAAAACGTAAGATTAATGGATAAAACTGTAACAATCCCTCGTGGGTCACATACAGAAATAGCAGCAGCATTGTACACCCCTTCCCTGTCCTGCTTGTTCTGCTCCGGCGTCATGGGGATGGTAAGAGGTCTTTGTAAAACTGCCAAGAAGCTGAAGGGAGAAGGAATGCCATCCCAGCCCTAAGAGATCTCATGACTTGGAAGTGATTGCAGGGGGATGGTGGGAGAGGCATCCGTGAAATTGCCTCTGCCAGCAGCAAAGGCTTCCTTAGGGTCAGCAGCAATATGTTTGCTGCTGCCTTGTTTGTTGGAGCTGCCCTGCTTTTGCTAGGCTCCTGTGAATAAGGGTCTTGTGTCCCCTCTGCCTGTGGCTTGCAGATGGGCTGGAGCTGCTGGTGGATGCTCCTGGTTTGACTCCACCTGGCATTTGGAAACTCCTCTATCTTGGCCGGGTGCTTGGGATGACCCTACGCCGATGGGAGCCAAACCACCCATCGGAGTCGTCCATGGAGTGAGGAACAAAGCTGGAGTTGGTGCCATTGTAAATCAACCCACCCCCTGAGCATCATTTCAGCAGCTTATCCCAACCAGCCTGCTGGTTGCTGCCTGCAAGACCCTCTTTTCCCACCTCCAAGGCTGCGGGTGCAGCATGCTGTGCTGCAGTCACCCCAGCATGGCGATCCACCACAAAGCACAGCTTGTGCGAGGTGGAATCAGCGTGGCGTGTCCTTCTTCTGCATCCCCAAGGGGCATTTGACCCACTGTTTCGGTGGCGGCTGCTTGCGTGTGCCAGCACCAGTTTTACGTGCAGGGTGCTGGGAACCTTGTGTAGGCACGTCTTCCCTCTGCAGCACTTGGGGTAGCTGTTTGGAAAATTAGGCATCATTATACTTGGAGAAATTGGGGTTTTTTTCCCTTGGTTTGGCCAAGCAGGATCCTCTGCACCTGGAGATGCCAGGCTGAAAATGAGGATGGAGGAGTGAGAGTGTTGGCTGGTTTCCCTGGGGTGGCATTTGCTATCTTCAGAAGCGACTGAACAGTATCTTCATCCATCGGTTTTGCTGAACTCTGCTTATGGGTTTACTTCCAGTTATCAGAAAAAACACTGTAAAATGGATAGCTGGAGAAGGTCCAGGCCACTTGTCCTATATATCAGTTCACAGTTGTCTTACAAAAGATTACCAAGAACTGCAAAGATAACAGCCCATGTGAATATTATTTTCATAAGAGCAGCCCTGCTTCTAGAAGGGCACGTTTCTCTTACAGAAGATACCCCAGAAATCCCATTCTTTTATCATCTGGCAAGACTGAAAATCAGAAATTGAGACCGAGGTCCATCCGTGCCTGGTTTCCCAGGACAGGTTTACCTTGTAACACTTCTCTCTCCCATTTTGCCACCCAGGTATCTGGACCCCCAGCTCAATTGGACTTGGTGTCCAGTTAAGCCTCCTGCTAATAGGAAACACATAACTCACCTTGTCCTTTGCATCCCCACTCCTAACTTCCACCCCACGCACGTGTGGTCGCTGCAGGTGCTGGTGAACTTCGTATAACATCGTCTGGCCCTACGACATATGGCAGTGTCTGTGTGAGTGGCTCTGGGTTTGTTTTGTCTTTCTTTTGCATGAGTTCATAAGATTCGGGAGCCTTTATTCATGGTGGGATGATAGGGGAAAAAGCTGTGGGCGGGCGGGTTTAATTGTCCTTCTCAAAGCAGAGGATTGCTGGAAGCTGGTGGTTGCTAGGTCTGGACTGCCACAAAATTAAACAAACTGCTTTGAAAGAGGGGAAAAAAAGTCTTTCTTTGCTGGTACATACACCACCGAGCCGGGGGAGGAGAGTTTCCCTAAAGAAATGCAGTTCCCAGGCCAATGTAATACTTGACATTTATTCTGTGGACCTGCACCTGGGACGTTTCCCACGCGGTGGTTTTCTGGCTAAACCATCGCTTTTTGGGGGTATTGGCACTGCTGAGCACTTGCATTTTTCACATTTTCATGGCATAGCAGGCCACATCTTCCCAATTTTATGCAATCTCCTCATCCTTTCGGAGAAGAAAGTACTTGGATCCCGGGCAGCGCAAACCCCAGCATTGGAGCTCCTGGCGTGATTGTACCGACAGCCCTGGAACAGGGTCTCGTTGTGATGTTAATTAGTATCTATTGACCTGCTCCGCTGTTCGCTGTTCGGATGCAGTGGGGCATGCACGGGCTCTCAAATATGCTTACGTAAGGAGCAGCCCAACTGATGTCTGACTCCTGCCAATAAACTAATTGCTTTTGCTAGGACCGCATCTCTGCTGGGAGAGGAGCTAGAAATCAATTTCTGGCTTCCAGCGAAGATCATGCGTTCCTGATATCCAAACTCAGCATTGCATCTGTAATCATCACCTTTTCTGCATAAAATTCATCCAAGTTTGGATTCAAAATCCTTTCCTGGCTCTGTTCATAAAGTTTAATCTAATCTTTGTTTCAAGTGAGTTACCGGGGTGGATAACTCCCTGCACCCCACGGGCAAGCGCAGTGGCTGAGCAGCAGGGAGGCCGGTCCTGCCAGGCAGAATAGTTTTCCTCTTGGGTCTTGCCGTCTTGCTCTCTGTTTAGACCTGTCAGGGAAAAAAAGTGTGGTTAGTATTGATATTTGCTCGGATGAAGATGAGAAATGGGTTTCTTTTAATATCCAAGGTCTGGGGAATTCCTGCTTAGAGACACAGGGAACGTTTTACTGAGCAAGAGCCCAGCTTTGGTAGTTGGATTATTGCAATATATATCCCTTCGGGTATGTGATATGTTTAGCATTTTTCTTAAAATCCTGTCAAACCATCTTTTCTTGGTAACTGTAAATGAGGGGAGCACTGTGTCCTAATTAAGCTGTTTGCTACAAGCAAAGCTCAGCTTCCTGCCCGCTGTGAGAGCGGCTAGCAAATGTGGGAGGCCAGTCCCCGGTGTGGTCATACTGGTGGGGGGAAGCCAGATGCTCTTGATTTCTCCTTACAAAGCTGTTGGCAGGGGGGGAAATTGGTGTAACGAGATCAGACACAGAAGAGCGAGCTGGGGAGCGAGCAGCAGGGGAGCAGAGGCTGGTGGTGGGGCAGGACCCACCGCGACGGAGCCAGTGCCCCGGGTGCGCAGGCACAGCTCCTCCCGGGGATGCTCAGCCCCCTCCCAAACCCCGTGGCCTGCCTTCCCCGGGGAGGCGTTTGAAGGTTTCGTTTGATTCGCGCACCCTGCATAAAGCAGGCAGCTAATCTGAGAGTAAACATCTCCTCTAAGCCCAGCCAGGCGGACGAGGTCTGGAGCTGCCGGCAGCTCTGGGCAGGACCCCGGGGGAAGGCTGGGCTGCCCGCCCGGGTGACGGGGAGTCCCCGCAGATAGGCACCACGCCAGTCCTGCTCGCTGCCCGTTTCCGCAGGCAGGCTCGCCCGGCAGACCGGCTGCGGTGCTGGCAGGAGCGGCTGGCCTGCCCGCAGCTCTGCCTCTGCCCGTTTATATGGGCAGCCACGGAGGTGGGGCTGAGCTCTTCCCCCTCCGTCAGCATCCCAGGGTACGGGAGAGTGAGCGCTCGGCGTAGCGAGTAACGGGACTGGGTTCGACTCGCCGGGACGAGATGGGGAGGAAGCTGGACCTCTCCAAGCTAACCGATGAAGAGGCCAAGCACGTTTGGGAAGTCGTTCAACGGGACTTTGATCTGCGGAAAAAAGAGGAGGAACGGCTGGAGTGAGTATCTGCTCTCTGCTCCGCGAGGTCAGGTTCAAGCAAGACGTAGCCGCAGATCCCTGTATGTCCTGATGCATATGGGTTGTAGGAATAAAGCAATGCATTGAGGAGGAACAGCCAGGACCTGGCTGTTAAAATCAAACCCGGTGGTTAATAGATTATGTTATCAGCGGCGAGGTGACGCATTCGGGCTGCAAAGGTGCAAACTGGCACCGTGCCATCGGCGGCGACACAGATCGGTGTCATTACGGCAGTTCATGGGGACAAATATCTGCCCCTCGCTCAGGAAATGCCTTTGTGGGGCTTGACGCTGGCGTGGCTCTCGCGGGGAGACCTTACCTTGGAGCAAAGGATGGGATTTGGCTGCCTTGCTTTTGTTTCATGTGATGGTTCTTGTGCGTTTAGGACAGGAGGGGTATTCAGTGATTCAGTGGGTCCTGGGAGTCCACAAACTCCTGAAGGATCCTGGAAAAATAACTGAGAGGAGTAGTAAACCTATTGTAGTTAAGCCTTAAATATGCTATAGAGAGGGCAGTGCTGTTCTGGGAAAGTTTAAAGGGGCCACAGATTGGGAAAAGATTGAAAAATCACTGGAGCAGCAAATGGATGTATAGGGCATTTGACAAAAGTACTGCTTAAAAAATGTTCAGTCAGATTAGATTAAATTTTGAGCATGAGAAGTTGTGGGTTTTTAGGCCTTGTTCATTACCTACATCAGGCATTGAACTTAATAATTTCTTAACGTTCTTTCAAGAAGCTGCAGCATCCCTGGCCACGTTCTCATTATTATCCCGACGGCATGGTCTGCGCTCCCGGGCCGGGTTCGGGCAGTGCTGTGCCCCCACCAAGCCCTCATACCCTCCTAGCTCCAAATGTTGTGAGCCAGGGCTGGTTCCAATGGCACAGTGATGCTCTAGGGACCAGGAGCTCGTTGGTTCCTCTATCAGATCCAAAGGGAAAGGTGAGGGGTGAGAGTCATCCTTCTTCATTTGGGATATCTGCATCTGAGCTGTCGAAGCATCCCCCAAAAGCTTGCCCTCGTGGGTTTCCACGCAAGGCTGTGTGGGAGCCTCTCCGTTTACACCATCAGCCACGAGAAGCTCTCGGTCACATTTTTTTGAACTTCCTGATTATTTTTTTGCCTAAGAAAACCCAGTCTGTGTGGGAGGCAATATCATCATCTACTGCCTTCCTCTGCTGGTAGCTCTGAAGTGCAGGACGGAGATCAGACAAGGGTGTTTAAAAAAAATTATCACCCTGGACAGGGTGAATGTCTCCCTTGTGATGGATCTGAGCTCTGCCCGGAGGAAGGAGGTGTGCCCTGCAGCAAAGAGGTGGGCGAGGTGAATACCGTACCTACTTGACCTTGGTGCCAGACTGGATTATCTGGGTCTGCTCTGATGCCCAGGAAGCTCCCAGATTGAGTGCCCTGGTATGGAAGGTGCGAGAGGGTGTGCAAGACAGGGGGAAGGTCTCCAGATGCTTCTACCAGGCTGCTGTCTCCCCTAAGCAGCCTTCTCTCTGTCCCAGCATTCACGGCTTTTTTTTTTAAAGTTTTTAAATCCTGGAGGGCTGGCGTTAACGCAGCGGTGCCTGGCACTGCCCAAGTCTCTAGGGTAGAGCATGTTACCTGGTCCGAGGCTTGGTTGCCTCTCTCCGCAGGCTCAGCCACAGCCAAATCCATCAATCGGATATTTCTGTAATACCTGGCAGAGACCAGACCACCAGTCTGGGAAAGTCTGCCACGCTCCTGCATGCCGGACACAGAGCTACGTGAGCGTTTTCTGCCTGTAACAAGCTGGGACATGATGAGAGGTTATGGGAGACCCTGCAGCCATTCACCCTGCTCCCTGTGCTCTGGCCATCCTCATTTGCTTTTTTATTCATTTGCTTTTCTATTCACTGGGCTTGCCTCAACCTGCAAGCCTTGAAGAAATGTGTGCCGCCCCCCCAGCTTGGTCTTTTTCTTCCCTTTCTGCTACTTCTCTGCATTTTCTTTTTGGCAGAAGCTATTCACCGACAACGGACAAAGGCTTCAGCTGGCCAGAAACTGCACAACCATGCGAGGGTAATGCTTTGCCCGAGAAATTAAATAATGGCCACTCTGTGGGGGCTCTCCCTGCTTCTTTCCAAAAACATCCCTACCAGCAACCCCCTGGTTTTGGGACGGCTCTCCTGGAGCTCAGCTGGACCGACCCCGCTGCAGTTTGGCATCCCACCACCGCTGGTTTATTCTGCCATGAGCAGAGCGGGGAAAGGGCTGGCTTGTGCTCCTGCCAGCAAGAGGAGACAAGAGGCATGTGGTTCCTGCAGGTTTTAAACTGGTTTGGCTGACACTTGTCCTTCCTTCGGCAGGTCTCGTGGGCAAGGGAGGGGAGGTGAAGGGATCCAACCGGTCTCTGGAAACCAGAAAAAGCAGTCCAGTGAAAGATGGGATCCTGCTGGAAACAGCCTGAGCATGGGGTGGAAAAGGAACACTGAGCCCAACCCAAGGGTTTTCTATTTGGGGGGTTGTTTTTAGTAGCCACATACAAATTTACTGCTGGACATTTGCACTAGGTCATTTGAAGCACTGCTAGGACGGTGAATAGCTGAATATAAAAAATAGGTGGCCAGTTCAGTCTTTATATTGTTTTTTACACGTCCCAGATCCTCAGTTAATGCAAGTTGGTATCGCTCCAGTGTAACAGCCAGGCGTGCTGGCAGCGAGCTGGCGATAACTCCCCCCCCGGAAAAAACGAGAGCTGACCCCTAATGTGCAAACTGATTTGGTTAAACAGAGATTAGCTTGATTTACATTCGTGTCGTTGCCACCACCAGCCCCATCACTTCTCCCGTGGACTTCCCGGCACGGCGCTGCCACGCCAGCAAGGCTCCTGCTGCGGTCACCCTGGCGTCAGCCCGTCTCCCCGATGGCTGGGGGGCACCGGGAGCATCACCAGAAGCCTTGTGGTCCACGCTGTCTTCCTGAAGCAGCCTCCAAACCTGATTACTTGAGGGTATTTGGCCCAGGTTGACTTCTTCTCTGGAAAATACAGCTTCCTAACCCTGCCTAGACAGAAAACAACCTTCTAGGACCTCCCCTACAAGTCAAACATTGCCTCTCAGCCATAGCCCCAAAGGCAAACATACCTGAGGTAGTGCGTGGCAGGGGGAACAAAGAGAAAGCCTTTGGGCAGGGCAGGGGGACCCGCTGGCTTGGCAGGCGTTTTAGCTGGCCCTGGCTGCCACTGGGGATTCGGCCTCGCCCAGGCGCCTTCCTGCGTGGGGACCTGCTCTAACAGCCGGGTCTGGATAGCCAAGGAAGCCTGTAGTGATGGACTGCCAGGAGAAGGTGCTCTTGGAAAGCACTCGTGTTGGCCGGGCTTTCACAGGACTGTCGTGAGCATCTCCAGCTGCTGTCCTCTGAACAGCCTCATTGCACATCACTTCTGCCCTTAATAAAGGCAGAAGTGGTTCCCGCAGTTCTGGGTTCCTGCCCTTAATAAAGGGCAGAAGTCGCTGCTGAATTTAGCACTGAAGGACTAGATCAAAACCCCCTTTAATCCCTTTTAATCTCAGATTGCTTTTTTTTTTTTAAACTGAGAACTCCAGAAAGCTTTTCATTTCTAGCTGTACTTCAGGCTCAGAGATCGTGTTGGGTTGGGATGCAGATGAGGCTTCAAGAGTCGCTCTCCTGAGGTTCCTGGGATTTATGATCAATACCCTGCGAAACAAATGGGACAGGTTTTGGCACAACCAAATCTAATCTTAAATTTAACAGTGGCAGATCCTAATGTACAGTAAACCGGCCCTAAATCTGGAGCCGCCTTCTTTGCTCAGCTTATTTAACTCATGATATGATATTTATTAGATTTGCCCTACAGCTGTTTCCACAAGCTGCAGGACTCAAGATGTTCCCTCGAAAATCGTTCCTGAAATGATGGAAGCATGACGGGGTTTGCCACGTGAGAGTTTGCAGTGAAATTCTACCAAAACCAAGTTCCTGTGTTTTGGGATGTTTTCTGCAGGGAGCTGAAATGCAAGATTGACCAGGAGAGCAGCAAGAGAGAGTTTCTGACGAATCAGTCCCACCTCAACGAAACCCACTGTGTCCACTGCATCCAGCCCTTCAAGTTCCTGCTGAACAGCAAGCGGCAGTGCCTGGACTGCCGCTTCTACACCTGCAAGAACTGCAGCCGCTACAACAAGAAGGAGCAAGGCTGGGTCTGCGATCCCTGCCGCCTCTCCAGGTACTGCTCCCGCAAGGCAGGGCGAGCCTCGGGGCTGAGGCTCAAGAAGAGCCGCCGAAACTCAGCATTCCTTTATGCTGGTTAGAAACCCCTTTGCTGGTTAGAAAACAGGCACAAACTTTTTGTTAAGAGGCGGTTTCTGGGTGAGGGTATGGTCACCATGAGCGTGGCTGGACCGGCTCACCTGTATGCGCATCCTCTCTTTGGGCAGGATCGTGAGGATCGGCTCGCTGGAGTGGTACTACGAACACGTGCGATCCCGCTTCAAGAGGTTCGGAAGTGCCAAAGTGCTGCAGTCCCTCTACGGCAGGCTGCAGCCAGGGCAGGGGGTGAACTCCACGTTTCTAGGTGAGGACGACCGCCGGGGTTTCTCCGGCCCTGCTGTGCATGGCGTGCCTGTTCAGCACCCAGCTGGGACCTGCACCGAGGGAGGGACACCAGCACTGATGCCGCTCCCAGTGCCACGTGGTTTCGAGACTGTGCAGAACATTTGAGGGAGGAAGCAGAGGTTCAAAGCACTGGGAGCAGCAGAGCAGATGTTCTCGGTGGATTCTTTTTATCTCTGTTAAGGTTTAAGATTTTACCACAGACTTGAGAGTATCATCTCATGCTTAGTTTTAAAAGCCTCGTGTCCTGCAGTTTGTAAGTATGTAAGAGTTGCAGCTCTTGTTTTTCTTTCTTTTAGCTCTTTTTGTCACAGGGGAGAGCTTGTGAAATTAACCCAAGTTTAACCTGCAGGTCCAAAAAACAGAGGGTGGATAGAGACAGCACTCTTTTTTTTCCTCATGATCTAATGACTTTTAGATCAGCCAATCTGATGATGCTCTGACACTGACAAAACTGTATCAAAATTAGTGAGTTACCTGTCCCCATAGCTATGTTCTTCAGAGCTGTCGTGGTTTAGCCCCAGCTGGCAACTAAGCCCCACGCAGCCGCTCGCTCACTCCCCCTCAGTGGGATGGGGGAGAGAATCGGAAGAGCAAAAGTAAGAAAACTCGAGGGTTGAGATAAAGACAGTTTGATAGGGAAAGCAAAAGCTGCGCACGCAAGCAAAGCAAAGCAAGGAATTCCTTCACTCCTTCCCACGGGCAGGCAGGTGTTCAGCCATCCCCAGGAAAGCAGGGCTCCATCACGCGTAGTGGTTACTTGGGAAGACAAACGCCATCACTCCAAATGTTCCCCCCTTCCTTCTTCTTCCCCAGCTTTATATACCGAGCATGATGTCATGTGGTATGGAATAGCCCTTTGGTCAGTTTGGATCAACCTTCCTGGCTGTGTCCCCTCCCAGCTTCTTCTGCCCCTGGCAGAGCATGGGAAGCTGAAAAGTCCTTGACCAGTGCAGCAACAACTAAAACATCTCTGTATTATCAACACTGTTTTCAGCACAAATCCAAAACACAGCCCCATACCAGCCACTATAAAGAAAATTAACTCTACCTCAGCTGAAACCAGGACAAGAGCTTTATGGATCTTCAGTATTTCTGAGATTGATCCGATAGTGCATAAATATATGCTGAAAGCTGTTGTTAATACGGTATTACTTACTGGGTATCTGCTAGTTGCCATTCATACAGCTCCTGCACTGCTTGGCCTATTGCCTTTGAAAACCGATGTGGATTTTATTCCCATCTTGAGGAGCCACAGAAAAGTTTGCACGAATACCATAGACATGAGCTGATTCAACTGGTCCAATCGTTCTTCTATCCAGACCCCTCATGGCAGAAATATCAGAAAGTGCGTGGAAGGTAGTGGCATTGAACATAAAATTAATGGACTGAGAAATAATTTATGCAGCGTTCGGTCTGAAAATGCTTCAGACCCCACAGAAAGGACAATCCTAGAGAAAACCAAACCAAGTGAGGACAAACCAAGGGCTTTAGGCTTCTTTAAATTGAGATTCTGATGTCTTTTTCAGAAAGAGATTATTTTGTTGTTATTACTTCATTAACACTGGTGAATTGGCTTGACCCTGAACGAGTGAGAATCTCCTTGTGGGACGTATCTCTGGTTGAGGAGGTACAGCAGAATGACGTGAGACCATTGCATTTTGCGTGGCCGTCTGCCGTTGGCTCTGCCTTTCCCCTGCTGCTGCACTCCCCGGCTGCGGGGTGTTGCAGCAGGACTGTGGAAGGGGTGGAAATAAGGTCTTTGACTTTTAAAAGTCAAGTCCTGTCTCCAAGTGCCTGTTTTGTTCTCTCTAAAGAGCCCTTTTGATGATTGTGCCTTGTGATGGCTAGAGAATGAGAACTCCAGTTAACCATAGCTCTGAGGCTTGTTCTCTGCGAGGTACCTGGAGAAAATGTGCTTATTTATTTTTCCCACCATTTTTCTTTTCATTTAGGTCTTCACGACAGAGTTTACAGCCTGCCAGACATTAACAGTAAGTAAGAAAAGAGAATTGCAGCATGTGGCTTGCAGTTCAAGAGAGGTTTCTGATGTCTTTTTCTCTTCACACCCTCTGGCTATGGGCACTCCAGCACGGTTTGGTGTGGCTGGACCAGGGAGGACATCTCTCCACTGCGGTGGAGGTGGACTGTAATGCTCATCTCTGACACTGTGGTACACCTGGGGTCTCCAAGGGTAGACTCGGATACAACAGGGCTTTTACTTATGCGCCAAACTTGAAGCTTGCAAGTACTCATCATCATCTCAATGCTCCTACGTCATACGCTTAAAGCTGGCCATATTCTTAAGGAACCTACTGAATTTGGGACTTCAGGTTGCATTCCTTAGGAGCCCTTGCAGTAAGGATTCGCTCCACCTCACCATTTGATATAGGAAAGAACATTTTGCCTACCTTGACTTTGGACTCGGTCTGGCATTTGTGCTGGGCTTGGCAGTGATCTGGGCACAGAGGTGGAGACCCAAAAAGGAACGGGTCACGGACAGATAGCGGAGCTGGCTGGTGGGAACCGGGAATAGGAGAGGCAGAGCCGTGTTGGGCTGAGCTGTAGTGCCTTCAAACACTGGAGTCACCCAGGTGGACCTCGGGGTGCTCTCTGTGGTGCAGGTGTCCTTCATCTTCCTGCAGTGGTCACTTCCACGTCTGTGTTGGTGCACAGCTGGAAGGGGAAGCAATGAGAGGCCAGCCAAGCTTTTGCAAGATCAAGTGCTACCGGTGGATATCTGCAGTGTTGCCTAGGAGCTGCACCCCAAAGAGCTTCAGCCCTCCAAGGCCTTAGACTGTGGTCACTGCATGCCAGCTGCAGCACTGGGACTACCTTAATGTGTTCTCGTCCCTTTCCCATCTCCTTTGTCCCCTTCCCTTTACTTGTGCAACCTACTGGCCATGGTGTAATATGCAAAAAATTAAAAAAGAAAAAAAAAAAAAGAGAGGTATTTCTAATCTGGACCTTTTCACCCCATACAAGAAGCACGGCCTCACCCATAGCTGCATTGGTGTGACCACCACGGTGGGGACTTACCTCCCCCAGGAACGGGGTGCAGGAGCTGCCGTTCTCTCCCCTCCAGGTGAATGCCAGCTCCTCGCCAGCAGTGGCATTGGGGACGACAGCGATGACGAAGATGATGTCCTTCGTGGAGCTGAAGCAGAGTGCTACAGCAGAGTAAGCGTTTTGTTCGGGGGCCCCTTCTGCCTTGCTCTGTGCCCTCAGCTGCTGCTGGCCTGCCTTGGGTGGTGGTGGTGGCGGTGGTGGTGGTGGTGGCAGTGGCGGTGGTGGTGGCTTTCTGTGCCACGTTCAAAACTGGGCCTTTCTCTCTATTTTCCTTTTCTGAGATGAGGCCCTCTCCCAGTTCGTGTAGAAACAGCCAAGTCAGTAAAATCACAGATACTTGCCCTCTGGAAAAAATAACTGCTCCTGACACTCAGGAAGACCCCAATTAATGTAAATGTTCCAGCTCCTACCCGTATAATGAGAACTCACCTGTTTTTTTACTAGAAGAAGAGATCCCTGGTAGAGTAGCAAAGCACAGCTGGGTTCATTGATTTATCTCCTGTTTTTTCCTGGGACTATGTGTATGGATTGAAATGCAGATTAAGAAGCCTGATGGGAAGTGTATTTGTCCTTGAAGCATGTGTGAAATCTGCCGGTGTGTTTGAAATGCTGGTACGGTTACATACATGCTGTTACATACACACCATCTCAGCCTGCAGCTACAGGTATGTGCTGCATTTCACACACTTGATACTTCATTTTGATCTGCTTCTGAAGTCCTAGAGGCTTGTCCAAGCCGCTCCTGCCCCAAGGCAGCTGATAACCTCCCAAATATCCGGGGAGACCTGCCCACAGCATCTTTTCTCTGAAGATGGGGAGATGCTTCAGGACTCGAAAGCATCTCCTGGATCTCTCTCTGAGCTGTAACCTGGCTCAGCTCTCCCATGGTGTCTTTACAAACCAGGAGAGAGCTTTTCACTGCCTGCTCATGGCCACAGTCCAGGGCCAGAGACTGTGGAAATCAGGAAGCCACTTTTCCTTAACTCAAGCACACGTTGCCCTATATACCTGGCTCCCTGCAAGCAGGACAACGTCGGACCCAAATTTTCTCTGCAAAAAGCAGGAGCCTTGCTTTGGGCTGTGCAAACTCAGGCAAACTAAGGAGACAAGGGCCCTCCCTCCCCCTTTCTTCAAGGTCAACTGTGTTTTATGGTGAATTTTCCTTTCTTGCACTTCCTACGCTAAGATGCGCAAGACAAAGCGCCTGCTGTCTGTCCATCCCTTTGATTTTGAACTGGACTCGGAGTACTCTGCTCAGTCTCGCCGCCAGTCGGTGCAGCTCTCTCCAGCAGCCGGCGGCCCGGATGCTTTCCAGGTACTGGGAGAGTGCTGGGGGGTTCCTTTCCTCTCTTCTTGCTCCTTGCTACCTCTGCTACCTCCTCCTTCAGCTGGTGTTGGCGATGGTGCCAATCCTCACCTCCCATCGCCCCGCTTGCTATCTCTTCTCTCATTTCGAGTGCTTCGCCTAAGGCTAAGTCAGGAGTAGGACATCTGACCAAAGCGAGGATGAGTGGTAAGATGAGATAGCAAGAGGCTTTTTGCAGACAACAGTTTTCTTGTGTTGTCCCAAGGCTATGGGACACCCTAGTTTCCAGCAAGCTTTTGGAGGTTCAGTATTCAAGGGATGAAATGAAGACAGATTCCTCTCCCATCATCCCATCCAGTCTGGGGCTCGTTTTGCCATGTGGTGGCACTGGGGATGTAGTTGGCCGGCAGCTTCGTGGAACACACGACCCTTCCAAGATTGAGAAGATGAATCCTGCAGAGCCAGCGTGACTGCAGGGATGGCACCTGCGGGGTGGGGGTCCCCATCATCAGAGGGGAGAACATGGGGAGAACAAAACCTGCATGAACACTGGTTATGTCTATATAGGAGACTATAAGTGTCTCAGTGTCAGGAGATCCTGACCAGGAGCAGGACCCAGGGGCAGCTCCAGCATGAGCGACTGCAGCGAGCTGCGCCCCGTGATCCCAGTGAGGGCTGGGGGTCAGCCATCCCCACCTTCCAGCTCTGGGCAGCAATGCAGACGGGGCTGCCCTGGATGCGGCAAAAGATCTTCCAGCCTGAGATGCTTCACATCAAGCTTTCTGGGCTGCTCCTGTTTGCCTTTTCTGTTGAAATTTCACTTTTAAAAAATTAAGCAACTTTAAACTGTACCTCTGGGTAGAACTAGGATGTGCTGAGATGTGTAACAACGGCTTTAAAAAAAAAAAATCACCCCATTCAACATAAACTGCTAAGAATTTTCAGCAAACAAGTAGATTCGTTCTCTCCTTATCTAAGCCCGTCTTTATGCAGCAGAATTCAACGTGAGTCTAGGGAAGGCTGGCCTCTGTTGAGATCATCTGAATTAAATTTATTGGTTGCACATTATTTGAGGGGCAGAAGGCGGCTGTTGTTTGAAAAAGCAAAAGGGCACGCTGTTTTAAAAGACTAGAGCTTTTTGCAGCCTAGCTGAAGGGACTCTGTACCTAGTTCTCGTAAAAATTAACAGTGCCCCCTGGCAGTGTTGAGAAGTATTGCTCAGGGTTCATCCGCATAGATAAATAATAGATAATAAGACAAATAAGGCTTTAAAATGGATTATTAGGAATCGGCGTTATAAAAGGTCAATCCATGCATGTATTGGAGGATAAAGCGAGGAGCCGTTAGCGGCAGTCGGGAGAGGCAGGGAGAGCTCGCGGGCAGCTGCTCAGCAGCAACCCTCATCTCCCAGTCCTTCCCAGATTTCCCCAACTCAGCTGAAGATGCCTCCCAGAAGGAGTCCAGGATCGCAGAGGCAGATCTGGTCTTCCACCACATCTTGCAGGAACAGGGACCGGGCGTGAGCCCTCCGGAGCAGCACTTCAGCACAGAGGTTCGGCTCACCGTCAATTCGCGGAGAAGGAGCCTGGAAAGAAACGTAAAACCTGGTAGGTGTCTCTGGCCAGGCTCCTCTTGTATCTTGGGGAAAAGTGCCTGCAAGACTTGGACAAAAATGAAAATATCTTTGATTTATTTGAACAACCTCAAAGCCACTAAAAGGCTGGAGTGTCAAGACAAAATATCCATCTGCAAAAGTGATTTTATTTTCATGAGAGAATCAGCTGAAGTTATTTGGTTGTAATGGGCTGGTTTCGTCCCCAACAAACTCATTTCTCAAAGCCAGAGGAGTTGTTCTTAAGGTGTCCAGCCCTTTCCTATCTGGAGGTCTTGTCCAGAGTAAGAACTAGGCACAACCAAATGACACTACTAGAAGCCAGGCTAGAAACAACGGGATGTGCTTCCTTCTGCAGGCAGCGACAGGTGAATTGAACTCCTTGCCAAAGAATGTTGTAGGCGCAGAAATTTTAAAGTTTTAAGGGGACTTGCACTGGAGCAAGGCTGGACAAGAACTGGAGGCAAGCACTGGGGGTTGCTAAGTAGCATCCTTATGGCAGGGTGCACTGGCAGGCTGCGGGATCGGTGGTTTCGTGAGTCTATAAATACCCTAGCGAATGATGGTGCAGAATTTGCCTTTTACTACTGTTGTTTTTCCTGCTGTGGTGGCAGAGCGGAGGGTTGGGTACTGGCTTGTGCACATGCAGCTGTAGAATATAGATATCCTTCTGGGTCTCCAACTGCTTGGTTGTATTTTCAAGTGCTTGATTTTCAGGGCCCTAGGAAACACTGGATAAACCTTACTGTGCACTGTTTAAATTCCTACTCTGAGCCCCTCTGGAGTGACACAGCAGCAGGACCCTCTGGCTTGTTAATTCCTTTTTCTCTCATTGTTTTTGTCTCATTTGAAATTCTCCTTTAAAAAGGAGAAATTCCACTCTTTTACATTCTCTATCCTAGACTGGTACCTCTCTAGCCTGAGATAAACACCTTCCAGCACCTGAACAACGCATGAAGGGCAGTGTCCAAACCTGTGCTCCAACAAAACTGGGAAGGCAATAGCAGTTTTTGGTGAGGGGCCTGGCTGTCTGGGGCACGAGAGAGCAAGGATGATGCTCCTTGTGCCCACCGCTATCTCAGCAGCACTGCGTGGGACCCTGCTGAGCTCGGTGCTGGGCAGCCGCAGTGGATGGAGCTGCAGCGTGGCCCAGCATAGCCATCCCTAACCTTGGTCTCTCTTGCAGAAGCATCTCCTGCCAAAGGATAGAAAGTGTGATTTGGAGAAGTGCTTCATTATTTGCTTGTCTTAATGATGGGGCCAATGTCCAGGAAGTAACTCAGGGGTGTGAATCTCTTGTACCTTTGTGCTGAAGCCTTCTCTCTCCAAAGGCAGCCCTTGGAACGAGCAGCCCCAGTCCCGGTACTCTGCAGATATGGACACCTCTGACGAGGACGTGAAGGGAGCCCAGTTCTGTGCCTACCTGCCCCACCACGCAAAATGCCAGAACAGAGCCTCCTCCCAGGAGAACGCCAGCCACTCCGGGAATCAGGTACCAAACAGCTGCCGAACCTCTTGTGAGACCAAGTCTGTGGCCAAGCCTCTCTTGCCATACATGGTGCTTGTTATCTGTGAGGTGCAGGATGGTTCAGAGGAGAAGAGAAGCAGTGGTGGCAAACCAAGGTAGTCTCCCAGCCAGGATGCACAGGGGCAGTTTGGTGCCCATGCTTCCCATGTGCGCATCCAAGGGGGAGCAGAGTGGATCCCAGATCTCTGCAGACTCAAGATCCCCCTCTCTTCCTCTTCAGCTCAGGAACTGAAGAAGCTGGGAGTGTAGCCACTTTGCATTGCCAGAGCAATACAGCGAGCCTGTGGGATGACCTAGGAGCTGGCTCATCTGGGTGTCACGTCATGGTTGCGTGGCACCAGCAAGATGAATGCCCGGGCCATGTCCTGCCCTCCGTGTTGAGGGACCTGCCAAGGTGGTTGTGAAATGGGAGCAGGGCTGAGACCTGGGAAGGTGTGCTTAAGGCTCCTTCTTTCATTAAGGTGAGGAAGAATAGACTTTTCTCTGCACCGTTAGAATGATGTAGAAGTACTCGGGAGCTCTGTGCTTCTTCTCCCAGGTCCTCCTTCCAGTCCTTCCTCTCTTACACCCGTGGCAAAGAGAAAATCAGGCACTGGTGCTTCACTCTGCCCATGCTGCTGTCACAGCAACAAGCCTGCCTTCATTGCTGTTAATTTTCCAGCCTGTCCTTATTAATCTGCGAGTTACCTATGGTTTTCTGTGTCCCCAAAAAGGCTTTCTTCAATTGAATGCGCTGGTGCTTTATGATCAGACCAAGGTTTGGAGAGGGATATTTAATAAGCATCAAGATCCTTTTCTTCCTTCGCAGTGTGTACTGTTCCTGGCCCAGTAGGACTGGGTCAAGACAACCTGTCATGTAACTCTCCTGAATGATGATAATAGGGGGAAGAGTCTAGAGAAGGGTGTCAAAAAGGCTGTGAGCGTGTGTTTTAATTGTCAAGCAAGGACCCGCAGTTCCCGATGCCACCTTTGTGAATGGTGGGTGGTGGGAACGGTAAAAAGCATCCCTCAGACCTCTTAAGCTGCAAAATGTGCAATGATGTTTGAGTATGCAGATACACGGGGAGAGCCCGCTACTTGTTTCTGCTCAAGCTGGTAATTTTGCACATCCTGGGCCCTCCTTTGGGTAATCCGTGGGGGGATCTGTAACCACAACCATCCCTAGGCACCACACTTCATGTGCCTGTGTAGGGAAACCTTTCCTTCGCCTTTTACTTCTCTCGGCACATGTTTTAATTAGGAAATGCCATTCCTTTTTCAGTCAGCGGTAAATGGAAGAACCCTGGACTGGGTGTCCTTAATGAGGCCACGGTACGTTAGGCATGAAATGTGCAGCGTGCTTTGCAGTGGGGAAATGGGGCCAAATTCCTACCGACGCTTCAGATGACTTCCTTCATCAGCTGGGCAAGCTCTCGCTTCAGGGCAGTCCGGCATGCTTTGTGGTTTGCTCCGTCACACCAGTACGAAGGCTGCTGTGGAGCCTTGTCACTCTAATGGTTGCGAGACATCTTCTCACTCCCAATTTAACCCCATTTGCTCTTATGCCAATATCGTTCATTAGCTTAAATAGCTCTTCGTCCTTCCTGCCCTTTGTGCTGCTGATGGGTTTACAGCTAGCAACCACCCTCCCACAGAGCCTTCTCCTCGACCAGCAGGAAGAGACCTGGCTCTGTGCTGGACCATTAACTTCAGAATGATGCACGGGTGCATCACTGTCGCCGTTGGCCACGGAGAGGCCAGGTATAAGCCCAAAGAAGAGAGAAGGCAAGAACATCCAGGTTTCAGTGCTAGCCAGCTCTGTTGTATTGGCAGAGCTGGAGGAGGTTCAGAAGAGGCTGGTGTCCATCCTCTTTTCCTGAGGTTGGAGGAGATGGAGGGGCTGAGGCTGGCAGGAGGGCAGAGACAGGCCATGAGGGATTTGGGACAGCGAGCAGCGGACTGCATTGTCCTGAGTAGCAAAGCGGTGGCTCTCGAGCTGCTTACAGGCACTTCCAGGGTATGTCACGTAGCCATCACCAGGGCTTCTGGGGTATCCCAGCCCCTCATGGGACAGCGAGGACTGCTGAGAACAACTGGTCACCCTGGCGCTGCACTTCTCAGAGGCTGTGCCCTCTGGCGATTCAAGATGCTGGCCTGTGGGGTGTAGGGTCCGGAAGCATGCTTGTTATCCCCCGTTAACCCTGTATTGAATCCCATAGCCTGGCTTCAAAAGCAATGTTTTCCCGGTAGACACCTTGTTGGCATCTGAAGGTTTCAAGAGGTGGAGAGCTCAGCTCTTTGCCCTCCATCACTTTGACCCCACAGATGAAAACCCTCTTTTCTAAAACTGCCTTAGGTGCAAGTTTGTGAAAATATGTTTGATCTGAAAATCACTATTGCTGTAATTCTGGAGAGGATACACAGTTCAGTCCCAAACACAAGAAACTTAACTTTTCCAGTTACAAAAGCAGAGGCTGTTCCCTAGCCCTGTGACTCCAGGAGCTAAAGGTGCTAGAACAAAATTAAAAAAAAAACCAACCCACTATTAAAAGAAGTTCTTAAACCTCCTGAGACATGAAAAGAAGCCCTGAATTGGTAACTGCACAGATCTTTGCCTTTAGGTCTTTAGAAGCCAGGTAGGAACAAGACCAAGCCACAAGGAACAGCACCAGTTTACCAAGTTTCTCCCCAAAAGCCGTCCTGCTGTACATCAAGGCAGCTCAGTCGTTCTGGATTCCTGAAGCTTTGATGCCACCTGGCTCCTTTTTTTTACATAAAGCTTCTGTTAGATGTCTTGTGTATTTGGGAGACTGGAGGCAGCACCTCTGCCAGAGTAACCTGTCTTCCCTTCCCAGCAGCAAGCGATAGTTTGCCTTAAGTGACGTCCTCCTTATGGACTGTGTTTGAAGTTTCTTCGCTTTAAAAGTTTTAATACAGAGAAGCATTTGCCAGCCTTTGTCTTGCAGAGAGCAGTACAGGGCGGTCCAGCCCCTGATGGGGATGCACCCTAATGGGATGACCACCAGCCTTGCCTGGGAAGGAGAACGAAAGCAAGCTCTTCAGCTCCAATCCTTGTAGCCCATCAACAGCAGACCATGCATTATGCTCTGACCTCTCTGAACCTCTCTGTTGTGGTGGCACGGTGGTGCCAGGTGCTCAGTTCGTCACCGTCTCTTCCTCTGAAGCTGGTGGTCCATCAGAGACTTCTCATTGTCACCAGGAGCGATGCAAGAGTCAGGCCTTAAACAGCACCGAGAAACCACTTAGAGATGGATTGGATTGCTTCCTGCCTGTGGGTTTAATGCTGTTTAAAGATGCATTCAGTTCGGGACGGTAATTACAGCGCTCTGCTCTCCGGAGTGTCAGGTTTTTATATTCATCTTCCCTTAAGCAGATGCAATCTCTCCAAGCTGTTGTGAGGATCTAATTAATCGAACACTAGCAAGCACAAAACCAAAGTGAGAGGATGGAAATGTTATAAAAACAAAGCCAAGCCTTTGCATCTCTTTGTTACTGCATTTACTTACTGCATTTGCTGCTCATTCCCCTTTGAATAGGAGGCAGCCACTCAAAACAGCAGTGATGTGGGAGGTAGTGTTATAAAACGGGCAATATTTCTCATCATTTGTGTTTTATTTGTTTGGATCAAAGGAGAAAGACTTCTTTTTTTAAAGAAAGCAAAACTTCAATTTCTAAAAGGAAAAAAAAAAGCTTCCTTTAATGTTTTCAGTGATTTAACCACAAAAGTTTGTCTCGGCTGTTACACAGAAAGTAACTTCTCTTTGATTTTCAGGATTTTGTCTGTCTTTTCCCTTCCCTTCCCTTCCCTTCCCTTCCCTTCCCTTCCCTTCCCTTCCCTTCCCTTCCCTTCCCTTCCCTTCCCTTCCCTTCCCTTCCCTTCCCTTCCCTTCCCTTCCCTTCCCTTCCCTTCCCTTCCCTTCCCTTCCCTTCCCTTCCCTTCCCTTCCCTTCCCTTCCCTTCCCTTCCCTTTTCTCTCCATGCCCCTTTTTTTTAGTTGGAAGAGTGAGGGAGAAAAGAGGGGCAAGCATCTTGGTAAATCAATGCATGGAGAAGTCAAAAAATTTCAAAGTGTGTTGGGGAAAACTTTCCGTTTCAGTTTTTCTATCTGGAATTTTTCATGGGAAATTCTTACCTTCTTCCCTCGTCCTTTCCAGCACTGTATTGGCAGGGGGATGATGGGGTAGAAGCTGCTTGAAAAATGTGTTAGTAGGAAATGAAAATTGATGGTGACTTGAATTTGGGGCAGCATGCGAATGATGGCAAGATAGATGGCTTTGTTACCGCCTGGTGCTTTTGTCTGGACAAGGGGTTAGCGATGTGGTTTTATGCTCACTGCTACCGATGCTTTGGTGGGAATTGTGGTGTGCTGGGTACGCAGCATCGCTTTGAGTTTGCCAGATTCGAGGAGAGGCCGTGCACCTCCTGGAGCTCTTCAGGGTATCCAGGGCCATTTTTTTAAGACATTACTTTTTAATGTCTTTTAACTCAGCCCACTTGCTGCTTGCTTTCTTCTGCTGGTTGCACTGTTTTCTCACTGTCCTGGCAGCGGTGGCTGGTCTGTTCTCTACTCCTTTTCTCTGTCTCTCCTTTCCTCTAGATCCATGAGCTCAACAAACGCATGTCCGCAATCGAAAGCATGCTGAACCGCTTGGAGGAAAAAATCCTGGTGCGTTCTGATGAGGTAACCAGGCAAAGCCAGGGCACTCTCTCTGCAGGGAGAGAACATGGGCTGTGCTGGTCCCTTCCCCTCGTCATCGTAGGGGCTGCTCTGAAACAGCTGGCATTGCAGGGAGAAAGCCGGACAGACAAAATGGCTCAGGATGTTTGATTTTAATCCTCTGTTTTGGCCTTGGAGGCTCTTCTCTAGGTTCAGGTGATGGAGTGCCTTAGAAAACATTGCATGGCAGGACAGAAACAGAAGCAAATTTAACCCGTGGCATTTAGGCCCCTGTGCAAGCTAGTGCCTTCCTTGCCCCTTCTGCGCAAGGAAAATTGGGTTTCAGGTTGACACATTATGAAACGCTAATTTCAGGAGTGTTGTTAAGTGGGTGTCGGTACATTCGCAGAGCTGTGACGGCTTGTTTGAAATCATGGGAGGATCAATTAGTACATATGAGGAAGACACCTGGTTATTGTGAATATGAGATCTGAGTCAAGGATTGCTGTATCTTACCATGCCATCAAGCCTGGAAGAAAACAGCTAAATTAAGTGAAACCTGGGCAGCGATGTAGAATTTGTGAATACTTAGGTCACTCAACTTTGATATTGGGTTTCTAATTTCAGACCAGGTACTCTTCTTTTCCTTCGTGTGAACCCATCACTATGAGCTGCTCTGGTGGCTGATGGCTCGGTAGAATGGACAGTGATAATTACAGAGAAGTCCCTAGGCGTAGATGAAACAATACAATTTATTCTTTTTTCTAAAATTCGTAATGGAGATGGCCATGTCTGTAACCATTCAGTGCTTCTGTCAGTAAATCTGACCAAGGGAGTAGGAGACGTGCACGTTTGCAGGTTCCCATGCCTTGTTCCCATGTCTAGGGTAGATCAGAGTAGAGGCAACGGGTCTAAACTGCTGTGGGACAGGTTGAGGTTAACTATTCAGAAAAGCTTTCTAGCAGAAAGGATAGCAGAGCCCAGGAATAGGTTGCCTGCTGCAGATGCCATTGTTCAAGGTCATTAAGAACAGCTTAGACAAAAACCCATCAGGTATGACACAGATAATTTTATTCCCGTCTTAACGCAAGGGATGGCGAGTTCAGTAACTTCTGGAGATCCCTTCCAGCGCCTGGGAGTTTAATAGGATGCTTCTGCAGGTACCATGTATTGCACCTAATAACAGAGCTGGGTGGAAATATGCCACCTATCCTGCAGGAAAATTTGCTGTGTCTTTTCTCATCGCAAATAAGATTACCTAGAGGCTCCGTGGCTGCTTCCCTCACCCTGGTGGGCTATGTCTTTGGGCCGCTCTGATTCCTGATGAAAATAAGGTGATTTTTGGCCACGAATCCCCCACACACACCTTTTTAAGGGGAGGGGAAAAGGCAGTTTTCCACAGGGAAAAACAAACAAGTTCTGCCCATGGGGAAAATGGACGGGAAGTTCTTTAGATCAAGAGTTTGTATGCCTCAGCATGGAGCCGGAGTGCAGCTCGCTGGGATCTGCTGCTCCCCTGGGCTGTCTGGCCACCCTTTGCGAAAATGGGTGCAGAGAGGGGGCTTGAAGTCCCCTTTGCAAAGTCCATCTGTGGTAGCACTTCTCGAGCTGCTCTGCTGGCCAGTCTTGGTGAGTGTGTCTGGACGTGGGCATGCCCCATTGTCCACCACAGGAGACTCTTACACGGCTCCCTTCTTCTGCTCCTTCAGTCTCCAGCCCCAGAGTCCCAACTTGATCCTGATGCCGAGGAGGAGGAGTTGAAGAGGAAGCTGGAGGAGCTGGCTAGCAACATCAGCGACAAAGAAGTCTCTTCTGAAGAAGAGGAGTGTGAAGAAAAGAAGAGAATGAAGAAGCCAGAGATCAGTTCCTCCAGGGATGACATGGCCAGAGATGCTCGAAAGGTAACCTGTGTCCTCCCACCCATACCGTTCTGGGCTCCATCTGCGGTTCCTTCTGCTCGCGGTGGTTTATGGCTCACACCGTGATAACGCGACTCTTCTTCTGTCCCACACCTACACCTCGATGCCTCCCAGGGCTGTCTGGCTCAGCTGCCTCCTTAAACACTGTGTCGAGGGATAGGGAAGTCCCAGGGTGCTGGATCTGGACCTTTGTCCTTGCAGGCTCTCCCAGTCTCATCCAAGAGTCAAAAGTAAAGTCTCTTAGAGGTCTTGCAGGCTACAGCCTGTCAGGGAGAGGTACACAATGTCCACATCTATTTAGAAGAGTTGTCTCAGGATCTGGATGTCATTAGAGGAGAGAGTCCTGGGGTGGGAGGAGGGTGATTTACTACTGGCAGGATTTGTCAGGCACCTTCTACAGCTCGAAACGTCTCTTCCAGACCTGTCAGTGCTCCTGCGTTAGGCAAGGGACTCCCAGAATCCCTGGTCCCACTTTCACTCTGCCAGGTCAGCATCTCCTGTACTTACAGCACTGTGCTGGCTCCTGTCCCCTGCTCAGCAGTGGGTGATCCATGGGGACACGGGTCAGGGAGAGGAGGAGGGATCACAGCACCTATGCAGCCCCGTTCCCATCACCCCAGAGGGTCCCTCAGCCCCATGGCCCGCGGCAGGGCTGGAGAGGCGTTCGTTTGTGTGCAGCCTTGCAGGGGAGGATCGCTTCCCCCCTGGAGAGCGAGAGCAGAGAGAGGTGCTGGACCGCTTCCCCCCCACCTCACCCAGCAGGCAGCAGGGCTGGGTGACAGCATCAGGGATGAGCAACCGATGACGGCTCAGGTGACTCAGAAAGAAACGGAGATCTCGTGTGTCCCCAGTTGTGCAGAGCCTCCTGAGACGGTCCATTAGCACAAATTGGAGAGGTCAGCGTTCCTTGTTGGGTCTCTAATGGCTTATTTGATCATCCCCTCCCTTCTGCCTTGGTGGTGGATGGAGTACGCGTGTGTTTGCTCTGACACATCCGTTGCTGGCGAGGGTGGCGAAGGAAGCAAGCGAGGTCCGCGCTGCCCCTTTCCTCTCCTGCAAAGCTCCTTTCATCCGAGGTTACAGAGACTTTTGTTGTGCCATGAGGCCTCTCTTTAATGTGCTTTTGTTCCTCAGCATCGCAAGGCAAAACCGGGCTGCTGCTGGGCTTGGAGAGTGTGGCTGCCTGTACTCAGGTGGTGCATTTAGTGAGTCTGTCTCAGGTATGAGTCTGTGCACGGCTCTACGTAAAATCTCAAGATTAAAGCAAGCGACTGTTCCCAGGACGGCTTCCTACATGGTTTTGGGTACCGTCTGCTGTGCTCTTACCAACACTGGATCAGCGGTGCGCTGCATCCCTACCGAAACCCTCCTTCTCCGCCTCCTTTTTCCTGAAAGCTGCTTTTAGGTGATTGCTGCAGCCAGACTTAACTACCACGCGTCGGTTGAACGACGTGCATCTTCTTAGTAACCATTTCCAGCTAATTGCAGCACAGGGGATAAGTGGTAACTCACCCAGCCAAGGTAACTTAATTCCTGTGTGAGCTGCTGATCTGCAGCAGACAGAGGCTCAAGCCCTGACCTGCGCTGAGGAACAGGGAGATATTAGTGGGGTATCAATGAAAGCGTCTTCATTCTCACAAAATGGGGCCCAGATTCTCCAGATCTGCTACTTTCTTTGACCAAACCCCAGCTATGAGCAGGGAGGATACGGGCACAGTTGTCTCTCAGTGGGGTCATGCAGGCAGGTAACACAGGAGCTATATGACAAAGAGAGACCCAGAACAAAGAGAGACCCAGCTGGGTTGAACAAAGAGAGACCCAGCTGGGTTGCAACAGCTCAATCACAACCAAATCTGAGAAGTGAAACAAAATCCAGCTTTTTGCATCGCAGCCACACTCAAAGTGTTAAATACCTTCGTGCGGTATTGAGTGAGAAATGCCTGCAGTGACGTAGATGGACCAGCCTCGGTCAAAGGCTGTGTCAGCGGGGATTTTTTTAACAGCAACTTTCCTGATACTTCTACCAGACCCAGAGTTGGATTTTGCATGATTCTGAGTTTGTTTTTATGCGAGTCTCCTCTCCAGTCAGGAGGAAGTCTTCTAACTGGGGAACACTGCGATGAAAGCAGATGCTCCTAATGGAAAATGTGAAAAAACTATGCTGTACCATGAAGGCACCATAAAATGATAAAAATATCAGCTGGACTGAGTTAGTTGGTTCTCTGCAGGACGTCTCGCCTGGAAATACGTGCAGTTGTAAACACCACTGTTTGTCGCCAGTGCATATATCACCCCCATCTCCTTGGTTTCTAGGGAATTATCAGTTGAGAGAGAGATGATGAGTTTCTTCAGTCTATTTTTACATGTGCTTAGTGCCTTATCAAGTGAAAGGCAGCACTTACGAGCGTTATTGCTGTCGGTGCTCCTTGGGGTGGGAAGAGGGGATATTAGTCCCAAGTTCTGGCAGTGTGGCAATACAATAATTTTATGGCTTGGGTTTTTTTTTTTCGCCAGAAACTTAAGGAATTATTTGCATATGCTGCAATATGCAGCAATTAAAGCAGTATGCTGCAATTAGACCTTAACTGCTGAGTAACTGAGCGGCCTTCAGGTGGCCAGGTGCTGCTGCTGTCAGACAGCGCCGGTGGCACCACTTCCAGCAAGAAACACAGCCCTTGATAACCCCTTTCCCAAGCGTTTTGAGATGACTTCTTTTGTCACAGCCATCCTCCAGAAAGCATGGGCTGAGATCAAAGCCCTGCTTTAGCCACGCATCAGACTCCGGTGGAGAGCCCTTCAGGAACAGCGTAAGCCCTTTAATTATCGCTTCTCCATCTTCCTCCAGCTCCTGAAGGTCTGATGCCCCTCTCACCCCCCAACTTGCGCTGTTTCGTACACCACGTTAAAATAACGTCCTTGTTTTTTTCCCCCTCCCACCCTCCGCTTTGGCTGTGCCGGGCGTTCACAGAGGTCGTCGGCTCAGGCTTTGAGCGAAATCACGGCCAAAGTACTGAGAGCCATAAACGCCACGGAGGAAGCAGTGTGTGAGTCGTTGCATGGAGAGAGCCAGTGCAACGGCAGCTGTGCCCCCCCCGCAGGGCAGCTTCCCAGCCTGGGAGACGGGAAAGAGGTGGCCGAAGCCTACCGTGAGCTTGAAGAAAACGTAAGGTTCACGAGAGCTTTCTGCAAGCAGGGAGGGCATCGGGGGGTGGGAATACAGAGAAAACCCACCCCAGATTTCCTGTTAGTGGGTAGGTCAGCATTAAAAGGATGGGCACCACAGAGGGATTAAAGAGTCCAGCCTTGTCCAAGGCGGCCAGGGCTGTCCTGTGAGGGAGACGGCACAACAGTGAGCGCAGATGCTCTGTCTCGTGGCTTCCCTTGCCTCAGTCCCCGGTTCCCCCCGGGTGAGTGACAGGGAGAGAGGATGAGCGCGGTCCCCAGCTTGCTGTAGCATCGCTTTGCTGGACTTCAGCGGCCCTGTGCTCCAGCTGCAGCAAAAGCTTTTGTCCCTCTTCCCTTTGGTTCCTTCCCCAGCACTGCATTTCATCACGGCTTTTACGAACGAGGATAGCGCGACCTGCCTGTTCGCTAAGGCTGACTTGTGCCTGGGGCTGATGGGCTCATGCAGGTGATAAGTTTACATCTAGAGCATAATCCCCTGCTAGGTTTGTGTGACTGTGTGAAGCACCAACATTTTTTTTTTAGCTATTGTAAACGCACATGAATCGATTCCCCGTGGGGAATGGATTGCATCCGCAGGGCCATTTACCAAGCTGCAAAGAAACAGCTCAAAGATGGGGTGAAGAGTCGCATCTCCATCTGGGTGGTCAGGTTTCGCTGTCAGAAACGTCCTGTGATGGGGAGTAGGGTTTTATAACACGGTCTGTGGCTCGTCTCTCACTGGGGAAAGCTTATACATAAAAGCAGGGAGCTGCTGGGAGCAGAGCACGCTCAGAAACTGCACCACCCGGCTGGTTTCTGGCCAAATGCACCCCAAGAGGGGTGACTGCATGAAGCTTTTGAGGTTCCTCCTCTCCCAGGAGAGGGGCTGGGGCTGGGAAGGACATGAACTTCGGGCTTAGTGCTGCTGCCATCAGCGGCGGGGCAGGGGCGAGGCAGTGGGTAGACAACGGCCCCAGGAGCTGCCTGCCCATCCCGCCGTTCCCTCGGGGGCCCCGGCTGAGTCATGGCTGGCTGGCCGCTCTCCGAGGGATGCCACCCACCTCGGAGGGCGCTGGGAGAGTTTGATGGCCCAACAACAAATTGCGTCCCTGTGACTCACCGGTTGAGCGGCTTCACGAATAGCACCCGCAAACATTGGCAATCTGTTATGGCCTCAGGGTTTGCACTGGGATCCGTGGGACCTAGGGGATGCGGGGAGTGTCGCTGTGATTTGGGTGGGTGGTCGGTACTTGGGCGCATGCAGGGGGCTCGTGCCAGGCAGTTTCGCACAATACCCAGCCCAGGAAAAGCGGAGGGGGCTGGAGGAGCAGGAGTTGCATTGGCAGTACCAAGATTTTGGGATTGGTCTGCAAAACAGCGGCCACAACCCATCTGATCATCTCGTGTGATTGCATACGGACATATTAATGTCTCCTAAATTGCCTTGCTTGGACTTGCATCCTTGTAGTAGCCCAGGGGAGGCAAGTGACAGCAAAACCAGTGGTTTTATTGGGCCAGGTCCTTTCACCCTTCTTATCTAGACAGCAAAGTTAACACATTGCTTCCCACAGCCGCCCGTAGGTGCATCCCCAGTCAGCACTCCCTGGTTCACCCCCCCTGGTTCACCAGCTGCGCTGGGCTCCGTTTGCACGCGTGTTTGCTGGGGCTCTTGGCTGGGGTCGTTCCCGTGTGTCCGGAGCAGTCCCTGGGCAAAGCTGCCTTTTGCAGGGGGCAGGTTGATTAACTGCCCGGGGCCAAACTCCCAAATCCTGACCTTACTCCCAGGCAACCCAGCAGCACAGACACCCTTAAAAAAGACGGAGTGGATTCGGAGAGTCAGTCTATCTCCTTCCCAGCTTGCTGCCACCATGGGCCATGGCAGCCTGCGCTTGTTTGCAGTTACCTGCCTCTCCTCTGAGCACACGGCGTAAAGATGCTGATGCTACTCGAGTAGGTCACCGAGTTTTGGTCCTTCCTGTGTTCCCATTGAGCCTTTTACCACTTCACCCCATTGGTAATTGCTCTCCAAAAGCCCGGGGAAGGGAGGAAATGAGATGAAAAGCCCTGCCAGAGCTGACCGGTACTGTCTGTGCTGCAAGGCAAGAAGGCAGTCGTAAAATAGCGGCAGGAGCTGTTGCGTCTGGAGCTGCGGTCACGCCAGGAGAGGAGAACTCCAGGGAGGTTAACCTGCAATGTGGGGTTTTTTTCTTGTATTTCAGGTGTACCTGACGGCTGGGAAGACCTACCAGCTCGAGAAGACCCTGAAGGAGCTTGAGGAAGGGACTCGGCACAGCAGCACTACCGATTCGGAGCTGTCGGAGCTGGAGGACAAAGTGGCCTCGGCAGCCGCTCAGGTGCAACAGGCAGAGAGCGAGGTGAGGGCTTGGCTTTGGGAGCTGCTTTGCCCAGACCCCTGGCCAGTGATGGCAAACGAAGCTGGTGATGGATCCTCTGGCCACCATCCATATGTTTGGGGTTTTTTTCCTCCCTCTAAAGATATCAGACATCGAATCTCGAATTGCAGCTCTGTCCGCTGCGGGGCTGACAGTGAAGTCGGTGGAAAAGGCAAGGAAGAAGTCGAGCGGGCAGGTGAGCGTGGAGGACAGTAGGTGTGAGAGGTCCCAGCCCTAAGCTGTACGCGCTCCCCTGGGTCGTGGCTGCTGCCCCTGGGCACTGTGAAGGGCTGCCTGGCTTGCTGAGCTGTGCCCAGCTCCCTCCCTGCTGCCTGGTACTCTGCCCCGGGGCTCTGCCAGCGGGTGTCTCGCTGAGGACGGGGGACAATGCTGATTCCTTACATGCATCAAGGGAGGATTTTGTATCTGGGGACTGGTGCTCTTCCCGGGGCTGCAGGGAGGGCACGCAGGGCTGCTGCATGCAGCACAGCCTGGACCCAACTCCTGCATTTCCATGCTGATTTTTATAATCGCAGGCCATCAGGCAGAGTTGCTGCCGTGGCAGTGTGCTGCCTCTTTTGCTCACCTTAGGATCAATCCAGGCTAAATAAAAGAGGTGAAAACACAAAGAGAGGCAGACAGAGTCATCTGCCTCCTCTGTACCCCCAGAGAAACCTCTGCCCTTCCTCTGCCCACAGGCTGCCTGCCTCCCCACTCCCACTCCCGCCAGCAGCAGCCCAGGGGAGTCTTCGGATGACGTTAAAGTGAGTACGTGTTTAATCTGTGCCGGCTAGTGCACCTTCCCGGTGTGCATGTGGCATGGCATTAAGCCTGGGGACAACCAGGTTCTCCAGGGAGCTGCTTTTGAAGCGGTGGCCTCGGAGGGTACCTCTGTCCTCCCACCCCCTTCCCCACGGCAGGCTGCTCCCCTTCTCTTGCAGGCGATGCCTGGACTGCAGGGGTTCAGGAGGAAGTTCAACAGCCCCCTCGAAATCAACGGTAAGGACCACGGCT
Organism: Ciconia boyciana; assembly: GCF_034638445.1. Classification (NCBI taxonomy): domain Eukaryota; kingdom Metazoa; phylum Chordata; class Aves; order Ciconiiformes; family Ciconiidae; genus Ciconia; species Ciconia boyciana. The sequence goes on along the minus strand of NC_132943.1, from coordinate 41,602,565 downwards.
CTGCCCACGGGAGTGGGGACCGGTGGGTGGATGGGCTGGGCTTTGGGGGATGCTCAGTCCTCTCTTTCTCTGCATCCAGTTGTGCGTCTGCATCGGGGGGCCCCTTCCCTGTGCTCGTGGCCTCCTGTTAGGGCAGCCACAGGGGAAACCTGTGGTGGATAACTTAGAAAGGAGGGGGCAGCTGGCAGGATCGGGGACTGTGATGGCAGAGCAGAGGTCAGGCCGAGTTGGCTCAGTCCCCAGGAACCAGGACTTTCTCTGCAGCCTGGGCTCCTGCCACCCCAGAGTCCAGGGAGACATCTGCGTTACGTCATTTGTGGCATCCTGTTAGCTGTTAGACCTCAAAGCCTCGCCTAAGCCCACCATCTCTTCTGACAGCAATTTCTTCCTCGCTTGGTCAGCTTGGGGGAAGGTATCCTTGACCCTGTTGCCCACCTTCCTCAGCCACTGGTCTCTGGCGGGGATCAAGAGGCCCTCCGCAGCCCAGCTATGACAAACAGCAGCTTGGGAGTGCTTTGAAGTAGACAGTGACCTGAAGCTTGGCACAGCAGCTTGTGTGGCAGGGGGCAATCACTGGAAACGTTTCATCCTGACCGATATCAGCGAGGCCCATTAGGAAATGACTTTTCTATTTCTCTCTTATCTCACCTCATAAGCTTAAAGGCAGCAAGAACGTCTCTCCTTCCAGATAATGGAAGATGAAGGGAGCGAAGGGGGGAAAGATCATTTAATGCAGAGAAGGAATCGCGTTTCCCCCGTGCATGCAGGCAATTAACGGTCCCGTTTCCCAAGCTGAGGCTGGTAGGTGGAAAGGTCCCTTCTCCTCGTGCTGAGGAGGAGTCATCTGCTCTCCTTCCTGCGAAGGGCAGGCAGATAAAGGCAGCCCAGGGGACACGTCAGCCCCGCGAGGAGATAGAGGGACATGCAGCGGGGACGGACGTCACCAGGCGAGCCTAATCCCTACTGCCTGGGCTGGGCGATGGGGCAACTCGGTCTCCTGACCGCCCTCCCCACAGGTCAATGACTTGCAAAGTTGGGCCTGCAAAGGTGCAGTTGGCGGAGGTTGGTGGCAGAGAAGAGATGACTTAGTCGGTCAAGAGAGCGTTGTAGGCTTGGGGGGTGAGAGCTCCTCATGGGCTGGGCTTTTTCCGTACCATGGAGGTTTCCAGAGCAGAGGTCTTGGCGGTTGACTGCTGGCAGGCTGACCCAGCTTGCACATATGTGGGGACAGGTAATAGGACAGCCTGTGCTCGGGACTGCTGTAGGCACAGCCCAGGAGACACGTCCAAAGGGACTGGCCCCAAAGTTGACCTCTGTGTGTTGCCTGGTGCTCTGGAAACCTGAGTAGCAGCAACTTTTGCCTCCCTGTTCTCAACGGGGTTCCCACCACCCTCCTGGAGAGGGAAGTGCCGTGATGCATCCAAAACCACAGCAAGTGGGGGATAGTAAAAGTGGCTTGGTGGGTAACTGAAACCTCTAGAGAGGTGCATGAGGACCTGCTGCCCATCTCTCTTCTTTCACTACAGGTCTTGATGACTCCTTTGACCGCAACTCCGTTTACCGTGGCTCCCTGACGCAGAGAAACCCCAATGGGAAGAACAGGAGAGTGGAGCGACTCTTTGCGGTACGAACCCACCCGCCCGGGAGGATTGCTGGCCTGGGCTCTGTGTAGGACCTGCTTCCCTGGGCTTGCACAGAGGGACCTGTCCCTCCCCACGCTGCCCTCGAGCCCCAGGCTCTCAGTGTTGGTCTCACCATGCGAGCCGGTGAGGGCAGGCACACCTGGGCATCACCCCCTGAGGTCTGGGATGTCGTAAGCCCCAGGGTGGGGGGACCAAACAAGATGTACATCTTTGAATTCCCACTGCCCGCGTGGTCCATGGGATAGGGCAGGTCCTCACTCCATGCAGTGGCAGCTGGAGGGGACAGGGAGCGTGCTGGCCTTGTCACCTGGGGTGGCGGAGGTGGCTCGGGGTGGCGTGGGCACGGCAATGAGCTGAGGTTTCTCCCTCCGGTGCCTTGCAGAAGCCTGTGATGACCCACTTGTCCTGAGGAGAGGGGGACCCTCCTGCCGCTGCATTTCACTGATGATACAAGACCTCAGCACAAAGCCTCCCCGCCTTCCCCCCAGCGCTTGCTCTTCCTTCTCCCACGCCCATCTCTCCCTGAAACCCCGGACAGGAGGGAAGCCAGAGGCCATGGGCAGGGGTCTTGCCGGGAGCTGCCAGGGAGAGGAGTGAGGCAGTGGGGTGTTGACACGTGGCCAGGGGCTCCCAGGGGAGGATGCAGGCGTGAGACCTCAGCTTTGGGCAGCTCTTTGGTACCAGGCCAACCAAGGGGACCAGAGGGGTGCAGAGTAGGAGTCACCTCCTCCTCAGGAACTGGACGTCAGTGTGGCTTTCCAGCATGGGGACTGGGGGCGGTGACATGGCCCTCACTTGGCAAAAGCTGCTCCCAGCCCTTGACAAAAGGCCAATCTCATCTGCCGCAGTCATCTGATCGTTGTCGGGGCCTGTCCCCCCTCTCTCCCAGGCTGGTGCTGAGCGGGGACAGGGGCTGACAGCAGGCGTGGGATGCCCTTGGGGTGCCCCAGGCAGAGCAGGGACCCAGGCAATCCCAGACTGGGATTCACATCCCAGCGCTGGTCCCAGCTCCCTGCGACGTCCCTTGGAGCATCGCCTCCCTTCCCTGAGCAGTAAAGTAGGGTGAGAGCAGTGCTGGCTCCCTCCCAGAGAGCACTTGGCCAACGGAGGGTTGCACAAAGCCATGCAAACACCCACTGAGCCTTCTCGCCACCGTACGTGAAGCAGCTGTGACCATCTGGGGACGTGAGTGAGGTGAGGCTTGTGGGAAGTGGTGGCAAGAAAGGTGGAAGAAAGGCTAGAGGGCTTGTTGGAGACGGGTTTGTTTTTCCAGCTCTGGAAGATGTGCCCTCTCCCTGCGAGGTTATACCAGCAAGTTCAGAAGGACTCCAGCAAGCAGAGTGTAGGTGCTTCTCTGGAGGCTTTCCCCACTCTGTAAGAGGGGTCAGCTTGAGGGAGAGGTGGGATGCTCACTGACATCCTGGTGCTGCCCGTAGCGAGAGAGCCTTTGCGGATGAGCATGTCCCCTGTTTCTGATGCTGGGGTTGCAGGACCTGGTGCATCTGATCCTTTGGAGGGGCTGTGATGGCCTTGGGGGGCTGCGGTGGCCCTGGGCTCCTGCCAGGTGACGGCAGCATTGGTAACGCCCTCCCCCAGAACCCCCAAATTGTTTCTTTTCCTCCAACATTTAATTCTCCACACCCGTTTACCCCAGTTGATCAGTGCCTGGCCCCGTACCCTTGCCCAGGACATCGGGATGAGGAGAGGGTTGCTTTCTCTTGCAGGAATCTTTGGAGGAGGTTCATGTTAAAAACTTTTGCTCAGTACTTGCTGGTCCCTGTCCTTTATAGCCCCCACCTCCCTCCCTCCGCAGCGGGCGGTGCGGGGGAGGATCGCTCACAGCCGGAGCAGGGACGTCAGACCAATGCTGGCAGTTTCCCATCGAAGGCTGCTCAGACTGGACCATTTTAGGCTATTCCTGTGCATCTGAACTAAAACCACTTTAATTATGAGTGGTAGCGTGAATTCTCATGCAAGTAACACGTTTCGCTTTGGTAGTAGTAGAGACTGCTAACTGCCTAGAAATCGGTCCCGCAGTCATCCCAGAGCAGTCTTGTAAGTCCACAGACTGGGCTTTCCAGCTGGAAGCAAAACCAATTTCTTATTTTAAAATGAAATCCTTCTGGCCTGAAGTTCAAAAGGGTAAGTGCAAACAACTGCCCTTGTAGAAACTCTCCCAGACACCGTGGCATTGCCGGGTGCATCTCTCGCTGCTCAGCCGGCCTCAGTGCTAGGATGGCAGCTCCTTGGCTGGTAGAAGGGAGCTCCACCAAGGTCTAGGCAATGCTATGGGTTTGCACCCACCCTTCTGGTGTCAGGGTTCAGCCTTCCCCCCAACAGCACCTCTTGCTGTACCCGGTTTCAGCTGTAACTCGAGTCCTTCCACGCAACCGCTCGGACGCTTGACCCCACGAAGAAGTCCTCGCAGTGAGCTTCGGCAGTGCAAACTAAGGCATCGTTCAGGCTGTAGTCACCTGTGTTGTTATTTGCCGGTTTTCTGCCCCATCTGCCTGTGTAGAGATGATATATATGTACACTAAATCATGCAATAAAGCCAATTTTGTGTCCAGAACCTAGGACCCATTTTGCAGCGTTGATTCTTTCAGCTCATTCGAGCGAAGGCTCCTTTCTTTCCCAATCCTCTCCTTTAACCAGCTGGTGCACCCCTTACTTTAAAACTAGGCAGGTGAAAGCAGACAGGAGCCAAATCAGCGGCACCGAAGAAGAACGGGGAGAGACGGTGATGAAGAGGATGGCAATATGACTTGCCAGGTGCTGGTCACGGAGCCGCGCGTGGGACGAGCATGGGTTGGTGGTACCCAGGGGCAAGGCCAGGCAGGCGGAGGGGATGTGCGGTGTGGGGATAAGGAGGGGCTGACCCTGAACACACTGCTCCAACTTGCATGGAAACCCAGGAGCAAATCTGGGAGCTGAAGCCACTCAAAACACAAGCCCACAATATCAAGAGGATGCTTTAAATCTGTATTAAATAACAGCAACAACCTTGGGGTGGAAAGAGCCCTGCTGAGCCCAGGACCTGGGTTTGCTTGGCTGACGGGGTTTTTTTCTCCTCCCTTCATCCCTTTCCCTGCCTTTGATGCCCGTCCACAGCCATCACCCTCTGTGCCACACTGCTCCCGTGACCGTCCCCCAACACCGGCTGTGCTCGGGCATCGGAGCCGACCGTGGCGTGAGATGGAGATCTGTCCCAGGGCAATGCCAGCCCCACATGGCGGTGGCAGGCAGACCCCTTTCCCCCACCCACACCCCACCAGTGATGGTGTCTTTACCATCCTGCCAATACAGAGATGTCCCCGTTTTGGGATGTCCCTCAAAGTCCCCGTAATTCCAGTTTTGCCTGGGGGTGGACGAGTGTTTGGACCCCGACCGACCCCCTGTGCTGGGGACCCGAGCTGGCTCCTCCACATCTGTAAAACAAACATCATCAGAAACCTTCACCTGGTGGCTTCACCCATTTAAAATGGGAGGTTTGAAGCCCCCACGCCACCGGGACGAGCCCTCTCCTGCCAGCCTGCACACCCCAGCAAGTTGCCTTCCCCTCTTCTCCGCATTTAATTTTCTGATTTCCTTAAAGCAGCTTTTGGGGGGTGGTTTGAAGGTGAAGGCGTAACTCCTGCAGTGTTGGTTTGCAGCAGCGGGACCCCGACGCGTGGGCACAGCATTCGGGGTGGCATCACCCACTGACCCTCCCAAGTGGGTTTTGGGCAGGGGGCTCCCTGTGAGCGTGGTGATGGAGCGGAAAACTTCATGGGGTCGAGGACAAGGATTAACATATTTCCAAGCTATTTGCCTCAGCCAACGGTAGATAAAACACTGGTCCCTTCTGAGTCATGAAAATCCCTCTGCTGATTTGATGAGAGGGTACAGCGGGGAGGGAAGATGCCCCAGCTCGGTCCCCGCCGGGGCTCGCCTCTGACATCAGCACAAAACCAGCCATAAAAACGGCGACCGGAGGGGACTCTGGCTCAGACGGCGGCCGCTCGGCTCAGCGGGACAGCAGCCGGGCACCTCGCCTCACCCTACCTTGGTAAGTGCAGCCCCGGCAGAGGGGGAGCACGGCTTTTCTCTCCCTCTCGTGATGCTTTTGTTGCTGGATAATTTCCTGAGCGCTGCTTTGCCTGCATGTGCGTGTCTTTGTGTCTGTCCAGCTGGCTGGGAGGTTTCCAAAAGGGGGTTGTAAAAAGTCAGCGGCCGCAGCAAACCTGAGCTCTCAGGAGCCCCGACTGGCTCCTGCCCGGCACGCTGCAAGCTTCCCCTTTGCAAAAGTCCCTGGAAATAAAGCTGCCGCTGCGTCCCCGCCGTGGCCGTGTCCTGCTTAACCCGGCTCTCCTGCTTCTGCCCCTCGCCCCGCTCCCTCGTTGCAGGTGGCTGTAGAAATCAAGCCCGTCGCTCAGCCTGCCCTGCACGGTCCCGCTCATTGCCTTGCTGCCGTAAAGCATGTTACAGGGTGCTCCCAGGTTATCATTTCATCAGCCAGCTCTAGGGGTGGGTGCCGAGGGTGCAGAGGTGGCCGTGGTCCATCCATCACCCAGCATCCGACAGCAAAACCCATTTGTGCCTCCAGCCCCGTGTTTCAGCACTGGCCCCTCTCCCCCTCTCCTGGGCTGCGGGGTCCTGCCGCCATGGGCATGCTGGGGGTCCCAGACAGAAAAGGCAACGCCAGGCCTGGCCTAAGGCGCTAGGCTAGGCTGAAAACCTATTTTAATTAACAAGAAGTTTGTACAACTCATGTTTGCAGGGGAGATTTTTCCCAGAGGTATCAGCCCCAGCTAAACCCCCGGGTTTTGATCAAGCTGCCCCGTGCCCTTTGCATCGCAGCTGACCCGGGGATGCTGTGATGGGGCCGGCAGTCCCATGGCAGCAGCGATACGGTCACCCCATCCCCTCCATCGCAGCCTTCCCCTCCTGATGGGAGGCTCACCCTGCGAGCATTTAACCAAGCAGGCTGTCTCTGCAACGGCCAAACCCCTTCGCTCCCACAGCCGTGTCGGAGGCCGCTGTCTTCGTGGCACCGGGAGGAAGCACCAGGGGCTGAGGAGCTTCGGGACCGAGCCGCCGTGGCCGGAGAGGTGCCGGGGATGAAGCTGGGGGCCGCCTGCCTCCTGTGCCTGCTGCTCACCTGCCTGACCCTGCCCATCGCCCACGGCCGCATCCGCGAGCGCTCCATGGAAATCAGGAGTAAGGAGAGCAGGAGTAAGGGACTCCCCCCAGCCACCCCCCGCCTCCAGCCCCCTCTTCATCCCCAGACTCAGCTGCATTTGGGGGACAGAAGGGGGGTCACTATGCAGAAGCAAAGGTTTGCTTTGAAACAGCCTTTGTGACAGCTTTTATCCCCCCCCCAGCCCCTTTTCCCACTCTCCTGGGGTTCGTCATCCCCCCCACCCATGGGTGCAATGCTCTGTCCCCCCCTCCGTGTCCCCTCTGCCATCACCCCCTGATGGCTCCGCGACTTTTGCCTTGCAGACCCGGACATCGACCCCTCCTGGTACACGGGCCGCGGGATCAGGCCGGTGGGGCGGTTCGGGCGTCGGCAAGCCCTGGGTGAGGGCACCCATCCCGGGGGGGCCGGCCAGCGGCAAGTCTGCGCCCCCCCCGGCCTGCACCCCCAGCCCCCTCGGCAGGAGTGGAGACCCTGAGCTGAAGCCGACAATAAAAGCCCTTCTCCTCTCATCCCTGTGTCCCAGGCTCTCTGCTCCAAAATGCAGTGCGGGAGGTTGCGGGGGGTTGCAGGGCGGGGGTGCAACCCCCAAAAATGCTGGTCTCACTGCAGTTTTGCAGTCTGCCCCAGCGGTGCACGCAGTGCAGCAGCGCTTCCTTCTCTGCACAACATGGCATGTTTATCCCCCCACACCCCAAAAAATGCCTTAAAAATAAGCCCCGGGAGCCCCACTTTCCCAGGTGCGTCTCCTGGGGTCCTCACAGCATGCCAGCACCCATGGGTGCCCCCGACACCTTAATTCCCATGGTGTCGGGGTCAGAAACAGCCACCCCATTTCCATGGCGTGGGTCAGAAACATTCGGGGAACACACGGGGCCCTGTCCATTGCATGTCCTCAGATGTCCCCTCGTGAGCTGTGTCCCCAGGACAGAGCATTTTACCCCCTCCTCAGTTTGGGGGCAAGAGGGGCCACAGAGAAGGGTGACCTTCAGCATCCCTGGCTGCAGCTCCTGGCCCAGCATTGAGGGTCTAGGGTTGTTTGGGGTGGGAAGGGTTAATCTTGGGAGGGAGGGGGGCAGATGGGGGGGGACGAGTGGCAATTAGCACCCGATGTCTCCCAGCTGCCCTAAGGAAGGGGATTTAGGCAAGAGGAGGCAGCAAATCTGCCTTCTTGCTGAGGAGGAGCCCCTGTCCCTCTCCAGGATGGCTCACCCCTGGGGAGGCATTGCAGGTGGGTGTCCCCAGCTGGTGTGGGGTCCTGGGGGGGGACCTGACCTGGCAAACCTGGGCAAAGGGTTCTTTGGTCCCCTCCTCTCCATGGGGAACATCGTCAAAGGTGTCTGCTGCCTTGTGGCCGAGCTCTGCCCGGCCAAGCCTTGCCCCATGGGCTGGTATCGCCGTCAGGGCATGCCCCAAAAACTCGGTGGTTACGTTGCCCTGCAGACCGGGGGGGTGGTGCTGCTCTCTGTCTGTGGCTGTGCCCATGTTGCTACAGCTCTCCCAGAAAGGGCAACGTATTCCCTGAGCCTGACATCCCCCGGCTTTGCTGGGCACCAGCATGCTTTTGGAGAAAGCCCAGGTGCTTTTTTTTCTTTTTTTTTCTCCTCTTCCAGCCAAAATGCGTTCCTGCAGCGTAATTCTTAATGAACAAAGGGAAGGCCCTGCAAGGCACGGGCTACTGCAATGCTTGGCATTTGCTTTGGCCCTGCTCTACACCCAGACCTGGCTCTTATATCGGCAATAAATGGGTGATTTCTCCTGAGGATGGGCTGTGACCCCTGTAATGGGTCAGGTAGGGGCCGGCAGGGTGCAGGGAGCGTTGGCCCCAGTACCTGCCACCTCAAGGCTCCCTGTGGTCCCCACCTGCAGGCTGACATCCGGGTCAGGAATAAAAAAATAACACCTTTAGGGCAATATTCTCTTTATTTGCAGCCTGGGTATAAAGCCACCAAGAAGCACCTGCTTCGCTCCACAAAGTTAAGCCCTCCCTTTTCAGATGGGAAGGGACACAGAGGAGCTGAGGTGCAGCTGGGGTGGGGGGGATGTCACCAGTCGTGGCTGGTGGCAGCGGTGCTGGTGGGTTGCACTCCTCTCTGGAAGCAGAAAGCTGGCGGACAAAACCCCTGTCCTTTACCTCTGGGGTGAAGCCAGTGCTAGAGGGTTGAAGAGGCCCCGTGCCCCCAGGACGGGCTCTGACATTGCTCTGAGGGAGAAGGTGGTCCGGCTGAGCTACCCCTGCACTTCTGCGTCCCCTCTTCTTTGTCATTGCTCCTCTTGGAGACCTCATCCAGCCGCTGCTGAGGTCCAGAGCTGCCTGTCCTCAGACCTGGCAGCACCCCGTCCTTGCCCTGCTCTCCCCTTGGTCAACTGTTGACCTCCCGTGCGGGGACAGGGTGCGTGCCTTCACTTGTTCCCGCTGCAGGAGCTCTTGGGCTAGGAAGAAACACAAGGTGAGAAAGGGCTCACTTCTCCTGCCAGTGGGGTGGGATGCAATGGCTGTCCTGTCCCACGCCAGGGGACCCACCGATGGTCACCGGTACCGTCCCACAGTAACAGTGTTAGATCTCTACCAAACAGCTACACCGGGGACACTATTACACCTAGCTCAGGTACTAAAGCAAAAGAAAACCGTGGCTTTGGGTGAGGGCCTGAAATCCATTTCTGATGTTGGAGCATCCTGGGGTGGATCTGTCTGTCCTTCTGCCCTAAGAGGTGTGACGTGTTGCACCGAAACCACGCTGTGGCTATGACCCTTGAAGCTGCCAGATGCGGCGCAGGCTGGACTGGCAGGGAAGCAGACCTTGGCGGCAAGCACGAGCAACGAAGGGGGTCAGCTTTAGGGGAGGGAAGGTGTTTGCAGCCCTGAAGCAGAGGTTTGGGGCCGGTGGTTCACCTGCCTCTTGCTCTCAGCTAGAGCTGTCGCACAACTCACCTATGGCCATAAAGATATCGTTTACTTGGTGGTTGGATTTTGCAGATGTCTCCATGAACAAGAGGTCTTTGGTCCTTGCAAACTCTTCCCCCTCCTAGGTGGAGACAAGTAGAGTTATTTCCCCAGCCCTCTCTGGGGCTGCTTGTTTGGTTACGGTGGCATTTCATGGCAGGTCAATAATTGTAGAGGGACTTGGGAGGTGTCTTGAAAGCCTTTTAATTCTCGGCTTTGCTAGGACATATCCCAGTGTTTGCTGGTGAGGGGGCGATGAGGGCCCCTGGGAGCTCACCACAGGTGCTCACCTCGGTGGTGACTTCTCGCTCAGCAGCAAGGTCTGTCTTGTTGCCCACCAAAGCGATGACAATTTCATCGGGAAGGAATTCTTTCTCCAGGTCCCTCAGCCACAGCTTTGCTCTACTGAGTGTTTCCTGGAGAGACAGAGACAAAACCACCCAGTGATCTGGTTTTGATTTAATCCCTTTGCCTCAGGCACAGCAAAGCTGGATGGGTGGCACCAAACCAAAGCGGGTGGAAGAGATGTGATGGGGAGGCTTTGATTGCCCTCTCTCTCAGGGAAACAGGTCACTGGCCCTCAAACACCTTTAGAGATAAATCAGCCTTGGATGGGATGCACCCTTTCTTCATGGCAGCAGAAATCGCCCCTGGGGTGGTGGCGTGGTCCTGCCTGGGCAGGGACAGCCCCTGGCACATCCCAGGTGGGACGTTCATCTTCTCAGGTGGTGCTCGTGTACTGCTTTCTGCTCTACCAAGGACAACCACCATCATCTGGACACCTTTGCCCTGCCAGTGCTGCTGCAGCGTGGCGTAGTTTCGGCACGGATGGGATCAGCACCCCCCGCCTTACCTTGTTACTGATGTCGTAAACGAGGAGAGCAGCGTGGGCGCCCCGGTAGTAGAGGTGGCAGACACTGTGGTACTTCTCCTGGCCTGCCGTGTCCCAGATCTCAAACCTGACGGTGGCTACCTCCAGGTTGAGCGTCTGTGTGAAGAAGGAGCCTGCAAGCAAGATTCACGTTTGCTTGCAGCGAGAGCAGAGAGCTCAGATCAGCTGCCGCGAGGTCAAGCCCATCCCGAGGGCTGGTAACTGTGCTCTAATGCACAAAATTGGGATGGGTTTCTCGTAAGCACTGGCACCATTGATGGGATGGTGTGCCGCAAGGCAGGGCAGCTTGTGGCAGGCTGGGAGCCCTTCCTAGCAGCAGATTTGGTGGCCGCACCCCAGTTTTGATGTCAGATAGCTCTGAGCTTTGCAGAATAGCCCCCAGATAGAGCCACCTCCACCTTGCTGGTAGGTCAGACCTGCGAGAGCTGCGAACAGGAATATCTCCTGAAAAGGGCTTCCACTGGAGGAGAGCCTCCATCCCTGCTCCCAGGGAGCAGACGGCTGCTTGTGGACCAACCAGAGCCAAGGCAGAGGGACAAGGGGAGCAGCTCCACAGGGCTTCGCTCTCCTCCACCAGCTAGCTCTTCAGGCTCCAAGTGGGACCACAACCTCTGTGCCTGCTGTGCCTTCTTAGGGCAAAACCCAGGTATGTCATATAAAATGAACATCTAGGTGCTGTAGGAAGCTGTGCTGATGTGAAAGTACAGGGGAGGCAGCTTGATCGCAGCAAGTGTGTTGGCTCGAGGGAGGTTATAGAGGGAGCAGGGGCCTCAGCTCTCCAGATGGTTTTCATCAAAGCATGAGCATGCACGTGGCCTGCCTTCAAAAGTGGGTTGTTCAGCATGGCTTGTCAGGACAGGACTCACAGGGGCAGACGCTCTCCCCTTTGCCAGCGGGGTTTGCAGCCTGGCCAGGGCGTGGGGAGTCTGCAGGGAGGCTGGAGGAGCGAGGCACTGCTGCGAGCCTACCATCAGGCAGTGCTGGGGGGGTCCTGCCGCAGCTGGTCACTGCCTCCGGGGCTGTCCTGCCCACCTGCACCCCAGCCAGAACCTCCTTGCTCCAGCAGGACACTGAGGCTGGGGCAGCACATGTATGGGAGAGACTCTCCTAGGGTGTCCGAATAGCTGTGAGGGCAGCACAGGACCAAGCACGTATAGGGTAGATGGGGCCACACAGTTTGGACCTGAGGTTTCACTCATTTCACTGCTCATCTGCCTCCAAAAAGCAGCGCTAAACCAAACCTGTGCAATTTGGATGTGGCTTTGGTTACAGCCCGGTGCTGAGGAAAATGGGCTGCAAAGATCTGAAGATGACAGCGATGGAGGTCTGGCTCTGGGGTAAGTCTGTATCATGTTCAAAAGTGGGTCTGTGCTACTGCAGGATATACCAACCTGTTCTCCTGCATCCCACCACACTGCAAGGAAGGGCATCAGGCCTGGCCTCTTGTCCAGAGCCATCAAACTATTGAATCCACTCACTCACATCCCACGGTTGGCAGCGACTCCTTGAAGTCATTTTTCACGTATCGGTAGGCCAGGCTTGACTTTCCCACTGATGTGCTCCCCAGCAGAACCACCTTGTAGATGTAGGTGGGACGAATCTGCCCCAGGGATGTGTCCGGCATTGCTTGCTGTGCCATGCTCTGCAAGGAAACCAACTCTGTTCAAAACACGTCTGCAGTGATCCCAGGTCCATCAGCGGAGCCTCCTGCATCAACTCCTGACCGGTGGCAGCGGGGCAGGTGGGGTTTAACCTCAAAATATGCTAGAACAAAACCATTAATATCCCGAATCAAATTTAATACATCAAACCATCTGCCACTGTCAGTTATGACCAGAGGGTGAAGATCCTTAGGAAGAAACTTGATGCAAGAAGCCTTCTTGGATGTAGACAAGGGAATTGGATTGGGTGCATCTCCTTTAAAGAGAGGACAAGCTAATGTTTGTCCTCTAATAAGGACAAATTTCTAATAAGCTAATAGCTTATTAGCTTTCTAATAAGCTAATAAGAAAGTTAATGGCAGAGGGACATCACTTATGGGTGTGCCCTGCTCTTGAGCATGCCTCCTTCCCCAAAGTCCTGGTGAAGAGCTTAGGCTGATGTTCCACGCTTATTGTGGGTCTTGGTTAGAAGTTATACCAGGAGAGCCTAACTCAGGTTGGAGGTGACCTCAGGCATGGAGCTGCTACCAGCTCACTAAAGACACTGCCCAGGGGATGGCTGGGCACCCCAAGAGCTCATGGGCTTTGTGGCAGCAACGCTTCAAGTCAGCATGTTGCTTGCCAGGGTGAAAAAGCAGGAGTGAGAGGACCTGACTCAAGCACCCTCAAGGACAGCAGCCCACAAAGCAGGTGGCACATGCTCTTCCACCATGGATTAAGAAACCCGGGGCAGACCAAGCCCATGAAGTCTCATGCCCTCATGACCGTTGCACCATGGAGTGTGACTCTGCATCACTTGGGGTGGAGCTATGCTGCATGGTGACCCAGGACAGTGGGGGAGCATGGCCCGAAACAATGCTGGTCACCTCAAACCTGACTCAGAGAGCTGCTGCAGAGCGTTGGCCATACGCTGGGAAGAGGACGGTCGGTGTGAGCCCTCCTGGCGGCATGTGTCCCCTTCTCCCAGTCTTGAGCTCAAGGAAGTGACACTGCCTCGCTGTCAGCGGGAGCTGTCAGCAAAGGGCGGTGAATAATGCTTTCTTGCAGCTAGCCAAAGCTTTGCCCTGGCTCCTCCTTGCAGAGCTCCTCCTCTAAAATTACTCATCTCATGTAGGGAGCTATGCAGGAGAGAGGGAGGTTCATGCAGAGCTTGAAGATGAAGGGTCATGGGGTGTTGAACTGAGCAGGCGAAAGGCATGAGATGACCTTGCATGCATTTATCCCACCTCACACCCAGCAGCAAAGGGGAAAATATGCCACCAACAAGCCTGTAACTGCTGTGTGCAGAGATGGGATGTGCCTCCTACATAGATCTAATCTTCTAATGCCCAAAGGCAGCAGAGAAGCCTTCTGAAGGATGCTAAAATGTTAGTGTCCTGCTCCTGGTCCCTGCCCGTGTGTCCTGACGCTTACTGCTATTGCACGCTGGGGTGAACGCTGCTGGCGTGGGGCGCTTCCCTCCGTGTGCTTTTGAAGAAAGCCCTGGTCAGCCAAAGAGCAGAGACCTGCACGACTTATAATGAAGATTTGGTGCAATTACTCCAATTCCTGCCTGGGGCTGGCAGGAGTTTGGTATGCAGAACTTGCAGGTGAGCAAGAAGTACCTTTATAAAGACAGCTAACAGCGGCACTAGCAATGTCGCTCCCAGCCCAGGAAGGTCTCTGCAGCTCCCTCGTCTGACAAAAGCCTCTTGTGTCTGCGTGCTGCTCATCCCATGTGTCCTTTATTTGGCTTGTCTTCCCCCTGCAATTTGGCAGGCTCCGGACCTTTAATTCTTCTCCCTTCCCTGAGCTGTTATCAAAGCAGGCTGTCATTAAAAGCATTCCTCAGTGCTGGCTGAACCTGGGTCTGTATCTTTAGATGTGGGTGGTTTTTCTGCTCGGTGAGATGGGCTTTCATCCCCTTAAAAACCCGGGATAAAAATCTCTCCCAGCTCGTACAGCCCAGTGATGAAGAGCGGCATCGCAGTTTGTGCAGAACAGCTAGTTAGGGGTGGGTTATATTTTTCTAAGCAGGAAAAAGATAAACCCTGTGGCGCAGCATAAGGGTGCTCCTTATGGTATTCATTACATACATTTGCCTCTTTGAAGGCCTGGAAATAAGACTGCTGTCCTTTATGGGCAGTTACTTTAGCTACCACAGGTGATAAGCCATAAAACTCAAGAGGGAAGCAAGAAGCTGCATGAAAAACACCCAAGATTCTCTCTTAAATTCAGTTTCTCGTTATTTCACTCTGCTGCTCTGTTTAACCCTAGAAGATTGCACTAATACCGGAGCAAAGCTTACCTGAGAATTACTGCCATTGATGGAAATTTCCTTGCAAACTTTTCATACTAGCAAACACCTATTGGAGACAGGGAGTTTTGCCAAAGCTCATTTGAAACAATTTATTTTCTGTGTTAAGAGGCAGAAGGTGAGTCTCCCTTTCAACCCGAGGAGAACAGCAAGGAAGCAAAACAAGTGGCTTTATTCTGATTCAATGGAAAATAGGATTTACGGGAAACACCGTTCTTTTTCTCTCTCTCCCTTTTTTTTTTTTTTGGTTGGAAGAAAGGAGGGTACAGAGCAAAAGCCTGCGCTTGCTGGCTAAGGGACTATGGGAAAAACCCTCCAGACATCTCTTGCGGCTGGTAGTCACCTTTCTGTGGCTGCTCCCTGCCCTGGGGAAGAGCCTGGCAGCGAGAGCCAGCTTAGGATTACAGTCAGCTCTGCAAATCCAGCATGCTGCTCCGGCAGGGTCACTGATGCCCACTCCAGGTGCGGATAAGGGTGCTGCTGCCTCCCAGGAAACAGCATCCCTGTTCCTTCAGCCTGCACTGCCAACGAAGCAGAAGCTCGTTCTTCATCTGGAAACCTCCCCGACTTCCCTGGGCTGGGACTGTCTGACTGGGCATATCCAGGAGAAACATTTAAAGCATCTTTCCTGCTGATTTCTGTGAGTTAAGCCCCAGCAGAGTGCACGCGCATGCCAGAAAGCTGCTGTTGGCGTAACTAGAATAAGTTTGATTTATCTCACTGCGAACTCGAAACTCTGAAGAAGTCACCGATGCTTCTGTGCACAATGGCTTTAGCAAATTTTCCCATGCAGGCTTTGAAAGGCTGAGGTGTAACCTGAACTGGGACTGCTTAGATGCTAGGTTTTGGGGATTTTTACTTTGATCCTGGTAAAGAATAACCCAGCAATTTAGGGAGCAGCCTGGGGAACAGCTGAGGTGTTACAAGCCCTGTCCTCGTGCCTAGAGGCCACGCCAAAGGGCAGGGAAAGCTGAACCTGCTCAGATTCAATATAAAGAGCTGGAGATTAGTCTAGACGAGCATTTCTCTTCAATCGACTGTAAAAATCCTGTTGGCAGATTTAGTCTCCAGATACAGCTTAACATTTTGTGACAGCTGTGTCTAGCAGCAGATATTTGGGGCGGGCTTGCCTGATCTTACACTTACCTAGAAGGTGAGTACCGAAATGGCGGCAACGCAGATCATTTCTCGCTTCCTAATTGAGGATTAAGCATCGCTGCACCCAGGAAATTGTGTTCTCAGCCAGACACCGCTGTCCCCCCGTCTCGATGTCTCCTCTCTCCTTCCCGTGGGCAATGGGTGGGTACATGGTGCGGAGGCAGCTCCGACCAGCGTTAACCAGCTTCCCCTATGGAGCCCGCTGCCTTAATGTGAATCAACTTAAAGGTAACCCGTTTGCCGGCTACAGCAGCAGTGCCAGATCAGTGACACTGCGCTTGAACCGCCTGCCCTCACTGTTTCCAAGAAGGAACCTGACAAATCTGTTTATGAGGGTGACTCAGTTGTTTATAATTAGCAGGAAAGTGGACTTTATCTAAGGAGCATCCTTTCAAACTCGTGTTTTATGGGCATAAACACTAGCAATAAAAAACAGAAACTTGAGGTGGCAGAGTAGATATTTGCGCTGGAATGCAACAGCAAGGGCTTGGCTTTTGCCATGCAATAAATTGGTATCTCTGCAGTATTTTTAACCTGGGGAGGGGGGATCCTGGTATATTTACGGTCAGGGGATAAGCCGTTTATTTCCAAAAGAAAACAGTAAAAAAAGAAAATAAATGCATACCTTTGGGGATGGAGCTGCTGAGTAGTGTTATTTAAGACTCTAACTTCCTGGGAAATTAATGATGTTTAAGTCTAATGTTGTCTAACTGATGTCTAAGCTTTTCTAAACAACAAGCTCTAAGAAGATCCTAAAACCATTGAAGACATTTGCTGAGATTCTGCAGGGGTGCAGCAGTGAACAAGAACCACAGTTAATCAGCTCCTCGGGAAAAAACAGGACCCCAGTGCTACCCGTGTAAGTCTGCAGTATCTAGCCCTGCAATTTTTGGACACAATGCTTTAGGTTCTTTCAGATTCAGATGGTTTTTTCTCCCCAGATAGTGGTCATGCACCTACCTCCCCCATTAACTTGTCTAGTATTTGTCCTGCTAATAGACGTCCTGCTTTTAGGAGCCTCCTCGTACCTGCTAAAGCTCTCAACAGTGCTGCTGTAGGAGTGCGGCTGCTTGCAAAGTTTGCTTAAGCCAAGGTTACCAGGGGATACAAAAATCCCAACTGCAAAGACTTAATGCGTAAACACTGTTAGATTTACATAGTGCTGATTTCTCAACACGATCAGCCTTCCTCAAAGCTAAGGGGAAGAGAATAAGGGTCACTAACTGTGCAGCCGGAGTGGTTTGGGGAAACAAGGCAGCAATAAACAGAGATGGCCCTGGGCTGTGGGTGAGAGCAAGCACTCTGCTAAGACCTTCGCAGTGGCTCTTTGGCTGCCCGAGAGGATGGGGGTAGGGCAGAGGGCTTCCTAAAATCTCTTCTCTTGGGCAGGGAGCCGCTGAGGATGGTGCTGCCCTCCCCGGTGGATGCCCCTTGGCGGCTGGGATGCAGGGCTGCTTCCCGGTGGGAGAATGAGAGTCCCAGGAGCTTGTCTGGGAAAGGCACCTCGGAGATGGTGGGTCGGGGCTGGGGCCTGCCCTGCAGGTAATCCCCCGGCGGAGGATGCCTTTACCTTCCCGAAGCCTTGCTCTCCTCCGGGTGCTCTGGTCCGTGGAGTCAGGGGCGACAGCCCTGTCCGGCTGCCCCAGTCTCTCTGCTCCGGGGCCAGATAAAAGCGAAACCACCCAGCAGTTCCTGGGGAGCGGTGTCAAAGGCGAGAGGCAACCGGAGATCAGTGAACCTTAGACCCGCCAGCGAGCTGGGCAAGGCGGGACCACGGGGCTGCCGTCACGGTGAGCAGGGCCAGTGGCCATGCCCCCGCACCCGCTCCATCCATCCCTCCTTCCCCACTTCCCACGCTGGCGTTTGGCCTGGGGTGGATGGACAGATGGATGAATGGGTGGGTTTTTCTGGGTGCCTTGAGGTCCGAGGCCAGCCCGGCAACCAGGGGCATGGGGAGTAAAAGCAGCCCGTGCCCCACCATGGGGGATTTGAGGACTGGGGAGGACTGGGTGCGGCGCTGTCGGGAGCCATAGCATGCCAGGGATCTGGCCTTCTCTGGGTGTTTATAATACGGCAATTTCTGCTGACAAACATTAGACCTGGCTTTGGTCTTGTGCCAGGGTACAGGCTCAGATAACTTGGGCCCAGGATCGTCAAAGCGATTTGTTTTCAGGAGTGTGGCTGGTTTACCGGGTGGTGGGAGATGTGACATCCGCTTCTCTTGCAAAGTGCTTCAGCGGACGAGCTGGGGAGGTGCAAAGCAAGCAAAAACTAAGCACTTGCACTTTTACTGCCTTTTAATTAAGGTAATAGCTAGTTTACCACAGGCGGCTGGGGCTTGGTGCTTTGGAGAAGGCTGGTCTTGTTTAAAGCTCTAATATCTTGAGAGAGAAATCACAGCATGTTAATGCATTGGAGTAACAGGTCTGAAGTGAGAACAGGAAGATCTGATAATTAAAAATCTCATTGAAGATTGTTTTTGTATTTCTGTCAATCATCTTGTCATAGTCAGTGTCCTTCCTTCAAGTAACAGCTCCTAAAGTTTTCTGGAAGTGAAACAGACTTGACAAAATCTAGTCCTAATAGTTATAGGGAGCAGGGTGAAAAGCAGGAGTCCTACAAGCAAGCTTCAACAAATGTCATCCCAGTTGTGAAATGAATAGCATGTCTTGTGACTTCCAAGGCCTGACTGCTGTAGCTCGATTACTTCCCATTTCTGTGATGAAATGCCATGCACAGACGCCCGAGAGCTGCACAGATTTCATTCGGGAGCAGTGCCCCCACCATGTGGGAATCACCATGAGAGGTTTCGGTCTGCGAGCCAAACGAGGGTTTCCCTTCGTTCGGGAATGTGTCTATGCACGGATTTGCACTGTCGCAGCAAAACTGGCTTGAGTATACCCATGTACGCCTCCAGCCTGAGAGCAGATCTTACGCTGTATGCAGCTTTTTTGCCACAGGGAGGGAAAATGTTTACCTTCCCAGGTCCCTTCCCATCAGCTCTGCAGAGGCTAGAACAGGATTTGGAGTTCCTTTGAAGACGATTCCCAACAACCCTATGAAAACCCAAACCATCTGAGGCTGGTACAATTTTTTTCAGCACAGAAGCAGTTTATGTGCTCCTGTCCCTCTCCTATAACTTGTTTCACAAGGCTGTGCTGTGAAATGAGCTGACTTAAAGCCTTCATTTTTTCCAGGGCTTTGGAAAAAAACAGTTCTTCAGTGAGAGTCTCAGTGTGACCCTGTGAACAGTCGCACTGGCACAGCAGAGGGGTGGAAAGGTGTCTGAGGGTTTGGGAAGGGCTGGGAGCACAGATACCTCAGGCTGGGATTGCTGCAGCAAGAATCCTTGCCCACAGCAATGAGCAATGCTGAAAGGCAGTCTGCTCCCACTTACCCACTGCGTTGGACCTACAAGCTACGGTAACATCATGCACCTAAACTAAGCATCTAATTCTTAGTAGAAAATGAGGCGCTCATTCTTGGCTGGAAGGCTTTGAAGCCTTATGAAAGGATTGCTTTGTAGCTGCAAATTGGAAATGAAGTTTCTCTTAGCACTGCTGCAATAAGCACCCGTCTCGTGCTCTGTTATTTTCGTACCAGTTTCATCTGCCTGAGCAGATGTTATGTCTCAGATGCTTTTGTTAAGAGCTTTTATAAAAGGAGATGGTATAAATAAGATGCCCGTGCAAAGTGGTATGGCCTGACTGGTGTAAATGCCCCCGAGTCCTCTGGAGCCCAGGGGAGCGTGCACCTTGCATGGGCTGGGGCATCTGCCTCCTGCATGGGGCCTTCTCCGGCTCCTGGTGAGCCAGACCCCACTAGAGGGCACAGCTCATCTATGGTTTAAGACAACGGGGATGTCTGCTCCCGAGTCTCATTTCTGAACCGGGCACCCAAATAGACACCAGTCAGTGAGGGTGACGAGACAGATGGACCGAGGCCTCCTGCCAGAACTGCAGCTGGACAGCCAGCTTTTCTTTGGGTGGGCTCTGTTGTCCAAACAACTGGGATGTGAACCTTTGTGATAAGCGCTTGTCGTGGTTTAGCCCCAGCCAGCAACCAAGCCCCACGCAGCCGCTCGCTCGCTCCCCCCCGGTGGGATGGGGGAGAGAATCGGAACGGTAAAAGTGAGAAAACTCGTGGGTTGAGAGAAAGACAGTTTAATAGGGAAAGCAAAAGCCACGCACACGAGCAAAGCAAAACAAGGAATTCCTTCACTCCTTCCCACGGGCAGGCAGGTGTT
This sequence comes from Ciconia boyciana, assembly GCF_034638445.1. Lineage (NCBI taxonomy): Eukaryota > Metazoa > Chordata > Aves > Ciconiiformes > Ciconiidae > Ciconia > Ciconia boyciana. The sequence goes on along the minus strand of NC_132943.1, from coordinate 41,582,546 downwards.
CAGCCATCCCCAGGAAAGCAGGGCTCCGTCACACGTAGCGGTGACTTGGGAAGACAAACGCCATCGCTCCGAACGTCCCCCTTCCTTCTTCTCCCCCAGCTTTATATACCGAGCATGACGCCGTATGGTGTGGAATAGCCCTTTGGCCAGTTTGGATCAACTGTCCTGTGTGTATCCTCTCCCAACTTCTTCTACACCTGGCAGAGCATGGGAAGCTGAACAGTCCTTGACCAGTGCAGCAACAACTAAAGAATCCCTGTGTTAGCAACACTGTTTTCAGCACAAATCCAAAACACAGACCCATACCAGCCACTATAAAGAAAATTAACTCTATCCCAGCTGAAACCAGGACAGCGCTGTTGCAGTGTCAGGAAGCCAGAGCTTTTTCACACAGTATCTTGGTCTGCTTGCCTGCTTCTTGAGCATGCGAAGATCTTGCTGTCCTGGATGCTCAGGATCAGACCTCCTTCAGCAGCGAGTGGTTTGCAAATAAAGACTGTGGCTGCATCAACACTGGATAGGTAGAGCACCCAGAGCGACCTGCACAAAGCTAGGGATGCACCTTGCTCAGATGTGCTTGTGCAGTGAAGGGTTCCTTACCTGAAATAAACTTTACTGGTAAAAACTGGGTATTGGTTGTTTTTCTGAGGTGAAGGATTCCATTTAATTTTATGCTTGCTCGATGTAATTATGCCACAAGAATTTGCAGGACAGGTCTGGCCACAGGGGTGGTATGGATCGAATACTCCAGCCCAGCAGTGCATGATCCGAGGACCTGGAACCCCCTTGCAGACCTTCCCTCACTGCTCCACCTCAGACTTTTCCTTTGATTTTTAGCTGTGAAGGAAATGGTGACATTTCAGTAGTGCACAGGAATACCAGAACAGGTCAAAATAGAACTCCTTGAGTAAACATGCAAGAATAAGTCCAATAAGCTCGTATTTCTGGCTCTGCCTGCTGCATTTCTTTGGGCAGGTTGCCTCTCCTTCCCTCTTTCTCTGAGTAAAAGGAGGCACCCTTGTGACATTTCTGGAGTAGTTTGGGAGCTCCTGGAGGGCTCTTTTTCAGTGGCTGTGTAGCACTTGATTCCTCCTGACTCTGACTGCTGTGAGGAAGCATTAGCTCATCAATACGAGCACTGTAAATCATCCCTTGCCTAAGGAAGAGCGGTTAGCTGAAAAAGGCAGCAGGGCCTGGTAATAAGGGCACTACCGTGAGTTGAAAAACAAGACTAAAACCTCAGCTTTGCCACCCGACTGCTGTCTGCCCATGGGGAGAGCTATTTTGTCTCCCCGACTTGTTTTTCCCACTCCCCTTGGCTTGTTTGCTCAGTTTACGTGTGCTCCCCGGCATGCTCTGCGCGGGCAGCCCAGTGCAGGGTGTCCGATCTCCATCGAGGCTCCCACACTGTTGAACCAACACTGAGACCTTGTATTGCTCAGAAATTGTTAACTGCTGTTAACTGCTGAACCCAGTTTCAGCGTTTTTGGATGCCTGGGATCCCTGAATACCCTGGAGTTGTTCCTGATGGGTCAGTTTTCATCTGAAACGCTCCTATTTCTTCGTATTTAGCATGTTTCAAGAGTACGGCTGCGGCCTCGGCAGCCCTGCCCAGCTGAGCACCACTGTTTGTGCCGCTTGCTTGGGCACCTCCAGGCGCCTGTTTTCCACTCGGATCGCAGCGACGTTGCACCATTTCGCATGGGGACAGGTGGCCGTGATCTCACTCCTGAATTTGGCTGGTCTGACAAGGAACAGATACGCGAGCATGTTTCAGCTGCCTGGATTATACTGTGAGCACTGCTGTCCGTATTGCTGCTTCTTGCTCTCAGACCGACCAAAGAAAATGTCTGAAAGCACAAGCGGCTTTTCCTTTTATTTTTTTTTCCTGCTGCTTCCGGTGGATGTGGAGGAGTAGAAAAAAAAAACGTGTTCTTTACACTGGAAGGGCTTTGCAAAACTTTTCTGGCCTAAACCACAGAGCTGGGATTTGCTAGAGCTGCTTTAAAGTTACACCTGTACAGACTGAAGCTGCTGCAACAGGGATAGAGCAGTACGAGCTCAGTAGATATGGTGGCCTGGAAATCCTCATTTGCTTTTTCAGAAAGCCTCATATCTATAATGCATGTGCATACATATGCAGACATTTTAGAAAGTATGGGGTGCATATTTGATAGCGTCCGAATCCTGCTGTTGTCCTGTGCCGTGGTCTGGTGGCTTTAGGGCTCTGGGCTGCGCTGAAAGCCCACAGTGGCCACAGGCCACTGCTGACCTGATGTAAACCCTCTGCTGCTGCAAACCGCTCTATATATAGGCTCTGATGGGCTGCCTCTGTATCGCCAGGCTTTCTGAGAGCGTCGCCCCTCGTCTTGATGCTGTTGCAAGGCCAACACTGTGTCTATTGTGAGCTCAGGCTAGCTGGACAGAAGTGAGGTTATGGTCAGATTTAGACAACTGATGATGGGCACGCAGAGCCCAGAATTAATGGTCATAGAAATGTGGCTTTCGTTATGACTTTGCCTAAGCGATTTTGGCTCCCAGACCAGCTGTAGGACAGACAACTTGTCTCTCTGCACTGCCAGCTTCAAAGGAACCAGTCACTTGTGTGCGAGTATATATAACATGCCTTGCTTTTGGGATATAACTATTTTGGTTCGGTTGGTATTGCTACAAATGAGCTCACTGATCAGAGTCCACCTGGGGCCCTGACCCTGCTCTTGCAGAGCAGCTCTCCTCGCTGTGCTCCTTCGAGCAGGGCTCCGAAATGTTGAGTGTTGGTCTGGGGAGCCCCCGGCCCGCTTTGAGAGAGGCGAGCACGCTGCCTCTCGCTGAGCAAGCCAGCCTGGCCCTTGTCAGTGGCCAGCAGATACAGAGCCTCGGAAATAGGCTGGGGGCTCGTCTATTTTTAAAAGCCTATTTGTTTCAAGAATAAACATCTGAAACCACGCTAAGCAAAATGAATTCAAAATATTTGGTCCATCCAGAGGTCACAACAAATTATGTTCTCAAAACTGTTCGCCATACCTGTGCTGTTAAATGTGTAGTCCCTTGTTTGCATGATGGTTCTCCTAGAAGACATGGGTAAGAAGTTAATCACAGAGGCCTGGCTTGGAATGGAAATGCTTTTTCTAAGCATCCTGGTATTTGCTGTTCCTCCTTTTCTGTACCTGCAGTAATGTCATGAACTGATGCAATAAGATGAACTAGAGTTCAACTCCTGAAGCCCGAAGACCCACGGTAGCCTGAAGACCCAGGGTAGCTCACCAGTGATCATACAGGCAAGGTTTGTCACCACTGCAATGGAGCATTAAAAGATCATTTTGTCAGTTTTGAGAGGAGGAAGGGTTGTGCCTTTGTTCATGAAAAAAGATTGGGCTCCTCACTGTTGTACTGATAGAGTTAAGAAATATTTTGAGGATAGGTGGAGTTCTAATGATGAACAGATCATTTACACTGAGGCTCGAAACTGAGCCTGCTGTGAACCGCTTCAGGCTTCTAAAATGCTAGTCTTCCTGTATTAATTATTAACATCACTAAAACACTCCAGAGATTGGCTTGGAAACATTAAACAAGCTTAATATTAATGGCTCCCAGATGATAAGTGACGGTGAACATCAGCACGTGCTAAAGACCGAGGAGGGAAAATAACTACTGACTACAATAAACTTTTTAAGTATAGAGGGATTAAATTACAAAAAGAATACAAGTGTGAACCACAAGAAAGGCTTTCCTATAGCGTTGCCTGCTACCCGTCTGAAAAGACAGGTAATACTGTTTACACCTTTGAAATTGCACTTGACGGGTCACAGTAAATAGCCTTGAAGTATAGGGATGTGCTGAGGTGGGAAACGTTTGCCACTCACCTCCTTACTCTTGAGAGGAGCCATGCTTTGGCTAGAGTCTGTTGCAGGCAGCTGCCTATCCACGCTGGTTACCTGCTAGCCACAATCCCTTGCGATTTATAGGGGATTTCTCAAAATTTGTTTAGGAGTTGCTATGAACAGCCCCTGCTGAGGGTGCTGGAGACAGGGTGGGAAGAGATAGGAAAAGTAGTCAGTGTTCCCTTGTAGTGCATGGAGTGGTTTTTGCTGTATGTCTAATAAGTAAATTGCAGCTTTTGTGAAAGGTACATGTGGCGCTCTAGTAAAAATACATGCCTCGAACATTTTGCTTATCCCAAACTTCACGTTCTCTTTTACCCCGCAGAGCTTGGCCAGGAGGACCCCACTCCGCCAGTCCAGCCCACCTTGCCAAGAGAGCTGCGATGCAGAGACCTTTGGCTCTAGCTTGGGTGCCTGACTTCGAAGGGAGAGCCGGCTCCTGAAGGGTATGGAAATGAAGGAAACAGTTCTGGGAAATAAGAGACATCATTATCTAACAAGGTGCAGGTTTTGCAGTGTTTTACATGATGAAAGCACTTCACTCTCTTCCACGTGCATGATCTGGTGCCTACCATGAGCGCCATGTGCTGCTTTTTTGCCAGTGGGGATATCAGGTTTGGGATGGACTTTGACTTCTCCAATAAACTTGGTGGCAACTGGCCAGCTGGCTTAAGCTATTAGTCTGGGACTGGCGCACACTTACAGAGTGATCACACATGTTCCCTTAGGAAACTAGGCTAAAAATGGCTGTAGGCGGTACCTTTCTAGGCGAAGGGCTATAGAGGAGCTCACTGACAGCCAGAAGTTGCTCCCAGCTCAGTAATCTCCCCCAGAAGTGTTTCATCTGTCTGTGTTTGTGAGACAGTTGTAATGAATGCAACTGAAAACGGTTTGCTGGTGCTTGGAAAGGGAAATATTTAAGTAATGCTGTCTAGCACAGACTTGGAAAGCTCGTGTGGGTGTGAATAGAATTTTCTTTTCCCTGAAGTCCCCACCCAGCTTTTGGATGTATAGTACAGACATGTTCATAGGGCATTTGATGATGGGTTTTGCCTCTCCATGCTTTGCAGCAGGCTGGTGGCCACATTGTAGTCCTGCTTTTTTCAGGTCCTGTCTAAATGTTTGGCTGGTTTTCAACTGGTTTTCAGTCTCATGCACTGGGTGTTACAGGCATGGTCTGCAAAGGCACAAGAATATAAATTATTTCATCAGTATGAGCCTGAGCAACCTCATTTAATCCCAGCCACTGCTGGAAGAGTAGTAAAGCAGTCAGCGTTACGTAGAGGTGAAATGAGTCATCTGTTGCCAATAAACTAGGAAGGAACAAAGATGCCTCGGGGGGGAACCATTATCTGCTGTTACGTAGAGCAACTCCTTTTATAATTGAAAAATGTATTAAAAATTATTTTGGGAATTTCTAATTAGTTGAGTTGAGCCACTAATGCACTCAGGATCTTTCAGAAACTTAAACTAGTAACTGCCCCAAAAGAGGCCACTGCAGAGAAGTGTCTTTCCTGCCTTTCCCCTCTGCCACCACAGCTACAAGGTCAGGGAGGATGAAAATTTCTGTAGAAATTGAGGTTGGGCAACAAAGGCGGTGTCCGTCAGTCCCTGGGGAGATGCCTCCTTCTAACAGTGCCTAGCCCTACACGGCTTGAGGCTGGAAACCCTGCAATAAGTAGCTATATATTGAGTAGCTGTCCTTAGGGACATGCACAGCTAGGAAAGGCAGAAGGCAAACGAAAGGAAAAGCAGAGACTTGTGGCTGAGGCCATTCTGTTCCTGCCTCTGGCATCTGCTTCCACCCTGGTCCTTGACAAGCCATTCAGCCAGCTATGGAAGTTGGTGGTTTCTAGATGCAAGCACACATTTTGCTTTTTGTCCAATTTGGAGTATTCAATGCTTGCTTGCTTGCTTGCTTTATTTATTTATTTATTTTTATGTGCAGCTGAAACGAAAGGGTTCTGCAGCAACTCATTGTGTTTAGGAAAAAAAGTCTTCTTTTAATTGTTTCTACAATCAGAGGGAAAACTAAACACTGGAGAATTTGACAACACTTGCCTGACTGTTTTGGCTCTTTGTTGATGGAGAACAGAGGAGCTAATTCCTTCACATTCCTACAGGGAAGGATCAGAAGGGTTTTAGTGCCATAAAATTTAATGCTGGGGAAAAGCCTACGGGAAAATCGCAGAGTACGGTAACTGCTGCAGGGCTGGGATGGGGTGCAGTAACTAACGGATGAATTGGCTTGGGGGTGCACAGTGAGGCAGAGGGCAGGGAAAGCACGCCGGGCAGATGAGTCAGTCCCACATGCCATTCATCAGTCACTGTGCACGGAAAAACAGGAATGCTGGGGATGCCAGAAAAATGTGTTACGACTTAAAATCAGATGCACCAACTCTGACACACTGTAACATCTGAAGTGTTTTGTCTCTGTTTCCTCTAACGTTTTGTTCCAGTATCTTCTCTCACTTCCCAGTTTAGGCAAACTTCTTTATTTCAGGAAACTATAATGGCTTGCCTTCCTGCCCTACTAGTGATTATCGCAGCTGGAATCCGAAATCCTTTAGCACCAGCATGGCTTATTTTAGGTAAGCCAGGAATTATTAGCTGACACCGCCAGTTTGCTGCTCTTCTGTGTAGGTGGGTGACCGGAGAGGTGCCAGGAGATGGGGTAGCAATGCACAGCTTCAGTTCATAATGCAGACCCACGAGACATCAGACGCAGCTGCTCCTCTGTCTGATGTGAACTGGTTGGAACCGTTCCCTGAGCAGAGACGTGGCAATTTTTCATTTTGCTATAAAATAGGTGAGTGGAGAATACCTCTTCCCTGACAAGCATGAAAGATGGATAGCAGCAGAGCATGGTTAAGTTCTGCTGTGCTTGAGAAAAGGGATGTTTTGCCTCTGATTTGTGCTTTGGATGAATCTGGATGGATTTCCACAGGGACAACGGACGGCACCTCCTTCCCCCTCTTCCGCTCCAGCTGAGGGAGTTAAACTTATGTGGTTTCACATAAGCTTTTCCAAAATTATGTTCATACGCCATTTTATGGAACAGTATGACTAATTAGTGCAAGCACTTGGTCTGCTACAAACAATTGGTTGTTTTTAGACCATGTGTTGTGACTCTGTTTTACTGCAGTCCAAAACAACTGGAGTTTAAGAAAACCTGGAGGGCCTGATTGGAAAATGTGGCTCAGCTTAACTCTGCAACATTTGGGATGGGAGTGGATGAGGCCACACAGCATGGAGCAGAAAAACCACAGGGAAAATCAAATAAGCAGACAGCGTCGAGCCCTTGTAGCAAGGCCACGTGATTCCTCGCTCTCGTGTCTACACGCTGTCAGCGGGGCAAGGACACCGGCACAATGGCAGGAGGAATGCTTTGATATATTAATCCCAAAGTGATACAGAGCCAGTTTCTCAGCTGCTTCAGCTGATGTAATGCATTGTTTTCGCCGAAGCCATCCTGATTTTGTCTGGCTGAAGGACTAACTAGTTCAGACTATTTTTTTGGACAGATGTAGAGGTTATATTCCCAAATTAAATATGTATATTGATCTCTTGCCTGCCTTCCGCCCAGGCTCTGGGAAGAAAAGGCGGGGGGTATGCAGGTCTTCTCACTGTAATACCCAAGCGTCCCGCAGTCTGGAATGGGTTTTGTGCCCATAGCACTTGAGGTAGGAAACGAGGAGTGGTTTTAGGCTAGGTGGAAGAGATGTATGATGCTATTTTATTCTGAAAACAGCCTGGGTCTCTCTTAAAACTTAGCTTTTTTTACATGGCAAGAAGGGAACCCAAAGGAGGAGGAACAGCCAGATTTTGCAGCTCACTGCGGTGCTGTGGCAGGCTGGGAATAGCAGATAGGAGCGCAGATAGCAAACGGCAGACCATAACAGGCCATCTTTGTGAGCCAGGCGCGGCAATCGGTTGCTATTCAGCAGCCTAGGATAGGTTTGGCTCCCTGCAACTACAGCTGCTGTGGAGCTGGCTTCGCTTTGCTTCACGCTGAAACACTCTGAGCCGTGGCGTGTCTGCTGCTAATTAGATTAGGTCCACAGAGGCTGTGTTGAGCGAGTTCCCATTTTTAGCCCGAGATGGGCAGTTTTCAGCGAGCTCGGTGACAGTTTGCAAATTGCAGGTAAGCTCCCAGCTTGGCACAGTAAAGGAGAGCTTACATGACTGCAGTGTTAGTCTGGGTGAAGGCTAGCTTACGTCCTCCAAACAGGAGCATCAGCAGGGCCAGAACAACCTCTCTGGGGCTCTTGCAGTGTCAGCCGTGATGGATATTCATGTCCCAAATTTAGTGGCAGGGCGGAGAGCCTGCGGTGTTTGGGCTAGTGCTCATTAAGGCAGACAGACTCTCAGTATAATGCTTACCACAGACTTAACACACTTCACCCCGGCTACCCAAAACCTGCTTTTGCATGCACGTCCAGAACTTTGGCAAGAAACATCTGATTTCCAGACTACAATTATATATGGCCTGTTTAGCTGTATGCTTTTGTGCTAACTTGGCTCTAAGCTTTACATAGCATCATCCCCTCCCCTTTTCTCCAAAGTAGTTTATAGAAAAGAGACGCGGTTTTTCTGCCTTTGGCTAGACAAGCCAACCCTTTCTCATCTCAGGAAAGGTCCTCGCACTGCTTATCCTAGGAGCTTTTCTCTGTACAGCTATGCAAGTTTGAGTTCCTCTGAACAGGGAAAATCAGACTTGCAGGCACTGTTTTAGGCAAGGTCTTGTGGATGGTTGTGCAATGGTATAAATATTTGCATCGGTAGACCCCTACCTGAAGTGCTCTAACATTAAATGTAATTCTTTGGTGTTTATATTGTGATGGTGGCACACAACCAAACTGTGACCAGTTTATAACCCCACAGATTCCTTCTCTTCCCTCATTTACAGCCGATGAGATCGTGAATTTAGTCCTTGACATGATATTTGCTGTCTGCTTGATTTCATTCCACTTGTTTCTCAAGTCCTTAACCTCTTCCCATTCTTGTATGACTTTATCCTCCTTTATTGGTGATGCTTCATAACACTGTGTCATCAGCGTATTTCATTAGTGCTGTCCTACTTGTGTCAGGGTGCTAATGAAAATATTAAATGAAATCAACCCCAAGGTTAACCTTTGAAAAAACACCCTCCAAAGGAAGATTCTTCCTCAACCTTGGAAGGGATCCAATTCTGAGACCTTGAGATCCCCGAAGTGGCATCTTCAGTGATCTGTGAAAAATTTACAGATGAAAAACTATCTGTCATGACACGCCAAGGTGACTAGAGGAGGCCAATAAGTCATTGAGGGGTTCTGGCAAGATGAAGACAACAAATAAGCCCTCTTCAGAAAAAACACGTTTGGTATAGCAAGTAAATTGCTGTCAGTAAAAAAGGAACAAGATAATCATCTGCTGCTGCTGTGGGATATATTTTTTTTCCAGTCATCCAAAAGCTTGGCTTGGAAGCCCACCACTCTATGGACTGTATTCTCTTTGGTCAACCCAAGCTCATTGATCTCTTTTCTGGACCACCTGGGAAGACAGTTATCAGTTACGGCTTTGCTGTGATGAGTCGCTGTGTAACTACAAACCCCAGGCTAGACACATCGAAACTAAGCAAGGTTCCCAGCGTGCCAGAGCTCCGCTGATGCAAACAGTGACTCTGCTGACTTGAAGAGATGAAGTAACAACAATGAATCTCACCCGGACAAAATCTGCGTGGACACTACCAGTCTCCTGAGCCTTGCCTTGACACTGCTCAAATGTGGCAACAACATCTGAAAGCTTTTCCCAGGAGGTCGGATTTGCTGACGAGGATCATCTTGGGCTCCTTAGGAGGTGTAATAAAGCCCTTTAGTTGCACCAGGGTATTTTTTCTGCAGTATTTCAGTGCCAGCACATACTTGTCTGTGATGTAATTTTTTTCCATTAATAAATCCACAGACCCTGCTGGATACCATTGCTGTTATGTTTGCAAAATGTTACAATGCTAATGGAGCTCAGCTCGTTTCACGTATCTTGACAATATGAAATATTGACCTCCTAACTGTGCTTTCTCCAAGGTATTTAAGCGTTCTGCTCTCCTTGGACTAATGGACATCTTGTTAGAGCTGTCAGACTTCATTTCTGGTTTGGTAGATGCCGCGATCTTACGGTGTAACGGAGAGGTGCCCTTGTGTTTTCTTTTAACACCGTCAGCTAGCCACTGGATTCCCCTATCCCAGGGGTTGCCGCTAATAAAGATGTAATCATATTTTGCTGCACAGAGTATAAACATTTTACATCCATTTTATTATGTAAAAGCGGTCTGTTGAGTACACCAGCAGCGGCAGTTTTAACAGCCGATTGCTTGTTCTGATTCTCAAGAGTGAGGTTTTGCACGATGGCTTGGTTTAAGAGCAGCACAGAGGGCAAATTGTATCTTTGGGGTGTGCTCTGCATCAAACCACCTCCTTGTACACAGGATATTGGAGAATGAGGTACGTATTATGCACTGAAAATAGAGCCCTTTGAAACTGGCACGGGATACTCAGTCTTGTCTGAGTATCATTAATCACAGTTACGACCCTCAGACAAAATAAGCCTCGACTTCATGTTGCTTGTTAAAATAAGAAATGTACATTTCAGTATTTCATTTTCAGCTGCACTCACTGCACTTCATAGCATAGCCAAAACTAACGTATTTGCATCATTATTTCACATTTGTTTGGACAAATTCTGTATGTATAGTATTTTTATAACAAGGTGGCTTATTTTGACTATATTAAAAGAAAAAAATACTGTAAGTGTCTGGAATGCAAGAAAAAAGAAGGATTTCTTACACTGCAGCGCACGTTCAATGTGTGATTTGAAATCTGATTGCAGTCACCCAATAGCTTCTCTTCCAATTTCTCTGCTTTATTTTTTAAATTTATTTCTTTCTTTTTTACAAAGCCCCCTCCATAGTAGGTTTTCAGACATAAACCTGTCTAGCACAAGCCTCAGTTTGGCTGTAAGGCCAAGCCTCTGTAAGGCTTTCAGCCAGTGAGGCAAACAGCACTGATGCAAATCTTATTGTACCACTGAAGTGGAAATTCCTTGCATGGATACAGTGATGCAGCTGCACAGGTGGCTGAAATCCCTGGGTAACACGGACCTAAAAATAAGGCACTGCCTCGCCTCTTTAGCCAGAATTCCTCAAAGGGCAGGGGCAAATGCAAGGATAAGGGCTCAGGGAACAAGTTATGCAGAGCCTGAAAGGGTGAAAGCGCTAAGCCAGGTCTTGGGGAGGTGAGGTTGGAGCTGAGGTGGCTGAAGAAGGGAAGCCTGTGGGATATCTAGGAATGCCAGACACAGCAAGGCTTTGCCTCCATAGCAGGGTCAGAGCTCACTTTTAAGGCCCCTGCGCTGCCTTGCAGAGCAGGTGCTTTTTTTCCACTCGTGTGGGGTCAGAGTAAGCTCGATGCCAAATCTCAGGATGTGACACACTTGTTTTTAATGCCCAAGTAAGGTGGGGAACTCATCCATCTGCTTCTGCTAACAAAATAATCATTTGCTTCTTCTAAAGATAAATAGTCCCAGGCGTAAGAAGCAGTATCAACGCAATACCACTACCTGGTCATCAGAAGAGCCATGGTTCCCAAAACTGTAACGGGAGCAGTGAGCGCACGCGCAGCCCAAATGCTGCTTGAAAAAAAGAGGTAGTGTTTGGCTGCTCTAAGAAGGCTGTAGACATTGAATGAGAGCTGGAGCAATGGCAGGGTGAAGGATGAAGGAGAGGGTGGGCTTCAAGTTCCTTCTTGAAAGTGATGCTAAACAGGAGAAAACTGTCAAAAATGGAGGGATTCCTGTTCAGGCTGCAGATCCCAGGGCTGAGAAGAGGGGACCTGCCTGGTGGGGTGGCTGATCTGGAGGACTTCGTTAGGAGCTCTCGATTACTCCTCTACTCGGAAGTCAACGGCCACACCTCAAAGGTCCGCGCAATCTCTTGCCAAGTTCAGACCACGGCGTTTCCACCGGCGGTGCTGGGTGCTGGCGGGCGCCGCGCTGCGCTGCGGCGGAGCGGAGGGCAATCACCCGGAGACAATCGCTTCAGCGCCGGCACCGGCTGCAAATAGGCACCTTGGCGTCACTCGTAGAAAAAGCAACAAGTGAGAATGAAATAGTTTCTGAAGAACGAGTACCAGCCTGGGAGCGATGGAGGGCATCTATACCCTCTTGGGGAAAGGCATTCTGCTAAAACTAGGGGTTTTTTTTCTCCTGAAACAGCCACCGATTGCTTTATTCTCTGATACATGCCCTCATGGGAAGGGATGATATATTAAACTGCTTGACACAGTTTTGAATTTGAGAATGACCCAAATCTCGGTCATTGTACATGAAAACTGCCAGATAAACACTGGGCTGACCAGAGTGGGCAGGCGTTGCCTGTTGCCTTTATCAAGTTTGAAGCGATGGTAAAATTAAGTCGTAAAGATTAAATGCAGCTCGCTGGTCTTTGTCAGTAAGAGGGATGGGGGTCACAGCCCTTTTTCTGTCACACATCTGTGTAATGCATTCGGTGTCCTGAGCTTGAGAGACTTATAATTCATATTTAAGGAATTATTGTGAAAATTGAGGTACAGGGGCTGTGACAGGAATCCCAGAGAATACCTGCTCCTTGTCAATGTGAATTAATTAAGCACTGATGTATTTGACACTAGAATTAATCACGTCCACTTATCCTTAATAGGAAAATTCATGGCTGAGGGGATCCCATGGGGCTACGAAGCCGGGTGAGGGTTTGGGGCACGAGGAGACGGGTTTCTGGCCCACTCCCCCCGTCCTTGTGGCAGAGAAAGCCCCCAGGTTCACAGCTAGTGAGGTTTCGACGCCTGTTTCCCCGATTTGAGGGAAATTTTCTTCAGCTTTGCGGACAAGAGGCCTGGGGAGGGCTAGGGAGGCCGGGGAGCCCGGGGCCGTGCCCGGCCAGGGGCGCGAGTGCCGCGGGGAAGGGGTCCCCAGCGCGGCGGCGGGGCTGCCCGCGGCTGAGGGGGCTGCTGCGGAGGAACGGGTGGGCGGGGAGCGGGCCCACCGCCCTCCTCCGCCCGCGTCCCGCTTCGGGAGGGGGGGGTAAGGGGCGTGAGGCGGCGCCCGGCCCGGCCCCTCAGGGCGGGGGTCGGCGGCGCATGCGCGCGGCGGGGGGCGGTGACGGCCGGGCTCTTCACGCCGGCCCCGCGACCGGCAGAGACGGCGGCGGTGGCGGCAGCGGCGGGAGGGCTGGGGCCGGCGGTGGAGCGGGTCCGCCATGGGGACGCAGGGGGCCGGGCGAAAGCGGCTGCCGAACCGGGAGCGCCTGACGGCGGAGGACGATGCGCTCAACCAGATCGCCCGCGAGGTGAGCGGCGGGCAGCGATCCCCCCCCCCCTTCCCCCCTCCTCCCCTGGGCTCCCCCAGCCGCCGCGCACGCGCCCCCGGGCAACGGGCACGACGGCGCTTCAAGGGCAGGTTGATGGAACGCGAAATAAAAATCGCATTCGTCTCAACGGTGTCGGCCTGGTTTATGATGTTAGGGCAGCACTTAAGTCTGAGGCGCTTAAAGTGTTTATCCGTGAGGAAAAGGGCGTGCAGTACCAGCCCGGGCAGAAATCTCGCCCTGCTCCAGCCCCTCCGTGAGGGGAAATTAATTGTCTGCTGCTGCTGAGGTTGGTGTTAATGATTGAGAACCGGAAAATAGGCCACTCGGGTTTTTTATGGATACATATAAATGGAAAAATGTAAGCCAGAAGGTTGCAAGATGATGCTAGACGCAGGCATAAGTGTACAATCCAACTTGGAAACTCGCTTATATTTATATTTAATGAGTTAGCTTGCTGCTCACTAGACACTGCATTGTGCTTGATCTGACTTTAAACAGTTAAAACCAGCTGATGACTGTTTTCTTTCTACCTCCCTGTTCTTACTTGTTGTGTACAGTTGCATTGGTTCAATGGTGAATAGGATGACATGAATTTGGTTCATAATTTAGTAAATATAAACTACTAAAGCTGACGCAGGTTGTTCTGTGTCGTTCCTCCCACGGTCTTCCAGTGGGGGAGATGGGCAACCCCGACCTGAGATTGGGATGAGCGCCCGTGGGGTTGTTCTTCGCCATGTCTAAGCTGATCCGATGCTGGCTGCTGCTGAAGGTGGTCACCCTCTTCCCCAGCATGGGTTATGTGTGTCTCCTCCCCATCTCGTGGTGGTCTGACCCCAAGATGGGTTACAAGATAAATCGCTCTTCTAGAAGAGATTTAAGTCTCTCTTGGTTTCCGTTCCTGAATCACAGTCGCAGCAGGAGCGGATGAATGCTAATGTGCAGCTTATTTTTGGTGGCAACTGGCTGTTAGACTGAGTTAGCTGTAACATTGTGCACCTCGGATATTATCACTAATGGCAGCCCTGACATGGGAAGTCTTTACTATTCTTGTGTACCACTTTGAACTGGTTTGTACCATCTTTGGAATGCATGCAGTAGACTAATTTCTGTGTGAGTGATTTGGATAGCGTGTTTCCAGAAGTCAGATTTTTGTGGCAGTATGATGACAAGATGAGAAAGTTCCTAGGGATGGAGTTTGAGGTAGGAGGACAAGAACGTCTCATGTCCTGGACATAAGATAGCAAGTAATAGTGACTGTGCTGTCTATTAGAGTTTGAGTCATGATAACATCCTTGGAATTGCTTCAGGATGAGGGTTTAAATTCCACAACTGTGTTCTGGCCGTGCTGTCATTTGATCAAGGAAAACATCAATCTGTAACAGGGGGCCTAGGTTGTCCTTCTCTGTTGCACGTTTCGGTCCTGCTTTCACTTTTATTTAGCTTATGTACTGCTCTTCACTGTATTTTGAAGTGGTTTGAGGCCTTAAATATTGTGTGGTTTTGTGTGTTGTTTTTTGTTTTTTTTCTTTTATCTTCTGGGGATTGTTTAAAGGACGACTCCATTTGGTCAAAAAGCCCAACACAAGCATGTCTTTTATCTTTTCCCTTGAGTGCTAAAACTGTGAACTGCCAAGTTCAAGGTTCAGCATTTTCCCATATTATTTTAACTCTTTGCATTACTCTGTCTTGGGTTTTATGCACTCATAATAGTTTTCTTGTTTAACTGCCTGTTCTCCACACAAGGGATCCCAGATGAATCCTTCTGTATGATCTTAAGAACTCTTAAAAATGTAAGCCTTTTGTCTCCTCCTAATAAAGATGCTGAGAGTCTTCATGTTGAGAAGGGTACAGGGGTTACTGATGTTTTGTCTCTTCCAGCCTTCCTCGCAGGTGTGTAGGCAAAGCTGAGACCTAGATGTGTAGCATTTGTGCATAGTTTTTCCCTCTTCTCTTTCCTTTGGTCTTCTCCCTTTGTTACCCAGAAGCCACAGGTGCTTGCAAGTTATTAGCAGATTCTAGGATCTCATTTTGCCGTGTTCAGATGGGAGCCTAAAAGAGCATCCAAACCAGATTTATTCATAGAGGTACTTTTACCTTGGGATCTCTGGGAGTAAGCTGAAATGTGTGCATCTTCTCTCCTTTTGGTTTTCCTCCAAAAAGACTGTGGTGCTTTGATGCTTTCCAGTTGTATTTTGTAATTGTCGGAAGATCTTGAAAAATCAACAGTTCTTGCTATACTACGTGCTTCTATAAGGACACATTAAGACTTGTAAAGACTCTCTTAAACTCCAGCCATTTGAAGCATGCATTTTTTTGAATTTGCAGCCAGGGTGTCTTGCCGTGTATGTGCAGTCTTGCGTAGACGAAAGAGAGCCTTGCGCAGTGAAGAAGGCAGCCCTCGCCCCCGTGGGATGTGAGAACAGTCTTAAGAGGAAGTAACCAAGCAAGCGGAAGGAAATTGTAAAAGTGAAGCGTATTGTAGTGACAGGGTTTTAGTAGCAGTATTAGTAATGTTAAGCAGTAGTAGTAAGTTTTAATGTTTGAGGCAATTTCTGAACTAGATCAGCTGCAAGTAGTTTATCACCTTGTCTAGAGCTGTTTAGAGTGGAGGTAGAAGGGATGATTACTGTAAATCGCCTTGCCCATCAGGAAAGAGTAGCACTGTACCGCTAAATCTGGCTGTTGAGTTTCTGACTTACATGGTAATTAAATGGACGGCAAATATGTAAATATAGTTAAAATAAGAACATGGTGTTCTGAGTTTCTAGCGGACACAGATGGCTGCCACTCAGGATTTGCTGTATGCACACCTAGCTTGTATTGCTGAGGTTATTTTTTCCGGGTGTCAGCTCTTACAGATGAGAGCGAAGCTGATCAATGATAGGCTTCTCCGCTTTCAGACTCATGTTGACGCCACTAGATTATTCTGTGTTTAGGTCAACGGAAACTTTTGGGCTGTTTTATTCCTCTCTGTGAATACAAGCCAGCAGTGTTTGCAAAATCTAGCAGTTTGATACTCCTTGAGGTCTGTGCCAGCACAGCCAGCAGTAATCGCGTACGCGTACTGCGTAGTCATCTGTCTGTTCTCTCGGGCTGGTGTACGCGTGGTTTGGGAAGGCAGAGTCCTGGGCTGCTGAACCGTAGAGGGACTGGCTTCCTGCTTGGGTTAGATGGGTTTGATGTGATACCTTGAGATGTCATTTGTAGGCGAATATTTTTCCCCTAACTTCCACTCTGCTCTTTGCTAGCTACAGTAACGGTGAAGTGTTACATGAGCAGAAAGAATTTAGCAAATCCAATGAGGAACTGCCATCTGTCTAAATGAGAGAGTTCTCTTACAGACAGATAATATTAGTTACTGGTTTTTATTTTCTTGAATGAGAAAGAACAAGGTCAAGGTAAATTTCTTGGTTTAGGGAAGTAATTTACACCTCGTTTTGCTAATGTTTTGCAAACAGATGTGTTATACTGCTCAGAAAAATAATCCTGCCTTGTGTCTTCTCTGTGCTAGAAATCTTCTCTTTCATCCAGCGATTTACAGAGTAGAACTCTTTAGCTGGTAATTAATTTGAAGTTAGTAATTCAAGCAACATTACTGTCTTTAATAGTAAAAATTTATGTTATAAGGGTTGCTTATTCACTCTTTGTACTCTGTATGTCACTTTCGAAGTGTCAAGAACTGTCACCTACATACTTATGCATACATAAAGATTATTTTTTAAATAACTGGTTTGATCTGTTTATGGACTGTAAATTTGATTGTTTCAGTGAAGTTTTTAGCTTGGGCATTGACTTGCATTCTTAGTGATGCAAAAATTGGGATGTTACATTCCTATGAAGGAGCAGAAGTGTCGCTGATTAGAAATAGCTCAAAATGCAGGTGAAACCAGCCAGCCAGCTTTACTGGTTACCGTAAGAAGGCACTACGTAACTTCAAAAGCCTAAATTGGAGTTTTGGGGCTAGTGAAGAGATGCTATGATCATTGTATGTGGAATCTAAAGGCCTGGCTTTTAAATTGAGGGGATAATTTGGGGGAGAATCCTCTGGTTTATACAGCAGTTTGGGTGACCTGCATAAATAGAGATGGAAACAATTTGGTCAAAGTCGAAGCTAACACAAGCAGAATGGATATTTATATGTGGGAGCGCAAGCCATGAAGACTTTATTGAACTTTTACGCAAACCAGAGCATTTAAAACAGTGTATTCCCTAAGGGTATACCAGGTGACACCAGTGTAAGATCTGTGTGCCTCGTTAGTATAGCGGTGGAACTTTTTTGAGCAGCATTTGGCATTTAAGAGATGCGTGGAGAGTTTTGTGAGCCAGATAAATATTCCAAGAGAAGCCCTTAAACAGTCTGTTTTATGTAGCACCAGTTGCTTGTACTTGCCTTATTTTTTAATTTCACTACTTTCTGTCTTTATGAATGTTAATGTATCAGGCCAAGAGAACAAATGATGTGAAAAAGCATGCCTGGCTGTAGGTCTCCCTTCTAGAATAGAAAGTTATGAAAGCAAGGGATGCTCATGGAGGGCTTGATTCAGCCCGGTTGACCTAAATATAGGAAGGGAGGAGGACTTTGTAGGCAATGCTTGCCAGTAGGGTGTGGAGAATTGTTCCAAAGTTGTGATGATTTTGTGTAGCAGATGTGCTCTTCTTCATTGAACGCTCCTTTTTCCTGATGTTTTATGACTATGTATCCAACAATTGGCGTTGGGAAGGATTATAAGCAAAGCCAAAGGAAATGTGTGAAGGAGAAGCTTTGGATGGTTTAAAAAGCAAGACAAAAATCTTAAGACCCATCTCATTTTAGTTAAATGGGTGATTGTAGCCTGTCTCCCAAGGCACAATCTGCCTCACAGTATGCCTATTGCAACTTTAAATAATTAGTTGCCTGGTTTTGTGTCTGTGCCTGGCCTGAGTCCTCTTCAGCTGTTCCCTCGCTGTCCGAGGAAACAGCTGTTTAGGAACTGTGATTCCTATTTCAGTCAAGCAAGAGACTACTGTTAGGATTAACAACATGGGAAGCCCAGCCTTTTTCTTTGCAAGCCCAGATGCTGAGCTTGTCTGCAGGATGTAATACTAATCATTACCTCATCTAGAAGGATGTTTTTCCAGGCCTGTTGCTGAATAAAGTTGGAGCTCAAGTGTACTTGCAAGGCTTTCAACACTGTTCAGGTTTTTTTTTTTTCATCCTTTGGTTGCAAGGAGCATAATCCGCATAGCATTTTGGGCTTGTGAAACAAGGTATTTGTCCCTCCTGTCAAGTCAGCAGGTTGCCAGGAGCAGTGAATCTGTCTAGCTAGACATAAGCAGTCATAGGCAAACCTTAAAATAGCAGCTCTGAAATATCAGCTGCTGTCTTGCTTGTGTTGAAATACTTTTTGGGGGAGAAGTTGCCCATTGGGGGAGGGGGGGGAGGAGGGAACTGCAGTAAGCCAAATTTTCCTTCAGATAGTCATAAGGTGGCTTTGAGAGTTGTGGGGGTTTTTTGATGGGGTTTTGTTTTGTTTTTTTTTAAATACCAGAGATGCTTCTGAGAAGGGAAAGTGCATGGTCACTTCATCACAGAGCTTTCTCTGCTTCTGGTGTTATCTGGTGCTCTTGCTCATCACCCTGAATCTACTAGAGATGAATAGCTGGCCTTGCACATAGTAGGAAAAATAGCTGATGTTTGGGCTTTCGTCATGCAGTAAAGATGAGGGAAGTGCTTAAGGGCTTCTTATGGGAAGACATCTGTAACCACTTACTCCCAAGACACTCTCCTTTTCTTTCACCTTATTTCAGTTGGGGAACAAGAAGTAGGCTGTAGAACTTCCCCAGCTAAAGCCGGAAAAACAACTGGTATGTGCATTGAACTGAGAATATTGGATCAGTCAAAAATATATTTTAAAAGCATCCATATGGGTAGGCTTGGTCTTCAGTCTTGCAAGTTAGTGTTGGCCAGTTCCTGGTGAATGTGTTTTTCATACCACAGGTAGCTGAGAAGAGGAGTTGTGGCGCAAAGCGCTGCGGTTCAAGGTTATTGTGACTGCTGGATTCTAGCCTAGCATCTTGTTGCCATCAGCCTAGCCCATAATTTTGTTTTAAACTCTTAAAAGTAAGATGCTGTAAGGTAAACTGCTGCTGGTGAAGAGCTGCCGTATACTTTTTCATCCTCTGCCCTCTGAGTAGTGTAACCTCTTACAGGAGAATGAAACTAGCAACGGGAGACAGTAATCTCTTAAACTGAGTAGTCTGATGTGCTGGAGCTCATTTGCAGGTACTCTTAGATATTTTGAGGGTGGAGAACCACCAGTGTTGCTGGTAGGTAGCAAGAAATGTAAGGCAACTCTCAACGGCCTGGTTGTAGGAGCTTTAACTGTTGAAATTAAAGCTTGGTGTGGCATGATAAATACTAAATAAGGCAATACTTCACTCCTAGGAATTTGAAGGTTTTAATTACCTAGGAGGAGCTGACCTAGTTGCCATGCAGTGCTTGCAGTGTGTAAATGACTTCAGGTAGGTGAATGACCATGTGACATAACTTTCTATTATGAAAATGTGGAAGTTCTGGTCAGGCTGGTAAAAACTACTGATTTTTGGAGGCTACAGAGAGGGTACAGAAGTCATGTATTCAGAGGCTGGGAAAAAGCACAGAAGTAATACTTTCACATTGGCAGGAACGTGCCATAACTCTGACCGCTGTCCTAGTTCGACAACTGTCCTTACCTAGAGTACTTGTTGGTTAGACCTCAGTGCCAAAGACATTTCCTGTGCGTATTTGGATGGATTTCTAATTCTGCCTTTGAACAAACTTATCCAAGCGGCATGAAGTGTGGAGGGCAGTGTGAAGGGAAAGGCTTGGGAAGTATTTCCTGGTGAGCAGAACTAGGAGCAGTTTTATGGCCTAGCCAGCTGACCTTTGGGCAAAAACTCTGAGGTTTGGGCTAACTCAAACTCTGGGCATTGAGAGAGGAGAAAATGCAAGCCAACTCTGACTAACGCTGTTCCCAAAACTGACTGTTGCTTGTTTGGGGACGTGGATGTAAGCCTAAACCAAAAACTGGGCAGAAAGGAGTGTATCCCTGGTTAAATGAAGCAGCGTCACTGCAAGACGGATTTGACTTGCACATCAGCATCTAGCCTGCAATCCTGTTCTCTGTTCCTTCATCCCTTCAGTGTGTCATGTTTCCCTGTAAGTGAATTTCTGATACAGTGTGTACCCCTTTAGGGTGTGGAATTCTGAAGTGGGGGTGGTTTTCTTCAAATCCTCTGAAAAACGTTGGGTTTATTGTCAGACATCAAAAAAAAAAAAGGAAGTTTTAACAAAACTAGCTATTTCTGGGTTAAGGAAAGATGGATGTTTTGGGTATTGAGTATATTTGCACATAAATGGCACAACTCTGGTCTAAAACTTTGAGTGACTAATTCTGACTTGGAAGATCTGCTGAATAGATTGAAATAACTTTTATTAACTTAGGGACTTAAGATACTGTTTGGTGCCAATAAAAATGAGTGTCTGAGCTAATTGCTCATTAAAAGTTTCTGACCTAGAACTGGAAAGTTGATTGCTTCGCCATGTACTTTCAGTAACATATCCTGGGTGCTATCTGAAAAGAGGTGGATTTGTTCAGTCGCATCTGCTTTGCCCTTCTGTGTGGCTGCAGCCTGTGAGCCAGCAGCTTGGCATGGGCCAGGGTTTTATCCACCTAAATACTACCGCAGCATTTAAGAGTTGAGCTGGAGACAGCAAACAGGGAAAGTGATCTGATAGTGCCAAATCCGAGCTGTGTTCCAGTCTCGGATGTGGTGAGGAAGCCTCTTCATTTCCTGTTGCTTCTAGCTCCTTGCTGGTTTGTCACTGCTCTCTTTCACAGCTCTTTTCTCCTTCCTGCATGCTGCTTTTCTGTGCAAGATGAGAGTTTCTTTTGTGATACAGCTTAATCCTGACACTATACTTGCAAAAACACTGGATGCTTTCTAGTTCCTCGATGCTTCGTGAGCTCCTGTGCTCTTTGAGAAAATATTTAGATTTTATTTTTGTATTATGTGTTGCTGTACAAGAAATCCGAGCCTTTGGTAAACCAAAATTGCCAGGTGCATCACCACTGCTGTGTTCCTATTTTTAATACCTGGTAATTAGGTAGGGCAGTGCTTGTTATCATTGGCGTGTGAAGAAATGCGAAAGTGATAGTTAAGTTTCAGAGCAACAATTTTCTTTCCTCTTAGCTGTCGGAAGCTTTATGTGAATGAGAGTGGATTATTCAATTTGTATTCAAACTTCTATCAAAGAAACAAGCAAGATGGTATCTCCAACTGCTTCTGGCTTCCTCAAAAATGGATTCTCAGAGTTGGGTTTTCCTCACCATAATGTCATTACTTGCAGTTTTTAGATGTAATTAGTGTCAGATTGATTTATCTTTCCCAGAACGGAAAGCTTACTGGAAGCGACTTCCACAAAAGCAGTTTATTTGCGTGTTTACTGATTTAGCTGGTTGGTCAGTGACTTGTGTTTTAATATTGCCTGCAATGAAGTGATGATGCCTCTGTCCCGAGCGGTCCCACTGGTGGGTTCCCACTGGGAACAGACCGCTCTGCAGACTGTTCTCTCAATCCCACGGATGCCTCAAGCGCAGAGCTGTGCACAGACAGGGAGCGTAAAGGAGTAACATTTCTTCCCTCTCTGTCTCTGCTCTTGCGTATCTTGTGACCTTTCCCTTCTCCAGTATCGGATTTAAATTTAATATTGTGTGGGTTTTTTCTCTGCCTTCCTCTTTTGAGTACTTCCTACATCCCAAAATATCCTTTCTCTAATCCCACGTTTGAATACCAAATTTAGTTGAGCCTGTCTCTTCTGTCTGCTTTTGCCAGCCTCTTCCAGTAGACAGAAACGGAATACAGGAGTATCTGGCACACTAAAAGCTGGGTCAGGTTTTTAAACTTGTTCCCTCAGGTCAGATAGATTTCAGGCATCCCCACTTGGGTCTTCTAATTATGGAGCGTTTATCAGCTAACATACTAGGACGACAGGAGAGCAAGGAAAGCTCTTGGTGTGCTTCACATGCAGAAAAATCCCTGGGCTCCAGTCTCCTATCAAACTCTTGTAGCTTCACACTTTTTCCCTTCGCTTTTAAAACGCACATTGCTTTAGATTCAGATATTTCAGATATGGCTGTTTATACTGGTGCCAATATACTACAGTCTTCACATGGAAACATGAAATCGTATTTGCTTTTGCTGACTATGAACAGTAAAAGATAACAGCCTACTCTTTTTTTTTTTCCTTTCCATCTGTGTAATCACTTCTTGTTTTTTTTTTCTGATTGCAAACTTGAAGTTCTTTCAATTGAGTTGCTAGGAAAATAGTAGATATAACTTTAGGTGCTTTTAGAAAATAAGTCAGTTTAAATTTGAATGGTCTACAGCCCTATTGCTTTGCTCTGCAACTGTGCATTTCCCATAATCTGTTTTCTTTAAAATATCCGTTCTCCCATATGAAATGTGTGTGTGCTGGTCTTGATTTTCTTGCTTTGCTGAATGTGTTACTGAGCTCTAAGAGGATTTACATTGACAAATATGTTGAATCAACATCTGTTGAAAATTGAAGTGGGCTTTTGGGACATTTTTTGTGATACCCAAAGGTCATGCTATTCCACTGTCTATTAAGTATGAAATTTAAATCTGCCCTGATGCAAAATGAGTACATTGAAACAGTGATGTGACCTAACCTTTACATGAACTGTGGAGGAATCTAGGGGCTCTGGGAAATAGTATGCTTGTGTGTGGCTACAAGGGATAATGTTGGTATATGTAGAGAATGTCAGTGTTTTATTTATAGAGGGTTACACAGCGTGTTTAGTAATATTTGTACATTCTTGTCTAATTACCCTGGAAAAAATATAATTATTTGGTGAATTAGAGTAAGCGAAGAAAGGTTCTCTGTGTGTGCTGGTGAAATGCTTTTGTATTGCTGATGGAATAAATACATACTGTCAGACTTAATTTTCAGGCTAGCAGAAAGGCATCTGGTAACCCAGAACTTGTTGTCTAACCAAGCAATCTACAGGTTTAGCATTAGAAAATAAAGATCAATGGGTTTGTAGTGAGCTATGCTCTTACAGCAATCTATCCTAATTTTTTGGGGGGTCGGCTCAACCTGTTAATACAGAAGCAACCTTCTTGTAGAGATCTGCATTACCTAGAGTTGCTTCTCTGAGGTCTGCTACCTGTGCTGCTGGCATAACAAGTCTGCTCTTTCAGCCTTCCCACCGTAAAATCAAAACAGTGTGCCGAAAAGAGTCTAACATCTTGGATGCGAGCTTTGTGAATACAGCAATCAGGTATAAAAATCTTACATATAACACTTCTAAGATTGCTTGGTGCACCTCAGGAGCTGGTAGTAAGCCTTACGGGAACTGGGTTTTCATTGTAATTTCCTCTAATAGAATGCGATTCTCAAGGGGCTGAGCTTTTGCCTCTGGTTTATTCCGTTTTCTCACCATTTCTTGTGAGTTGCCATTTTTCGAACACAGCTGTTCCTGACACTGAACTAGTTGATGGATGTGTTAAAGTAGTCTGTGAGACTGAGGATAAAGCTATAATTGTATCTGCTAGGTGGTAATCGCTGTTGGGGGAAAAAAAGGAGCAAGCAAAGAAAGGACCTGACTAGGGGAGGGCTGCCTCTAATGCTGTTGATGTATTCCAAGTGGCATTCTTTGATTTCAAGAACTCCAATAAATAGCTGTGAAGGTCACTTTTGTTGTACAACTGAACAAGGTGCATGTAGCCTGGTAGCGTATTTCAAACTGAACTCATTTGTTAGTGAGGGTTAGGACGCAGATTCTCCAGGTAATCCGTTATAGCTCAGACCCAGTTTGGATACAGTAATCGTGTCCCACCCCCACACAAAAGCTGTCCAGTCATTTCTTAAACAATGCTGGGTTTTTAGCTTTAGTTTTTAATTTTTAGCTTTAACCTGAAGTGATGAGGAGCCAACCAAGAGCTTATGGGTCAGGATTAAACGGAGGGCAGGGACAGGTGACATTATAGCGGGGGTCTGCTACGGGCCACCCAACCAGGAAGATGGAATGGATAAGGCCCTTTATAGACAGATAGGAGCAGCCCCACGTTCACAAGCCCTGGCCCTCATGGGGGACTTCAACCACCCTGATATCTGTTGGAGGGACAACACAGCAGGACATAAGCAATCTGGGAGGTTCCTGGAATGTGTTGATGATAATTTCCTTCTTCAAGTGATAGAGGAGCTAGCGAGGAGAGGTGCTATGCTGGACCTTCTTCTCACCAACAAGGAGGGGCTGGTGGGGAATGTGAAGCTCAAGGGCAGCCTCAGCTGCAGTGACCATGAAATGGTGGAGTTCAAGATCCTTAGGGCACCGAGGAGGGTGCATAGCAAGCTCACTACCCTGGATTTCAGGAGAGCGGACTTCAGCCTCTTCAGGGATCTGCTTGGTGGAGTACCATAGGATAAAGCCCTGGAGGGAAGAGGGGCCCAAGAAAGCTGGTTAATACTCAAGGATCACCTCCTCCAAGCTCAGGAGCAACACATCCCAACAAGGAAAAGTCGGGCAAAAATGCCAGGAGGCCTGCATGGATGAACAAGGAGCTCCTGGACAAAATCAAACACAAAAAGGAAGTCTACAGATGGTGGAAGCAAGGACAGGTAGCCTGGGAGGAGTACAGAGAAATTGTCTGAGCAGCCAGGGATCAGCTTAGGAAAGCTAAAGCCCTGATAGAATTAAATCTGGCCAGGAACGTCAAGGGCAACAAGAAAAGCTTCTATAGGTATGTCGGTGATAAAAGGAAGACTAGGGAAAACGTGGGCCCTCTCCGGAAGGAAACGGTAGACCTGGTTATCCTGGATATGGAGAAGGCTGAGGTACCTAATGACTTTTTTGCCTCTGTCTTCATCGGCAAGTGCTCAAGCCACACTGCCTAAGTTGCAGAAGGTAGAGACAGGGACTGAGAGAATGAAGAACTGGCCACTGTAGAAGAAGATCAGTTTGAGACCATCTAAGGAACCTGAAGGTGCACAAGTCCATGGGACCTGATGAGATGCATCTGCGGGTCCTGAGGGAACTGGTGGATGAAGTTGCTAAGCCACTATCCATCATATTTGAGAAGCCGTGGCAGTCTGAAGTTCCCACTGACTGGAAAAGGGGAAACACAACCCCCATTTTTAAAAAGGGAAAAAAGGAAGACCCGGGGAACTACAGGCCAGTCAGTCTCACCTCTGTGCCCAGCAAGATCATGCAGCAGATTCTCCTGGAAATTATGCTAAGGCACATGGAAAATAAGAAGGTGACTGGTGACAGCCAACATGGCTTCACTAAGGGCAAATCGTGCCTGACAAATTTGGTGGCCTTGTACGATGGGGTTACAGCGTTGGTGGATAAGGGAAGAGCAACTAACATCATCTGCCTGGACTTGTGCAAAGCATTTGACACGTCTCTCAATTGGAGAGACATGGATTTGACGGATGGACTGCTTGGTGGATAAGGAATTAGCTGGATGGTTGCACTCAGAGTCGCAGTCAATGGCTTGATGGATGTCCAAGTGGAGACCAGTTACGAGTGGCATTCCTCAAGGGTCAGTATTGGGACCAGCACTGTTTAACATCTTTGTTGGCAACGTGGACAGTGGGATTGAGTGTGCCTTCAGCAAGTTTGCTGACGACACCAAGCTGTGTGGTGTGGTCGACATACTGGAGGGAAGGGATGCCATCCAGAGTGACCTTGACGGGCTTGAGAGGTGGGCCCATGCGAACCTCATGAAGTTCAACAAGGCCAAGTGCAAGGTCCTACACATGGGTCGGGGCAATCCCAAGCACATATACAGGCTGGGTGGAGAATGGATTGAGAGCAGCCCTGAGGAGAAGGACTTGGGGGCATTGGTTGATGAGAAGCTCAACATGATCTGGCAACATGCGCTTGCAGTCCAGAAAGCCAGCCGTATCCTGGGATGCATCAAAAGGAGCATGACCAGCAGGTTGAGGGAGGTGATTCTCCCCCTCTACGCTGCTCTTGTGAGACCCCACCTAGAGTACTGTGTTCAGCTCTGAGGCCCCCAACATAAGAAGGACATGGACCTGTTGGAGCGAGTCCAGAGGAGGGCCACAAAGATGACCAGAGAGCTGGAGCACCTGTCCTATGAAGACAGGCTGAGAGAGGTTGGAGTTGTTCAGCCTGGAGAAGACTCTGGGGAAACCTTCTAGCAGCCTTCCAGTACCTGAAGGGGGCCTACAAGAAAGCTGGAGAGGGCATGTAGTGACAGGACAAGGGGTAATGGCTTTAAACTGAAAGAGGGCAGATTTAAGTCAGATATAAGGAAGAAATTCTTCACTCTGAGGGTGCTGAGGCACTGGAACAGGTTGCCCAGAGAAGTTGCGGATGTCCCATCACTGGAGGTGTTCAAGGCCAGGTTGGACGGGGCTTTGAGCAACCTGGTCTAGTGGAAGGTGTCCCTGTCTATGGTGGGGGGTTGGAACTAGGTGATCTTTAAGGTCCCTTCCAACCCAAACCATTCTGTGATTCTGATGGGTTGTTCAGTGCTTTTTTCCTCGGGGCAAGTTGTCTTGACATGTCCTGGCTCTCTCTGGGAACTCCTCTTTCTACGAGGGAATGGGTTGTGCAAGCATGAGGGGGTAACTCCTGTCCACTGGCTGGGTAAGAGTATCTTGTAGATAAAAAATTTTTGAATTGGTTGTAATGGTGAGATATGGAGGATAGTGTGATTTTTTGTTTGTTTGTTTTTGTTTTTTACATTTTTTTTAACTTATTTTTGACGGGTCTCTTAATTCCTTGAGAAGTGTGAATTTTTAAAATGTTTTCTTTATGAAGGTTCCTCTCTGTGCTTTTTCTGCAAACTCAGTGTAGAACTTGGCTCCTCTCCTGAAGAGACATGGTTAGAGTGCTGTTGCTAAATGTTTGAACTTTGATATTTGTGCTTAAAGGACAGAAAATCTGGTAAAGCACGATGTAGTAGAAGCTGGTGTCCATACTCTGCAGCACACAGCTGTACTAACAAGAAAAGGCAATTTCACCACACTTTTTTTAAGGTCGTTTCCCTGGATATCAACACTTTTCCTTAAATCAGATTTGCTCAAGCAGGTTTTGGCATTTCTTTGGTTGATGTTGCAAATCAAGAACTTCAGCTTGTATTTGCAGTGTCCTGACTTTTCCATCAGAATATAGGTAGCTGAAGGAGAGCTGCAGGTTATTTGTTCTAGTAGAATATCTAAGTTAATCAAACGCACAGTTTCTCTGCAGGAAGGTGGTACAACTCAAAGAATTGCACGCAACTCTTTCCCACCTAGCTGTCCCCAAACACTGCTTACACACAGGTAACAAATGGTCCAGTGCTTAACAGAAGTATAAAGTAGTGGGGGGCATGAAAATGTTTTTATTTTATAAATAAAATGTACACACACTTACCATATACAAGAGAACTATTGTAAAAATTGTCAGTCTCCTCTGGTGATGTCTCTTGTAGGGTCCTTCATATAATCTATGTACTGGACTTCTGATCTTCTCCAGTACTTACAATGCCTCTAGGTCCTTCTTTTGATATAAAGTCAGTGTAGTTGAAGTAATGGAAAAACAGTGCCTTGCAACTTGTAACCGTTATAATGTAGTCCCACAAACCATCATATTGTAAACACAATAAAATGGTCTATTACTAGGTTGCTTTATTAACTCTAATCAGTCTAAAGAGCTAAATTTAATTAAATCTGCTTGTGGATGAGAACATTCCACCCATGGAAAGATACACTAAAGGTCATCTCCAGTTTTGCATCTTAACGTTACATGTAAAAATCTGTTTTGTCTTTCATTTGCTTGAAGCCAGATAGGAATGTAGCTTTAAGGATTTCTTAATTATTATTAATTATTATTTGAAGAGGTCTGACCTTCCTGACTTTTTGTGACAGAAAATAGAAGTATACCTATAAGGTGTGAGGAACTAATTTTGTGTATGTAGTTTTAGATATTTCTTACTTATTGAAAGTGCTATGCAAACAAAGATTGAACCCTCTGTTTTGACTTGGTACTTCAATGTTTGTGTTTTGAACTCCCGCTTATTAAAGTAATTAACTGTAAATAGTGAATTGTTTTTTTTTAAATATCCTGACTTCTAGGTCAGCTCTTTCCAGGAAGAAAGGTTCTTAAATGGGGAAGAAGAAGAATATCTATTTTCCACTACATGGCTGGGAAAGAAAAGTCGCACTGAGTGTACATGAAAACTTTTTCACTACTAAAAAGTTGTTTTGGACGGACTTTTTTGAAAAGGGTGCTCAAACAGTATTGTAAAGTGTCCACATTTTTGAGTGGCTTTTATAGTATTATCTCTTGTTTTTAACAAACTTTTTAATTACATTTTGGAGGTAGGCTCTGCATATCTATCTTACTATGAGAACTTACATCAAGCGTCACAACACGCTGATTTTCCTCTTGCTGTCAGTGAGCGGTAGGATTGAGGATCAAAACTGTTGTCAAGAGTGCTTAGTATAGATAATATATTAATCATTTTGACTCCCTAACAGTTTAAATACTACTGATATAAACTGTTAGTGTAGTATCCATATAACTGAGTTTGATCATGCAATCTTGTAAAGTAAGGCTGACATGAACATTGTCCAGTGTTTTCTTTAAAAGAACATGCTATGTAGCACCGGAGATGAGTAATGCTGTGCAAAACGGTCAGTGCTACCTAACGCTGGAGCGAGGTGTGCTAAAGCAGAGAACAGGCATTCTGAAAACTAGACGCATTAAAAATCCTTCCTGCAGCCTTTGTCAGTAGTCAGTACAAATATTAATTTCACTTGAGTTTTTGACGTTAAACTTGAGGACATTCCAGGAACTTACACCATGGGCATGGCAGGAAATCCTGCCTAGCAGCCTTGCAAATCCAAGTGTCGTCTTGGGAAGGCCTTGCGGACTTTTATAAACTGTATCGCAGGTAACTGTCTTATGCCTAGATGGTGGTGGGTGGAAACTTTAGGTAGATTTATTTCTGTGTAGGATAAACCCCATGCTCTTCTATTAGTAAATACATGAATTTCTTGGGTGTGTCTTCAGATATGTTGTTTTTAAAAGGAAAAGGCGTGGGCAGATAGAGAGGGAGGAAGAAAAGGCCACCTGAGGGAAAGGGCTGATGCGGGTGCAGAGCAAAGAGGCAGCTGAAGAGGTCTGATGCTGCAGCCCAAGATCGTAGGCAGATAACCCTCTGTGCAGTATAACTTTGTAACTCCTGAAGTATTTTGTCTACTTACATGCTCAAACGTTTATTTCTACCACTGAGTGACATGCTTTGTGAAAGGCTTTTACTGACTTAAAGAAATTAAATAATCAAGTGTAAGTGGTAGGTGTGACGAGTGTTTCCAAAGACTGGATCATATTTTTATTTCTGTTCTACATGCACTCTTGTTCCTTGAGAACATTATGCTGTGCTTTGGTCATAGGAAAGTAAGTCCAAAGGAAGACTTCTGTTTTCCCCACCCAGGAGAACTTGCATTCGGTGTCAAGCAGGCCATATTATTCAGACATACTGTGCACCAGATAGCCAGTTTATATATAGAACGACACCCTTCCAGTACTCTCTTTAATGTGCTAAGCTTGACAGAATTCCATTTGAGACGCAGTAAGTGGTTACTCTGGCTGGATTTGCTTAGTGATGAACACTGAGGAAAA
Organism: Ciconia boyciana; assembly: GCF_034638445.1. NCBI lineage: Eukaryota > Metazoa > Chordata > Aves > Ciconiiformes > Ciconiidae > Ciconia > Ciconia boyciana. The sequence goes on along the minus strand of NC_132943.1, from coordinate 41,552,604 downwards.
GAGGGAAAGTATGGTATGGCAAATAAGGGCAATCCAGATATTTAACGTCATGAAATGGTTTCCTTCAAAATACTATACTTGCTTTAGAAATGGCTAATACAGTAGTTATGTGATTTGTTTCTTTGTTTGTTGTCAGATTGCCTTCAGTTTGCTTTTGCTTCAGTTCTACAACAGGAATACAGGCAGACTGGGTGCAGTGAGATGTAATATTCATCCTAATACTGCCAAACCAGGACAAGCGTATAAATGGATTTAATTTCCAATTCTGTAGCGTTGCAGTGAATTCTGTCTGAAGTGTGACCTGATTGTACATGGAACACCTTGGAAAGTACAAAAGTGAGATTTGTTTTTATATAACATAATGGGTCTTGTTGACAGTCTTCTGTTCTCTTAATTATGAAGTTGAAATAACTTTTCTTGCACAATAGTTTTTAAACCAGGCCTATTTTTATAGTGCATGAAAATACTTAGGGTGGGTGGGAATCTGCAATAAATATTTTTATTCCCTAAAGCGATGGCTCTTGGCCAGCTTCTGTGCTCTTACTCATCAGCTGCTGGTCTTAATTTTTCTGAATTCAAACTTTTTATCTCTGAAGAGCAGAAATAATAATTATTTATGCATGATTCTTACTCCTGAGTGTTGTTTCACTAATGAGATGCTGAGATTCCTTGGTTCTTGAAGGCAGCTCATTCAGGAGCCTGGTTATGCCGCTGCTGTGTTTGACACTGCAAATCAATCAATATAGGTGTTGGCTTCAAAGCATCCTGTTTATTTCTCAAGTTTTATTAGAGCCGGAGACCCTTGAAAGATTGTGTGACTGGCAATGCTCAGTACTCCCCCCCCATGCCCCCATAAAAAATAAAATCAAGCTTTAGGCATAAAGGTCTCTTAAATAAAAGATCTCCAACTGAGGGCTGAGTGTGAGCACAGCAATGAAGTTGCACTCTGATGGGTTATCTCCTCATCCTGTTTGGCTGCTTATGCTGTGAGATTATACTACATAAAAATGAAACCTCAAGACAAAGAAAATATCCTACAGCTTCCTAGAAGCCTTTTTACTTTGTCAAGCAGTGCTTATTTTAGAAACAGGATAGTTCAGGGGCATGAGAGAAAATCATGGTAATGCCATCAAATGCTTCAGATGTCAAAGTACTTTGCATTTGTTTTGCTTGAATGCTTTTTAATGTTACTGCTTTTAGAAGATAATCAATGTTCTGTGCAACCGCTTTCTCATTTTCATGCCTCTCATGCTCGCGTCAGCTGTCTTCATTATGGAATATTCTAAGCTCATCAAATCCAAGTTTTAGCCTTTTTTTGGGTACACTTAAATGGAGTGCAGAAAACTACAAGAGCCTGTTTTATTCTGTTGTCTGGTGGCTTTTTCTACCACAGCATTGTTGGAAATTTCAGAGGAAAGGATTATGGCTGGAATGGAAATGCAGAGTGAACTTTCCTCACTTGGACATTGAGTCAAAGCGAGAACAAAGTGATCCTGGCAGATTATCATGGGAAAAATCTATGCTTCTGGGGCGGTCAAATGCCACGTTTTACAACTGCAATGCTTATTCAGAAGGGGGGAAAAAAGGAAAAATAAGTTGATCATGCAAAAAGCGGAGGAGAAAAAGGTGGGAGGCGTCTTACACCTTAAAATATCTTTGAAATCAAAGCGCTGGTGTTGATTTTAACAGCTCCTTGGAAGTTGTGCCATCATTAAGGGAGGGGGCATGATACTGTAGGTCCATCCAGTGTACCAGTAAAGCAGTTGCCCGTCTGTAAAAGATGGGGCAAAAACAGTGCTTAAGTCTTGCCTGACTAGCGTAGATGTGAGAGCAGAACCCGGTTAGGGTGCATCTTTATCCCGTTTCTTAACTCCCAAGCAGTCGCTTCCCTCCCTTTGCTGTTTCTCGTTGTTTGGAGGTGAAGCAATGCCGGCTGTGGCAGGGCTTTGAGCTCTGCCGGGGCGATGCCTGCGGTTTAGCTAAGTAGGGTGTCATAGGAATGAGCTTCCTGTCCTAACGGTTCTGTCGTCTTCCCCTCCCTGCCGCTGACTCATGCTTGCGATCAAATGACAAAGTTAACTCCTTAAAAGAGAAAAAATAGTAACTTTTCTGTGAATGCAGGAAAACTGGTCTCCCTCCTTCTCCCCCCCGCTCCCTTTTGGAGTTTGTGTTTTGCCTCAGTACTAGAAATCTCCTGACCAGGAGAAATCTCCTGTTCAGGCTGAAGTAGATCAAGACTTGAACTGGCTCAGTCTCTCCGGTTCAGGTGTCACAGACAGGCAGCAGAGGTTTTCTGCATGTGTGTGTTGCTGACTAATTTGCCTTTCCATTCTGAAACAGATTAGAGATCTGCGGCAGCTTTTTTGGGTTCAGCATCTTTGGACATTAGTGGTAGCATTATGAGAAGGGCCTTTTTCTTTGTAGAAGACCTGTCTTTTCCTGCCTGGATTTGGCAAGATGGGAAGCCAAAATTGAAGGATTATTATTGAGATGAATTGACTGGAAGGTTAACCTTGATGCAGCCAGTCCTTCACCTATCTCCTTGTCAGGATGGTTTTAATCTAGTGTTAGATTTTAGATGCTAAAGGCCGTTATAAAGTGATTACACTGGATGGAATTGCACATTGTAAACTACAGCCTGAGTTCAGCAAAAATGGCACTGGACCTACTTATTGTGAGTATAAGCTCCCTGGTGCAATGGTTGTTGTATTATGATAATTCTAGAAGACAAGGTATATCTTTAGAAGCAATACTGATTTGTTAATAAAAACCTAGAGAAAATGAACTTTTGTGCTTGGCAGTTTTTCTGCTCCTCTAGGACATCTCTTCTTCTGGTACACATTGGAGAAGTCGCCCCTCCCCCCCCAAGTTTGGCAGGTTTAAACTATATGACTTTAAATATTTGTCTCAGAAAAGAATCAGTAGGACTTATGAGTTAATGAATGAGGTGAAAAGAGTAGGCAGGACAAGCCAAGAGACTCTTAATAGTTCTGGCTGCTTTTGTATGTAGAGTACCTTTTATCACTGCATTTGGACTGGAGTCATTTCCTCACATCCAAGATTTTTGGCATCCTGACTCTTCTCCTCATCTAGCTGTAGAGGCTTTAGACCATGATTGTTTAGCAGTAGTCTCAAAGAGCTTTTTGAAAAGAAGAGCTAGAAAAGCATCCTGGTAAAGTTCAGGAGCAGAACTATTGGCTTCATCCATTCCTCGTGCTCTCAGATGTAACAAAGCTAGATATGGGAAGTGTGTGTGTGTAAAGGGGGCAAGGTCATAGCTCTGTTGCTGGCAACAAATGGCATACACCTCTGAATGGGCTGTGGAGGTTCGTGTACATTTACTTCTGGTAAAAAGACTGAACAACAGTAGAAAACTAGATTAGAGCTTTGCACTGTGATTGCAGTTGAGCTTTTTGCCCCTTGTAGGAAGTCTGAAAGCTTAGCTAATTTCTTTTTATAAGATTATGTTGCAACCACGTGCCATCTGAAGCTAGAGCTTTGTCAAAAAAGACATTGAAAATGACAGCTGAGAGCTGAAAAAAAACTCACGCATCTAAAAGAGGAGGAGCTCCTGATGCTTTTCACTGTTCAGACACTGGTAAGGGCTTATGCAGGATTTTCTGACGACACCTCCCTGCGTTACAGATGCGTTGCTAACGCTATCATACGGTGGAACCAGGTTGTAGTTTTGCAGGTTTGGTCTGTGAGAGTGAAGTCTGCGTGACGTAGTAAATCTGTGCATAATAACTAGAGCTGAACCAGCCTCTGTACTACTGGTTTGAGATCTCCCTGTGGCCTCCCTCCTTTGCAGCATCTCCTTTTCACCTTATGAACGTCCCCCAGTAGACCCCTGATGCTTGCAGTCATTCAGTTGTCGCTTGTGGCTAGCGCCTTGGCTAAAAACTAGATTTCCTAATTGCTACACAATGTGAGTTGAGGTCCAAACACATGTGTTTAAGTAAGATGATTTCTATAAAAGGTATGAAAGTAGCGTCAGTTCTTTCTGACGCTTTTTCTCAGAAGTCCATTTCATATCTCCAAGTGAATTTTGGGATTTGCTGGAACAGGAGGGGAAATATAGACTTGTATTTGGGTGCTAAAGCTTGTCTACAGGGATGTTCACGTTTGCCCATTCAGCTGCTCATTGTATTGAGTGAAGTAGCTCCATCATGCTGAGCAATTCAGTATGATAGATTATCAAATTGATTCTTTAAAAAAAAAAATCACTCAGAACTTTGATTTGTACTGGTAATTACTGCTGAAGAACTCTCTGACTCTTATAATTAATAGCCTTACAAATGTTCTGCAAATATAATTAAAGGAAATTACATGTTAGAGAAGTAAAGATTAAGTTGCTATGTTGGTGAGAACTAATAGGCTTGAGCAGAACTGTGATTTGAGAACAAGACCTCACAGAGAAAGCGGCAGCTTTCTGGCAAGGATTTTATTGATGCTTCTAGTTTGAGGAAATAACATTGTTTACATACCTTGTGCAATAAAATTAATCATTGTATAGAATATTTTCATAATAGTAAATACACTAGGTGTACTTATGTAAACAGTGTTGAATTTCTGCAGTGTAAAAAAAAAAATATTCAGATACACTCTCCTAACCTGTGTAAAACTGTAGGTTTATAGTGTTGTAGTGTGTCAAGTCCTTTAAGCTGCTTTTTGTGATGGTGTTTGGCTTTTCAACACTGAATTTGAATGGCATTGAGTTGAAAGTGTCTTTACCATTCATGAAAGTGAAGACTTTGTGTGCTTGACAAAAGGAAGGGGTTTTAAGATCCCACATCATCTTGTGATTCATGGGGTGGGGTGTGGAAATCAGTTTCTAAAACTAAACCAAACTTTCACATAACTTTTTTTCCCCTCTTTCTCCCAGTGGTGTGTTACATAGTCTTCTATGGATATGGACAAGCAAAGAGCCCCCATTAAAGAATTTTCATGCCAGGACTGGTCAACGCTAATATCTCCAATATCTGCTTGGATTTTTGAAGTCTTGAAGGATAAGTTACTTACGTCACCTTGAACCTGATCTGCTCTCTTTACCCTTTCCCCTGTTGGAAAGGAAGGGTGAGAGTACGTTTCCTGCAGTCATTCCCTTGCAGGGAGGCGAACAAGTAAGGAAGGGTTGTGTTACATGCTGTAGTTATGAGAGTTATTTGGAGATGGCTGAGTTGGTCAACAGCTGCAGCCCTCTGCTATTGTGTAAATGGTTTGCTTTTTGCCACACTGCTTATTTTAATGAACTCCATCTGTCCATAGTGTAGTCCATAATAGAAAGCAGATTGCTAGGCTGATGGTGTTTACAGTGCAGTATAGATGCTATGAGTTGTCCAGTCTACTGGGTTGCAGATGAAGGTTGAATATGAAAATGAGGCGGATAACTTTTTGTTTAGTGCAGAAGCAGTTTCCAAAATGTTGACATTTTGCCTGATAAAGGAAAGAGACTGTGGGGTGGGGGGGAGGCTGAAGCAGCAATTGCTTACGAAGGGGCTGACACTTTTCTGAAAGAGGCAACTCATAATCTCTGAAACTTCCTTTGTAATTAAATCCATGCGTTTTTTTGGTCCCATCCCCTGTCCCAAAGTCATGATGATAGTGGCTTACCATTTGGGATTTCCCCACTATTGAAAGTGATTTTCTTTCTGGAGTCTCTGGTTTTATTCAGATAGTATATTGATGTAGACGCTTGCTGTCCTGTCCTCTAAGCTCTTGCTAAGACAAATGTGACAAAGGAAACACAGAATGGTTTAATTTTAAGGTAAATTGCAACCAAAGTCAAAGCGCTCTTCTTAATCAAAACAGAAATAAGAAAAAAAACTTTTAGATTAGACTTTGTTAATAAGACTTAAATGGCGTTATTTTTTTAGCTGCAGCTTATTCAGGTAAAGTTGCTTCTGCCTGAGTCTAAATATATAAAGTATGGCATCCAAAGCCGTAGTTGGCTTACTGGGAATGTACGGTGTAGCATATTTTCCTTTTCCTCTGCCATAGGTTGAATATAAATCCTCAAACAGCTTACCATACCAAAAATAAGGCTGTATAAATATCTGAGCACATGGAAAAATAACTCTCCTATTACTACCACATTAGAAATTAAAAGGATTATTCAATTTTAGGCACTCAGTGGGGACCTCTTAAATTAGTAACAATTCTGTGAACCCAAACATCCAGATTTTAGGCAGATTTCTGGAAATGAGCAAGGCAGTGCTGGCACATGCACCGAGATGACCGTTACTAAGTAATATTTCATAGGAAGTCTGACAGCTTGTACTTCCAACAGCTGACATTTTTCAACCAAAAGTGTGTGCCAAATTAGGTAACTTTACATTGCTTTTTTGCTCTTTGTATTCCACTTGCTTCTCCTTAGAGTGCAGTGTTTACAGAGAGGATGCTTAACTTAATCTGCGACTGTCTGCATGCATAAATTAGTCACCTGAGCACTTGTAATAAACTTAAAATGATACTATGGAAGGGAATTAATGCCTTAGACTGTTGTTCGTGGGTTCTGTAAACTCTCATCTCTAGCTGTCAGATCTGTATTGATACTAAGGAAGATGCTGTTGCAGTTCGATGCCTGCGAAAACGATTAGCATGGAAGAGATGCAGAAAAGAAACTCGCCTGTTAATATTGGGATAGTTGGCTGATGGAGATTTCCTGGTGAGAGGAATTTACACTCCATCTTTTGGTGCAGTGTTTATAAAGACTTCAGGATTGTGGCCTGTTGCGGTATTCTTGCTTACATTAGAATAATCTCAGTCTTCCAGGCAGATTTGTGAGTAGGCTGTTTGCTAGCGCTTTTCCTGTTAATGAAAAGTTAATCACTACCTACTCACTACAAAGCCTGTGTAAGGAAGGGAGGGAGAGTATTTTACAACATTGTCCAATTGACATAATTAAGAAGGTGCTAAAATTCTAGGTAGTAAAGCTGTCTTGGTCCTGTTCCTTAGGTATTTCTTCAGTTTAGTTAAAGCTTAAAGATGAGTTTAATGTCTTATTCATCAAAATACAGAATGTTCATTCCTAGATTTTAACAACAAAAAAACTATAGTGACACGCTAGGCTAAGTTTGAGATATCTTCGTCTGCACTATGGAAATGCTTAAGTGTCATTGCTCCTAAAGTCACTTTGCCTATATTTCTGTCTTGGTTGCATGAGGGACCAGGAAACAGTCAGTCACTCAATTTTTTGGACTGATAAATTCCAGTATTTTCACAATCCCTTTTGTCATCAATAAAACTGTAGCTTCAACTTTTTGCTTACACTTTATACTTTTGATATTTTAATAGTGGCAACTCTTGGATTTAAAGACGGAATTCATATGTTGTTTGCAAAGTCAGTAAGTCATCAAGATAAATTGTCATCTTATTTCTGAGCGTCCCATTCCACCTCTGCCTGGGAGTGCAGTGCAGTCATCCCCAGAAAGGTACGCAGATTCACGCAGTGTTGAGGAAGAAGGGCTGAGACTAACTACCAGTTAATTCTTGGAGATGGCCATATCTTCTCATGGGTCTGCACAGGTCCTGAATCTACTCCCCGCCGAACCAGTGGGAATTATGCAGAATATGGTAGGGCCTGTGGTGTTGGAGAGCCTGTAATACATCTACAGAAGGGATCAGGGAGACGAGTTGACAAATGCATTCAGACCCTTGTATTTAGTTGAGCTGTTTGTGTCTGCTGTGGTTGAGTCTTATTTCCGTGTGAAGGAAGCGAAATTCAGGCAGGTGCTGTTATTCCTCTGGTGGAAGCAAGAATACATTGCTGTGCTTCTGGGAAGCTTTTTACATGCATGCTTTCATCGCTTGCAGCCCTGAAGTTCAGAATAAAAATACTCTTTCAGGTGAAGTCAAGTGTTCATGAAGAATTTAGCCTGTATAGATTTTGTTCTGTAGGACTGAACTTCTTCCATGGCTCCCAGAGCTACAGATCTTATCTTCTGCTTAGGCAGTGTGGGTGAGAGACTGACTTTAGCTTGGTTGTTTGTTTGTTGTTTTCGTGAGCCTGTCCTTTTTCTGTTTGTAATAAACTACTACTCCACTCAGGTATGTGAACAAACTGACAGTGTCAGTTGACAAATATAAAAACTAATGCTAAACACGGGATGAGAATAAAGGGGTTTTGGCTGGAGTAACCAGGATTTTGCTGGAGAACTGGGTTAGAAATTCACTGTGTCATGTGCCAAGGTTCCTGTCTTGTTGAGTTTGCTGAAGTGGTCTGTTTATAAGTTGTTGCAAAACTAAAACATTATTAGACTCTGCTTTACTAATGATGTAGCTGATGGGTATTTCAAACTTTAATATAGGCTGTTGTTGATGTTGGTTTAAGTTTAGATTTGGCAAATCAAGACACTGCCCATTTTTTAAATAGAATATTCTGTAAATACCTCTGTGTTAATGGAGCTTAATAGCTTTTTACTTAAGACAACTTTGTCTGTAAGGTCTTCTGGAGCAGCATGAACACTTTGAAACCTATCAACTATCAGTGAATTGTAAATCAAAAGCCTAAGGCTCAGATCATGAAAATATTTTCTTGATTATCTAGGTCTCGGTGACTTCAAAACCACCTCGCGCTTGCCCCCATTTCTGTAGTTGTCTGCATTTTTTTTTTCCTTATGGTTATGCAGTTGAGACTCAGCTTGGAGACCTTGGAGCAGGATGCTTAGGCCGCTCGCCTCACTCCAGTGCGGCTTCATCACATCGGGGCTTGCCTAAGCTCAGCAGCCTGATGCCCTGTTTCTTCCTTTCAGTAACCAGAGGTTTAGCGATGAGAACATTGCACGGATCCTGATCTTGTGTTCTCTGAATGCTTTAGGTAAATGACTCTTGCAAGTTTGTGTCCATGAGACTGAAAACCTGTTTAGAAGTATCTAACTCCAAGGAAAAAGGTTCATATTTAAAAGGTTGATTCTCATCATTTCCAGTCTGACCAATTGTTGGTGACAGTGGTGACAAGAAGAGAATCAGTGCTTATATTTTAAAATAATAAAAACAAGAACTTCTCATCAATTTTTTTTTTGTATACAACTATTTCAGTTTCTCTTTGAAACAGTTTTGTAGAAAGCCCAGTAATGTGTAGATGGACTATTGCTTGGCGAGCTGGGACTGAGGATGCCTGGGGGTGGGGCATGAATCTAATGAAATGGTCTCTGAGTGTTTTAGTGAACACATTTGAAGGATAAAAAACACAAGAACTGTGCTGAATTCAGGATGAAATGCCCCTGTAGCATACAAGGTTTAAATGTCACTGTGAAGAATGAAAGACTGGTTTAAGGAGAAAAGACTATTTTTTATATACAGCTTGTGCGTTAGAAAACATGCAGTTGCATCTTGTCAATTTGGATGCTTTTTTAAGATCAGGAATATAATATTCTACTTATATTTAGCAGAACTCTGCCTCTGTATGGACGCTTGAACATTTGTTTTTATTGTCAAGGCTCTGGGCAGTTCTGTTGGATTCAGAACAGTGCTGGTGCTTTGTGTCACTGGGGGACTACAAAGTTGGGGACTTTGATACTGTTCATGCTATGGCAACATAGAAGAGCCCATAAAAAAACCCTAATAATTATGTTTATGAAGAGCATCGATACCTACTAGACACGAAGAAATCTAGTTTTGGAGGGTGACGTATGCCGTGAGGAACACACAGCTTTCTAGAGTCCTGTTCTGTCTTTCATGTCATCAGAATGGCATTTGCTAGTAGTAAATGCATTTAATGAAACTAAGTTTAGAACTATAGGTCAGCACTTAAATTTGTTTTCTCCTTGTTAGTCTCACAACTAGATCAGGTCTTAGATTTTATAAATAAACAGGACTTCGAAGTCCCATTTCTTCCCCCTTTGCCAGGTACTGTCACTCAAGTCAGAGAACATGGTTGTTATTGATTGTGTAGCCTGTACTCTTTATAAGTCAGACTCCATTTTTTAACACTTGAATCATATTTCCAGCACTAGGGTGGTTTTTTTCCCTTTCTTACTCAATTTTCCTTTTGTTCCTGATCTTTTGGGTGTTTTTTGTTAGCGACCAAAATACTGTTGTGCAAATCAGCCGTGTTGTCATGGGGAAGCTTCACAGCATGAATGTGATGAAAAATGGCCAATTTTTTTTGTCTTTTCTTACTAAGATACCACAGGGGAACAAACAGAGAAATCATTTCTTTACCACCCTGGGGTAAAGGTAAAGTCTGTGGCCGGACAAGGAGAGATGGGCAGTCTTGGTTCAGCTACGCCCCTGCTACTGGTTTTGAAAGCTGAACAAAGGAAAAGGGAACTGTAATCTGTTGTCGTATAGGAGTATCCCTTGGCATCCGTCAGCAGTCCAAGTCAGGCTTTTTTCTTAGTGCAACAAATTTGTGAAGCACTGTATCTCCTGCAGAAAGAAGCACATGGCGAGTACGCTTTTGCCATCTGTCCCTTGTCGCTCGTATCCATCTAGTTAAGACCGGAGCTGTCGTTGCTCTGGAGGACGGAGCAGGACGGGTGGCAGCTGCTGTGCTAGCAGCACGTATTTAATTCCCTAAGGAGATCGGATCAAGCAGTGCCTGCCCACGAGTTGCGAAAGGGGAATAGTGCAGGAGGTACAGACTCAGCACAGGAGAAACGTGTGAATTCCTCTTGTAAATGCCAAAGGCTTCACCACGTGAATATTCAGGTTCTGCAGCTGCCTCTGTGGGCTGGTCTGTGTGTACCTCATTGATCCTCTGGATAGAGGTTTTCATGGGGTTGATGATGATAATTGGCCTATTTAGAGTTCTTTCTGCTGCAGTGAAAGAACATGGCAGAAGCTCAATCCTGAACATCGTTAAGGGAAAATAAACCCTTCCTCTGGCTTGGTGGTGGTGAGGGATGGCTGTTATTTCAACTGATGCAATATCACAGCAAAATTGAAAAGGTCAAATAGGTACGCTTTCTTATATGGGGCAAATGATCAATATTCCCAACAGTATACTTATGTAAAACTTACAGGACTAACAAAAACTACACAAGAGGGAAAGGTGCTAAATAGTTTGTATATACTTTGATTTCTTCAGGTAGCTAGAATGAAAGCTGTATGGTGGCTTTTTGTAAGGAGGTGGAGTATATGACTTCACAGTGACTGTGGCAGAAGGCTTTCTTCTTCCATAGTATTTAAGCCACGTGAGTCTGCATGAAAGTGAGGAATGTATTCCAGTAGTAGCATACGAAAGCTGTCACCTACTTTGCTATCGACACGCCAGTTGGAGAACAAAACCTAAACAGCATGAAACATCTAATATAGAGCAAACATCATGTTTAATCCTGATCAGCTAAGTAGTTTATTTTGATGTGGATGATGGTATCAGCCAGATACCGTTACTGGGTCAATAATACCCAAGTTATCAGCGTTATACTTGGTCTGCGTTGTCCATCACAACTACAGCATATTATGTAGCGTAAATATTTAGACAGGTGAGTTGTGATCTCAGTTGGTCTCTGGATGCCACCAAAAATGAACAGTTTTTAAAGGATATTTGATAAACAAGAGAGCAGAAATAGATACTTATTTGTGAAGAGTAAATATTGCAACAGAGCTGTAATGATACTCCATTACGCTTAATCTGGATGATTTATCTCCAAAGGTGTTAAACCTGAGCCTGGTGAATAAACTGAGGGAAATTTTTTATCAATCTTTTAAAATTAGTTGGCCTGCTTGTGTCTTTAGTTGGAAAATCCTCTCTGTTGGAGGAGGTCAGATCATGACAAATGATTTCTGGTTCAGAAGTGGCCACTGGAGAGGCAGACTTGTAAGCATTACCGTGGTATGCTTGTAGTTGCATCCTTTGCAGTGGGCATTTGGGTGGCTGGGCTCTCCTCTTAACTCGTATTTAAAAGTGGCGCCTCCTAAGTCAGGCTTGGATGCAATATACCTGCAAAGCCTGTGTTTGCTTTGCTCTCCATGATAAGCTCAGTGGGATCCTGTATCTGATGCGGAAAATAAAATGCCATCAGTGCATACGCGAAGATGCAGGGCTTGTTGGATTTGGTGCTTGTGTCCAAGTGTAGTCCCTGTCTGATACTCTGTGTGTGACTCCGGCTTGGTCTCCGCAGGGAAGCGGGACAGGAGCAGAGCATGCTGCAGGGCTGGCTGCCAGGGGCCCTGGGGAGAAGCTGCAGTGTCATCAAAGGGAAGGTGTGCAGCCCCAAGGCATTTCTTAAAGATCTGTGTTTTGTGGATGTTCCCCACTGAAACCACTGTGCATCTTGGCTACTGTGTGGAAATGTCAGAGAGCAGGGGCATCCTTCCCGCCCACCCCTCAAAGTAGTATTTGGGGTGAGGGAGCCTTATTCCTAGGTTGGAGTGGAAGAACTGGCCAGTGAGGAATACAGGTTGGGCTGAGGACCTCTGTGGCATCTGGCTGTCCTGGCTGCTGCTTACCCAGTGTTCAGTATGAGTGCTGAGCATTTAGCCTGCCGTAAAGCAAATTCTGAGACGTGCTTAGTATGATGTGACCCGTTTCTCCTTCTGAATAAGACATTGCCTAAATTTTTCAAGAAACAGACAATTAGCTGTTTCTTACATAGCTGAAGAGCTGTTTCCATGGGCATATCTTTGTATGTAGAGTTTCCTTAGGATCCTACTGTGCACTGCTTTGTCTCTTAAATAATCCATGGATGGATTTTCTCCTGCTGCCACATTGTTCAGATTAAAAAAAAAAAAAAAAAATTAGGTATTTGACAGGCTTAGAAATATTACTGGACATCCTTAATTTGTAGCTACTAAATGTGCCTTTGGGACTGATACTGATTGCTTTGTGACCCGTTCTTGTGTATAATGTTTCCTTGTGTCCAGGTAATTGCCAGGATATTAGCTGTAGCGTCTCTGCACGGGTAGTGTGTTACGTTATGGTGATCTGATAGATGCCGTTTAAGCGTGTGAGCATCTCCAAGCAGTTTGTTGCAGCAGAATGGTTATAATGGCATTTTTGTCAAAACCCAGACTATTTATCATGCTTATTTCTAGTATATAGCTGGATTTATGGCAGAGCTTCTGCCATTTGAAGAGAATTAGCCTTGCTTTTCCCAGACCTGCTATAGATGCTATGCTGGATTTGCACAAACGGTAGTTATATACTCCAGTGGCTTTTCCAGTCTCGGTACTCTAGCCTTTCAGTGAAGCGGATTTTGCTGACTGCGGCTCTTGTCAAGCCATTAACATAACTGGGGAGTGTCCTCTGAACATTCAAGGTTGTTTTCAGATAACCTTGACGTTGCCAGAATTTCAAAAGCCCTGTCAAGCTAATAACGATATAATTCTACAGCCTTTTCTCCTCCTGTATGAATGGAGCAATGACGTGATTTTGTGATATTGCTACCCACTGTGAGGTGACTGTTTCATTAATTGTGTAATGGTGTAAAATCATGCAGCTCCACATGTTTTATTTAGAGGAAATCTTAAACCTGCTGTTAACTAATGCATAGTGTACTGAGCTGAACGCATTCGTATGCTGGCCAAATACTCAGCACTTCTAGCTTCTGTCCTTGCTTATTTAAATGTGTTTTTCAGAGAAATAGTGCATTGCTCCCCTGTTTTACTTTATTCTGCTTGCTCTCTGCTAGCAGCTATATGAAGAACTGGCTGTATAGCAGGAACGCTACATCTCCTAGATAGACTGAGGCTTGATGACCTCAAGGTTTTTAAAAACCTTTTTTGGCACCTTTATCTCTGCGTATAAATAGCTTGCAAGTCTGTTCCTCAGCACTGGCTAGACTTAAAGTAGTGTTAAATGCTTTTGCGAGGTGAAAGTAGGCTTTCTCAGTTACTTGTAGATGGAGCATATCCAAGCTGTATGCTATATTTGCACACTTTCGTTCCCTAACAAGTTTTACTCCGTAAGATGCATGCAATATCTGCAGATTCTGTGTAGTGTAGTTAAAATGCACTCCTAACAAAAGATTTGTGCTGGACTTAAAGACAAATAAGTCTTTCCATAATTCAGTTTGTATCTAGCTACTGTCAGCAGCGCTATCTTAAATTTAATTGTGCAAATTTTTAGGTAATATTTTGATCAGCAGTAATTCTTAGATCTTTTGAAGAGTCACTTAAAATGGTCAGGTAGTGCTACTTGCTTCACTGGTGTTTGCTGGGAGTAGTAGAATGAGTTTGCCATTCATGCCCTTAAGTCTCAACAGATTGATTTTATTTATTTATTTATTTTTAATTGGCTTGGCAAGCGTACATTTTTATCAGCACACTGCTTGTAATGCAGGACACAAGTGCTTCACAACTGTATAAAGTACACTGGCGCAATATCCTCACGTAACTGCCAGGGAAGAGCAGGTGGACACTTGGAGTTCAACAGGGACAAACTAATGGCTTTATCTGTGTTTGCAAAAGGTCACAAGGAATTCTCAGTGACCTCAAAGAGATGTTTTTCCTTTCAGGCAGCATCTCAGGTTTCAAGGAGCTCTGTTACTTCCCTAGTTAATTGGTGCTGTTGAGCCATGGAGATTTGCTGCCTATTAAAGCATCATTGCTTCTGGCAACATGGAAGGCTTTGAGGTCTTCTCTCCAAATTTTAGTTGGTTTAAACTCTTGTACTATCTGACTGTGTGAGGTGATATGGCCGTAAGCATCATTAAAGCTTTTGAGAAGTTGCTGTGATTTTTTTCTGAAATGTTACTCTCCATGAAACATGAACTGTTGTCAAAGCTAAGAAAATAAATGGAAGTTATTCTGGTGTACAACTTCCTTATGTATTGCTTTTTTTCATATAACCTAAAAACCTACTCTAGCTTTAGTAGTAAACTGTATTGTGATTATTAATAATATTTGACATTAGCATTCTTGAATGATTACCAGCAAATCCTGTATTCTCTGGCAGACATGCCTCTACAACCAGTTATGTTTTGTATGTCTGTGGCTCCGAGTAATTCTGCATCCATAACAGATGGCTCTAAAAAGTCAGGGAAGCATGAGGGGCAGTCAGAGCTTTTACTAAAGTCTGTGTTGGAGCAACTGATGTGTGCAAGGTCTATTCCCAAAGGAACCCAGAACATGCAAAAATGGGTTGGGTTGTTTTTTTGTCTGTGATACTGGCTTGCTAGCCACTGTGCTGGATTTTACACATGAATGTAAAATCCTAATTTTTTTATGACCCAAGGCATAGTTTCAATTCACATTCCTACTTTTTCCCCCTTTTTCAGGTGAGTAGTGTATGCATATAATGAAATACCTGTTGAGGTCACTATGGATAAACCCAGAGGGAGAAACCTGGGAAGGGAGAGCAGTAACAAAAACTACAGGGGGGATGAGAAGTTCAAGTGTACCCTCCAGGAGCTGCTAGAAGAACTGCTGATGGGACTCTGCAGCCTTGCTCCTCAGCCTTACTGCATGGGGCTGGCTGGACACCGCAGGTTCAAAGCCCGAGGGAGCTGTTCCCCAAGCAGAGGCTGTGTGGGGCCCGGCTCCCCGGCACGGCGTGGGTCGTAGCTGGCTGATGCAGTGGCTCCTGCATTGGTAACCTGCTCAGCTGCACTTCCTCGGCCCTCCTGGGATCGCCTTGAAGTGTGAAAAGAAAAAATTCTGTCTTGAAGTATTCTTCTGTCAAAAATCTTCCAGCAGTCTCTCCTCTCTATTGCAATTTATAGTTGAATGTGCTCTTCTTACAATTCCTGCTCTAAACTAAGAAAAGGCAATAAATTACTAATAGATCCTGAAATACTGGGCTGGGAGGTAGGAGACAAAGTATGCAGGAGGTTCTGTCTCTATAAGTAAGCATTTAATTGAGTCCTCAGCTTCTGCTTTGAGCTCTGAGGTGTTCCTACTTAAAAAACCATCTAACTGTCAGCAAAGCATGCTGCTGTCTTATTTGTTTCTATTCTTTCATGTGAAAACAAGGCTGTCATATGGTTGTGGGAGCCTGCAAGAAACAATATTGTGAACCTTTTCAAACTCTTAATATGTTTTTTCTGCTGTGTTGAAGCGATGCTGAATGCAGAAGCTGTTACCTTTTGAAAGGCTGGTAGTTGAAGAAAAACTGTGTGGGGTTTGTTGGAGTTCTTCAAAAGCATTGATGAAGTGAAGAGCGAGGATATAAAGTGTGAATTACTGGCCAAATAGTTAGCTAGGATTTGTGGGTTTTGGGGCTGTGGGATCTGGAGACTTAACACAAACTCTAAATATACCCACACCCCTGTCACCTTTGTTGGTTTGCTTCTTTACTTTACAGAGGTGGTTGAAATTCATTTGGTAAGGGTAATACTTTAAGGAAGGCTGAATTACCATGTCCTCAGCAGGAATACAGAAGAGTATACCTTCTACTGTGGTCTCTTATCTTCTTTGTTATCCCAAGGTCAGATTAAAAGGTGCTAATAATTTTCATTCGCATTCTCAATGACTGAATAGTCAGGTAATTAAACATTTATACTGAAAATTCGGGGATCCAGCTTTGTGTGATGGAAGTACTGTCTCCTTAGAAACACAAAAAAAGTTTGCTTTACTTGATTGCTGCTCCCTCTTGTGGGTTTCAGGCCAGTTTAAACAAGCTTGAAGTTCATTCTCAGTCTTTTTAGATGGAATAATTTATCAGCAGGACTCCTCTGATCCACTGAGTGGGATATCGACCTTAAGACTTGCTTCACTGCATACCTCTACAAATTAGAACATTCTTTTATATCAGAGGACTAAATCTGTAAAAGCATTTAATTAACTTTTTAAATTTTAATTTACTCTTTTTCAAGAACTTGTGCTGCTGTGCAGTATATGTACTATACTGTGCAGTATTACATACTATATTAGTATACAGTATGACTTTTTTGTAAAAGCAGAGAAGTCTGTATCGCAACTGTACCAGACTTGGCAAGTGCCTGCTATACTGACAGCATTAAGATCTTGCTCATATCTCCTCTCCTGTAGTCAGCGCTTCTGAGTTGCACTTCACGGGCTATAGCTCTTGTCTGCAGAGAGCTGCTATGTTATGCAAGTTTCTCCTGAAAACTAAATTCTAAAAGAGAGCGCTGTTTGCTTCCTGTGTGCTCTCCTGTATATCCAGTAATATAAATGCCGTAGCTGTGCGAAAGATTTTTTTTTTTTCCTTGTAGTTTCTCAATTGCTCTGCTGGCATAAAATCTCCATATGTAACGTGTTGTGCAAAATACTACTTGTATTTGTTTTCCTCCAGAGGGACATGTAATCTCTATTCTCCAGGCAAGAAGCTGAAGCACAGAGGAATTCTGAATTGCTCCTAATTGGTGGCAAAGACCTGTGTAACTTCCCTGACTAGTTCTTGGCCTGAAGCTGCTCTTAACTTTCACTGGGAAATTTTTGAAACAAATTGTTCTGACCTATTGCAAAATGGAAAGGTCTCACATTAGTGTGACACTGAAATAACAGCAGTTCACATGATCTAATTCCAGTCTTACACCATTTCAAAATAATGATACAATTTGTCTTAGCATTGGAGGCTGTTCAGTTTCACTCACTTAATTGATGCTGAGCTGTTTGTGTACAGGAACTGACTATGGCTATTAAATCTTGGGTCCCCTAGGCTTTGGCGCTTGTCTCCTATGCTTTTATTAGGCCTGACTTTTAATTTTCACTAGTGTCTTATTTCCCTTCCCTCTTGTGCTCTCTTCTTGTATATTCATCATCTGTTTTAGTTATGTAATGGTTTTGGTTGGTTGGTCTACGGTATTTTCAGCACCTTTTTCCTTTATCTCTTATTTTCTTTACGTCACACTACCTGTTTGCATAATTTCTCAGTACCGTATGACTTGTGTGGCCAAGAACTGGACATTTCATTAGCGTCTGACCAAGCAGCTCCAGCTACTAGGTATCTGATAACATTTGAAATCTGTTAGTGCCTCTGTACCTCTTCAGGAGCGTATAATATGGGGGAGTATTCAGTGGATTACCTGAAACTTCTGATCTTCATTTTACTTGGCTTTAAAAGAATAAATCGGTCTGCAACTTGTCTGGATGCAAAGACTGTGCTTCTGTGGAGACCCGGTGGTGTTGGTGGACACATACTTCCCTGTAAATGTGTTTGTTCTCACTGTGATGCAAGTAAAGGCGGGCTTTTGGTTGCTGCTTTTTTTTTTTAAGGTGATTAAACCAGAAAACAGGTGCACTTGATTTGAGAAACAAAACAGCACTTAACCTTGTATTTATGCCCTTTCTTACAGCTTTATATCATCACTTCTTGTCGCAGACTGGGTAATCCCTAGAACAGTATCAGTAACCTTTACTTCAAACTTCATGGCTTCTTTTCTCTTGACTGGTAGTTTGAACATTGTTTTAAGCAGTTGCTGAGGTTTGTATCTACATTTTAATGTGCTATGAGCACAGAGCTGTGCTCAAGATTTGCCAACTTTTATTCAGATGAAATTTGCATTTCAGTGGACACCAGAATGCAGTCCCCGCAGATTACATTGCTTGTAGCAGTCCCTGAATTTCAGTTCTTATTTATACTTCAAATATTTTTACCAGTCAGGAACAAAACCTTTGTTTATGTCCATGTTCAAAAAGATTTTGGCATTCACCCAGCCCCAAAGCCCTCCCCAAGCTGTGTTTATGCTGTAAAGAAGCCGGATGAAATATTGCTGTTTATTGCAGGCTCCAAATTTGGTTATTGTGCTTACTTTCTCTGTGAGCATGGTCAAGATAAATGTGTTTGCTCTTCAGTAATATGTACCAACGGCTGAATTAATTTTGCATGTGTGCTTCCTTACTTAGAGTCTTCCTGCTGATCTCCCCCGTGTGCTGGGTGCCTGCGGACTGGTCCTGGTGGGAAACACCGGTTGTAGCTTTGGTCCCTCACTGGAAAGAAATGGCAGTCAAGCACCAAGAGTCTGAAATACAATTAATTTTTTTTTATTTATTTTATTTGTGGTGTCACATGAAGATATCAAACTAGGAAGAATGCAGGGTCGTTAAGGTGGTACCTTATCTTTCACTTTATATTTGGTTTAAGCAAAAGTTGTCCAGTTTTCTGTTACCAATTCATTTGCCCTACCTGGATAACCCTAGTGCCTGTATTATAGCAAGCATGCTGTTTTTTCTCTCCAAAGAAAGAAATGCAGAATGCCAAACATATGCATTTTGTAATACAGAAGGATTTAAAGCCTTTTGAGGTGTACATACTATAGACTTACTGTGGGATGGGTTTTACAAGCTCTTATCTCCCGTAGGTACCCCCCTGTTTGCATACTGCCCCTCTTTCAGCCAGATTGCATTAAGCCCTCTAAAGTCTGCAGTGAACTCTGTGCGACTTTAATTGCAAAGGCTGTTCTACAACTATACAGAAATACAGGATTTAAAAAGCACTCTGGAATACCACCATTCTACTTGTCTGTCTTGAGGTTCAGTTTTATCTAAATTTTAAATGAGGAAAGCAGTTGCTGCAAAACACTGCTGATCTAATGGAAGGAGAACTAAAAGGATCAGTGCGGTCGCTGTAAAAGAGAAATTTCTCTCTTTTTATAAAGAAGTTGGGTAAAGCAAGTGGAAGAAACCACTGAATGCAGCTTCATGCAAATAAAGCATTTCAGGAGACAACACTGGGAAGCTCTGTATGCTTTTCTGGTGAAATTCCAGTTCATATGTGCTAATACTATCAGCAGGTTTTGTTTAATTTTTTCCTTCTAGGTATCATGGTAGCCTCAACAATTCCGATTCATTTACTTGAATGAGTGATCCAGCTGTTTCCAAGGACAATGTCAACTCCCTCAAAACTATTTTACATGAGTAATAGTCTTGATCTGAAGTATATGAGTGCAGTATTATACAGGGTGTATAAAACGTGTGGTTTTGTTCTTTGAGATAACAGCTGTAGAGTGGTATCCAAATTCTTCTCTGGTGGGAGCAGCCACTTACTGACTAGAGCTATTTTGAGAGGAAATGCCAATTGAAGAAGTGACGTAAATGTGGTTAGTTGGTACTGCATTGGTCCTCTGCTGAATACACTACCTATAGAAAATTGGTTGGGGTTTAAAGCTGTAACACACTTCTGCAGAGCTGCTAGCCAACATCCTATGCTGGAATTGTTCTTTCATCCCTGTTTTGCTTTTTCAGAGTATGGAAACAGGACAAGTTGTTTACTGCTAAATAGCAGTGGAAGTGGTATGCCCTATATATACAGTGATCTTCCCATTCTCCAGGCTCTGGAGCTACAGTGCTTATGAAAAATCTGTTTTTACAGGATTCTACAGAACTGATTTTTTTCTGTAGCATTCTGTAATTTTCTTCTGAATCTTGCCTCTGAAGCTGCTTTGAACTCTCCAGTGTTTTCTCATGGAGAGGGTTGGTTTGAATTGAAGGACATGCTTTGAGCACTTTTCCTTTGCCTCCTACCACAAGTGCAGCGCATCTTAAAGTGGAATTAAGCCGGTGGCTTAGTATGCAAAGGGAACCCAGCACTGCAACAGAGACCACACCAGGCACAAGCCGCTGAAGAACTTGTTGACGAGGTCTTTATTACTAGTGTGCATGTGAAGGTATGTGACCAGGTAGCAGAGGGAAAGAGACCATACAGAGACCGTATCACTTTCCTGAGTAACTAGTAAATTTTACAACAATATCACTTTTAAACCCCCAGGGGAATAAAAAAAAAAACCAAACAACAAACCACACACATTTACCAAGGTAATAAATGCCTTTAAAACTCTGCTAGGATCTATGGAAATGATTACAGCATACCCTGTTTTAAGATCAATTCCTTGTGGCAGGATTTACTTTGGTAATCCATGCAAGCTCATGATGGAGTTCAGTTATTGTTTACACTGCATTTTTAGCAGTGTGCATGGCAATATAATTTATGAAGTAGGACGCGACTCCCTAATTGTCTCTTACATTGTAGAGCTGTACACACTGTTCACTGCAGTGTTCTGCAGAATAAACATTCTCCTTCTTTATGGAGGAAAAAAGGTCCATGTCAACAAGACTTTCCAGCCTCTGGTCACATGCTTAAATTATATCTCTGAGATGGGTTTCCTGGCAAACACATAAGCAAATGTTTCTCTGAAGTGGACAATGTTCATGTGTAAATTCCTCATTAGTCATGGGTCTGTTCCCCTCCTCCTCTTCCCGGTCTTAGGCTCAAAATGTATAAGCAAGAAGACCAAGAATGCTGACCCCTTAAACATAGATAACTCGCAACAGCACCATTGGCATGTCAGAGGGGAACGTCTGCCTGTTTGTACTCCCTGCTCCTGGCACTTGGGAATAAATGAAAAGAGAAAAACAAAGCTCTGACATTCTGAGAAACTTTAAAAACAGAATAAGAAATTGGTCTTGGAATATCCTTCCAAGAAAAACTTTCCATGAAAAAACTTATTTAATCTCCCACCAAACTTCAGTCTTGTAGGATTGCATTGTGTGAATGAGTTCAATTCAGAAAAAGAGGTGTAGGCTGCAGTTAGGGTGGTCATGGAAAACTCCATAACAGTTCTTTTGGTCAGTTTTCCTCTGTAGGTGTCTGTATTATCCCCTTTGTATGGGAAAATTGTTCACTTCTCAAAGTGAACTGTCCATTTTTTGCTAAGATGTTTGATAATGAGATTCTTCAGTGTTTGCAAAGGATCTTCAGGTAAAGACATGATCATTGTACATTTAAGATGCCATACTGGCTTATTCTCTGTTGGGAATATAGTCAAATATTTGAGTTGAAACCATAATTATGTTTAGCTGTGAGTCTGAATTTTCGGACTCAGCTTTTACTGTGAATTGGATGTTGGTTGCCTTTTTTCTTTGCATGTTGAGTTGGAGAGCTTGATGAAGCGCTCCCAGAGTTTTCAAATGCTGCTTGTTTCCCTACCTCATGCCCCTAACGGGGGGTAGGACTGAAGTGCAGACCCTCTGCCCTTCTGCCTGGTATTCTTTGAAATTACTGTTAGTTTTCCAATTTACAAAATTTGCAGTCATGGCGGAAATGGTTAATGCAGCTTCCAACTCTTTAAAGCTGAATAGGTTTGAGGTAGAGCCTGGGAGGTGGCAAAGCCTAATATTGTGGATACAGCAGCAGAGAAGCACAAGTGAAAGTCTCTTACTGGATCACTTTTGCATAATTTTTTTTTTTTACGCAGATGTCTGTATACTCAGGTTCTGTGAGATACTCCTAACCAAAGTTTTTTTTTTTTTTGTCTGATCTTTTAAAACTCCGTGTGGGTTTTAGGAGTAGGTCAGGAATTTTTTGGCTTATGGGAACTATTCTTAAATCTGTCTCTTCTAAAACTGAAAGATCACGTAACTTTTCATCCACCCTTATTTCAAATTTCTGAAGCTTTCTGATAGTAGCAAGACATTAATATATTCAGTCTCAGAATGCTTTTGAGTTTTGAATGGATTCCCTGAGCTGAATGATAAACATGCCATGTATAGGCTGCCCAAGAGTCTTCCAACTTCCCCACCAGCACGATTCAGTTCCTCTGACTTCAGTGCGGCGAGAAGCACTTGCGCCTGGTTCAGCAGTTTCCTGCCGCCTCCTTGCTGTGTCGTGTTCTAGCCTCAATAGCAAATAATCTGTTGATACTGGCAGTACATTTTGGTGATGAAAACCGGACATTGTTTTCCTAAGAAGCACTTAGTTGTGTATACTTGAGTTCATTGCCTTGGTTACGGTTTACAAGGAGGTTTTGTTAACTTTGCCAGCTGAGCTGCAAGGGTGCCAGGATGCCCACAGCAGACGGGGATGATGAAGTGAGATGCATGCGTAGTTTCTTCTGTCTTTGTGACTTCAGATGGGTGTTACTCCATAGATTTTTATAGACTTTCTTCAACATTAGAAGAACAAGATTATGAACCTTAAAAAAAAAAAAAAGAGGTGGGGGGGAAAGGCTGGAGTAACCGAATTTTTCTTCTAATATGAACTATTTTCCAGCCTTTTTCTCTACCAAATGAGCCTTGCTTTGTCTGTTCCCGCCGTTTTGAAAGCCAGGAGTAAATGTGATTCTGTTACTGAAATTCTAAGAGATACTACTTGAAGAGAATAAAGGAAATGCACAATATAATTTCTTTTTCTTTAGATACAAATGAAATAAGCAGAGTTCTACATGTAGGTGACAGATAGCATTGCAAGGTGGCTGCTGATACTGCTTAAGAATAAATGTTGGGGTGGGCCAAGCTGGAGCCAGCATGCTCTATGTTGCAGGTTTTTTCAGTGTTTAAACCTGTCTGTAAAGGTTTTGACTGCGGTATTCCTACTTGAAGCCCTGCTTCCATGCTTCTTAAAACTACCTCTGGCACAACACACCCTGAAGACAAAAATATCAATTGGGTGTGACCTGTGTTGGAAGCCAGGCTTCCTTGGAATTGTTTGCATTCTCAGTGATTGTAACGTATCTCAAAGATGACTGTATGATCTTTGCCTCTTCCTTTTGATCCAACTCCTTAGTAGTTAAGGGTAAAGGGTTGCAGTTCTGTGAAACTGATTTTTAGGATTTAGGCCTGTATTTGTGGAAGAATGCATTGTGTTGTGTGCAAGCATGCATTTTTTGTGTATGCATGTTTGCAAAGGTGAGGTACGTTCCCCAAGGAGAGATAAAGGAGTCTGTCATCAGAAACTGAGCTGCTGTCCTGAGTGCCGTAATTTTTTTTTTTTCTGCTTACAAGTACCTAAGATGAACTCACAGTTAACCAGCCAGGTTTATGAAAACGTCAGCTGACTTTTTTTTTTCTTTCCCCTTTTCAACCTCTCCTGTTACCTGTTTTTCTTATGCGCAGTTTAGCATTGTACTACATGTAATGCATATTTCCATTGTGAACATTCTTCCTGCTTGGATGTCTCCCTGAATTCATGTCACTTTTGCAATGTCCTCTTTCAGATGGGAAATGCACAGACACAAGAACCATGCACTGATGGCACAATATTTAGCAGAGCTTCAGATCCTTTGGCTATCTTTCTGAGTACAGGGGAGGTATGACTAGATAGACACTGCATTTTTGAGGGGAGGAAAAAAACAGATGGACTAATACCCACTTTCAGACAGTGTTCTCTAGGTACTGCAAGTATCCCCCTGCTCCCCCAAGTTACATAGCGGCAGTTCAAAGGACAAGGAGTCAGAGCTGACTGCTGTCAGCTTAACAATGCTAAATAGCTTTGGCAAGCAATCAAGTAAGATGCATCACTAGCTTCCTAGATTGTGGCTCAGCTCCTGTAGTTACAGAACCATATGCACTTGCTTTTTATTTAGCAGTGTGTTGAAGGATCCAGTGGAGTGTGGGGTGCCAGGAGGAAGGAGAGATGAGGAAGAAAGTGTGTATGTGGGTATACAGAGAATTCCCATTCTTGGGAAATCTGTCAGGACCTGCTTGCAAGTCCAAGCAGAATGGGGCTCGCTCCATATAAAATCAATTCAGACGTGCCAAAGTGTGTGTTTGGAATGCTGTCAGCTCTGTATTACCAAAAAATGGATGTTCACTAGTATTAAAAAGACCTCCTGATCCTTCAGTTCCTACCCAGCAGGTCCATAGCACACTTGTGTGTGTGAATTTATCCTGAGGTATGAAGTGCTTCCTCAAGTAAACCAAATAAAAACAAACATCTTGGCTTCTACATTGATTTAGAAAGTAGTTAGAAAAAGGTGCGTGTGCAGGTCCTCAGTAATTTATGCCTTTTATAGGAAGTACTCGCATCTCTAGTGTATCTTCCAAGTGCCAGTACAAAAACTGTACAGATTTGCTAGTGAATGTAAGGGGAGGTTAATTCTCATTAACCAAGAAAACCAGAACAAATTGTCTATTTTAAGCTAAGATGAAAATATGCATACTTCTTCATGCTGAGTTGTTATGATGCTTCAGATTTACATGGTTAACATCAATCTCCTTTCCTTCTCTGTGAAAACTTCTACATATAAGGCAAGACATATTTTTCCTGAAGAATTAACTCCAGTGCCTGGCCCCTGGTTACCTTACGGTGAGCTGCCGTAGTCCAGGAGTGCCTTCCTCACTTCTGGACTTCACAGCTGTTTATGATTTTTGGGTTTCTGCAATGCTTGATACTGTTCACTGCACCAAAATTAAATGCTGAGCACTCTCTGGGAATTAGGGCGTAACTTCTCTTGGACTCAGGGCCGTTCACAAAAGACAGACTTGCTCGGCATTGCAGAGCGGAGCGGTTGCCATCCTAAAGGTTTAGGGCTGTGTGTTATACCGCCTGAATAGGAAAGCATTTCCTGGTCATCTTACGTTGGCCTGGTTCCTGACTTCAGTATAAGCCATACTGGGGGATGAAATGGGTATCTGTTAAACTTAGTTTTAAATTACAGGTGTTTTCTCTGTGCTGAGTGTTGCCCGCCTATGAAGTGTGCTGGGCAGGCTATATTGACTGGCTTCCTTTTCCCCTTTAATTTCACATATTTTGCTATGCAGGCATACCTGTCATACCCTCCAGCTAGCAGGTTTACCAAGAAGAAATTGAACACAAGGCTATAGTGTATCATTGAATCTCCAATTATCAATTTTCAGAGTACCTTAAGCCTGACTTTTTCTAATTGAAAAACCAATACTTTTGAGGCATGTGATTATGTTCCTGCTTCACAGGAACATATATTATTTCTGCATCTATTACTTTATTTTCATACACACATTGAAGTGGATTTAAGACAGTTCAGATTTTTTTTTTAAGCAAAATTGGGTCCTTTACCCTGTAATGAAGGAAAATATGAATCAAGAGGAAAGAATAACTTGTAGGTTCAACAGGTGGTTTTGGAGTTTAATGAAAGATGGAGACTGTGGAGACCTTATTGCAGCCTTTCAGTACCAAAAGGGGGCTTATAGGAATGATGGAGAGAGACTTTTTAACAGTGCCTATAGTGACAGGACAAGGTCTAACGGTTTTAAACTGAAAGAGGGTGGATTTAGATTGGATACAAGGAAGAAATGTTTTACGATGAGGGTGCTGAGGCACTGGAACAGCTTGCTCAGAAGTTGTAGGTGCCCTGTCACTGGAAGTGTTCAAGGCCAGGTTGGACGGGGCTCTGAGCAACCTGGTCAGTGGAAGGTGTCCCTGCCCATGGCAGGGGGGTTGGACTAGGTGAACTTTGAAGGTCCCTTCCAACACAAACCATTC
Source organism: Ciconia boyciana (assembly GCF_034638445.1). Lineage (NCBI taxonomy): Eukaryota > Metazoa > Chordata > Aves > Ciconiiformes > Ciconiidae > Ciconia > Ciconia boyciana. The sequence continues at coordinate 41,526,581 of NC_132943.1, read as the reverse complement.
TGTGATTCTATGGCTCCACAGTGTGTTTTACAGATGCAAGGCTTCCCCTCACTTAAGCAGGGTTTCTCCCAGGGCCAGGGTACAAGTTAAGACATCCCTAATGCCTGTTATTTAAAGGAAGCGTGTCTGGCCTTACCAGGGACAGTGGGATATGGCTGGTGTCCAGGGACCGTCAATGAATCCAGTTGAAGTATTGCCCCCTGAATGTCAAATAGCACCAGCGCTTCCAAATTAGCTAAAATATTGTCAGCAGCATGGCAATGTGTGCTCTGCCAGCATGAAAAACTGGATTCTCTGTACTGGGCTGGCAGCTCATGGAAAAACTGAGCTGGCAGCTCATGGAAAAACTGAGCTCAGTTGCTGGGTGGAGGCTTTGCAGGGCTCCCTGACCTGTGCTGGCTGACCGGGAAGGAGAGCGCAGGGTTGAGTTGCTAAGGAGCAACCTGTTCCGCTTGTCTCTGCAACCGGAGAAAAGCTGGTGCCAGGAAGGTGACTCTCATGTGTTCTGTCGTTGCTGCTGCAAAATTGCAGTGGATAAAATGAGCTGCTTAAGCTTTGGTAGTTCTCCCTGCCCTGGTGCTTGCCTCTCTGCCCTCTTCTCCCCGCGAGGGGGTAGGTGTGTGCACTTGGGATGAAATCAGGGGGAATCAAGAGGTGGGTTGGATGAAATCAGGTGGAAATCAAGATGGCACTAATTTCCCTGGAGCCAAGATTTCTGCTCTGACTGTGCCTTGAACTGATCTTGGGGCATTGTCCCATTTAGTGTCACTTAAAAATACTTGTGTCCTCTAACCCTTCTGATTTTTCCCTTAGTGTGTTCTAGGCTCATCCAGCTCATCACAAGAGACCTTTTCAAAAGCAGAATTCCCTTTCTTTTTTTTGTCCAGGCACTGTTCCTGATTGCCCTTCTGCAGTACTCAAACTCTGATTAGATGCCTTTTTTTCCTGGCCTTTTCTTTTGCTCCCTTTTTTTTTTTTTTTCAATTGCTTAGAGTGTAATGCTGTTTCTTAAAGAATAAAACCAGCACCGGCATATCTAGCATTGGTTACCCGCTTTAAGCTTCGCTCTACACAACCAAATGCACCATACTGATAATTGCAGCAAATTAACAACAGTTATGAGGTTTATTTCCGCTATGCAAATGCAGGTTGGTGTGAATATATATTTATAAGCATCTGTTCAAGTGCTTCTGAATGTTATCTTCCAGGGTGCTGGGAGAAGCAGCCTAGAAGTGCAGCCCGGAGGGCTGTTGGGCTGTTGCTGGGGGTGTTCACCTTCCTCCAGCCGAAAAAGGGGCTTATGAGCTTTGAAACCATTCTCAGAATTCCCTGCTCCGATGCAAACTGCTGAAGGGAAGCTTGTTGCACGGCTCCGGCGGGGATTTTAGAGTCACGATGGGTGGGAGCAGCGGCAGGCGTGCTGCTAACCGGAGAGGAGGAGCCCGAGGCGCGCTCCGCTCCGTTCTGCCGCCGAGACGCTCTGAAGCCGGGACCAGACCCTCCGCAGCCGGCCGGGAGCAGCGCCGAGCCGCCGGCTCCCCCGGCCTGGGGCCGGCCCCGGCAGCGCTCCGCCCCCGGAGCCGCGGGGGGCCGGGCCGGGCCGGCTTCCTGCAGCGCGGAGCGGCGGGGGCAGACGGCCGGCGGCGGCGGCGGCGGGAAGGAGGGGCCGGAGCCATGGAGGCGGCAGCCGACTGCCTCAGCCCGGCCGCCCGGCAGCAGGTAAGGCGGGGCGGCGGGGGCGCTTGCACCCTCCCGCCCGCTTCGGGGGGTGCTGGGGCGCCGGCCCGGGCTCCGCGTCGCGCCCACGGGCGTCCGTGGGAAGCGAGCGGCACAGCCCGGCACTCCACGTGGCGGCCCGGGCCGGCGGCGTGTGCCCTTGCACGGCTGTCAAACCGCTGAGCCCCGCTGCGCGCCGCCGCTTCCCGCAGGCTTGGCCCTGCGGGTGCCTTCGCTCTCTGAGCTCGGCCGTAGAGGTCTAGGGGCCTGGGGAGCCGGCGGGGGTCCCCGGGCTTTGGTACGACTTGGGATGTAGTCTCCGTTTGGGCACGGCGTGTAGTTCGCAGCAGCTCTGCAGAGGTGGGTGCCAGGGAGGTACTTACGCCTGCCGCTGACAGCTGCGTAAGGTAGCCAATTCTTGAGAGTGCATGGAATTTTCTAAGGCTTTCTTTTAAAAATCGGAGACTAAAACGTAAGCTTCTTACTGCTCGGTTTGGTATGGGAGCAGATAGCCAACTGAACCTGTTAAATATTTTCTAAATAAAGTTTCAAAACAGCCCCGTGTGACCATAAAATGTTACTGGGCGGATTAGTCATCCGTTGACATAAAGTGTTGCTCTCTGGTTCACCGTTACTGTACGAACGGGAGCGGAGCTGTTAGACAAGCCCATAATGGGCCTGACTGTGTAACCAGTGACGCTGGTACGTGGGTATTAGAAGGGAATCCTTATGTTTATGTGTAGGCTAAGGTTCATGAACATGCTGCCTTTTAATACTAATCTGCGTTTAAGAGAAGGGTGAGGAGTTAAGCAGGATGTGGACTGAACGAGCCCTACGTGATTCATAGGCTCATTGTCATGTGAGTAAGTGGTGCAAAGTATGTTTATATTTATAACTTGGATACAAAAAATGTCAGGTAAATATGCCGGTTTGACCTCTAAACATAGAAGTCATTTATAGACGCGCTTGCTTTGATGCTAAGGAGCGCATGGTAACTCCTGGTGAGCTGGAACTCACTGGTTTAGGTCACTTGTTACTCAAGTGGAGACAGGAAGAACATTGCCGTGGGTTAGCACTATTTTCACCTTGTAGCTACGCTGGTCAGCTGTGCTACAGGAGTATTGCAAATCAGGTGCTGCTTGTCTAGTTAGGCTTTAAATTCTGTGGAATTACAACAAACTCTATCAGACTTCTTTTGTCTGATGAAGTACGACTTACATAGAGTGAACAGTTGTATAACATTTGAAGAAAAGCCTCTACATGCAGAATATTGGAATGGGACAGCATCAGTCGTGAAAAATTATTATGCTTGCCCCAAAAGGGGCTTGCTGGCTGTATCTTAAGCATGTTGACAAGAAGTTAAATCAGCCTGAGCATAGTTATTGCAGAAGTACATAATAGTAGTTGCATACAGTGAGCAGGTGTAATTTAGTTGGGCAGACTTGTGTTTTAAAGCTGCTCTGACAGTGGGATCAGAGAGCTTTCTGAATATGGTTTGGTGCTGGCAAACTAAGACTTCAGTCCTCCGCAAAAAATATGGTACTAACTTTGATTACTAGTCTTAGAAGCAGATAATGTTGAGTACATTGGAATTAAGGGGTGCTTTGTATAGATCGAAAACTCTTACGTATGTAGCTATGTGGCAAGTCAACATAGTAATTTTTCACTGCTCAAAAAAGCAGCATAATTTCCTGCCTTTGTTGGCTGTTTCTTGGGGCTTCCAGTGGAACAATGAACTCTTGGACATTTCGTAAGGGAAAAGCTCTGAGAATGCCCACCTTCAGGATGTCTGTCATTAGCCTCTACCTAACGAAGTCACCTAAATAATTCTCTCATCAAAATGATAATGAATGTACGGCTTCCCCAGCGCTGCGCTCGGGGCCAGGAAGTCGTCGCTTCCGTAACCATTGTGCGTTTCACGCCGGCCCCGGCAGCGCTGGCTATGGGTGCAACCAGACCTCGCCTCGTCTTGATGAGTGGTATTTAAAAAGGGGGTGTGTGGGGGTAACTCCCCAGCAGTTGCAGATCTCATACTCCCACTTCTCCCCACTGCCTCATGCTGCAGACAGCAGAAGGAGATGTTTCTCACCCTTTCCAACTGATACCAAAGATCTCCGTTGGCTTTTTCTTTTTTCAGATGCAGTTGCATTTCAGTAGTGAACCAGGTTACAACCTGCTTAGTTTTTCTGTGTTCAGAGCTAAATGTACTGAACTCCTTAAAGCAGGGTAAAGATCTGCTGCTGCATAGGACTGATTTTTTATTTTAAAACTGAAGTGACCCTTAAGCAGGGGCATCGAGTGCTGAGCAAGTGGACCAACAAAAGCAACGAGCATTTTGCAGTGCAACAGTATACTTGTTTTGGGGCTTAGAGGCTATTAGGGGCATTCTGGGCAACAGCAATAAAATAACAAAAATGCAGGATGTGTAGTTGTAGTATTTGAGCGAGTTACATAAATTAAGGTGATTACTTTTCAGCTGGTGTGCGTTTCCGTGTTCATCTCGGCAGTGTGGTTGCCATCTCCTCTTGTTTTGCCCACAGGGCTTTACAGAAGCCCTTTAGGAGAGGTTTGGTTGGTTTGGGGTTTTTTTTGTATGATATGCACAGTACAGCTGAAGCTGCCAGCTCTCCTTGTCAGATGAGCAATACTTCATAAAAGGGAAGTTACAAAAGCTTGGTAATGAGTGCAATTAGGCGTCATATTTTTATTCTTCTGTTTTTGCCAGCGATCTGTCACTTTTGATTGAGGCCTGTATTGCTCACTGAGTCACTAGTGAATTTTAGATGATTTTAAGATTAGTTCCTTCAATCTTAGTGATTTTTTTTTTTTTTAATCTTGAATCTGTTGAACAGTTATTTATGCTGGCAACCTTGAGACTGTCGTTTTAGCTTTTGTAGTCTGAATTTCAGAAATCCGTATGAATTTAATGGTGATTTCATGACTTTTAGCTGTGTCTCTTGCAGGCTATGGTGTCTGTCTCTGCCACCACCCTCAGAGGTGACTTGGGTCTGGGCTCTGACAAGTGCTTGGGCTGGATGAAGGCCAAAGTCATCCAGGCAAAGCCTGTTTTGTTTTAGTCAGCACAGAGAGAGAAATGTGCAGTTAAAGTTGCTGTTTGCAGGGTGTGCAAGAAATCAAGGTATTTATAGCACAGAACTATTAACGTGAAAACAAAGTCCAAGATTTTTAAAGAGTGTGGTTTGGCAAACTCAGACGAGTTCACTCATGCCCCTGCTTTTGAGGAAGAGGTCCATAATAAATCTGACGCCCTTATAGTGTTAGTCTGAAAGTCTGTAGGTGACAGTGGAGGTCGTGTTATGAATGTCCATGCCATGTGGCTTGCTGTTGGGGTAGCTACTTCGGTCAGTAGGTGAGCTGTGCTTCTGCACAGGAAAATCTGCGTGTAATGGTTCCTGTTTGTCTCTCACGCTTGCTGCAGAATTTGCAAGGTGTTCGGGTTGCTACCAGACTTTTAGTTTGACTTCGATGAAATCGTACACAGTAAGTGTTAGGTGTGGATTCATCCCTGCCCTGATTGATTTACTTCCTCTGAGCTCATGAGCTATGCCTGGTTTGTCACCAATGCCACCCACAAGATATCAAAAACATTCATTCGGGTTAAGTAACTATATCAATTAAAGCATGATAGAAACAGGATTATGAAGGGCACAGGCTGATCATTTAATGACCAGCCTGATTATAGCATAATACATTTCTGCCGTGTTGGAGAACACCCTCCAAAGACTCATGCGTAGCCTCAGATGACTGAGGTTTGGAAACGCTGAGGCAGGATATTGGACTTGTGCAGCTGGGGACTGTTTTTGCTGTTTGTCAGATGACAACTTTCCTGGGGACCTGTGAGTATGCGGAGCTCTTATTTACCCTCCCGGGGACTCTAGTGGTCCTGTTTCCTTCAGGTGCCAAAGGGAGATGGATGACGAGTAAGAGCATGTTAAGTCTTTCTTAACCAACCTTACCCAAGGAGACGAAACAAATTTTATTTGGTGGAAGTGTTTTTAAACACTTCTATCAAATAAAATAAAAGTGAGACAGTAGTTTTAAATTGAAACTGACATCTGACATGATTTGGGTGGGTGGGGGAAATATTCACTGTGAGGATGATCAGGCACCGCGGCAGGAGCCTGGAAAGGCTGTGGAGCCACCAGCCTTGGAGGTTTTCAAGAGCCAGCTAGACAAAGCCCTGAGCAACGTGGTCTGAATTTGATGCTGACCTTGCTTTGAGCAGGAGGGTGGACTGGAGACCTCCCGAGGTCCCTTCCAGCCTGGACGATTCTGTAATTCTTTGTTTTGATGTGATAAAAATGAGTTGCTTTAAAATACTAGTGTTCTGGGTGGAATAACGTTGTGTTGACTTCTTACAAAGGTTCTGGGAGGGTATGTGCTCATGGCAGAATTTGTTATGCTAAAAAAAAAGTTCAGTTATTTAAAAGGCTCCAGACTATATTGTTTCTCTTGTTTGTATTGAAAGATACTTAATGCTGAAGAGCCATGTGGCCATGGAAAGAAAAAGTTCATAAATAAAAAATATGCTTGTTCCAGATGTGAGCTATTGTTAGTTAAAGATACTAGGTGAAAATGCATTTTTACTCTTGCATCTCTTAAAGGTTTGCAAGTTGGCTTTGCATGAGCAGGTGGAGGACTGCAAAGCTGAAATAGAATAAATTGAGACACCCCATGGATTGGCACTTAAAACCGAAATGTATCGTACATGTAACCTGTCATTTACCAAGATGTTGGACAAAGAAAAATTAATTTAACTTACTGCAGTTGGTACGGAGGGAACTGGTGAGCCTTGTTCTCAGGGAGGCCTTAGGATAACTTGCTAAACTTTTTTTTCCTTCCATTTTTCAAGTTGCTTCATTTCATTGTATATTGTGCTCACTTCTGGAGAATATATGGTTCTGCGACGTAGCTAGCGAGCACGTAAATCCTTTGACCCTAATCATACGAAGAAAACAGAAGGGGAAATACTTATGTGTGTGTTAAGCACAACATCTGAATTTTACATACAGGCATAGAGTTTTTCTAACATGAAAACTCAGCTTGTTATTGAAATTCATAAGGATGGTATCTACAATAATGTTAACATCAAAATAATCTTGTTTCTGTCTTTTCCTGGCAGGTGGGAAGTTAGAGATACACAGTTCTGTACCGTTTGGTGTATTTTGCTTATGGAGACTTTAAGGTCCTTTGTCTTACATGTGGGGAAAATATAGCTAATTGTTTGCACTGATGTTGTTCTTCACCCAGATCAAGTGCAATTTTCAAATATATGTACAGTTAAGTTTATTTACGTTCATTTTTGTGCTGTTTCTTAAGACTACTTACAGTTTGCGTCTCAGGATGAGGGAATGCATCCCTAAACTATAAGGACTCAAAGGTGTTGTTTAAAGCTGTATCTCCTATTCTCTCTCTCCCCCAAAAATCATTAATGAGCTGAAGTCCTTGGAGCAAGATTCCCCTTCCTTGGGGTATGTGCGTGTTGTGTTTGAGCGGCTACTGGCAGGAGACGGTGGTTGTTACCTGGTATGGTATGAATCGCCTGGCAGCCTCTTGCGATGAATAGCTCGGAGCTGTCCTTCTCTCTGACACTGTCCTGTATTTACAGCAGTATGGACTGTGAGACTGACACACAGTAGTGCTTCTTGAGGTATTGAAATTTATTTTTGGATAAACAGAAATGGATCATGTCAAGTCGGTATCATACTTGTTCCCGTACTGTGATTTCGTACCTTTAGAGTACATCTGACAGCACGTTTATGTAGGGGGTGTCATAAACGATTGCAGACATTGCCGGTAAATCATAACACAGCCTGGCAGGGATTCCACCTAGTGTTTGCCCAGCAGCAGGGCTGTGGGGTTTTTTTTTTGGACAAACCGCTTCAGGTTGGTAAGTGCTGTTGAAGCCACAGTCCCTTGAAAGCGCTTGTGGTAATAGATGCCCTCACCCCGGAGTCTGCCGTCATTTGGCTCCGTAAGTAACAGCACACTGTGGTGACGAGAGGGGACAGCTTTCGGGCACAAGCATGGAGGTCTGCTCTAGGTACCAAACCACGGGTGCATTTTGCAATTTCTCTCCATGGCAGAGCCAGTTGCCTTGAAATTCAAGCAAGGAACTGAAGAGAGAACAGCACTCTGTGCAAAACCAACCCTTTTCTCTTTCTGCCATGGGCATTTTTACCCTCTGAGAAGGTTTTTCTGTTACAGTAATTTTTCAGGCTGAAGTTGTGTTGCAAGAATTAGAAACTCAGTTCGTTTAAATGGATCATACTTGCACAACAGGGAGCTGCAGTAGTCGTCAAAAGGAATCTGCCTGCCTACCAGTTCGAGTCTAGGGGCAACACAGGAAAACGGGGGAGAATGTTGATAACGGAACAACGGCAGTATTTAGGGATTGGGGCTGTTTGTGGTGGGGTTTTGTAGAAGGTGGGTGATGTGAACTTAAATTTTGGCCTAGTGACTGTATATATTGGGTTTTGTTGTTGGTGGTGAGGATTTAAGATCTAGCGCACTGCGAGGCTCCTAGTCCTCCCATACACCAGCTTGTGCTTGGTTTTCATTAGCCCTTTTTTGTTAGCTGAAAGTTTCAGCCAACCTACTCCTTTTTTTGGCTTTTGTCAGTGTTTTGTTTTGTGTTTTTGAAGGTTATGGCCCTTTTCTGCAAGTTTGAGTGGCGACTATACTTACAGAAGGGAAAAGAAGTTACACCTTTCTTTTTTTCTGTTTTTTCTTCTGTTTAGAAGTGCTAGTGAAAGCGCTGGCGTACTGATTTTCTGTATGCTTGACCTTGATATTACTGCAGTTTTTCCTGTTAAATTGGATGCTGTACTTACAGTAAAAGGTTTCGGAAGCAGAGGAGTTGGGTGTAACGCCAGGGTGACTAGCTGAGCGATGCCTCTTGCTCCCTGCTGAGCTTTTCTGATTTACACTGGGCGAACTGCTCGCAGTCACTCTGTACCAAGCCTGAGCTAATCTTGCATTTTTCTCTATAAGACTAACTGGTTTTGCCTGGGACTAAAAGCAGAGCATTAAAAATGTTACTGTATAGCATGTTCCAGCACTTCCAACTGGGCTGACATGAGGAAGCACTGTACATCTCCCAAGAGGCCCGTCCTTGGCAGATTTCCACTCCGGAGAGGTTTGGACTTGAATATGGACGTCTGGAGACTTTAATTGAGTTTGCGCATTTTCTCAGGTTCCCTACTCCCTCGCCTCAATCATTTCAGCCCGAGTTGTGCATAGTCACGCCGAACAGCAATGCTTACTTAACCGCAGTGCCAATGCATGTGTGCGCAATGTCAGCGGTTAGGAAAAATTGCACATAATGTGTTTGCTGTTGGTCAAATTAATTCATCAATAAAAAATAATCTGCGCCGGGGGAGGGGGGAGCAAAACCTGCCTTTCTTAAATAAATGTTGCTGTTTCCCCTCTGTCCACACAAATAGTAATTAAAGAAACGCAGGGCACTTTTAAACACAAGTGCTAACCAAAGGTAGTGCCTACGTGAGGGTGTATTACCTGCCTGTGAAGCATAACAAGTTATGGAAGGCAGGGCCATTACTTGCGATAGGGAATTAACTCCTACGGATGCGTTTACAGTCTTGCCGAGTCAAGTCTCCTTATTTCATGCCCTGCTTAACAAGTGTGTTTCACGTTGAATTGTCCAGCTTTTATTTCATTGCTGTGTTCCCGTTTGCAGGCTGAAGCAAGACTTGCAGCAAAGCGAGCGGCACGGGCAGAGGCACGGGAGATCCGAATGAAGGAACTGGAGAGGCAGCAGAAGGAGGTATGGTCAAGGCTTTGGGGGTGTTTTTTGATCATCTTCTTTCCTGCATATAATCTGAGATCCTGGAACAAAGGGTTAATCTGTATTTTTGTTGAAACATTAATAGTCTGTGTGGAGCTAATATTGATCATAGGGTAGTGAATAAAATAGCCTGGAAAAAGTACGGATTGTGGCAAGAATTTTATCTTGGTGAAGCCAGGATAATTATTCACAGAAAATACTGGTGGTTAGTTAGTAATCATTGTTGAATACTAAACTTTGAAGTACACAGCTTGTTTGTGTGTGCATTGGGGGGGTGGATTCTTATCACTTCGTTAGAAATCTAATGAATATGGAAGACTCTTGGCCCTGTATAATTCTTCACTTGCAAGTTGTTTTGCTTCGTTGCTGTGAAGCTGGCATTGTGGTCGCCCCCGTTTGTAAAAATGATGGTCTGCTGTTGGCAGAAGTAATGGTAGAAACTGAACTTGGCAGAAGTAATGATAGAAACTGAACTTGGCAAAACATTACCTTCTCCAAAGTGTTTGGATTGAATGCCCGGTGTAGTTTCTTCCAGATTCTGGAAGAGCTAGTTGTTTTTATACCATCAGCAAAGTTTCCGTGCCTCTGCACGTCAGTGTGTGGGAGATCATGGGCTTCCAGTGTAGGAATGATCGTAAAGACCAAAAAGGCTTGTTTGGTTCCTGTTGTGTTGGACAAGTAGGAGCTCTACTAAATGTCGTTCTCTCCACTCCAAGAAACTGAGAGCAGCATTTGTTTTGAAGCTCTGGAAGCTAAAGCAGTGCTATTAGAATGGGGCTGCAAGCACAGGTTGGCACAGGTGGGCTGAACCAGAAGGGCTTAAAACTTGTATTTGTTTATGGGCATTTAATGAAACAGCAGAGTAGACATAACAGCGCCAGCAGGAGTCATAATTTAATTTTTTCAAAAAGATTTTGAAGGACAGGGAAGAAGTAAGTTTGGGGGCAGGGTGTGGGAATACGTAGCAAGAATAAATGTACATCGGTGCTTTAGGGTGCAGAGAAGGATTCAGTTGAGCTTTTAAACAGTGAATCGGGATGTGATAGCAGACGCAGACTAGTGTCGGTGCAGGCTGCAGTAATCAGCTTGGAACAGAAGCACTTGGGCAGTTTGCCTGTGCTCAGCTTTGTGCTGGAGTGTCTCGTCTAGTTGAGGCAGGTCTGGATGTGTCGTAGCACCCTGGAGCCTCAGCAGGGTTAGATGTACCTGTAAACACACCAGGAGCAAGAGCTGTGGGGGAGCATTGCTGCAAGCACAGTGCTTGTGGAAGAGGAGCCTTTTTCTGCTACAGTTGCTGCTTTCTGAAGGATGTTTCTTGCAACCTGGACCACAGTCAGAAGGCGTGGACTGCAGATGAGCATCGGTACTGTCAAGTTGCCTGCTGTGCCTACAGCCTGAGTGATGGGACTTGCCGAGCAGCCTTTGGAAGAACTGTGGTAAACAGCCACTGGGTGTTTTGTTTGGGTGGCAAACTAAATATGGGTGTCATGGCAGCTGACAGTGGTGTTACCATCTAATTTGCAGGTAACTTTAACGCAGCTGATGACCCCCTTGAAGATTAAAAGCCGATGCTGCAAAGGGTGTCTTAGTAAATTGAAACTTTGGTACGAAAACTAAAGCTTGTGTGCGTGCTCTTGCAGTTAATAGATGAAGAGCTAGTGATTTGAAAATCTGTGAAAACTTCTTTGTATAAAGAGAAATCGCATGGTACAGGATGTCGCTCTGAAATACCAAATTCAGTGAAAGCTAAGCCAGATATCCACTACAATCTGTTTTGTAATTCACTGGCATAAATTACATAATGTGACTATGCATTTATTTAATATTTTGCAAGCTTGGATATTCTGTAATTTTTTTCAGATAGCGTAATCTCAGCCCCCAGATGCAAGGTAGAGCTAGTAAGGATGGCTGCAGGAAGTTTTTTGTTGCCAGAAGTATCTTGCAGATATAATAAAAGAAAACATAAGTATAGAAAATCCAAGCAGCGATCAACATGAGATTTGGCACCTACCCCTTAGAACATACTGTGATACTGGTGTCGGTACAGCTTGTTGTCTGCCATCTTCACTTTCCTTCGCAAACTTCTCAGAGGAATAAATAGCACATTCCCACTACTGCCAGGTTGAATAACCAGAACTTAAAGCACTTGTTTTACTACTTCAGAAGGCTTTTTAGAGCCAGTTACAGGAGTTAAAAAGCAATAAATAAATTTATTGCATGTGTATGTACTTGTTCATGCTTAAAGCAATGTACATGCCCTGACAGGCTTCTTGTGGAGCATGGATTACTTGAGAATATATTTATATTGTTGGTCTGGGTTAAAAGTTTCCATATGTTACCATTACAAGCTATAAACGTAGCAGTATAGCTCTCGCTGGCAGTGAAGTAGGGTGTTTTAATGATTTGGATTTGGAGAGGAAATTGGCTCCTTTCCTGCCCATCACCTAGTATTAATGACATTTCTTAATCTGTGCTTCATTTTCCTCATTTTAAATAAATTCGGTGACTTTTGCATCATGAGGCTACATATGTGATTTAAGTAATGTTCTGTAGCCATTACGAAAGAAGTATCGATGCAAAAGCACCAGGTATCTGAGAGTTTTGTTCTTTTATGAATGTTTCTGTAGGTAGAATGAGCAGCAACGTCATTAGAAAGTTATTAAAATGCCCTGTGCTGGTTCCGTAGGCTAGCCGTACATGAAGAGTGCACCAAAGATTGGTCACAACTGTGTAGTAAAGCTCATCAGTAAATGGCGAGGGCTACACGATATCATACCGAGCTCCTCTTTTTGGCAGAAATTATTTCATGTAGCACACATAATTGACAGCAGAATTTGCTGCATAGTCAATTCTTTTGGAAATGTGAAATTGTATTCATCATCAGCCACACTATTGATAAGCTCCTTTCCTTTCAAAAGGAGCATACGATGAGAAGCTCATGGCAGACAGCTTGGCTTTAGATGATGGTGAGCACGCTTGCTGCAGGTGTGGGCTCAGCCCTTGCTCAGGCTGCCGTACCTCTCGCCAGCGGTCGCGGCTATTCATCTCGTGGCTTGTGTGCTCGGAGGGATAGCTTTAGTAAACTTGGCTTGAAATACAAGAATTCTTCTGGAAACATAATGTGAAGCAACATACTGCTGTAGTAGAACAATAGCTGGAGAAATTATATAGCAGAAATAGATGGGCTTTTGGAAGAAAACACTCTGACTTGCAGTGTGAGATGTGGGAAAGTTACTGTGGAAGGCTGCTGCCGTTCGCTGTGGTAGGGCAGGATTGCATGTGTGTTCCAGAGGCGGTATCATCTCATCACCTGGCATCACCTCATGCCAGGCAGCAGAAAGAAGGATAGATAAGTGTGCCAGTTGGTTGGTTTTCCAGGGGGAGAGGAAGGTAAGGAGGAGATCATGACTACAAGTTTAGTAGGAAAGTAATCTAGCTAAATGGAAAGTGTTTTCTGAAGCTGAAGAAAGAAAAGCACAAGAATCATGATCTGATATATGCTGATTTATGAAGATAAGGGTAGTGGTAAGTCTTGAATCATATATAGATGGCTATATTTATGTATATAAATATTTGTTTAGTAGAGAAGAGGTTCCTGGACATGAGGCTCTAAGAAAGGCACAGATCTAATAAACGTAACTGCTTGAACATTTCTGACTTCTTATTCTGTGCTGCTTTTGTTCTTGTTATCCCCCAAAGATGTAAATAATTAATCTGGAGGTCACGGTAGGTTTTCTGGTATGCTTCCATGCATAGTAAGTCAGTACAGGAGAACTCTCGTGACGCAATGCCAATGCACGTTCTAAGCTGAAAGGATGATTATAATAGATGGTCCTTGCTCTCTTGCCTGTTTCCATACCACTGGTACCCACCTGGCTGGTGGGAGTCAGAGCAGTGATGGGTCCTGTGTTTTTTTACCATACCATGCTTCCATGGTCTCTAAACACTTGGTTTTACAGTTGCAGAGTCTAAAGCCAGGCCGTTTGGCTCATACTATAGAAATGTGTTTGGTACTGAGGCAAATGCTTGTGTGCATTCAGATATTTATTTTTAATTCATGAAAAAGATTATGTCAGGAGTTGTTGGCTTAGTTTTACTGAGTAACAAATTGTTAATTCTTGTGGGGCTACCAGGTAAAATGGAGAGAAGAATTTTCTTCTGTGTATTTTTTTTTTTCTTAGAAAGTTGGTGTAAGATATATTAAAGCCTTTTTTTCCAAGAAGTATTTAACAGTAATGTTTCAAGACACGTAAAAGCTGCAGCATTAGGGCTAATTGTAGAGAACGTTTTATGTAGGAGTACCTTCTGTGTGTTCTGCTGGCAAGACTTTAAATGTCTCTTTGAGGCCTGACACTTGGAGACCACAATTTAAGCTGATATTAATGCCTGAAGTGAAAAGAGAATGATCTCCTCCCACTCCTTAATCTGCAGGATAAAATTCTTGCTTGCCAGTTCACACAGCAGATGAGCCTGTACTTTTAGTTCAAGGCAAGAGCATTGTGCTTGTCTCCTCGCTTCATTTTCAGCTCTCGCTTTAAGGACACAGCTTGGACAAAACTTGGCTTTGCTGCTTTGTAAATTTGTTCTTTACCAGGATACTCATTTGCACGTACTTTTCCTCCTTTGGATTCACATTTCTTTGGAATAAAATATGTTACCAGTACTTTCTGCCGTGGGTTTCTTTTTTTCCATGTCAGTTCCTTGAGCATGTAGTAAATTTAGTAAACGTACTAAAGCCAAGTCAATGTGGGCAACAGACTTGCAAACGCTCTTGATCTGCTCGCCCATCCTCTTGACTGTGACTTAGGCCCCTTCTTCCTTGCTAGGATTTGGTGCCTGCAAGTCTGGTCTGAGTCAGGGGGTCCCATGGCGTAGCTGGCCTTCGGGATTGTTTGAAGCTGTTTAAAATGCCAGGCAGTGCAAGGAAAACTAGAGAAAAGCATAATTCTCGTGGCTTGAATGGGAGGGGAGAGGCTGACTATGAAACTTGGTGCTTGCCTATACAGGGAAGAAATTAAGGAGATTTGTGATGGTTATCTGTATCTTTCTTATACAACCAGTGTGAAGATGCACAGGAAAATTTGGAGAGGGACAATGTTGAAGGTGTTTTTAGTAGACTCTGAATTTCTGCCTTCTGCTGCCATCTAACCATGCTTCACTGGCTTGTTCTGTCCAGTTCAAAAGTTATTTCTATGAAAAGCTTTACTTTTGTGGGAAACCTCATATGATGAGGAAACCAGGAAAGCAGTCTGCCACTAATTCTGTGGACAAAACCACAGTTTTTGTCATACTGTAATACGAGAAAGTGCTATTTAAGACATTAGATTGCTTAGATATCCATTGACTCTGTTAAGCTCTTTGGGGGGGGGCATTCCTGCAATACAGATTATTGTTTAAAAGTGATTGTTTTTTCCTATAACATACTATCTAAGGGGGACAGAACGCTGATGAGAGATCGGTCACTTCAGAGCAGAGCTGTTGTAATGCCTGTTAGCTAACGGATGACCAAAAAATTCCAGGTTTTATAAAAAGTTGGAACAGTTACAATGACGCGCTTGGCTTTGTCCCTGTGCCCCTCTCCACCACCCTCCGCGGTGTCTGGCCTGGAACAAGGGCCTCGTTGTTATCTTACCCATTGGCAATCTGGGTCCTGGACACAAGACCTCTTGTGTGTCTCACTTTGCACTCAACAGGAATACCTGCTATGCCAAGCCTGAAGCATTGGGGTTTGGAAAAGAAGACTTCCATGATGTTGCCTTGAAGCATGGGTGAAACATCGGCATGGGAAAGTTAAAGCTTAAAGGTTAAACAACTACGTGGTAATTGCCACGTCCAAAACAGCGGTGGTTGGCTTCTGCGTATGGATGAAAGGCACTCTGTGTGTGCAACAGAGAAGCAAAAGATCAGAGTCAGTATGCAGTCTTGGGAACTGTGGGAGGGTTTAGTTCTTTTTCCTCTTCAAGGCTTTCTTAGTGAAAGGTAAGCAAGGTGATTAGTGTGTGGGAATGCTAGCTTCAAATGTGGGTCTCAATTATCCCCCCTGCGCTTGCAGGAATAGGAATTAATGCTTCTGAGGTATTAAGCTGGGTTCTGCAGTTGTCCTTCACGATCACGAAGGGGAACCTGATCAGGGCGTGGAGGCAGGGATTGAAAGAAGTACGCTCTGTTTCCCAGCACTGGGATCTGGGCTCACCTGAGGTGGCCCAGAAGAGCAATGGATGGCAGGGATCCGCTGAATATCCCAAAATAGGGGAGACTGACTACCCTGCCGCCTGCTGACCAGCTGAAGGATTGGAGTCAGAGCAATGTACTGTTCCCCCTGGGTTGTGCTCCGAGAGCAGAGGGGCTCATGTTGGTGTTTATTCAGCATCAGTGCTTATCTAGGAAGATAAGCAGTAAGGCAGCAGAGGGCTTTGGGACCAGAGCTGTGATACCTTTCCTACAGATACAAAGCTAGGTGTTCAGCAGACAAGCGGGGAGAATGAAGCTGCAGTTTCCTTCTGGATTTGTGTAGCCAGTTAGGTGTTTTTGAACAAGAAGGGTTTCTTGTTTTAGAAATGCGTGTTTTCTGTTTTCACGTGAATTTACAAAGCTGATCAGTCAAGGGCAGTTCTCCACTTAAACATAACTCAGATGTATTAGAGTGGCTGTAATGCTTTTGTGTATTATTAAAATGATTCAAGACTATGGAACAACTTTGTAGAGTCAGCAGTGCATTTATTAGGGCCTGCAACTGGTGTGAGGCTCCATGGAAACATTTAAAGATTGAAAAAGCAACCTGCAGAGATCCTCCAATGCTCGCAATATATGTGCAAGAGATTTTCCAAGGCTTTTAACAAGCTGACACTGTGCTGTGCGCAGGTGAAAGATGTATAGCATCGATGCTTTTGTAACTATGCTTAGTCGGTTAAGGACAAAATTTGTCCTTAACAGAAGAACAGCTTTTCTGTAGTAAACGCTGTTTGCTTTTATTGGGATGGTAGATGCAGAACTGTCATCCTAGGCGAATCTCTGGGCATCCATTACTTTGAAGGACGGGGGTTAAAAAAGTGAGAGGTGCTAAGCTCACAGCGGGGTTAGGCTCTGCTCAGGTGCAAAGTCTAGGGAGCAAATGTTGCATGTGCCTCCAAGAGCCTGGCGGGTATGAAAACAGGAATGCTGTATTTTAGCTGGGCACACGGAGGAGGCCTAGAATGTAAACGCTGCTTTCACTCTACCTAACTCTACAGGGCTTCACTGTGTACTTTTTTGTATTCGTGTTTTGCTGTATATGACTTTTTTTTTTTCCCCTTCAGAATGAGCTATGGAACTTTGCATTGCTATTTATTCATTCACGCTAGCTTTTGTTTCCTTATTTCTTTCCTTTTTCTTTTCCCCTAGATCTATCAAGTTCAGAAGGTAGGGCTTGCTCTCCTTCATTCTTGTTTGCATGTGTGTGTTCCCATATTATGAGTCTTGCTAGCATTTCAGAAAAACCTCTTAAGAATGGAAGATGCACAGCAGGCTTTGTATTTCCATGCCATTCTCTCCTTCCCTCCCATAGTCTTGTGGGGTGGATAATAAAGGGGAGTTGGGGGAAGATGACCCGTGTAAAATGTGTCTGGTCAGGCACTTAATACAATTTTTTTCTACGGGCTATTTGGCAAAGAATAAGCAATGAGCAGAAGAGTAATTTGGCAAAGCAGCCATCATAAGAGAGTGCGGTGGCTCCACGTGTCACCAAGAACCGTACAGACATTTGTGTGTTGAAGGCCAGGTGTATTGCTGAAAATATTTCAGGCCGGGCAAGCATCTAACAGGTGCCAGCAGGAAGAATGACTTTCAGATGACTTTGTTTGCAAAAAGTCACTGAAGTAAATCAAGGATGCTGTGTTTGAATTTGAAATCTTTCGGTAAATAAACCGTATGGCCTTTCTTCCAATGTGACCTAAGCGTTGTAAATGCTTTTGTATTATTTAATCCTCTCTCACCTCAGTTTAAAGTCATGATCTCTTCCCTCCTCCCCCTTTCCTTCTCACAGTTCCAAATGATGGCAAAGATAATGATAATAGCTATAACTGAGGTCACTTGCTATGTAACAATAGAGCTTTGGGTTTTGTGTTACCATGTTTGGCTGTTGTATACTTCCAGCATGTGGACTGTGTGGTACTTGCATAGAGAAATAGCTCCAAAGAGATTTTGCAGGGAAGGGGAAAGCATATCTTTCTTCAAGCCTGCCATTTTCTACCTTATTGAATATTTCTTTTTTTCCTGAGATATTTTTATTGCTTGCTGAATGATAAATGTGTCCTAAAACCACAGCCTGTTTGTTTTTGTTCCGGCACTCCAGCAGCCTTAACTGCATGTTTCACTCGCTTGACCCAGCAGTGCGTGTGCTTCTTGGAAATGCTGTTTTCCTCTTTAAGTGCATATGTATATGAAGATAGCTACTCAAATCATGTGCTCTGGTATTTAATCCTGACCGCATTAATTTGACGACAAATATATCTTACTCTTGTTTTTATTTGTGGAGTTGACTATGTACTGAGTGGCTCAAATTAACATCTGCCCATGGATCAACAGGCTCGTTATCAATCTCCTTTATAGGAACTAATTTAATCTTCTGGTACATATGCAGCCTCATGGGAGACAGGGAGGTTGTTTACTGTTGGTGTCCTGACATGGATGAGAAGATAAGTGGGTTAGCCTCACAACATCCTGTAGCAAGTTTGCAAGTCTAGCAGTTTCACTGTCACTTAGTGAGCAAATCTGATCTGGAATTCTCTCTCAATGGTATTAATGTCATTAATAATTTAATTGTACTATCACTTTTCAGGGTAGAAGGGAACTTGAGTCTGGCAAAGGCCTCCAACTAAACACCAAATGAATGGATAAGCACAATTTCTTCCCTTAACCCATGAGGCCATTCAGACCAGGCCCTTTGGGGCAGAACAGAACAGTTGGTTTAGAGAAAGAAATGGGAATTGTCAGTGGGGGTAAAATACCTGAGACTTCAAATGCTGCCAGTTCAGTCCACCATGAGACGTGCAGTTTAAAAGATTATAATTTAAAAATAGTCTCAAGGCAAAGCTATTCATTAACGTTTTTATGTAGGGGATATTAAGCATGTAGCTATGTAATTTTAAGTGGTGGAGGAAAAGACTGTAAGTGGAACTTAACTTGTGACATAACAAGTCTTGTAAGGGGTATTTCCTCATCTCCCTTTGCACAACTGAATTCAGGAGCCTATGTCAGAAGGTAAGGAGAACAGAAGGCAGGAAAAGGAAGCAGCAGACCTTACAGAAATTATTAGCATGTTTATGGATCCTTCCTAACTGTGAGAAAAGGATTCTCCATTTTCATAGTGGTTTTTCTAAATTGGTTTCTCGTGTTAGAAGATGTCATACATCTCTTGCGGGAAAGAAGGTCTCTAATAAGGCTTTACCTGACCTGATTTACTACAAAGCATATAATCTGTAGGTTCTGATCATGTACGCAGTCCTGACCAGCTGGAGTTCATATAATTTTCAGGGGTAATTTTCAGGATGTGATGTACATAAAACTTAATTTTATAACAGGCTGTTGTGTATGTTACACTTCTGCCTGGAAGTAACTAGTCTGAGCACTCGTGAGGAAGTGTGTAATGCTTGAAGAAACAGTGGTTCATGTTGTGCACTCTTAATTTAGGAGAAATTTCACTTTGTGCAATTTGGCTAGGCATTGTATAGGGGTATTAGATGTATCTGAGCACGCACTGAGATGCTTTGCAGGGAGAGCGGAGGGGAATACTTCCCTGTTCTCATAGGGATGTGGTTAAAGAGCTTGTTGAACTGTTCCCCCTTTTCCTTGTTTCGGAGAGATGTTTGCATCCTATTTAAATCTGCAATGCAGTGAAGTTATTTCCTGTTTTCAAATTACTGGCCTAAAAACTTACTTTCTAGTATTTTTCCTAATAAATGGGATTGCTGTGAGCTCCTGCCTTTTCCCAGTTTGACCCCCAAACTGGCAGCATTTAAAGGTCCTTGTGCAGTTTGGGCTATCCAGGATGTGTAATTGAGCACCCCGCTGCCTATTCTACTTCATTACAGACTTTCTTTTCTCCAGAGCTGTTAAGATGAAAATGAAGATGACCTTAACATGAAAATAATTTTGTTGTTTAATGAGGAAGAACTCTAAAGTGGGAATAAACTGATAACAGTATCAAAGAACACGCAGCTATTTGTTCTGGTTTATTAATAAATAGTGAATGAGGCTTTTAAGGGTGAAAGTAAAATTACATTAATACCATTGAGTGAGTGTTAAATGCAGAGTGTAATACAGAACAGCTTTCTGTTTTTTTTTTTATAATTACGTAAGGTTTTGATTGTCTATACTCCTGCCTCCTCAAGCCTCTAGGAAAGCTGGCAAATACAGGCTTGTTTTTTCCACAAATACACGAACCTCAAAGCACATAATCTAAATTTTTCTAAAATACATACTACGCTTCCTTAAGCAGGATTTCTGTTTGCCGATTACTGTGCTTTAGGCCCGTGATTTTTCTTCACACAGGAATGTTATGGTCACCATCATAAATGCAAACTTCCTGAGACCTGATTTGAAGCGTGTGTTTTGGGAGGAAACTAAACTTGTGGATCTTTGAAAAATTTGCTGTCTGGTGGAAATGCAAGTTCATTGGGAAGTTCCCAATGTTGTGCAAAGAAATTATGAACTGAGAAACGGTTCAGAAGAGGCGGCCTACTAGGAAAGTGCGTGGCACTTGGTGCTGAAATGCAGAGAGCTTTCCAGTCTTGCCTGCGTTGGTGAACATGTCCTCTTCTATCCTTCTTGGTGATACCACCACTGTCAAGATGGCTGAAGTGTAGGCGTAAAGCCTTATGCTCAGAAAAGAAGCTCTGGGGAGTTCTGAATACAGTGAATAAGAATGCACGGAGATTAGTTGTATTGTATTCAACTTGTCTTCCCGGTTTGACAAATCTATACGGTAAACATGATTTGACAGCATTTTTCATCCTGAAAGTGTTCTGCGTTCAGATGGCTTGTAATGAGACTTGACTTAAATGGGTCAGGAATTCAAGACTCATTACGCTCCTTGCTCCTGTCCCATAGCACTGGCTTTTTGCACTGCCGAGAAAGAAGAAGCTGTCGAGTACCCCGGCCGTACCCCAACCACTCCTTTCCGCTTGCTGGGCAGCTTTTCCTGGGCACGTGCTGCAGAGGGCTCTGGTGGCACTTGGCGTGGCTTTTCCCTGGCATGTTTGTGTGTGTGTAGCTGTGTGGCTTGGCAAAAACCTGGCAATGCATGTCTCAATGTTATGTGTTTGCCTTTCTCATCTAAATTCTGTTTTTTCCCTTTTCTGTCTGTAGAAATATTATGGTCTGGATACTAAATGGGGAGACATCGAGCAATGGATGGTAGGCCTTGATCAACATAGCTGAACAACTTTTACATGTCGAAGCTTTGTATAGTTCGTAGAGTTTGAAATCCCACAAAGTAGGTATTTTCATGTATTGGAAACGTGAATTCCACTCAACACAGGGATTCTTTGCAGTCCGCATCAACACCTGAAATGTGACTTATGATCAGCTTAAACCTGTCGAGGGTTTGGTTAGAGCCATCTCTTTTTACAGACCTCTGTCTCCACCCTGTCACTTGAAGAGTAGCTTAGCATATAGACCCGTTAAAGCCACTTGTCATACAAGGAATATATGTACTCATTTTACTTCTTGTGGATTTTGTTACAATTTGAGTCTTCTCAAATCTGTCTTCAGTTAAATTTTGGGCAAGTTTTATCCATGCTTCTTCAGTTACTTTTGTACTTACTGGTCCAGGGGCACTGTTCGGATGCATTATTACTGCTACTATGGCAATGCTTGCTTCTTCCGATAATGCAACGTCCTGGATTTTACTATTTGTTTAGCCAGTGAAGTTGATCCCAGATATGGACTTGGCCATTAGCAACATCTGACTGTTTTAACACCCGTAATATAAGATGAAGAAGTTGCTAAAGGGCTGGAAGGCATTCACTTCAAATGTCTTTCAAACATAAGTGATTTCATAAACTTACCAGTGACGCCAGGTGAAAACTGTTGTTCGTGGCCTTGCCCTACAAGCTGAGTAGCACACACTGGAAAAGGCAAAAACCGAACAGCTGGCTTCCAGTGTGGAAGATAATTTTTCAAACTCCCTGACTTCCTTGACCCTTGATAATTAATCAGCATAAATGCTGGTTTCTCTATGCCTTCTTGAAAGCCTGCTGCCAATACGGACCAACCATCTACCCAAGATGCTCCAATCTCACGGATAAACCATTAAGTCTCTTCAAATCGTTGCTTGGTGAGCTTAGCTCCACCTTACTAGCAATTCCCTTGCTTAGAAATCAGTTCACCTGTGAGAACCATTAACTACAATGTTGAAACTTCTTTTTTCTTGTTTTCTATCACTGTTTCTAATTTCCATGTAAAATCAGGTTGTTGAAACGTAATGCATCCTACAGCATTTCTAGCATTAACGCAGCCTTTGGGCTGCAAAAGGCAGTGGGTGCTGTGTGTCGCAGAGGCTGTAAGCAGAGCACAGATGCTTCTGGTCTGGAAGAAGGGGCCAGGCTGTGCACCTCTGGGATACTCACTAGAGAGAGACCATTGCCCTGCCACATTATTTCAAATAGAAGATTTTTGAGATTTATTTTGAAGGACTGCAAACTGGAAAGCTTAATTACAAAAGCACTGTAAGTATACTGATTCCCAGATGCAGGGAGATGCACTTGAAAGAATTTTTTGAGATAAAGGTGTGACTGCATACAGTTTTCTGCAAAAGTAATAAAAGTGTGTAGCAGAAGAAAATGGAGGGGAAGAAAGTTGTGGTCACAAATGAGGAAAAAAGGGTTTTTCTGACTTGACAAGGTGTCACCTTCTGTTATTTGGTTTAACCTTACTGACTCCTAAACATTGCTGAAGTTCACTGTGGCTTTCTGAAAGCACTCTGTTGGTGTATCTGTCCTTTCAACACTTCACTCTTTGTTTTTTCTGTGCTGCCTTGGTAGGAAGACAGTGAGCGTTATTCCCGTAGAGCCCGAAGAAATGCCTCGGTTAGTATCTACTTTTGCTTTTTCTTCTTAGCTAGACGTTTCAAATTAAGAAAACGGACATGTATAAGGCAGTTCCTTTTTAAAAGAAAAAACACAACAAGTTCCCCCCACCCCAGGCAAGTGGAAACCCCAAAGCCACTTCCTGACTTCTCTGCCCTCTCCCCAGTCGCTCCGGGGAGCTTTTGCAAATGTGCTAGAATAAAGGGGGGCAGGGGTGGAAGGTGGGGAAATAACCTGCTTGGAGTGTTTAATGTTCATTTATTCAGACTGTGGGCCAAGAGCAGAGAGCAGGGAACACCTGAGCAAGCTTGTCATTCATCCTGTAGTAAAATGCTTGACAGTGTTTCTTGGGCAGGGTATGATTTCATTGACTTTCTGCTTATAGTTTTAATGTGATTCTTTAAAAAAGACATTTATTTTGTATGTCTTTTCTTTCCTTCTGTTCCATCAAAGCCATCAGCATTTACCTCACTGCCTGTTACTTGTGTTCTTTTCATTGTTTTCTTGTCTTTATACTTTCTTTTGATAGGCTTCGGATGAAGATGAGCGCATGTCAGTGGGTAGCCATGGAAGCCTGAGGGTTGGTAAACTGTACAATTTAAGTGTGCATGTGTGTGTATCGATGTTGCTGTCCCTCTGTACCACCAGAGTGGTTATAGTACTGTCGTGGTTTAACCCCAGCCGGCAACTAAGCCCCACGCAGCCGCTCGCTCGCTCCCCACCGGTGGGATGGGGGAGAGAACCGGAAGAGTAAAAGTGAGAAAACTCGTGGGTTGAGGTAAAGACAGTTTAACAGGTAAAGCAAAAGCCACACACAAGTAAAGCAAAGCAAGGAATTCCTTCGCTGCTTCCCATGGGCAGGCAGGTGTTCAGCCATCCTCAGGAAAGCAGGGCTCCATCACATGTAACAGTTACTTGGGCAGACAAACGCCATCACTCTGAATGCCCCCCCTTCCTCCTTCTTCCCCAGCTTTATATACTGAGCATGACACCATATGGTGTGGAATAGCCCTTTGGCCAGTTTGGATCGACTATCTTGGCTGTGCCCTCTCCCAGCTTCTTGTGCGCCTGGCAGAGCATGGGAAGCTGAAAAGTCCGTGGCTAGTGTAAACGTTACTGAGCAACAGCTAAAACACCCCTGTGTTATCAACACTGTTTTCAGCACAAATCCAAAACACAGCCCCATACCAGCCACTATAAAGAAAATTAACTCTATCCCAGCCAAAACCAGCACAAGTTCTCTGACAATATCATCCTTCCAAGGTCTTGACATGTTCCATGTTCAAGGCATATGAGGGGTTTTTTGGAGTACATGTAGGTCAATAATTCTTTCAACTGGGGGAACTGTCAGATTTGTATGTGCTGTGCAGGAACACCAGCACAACGTGCGAGACTCTATAGAAACCTTTCTGGTAAAAGCTGTTCACTGTTACTGTTGCAGGAAGTACTTAGCCAAAACATTGGTATAGGCAGCTATTTCTTGTATGCACCTTGTAAACTTCCATGTTTCATTACTGATACTGAGAATTTGGGAAGAGGAAGTGCTAGCTTACTCCATGATCAGTGTTTATTAGCTCAGGAAAGCAAAAGAAAATTATCAGCAGAAATAAGTCTTAAGCACTTTGGAATTGCAGGTGAACGCTCTCCTCAAAACTGCTTTCGAAATATTTGAAATTCATCTGCAGACTTCAGTTTTGTGGAGGGAGGGATTAGCAGAGCACAGAGTGCTGGAGTGCACCAGTACTCATCTATGGGAAAAGTTCAAACAGTTTTTTCCTCAAAATATCCATACAGTATTTTTCTAGATAATACACGTGTGCAAATCTTAACTCCATTCTAGCATAGACAGAACCAGCTCTTGTAATTGTGAAGACAGTTTAAGCAATTTAGTAGTCGTGAACAGCTAATGCTATTGTCTCTGCATGTGTTGATAGTCTTCAGAAGACGATCAGAGCTCACTGCTTCTGAGACCTATGGAGAAGCATTCAGCTAACCACAAAACTGAAACAATCCGTAACAGCACTATGGAGGAAGCTCTCTGCAGTCCTGAACCTGAATCAGCTGCGACTAGTTTATGTTATGGAGTCATTTGTGCCTAAACCAGTTGTGTTTGAGAATAATTTGTTCTTCTGCTGATGTTATTCCTAGCTTATTGGTAGCGCTGGTTATGTGGTTAAGCTGGATGATCAGTTGTATTTTTATAGAACAAGCAAGACCTGTATCATTCATAGCAGGATCTTTATTTGTAATCCTTGGTTTCTGGCTTCTTTGGAGATTTCCTGTCATAAAAGTATTATTTTTTTTCTCCTTAAAAATCTTGCTAATAATTATCTAGGCTAGAACTACCATTTTTCCTGACAAAGTAACCCCCAAAGAACAGGATTGAGTGAAACACCTCATATGCCTCTAAAAGAGTCTGGAAGAGTAAAAAAATAAAAAATAAAAAAAAATTACTACTGCAGAGCCTGCTCAATGATTCCTAATGGAGTTCATTGTAAGATAGCATAAGATGTACTTAATTTTAAGTGTTGCCTTGTTCCCTTTTTAGTGGAATCCTTATTACTGCTTATGAAATGCTGTTAAAATCTTTAAGACTGCAAACTTATTCAATTGCTTTTCCAAGCTAGAAGATGTGTTAAAACTCCAAAGATTCAACGAAGAAAAGCTTATCTTCGCAGCTGAATGTGAAAACCGATGTTTATTTTACTTAAATTTGGACATGTTTATGGAA
Organism: Ciconia boyciana; assembly: GCF_034638445.1. Taxonomy (NCBI): domain Eukaryota; kingdom Metazoa; phylum Chordata; class Aves; order Ciconiiformes; family Ciconiidae; genus Ciconia; species Ciconia boyciana. Next base: position 41,501,242 of record NC_132943.1, on the reverse strand, counting down.
GTGTTTTTTGGAGGGGGAAAAAATCTCTAGATTGGTTGAAATGTCAATTTTTTCTATTTAGAAGGTGATTACGATACAAATAGTTTGTTCAACCATGACTATAACTGTGTGTCCCTTGATACAGGAAGACACAAGTACACTGGCACTGTATTTATAGCAGGAGCCCTGTCCATCTGAAATACCTTTTGTTCATGGAAATCCACTACTGATTCCTTTTGATGTGTTTTTGTAATACGATCCTGTGTTTTATTGTTATATATTTAAACAACAGAAGCCTTGCATTCTCTTTCCCCACCATCCCTTGAGAAGGAGCTTTTCTGACCTTTTTTTTTTTTCCCCCCGGAGCAGCCAGTCTCTGGGCTGCCAGCACGCCTTCAGGCTGCGATAACCACTGCTGGTCTGGTGAGCAACGGTCTCCAGCTGGTTTACGGGATGGCCCATAAATACCTAATACTTTTGCAAAGAATCTCCTTTTTTGACAGAAGGATCTGGTTGAAACTTTTCACCCTGGTATTTCTAGTGATGTTGCACAGACTCCCCCGTCCTGGGTGAATATTCTTATGCAAGCTGATGCTTGGGCATGCACAGGAAAAGAGTTTTGACAGAGGTTCCTTCCCTGATTCGAATGTCACTGGGATTGTAGAAGAAAGTAAATGTTTGCTAGTCTGAACTGAAATTTACCCTTACACATCTTTTAGTTGTTTTATTCACAATTAATTGATAGAACAGACATTGATCATTTTCCTAGTGTGGGTTTATAGTAGATGCTTTTAATAGTTTGACTGCATCCTCTCTGGCTATTTGTGAAGGTTTGGCTCTTGCTGTGTGTATCTTCAAAACAACAAAGTAAAAAAAAAAAAGGCAAAAAACCCCTAACAGTGACCAACCTAAAAAATTACCTCTGAGAACCATAGTTCAGTTTGGCTTCTGAACTATTTTAGCATGAAGAAGGCACCAAAAACTGTTGCCTTGTGTCCACAAAAGGTTTATAAAAGTAGTCAGAGAATTCTGAATGTTCCTCTTTTTTTGGATATTTGAAGGCTCCTTCCATAGTTGCAGGATGCCATTGTAATTGGTCTACGAGACTTCCATTTTCTGAAAATTGATCTTGCATCTTTGGCACTCGGGCTCATTGCACTGTGAGGGGCTGATGGTGTTAGGGGTTGCTTTTTGAAGGTATGCTTCTTTTCTGTACAGGAGGTTTTCAATGAAACGAGCCAACATCAAAATGTATTTCTCCCTAAAACTTTACCACCCTACTAATCTGTGTGGGTTTTACTCTGGATTTTCTCCTGGAATATTTTCTAAGTGGATGTCTGAACTGCAGGCACCAGAGATCTGCTGAGCTAGCTTTTGGGGAGCTGGCCTGGATGTTTCTGGCAGAGCAACCATCAGCATGGACTGCAAAACCACCTGAGATGCTGATTAGACCAGGCTAGCAAATTGATTTAAGCTCCATAGCTTGACTATACTGTAAACAGTGGCCTAGTGTGTTGATATAATGCTAGCTTGAGTATATCTCTGCCTCCTGCAGGCAGACCTTCAGCTGCAATCAAGGGGCATGTTTAGCTTTTCTGTGGCTCATCCTGAACCCATCAAAGTCTCCTGCCTCTCTTGTTTCAGAAGTTCTGCAAGCTTGGCTCTGTATCACGCAGTTTTTCCTAGGGAAGCTCAGTAACATCCTCCTTGTTACTGAGCTTGTTACCGTGTTTGTTGAGACATTCGAGCCTCTCTTCAGTTTCTTTTCTACTGCAAGTGTCCCTGTTTTCCCACTTCTCAGCTGGCTTTTAATCTGAGACCATTCAGCATGAACTATTGTTGTGTTACTAATCACTCGTGATGGAGTTTGTGCATTTTCCTTGTTTTGTTTGCTCGACAAAGTTCCTAACTCCTGGCTTTGTGCAAGAAGTCCTGCATTATCAAAGTTCTTTAGGTGGGATTTACATCTCTGTGCCTGTTTGTTTTTGTTTTGGTTTGGGGGGTTCTTTTGATTGCCGTAACTGGCTTCAGTGTTTTCCTTTGTATTCTGATTTTTCTTTCCTCTCATGCCTTGACAGTCTCATTTGGAATCTACCAGCACCTACCCAGTGGTGAGAATAGTCTGCAAGTTGCAGCGTGTGTTAAAAACTAATCATGAAGAAGCAGCTAACATGAGTTGTGATAGTTGATCTGAGATAAGGGATGATCTGAAATGATCCTGAGGCAGTTTGTGGTCTGTGATGTAAAGATGCTACTTTACTTACCTACTATGTGACGCAGTTCAGATGAAAAGCGCTGAATGATTAGAGAGATCTAACCTAGGTCTAGTTCAGTAATTATCATAGGACAGAGCAGAATAGCTTTTATTTCTCCTAACAGACTTTCTCTGTTACAGTCTGTCCATCGTTTGACCAGGTATGTCTGGTTTTATTTCAGCATAAATCTGGAAAGGAATAAAACTCTCACAAACTCACTCTGAATAGATCTAGCAAAGGTGACAGGACAAATACATGGCCTACCAAAGCTGCAGCTTGTGTGTCAAGCTGTTACCTTTGCTTTGGAGGGTAAAATCAAACTCTGAAGGTAGTAAGAAGACGAGAGCAAGTATTTGCATTGAACGCATTGAGATAAAGCTGACTCTTGGAAGAACAGAAAGGGTGTGGAAGGGAGAATGAGGGTTGGGAGTTTAAGCTCAGTTTAAAAAACTCCCTCGTACTGTCAGCAGTGCTGTCTTGTGGCAGCTCTGTGTTGAAATAGAGGTGTCTCGGTTTCCGCAGAAATCAAACTGCGGAGAGCAGCTTTACAGACTCTCTAGCTTTTTCACTCTCCTTTGTTCCCTGCACTATTTCAAATCAGGAATGCAATGTATCTATTTGAGTGACCTATATACAGAAATAGTTCAAACACATTTGGATTTTGCATGGATGTATCGATGTAGTAAGTATAGACAGCTGGTAGCTCTTTTAATTGACTTAACCCAGCAAGCGTGAATGATTTTAACTGTGGCTACTAAATTTAACAGCGTTATCATCACTTTTAACAATATTCTTTAATAACTGGTCATTTGACTTTGCGATTTGATTTTTTTTTTCATGTGTGCTTACTGAGCCGTGTTGTGTAGAGCTGGAGGAAAACTGGACTGATGTTTTTGCATGTTGATATGCATGCCTGGCTATGGATGGGTGCGCATAAACTCATTGATCTTTTCACCCTGCATTCTTAATCTCACTGCAGGCTGGATTAGAGAATGAGAGGACCAAAAAGAAGAACTACTCCAAAGCAGTATGTATCTTGAGTAACTGTCTCAAAGAGGTTTTTGCATATGAAACCACTGTGAGAGGACAAGAGAATGCGTGCAAATACGTTGGCTGTAAGAGCTCACCAGCCTAATGTCAAGGATACGGTGTAACTATCAGGACTTGTTGGGTCTGCAAGAATACTGAGCCTGACTTCATCTGCAAAATGTGGTATAATCCAAATGCTTACGTCAGTGTTGTACATAAAAAACATCTTGAAAAACTCAAAACGTAACTTGAGCTGTAACATTACACAGAAGTAGGACATATTGATAGAATATGTATGTAGTAAAGGCTGCATCTTTTCATAAAGGTAGCTCTGCGTAGTATCAATGCCTTACTAGCACCTGTACAAATAGGGCACTGCTTAGAGCACTGCAAAGCCGAACCTGGATTGAAGGTAAAGAATAACGTGCTTTCACACAGTCAGGATTTTAGCTGTATCTCATGGGGAGCAATTCCAGGGCGTGAAAGAGTACACGAGAGAGGGCGGAGAGGTGTACTGCTGCTGCGGAGGGAAGGCTCCTCATCGCAGAAGGAGGTTGCCAGGCTGCATTGGGGTTCTTCAGTACATTGGGAATCAGCAGAGAATTTTCTGAGAGGTGGAGGTTGGATGTGGGATTGAGAAGGCCTGAAGGAGCAGTGTTAGCCACAGTCTAAGGTAAAAAAACATTACAAGTATAAATGGACATAACGGCAATGAGAAGAGTCTTCAGCATCCGTTAAAAGCAAGAGGAAAATACGGAATAGAATAGGGGCAATTGCACATGAAGGGAGAACAAGTACAATCTGAATATTTTAGCCACTCCAGTATGCAATTTTATTTGTTCTAGTTTTCATGAAAGTTATGATCGGATGCTTAGCATGCTAATGTAGCATAGAACAAAGGTCAGCCAGGTCTGATTAAAATTGATCCTGCTCTTCAAGAGTTGTCTGGAGCATTTGCCTTCAAAAATATGTGCTGGAGACGTTTCTGGAGAGGATGGGTCATGGTGACAAGGGAAATGACCTGAGCTATGGGGCTTCAGTTTGAAATCTGAAAGATACAGGGTAAACTAAACAAAAACATTTAGAAGTGTCTGAAATATAAAGTGATAAACAGTTAACATGGATTTGTGGAAAATTAATCATGTCGATTCAACTTAATTTCCCTAAGCAGGGTAATTATTTAAGGGCATAAAGGAAAAGCATTAGATGTGACTATAACTTGACTATAAGCCTCTTGGCCTGTCTTTACATGACATCAAGTGAAACCTTGGGCAAGATCTACTTCTTGTAAAAGAAATGCACAGTTAGTTGAGAAAGAAATCTGTTGGAAAACAAGACAGCTGGAAGGGATCTCATCTGGTCTATTCCCGTCTAAGACAGCATCATCTGTTTTTAAAGGAGAAAACAGTTCTACAGGAGTCTGTATTGCCTAGCTGTCTAAGTACAGGGAGTGAAGGCAGTTTCATGTGATGTTAGAATAAAAATACTGATGATGAATAGGAGACAACCAATGATGAACAGGAGACAACTTGTCAAAACTGAATAATAGTAAAAATAAATGAAGAATACCACACTTGAGGAAAAATAAAATATACTATTACAAAGTAAAGAATTCTGCATAGGAATGGTTCAGATAATGATCCGAGGTTACATTTAGTCAATATTACATTGCTGGAAAAAGGTAAACTTAATTCCTCCGTGTAGTAGTGGCAGGGGCAGTGGAGGTATCGGGTCTGCACGGTGCTGTTGAGGCTGCAGCTGGAGTGTTGGCTTCAGCTGCTGAAGATAAGTTTTAACCATTCTTTAGGAAAGTGTTAGAGAAATTCAAGGAGCCTGAAAAAAAAACCTAGTAAAAACTGGAAAGAAGCCAAGCTGTGTGAGAAGGCTGTAGCAGTATTTCAAATCAGTTCTTCTTGAAAAAAGAAACTGGATGTTGGCCCTCCATGTGTGGTGATAATATTGCATTTCAGTAGAGAATCTATGCTTTTCCTAGAAGTTGCTTTACCAGCTTGGTTTCTAAGTTAATTTGTTTAATTTTTCTTGGAAGTCATTGTATAGTATATGATTATTTTGCTTGGAAATTGATTCAGAACAGGTTTAGTGGATTTTCGTTTTGGGGAATGCATTAAAACTTGGACTTCAAAACTTAATTTGAATCGAAATTCTAATTCAATTTCTACTAAAAACCCACCCCAAATACACAGAGCGCTTCCTCATTTTTGATGTTAAACCGGGCCTCTTTGTGAAGTGGTGCCAGAAGAGTGAATTGCTTGAGAAATCTGAGCTCTTAATGGTATCGATTGAGGTGACTGTTAGGTCTGTTCTCTTTTCTTCAACATCATGTTTCCAGACTAAAAACTGCATTGTAGTGATTGTTTTATTTTATTCCTGACCCTGCTGCTGTCAGGACTTGAAGCATCTCACCTTGCTTGTGAAACGCTTGTTCAGAGCCTGTTTGTGTTTTCTCCTTTGAGAGGAAACCTCTTAATGACAACAAGGCAGGCTACTGAGCATGACGGAGGACAGCTGAACCGACCGAAATCTCTTATTAGTCTTTGGACTGCCACACAAAATACTGGCATGTGGCAGATGGTCGCTGTCTGGCTTTAATTTTGATGTAATTGGGGAAAGTGAAAAAGAAGAGGTTTCGCACAGCATTGCATGGGTACTAACCGGAATTTCTCAAATATAAACTTTGACTTAATTCTTTTGTTACAATTTGCTGCTTTTTAATTGCTTAGTTGCCAGAGCAGTAAGAAACTACAGTGATAAATTTCTTTTATTGTAGTCTCTCATCCCTAGTGTCCCCTTTTTGTCCTGTGTTCCTTTCACAGAGCGTTTGAAGAGAGAAGTGCTATAGTGCAGTAATAATAGGGGAAGCAAAAGTGTTTCTTAACAAGAAAAAAAGGGGTCAGAAAAGGCAAGCAGGAGTATCCTTGACATTTTTGGCTGGTATAAAGGTACTGACAGACACGCAAATGTTCATGGCCTCACGTTTGAAATCATGACCTAATCCTGCCCTTCCCCTGTCTCTGGTGTATCTTTGAAAAGTTCTGTGTCTGCCTTTGCTTTTCATAAGTGATGACTTTTGCTAAAAATTCCCTTCTGGGTCTGTGTCAATTTTTTTCTCTCCTCTTTTTTTTTTTCTTTTTCCTTTCCTTCCGTAACAGACCAATGGTTATGAGGAAGACGTGTATGGATCATCCCAGAGTAGAAAATCTAGCAGGGTTAGTAGATGATTTATATTGCTATAAAATCTATTGCTCTATTTAATGGGATTAAAGCTAATTAGCAAATTCTTTTCTGTGGTAAAGCAGGTTTTTCCTGTCTTGCACGTTAAGGGTTTTGCAGTTTGTCAGATGTGGAGGTGCAGCAATAAGCTGTCTAAAAAAAAAATAAAAAAATTAGGCCATGAGTGGGAAGTCTCTGAATTTGGTACAAGTAGAACTTGGAAGCCAGAACTGCTTAACTTGTAAACAAAATTGGGTAAAAGTTAAATTGTGACAAGAAACAGTTTGGTGGCACCTGGCATGGAGGCTTTCCACGTGCTGGACAACAGAACGATTGTTTTCCAACCTGTGCAACATGTTCACGTCATGCTGTCACACTGAAACTCCCAAGCTAGAATTCAGTCTGTTCTTGAGATTTGCATATGTAAAATGGGCTTTGGATTTTGAATTTTCTCCAAATGTATGTTGTTTATTTGAAGTTTGCTTAACTAAATGTTTGGTGTTTTTTTCCTTTATAAACTTGTTATCCTAGGGTTTCTGGAAACTCCCACAGAGGTGAACAGCCAGTGCAAGTGTTACTACTTAGCTACTTACCACTTAGCTACTTACTTTTAGTTCTAGAAATATTCTTGTCAAAAAAAAGCTTAATAATTAACTCTGTTGTGTTATGTGGGTCACAATGTTCCCTTCTGTTCCAGCACAAGTATTCTGTGTCAATTATAGGAATTCATTGTCCTGCTTTGTTAAATATTGGGGTTTGTGCAAATTATTTATAGGCATTGTCTCAAGCACAGCCTCCTTGGGGGGCAGGGAGGGGAACTGTTTGGGGTTTTTTTTCTTTGCCTTTATTTTAACAAAGGCAGAAAAAAGCTCAGAGCCTGTAGGACTTTACGCTATCAAGACTTCTAAAGAAATTTAGTGGTATGCAGACTAGAGCGCTATGTTTAGGGGAAAAATAAACTATTTTAAGACTCCATTTAGCTAAGTGTTTGAGCAATACATGGTAAACGTGAGAGAGACGTCAGTGAGTGACTTTGTAAGCATGAAGTTAAGCAGGCGCTTGTATAAATAGTGGAATGGGACCTTATATTTCATGTCCATTTTAAATTGTTGCTTCCATATGGTTTTATGCATTTAGGTTGTATATGTGGACAAGAGAAAATGAAATACTGTTGCTTAAACCGTTAAGAAAACAGTATGTCCTGTTGTTGGCACTCTTGCTGAACCGCTTGACAAGTTCAAGCAACTTTATTATGTAGTGCTTCTGACAAATGATGTTCTTATTCTTTAATGACATACCCCAGAGCTCCAAGTACTGCAGGAAGAGCAAAATATCTGTAAGAAAGTCATCCAGGGAAAATAAGTTGTTTGGTTTCCATTTAAATAATTTAAAATCATCTTGGTATTAGGGTTTGTAGCATGGAGGTTTAGTGTATGTAGAGCATAATCACGGCAACATCATTAGTTCCTTGCTGTTTTCATTACTAGGGGTAGTTGAGATTAATCATTATTTAGAAGGGGGATGAGAATTTGGGGGTGACTTGGAAGAGCTGAAACTCCAAAACCAGTTGATGCCAGTCCAGCTGGCATTCACCTTTAGGAATAATCTCTCCAAAAACCCCAAACCTAACTGTAAAGATTACCAAAATGACAACAAAAACCAGAGAAGAGGCAGAGTTCTTCAAGTCAGGAAGGAAGTGAGGAATCTGCTGATAAAATAGTTGTTTCCAAAATAGGTGTCCAATTTTAAGTCACAAAATGGAGTGATATCCGCATGGAGATCAACCTTTGTACACTGTACTTGCAACATTGTGGGTCGATTCCGTAAAAATTAATAATGCTCTGTGCCTAGGTAGTCCACGGGTGGATTACAAACTCCCTAGGTGGGAATGAAAGTAATTTCTTTAAGATCAGTTCAGTTTATTCAGATTTCTTTTCAGTGAAAGTCTTATTTTACAGGCATTCAGGAAGAATGAGGCAGAAAGGGATCTACATTTTTGAGGCTGGACAATGATTTATCCTCAGTGTATACCTGTGGGTGTTGTTTCTTATCCACGGATCTGTTTGCCTGCAGTGACAGAAGTCCAGTGTCAAGAACAAACAAGTTTCTTTAATTTGCCGCAGATCTCCCTCATTTGTAAATGGAGTTAACACCTATGTAACTTAGAGTGACGATGCAAGGATTAGTTAGGGCTTGTAAGAAAGCTGAGTAATTGCTGACTACTAAAAGCAGAGTATCTTGGTTGTCTAGACCCCCGTAAGAAATGACTGGAGAAGCAGGATGTTAGAGAACAGCTGTAAAAGGAGACTGGAGTATAGCAAAGAAGGGAGAGGTGTGGAGCTCTTTCAGAACAACCATTCCCACCAGCGTGCATGCACCAGTGGGAAAATAAGGAACCTAAACAGCGCCTTGGAGGCTTTGAAAATACCTTTGCAACTAGCGTGTTGTTGCAGGGCTAGTTACAGGAGACTGAGCGAGCACAGAAGTCATTTCACGAGGGTGGGGACGCGGGGAGGTAGCGTTTCCTCCCTCGCCCCTGCACGCTGGCTGCGGCAGCCTGCGCTCGCTCCTAAGCACGCCTGCTTGGTGTGGCTTTATACCCTGCCTGCTTGGCTCGGGGCTGTGTCTGTCCCTGGCGCGGCAGAGTAACTATTTTATCATATTTTAGGTGTGCTTTTAGGCTGCCGTTTTTCCGAAAATAAGGAAAATACAAAGTCTTCCTAGTATGCCTGTATTTTTCTTGATTCCTTTGGGTCTGTGAGATGCATAGTGTCTTATATATGGATTTCCAATCTGCATTGAATTTGCAAATTTAAATATTCGTCCATGTTAAAAACAGCTGTTTATAACAACTTAAGTTGTTCATAATATATCGTTGCATGCTCCTAAAGCTTTTGGGAAGCCAAAATGCTGAGTTCCACTCGGTATTATAAATATCCTACTGCTGTCAGCCTTCCTGCACCCTGGCAAGCCCTACGTGCCTGCCAGCTTTGTGTTGAAGCCTTTGTGCAGCGGAAATTCTCACAGATAACACACAACAGCAGCAAAGCTGAGCTGGCATCCTGCACTCCAGTACAGGTGCTGGCGGGGAACGAATGGAGCTGTTGTATATCACACTAGATAAAGAAGGTAGTATTTTGGAGAGTAAGGGTGATTTTAAGTCCACTGGAGTTCAGAGTCAGTCATTATTGGTACTTCTGGTATTTCACCTGGAGTTGAATTAAGATCTCCCCATTCGTGGGGAGACCAGACGGGTGGACCAAAAGTGCAAGGTTGGCTAGATGCTAGGTGGGAAGCTGCACAAAAGGAGGTCTTTAATTTAGACAGTCTCACTTCTTACAGAAAAGTTTTCTTTGCATTCAGTCTTGCCGTATCTGACAGTGGGCTGCTCACTTTTCCTCATGGGCACACCCAACAGTTTTGGTCCCTGGCTTTGCTCTCTGTCTCCCAGCAGAGTTGTCCTGACACGTTCTCCTGCATCTCTTGTGGGTTTAGCTTATAGGGCATAAACTCCTCAAGAATTCAGAAGGAAGCTGACCTACTTACTCTCTGACCAATATGTTTTTCCAGCGCTTGATGGGCAGTGGCAATCCACTCTATTGTCTGCACCCGTGGGACTGCACATGCAAAGAAATAAATCTTCTAAGGCAGGAGCCTGGGTTTTTAGGTATGAAGCTGTGATGCAGCCATTTATTCTGAATTTGAGTCTGGAAGCTAACATTTCCAGCATCTTGTAAAACAGATGTTGTCTGTTCTGTTTTACAGAAGCTGGAAGTATGTTGGTAAATACAGCTTCACTTAACTAGAGTTAGGATGAAACTTAGGTGCATGAACTGCATATGTGCTTTTGGAAACATGGTCCATCTTCCAAGTCCCATACAAACCTTGTCCTTGCAGCATACTGTCACGTTGGGTCATAGCCACGAGAAGGGAGGAGAGAATGTGAGGGTTTGAAGCCTTTTCAGTGGAAAGTAAACCAGATGGGTATTTTGTGCATAAGATGCTGTAGCGATAGAGGAAAGGCCTTTTGTTTATTTAAAAAAATCTCTACCTTACGAATGGAAAGGGCACACAATTTTCACACATCCTCATCTTTAATGCAGTTTCCTTAATGCAGTTATCTCTTTGCATCTGTGACTGCTTTGACTCCTTTCTATTTGTAATCACCTAATTTACTTTTTGCTTCCCATTTAAAGGAATTTAGAAGGTCCTTCATGTTACAAAGCTGAGTTATCGAGATTTGGGTTTTTTTGTTTGTTATTAATGCAGGCTTCGTACTACTCTGATCTGGGTCTTCACAACAGTGGCTATGCTTCCACATCTCAACCTTCTTCCCAAAACGGAAACTGGGTCTGTTGCCCTCTGGGTTTACCTGGCCTGGACTTGTTCTAACTTCATTTGGACACTACAACCTCTTGTATTTAGGCATGAATTTGGACCAATTGTCAAGAGTCTCTGTAGCTCTTTTTAGTAGAACTTAAAAAAACAAACCCAAAACAGACCTTTTAAGGGTGGAGTGAGTAATGGAAGGCTGTTTTAAAACGAGCACAATTAGTTTTCCTTTGCTGCTCCTCCCTTTCCTACAGTTATTTTGTTTGGTTTTGGCCTGAATTGGTCTGGAAAAATCAGGGAAATCTTAATTAACTGAAGCTCTGTATTCTATTTGAGGCAACTCTTTGCTGACCGTGTCAGTTTAGCAAGCTTAAGACAATCCAGTCTGCATAAAACGAAATCACAAGCAAGTAAATCACAGACTGCTAGAAGAAAATCACTGAAGCTTCAAAATCACCCAGGAGGTTGGATTGTCCTCTGCGTGTGGACTCTAGAGCTCAGCCAGTCCGGCGCTAGCAAAGCAGTGCTTGAGCAGCGGTCCGCAGCCTGTCCTGCCCGACGGGCAGCGGGACGGGGACATCGCCCGGTGCTTTGCGGTGGCTGGCGATGGGGGCACCGCAGATGAGCGGGGTGACTTGCAGCAGCACGTTGTCTGCAAGCTGCGGGCTGGGGACCGCTGCTGGAGGATCTCTTGCACCTAATTATGCCGGATACAGTATGTGCTCTCAGAACTTAATTGCTGCATCTTGTGAGTGATGGTTACTAACGGCAAAGTCATTTGTTTTATGGTGCTCTGACTTAAGTACTCATAATTTTGTCCTGAATTATTTGGGTTTTCTCTGCATTTTTGTTTAATAATAAAATACAGAAGAGATGATCTTATAGCTGTGTGAAACACTTTAAAATGTATACCTTAAAACACTTCTGTCTTTGTATGTAGCTCTTTTTCTGGCTTTGGTTGAAGTGAGGAGAAACACCCTTTCTGGTTGCTATCCACAAATTTGTGTGAGACGATAACAACTTAACCTAAAATTAAATTATGCTGTTTTTCTTTTGCATACTGTTGTGTCCTCCCTTCCTGTAGGAAATGCATGTGTCTGCTTTGTATTCTTAGTCTTCGGGAGTTGAGATCTAATGCTTTTACAGCGCAGATGACTAATACCCTCTGTACTGGGTTTCCTTCTGTTGTAGTTTAATAATCCTAATCTCTTATCAAGATGGTTAATTCTGCTGTAAGCACCTTTTTTTTATGTTTCATTTTCTGTGCAAAAAAGTTTTGTGCTTGTCTTCCTCAGCCCTCCTTGCTGTACAGCGATGCCCTGCCAGCCAGAAGTTACAGGGTTTGTTGTACTAATGCTCTAAACACAAATACCGAAGCCACTCGCCTTCAGCCGTGCATATGTTGTCTCTGTAGTTCCTGTTGGGTCCATTTATTTCACACTCTGGTGTCTGATCCATCTGAATGCACGTGTGCAATGCTGTTTGTACAGACCTGGATTTGCTCGTCCTTCCTTTTATTCCCGTTGGAACTGTGCAACCACTGCTCGCGGGGTTGTGATGCTGCCACGGGCTTCTCTCTGGATGGAGACGGTCGTCTTCATTTTGGTGTGTTAGCTACAGCGTGCAGGAGCAGGCCAGAGAGAGGCAACATCAATTCTTTCTGGTTGTGTAACAGCTAACTAAACTCTGTTTAAAAAGATTTTGGAGCCAATTTCCACTCTTCTTGTTTAACCTTTTAAAATGAGCTGCTCTCAGATTTTATTCTCAATGCTTAAAGGTAGAGTTTCCTGCATTTCCTGAGCCAGACATTTATACGCTAAACTGGAGCCAGAGTCTTAGAATATGCGTCTTCCCCCTCTTTTATTAATTTGGTTAACTGGCTAGCAAGTGAAATTCATCAGGCATAAGTGTGGGGTTTTTTTCCCCCCATATTTTGCCAGCACCAGAAATGAAAGTTGAACAGATTTGAACAACTTGAGAATTGATGTAGCCATTTTGTTGGAAGGCAACATAAACCATTGAATTGATGATTGGGAGAACAGTTAGAAATGCATGACTGTGTGATGGACCGGGGGGTGGATGTCAGGTTTTGCACGTGCCTTATGGCGTTTCCCAGCTCACTGACTTCAGGTTGTGTTAGATCTTCACTTGCATGTTGCTTGTGGTTGCGTACAGGAGATGTCCCTGTCCTTGCACATACTGCTCATTCCCGTACGTCCTTCGCGCTGCACCTTGTGAATTTGTAATGCTCCAGACTGAAATCAGAAACTAGGTCTGCCAGTCCTGTTCTGACTCTGTCTTTTAATTGTAGGCGTCTGTGTATGACGAGAGCGTTTACAGTGGGAGTCGTCGGTATAGTGCCTCTAGTTCTCGTGCTGTAAGATGTTTTCTGCATTTCCCTGTTGTCTTGTCTCTGTCCTCCAGTAACCTGTGTGTACCAGAACACAGCCTTTTCTGGGCTGAGGAACATTTAAGATAGACTGTGTGAGATTCATAGCCTGCTGCTGTAGGCAAAAGTACGAGCACTGTTTCTGTGAGCTTCCGTGAAATAATAAGTAGTGATTTATCTGCTGTTGTAATGCCTGGCCTCGTGCAGACCGGCTCTGGCTAGCACCGACAGAGCCCGACGCTAGGCACTCGCCTCCCCTGCGGCGAGGGGAATTCAGCTCTGCCTTGCACTTGGGTTGCAGATACAACACCTTGGAAAGACGGTACATAAAGTCCCTTCCCTCACTAAGACTTAATTCCTCTTTTGAAAGCTTGAGAATAAAACAGGGTTTTTTAATAAATAAAGAAACTAATAAAATCATTTTCCCATTAGCACTTATCTGCTAGCATGAAGTAAAGGATTGTTGTGAACATATAGCTTGCTTGGTTTTGTTTCTTGGATTTATAGTCTGTAGGGATGTCTCGGGCAACTTGTGACAACGTTTTTGAATTACATGTTCCTGTAAGTGGAGAGCTCTGTCATTTATGGGGAGAGACGATATGGGGAATGACAATATAAATTGTTTTCTTTCAAAAAAGAGAGGCTGCAGGACTCTGTTTACAGATTCGAAGGCAGAAAATGCCTTCACCTCTTCTCAGATGGGGCCTCTGTGTCGTGGTGGGTGTTTGGGCCAGCCCGTACATCTGCTGCTGTTGTATCTGCCTGGAAAAAATAAACCAGTCTTTTTTTGATTTTTTTAAATTCTGCTCTGGGGACCCAGTGCTGCTTCTGCCTCTGAACTCCTTTGCTGATTATCAAAAAAAACCCAAAACAAAACAAAACCCAAAAAACCAACCAAACAAACAAAAAAACCCCCACCAAACAAAAAAACACCGCCCAAGACCTGAATAGAAAAAAGCCTCAAGACAAAGTGTCGATGTTAATTTAATGTTACCAGTTACAATTTTATTAGCTTGGAGAAGGAAGCAAACTTTCAAGAATGCCTACTAAGTGCTTGTTAGTCTTTAAAGGGCTATTCCATCCTCTTGCAGTCACACTGATTCACTAGTTGGGCTGTGCATCTTGCTGCTACTGATGTTAAGCTTCAGGTTACTTTTTGTTTCACCTTTTGTGCCTTGGAAAACTCATTGATACTTACCCATTTGGACTGTTGTGGTAGCCTGCAATTCAGTGAATTTGCTACTGAGGCTGCGCTGAGCTGGTTGTAGCCCTTTGTACAGGATGTCTTCCTTTGAGATAAGTCTCTCAAAGGTCCCGATGATACGCTACTGCTCTTGGGAGAAATCACTTATGGTGGGCTCCAAGCCCAGACGCTCTTTACAGGTCTTTCAGCCACTGTTAATGGCTTGAGCAGGGAACGCTGAATAAAATGCTGGGGCTTGTTCCCCTTCCTCCATCCCATCCCACCCTGTGCCACAGGTATTTGGAAGCCTGTGTATAACCCAGCCTTTCCAGTTTCTGTTGCACAGCCACCTATAGTAATGAGAGAGTTGAAGTATGAGATTTTTGCTTCAAAGGGAACGGCCTTGTCACAATTACCGAGTTATCTGTGGTTATTTTAAAGTCTCTGAACCTCGTAGCACTTGTAACACGTAGAGGGTGTGCCATTTGGGTAGCTGTTTCCAAAGAATGTTTTTGGATGATGGCAGGACAGGTGAATGCAGGGGGCGAGGCTGAAACTGGCTGTGCTTGGTCTCAGCTTGAACAAGTGACGCTTGCTTCCATCTTCTGCCCTGCAATACACAGAGAGCAACTATGGAATAAATAGGTCCTGTGAAACATTAATATGGGATTCATCAGCAGTTAATACTTCTTCCTTGTCATGTGTTTCAAGTTTATGCTACATCCTTGTTATGTTAAACATACAACACCAGTGATGGCGCAAGGCTTCTGTGCTAGAACTTCTTAAGAAAACAAAATCTAAATATTTACTAGAGTGCTTTTTGGTTTTAATTTAGGAATTGAAGTGGCTGTGATTGCGCACAGTTTACAAGTATTTTCAACACAGTCCTAAATTTTGCGTATTCTCATCTCTGAAATGAAGCTCAGTAGTTCAGGTGCATGAACTCGGTGCTTCATGTAAGATGTCCGAGGACATGGCTTGGTCACATTCTGCCCTGCTTCAGGGGCTTGCTAAGGGCTGCGTACCTTGGAACGTAATGCTTTGTGGTTAGTAACTAAACTTATGGCTGTACTGTAGCTGGGGTTATTTCCAGCCTATCATTTATTACCTCTTATCATTTATTAGTGCTGTAAGCTTAATTTTCATTTAATACTGTGCCGCTTCGTTAGCGTGACTAATGATGCTGAAACAGTCCTTCAGTAGCTTGGTGAAGACCTGGCTGTCTCTGTAGCTGAGGAGTCCAGGGGATTCCTGTAGTGGCCAGGTAACTTAATAGAAGAAACCTTAAAAAAAAAAAAGACAGAGTACATGCATCTCAAAAGTAGGATAATTCTTTAGATTTCAGTGGTTTTGTATCTGAGAAACAGTCTTAAGCGTCTACAAAATAAACACATAAAGGTCATTAGCAGCATAGCCTGAGCTGCGGAGAAGAGCAGTTCCTCGTGCTTGTTCCTGTCCCTGAACTGCCTCTGCCCTTGTGCCGGTACAAGCTTTTGCACGTGACGCTTGACGGACTGCCGTGCCTCTTTACAAAGGCTACGTTCACAATTGCCTTGAGGTGGCAGCAATCGGAATAATACCATGTCCGGTAAACCTCAAAAACTTCTTTAATTCATCTCTGTTCTGAATGTATCAAAACCTCCCTTTTATATATGCTTATGTATCTTTTTATAAAGTTCATCTAAATACAAGATTGAGTGTGAAGCTGCTACTCTGAAATCTGAAAATAGAGGCAATAATTCTAAAATGCTTTTCCAGATAAGTTTTAGTTCTGTTCCCCTGATGCTTTAAACTTTCATTTCCCTTCTGTACTTCCACTGCATTATAACCCCTGGAAATAAAACAGTGTAGACACATTCTTTGTCCTTGTCAGCAACAAGTCAGCCCTGTCTGTTCTGCATCACTGCTTAGATGTTTGCTTTTAAGGAGGACTAAAATACTCTCTTTGGCAGGAGATGAGGACTGCAGGTGCTGGAAAAGCAGGAGAGATACCCAGTCTCTGAGATGGTCTCAGTTTTTACTTTAATCACCACATGGATGTTTCTTGCTTTGGCCTGTGGAGCACAGATTCATTTTATATGTGCACAATGTCAGAAACATGGGAAGAAGGCTCACCAGAGAACCTCAGAGCTCTTGAAGAGTAGTACGATTGAGCCTTTTGTATAGAGACTGAGAGTTGTTTAATTGTGACTGGTATCTTAAGATATACAAATAAATCATTAGTATTCTGTCATTCTAAGAATTGAATCAAAACTCTACTTGGTCTGCCAACTGGAATTACTGCTTGCCTTAATTTTTAAATGAACAGTTGAGGTGTCTGTTCTCTGACTTTCACCGCTGTTCCTTTGTCCAGCTGCATGTAACTATTTTTGTAACTAACTTCAGATGTAATGCTCTAAATCCTCTCTCGCTTCCCTTCCCAATTCTAATTCTTTTCTCTTTTCTCTGCTTGCTATTCTTGGTTTACCTGCGGCAGCCTTCCGAGTACAGCTGCTACCTTGGTTCGGGATCTCGGGCATCTTCAAGAGCCAGCTCTGCTCGGGCCAGTCCGGTGGTGAGCTCCTCTATTTTTCTTTGTCTCTAAACTGTTTAATTCTTCTGTTCATCAACGTCTCTCTTGTACAAAGAGGTCACTGTCCCTCATGAGACAGTTTCTTATGGTATTAATTGGACCTTCTGGGCAATGCTTAAGACAAAGAAGGGGTGAACCAGATGAGAAATTACAAAACCAAAGTAATTTCTATGCAGACGTACATGTTTTGCAATAGAAGTACACTTTGGACTCATGTGACAATGCATAAAGCACATCAGCAAGGGTATTGTGAAAAAGACTACATTGTTGATGCTAGTGCCACATCTCCTTTGGTTATTAAAATCAGGAGACCCTAAATCTTACTGCAGCGTTCAAGTAGTTTAGTTTCTCTCTATTCAGCAGTATTTTGGTGGTGTGTTGCTGCAGGGCAGCAGGGCTATCCAGAGATTGGATTTGAACATATTTGTTGGACTGTAGATTACTAGGCACTGCGGAGTCCTTAGCATGGTGAAGTGCTAGAAGGATTACGTGTACCCGACATGTATAGCATCATGAATTCCCAAGGAGTCATGGCAGAACAAGGCTCAAATGCTAAAGGCTTGTCCAACTCCTGTGACTGTAGTTGACCAAGACAAGACTTTTCCCCCTGCTTTTTACAGATATGAAGTAATTGTCTTCTATTTTTTCAATGGCGTATCAGTGCTTTCTCTTTGTGATTGTTCCATCTAGCTGTTTACAACTCTGAATATCTTTCCTGATTAATTTCAGAGCAAGGCCTGACAGAGTGGTGACAGTAGTGGAGGGCAGTAGCGTGTCTTGTAGAGGAAATGTGCAGCTTACAGTAAACTAGTCTATAACAAAATTAATCTTCCATGGAAAGTGAGTTTTGAAGCGTTGCATCGAGTTTTGGTAAGCTGGCTTTACTTCATGGAAGCATTCCTCCTAGTGAAGTTTTAACGTGCTAGTTCTCCTGGGACCTGTCACATATTACCTACCACATCCCCAAGATGTGAAGTGATGAGGAGGGTGATACTGTAAATTAACACACACAGTGTGCTTCTCTAGTCATAACATCCTGTTGCCTGTGTTCCTTTGGTGAGGAGCTGAACCTTAAATGCTGTAAATGTTGCCTTAAGGACTAATTAAAAAGGAGCGTCTGGATAGTCAAAGAAGCTACCACAGCATGCAACACGGTAAGCTGTAACAGGAACATTTGGAGTGTTCCTCTTCAGCAAACACACATCGTCTGCAGTAAGGAATTGCTTTGTATCTGATGTCCCCCATCGTGCTGATTCCCCTTCAAACGTAGCCTGCGATTTGAAAACCTGTGTGCTATGGGGGTTTTCTCCCGTAGTTAGAACTGTGCAGTAGGTCTGCATCCCGGTGGTGAAAGGGGCCTGAACTCTCCGTGCCGGGTTACTGCTTGTCATCAGGCAGGGACTAGGCGAGCCTTTTGATCATCAAGCGAGCCCTTTCCTTCTAAGTGAAAAAGAGCTGAATAAATTGACTGGAGCAAGAGGAAATGGAACTGATAGAAAAGCTATGTGCTCTGAAGTGTTGGTGTTTCTTAAAGACAAGGGTATATCCACTTTTTAAAATGATGATTTTTTTTTTAAGAGGATTTTCATCAGATAATATAGGGCAGCCGGTGAGCTATAAATAAATCAGTATTTCAATTAGTCCCTGAGCTATGCATTTTTGCAGTATATATATATCTTACATTAGTAATACTTCTTAAATGGCTTTGCAAACTGAACTTCAATTATCCCCAAAGCAAAAAATAATCAGAATAACCAGGGATTCCATTAAAGTTCTTTAAGTGTAAGAATTGGTTACCCATACATTGACGTCGCTTTCCATTATGTGGTTTTTGTACGCAGTCTGAGTCATTTGTGCAAGTTGCTTATGGTAATCACAAAATGCAGCTTGCCCCTCCTGGGAGCTATAGGGGATTTTTTTTTAATTCTCTGCTTACACTTTGGACTGTTTGTATGCAAGTGGCTGGAGATGGTTAGCTGTGTCAGCACCGATGCTGGAGAGGTGCCAAGCTGAATCTGCTCTGCAAGGAGACAACAGGCACTTTTTAATTTTTTTAGTTTTTTCATTAGTGGTTTATCGCAGGGTGTGAAGAGCTTCCGTTATGTCCATGGCCTTGAAGAAGAGCTGAGAGTTAATGCTGTAGTGGCTCTAAAAGGCACCACTGCAGGGGCTTTGCTTCTCCTGATGCAAGGTAGTACAAGCCTTGCTAACAGGGTGGTGTTGCTCTTCTAAGTTCTAATGACTACACGGGGTCAGTGCAGCAGCACCTTGTGATTTTTTTTTTTTCTTTTTTCCCTGTATTAAACAGACAACACCTTTTCATGTAACTCACAGTAAGGAGTCACTTGCCTTGCCTTTTACTAACAGAGGATTCGAGGCGTTTAACATTTCCAGTTCTGTACTTCTTGTTGGCAGTAAAGATGCTGAAATAGAGCCCTGTCTTCTCAGTGGGCTTAGCAGTGTATCGCTTCCACTCGTACATTCCCGAAATGCCATCTGGTTGGACTTCCTAAAGGAAGAATAAAAATCTCCTTGGATGATGGCGATAACTTATGAGAGGAAAAAAGTGGTTGTTTTTGTCTATATCGGTAGTCTATGTTAGAACTGTTTTAATAGTGCTAACCCCCAAAACTGAGTTGTTCCCTGCCTTAATGTATCGAGCCATATGCTTTCGTGATTCTGCTTTATATGTCTTCTGGCATTTACACACGTAAAGATTTGATTCCAAGTTTACTTTTTAAATGGCTGGCAGAGGAGGAAAGAAAGGGGGGGGAGTATCTGTTGGGTTGAAAAGCTGAGTTTCCAGCATGCTTATGTCACTTGAGTGTGATAGTTTACAAAATTCATGTAGTGTAATCATGAGTGCTTAACACTGAAGTTAAATATTATTTTCTTATGATTATGGGCATTATTAGGCAGAAGACCAAAACTGAACTGCTCCCAAGCCTGACTAACTGTCATGAGAAATTATCTCTTGAGAATGGAGAATGATTCAATGTAACTTTCTAAATTAAAGTGTACAATATCTTGTTACTTCACCCTTAAATCTTTTCTCAGAATTTTGTTTCCCCCTTCTATCACTGTTCATTAAACAGTGAGCAAAAAGCGACAGTAGTTTTCCTGCTGCGCACGGCTTTGCCAGCTTGTGTTCTCATTTGTGTTACCATGTTTGTGATACAGTAAGAGCCAGGAAGATACTTAAACGCAACATGTGAATATTTATTTGTCTTTGTATGTATTTTTAAGAATTCAATATATCTGCATGAAGTTTGCTGTTTGATTATTTTTCTTTAACGTTTTTCCCGTTATCCCCACTAGTAATTATTATCTGCTGTCCTTGCAGTTACTGCAGATATGCAAATGTGTTGTTTAATATTATACTTGATATATAGTACAGATCTTAAGACTGCTGAGAGCAAATGTTGGGCCCGTCTGCACAAATGGAGGTAAATCTTGTGCCCGAGCTAGTGGCATGTTTTGGCTGAGATGGGCTTTTTAATAGGAATTGCTGATTTTTTTTTAATGAATAAACTAGTAGTGAAAAGCAATTTTTTATACATTTGAAATAGACTCAGAATGCAATAGTATTTCTGTGAAGACTTTCTGAGCAAAGGAAGGCAAAATAATAGGAGAGGGCACGTTTTGCTACCCTGAGAAGATGATCTTTCATGTTAACTCTCTCCCTTCTCGTGGAGTCTCAGATGGCGGGCACGAGCAGTCAGCATGCAGCCTAGCCAGGCGGGCTGGTACCGACAGCAGCGTGATCATACAAAGTGCAAGACTGAAAATGCAAGAGCCGCTCAGCGAGTGTGCAGTCCTCCGGTCATACATTAATGCACAGTTGCGAGTAGCTTTTTTCATTTGCAGAAGCTTGTCATGTTCTCACCAGAAATAAAATGAAGACAGTCAGACTTAATTGTCATGGAAGCAGTTATCCGCATGCTCAAGCTTTGCCTTCTCTCCTCTACACTTACAAATTTACGGTAGGCTTGTATCCTAGCCCAGCCACTGACAGTCTGGGTGTATTTTCGGCCCCTCCGGAGTGAGGATTTGCTGCAGTGCTAACGTGCATTTCAGAGACTGATAAGTTTGTTTAAGCAATGATGTTTGGCATAACACTCATTCCTGAGCGAGGATACTTCTGACGAATCCACTTTAGACCTGACAAAGTTCAGCAGCGTTTTTCCCCTGCTGACTTTTAAAGGCTTATTGCTAATTGCTAGTGTTAAGGTGGCTCTCGCCAGAAAAACACGCAGGAACCCTCTGTGTTACTGCCTGCCCCAGCCCAGCTGATCAAACCGGTAAGATGGGGATTGTAGGAGCGATTATATTGACTGCAGTACTACTTGTTTTTTAATTCCAGTTTTTCTAGATACCATCCTGTGTTCAGCACTACCTATTGCAGGAATTTTTCTTTGGTATGGGCTGCATTTCCATTTCCAACTGTGCTGTACTACTTTAAGAGCAGGAAATGGTCTTAATTTGATTTGTCACCAAAAAACCCCCTTGCTTTTATGAAGAAGTTGACCTAAGTGCAAGATCTTAGATGGAGCTGAGCAGTGACAGCCACGTACTGAACACGCTGAAGTTGTTCTCATACCCGAGGGTGGTATGCGGTGCTGCCCAACTGCAAGCATTTCGTATTTCCCTTCCTCTCTAGCCTTGTTTAGCAGGCTGGAAGCTGGAAATTGTGCCTTAGTCCTGATTCCTCCATCGATTTAAAGATCTGAGTAATTTTTTCTCTTTACTTGCAGCTGGGGTGTAATGCTTAACTGTCCCAGGGTCTCTGGTCTTTTCAGTAGGTGTTTGAGAGTCGTCTTCTTGGATGCACTGCGATAGTGCTGCAGCGGCTCTAATTTTGGCCTGGGCACTCACCACTGGCAAAGAGCTTCAAGGGTTAACCTGCTAGCTGACTGCAGAGTAGAGAGAAATACTTTTTCAAACATTATACTAAAATGTTTTTATCATCTATGAAAAATAGGCAATATATCCATATATAGACTTGTGGGATGATTTTGCTCTTGTTAAGTTTCCAGCTGCAGTAAGCCTCTGATATTGCTGACATTTTTGTAACACTGCTCTGGATTTATTCCGAAATCTCTGTCAGAAGAGGCTGAACTCTGATCCCATTGTACTTATTTTGCAGAGAGCAACCTATTCCCCTTGCCAAAACAACAGTGTGTGTGCTGGAGTTCCTTGGAAAATTATTTCCTTTTCCTGCTTTTTTACACACTCAACTGCAAATTGCCCAAATTGTTGGTGAAGAGGAAGGTAATCTGTGATTAGAGCCAGCCCTGTACCCTTGTGGAAATGAAAAATAGTATAATGTTCTAGAAATTAAAGGTCTCATATCATTAGGTGAGTTCCTCTTTAGATCTCCTCTTCCAGCAAGTATTCTGTTAGTCCTTTATATTTTCATGTGGAAAAGTCCCAAAGCCAGTATATTTCTATGAAGGGCTATGCTGAGTACGGTACTGTGAAGGTGGAGAGGTGGTTTTCAGTCTGTTTGATCATTACAGCATTCTTTAATGAATGATAATACTGAAGGTAAGTATTTTGGGCAAGAATTTTGTGCAACTTCAAATAAAAATAAACATTTTTTTCCTGACCTTTATCTGTTTGATTTGTTACTGGATCAAATGCCAAAGGGCTTCTTGGGGACCGGGTGAAGGCTGAAAACCTGGAGTTCCCTCTGGTGGCTGAGTGCTGTTGGAAATCACAAGATATCTTTTTAAGGGAGTGATACTGTGAATACCTTGATCTAAAGATGAGCAGAATGAAAACTCAATAAAATATTCATCTAAAATAGACTTCTGTCTTTCTACAAGACACTCTTTGCAGCTTTTAGTGTATTGCTGCCATGTAACCATAAAATTAAATGCTGCTTGTTTCAGACTGACTTTTTGCTTAGAAAGGTGTTGTGTAGCAGGAGGCATCTTTGTAATGAAAGGAAACTATGTTAGGATGAGGAACTGGCTTCTCTCAAAACAGATTAAATTTTTAAACGGTAATATTTAAATATATTGGTAGTGGTAATTACTGGTTTTGAGGAGAAAATGCTCTGAGTGTTCAATTTATGGCACCAAATGGATGTGTGCATGAGGGCATCACTAGGGAAAATGAAGTCTCCTGTTTGTTTTGTTTTTTTTTTTTCAACCCACCCGTATTTTAGAAGTTACTTCATAGTTTAATTATTAAAGATTATGCCACCTCAGAGAATTATTAAAGATTGTTTTGCAATGAATGTGTGGCAAGCTTCACAGTTGTGGTTATGAGTGCTCTGAGTAGAAATGTCCACTGTATGCATATCTCTCACCACATTGTCTTCAACGCTTTCCCCTTTGTAAATGGAAGCTTTTATTTGACTCGTGATGCATCCTTAAAACAATATCAAGATTTACTCCCTTCTTTTATCTTATTAAAAACTGGTTGCACAATAGAGGACATTCTGCAAATGGCTTAAGGAAAATAATACTTTACCGTATGGGTTCAGGGCACAACTCAGACTTCGCAAAAGGCTGTACATTAAATTTCTGGAGATAGATTTGTGTGTGTGAATACACTAATCTTTGATAACACACCAATATTTACACTGCCACAACTGTCTTGACAAACAACAACATAGTGTTTGGCTGGGTTAGAAGGCTGCCAAATCCACCACTTAGAGCTGGCTGGCATGAAAATAGTAGGCTGTTTGCCAAAATCAGTCCATCTTGTTTCTCGGGTCTGAACTGAAGTATCTGCCTTCATTAGTGACCTTTTCTTATTGCATTCAAATGCAGATATTCTCCCCCCCCCAGTACTCCGTGTATTCAGTGTCTCTGCAAAGTTTATATCTAGTGCTTTAAGTCTGGCTTATTTTACTTCAAAGCCTAAGTCTTAAATTTTCTTAATGCTAATCATAGGGAATTTACGATATGAGATGTGTTGTCAGTGTAAAAAGTTGATTTGTAATAGGTATCTCTGAGTTCTGGGATTTTTTTTTTTTAATAGAGTACCATGGGTAATGTGAAAAATAACAAGTGGGATCATCCACACATTGCTCTGTATAATTCAAAGAAAAAAAATCTATGCTGAATGTGAACTGGTTGGAAAGAGATGGAGTTTTTGAGTGTGTTTTCAATGAAACTTATCAACTTAACCTCAACTATTCCTCACCTTCCCCTGAAACAGATCTCTTCTGATTTATTTTTTTTTTTCCCCAGTTGTTTCAAAAAAATTATCCCTTTGACTCAGGCTCTTGATCTGAGGAAGCCATTAACTTTCTAGAAGTCTTTTGGGAAAACATCTTGACTGTGATGCTGAATGTTTCCAGAAGTAGTTGACATGTTCTGGACATTCTGAGTTCTGCTGAGCTCTTCCTTTCATGCAGTCGTCCTACACTCAGATCCATTTTAGATGGAGATACTCATAAAAAGATTCTGTTTTGAAACACTTCCCCCCCACCCCCCAATACCAAAGTGAATCTGACAAAACACTTGATTTTAAATTTCTGCTCTTGGGAACTTGTATATCTTGTTTGGTTTCAGAGCAGGAAAAAGTGATAGGATTGTTCCCATCAAGGAGAAAAAAAAAATATCTGCCCAGGTTGTATGGTTTTTGTGCCTTGTAACTTTCTTCTAAGCTTTTAAGTTGTCTCTATCTGTGGTAATTTTCTGTACTCCTAAATGCTACTTTGGCTCTGATTTTGGCTCTAGACTAGTTTTAGTGCAGGATCTCTCTTCTGAATCAGTAAATTCCAGTGAAGCATTGAAACCATAAATGGGCTGTTTATTTAGACTTTGAACTGGTCCCTGATATTTGACTTGAGGGTCAGTTTTTGTAGTCTCGGCCTTACTTGGATCTTCACTTGAAGTCACAGTCACCTTTTGTCTTGAGTGGAGAACACTTAGCAGGGGTTTTAAGCTTTAGAGTTCTTCTTTCATTCTTTTTGTCCCATTCTTCTTTTGGGAGCGGTGCAGACATAGTACAGTCCTTGAAGTCTGACTTGGTACCTTGCTTTTTGAAGCAGGGGAGGCTGTGCTGGCAGGCTTCAGAGGTAGCTTATTTTAGTTAAGGTCTATAAAACTGTAGCTTCAATAAGCTGTCTTGGTCAGGAAGTCTTTTGATCTTTCAATTAAAAACTTAACCTCTCTACTTAGGTAAATTACTATTTTGGATTTATTTGAGGCATATTTTTTTTAAATTGTTCTAAAATAAATAGGAGCTGGTGCATATGTTGGCACAGCATACGGCTGTTTTCATGTCCAGGGAAAGACATCTGAGGCTTTGAGTTCATGCCCATGGTAGGTCTTTGTATTCTTGCATTGTTAACTCCTAGATCGAGTGCCATCTTCATGTTTGAAATATTGTGATGTAGAATATGGGAAAAAGTACTCCTCTGTCTTATTTAATAGCCCAAATAGTTTTTTATCAATAAGTATATTCCACTTAATTACATACTGCTTAGAAATTTGAAGCGAATTGTCCAGCCTTGAGCCCTGAGATGCCAGCCAGGACACTGTTCTTCGGAGCGAGCTGGCTGCTTTTTGAGTGGATAGAAATTGCTAATGAAAAGTCTTTTACAGGTTTAAGAATTCTCTTTCTGATATCTTCCTGCCTTCACTTGTCCTTTGTTATCTAACGATTCCTTCTAAATCTTTGTTTTACAGATTGAGGAAAGGCCAGAAAAAGACTTTGAGAAGGTAAGAAGGATGTTATGAATTATTCTGACAATAGTGCTTTTTCACACTCTTTTTGGTAGGTAGAACTCGCAGTGAGTGTACAGAAATATATAAAATCCATTGTGGGGCAAAAATTTGAATTGTTGGAGCTATGCTAGTACTACACTTTTGAAGAAGAACTTTTCAACCTCTGTTCATTAGGATGTTAAGTAGTTGACCTTCAACAGCAGTTGGCTGAAATTGCTTTAGGCTAAGCCACATGAATACTGTGTTTGTTTATTAGACTTTAATTATGGTATTATGAAAAACAAATAATAATTACAAAAGAGGATACTGCAGTAGTGAGAAATTGGCTTAATGCAGAACCCTCAGTACAGTAAAACAGTTAATGGAGCTACTGCTGCAGAGTCGATAAATATCCCTGAAAGGAGAGGAGCTTGAGAGGTAGACAAAAGCATCCACAAAATGTATTATTACAAGTTTTGAAAATATCTGGCAAGACGATACTAGCCCCTGAAGATTTTGTCTAATTAAGAATTAATAGTTAGAAGCCAAGTCATGCAAACTCATATTACAATAGTGTTTAAATACATCTGATCTGCCTTTTCTCATTAGTTTCCCTTGTTAAATCTTGGTCTTTTGATTTTTCTTCTTAGAAAGTTTACATTTTAATCAAATTTGCATAATTTAGAAGTGCAAGGGTTGGTGTAATGTGTGTATTAACAAAAAAACCAAACCAAAACAAAAAAACCCGAACTACAAACCTACAGTGTATCTGGAAAAAAAATTATAACCATTTTTAACTGTGTGTGATTGTAGGGAGCACGTACTGTTTCAAGTTTATCAGCAGCTACTTTAGCTTCTCTGGGTGGGACTTCTTCACGAAGAGGCAGTGGGGATACCTCCATTTCAGCTGATACAGAGGCATCTATCAGAGAAATAAAGGTAAGAAGCATAAATTGTTAGGAATCTGTCTCTTAACTATGTCTCTTTTGATCAGAATGTTTTTATGCCTTGCATTTGATAAATTAATAAACTATAAGATTACTTGAAAGTAGTGCTGATGTTCCCATTACTGACTATAGAAATTGGCAGTAAGAATTGGGATTGACAGGCTAATACTAACTAGGACTGTCCCGCCCCATAGACTAATAAATTAAATAGACTAATATCGTCTAAAGGATATTATGAAATACGCTTTAGACTTCTTTCCAAAAAAGAAACTGTCTTGTCTCCCCCTCTTGGCAGTTCTGACAAAATGAATTGTGTACTGTAAGTGAAAAGTTAATAGCTTTATTAGAGCGATGCTGCTGGGAAGCTAGTGTGTATTGCAGGAATATTTGGGAAGTCCTACGGCAGATGATAGCAGATCAGCCTGATCATAATAGACACACCTCATCCTAACCTAACGAAATAGGAAGTGGACTCGGTATAGCACACTGATAGGAGGATTGAAATAATGCAAGCAGCACTACACTTACTGGATGCTAATTTGGGGAGGGGACTGTATTTTGTAATCTTAATTCGTGATTCCATGAAGTTTGACACATTTGAATAGCAAATAGCTATGCAATCGAGTGTTCATATAATTGAGTGCTCATCTGGGTAGCCCGTGGCTAAATTGTGTTATGTAATCTGTTTCTTGATGCTCCATTCCGAAGACTATTTTAAAATGGGGAATCTGAATTCTATTAACTTTCATGCATATGACTTACAACTCTTCTGAAATTACAGCCAGTTAAAACATCTGGAATTCATATTAGGACCTCAGATACAAGCAGGTCTGTCCCAGTTTCAGCACTGTAAAACAGCTGAAAGATAGCCATTTGCTGGTGACCAAGGACAAGAGAGGAGAGAGACTGTGAAATAGGACTTTTAATTAAATTTAGTGTGACGGATGGTTTTCATCCTACATCTCTAGTATAGCCTGTATTTCAGGGCTGCTTTGGCAGCCGTTACCCTTAATACCAGAATTCCTCAAAGAGGGTGATAATCAGTGGAAGAGGTAGAGAAGGGCTGTGTGGCTAGGGCATATAATTGTTGGAAGCTTTGAAGCTGGGTCTGCATCTTGTCCGTAACGTTGAAGACTTCATTTTTTCCAGTCAAGAAGAGCAGAATTAGCATAAACTTCTAACCAAGAAATTTCATTGTCCGGCAAGGCTTCAGGTTAGGATCAGACCGCTTAACCTGTGTGGTAGAAATATTTAAATGAGAACTTTGAATACTTGCTTTTCCTTATCAGCTGTGCTTCTGCCCGTTAGTTTCAGTGGCATCATTCACCTTTCTCACCGTTTCCCTCAGGATATCTATGAATTAAAGGACCAGATTCAGGATGTAGAAGGCAAATACATGCAGGGACTGAAAGAAATGAAGGTACTGGTTTACCGCAGACTGGGAGTGTGATCATTAACACCAGCTAAACATTCAGAGAGTCAGTGTGAGACCTAGAACTGACCTTGCATGCTTTCTTCTGGGAGGGGTTGTAAATCGTGTGAAAAGCATTTCATTAACTGGAAAAGTATCTGTTCTGACCTCGATTGATCGTGGTGAGGAACGCTTCCAAACGTTAACTGAAAGGCTGCTGATTACTGTTGCATGTTGTCTTTGCTGTTTTGAGAAGGTAATCATTTTGCTAGCAAATTAAAATTATTAGGGGTTTTTTATAGTTGCCTAGTCCAGGAAGCCTCCCAGTATTGGAACGTGAACTAAAACTCATGTCCTACAGTGCTATGAAAAATTGGAGTTTAAAAGCTTGTATGTTTTTGTTTCGATAAGGTCCAGCATACCTTTGGAAAGTTGTGCCTGTGAGGTGGTGACTATGGTTTTGGTTTCATATTTAGAACACAGAAGACACCCTTAAACAATTCTTGTAACAAACCTTCTTGTAACAAAGCTTGTTACGTGAAGAATGAATGCTCGCACCAGTTGGCACAAAGGAAGCGCTTACCACTTTCATGAAGCCATAAATGAATTTTGGTCCAACAACTACCTTGTGCATCTGTGTACCACCACCTATAAGTGAGCAGCAACATGAGCTGCATTTTTTGGAAAAGGCAGTCTTGCAAATATGTATGTAGACATTCAGGCATATAATGCGACATTTATCAGCATTAATTGCTGACTGTGTCATTGGCTCAACGCTGTGACAGGTGAAGATGCTGCTGTCTTAAGTGAATTCTCAATGGAAAAAGAGTAGTTTGGCTGTTTTTCTGTAAAACTTAATTGTGTTTTTTTTTTCCCCTGATCACTATGTAGCAGGTGTAGCAAAATAATCACACTGCATAAAAAATGTAGGTCATTTTTAAATTTGTGTCCCTTAGACTGCCTTTTGTGGTGATTTGTACCTAAGCCGCACTGCTTGATGCTAAGAAAATAAAACGTAGCATGCTGAAGGAGTGGTGCAGCAGCTACCTTCACTTCTTACTTGCATATACTTCCTTTCCAGCTAATTTCTGAGGTTTGATCCTACCACTGTTTCCAAATCCTGGCTGCTTTCCGTTACTTGGTATTTCTCATCCTTGGGCTGGAAGGTGCACCAAAACATTGGTTTGTGTTTGGAACTGTACAAATTCATGTTTTTAAAGACAAATTCTCTTATTTGTCAATAGAAATGTAAACTAAACTGATTCAAACTTCATTTTGTCATCATCTCACCACTGTCAGCCCCGGTTCCATTGACTGAATGAAAAGGGAAGTATATGGAACTCAGCTGTGCTTTAGATGTAATTATTAGAATTACTTAAGTTCCTTAATTACTTGATCAGTAAACTAAAATGTTGACATGAGTGTCCACCTTGTTTGCATATTTGCACTGCTTTGTTTATGTAACTCTTTTTTATTTCTGTATTAAAATCAAATACTGCAATGTTTGACTGTACAACATGGAAAATGATCCTGATCTTTATTTTGCCACCATCTATTGTTATAAATACCTCAGTATCTTATATTCAGGTCAAGTTGATAGGAGAGGTTTTTGAGACCCCGGGAATTGTATCTTACAGAGTAAATTTGTAAAGAAGGGATGTGATATAGGAAACCTAATGAAAAATGATACATCAGGTCACAAAAGCTGCAGCTCTTTCATGGCAAATTCTAATTCCTGAGTTGGTATATTTAGTGGTTCCCACACTGCCAGGATCCCTGAAATTTGTGTGAAGTGGCTGTCAAACTGCCTTAATTTAAGGCCTAAGATCATCTAAAATGATCTTAAATCAAGGCCAGTTTACCTTTAAAAAAAAAAAAAATCCAACATGTCATCTTCAGCAGCTGCTTTGAGCTGCCAGTGTGCAGGGGCAGGGGGAGGAGGGAGAAGGAAGAAAACTCTGAGAAGGCAGAAGCTGAAGCAGCAGAGAACAGGAGACGTTTTATCCATCCTGAGGTAAGGTTCCTTGCTTGTAAACAGACATCTGGTGGGAACACAGGGGAGGTTATCCTCACCTTGGGACAGCTGGCAAGCACACAGTTAGCACTGGTTTCTGTAGGAGTACTCGGCGTGCTTGTGGTTTAGTACTTAATTTTCTTGTGCAAGGGCTTGGTTGGCAAAGTGTCTTTTATAACTGACTCTGTGGTTGCTTATTCTTTGCAGGACTCCCTAGCTGAAGTTGAAGAGAAATATAAAAAGGCTATGGTGTCAAATGCTCAACTAGACAATGAAAAAACAAATTTCATGTACCAAGTAGATACCCTGAAGGATGCGCTCTTAGAGTTAGAAGAACAGCTGGCAGAATCCAGGCGGCAATATGAAGAAAAAAGTAAAGTATGTATATAGCTATGGCATGTTATTTCACAGGGAAAAATTATGGGGGGGGTCAGAGACCTTTGGGAGGAAGCAACCAAATTACTATTCAAGAATTTAAATAAGTTATTGTTTTAGTTACTGTTAAAGCAAGTGGAGTAGCAGCATAATATGTGCTTGTGATCATACAAATGGGAATCTTCCCCAAGTTTCTGTCTTATAAAGCAATTTCTGAAGAAGTGAAGAAATTTTTAATATGGTAAGGCTATATTGATATTATCACATGTCCTTATATTCCATCTTTAATGTAAATTCAGAAGGTTTGTTCATAGTGACTTCTGGAGCGTTTTTACACACAAAGCTCTCTTCAGAAGGCCCGTGGGAGAGTTGTGCAGTTTATATAGTTAAGGCAGCTACATGGTTGAATGTTGAATTAAGTTTTACATGAATTCAGCACCTGACAGCTAGTAAGTTGGTGTTAAACAATAAAGCTGTGGCTTGTGTTAGCTTTTCAGAACTGGCTTTTTAGCTTGGGGCAAGCTGACTATGGTGCACTTCAAAACACACAGTTCCTGGAAGATACAGTGTGTTGTTTTTTTTTTAAAGTCCACAATGTCTAGCTAACTTTGAGTACACGGCTACGTGGAAAGAGTGGGTTAATTCTGATCCATTCATCTGTGAAGTCTGTAGGACTTGAGTGTAAAAGCTATTCACTGCCAGCCTGCTGCTCAGTTTATGGAACTGGCTAAATGATGTCTGTCACTTCTATATTTGATGGAATAATAGGTTCTTGGAAAAAGGACAAATAAGACAAAAATTATATTATTGGTGGGATTGTGATTAGAGGAATATTCAAGAATTGCATTGCAGTAAGCATTTTCTTTGTATTTGGGCTTATTTTCTTCCCTTTTTTTTTTAATGGGATGCTATTTTTTCATCAATAAAAATCTCATTAATATTTCATTATTCATAGGAATTTGAGAGGGAGAAGCATGCTCATAGCATATTGCAGTTTCAGTTCATGGAAGTCAAAGAGGCTTTGAAGCAAAGAGAAGAAATGCTTGCAGTAAGTAACTGTTGGGGTTTTTTTAATGGCTTCTTTGATTGGTATGTTCCCAGTTAGCAGTAGAAGTGTAGAAGGCGAGGCATGGAGAATTTTATTACCTGCTCAAGTTTCTCACCTGAAGAAATACTAGTGTTTCAGGCCAAACAGGTTCAGAGCTGACTAATAGAAATAGTACCTTTGTAAGTACTGTCTGAAGTTGGACTGCTTTTTCGCCTTGTCCCTAATATGAAATAAGCTGTGTCTGGACAGCCGTTTGTGGAGGTGCAGAGGAAACTGATTAAGCTAACTTGTTTTAAGTCATCTCGTGGATAGTAAGATTGTCTTCAGGAGCGTAGGTTTAGTTGAGATGTCAGAAACTGTGCATGTAGATACTCTTTTACTTTAGCACCTGACTTTTTTCATTCTTTGGCATCACTGCAATCTTGACCTTCTTTGTTAACCTGTTACCTGCTTTCTGTCTTCTTGTTTTGCTCCCGTCTCTCAGGAAATCCAACAGCTGCAACAGAAACAGCAGAGCTATGTCAGGGAAATTTCTGATCTTCAGGAGACAATAGAGTGGAAAGACAAAAAAATAGGGGTAGGACTGTCAACTCCTGAAATGTGTTCAGAGTGGCACTGTCAGTCTCCAGCTGATCCTGCTTTTGCAAAACCTCGTGAATAAAATCCTCCTTAGTGACTTTGCTTGGTGTGGCTGTCTTGCTATATTACCAGTGAACTAGCAAATAGCAGATTTTGTCTTTGGCCAGTACCATAAAATCCAAGAAAAATTTAGCAGCTGGTCTGATTTCAAAACCTAGGGTAATTTGTTTGCTGTGGTGCACCATTTGTATTTGCCATATTGAGAAAGGAAGTGCTATTTATAATGCAATTCCATCAGCACTGAATTTTTGCTTATTCAGATTTAGTCTGCAGACTGAGCAGAAACTGGAGTGTGAGAAAGAAGTAATAGAGCTATTTATGGGCTATTGGGATGAAAGTCTCTAACTCTCCCTTGCTCCTCATCCCTTCCCACCACCCCCCATCAAGGCCAAATGGAAAGCCACTCTTAAAGAAAAGCATGGCTTTTTTTTCTACCAATGAGCACTGAAAGACTTTCTGAATATAGAAGGAGAAAGAAATCTGGCAACTTGCCGATGCTTGTGATGTCCAATAACTTCTAGCAACTGGAAGCTCAAAATTGTCTAATTTTTGTTACTCTTCTATTTGTACTTATATAGAAATATGGGGGGGGGGGGTCAATAGCAAAATACGCATTTGCACATGGTACATCCCAGTCTAAAGATCGCTTAATGGCAGCTTTCAAATTCATTGAAAAGTACTGCACCCGCCATGGTAACCCATGGAATAAAAAGACTACTAATATCTGCTGGGCCTGCTTTCATGCCCTTCTGTTAACACATGGGCATGGCACTATGTCTTCTATGTGCATGTTGAAGTAATATGGATATGAGTGAACTTGTCTAGCAGATAAGAATGAAAAGTGGATCATCCTCATTTGAAGGATCCCTAGTGAAGGACTGGGCTCTGAATGTTTTAGCAGGAATTCCTGGTTATTGAATAAGCTGTGCGTTTCTTGGATTTGAAGTTTATCTGTGTGTATGTAAACTTGGTCCTTTAATCTGTAAACTTTACCTTTTTCATACATGCCACTTCCATGAATCTCTGAATATCTTAAATCTACTCATTCTTGTTTACACTTGCTTTTCATGGTCTTTACTTGTCTCCCTTCCTTTCTTCACATCTCCTCGCCCTCTGTCTGTGTTGGGAACTCAGGCATTAGAGAGGCAGAAAGATTTCTTTGATTCCATAAGGAGTGAGCGGGATGACCTTAGAGATGAAGTGGTTGTGCTGAAGGAGCAACTGAAGGTATGCAAGAGGAATAAAAGAAACTTATATTCAACTGCTGACCTTTTCCTCCTGTACATTTTTGCAAAAAATTTTAATGTAGCTCAGCAGCAAGTACTCCATTTTCACGTTGGCTTTAAGTTGCCCTTTCAGGAATTTTCTGTATAAAGTCCTTCCCCCTAATATTGACCGTGAGCCCTTAGTATAGACTGTAGTATTATGTAGTTGCTTTTGTAGGAGACGCTTATCTGAGGAACATTTTACGCAGCAGATTTATGTTTAAAAAAAAAATAAAAAAACCCCCAACAAACAAACTGAGAACTGTAATATTCTGTGCTCTTTTCCAACTTCCAGCCATGTTTAATGGAACGACTGAAGCAATTGTTTATTCAGAATATCAAGGACAAGAACACCTGAACGATCCTCCCGTTTCTGAGCAGCAGGCTCTAAAGCATTGCTTTTGCTTCTCCACAGAAACATGGAATAATCCCAGACTCTGACATAGCCACCAATGGGGAGACATCGGACATTCTTGATAACGAAGGACACTTGGATTCTTCCAAAACTGTTCCAGGCACAACTCAGGCATTAAAGACAGGAGGGGATGGGATGCTAGGTAAGTGCTGAATATCCTTTCATATCTTTCTGTCTGTCCATTCATTCATCTTTGCTTGGAGTTTGGGCGTTTGTTAGTGGGAAAATTAACACATCACGCAGCATGCTACTTGTCGAATCACTTCCTATGCATTTTTCTGCTTAATATTTATTATCACTTCAAGTATGTTGTGCAGTTTCCTGCAAAGGCAGACTTCATTTCCCATTCAAGGCGACAAAGGACGAGAATACAAATATTACATTACAGATAAGTAGCAATCATTCAGATTACTATTTAAACCCTGAATTTGAAAATTGTCCCAGAATAATCCTCCTGTTGTTCAATATTTTTCAGCACATCTCCTAAAGAATCAGGGAAAAAAGCATTCTAGTTTCCTATAAAGAACTTGTATGTTGGTTTGTCTGCTGAACAACAGTGCTGGGCGCTGTTAAAACACACTAATGTATGAATTCGTTGTTCTTGGTATCTAGTACTATTGAGCAGTTAATATTAACACTTCAACATTTTTTACTTGTTGTAACAGGATTAACGCTGTTAAATTCAAAGAATATGACTCTGAGATGGATAGTGTTAGGAAGGAGAAATCTGGTTGGCAAAAACATTGTTCTTATGCACTTGTGATGAATGGCCACTCAGAGAACTTTTATACTAGTGGAAGGAAAGGAAATAATAGATTATTTTTTTTCCTCCTGTTTTTGTTCTAAATGAACATACTAATAAATAGCAACAGGCAGCCAACTGTTGCAAGTGGAAGTTATCTTGCTTTTAGCTGTTGGCTGCTTTTTCCTCACTGAGTTTTTGTGTGGAAACAATCTGGAACACCAAAACCAAGGTAAGGGTGTATTTTAAAATGTAATATGTTTTCTGTCTCTCCTTATTCTGTTGGGGTTTTTTAATTTATTTTTTTATTTTTTAATTTTTTGGACCTAGGTACAACATAAACCCAAAAGCTAACCGTTGAAACTACGAACACTGTTGTTCTAATACCTGTTGCTTCTAAATAGAAGTTGAAGAAAAACTGTTACAAAAAAAACCCCAAAACCACAGAAATCCCCATCCCTTTGGGTGGATGAAGTGGCTGTAAGGGGCACTAAGTACCTGAGCTTTGATCTGTGTTGGTAATGTTAAACAGCTGAACCATTTGCTTGCCAATCAGATTTTACATTCAGTGTTTGTCTCATACACTGATGATGCCTGTTTATGATACTTACAAGTAAAATATTACTGAATAATCCTTGATTACTTCATTATAATGGCATCAGACACACACTCTTGCATGCATAGAGTGGTGTTAGGGTTAAAGTTGTAGAGAATATTGCTGAGGAAAAAATAATCTTTACTGTTAGTGTTACCTTTGCAAGCATTACTGTTAAATTGCACTGCTTGAAAGAGTTGTTTTCATCTACAAAAGCTGTAATTCGCACAGCCAAGAGCATAAATCTTTTACTTTACAAAACCACAAGCCAGCACCAGAGACTTCTTGCTTTGAGAGGGAGGTGGTGAATTTCACTGGTCAAAAACCCCAAACCCTTACTAATTCAATTGCTGCTTTGCCTCACGTAATTGGCAAAAGCTGATCTTTTATTAACCTATTCTTTGATTCATTCTCTTTCGGGTTTTAAGTGGGGAGGTAAGTGCTATGGTGTGGTCCCTTCAACTTTCTCAATGGTCTTTTAGGCAAAGCCAATGAAGTGGACATGAAAAATGAGATTTTGGAGGATATGGGGAAAAGAGAAATCTTGCAGAATTCTGAGCATGAGGAACACAAAGAGGAGTCTGAGGAGCAGGAAGTACAGACATTGCATGCTGATGAAAATGCAAAGGCAGAAAAAATGGTTGAAGAACGTGATGGCCTGTCAACAGTGATGTTACCAGATAGTAGGTTTACAGAACAAATTCAAAGCCTTACAGAACATGTATCAGGGGGTGCTTCTTCAAACGATGATAGTGACACAGATGATTTGAGAAAGGAGACAGAGTCCACATGCACAGCAGTCCAACAGCCTGTTAGTACTGAGGCTGAACACCATGACTTAAATGCAAGGACAAATCAGAACTTGGAGGTGGGCTCTCTGCAAGGTCATCAGATTTTTGAGACTCCTCAGGAAATGCCTAGTGTCTTGGGTACAGAGCATGAACTGGAAAAAGCTGCGCCCGAACAGGAAGAACGAGAGGATCTTAAAACTAGCCATGCCCTGAGTGATAATGAAATGGATCAGGAAGCCGACATTACAAGTGAGAGCTGTGAGTTGGTTTCTAACCAGGCAGGGCTACCAGAGGTTACGGTAGCAGGCTCGCTTAGTGAAGAGGTAGATGTGGAGAGTCACGCTGAGGGACTCCAGCACGCAGAAGAAAGTGCTGAAAAGGAGGTTACAAATGTCTTGGAGGAAAAGCTTGTTGAAAGCAAAGACTGCACTGATGGAAGAATTGATAAAACAGGAGGTGATAGAGCTGAAGAAGAAAATGAGGTTGGGAATGCAGTTCAGGGTCAGACGATGGAAAAAGAGTCTGTGGGTCTGGAGGGCAGGGAGTCATGTGAAAGTGATGTCCCAGCAGATACAAGTGAAAAGGAAGGTGGAGGAGATGAGGCATCGATCCAACCAGTTTCTTCAGAGGACAGTCCTTCAGCATCATCAGAGGAACAAAATCAGCAAGATAAAACTGAACTTGAAAATGCTACGGCTGAGAAGGACGGACAGAAGGAAGTATTAATAGAAGAGCTGGAGATGCGTTCAGATTCTGCAGAAACAGGCGAGCAAGATAAGGCATCTGTGGAGGCTGTCGGCTGTATTACTGAGGTAAAAGGAAGTGTGCTGCAGCAGGCAGAGCCAGGCACGGATGTTGTGAAAGAGGTGACGACTCAGGAAACCAGTTTAGACCCAAGCCTTTTAGATGACAAAATTCAGGAGTCAGAATTGGAAATAGGAGATGAGTCTGGGAAAGGAAAGGAAAGTAGGACAGAATGGGTAGAAGATTCAAAGCCAAAGCTAGAAGGTCAAACAGTTCAGCGTAGTGAAGAAACAACAGGTGAGACAGTGGGAGAGAAAAACATTCCCTTAGAAGGGGAAGCGCAGAATGTAGTTAAACAAGAGGAAGGTGAATCTAAAGAGGAGTCAACTGCAGATGTTAGTGTGACTACTGAAAACAAAGTTGATAAAAAAACACTGAAAGAAAATGAGGAAGAGTTAGAGCTTGCAGACCCCCATGGTGGTGGATTTGCTTCTGAGGAAGGTGCGAATAATTCTCTTGCGCAGAAGGCTGAGCAGGATGAAAGTGTTAGTGAACAAGTTAAATTGGAGAGTGACGCAGAGGAAAGACTGGAAGATGATAGTGATGCATTTGATTTTGATGAGGAGTCAAAACAGATAGCAGAAACTGATGAAAAATGTGATGGAGAGAAAGCTGATACACAGAAAGGAGAGGGTGATGAAGCAAATGGTGCTGTCGGAAAAACTCCCCAAGCAGATGAAGCCAGAGAAAGAACAGACAAAACAGAAACCGAAGATGCCTTGACTGAAGATGGCAGCTTGCAGCATACAAAAGGAGATGAGCCTGAAGAAACAGGGTGCTTGCAAGCGGAAGCGTCATGGAAAACTGATGAGAAGACTGATGTGATGGAAGATGAAATCAAAGCATCAGATTCCAATAAAGTGGAAAAAATACCAGATGAAAATGTTTTGGAACAGGATTTGGCAAGTGCTGGCAATAACAGGGATGAAAGCAAGGAGGATTTGCAGGGTGGCAGAAGGGGTAAGGGTAAATCCAGAGATGACTGTACAATATCGTAAGCTGAGAATCTCAAGACTACGCGAGTTACATGCCATTTGATCAGTCCCAGTACAGAAGCATGCACTTTGCACAGTACATCAGACCTTAGGAATCCTCTTAAGGGGTTTTTTCTTTATAGGTAACTCTCATCATAATACAATGTTATGTAAGCGGTAATGATGCAAGTATTCAGTTATTCACTGACGTACCTAGCCACAAGAAATCGTGCGTGGGTTTGGTTTTGCTATGTCTCAGGTTTAAAGTTTATCACCAAAAGAGCAAGCTTCACAAATCAACTGTTCAGACTATCTTGCAATTAAAGTACTTTTAGTGTGGATAACTGCTACTGAGGAATTTCTATATGAAATTCTTTTTTTTCTAGCCTGTCTTGAATAGAGAGATGTCTTGAATTTACTTCTGTGCATTGGACCTTTGAACTCATGCCGTACTTATGTGTACTTACGTGCATTAGACCTGCAGTACTGTTGAACGTACTGTTCATACTTCATGAAGGAACTCAGTCGATCAGCAACGCTGATCTGATGTTGAAACTTCTTTCTGAATGATTAAAGCCTAGGAACCAATTTATTTTTTTTACTATGGAAAAAAAAAAGATACTCTCATTCCACTTTGTATTTCTAATATGGTCATATTCCAAAATATAGTTAGATCACAGAATCAGCTTAGTCTAAACACTTTGGAAGAGCAATGTACAGTTTGAAGAAAGAGGAACATACAGGCCTTAGTTTGCTGAAAGGAATAATATATACATGTTTACTTCATCTAGGCACTTTGCACCGTAATAGGCCTTTTACACCATGTCTCACATGGTTTTTTATTTTTTTCTAAAGAAAGTGTCAATACACACTGTAATGTGTGCTTAGGTTTGCTATCAAGTACTGTCCAGTTATGAATATATAAAATATCTATTTTTCCAAGAAGATTTTTGTTTAAAATTGCATTTCCTTACTGCATTATATTTTTTTGCAAACTATTATTCTGAAGGAAAGTTTTTATCTCTGGAAAATTCTTTCCTCTTCCTTTCTGGAAAGAAGATAACTTTGCATGTCTTAATTCTTGTTGGATACCAGTCCATAGATGATTGTTGTTCTGTATGCTAGCCCCCATGCCTTTTTGAAAAGCTGGACTGCTTTGAATTGCTGGCATAAATGAGACACTTTGACACCACTGGTATATTTCTTCTTGCATCTTTGCTAGTGCTTGGGAGGAAGAGCATGTTTTGCATAATTAAAAACTCACGTACAGTTGTTTTAAGCCATGAACGTCCCAAGGGAATGCAAGTTGAGGAGTCGGGGTGGGGGGGCTATGGAAGGCTGTATTTGTGTTGATGTTACAAAGCTGATGGAGCACAAACAGACTGCAAAATTTCAAGATGTATATCAAAATGTACTGAGCTGTATATAATTGAAATAAACATATTTTATACTTTAAATTGCCTGTCCAGTGCACTGTTTATAAACCTGCATAAATATTTATTTAAACTATATAATTTCAGAAACATTTTTCTGCAGCTTTCTTCGTTAAATTTATTGCATTGTGCTACGTAGCTAGAAGAGCTATCTTACTAGGAATGGGCAGCCTTGGTGTTTGAGGACCTTTA
This sequence comes from Ciconia boyciana, assembly GCF_034638445.1. Classification (NCBI taxonomy): domain Eukaryota; kingdom Metazoa; phylum Chordata; class Aves; order Ciconiiformes; family Ciconiidae; genus Ciconia; species Ciconia boyciana. Next base: position 41,461,958 of record NC_132943.1, on the reverse strand, counting down.
ATATGTGATGGCACCCGTAACTGTAAACCTGTAACAGGACTGTAAACCTGTAACTCTTTTCATATGGCTTCTCTCCAACTTACAACAGTTCCAGTATGGTTTCTGTAAGTATTAGCAGTTGTTCTTCTTAAGGGTTTACACTAAATGCTAATCTAGAAAGTCATAGATCTTAAAAGCATCTCTTCTTGCTACGTAGCAGTGTTTATTTAAAGATTTCTCTGCTATACTCGCAACTGTAATATATGGTTTAATGTTGAAAGTACTTTAAATGTATTTATATTTAAATGTTAAATACACTTAAATATATAATTAAATGTGCTTGCCAGGCTTCACATATACTTGGGGATGGATCTATAAGCAACTCTGAGTTAAATTAGGCACATGCCAGCATTTCCTGTATTTTTCGTATGAGCTTGTTTGTAATATAAATCCTTCTGGATGGTTGAGGGAATTAATGGTGAGCTGTTTTTAACTAGCTTTCCCACTTCAGAAAGCAAAGCAGCTGTAAGAGAAGTCCTTTTTAAGGCCAAGTCACAGAAGGAGAAATAATAACAACTCTAGTCTTAACTAACTGTCCACGTACCAGCTTTTACCCCGCAGTAACTGGCCAGCTCTCGGTGAAACTAGAGTAGGAGCAGGAACATGGACAGGCAATGAAGAATAGCTGGTGTACTATAAATCCATTCTTGAACATTACCTGTGTGGTACCTTTGTGGGCAGCTGGTCCCTGACTTGGAATTGGGCAAGTACCATGGAGGAGAAGGTCATGGTGTTCTTTACCTTTTTGGTGTTTGCTTGAGTATATGCACATCGAGGGATAAATCGTCTTGAAGATAAAGGGAACTGCTAGGTGTTATATTCCAAATGTAATAATTTAAATATTATATGCCAGCTAGCATTTGAGTGAAATGTGTGCCATAAGAGAGAGGGAGGGGACAGTGTCTCAGGAGGAATTCCCTAGAAGATCCATCTTTTATAAAGTTACACAATTGAAAACCATTTTTGGCATTTTCCCTGCGATATCTAACAGATACAAGATAACGTCTAGATTGTCCCTTTCACTGGTTTTGACTTTCAAAGACAGCAAAATACCAAAATCAGTCTTTTCATGAAGTCTAACGTGAAACCAAGAAATCATGAGATGAACTAACATCAAGATTCATGTTTGCCACTATTCTTTGCCCATTTTGTTTTGAGCAGGGACAGTTTGCTGATGTGTGCTGCAGTGAGCACTGCTCTCCGTGCGTAAGACTTTTGTCTTTCAGAATAGCGCCATAGCTCCAAATGCTCGCTGGGTTTTCTGTTCAATACCTAGTGGCACATGTAGCCTGTAGCCCAGGTTTGTGCACTACTGCGAACTCAGAGCTAGCCTGAAATGCTTTCAAAAGCAATAGCTGAAGGAACTTTTTTTCCCCTCTTATTCAGCAAGTAATAGTGAAAGGCCTTGGTCAATATTTCCTTTATTACGGAAAAGAACAGTCCTCCTGTCCCCCTCAAAATCAATATTGCAAGCTGGTGTCTTCTAAATCCTGTGCTTATTCACTGTCCCAACAGCCTGTCCCCAGCAGGATCCCTCTTCTGAGAAAGAGAGGAAGGCGTTTCTCAATATTTGTTGTGGTGGTGGTTGTTTTCTCATTATCCAAAAAAAATTGACAGATCTGGAGAAGGAGTATTGCCCAACCTACTGTTGATCTGACAGTTGGGTTCTTGCAAACTGTTCTGAATAGCTGCTTAGGGCTACTGGTGTGATTTCATGGGATGCCTTCCCACCCTCCAAGTACAATTTACCCCTCTCATTTGCATCAGTATTAATTACTTGCTGGGCCACACATCGTACAAATGATTCAGGTTAAAACCAGCTGCTTCCCACCCCGTGCTCCCCTCCAAGTAGGATGAGACATCAAGGATCTGTGGCTGATTAGGGGATGTTAGGTCAACTGTGCCACTAAACAGCACCCTAATTAGCGATAACTTGAGTCGACTGCATTACCAAGGTCATGAGAATAGTCCTTTGACTTACAAACAGGCCTGCACAATAGCAGAAGACACTGGTAACCACCACCACCCCTGTCTGCCCTGCTCTCTCCCAGGCCTTCCCAGGGCCCAGCTCCTCGCATCAGCCCTCTGTTAAGCTCCTTTGCGTACGTGAGCCGTGAATTGGTGCAGTGAGTAGCCTGGGAATCATGTTACCAAAGTTAAATTTAAGTGAGATGAATGTCACGCCTTATTCGTTGTAGTACCTTTGTACGTAAAATAAGGAAAATTACTTTTACAGATAAGAATTGTAATTAGCTGCTTCATGTGCTAGTTCAGTAGATTGCTCTTTTCTGCTCATAGTTCTAGAGGTCCTCAGATCCTTGATTTGTTGGAAAAATGTCTCCTAAATGCAAAAATAAGGTGGCTCTGCAGAGATACCTGTTAAAGCTAAAGTAAGTTTTCTGTATTAGTGTGGGGTTTTAAGATAAGTGAAACCTAAGAGACCTTCATCTGTACCTGCAGAAAACTTGTCTACATGTATGGCAATTTTAGCAAACTAATTTCTTCTGTGGTCTTGTAAATCCTGCTGCCAGCATGTCACCTGTCCCAGTGGGGTGCACGGATGTCCGTAATGAGGGAAGAGAGAACTGATGGTGAGACTGGATTTCAAGGTTCATCCCAAAATGCTAACATCCCTTTTGCAGGGAAAGGGGTTGGGAGAAGCTGATGTGCTTCCTTACTGGAAACTGGAGGAGGTGTCCTTTCTTCAGGCAGGCATGTTTCACCCTGCAGCACTGGTTGTGCTAATAGAAGTTATTTAGCTGTGTGCATGACTGAAGTTATTTTCAGGATCAAGGTGGATTATTTGGCCCCTTTGGAGTCAGTAAGTTTGGGCTAACTTTGTAGTGGCCTAGAGGTTTCCTTCTGCATCAGTCCTTGTTCTCTTCCCCATTCTTAGTAACTTTATTTCTTGATCTCTGCAGACCTCTGACTCCCAATCCTGTCTCCAAGTCTGAATACCTCTGACCTTTCTTTTACTGGTCGCTCTCCTTGCTTTCTTCATTGACCTTTATTTTTCTTCCCTTTCTTTCGTCTTTTACAGAATTTCTGTCTTACACTTCCTTTCCTTTCCATATAGATATGTGAAATTGTTTTATTATTTTGAAGGTGTTTATACTTGTAAATTTTTGTTATTCTTGATAGTTTACAAAAATGTGGTTTGTTTGTTTTTGTTCTGTTTTGTTTTTCCATGTCAATGCTCAGGTGTAACAATGTTGAGTGTGTTACAAATGGCTAAAAAAAAAAAAAGAATAGGACTTGAGGAGGTTCAAAGTGAATGCATAGAACTGCTGAACGGGGATGTCACTTTAAGATCTCTATTTGGGTATTGCATCAGAAGCCAAGGTAAAGGTTTTATTCCATGCTCTAGAATGACTGTTGGTAAATGGGAACTTGTATACCCAGGAGGGGAATGAGACACTATTACTAGCTAATGGACTGTACATGTCTGCCACATAGAGGGACTTGTATTTGAAAACTTCAGTTTTCCCCATGATTTGATTCAATACAGACTCTTTATTCCCTTTACTGCGTGTGTTAACAAGAAAAATGCTGAACCACAAGGCTTTGGCCTGTTCAGGATTTAACAACAAATGAGGACTACAGTGTTGGCATTTTTAAAGCTTTTCAAAAATACTTAAGTCTATTAACAGAATTTACCTGGTAAAAGCCCACTAGCCTTTTATCTGTAATTTGTCAATTGCTTTCCTTAAGTTTACAAAAAGACCTTTTTCTTGAGTGACCTTTGGATTTTAACCATTTAATTAACAGGCCAGACCTTAGATGTGGAGTTGAGCTCGGAACATCCACTGGCTTGGTTCTGCACAGGTGACCGCTTGCTGGCAAGGGAGGCAAGCTAAATAAAACTGCAATAAACATACACATCAAACTTGTGGAGTAAGACCCTGCCTGCGGTCAATATATCCTCTTCTAATAAGAATATTTGAATGCTATGTTCCGGTGTACTTCTGTTGAGGTGTACCTGAACAAACTAAGGTTGTTAATTAATGAGGGAAAGTAATTTTAGTGATAAGAAGATTTGTGAGTTAAGACTTGTTGCATACAGTACCTGCTAAAAATGCTTTCACATTTTGCACCCCTTAAGAGGGAAGAAAAAACCCAAGTGATTTGGTTGATTACTTCTAGTTGTTTTTTCCAGTTGTCTCATTCTGTAGTGTGTACTTTATTAATCAATGGCACGCACACCCATGTGCTGATCTGTAGCACTTCCAAGTTCAAGTGTAACACAACAGTTGGTCCGTATTGCCCATCGCCTGCTTGATGTTTGACCAGGAGGATTGACTATGAAGGATTAAAGAGAAAAGAATGTTTTACCAGACTGCTGCATTTGAAACAAAAGTAATTTAATGGGCAAATGTTTTTTCTGGTCATAATACTGGAGATCACACAGTGTTATTGCTATGCTGTTTAGTAAAAGAAGTGCAGATTTAAAGTGCTGAGAATGTGCTTAGCTATGATTATAGGTGTTTACAGTATTGTCATTATGTTAAACTGTAAAGATTTGTGAGATTTTGTGTTGCAGTTGTGTTTGACCCTAGAGTTCTTGCATGCTAACCTAACGTAGAAGATTAGCCTCTTTGCATGCAGCTGGGTGCTGCTACTGCCGTGACAAGCATGTTCTGTGAGAATGACATAACCTCCCCCGGCTGCAGCCCCTTCCCAGCCCTGTCTGTGGCCTCATTTCCTGTGGTACGTGCATAACTACCTTCATCGTTAGTTTCACTAACCTTAACGGTTTGGTCTTACATCAGATGCACTCTGAAATGTGCAGCCCGATCAAATCAGCACTGAACTTTCAGTTTTCTCTTTCAGACAGGCTGAAAAAACTCATTGATGAACGAGAATCCTTACTAGACCAGGTAATCACAGGAAAACTGAAATGCTGTGTGTTTCCTAAATCTCTGATAAGAATAGTAGAGATTAAAAAAATCAAAGTAGCCCTAACATAAGGTATAGAACAGCAGTGCCACTGCCTTTCAGAACGTGTGCTGGGTTGCTTTTGCTGAAGACTTACTGCGTTGCTTGCCACTTTATTCTTCCTCTGAAACATCTCTCCTGCGTGTTAACTCAGGATACAGGGCAAGAAAGATACGACCCAGTGTGCCTGTTCTGTGTTGCTAACCAGTCATATTCAGTGTCCTTAGTCGCCTAAAACTCCTTCCCCAGGACTATTTCTGAAAAATAATACTTCAGATTGGCCAAGCCCAAGGGAGAAACTAATATGGTCCAGAAACTGTAGGAGCAAATTTTATCTCCAAGAGTAAGCCCTCCTGATTGCTGGATCTGTGGCCAGTGGGCCATTCATAAAGAAATGCTGGAAGAATTACAGTAGATGGGTAAATAGCAATTAAAGTAATTATTGCTGGTACTGTGATATTCCATAGTGGTTATAAAGCTTATTAAAAAAAATTTAGCTGATCTGTTTCTCTGCAGGATGCTCTATGCTTTCATTTACGGACTATATCCTTGACCTTGAGATTTCATGCACAGCCAAACACAGTTTGGGTTTTTAAGGATGTTTTATGTGAATGTGCCTACAGAACATCTATGGCTTTTCTAATAAAACATTCTTCTTCCCCTCGTTACTTTTGGTCTTGAACTTACACATACATAAGCACTGATATTTAAAAACTGGTGAGTCACTTGCCAAAAGAATGTCTGGGAAATTATTTTCTAAGGCTTTTTAGAATTAAGGGTTTAAAAAAAAAAAAGTTTCATAACACTCAAGTGAATTTGAGTACTGAGCCACAATTTTCCCTTACAGATTTTAATAACTAATTATTTTGTGCCCTTCAGGTTAAAAAATTAAAGGGACAACTGGAAGAAAAGCAAAAGAATGGCAAGGTGGAAAATACACAGTCTGAAGATGAAGTTCTGGAAAATGGGACAGATATGCACATGATTGACCTCCAAAGTGAGCTACATTTTGATTTTAAGAGAACTTTTGTGTCCTGCATGTGAGCGAGAAAATGTATCTGTACAATAACGACATGGGTCTAAGTAGAAATGAGCCTTCAGTTCTAAGAGAGCTTCAATCTGGGAGCCAGCCATGCACCTCTACTATAAGTGAGGGAACAATTATTCTTTGTTTGAACAAGACTGCAATTGGAAATCTCCCTTATGTTCCCCAGGAGAGCTGGGCTTGAGTTCCTGGTTAATTCTGCTTTCAGAGTGGTCACAAGGGAATCGGGCAAGGCTGGGAATAGCTCCTATCTGCTGGGCACTGAGTGGGGCTAGCTGCCAGCTCTGATGTAGAAGGAAACTTTTTTGGCAGAGGGCATTTGCTAATCTACTGCTGCCCCAAGTAGATTCCTGTAGCACGGAAATTTTATGACAGACTTGTTAGAAGACACTGTTGACCCTTGTTCTGACATCTCTGATAAATCTGCAATTCTTTTAGGAGATGCCAACAGACAGATCAGTGATCTCAAATTTAAACTAGCAAAGTCTGAGCAAGAGATAACAGCACTGGAGCAGAATGTAAGTTTCTGGCTTGTTCTGTTTGTTCAGGCATGGTGAGAATGCAAAGAGAAAGTGTATTTTATTATGTGATAAATGAAATCATGATTACTGCGATTTTCCCTTAAAATAAGAAGCAGGAGTGTTGGAGCATCAGGGCTACTGCACTTGTCATAAAGACTAAAATGCTTTCATTTATGTATGGGGAAGAGTGAATGTATTACTCATCTTTACTGAAGGAAAAACATTCAAACACAAAGGTATATTGAGAGCATTTACTGAACTCTTCAGAATGCATTTTATGCCTAGCTATCGACAATTTTTAAATGGCTCCTGGCATATGATGTAGTATATATGGATTTTATACAAGACTGTTCAATTTTGACTGTTCGCTGTTGTCCAGAGTATGTCAGCGATACTCTTGCTAAGATAAATTCAGTCAATGGACTGTACTTTTTTGTTGCTGGAAGCGTATTAAATATGGATATGTATAAAATATGGAGTAAATTACCATAAGGCCAGGCTTCCTTGGTATAAGTTTTTTTTTTTCCCCAAAATATGCCTTTATTTTATTAAAGCAAAGTGAGTATCTCTCTGGTTATTGCTTAACTACTAGTGGAAGAGTGAAGCTTCAGAGTAACTTCTTGGTACAACTTTTAATTCAGAAAATTTGCCTTCACCTTAGGTAATACGATTGGAAGGTCAGGTAGCCCGGTACAAAACTGCTGCTGAAAATGCTGAAAGAGTAGAAGATGAACTGAAAGCAGAGAAACGCAAACTACAGAGAGAGGTAACTCTAAATGCAAAGTGTCATAGGCTAGCAGTCAGCCTGCACCACATGGGGGGAGACCTGTCCATCTGGTGCATTTTAGAGGAGGAACTACCCTTCTCGGTAGAGCAAAGAATAGACATCGACTTTTTTTTATTGCTTTAGTTATTCATTCTAAATGTTTAACCAACCTTTCAGCACTCAAACTGGAGTAACAGTCACAAGGGTGAACTCCCACTGCCTTTTCACCATTCCTTCCTAAACTGACTTGCAATGCTTTGCTTTGTACCAGAGTCGGTTCTCTGGAGCAAATTCAAGTTCTACTTGTACAACTTGAATCTAGAAGCAGTCTTCAGATGCTCAGGTTTGCATGCTACTTTGCAGCTGTGAATGTTCATGTGCTTTGACATTCATCAAGCTGAAGAATTCCTATTTCTACTCTGCTGTCCTTGTCCTTTGTTGTACCTGAAGACCCGTTACTTTGGGCGTTATAAATTCTGAGTTTGTAAATACAAATCACTGGTCTTTTTAGAATATGTGATTCAGAAATTATAGCAGTAGAAAGCTGGAAATTGTGCTGTAAGGTTAATTTGGGCGCTTCATTATTTAAGCACAGTGCCACACCTTACCAGGAATGACTGTCTAAACTTTCAAGCTTCAGAGTCTAAACTTGAGTGCTAAATGGATGTGAATCGTTCTTATTGAGCCTGTTTTTCTTGCTCTGTCAATCTGTTTATGCCTGTTTGCTGTAATGTGTCCATCTGCAGACTCTGTCCATGTTTCTCTCTCTCAAAACACTGCATCTTCAAGCTGTCTGTAATTTTGACCTTATTTGTCTTACCAGACTTTGTGTTCTCTGCAAGTAGCTGCTACAACCAGCTTAAATACGTTTGTCAGCTTTTCACACCTGCCTCCTGACTTTTGTTCAGTGTGGCTCTTTGCTTTTTCTAAATACACCTTCTGCTCTGCTCCCTATAAATATTGCTCTGGGCAGTCCACCTCTCTCTCCCTGACCCCATCCCGTGGTGGATTTTATAGAAAACTAAGGCACCAAAGTCACGGCTGTGGCTGTAGTTCCAGGAACCAGAAACATGAAAGCCAGGCAGTGAGACAGGTGTATGTCACTCAGCAGGTATCTCTGAGCGTCCGTGCCTCTGAAGTTGAGGCAAACTCTGAGCCATTTGTTCAACATTCTGTAAATACCTTGGATTCTTGGCACTGTGCTTAGAAAATATCTGTGTGCGTGGCCTTCAAAGCAGTTACACAACATTTACTTTTAACTCCGCTAACAGGAATTTTCAACTGCTTTATCTTGTAAGGAAATTCCAGCAATATGGTCAGTTAGTGTTGGTAACTACAAACCTTGCTTTATGTTTGGAATGGGAAAAGACTGTGAAAGTTACGGGTTTTTTCCTGCTTCCTTCCTTCAGCTTCGTTCAGCATTGGATAAAACTGAAGAGCTTGAAGTCAGCAATGGTCATCTAGTAAAACGCTTGGAGAAGATGAAAGCCAACCGGAGTGCTTTACTGTCTCAGCAATAACCACCACCTTCCGATGGAAACTGCTACTACTTGACAGAATCAGAACAACGTCGCAGATGCTTCTGTCTCTTGCTGTCCGGGATGCTTTGTGTCATGCCTTCTGAGAACAGACAACCCCAACATTTGCTACGTGCCACCCAGTTGTGGTTCACTCTACGCAGACTCAAACCTACTGCACTATATACATAGGAGTAGCTGATCCAAATGGCTGTGCCTGCGGGGGCCCTTCTACACATTTCCTTGGGTACATTTGAAGTACAATATCCGTCTACCATATAAGAAGCACATCGGGCATCGCGTTAAGTTCTCCATCCAGAAGGCACAGCAGCCATTTATTGCCGTTTAAAATGGCATTCAAAGAAAACATTTTAACTGGACTGGAATTTTGTGTCTTGCTGAAAATTTAAAAAAAAACAACCAACACTGTAAGTTTTGGACTTTCTCATGGCAGTATCTGTAATTTAGTGACTACGGTAGAGTTATTCATAGTAGGTTTTTCATTTACAAATCACTGTGGAACCACAAGCCATTACAAAGCAAAACTCCTTCAGTGGAAACCATGGAAGAAGATGGTCTTGGAAGCAAAAGTGACCTTAAATGACTTTGCCAATAAAACAAAGGTGTTTGGAGGGATTTTTGCACCAGTTGAATCATAAGACTATTTTATTTCAGGGTAAATAGGCAATAGCTTCATTGAATTTTCAACTTTTATTTGTATTATTTAATCCCTGCTCTTGAATTGAAGTAAACTACTTTTAAAGGATGTAAGTTGCATTAATAAACCAGCAGAAGGCCGTGTTTTAAGAAATGGTGGGTTTTGCACTTAGATCACTCACTTCGGTGCATTTGTCAAAGCAAGTGTAATTTGCTTAAACAAAATATGTAATGGGTTTTTTACATCAGAAACTATCTACTGGTCCATGAACTACTAGGAAACTATGCCGCTACAAAATACAAGTCTAATTTTTAAAAAAGTAACTGATAGTAAAGAAGCACTTTAGAAAATATTACTGCCTATGGTTTTTGTACAAATACAGGTAGCAAATTATTTCCGTCTAAGGTCATTCTAAAGGTTTTCCACTTTTCATGAAAAGTAACATAACCAATTGAAACGTTGCAGGCAGTTTATTATACACAGCTAGCACTACAGCTCTGGTTTGTTGGAAATTGTTCTGAATGTACTACTCAAAGGAGAACAGCAGTTACCTGAAGAATAAAGCTGTCCTTCCCCCTTCAGCCCTAACAGAGAAGCTTGCGAGTAAGGCAGGCAGCCAGTCCCTTAGGAACCTGCTCACGCTATGAAGCAACATCTCCCGTTCGACAGGCGCAATCTTCTGTCGATGCTGACGGCCTCAATAGATGCGGTTCTCTCAAGCCAAATCCAGACCCGGGAGACCATTTCTTCTTAACTTGGTCTTCAGACTCTCTGGTCCAGATCTTTCCCTAGCCTCTTCCTCGCAGATTGGAGGTTAGAGTCTAAACCGCTGCTATTTTCAACGTTAAGGGGATCGCTGGTATCTTCTTAGAGCACCTTCACAAATTAAATAAACCAAAAACAGTGTCTGAATGTGTTTCTCTGGTTTGGCTAGAAAAATAACACCTTTCTCGTCATCTTTTCTGAGCGTACCCGGAAATTTAGGAATGAAGTACTGAAATTAATATTCCAGGAAAAGGATGAAGAAGGCTTTTTTGGTGCACCTGGGGAAATAAGTATGTCCTTGTCGATCAAATGTGGTGGAACACGGGCATTAAAGGAATCTTTTAAATGAAATTTCCACTCCAGCTAGGGCTTTGGGTTCTTTCTCTTTTTTTTTTTTTTTTTTTTGTTTTTGAGAGGAACATTCAGGTGCAGAGCCAGGTTTCTTGTGGAATACCTCAAAATCGCTGTGGATACCAATTTACAATTTTCTGTGGTTGACTTGTGTAATTTCTGGTGTACAAAGCCTCTGGGGCCTAAAAAATAAACTAAGGGTTTTTCAGAATGCAAATAAATGTGCTAAATACAACATCTTAGTAACTGATGATAAGGTGTGTGATTGCCACTGGTCATCTTTTTATTTGTGGTAGCGGTGAAGACTGTCTCTCCTGGCAAGATGGAGGAGAAACAGCCTAGCAACTAAGCGCTGGTCCAAAAGGCTAACAAGAATACTTTGCTCATCAAGAAGTGACGTGTTTATTATTTCGAAGTAGATTGCATCTCGCACCCATAAGCATTAACCTCATGACAGAAATCAGATGTGTATTTCAACCTGGATATGCTCTTAGTAGAAATCTTTGTGTGTGATAAAGTAGCTGAATGTTGAAGCCACATTTTTTTTCCCCCTTAACTTTCAGTATGACTTAGCTTTAGAATAAGGGAAGAAAAAGTACTGGTTGGTTTCCTGCAAACTGTTTCATGTTTTCCTGTGAAGAATGTACAACAGGGCTTCGAATGGTAATAATAGCACATGCCCCAGTCCTTTTAATTGATCTCCAAACAGGAGAGCCTCGGTACCCAGCCCGCCAATTCAGAGCGGAGCCGAGGTGGTGGCATCCTGGTGAGGAACGGCTCCTGGGGGAACCAGGATGGGTTTTCCCAGAATTTGTATTTAAAATGGCTATCTTTTGTTTTGTTTTTAAATGTTAAATAATTTTATTGTTTGCAAATGGAATGTTACCCCAAATGGTTTTCTGTTTGTTTGGATTTTTAAAAGCAAATCTGTTAGGAGATAACGAGCGTGGAAAAGGAAATTCATTAGCAGAACTCGCCAATAAAAATGTCATTTGTTCGGGTAGTTTTTATGGAGTGGTCTGTCATGATGATGTTACTGGTAAAAAGTTCTCTTGGAAAATACAGACTTTTTGGATGATACTGGTGTAACGGGCTCATTTTCCTTCTTAATGTATTACTGCAGACACACAAACGTGAGCAACACTGCTTGTAAAATGTGCAAAGGCAGGGGCTTGTGTGAGTAAGGGCACTGAGGTGAGACATACCCCCAAATATTAACTTTTTTAATGGCAGGGTGTGCTTAGGGAGTGGGGGGACAGGGACAGCATCCCATCAGGAGAAATTTGAATGGTATTATTAATGGCACTCATTCTCCACTTCCTTAAAGTATTTATGGTGAACGTATAGGTAACCTACATAGTAACTTTCAATAGAAGAATCCTTCACAACAGGAGGCAACTAGGTTCATCAAAAACATGTGAATTTTAGTATTAAATTTAATCTTGCACGGATCACAGGCATTGTCACACAGCGGTCACTTAGATGAAATAAGTGGAGGAAGTTAGTGCTTTTTTAAATGCTCTAAACAATGAATTATATGGGTTTGGGGTTTAGTTTGTTTTAGGCAGCTGAACGATGTTTTGCACACTTTGTTAGGAACTTTACATGTATGTGTTTAAAAGGGCCAGAACCAACCTTGTAAAAATAACAGGTAACCTGCGTAGCAGAAGCTGGTAGTTGTGGGGTGACATTCCCCAGTTCACTGCATTCGTCTCCACTCTCTGCTGCCTGTAGTGCACTTCTTCAGACCAAAGGCCTTCCAGCTGCTGGTGGGTTTTAACAACGGTACAAGAAGACACGGTGCTGTCCCCCGCAGGCTGCGGTTGGGGCTCTCTGTGGTAAGCGCTGGGAGAAGCCCTCGCCGCCGTCGAGGAGGAAGAGGAGGAGAAGGCCCCAGCCCCTCTGAGGAGACATGGCCGCGGGGGCGCAGGCGCCGCGCCGGCCAATCAGGTGCTCGAGCGCCTCCAGCCGCAGCCAATGGGCTGGAGGCGCGGGCGGGGAGCGGCGGCTGGCGGCCGTTGAGCGCGTGCTCGGCGGGGCCGTTGTCGCTCGGCTGAGGCGGCGGAGGCGGCGGGTGCGGGCTAGCGGCCGGGCTCGGCGCTGGTACGGAGGCGTTACGGGGCGGGCGGGGAGGCTTCCTTTAGGCGTCGGGAAGGTTGTTCAGCCTTCCCTGGAGCCGGGGTGAGCGCTGTGAGCGGCAGGTCCCTGCCTGGGGGTTCCCCTTGGGCCAGCGGGAGCACCGGGCTGCTCGGAGGGCTCCCCCCTTCCTCAGCTGTGGCTGTGCGCGCTGCGTTGTGGAGTGGAGGCAGTGCTTTAATATCAGGGCCGGTTTCTAACCGACTCGGCTGTTGTCAAGCATCTAGCTGTGTCAGTAGTAGTAACAACAAGGTTATTGTTATTTATCTAGGGCATACCTAGAGCTACGGTAGTTCTTGTTTCTTAACTTGTTCTTAAGGAAAAAAGTGTGTGTGTGTGGGAAGTCACTTCTCTGTGATAATATCTTGTAATTTATGTATAGGCGTCTGAGATGTGCTTTGGCAGCGTTGTGGCAAGATTTTTAATTTCATAGGTATAGTTGCTCAAAACTTCAGTTAGGAGATGAAGGTAAAGATAGCATAAGAAGAAGGCTAATGTTTGTGAAGCAAAAATAACTGGAAGTGCAGAATGAAATCACGGTAAGGTTTGTTTTTTTTGGAAGGTGACTGACTTCTATCGATGACTTCTATTAAATGATTTTTACTAAGTGATTTTAAATGATGCCATTTTAATGATGATCCTTAGTGGAGGAGAATCTGGATGCAGATTTAGAGACAAGCCGTTTTTCCCTGCGAGGAAGGGCTGTCATGAAGTTCTCTCGTAGGGGTCCATTCTGCAAAGTTTCCTGCGCAGACACCAGGCCTGGGTCGCACTGTTTATGTCTGGAGTGGACTGAGCTCGCCTAACTTGTGTGTTAATCCCAGAGCAGTGGCCAAGAAACAGGCCTGCGTTTCCAGTCTCCTCTCATGCTCCACCAGCAGCCTGTGTCTCGCTTCGGTACTTCACTCGGTTCCTCATGGGCTGTGTTTCACCAAGCGGGAAGCTTCCTCTGGAGGATGAACCAGTGACTTTGGGCCTGTTGGTTGGCCTGCATGCCCTCGCAGGGGGAAGAGTTAGAGAGGACTGAAATTTGCTGTGCTTTATGTAAGATTATAGTCAGGTTTGAGACCTGTGGCTATAATATAAAATTGTTATATTTCGTTTCAGTAGCTTAAAAAGCATACCTAGCTGAGAAATATGTCTAACGTTTCTATGTATTCCTCTCTTCATGATGAGCTTTGGGGGAAGGCAGAGAAGGCCTGACAACCCTTCATAAGAAACGTGCTTCACAAAGAGCATCTTCCATCCCTGTATGCTTTTTCTCTGCTTTTCGTTCGTGTTTGCTATAAAACTAGGTTTGTTGCAAGTCCAGAGCAGGTGTATTGTTTTGGTGTATCGTCCAGCTTGCTTCTCTAGCTAAAAGAAGCGCTCTGATCCGAGAAACAATCTTCCTGTTTTCCCTTATGTTTACATTTCTTGGTTGTAAAGATTCTCAGGTTTTCTTACAGTTCTGTGCTTGATAGCCATTTCTTCTTGTTTCCCCAGAATTAAAAGGAATGTGCTTCTGTTTCCCCCTTGTCCAACATCTGAAGGGTTTTTAGTTCTCGGAAGGCACAGAGCTCTAAGTTCACCTCTTCACACATTTAAGTAGTTTTAAAAATTTTTATAGCTCCTGGACTGGAGGATGTTCCCTGCAGTAAATACACTGGTCTTGGATCGAGAAGCCGTAAGCTTTCTGTGGCAAGGAGTGCTTACAGGCCAAGTATACAATCAGGAATGATGTGAGGTCAGTTTGTGGTTGCTGAATCCAGGATAACATCAGCATCCTGACTCGGCATCAGTACGTACATTGAAACACCTTGTGGGCTGTCATGAAGTTAGTGTACGATTTAGATAACTCACTATGTATCAGCAGAGATTCTGATGATTCAGCCAAGAAATGTTTCAGTGGTAAGAGGATGGAAACTTTGCCCAAGAGTTAAGAAAATAGGATTGATTGGTCTCTGAGGATGCTTTTACTCAATTGAAACCGCAAAAGCAAGAACGGCAAATTCTTTTAACAGCCTTTGGTGAGCTGTTTAGGATTTCTTTGAGAACGTACCATATAATTCCTAGCTTCTATACTAGCATGCAGTAGGTAATAATAAGATGGTTAATTTAACATATTTTTTAAACAATCGTGTCTTCTTGTACACCGCGGAGTATCTTGAACTTCTCTTATTTTTATTAAGGTGAGAAACTGATAGGAAGAGACAAGCCGAAGACTTTGAGAGGTTGCAGTGGAAGTGAGTTGCGTGGTTAACTTCTGGGGAGGAGGACTTAAGTGTTTGCACCATGGAATTAGAAAAGAACAGCAATGTTAAAAGCAAAAGGAGATGCTTCAATCAGATCTCGCATCTTTTTTCTTATTCTGAGGAAGCTGAGCACACGCTCCTCAGAGACGTTGCAGCAGCAGCTAACCGCTCTGGTTTTGGCCAGGCATGTTCTGGCAATATTTCAGAATTAAAGTTGTCAGAAGAAAGCTTACCTTATTTAAGTTCATCTTTAGATGCAGATATTGAAATGTATAATAAAAAGAGAATGAGAATTTGCTGTGCATGGGTAGATGAAAGCAAGAAAGAAGCTGATATGTTAGGAAGGGCGTGTGACAATATGCACTTTAATTGCGGCGTGTGTGATGATTGCAGACAAAGCCAGTTAGGTGAAGATTTGCACCTGGAGTATCTCAGTGCTAATGAGCAAGATTTTGATGATAGGAATAGCTCAAGTGAGTTTTCTGAGCAAAGGGAAACTATAGGAATCGAAAACTTAAAGCTGATAGATCCAGTTCATGAAGTTCCAGGGGGTGGAGTAACAAAGGAACCAAATCTCGTTGATGTGTCAGAAGATCGTTCTCCTGCTTCTGAGTATGGCGTAGGTGACCAGGCCTGCCCAGAAGCAGCTATGCCAGAGCTTCCCCACCTGCTTCAGGACTCTCTGTCTCTGCCAGATTGCAATGGCATGACTTGTGATCATCAGGAAGAGCAAACAGAGTATCATAGTGTTGTTTGTGGAAGTACACTTGAAAGTCATTCTTGTGGGAGTAAAGAAAGGGTCTGTCCAAATCTGCTTGTATGTGACAGTTTAGAAAATGGAGAGGTGAAAGACATCCCACTGATTGACGGCACGCTGCCACCCCAAACAGCTACAAGTGACGAAGTGTCTGAAAACAATGACAGACACATTCACAGCATCTCAGTGAAGCAAGACAATCCTTTGCTGTCAGCACGGGAGAGGGCCCCTGCAGTAGCCATGCAACTTTGCAAACGTGCAGGGGACTCTGCTTTCTGCAGTTGTGAAGAATCTGGTGTGTGTGCACATGGTGCCGGCTGCGTTCACTGCACTGCAAAGGATGCTGAAACCCAGTTTCCAGTCTCTGCAATTCTCACTAGCGAGACTCCCTTTTCTGAAGTGGAAGTTACAGATAAATCCTCCTGTGGAAATACCAGCTGTCTGAACTCGGAGTTGGAGCATTGTAAAAACTTGAAAAACGTTACCAGTGACTCTACGGTTAACCAGGCTGTTGATGTGACTTCTGATTTTAGAGCCTGCTTTACAACAAGCAGAAGTACCAGTGCTCAGGTTTGTCTCTCGTCCAGGGCTATTAATACAGAGATAACAATGATGAACAAATCTCGACCCGTGGGATGGCGCCGTGAAACCTGTGCAGACGTTGCTTGCAATACAGACTGGTCATGTGGAGCCAGTAGCACAGAGAAAATTAGGTCACAGCTTACTGACACACTGGAAGAACACTCAGATGGCAATACTGCAACACCTGAAAGAAGTTCACAAATTCAGGTAATTAAAACAACCAACCAAACAATTTTGATATATAGAACTTTTTTTAACTTGAAGTTGCTCAGAACTTGTCTATACAAATGTTAATCTGTAACTTTTTAAAATGTGTTTTGTTTAGGAACAGCAGGAATCAAAAAATGAGCTTTGTAGCAGCAATTTAAAGATAAGCACTGACAGGTGGGTCATGAATTGTTTTTGGTTTGGAATTCTAGATGCCAGATTAGATTTTTTTTTATGATTGAAAGGTTGTCTGTGACTTAGCAAAACTGCTGGTACTAAAAGATTGCTGGGCAGCGGCTCCTACGCTGAAGGGTAGGGCTGCCTTTCAGAGGGACCTGGACAAGTGAGAAGAATGAGCTGAAGACCTCCTCAAGTTGAACAAACACCAAAGCAGCCTTGGTCTGCAGTTGCAGACTGGCCAAGAACAAGTCGAGTGTCAGTCAGCAGTGCTCCCATATGGTGAAGAAGGGAAGCCCCGTCCTGGGGCTGCATTAGCAGGAGTGCAGCCAGCGGATGGAGAGTAGTGTTGATTCTTCTCAGTTAGGTGCTCATGAGGTTGCATCTGGAAAGGTATCTCCAGCTGTGGGCCTTGTAGTGCAAGAAAGAGATTAGCAGACTTGGGGAAAGCCCACCAGAGGACCATGGAGATGGTGAGGGGAGCTGGTGGAGCACCTGATGTGTGAGGAGAGCTGAGGGTTTGGGCAGCCCAGAGAAGGGAAGGCTGGGGAGGTGGGGAACCTCCCTGTAGTTCTTGGCAACCCGGTGGTGGGTTGCTGAGAAGACAAAGTTAAATTCTTTGCAGAGGTGTGTTTTTGAAAGGGCAAGAGCCAGCAGTTAGTGAGGGGAATTCTAAGTAGTTCAAGATAAAGCTTTTTACAGTGAGAGTAGTATGAAACAGCGTTAGAGAGATGGTGCAGTCTCCTTTCTTGGAGATTTAAAACAAAGAACCGCAAACCCAACACAAAGCTGGACTGGATAAGACGCTGAGCTAATTTTGAAGTTAGCCCTGCTTTGAACAGAGGTTTGTACTGCAGACCTCCAGAGATCCCTTCCAACCTGAATTGTTCTGTGGCTGTGGAAACAAAATAAGTGTGTCTGTAGATCAGCAGAGTTGCTAAGTTTCTTTTTGTTCTTATGACTGCACTTTTTGGATAGAAATGATTATGGTGCTCGTGCAGTTTCTGCTTCTAAGTTAAGGCTGTTTATAATGCGAAAGCTACTGTAAGACATCATTTTTTTCTGCGTAGTAAGTAGGAGGAACTGATTCTATTTTTCTTTTTTTTTTTTTTCCTTCAATCATATCAGAAATAGCTTCTGGAAAGCTACTTGTTTCAAAATAAAACATAATGAATGTAAAATATTGATTCAAGGGCTTCAAGATTTTGTCTATTATTATTTTAAAGGCCGGTGCACCTTGACAAACAAGCTGTGAAGAATTCTGCATCAAGCTACTGTCAAAAAATACTGCAGAGAGCGATTGAAGCAGAATTGCAGATTCTAAATGCTCATTATCGGATGTGCTATCAGCACTGCTTGAAGGTTTACAAACTGGCTTTGGAGGAAAACACATGTTTTAGCAGGCATGTACTTTAATGTCCTTTTAAATGAAATGGATAACTTGGTTAAGAGGCATAAATTGCTAAATGTTACTGATGTATTCTATCCATAGCTTGTATAGTGTTTATAGTTAGCGTTGTTGTCCAAAAGAGTTTACATTCTCATAACCGCCAAGTCTTCTTTTCAGCCTGAAATTTTTTGTAGCATTCACAGACCCAGCAAAATACACTTTGTTTCCAGGAATGCTTTCTGTACAGGAGGAATAGTACAGAGAATCCATTCAGGAGTGGACGAGATGCATAGAGGGGGAGCTGGGGAGGAAGCGGTAAAGGAGAAAGAGAGAGGAGGTGCAGGACTGTTAAGAGGCGAGGCAGGAAGGGGGTGGCGATTGCAGAGTCTCTAGCTGATAAAGCATATGCAACAAACCTGGAATTCAACCAAGAAGTCCTGTCACTGAACGCTTTACTGTGCCACGGATAGCGATAAAACCTCGTTACCGTAGCGTCTGCTCCATAGCTTAGGAGGGGGTTCAAGAGAGAACCTAGTAGTGCTGTGAAACAGAGTATGGCTCCAGAGAGCTACTTTGTGCGTCAGGAGTGAGCTCCTGTTCTTGCGCGATGTGGAGGAATCTTTAAACACTGTCAAAGGTTTGAGCAATTCTGGAAGCAGTAAAATTAATGAAATGTCTGTCTATGTTGGTCTTATTTTCTTACACGTATTTTAACAGATGTAATGGAAATACTGAATTAGGTTCATCTCTCGTGTTGGTTTTGGAAGAGCTAAAAAAGAATTACAACATCATGAGAATGAAAATAAAAATGGGCATACCTTTAAATGCACTTCCACCGCTATCAGTTGAGATGAAGTTGTTCCCCATCTCCTCTTCTTATGTTCCGTGCGAGGTAATTTCTTAATTGCTTTTTCTTTTTAATATAAATTGCTTTCTTCAGAAAATTAAGACAAATCTTTTCTTTTTTGACAGTTGTTCAGAGAGGATCTTTGCTATGAGTAAGTAGTCCTCATTTGTGGTATTTATTAAAGTTAAAAATAAATGAGAAGTGAGTTTAAAAGACATTAAACTTAGAATTTCTTTATTTCAGGATGTATCTTGGTGCTCCAAACTGTTCAGCTGAAAAACTAGCGTAGTACTTTGGGTACAGTGATTTTATTTTGAGGAAATTTTTACTCTGTAGTGTTCTAATGTGCAAACTATGGAGTTGTATTTTTACTGTCTTTATAGCCAAAGTTTTCAATTTACAGGTAATTTTCCTGGTTCCCTACTTTCACTACTAAAATCTGTCTCCAATCTTAATGCTATCTGTCTTTAAAAAAAACCAAACAAACAAAAAAACACCCCACCAACAAAAAACAAACCACAAAAAACTCCAACAAAACAAAAAGACTTTGCTGCCAACAAAGATCATATTAGGCATATAAGCAGCTGTTCTGCTAAGATTATCATTCAGTTATGAAGAATGGTAGAAAAATAACTTCATATTTCAGGCAGACATATGGTACTGCATGTTCAGGAATCATGTCCAGTTACTTTATGTAAGTAGAGATTAAAACAAATTTGGCAATAAGTTTTTACTGCATCAGGTAAAGAACTAGAGATCTTTTTCAAATTTCTTGTTAAGTATTAGTAAGATTAATCAAAAATTGCACAGATATTTCAACTTGTAAAGACATACATCAAAACATCACACAGAAAGCCATCTAGATATAAAGGAAAAATAGCCTAACATAAACCTAGAACATAGCTTTATGTTTCAGGTTGCAACCAATGCTTTTATAAAATACAGCTATCAAAAAATTTTGGTTCTCATTTTCAGCTAAGATTTATTAAGGACACTTTATTTAGTTTACTGTGAGCTTTTGGAAATATTTAAATTAATATTTCAGAGTACTTGGTATCATTGTAGAATTTAAAATTGTTTTGCCGTATTTTGTATGAAATTCTTGGATCTGTTTTAGTTCCGTTTCAGGCACAAGGAAAGCTGACTTTGAAGCACCAAAACTGCAAGAAAGGAAGATTTCTGTCAACATGGTAAGGACCTCTTCATTACTGAGTTTCATAGACGTTAATGTTGTGAAGCATAGTCTCCTTTTAGGTGTATGCAAATACAGTCACAGTCTTCAGGGCTCAAGCTGGGATTCTCTGCCAGTAATCACAAATGCAGTTGATGTGACCAGAATTTTGATCGTCCTTTCAAAATTAAATAACCTGGGGGTTCTTGAAGACAATCAGTAGGTTAACTTTTTAAAATTTACCTGTTTAATCAATTAATATTGTGAAGCTCAGAAAAATAACGTGTAATCAGGTGTAAGTGCTATGACGTAACTGAAACATGTTTGTAGGACAATCCACAGACTGTACGTTTAACTGGTGGCGGTCAGCCAAGTGACTCTACTTCCTGCAAGACATTTGAAGAACAGCATAAAGATCAGAATGTGGAACGTGGTAAGTGATCTGCTTCTAGTACAAGTACTACATTATTTATTAGTTAAGTTGTTAAAAAAAAAAAAACAACAAACCCTGTGTAAAACACATACATGGATACTCAGCTGTCCTTTCTGTGATGGAATGCTTAACATTATATCAGCTCTATATTATGCTTTGCATCTTGAAAAAAAAATTTGCTACTTAAATCAGAAGTGAAAACTAGTATGTGTCACCTCTTCGTAATGTAGTACCAAGTCATGTAGGCAGCTGGAATCACCCTAGACACAGAAAAATTTGATATTAATTCATATGATGTACCATGGTCTGAATTTTAACACGCTGAAATTTATTTTAACTGTCAAGGCTGTGTGAAAAATGAAGAATGGAATGAATATTGGTTTGATGCTAAAGAGGACTTGACAGCAGCAGATTTTTCAATAATATCTGAAGAAACAAAAAAGCAACAAGAAAAACAAGACACAGTTGATTTAAGAGGTGAGGTCACGTGCTGTAAGCTGCCATACCTAATAATGGTGTTTGTTTATTATTGTTCCTTCTACAAGCATAAGTGAACTTGGAAAAAATGCTAGCTGGGTTTTCAGACTTACTTTTTCATTGACTTGCAGTGAATGCTTGTACAGATATTCAGCTCTTTTAATCCATGTTTTTCCTTGAAAACTTTACCTACAGTGGTTAAACTCAATTTAGTAAATGTCCAGCCAATCATGTAGCTGTAAATCTTTCCTTTTTTTCCTCTTCCTCCTCTCTCTGCTTCCTTCCCCATACTGGCTTCTTAAGAGTTAGCTGGGAATGGTCTGTGTTTGGAGACTTGGGTCCCAGTGACGGGCATGGTTAGAAGTCCCAGGGTGTTGAAAGCAGAGAGCTTGTGTGCTACGTGGTGGGGACTCGCAGTACACGACCCATGCTTTAGCACTGGTACCTGTTAGTTCAGGCCAGTGTTTTCTCTTGTTGTACCTCTTCTGCCTCTTCAACCCTCAGGAAATACTCAGGGAAAAGAGATTTCACAAACTGAACTGTTCCTTCTCATGACACTCTCATTTTCTGTTAGAAGATACTCTTCATTCTTTTAGGGTTTTTAAAGGTTTTCTGTCTGTGCCGTCTGAAATCTACAGAGAAGATGTTAGCTTGAACTGAAACAAGAATAGTTAGTAACCCTTTGCTTTCTTATGTTTACTATTAGAAGGGAAGATAATGGAGAATGGAAATGAGTGTTCTTCTATTCGTGTTGGTGGCCTAAGTTCCTCAGTGTCAGAGGTATGCCTGTTCTTATTTACACAGTAGCAGTAATGTCTTGCCTCTTTTTTGAATTCTTTCGTACTCTACATTTGCAACCAAATATGTTTCTATTTTGTAGGGTGATTTAAGATCACATTTCCGGAAGGATCAGATTTCTGACACCCTTATCTCTGTGGATTCTAGTAACTACAGGTATATTAATACAAGTTTCACATGTTACAGATTTTTTTTTCTGTCAAAGTGCGCAAATCATGGGAGAGAGGAGGGAGTTGCTCATTAATTTGTTTCGGTAATTAATGTCGATACAGATAGGTTGACAAAAACTTGTCATCCCAGACAGCTTCTCATCTTATGAGAAGTTAAGGAGTCTGAAATTTTCTGTTATGTTTAATGGAGATACAGTTAATATTCAGAAGATGAGAACCACCATGTGTTCTTACTGGTAGTGATTTAATATGTGTTTTACTTAGTTTCCTTTTTTCTTTTTCTTTTTCCTAAACTTTATGCCTCAGATATGCATTTCTTTCCTTTAAAGACACTAATAAAGCAAAGTTAGCTGTAGAGGAAATGAACCAGAAAAAAATAAAAGGAAAACCAGTAAGTGTTGAACTTGTAAATACTTCATCAGAGAATAAAGATTTGGTTTCCCAAGTACTTACAAATAAGCTTTGGCATGAAATCCAACCTGTTGATAACAGTCAAAGAAATGATCAAGATAAAACACTCACTTCAACCTCCAATTCTGTGAAAGAACCTGGCGCCACCTCTGCTTCTGAGAAAATGCATCTCCTTCCCATAACTTCTTCAAAAATTTCTCGCTCTACACAAGTACCTTCAGAAACAAAGTGCCCTGGTCTGAAATCATCTACTGAAGATTCGGTATGTTATTTGCTTGAAGTTAATCAAAAGGTAAATAATTATTACTAAGGCTCCTTTATATGGCAGATTAAGAGCCTTAAAACTTCTTGTCCCGTAACATGTTACATTTAATATATATAGAATGATGTTAGTATAGGAAAACATGTTATGTGTCAGTAATAAATTTCTGGCATGCTGCAGAAGAGTGAGAGCACCATTCATTTGCCCCTGCATCAAATTGTGATACTCCCATCTTTTTTTTGTAATCCTAAGCTAGCTGGGAACCTAGGCATTTGTGCTAGATTTTTATCTTGCTTTTCTCCTCTTTTGAGTTTCCATTTGTAACAGTTTTTCTATGTGAATATCTTGTGATTGTATACAGGAAAGATTTTGGGATACTGGAGGGGAAACTCTTGGGTTTTTTAATATAAATCTAAGAAACATCTATGTATAAATGTAGTATTTTGTATTCGCTCAGGTTGGAGGATAAGGCAAAGTTAGTAACTGCTGGTGTTGCTCTCATAAACTACATAGGTATGCTACCTTTGGGGATTTAACTTTAAACATGCCAGTCCTCTGGGAAATATAAATTGGATCCAATTTAAAGTAGCAGGAATGTCAGTTACACATAAATGCATGTAGTATTTTTATTTCTAATTTACAGATTGGATAATATGACTGGTTGTGTTAGAATAACTTAGTGATCTGAATCTGTATCTGTCATTTTTTCTCTTTCCATAACAGGAATATTTATTAGTAGTAAAGATATGTTGTATTACTTGTACAATACTTAACCCGTTCACTTTTTGCTTATTTTGATGCAATTCTAGGATACGGGAGAACATTTCCTGCAGAAAACATCTGCTCCTTTTTCCACTAATTCATACGATGCCTTTATTTCTCCTAATACGTTGAATTTGAGCAGCTTTACCAAATTAATGAAGAAACTTCAAGAAATCCACCCAGAGGCTAGCAGGTGAGAGTATTTGGATTTCATTTCTGCCCTGATTTGTAACGGATCCAATATCCATGGTAACTAAGTGCTAAATGTATTGCACAAAATGTGATGTAAACAGTTACTACTTTTATTCATATAGAGACAAAATTGTGGATGCTCTGCTGGAGGTGAGGAAAAACAACAAAGGTATCCTAAGTGGCTTGTCCATCAGTTCTATTGTGGAAAGGACCTCTGTCATTCTAAGGAAATGGACGCCCAGTTATGCATGGGAAAGGCAATGTAAATAAGTGAGTATTCTAGCCTACAGAAAGATACTGAAAGAAAAACACTTGAATTTGTGTAGCTGTATAGCTTGACCAGATTAGTAAATAACTTAGTATAAAGCTCTGCAAGAAGTACCTGGATGAATCTACTGAAACAGTGGTCTCTAAGGATTGTTAGCTGTTTTGCAGAACATCTGTAAACAGATTGGCTTGCTAGCTCTGTGCGCTGTATAAAGCTTGGTATACTAGGGCTTTTATTATGCAAACTGTTTTATTGATTAACTTAGCGGAGAACGTCGTCATACATATTCTGTACAAAGGTGACACCTAATGGCCAGTCCTTGTGTAGCAGTTCATAAAGAAATCCCAGCATAGGCTCAGTTTTGGTTTAATAATTGATGATTTCTATCTGATGTATGAGATTCGGTTCTGGACTAGAAATCTAACAGAGTAAGATTGTATGTCTTTTTAGTTTTTTCGTGTTAAAAGACCTCTTGCCTGATGACACAGCACTGGATGCCGCAGGAAGCTGCAGCAAGCTGAACATGCTAAAACCACAGCTGAGAATTCCAGGGATGTGTATATACATTCTCCTGTAGGAGACATCCTTGAGCTGGCGCTTGTGTCAGTCTCTTACTAAGCTTGGTGTTCTGCTTGCTTTAGGGCTGCTAGCAGTGCAGGTTTTCCACGCTGTCCAGTGCAATGCTCCAGCTTCACCTTTGCCCACAAACACACTCTGTACAATATTTATTCTTCTGTAGTGTTTCTTCCTGAAACTGCACCAAATTCTTAATGCTCTGATTTTCGTCTCAAAGCTCCCGTTTCAAGGAGGTCAAGGAGTCAGTTTGGTTTTAATCGATACCACCTTTTCCAAGATAAGTAGTATTTATGCCGATGGTTTTACATATCCAAGTATCTTTCCCACCCATTGAATGTTGCTTATCAGACTAAATTCTCCTGGTCGGATGCCTGTGCATGTGTCACTGTAGTGCACAAGTAAACCATAACACAGCCTTAACTTGAACAGAACCGTTGTGCGTTATATACTAGAAGTGTAATGGTAGTAGAGTGATCCTGCCCAGTAAGATGAAGTGGAAGCCTGGGCTAGAAAAGCTTCCATAGATGCATTAAATATACAAATAGATGCTTATAGGTCATTCGTCTCAGCCTTGTTTTGGGAAGTAATACCAGTGACCAGAAAAGTCCTTCAGAAAGACTGACTGTAGATTGTGTTAAATCCACAGAGACATAGGATAGGATTTTACATACAGCGTAAGATTGTACCTCCTGTAGTGATGAAGAGCATGAAAGAATCTCAACCAGTGTGCGTGTTTGGCTGAGTTCCTTTTGAAAGGACCAGTGTAATATAAGTTTGTTAGTGTGGCATTTGGCTGCCCTGTGAGCTTTTACAGATGCCCCTCTGAATCAAAACAAAATTTAAAAAAGAAAAGTCTTCATATTAATCTACTGACTGACTTCCACAGGACTGCAGATATGGACATAAACTCGTCCAAAAAAAGAAAATCTTACACTTGAGAGTATTTTCAATTAGTAAGGTTTTAACAGCCTCAAATGTGTTGTGCCTTCCTTGTCAACTGATATATTTATTTTTTTTAAATGGTGTGTTGGTTTTACAGTCATAATTGTTCCTATGATGGGTTTTTTTTTTTCTGTTGCTTTGCTAAAGAGATGATGACCTATAACAATTTTTACTTTCATCATGAGGGAGCTGTGAAATAGCTAGGTCATTATAAGTAATGGGGAAAAAGAATTATCATCTTTCCGTAGTAAGAAACAAGTACGTAGTATGTTTAAGAAAAGATGATTCTGCTCAAAGCTCATCTATACTAATTCTGGTATATGTATAGCTTCAGACTTTCCTGAAGGCTAAGTGTCCACTGAGAAATACCACCTCGGAGCCTTATGTTCTTGCGGGCTGATGAAATGTCCAGAGTTGTACAGATAATACTTTTATGTCAAGCTGTATTACATAGTATTTAATGTATAACAGCTTAAATTCAGCTTTAAAGTAAAGCACAATATAATCTTGCTTTTTTCTTTGGCTGACTTGGCCCAGAGTTGGACATCTGCATGTTTATAGATCTTGTATATTTGTTAATTTTGAAGGAGTAACTTCATTAGAAATGGCAAGTTAGGTTTTGGGCTGGAAAGTCCTTTTATTCTCATTAGTGAGCAGCTGTCATATTTACCTGAACAGCACGTTTAACCTTTTTCTGTTTTCTAAACCTAATGGTAGGCAGCAGTTAACAGGAGTCGTGATGCTATACAAGTTATTCAGTGCAGCATTAAAAATGGCTGTTTCCTTAATTTTTTTCAGTACCAAATGTCCATGCTTGGAAGCTTTCTGTGAAATTAATGATCTGCATAGTAAAAATTTTAAAACCAGACCAATGGAGAGGGGTCTTATCAAAGCATCACTAAAACAGTGCTTTGAGAAACATAAAGAAATGCAGAGTGTCTACGTACTCCTAAATGATCATTTGATAACTTAATTTTGAATTAATTGAATTGATTAAAAAAAATGAGCACCAGATACAATTTGTTGCACAAAGGTTATTTTATTGTAGTCATTTCTTTCATGTGGTTTTTGAAGCTAGGAAACCTCACTTTTCTGTGTACTTCTGTAGTACATAGTGAAATTATTATAGTTTCTCCTGGTTTTCTGGGGTATTAAAACTGCTGATGTTCCTTTTATTTCAGTTTGAGTGTGTACATGCAAAACTTACCTGCTGCTTTTTTTTGTGTTGTTCTTTTTTTTTTTTTAAGTAGATGGCTTTCCGATTATGAAGAATCAATCATCTCCCTTTGGAAGATTTTTGCAAATTCTATACTCCAGCTTGTTCCGGGATCGTACTGTGTTTCTTGTTTGATTTGTTTCAGCAGATCTTAATGAAAGCTCATGTATCATCACTGCATGATATGCAGTCTTATCCAAGAGAATATAACCTGAAGGTCAGTTTGAGGTATTTTTCTGTTGATGCAGATATTAAATGATTCTTCCCAGTTTTGTTGCCCCTGTAGTTGGTTCAAGCGTTTCAGCAGGTTTCGCTAAGGTAGAAAGATCTCACTTCAGCGAAGCAAGCCTTCTCTAATACCGGCAGAGCTTTTCTAGGCTGAAGTACACAACCCCCAGTTCTTTCGTGCCGCTTCATTTGAGGCATGGTGGTGGCTGCTAAAACGTTAATAAATAGCCAACACGCTTGTGCTTTCCGGGTAATCTGATTCTGAATAGTCTGTAGAAATTCCACGTACCCTTTGAATACCAGGGAGGCATGGAGGAGGCAGCGAGGGCTTCATTTTAGAAAACCAGGCTTCGGAGCTGGCAGCTCTGGTGGCCGTGGTTACATAACCCCCTGCTGCAGCAGCAGCACTTGCTCGGGAGCAGAGTCATCTCGTGTCCATTTTTGACTTGGAAGCATCTTGCAGACTGCAGAGCGGTGATGCGGCCAAATGTTTCCTTCAGGATGAAGCCTAGATTTGAATTATATATATATTTTTTTTTTTTTTTTTTTTTTTTTTTTCCCCCAGAATATGGCATTTAGCTGTCTCATATTCTACTTCTGTTGCTGCAAGCAGAGGATGAGCTTCTAAATCCTCTTTTTGTGTCCCACGGCCTGGTATAGTGGGAAGCACACGCTCCCCGAGACTTTTAGTTTGGGTGATACAGGGGAGAGAGGAAAGCTGGGAGTATCCAGTCTTTCATGTTTGTGTGTCATTAGTGTACAGAAGAGGTCTAGATTTTAAATCCTCTTCTGGTAAATGATGGAAAGGCAGCTTAGGTGTACGTGTCTGGTCAGGGGGTGAGGAGAATTATCCTTGATTGACACAGACAGGCCATGCTGTGATGCACGACAAGACCGTACGTTGCTGTTGTCCATCTCTGTCTCTTTGTTGTACTTTGTTCTAGATCACAGCTGCATTTCCTGCTGAAAATAGCAGCCTTACTTACCTGGTGAATAAAGGTTAAAATTCCTTCTTCAAAAAGTTGTGCCGGTGTTCTGCTGTTGTCAGATCTCATCTGTTCCCTCTCCTCTTAGCAGAAACACTGTAGGTAGCCTTGTCTTTGACAGCCGGTACTGTAAGCTTGAGGCCTCACCTGCAGCTTCAGGACCAACTTTGGTTTCTTCCCTGTTCGTATCGAGATGAGAGCAGGCGTAGGCTTTGCTCTACCACATTATTAATAGAAAGTGCTGCCCTTTGTGTTCCCCAGACTTGATTCTGTAATTAGGTGGGTGTTCTTAATAGTTTAGGATAGAACTGGCTTTCTGGTATGCAAGCTGTGTTGTTTCTGTTGGGAGAGCAGGAACGGGTATAATATGAAACACTGAAGTTAGCACACTGTGGTGTTCGTTCAAGTTCTTGTTCCTTCTTCTCCCTTTGAAAGGAGGAGTTAACTTAAAATGTGAGAGGACTAATCTGTGGGGCGATGACCTCCCTGCAGCTGGAGCCCTCGCCCACTGGCACGACAGGCTCCTGATGGCATATCCTAATCCTAAATGTGCTCCTCGAGAGCCCAAGCAGGCACTCTCGTGTTCAGGCACGCATTCACTTACCAGCTGCAGGTGGAGCTGTACTAGCTCAGTAATGATTTTCTGCTCAGTAATGATTTTCCGCTCAGTTAAAAAAAACCCCTCAAACCCCAAAACATTTATTTTTCTCCTAAAATTGTATTACGTTCTCTATGTGCATATTCAACACTGTAAAAAGAAAGGGAAGGTATGGTGTTTAGCCTTAGGCTAGAGAGAAATGCCTTCGGTGGAGACGGAAGGAGGGCTAAGGAAAATGTGTGCGCAAGAAGGGTTTCTCCGTGCTTGCCTTCCGAGCCGTTTCCTTTGCCTCTCCCGCGTCTCTGGGCGCCCCCCTGCCCCTTCCACGGTGAGGAGAGGGGGCTAACGCTGTCTTACCGGGCTGCTGGGTCACCGGAGAGCTCACCTGCCCTCGGTCCTGCCTTCTCCCCAAGATCGAGGCTGCGGTCGGGCACTCCCGGCGCGGGGCCGCAGCGGGGGGCGCGGGGCAGGCGGGAGAGCGGGGCGCGGTGCCGGCCTGGGCCCGCCCCTGCGCGGAGCCCGGCCCCGGGGAGCGGAGCGGAGCGGGGCTGCGACGGGCGCGGGGGGAGGATCCCGCCCCGCCGCCCCGCTCCGCGCCAGGGGCGGCCGGCAGCCCGCCGCGGCCGGGCTGGGTGCGCGGGGCAGAGCGCGGCGGCGATGGCCCTGCTCCCGCGGCGATTCCTCTGCTTCGTGCTGGGTAAGTGCGCGCCCCCGGGCCCGCGGGAGCAAACTTCTCCGGCCGCCGCTGCAGCGGGTGGGTGCCGGTGGCGGTGCCAGCGGGAGACGCTCCCCTGGAAGCCCCGGAGCAGCCGGGCCGTGGCGGTGGGGGCTGCGGGGAGCCCTCTGCCTTCCTGAGCGGGGCCGGGAGGTGTGCGCTGCCCCGCGCTGTGCAGCACCGGCCTCCCCCTCCCTGACTTTACCAGCGCCCGTTGACCTGTTTATCCCGCAGTCCGTGAAGTCTCCAGCTGGGCTTTGCTGGCAACACGGAACGCAGGTGGAAATTAAAAGGAGAAATTGTTCCGAAGCGCTAGGAAACAATAAAACGCCTAACTTGGCCTCTAAATATGCCAGGTGATGATGCTATCGGACACAGCCTGTTTTGTGAGGCAGGTGAGATTTACTGAGGCATGCTCGTGCTGGCAGACGTCCTCTGCCATTTGTTTCAAAAGTAGAAATTAATTACTAGGAGACTGCTTTAAGAGTCTCTGCTCTCCTATTTCTGAGCCACAGGGAGAGGACGCAGCCAGAAGCGCTCGTTCAAGCAAGCATTTCTAAGCTGAGGTCGGATGTTCTGGGTTTAGCAGATGATCGACTTAAAATCGGGTTGGAAATTCTTGTGTTGCCTGATCATTTTCACAGGGCGCAGCGTGCCCGGCTTTCTTTGATGTCCCTAGCATTTCAGATGCAACAGGCAGCGGCTTGTGCTGTGCCTGTAACCTGTGTGTCCGCAGCAGAAAGCTCGGAAGGATCACGTATTGGTACTTGGTATAAGAAGTGTGTTTGTTTAAGGTAACTTAAAAGGGAAACCGCGTACCCTCATCCTAATGCTGTTCCTTCACGAAGTCAAAGTGCTCTTTGAGGAAGCATGGATTTCTCTTTCCTCCCCTTCCTTCTCTTGCCAGTTTTCTTCTCTGAACCCTGGTGAATAATTCGTTGAGCTGTGCTGCATGTAATGGTGTTATTTGAACCACGTAGTTAAACAGTTACTACTCTTTAGCTGGCAGTTATTCACAGGGAGGAGAGGGCCGTGCCATTAGACGAAGCATGTTCTCCGTGCTGGGTTGCAGGGAAGGGCTCTGGGTCCCTGGCCGAGGAGGGAGCAGAGAGACCTGTGGCTGCTATTGCTGCCAGGGAGCACTAATTCCTGCTGAGTTAGGATTTCTCTCTGCTCTGTTTTCCCAGTCCCTTTCTCCTTTTTTCCTGCCCCTTCCTTCTCTTGGTTTTGGGCACTGTAACTTTTGAAGGTGAAGGGAGTGGGAGTTGGTGATACTCCAAGCTGCTCTTTTCCATCTTCAGTAGGCTCGGTCGCAGCAGGACGTCTGCCTCTGTGGAAGCCACTTAACCGTGATAGATGACAGCTAATTGTGGTGTCGAGTGGTGGATGTGTTTGTCTTTCACTGTATCCTCCTGCAATTTTTGGTTTTTTGAACATGTTCTGCACTATTTAAAAAAAAACCCAACAGAAAAACCTGTTTGTGCCTTTCTGCTTTACGGCCCCGCACACAGACAGGGCTGCGCTGAAATTGCAAGTGACAACTCGGAGAGCCCAGAAGTCACAGTGGAGTCGTGAATTTCGAGGTTGCCAATGCTTCTGAGGAAGCAGGTGTTTTAAAATGAAAAGAAATATTTTTTTAAAAGGGAAAGGTAGAAGGGGGAGGAAAAAAGCTAACGGAAGTGCCAGGATCTTGCTAACATGAGCACTGAGGTAGCAGACAAATCCGGAGTGCCTCTGCTCAATGCCATGTCCTAACGCTCACGTGGGGAGCATCGTCTCCGCTCCTGTAAATCGTGCCACACACCTTTGCAGTCTCTTGGGACAGGCAGCGGGCAGGGAGGATCAGTTTTAGAGCTGTGTTGGTGTTTTTACTGCCAGCTCGTGAGCCCTGCCACTGCCTTGGGACGTGCTCTCGGACATCTGCCTTTGTCACTAAAGCGCCTTCCCTTGCAAATTGTTGAGAGCTTTATGAACAATGAGTGTTGGGTGGTGGCTTATGATGCTCTCCTCCTCAGATCTGTGTTTCTGGAGATGTGTCTGCCTCCATAGGCAGCTCACCCTGAGCTCAGGGGCCTCCGCCAAGCCTGGTCCTGCCCCAGCTCCTTCGTGCTGCGTTTAGCTGCGGTCTGCCGCTGCAGCCCACGGCAGGATGCAGAAGTGGTCTGGGGAGGCCGTCTTTCTATTACAAAAGAAAAAGATACCATTTGAGATGCCCAGATGGCATGCAGAAGAAAACAGGGAGAGCAAGGTTAAGGCTGATAGTGCTTCGTTGTGCCTTGGTTAAGTTGGTCAGTTCTGCTTCAAGTCAGAGCGCAGCAACTTCTGCTGCCACTTTGGGAGCATCCTTCCTGCCTTGTGACCACAGCCTCTGCAGGACTTCTTGGTGGTGGGGACCGAGTCCCTGGCCTAAAGCTTTGAGAGCCTGACTGGAGAGCTTTTCCCGGCAGCTCAAAGCTGTTGACTCCCAAATTTGCATGCGGTCCGGGCCACGAGAGGATGACACAGACCCTCTCCCTGCCACCATAACCTCCCGGCTGTACCGAAGCTGGGGTTCAGATCCTGGCAGGACCGACTGGGCTTTCCTCCTATGCAAGAAAAGCCTTTCTCGTAAAGCTCAAGCTTTAAACAACTTTGCAACTGGCTGCGGAGTCCTTAAAAAGCAGTGATGGTTAGGGTATCGACTGCCTAAAAATAACCCTGGTCTCATTCAGCAGGCCTGAGATCCAGCTGTATCCCAAGGTAACCACTTCCATTAGAGGTAAAGTTAGGCTTTTCCTGTTTTTTGGCTGCGGTTCCCTGCAGAGGCTGCTCCGAGAAGAGGGAATGAGCCGTGCTCTCGCTCATCGTTACCAGGAGTGGTGATGATTAGCACCACGCTCTGCTCTGCAGCCGTACTTCGGTGTTTAAGGGTTTACCTGAGGGCTGGGTTTCACAAGGAGACTTCGTTATTGCTGCTGATGATGGATGAGGCAGGATTATGTCTTGCAAGCCAGGTCAAGGTCGTGCAGCTGAGAGTTAACAGGCAAACGCTGTTAGTTCTGCTAAACCCCACGCAGGTTTGCAGAGAGATGGGCCCACACCGATGGCAGTTCTGCTGCACCGCTTGCTGGAGGTGCTGCAGGGATGAGCATCCCTCCCGTGCCCCTGTGTGCATACCCAGGGATGCTGGCTGGCGTGAGAAGGGCCGTGTGATGCTCGGTGCTGCTGCTTGCGGAGCTGCGGTGCCTCGCACAAACGTGCTAGCCGGTGGCTGGAGGTCCCCCCGGGTACGGACATTCCCCACGCCGGTGTCTGCTGTTGCTTCCTGTGCCTGTTTCTGCTGGCACGCAGTGCTGTGCTATGCTGCTTTGATGTCTTTCGGGTTTAGATAGCTGTATTATTGAAAGAAATAAGAGGGAATTGCAAATAAGGCCAGTAAAACTTTAATATCATATTGACTCCCTGCATCTTCTGTATGTGCTGTACAGCATTATGTTTGCATATTCTACAGAAAATGATGCTTTCTTAAAAAACAAAACAGTTATTGGCACTATTTATGATCTCTCCCGGAAAACACAAGATTACAAGTGCCTTTGTATCCTCTGTTCGGCTGCTGGGACCCCTGGAGTCAGGAGAAAAGGTAGCAACTTAAAACCTTTGGAGTTCTTCGGAGTGGTTTAAATTGTCTTAACTCCACATATAAACATCGCAACTTTGATCCCTGGACTTTGGTCCTCCGGGAGAGGAGGCGGCAGTGAGAGGAGGTGTTTTGGGTTTTCTGTACGTACCTGAGTGCCTGTATGTTCCCTTTGCCCTGTAACCATCCTAAAACCACTACACTTTACACCTTAATACCATCAATCAGTGCTTTGCAGGCTGTAGTCAGCTGATCACTTGAATTTCCTGGACTCAAAAATAATATTAATAAGAAAAGATTAACACTAAAACTAACACGAAAGGGTCTGCCTGTCAGCAGGAGCAGCTTTGTGAGACAGGCGGCTGTACCGTTACCGCAGAATTTTGCGGTGCGTTAGGATTATTTGTGTCTTCCTTCACCCCAAAACGCACTCAGTAATGCCTGCGTGTAATTTGAGCTTGAACACCTCTCTTAGAAAAATACTTAGTCTTGCTTCAAAGACTAATTGAAGGCTACCACGTCTCTGGGAGGATCCTCCTAAATATTTAAAGCGTGCCGTGTTATGAATCCCTGACAATAAAGTATAACGTTCCTCCTCCCTTTCAGATTATGTCTGAGATGGAGAGGACTCGAGGCTTCCTATACATTAAAAGAAAAGCACGTGAGTGGTGCAAAAGAAATTACTTCCACCGTGTAATTTCACGTACCGCTGCCATATGTGCTAGCTCTATTCCTATAGAAACTAGTGGCGTACGGGTTTGGTTGGCTGGATTCAGGCTGTGTTCTCCGGTCAGGAAGCCACTTGGCTTTGAGAAATTGAATTGCATTTATTAACTCTGAAATGCTGTTGAATTAAACAGCCGTTAAGCACCGACACTGTAATCTCGTATTTGTAATGACCCTGGAGGTTGTGGGTAATGAAAATATAAATGCCATGACCTGGAATGAAATTAGAGACCTCATAATCGCTAAAAATGGGGTTGGCATCCTTCATGTTTTCAAAGGGCTAGAAATCAATATCGGGTCATTACAGAGTTGAGGGAGGTCTTGGAAACCTGCGGGTGGAAATCCGGAGTTACTGCTTTGAGCTAGCAAGTTCCTTCTGCCTCCCTAACCAGCTGTAAAGTCTGGCTCTGTTGGTATTAGCAGGCACATTTGGTGGAGGTTTTGACCCCAAAGCGATGGTTGTGGTCGCGGCCCTTGCCGGCACAGACCACGCACCGAGCGAGGACTGAAAACACCACAGCGCAGCCCTGGGTTTGGGGGAGAGGAGCGTTAAAAACCGCTTATAGGGGATATGCAGCGTGTTTCGACTTGGTCAAATAGCTACATACCTTTTTCTCTTCTAAAAGATAACCATGGCTAGGGTTTGCTGAGCAAATTCGGGCTGTGGGTAGGTGAGTACCAGGGAATCCCGAGCCTGGGGTGCCGTTGCTCTGCCGTTGGGCTGCTGTGGATGCTGCCTACGAGCTTGGTGCTTTTAATCAGCAAATCCAGTAATGAACCTGCTTAATGGTTTCAGTCCCTTGTCTCTGCACTTCTACAACTTGAGCTTTTCAGGGTTTAAAACCACAGCCTGACACTCCGGGAAAGCATCTCAGCAGGGCTCTGCACCAGGAAACGGGCAGCAGCCTGGGCGAACACCTCCGGCAACGCTGGATTTCAACCGAGGGTGGGTTGCGATCCGTCCGGGCTTCCCCGTATCCTTCAGGTAACGCTGGCTGGGAAAAAGGCAGCGCTCAGTGTGGGTGAGTTGCAGAGAAGTGCCATCTCTGCGTGTTATTCAGCTGGAAGGAAAGAAAACCGCATCGAGAAACCTCTGTTAAAAAGGAAAATAAATTATTCCCAGGCTGCTCACGTGGCTCAGCAACAGATTTTAGTCTGGAGACTGTGTATTGAAAGCATTTAGTCAAGCTGCTGCTCTTTGCAGCCTGTGATGAATGCACCAACAAGATAGCGCGGCTATTTATTTTGGTTTTCTCCCTAATGAATTTTTATATTTATTTATTATGTGCTTCATGATAGGCAATCTGTTTGAGTGAATAAAAAAATCGGTTCCCAGACAAATGTAATCTCAAAGGTAGTTCAGTATAATGGTTCATAATCCCACGTACCAGAATAATCGGCGTTTAACGCACACAAACTCGTTGAAACCTGAACCGACAGGATCGAAGCGTGTTGTCTCCAAACCGATGCCGGGCACTTTTAACCTTGGTGTTAGTTTCCCTGTTCTTATTATAGCCTCAATCAACTGAAATAGCTGAAGGAAAAAATAGTCTGGGGGCAGGGGGAGAAGGGCACGTTTGCCTTTAGCACGTTCTTGAGATCTTGAGCCTGGTGGCCGCTTGTTTCTCTGTGGCTTTCTGCAACAAGACCAGCCCGGCTTTGAGACCCAGCCGACACCTGGCCTCTTTTGGCATCCCATGCTTTGTTGGTGTTTTAAAACTAGCTCTAAAGCACGGGTCTAACGCCGGGTTAAGCTGCCGGGATGACGATGCTGGAAACCACTGTCCTCCCCCGGTAGGCAGGAGAGAGGCGGCTGGTTCCCGGGGGTGACATCCCTTCAGCCCCTGGAAGCTGCTGCCGACTGCGCGGGCTGTTTGCAAAAGAAGGGCGTGCAGAATTAAACGGGGATCCCTGGTTCGGCTGTTCTAGGTCAGCGAGCAGGTATTTGACAGTGGTAACGGCCAGAGCCGATTTGAACTAGGAAGGGGTGAAGTCAGGGCTGTACCATCCCGCATCTCCAGTGTGTGTCTAAAACCTGTGTTTTTCCTCCATTAATTTAATCAAGGCGGATTATTTTTAAAAAGATGCCACTATTCATTAAGGATATAATTATCTTTATAACTAGCTGCTCATGGTGGATTTTCCTCTCTCCTGATTTGCAGTCAGCCAGCAGTTGGTTTTCAGCATGCCTGAGTTTTGATTCCCATTCTCCTTCCGCCCTTCCTGGGTTTTGACTTTATTTTGCTCACTAAAAGAATTTTTTTGGGGAAAGAAAAGTATTTGTCGTTCTGCCCTACGCAGAATCAAGTCTAGGGACATGAAAGATAAGTCCCGTTCCTGGAAATGTGCTTGGCAGCCACTAATGAATAACGAGGACATACCATAACTCGTGCAGATACATCTGGGAAACTGTGGTGAGGAGAGAAACTGGACCGTGGTCCTGGCTCTTTGAACAACCTATTTCAGTGTATTTAGTAGTTAATATTATTTTACAGCAATGCTATATGGCAAAAAGCTAATCCCTTATGACCCAGCTAAGGCAGGACTGTCGTGTGCCGGGTGGTGTGTCGCAAAGTACCAGCATTTATTTTGCATTTTAATTTTAATCAAATATTCTGCATCTTACAAGAGCCGTTATGTGGAAACCTGTATCAGAACGATGTTAAATTGTCCTTCGCTTGGGGAGGGGTCAGCTGTTGTGTTGTAGGTGCAGGAAAGCTGCTTTCTGAGGTGTTCAGTAGAATATTGAACTTGGAAGAGGAATAATGGGGTGCAGCAGTATCTGTGCTACCCAAGCATCTCCTGAGCATGGCAGGGATCCAGCCGGAGGGGCTGGGGAAACTGTTTTCCGCGGGCTTGTTGAGGCAATCACTTGATACTTTTGTGAATCGCTGCATCTTGCAGTAATTTAGTGGTTTGGAAGCCTTACACCGTCCAAAAGCATTTCCATGTTTCTTAAATCCCTCAAATCCTCAGAAAACGAATCATTTTCATGTTTAGGAGAACTGGAGTTGTCCTTTGCACGCAGAACCTGAATGCCTTTAATCTGATTTATTAACTCGGTGTAGAGAAGGGGGACTTCATCCAGTGGGACCCTGCTCCTGGAACGGTTATTCCCCTTCGTTTTATTACACAAAGCAAAATCAATAGATCGCTTTTTTTTCCAGCCAGCACTAATGAGATGTTTTGCATATAGCTGAACGTAATCATGAAACCCAAAAGGATATCCAAGGTTTTAATTTTGGCATCCTGTTGTGCCTGCGAAGGAATGTAGTGATTTATCCATTGACTTGATACTTTGATGATTTGTAGTCAGTTTTTTGCTAGGATGGGGGTGTTTGAGTTTTTGCTATCATTTTGTAGTTATCCCAAGCATTACAAAAAGGCACAAAATAAACTGTGTAAAGATAACTGCCAGTGAATTATTTGTCGAAGTCGAGGTAGGAGCCAGCTGCCTGAAAGCAATGCCTGTTTGGGGTTTTTTTCCCTTTTTTTTTTTTTTTTAAATTATTTTTTTAAGCAAGTGGTTTATTAAGCTGATGAGGCAGGACACTTTCAACCAGCAGATTTATGGTATTTTTGTTAATTGGTGGTCGGGGTTCCCGCTCAGGCTGGGCTGTGAGCTGGGGGGAACAGGGACAGGGCGGCATGGGTCACTGTGGGCAGGGGGAATGGCAAGGCAAGAGCTCTGCCGGGCAGGAGGCGGACGGCGTTATCGGCAGAGGTAGGCAGGTGAAATCCCGCGTGGGCAGGCTGAAGGCTATAGTGGTTTTCATTTCAGTCTCCCAAATTGTTTTCCTCCCTGCAGAGCTGCCACCCCGTCTCCGGCTGCAGCACTCCCCAATGCCCGGGGAGAAGCGTGGGCATCTCCGAAAGGCGCTTCAGGCCGGGTCCCTTGTCCCGTGGGAAAGCAGCTGCCACGGCAGGCAGGGCAGGCACAGATCCCCGGGGGGACGGGCAGGGAAATCTGCGTTATTGTGTGGTGCCTTTGGCAGGCAGCAAGGGCCGGGACGCGGCGAGGAGGTGTCGCGCTGGGAAGAGAGATGAGGAGCAAAGGACTCCTGACCCGTGTACCGGCTGGCTTCGTTAGCCCGCCGCTCACAAAGCAGCCCTAATTAAGGACCTAGCTATGGAGCTGATTGCCGGGCGCAGCGGAGCGTACTGCAGCCCCGCTCCTTGTGGGGCCACAGAGCCGGGACGGGGCGGCAGGGTCCCGGTGCTGGCTGTGGCGAGCAGGGACTGGAGTTGCTCCGCTCACCTCACCGCGGCCGGGGCAAAGCAATTGCAGCGCTCGGGTACAAAGTGCTTTGGTAAAAACACGGTGCCTGGTATCGCTTCAGAGCGAGTTGTAGACGGTGCGTTTATCAAATGGTCATTGAGCTGCCAAAAAAATAGGTAGGGATGTAGTCCTGGGTAGAAATGGTAGCGCTTTGGTGCTGCATGCCCTGTTTGCAGGTACAGCTTGGGGATGGGGAAATGCAGCGTGCCGGTACGGGGCTGCTGCGGTTGCTGGGCTGGCGTTTGTGCCGAGAGCCGCATCCGGCTGCCGGTGTGCAGCTGAGCTGGAGCCGATGCTTATTTGTGATCCGCTTGTTTCCTTTTGGCCTTCTCCTATTACTGCCTTTTACTGTAAATAAGTCTTCATGCCCGGTGACGTTTATCCCCAGAAGTGTTTCTGGAGCATCATCGCGCTGCCTGCAGCCTGGCTTTTGCAAGGTGCAGCCCTGGCGCTGGCTCTGCTCCCACGCTCATCCGGGCCACGGCCCCCCAGAAATGGGACTTCTGGGGACGCTTCTCCGGAAGCAGCGGTGGGACGGGGCTGGCAGGACCGCGGCGCGCTCTTCAGACCCACCATACATTGTGCTTCGTTCCCGAAGATGTGGAAGCCTTTGGCCTCTTTGGAGGGCACCTGGAGCTTTCTGTGTGGCCGGGTCCCTAACAGGGGACTGTCCCCAGCCTGGCCGAGCAGGGACTGACTTTCTCTATGGATTCTGCATTCGGGTCCCCCCTGTCTCCCAAGCCAGCGAGGTTTTACACTGACCCTCGCCGCAGCTTACACCCCTGGCATGGCACTTATGCCAGGGCAGCTCCCGCCAGGGTGGTCACATTCCGCTGTGGTTTAATGGAATTAGCCAGCAAGAATTTATTCAGGGCTGTTTTGTGAGCAAGCCCGGACGGAGGGAGATGCAGCGCAGAGACCTGGGGAGCCCCGGGGGGAGGCCCACAGCGATGCTCTGCCCTGGGACTGCAGCGCCTGCAGCTCGCTCCCCAAAGCAGCATGAGCAAAGCCACAACCTGATGTGTGTTTTTCAGGGAATATCTGATTTCCTAAAATTGAGCTTTCCTAGCCCTGTCTCTTTTCATTTAACACTTTTGCCCTGCCATGAGGCTTCCCCCCTCCCCATCCCCAGCCTGAGTGACTTCTCTCCCATCCAAGTTTCTCAAGTCCTTTGAAAACTTTTGTGGCTTCATCTGCAGATCTCTCTGGGGAGCTCTGGCCGTGCTTTGTAACTGCATCTGTGCCGTGCTTACGGACCGCTCCGTTCAAGTAGGAGCTGGGTAGTTTCCTTCTGCTGCTCCATCTGCAGCCCCCCGGGGCGGAGGGGAGGCAGGGAGGGGGCTTCTCTTCTCCAAAGCGAGCGGTGGCAGCATGTCCAGGACATCCCGGGATCAGCCTTCCTGGGTGCTGGGAGACAGGCAGATGTTCGCCCCCCTCCCAGCATCTGCTCTGCCCCCAAAATCCTTGCTGCACTGTGACTCAGTGTCATGTTGAAAAATCCCTGCTCCCTTTCAGCATGTGAAAACCCCTGAATCCCATGAATTCCCTCTTAATTTACATCGTGAATGGCTACGCTGGGAAGGAAAATCCTGCGGGTTAAGGGATAGCGTCACAACACGCCAAGTGAACAAGCGTGCAGCAGGCAGGGGAGGCAGGGGCTGCCTGGTTTTGGGACCCGAGGATACTCCAGAAGCATCAGGGAGCGGGTTTGGGACAGAGCAGCGCTCTCAATTAATGCTGCTGGCATGAGAAATGCCCTTCTCGCATTAAACAGGATGGTTGGTGACTGCTTTGGGTGGCCAGTGAGTCCCTCCTTGTCCTGATGTCCCCAAGCCTGAGTCCAGCTGCGTGCCTGTGGGTTGCCGGTGGAGGGGACAGGCTCTTCCCATGGGCTCGCCTGCCAAGCACCCGCATCCCTGCAGCAGTCGGGAAATAGGAGCATCTCTGCGAGGACTTCAGACACGTCCACTTATTTTTGAGGTCCCTAAACTGGATGCGGGGAGCCTGGTGCTTTGCTATGGCAAAAGCAGCAGCAGCTTATCCAATCATACGTTAATAAATGAAGTTTTTGAGATGCTTGACATGCTGGATGGAATATTATCCATTTTCCTTGGCCAAATTTATTTGGTCGGAGGTGGTGGCAGGGTAGCTCTGGCAGCAGCAGGCCTGGTGGGTAGTTGGCTGCGGGCTCCTTTTCTGCCTGTTAAATAACAATTATTGCTTTTTGGCATCTGCAGGTGCTTTACAGAAGAGGCCAGGATGATGGTCCTTGCCTGCAGTTGAGGAAAGGGAGGTGCCTTGCATGTCCAGAGAAGGGCAACGGAGCTGGGGAAGGGTCTGGAGCACAAGGCTGATGAGGAGCGGCTGAGGGACCTGGGGTTGTTCAGCCTGGAGAAAAGGAGGCTGAGGGGAGACCTCATCGCTCTCTACAACTGCCTGAAAGGAGGGTGTAGAGAGGTGGGGTCGGTCTCTTCTCCCAGGTAACAAGTGACAGGACGAGAGGAGATGGCCTCAAGTTGTGCCAGGGGAGGTTTAGACTGGATATTAGGAAATTTTACTTCACTGGAAGGGTGCTCAAGCATTGGAACAGGCTGCCCAGGGAAGGGGTTGAGTCCCCATCCCTGGAGGTATTTAAAAGATGTTTGGGTGAGGTGCTTAGGGACATGGTGTAGTGGTGGGCTTGGCAGTGTTAGGTTTATGGTTGGACTCGATGATCTTAAAGGTCTTTTCCAACCTATACTATTCTGTGAAAAGCGGGTACTTGGGGCCAGAGAGCACCTCGGGCAGGGGGCTGTGCCGGAGTCAGCGTGGTCAGTGCTCTCCTTCTACTACATTTGCTGGGCTCGGGAGGAAAAGGTGTCCTGAGCCGTAATGCAGTGCTCCTCTAACCTGGGCCTGGAAATCACCACAAAGGAGATACTGAAAGCCTCCACAGATGTTCCCCTGCAGCAGGCTGGTAGCGAGAGGGAAAGATGCTGGAGATGAAATATTGCCAAGCTTGGAAGGGAGGAAGGGACTGGAGGAGCTGCCTGGGGGGAAGTTGGGCTCAGCCTTCACAGGAAGGGATGGGGATGGGATGGGATGGGATGGGATGGGATGGGATGGGATGATCCTGTGCTGGTGGGGGGGCTCAGGCAGGCTGCTTGGGAAGAGGACAGGTCTCAGCCTGCCCAGTTTGGGTGCTTTCATCCCTCTCGCTGTTCCCAAGCCGCTGCACAGCCCCAACAGCCACAGGAGCCGCTGGATCCCAGCCGCTCGGGGCGGGTGGGAGTGCCCCCGGCCTGACCCAGCCGGGCAGGGAGGAGAGGCTTTAAAAATACATTCCCTGTACAAAACCGGGACAGAAATAGCATCCCCTGGCAGGGCTCGGAGGTTTCGTTTGACTGCGGGGGTGCATCCCAGGCTGTCAGCGAGCAGAGGTGTTAGCGGATGGCTCCCTCCTTTCTGATAGAGAAATAAATAGCCTTGGGCCAGCCACCCTGTCGTTCCCCAAAACCAACATCTACCTTTTTCTGCCCCCCCGCCAGCTCCAGCTGAAGGGAGTTACACCTTTGCTAAGCACCAGCTTCATTTTTTCCTGGTGAACCAAGGGAATGTTTGCAAGCTCTGACGCCTTTGCTGAGCTGGCAGCTGCCCGAAGCAGCCCCGGCGGGAGGTATATTTTTAAGCCGAGAGTGCTGGACCCTTCCTGGGGGTTATGGGGCTGCAGATGCTGGAAGGGGCAGTTATCCCTTTCTTCGTGCTTCTCGCCAGCTGGCATGGGCGACTTCCCCTCCTCTCATGTTTCTTGGCATGAGGTTTCTTGCGCAAGACCTGCGCTTCCTGCTAGGTTACGCAGTGGTTTGGTTTTTAAGCCCTATCCAGAGCTGTACCCCAATGTGGTCTGCTGAGCCTGGTGCAGAAGGTGCTCCTCGGATGGGTGAGCTGCAGAGGTTGGTCCCCAGCGCCCAGTTTGCACCTCTGTTGGGGCTCAGCCTGCTTTTTGGAGAAAACATCTGACTTTTTCTAATACCGCCATGGGGGCCAGAGGCTACGTAGGAAGCGGCAGGCTGGAAATGCTCCCCATGCCAACTCTGGCTCTGTCTGGGGAGGGCAAAATCAGGCTTAGGAGAAGGTGTGGATAGGTACAGGCAGGCGGTCAGGGAGGTCCCTGGGGCAGGTTTGCAGCAATGCTGCCAGTTCCCACGTCGGCAGTTTGTGGGCGCCAGCCAGAGCCCAGTCCAGCCCTTTATGTGCAAGCAGTGCCGGGGGCGGTGGGTTTATTTTTAGTCCTGCGAGCCACTTGCTCCATCCCCTGCGAAACCATCTGCTGCCTGCAGTCGGGCTGGTCTGTGGGCTTTGAGTCAACAAAGCGAAATCCCCACCCCAAGTTTTCCATTTTTTGGCCGCAAACCAGGATGTTTTTCATGCTCGTCTTCTGCCTCCTGCCCCTGTGTCCTCTCCCCACCCTCCCATGAATGTTTTGGATGAGGAGGTTTGGACTGGGTCTGATTCTTCCCTCGGCTTTGTGCTTCAATCCGGGCAGAGCACCAGGGAGGGGACTCGCTCGGATGTGACCCAGGGATGCTCCCAAGGGTGCCCAGACCCTGATGGAGGGGTACCACCTGCTCGCCAGGCTTAAGATGAAAACTTGAGCTTAATTATGTTGAGTTACTGATTAGCAGCGGACGTAGCGGCTCTGCTGAGTCAAAGCGAAGATGCTGAGAAATGCACTTTGGTGAGGACCGGCTCGGCTGGTCTGTTTGTGGATGTGGGTCCCAACATGAAGGGAAGGGCTGAAAAGCAAAATTAGGCAGCGTGAGGCTAATTAATGTGTGCTTCCCCCATGTACGGAGCGGCTTTCAAGGCTTCCCAGGACTGTGCCTGCAAAATTCCCCCACTCAAAACCTGCTCTCCTGGAGCCATGCGGTACCTCCAGCGAGGAGATGGGGCTGTGGTCACTGCACATCATTTTTGTCACCAGGGCGAGCGGTGTGTCCTGGCAGGGATGGCTGCGAGGCCAAGGGGGATGTTGGCCAGAAGAGAGTGGGACAAAAATCAGATTTGGGTTTAGCTGCAAGTGACCGTCTCCTTCCCAGCATCGCTCCCAGCTGGCGAGTACCCGGTTTGGCAGCATGCAGCACGGCTGTCCAGCTGGGCTTTCCCCGCTTTAATCTCCTGGGTTGGTACCTGTGGGGGCAGGATTTGTCCTGCTGGATGGGGATATGGCAAAGGCAGGGCTTGATGCATTGCTCAGGAAATGAGCTCCAGATTTCCAGCTCTTGTTGGGTTTTATTTTGCAACTGGGTCCAAACCACAAGGCTTGTTCTCAATAAAACAGAGCAAACAACCACACCAAAAAGGAGGGGGAAACAGACTGCTTTCATCTCGGGCTTGTTGCGAGAGCTAATCATTTCACAGAGGGGGTCACAGCATTTGGGAGAAGCCCAGGAGAAGATGCTGGGTTGTTTGTTCTTTGAGCCCAGAGCTTTGCTGGTGCTCGGGTTTAGCTACGTTTGGCTTGTTCATTGCCAGCCCTGCTGTGAGTGTCACTTTGCAATTATCTGTGATCTTTTGGGGTTTAATGAGACCTTTAAGCTTTTAGATGAATAACTGGCTATTTTTCTGCTCTTTGCTATGAAGCCCTGAATGGTTTCCACCAAAAAAAACCCTGCCAGTCCAGCTGTAGCCAGGATGGTCTGGTGACTACTCTGGTGACTACGTAGTCCAATAGTTCCATCCTTCATCCAGCACCCTCAAGGGGTGTCGTGGGCTTGGGGGAGTCAAGCCCCCCTTTTGCTGAATAGCAGTGAGCTACAGCCGTGCTGGGTGGGTCTGGCAGCCCTTCCAACAGCACCCAGTCGGTGCC
Organism: Ciconia boyciana; assembly: GCF_034638445.1. Classification (NCBI taxonomy): domain Eukaryota; kingdom Metazoa; phylum Chordata; class Aves; order Ciconiiformes; family Ciconiidae; genus Ciconia; species Ciconia boyciana. The sequence goes on along the minus strand of NC_132943.1, from coordinate 41,418,357 downwards.
TCGGAAAGGGTTCACAAATTAGGGTGTCTCCAGTTCCCATCCTATATAAGAGCCTCCATCAAGGGCTTCCTTCTTGGATGAGACTGCAAATGGGGGGTGCAGTCCGGGCATTGGGTGAGGAGCCTTCATCTGCAGGAGCCACGTGGCCAATGGCCTGGGGCTGCCCTGGCTGCGTCTGGAGAAACCCAGCAAGCCTAGAAGGACTTGTGAGTCCACCTCGATGGGATGTCCCCCAAAATGAGACTGCCTTACTTGGGACTCGCTGCCCCAAACTCTCCCTATATTCCCAGTGCACACGTGTCACGGGCAGCATGCAGGGGTCAAATGGCAGAAGGCCGGGGCGGCAAGGCTTGTAAAAAATGCCAGCAGGCTCCGTTGTGATGCCTGGGAACCGGGTCCATCAGCGCTGGCATCACTTTGACCTCCTCTGCCATGCCAGCCTGAAATGCTCATCTGTTCTCAGGCTCCGCAGCCCTCCCTGCCTCCGCCTCCCCCTGGGGTTGGCTGCACGTCCCAGCAAGACCAGCCCAAGAAGTCCCAGAAAACTGAGGAGAAAATGGTCAGAGGCCAAAGAAGTATGCAGAGGGGACGGTGATGTGAAATGCAAAACTTTTCTTGTAGAGAAAGCTCAGGGCTTTCTGCTGGTGAAGCGTCACCGTGGCAAGTGTGCGGGCTCTGCAGCAGTGGCTGCAGAAGGAGAAGGAGGAGATGGTGTCCACCAAGTTGTTTTCTGGAGCCGTGAGCCCAGTGCTCTTGGCCCAGACTCCAGCTGGGCTATAAGAAGTGCAACGGAAGAAAGTCCAGTTATTTTCGCGAAATTTTTGTAACAATTCAGGGCCAACGCTATTTTTCTGCTGAAATACATGAGCGACTTGGGTTTTTTGCAGCTAACCCTCAGTAAGCTGAACCCTGGTAGACATTTGCTGGGACTCTCCAGGACATCAGTCCCAGGGCAATCAAGAGGATCTGGGATGCCTGAAAAAGCCTTCCCTCCAATCACTTCCTCACCGCCGCTCTCCGGATGTTCCCTGTGAGGAGGCAAATTAAAGATCCTTAAAGTTACGTCTTTTAACAGGCAATCAGCGCTCCTCTCGGCAGGGAAAGCTGTTCATCAACATTGTGCAGGTCCTCGCGCTGAGATAAACATCACATCGGATGGTGCCTCCTTCCAGCTGAAGACGTCTTTGCACACAGAAGGCAGCGCTCACACGTGCTGCGAGGATGAATTTTGGACGGCTCGCAGTGGTATCACCTATATGGATGCACAGGCTGGGGAGACATGGGAGGATGGAGATAACCCCCTGTCTAGGTGGCACCTAAAGACCAAGCGGGGCTTTGGAGGTACCGCGTGGCTCTGGTGGGATGTTCCCAGCGGACCACTGCGTTCCCCCAGCTCCCCGTGCCATTTTTCCTAAGGGAACGGGAGCACCGGGGGCACGCGAGAAGGGAGCTCTGGGAGGCAGCTCAGCCTCAGTATAGTTGGGTTTTGGAGCTCATTTATTCAGCAGCTCCTTAGAGCCTTCACAAATGGATGCTGCTAAGTACAGAGACGTGACCGCTCCGGAGCTCAGTTATTTACAGCTCACTGCAGCTGACTTACGCCGCCTCCGTCAGCAGGGCTGAGGGGGGAAGGAAAACCTTCTGGAATGAGAGCCCGGAGATACAAAAATCCCTCCCTGCTTCTTTTCCCCTGTTGTTACAAGCCCTGAGCCCGTCACGGCCTAATGTGTTGATAAACATGGGTTTGGGGGAAATCTGGGAAGCAGCAGGGAGCTATCTGTGGGTTTAGCTGGGGACCATGTGGAAACGTGGCAGGAGCTTCTCCTCACTTTGACCTTAAAATGTGCATTTAAAGCTAAAGCCAATTCTCCCCGGCCAGCTGAAAACAAAAGAGCTTTTCGGCCTCGCTGTGCCCAGCCCTGTCCTCGCAGCATTTACACAACGGGCTCTGTTGAGCCTTGCTCCTCTTGGATGCTCTTTACCTCTGCTGTATAAAACAAAAGAACCCTTCACGATGTTAAAAAGCAAATGTCCTCATGAAATGTCTCGGTGACTGGCTGATGGGTCTGGTTTCCCCAGCCCCTGGGGAAAAGGATTGGCGGGGAGGTATGGGAGATGCGGTGGGAGAGAGATGTCTTCCAGGAGCACGGTCTCTGCGCCACTCCTTGGCCTTACCAAGCCAAGCCTCGGCTGTTGGCATCTGCAGTGTCCACCGCTGCAGAAGACAAATCCTCATGGGGAAGGCAGAGCTCCTGGAGAAATTGTGAAGAGCTTCCAGGGGGGGAAGAAAGGTGGTGATGTGCCTGCGAAGGACCTCCAGAGCTGAGACAAGAGGCAGGAACAAAGTGCAAGCGTAGGAGTCCTGCGCCGGGGATGACGAAGCCCACGCGTTGGCTCTCTCCTGGCTGCCCAAACCTGTACTCAGCCCATGGCCACGTCCGACCCAGCAGTGTCTTTTGAGCTGCTTTGATTGGCAAGTGCTTCAAGCTCCCTGGGTTTTTGTTTTCACTTGGTTTGGGTTGGGTTTTTTTTTCTTTTTGTTTTAATAGTAGGGCTCATTTTGATGCTGACTACCAGATATGCGTGGCTTGCAGCTAGTCAAGCAGGCGTTGTGGCCAGTTTGCGGTTCTCAGTTGCTTCATCCCCATGGTTTATTTAAGTGTTCCTCCTCTTTCCACCCAAGGTGGGGCTGCCTGTTAAGGTGTTTTCCTCTAGGTCCGTTCTGCAGGAGCAGCTGCGTGGTCGTCAGGAAATGTTTGGGCATCTCTAAGGACTGTTTTTTCTGTGGTACAAGTGATGACTTGTCTGTAGGCTCATCCGTGCTAATGGGGAGTGGGGAGGAGCGAAGCCAGGTGAAGGGCAGCCTGGCCATGCTCGGTTAACTTCTGCTTCTCTTTCTTCTTGTGCTGTATCACTGCTGAATTTCTTAAAGCGGCTTTGTCTTCCTCAGTTTCTCCCCACGCTTTGCACGTCTCGCTCATTTCTGCCTGGCTCTGTTTCCTCCTTTGCTCCTCAGTCCCCCCAACCGCTCACCCGGCTGCTTTCTAATCTGTTCGCCTCCCCTGCTCTCCTTTCTCCCCTTATGCAGCTCCCTCCTGCTCCGCACTCGATGCATTCGCCGGCGGCATTTCCTCTGCAAGCTGTTTGTCCGGCCGCGTGATGGGCGTAATGTTTGCAGGGTGCTTGTGCTTCGCAGCCCAGTGCACGGTCGTCACCGAGGGGTGACCCCCTGGGGTGGCACCTCAGCCTCCCTCGGATGCTGGTGCTCGCTCAGCCATGTTGCTGCTTCACTTGATTCATCCAGATTTGAAGGCATGAGAAAGGGAGAAAAGCCTCCCAGCCATCAGTCATCCTTGAGCCTGCCCAGACTGAGATTTGCAGTCCAGCTCTCATGTAAAATTATTGCAACTTCCTTCCTCCTCCTCCTCCTCCTCGCTCAACGCTTTGCTTCAGCATCCCAAGCCTTCCCATTTCAGAGCAGGGCTTGTCTCTGGCTGAGGTCGTGTTGCGCAGGTGCTGTAGGGTGAGCCCCCGGCTGGTATCGCTCGGGGAGAGCTTTAGATTACGATAAACTCAGTTTTATTATTGCAACGGTGAGGGTTTAATGCTCCTTAACTCCCTTCCCTTGGCTTGATAACTCACGTTGTCTTATCCGGAGCCAGACCGAAGCGGCTACCATGGTGGGAGGCAGCCTGGGAGCCCTGCAGCCATCCAGAAGCCTCGCCCAAAGGTCTGGGGGCCCTTCGCCACCCAAGTCCCCCAGCAGGTCCTGGGTTCCCCCCCGTTGCCATAGGATGCTGGTACCTAAGCGCTCCGAGGATTTGGGGGCTGCAGAGGGATTGCTCAAGGAGGGCATCCCCCGGGCAGGAGCCGCTGGTGATGTCCCCTGGCTTTCGTATGCAGGCCACTAAATAAGTAGCTGAATTCTGTTTTGTTAAAAAAAAATCAGATAAAAATAAAAATAAAGCCCCACTCTTTTGCGCAGAGTTATTCACACGTAGCAAAAAATAGAGCTGGTATGCAATGCCTGCCTGCAATGTACTCCAGGAGCTGCAAAGGCACTAGCTGGCACTTTGGGACCAAGGGAAAGATATTATTTATAGCCAGGCTCAGTAAATCATTCCGCCGAAGGTTTTTTTTCTTCGAGCCTCCTCCCTCTTCCCTTTGTAGCATTACTGTCCTTTTCCCTTTCCAGGCGCTAGCAACATTGCACTAATTGTGCACAAACGTGTGGGGAAGTAAGCAGCCTCTCTTCCTTCTCCGGTCCCAAACCAGAAGGCACCGTGTAGCAGGGACACCTACGCAGAGGTGAATTACACCAGCACGGTCCAGCCAGGGCTGAATCTCGCCGCGCTTGTCCCTGGGCTCCATCAGAGATGGATATTTGTTTCCAAGCGTGGCACCGTGCAGACAATTTTTAAGGGGTCCTTTGCTCAGCAGCAGCAGGGATGTGGCTGGGAGCTGGGGGGTTATTCCCCAACACCCTTCCTCTTTTTGTAAACCGAAAAAACTAGGAATTTAAAGTCCAAAGACACGTGCCGAGTGATCAGCGGAGAATAAATCTGCGTCCTTACTTATTTATGACTTACCTGGCATAATTTGAATAATTGATTTGTCTAGCATCAGGCACTCGGGAGGGTAACAGAGGGTGATGCTGCAGGGTCAGAGGGACGTGAAGAGGGAAATAAAACCCTGAGAAGGAGGTTTTGAAGAAGCTGGTTGAGAGTGGGGTTGCTTTAATGTCCAGCTTTGCTTTGGCAGATGCCCTCCACGTGAAAAGCTGCGGGGGGACCGCGCGGTGCGGGGCAAGGGGCTGTCATTGGGCCACGAGCCTAACGCCACTCGCCCCTTGCCTGTCTTCCAGCCCATCACTTCATCGCGGCGACGGCGTGCCAGGAGGCGGACTACGGCTGGATGATCCGGCACTACTGCCTGAAGCAGTTCCAGGTCAGCATGGAGGGCATTGGGCAGCAGCTCTGGTGCGACTGGGATGAGACCGTGGGGTAAGTGAGGTCCCTCTCCTCGCCCCTTCCTTCCTGGTGTCCCGGGACCACCTGCACCCATCTTTGATTTTGGGGTGGAAAGAGGTCAGTGGTGGGTTTTATTTCATGGGGGAGGGACAAATCTGCCATTTCACTCTACTTTGCAAGCGCTGATGCTGCCCTGGCTCCATCCCTGCTGGGTCCAGCTGAAGGGGCTTCCCCATCCCAGTCACTTGTGGAGGGGCCACGAGGTGGGCTTGGAGGGGAGCGCAGTGGATGTTGTCCACCTGGACTTCAGTGAGGCTTTTGACAGCGTCTCCCGTAAGATTCTCACAGACAAGCTGATGAAGTATGGGCTGGATGAGCAGACAGTGAGGTGGGTTGAAAACTGGCTGAATGGCCAGGCCCAGAGGGTGGTGATCAATGGACAAAGACTAGTTGGAGGCCAGCAACCCCTAGCAACTAGCTGACCTTCAGTGCTGGGTCCAGTCCTGCTTAACCTCTTCATTAGCGGTCTGGGTGATGGGGCAGAGTGTACCCTCAGCAAGTTTGCAGATGTCACCAGGCTGGGAGGAGTGGGTGACACACCAGAGGGTGGTGCTGCTGTCCAGAGGGACCTCGGCAGGCTGGAGAAATGGGCTGATGGGAACCTCATGAAGTTCAGCAAGTGGAAGTGCAAAGTCCTGCACCTGGGGAGGAACAACCTGAGGCACCAGTATATGCTGGGACCATCCAGCTGGAAAGCAGCTTCTCAGAAAAGGGGTCCTGGTGGACACCAAGTTGATCATGAGCCAGCAATGTGCCCTTGCAGCAAAGACGGTGAACGGTGTCTGGGGCTGCACTAGGAGGAGTGTTTCCAGCAGGTCGGGGGAGGTGATCCTTCTCCTCTACTCAGCATGGGTGAAGCCACCCCTGGAGTGCAGGGTCCAGTTCTGGGCTGCCCAGTGCGAGAGAGACATGGACATACTGGAGAGAGTCCAGCAAAGGGCCATGAAGATGATGAAGCATCTGGAGCATCTCTCCTCTGAGGAAAGGCTGAGAGAGCTGGGGTTGTTCAGCCTGGAGAAGAGAAGGCTCAGGGGGATTTTATTAAGGTATATAAATATCTGAAGAGAGGGTGCAAAGAGGATGGAGCCAGGCTCTTCTCAGTGGTGCCCAGGACCAGAGGCAATGGGCACAAACTGAAGCACGGGAGGTTCCCTCTGAACATCAGGAAATGCTTTTTCACTATGAGGGTGACCGAGCACTGGCATAGGACACCCAGGGAGGTTGTGGAGTCTCCATCCTTGGAGATATTCAAAAGCCATCTGGACATGGTCATGAGCGACCAGCTCTAGGTGGCCCTGCTTGAGCAGGGGCGTTTGGACAAGATGAGGTGGACCTTCAGAGGCCCTCTCCAACCTCAACCATTCTGTGCTTAAACGGGCTTTCAAGGCGCCCAACCTAAGCTGTGTTTGGAAATCAGGATGGCGGTCTTGCTCAATACAGTTATGTACGTATGAAGAAACCTCACGCTTCAACAGGAGACGGCCACTCTTCTCACTGTCTGCTACGTGCTGGGCATCGATGTGTTAATAAGGCAGTAGATTGGGATCCCCATCACAGCTCCTCCATTACCTCTTCTGGTGATGCGCTGCTTGATGGACATATTTTCCATGACGTTTTTCTTTTTTCTCAGCGCTCAGGTTCTCCAGACAGTCCAAAATGCGCTAATTCAGCTTGAAAACCCCACAATCCACCAAGATGCTCTCAGACCCTATGAGAAGATCCCAGGCTGTCCCACCAGACGTCCTGGCTCGCCCGCTACTTCCAAAAGTTGCGTGTTGATTTTTCTTAGCGACTGGAGGGAGAGGCTGGCGTGGTACGGCATGGCAGTCTTCTGCTAAGCCTCCTGTTTGTAATCAGTGTCAGGGAATTAGCGGTGATTTATGACCTGGGAGAACTAGAGATTCTGCTTTCCTGGTGGAGCGCTCGGTGGCTTCCCTGGGAGGACGATGAGGGTGATAAGGGAACCCTACTCAAGGCGGCAGCATCAGGGAGAGCAGGGATGTTGCGTATGGGGAACGTGCTGCTCTGTGGGGGGAGTTTTTTGGCTTTTTTGGCATCTCTTTTGATTATTTTTTTTTTTTAATTGCAAACCACCTGAACAATGCTTTCTTTGGCTTAGCTCTTTCCTATTTATAACCAGCAGAGCTGAATTTTTCAGTACCGCCATGGCATAAATCATTCTCCTGGTGAGACGGTTTTGATTAAAGTTGCAAAGACCAGTCAGGGGTGTCCGTGTGTTGGCGCAAGGGCCTGAAAAGAGAAAATAAAACCCCATTCTCCATTCTGAGCTGGCTTTACACATCATACAGCGTTGTCGTGCCGTGGCCTTTCTCCGGGAAAACGTGGCAGACAAAAATGAGCTCTTGCGACACAAGGAGGGGGATTGAGGTCAGTTGGAAATGGTGAGCAGATGTTGCCGTATGTCATGAGTATTCTGGACAAAAATTAGAGTTTTTGTAAGATTTTGCTTGATTTCCTGCTTCATGCCCCTTTCTTCTGTGCAAATTAAAATCTATCTATATAAACATACATATATATATAGATAGAAAAGGATGGCTTGGGTTTTCCTTCCCCTTTATCAGTGACAAAATGGAGGGGAAGAAAAGAGAGTGGAAAGACCGTGGGAGGTTTTCTCGTTCTGGGAAGCCTCATCTGGTCCTCAAAAATGTCCAGGGCTGCTGCTGTTGCTCCAGCCACCGTGGGGGTCTCCATGGGACCTGTCCCCCTCTGCCGACACCTTTGGAGGCAGCATCCAGATGTGGTCCAGGTGTGGAGAGTGGCAGGAGAAGGGGATAACTACCTCCCTGGGTCTCCTGGCTGTGCTGGGGGTGAGCTCCCACCCCTGGGACATCCCAGCAGAGCTGTCCCCAACCCGGGCTGTCCCCATGCAGGGGCTGAGCGTGTCCGGGGGGCAGGACTTTGCTTTTGGTCCTGGTTTGGTGCTATCTGCAAGGTTGATGAGATGCAATCCATCTCCTCCTCCAGACCTTCGGCAAAGCTATTACACAGGAAGCAGAGGTGTATTAAAGAGCTTGTTCTTTATCTCCGACGTCCTGTTTTTCTTCTAAATAGCTTCTACTAAACTGGTTATCCTTGAGGCACTTGGAGGAAATGTTGATAAACTTGCAGTGTTTAATTTGATTGCGTGAATCCATTCAGTCCGTGCAAACACAAGGCTCAGGTTATTTAAGGGATGACATTCCTCTGATCCTCCTGTGCCCTCGGGACACTGGGAAAAATCAGGTAGAAATAGCTCAGCTGCTGCTGTAAATAAGCTGCTCTGCAAGGATATGGGTTTTGGGTGGCCACCTCGCTCGACACCCCTGCTCCCTGGGTGTGCATGGGACTCACCATCCCCTTTTAGGAGAAAAAGGTACTGTTAGGAGCTGTCCCAGCGGGAGTGGGCAGGGGGTGGCACAGACTGGCTGGTCGCCCCTCCGGCTTCAGGGGCAAGGACTTGACTTCCACCAGGTGTGAGATGGTGAAAGAAGATGGAAGTAAACCACCTGCCTGGAGCCTCGTCTCCTCTCCGAATCTTCCCCCAAACTGAGGAATTCTGATGCTTGAAACCTGCCCAAAACGAGAATGAGAAATATTTGAAGGTTTTGCCTCTGACAGGTCCCATACCATCAGCAGCATCGGGTTGGAGCCGTGATTTCTCGTATGCAGCATTTAGTGGAGAAATGCCCGTTAGGCCCATCATTTACTGCTCAATTGAGAATGACATGATGGGAACATCTGGATAAATGAATTGTCTCGGCAGAGTTTGTAATTGTGGTTTATTGGTCCTATTTATAGGCTGCAGATTATCCTCCCTCAGAAGTATTAACCGAGCTCTTGCATCGCTGGTAGCGCTGCGTTCAGATGTAACGGAGCGGGTCTCTCTGGACCAGGAGTGTTTGCTGAGGTTGGGCTTGGACCATGTGAACAAACCTCTCTGAGAAGGTTTGTCCGACACCGTTGAGCTCTGCTGGCTTTCTCAGCCGTGCTTATCTGGGGAAGGTTGCTGTTTTTTGATATGCAAAATCGTGTACAGGGGAACTTGTGTGAGCCGTTACAGGCTGCCAGGTGGTTTTTAATAAAATAATTAGTTCCTGAAGTTGGCCATGAACGCTGTCTCCTGGAAGGGGAGAAGGACTGCTCTGAGAGGTGTTTTCCCTTGGGTCATCTGGTTTCCTTCCCTCTCAAGGACTAGCGATCCGGTGTGGCCTCGGATGCTCCTGCTGGAGCCGTGCGTGCCGGTGCCTGCTGGGTCAGCTGCCCACCTCCCAGCTCATGTGCTGCAAGCTGGTCTCTCCGGCCCCTCCGTGACATTGCCCTGTGGGTCCCTGGCCCGAGAGCAATTCGGACCAAGCACCCTGGTCTTTTGTTTTCCAGGGCTTGCAGCCACCCCAGTTATTTAAAGCTGGAGCTGCATCGTGGTCTCCTCTGCTTCATGGTGGTGGCCGAGCTGCTTTGACCAGGAGCTCAGCTGTGCATGACTAATTATCCCGAAGAGCAACTTGGCTATTTTGATTCCAGGTCCAGATTCATCGGCGCGGCGATTGAGCCGGGGGATTAGCTGTGGTCTCCCTCGGGGCAGCTATTTTGGGGAGGCGGAGCGCTGCTGGCAGAGCCGGAGCTGCTAGAGGGGTCGGGCTGCTGGCCGCTCACCCACGCATGCATCAGCAGGAGCCGATGACTTGTAGATATTTTTCCTGCGCCGTTTTAGCTCGCCAGCAGGCCGTGGCTGGGGAACGGCTTGGCGGTTTTTGCCATGGCATTGGTGCATCGGGCAGCAGCGAGAGGATGGGAGGATGCTCGCCGTGCCGAGCGGTGCGGCAGCTGCGGATGTCACTCCAGCCGAGCCAGGCGCCTTCATCCCAAATATATCTGCTCTGTGGCACGCCTGAAAATCTCCAGGGAATGCTTTCCCATTGCCGTGGGCGTCCTGCGGGGAAGGAGCTCACCAACGCGGTGTTTCGCCCGCCGGTCTGACAGCTGCAGCCGGGTCCAGAAATGTGCCGATGCTGCCGGCTCCCGGCACGCCTGGTACCCTGCCCGCTCCTACCCCCGCTGCGGGGCTGCTCTCACAGCTGTGAATATACTCACGGTGTGTCTTTGGATTATTTATCCATCATCTTATAGAAAAGAGGTTGATCCATTAGCTTATTACCTCATTATCTACTTATTTATCTTCAGGTCGCCAGGTCCCTTCTGGATACCCCTTTACCATGTCTCCAGACTCGCCCTGCAACCTTGCAGAGGAAGAAATCAATTTTTTCTTTTAATTTACAGAGCAAAAGGAAAGCCTTGTGGTATATTTTTTTTTTCCTTCTGAAGCAAGGGATTTGGGGAGGATAAGGAAAAAATCCTGATACTCAGCAAAAGAGAGAGCTGGCAATCCTGTGAACCCAATCTGGTATCTGTAGTGTAACACCGTCCGCACCAAGGTGCTGGCAGGGAATAAATGGCAGATCAAATTCTAGGCTCGGTTGCAGTGGTAAAAAACCCCAGAGGCATTGCTTAGGATTTACAGCGGTGTAAGCATTCGGATCCCATCCAACCATAAATCAGCCCTCGATTGCTTCCCAGCAGCGGCCCAGCCCTGGCCCCGTCCTGCCCGCGGGCATTCGTCCCGCGCCGCTCAGCCGCCTCCTGCTGCAGCATCCTTTAAACCCAACCCGTTTCCATGGCGACGAGGAAAACAGTTTTAATTGCAGTTCACATTGGGTGGGGAAAAAATATTTAGAACTAAGCAAAGCCCCGCAGCCTGTGGCGGTGGGATGACTTCGGAAAAAACCTGCCCTGTTCCCGGTGCTATCCTACATCAGCTCAATAATCACAATTTTTAATATTTTTTTTTTAGTAATTAAAGCTAGTCTTTCAAGGCATTTTTAAGGATTTTAAATTAAGATGCTGGTAGTCAAGGCAGAACCGGGGGGGGAGGGAGGGGGCAGGAAAAGGAGGTGGCATGGGCACAGACCGCTTCTCCTTTCCCTCTCTCCCCATGTCTAGTGGTCCCTGGGGACACGCTGGCCGTCACAGAGAGCTACGGACACCCTCCGTGCTCAGCGCTCCTCCATCCCTCCATCTCAAAGCGCAGGCGACCCCCCGAGAGCTGCCGTTCCCAGGGAGCCCTTGCTGGGCTGCCAGCCATTTTTGGCACCGGGAAGGAGCCCAGAGAAGCCCAAGCCTACCTGGGAAAAGGGAGCGTGACTTGGGGACGCTTCTCCAAGCTGCTGAGCTGTCCTCGGGGTCGGGGGAAGCAGGACCAGCTCCAGTGCTCTGACCAGGATTTTCCTGCAGGTACAACTGGACGGTCCTTGCGAGAGGCAAGGAGAAATTTCAAATACCTTCCCGTGGGGGAGAGGCACCCAGTGGAAGGGCTTTTGTCACATCCTCTAATTCCAAATATCATCCTAACTAACTCTTCCGTTGCCAGCCAGGTTTTGCAGCCTGGCTCTTGGCTGTTATGAATAGCACATGGCATGTAGCTTTGGGCTGCGCTGGCTATTCATAGCCCCTGGCAAACAGCATTAAAAACACCCGCTCCTTCGGGTACTCCTTGCTCCCAGGCAGGTTGGGAAGTCAGGGACAACCATCTTTAGATGTCGCATCCTTAGATCCTCTGGCTGCTCTGCAAAGCCGTGGGGACGTGCCACGGTGCCGGTGCGTGGCCCGGTGGCTTCTCTAACCTCCTTATTTACCCCGACCAAACTGAGCCATCGCGGAGCTTGTCAGAAGCCCAGCCAGGGAGCTGCCCTGTGGTTAATCCCACCGCTCTCACTAACGGCCATAAGGCCCTGCTCAGCTGCTTTAGAGGGCAGCCAGCCCCTGGTCTGCAGGGCGCAGGTATTTCTCTGCGCACCTCCTGACCTCAGGTCTGATTTAGGGTTGGTGGCATTCAGGTCTCTTAGGTCGGCCCCAAAAAAATCATCTGGGTGTTTTGCCAGGCGTTGCAATCCCCAGACACCCCTGATGCCACTGACTTGGGTTTGTGTCCTCACCAAAGGTGGTTCCAGCTGCACCCTGCGGGCTCCCTAAACACCCGGCCCCTCTCTTCGACCGCCGCCTCCCCTGGCAGTGGGTGACAGCCTGAGCCCCCCATCCAGAGCCACGGCGGCAGAGCCGGTGGCATGCCGTGCCGCTCTATTTCTGCATCGGTCACCAATGTCGCGTCTTGCTTCAGCTGCAGCAGCGGGGTCCCTCCCCAGGCAGCAGCACCCCAACCCCGGCAGCATCCCCAGCACAGCGGGGCATGGCACGCGGTCCTCCGTAGTGTGCGACATGGGGCTGAGATTTGGCGATGCCTTTTTCCTGCTTGCAAGGATATCGTCTCTGGAGGCTTTGCTTTGGAAGGTCTGTGCCCTTGCTCAGCGGGAGGAGATGGAGGCTTGCAAATGAGCTGTAGGCTTGTCCGAAAGCCAAAAGCTTGACTCTTAACTTCTTTCAAAGAGAGTTTCTCACTCTATGACTGATTACCCCTCTGTCTGGACGCCAGAAGTAGCGCAATCATCCCTGCAGCTCCCAGAGCTTGGCTCAGCTTTGCCTGGCTGAGTGTGGCGGGGGGACATCACCCTCCGGGCTGGGCTGTGGGGTGGGAGGTGGGTGGCAAGGGGAGGGCAGAGCAGTCGTACTGGGCAGCAGAACAACCCCCCCCAGGAGGTTTCACCATCAGCACGGGCTGAATTCCCCGGTGGGACCACGCTGGCATGGTGCTAACGTAGTAATGCGGCTGTGCTTGCGCGGGGGGGAGGGAGAGAGGGAGAACCAGATGCTGCTTTGGAGATGCAATAGGATGAACGTTCACTGTGGCAGGGAAGAGCACGCTCAGCCCTGGGCGTCAACATTGCTGCTCTCCGGTGGGATTGTGATCCCTTCTGACAAGGCATCGCAAGCAGCAGCCTGGGTCCGCCGGGTCTGGTTTATCCGTATCCCAGCAAATGGATCCCTGTGGTAGCCCTCTACGGTAGCTGGTGGTGCATCTGTAACGAGAAGGTCCTCCATGCCGTGTGTTTTGGTGCTCTGCATGTGAGGACAGAAGACAGACGGAATCTCACAGGACCGTTCTCCGAACACCGCGAGACGCAGCAGCTCAGGACCCGTGCAGCTGGCAGGGATGGACTTGGCCGGTGGTTGGCAGCTCATGTCTATGGATGGCCAAGGGTTTATGAGATAAAGTGGAAGAAATTAAAGCACTCGGCTACAGTTGAGAGTTTGGCTTTGCTTGTAGTTGGCTGTTCATAAAACTGTCATGGTCAGGTAGTGCTTTGTGTAAGCAAAGGGCAGAAAAATCATCTCTTGAAGAGCATCCAGACTTGCTTTCCCTTGGCCAAGAGCTCAGCAGCTCTCAGTGTCACTTTTACACTTCTAGCTGTTGCTGAAGATGTTTTCTTTTCCCTCCGGTCCCCTCCTGCTCGCTCTCTGCTAGGCTCGGGGGATGTGCAGGGCTGGCAGGTCCCCGTGATGCCACCCTGCTCCTGCCGAGGACGTGATCCCACCCAGAGCAGGGTGGCTATAATGAAGACAGGGGACGTGAAAATAAAAGGGACAGGAGACTTAGGGTATCTTAAGCCACAGCTGCAGACCCCCATCAGGATGGCAGGCCCTCCTTCCACGCCTGGACAGACGGCCGTAGCCCCACGGCCGCCTCCTCGCCCCCCTTCGCTGCTCGTGGGGCTGCCGCCACTCGGCTCCTCGCCTCGGGTCCATCCTCTCCCCAGCCGGTGCGCACGGAGCCATCTGAGCGCTGAGCTACAGATGCTGCCTAAGTGCAAAGTGTAATTAGAATTTATCCTTTTAGTTGCTGACACCATTTTGCTTTGGTTACTTGCACGTTTTCACGTATAATGATAGCAGCAGCTATTTCTCAGCACAAAAACATGGTCTGAGCCGGGGAAGGGCTAAGCCAGCTGCTGTATGGCCCTTCAGTTTTAAAAATAGCTTTTATTCGCTTTTCTGTTAACTCTTTCCCTCTGGTTCCTGAAGCTGCTTTAGCTCCCGAGATCTGCTAAGGCTGCTGATGAACGGGAAATGGTAATTTTGCACATTGGGATGCTGAGCAGAAGCTCCAGGCGCCCCGTTAATTAAATCACCGGACTCCGCAGGGCCTCCCTCCGGCGCTGCCGTGTGCCCATGGGCACGGCAAGGCAACCGCAGCCTGCCCGAAAACCCAGCTGATGAGACGCAGAGAGGCTGCGGCGAGTAGCTGGGAAGCTGCTTATAAAAGATTTCTTCCCCCAGGCGGGTTTTTAATTGGCTAGCTGGGTTTTGGTTAGCTCTGCTTTGCTAGGATTAGATGTGAGTGATTGGGATGGGGAAAAAAAAATTACATATACGTATTTTTTTAATGCATAGCCAGTTTTAAAGCAGGTAGGATTTGAAACCCATGGTGATACTTGTCCTTCCAGAGGGTGGCAGGTTGGACCAGCACAGGGGCTCTCCTCTCCCTGTGGTGCCTCTCGCTCAGGGCTGCTCCTTGTTTTCCAAATATTTGGAAAAAAAAACCAAACACCCTCAAAAAATGGGACTTGCTGGCCATTGAGAGGTGGGATGGGTCATGGTCCCGTGGACCTGCAAAGCGGGGTACTGCAGAGAGATGAGCTTCAAAAGCATGCTGCTGGTGCATATGCAAAACCCCCCATTTCTAGGCAATTAAAAGGAGAATTTTAAGTAGTATGCTTCTAGTAATTTCCTTCTGTAAACGAAAACTCCTTGTGCTTTTGGCTGTGGGTGAGCACTTAAAGTGTGCTCAAAGTGGCGAAACCTGATGGGAATTTAAAAAGATAAACATATTTTTATACCTACCTACCTACAATCTCAAAAAAAACCCCTAAAAAATTCAGATAACTGAGATGATAACAATCTCAAATAATGTATACACACTTCTATAACAGAAAGTATATAATATTTTATATGATACGGGGTGGTGTGCTCAGGGCTGTTCCCTGGTGCCACCCCAGTGCCCTTCTCTGTGTTGCAGCACCTACGGGGAGCTGACGAACTGCACGGCGCTGATCGCCGAGAGGCTCGACTGCTACTGGCCCAACCGGCTGGTGGACGAGTTCTTCGTGGCCGTCCACAAGCAGTACTTCAGGAACTGCTCGCCCTCCGGCCGGGCGCTGCACGACCCCCCCAATGGCGTCCTCTGCCCCTTCATCCTGCTGCCCGTCCTCGTCACGCTGCTGATGACCGCGCTGGTGGTGTGGAGGAGCAAACGCAGCGAGGGCATCGTGTAGGGATGCCCTGCCGCCGGCGCAGGGGAGGGACGGGGGGGCCCCCACCCCGAAAGTACCCGGTTTTTTGGGAAGACCCTGGCAGAGGAGCATCCCAGGGGGTACCAAGGCCAGGAGGCAGAGACGGTAACGCCACCGCTCCTCCCTCGCCCGGCGGTTTCCAAATAAATACAGCATTTAAGACTCGGTTGTTTGGCGATACGGGATGCCGGTGGCTGGCGAGGCTGCCGTGGGCTGCCCGGGCAGCAGGGAGCCCTCTCGGGGTGCCGGGGAACACAGCTCGCCTCGGGCATCGGCATGGCCTCATCTTTCCCACCTGCTTCCCTCCCAGCACCCACAGCATCGCGTTTTGCCAAAAGAGGAAAATTTTTTAAAAATAAGACAGAAAAGGGGGTGGGGGTGTTGAAATCTTGCCAGCCCCGCAGTGCTGGCACGGCGTCGGGAGGTGCCAGTGGGTGTAACCGCGAGGCCGGTGGGTCTGGGTGCCACCCTGGGTGATGAAACCGTCACGGCTTTCTCTTTTTGTCTTTTTTTTTTTTTTTTTTTTCCACACCAGGAAAGGCATCTCCTCCCCCGGCCCCCAGCGCAAGGCCAAGGCCTGCGTGGGGTGGGTTTTGCCTGGCAGATGAGGAGCAATGGGTGAAAACTGGCAGTGGGAGCTGGTGGCACCAGTGGTGGCCTTGGCGGTGGCCCTGGACTAAGGAGCAATGGGAATAAGGTGCTTTTCCTACCTAAATAAATAAATACATAACTAAAGCAGGTGCCCGTCTCTGGTGTGAATCCTTGGCATCTCTGGTGCGAATCCTCGGTGTCTCTGGTGTGAATCCTCTCCGTGAAAGCTGGGGTCCAGGTGGGTCGAGGGGCCCCCACAGTCGTCCCCCTCGCTGCCCTGAAGGAGCCTCTGTGATCCCAGAGACCCCCCCCAATAATGCTGAACCCCACCCCATGGGCACCCCTTGGCAGCGGGGTCCCTGAGGGGGGACCCTGGGTGTGGGTGGGCAGGTCGGGGGTCCAGGAGTGGGGTCGGCGCCCTGGGTGGGAGACTGGGCAGCATCCCCGACGGCTCCGGACCACTCCAGACCCCCTTCCGTGCCTCGCTGGCTCAGGAAGGGGTCCCCTGGGGAGACCCAGCCGCTGTCCCCCCAGCCCTCGCATTTCCCAACACCCCCAAAATTGTGCGTGCCGGGCAGCGGGACGCCCAGCCATCTGCCTGGCCCACCGCGGGCTGCCCGGTCCCGACTCCTGTTCCTCTTCCAGGAGGCCGCAGCATTTTTTTCCTTTGCCATTTGATATTTGGGGCTTTTTTCAGGGGTAGTTGAACAATTAAAAAAAATAATCGGCATTATTTGATGGAGAGCACCCAGGGCTCCGGAGACTACGGTCCCTGCAGCCAGGAAGAGCTGAAGAGGCTTTCTGGAAGACGGCTACCTGCCTAGGATAAAAATAAATTAAAAAAACCCAAAACAAAACAACAAAACCTCAAGAAAAGCGCAGCAGGTTGTTCCAAAAGCTGCATGGGAGTTACAAAAGCTGGTTCCTGCACAAGCACTATTTGCTGACAAGCGGCCGCAAGGGAAGGTGACGCTTTGGGGACGTGTAGGAGAGTTTGGTTTCTGCCATGGGGCTGCAGGGTGGCAGTGAGCTCCCCGTGAGATTTCTGTTGAGGTACTTTGGCCACGTGCAGTGAACCACGGCCCCCCACAGCACCCCAGCTTCGGTGGAGGCGGAAATCAAGGGTGGCTGGGCGGAGTATAGATTAGTTGCATCTATACAAATATATATGTAAATATATATATAAATACCCATAAAAATAAATATATATATAAAAAAAACAGCTCCTCATGTTCAGGAAAAAATAATTCAGTTTATTTTCCTGGACTGTGAGCTGATGGGCTCTCTAGGATGAGGATAAGGTGTAACATTTTTTCCCCCATGTATTCTGGAGGGGAAGAAACTGATGCTTGAGCTTTCTTGTACAGTATTTAACAGTATCCCACCTTGAATATTCTGCTCATCTCCTCCAGGTAAGCAAAATCACGGTGAAGGGAGCGTTCAGCAGGACTGTAGTGGGAGGTGGGGACTGGGTTTGACGGCTGCAGCTCTAGCTCTGCGCTCGCACAGGCTGCTGGTACCCCAAACCTGCCGCACGCCCTGCCACAGCTTTTCCTGGCTCTCTGTAGCAGCACCCTGCATGTGCTCTGCCCTGGGTACATCTAAAGCAAACTAGTTCAGCGTTTTCAGCTTGAAAATAACAGAATCCTTCTGATTCAATACACAAAAGCTGGACATATTTTCCAACCTTTCTATTTCTGCGAGTGCTTTACTCGTACTTTCCCTGACATTACTCTTTTGGCAGCATGGATTTCTCACCGCAGCTGCCTGCTTAAAATAATATGCTGATCCATGTTTCATTTTAAATAGACGCAGTGGCAATATTATCCGAAGACGAAGCTCACGGTAAGGCTCTCCTCCTGCATGCCAATCCCTGCATTTCATTTCCCTGTTTTCCTAGACCCCCAGTAACGCGTACAGGAGCCTGTGAAGCTGTAAGGGAAAAGGCACAGCGAGAACAAGGCTGCACCATGCTTAAAATCTGCAACCCAGCTCTGCCTCGCTAATGATGGAGACAATTTTGGTTTCCTTCAGTGTCTGCAAAGGAAAGAATGAAGCATAATCATTCGGGGGGATAAAAACCCAACAGTCAATGCCCAAGCGTCACACACACACTTGCTCCGTATGAAACCACACGAACATTTATTTCTATGGTTTATCTACTTATAAAAGCTTGAATCGGCTCCGTTGCACCTCCTCTGTGTGATCCCACGAGCGAAATGCGTTTCGGTCTCTGGGGCTATGCCAACGCCCGCCCGCTCGGCGGCCCCGGGCATCGCCTGGGTCAGTGGGTGAGCAGCGGGGAGCTCTGGCACACGACAGGCAGCAGACTTCTCACGGCATTTACTCTGAAGAGATTCCCGAGGTACATGCTGCTCGCTTCTGCAGGATCTCTGCTTGCACATACTATGTTCGATATACAGCTACTTACAGAAAAGGCAATTAGAGCATCACATCCTTTCAAATTACCAAAAAAGCCAAGCGCGCACGCGTGTTTAAAGGAGGGCGCAGTGCGTTATTATTCTCAGCTGCATTATTAGTCATTTGCTTTCAGTGCAGAAGTTGGAAGAACACAATGAGGTGTTCTCCAGGTAACGGTGCTTGAATTTACCTTCATCAGATCGAACAGCGTCTGATGCTCCCTCACCACATCCAGATTGGAAAGCCAAAGGCAGATTTCTTAAAAAAAAAAATCTCCCTTTCATTAAATTTTCACAGAAATATATAATATATATAATATATATATATAATTTTACTAAATACTACACATTTACTTAAGTTATGGATTTGCCTATAGTTCTTTTAACTACTTCACACAATGAATAGAAACAAAAAAATACTGTAGCCCAAACAGGAGCTGAAAATAACAATGTAAAAATTCCAAACGTGTGACAAAAACATCCTTACATTAAATATCATCAAGAATTTCAATATCAGAAGTAGAATTTCATTTACCACTTGCATTCTGGCAAGCTCTAAGCCTTAGCTGAATGACTCTTGGAATAAGCTTGTATTGTTTCTGCTCATCAAAGGCAACAGTATTGTGATTTGGTTCATAGGAGACCATTTTATTGCCAACTTGAAGTGTTCCAAAAACACGCCACCTTTTCTGTTTGTTTTTTTTTTCCTTCCCCCCTCCAAACTAGGCAAGAGTTTAAAAAAAAAAAAGTGTAATTACAATTTCAATAGTGATTTAACTTCTCAAGCATATCTCATCAACAGGATATACAGTACAGTTCAGAAGAGTAAACATTTTTAAAAGTAAGCAAACAACTTTTTCAACCAACATACACAATTTCTTGCTGTATTTATGCTGAACTCTCCTTTTAACATGGACAAGTTATGAAGTTAGTTTTCTTCTTCAGTACAACATGGACACAGGACTAGTACAATCCGGGCTGGTTTTGTTGTTGTTGTTGAAGTTAAGGACAACTCTAGTGTGGAAGCCATGGTCCTGCCATCCATCTCCCTTCATCATCTCGCATAGCGCTTAATGTAATCTTCAACTTTATTCCGAAAGTCCTCCTAGAGGAAAGCACAGTCAGAATTACCCCAAGCATGTCAGAGATGGACTCACGTAGGACTACAGCGGTGGTGGACTCCCACATTAGCACCGGTAGGGTCAAATTTCCATCAAGTGAAAGGCCTGCCGCTCTCCCCAAGACCCAGTACACGTTTCTGAGGCAGTGTATGAGAACTGAGGCGACCGCTCGAGTGCTTGCAAGCAGATGGCCGAGTGCTTGCAAGCAGATGTCCGTGCTCTGCCGCGGATCTCCTCTGGGGACTGAACAAAGAGCTTGCCATTGCCAGCTATCAACATAGGTACAGACAGACTGCGTCCAACAGGTCGCCGGTGCCGGGAGGCCGGGTCCCAGCTAGCGGCACAGCAAAGATCTAGCCATGGTTTTAGAGAAGGAAGGGAAGCTGTCCTTACCGGATAAAAAAGGCAAGGCTATAGCAGGAACTGTTAGAAAAGCTGCATACCCTAGTTCTGTCCCAAATACTCATTCTGGCCACTCCCTGGTAACTGCACAATATCGCAGCTAGCACATCATTAATCACTGGGTTTGGGGGTTGGGGTTTTTTTTGTCATATATTATAGCCTAGAGAATTAAAAATTCATCATCCAAGTCACTCGTTTGTTAAAGTGGTTCGGAGGGAACACGCTTACACCTGTAGCCCCCCACAGAAAACCTACGGGACTATTATATAACCTCTGTATCTATGGAAATGCACACATTTCTGGTAGTTTATCTTTATAATGCATGGAGATGCCAAGCAAGAGAAATTCTGACATACTTTCCTCATTGGAAACTTGTCCAAGCCGGGATGTCAGACAGATGCTACATTCCTGTAATGTTATTCTGAGTCTGAACCTTGCCTCACACGCTTACAGCCTGTTATTAAACATGTTCCACACAGACACACCAAGTGGCCTGTGCTCCAGATTCAAGTGGGGGGTTCACAGCAAAGTGCTTCTTGCTTGATTTCCAGCTGCCAGTTCTGCGTGCGGGCTAGAATATAAAAAGCCAACACACACAACAGATGAAAAGGTTTTGAACGCAGTGTCCTGGTGCAGTGGAGCTGCCTGGAAAGCAGGGGTCACGGAAGCACTGAAATCCTCTGCCCACCAAGTCAAGGCTCTGCTTTTACTAGGAAGGGCACAAAGTCTCGCTGCCATGACCTGAGGTGTGGCAGCAAGGCACGCTCCTGCTTCAAACAACGTACCTTGTCAAAGGGAGCAGCTCCAGGTTTGCCGATACACACAATGATGCCCTTCGAGCACACACTGAGTGTTCTGGTACAGTCCACTCAGCAACGTGCTAAATAAAATGAAGTTTACAGACAGAGCAGCAGTTCATGAATTTAACGCCCCATGTAAATAATGGCCGTTCATTGTTCGAGGACTTTAATATCAGGTCTTTTTAACTTTTTTGTTAACAGTAGATAAAAGCTGAGCACCGCAATATGCACTATGACTTTGTACTAATACTGCTAAGAAGGTCTGAAAAGTAGTGAGTAGTCGCTTTTAACTGTGAAGCTTGTTTTAAAAATGGGAAGAGAGCTGTCTTCCCTTGCAAGGGCATGCAGTAACCCATTCTGAAATTTGAAATATACGGTAAGATACTTAAAATAGAAACAGAAATTGTCAAAGCTAAAATGTCTCCTCCCCAAGCTAACTTTGCCTGCTTCTAGCTTGACTACATCAGTTGTGTGTCGCCCTTTTTAAAAAAATTTGGATTTCCCCCCCATGTCTTGATCAACATTTAGCTATACACTGCCACTAAAACATTTGCTAGACATCACATCACACCAGAATAAAGCAGCAATATAGCCTTTTTGCTACAGCTAGCCTTGGAATGCATCGATATTTCCTTGGCCCCAACACCACGCTTCAAACACTTCCTGATCGATGGCTTGGTTTTCTGCTGGTGAGTTTTTCTATCAGCAAAAGGATAAAGGTTATCTCATGGTTAAAGCCCCAAATCAAAGGATCAAAGAACTACGATCCATCAGCAACATTGTCCGTGATTTCATTTTCCAAATGATAAAGTGCATTACAGAGATGTCCATGAACTACATGCAAAGTGCTCTGAATCTCCAAGAAGTCTGAAACCAGTTTAAGGCCAAAAATATAGGCGTGGAAACAAAAGTATATATGCACTTTAGGGAAAAAACACCCACCGCTAACGGCTCTTCTCAAGAGAGGTACAGATCTGTGCTTTGGAAGAAATAAAAGCAGAGAGCATAAATTACAAGCATCCATTACAGGAAATCACTGTAAGATGCTTGACACCTTGGCATCAGGCAGTAGGAGCCCAGGTGTGGAGAGGAACCCTGCAAGGACTGACTGCTAAAAGAAACCAACTCTTCAGGGCTGCAGAAATCCCCTTCCTCCTTACAGACAGGCTGCCTGCACTTCTTAGGAGAACGGAGCAGCTATTTTGGTACAATACGGCACCTGCTAAAGGCAATATTCTGTGTAGTGACTTCCAACTCTGCTGCAAGCACTCCCATTTCCATGCTCGTACAATCATACGTTAAGTGTGCTAAGAAATCAATGCTACACAGCTAATGCCGTCTTCATTTTAAATAAGATTTCAGATACTCGGCAACTTCAATCCTGTGATGACAGTTCTGATAGCTGAGTAGCACGTTAAAGTGTTTTTGAAGTAACTACTTATAAACAACACGTCTATTAGAGTGTTTCCCAGATCTCAGGCTGCCTCAGGCAAGAAGAATCTCTAGGCACCTTGAGCCTGTTAAAATATCACACAAACAAAAGAAAAGTGACCTTTCGAATTTGTTTTCAGCTCTGATACGTTGATGCAAACTAGAACAATTACTCATAATGGCAAACAATGCTGGAAATCTCTCATTTACTGGTTATGATGATCGTTTTCAGTATTATGGACTGATCGCTCACAGCAGCAACACTTGCTGTCAGCCTGTTCTTGGGCACTCACAACATTAGAGTACATCAGTCACAAAACTGCACCTGATACATGAAGCCTCTTGGACTGTCCTACTCTTGTGATTCTCCAAGAGACAGGTCACTAAAAGAAGCTGGGCAAAGAAATACCACGGGACACGCAGTAGAGCCAACTGCTGCTTCACTGTAGCTACAATATCTAAGAGCAGTGCAGTACAGGCAGCTCAGAGCATCCTCCGCTTTTTCACCTGTACCTTTACAAAGTTTGTAAATGGGAAGACGAGCTCTCAGCGCTGACTTAACAGAAGCAGGACCTCAGCAGAGAAGGAACGCTCCAGAAATCCATGCCGTCACTTAGGCTGACTTGCCAGATGACGGAACTGACAGCATTGGCAAGAATATATTAACATGGTACTCGCTGCATGTGAACCCGTTTGCTGAACAGGAGGTTCTCATCCCATAGCTGTAATATTCCATCCTCACATGCCATATGGCTTAACAGTTCCTGATTAACAGGGGGCACTTTTCTATGTGCACATCTGTTTATGTGCAGTAATGAATAATCAGAAGTAAAAAAATTAATCAGAGCAGCACATATTTTACATTATAAAGAGGCGTATACAAAATCCTGCTGGGAATGCTAAGGGAAAGAAGAGGGACTCGTTTCACGAGGAGTGGAGCTGGAGACGCATTGTTCACCTGGCACATGGATGCTGCATGTGCAAGCACCCATCGCCATGCAGGACGTACCTGCCCTGATACTCTCTGCGACACAAACCAGTGCATTTTACCCTCTCTTAACTTGCATTAAGGACAGATCCTAAGTGTACGACTACTAGAAAGATGGGCTAGAAAGCAGGTTGTGCAAAACACCTACTCTTATTAAAAAACCAAAGCCTACCCACTTGAATGGAGCTTCTTTCTCCGATTCTTTCTGCGGGAGACTCCAAGGAACTGTACCCAACCCCAAGTCCGCATTAGTGCCCTGAGCCCCAACCATCCCTTGATGCCAAGACAGACAGTGAGGAGAAAAAGCACACCACATCCTGTGGTCTTGATGCTGAGAGGGAGAAGAGTCAAGAGGTTTGCTGCTGAAATCCCCCACCGTCAAAGCAGTTCACGTCAATGACCATTTATGCGCCTGCCAGAACACTCATCTAGCTGATGGTGGTGGATGCTTTGCCCAGCGGGGCTCCTGCCACGTCCCTCTGGACCTGGACCATGTCCCACTGCTAGCTTGGCCAGAGGCACAGCTGCCTGCCTCTATGCTGAAGTAGTTTCCCACGTCATCAGAGCTGTCAGGCCAAAGACCGATGAAAAGGGAGAGGGTTGACCGTTACTGTGACGTTTTACTACAGAAGCACTGATGCTATAACACATGAAACATCATCAGAAACAACTCAGCCAACCATTAAGCCCTGATAGGCCATCAGTGAGTGCTGGAAATACCACCTGGAAGAGCTGTTCCAAAGGGAAATCTAATTTTAAACTACCAACACTTGCCCTTCACCAACCTCACTGTACAGTATTAACTTCACAGACTTCAAGATAGACGACAGATAGAGTAAGAAGCGGACAAAACTGCCCTTGGGTTCTCTGGAGATGTGCTGGGAGGCACGAGGCTTGGGTTTCTATCCGGGAGCAGTACCTGCCGCCTTGCCTTGTCTAGGGTGGAAGGACACACAGACGCGACCGGAGAGGTCTGTGCCTGGTGCTAAGCCAGGAGATAGGCATCCTCTCTGCAAAATGGAGTGATGTGATTCAGGGACCTAAATTAGGTGCTGGCCTTGTAGGCAGTATGGGAAACTGAAGCCCAGACAATGCCAGTATCCCCTTAGCACAATGGCCATCCCATCACACAGCACTGGAACGTGATGGACAGTACAAGTATCAGATTATACGATTCAACAAACGCCTTCCCCATACCTTTTAAAGCAAAAAAAGGTATAAGATGACCAGCTGGGAATAGGAAATTAATAACAATGTAAACAAAACAAAACTTCATAACCCTAAGCATACTCCAAAAGAGCACAGCAGGCCCTCTCCCAGCTCCAGCTAGATGCCAAGAGGTACAGGAGAGCCCGGACACAGCTCTGCGGGGACTGAGGGCCTCCCTGCCCTGCCCCACATCACCCCTATAGCTCCCAGGCACCAGGCTGCAGCGTGTCCCCCCCGCCCCACCTCCAGGCCCCTGTCCTATCCCAGTCCTCACCCTGGATAAGCAAGACCCTGGTGGCAGTCCAGCTCTGAAGGTGCTCAGTTCTCAAATCTATGTATGAGAAGAAACCACCTACAATGGGAGAGTTTATACAATTTTGGAGCAGACCCAAAGCAGCTTTACCCTGAGCTGCAGGGAGGCGAGAGGGAGAGAAGAGCGATACGTGAGTAGCCCTGTGGGAAGTATTTGCTGCATGAGTAATGCTGGCCAAATCACTGTTTCGTTTGATGAAAATCATATGGGGACAATCAATCAAAGAGAAATTCAAAATCCATCAGTACATGAAGAGTATGGAATATAAGCCATGACATATTTCACAGTATCATTAGCTGAAAACTGGGTTACAGCACAGACCATAAAGTTGAAACATACATGCTATTGAACTTCTCCTGGGTGTATTTTTGTACTTAAACAAAAAAGTTTTGTTTATAGAAAGAAGTTTAACAAATAACCTTAAAGCAGATAAACAAACACACACACACGCACACTCTCTCTCTGGCCAAAGACATCAATTTCAAACAACTGATTTCATTATTTTAATTTGTACTGTATGTTCTTACCAGACAGCATGATATATGCAATGATTTGCATTAAGAAAATACTAAAAAGCAAATCTAATTTGCATTAGATAAAAAAAAATACTGACTGATATAATATTAAAACAATTCACTTAAGTCTCAACTGATGAGTTGCTAGTCTTAAAAACATGCTACACTGAAATGAGATTAAAAAAATATGGCAGACTGTAAAAAATTGTTATTACAAGATATTTTACACTGAAGGCATAAACAACCCCAGTACCTGGCCAGAGAGGTAATTTATCACAAATTATGTCTCTTTGAGGAGCACTTGGGAGAGGATATATAGACAATTATGGAAACAAAAGGAAAACAGCCACCCCAAAACCCCAGAAGAGAAGCACGGTCTACAATTTGTAAAAGCATATTGAAGCACGCACTCAAGAACTAGGTACCTTTTCAAAAACTGGGGTTTGACCTGATTTGGCACCTCTAAGAGAGGAGATTTTATTTTTTCAACAATTTATACTGCACTGAGTTGTCCTGATTAACTGCTTGTCTATTATTAAGCTTTTAATTTGAAAAAGAAAGAAGATCTGCTCAGTTATCCGAAGTTAACACAATACTTCTCTGTGACAGCTACCAGAGAAGTTTGGAAAAGTTGTAATGTAAACTTTATCTCAGGAACATTTTTTTTTTTTAATTAATTTAAAACAGATGCATACATAAGAATTACACAATTAAAAAAAATTTAAAAACACCAAAACAAAGCAGATTTAGCTCATTATCCTTAATATACCCACTACTGGTACCACTTCACACACTGCAGTATTTAGCATAATTTTTCTTCTTCCTACTCACAATATTGACCTCAAGTACGTTAGAGACCAGAGACTATTCCCCCCTCTTTGGGGGCTGTGTTCACAAGGTTGAAGGCCATACTGGCCAGTCCCTGCAGGAAAACGTGCAGTGTACCGCATCTGTCCCTCGATCGCGACTACAAAAACCCAGATACTGTGACAAAGTCTGATCCACCTTCACATCGTTTAGATTTACAATTCTGTAAAATTCAAATGGAGACCAAAAAAATATAATCATATAAATACTCAATTGCTCCTGCCCTTCCCTTCTTTATGTTAAATAAAATAATGAAACAATAATAATAAAGCAGCACTATTTTAACAGAACACCATTTTAATCCAAAGTTTATTGCCAAGGTTAAATTCCAGACAATTTCTGTTGGGACCTTGCTTGCGGCTTTACTTGAAGTGCAATTTAGTAAAGCGATCTTCTGAGCACCAGGAACATGACATTACTCAGCTCCAGCCAAAGCTTTAGGAGAAGGATATAATAACCAGGCAGATTTACCCATTAGCCCTACGAATTATATTTAAAGCGACCTTTTCTTTCTTTTCCATCTTGCAGGAAATGATGAGTATTCACGCCCATCAACCCCCACACACCCACTCCCATTTAAAAAGGAGCTGAATGAAACCTTTGAGTAATACAAAAATCTCAAGCGTGAGGTGTTTTTCCAATTCATGTTCCTGCCTTGCTATCATTTCCCTGTCACTGTTTTATTTAGCTCAGCCTCTACACCATCTGAAGCATTTTCCAAGCTCTGTAATTAAATTTTAGTTCTATGAAGAAAGAGAAGAGTGGGGGGTGACAAATGTATACACAGGTGTCTCCCACAGGCTCCTGTGCCTAGCAGGTGCAGGTGAAACTGCATCGATTTTCACGGCCCATGTTCTCTACTTCAGATTTTAAACACCATTTCTAGACATCAAGCAAAATTTTGCAAAATGGTGAGAAAATGCTCTACTAGATCTCTTTGGTAGTTAAGTCCTAAAGGGAAAAAATGGTGGAATTTTTACTGCAGGGGAAAAAAAAAAAACAAACCCCAAAAAAGACACTGCTGTTCTTACTGCGACTATTTGGAAAAAAGCAGCATTGTGGGGAAGAAGAGAAACACTAAGTTTTGGACCTTTTTTGAAAAATATCTGTACATATAGGTTACAGAATTGATGTGAAAAGTAGTGACCTGCCTGCCAGGACACTGCTCTGGGGAGAAGTTGAAGATGCGTTGCAAAGAGAGAGCGAAGCATCAGCACACTGAACACGAAGCAACACATCCATTTCTTTGAGATTCTCGAATCTTAAGTAGGAACAGTTTCCCTCATGCTTCCGCAAACTTTCTGTTGTTTGCCAGTGAAGCAAAGATAAAGGGAAAAAAGCACTCTCTGAAGTTATCGGAAGAGGAAAGGGCTATGGATTAGGAGGCAGGGTGTGAAAGCTGCTGGGAGAGCCAAGGATAACTACCTCTAAATCCCATTTGCGCAAAGACGAGGGAACCGAGCCAGATGAAGAGGGCAAAGCAGCTTCCCAAAGAAAATCGTTCCCTGGACCAAATGCGATGCGGGTCCTGACACTCTTGCCAAACCTGCCCCTTTGGCTTACGGAGCAGCTTGGCTGGAGGCAGATGGTAGAGACTTTTGCGAGTCCTCTGGTCATATGGCCACAGTGCCAAATGACTCCAGATTTGCCCTGACTGTGACCGATTTAGTTATTATCATTTATGATTTCTCCCAGGTTGCTGAAAACGATGAAAAACTCCGGGGAGTTAAACCAGGGAGCACGGAGATTGCTCGGTCATCAGTGCTTGATGTCAGGCGCTTGTCTCCCTGCTCCTCCAACACTTCTGGGGTCAGCCCGAGGCTGGCGCCAGGCACGCTGGCCATCTTGTCGATGCGCTTGTTGGAAAGGGTTATAGAGAGAGCCCTTCCAGAAAATTACCTGAATCATCCCAATTACACTGATGTTAACCTCCTCTGTGCTGCAAACACACTTCCACCCATGAGGATGCCACTCATTCCCAAGAGAGGATATGTCCTCGGGATCTGAGATTTTAATGGATAAATTATAAGCGCAGAGGAAATGGGAGCTGCCTGGGTCTGGCGAGAGGGTTTTTGCAAGTCATACTCTACTCAAGTCAAATGATGTTCAAACAAACATGACCGGGCAGGTGAGGTACATGGAGAACTCAGCCCAAAGAGGTCAGAGTCCTTGTTTGCATGCAACAACCCTCCTGTATGTTTCCGTTTTAAAGCCATGCATTTTTCTAAAGAATGCAAAGCAAAAGCTTTCCTTTTAAGCCACTTACTTGCCTAAAGCATGTAAAACAAAAGCTTTAAAACATCTGCATTTCCTCCACATTTCTATCATTACCTCAGCAAGTCAAACCATCTGCAAAAGCTTAATCAACTTTGCTGAAGCTTTAAGAGGCTCCATCCATAATCAAAGTGTTATGAAAGGCAGATAATGGTTTCTATAAATACTTTTAGCATTCAAAAAATAATGTTTTTCCTATTTACATCTGTTAGCACAATTAACAGCTGTGCTGTTGCTCATTTGCACATGCCATTTAATGTACTTTATGCTCCCCGGGAAAAGGCTTCAAAGGCTGTAACACGGACACGGGACATAAAATGGGGAGGCAATGCAAGAAAAAACCCAGTGCAGTTCTCTAAATGCAGGAATATTGCAGAACAAATATGTATTCTACTGTGGCTGCCACAATTCCAGTGAGAACAACAAACACCAAACAGGGTGGTTGGGCGTGCAGAGGAAGTGAAGGATTTACTGCAATAAATACGGAGATAAATAAATGCAATGACTCACAGGGAGAATTCTTATGAAAAGATGTTTTTGGACTGGGATGGTACTGTTGTTCTTAATAAAACAGTTAAGCTGTAATCAAAGAGTAATAAAAACCCCACAACAAAAATTAAACAGCTTCTAAAAAACCCACATCAAGTTTGAAATTCTTTTAGGGTTAAATTCTTTTCCAGTGTGGTAAAAGCTTGAAATGCAATAGATCAAGTTTTTCCCTCGAGAAGCTCCTGCTGCTGCTTACCAACTCATGAACTGTACATGTCGCGACCACAGGCACTCAGACTGGCTGGAGACCGCTAGTCTGAAACAAATGGCTTGAAGAGAATTTCAGGACAATGAAGATGCTGGGGCTCTAGCTCTGATTTCTTCCCTAGCCCTCCAGATCTCTGGATTCGGAATCCAGAGATCTGGAGGGCTAGGGAAGGCAAAGGCAATGACGCATACGCTGTCGGCTATCGCCCTGCTGACGTCTTCAGGTGTCACAGCGATACGCGCACATCCCCATCATCGGCATGAAATCAAATTGGTGCTTGGAGCAGCTGACGTCTGAGCGGTGGCAGCGTACGTCAGGAAAGCGAGGCTGCAAGTTCTGAATCAGTTACGAGTACTGGGGGATTCATTACAAATAAGGGGAAAAAAGTTTGCTTACACAGACATGACAGTTTTGTCTGGCCAAAGGTGAATATATACTTCAATTCCTCAGATATACTTTGTGGGTGCATTTAATTAGAACAATTCTTCAGTGTTTCGTAACCCCTTTTAGAAGAAATCAGGAAATAGATACTCAATTCAGTATCCAGGAATAAACACAAGTTTCATATTTTACTTGAAGAAGGTTAAAAAACCCCTCACACTTTCATCATGTCACAGTTTTGTACTGTTAGAAATAAAAAGCAGGTTCTTGAAGAAAATGTTCAGAACCAGCTACTTCCTTTAGGAAGAGAGACTTCAGGATGTCAAGGGCTGGTGCAGGGCTATCAATTTAAACAAGGGAATGAGATTAAGTGGAAAACCTCATACTAGACAATGGACAAAGACAGATCCCAGTCCATGAGAAACTCAAACGTGAGTAAGTAGAACAGCACAGCAAGGATAAGACTACGCTAATTTAAGCAACACATTGTCTCAAATATTCTACAATGCAAACAACCTAAAAAACAAGGGCCTGACAAAGCCAGCCTGAAGCAAACACAATGAGAGCAAGATCTGGGCATGCCTCCCCTTGTCAGCTCTAACGATATCCCTACCTTGTCAAAGTACTAAACAGCCTTTCTGTTGCCTACCCTTCCTTGAGCTAAGAGCCAACTGCATCAACCAAGTTGTTGACAAAGGTCAGCACTGAACAAGTTGAAGATGAAAACATATTAATTTGCATCCTAAATTCTTGGACCCAGATCACAAGTCAAAAGCCTGAGGAGTTCCTGGAGGCCCAGATCTATCCTGGTAGCAATTTCTGAGTCTCTCTGGAAGAGCAGTGGGAGAAAACGCACACAGAATGGGTCAAAGGAATGGAGATTACTGTCCTGGGTGGAGAAATCTGCTGTGTGTTTCCAGTACAAAAGGTAGCACTGAAAAGAAAGGTGAGGTCAGCACTCCAGTCTGGAACGCTGCAAGTCTTAGAGAGACCATTTGTAACGATGACCCCACAAAGCAATTACTCATACTTTTAAGTATGATGTATCACTGTTGCAAGCTCTAGGACAACCAGTTGAGATCCCTGGTAAAATAAACAGACACCAAGAAGAAATAAAACAGCTAAGAAGAGAGGAAGATAGTAAAGAGGTCAAGTTATAGCTTACCTATGTCTTTATGCATTTATTTTACAAAGATTAATTGGATCATTCTGTAGAAAGAACTGTCTGGAAAGCTGTCCTGAAATCTCCTGACATACTGCAATTGGAGATGAAGCATCAGGAAACGCAGCAAAGACCAAGGGATTCCTGAAGTACTGTAGTGATCACCACATTTGGCAAAACATTTCTTACACTAAAAATCTTACTGATTTTTAAAAGCAATACCTTCTTATTGTTTCTATGGGTACAGAAGTAGCTGTATCACCTCAAACTCTTTTCTGCCGTACCCCTGGATCCCACAGCAAACTCTTGGGAACTTTCTTTTTCACTATAATTTCTTGCCAAGAAAGCCTGTGACCTCACAAACTTCACATCAGAATGATCACAGGGATTATTCTGATGCGAGAATAATCTCCCCGAGATCACAGGGAAAAGTGAAAGCAGAGAAGGAGAAATCCAGTTTACAGATGAATTAGAAACAACTAAAAATGATAAGAGGTAACTCAATGAGATGTTCAGACATTATGAAAAGGGTAGCAGAATGCATGCAAGCAGAGCAGCTAATATGATACGGTATAGAATTCTACAATGGGTTTTACAATGCCACTCTTCCTGTAAACCTTCAGAATTAATAATGCAAGATGAAGAAGCAGTAGTTTCAAAGCCTTGACCTCAATTACTTCTTAAGCAATCTTAATAGCATATATCTTTCTATTGTTGGAGTAAGAGCCAGCAGTACTGAAAATGAAAAAATGAGAGTTGTGCAAAAATCCCCTAAAAATTAATGTATACAGTAGTCTGATTACTAATTACTTCAAATGTGGCTAAATACGGAAGAGGCAGAAAGACAAATGCAAGTAAAAATATGCAGATCTTGTGATCAGTATGAAGTAATGGGACCCCCCATGGCATTTTAATAGCTTGTGGGTAGTTCTCCTTACCAGAATAAAGCCTCACTTAGTGTGCAAGAGTCTATTTGCAACCCACACGTTTTTACCCATACAGCTAGGGAATATCTAGCAAAATCAAGAAAGGGCTTTAAAAGACACATTCAGCAAGCAAAGATAGCAAAAACTGACTGCCTACAGATTTGCAGACTATCATTACTGCTCTCCACCCCCCCACACAATACAGCTTTCCCTTGATACTCTTTACAACCTCCTCCCTCCCAACAAGAACTCCAGTTCCCTCACCCTCCTGCAGCCCTCTTGGGTTGTACCCAGGTCTTGCCACCAGCTGGGAGAAAGGTGCATGGTGTGCTCCAAGCTGCACCTGCCCTCACGGGCCCAACAACAAACCCACCTGGAGTGCGTCATGGCTGAGCTTGCATGGGAGACTTTCCTGGTGGCTCACTCACAGACCATCCTCTTTTTGCGGCTGCTGACAATTTTTGTGACAGTTATGGGAACTGGATGTAAAGACTCTGCTGCTCTGTCAAATTTGATGGAAATTGATGTGTGTGTTCAAAAGCTATAGGGATTGAGGGGGAGGCTGGGATGAGGGAAAAGGACAGCTGGATGGCATGACTGCATAAGCCTTATTCCTTTACAAAAAAAGACTAAAAAACAAAGCAATTGCTAAAGGTTCACTTCAGTGAAGCTCCAAGACAAACTGATTAAGCATGGACTAGATAAATGGACAGTGAGGTGGACTGAACCAGCTGAACTGCTGGGCTCAGGGGGGTGTGATCAGTGGCACAAAGTCCTACTGCAGTACTCAAGGGGTTGATATTGGGGCCAATACTGTTTAACCTCTTCAGAGGTGGAGTTTGCTGATGATATAAAACTGGGAGGAGTAGCTGATACACCAGTCAGGTGTGCTGCCATTCAGAAGGACCTCGACAGGCTGAAGAATTGGACAGAGAGGAACCTCATGAAGTTCAACAAGGGGAAATGCAAAGTCTTGCCTGTGAATAACGCCATCCACCAGTACATGCTGGGGGCTGGCTGGGTGGCAAGCAGCTTTGCAGAGAAAGACCTTGGGGTCCTGGTGGTCACCAAGCTGACCATGAACCACCAAAGACAACCACTAGCATCCTGGGCTGTACTATGAAGAGCACTGGCAGCAGGTCAAGGGAGGTGATCCTTTCACTCCACTCAGGCCTGATGAAACACATGTGGAGTGCTGTGCCCGGTTCCAGGCTCCCCAGGACCAGAGAGATAGGGACTTAGTGGAGTGAGCCTAGCAAAGGGCCACAGAGACGATTAATGAATTGGAGCATCTGTCATATGATGAGAGACTGAACAACTGACCGGGACTGTTCAGTCTGGAGAACAGAAGGCTTGCGGGGGACCTCAACGGATATAAATACCTGATGGGATGGTGCAAAGAAGACAGAGCCAGACTCTTCTCAGTGGTGCACACGGACAGGGTGAGAGGCAACGGGAACAAATTGAAATACAGGAAATTTCTTTTAAACATTAGAAAAAGTTTTTTTACTGTAAGCGTGATGGAACATGGGAACAGGTTGCCCAGAGAGGTTGCAGAGTCTCCGTCCTTGGAGAAACTCAAAATCTGACTGGACACGGTCCTGGGCAACCTGCTCCAGCTGACTCCACCATGGGCACAGCGGCTGGACTAGACGATCTCCAGAGGTGCCTGCCAACCTCAGTGACTTCATGATTGTGAAGTACCTTCTGAAAATGTCTCAAGGATGAAGTGCTGGAAAACCTACCGTTACAGAACAAACAGCCCTCCTAATGTGATTCAGAATCACTGTTTACTTGGTTACACTGGGCAGAAGCAAGAAAGAACAAATAAATGTTTCTATCAAGACCTTTAACTTGCAGTTACATTAAAAACACAAGCTTATTTTCATGTAACCTGCCAGCTGCCTAGCAGAGTTTTCCAGTGTCTCCTTACTCAATTTCATCATTATCCATAATTTTATATTTCTTCAAATTATTCTGCTGCTGTTACAAGAATATTAGACTGACAGTCTCCACAACAATATCCAACTTTTATCAGAGAAGTGAAAAGATAGAAAACAAATCCTTCAAAAACTATAGTGGCACTGAGCTTGACACATCTATCCATACCAGAGTGATGCATCAAATGTGGGAACATTTTGTTAAAAGTATAATTTTTAGTCTTGAGAATGGGGGAAGAAAGTGTCAGGCTTGTCAACTCAGTAATTCCCTTACTCTCAGCTCCACAGAAACTCTTTTGTTCTACAACTAATTACTATTACCTCATATTCCAACATGTTTGAGACCAGATTGTTTAGCTTACAACATATGGATGGATTCCCCTCCTTCACCTACTCAATTACAGTTTTACAGCCTAGGAAAGTTTAATCAAAAAATTACTTTAAACTTGAAGTGCCCTGCAGTTCTGTATCTCTCCCCACTTACAATAATTTACATTAATTATGTAATTGATTGCTTCTAATGATCAAGGCAAAACCTTTCTTCTCCTTTCCACCTATTTTAGTAGCTATCTGTACTGTGCTGCCTTGTTCAGGAAGTTATCCTCCTGATGGCAGCCTTTATTTTTAAAAAGATGGCCACCGACTTTAATCACACACAAGAGGGAATTTCCTTTCAGCCAAGGAATTATAGCTGGGACTGCCTGTAGAACATAGTAATTTACATCATGGATGAGTAACCACTCATCATAAGGATGACTGAATGGTGTGGAGCCACTGGCAAGCCTTTAAGAGCAACTCTCCTCTCAGCAGCACAAGGAGAATGGTTTCAAAAGCCCAGGTGAAGCCTCTTTTCCTCAGTGTTACAGTGCCAAAGAGGGGCTCCTCAAAGGATAATGGCTATCTGAACCAATTCAGACAGGCGAGTTACTTACTGTTAGGGACTCACTCTTAAGACTCGCACTGATTTCCTTGCCAAACATTCTCTACTCTGTTTATCACAACCATGGGCTGATTGTAGGGTTGAGGTTTCTAAGAGGTAAGAAAGAAAACCCCTAGGACAAGAGTCTCAGCTGTGATCGCAGTCAGGGCAGCGCAGTGCTGATTTAAACCGCAGTCCAATCTCAGTTCTGAAAACCAGAAAAGGGGTTTATTTTGCAGGCAGATAAAAAGAAAGTAGAATGTCAAGCTTAGATTACAAAAATTGGTTGCTTCTTCTCTTGTGCATTTTAGCTTTTCTGTGTAACAGGAACCTTTGGCACCTACAAGTAAGAAGGGCAACACAGCAGAGAGGAGTGGTCTGTCTTTACTCCTTCAAAACTGAACTTGCCAGAGCAGAGAGAAAATAGGTGAGAAAGGTTGCCTGTGTAGGAACATTACAGCAAGACTGAGACACATTCAAGTCAAAATTAAGGAAAAGATAAGAAACAGAATGCGATTTAAATGCCAGGGTATTAATCTGGGACTAAGAGGATCCAAATAAATGCCCAGACCCCGACTGCTTTATTGTCCTACCCAGGGTGAATAATTTCCCCCCTCTACATCACTACATTCCCACCTGCAAAGTAGCAAAAACGCAATGAGCTCTCCATCGGCGTGCTTTGTTTCCACTGGTGAAATGCCCTAAATAAGATCTAGGCATTAGATCTCAAATTTAACAGCGACTTAGAGTGAACTGAGAATGCCCGACCATCTGTGGCCCCTTGCTACCTAGGCAGTGAGAGGAGGTCACGATGTCCTTTTATCAGGATAACGTGTCCTCAGCTGCTTCAGGGCTCCGGCCATTTCTATAACTTTAAGTGCCACCTACAAGAAACCATGCTCAAAATTGCAATGCTGGATGATCAAACTAAATTTGTAGACATTAGATGCCGTTCTACTCACACAAAAATAAGTGTCAAACATATCTACAAATTCTACTGTAAACCAATATTAAGCAGCTTCATGATACTGAAAGTAAAAAAAAAAACCACCCTCTTTTTCTCTAAATCTATTTCTTCAGTTTATTATTACATATATCAAAATGAAATCACTTACAATTACTACTAATCATTATACGAAAAGTCAAGACAAGATGAAAAGCTTGGCTTGACTGCAGCCAGTGGAGAAAAACAAATTTGCAGTGGTGAAATATTAATTTTAATTCCTGATGAAGCAAATAAAAGTCTTAAACCAAAGGATCTTTATTGTTGTCTGTTAAATCTTTCAGGGTTATCTACCTATTTAAGCTTTCCAGACAGACATCTCTGAATTTTCAGACAATATGAAATAGACAGAATATTAAAAATATGTCCAAGCCTGGTTTACTGCCTCTTCCTCCCATTAAATGCAATTCCTATTTGTTTTTCAAGAGGGATTTCAGCTCATGGGTTCATATGCTCAATGATACTAAAGAATCAAAAGCAGCTGTTGTTTTCTACAACAAGCACTGTAGGTACTTTGGAAGTTATAAAGGGCTTATTTTTAGTTGAGTGATATGCGAATACCCCAGCAGTGTTAGATCAGTGCTTCACTGCGGTAATGCAAGAAACCCAGCTACCTACAGCTACAGCAATCGTTAGGTATCTTGTCCCTATAGATTTCACTGCGGGTGACTATGTACCCCATCAGGTTCTTTTGGCCAGCAGCACCATTAGAAGTTGCTTCTGTTGTCGCAGCCAAATAAAACACAATAAAAGCAATTGCCCAGTCCTCCAGGATAAATATCTGTAACCTAAGCACAAAATTAGAGTTCCTGACCGTAAGCTGACATAGTGGAGAGTACTACCTAATCAGAGAAGTAGTCAGGTAACAACCAGCATCCTTAACGATATCCGCAGGTGAGGAAATCCAGTGGGATCCTTGATTAAAGGGCTATGGATCGACATCGCTGTTGAATTGTTCCTATGAAACTCATAGGAAGCCTGATTTTTTTTCCACTGCTAAAAACAAGTACAAATCTGCTGAAATTGCTGTCAACGCTAACAACTGCTGACTCCAACAGACAGTGCTGGCCACATGACGGCATATGTATACAAATGGCAGCTATCCATAACAGAAGGCCATGGGCTCAAAAGTAATAACTTATTTGTAGGTTCTGCTGAGTAATAAAATATATTACATGGAAAGTAATTTGCAGGTTACATGGTAGATGTTTTACTGTTGAAATAAAGCTCTTTCTAGACACCAGAAAAAAAAGTATTCTGGCTTTATAGTTTTGTTACTGAATATTCACACTACTGACAAGGTAGTCAGTACACGATGACAAGCTGAAGTTTTCAGATAGTTTCCTCCTAAGTCTGCCAACACAGGGCTGGAATCCATAGAAAAGATCCACTCCCTGACAACACTTCATTTGGCAGCTGTAACCAGCCCACTTCTCTCCATTGCCTTTGCCAAAATGAATGCGAGGCTAAACAAGGTAATATTTAAGTCAGGACCGGCATGGCGCTGGAAAGAGACTCCAGAAAAATTTGTTCACTGCTGATGTACCACCTTCTTATGCCACGTTCAACAGGTCATCAAATGAAATTTCAGACTATTTTGACAAATACTCAGTGTGCTATCCTCCCTTGACTGATGTGTATGCAAACTTGGTTTCATAGCTAAGAACACAACAAGCAAGATGCTGTCAGGCATTATCCCTTCACGCTGTGTCAAGTGAGCCATCAGCCACCATACCCAAAAGCTCTGACAGAGGCTCACGCTGTGGATGTGGAAGAGTGTAAGGAATCCCTGCCTTTAATCAAGAAACAGCCAGCACCACCAGGCACTACACAGGTGGAAGATGTTGCTTGACTCCATTTTTTGACGATTTCATACCAAAATTCTCTGGCATTGCGTCTGCATGACAGGTGTGCCTGCATCTGTCGGTCCTCGAGTTGTTTTAGAGCAGGAAGCTACTCTGTCTCAATAAATTACAAAACAAATTGGATGAAGGCAGAAATTCAAGCAAGCAGCACAGAGCTGTCAGTCATGAATTTGAGGTTTCTGACAAGCACGCAGCAGGAAATAGGCCGGTAACGTGACATGCCAGATCTCATAACTCTCTGCACAATTAGCAAAATACCAAGCTACCTACATCACCTTGGAACTGGACATTATATTACATCCTTCCAGTAACAGCAAAGTTACATTTTGGTTTTATCTCCATTCATTTATGCAAGATTACATTAGGGTATGTTAACCCAGCATGTCACTAACAGCTTGCAATCCCTCTCCATACTGCGATCAGCCTTTGTTCTTGCATACAGGAGACAGGAATGAATGGCAGGTAATCTGTATTCGCTCTTCATTACACCCCTGGGTCTTGTAGGAATAGTTAATACATTTTCATGTGCCATGCTGAAACGAAGGAAGGACAGTTAGCTAACGGTATTTTGTGGAACAGCTGCTACAAGATCAATGCAAAAATAAAGACCCATCTGAAAAACTCTGAATGTTCTCAATTCTTTTTTCATTGAAGGAGAAACAGAGGGCATCCGGCGCTTTACACATTTAGATGCACAGTATGACTGACTTGTGTTTTTCAAGCTACCACGAAGTGTCAAACTCCAATCTGATCCTTCTGCCCTGACAATAACTGATAAAGATGCTTTCCCAATATTCTGAAGAGGCTGTCAAATAATGCTTTGATCGTCTACATTCTCCATTTGGTTGGCTGGACAGATGAAAGCAGGGGTTTATTATTAAAACATTTTCAGCTTTCAGTTTGTTATACCATTATGTTATTGCCCAGGATTTAGGGAACAAACTTTGAAAATGATACAAGAATGTGCCCACTTTTTAACCCCTTAAAAATAATTTAGTAAAACTTCAAAGCATCTAACAGTTGAATGTTTTCAGTGAGGGACTACAGGACAGAGCCTGGCATTCAACTAAGAGAAAGGCAAGAAAGACGCATCTTGAAAATGGACTCCAGTGTATTCTCACCTGTATAGGTAACCTTGTGAAGCTGGGGGGAGGATTACAAAACCATACTGACCTTTTATATCTCCACTTACATCCCACAAGTAGGAAAAAGCCTGCACAGTACTAAAAGAGGCAATAGCTGTGGACTCTGAACTCACACAGCCCTCCACTTGCAAACAAGCATGCTGTAGTGATGAGTTCCAGACTGGACACGGGGTCATTGAACACGCTTTCTTCTAAACATGAGTACCTAGCCAGATTTTTCCACAACACGTAGTGGGCTTCACTTGGACCGTGTATGCAAGAACCACACCTTAGTGAAAGAGCAGAGCACGCAACACAGCTTTTTGGAAAGCTACCAAAAAACATGACTGTCTCTTTAACCAAGCTGCAAACTCAAAAATTTCCGCTTTAAATCAAGAGCATTTCCACCCAAAAGAACTGTCAAGTTTATTACAATGAAGTGTAAAAGATAATTTAGTGAGAAGGCTTTTCAGTAAAATCTGGTAGAAGGGACTGAAGAGCCTCCCACAAACAGAAAGAAGAGCCGTGATGTCTAGTTAGATCTACTGCTTCCCCATGGCAACTCTTCCAGTTGCTGCAGTGGGGGAAGAGTACTGCCAGCTCTGGGGAAGCTTGGACTCAGAGGAGCATCTCCCCTGCTCCCTGTGACTTGAAGCCTCAGGGGAGCGGTGCAAAGAAAAACCAGTCAGACTCCAGTACGCTGCTTTTGGAAACAAGCAAAGCAAAGGTTTTCCCTCTGTACTGTGTTACCAATGTGACAACACAAGTCACTTCTGCACACTCCATCACTTCTCCCCACCATGTCCCCCTGCAGTTAAACAGGCAGGGTGCAGCTGAGAAACTGCTCCTCATCACTTATGAGCATCTAGCACAACAGACCTCACATGTGGTTGCTCCTCTAGCACCAGCTCAAACACATTAATAATAAAAAAATACTTTTTTTTTTAAAAGACCACCTGAAATAAACTTAAAGTAAATGTTTTCAAAATAATTCCTCAGTTCTAAGGCTAATTTTCCAGTTGTCTTGAGCCATCACTAAACTTTAAGCGTTTGAGCTTAAAAAATGAAAATAGTAATGATCAGAATTCTTCAAATATCATCAGCACTGTTTGCATACAAAATTTCATAGGGAGATGTTTGGGAAACTGGAAAAGTTTAACTAAGCGTATGGCTGTGATGGGAAACTGTTGGCAAGGGCAACGAGTTTGACAGAGAAATGGACTAAAAATAATGCATTCATGAATTAAATGAGCATTTTTTTTACAAAAAATCCCTTGGGAAAGGCATTAGAAAAAACAGTTTGCCAGTAAAAACCTTTGGAGTGCGTTTCCCAGATCCAATCCAATAAAGAAATAAGATATAAACTTGGGTAATACAGAGCTAGTATTTGACTTTTGACCTACCCATATGCTTTTGACTACCTTTGCAAAATAAAACCATTTCAACTGTTTACAGTTCCTTCAAGGAACACTACCCATCAAAGGAATACAGCTATTTCACATAATTCATAATTATCTGGAAAATAAAATGCTTGTTTAGAGCTATTTCTAGTGCTTTTTACCACAAATAATATCTCTTAAATGTACAGTGACAAGATGCAGCATTTGTGGACCATGAAATCTTATTTATAGTATTTTATATAGTATAAAAGTTTAATACTGAAATGTCTTTTACAGAATCTTGGACAATTTTGGCAAGTACTATTCAAACAAACTGTTCTGCACCCAAATTTGCCAACAGTCACTATAGATCAGTGGATAATATTTCTAATTCTCAGACAGATTTACTTCAAGATATTTAACTGCTAACTATTAAATCTAGCAAGCAGAAAACCCAATGAAGAACATCCACGGGAAAGCTTTTGCTGCCAGACACACAAACCCAATTAACTCAAAGCTGGAAGAAATGTTCTTGCAGGTCTTTCACTCTCCATTTATGAAGAGGTGAACCAACCCAAATGCTTCAAGCAAGAAAAGTTAATGCACTGAACAATGCATTCCCTACAATGGTCATGGTACCTCTGCTCTTGGGCTCTTCAGCCTAAGTCTCAAAGAACTAAGCCACTCTTGTCCTTGCGTTTTACACAAAGCCAAAGATAAAAAACCAAAAAAGCAGAGTCTAAACGGGTTTGGAGGTAAGGAAAAAAAAAAGTTATTTATTAGAATCCTCCTGCAGATGCTTTGTTCATTTCCAACACAGATGTTCGCTAGTGTCTCAATTGCAGGGCAACAGTTCACGTTACTCAGTTGTTTCAATAAGCAAAGGTGTTGATCTGCATTGAAGACGCCGATCTTAAAGGAGCCTGCGCTGGCTGGCAGTCACTGCCAGCTGCTGTTTCTGTGAAGTTTGGGATGGTTCTGGAGAAGTGGCAAGGGAAAAGCCCTGACCTCTTCTGAACAGGAAGAATCACTGCAGGAGCTAAGCAAGCTAAGTACTCAAATGTATATACTCAAATGCCTTTGATATAAAAAATGAGAACCAAAAAAGAGCGGGTATGACAGAGAAACAGAGAAGCTACTATAAGATCAGTTAAATGAATTACTTTAAACCAGAAGACTTGAGGGAGAAATACAGATAATGAATATTTTTTTCCAAACTTTCAAGTTTTAATTTTACTTTGTGTTACTGTTTGTCTGCTTAGAGGATCCAACACACCTGTGACATGCTAGCATTTATATTGTGCTTTTCATTCAGATGCATCAAATAACACTTCAAACAGACTAATCTTCTGATATATGAAATTACATTAATAGAAGATGACTAACTTCAAAGTGATCAATGACGAGAATCAAGAAGAAACCATATTTGAAGACACTATTTAGTTTCAAATGCATTTCTTCAGCTACACAGAAAAATGGATTTTCAAGGTAGTCTTAAATCTAAATGTAATTACACCCTTATTATGTATAAGCACAGAAATAAAAAGCCAGAAGGATAAAAGTACAGCTGGCCATGATATTATTTTGGAAGACTCTTTAGAAGGATCAAATCTCAAATGATACACAGGCAGCAAGCTCTGGGACTTTTTAACTGTATGACGGCATTATCAGTCTGAGGACAAAATTACTCTAAACTTCAGAAGAGATAAAAGATCCCAAATCTGCCAGCTTCTGTATTTAGCACCCTGCAGGGTAGCTCAGAAAGGAAAGCACAGGGCTCCCGGTCTGTGTGGCAGATTGGTTTATAGCGTTTGATAAAACCCGAGGTGAGACAGAAGAACAGTAATCCCTTTCCACTTTGAGAATGTGATTCACAAGCCAGACTTGGGGTTTTTTTACATCAGAAAATACTAAAACCCACAAACAAAAAAACCCAGCAAGGATGAAATCACTCTTGGTGAAAAATAAGTTTTACAATTTCAAGTTGTTGCTCGTTCTTGGTGGCTCCAGAACTAAAGAGGCTATGTTGGGCAACGACAGTTTTTGATGCAGAGGGACAATTTTGGGGGAAATTCAACTTACTGTATTTCCAAAGGGATGCCTAAAGATCTTCTACAGACATGTCTGTATTTGTTTCTTACTTGTGATCATTCCTTACAGGCAGACCTCTTACTGACAACTTTCTCTTTCAATGAGGTACCTGTTTTCAGAAGACACATTAATGTCCTCTCCAGAATCTGGCCCAGGCACTGGCATTTTGTCAGGTGATGCTGGTTCTTGCCCAGTTGCCCAAGGAAGGGTTTGAGAAATTAAGATTATTCTATAAAAATCCTAAACTGTTTGCTATTTAAGGACTCAAAAAAACTGCATACAATTATGCAAGGTTATAAAAGCTCTTCAGTGAAAGACGTAGTCGGCAACTGTTCCTAATTATCAATGGAATTGCTAATGGAATTAGATTAGTGCTCTCACTTGTAAAGACAAGAAGACAGTCCTCAAGTAATTCAAGGAAAATTTTCATCCCAGAAGACTCATTAGAACAACCTCCAAAGACTGCAAGCAATTGAGAGGAGAGATTTTTTTTTTTAAGCCTCGTTTCCTAAGGAACTGAGACTATGTAGGGCAATTAAAATCCTAAGAGGAAACCTTAAGAGGCAGCTTCAGATGCCATACCACCATGAACATTATAAATCCATCTCCACAGAAACAATACTGAAATAAAAACCTTATTTTCTTTATTACCAAGAGAAGTCTTGAATAAATTAAAAAAAAAAATAATTGCAAAAGCCAAGCAGTAATGTATTTTCTTGTGGGAAAAGGGAAAAGGACAGGAAAGGACAGGGAGAAGAGATTCAGTAGCTGTCACAGCAGCATGCAAGTGACATAAGGAAAAGTCTGCCCCGACACTCCTCTTCCCCAATAGCTTCTG
The DNA here is from genome assembly GCF_034638445.1 of Ciconia boyciana. Taxonomy (NCBI): domain Eukaryota; kingdom Metazoa; phylum Chordata; class Aves; order Ciconiiformes; family Ciconiidae; genus Ciconia; species Ciconia boyciana. The sequence goes on along the minus strand of NC_132943.1, from coordinate 41,375,773 downwards.
GCTTCACATATCACTGGTGCCAGCACTGACTGCGTGATTTATCCGAGGGTGCCGTTCATGAAAATATAGCATTATCCCAGGTGAAATGAGGCTGGCAATACTGTCCTTGGTGTCTTCTGGAGGATTCTTGCTAGTGTGCTAGTATTACTGTGGTGAGGAATCAGAATGACATGATCTGAGCGGGACTAGAAACTGCAACTGTAAGGATGATCTATTATAAAGACTGAAGACAGCCGTAAGAACATTATGAATTGTCCAGAGTAATGTTTAACTGCAGTATGTTATATACAAATTTGAATTTTTCCCATTAATATTCTTGTTGTACAACCTCCCTCCCTTAGAGTAAAAACACAACGTCTACAAACAAGATCATAACAGCATATAAATCTACCTGAAAACAGATGGACTAGAAATATAGTCAGCGACAATCAGAGCTGCTAAAATTCGGCAGCCATAGTTAAAATCCATGCTTTCTAAAACCTGGGCCAGAACCAAACTCCCACACAAAAACCTATGCATAATAATTCATCATAAAAGTATCAAAACAACAGCTACAATCTCTGCTACTGATCTAGCCATGGTAAAGGCAGGGAAACAACTAAAACTCCCCTTGACAGCAGAAGATAGCTAGGGGGGAAAAAAGGCAAAACGAAGACGCCTTTTACATAGGGTTGTTGTGCTGCATGTTCTTTAAAACCAGGCAGACAATGGGGAAATACAACTACACAGGTACAGATCAGGACGATCGGCACCTGGAGTGCCTGTATGTTGACCCCTCCACATCCAGGAGCAACTGGGTGTTTCCACTGAGCCTGACAACAGCGCTCATTCCTCTGGCTGGGACAAGCAAAGAGAGGGCCACAAAAGCGTGGCATTAACGATCTTCTTTTGATGCTACGTGGAGGCAGCGAAGAGAGGTGACACTCCTACTGTTCAGTGCATTCCTGTGCTCTATAATTGGAAACATACAACTGCCTTCCAAGGAAGATGCAAACAAAACCAGGGCTTGCTGAGTTAAGTAAAAAGCTTGTGTTTAAGATGGATCCTTGGCAAACACACAATTATTCCGATTAGATTTCTCAGCTTTGGCACTTCAGAGCTGCTGGTAAAAGTCCCATGAAAGAAGAAATGCTAGATTTTCACAAGGGGGAAAAAAAGTCCCTCCCAGAGTGCTATCTATCTTACTCTTTCACAATGACACAGCAGGAAGCGTTTCCATGCACTGAATACTGACAGATGAGTTTCACTGAGAAGATGGAAAGATCGTGCAGGAAAATAATACAGGGTGACATTACTCAGCCTCTCCTATTAAAACAACTCAAGACCGCATGGATGAACAAGGAAATGAGCGTTTGCTAATCTGCAGGATGACAAAAATTGCTTTAGCCTTTTTAACTGCACCAAATACAACAGGCGAATACAATTAAAATAAGACACAGCATTAGCATTCTCGATATGGCAGGCCTCGGTGAGGAAGAAAGATAAGGAATATTTGTAAAAAAGTTTCTATTTTAAGCCACATGAACAGTGTAATGAATTTTCTTGTTGTGTACTGCACGTATGGCTTTGAAATGTTGGGTTGGTTTTTTTTTTTGGCAAAGGCAACCACTACTAGGAAATATAAGGGCTTTTAAGGAACTCAGCAAATTGCAATGTCCTGAGACAGTATCTCAAAACAACCATAACAGATGTATGTATGGAAAGTATTTTCTAGATTCCAGCTAAAAAATAGCAGACACAGTGCCCATAGCACCTCTGGCTAAGGAATACACAAGCCCTGAACTACTGAGCTGATTCGGTTTTGTATTACCAAGGCATATCCCTATTCTTTCAGTATTCAGCCTACATGGCTGCCACAGAAAGGAAATCAGGAGAGCTCCATTCGTTCACTGTACAAAACAGCAAATCCTACAATTTTTAGCACATCATTTTTAAGTGAGTAGTCATTAAAACTTAAACACTTGCTCATTGCTTAGAAAATGGTGGAATCAATTCTATTGACAATTAATAGCTCTGGCCATCCACATAATTACTGACAGGAATTACTGACAGGCTGACTTCTCTGCTAAATTCAAAGCAGTCCCAGCTAATTAACTAGTAAGCAGTTCTTTAAATTCCACAAGAAAACTGATACTACCAAATTGATCAGATTGTATCAGTGTGAGAAGACTAAATGCGGGGAAACACCTTACTTAGTTTACATAGAGACATCAGTCATCCTTTTATTCTGATTTATTGAGCTCTAAACCAAGAGAGGATGGTTACTTATCTTGCAGTGATTGTGACCTAACTGCAGTGCAATGTGGGCACCAGGAATGTTCTAAAAAGTAACACTACAAAAATGAACAACACAAACTTTCCCTAAGCTGGAAACAATTATGAGTTAAACAAAGGCAGAGGGGGGGAAAGAAGAAGGAAGGGAAACTACAGTTTTGTCTGAATGCTTTATTAAATGCTGAAAGCCACAGTCAACAAGCTTGCAAGAAGGTTTGAGTTTAAAAACTGGCTGAGTGTGGAAGTTGGCACCAGGTCTACAGAAATACAGTCACTAAAGAGGATGCAGTCAACATGCCGGAGGGCAAATCCACCCTCGAGAGGGACCTGCGTGGGCTGGAGGAAAAGCTGACAGCAACCTCAGGAGGCTCAGCAAGGCCAAATGCGAAGCCCTGCCCCTGGGACACATTCAGCCCCTGCAGGAGGAAAGTCCCAGATGCTGGGCTGGGGACAGCTCTGCTGGGAAAGCCTCAGGGCAAGGAGAGGCTGAGAAACAGGGCTGCTTGGTGGAGAGGAGAAGGCTTTGGGGGGACCTAAAAGCAGTCCCCCAATACTGATGAGGAGGTTACCAAGTGGACAGAGCTTTCTCAGAGGTGCGCAGCAAGAGAAGGTGAGGTTGAGCTCATAAGCTGAAAGAGGGGACGTCTGACTGCACATACAGGAGATTACCACGTGGGTAACGAAGCTTTGGAGGATCCAACGTCACTTGATGACAATCATAAGATAAACTCACAATTGGCAAAACTGAAGCCTTACAAAATTGATCGCAATGACAATGAAATCACTTCAACAGTACCATTTAATGCAGGCAAATACAGGGGTCCTATCTCTGAAAAACTAATTGAAGTCACACAAGGTGGCAGACAGCGTCCTCTGTCACTGAAAAGGTCTTTTGATGAAAACAACCAATTACAACATAGGTCTCCAGATCAGTTCTGTAGCTGATAAGAAGGCAGGTTTTAGATACATAAGCAGAAGGCTAGCAAGCCTGAATATTGAGATAATCTCTTTATCTAGCATTTCTGAAAATGGATGTTTGATGACTCTGCCCAAATTCATTGTACAACCTTCCAAAAAGTTACTGACATCTTGCAAAGTGTGGGGGGAAGAACTGTAGAATTACTCAAGCTGTATAAACAATCGTATGTACTTTAAAAAATAATTCGTTTAAAAGTGACTTGATGATCACTGGCTGAAGGAAGCTGCCAGGCAAGAGGTTCAGTAACTGACAGCTTCTTCCTTGAGCTGAAGACGACACCCGAGGGCTGGAAGCTGAAGCTGCACTAACTCAGATCTCAGATAAGACACAGTTTTTTAAAGCAATTAATTGAACAACTTGAGCTCTGAATTTTGTATCATTTTTACATCCTAGAACAAGGCTGCTTTCCCAAAAACTACAACTCTGCTCAGGTATAAGCCATAGATTTGATGCAAAAATTAAGAGGTTCCTTATGCAGGAAGAGATCTTTAGCTGTCCCTCCCAGCCTGATCTGTAACACAAACATTCACAGCACAACTGTTCTCCAAGAATCAATAATAAGGATTTGATGTCTACGATGTGACTTCTTCCAGCATCTGCAGGACAGCGGTCATTTCTGATGACTTAATACCAGCCTACGGAACTGAACAAACTCCAGTTTCACATTTTCAATAACCAGAGGCAGGCTTCAGATTAGCTGTTAACCTCTCAGACAGCCACACTTAGCCTGGAATGTCAGTAAAGGGATCCCAGGATTTGAAATCTGAAATTACATCAGTGAAATACTGAGTCATCTCCTCCAGGAGAACCACAGAAAACAGCTCAATGTACATTTGTTTTGGCTACATTTGTTCTGATCACATTTGTTACAAGCCATATATGGCTCCCGCACTGTGAAATGACCAAAGGCATTCTCTTACAGTATCTGTTAGACACAGATGTTTGTATACAAAACTATTTGTATATAGATATATTTGCACATCTGTTCATATGTAGACTGTGCGTGCGGGCTTATATATTACATCTAAACTATTTGTACAATTGTATTACACTTATAAAATGTCTCGGGGAAAATTCATTAGCATTCCCATATGAATCATATTGTGTATTGCAAGTATTTTCTTAAGAGACAGGACAGGACCACAGGAGTTTGACTTCGCAACAAAATGCTTATACGCTACATGACATCTATGCCTGAGAGAGAGAAAAAAAATAACTCACACTGCAATTGCATCCTTTGAGGCTAATTGTAAAAGCAGCCATTTCTCTCCCTTGCATAATTTATCCTCTCCAGACAAGCACTATTGGTTGTCTTGATGTTGCTGTAAGACATACTATGGAAAATCCAGCACTTCCTGGTGCTGTCACTCTCAATGAAATACCTAAACTAAATTCAGATAAGCTCTAAAAAAAAGTTGGCATGGCAGAACATGAATTTTACAGATACCTGCGGAGACTACTTAGAGTTTACTAAATAAAAAAATGTTTGTTCCAAAAATATTTTTCGTTTAGAAGACTGTCAAAAAACCCACTCAATTTGCCTTTCACTTCTTCCACAGCTGCTTTTATCTGGGGGGAAAAAAAACAAACCAAACCTTCCATGCTATTAGTGTAGCAGTGCATATTTTGAGTGCTCACCTCTCCATTTTTGAGGGAGGTGTGTTTTTAAAAGCAGGTAACATTTTTCCTTTCTGTGGATTCCCAAGATTTCCGATTTCTGAATGAGGTTGAGAGATGCAGGACAGCGATTTTTTTAGCATTTCATCCCTCTTTGTGAAGAGGACATTACTGTCTGGCTGGTCTGAGGTCTAACAATTTACTCGAAGCACTGGTAAGACTCACCTACCACAGCCTCAGCACATCTGACGCAAGACTGTACTAGTACTGTGGGAGCATCTCTCCTTACAAAAACCTACCCAGACACCAGACAAACCGCTTTCCCTCTGGCGGTTAGAAGAAATCAAGTGCCAAATTCGACACTCAGTAATAGGTGTGTAGCCTCACCATTCCCAAAGAGCTACAAATTTCCCTGGCAAGATATTAGAGAATAATTCAGGCTAACAATGCAAACAAAGAAAATGATTCAGCCTGCTACCTTCACTACGCTGGTTTTGTTTCTCAGGCTGTATCTCCTCTGTGACTGCTTTCAGTGTTTTATGGCTTGGAAGGCTTCCTGGCACTCTTTGCCAAAATGATATAAAAAAACCACTAAAAAAACCTCTTCCAGAGTAGGTGTCTACTGAATTTCTCTCACCTTAGGCTTACAGTCTCGTCCCCACCCCACAAACACTGACAAATACCAGAATAGCTACAAGATCTCATTAAACAAGAAAACAGCTAGAAAGATGAACTTGCAATCCTGATGTTTCCTTTTGAAAAAATGAGATAAATTAGGTGCACTGCCTGACTTTGCATTTTCAATGAACTCTTCAAATCAACATTTACCTGGAAACCTTCTTCAATCTTTAAGGTTAACTTCAACAAAAGTATCGGAAGAGTTTAATTAAGAGATCTTGAACATGCCAACAGTAACTTTTACATGCTTGAGGTATGCATCCATAATAATGTAACGTGACAACTTCAGAGATCTATGCAAAGGGGAAGTTAGTACTCTGTTCACCTCCACCTCCATGCTCAGTCTCAGTTGAGAGGTACACCTCACAGATGTTCATCAGGCCGCTAATCAATACCATGTTTTGCTTTGCCCAGTCCATCATACATGCAGAACAAACAGCATCAGTAAAAAGAAAATAAAGTTTCCACTCCTGTCTTTCAAATGTGCCCAGATTTCTCCTGGCTTAATAAAAGCATGCAACACCCAAGAGTCGCGAAGAAAAAAGTTGCATTTTGAAAGACACAGAGAAGGATGAGATCTTTTTGCAGGCCTTTTAAGGTAAAGGCTACTCACGTAACTGCGCCAAACCAATTCACTATCATTTGCTGCACAGAACATGTACAACTTCAGGGAAAATCTCAGAAACAAGAAGGAAAAGATGATCTGTTTTGGGGATATGACTACATTATGGTCAACAATTCCAGCATACGGTGAATAACACTACTGCGTCGAGTTTACTTTCCCAGATAAAGCACATTTTGTTTGAATAACTGGTTGCTGATACAATGAGTCACTTGACTGCCTGAAGCACCAGCTCAAATGCTTTAAAAGGACTGACTGGGAATTGCCAAGTACAGTATGTGCATTTGTTTAGGAACAACATGCTTTAAATAAGCCCAACTCACCTTGTCACGCAAATGATGCTCTGCAGCCTCAATATTCAAAGGATCGTCAAAATTCAAAAGATCCTGGAAAAGAAACAGAGAACATTATAAGGTTCCCACTCACTGCATCACACAAGGAATCCAAAGCCCTAATGAACAAGATAATTAAACAAAGCAAGCAAGACCTGCAAGTGTAGTGCCATTTTCTCACTACCTTCATAGGTATCCCTTGCCAAAGGTAGATGCAAACGAGTTTGATGATTGCAAACCAAATCACAAGTCAATTAAAGGACAACAGCAGCAAGGCATTCGACCCCATCTGGTGGCACGCCACACACAGCCCCATGACACTTCTCTGGCAGTGATGCATTTCTATTTGAAAACTGAGACAGTTTAAAATCAAATTTTGAAGGAACATTCAAAGTTTCAGAAGGCACAATTCCTGTTGATTTTGTTCAAAGGTAAAGTAAACCCTTAAAAAAAACCCCCTGCAAACAGCCTGGTGATAAAGCAGGATGAGCTTCCTTAATACCATCTCCATAGCAAAGCAATTTAATTCCCTCTGTGAAGAAACTACATAACCTGGAGCCTGACAGACAGGGAAGTTTTAGTGCAATGGGAAAAACAGGGCCGAGAGGAAAAGGAGTGCAAAGACCCCAAGAGCTAAGGGCACATGGGGCCAGGGAGCAGAAATAATCAAAATATCTCTCAGGTCTGTCAGTTTAATCTCCATAAATATTAACATCAGAAGGAGAAAGGGTCTAGGGTTAAAACCAAAGGAAACCAAGATGCTGATAAAAGAGGAATTATCATTAAAAAATAACATTGAATCACAAAACTCCCTATTTTCCCTGCAGCCCAGATCACCTTCCCCAGTTTAAGGTTAGCCTGTGAGAGCAGCGAAATGCCATCGTTTCAAAAGTGTGAAAGGCTTGTGTCACTCTGACTCGTTTTCAAGCGGCAAACCAGGACACCGATCCACCTCATTTTCACTCACTTTCTTCAAGAAAACCTCAAAAGAATCTGCAAGGCCAGTACAATCCAATGCCAGCTTTTCAAAGCTTAATTATTTATAAGAAGCTGGGTGTGAGGGAAGTCCAAGAGGCAAGCTGGGAAGCATGGCTCTTACCAGCCATGACAAATCCCCGTGGTCTCCGACGCATGACCATCGCTCTTTACAGCCGTTTGCCCAACAGATTATTTTTACGTGCAGTTCTGCCTCTGAAGGCACTTCTTTGTACCTCCAGTGGATTTCGCTTTCTTCCAGTTACTTAGCATGCAGTGGGAGACTAACTGTGAAATGCAATTACTCTTTGTTGAAAAGGCAAATGCTCTCCCATCTTCTAAATCAATTTACCAAAGAAATTGTCAAAACAAATCACGCCTTTGGATGCCAGGAAAGCTTAGGAGATTGTAGCCAGTTACTGGCTTGGTCTATGCTAGAGGTTTTAGAAACACATGATGATCCTGGTGACAGTGCTGGGAGCACAGTAACTGCTCTACCCCTCCTCCTGCAGGTAGCGGTGGAAGGAATTCCTCTCTCTGAAAACAGGCCGGGGCTAGCGAAGCCCACAGCGATGCTCCTTATCCAAAGCCTTTCACAGCCTCCTCTGTACACCCTGGAGTGGCTGGGGTAGTTCTCTCCGGAGTCGATGACAAACGTGGTGACCAAGTTAGCGCCTTTCTTTGCCTTCTCCTGATCTTCCTACCCAGCAGCAATGGCTGTGGAAGGCAAACATAATCCTGGACTCCCTAAAAATGGCAGCTTTTGTACAGTAAAGACTTAGCTTCTCTCCACTTTTAGGGCAAAAGCTGCTGTGGCATCCTGCCTGCCTCTTGCAGCTTCCCGCCCTCTCCTCCATTTTCAAGTTGCTCCTGTAATTACAAGGCACAAGTTCTTGCTCCTGTCAATCTAAGGAAAAGGGGGAAAATGGGATCCCTGAACAAAATCATATCATTTCTGTGACAAGTTAGGGTTTATGCAAATTCTGCGGGTGGGTACCGAGGCCCCTGAACAGGAATATAAGTGTTCCAAACAGGAATGAGACTGCAGGGTAGTCATTAATTCCTAAACATCATTTTTAAAAAACATAACACCAACACAATTCCTTCTCAGAGCAATACGAATTTCTATTTCCTGCAAACCAGCTGAAGGAATTTCACACACTGTGTGGAAGATCCCACATAACTTGCTACCAAAATACCCCATAACAGATTTGTAACCAAAAGTAAAAACGATGTACAAAAAAGCCGGCATTTCAGACCGTCTGTATGAGTCTTGCAGTTATACAAACAAAAGCACAAACTGATTTCATGCTTGTACAACACCCACTGAAGCCAAAGGAAATAATGACCTTAAGTTTAAGATGCAACAGATGGGGTTCACATTAGGTGATGCTGAAACCAAACCAGGCAGGAAAAAGGAAAGTAGATATGCAAAATATTCATTTACTTACAGTAAATAAAGAGTTTAACCCCCAGACAACATCCTGCAAAGGAAAAGCACAGTCAGTCAGGCATGCATTTCAGGTGTTTTGAACACGTTCACATACTTTATTTTTCTATTAATCCATGAAATTACTGGAAAGCAAATCTAGATTGAGAGTGATGTTTTACTAATTTAAATCAAAATATTGAAAAAGCTTTCTCATTTCATGGATGCTTGACATTTAGAAGTCACCAAAACCAAATACTGCTTATTCAAATACAAGTTCAGATCTTTCTGTGTGTATAGGAGCCTTATTCCTGTTGCTTCTCTGCTCAAGGAGAGGAATAATACCTTAGTATATGCCACCAACTGACTGCACTGCTTAGTTCAAAGGGTGGGTATAAAACTAAATTCAGTAATCCCTTCTTAAAATTAAAATGGTGTCAGACAAATATTTGAAACTGTGTCAAAATATCAGAGAAAAGAAATTTAGGTGTATTATGAGTACAAAGAAATACCGTTCTTACGTAAGCATATGTCTCAAATAATTTTACTGCCTTTAAGTATCTATTTAAGCACAGCTGAATAGAGAGGGTTTGCAATCCCTGCAAACAGGAAGGTTCACGGGAACTTGCCTCCAAATGGTGTCATCAAAGACAGCTTATTTTGGGGTGGGCATCTCCAAAAGGGTTCTACTAGCACTGACCTAAGAGTCCACATCTTCAGTTGCAACCTTCAGAGAATAAGAAAATGCACAAGATCCAAACATTACAGAAAGAGACTTAAAAACATCACCTACCACCGACTCCGAGGCTAAGCTTTTCTACCTAGAGGAAAGACTATTTTCTTTAGTAGCAGCATAACTAAGCTACCCTACTGCAAAATCCCACTGAAGTCTGGGCACTGGAGCTCACACCTACCAGGCAACTAAGTAAGATCAGCATTGCACCTCCTGCCCTTACAGCCTGCTAGCACTTGACTACCTACCCATGAAAACCACACTGCCTGATTTCCAGTAGCAGGACAAACACTGCACATTGTTTTGTGGCTAAAATGTACCTTTCACAATAAAGCCTCAAAGTAAAAACTTCCTATCCAAGGCAAAGAACTTCAATAAAAGCGTATTTCAGTTTGTTTCCTGTTCCAGGCCCTCTGCTGAGTGGTGGACCACAGAAATCCATATCCCTTAAGAACACTATCCAATTATGCCCTAATGAAAAAGACACGGTCAGCATTATCTGGATAACAGCCTCTCACAATCCAATTTTCCTCTGATCTCGCACAAACAACCCACTCGGTTTATCTGCTTTTAATAACGTGAATCTGCCCAGCAAAGCTGATATTGTCAGACACAGTTTTCAGTTTCAGCATCTTCTCCTCATAGAGCTTCTGAAATAATCAGGTGTGGCAAAGACAGTGACTCTCTCAAATGTACTCATCATCCTCAGTGGCAGCACAGACACATAAACTGCAAAAAAGGACACACCCGAGACACCTAAGAATTACAGTTGTCCACACATTTCAAGACTATAGTGCTGAGCAGTCACCCCCACTCCCAAACGACCACACTGTCAGTTCCTTGGCAAGTATGAGAAAATGGACTATTTCAGATAATGGATGAAAGTCATCGTTTTACCCTTTATTTAACTTCTGTGCTTGTTCAACTACAACTACTGCCACAGAAACTGGGTGTAGCAGAAGTTAGCAAAACACGGTATTAACGAAACCTGTATTAAGCAATCCTGGGGATAAACTATTTGTACAGTACAGTGGTGCTAGAGAAAAAACAAGCCAAAGTCACTGATTAAAGGAGGATTTCAGTGGTGTGGAGAGCCTGGAGAGTAGGAACAGGCACGAAGGTCTCAGCTTCCACTTCACTCTCCTGCATTCAGGCACGAGAGGGTGCGCAGCACAGCACAGGCTGCCACGGCGTCACCGTTCTCGGGGTCTGCTCCGCCCCGGTGCCCCTACGTACACTGCCCCCGGCACGGATGCAGCCCAAGGACCGACTGATGCAGGGTGTGTAACCAGGGGCGGCCGAGAGTGCCCCTGTCTCCAGCCAGCCACTCTGCCGCAGCAGATGCTCTGACCCCTGAAGGTCAGGAGCCCCTTCCACTGCTGTCCTCAAAGGCTGTATTGTCCTTCAGGGAGGCAGAGTGAATGTCTCGGGGGTGTTAAGAATTTCTTGCGTCCGATTTTAACCCACTGTGCGTTTCCCACAACCTTTGATAATGGGGACCTTACTAAAGCACGGTAATTTGCTTTCTTCCACTTGAGGAAGCAGGAATAAATTAACTTTAAGGGTCATCTTTCATCTACACCATGTGACAGCAGACTGTAGCCGGAGAATGTGATGCAGAATTACAATACTGAGTGTTAAAAAACATCCTAAAGAGGTATGAGGAGCTCACACTAGCACGCTGGGGTCTGTCCATTTCTAAATCCTGCCTGAACGCCGAAACGGCATTCACAGGGTTGCAAACTGTTCACAATCGTTCCACCACTTGCCAGCACGGCTAAAAAGAAACAAACGAAAGAGCAACTCAGTCACGTTGATTCTGAAACCCTGAAGAGCTCACCTTCTCTTTACGTTGAACAGTGCTGAAGCCCCCACAGCCTCCCTGCCAGGACACTTGCAGATTGTCTCTCCACACAAAACAGCTTCTGCTCCAACACGAGCAGCGACAAGCCATACCTTACACAAGTAAACGTTGCAACTCAAAACAGAAATGTAAATGATATCAAATTATTTTCCCATTCCGTAAACACCTGCTTTTGAAGTTTACCTAAATTGCTCCCAAATTCTCATTTGTAGAACCCTGGTTTTAAGACTTTGGAACACTTGCGTTCTATCAAAAAGAAAAAAAAACCAAAACAAAACCGAACCACAAAAAACCCCAGCAAAAACCTCTGTAAGGCTGTGAGTTTTCAGAGTGCTGTACATTTTCACAGCCATCCTAGATACCAAAAAGCGTGAAAGGATTATTATTATTACTGAATAACTTATGTGTGAAATTCTTAATATCATTTCTGATGTTTCCACCTATTCAAGTTTTATGATTTGCTGGATTCATTTTATACCCTTGCATGGCTCCATAAAAAATAATGCTAAATTACTACCAGAGGGCAACACTTTTTGTAATGAGTTTGAGGCTAGCCTGGATTTAAATCTAGGATATTGAGAAAGAGAAGTGGGATGGAACAGATGAGCAAGAGTGAAGCAAGTATTTAATATTTGAAAAACTTGACACTGTTGCATTGCAAAAATAATCACTTTGCATTATTGACTTCAGCAGAGCTGCTTGCTGCATGCAGATAAGCACTTGCCTCAACGCTTGCTTCACATTTTCCTGACAAAGTAAAAGGATTTGCAAGCCAGATTGTGTCAGATTTAACAGTTCAAAAACTTCTGTTTTAATATAATAAAGCACCATTCCCAGCTTCAAACATTTACTGAACTTCTGGCTTAAATACTCTGAAAACAGAAAGTTAACCCTATGTACAAGAATTTTTAAAGAGGAGCAGGGCAGATGTTGCCATAAAATGTTAACATGCACACCTTTACGCTGCTCCACTTCAATGAAAGAATCTACTTGCAAAAGGAGAACCAGACACAGGGACCTGCCTGTTCACATGGCGAGTATCTGACAAGGCTGTTTCCTTTACAATGCTTCTTTTTGTCTACTTTTCTACATGTTTAACATCAAAGTTACAGAGTACAAGTAAACCCACTACTGAGGGGTAACCTCAGAGCAAAACTGAGGACCTCTTACGCTTTTCGTAATGAAATGGCACGCTCTGCTCAGGATGGACCCTGTAGAAAAGGCTGCAGAATTCCCCAAGCCGCTTTATCTGGTTCCTGCTCCAGCTGTGCCCAGGCAGGCCCTCTCCCTGTCCCCCTGGTCTCCCAGAGGCTTTGCATCAGCACAGACGTCACCCCCGAGGTTCGAGGTTAGACGCCTGCCTTCGCGAGCCAACTGCAGGTCTCAGGTAAGCAAGTGTTTTTAATTCCCCTCTACTATGTTAGTTCAGAAGATTCAAGTATCATACTTGAACTAAAAAGCAGTACCTGGTTAAATCTATAATGGAAGAGGGGATAATGAAGGAAACACCCTCTGCTCCTTGGCACTGTCACTACTTTGAGCTCAAGCATGGGAAGTCAACACGAGCAAGTCAGAAGATCAACAGACTGTTATAAATAACCCTTTATAATCGCCCCTTTTCATTCTTGAGTATTTGTGTTGCATTTGAGTGAAAAGTTACATTAAACCCCTGCCCACAGATTTATTTACGGCATGCCAAATAAGGGGGAAAAAAAATCTGCCACTGCAGCAATGTTTAAAGTACAAGAGCAATAAATCAAAATACTAAATACAGCTTTTGAAATAGCCTCTCCTGAGGCTAGAGAATCTCAAAGCGTTGCATTTGTAGGAGGTCCTAATTCAGTTAGTCACCAAATCTTCCCAAGTGGCAGTTCTCACAACCACTTCACAAAAGCGATGCCATTGAAACCGTGTAACAGACAAGTGTTTAGCTATGCTTCCCGATGTTTGGAAATACAGCCACACAGCACTTCTTTTGAAGAGAGAGTAAACACGTAAATTGTAAATTAAGATTTTCCTTTAACAGGCAAAGTATATTTAATACATTAATTTAAGCAGAGAACAAGCCAGACAAAAGCAGCTAATGAACTTCCAATCAAATAAACTTCTTTAGAGATCCAAGGAGCATTTCTGATCTAATAGACTGATTAAAGCTCATTGCTAAACCATTTTTATATACAAACAATTTAACCCATTCAGATCAATGAAAGGAGCAGTAGTCATTTATACAAGCAGATATCAGAAGCAATTTTTTTAAATTTTTTATTTTTTTTTTTTAAACAAACTGAAGCAGTAACTCAAATAAAACAAGTGCCAAGCTTTGTACATCACAGTTTGGAAAAGGGCTTGAAATTATACCCAAAAACTCAGCAAGCTGAAAGTCAGGCCACTGCATGGCTGTCTCCTGGGGCAGCTCTCCGCTGTCCTGCCTACGCACCAGCTCAACGTGGTTTTCCACTTCCATTCCCCTTCTTCCATCGTCTCTTACAAAGAAGCCCAGCTTCTTTCTCTCTTCATTGCAGCCTAGAAAACCAAGCGTCCTTCATCCCACCCAGCCCCACCTTCCCCAGGCTCTGCTGGACTTCTCTTTCTGCCTCCTCAACACACCTCCACAAACATCTTTGATTTATCCCCAGGCCTAACCACTTGTTTGCAACCACTACAATGTAACCGACCACACAAAACTTATCACTGGTCCAAGGGGTTTAAAAAAAAAAAAAAAAAGAAAGTATGTTTTCTTGCCAGGGATGGTAGGCACTTTTTAGCTTATGAAAAAACTGCTTCCCTCCTAAACAGTCTTCTCCTAAATGAAGTGTTCTCTCTTACATTTCCTCTCGCTGTCCTGCTCCTCTCTAATCTTGCATGTAACACTGCTACAGTATGTTGCAAAATTCCTGCAGCAGGTAAAACACCATTTCCACCTGGAATAAGGTGACAAAGAGAACATTAGCTTTCTTTAATCAGCCACAAAGGCCATCTCAATTCTCATGTGCCTGCAATCCCAGCTCATGCTTCCCACCCAAACACAACAACAGTGGCTTACTTAGAGGGCTTTGGGTAATTTAAATGGCATGAACTGCTCCAGTTAGCAAACACAAAAAAAGGAGGAAGGCTGGAAAACGATTTCTTCTGTGCTCAAATATACCAGAGGGAAGAAAACAGGAACAATTATAGTCTGTTCTTCTCCCAGTCCAAGACGGTTGGGAATTGCCAAGTATGCTGGAGCACTCGTCTGAAATCCTTTACTTTTGTTACTGACTCCTTGACATTTGTCCCCAAGGTTACTTCAGAGCAAGCAGATAATCTTTTATAAATTGTTCCCAGGGGAATTCCGTGATAGCTTCTTAATGAACTACACTACAGTGATTACGAACACTAAAGCAATCGCCCTCCGGAGACCAGTCTACTCAACTGATTAAAGTTGACACAAATTGCATATTCAGAAATCAACAATTTGGGGAAAACAAGCATGGTTTAATTAGACTTACTAATGTACTGCACTGTTCTACTGAATCACTCTTTAAAAACATGCTAGTAATAACAGCTGCTGTATTTAAAACAAAGATTAGGCTTTGCCAGAAGCCATTAAAGAGAGAAAAAGAAAATGTTTGCAAATCTTTTATGAAGCAAAGGTTATTACAAGACATTGATTTGTGTAAGTATTTTCACCAGCCTGGGCATGTACGGTGGAGAGGGACATCACTTCTTACAAAACTGATAAAGCCGATTTATAAAATCACAATACAACACAATATATCCCTGCAGAAAAACCTCCTGAAGCTTATTTTAAGAAAAATAGAATAATGTCAGATCTACATAGAAGATTGCATTCAGTGCCCTGTAACTTCTCTTTACCAAATACCGGGTGTGAAGTTTTTTTGTCCGCTGCTTATTCAATTTTTAGAAATGGAAAAGAAAGGCAAAGAAATGAAAGCAGTAACAATGGACATTTTAAGCACTTTAGAGAGCAAAGGTATTGAAGAATATAAATCTTTTGCACTGCACTTTTCTTTAGATTACTTCCTTTACAGAGGAAGACTTGAACTATTGAAAGGTACCTTGTGGTAAAGCTGTTGTGCCTTTTGCAAGTGCTACAAATACCTATCTAAATCGTGACCAGCAAGGACATTCAGAAACCCCTTTGACTGTGACAACTAAATGTCCCTCGCTTGCTTTTTGCTGAACAGGCACAGGCTCTCCCCAGTCCCGGGTGCTGATCAGAGTCGCAAGGGATGGCCCAGCAATTGCAAGAACTGCCCCGGGCCAGGCACTTGCACAGCAAGCAGGGCACCAGTGAACCGGTCCGTCTTCGGTTCAGAGCAGCAGTGCCATCTTGAAGCAGAACCTGCCCCTGTCCCCACTGTCTGTGGGGTCAGAGCAGTCGTGGTGTGCATGAAATAAACTTCTGGATAAAGTCAGGCCAGACATCCCACTGCAGCTGCATATCATGTGGGCTTCAGCACCAAGCAGGGATGCAGAGATCTGGACCAACAAAGAGGACACTACCCTCCAAACCATCACAAAAAGAAGGCTCTGAACCACTGGGAGCTCCTACTGAAGTCCCTGAAGTACTTCCTAAATTATGGAAAGAGACAAATGGTGCATGTCCTTTCATGTTTGCTGACAACCAACAGCCCTCAAACAGTTGTGACTCTTCTGTCCTTCCTCATCTACCTCTTCACTGGTTCAAAATATCTCTCTTCCATACCTGCCTCTAC
Source organism: Ciconia boyciana (assembly GCF_034638445.1). Lineage (NCBI taxonomy): Eukaryota > Metazoa > Chordata > Aves > Ciconiiformes > Ciconiidae > Ciconia > Ciconia boyciana. Next base: position 41,359,552 of record NC_132943.1, on the reverse strand, counting down.
CTTCTGCTGCCACTCCCTACCCCCTTGCTAAATTACTGTTTCTTCTGTATTTATCCCCATGTGTTTCACTGCTTCCCCAGAGCTGTCTTCTACAGTGCTGATATCCCCTTCGGTATCCCAGAAAATACAAGAAGGCATGCAGCTTAAGGCCCTGATTTTTTGCTTTGGTTTTTGGTTTGGTGGTTGGTTTTTTTTGGGGGGGAGGGGGAATGGTAGTGGTTCTGCTCCTGCTGTGCTTACAAGAACAGAGTAGAGCTTTGAAGGAATCCGCTTTACTTGCGATGAAGCAGTTTGCAGCAGACCAGTGCCCATACTTTCAGAGACACACAATGGCTAACAGGCTTGCTTTTCCCTCCTTCACAGATTCCTTTGTTGAGACCCACAGTACTCATATCACACCCCTTCAGCAAATAAAGATTACATCTTCAGGGAATAAAGACTAAACACTTGCACTGACCCGTTTCTGTTAAGCTGCAGGTATAGCTCCCTGCTGCTGTGGTGGCCTTTTCCTGAAGCTGTTTTCTTGCAACCATGTATGTTGTATTTTGTTACTCACTGTGTTGAGTGAGAGAAAGAGTAAAGGTGTTGGCAGCAGGAGACATTGTGCTATGTGGTCCTGGAAGCCTCCATGAGATCAACACACAGAGCTGGACCTCTAAGTACCTTCTGCATGCAAGGGAGGAAGGCAGCTCTGCAAATGAAGAGGATGAGCTGGATGTGACCCCAGAGGGAATAGTGAGAGTGCCTGCTCACTGCCTGAGAAGTGAGCAGGCACAGTCCTCCTCTGACAGTGTTTCACCCAGAAGGTCACCCATAAAACCTACAGCCAGCCAAGCCTAGCATAGCTGAGGAAGTGAGAACTCCCAGAAAGTTATTCTGCACATCTTGCTCCTCAGACAAAAGAAAGCCCACATGCCTGCATGTCAGCTCATTCAGGGTGTCCTTCTGGAATAGCTGCTGCAGGCACAGAATGAAGTTCACCCCCCTCCTTCCTTCCCACTGTGCCAAGCACTGCTCCGGGTAGGGAGCAGGCTTGGGTGAAAGGCACCACCATACCTCTTGGAAACAGCACAAGGAGAAATAAGGTGGTGTAAAAAGTCTGAAGAGGGCAACAGCGCAAGAGGCATGGACACATTGCCTGAAACAACACCTGCCTGATTCAATTCCTGTATAATACCAGAGAAGACATGTGAAGGCACATGGCCTGAAAAAACAGGTAATCTTCTGCTTAATGCAGAAACTGGTATGCAGTGAATAATTGCAAGCGTACTGGGTGATGTTTTTCTCCCCAGCACTCAGAGGCTCTATACTGGTCTGTATCAGGAAGCAGCAAACACCTTGACAGAGTCCATCTCTCCCTTGAGATCACACATACAATTTCCCAGGAGCTCAGCTTTGTAACCTTGGTGATCGTGACCAAGAAGATCCCAGGAGCTGGCTGTAAAATTCATATTAGATCAATAATCTCCTTGCTAAACTATGCTTGACTTCACAGTAATTTCTCCTCCTGCACAGTAAGAGCTGGCATTTGTGCTCTTTGCTACTACTATGAAGCCTTTCATTTTCTTCTTTCGATGACTTTCTCCTCCTTACTTTACCAATATGGAAGATAAACATATTCCATCCAGGAAGGCAGCTTTTACAAGCACATGCTTTGACATTTCTATATACAGTACAAAGACCCATTCCAAAATAAGATTTGAATAAATCAACAGCAGAGCAATGTTACCATAATGCTGGCTGAGAAAAATAGTATTAGCAGCAAGAATTAATGAGAACAACACAGAACATACAAGTTTACTTTTTTCCCTTCATCCTGAAGACGGTGACAGTTATTGTCTGTTTAAAATACTCCTCTACACTGATTACGTACCATTTTGACAGCAGACCACCTATTTTCATTAAGATGATGAATGAAAGTTTTGTGCTTATACTGAAGCTTTTAAAACTACTCAGGTTTATGCTTAAACGTTGACTTAAAGGTAACTAGAAAAATGAAGTCAAGACCCTCTGATTTATTTCTCCAAGAGATTACAGTTTGACATTTGTATGATTTCAAATAAAGTAACTTTACTGCCTGAAGACAACAGCAGAACCAACACAACAAATAGGGCATATTTTCCCATTTAGTATTAAATGCTAATTAAATAAGCAAGCCTCTTATGGATAAACTCCAAATAGCAATAATTTATTGTAAACAAGTCTTAATACTTTTAGATTAGATGATCTAATAACACAGATATTTCTTAACCTAGTATCTGAAGTTATGGGAAAGGAATTCCTTAAAAAAAAAGTTTTCCTATAGGTGGGTATAAAAAGCTGTCTGCATATCTGTAGTTTAAGAATATCTTGATGTTTCCCATTCTTGCTCCTGTCTCTCCTGACAGCAGTAACACGAAAATGACAAAAACCAGCTCTTTAAAATACCTCAATGAAGAACTGAAATGCATATACAACATGAAAATCCTACAGCAAATAGTTCTCCAATTCTCTGAAATCAACTGTAGCTCCATCAGAACAGGGTTACAAAAAAAGGACCAAATATTCCTTATGAACATTCATCACACATTTTAAAATACTGGTTTTAACATTACTACGCTCAGCCCTCCAGAGTCAGTCAGCAGAGTCGCACAAATGTGCTTTGATTATTTTTATGGTTCATAAATCAGTCACTGACCAATTTCCAGTTGCACTTTGTTAGAGATAATTGCAGAAGGAACAGCTTGACTTTTAGAACCAATTAGGCAATCACAATACACAGATCCACTTCTTCCTTTATTTTTTAAAATCAATCACCCACGATAATTTTATAGCATAGTGAAAACAAGCATTTGAGAGAAAGCTGATGAATACTAGGGAGGCCTATCTTAACTAGGCAGATGATACTCATCACAGATAAGGTACAAGGAAGTGCATGTTGAGGACTAAAAGGAGCTACTGAAGCACTTTCGAGGTTGCAATTGGAATTATTGAGGGGGAAGAAGCAGCGTATCAGAGCAACAATAGCATTGTTTCATACTAGGTATTTAAAAGCTGGTATTGTCAGCAAAATAAAAATCTGAGAACAGAATGGAAATAAAACCAACTATTTGCTTTCCGCCTGGAAAACTTCCGTTTTGACCATCAGACCTAAAAGCAGGAGAAAAGCAAGTTCAGACAGTCTGAGCAGAGGCCCAAAATAACTTCAGCAGTCCTTCGCTTTATGAATACTCTGTTTTAGAGAGGGAAGAAGTATGCAATAAAATGATGCAGAACATAACAGAATGGAGACTGAAAGGTAAATAAGCTCCTGTTGCTAACTCATAGCTAGCTATAAAGAAGTAAAAGATTACACGAAGATCAGTTAGAAAGCATTGCATCAGTTTTTACATGGTCCATAAAGCAAACTGCTACCAGAAATTACCTAAGAATTTAGGATTCAGGAGTGTTTCTATGGATAAAGAAAACATTTAAAATCATATTAACAGTGATTTTTAAAAGTATATAAAGATTGTTTTAAAACATTAACCTATCAATGATCTGTTTCAGGGTTAAAGCCCAACTTTCTTAATAACCTGACTTTAAAAGTATCTACTACAGGAATTCAGAAATAGCACATTCTTTAGTGCCATCACTAGTTAACAGCAGGCTGTGTACAGTGGTCCATGGAAACGCATTCAGTAGCAGGAAGTAGTAAAGTGGAAAAAAGATAATGCTCAAACACTTAGTAACTTAAAGAGAACTCAATCATGGATGAGATGACACTGAGTGCAACAAAATACTAGAAAACAAAATTGAGTTAGCTTTTTTCCCCCCTTAAGAATTCTCTACACTGTTAAAACACATTTTATCAGATAACTTTAAAAAAGTATTTAGGAGATTTTATTTTTTATTTCAGAAAGTTAAAAGGCATAATTTAAATGCCTCTTCAAGTTGCTACCCATTTGATACTGAAGAAAGTGTTAAAAAAGTCACAGCAGTTTGTTTTGAAGGATTTTTCATGTAAGAGCTCTGCTGCCACCACAAGGCTACAGAAGATGAGACAATTAAAACTTCTAAAACTTAAGCCTTCTAAAAGGTTAAGAACATAACATGAATGCATGCAATAGCATACAGCAGAGCTGGTTTGTGCATGTGGCTTTTGAGGTTTTGCATTATCTATTTGAATGGTTTTACTAACGCACTCAGAATGGCTGCATTAGTAATGCCTGCCAATTTTTGTCACAGAAATACAGTACATCCCCATTCTCAAATTAAATATTTTAGCAAAGTTTTAGAGTGCTTTATTGGACAAATTTGGGTATATTCCTCCAGAAAACCAGTCTGCCTTCATATTATTGATGAGTGGAATACGAAATACCGACTTTCAAGTCCATCATTGGCCAAGACCGGATACTATCCGTAGTGCTACTGTGCAAATTCACACAATATTCCGCTTGTGGGGATGAGTGGGTTCTCCAAATCACGGCATCCCAGTGTTGGAAACAAAGGATTCAGGAAGGCTTGATTAGTGGGTGCAGGTGGAGTGTTAAGAGATAAAAATAACCTGAGTCACATCTCATAGCTCTTGGTTGCTACCAGTCACTCACTGTTTCACATAATTCTGTGGTCTACAGTTAACACGTACCTACCACAATTGTTAATGCACACTGACAAATAACTTGACTGTGTGGCTATATTGTCGATAAACCATCACAATTCCATATTTTCCATCTCAGAAGAGTGTGTAGCCTGGAATCTAAGCACTCGGACCCTAATCCAGCTTCAAAACACATACAAAGGCATGAATGAAGCTTCACAGGTGACAGTCAGCCAAAGATCTGAAAGAGCATCTGATAAAGCAGCCATCAGGAGCCCTGGCTCTGACCGAGACCCACCTTTCTCATGTTTATTAGCCCTTTCAAAGAGCGCCCTTGGAATGGATGAAGATGGTTGGACTTTGATGATCTTACATTAGACTCTTAGGATTGATCTAAGGATTGACTACGGTTGGACTCGATGATCTTAAAGGTCTTTTCCAACCTATACGATTCTGTGATTCTGTGAAGAATATCTTCGACAAAGAACAGACTCACTCCAGATGCCAGTTACCACTTAAGTACAATCTGTATCCCAAGCAAAAAAACTGTTTGGGGAATAGTGCTTGCAGCTTACCGACATCCCCAATGGCTATTTATGCTCAATTTTTTTTTTAAGCTCCCTTTGTAATAGAGGCACAGTGTAACAAGGGCATTTCTGCAGGGGCACAACTTGGAAGTTAGGACCAACATGTGCTACTTATTTTTTGTGATGACACTTCAAATCACATGAAGTGACAACATGACAAGTGAGAGAACACTTACTGAAACTGCACATTTACTTAAAATGGAGACTATGGAGACAAAAAGTGAGGAATGAAAACTTTGCAATTTGGGGTGGTTTTTTTTTAAAGCTGTAAAATGTGACCTTGCAATTGTGGTGCTTCAATGCCCATTGGGAAAAAAACAAAATCCAAGGGGGATGCTGGATTTTTTTTTCTTTTTAAAGTTAAGCTACTGTCTCCTTTTCACTTGCTGAATCTTTCATTTCACCACCCATAGACAAAATTCCTGGGTTTTTTTTGTTTGGGGTCATGGAGGGTTTTTTCCTCTAACTTATTGAAAGCAAACACACCCTAAATGCTTCATAATATTCAGTAATTTGAGTCTCCTGGTAGTTGAGCTTCCAGGATGTTTAATCTATGAAATTCATCACATGCAATTAGCAAACAGATGCAAGAATAAAATGAAAAAGAAGATTAATACACATCTTCCTTCATCACTGAGGGTAGGAAGTTAAGTACACATAATGTCAGCAGTTATTCCCACCCACAGTCTTAACATGCAGCAGTATTTTAATCTCTGTAAGAAAGATACCATGAACAAAGCTAGGAGAGAAGATAAAAATATATGTACATTCTTGTCCAGTTGCAATATTGCTGTACTAGTTTTCTAATGGCTGAAGCTTAAAACTTGTAGTCCAAAAGCTTTCTCTGGGAATGAAATACAGGGACAGGAACAGAACCAGTTAACTTAATTACCCAGTCAGTGTCTTGATTTAATGTAGTATGAAAACAGAAACACACGGGCAAACCAAAATCATACTAGCTGATGAAAAAAGAAAATAGGGAACGGGTGTTTAAGAAAACCCACAAAACAACACACAGAGATTCTGCTTCACTTTCCGGAAAGTCAGATGCTCATGAAGAGATTTTACAGATGAAGAAAGTCACAGATCTCCTTCACAGTGCCAAAAAGGAAATCAAGTATTAGATAAAACTCATTTTCAATTTGCCTTTTGAAAAGAAACAAACACCTGACATGTATCCTTTATCTACCTAATGTAGCTAACGCTCTTTAAGAACCGATTCTGGCATGGTTCCTGGTAAAAACGAAAGGGACATTATTGCTCAGTGCTCTGCAAGACTCTTCTGGCAGCAAGGTCATGTAACAGTAAACGGACAACCGACCGCTTCCCATAGCAAGACAGTAAATGGACAACCAACCGCTTCCTATAGCAAGACAAGAGCAGTCACTCCGCTGAAGCGCATGTCCTTTGTGACAATCTCCCTAGGACTATTTCACACAGGAACTACGACTCTGAATTTGTTAACGCTGCCCAGCTGTGGTGGGACCAACCTCTGAAGTCATTCTGCAATCACAGTAGCACAACTACCAGCAATTTTACAGGGGCCAGATTTCACTTACATTTTAGTGACTCGGGTAAAATGACATTCGAGGCAAGGTTAAAGGGCAGAGGCAGTTAGCTCCCTACTGGAGTGGCTAAAACAGCCCACAAGTGCCCTGCTTTATGCAATACCTAAGTGCAGATGCACTGCTCCCCCCTTTGAACACCGGGGATGAAACAGAATTCAAGACAGTGCAGTAACCACACTCTGATTCTGTTCCACATGGCATTTCTCCCAAATGCAACTCACCTTTCACTTTTCCAAGTTCCTCTACTCAGAGGAACTTTGGGGGGGCGGGGAAGACAGACTATTGATTTATCAGGAATGTCAATACAATGGAAGTTACAAGGGTTATGGATTACTGTTAGTCCTGCTCACATCACGCTCTTGTATTTGTTGCCTGGGTAAAAAAAAAAAAAGCAGACCACCCTTACCAAGCATGGTTTTTCAGGGTCACCTGCAGTCGTACCATTCTACAAAACCTTTTATCAGTCAAAGCAGTATTTGTGCAGCTATGCTAAAACTAGCAAACATTTCTATAATCAATTAGCACTGTACTTGTTGTTACAGTATTGCCACCACTACTTGTTGAAAGATAAAAAACTCAGTTGTTTCTAGAGCACACTGCGTTATCTCTTTCCAAGTCTGTAAAAGTATTTCAAAAGATGTATCTAGTTCAATGTATGTATCTAAAAGGAAATAGTACCTTTAATGTTCTAGTTGGAGCCCAGCCAGTGCCATCAATTGAATGTTCTCTCAATAAACTGGAAAAAAGACACACATATTATACAGTGCAACTTCTAGTTAAACAACCTTTGTCAGAAATCTTCTCAGAAAACATCAAGAACTTGGTAAGTAACTGCAACATAAGAATTCTCTTGCACTATATCTCGGTACTGGGATTTTAAAGCCCAAGAACTGGTATGTCTTCCTAGAATTACATTCTACATAGTGTCATTACAGATCTCCTGATCTGAGCTCAACCTTTGTAAAAAAAAAAGAATTATTTTCATCAAGCAAAATAAGTGTTACAGAAATCCTTGTGACACAGTCTCAACATTGAACCTTTATTTTCCCCTGAGCACACAGACACATGTGGTCCAGTTTAGAACATGTTCATCTTTGGTGAAGAGACAGGCTTGCAGAATGACCACTCTCTCACTAAATCTGGCACAATTCAATCAAAAAAAGGGTGGCTTTGGCGGGATATCTAATTAGCGAGAAAGAGGACTATCATCCTCTCTTCTGTGAAAGGACTTCAGCTTCTTAGAGGCAGGGATCAGAAAGTGAAATAGTTTTAGTCTGTCTGCTCAGGAAGGTTCTGCAACAGCCATAACGTGAGCAGATGCACCTCGAGCCTCCGGGGACACAGCGCAGGACAGTCTAGGGCAGGGCCTTACAGTCCTCTTCCAGCAGGCGAGCTATATTGCACGCAGAACATTTTAAGGCTTTGCAGGCAAACTCAACATCATACATCCCCAACCGGAAATCATGATGAAGACTACTCCAGGCAAAGAGAGATTGCTTACAGGAGGAAAAAGTTCCTTGTAAACTATAATACATGTTCTTGACTTTTAATACATACAAATATAATTATAAATAATTAAGATACAGACTTTCCTACATATGCACATACTGTATAGAAATTTTATATGACCTGCATATTATGCTACATATTAAGTCCACTGAAGCAGTTGACCTATTTACAAGTTGAAATCGTTGAAATCATTCAGTTGGTTAGGCATTCCTGGACCTTTCAGGTCAAAACATCAGCAGTTACGAGAAGCAAAAACATTGGAGACCAGAGCATAATTGAGAAATCAGCTGAAGGCTTGCTCACATTTGTGAAAGCAGAAGTAATAATCTGAATGAGAAAGTCTGGAAAACTCCTTGAAGCATCATTTCACAATTGCATCTTCCCTTGCTGAGAAGTAATCTAAACCTGAGAATTTATACAGCAAAGTACAAAAACTCATCACCACCAGCAGCTTCTACTACTGAAATGACAGGGTTAAAGTGAAACAGTCTTAAACTATTAGGTTTTACCAGCTTTCAGGATGACATGTATTAAGTAATTTTTAAATTACAGCAGATACCAGACCATACAGGCTACCCATATAGTTATTTACTGAATGCGCTGAGTGTTTAATCCAAGGAAATACACTACGACTAGCATTACTCCTTGTTCAATGTAGAGAGCCTAGGAACAGGATGATGATACTGGACAAGACTATTCCATCTTAACTGTGCTGCTAATCTCATTTCTGTGCCTTTAGATAGATTAAAATATGCCATTACCACTAGTGCAGATCAAAACTAATTTCAAGAACATTAAAAATAGCATCTTGTGGCTGCGATTTTTGTTCATATTACAAAAGTAAAAGCAAAAATGCTACTGAACAGGCAAGAGCCAGGATTTTCAGGTTTTGAGCAAATAATGGACTTTTTAGCTTGCTTTGTCTGCTCCTCATAAAATTTTGCTACAATACTCCCCTTTACCTCTTCATATAGCTCACTGTGAACTTAAGAGTGAAGAGTAAGTTAACACACACACAAAAAAGCACAAACATATCCACTGATAGAGCTCAAAGTGCCTGAGCGTATCAACTAAGCCTTGTTAATACCCTTCCAGCTTCCCAAAGCCTCAGAGCTCTCTCTCAGCATATCTCCAGCTGTGGACATCAGCAGCCAGGACTTGAGAGAAGACACTCATGCCCCTCATAGAGCTCTGGCAGAAAAGCAATGAAGATAGATAAATGTACCTTTGCCTCATGTTTCTAATTTGCTGATATAATTCCTTTTTAGAGGAATTATAGAGCAGCATCCTCTTTATTCCTACAGATCGGGAATGATCATTAGGCCCCTAATCAAAACCTTTTCCCAGCACAGGGTGTCTAGAGAAACCGCATCTCGTGCTCCCCACTGGGATGACCTAGATACAACTGCCAGACAGTTGGGAGGTCTGAATGGTGATCTGCTCTCAGAGCATCATACACACAAACAGCAGAATGAACACCTAAATGAGTAGAAATACACAAAATACATCATGAACTAGTTTAGTGGATGAACAAGCATCTGCATGTAGCTTCTGTTCAAAGACCTGTCATCCACGGGGTCCTGCTGCCACAGAGGAACTGGGCTACTAGGAAGTTCTCAAATGGTACAACCAGCAGAGTTTCTCGCCCACTCAATGCTTCAAGAGGCTGCTTTTGACAAGTGGCCAGATACACCACAAAAGCTACCTGTTCTCCCAGGGTTTCAGGACACCTGATGGGCAGGAAAACCTGTTTATTTCAAGTGACTATTCTAAAATTGCCAGGACTTCGCTGTCTCATACAGGGATGCCAGAAAACTCACCTAGCATTATTTAGATTGAATAAACATTCAGAAGCTTCCCTTGTGATGCTTGAGAATGAATTTGCGAAAGCAAAGAGAGGGGTAAACCAACTGTACAATTACTGCAGCAGTTCGGATTACTAAAGCTGGTGAGTGGGTGCATGCCTTGGGGAAGAAGCGGTAGGGCTGTAAGGAGAGGGAGCACTGTGGCACAAGCAGGAGTTTGTCAGGTGGGGAACTTCACCAGGAATGGGGAAGGACAGTAAAACACTATTTCCATTTGCTTTTTCTTCAGCTGTAGTAGGGTCTGAGAAAAGCCAAGTGTGTCCTCAGTCATGGAGGGACTGGAACTGATAACTGCACCTTAACATCTGGTGTTTGTATCTGAGGAGACCTCCCAGAACATGATTTCAAATCCTTATATCTAGGTTCCTATGGGAAGACTGCAAAATCACTATTTTTGAAGCTGTAGTAACCAAAACAGCCACTGATGTGACCAGCCAGCTGCTTAGCTTTCATTTCCACAAATATCTTCTCATTCTGTGAGTAATTCCTGCATGGAGAAAAGCTTTGAGAAAATTTTTTTCTTTTTAAATACACAGTATCCTAAAGAGATCTTGCAAAAACACCTACTGAACTGGGAACTGCATGGCTCTAGCAAGCTTAAAACTTTCTGAAATGCCAGCTGGCACGATTTACAGCTTAACTGACTAAAAATTACTGTAATGTGGAGATCGGTCCAGGAAAAAATCTGCTTTGTGTAAAGATCTCAGATGAACACATTTATCAACACAAAATGTCAGTTCCAACAAAACTTTTGCCTTCCTTTTGCCGACAGAAAGTACCATTCAAGGTAGGTTTGAACTAAAAAGCTGTAAATCAACTTCAGAAACCCTCCGCTGGCAGGGACACATTATAGAGGTTATTCCCTTGCTCACGTCCCACTGCCCACCTCCCTGCTCAACCCAGCACCACCAGTACAACCATTCTGGAGGCCATGCTTTAGACTGGATGAGCAGAGCAATTGGTGTAGAAAGTCTTTCTAAAGAGCTTTGTGTTTCCACATTGGCACACCTGAGGAGACTGGGAACAGCACTGGGGAACAGAAACAAGCAATCAACATAATCAGCTTGTATAACTGGAGAAATTACAACACTGAGCTATACTAGATGATACAATTAATCAGTCTTCAAACACTTCTCCATTCAGCACCCTTTAATATTGCATCATGAAGCGACCAAACCTTAGCAACACCTATTGCCGAAAAAGACACATCCAACAACACTGACCACCTCACCACCAGAAAAGCAGCAAAATTTGAGTGATTAAAGTATTCTAAAAGCTTATGCAGTCACAGAGGAAAATACACCTCAGGCAGAGATCACATCAATGGGGTGGGGGGGGGAATAGTCAGTGACATGCATTATGCATTGTCAAGAAAGCAGTCAACTGGTGTATGTAGTAAGCAAGCATAACCTTTCTAGGTATCTTGATGTTTTCTATCCACATGTGCAGTGGAGGCAATATCCACAAGTACGGTCCAGACCTAATTAATATAGCCCATTATTAATATGGTCCAGAGTAACTGCAATCCATAAAGCGTAGAGAAACAACACTTTTCCTGCCCAAAACTATTACACTTGACCACAAGTTTAATCATTTGGTACGTTTTAATTCAGGGATGATTATCAAACCAACACATACCATAGTGTGAGGTATGTAAAAGACAGCTGGGGAAAAAACTGATAAGGAATTTTTTTTTGCTTTTAAAAATAACTGAAGCTATTTTAATGTAAAGACTCTTGTGTAAGTTGATTGCAGGTACTATATATAGAGTGCATTCACCACTATAACAGGCATAAAGCAATCTAACTTAGTTTAGTTTTTCCATCTAAATGGTAAGACATTTCAAAGGTTTGATATGTTAAAGTATCTGACAATCAAATAAAGCTGATGTTGTTTCAGTGCAGATGCTGAAAAAATGAATTCATTAAGTAGATGATGTTCCAACACCACATTCATCTTTCATAATTAAAACCACTTAAAGACAAGAAACAGTGAAATATCCTCAAGAACATGAGGAGGCTTTATTTAACTTCAAAAGATGTAGCACTGTAGTCAGAGCTTAAACTTTTAGCTATTGCTTGGTGTCTAGTATTTCTTGTTCCCTGGTTCCAAACAGCTCACTTATTCATTCCTTTACTTAACACTGTTTGACTCAAAGTGTCTAAGCTTTCTTCAGTGACTAAGCCACAAGAACTCTGGTGGAATATAAACTATAAAAACATGATCCTTAAATCAGTCTCCCTACTGTCAAGTGACAGGTTCAGCTGTGTAAAATGCAACAGTCCTAGGAGGCACTGAGAAAGACTACAAGGCTGGAAAATTTGCGAAAAGTAGCAATACGTATTTGCTAAAACAACCTTCCTGTATCACCAGCATACAGCTCCAAATAACTGCAGACAACCAGATTTTTAGGTAGTCTCAGAATATTTAGTATGTTTTTCCACTGCTTTTAAATCCTCCAATCCCAAAGCAAGCTAAAGCCTATAGACGCTAGCCCTCACTGCCCGGACTCCTGCTGCAGTCTGGCACTATCAAGCACCAGAACATACTACAGCCTCCCCAGGCTGGTTTCTATCACTCTTTGATGATATGAGCTTCTCAGAATCATGGAGCAGACCACTGTGGCTAAAAGCACTGATATCAGCTCTTCAGCTGTTATCAGCTGATGAGCCTGACCTGCCTATGAAGTGTGTCAGATTATCCTGTAAAAAATTCATTCTCACCAGGACCTTGAACACAGCATTAAAATGATTTTTAAATCTAGAGGAAGAATGTAGGGTTTTTTTTTTTAGGCACCAATTTGCTGCACATGGTGGAAACTGTTTTGGATTTTCAGAACAGCTTTCAACCTCACTTATATTCATTGCTTCTGCTTCATCTACTTTTTCTTTTATCTTCCATTAACTTGAAAAATGACAGCCATGCTTCTCAGTTCTGTTTATGTTTGGCTTCTGGCCAATTTCACCATCAGGTACTCATGCTGTTAATTTAGTTTCTGGTAAAAGTAAAAAATTGCTTTAAAACTCTCATGATGAAACACTGACATTACAAATTTTCAGAAACTGATTTTGAAGAGGAAACATTTACTATCAAGCAAAACCACCCAGCAACATAAGCCTCTCACTTTGGTGAAATAAAGCTTTTGGGCTTTGTATTTTGACTTACACTCCCCCAACTCTGTTTTGTTATAACTGGCATATGTGTCTTATAGTGGATATTAAATGTTAAAATAAACAAATGGCAAATATAGAATAGTTACTCTCAAAGTTTAAGGAACACTTTTTCCTTCCTTTTTGAAATATAAATGGTTTTCAAGCACTTAACACATTCAGGCATTAAACAAGTAAAGCCTTAAGCCCTCTCAGGGCCTGAGGACTATTCATCTATGGAGGGAGGAAAAAAAAACAAACCACAAGTAAGTTTTGTTCAGGTTGGAGTTTACATTTTTACCCTAAGTAGAACAAAACTAAGTCTGAACCTGAAGAGCCGGGCTCTACATGGTCTGTAACACACTGCAATAACAATACTTCTGGTAGATTTCTAAGTTCCTAAGGGTCACATGCCACTGATTTGCAGAATCTGTTGAAAAAATACTGGCATGAAAATCACATGCAATGTTTTACTACACAGAAAAATCTCCAAGGTAAAAAAACCAGAATGCTGTTGCTACCTTAGGCAGATTTCTCCCGTCTCTGTAATGTTCGGATGCCAGATTCTTGTCAAGCATTTTACCTTTGGAGGCTGCCAGGAGAGAAAACAAGTTACGATGTTATCCTTTAAAATAAAACTTTATCATCATTACACATCACAGAACTGAAAAAGGCAAATATATTTGACATTCACAGCCTATGTTTGTACGTTAAAGACCCTGATAATATAACCTACAGCAGTTACACCAGCTTTCTCCGCCCTTTTAGTTTCTCTCAACTCTTTACAAAAGCTGGAGTGGTATTAGGCTTTTTCTTAGAAAAATATAACTTTAAAGAAAGCCAAGAAAATTTACTCTCTTCTCCTGTCTACTTCAGGGGAAAGAAAACATTCCATGTCATTCCGTTTCTTAACACTCAACCAGTAAGACAACAATTTAAAACAGAAAACTACTAAGTGTTTTCCCCCAAGGCTTATCTAAGTCAGGGGTTTGTTAAAAACCTGCAGAGGATGCAATGATAACAACTACATCAAAAGAACAGCTTCTTTTAAAAGCAGACCTTCCTGTTCACAATTGAATAGGAAGTATTACAAGAAGCATCAAAAATGCACGTCATATCCGAACTTAAGACACTAACATAAAAAGCCACCAAACTTATTTTCAGGCAAGATCACCAGATTTCTGAATTCCATAGTGGGTTTTGAAATACAGATTCTTAAAATACAGCCTCATTTGCTCTAGTTTTGTGAAGTAAATAAAGAGCGGGTCATAAAAATTCCGGTAGCTTAGCAACAGCACGTTGTTCCATCCATGCTCTCCAAATTACAATTTGCAGCTTTCAATCAAGCAGATTATTTCTTATAGTAAGTGTACTGGAATACATCAGCACAGATCAGTACCTTTCATAACTTCAATTAAGTCACGTATTATAGATGTGGAGCTATTTTCCTCCACTGCTTCCCATGAAGTCTTCAGTCAAGAGACAAAATAGCTCCAACAGCTGTATTTGCATAGCAGCGTGATGTGTTTTGTCTCATCACTTTGTTCTCAACTTCCCAATTATCTTTTTAGTAAAATATTTTTTTAACTAAGACTCCTTGGAGAAGAGATAAGAAAATATGCATGGTACTGAACTACCAATAATATACCTGTCCAGCACTAAAAGCAGAAACACCTATCACCACAACACATCTGCAATTTATAATATAGACATTGACTTTTCTCCACTCTTATTTCACATTTGTCCAATAACTCAAGGGACATTGACTGTCCCAGTGCTGGATCACAGCATTATAGAGAATTAAGTGGCATGCAGAAAACAGTCTCAAACTTTTTACCTTCAAAACAAATGTTCTTCTAAGAAGTTTTCTAACATCTCAGCTTTTCATTAGCTACACCTTCACATTGTTTTGAAAGATTATGTCTAGTTCTCAAGAAAGGGAAAGCAGCAGTATTTATTCCATGCCCGTAGATCAAGATAGAGTAAATTTCTACCATATGCACCTTCAAACAGGGCATGTATTGATGAGTAGAAAAAAAAGTAGCTTTATACAAACTAAATCTTTAAAAAAAAATCCCTAAATCCTAACAATCAGAGTGAATTAACTGGTGTCTCATTTTTTGTATCGTGGAAACAAAAGAATTCCTTTATCCTTTCAAAGTTGTTTTTATCACTAAAAATTGGACAAACTCACTCCTGACAGTAAGACAAAGGTTTTCTTTCTCCCTTCTTCCTCCTCTGTTAGATAGACAGGACAACTGCAGCACTATCACAAAATTTATCTTCAGACAAAAAACTTAAAGATGACTTGGAATAAACTTGGAGTCTTCCTTAGATCAACAAATCCACACAAGATTTCCTCAAAACGATGTTTCACTTGAGTTTCTCCAGGTCATACATGCAACACTTTGCACAACAAAGCTTACAAAATCCATTTACTCCATTGCTCAACCTCATCCTTCACCTCAGATACTGAAAACTGTGCAGGTAGATCCAACCTCAACTGGGGGGTCACAACAGCAAACAGACTGATTTTCTTCTTTTCTAAGCAGCCACTTATCTTTTAGGATCTCTCATTAGTTTTGATAATGGAAACTGTCTGACTTTCACGTCCATTCTCAATCTACTTCAACATATCGGTGAACATGTACAGATGGTACAAGAAAGCGTTGCAAGCATTTGAGAACCACACATAGCCTGACTTCAGTTTTGGTAGAACAAGTTTTGCAGAACAAGCTTCACATCAAGTTTGTCTCATTTCTTTAAAAAAATACAGCAAATAATCTCTCCCCTCCATTATTCTCACTAAATGAGAGATTGGATATAAAGTGCTAATCAATAAATGAACTTAATTAACAGTTTCAGATATTCATCAATTTGGCAAGCCAATCGCCCTAACGTGGCAGCTGTACTAATACAGATATGTTTTATCTGTCCTGTAACTGTAGTTTTTCACTTCACAACCTTTTCCCTAGAGAAGGGATGGGTTCCCAGCAGAAATTCGGGATCGATGTTGTTTGAAATGTTTTCTCTAGGCTCTAGATAGTCCCAAAGCATTCTTGTGAATTGCCCTGCAACTACAGGTTTTTTCTTTATAGTTTCTACAAAACAGAATTCCCAAAGAGGCATTAACAGGAATGTGGATTCCAGAGACCAAGCTACAACGCAGCCCTAAGATATTTCTTGCCAGTCACTATTCCCTACCAGTTCTTGACAAGTTTCCTGAGATTAGCTGAAACTTAACACCAAACACAGCTAAGCACATAGTACAAAGAAACGAGTTGAGGAAAATGAAACCATGCTGCCCTGTGCTTTTGAAGGAGTGTATTACACAGCTCAACAATTCAAAGAGATATTGCCTTACAGCAGGAGCAGGCCTTGACACAAGAATTGCCCAAGGCATGCACTTCAGGTTCCCGGGCTTCCTTGCACCACCTCAAAATTTCTGGACGGAGGCATGACTGAGCATGAGCCCAGTTCCCATTTCATCAGTTCCAACCCAAGACCTGCATAAAGTAGGGTCACCAAAGAGGTAGATGGAAGCCCCTTAATTGTGACATCTGATCCTTTGGGAAACAAACCCCTTTCAATTGTCTGCTGTTTCCACAACTAACATATTGGCCAGAAAAAGGACCAAGATTAGCAGCTCTGCTGTTAAATTCCTGGCTTTTGACCACTGCCTAAGGCACCTCACGTCATAAAAACCTTGCTAAACCGGAGAGTCCCTAAGACTGTCTACTCCAACACAATACGTCAGAACCACGGGAGCTGCAAACAAGGCCTGGCTTGCAGTGGCAGACAGTTTAGTTTTATGTGAACATTAAACCAAACCTGTACTATTAATCACGTTCCATTCCTTAAAGCACCAGGTCCCTACTCTTTTAGCACCCATTATTTCATCAATTGCACCTCAAGGCATGTTTGTGTTGGGAGTAAAAATACCAGACAAGACTGGCAAGTCATTATAGCCCTGCCCCAGAGCCTGAATCCATTTTCTAACTAATCTTTTTAGCCTACAGAAAAAAAAGAACATCTGCTTTTAAACATACATACACATTTTTGTTAATAACCTGACCATAACCCAACATTCAACCCACTGCATTTTTTTCTAAATTGCACAAAGGCAAACTTTTTACTTTTGTGTTGAGTGAGAGGCGCTCAGAATTTAAAAATACGTAATTAACATTTTCTGTAGATTTTCTGCCAGTGCTGAGTAGGGAACTGTAACAAACCAGAAGATTTTTTAATTATAGCAATTGAGAATCAAAAAACCCCAGATCAAAATTAACATTCAGCTCTCCTGTTAACACATAGGAAATACTTTCCTGCAGCAGTGTTGTTTAGGTGAATACCTTAAACACAAAAAGTTAAGAAATTAAAATGAGTACCTATTGTGTACATTCCTCTGTGCCCAGCATTGCCTCAGTAGTTAAACGGCTATTACTGAAGATGACTAAAAAATTAGACAGCAGAGAACATGACAGGGTTTCCCCCTTTATACTGAAGGCCATGTTTCTCAGGTATGTAATGGCACAATTTATTCAAGTTACAACAAGGATGTAGTCAACCTTAAACGACCACCTTTGTCTTTATAGTGTGTGCGTAACCTTACACAAGCTAGTAAAAGTGGCCTGTATTACAGTATGAAATTCTTCAGTGAGGTTAGAGGGGAATTTAAAAAAAAAACACAACCAAAACCATACAACTGCAAACACTATTAGTACATGTAGGTGTTTTAGATAGAAGTATATCAATAGACAGCCAGGATCCTAAACACTTAAAAAAAAAAATAGCCTGAGCAGATAATCCTTGACCAATATTACTATGAAAGGAGAGCACAACTATCAAAAAAAGAAGGAGGAAAATTCAAAGCTCTTTTAGAAGTGCTATGGTCCTCTACAAGCATGAACTTCTTATAAGACATAGAGCATGTCCCATGTATTCATAGACTATAAATAAAGGAATATTAGGAAACTTGTGAAGGCATCTTCTGGAATGTGAACCCAACTCCTCTGCTTTCAGAAACATAACCTCTCTACCCTACTAGTAGTGTTAATGCTCCATTCTCCAAGTTCAGTCTGGGAATTCAAGCTATTACATTCCAGACCACCGCACCTCCTTCATACGTGTATATAAACGATGCTGTGACTGCAACTACTACACATACATGATGCTGAATTCTGGCTTGGTACATCTGAATACAAAAGCCAAAGGTTTTCCTGGACACATTTCTCTAGTATCCTCCCCTACACATTCTTCAGCCTCCCTGAAAGAAGAGCTCTGAACTATCAACACCAAAAGTAAGAAAACATAAAGCAGAAGGATGGGGAAAAAAAGTTACAAAAGCAAGCAAAATTATCAAAACTATACAAACAAAAAAAAAAGAGAGGCTTCCTTCTTCCTGCAATTCATATACTTAAACACACATATTGCAACTCAAAGCTCAAATGATTCTAGTTTCCTTACATATCAAACTATCAGAACACAGAATGGCAGGCGTCATCCTTGAGAACCAGACGTGTGCCCCAACTGTTTTCCACTTTTTGGAGTCAATCTTGTTCTTTTGACAGCTAAACTTTGAAAACAATGTCTGAAGTTATTTTTATTGTAATTGCATCTTCCCTCCCTTGCAAGGTTCTGCAATTTTAGTAAAGTACAATACCACCAGTATTTCTCATGCCTGAAAAGGCCAAGTTGTCTGGAGCTTCCTATTTATCTACAATAGATACCACAATCATTTGTAGGTCCTCTGGAAAGCTGTTTGCTTAATAACCATTGAAATTGTTATTTTTTAATGATATAACTGGTAAAACTGGTGGAGTGTGCTAAAGGAGGCCACTTCTCACCATATCTGTGCTCTCCATGTCCTCCACTGCATGCTCTCTAAAGGGATTAAGCACCTACATCCGATTTCAGAACTATAAGCACCTGTTTGAAGGCCCCAGAGAAACAAAAAGAAAACAACTTCTCCTTTCTGTTCACCTATTTTGTTCTTTCTCTTGGATATATCATTTTTTCGTGAGAATAATCATTAAGCGCAGGTCTCAAGAATAATTAACAGGAGAGAAGAGACGATAATGGAACTTCAACCAGAAGGGAAACTCTCAGGTCCGACTCATCTGCGCTTCTGAGCAGCCTCTGCCAGACAGTTGCAAATACTTATTTTTTCTTTAAGGAATAAAACCATTGAGGCAGTAAAAGCCTCAAGGCTGCTCGGTTACAAACACTGGACCGCAAAAGAATAGCCAGAGAAATGATTATTCCCACTCCCTGTGACTCATGACACTGTATCTGGAATATTGTGTCACATTTTGGACTCCCCAGTACCAGATATATTGACAAACTGGAGCAAGCCCAGCAGACAGCCACCAAGACAGTGATGAGACCGGAGCACATGCAGTACAAGGAGAGTTGAGGGACCTGGATTTGTTCAGCCTGGAGAAGAGAAGGCTGAAGGTGGGGACCCTATTGCTGTCTACAGCTACTTAATGGGAGGGTATAGAGTAGGTGGAGTCAGGCTCTTCTTAGACGTGCACAGTGATAAAGCAAGAGGCAAAGGAGAAGCTGCAAAAAGGGAAATTCTGACCTGATATAGGAAAAAAGTTCACAACAAAGGTAATTAAACATTGGAACAGAGGCCCAGAGAGGTGGCAGAATCTCCATCCTAAGCGATTTTGAAATGTCAACTGTCCCAGGCCTTGAGCAACCAAACCCCACTTTAACACTACCCCAGCTTTGAGCAGGAGTTTAGATGAACTCCAAATATCCCAGGCAACCAAGATTTTTCTACAATCCCATGATACTTTCATAACAGACAGAAGATCCTTTCTTGGTCTCAATGCCAAGTTCCCTCTGAAGTCCTATTACCTGGAAAGGAAATCTAAAGTGACAACTACGAGATTAATGACAAATACTCACCACCATATTGTAGGCATCAGGAACTTCAATTTCAAACTGAAACTTTCCACCTTGGTAATAGCCCTCATCTAGCAAAGAAAAAACAACAAAAATAGTTAAGAGGAAATAACATATGCCATATAATACAAAAATGTCTGTCATTACAAAGATAAAATAACGGCATAGGGTTATCAAATACTTAACCTATTTACACCATAACACTAGCTGCATCCTAGCCCAAAGAGAATGTGAACACAGTCTTCCCCTACTCCCAAAACCTTTACAGCAGAAATCGATTTAAGTCAGAAGAGTCAACAGTCCCAGAGTGATCCTAGAAAAACACCTTCCTGATCAGAGTACCAGGCAATACCAAGCTAGAGGAACCTTTGATTGAACTTTTCAAGTCTGTATGAACAAAATTCTGCCACACATCGGCCGTATGGCATGCAGTACCACAACACCGACCCTTGGAATGAGCTGGATACATACTTCACTTGCTAGTGCATGCTAAATCCTGCTCCAGGATTTCGCACATCTTCCCAGACTTGTGCTAGCAATCACATATCATAAGTAGTATGAATAGTTGTGTGCAAAAGCATGCTTCAGAGTGTACTACAATAAAAGAGCTAGCTTGCTCTTTTATTGTAATTATCTTAGGATGATATATCAGTTAGGAAAATCTGCCTGCCTCTCTGTCAGCCTCAGACTCAATACCAAGTTATTAAAAAGGCTAAATTTTAAAACATGAAATCTGAAAATATCTAGCTGCATTTAACCAGAGATAATATAATAGGATAGCAGTTAGCCTGCAGCTCTTGAGATGGCTGTGCTTGGAAGCTGAAATGCTTGCAAGTGATCTGAAATGTGTCTGTCTGGCATTGCCATTATTGAGTTTTTCATTAAGAAAGGGAATCAGACAGGTACCCAGCCCACGCTGGGGGTTTGGGACACCTGAGGAATGCTTGGGTTCCAACTACCTTGAGTACTCTAGCTCTCTGTATCACACAGTACAGCCACAGTGAAGGCTTGAAGGTCAAGAAGGCTGGTTATCATTTTATGACAGTTATTTTTTTATATTTTTTAAACCAACATTGCAAAGGAAACTTCTGTGAAGCAATCCATAGTTTACAGAAAGATTAAGAAGGGTTTTCTTATTATCTAGCTTATTCCAAACCACAAAAAAATAGCTCCTCTACTATAGGTCACCAAAATCCTCTTTCAGGATGCTGTCTTCTGGACCTGCTGCCTTCCCAGTCCCTACACAGATCTAGCACGACCTTCTATTTTCTCCTACCAACCCATGCACCACATCCACTCGCTCAGGTTTCACTGCATGCTACAATCTCACCACTGTCAGCACAAGCCTGTAGCTTCCACACTGTAATTGCCATAATCACAAGAGAGAGGTCAACTCCTACCCTGCTCCTCTTTGCTATCTCTTATCAGCTGACTGACTGAAAAGGAGAGGGCATCACCTGTTAAATAACACAAACCCTCAGGTGTAGAAGGAAGTGAGCCAGTAAAAGCTGATGCTGCCAAAGATGAGACTCAACTGCACACTACACCCAGTGTGCCACTCCAAAAGACCTGTGCCTACAGAAGAGCAAGAGAGTTGCTGGGAAGCACATCATGGCCCAGCTTCTCCCAGGAGCCTGTGTAGACCACTGACAGGTTCAACACATGAACAGCATCAGAAATTTTGGACTGCAACAGCAGCATAGGCACAGAGTATGAAAACAGAACATGGCTGGTCTTCCCCACCCCACACAGTAACATTTACAGCTGCCCCCACACTGAACTGTGCAGCCTAAAGCTGCAAGCCTTAGCCATTGCAAGTCTCACTTTAATAACCTGTCGAGAACATATGCTTTTCAAATACATTCTCCATTTCCACTCCAATTCAATTTTGAAGTGTGTTTGATTTATTAAGCAGTCTTCTCAGGCACGCTATGCTTTACCAGAAAGTAAATGCACATGCACCGATTTTTATGAAAAAAGCAAGATAAAAGCATTTATATCTTGTTTTCAAATACACCGAGATAAAAATCAGTAAAGCAAACCATTTCTAAAGAATAAGATGTAAAAGGTGAGTTATACCAATACCCTTTTGATGAAACTGCTCCCTGTCAAATGTGCAAAATGCTCAAAGCAAGACACTGACTGTTCCAGGAAGGAATGATTAGGAAAAGAGTCCAATATGCCCCTGGGAGTTCAAACAGCTCAAGCACCACCGAGCTACCCTACAGGACACAGCTAACTGCGCTTTATCCACCATCTACCACATTATAACAGCTTTTTAACCAACTCTCATGAATCCTCACGATTTCCATGTATGATGCTGTTCCTCATAAAAACCACGCTCAAAAGAATCAGACACATAGGTCTTTCGGTGATCGTACTAAAACAAACAAGCAACACCATACAGGAATTCACTGTTTGTTATAGCACAAGCCATGTACCTCAGCCTTCCACGGGCCTCCCCAGCGCCCTCTGGCTCACAAGCACTTATCAAGCTATCACTTCCCAATATAAGCATTCACATGAAACACCCACGTGTGTTTGCACAGGGAGATGCTCCCAGTACAGCAAGGTGAAGGAAAAACACCAATACTGTTAAGGTTGCTCAGGAAGTCCAGCAGCAGAAAGTTATTTTCCTTGGCTTAAATTCAATAGTTCCTTGATTTTGTGGACTTGGAGCAAAGTGCGCCGCAGCTCTTCATATTCCACCCCTGCTAATGTGAAATAGATGCCTGTTGATGGATGCATCTACATGTGCCTTACGTCAAAGAAAATCCTCAGATTTAATGAATCCTCACTGTAATACAATTGTCCAAAAGAAACATTCGAGAATGGCTCCAAGGGAGGAGAGTTTGCCAAAAGACTGTCAGATTCCTGCCAGTCAAGCAGCAGGAGAAAAGCCACGCTCCACATCTCTCTGCACACTGAAAACACCAGGCCCACAGCCTCTGCAGTGTGCAGGAACATTATGGTAGGCCCTCAACTCCAAGCACAGACAGCAAGATCACTCTGACATTGCTCAAGAGATGCACAGGGCAGGGGTGGAAAGGCTGAACAGTTGTTCACTTTCTCTGCTCTTCCTCGCCATCCAGATCTAGCTCAGGATAGCTCCACCCCACCACAGCAGAAACTCCCAGTGTCCACATGCAGGATGAAATCAGACAAGGCAAGCTCAGCTGAAGGGGGCAAGCCCTTCTCGCTATATAAAACCATCATGGCAAAAAGAGTGCACAGTTTCCTGCAGGGTTACTGAGAGGAACTGGTGTGCAGAGGAGTTAAATTATCACCAGTGTCAGCACAAGAGAAGTAGCAGGACCACACAGTGAAAGAACACCCCTTTTTCTCTGCAAAAACATTTTAGATTAGCTCAAGCACTTTCTAACCACATATTAACACCTTCACAGGCCATAAGAGATTCCTCATGTGTTACTTCCATTTTCTTTTACTTGTTTTTGTGTTCTACGTAAGGCTGAGAAATCTCTAGAAGACTTAGAGCACTTTAGACATTGTACCTCACACTGCAGGTCACTTCCATATACTTACATGATTGAGTCTCCCTCAAAGACAAATCAATACTTATCACTGTCTCGCATTACAACTTCAGTTTATGTTTTGGGTTTACCTTGGCACCAGGCCATGCTAGCACTAACCAAAAAGTGCATTGCATACCCTGCTGGTTCTGTTATAAAATAAGCAAGGACATATTTACCAAATCAGAAGGGTAAAGCATCTCTCCTCCCCCTTTTTTTACAATTCTGCCTGTATGTTTGTAAATCTTTTCATTAAACAATAAAGCATGCTACTCATTATCAATCACTCAAATGTATATTAAAAATTCATATCTCTGGAGGGCCTCAGTACCCAGCCAGAAATCTTGCCATGCATTAACAAGACAAGCCTTCACAATGAAGTCATCTTACAGCATCTCAAGCAAGTAAATAGATTCTCACACATGGTAGTTCCCTTCCCTATGTCCCACAACATCCATACGGACTGGGACAAAGACCCTCAGTTTTTTAGGCATGTAATAGTGGTGGGAAAAACTGAAGTTCTGGCAAAGCTAATAGTGAGGAAAGTGCTATAAATAAAACAGTCAAATAAAATAGCTTTAGCATATAACTTAGGAAGTTGGCCACTGACGAGACTTTTGCAAAAAGGGAATATGTCTGAGCTCCAGTTTTCCTCCTACTGCTTAAATTTATGTCTTCAAGCTGTATTAACAGAGCAAGCATCCCTCCCACTTCAGTCTCGAGTTTCATTATCAACGACCTGACTCTAATCTTAGTTTGCATTTGTAAGGTGTTTTGATGGCTAAAAGTGCTGTGAAATACTAAACTACATTATTTTATCGTTTTAAAAGAAAATGCAAGATAATTAGGACAGGCCACAAAGGATGTGCTTTTGATAGAGGCTCCTTGAATCAGCAGCGTTGAAATGCTCAGCCATGCTCACCGACACTTGTCACTTTATGGCATGCAAAACAGAAAACAGGCTCTTTATTAATTCCCTGAAGAACGGGACTCTAAAATAATCACACTAACCCCGAACTACCCCAACTGCCTGGGAACTGCAGGAAAATTACATTAACTCTACATATTCCTCTACTTTTCTTCATGTGCAAGCTACCTAAACTCACCTTCTTTTTTTTTCCAGGCAATTACCATGTTTTAGCCTCAGCTTCCAATTTTGTGCTCCAAATACCAGTGCAGCAGGCAGGACTCTGCCCGTGTTACAAGCATCTATCTCCTTATTTTTCCCAGCTTTTGATCTAATAAGGTACTGGCACAAAAATAGGAACAGAGGCAAGTGGCGGCATAAGGGCATTTTTCAACGACAGAACGATTGTTTCAGATGACAAAAGGAAAAAGAAGCTTCAGACAGCACAGAAAGCGATCACTATCTGCCTCAGGAACACACAGTTTGTCCATTGTGGCAGTAAAATTTAAGTCTTACCCATTTTCTAGCGTGTGCTGATACTATATCCTCTCATGGTGCACTGCAGAAAGCTATAACATAAAGGAATCAGAATTTCTTGAGGACAAGTAACTTTTTACATGGAATAAGCAGTCACCCTCATCAAGATTTTCTACAAATTCATTTTAATTTAAAACTCGCTGTCACCAGGATAATTTTGTGACATTAAATACTTACTAAGAAAGGTTATTATAAGAAGTGCAGGGCAAGGGAGCTGTAAGTATTTCTGCTTGGTAGTAAAGTTTATTTTCTTATTCAAATTAGTCTTTTTGTGAGAACCCAAAGAAGCTTCTTTCAACCATCCTTTCAAGACCAGCCACATTCAAAATGACTACATAAAACAAAGCACCCGAGAACAAGCTTTGTCAACAACGTAAGACTAGAACGTTGACCGCAAAAGGCACTTCTGTGTTAAAACACACATTCACACGTTCAGAGTACCTTCATGGTACCCTGACAGCCGGCTACTTACAGAAACTGTCTTGGTGTAAGATTCCTTATAAAATGTGGTTACAGGATTCAAGCTCTAATGTTAATCAGAATAGAAGAGAACTTAAACATAAAATATGAATATAAAATAATTAGCGCCCCTGTAACAGATCTGTCATAGAAGGATGCAATCTCTGTAACTGCAGATAAGCAAACTGAGAACCCTAAGTAGTGAGCCAGTGAGAACCTCTTCACTGTGCAGACTACCAACCCTGGCTTATGCACACTTACTATATAGGTCCTAACAGTGAGAACTGCAAGGTGGCATTAGATATTCCCTGGTGCCTGCAGCTGCGCTGAGCCCAGCTCTTGTTCCACGATTTGAAAGCTGCAGAGATATTTGCAAAGCGCCCCCTTAAGAGCCAGATGTATGAGCAGGATTTCTAGAAGTAACTCAGCTCCTCGATGCAAGAGACAGTTCCAGGCAGGAGGAAGAAAACTGGCTCCTACTCCAGACTGTCAAGATTCACACAACATTGTTTAGACACTGCAAAAATAGTTGCCTCAAGCAAAGATTTTGGCCCATTTGAGCCAGAAAAATTCTGTGACAGCCACTTAGCTGCCTCTCTGCTATTCCAAGAAAACTAAGATTTAGCATACTCTAAAGAAAAACCTCAATAATGAAGGGAATCAGAAAGCTACAAAGATTTTCTTGGTATGTGTTACGTTCTGCCTTTAGAGAGCTGCGCTAAGCTGTAGCTGATCACAAGATTCTGTACCTGAATTATGCACAGCTGAAAATAGATGTTTACTTCCGTCAGACTGCTACTGCAGAGACTTCAGCTGTGCAGCTATATTTAGAGTAACAAAATGTTAATTAAGATCATCTCATTCCCAAGATCATTTCAGCAATGAAGCTAGCAGGAAAACCATGCTCTGCACTCAACAACTGTCTTCTGAGTGCAACATCTTGCTGCACAGCAGTTAACAGACAAAAAAATGACTAAGTATTTAGACACCTTAGAATTAGTATGAAGAAGCTATCATTGCTTCATATTCAACATTCTTAACTCACACAGTGATGATCTTGTAACATCAACTCATTTCCAAAATATAATAAAGCAGCATCATATAAACTGAAGGACATTTGGTTCAAGCAGACTAACACTCACCAAGTAAACATGAATACATCTCCTACACAGAAAGAGAGGTTAAAAGTTCTATAACAGCACTTGCATTTATTTTTTATTACACTGACTAGAGCAGTCTTACTCATTTTTCCATCACAAAAAGGAGTCACATGAATGGGCACGTTAACAAAGACCACCCAAGATTTCTACTGCTGAGGATTGGTTGAATTTGGTTGAATTTGGCTAATAAGCAGCAACAGTGACATCTAGCGCCCGTTTGGCCTCAAGGTGCTGGATTAGCAGAAACATTCCTATCACCCTGTAAAATGTATACCATCGTTCGTATAGGTAAGACATCAGGATGGCTGCCATACTGCATCCGAATTCTGTTGTCAGTACACATCTACAGAAAATGTACATCTACAAGAATTAGTTGGCAGAGAGATCCTGATCTCAGCACATCTAACGCAATTCAGTGTATCGAACACATTGATTTTCTCATTTAAATAGCTGCACAGTCTCAAAGATAACACACAGCAAAAATAAGAAGTGCATATGAAATCTAAATTCATCCATAAAACACAAACACAACTTTCTATTCTAAAATGGACAGCCATGTGAGCAAACTCTGTAATTTCAGATGGCTATTAAGAAACCTACATGGAAATTATAAACTCTGAAAATGTAGTCCTGACATTTTGTTTTTATTGAACAGTAAATGCCAGCAGAACTTTCACAGTATATTTACATTAGTTTTACTAAAAGATCTAATTTCCACATACTTGAATATTCAAAGATTAAGAGACACGTACTTGTTAAGCATTTTCAGACATGCATAGATTTGAAGTTTTCCATAGTGTTACATCTGTCATCTACCTTTTCAACTCTGCAGACTCAAGTAATCAGTAGAAAAGAATAAATATGCAACAGGGCTGCCACAGAGTAATTTCCCTAGATGTAGTCCAAGATTTTTCTCAGCACATAAAACAACGTGGTTTGAAATTGGCTGAGAGAAAAAAAATGTTTTCGATCAAAGTGAGCAAACAAGACCTGAATACTTCCTAAACCTGCTCAATTTTCATGGCCTTTTTATTGCAATCGAGTTCTCAAAATCCAGCCCAATTTCTCCATAGCCTCTATAAAATAATCACGGTATTACAGCCAGTCTTTGTTTGACTAGAAAGTTTATTGGATTCTTCAGCAAACTCTTGGAATTACATTCCCTAAACACCACCACACACAGAAACAAAAGTAACATGTTTAAAAAAATTACCTGGGATTACAGTTAGCTGAAAGTAATGAAGCTTGTTTGGGTCGGGAAAATTCACTTTACATGTACCTGTGAAGCAAAAGAACAATTTACATCAGACAATTGTTTTTCCACTGTTGGGAAAGCAAGTATATTATCTTTCATACTCTCCAAATTAACTCCTTGATTAAGCCTTCCAGTCAAGTGATTTCCTCTTATACTTTGTCTCTAAGTGCCTCTTCCCTATGCAGTTACAGCTCACCTGCAGTAATGGAACTTCACTTTTGAGCTGTGAGGAAGCTTATTTCCTTTCAGTAAACCATGTCGTCTCAAAGACCTTAAAATGACAAAGGATTTCGTCTTCTGTATATATGCTAGCTACATGTTAAGATGACAGCATACATAATGAGCACCTCTTCCTTACAAGTTCTTTAATGGTAACGTGTGTATCTTAATATTTGATCATACACTGCAGTCTGCAGAAGTCATGCCACCACAGCCCTACGCTAACAAAGGATTATTTATATCTGTAAAGTATAATGAGATACAAGCTTTACTGAAAGCCTCTTCCAAAAGCCAGTGAAGTCTCCGTTCAGCTGTCATACTGAACAGGTTTCTTCTATGTAACCAATTACACACATTAACAGCAAAGGTTATGGAGCATCGTTACAAACCAAACACTATGTTTTTGTTCTCAGACTAGATGAATTTAAGGAGAACAGTGAAAATGAAGAACAAGTGTGGGAAAAAAAAGATAAAACATCAATCTGATGAAACTAGTCAGTGGTTTCAGTTCAACAGATGCAAGTTCACAGCATAACAGCCCTTTGTTTGCATTTGATGACATAAAGTTGCCTTGCCATGCACAAAACTGGCCTTTCTTGACTATGGCAGAGACAAGCTGTCAAGCTGGCACTAGAAGATGCAGATATCCATGGATACATTATTATTCATATTATGCAGCCTTTAGCTTCCTAATGGATCAAGCTGGCTGTTCTTTTTCTGTAGTCAAGGAGCTAAATAGTATCAGAGATACAGACCCTATTTGCTTGAAAAAATAACTAGAACTGTACACAAACCCTAGTAGCGCATTCGCATTGTAGTAACTACAAACCCTTGATACACGTTTCTCAGGTGTTCGTTATACTATAGAAGAGTCTACACAAAAAAGTTTAACCAAAGTTAAAATTACTCTGTGTAAAATCTCTATAATTGCCTTTAAGAAAGAAGAGCATACAGAAAGGAAGAGTTAAATAATGCCTCTTCCTGCCCTCCGTTTTTGCTGCTTCTGTTCTGCATTTTTCCCCCTTGTAATTCCTCCCATCAGGCAGTCTGTACACTCAAAAGCCTGATTTTTGAGATCTGAGAATTGATCCAGATTTAGAATCACTAGCAAACAGAAGATGCTCATCAGAAGCAGCACTCAGAAGTAGCACTCAAAAGTTTAACCTAGAGAGGAAAAAAAATACAGTCAAAGCTTCCCTTAGATGGGGAAAGACTAGAAACATCATGAGCTACCTGCCAGCGTAATCAGAGAGAACATTCACTGCTTTACTTTGTAAGATAAGCATATGGGGAAGACAGTGTGAATGCACAGCACGGTAATAACCTGCACGTACACTCTCGGTCTGCTGCAAGCGGATCGTGCCTCTTTCCCTGCAGGGAAAATATCCTAGATTACTCTGAAACAGAGACATGCACCACAGGAAGTTATGTAGAGCAAGTAATGGGCTCTGAATGGACCTCTCAGCTTACTAGGCAATAACTTGTTGTGCTTTCCTGTATTCCAAGAACTCATGGCAGAATGATGCTGTTCTGGTCAAGGCTTGAAGGGAAAGGGAGCTCAGCAACAACTCAGCTTCACTGTCAACACCCACCCTCAGCAACAAATACAGAGCAGTAGGAACTTTACTCCCCTCAGTAAAAGGGCTTTGTGTTTTGTGGTCCATTACAGAACCAGGCTTTCTAAAGCTAAAGAGCATAAAACATACATTTTAACTTTTAACTATCTATCCTCAGCTTTAGAAGCAACAAGACACTTACCCTGTGCTCTTAAAAGCCTATTTCAAAGTGGCCATTGTATGTTATGCTAAAAGCTGAAAATATTAAGTAAGATTCCAGGGCTAAAACCACATTATCTTGCCTTTTTTTTTTTAAGGAATATGGATTACTTTTTTAAAAAACAATTTTTCATTAATATTTTCACTATTAACAAACACATCAGGTTACAGCTTGCATGTGAAGTGAAAAAGCACTAGGTTGACTTAGTATGTTTTGAGAGAACTCAGCTATTTGCTCTGCCCCTAGAATAGCATCTCTCATTTTGAAAACGAGAGAATGGAGGAAAAACAGGAGTGAGGCAGTAAATGTAGTCTTCAGTTCCAGGTACCTTTTGGGTGTTTTATGAGTGAAGCTCCCACTCCACCACCAATCAAATTCTAGAGCCAAATGATCAATACTGCTTCCAAAGGACACTAATAAGAGATCCATCACTCCACAACCCCTTAAGAGGGAGCAACAAAGAAAACCTGTTCAAGCCTGAGTGGCAGAGTTTTGCACAGCTTTCCCTAGAGTTAACAAATATCATTAGCGTTCATACGTCAGTCAAAACATTCAGTTCAATGGTCCTTTTCCGCTTAAAATGCATGCCATTAAATGCTATACTTACAAGGTAAATTAGCTTCAAGTTCTGCAACCTCTGTTGAAAGAAAAAAAAATATTGTTATTTACGCAAGCATAAAGCCATTCTTGAAGTCCAGGTTGGCAGATCTAATTTCAACCACCCTGTAAATCAAATTTCACTTAAAAATATAATTAAGCTGCACTGAAGGTTTACCTTGAAATTTCTCTTTAAGCCATGCAATTCATTACTAAAAATGCTCAGCCACCCTACAGACAATGCAAACATATCCTACTGTGATTAGGAGGTACAGCTCTGCCAAGACTGAAGCGCCAGGGCTTCTAATACACAGAGCACTGGCATTTCAAAAGGTGGCATTATCCAAACCTCCAAAGTTGTCTACATAAGGCACAAAAATACGGGAAGCCATAACTCCACAGCCTGCAAAACACAAGAGCAGAAAAACCTCAAGAATCGGGGTGTCAGTCCAATAATAAAGTTCACAGCCTGCATAAGCATCACCACTCTCCAGCATCCAACTGCTAATGCTCTTCCACCATCAGCTACAGACTCCCTCAGGTTACACACTGCTTTTGAGAAGAAGCCTCCAAGCACGATACCACATACTGCACACTTGGAAACAGCTGCTGAAACCCTGCTTCAGGGGCACTGTCATACTAGATGTTGTCCTGCCTGCAGAAGCCAGCACTAAGAGCACCGAAAGAACAGAGAAAGACAAACCTTCACTTCCAGCACCTGGCACAACAACATGCACAGGAAAGTGATAAAAACAACTGCATCCATTGCATTACTCCCCCCCTCAAAACCTCTGCACTGTTGAACAAACTCAGAGTGTTAAGTTTATTTGCTCCTGTCGCTGTTGGATATTTCCCCTCAGAGCATGGTTTGCTATAGATATGCACTCTTGTTCAACTAAGACTTCTTTTTCTTTATTGTATTTCCCATGCATAAAACTTGAAAGTTATTCATAAAAGAAAGGAAGTAACCTGATTCAGTTGCATAGCTCCTAGGAAGGAAAGTTTACTCCTAAGCCCTTTCTCTGCCACACTACTTTCTCCAGACAACCCCCTGCTTTCTCCCTCTTTTATGTATTTTATTGAAGTTTGACTTTCAACTACCTGTATTTCACAAAAGTACGGATGAGATGCATCAAGATATCTCCCCCTTTTACTTCTAAAGTTCTTGGAAACCTAATCAAATATATTTTTGCATTTCCTGTAGTCTTTTTTTCCCCACTTGACTTCTAACTTCACTTTGTGGTCTGGACAGACACAGCCCACTTATTTGGGCTAACAACAATGTGTAAGAGACTTCAACACCAACTATCAAAAACATATGTCTAAAGAAAACTGTAATTCAGTTTAAGATATGGGGAGCGATTTCTCAGCACAGAATCCAATAACATGATCTCATAACAATTTATAGCTCACTAATACCCCAGAACTTTTCTTGCATCCATGCTTACCAAACCTGACTGGTCTCTGCAACTCCCACCTCCCACTTGCTTGGCACAGCCCTGGTATCCCTGCATCTGCAGCCTACTACACCAAGAGAGGAAACCCCACCAAAACAGAAGCATTGTGTTTCATGCTTACCTAAAAAGTTCACAATTGCACTCTTTAAAATCCCACTCTCTTCAGCACTCAAGCAGCCACAGCTGATTTAACCAAAGTTGTGCACTGGAAGACACACGACACTGGGGGCATATTTTTGCTATAAGTTTTCAAAGAGTACTGTCTTTATAATATACCAAAAACATAATTTCAGCTATAATCAAGGACATTATTTTTACTTTCCCTTTCTGGTTAAAAAAAAAAGACAAGACATAACCAACTACTGAAGGCTGCAGCTGTACAAACCCATTGTAAAAGTATTCCCCCACCCCCTTCTCTTTAAACTCACCAGACTTTCATATTGGGAGGCACTATCAATCTTCTCTAGAGGGTAGAGTTTAGAACCTGGCTCTTATTTTAAGGTGTTGACTGCTTTCCTTATTGCTTTCTGTGCTTCTGTGTTGTTCGGCTTAATGAATACTGCCCGCTCTTTGCTTCAATTCTGAGAAGAGGGCAGCAGGGAAAACAGAGACACCAAAGGACAGAGCATGTTCAAACTCAGCAATGGCCGGGCTGCAGCGGATCTGCTGAGCCGGAGCCTCAATTCTGCCTCCTGCAAGGTTCAGTAGACAGTTTACTGATCACTATAGCTCCTTT
This sequence comes from Ciconia boyciana, assembly GCF_034638445.1. Lineage (NCBI taxonomy): Eukaryota > Metazoa > Chordata > Aves > Ciconiiformes > Ciconiidae > Ciconia > Ciconia boyciana. The sequence goes on along the minus strand of NC_132943.1, from coordinate 41,326,768 downwards.
GAAGTGTGAAAAATTTCCTGTAACACATTCACACTTCTGTGTTTGTTTGTCTTGGCACAAGAATGAGCAGGTTTTCTTGTGAAAACATGAAAACAAAGGTGCTCACACCCATGAGTACGGAAGAGCTGAAGAGCGTGCTCTTTCTTTGAAGGTGTGCAAACACGTGGGGAAGACTACGGTAACTAGTCCACACGAAAGCTTTGTGAACAAAGGCAAGCTCCCCAAAATTAAGGTTTCTAATCAATTCTGTAACAAACCACTGAAACTAAGAACAAAACAACTTTATAAAGGTAAAAAAGGCAGGTAAAGACCTGCTTCAATACTCTAAACTTTTAAAGTCACATCAAGTAAGGAAACAGATGTTACTATCAACTATGCCATATAAACATTGGTGATTAACAATGACTAGCACATTTAACGGGCCAAAGCTACAGTGTGTGTGAGTTTTCCGAATTCTATGACTCTCTGGTAGTGACAGTCTTGACAATTGAAATCATTTCTGTATTTTGCTGCTCAGAAAGCAAACATTTTGACTACATCATTCAAGCTTCATGAAGATTCTGATGTTTTAAGTTACATACTTTTTACATAAAGCAATACCATTGACAAGAATATTCTCTGTAAGAAAGTGCCCCTTGTGCAGTCTGCCAACTTATTGGCATGGTGTAACAGATTTGTAAATAGGCAAAGCATAGAAGCAACAATTAGAGCTCCAATGCACTGAACTTCCAAGAGCTCCAAAAGCCTCGCTAAATTAAAGAACAAACTTAATCTCACAATCTTTCTGACCTCCTCTTTCAAAAAATGACTAACTACAGCTCAACAGTAAAGAAAATCCAATTTGACTGCTTTTCATAATGCTTTGTGGATAATCAGTATCTGTGTCTCAATTCACAGCCAGGCACCTCACGATTCCTTAAGACGCAGAGACAAACAACTGGATAACCCAAGTCTCAGGAAATACTGTGCAAAAGCATGCCAGAACTTCCACTGGAAACCAGTGCCCGTCAATGCCGGCTCAGCGCTGGCTTAGCAGAGATGCAGAAACACTGCGGACCATCTGAATTCCTCCTGCAGTCAAGAGGGCTGATTGCCAAGAAGCAGCAAACCGAGGAGCACTGCGAGGCCCTGTGCCCATGCTGAGAAGTGCTCCCAGGTAGGTCCAAAAGGCCGTAGTGTAAGTGCAGGCACATGCCAGAGCTTCTGCAGGGAACAAACTCTGGTGCAGTCAGCCCAGACCCAGACTAGCTCCCAACCAGCCAGTCTGGTGTTCCTGAAACCTTCTTTGATCTGGTGCAGGAGCACACCCAAGTGGCAGGTATATTTGCAGTCCTGCTCTTGACCCAGTATGCACTTGCTTGAACAGTTCCAAATGCTATTTTAAACCATAAAGAGTAAAAAGGCAAGGGTTAAACTTAAACCTACCACAGACTTTGGGAGAGCTGAATGCAAACTGATTATGTCTCAGAAGCAGCTTAGGAACTTTATAAAACAGGGGAAAGCTAAGTCTAACACAAGCAACCAGAGCTATTTATAAATGATTTCACAAACAATAACTCTCCCTACCCATGACAATTCTCAGGACAGAAATAGGAACACACACTCCTGACGTGTTCACAGGCATATAGTTTGAGAGACTCACATGAATGTTATATTCAGTAACGCACAGACTATAATCACGTTGTTCTGCTCCCTCCCCTTCCCCTACTCCAACTCAACAAGTCAGAATATAGAAGTGCTTTGTTTACTAGCCTTGCGACAAAGAGTCAGGCTATATGCTTCCCACTGGAGTTTGTTTTTAAGTACACAAAATGAAACCATTACTTCCTCAACTGAAGTGAACGTTCTCATCCACAGCAATGCTTACTTCTCTCTGGTGTTGTCCCAGAAGCCTCCCTCTCCTGTTCAGGTCCCCCATTTAATGTGCATCTTTAAGACTGATAGAGATTAACATAAATACCTTGACACTCTAACAAAAACTCCATTTTCTAAGTGTTAATTCTAGCAGTATAATGCTGTTTGCCTCCTAATTCTATCCATCTATCTTTATAGCCTTCCCTACTTGGCTCCCCTGAACTGTACAACCGTACATACCAGTATTAGAAGTCAAGCAAGCTGCCTAATACTACCAGTTTTTCAATAGAGTAAGAGATGTATATTTTCCTTACACTTCCAAATGTTTATTTATAACAAGATACTATCAAATGACATGCTTCAGCTTCTATACACTATTACAAAACTTATTATCCTGACATCAAAAACTAGAAAAAGCCGCTGTAGTTGGAAATCTCTAACTGCAATATATCAATTCATACTTCAGGTATGCTGAAAATCAGAGACATAAGAAGTGAAGCAATACGTTGAACCAGGCCTCCTTCTGTCAGTGAAATCCTAGAAAGTCTCAGTAATAATTTTTCAAATCAGCTTCAATTCTTGTGTCTTTTTGGCTTTACAGTATCTATCACAGGCTGCAAGCATTTTAGTGTAAACTACTAGTTTCCTCTAATAAATACAAATCACTTATTCATCAAGCAAGACATTCCACTGTCTTCTTCCAAAATTAAGTTCTGCAATGTGCAGAAGTTAATGCAGCATTTTCAAACAATGCCTCAGGTAATTTCAAGAGTGTTAATGAAGGAAGGATTTTATTAATTCTCAAAAAAAAAACCCACCACTATTTTTCCCCTCTCAATTTTCCTCACCTGCTATTGTAAGGAGGGATATTACCATACCTGAAGGTCTGAAGAAAGCAAATCTATGGATTCTCCTTATTTTTACTTACAATGCACATTTACCTCATTTTTATGATCAGTTTCCTACTTCCTTCTACAAATGCACACCTGAAACATTTTCCAGTTACATATATCTCATTGTAAAACCCAAAAATGTTGATGACCAAGGGATAAACCATGCTAACTCATTTTCTTAGATATTAAGTTATTTCAAGCTGTCACTTACAATCAAACTAAGCAGCACTGGTAATATAAAACTGAATATTTAGGTGCACTATAAAAAAGCATTTCAAGGGATAACAATATGCTTATTGATCACAAAGGTTAAGCGCTGTTACTACTGACATCCTTCCTGGCATGTTCTTTAATTCAATTTAGTAGTCACGTTCATTATACAATATTAAACTTAATTGTACTTTGACTTGTCCTCAGCTTCTTTCAAATTTTCAGAAGGGATCCGCCTTTCAAGTTCAGCACTGCACGGCTCAGGGCATCCCGCAGGAGCACTCAAGTGGCCCCTATTCCTAACTTCATGAAGTTCCCTTTTAGAGATGAACTCAACATCAAAAATTGCCTCTGCAGCACAGAACAAATTGAACGCTGCTAAAGTAAGTGTACTGCTTGCTCTATTTTAACTTGAGTACTAGGTCTACAGAATTAGGGCCTTACTCTCCAACTAAGCCTATATTGCAATCCAATGAAAACAGAGATGCAAGAATAAGTCACACTGAACTTTTAACAAAGTTGTGCTTTATTAGAGCCTCTCTCCCAGCCAGAGAGGCAGCAGAGCCCCTTCAAGCACCATTTCTGTCTGCTCCTCCTCCCCACATCAGTATTTGCTTTCTACCTTCTCCAGTTGTTCACACTTCCTCTGTTTGATTTGTCTTGAAACATGTCCCAGTGGTCATGAAAGACCACCACTTTCTCCAGTTCACTCCTCCTTGGCCAGAAAGCCTCTTTCCAAGAACTGTCAGCCTGAATTACTGGTCCTTGCCCTCCCACACCCTCAGACACTTCTGCCCTCAGGGATTTTGAAGTGGCAGATGCTTTCCTGCGACTTCCCAGGGTTTCAGATCAGAACTACCACCGTGCTCCTCACTGCAGACACACGTGCCCTGCTAACCTCCCAAGCATGCTCCATTAGTTGCTGAGAGAATCAGCAGGGGACAGGCTGCTACCAAATCCTGTTTAGCAGCCATGACTTTAACACCCCAGAGGAAAAACAGCTGGAAGAGAATATCCAGCTGTCTCAGAACTACTTCCCTACATAAAACTTCAGGGATAGAGATTTTTTCCTTTCATAATAAATCCATTAAATAACCCAACAAAACAGTGCCCTGAGCCATGATTGATATTTGAATATATAACAATACTGGACATGCAAGCAATCAAGGGCACACCTTAGAAAAACTAACAAAGGGCACCAGTATTTTAAGAGTAACTTTTTCACAGAAGTGGGGAGGGAAGCCTGTTTAACTTGCACCCATCACTAAAGCCAAGGACAGCACCTGACAACATTCAGCTGATAGCTCACATACTTTTGCTAAAACTGGAAGTATTTCAAATGCTGACATTGAATTTTCTTCTCATCCATATGGTGCAAATAGCTAACATCATACCTAAATTATCACTTATTTTTCCTACTTCAAGGCAATTTCAGTTAGCAGACTTACGTAGTTGGCCTACGTCAAATTTTTAAAAGTTTGTAAGCATCGTCGACACTTATCAATGGCTGGGGTCACAGCCATCTGCCCCGTAATCAAAATGGCATTGATCTATTTACCACTCAGTGTACACAATACGTTCGAGGACTGCAGGGTTATCAGTGTGACAACACATCCTTCAAAGAGATCCTATAATGCCTCCCTGGACAGGACTCTCTATCAACACAAACAAGACTGTCTTTAATTTACCTCCAGATAAAAAACAGACACTGTCTGTGTCTGGGTGATACCTCTAGCAAAACTGGCAGACATCTGTCTGCGAATTTATGAGACTCACCAATTTACTGTGGATGAGGAACAGGAGAGTATCTCTCCAGCACATTATCATCATCACTTGAGCAGGTGAACAGCTATCTGACCTTGGTTCATACACTGTCACCAGCTCCCAGGGCCAGGAAGGATTTAGGGTACTGTGCCAAAAATCACCCTCAGCTAAGCTTCCAGGACAGCCCACCATGTGTCTAAGCTGCTGTGGAGGACGCTGCACAGACCAGTTGCCTGCTGTTCTCCTATTGACTCAGAAGCTATAGACTTATTTGAGGCCAAAAAGGATCCAGCTGTGCTACGGAAAGAACATAGCTATCACTGAGCTTTCTAATGTACATGACCACAGTCCCTTGTTCTTTCAACTCGGAGGCTTTACACAGTAGAATAAAACCACCACCACTAATACCATTAAGAGGTACAACTGAAGCAGCACTAACCTCAGCACAACTGCTGGGGCAAACAAGGACAAAGTGCCAGGCCTTTTCTCATGTCCTCTTTCCTTAATGATAGCCAGCATTTCTTTTCTTTTTTTGTAGAACGGATTATTTTTTAATTTGCAGTTGCCATGAGATTGACCTGATTGAGCCTTTCATCCATTCTGCAACTGTCATCTGTTTGTTTGATAACTCCAGCCTAAACAAGCATCAGTAACAACTTCTACTTACAACTACTTTTACAGGCTCCCATCAACTTTGTTTCAATTCTAATACAACAGCCTATTACCATATCATACAATGAAGGCATCCTTGCTGTACACACACCTTTAGCAGGCAGTTCTTCACTCCCTATCAAACTCATTCCTGCAGATCTAGACAGCGTGACCTAAAAAAAAAACCTGTCAACATCAGAAGTCCATCTTCACTCAGGCTCTCAACACTGCTTCAGCTGATGTAGCTTTACGAGCTGGAACAAGATCTAAAAACTTTTGTAATTGAATGGTCTACATTTAGTTTAAAGTGTAGCTTAAAAGAGAATATCCCCAACAAGTCTTTTTCAGACTAACTACTAGATTTTCCCCTCACTTTCAGTGTAGTTATACAAAAGTGATCTACTTCTACTGTCAGTTCCCATTTCGGTCCAGAAAACATTTTAACCAGACTGACAGCTGCTCCTACAACTCTTTTTGGAGAGCCATGTGATACAACTTTCACACACAATCAGATCACGATCCAATACTCACACTTGTCAGAAGGACGCCAGCAGTGACCTGCTTTTAACAGTCAGTTTGGGACTCAACTCATTCAATACTTAGTCTTGCGCTGGTTTGCTAATGGTAGCCATAGCAATTACAACGTCAATACTAATTTTCTATAGCTTACATTCTTTTCTTCCCCTGCAGACATAGGTAAGGTTTTAGTCATAAAAGTGAAAAACATTATTACTCTAAGAGTACAGTAAAACTTCTCATGGCACTTCACACTATACCAGGCATTGTAGTTGAAGTGTATTTATATTACACTGCTATTTTCCCCTCAAGTCTACACTTGTAGGTTAATGAAAATCTCAGATTATATATATTTAGTAATTTGGCTTTGTAGCTTAGCCTGGTTAAAGAGCTTATTGCTCCTGCCTGATATCTTTCCCCCTCAGAATTGGAGTTAACTGAGGATTTCCAAACTGGAAGTCTAAAGCAAGCTCTTTGCAAGAGTTATCACATCAGGGTTTAAAGTGAATTAAAACTCCCTGTCCTTGGAACAATGCAAAAAGAGAAAACTGTGACTATAATGTTCCTAGTTGAGTTGAGGCACTTCCCAGTGCACAGAGAAAGCAACATTTGCAGTGGAACCTCGCTCCAGTATACAGTTATATGGCAGAATCTACCCTAATTCAAAAAAGGCATATGTAACATTACGGTTAGGCAGTATCATTCTGGCAAATATACCAGTGTCAGTCTCAGGCCATTCTGAAATAAGACCAGGAAATGAGCACATTTCATTTGACCGACATGAATCCTAACCATGACATCTTACACATCAACAGTAGTATATTCGCTGTTGATCATTTTTATCACAAACATCAACCTAAACAACATATTCCTTGCCACTAGATCACGCTGCACAGCTCTAACATTAAAACACTCAACTATTACCAGAGGGAGTAAACGTGAGTTTAAGCCCATAGCAACTGCAAAGTGTCAGCACCTATGGATTTTTAAATATAAGATTATCTATGCTACAGAAAAAATGAAGAGCAAGAAAGAGCTGTCCCTGATTTTACTATAAGTTTGATTATTGTCTCACAAGCTACCTTATTTACCCAGAACTGCCACAAAGTAAAAGTTTGGGGGTTTTTTTCCCCAGCAGTAGCAAGCCAGCTAGTAACAACCTACAGCAGCCTTCCTAGAACAGACCATATCGTACTACAAAAATTAGTGTTGGGTTTTTTTATTCACTACATACTCAACTTCCAGTGGCTCCAGGCCTACAAACAATAACTCTTTGCATTGCTTTTTTAAAGTTTATTGCCTCTGATCTATACCATTGAAGACCACCAGGACACTGACGTTACTTTTACTACTTTCTTTCCTGTCACAGGCAGTTATTTTTTGCTCAAAAAATACCTTCCTATCAAGTCAATTCCGATCTTCTCCTCCTATATATTTGGTGATGCTTATATGACAATTTTTTATCATAATGTTTTAACTGATGACACAGTTCCCAATGATGGATTAATTTTTCAGCAGAATAAGGAGAAGGCTTTTTACATTTTGCATTATTCAATTAAAATAAGTGTCCTACAGGCAAAGAGCTGTTGGAGATGCAATGTATGCCAATATATACCCTACAGTATAAATCCTAAGGTAAGTCACAAGCAATTTTATAAATACTTCTGGAAATCATTTTACATGCAATTTAGTATTGTTTACTGGCAACACACCTGCAAATTGTAAATCCCAAAATATTTAAATATAAGTTCCTTTCACCTTTAACAAGTAATTTATCTCGAACAGACACCCTCCGAGTTGAATCAGAAGCTGGATTGGATGCACGGGGTCCTCTGACACCATCATCCCGCTTCAACTTGCTTGCCAGAGTTAGCATTACTGCTGTCTTCAATCTAGAACACAAATATTAACAAAGTCAATTACCAAAACTAAAGCACTGGGGTGGCCACAAAGCCAAGTTACAGTTAGTTCCTTATTCAACAACTATCATCATATTCTTAGCAGTCAAACAAAGAATACGATATACACAGTCAACATGACTGCGATTAAAGATGAGGATGGCCTAGAGTACTTGAAGAATGAGAGTGTGTTTCAGACGTGAATACTGAGAGAGTTATAGTACGTTAGGCCAAGAGGAAGTTCAATTTTGCTGGAGAAAGGTCAGACTTTCATCACTGTTTACAATCCAATTTCACTGCACCATCTACTGCAGTATAACACTGCTTGACATCACTCCTTCTAAAGAATCACTGTGAAAATACCCCTGCCACAGCCCTGGCTGGACATTCTGCTACGACCATTCCCATCCACGCTCCACGTGACAATACGCAGAGCTACTTTTTGGCTGGTCAAAAAAAACAGGAGAGAAACAGGAGGGGAGGAGTTACTGGAACAATTCTCTAACACTAGGAAGTGAGCTTTGAGTCAGCTACCAGGAAAGGAAACGGATTTAAACTGCAAATAGTGCAATTATCTGTGCAGCTGCACAACAGTAACTCTTCACAGTGCAAAGCAACAGTGGAGAAAGTTACATTCGGAGATTTGATAAACTGAAATGAAGAGATTTTTTGCTGTGTCAGTCCTCCACTATAGAAGATAACTGCACTGATAAATAAATTACAATAAAAGGTGGACAGCATGCCAAAGTCATAAAACCAAAACATTCAGTCTGTCATGGCTTAGTACATTTTGACACTACTCCTAGCTGAACGCAACTCATTCTTCTTAACAGTTTGGCCAAAAACAACATAATGCTGACAAGATCCATACCCTTTAGGCCCCACCACCACTAAAATGGTAGGAGAAATGTTTATCCTTTAGTCATACGAGTTAATTAAACAAAATAAAGACAAAAAACTTTTAAGAAGTCAGCATATAGTCTTCACATGAACTAGTTTGCATAGAAGACCAGACAGGTATGATGCAGCAGTTACCAAGACATGAAAGAGATGCTCGGGTAACATCAGCTCTCATAGTATAAAATGGAGAATCAGCAAGGTATTCATAAGGCAAATTAAAGCACTGAGATTAAGACAATCACACTATAAAATGACAAGACTTGCTACAAGATTTATCTCTGTCAGCTTCAGCTCTATGTGTCTCCATGTTTCTTTCCTTCTTGTAAGCAAGCCCTGAAGTGAGGTTTAACAGGTCCATTGCAACAGTAGTTACTTTGCTTGTTCATTTTGTTTGTTCTTGGCCCAGAGAAAACAGGAGATAAAGCCTCTGGCCTGCCAATCTAGTCACTACATCTGTAAAGACAGCCCTATTGCTTTCCCACAGTTGTGAGAAACCTGACAGATTTATAACAAACATCAAGCCAACACCAAAATACCGGTGAAGGGGCAAGAAGGAGAAATGAAACAACTGACGTGACAATTGGATGTTGAGAAGAACATAACAGATAAGTGAGTAACAAGGTTTAAAAAAAAGCAAGCATGTATTTCACAATAGTACCTAACAGTATGAAACTCTGGTAAGATCTACAAGAAGGTCGAGTTCTATGAAGTTGACAAGTATGTGTGTTAGCTTCAAGATCCAGATTTAAAAATAAAAAGTAAAATTCAGGGCAAATGTAAATCCCGCTTGCTCAACTGAATCATTCAGTAGGGTTTTTTTTTTTCTCCCACTACTCCAGAGAAAGAAAGAATAAGCAGACAAAACAGTCCTTTTTTCCTTGGAGAAGAGAAAGACAACAGCTTGTTTAATAAATAAATAAAAAGGGGGGGGGGGGGGGGGGAGTTGGGGAGTCTGGGAAGTAGTGACACAGGGTCCTAAAAGAAAAAAAAAATCTAAAAGAAAAACTGTAAACTGCAGGCAACCCCCTCCCTCCCCCAAAAAAACCCTTTTAGGTGCCAAGACCAAATGAAATCAACTTCAATGGGAATTAAATGCCTAAATACCTTTATAGATCTGTTTCCTCACTGCTTGTCCTAGAAAACTAGGAAATCGAAGAGAAGTGTGACCAGCGGGGAAAAGAGATGGTTCGCTCCAGCTATACCCCGAATTTCATCAATGGAGCGCGGCGAGGAAGCACCCAAAACTTGCTAACCGCACGGGGGAAAGTAAGGCTTTACCGCTGCACGACACCGCGGAGACAGGCGAGGGAAAGGTGCTGCGCTTATTTACAGGGAAGGCAAGAGAGCCCCGGGATTTCTCCAGCTCCCCTGGGAGCGGAGGCAGCGGGGCCGGCAGCGGGGGGGCCGCCCTGCCCCGCGCCGCCGCCGCTACCGGGAAGCCCCTCCGCAGGGGGCAGGGAGGATCGCTGGGCCCCTGCGGTGGGGGTACGACCCTGCTGGGCCAGGGGAGTAGTTGCGGGGGGCCAGCGGGTTCCCACCCCCGGTGTTGCCGGGGCCCCGAGGCCTGGCGGGCCGGGGCCGCCCCGGCAGATGTGGGGGCACCGGGTGGGGGAGGGAAGGGGCCGGGCCCGAGGCGGGGCGGGAGGGTCCAGGCCTGAGCTGAGGGGGCTAGCCCCGGCCCGGGGGGGAAGGGGGGGCGGCCCGCACTTACCTGAGCGCAGCGTCAGGGCCCGGCTCCCGCGGCCAACACCATCCCCGGGGCTGGCCCGGGGCAGGGGGCGGCGGCGCGGCTCCTCCCTCCCTCCCTCAGCGGCGGCGCCGGAAGTGGGCAGCGCCGGGGGCGGGGCCGCAGGCGCCGCGGGGCGCGCGCCCTTCAACAACAGCTTTACCGGCAGCGCGCGGGGATCTCGCGAGAGTTGGTGTGGGTGTGTGTGGGGTTGGCGAGCCCGTCGAGTTCTCGCGAGAGTTGCGGGTGGCAGCAGGGCTGTTCGCCCCCGGCAGGGCGGCGCCATTTTGGGGCGCAGCGGCTGCGAGGGAGCGGTGGTGCGGCTCTGTTAATTTATGTTCTATTAATTACGTCGAGTCGCCAGGGATAAATGGTTTTATTTAGGGGAAAAAACAACAATCATCAGCATTATTTCAGAAGGGGAGCTTTACTAAACACCTGGCTTGCTATAACCTTTGCATTAGCGCCTGCTTAAATTAATACATGTAATCTGTACATTCCAGCACCAGATTAGTGGAAGCAATGGTCAATCAGATTAAATGAGTGTAAAAAACTGATAATAAGAGTGCATTTAATACTGGAGAGTAAATGACTTTGATATCATTACTCAAGGCTAACTTGACCAGTTGAATCTTTAGAAACTCTGTCACGATCAGATTAGATGAGACCCTCGACCTGTAAAACTTAAATATGTGCATAACTTCAATGAGGTCTTCCATGCATTAGCTTCCAATGAATAAGGGAGCTGAAGTTAAGCCATTAGAGAAGGTCTCTTCTCCTTTGCCAGGCAGATGGGGACTGCGTGAGCAACTTGGACACCAAGCATCTTAGAAAAGCCTCTGTGTGATTCTGCTTCCAGATTCCCATGCCCGTGCAGCTAGGAACCAAGAATATGGCCTGAGGATAGCTGTACTTTCAACAGCAATAAGCTGAAGCTGTTTCACGCTCTGCAAGCGGACTATGAACCCTACAACACAATTTCGTGATCCCGTCATAAAGCCTGCTGGGGCATACAGGGGCAAACAAAGGTTGCAAAGTCAGCCTCAGCACTGATATTTCCCAGCTCGTTTGCCTTTTAATAGCAGTGACCTGGAAATACAAGTTTGAATATTCGAGATACTGATGTATCTTCTGCTTTTGCTGGTATTTTTTTCTCTCCTGAAGGGCACTGCCCACTACCAAAGTCCAAAATTCAGTGAGCAGGCCAGCATCACTAATTATTATTAGTTAGGCTTAAAATGCCCTACCTTAAAAACAGCTAAGCAGCTCTTTAGAAAAGTCAAGAAATCTGCTTCTATTTTATGTTCAGGTGTCGCCAGCTGCCCTTCCTTTTTCTACGGTACAGCACTTCAGTTAATATCTGGTCACTGTGACCTGTGCTGGGATTAATAAAATGTTTTTATGAGCCAATTCATAAAGGTGCTGTCAACCAACTGCTGCCACCTCTAAAGACTAATTAAAACCAAGCCAATACCATCCAGGCACAGGCTGTAATGGTGTCAGGACTCCTTGCACCCTCTGCCAGTTCCTGTTATTAGCGATGAGCGAAATTCAGCATCCGATGTTCAGTGACCTTCTCGAACTGCTTAACAATTTCAATTTACAACAGCGTGAAGAAAAGTCTTTGAAAATCAGATTAATCTAAACCCATGGCCCGGTTATTCTTTTTCTTCAGACAGTGTTGTTGTAAGTCTAGACAGAGAGACAGCAGCGCTGTTTACTGGAAGCAAGAGACTCCTATTTTTACTGTGATCACTCTCTACCCACACAACATCTAGTCTGGGAAAAATGAAGTGAACGTGTTGTATATACACAAAATATGTATCATAAGGGATGCGTGGCGCGCGCACACACTTCCTCCTGCCACATTTTCTCAACTCATGTTTATTCACTCTTTTGTTTTGTGTTTGACAGGATGTTTTTCTCATTCTCTCACCTCCTTTTATCACTGAGGCTTGCAGAGTGTAGTGTAAGCTACTCCTAAAGCTGATCTCTCAGTCACCCAAGAGTGAGGACACCAGGATCTTGAGAAATACTATGTGCTTACAGAGAACCTTGATTTTCACAAGTACCAGCTGATCGGGGGCAAATTCAAACTGCTCCAGTGAAAACTTTCCTGGTGGATACCCCAAATCAGGCACTACACTGTGTGTTTGAGGCGTCAAAACAAGATATTTCCAGAGGTGCTGCTGAAGAGGCGAGAGTCTCAAAGGTTCAGCACCTAAGGAAATAACCACTGGAGAGAGTAGATTATGAAGTAATTTCATAATGTTACGACGATAGCTCTCTATCAGTTAGTACTTAAGAACACTAATGACTGGTTGAAAATTGTTAATAGTTAAAACCCACTTTCAGTCAATGCACACATGATGGAGTATTTTGTTTTCCCATCACTGTGTCTGTGTTTTTCGTGTTTTTCATGTTTCAGGTATTTCATGTTTCATATAGCAAAGAATTTCAGCAGTTGCAGCCATCACCTGGTGCGGCAAACAAAACCAAGACTGCTCCTCTGTTGGCTTTCAGGCAATTACCCAGCCATTTTCCCTTACCCAGCTGTGGCAGTTTTTAAAGCTAGAGAAGATGAGACAAGCATCTTGCATTTAAACTATGCCACCATTTAAAGAGTATTTACGTCTTCTTGTGTCCTTTTCTCATGCTTTTTTATTTAACACGTACGTCTCTCTGCTGGGGATGAAGCAGAGGAAGTCTGCTTTTGTTAACCTATCAGCTCCTGCCTTAATGAGCAGTTGTGGAAGTTCTCATATTGTCAGGAACAAAGAGAACCAACCATTATCCCAACTCCCTCATGGGTCCTCTAAACACAGCTTTTCTATGCTCTTTAAAAACGCTAGCTCTATATCCAGACACATTCCATCTGCTGAAAAATAAAGTAGAAGTCCCTGCTGCTCACGTTTCGGTCCCAGAGTTTGCGATCTCCGAAGAGATGCTAGTTCTGCATTTGTACTCAAGTGCTCAGCAAGCCAGCACAGCTGAGATCACACATTTTGCCTCCAGAAAAGCAAAAGAGCCTTAATGGAGCAGGCCACATGGTTTTAGGCCTTAAAACAGGGGCAGGTTAAGGATATATCTGATTTTTAAGACTCTTTTTAGATAAGGGATCTGATTTTAAGTACAAAGATAAAAGCAATGTTGGTATTGCACAATTTGTGGTGTTTAAACTGTGGAGGAAGCCAGTGAGCAAGCAGGACTCTCTGGTGTGGCAGAAAATGTGCTCACTAATAGTCTTTGCTTTCCACCACCTTGTTTGCTTCTCTGGGTTTAACCTGTGTTGGCTTTCTCCCCTCCCTCTCCTAAACAAGAGCATTCTGCTTTTAGACTGAAATCATTAGAGACTGACCTGTCACACCAGACCTGAAACTGGCTTTGGTGAATCAGAAGGAAGAGGATGTTGTGCGACAGTAACTATGGCAATGGCGCTTGCACACACAGCTGCTAGTTCATATCCATGTAGCCAAGAAAAAGTAAGTATCACTGATGTGAGGTACGTGAGATCTTTGCCATGTCTAACGCTTTGCCTCCCCCATGCTTCGACTTGCGTCGGCTGCAAGCCGTTTGGAAGAACAGATCGCTGTAATTTCATTGTGGTCATGATGGCAATATCGGAGCATTTTTCCCCACACAGCTTTATTAAAGTCATATGAAAAGGGGATCTCAAGAGTTCTTGCAGTAACAGCTGGCTTCCTGTTAGTCGATAATTGTGCATCACTGTGGACAGTTTGTAAGCGGAGCACCGAAGGAGAAGCGTGCCAAGAGAAGAGCAAAACAGCCCCATGGGCTCTGTCTCATGATCATTACCAAGAAGCTGAGATTTGATGTATACTTTATAACAAACAATCATGCAACCCTCTGATTAAAATCAGCATACGCGTTTGACTGCTGATACCTATCAGACACTGCATTGACCTGGAATTGAGCTGCTGCATCTCCTTGGGCACTGCTAAAACCAGAGAACAAAACACCAGAGCAATGCTCAAAATCACATTAGAAAGCCAGGTTTTACCTGCAGGTCTAGGAAAAAAAACAGCCAAAAACCCCATACTGGTTTTGTTTGGTTTTTTGAAGGCTTGGGTTTCTCGCCTAGACAGTCTTCATCTTGACTTTTCTTTCTTGAACAGAGTAATCTTCTCTTTCCATCTCCTGAAGCGTAGTCTGCCTGCAGGACTTCACATCCATGGTGGTCACAGCCCCCAGTGACCACCCGGACTTTGGAGCTGAGGTTAAACTATGGAGGAACCAGCATGGCACCATGACAGGGTGTTACATTTTCAGCTTTTGGTTCACATGATGATTAACCCAGAACCTTTTTTCTTCCTTTAAAAAGAGATTCTGGTTTGGTTTTAGCAGGGCATGCCTGCCCCTAACTGTCTGTGAAGCAGACCTTAAGGTTTTTAGTCCATCCCCTAATCTGTTACCCATAAACATCCTAATGGCCCATATCTACATGCTGACATGGTGTGACACATTACCTACAGCCATGATCCAATTAGGATGGTCAAAACTGGTGACTGACACTGCAGTCTATTGAGATGGCAGTAACCAAAGCAAGTTTTAGGCAGCATTTTGCAGGGATGGAAAGCCAAGCAGTTTGAGACTATAGGCATACCCGGTAGCACCGGTGTGCAAACAGGGTGCTTGGGATTAACCCTGACTCTTTCTTGCACCTACAAAGCTTCACTACAACAGACAGTGATCTGGGAAGCCCCCAGCTCGTCAGCTTTTAGGGAGAGAAACAGCCTTTAGAAATTTAAGGAGCAATGGGCAGCACAGGGACTGAGAGCTCCTTCACTCCATTGGGTTGTGGACCTCTCTTTTGCTACGTAAAATGATTCCTTGTGGACATAGCGCTTGAAGCAGCATCAAGAAAGCACCGTCATGGTCCTCCATCCCAACCCAGACACATCCTCCCAGACAAGAGACCATGGAGCAAACGAGGAACCAGGAAGGACTTGGAGAAATATTTATGAAGCATATCTGAACTTTTCTTCTTCATCTTTTTTTCATTCCAGCATTTAGGGATGGGACAGTTATCTTGGACCTGTGAAGGCCAATGCCTTTTCTCAGAGCTGTCCCATAAACCAGCTGGGATTCCCTTATTAGTTTGATGGCTCACAGTCATACTCTAGCAGATGCAAGAGGCTGTTTCTTAAAACCCGAGCCTTTAAATGCCCGCACCAAAAGTATTGCAATTACTACATTTCCTGACACACCTTCTCCCATTTCTGGCAGGTTTAGCATAAATTTCAGCCTTCTGTTTTGTAAATCTACAGTTTATCTGTCGAGTCTATCAGTGCTGGGCCCAAAGATTTCAGGCTTTTATCTGAAGCAACTGGAGACAGAGGGATTTGTGCAGTGGAAGGACTGATCGTGCACAAAGAACCACGCACGCCTGCCGCCCCCTCCCTGGTGGTCTCGGGGCAGTAAGGAGCAGCTTTCTGAGGAGAACATAGAAATCAAACAGATTTCTTTAATAAAAAAGAAAATTAAGAATACCCTGGGAGAGGAGCATCTTCCCTGGAGCCAGAAAGCTGTCCCAGTCCTGTCTGCAAGCAATTCTGTCAGAGCACGAGTCCAAAGGGAGAGTCAGGGGACATGGGTTGCTGGGGGAAATTCTCTGGAGAAATAGGAAATGGTTCAGTCCTGGCTACAAAGGTGACAGTCAAAATGAGACTTCAGGAGTGCAGAGGAAGCAAATCATTACTAATTCAGGCAGCAGTTTGGAGTCCCAAGAGCCTTCAGCAGCTATCTTTTGGCCTGTTCCTCTAGTCCAAAGTCCTGGGGTTTGCATTAAAGTGAGTAACCCGTCAGCCACTCATACATGTGCAGCTGAAGTAATCTGCAGTTCAAAGTGAAGGTCATTTTTCAAATAACCTTTTTTGTCAAAGCAAATTAAAAGCAGTCGGATCTCACTGAACACTGTCTCCCCAGATGGCAACACGGGAACATCACAAAATTATTCCCAGTATGATTGCTGATAGACAGGAATTATTATTTTGAATTATGAACAGCACCGAATGGGAGGAGAAATTACAACATCAAGAGCAGCAGTATCTAGTGTAGTAGAAAACAGTACATGCCCATAACACCAGCAGCAACTAATTTTCCTGTTCCTCAGAGTGCCAAGCATCCCCCCAAAATACTCCCGCTAACAGGTGAGAGCACATTTATTCCTTACGTATTATCAACCTGCCTTCTGGTCAGAGGGTTTGGAGCAGAAGAAGTTTATGACCCAGGAGCGTATAACATGATCCATCGATAAAACTCAGCTGTCGGTTTTCTTGATTTGCCTGCAGAAATGTCATCTGCAATGTGTTAGGCAACACTCCCAGCAAAGCTGCAGAGTTTTTGCCACTCAGGACCAGGGTAAAGAAGGCTGAACTGCAAAACTCCCAAACTCCACTGTCTTTTCTGTAATTTGGTAAACATCTCCCCTGCTTATTGGATAGAAGCACAAAACTGTGTATATACATGAAATAAAAACAATCCTACCAAAATAAAACTCCATTGTATAAACAGTTCCTAGAGAAAATGAAACAGATCTTGTCAGTACGTCTTACCCACATCACTCGTCACAGGACCAGGTTATTTAGATAATGTTGAAAGTGGCACAATGGTTTTGGCTAGGTTAGAGTTAAGTTTCTTCCTAGTAGCTGGTACGGTGCTGTGGTTTGGATTTAGGATGGGCATAATGCTGATAACACACGGATGGTTTAGTTGTTGCTAAGCAGTGCTTACACCAGTCGAGGGCTTTTCAGCTTCCCAGGCTCTGCCGGGCGCACAAGAAGCTGGGGGGGGCACAGCCCAACTGGCCCAAGGGCCATTCCATACCACATGGCATCATGCACAGCCCAGCTGGGCCAAGGGCCATTCCATACCATATGGCGTCATGCGCAGTATAGAAACTGGGGGAGTTGGCCGGGGGACAGGGACCGCTGCTCAGGGACGGGCTGGGATCGGTCGGCGGGTGGTGAGAAATTGCATCATGCATCGCTTGCTTTGTATATTCTATTATTCTTATTACTTCATTTTATTTCAATTATTAAACTGTTCTTATCTCAACCCACAAGTTTTCTGACTTTTACTCTTCCAATTCTCTCCCCCATCCCACCCGGGGGGGAGTGGGTGAGCGGCTGTGTGGTGCGTAGTTGCTGGCTAAGGTTAAACCACAACGGTCCTTTTTGGCACCCAACGTGGGGCACGAAGGGTTTGAGATAATAACAGATTAACCAGAGCATATTAAGGAATTTGTATCTGTTAACAGTTGCCAGTCACAATATTGATGTATCTGTTTTCGATATTAGTTTATCTATCTGATCTGCACCATGCTCTTTTTTGTGCTGTACATGTTAAAGATCGGTGCTGGGTTTTGCAGTTTGCAGTGATTAGTGATGTTTTGCCTGGGAGATTTGTTGTTAAAACACTGGCCTTGAGCTTGATCTGGTTATTTGAGTTTTGTACTGAAGCCATTACTGTACTTCAGGGACCACCTCATGGGGACAATTAGCAATTCTACCTCTTCCTCTGAGAGGTGTTTTGTGGAGGAAATACAGAATGGAACCTTTGCTGCCGCCTTCTGTGATGTTTCCTCCTTCATTACAATAACTTTTCAGTACCTTGAACATCCTTGGGTAGTTAAGATACTTCTATTGGTATTGCTTGGGAGTATTGTTTTGGTTTTGTCTAAGGTTAATAAGCAATTTAAGAATATCATCCAGAGATCTGCCCCAAGGCTGGATAGTTATGACTGGCAGGGTGTGTGGGATAGTATGGGCAAGTACCTAGGACAGTGGGCACCTCCAGTGTTTTGGAACTTCACCCCTGAACAAGTGCAGAATCCTGAAAAACTGGTGAAGTATTTGGAAAAAGTATGCTGTCACCTTAGCAACTCCAGAGAGACGCAGATCACTGCAGTGTGCTGGGGCCTGGCCCATGCCGACCGAGCCCTGTTCAACACTATGCAGACCCCTCAAGGGGAGGAGAAGGTCTCTGGATCTGACGACAAAACGACAGGCACCGCATCTACTCCAACCCCCACGACAGGTACTGCAGCTACTCCAACCCCCGCAACGGGTACTGCAGCTGAACCAGAGAACCAGCCTGTGATGGTATCGGTCACCCCTATACACAAGAAGAAATACACAAGAAAAAAATCAGCTCATTTCGTAAGGGATGAAGATCAACCAGGGCCATCACAAGAACAGGAGGAGGAAGAGGCAGAGTTGGATGGAGATGGTATGGTTACCATCTCAGGAACGAGATGGTAACCATCCAATCCCTATCCCTGAATGAGCTGTGAGATATATGAAAAGATTTCAGTCGTCATCCAGGCAAGCACATTGTCACCTGGCTGCTCCAATGCTGGGATAACGGGGCCAGTAGCCTGGAATTAGGGGGCAGGGAAGCCAAGCAGCTGGGATCCCTTTCTAGGGAAAGGGGCATTGACAAAGCGATTGGACAAGGGGCACAAGCCCTCCGCCCCTGGACGTGGCTCCTGTCAGGCGTGAAGGAAAGGTATCCCTTCAAGGAAGATGTTATATGTCACCCAGGCAAGTGGACCACCACGGGGAGAGGTGTCCAGTACCTGAGAGAATTAGCTGTGCTGGAGGTGATTGATGACCTGAACAAGCAGTTAGGCAAGGATCCAGATGAGGTCCGGTGCACACCACCGATGTGGCGGAAGTTTGTACGGAGCGCACCAGTGTTGCATGCCAACTCATTGGCAGTAATGACCTGCAAAGACAGAGAGGAACCAACAGTGGATGAATTGGCTGGCCAACTCTGGTAATATGAAGAACGTCTCTCTTCCTCCCTACAGACCTGCATCTCGGCTGTGGAAAAACTGTCTGAAAACCTGTCCCGGGAGTTCCAGCAACTCAAAGAGGATATGTCCTACTCCCCACCTGTATGGACCAGTATCTCAGCCATTAGGAGTAAGCATCCCTCTGATCAAGAGAGAGGATATAGTGGATGCACACCACGGGCCACCCTGTGGTTTCACCTGCGTGACCACGGAGAGGACATGAAAAAGTGGGATGGAAAAATCTACCTCGACCCTAGAAGCACGGGTATGTGAGTTGCAAGGAAAAACAATCACAAAAGAGGGTTCTTCCAGGAAAATTGCTGCTCCGGTTTCCAGTGAGCAGTTCCCCAGACAGAGCAGAAGGGCTGATTTTACTTCTGATCTTAATAAAGGGACTTTTGATTCACATTTACAAAAGTGAGTAACGAATACTATGACCAGGACTAGAGGGGCCCTGCCTCCAGCCAGGTGGAGGAAAGGGACAACGGGGTTTACTGGACTGTGTGGATCCGATGGCCTCGCATGTCAGACCCACAGGAGTATAGGGCTCTAGTGGACACCAGTGCACAGAGCACCCTAATGCCATCGAGGTATATAGGGGTAGAACCCATCTGTATTTCTGGAGTGACAGGGGGATCCCAACAGCTGACTGTATTGGAGGCTGAAGTGAGCCTAACTGGGAATGAGTGGCAAAAGCCCCCCATTGTGACTGGCCCGGAGCCTCCATGCATCCTTGGCATAGACTACCTCAGGAGAGGGTATTTCAAGGACCCAAAAGGGTACCAGTGGGTTTTTGGTATAGCTGCCTGGGAGAAGGAGGAAATTAAACAGCTGTCCACCTTGCCTGGTCTTTCAGAGGACCCTTCTGTTGTGGATTGCTGAGGCTTGAAGAGCAACAGGTGCCAATTGCTACCACAACAGTGCACCGGTGGCAATATCGCACCAACCGAGACTCCTTCATTCCTACCCATAAGCTGATTAGTTGACTGGAGAGCCAAGGAATGATCAGCAAGACTCACTCACCCTTTAACAGTCCCATATGGCCAGTGCAAAAGTCTTAATGGAGAGTGGAGACTGACAGTAGACTATCGTGGCCTGAACGAAGTCACGCCACTGCTGAGTGTTGCCGTGCCGGACATGCTAGAGCTTCAATACAAACTGGAGCCAAAGGCAGCCAAGTGGTATGCCACAATCGATATCGCTAATGTGTTTTTCTCAATCCCTTTGGCAGCAGAGTGCAGGCCACAGTTTGCTTTCACTTGGAGGGGCATCCAGTACACCCGGAATTGACTGCCCCAGGCATGGAAACACAGCCCTGCCATTTGCCATGGACTGATCTAGACTGCGCTGGAACAGGGTGAGGCTTCGGAACATCTGCAATACATTGATGACATCATCGTGTGGGGCAATACAGCAGAAGAAGTTTTTGAGAAAAGGAAGAAAATAGTCCAAATCCTCCTGAAAGCTGGTTTTGCCATAAAACAAAGTAAGGTCAAGGGATCTGCACAGGAGGTCCAGTTTTTAGGAATAAAATGGCAAGATGGACATCATCAGATCCCAATGGATGTGATCAACAAAATAACAGCCATGTCTCCACCAACTAGCAAAAAGGAAACACAAGCTTTCTTAGGTGGTGTGGGGTTTTGGAGAATGCATATTCCAAATTACAGTCTAATTGTAAGCCCTCTCTATCAAGTGACCTGGAAGAAGAAAAATTTCAAACAGGGCCCTGAGCAACAACAAGCCTTTGAACAAATTAAATGGGAGGTAGTTCATGCAGTAGCCCTTGGGCCAGCCTGGGCAGGGCAAGATGTAAAGAATGTGCTCTACACTGCAACCGGGGAGAATGGCCCTACCTGGAGCCTCTGGCAGAAAGCACCAGGGGAGACACGAGGTCGACCCTTAGGGTTTTGGAGTCAGGGATAGAGAGGATCCCAGGCCCGCTATACTCCAACTGAAAAAGAGATATTGGCAGCATACGAAGGGGTTCGAGCTGCTTCCGAAGTGGCTGGTACTGAAGCACAGCTCCTCCTGGCACCCCGGCTGCCGACGCTGGGCTGGATGGGAGGGTCCCCTCTACACATCATGCAACTGGTGCTACGTGGAGTGAGTCGCACTGATCACACAACGGGCTTGAATAAGAAACCCCAATCACCCAGGGATCTTGGAAGTAATTGTGGACTGGCCAGAAGGCAAAGATTTCGGAATGTCGCCAGAGGAGGAGGTGGCGCGTGCTGAAGAGGCCTCGTATAATAAACTGCCAGAAAATGAGAAGCAACGTGCCCTGTTCACTGACGGGTCCTGTCATCTTGTGGGAAAGCGTCGGAGGTGGAAGGCTGCTGTCCTACACGACAAGTCGCAGAAACTGCTGAAGGAGAAGATGAATCCAGTCAGTTTGCAGAGGTGAAAGCCATCCAGCTGGCTTTAGATATTGTTGAATGAGAAAAGTGGCCAGCATTTTACCTCTGTACTGACTCATGGATGGTGGCCAATGCCTTGTGGGGGTGGCTACAGCAATGGAAGCAGAGCAACTGGCAGCAGAGGCAAACCCACCTGGGCTGCTGCACTGTGGCAAAATATTGCTGCCCAGGTAGAGAATCTGGCTGTAAAAGTACGTCACGTAGATGCTCATGTACCCAAGGGTTGGGCCACTGAAGAACATCAAAACAACCAGCAGGTGGATCAGGCTGCTAAGATTGAAGTGGCTCAGGTGGATCTGGACTGGCAACATAAGGGTGAATTATTTATAGCTCGGTGGGCCCATGACACCTCAGGCCATCAAGGAAGGCCAACATATAGATGGGCTCGTGATCGAGGGGTGGACTTGACCATGGACGCTATTGCACAGGTTATCCATGAATGTGAAACGTGCTGCAATCCAACAGGCCAAGCAGTTAAAGCCTCTGTAGCATGGAGGGCAATGGCTGAAATATCAATATGGGGAGGCCTGGCAGGCTGATTATATCACACTGCCACAAACCCACCAAGGCAAGCGCCATGTGCTTACAGTGGTGGGAGCAACCACCGGCTGGCTGGAAACGTTCCGTGCCCCATGCCACCGCCTGGAACAGTGTCCTGGGTCTTGAAAAGCAAGTCCTATGGCGACATGGCATGCCAGAGATAATTGAGTCAGACAACGGGACTCATTTCCAAAACAACCTCGTAGACACCTGGGCCAAAGAGCATGGCATCGAGCGCATATATCACATCCCTTGTCATGCACCAGCCTCCAGGAAAATCGAACGATGCAATGGGCTGTTAAAGACTACACTGCGAGCAATGGGTGCTGGGACGTTCAAACACTGGGATACACATTTAGCAAAGGCCACCTGGTTAGTCAACACTAGGGGATCTGCCGATGGAGCTGGCCTTGCCCAGTCAAAACTTTTACATACTGTAGAAGGGGATAAAGTCCCTGTAGTGCACGTAAAAAATATGCTGGGGAAGACAGTCTGGGTTACTCCTGCCTCGGGCAAAGGAAACGCGTTTGTGGGATTGCTTTTGCTCAAGGACCTGGGTGCACTTGGTGGGTAATGCAAAAGGATGGGGAAGTCCGATGTGTACCTCAAGGGGATTTGATTTTGGGTGAGAATAGCCAATGAACTAAATGGTATGATGTTAATTGCTCTATAATACTGTATGACATCACTTCTATGGTTGCTATATGCCATATCAACGGTATTACAGTAAGAATCACCCAAATGAAGAATGAACTCTGATGAAACCAAGCAAAGTGCAGCGGTGATGGGACTGGTTGCAGCATGCAACGATCCAACACCACACACCATCTCTCCTGCCCTGAAGGACTGTTATGACAGATGGAGCCCAAAGTCATGGACTAAATGAACCCAACGGACATTTTAGAGGGATGGCCCACAGACCAAGGGAATGATATCTGTGTGTATATATCAACAGACAGGAAAGGTGGTGGTTAATTGGAATGTATTGGAAAGTGTGGGACCTGGGCATGACATAGATGGTATAGAGTAAGGGGTGGATACCATCCTGGTTTTGGCGGGGATAGAGTTAGTTTTCTTCCTAGTAGCTGGTACGGTGCTGTGGTTTGGATTTAGGATGGGCATAATGCTGATAACACACGGATGGTTTAGTTGTTGCTAAGCAGTGCTTACACCAGTCGAGGGCTTTTCAGCTTCCCAGGCTCTGCCGGGCGCACAAGAAGCTGGGGGGGGCACAGCCCAACTGGCCCAAGGGCCATTCCATACCACATGGCATCATGCACAGCCCAGCTGGGCCAAGGGCCATTCCATACCATATGGCGTCACGCGCAGTATAGAAACTGGGGGAGTTGGCCGGGGGGCAGGGACCGCTGCTCAGGGACGGGCTGGGCATCGGGCAGCACGTGGTGAGCAATTGCTTCATGCATCACTTGCTTTGTATATTCTATTATTATTATTATTTTACTTTATTTTATTTCAATTATTAAACTGTTCTTATGTGAGAAAACACACGAGTTTTCTCACTTTTACTCTTCCAATTCTCTCCCCCATCCCACCGGGGGGGAGTGAGCGAGCGGCTGCATGGGGCTGAGTTGCTGGCTGGGGTTAAACCACAACACACAAAAACCTCAGCAGAAAAGAGCAGCAATCAGGTCGTTTGTTACTGCCTTACCTTAGCCAGACATCTGCCAAATCCCATAGGGCCTTATCCTATTTTACTTACATCCTGCGGGATTCCAGATCTCCTAAGCCGGCGTAGGTGCCCAGGCTTGAGGCAATGAGAGCAGAAGTTTAAGGCAAACAAGATCTCGACAGCTTCTGCCCGTCGATCACTAGAGAGCCCCAATCACCACTGCCACAAGGTGTTCCGTGCTCTTCAACCACAGAGCTGTCTTCTCACGATGGCCTTTACGTTTCACCCTCCAACAGTTCAGTCTCTTCCACGACACCAGTATTTTCCCCATGATGCTACAAATCACAAACCAGCGGCTGGCTCGGGGCAACCTTTCCAGGAGTTGCAGCCTTGCCTTCATCCTCCTTTTCCAACCGCTTGGTCTACCTCGACGCTTTCCCGATCATTTTCCAGCAGAGCTTGGCTCAGAAAGCTCCCTGCCCCTGCAGGTTAAACGTGCATCTGTCTGCCCACCCCTTTGGGTTTCTTTCCAGTGAATTTTGCCCTTGGGACCAGAGATCGGAGTCCTCGTGGGAACTACAGTAAGTGCCTCCCAGACGCCGGGGCCATACGGAGTCACAGCAAAACCAAGGCTTTCTGCCTGTCCTTCTGCTGTTTCTGTGTCGGAACGGAAACTAACGCAGGGAAGAGCACGCCTCTCTCCTTTTCCCTGGGGAGGCTGGGAAACTGCCATTAACATCCCTCTGCGTTAACAAGCCGAGCGCTCGGCGATGCTCAGAAAGGCTCTGACCTTGGCATTGCCCTCCCGGCACCCCTCGGCTGAACCTGCAGGGAAGGCTGAAGCAGGCTTTGCCCACGTGTGAACACCCTCCAGGAGAAGCAGAGGGGCTCGTCCCGAGCTACAAAAAGCTGGCAGGGGCGTTAGGGTAACGCTGGCCAGCTGCAGCGCTTGCAGCTCCATCCCCGTCCCCATCAGCCCTGCTCTCAGCACCCCGAGGAGCCTGGCCACCCCGTCGCTGAAGCCTGGCCCATCTGGCAAAGGAACAAAAAAGTCTCCCCAGCTTTAATTTGCAGTGAACTTGCTTTGCATGGGAGATACCGGGAGTTTAACTCACCAAAGGCAGCCGTGCGGAGGGAGCGGGGAAGGTATTGGCACATCTTTTATTTCCTGCCCCCGCAGGACATGCAAAGCGAGGAGCACCGCAATGGAAATGATGCCTCATGAGCCCGGCGGAGAGATAAAGAGGGACTGCTGTTCCCCGGGAGTGATTTCTGCCCTCGCCTTCTGCTCGGGAGAGCTGTGCTGTGACCCCGCCGCTGCTCGGGGAATAGAGCTGATTTCATTCCCTGGAGGTGGATACGTGGGCAGCCCTGCGCCTTCCTCCTGGGCACCCGCAGCTGTATATCGTTTTGTGACAGCCACATTTTGCAATGACTTGGTAGATACCTTAATGAGGGCAGGATAATCTAAGTACATCTGTTTTGCCGGATGAATAAACACCTTCTGCCCTCATTAGGCTTTCCTCTTCGGATCCATGTATTGTTTTGATATCGCGGTGTAGCACTTTTGGCCAGAAATGTTTTAAAAACAACCTCCCAGCATAGATGTTGGCTATACGTAGGCCCCATAGAGAGGGATTTCTTGCAAGACTTCAAAACCAAGGGGTGAAACAGCAAGCGGGGCCGGGAAGAGAGGACGCTGGGGCAGACCCCTCTGAAGCAGGCGCGGACAGCACCTGCCTTTTCCTGGGAGCACGTGGCCAGGCAGGCAAAGTATCGCTGCAGTTTTGAGAGATGAGCTGTGCCTCTTTTTACCCAAAACCAGGAGCCCATGTGCGATACCAGACACACCGCCGGGGCTTTCCCTGCCCGTCTGTCTTGTTGACCCTATGGCATTTCCCTCCTGATGGCTTTTCATTGCCTTGCATGTGGCTCCTGACATTAGGTGGCAGCAGATGGGTAGCACCTGGGGCACGGCCAGATGATGAAGCTTATTAAAGCTCCTCAAAGAGCCCGGTGTCCAGCCTCTGGCTTCTCCCTGTCCCGGAGAAGCTGCTCCACGTAGCGTGGAAATGCCTCTTGCTGGAGTTTCTGGTTTCAGGGCAGCGTGCGTTCAGATGCTTGCAACAGGACGGGCTTCCCTCTCCCCTCGGGGTGTGCTTTCCTCCCCCATTGAAGTCCAAAGCGTGCTGGTGTCTGCTTGAAGGTACGTGCTTGGGGCTGTCTCAAGCAGCCGCGGCCCATCCGGCAGAAGCAGGTTAAGGCCAGCTGCAAAAGTCAAGGACAACAGCATTTCCCCACTTTTGTGCCTTAGTATGAAACATAATTTGGAAACAGAAGGGAAAAGAAAGCTTTTTTTTTTCCTCCCCAGCAGCAACAAGGTTTCATTTTGACAGCGTCCTTGCAAAGCCTGAGCAGGACGAGCGGGCCGTACCTGGGACACGCTTCGTGACAAGCGTTTATGGCTCACATCCCCAGCTGCCTCTCTGCGGGAAGCTGTGACCGTGCTGTGGCTCAGCCGCTGGCAGCTCAGTCGCCATCTCTGCAACCTAAAAGCAGCAACCTTAAAATTACCGCAGCCTCAAGCACCTGACGGCTCCCCTGCGCTCCTCTCCTTCCTGCCACCAAAACCTGCGCCTTTTGGGTCCCCAGGTTTGGTTGGGTCCCCTAGGGTGGGCCCGAGGTTCGGGTGATCGCTCACCCCAGGTATGGCCATCACACATAAACGCGGCCGCTGTTGCCAGCCCCCCTCCCCTGGCGACCTGTCTCCAACGAAACATCTCCCTGACCTGAAAAAATAGAGATTGAACAAGGTTTGGGTCTGCTCACGGGTCCTTTTCCTCCTCTCCCCGCTGGGTGCCTGCCTTCCCCAGCTCCTCGCTCGTCCTGATCTCTGGTTTGGTGGTTACATCATTCAGGGATCTTCTGAGAGCTCCCGGGATGGCCAAATCCGGAGGCTTGCCCAGCCCGTACCGGGATGCCAGTATCACGTTAGGCTGTGGGCTCCTCCAGGCTTCGTGCCCTGGTGTGCACCACCCAACCCAGCATCCGCCCTGGAAACGGGTGGCCAGCAGGCTCCTGTCCCCGAGCGGGCAGGGACAGCCCCGGCTGTGACAGCATGCATCTGTCCATCCCCGAGGGCAAACCCCGGGAGGGTGCCCAGGGTGCACCCCCAAACAGCGGGAGATGAACACGAGTGCCAAAGGTTGGCTAATTTTCCAGTGCTCAAAATTTGCCTCGATGTCCTCCCTCACCCCCCCAATAACTCGCTTTTCTGAAGGGTTGACATTATAGCAAAGCAGAGTAAAAACATATGATGGCAGCTTGTCTGTTTATGGTATCTTTTATTTTTTGTATTAAATAGGACTTAAAAAAATAATTTATGCAGGCAAATATATATAATATAGTCTGTAATAAATAGCAGGTAAAAAAATAATTTTCCTTAAAAACAGTCAGTGTTTTGAAAACTAGCAAAACAAAGATATCCAATAAATACATTCATCCCCATTGCATAGCATGTTTCAGGAATGGCAGTTCTTTACCTCCTCCCAAGCCATTTATAAATACACAATAATTTAAAAGTCTGTGGAAAAAAAATTGCTCCCTGAGCTCACATAAATAAGAAAAATGCTTAAATAGGAAATACAGTCCAGCGATGCAATAAAAAAAAAAACATTTTTCCCGGTCCTCGGGGCATCCTTTGGGGCTGGTGAGCGCCGTGCCGTGCTGGCCACGCTGCCGGCGGGGGCTAGGTGCATTGCTCCCGGAGGGCCGCACACCGCAGGTCGTTGAGCACTTGGAAGAGGTGGAGGATGGCGGAGGCCTCCAGGCAGCCAGTGGTCTCCTGCGATGGGGAGAAGGGATGGGTTAGCACCGGAGACGGGGTGCAGCGGGCCCCGCGCAGCCGTGCGGTCGCTAACACCCCGAAACCCTCTCGCCCTGCTGGCCTGACTTACTGTTTTCTTGGCTGTCTGCAGCTTCTGCAGCCAGTGCCTCAGTTTCCCAGAGGGCTGATGCGAAGGAGCCTCCGTGGCCATCTGCAAGGAAAGCAGCTGCGTGAGGACCTGCGATGCCCCGAGGTGCTGCCCCCTGCACCGGGGCCGCTGAGCCAGCATGGGGCCGGCGGGTTTTGGGGGGCACTCACGCAGTCTCGCAGGTCCTCCCGGGCTTGGGTGAGGAAAGCCAGGGGCCGCTGGCGCGTCTCGGCAAAGCTGGGGGTGGCGGGGAGCCCCAGCATGGCAGTGGCGAGGTCCAGCTCGGCTTCCACCAGCATCACTCGGTCGGGCACCTGCGGGCGGGAGCATCCCGGTTAGGGACCCAAAGCGCCAGGGCTGGCCGCGGGCTGGGGGACGGGGGTCTCGAAGACCTGCCCGGGGGTGCGGATGGCGGTGGGACCGGCTGACGGGAGGTCCCAGCTGGAAGGGTGGTGTACCCCCTCTTTACAGCGTCGCCTGCCTCTTACCGACAGCTCTGCCGTGTTCCATTTCCGATGGAAGAGCCTGGTGTTGCATTTGCGGTCCGACAGCAGCATGATGTCCTCCTGCAGGCGTAAGCCAAGAGAGAGGTTGAAAAACTGTCATCTTGACTTTTGGCGGTGCTGTGCAGCCCCGGTCAGCCCGAAGGGGTTTGAAACCAGGACAAGATTTGGCCCAGCATCCTTCTTGTCCCCAGCCTCCCTTGGAAGACATCCTCCTCATCCCCAAACCGCTGCAGCAGACATCCACCTCGTCACTCCGGGTCTCGAATTCGGCATCCCCTCTGCCGAGCCCCCCGCCAGCCCGCAGCCCCCCGTCGCCAGCGGTACTCACAAACTGCTCCTTCATCTTCTGCACGGCCTTCAGCTCGTGGGGCAGGAGGAACTGGTACTTGGACAGGCTGCAGCTCTTCTTCAGGGTGCCCGGGGGGAAGGCGGCCCCGAGGCCGGCCCCCAGCACCAGCGCAAGCAGCGGGGGGAAGCCGAGGCGCAGCATTTTGCCGAGGAGAGCCCGCTGGCGAGCGGGTTGCGATGGGGCGAAGGGGCTGCGATGCACGAAGCCGGAGAGGACGAAGCGGAGCGCTCCGGGCCGGGTCTGGGACCTGCTACACCCCCGATGGGGAGATGCCCGTCGGCGCTGCCGCGGGTGGCTCGCTCGGCTGCGGGGCTGGCGACCGGTCCCGGGGAGCTGCTTCGCCTCCCTCGCCGCGGCTGCCCGGCTGCCCCATCTCCCCGGCTTTTATGCCGCCTTGCCCCGGGTTTGCGCTTTCAGGTTAGCAGGAAAATCCGCAGCCTGGCGGCTCGGGAAAGAGGAAAGCGAAAGCGGCGGAGGGAATCCCGCTGCCCGCAGGTGCGGCAGGTGTGGGCAGCGCCCGCCGCCCGCCCCGCCGGCCCTCGCCGGGGAGCGGGGGATGCTCGGCTGCCCGCGCCCCTCCAGGGAGCTGCCGGGGGCCGCTGCCGCCGCGCCCCGCCGAAGGCTGCCGGAGCCCCCCGGGCAGCGGGGACAGCGGGCGGGGGGGTTCGGTGCCCCCTGAGCGGCGGCCGGTCGTGCCTCAGTTTCCCCACGGGAGCGCAGCGCAAGGGCCGTGGCAGGGAGGGGGCGAAGGCAGCAGGCGGGCGCAGGCGCTGCCCGGTGCGGGCCCTGCTCGGTGCAGGCTGCGGGCATGTTCTTTACGTGTGCGTTAACCTCAGGGAGCAGACCGGCTACAAAAGCAGGAAGAAGGGTGCAAGCAGACCACCTAGCATTCTCCAGGTGGGATGCAGGGTCGGGCAGGGAGGCTGCCGGAGATGAGCGGGGCTGCCACCCCCGCCAGCCGCTGCAGAGCTCCTGTTTAGCATGGAAATGCAAATATCGTGTCTGGACATCTCTCCGCTGGCAGCTGGAACGGTGCCCCCATTCAGCAAAACCCATCCTTCCCCCGCGGCGACCTCCTGCGACATGAAGCCATCATCGCTGTGCTTTTAGTTCCATGCATTCGTCAAGCATTAAATATAGAAAATCAGGGCAATACCCGTATCTAAAAAACAAATACACAGTCACGCAGCAACAGCCATAAATGCACTTTGCGGTGTCTCACATGGTGGCCATAGAAGGACACTGCTCCAGAAGGACCCAGTTTTTAACGTTCATATTTGTCAATAAACTGCTGACTTCAAGGAGCCCAAGCAAACGAGAAAAGTGCTTGCGCAAGGTTGTGGAAAGATACACCTACGGGTGGGCAGAGCAGCACGGATGTGCTGTGCCGAGTCGTGGGGGTGTGCTGGGACCTCTGGGCAGCGGCCAGTCCAACCCCTGCTGTAGCAGGGCCAGCTGGCGCAGGTTGCCCAGGACATTGTCCAGTTCCGAATATCTCCAAGGATGGAGACTCCACAGCCTCTCTCAGCGACCTGTGCCAGTGCTTCACCACCCTCATAGTAAAAAAGTGTTTTCTTGCGGTCAGATGGACTTTCACGTGTTTCGGGTTGTGCCCATTGTCTGCTGTCCTGTCAGTAGGCACCACCAAGATCCCCCTGAGCCTCCTCTTCTCCAGACTGAACAACCCCAGCCCTCTCAGCCTTTCCTCAGAGGAGAGATGCTCCAGACGCTTCATCATCTTCATGGCCCTTCGCTGGACTCTCTCCAGTATGTCCATGTCTCTCTCGCACTGGGCAGCCCAGAACTGGACCCTGCACTCCAGGGGTGGCCTCACCCGTGCTGAGTAGAGGAGAAGGATCACCTCCCCCGACCTGCTGGAAACACTCCTCCTAGTGCAGCCCCAGACACCGTTCACCGTCTTTGTTTCACCTTCATGTTTCTGGCTCATGGTCAACCTGGGGTCCACCAGCACGCCCAGGTCCTTTTCTGAGAAGCTGCTTTCCAGCTGGGCAGTCCCAGCATATACCAGTGCCTGGGGTTGTTCTTTCCCAGGTGCAGGACTTTGCCCTTCTCCTTGTTGAACTGCATGATGTTCCTTTCAGCCCATTTCTCCAGCTTGTCAAGGTCCCTCTGGACAGCACCACAACCCTCTGGTGTGTCACCCACTGCTCCCAGTGTGGTGTCCTCAGTGAACGTGGTTCGCTGGATCATTAATGAAGAGGTTAAGCAGGACTGGTTGTTGGCCTGCAGGATCTGTCCAGCCCTCCTTGAGCCCTTCCCCTGCTCCAGCAGCATCTCAGAGAGCTCAGGTCTTCCCTGGAAAACCACAGCAGAGGTGAAGAGGAGCGGAGGTGAAGAGGAGCGGAGACAGCGGGGTGGGGAGGGGAGCAGTGTGGCTGGGGCAGCGGCTATCTTGGCTTTGACCAAACCAGATGGAGATACAGCTTGGAGAAAAGCCAGGACAGCAAAACACAGTGCAAAAGCCCGGTAGTGAGGTGGGCACAGGGTTTCCCTTCACAGCAAGTCACGGACATCGCTGCCAGTCCAGGCTCCCACGGCAGCCTCCCCTCCTGCGGCAGGTTGTGTGAGATCAGTAATTAAAAGCCCGAGCCCCAGCCAGGGCTCAGGTCCTTCATCTGCACTCTCAGCAGACAGGACAACGGCACTGTCTTTCCTTTCTCTCCCATTAAAGAAATGCACAGATTTAGAAGAATAATTTTTATTCAATGCAACAAGTTCACGATCAATATGACTATGAAATAAAAGCCCAAGCCAGCATAAATAACTTCACGTACGTCGCCCAAGTAGGGCACCGCTCACCTGGAATAGACAGCACCTTAGCAGAAAATCCCAATGGATGTCAAAATAAACGTGGCCCTTGGTGAGGGAGGGGAGGGAGCGGGGGTCCCGGTGCTGCCTCGGGGTGCAGCCCATGGGGTTCACAGGAGAGGCACCATGGGGTGTTTCCTCCTCCAGACCAAGGTACGAGCCAGACTGGGGTGTTCTGGCACCCAGGTTGGGATCTCCAGTGGCTGCCGGCAGGGCTGGGGCAGGGTCCCCAGCACCCAGACGGTGATGTCCAGTGCCTGCTGTGCTGGAACGGCCCCATCTGGGGCCTGTGCTCCCAGAAGGGGGCTGGAAGATCGCCCCATATGAAGCTGGCCCCAGGCGAGGACAGCACCGGGGACACTCTTGGGTCACCTGTCAGGTCCCGGAGCAGCATCACATCCTTGCAGGGCCCAGCTCCTTTGGCTCCTTTTCCCTGTCACTGCTTTTATCTCCTGGGTGTCATTTGTGGTTGGAGAAGCAAAACCTCATGTCTTTGCACAGGCAAAAGGAGATCCCGAAGCAGCAAAGGAAAAGTGAAAGCCGAGCAGGGAAGCCAGGGCCACCAGTGCAGCCTACCGGCACTTAGGGCGACTGTGATGAAGGCTTGAAGATCTCCTGGGCGCTTTGCTCAG
This sequence comes from Ciconia boyciana, assembly GCF_034638445.1. Taxonomy (NCBI): domain Eukaryota; kingdom Metazoa; phylum Chordata; class Aves; order Ciconiiformes; family Ciconiidae; genus Ciconia; species Ciconia boyciana. Next base: position 41,294,658 of record NC_132943.1, on the reverse strand, counting down.
ATGTTTGCGCCTCATTTGCCACCAGCCATAGCCGAGCCCGTGGGTGCCTGGCTGAGCAGCAGCAAGGGCTTTTCCCTGATGGGACGTGCTCTTGCCATCCTGGGAATCGGCATGCCGGCAAGCATCTTACACGGCAATGCCACGCTCCACCGTACTCCGGTCCCCAGCCCAGTCAGCAAAGCCTGGCTGCATTTGGCACGGCTCCTGCCACGACAGCGGAGGGTCCCCCAAAGCTAGCACGGGCTGGGGACACCACGCCGTGCCCGGTGGGGTCTGCAGGGCGCTGGGGATCCATGGCAGTCATCGCTCCAGCCCCGACTGCAAACGGCACCATGCTGGGAATGCAGCGCAGGTGGCGATGATGGAGCCCCCTCCTCGGATCCCCATAGCCCAGCAAGCTGGAGCCACTGGAACTTGGTCAGAGCAAGAAATCCCAGGTGCGTGGGAGGTCCCAGGTGCGATAAGGAAAGCGAAAACAGGCAGGGCTGCAGGCAGAGTTAGCACCAGGACCGGGTGAGGCAATCGCCCCATGACTCATCAGCTGCTGCGTGGCATGAGCATGGAAAAGCCTTGGCCACAAGCCATGCCGCTGGAGCGGGGTGGCAAGGAGGAGCGCAGCTCTCTCCTTCCCAACCTCTTTTGGAGCCGGTCAGCTCATCTGGGAGGAACCGGCTCATGCTCAAGTTGCTGGTCTTGGAAAAGAAACAGGAAAAAAAAGAAAAAAAAGCCCCAAAAAGCCAGCTTTAAAAAAAACCCAACCAACCTGGATGATGTGCAGGAGCCCTACCCATGGCCCCACAGCACGAGGGCAGGGGACATCAGGTGGCCTCCACTTGGCAGCCGTCACTGGACCCATCCCCACTGGCCTGGGGTGTCAGTGCCACCGAAGCGCTGCCGGCCCCACTACACACCCCGTAACCCTTCTTCACCTCTTGGCACACGCAATCTGCAGCAGCCATGGCAGCAGTGGGCTGGTTTGTGCCGCTCTGCGTGCCTCACGCTGCCAACACCGTGCCCGAGCGCGTTGGTGGTGCAATCCCTGGTGTTACATCACAGCCTGTCACCCACTGCATCATCCTGGGGCATGGGCTGAGCTTCCCCCTGACGCCAGGGAGGGAAGGGCTATTAATTGGGAAGTTAATTAGCAAGCAGATTTAAACAGACTGTTTTAAACTTAAAGTGAGAAAAAAAAAAAACCCAAACAAGCACTTTTTCCCCCCAGCCTGTGTGCCAGCACCACAGGGACACGGGGTGTCCCTTCCCTGGAGACATCTCCCTGCCCAGGCACAGCTGCAGGAATGCACCTCACCAGGACAAGCCCAGCAAGCAAGCTGGAGCTTCCCCGGCCAAGGCAGCCGTACAGGCCACCCACCTCCCAGTAGCTGTGTCATCTGGTGCAGTCCCGGGCAGGGAGAGACCTCTAGTGCTTCTTCAGGAGATGACAAGCCACCAGCCCCATCCTCGCCCAGCAAGGGATGTTTTTATGGGTGCTGCTCACGCAACCACAACCCACACACACCCACTGCGGCCTCTTCACTAGTGATCTGCAGCAGGGCTTGATCCAGCATCACCAGGCAATAAGGTCTTCTCCAACACATGGACACAGAGACCAGCCTAGCATCAGCGCTGGGCTTTCCTCCCCATAGCTGTCCTCCTAGGACCCCACCAAGCAGGGTCAAAGCCTTTGCCCCCCCACCCTGCACAAGCTGAGCCAGCACTCCCTGACCCTGATGGGGATATGCCCAGGGTCAAGCACCTTCACCAGGTTAAGGAGGCTCAGTCTCTGCACCCATGGCAGGACCATACCTCAGAACCCCAGGACCACAGCTGAAGCAACTCCAGCCCCTATAAGCCTCCCTCCAGGTGCACTCTGTGGTGAGGAGGGGCAGAGGCATCACTTCCCTCTTCCTTAATAACACACCAAGGTGTAAGAGTGAAGCCACAGCCTTCCCCATGGCATCAGGGCAGCCTTCTTACCAGGGGCAGGAATTACAGGAAAGGGAAAGGTCCCTGCAGAGGCTGCACGTGGACTTAAAGCCTCCAGAAAGCAAACAGGAGGGGACCTGTGCTGGGCTGAACCCCTTTTGAACCCCTTTGCCTCCATCTGCCCCTCCCCAAAATGCAGCCACTAATCTTGCCTTTGCAGCACGGGTGAGCGATAGCAGGCTGGGACTGAAGGGAGAGCAAACCTGCTCCCCTGGCAGCGATCCCAGAAAGGCTCCGACAGCGAGTAACCTCGTGAGGGCCAAAGCAGCGGTGCCGGCACAGCGCTGGGCAAACCTTGGGTAGATAAGCTGCTGATACGCCTGTACCAGCCAGCAAAACATCAGGGATGGGGTCACATATGGGTGAGAACAGCCCCTTTCCAGCTTGGCCTTCAAAGACAGCACACGCACAGCTCCTAGCCGAGCCTGGGCAGGGAAAGGGGCAAATAGCCCTTTCTACCTAAACCCCATCTACCCCACAAAAGAGAAGGCCACTCAGGGCCCAGGTCAGCAACACCCATGAAGTGCAGTTATTCCCACCCCAGCAGGTGCTCTACAGCCTCTCTTAAAAAGAGGAACCACAAGCAACTTTTTTCAGCTTTTTTATTATTATTAAGAAACACAGCAAGGTTTTCAGCTATTACTGTGATTCTCAGCCTCATGTGCAATCCAACCACCAGTGTGAAACTGGACCCTTCCAGTGCTGAGGGAACACCACTGGGCAGACTGGGGGACCAAAGTGGACAGGAACCCAAGAGCAGGCATAAACCCACGTCTGCTTTCCACAGAAGATCAAAATTTTAAATCGCCAAAATCAGCATCAATCTTCCCAAGGAATAAGGGTGGTTACAAGTGGGGTATTAAGAGACAACCCACTTTTTTCTTCCCTTCCAGCATCAGATCAGGACAAGGGTTTTCCTTTCACTGTCTCCTTGCACCCCAGCACACAGACGTGCCTCACCCAGAACTCCACTGGGGTTTCACGAGAAGAAACTCCCATTGTCTCCAGCATCCTGAAACAAGAAGCAGAGGAAGGGTCTCACACTGCCCAGCCAGCTCCCACCTGCCATGGGGTGACATCCACAACCAGAGATAGGCCTCATCCACCCAAAGCACAGAGGTCCTGACGGCAGATGCAGGAGGCAGCAACACATCCAACACGCACACAGGGGTCGTTCGGGTCAATGAACGAGTTAGAGGCACAGGGATGCCTGCCCTTCCCTCACCAGCATTGTGGCAGGCCCTTGCCACACCTCAGTTAAAAAACATTGGCAGTTGCATCTTTCCTCCCCTCTGCTAATCAAGGGCCAGGCAAAGAAACTCAAGATACCTCTGACATGAGACCTACATGGATATATCAGTGCAAGAACACCATACAGCTACAAGGACTTAACATTTAACTCAACTGACTCCAACTGAGGTCAGTTGTGCTGTGAGCAGCTGAGGATCTGCTGTTTGACCTGACAAGTATCCATCCACACCTGGGGGGAAGGAGGGAACATATCACTGCACAGCTCACTTCTAGCTTTGAAGGAGTCCCCACAGCCTCACTCTTCATCCACTGTGTAAGAGGGCTCTTCCGTGTCCTGCTTGTTTTCCCAAGTGTTTTTTTCCTCACCTCTTTTCAGTCTCTTGGAGGAGGGATTTGGCAGCTTCAGGGTCATTCTTCATATAGGCTTGATATGGAGAGACAGACTCCAGGTAACCAACCACACCAGCAACCGTCATGGGAATTTTGTCAAAGATATCAGTGATTCTAGAAGGGAGACAGGGAAGAAAGAAGCATTGGCAAGGTAAATCTCAAAGGCAGTGGAACAAGCACAACAGATTGAGGTGGTGGTGAAAAATTTGACACTATCAAAGGTCCAACAGATGGAAACATCTGTTGGTCAGGAGCTCTCTCTAATTGATGCACTACTGGAGAAGCAGAGATGGTCCAGGGACTAACATAGTCTGTGACTTGAACAGTCCTTTCCGCACAGACCTACCCACAGAGCCTGTTCTCCTCCAGCAGCCGGGACACCGACACCTCTGCAACACCGCTGCCAACGCATCCTTTTTGCTTGCAGGGTCAGTCCCTGCCCCATGCCTTGGTGGGGAGGCAGGCGCTGGCTCCCTGGAGGTCTGGGGCAGGTTCTTTCTCTCCCTCCAGTTTTCCCCTTCATCCATTAAGTGATCTTCCCAGAAGCCTCAAATTATCATAAACCAACAAAAAAAACCCCTAACCCAATTCTGCCTTGAGCAGGAAGGGTCCTTGCAGCCCCTAGACCATACTTGCTGGCCCGACACAGCGCTGCATTAAATCCAATCGAGTGGAAACACAGCCACATGGCTCTGCCACGATGCAAAGGCATTTGCTGAAACCCAGCAGCTACCGGCTCTGACAAACCCAGCTCCCCTGTGTCCTCGCTGGGCCAGTGGCAGAGCAGCCCTGGGGAGGAGCAGAGGCACCACACCTCTATCCGCTCCTGGTGCTGCACCGAGGAGTTTCTGCTCACCTCTTCTTGTCTGGAAATGGCAAGGCCTCAAAGATCTCTTTGTAGTCTTCCAAGACGAGTTTTATTCTATTATGTGAGTATTTTAAAAGCAGGTCCCAGGACTGTAAAGACAGCAGATTAAAAAACAAACACAAAACCACTTGAAGCTCTCAATTTCCAATTAACTCAGGTTTGCTTTGCCCTAGCTCTGATGCATTCATACATGTACTTTTTTTTTTTTAAATACTCCTTGCATTAAAATTCACCAAAATCTTGCTCAGTGGCAAGAATTCAAGGATGCTATTTTATTATAGAGATAAGGGTCCTGTCCTCTACACTGCTGTTACTCATAGTGGAAAGTCTCCTTTTAGCAAGTTGTTAAAACACTCTTTGTCAAGAAAACCTTTTCCCAAACAGTTTCTACTTCCCATTCTTTTCACTGTGATCAGGGTGACAGGAGAAGTCTCTCTGATGATACCAGCCCCCCAAATCTGCTCCGCAGCCCTTCTCGCCACACTGAAGCCTGCCCCATTAGTCCTAATGTCCCTCTTCTCATCCAGCCAGCCCCAGCACCGTGTGGGAACCACTAACACCCCATCTCAACCTCATCCTTGTATTTAACCATCCCTCTGCCCCATCCTGTAATAGCAGTCCTCTAGTTGTACCCCCCAAGCCCATGACTTTCCTCTCTGCATCCACATACTACATGTTTCCCCCTGCCCAGACCAGGAGGGGAAGCCCCGAGGTTTAGGTTTCATCACCTCACCTCCCTGAAGACTTTAGTCAGCTTTTCAGAGCAGTTTCCATAGCGCAGACTCATGTCCACAGTGTAGGTGCTGAGGACCACGCAACCACCGGGTTTAACCACTCGGTTTGCTTCTCTCATGAACTTCTCGATCTCAAACCAGTGTGCGGCCGTAAATGAAGTCAGGATGTCCACCGAGGCATCCTCGAACGGCAGCTCCTCTGCAGGGCACACACTGGAAGGGGGCAGAAAAAAGTATAATACAGGAATTAGGGAGTAGGACATGAAGTCAGTGGGTGTTTTTTGGAGGCGATGATGACCATTTGGGATGCAAGACCATGGCTACTGTAAATCTAGGATAATGCCTGTTCACACCAGGAATCCCATCAAATGGGATTTTCTTTGGTGCCAGCCAGCTCTCAGAACACTCATACTCACAAAACACCACCTCCCTGCGAGGACCTGAGTTTTGCCTTCGGCTGAGCTTGCTGCCCCAACACTCACAGGTAGGAGACATTGGGCGTGGAGGGGGCATCCCTGGCCTCCTGGATCTGCGCTTCGCTGATGTCTGTTCCCACCACCTTCTTGAAGTGCTCCGCAAGGAAGCGGGTGCCTTGTCCGGACCCGCAGCCGACATCCACCACCAGCTCAGCAGGGTTTGCCCTCTGCAGGGAGGAATGGATGCATCTCAGTGGGCAGCCACCCAATTTCTGTGCTTTTACCCCATTCCCTCCCCCAGCACCCACAGAGGAACAGCCTCGGCATGGCGCAACCCGTGGAAAGGCTCTTCTGTGCCCGCATCTTGACCCGAGCCCTATTGATTTATTCTTCCCTGTGGCACCAAGCAAGGTAACACTCCCAGCAGCACAAATACTACTACCCCCAAATACTACTACCCCGTTTTTAACTACAGCCTGGCCATACCCCACTCACCTTTTCCTGCAGGTAGGCGAGGATGGTTTGCTGCAGCTCTTTGCCCGGTGCAAACCTGTATTTCTGGTAGACGGCCGCGTGCCCTCTCCCCTCGAACATCTGGGCAGCCATGCTTGCGTGGCCTGGCACCTGGGAGGAGGCAGCAAGCCAGGTTTGTCACCACAGGTCCAAACTCCTCCTGCCTCCTCAGCGTCTAACCGCAGGCGCTAAAGTCTCCGGTTCCTGGCAGGGGCCCAGGGAGGACTTTGCCCCGTGAGGCTCCAGCGAGCGAGCATGAACCTGCTCTCCAAGCATCCCTCCTACAGGTATAAGCTAATCGCAGAAGAAAACCAGCGATGTCTGACAAGGAAAAGCTTTCTAGGTTTTTTAACCCTTCTTCTCCTTACTCCTGTGCTTTCCCACCCACTTGGGGGCCTTCTGAAAAAAAAAAATCACCATTACAGCTAGAATATCTGATTTGGGGGGGGACTGAGCAGAGCATCAGAAAACCTAATAGCAGAAAAGTTTGTTTTGTTTTTTTTTTTAAAGGAGATTCATCTTTTAGTATTAGCAACACAATCACAGCAAGTCCACCCTGCGCTTTCTGCCCCACCCGGTATTTTCTCACCCCTTCCTGCCCCAGACGCGCCCACCGTCTCCTTCAAGTCCAGAGCCCCCTTAAAGCCCTCACCCAGACCCACGCCCGGCCCGCAGGCCCCCCTCAGGCCTCCCGCCCGCCCGGCCATCAACCCTGCTCCCACGGACACGGCGCTCGCTCCCCGCTTACCCAGCCGTTTACCCCCCAGGCCGCCCCGCAGCCGGCGGGCAGGGGCCCGCGGGCCGAGGCCCAGCGGCTGCCGGCAGCGGCTCCGCCCGCCCCGCCGCCCCGCACCGGAAGCCCCCGGCCGCATCCTGTTTATCCCGGCGGCCGAGCAGGCGCTGCCCGAGGCGGCGGCGGGTCCGCGGTGCCGGCCGGGCCCGAGGGCCCGCCAGAAGGGCTCCCGGCCTCGTTTGACGGGCAACCGCGGCCAGCAAGGGGGGGCAGAGGGGTGCAGCGATGCAGCAGCGGGGGGGCTTCTCGAGCGGCAGGCGAATATCCGACAGCGGGCATCAAAGGGCTACTGGATCGTGCGGTGCGAGGAGAGGTGCCGAGCTAGGGAGCCCTCTTCGGGGGGGAGTCCGCCAGGTGCTTCCCATGGGCCTTCCCCCACCAGCGAACCCCCCCCCCCGGCAGCTCCAGCCCTCCTCTCACCGCCTGCAGCCCCCGCCCGCTGCTGCTCCCGGCACCGGCAGCTCCCGGCAGCTCCCGGCAGCTCCCAGTTCGGAGTTCCGGGGGTGGGGCCGGGACGAGGGGAGGGGAGGGGAGGGGAGGGGAGGGGAGGGCAAGGGGAGGGGAGGGCCGGGCCCGCCCCGCCTGCTGCCCCCGCGGCCCGGGCAGGGGGGGACCTGGAAGGCCGCTTCCAGAGCCTGCGCCCCAGCCGGGCCCTGGAGCCCGAGAGCGGGGCCTTCGCCTTAGGCAGTTTCCGTGGTCATTAATTAACGACAGCTTTCAAAACGCCCGCGGGGTAGGGGCTGCTCCCAGCCCTGCCCCGCCGGGAAGCGGATGCCGAGGCCAGCAGAGGCTGCGCAGCAGCGGGAGAACGGGATTCAAACGCCGCAGGCACCCGCAGCCGTACCCACGGGGGCCGGCTGCGCTCAGCTCCCTCCTGTTGTCCGGCAGAAAGAGAAGAGCCGTAACCAGAGCCTGTACAACCCCAGCACCGCCCCTGAGAGCGGGGAGCGTTGGTATTTACGGACCAGGCAAAGGCCCTCCCCTGCTTTGGGGCAGGATTTTACCCCTCCGCACACGAGAGTAATGCTTATTACATACAGCTGAAGCCAGCAGAGCCATGGGTCACCTGAGGCACGCTCACTTCAGTTTGCCTTTTGCACAGAGCTTGTGAATCTGTGCCAATTAGCACAGCCTTTAAGCCTATCTTAATTTTAAGGTAAAGCAGTGGAACTTACCCAGGGGCTGAAGACGGAGGCCACCTTGGGAGTGGTTTGCTGAATCAAAGCATGGGTTGAGGTTGCTGGGCTTGTGTCCTGAGTATTTCATTTGGGTCACCTGCTGCTCAGTTGTACCAGGATACATCTCTGCACCAAGAGAAAATACAACAAAAGCGCCAAAGCCCCCCGTGTTTCATAACCCGCCGTGTCCTGCAGCATCTGGCAAGAGTCCAGCCTCTTTGGGGTTTAGATACCCTAATTTTGTCTGTACTTTGCTGAGAGCATGAATGCATATGGGAAGGGATGCATCCCAGGCTTCAGCCACCTGCTCTTTTCCTAACTCTGAGGTCCCCATAGCACAGGCTGCTCTCAGGGGCGATAAATATCATCTCACAGATGATATTTAACTGATTATCCTCTGGCTACAGCTGAGACCAAATGCCTACAGTAAAAAAAAAGGTGAGCCAGGCATGGGCTGCAAACAGCACCAGCCCTTTTCTAAGCTCTCCCAGCCTTTGGCACACGGGATTTAGCTGCCTTTGATTTCCTACCCCAACTCTAGACCTATCTATATTCCCCAGGTGACAGCTAATCTCCGATGGCCCTGCACCATGCAGCAATAAATTGGTCTCCTCAACCTTTGGATTGCTGGGCCTTAGCCCTAATGTGAGTTATACCCCCGGCACAGAGAATCAGACACCGTCCATCATCCCTACCAGCCCACTTATTAAGTCAGGGGGCTTTAAGGAATACTAAAGCACCCTGGGTTCTTCCCGTAAACTCCTTCCCCAAGCCTACAGGCCCTGTGGACTTAAATTACATAACAGGGTCCTGAATCAATAGACCTCCAAACCCGAACCTTAGCAGAAAAAGAGAACATAAGATACTGGCATCCCTCCACACCTGCTCTCTTTAAGGTCTTGTCTCCTCCCCACCTTTGCGCTGCAGACTGCAGTGGCAAACCGGCTCCCACACCTTTGCTTTTCCAAACAGCATCAGCAAGCTAAGCCCTAACCTCATCTATGGCCAGGAGATCTATTCCTGTCCTTGGGCAATAGAGACGTATTCGCATGAGTGCTGCTGACACCTCCCCGTGCTTCTCCGCCGCTGGCAGTCCCAGCCTGCGCCGTGTCCTCACCTTCCCGTGGCAGTCCGGGTATGCAGCCGTCCTCCCCGCTCGTCCGCTGGGGTTTCACTGCAGCCACTCGGACCATTTCCAGAGAGATGTTTGGGTTTTTTTTTCATTGGGAATGCATCTCAGTCTGAAATTTATTTAAAAAAAAAAAAAATCAATCCATTTTGGGGAAAAAAGCCCAAATGAGACTCCTGTCAGTCTTCCTGCATCACTTGTCAGTGTTTTTCACCAACAGCGCTCTCATTTCCGCAGCGCCAAAATGTCTCATCTTGATATGGAAAAAGCCATTTTGTTTCTATTATTGTGGTTCCTTTCACCGCACATCAGTAAATATTATACTGAATTCTTTTTCTCAGTGTAATGACCTGACATCCAAGGGAAACAGTGCTGCCTCGTGAAAACAAAACACCTGACATCACCTTAACCAGACGCTTTGATAGTTCTGAAGATTTCCTTTCCCCTCCTGCCTTGTTTCGGTGCCAGTGGGGAAGAGCTGCTCCGTTTTATCCAGAACACAAATGTCACTCTAGGAGCAAGCCTGGCTCTGTGATTGCATTCATGCCGTCCCCAGCAATAACTTTCTGGCAGAAAAATCTTCCCTAATTTCACTCGGAGAACTCTTAACCGGCTTCTTTTCCTGCAGCTACTACAAAACAGTTGTTAGAAAACTCATAAAAGCCTTCTAATTAATTACACCTATTTCTCAAATGGAAAAGGAATTCATGTTTATTTTCTCCATGACTGTATCTTAAGCCCAGACACCGCAGCTCTCGGCCCTTTGCTTTTCTAACTGGGCTGCTTGAAAAATCATAATGAGTTTTCTTTTTTCCCTAACGATGTGTCATTCACCCTCCTTCCACCCTCCTTCTCTGCAGTGAAGCCAGCGTCCCACTCGCCTCCAGGTTACGCCCCTCCTACGCCAGCCTCTGCCCATAGGATCCTGCCCACGGAGCTCAAACGCTGCCAGATACACCGAGCTACATCTTTCGGAGCATCTCCCAATTTTGGAGGCTCCGAGTACTAAAAGAATTCCAAAATGTCTTGCTCAGAGGGTTCAATTCTCCACCTTTTCTGTGGATAATTCCCTACCTGGAAAACACTCCAGGTCGCCCTCCCACACCTACCTAGAGGAATTAGAGGGAAAAGTCCAGCTCTGGCCAGCTGCATCCTCACGAGTGGATTTTGCTGTAGTTGCTACTAGGTACGGATGGAGAGGAACAACCACTTAACCACATCTCGCTAAACTCAAGGTGCCAAGAAGTTGTGTAGCACCTGAAGGGGTTTGGGATACTCATAGTTTTCTTGTTCCCCTCCTTTCCTTGGGCTGGAGGTCTCTGCCCGCTGCTGCTGGCAGCTGTGTAGAGGTGATGCTGCAAGACTCGGCCTCTTGTAGACGACGTGAGTCCTGAATCCTTTTTCCCTGGTAGCGGAGGTGCCCCTTTGGCCAGGTCTCTAAACATAGACCTTAAAATCGCAGCAATTCTGCAGCCCACAGCCAAGACATGGGCTTGCTGCTTTTAATTTGGCACCACCACTGCATCCTGCCCCTGCCCGTGGGAGGAAGATGAGGGAGGGGATACACCGACCTTCAGATCTGGGCAAAGCAGCTCTGTGGCATGAAATAAGCAGCCTCGTTTTTAGAGATTTTGAACACCGGGCAATTCCCCAAGAGCAACTGGGACAAGCAGCGTCACGACGCATGTGCTGGCACCATCATTACTGCTTGTAATGAGCCCCAAGACATTATCCTGGGGAAAGAAATCCGGACCCAGTGCGTGTATCAAGGAATGTGCCGTGCCCACCCTGGTGATGTCCAGGGCTGTGTTTCACCCGATGTCACTCTGACTCCTCAGCACGACCTGTGGAAGATGCCCAGCCCCATCCTGCGCAGCGCTGGGCTTGTGGCACTGAATCCTGCAAACGGATTGTGTGCGGCATGGAGCTAAAGGAGGAGGAGGCAAATCGCCCCGTCATGGTGCTGTATTTAATTTACAAATTTAATTGATTAAATTTCATTTCAGCTTTGATCGACTCAGCAGCTCTCTGCTGGACCACGCTGGAGGGAAGATACCCAGAGGGCGGGCAGAAAGGTTGAGCAGCCACTGCGGGAGGGCTGGGGCCAACCTCCCCATCACCAGGATGCTGATCCAGGATGGGGCTGACACCGTTCTCCTTCCTGGCCAGCAGCCTTGGAGCTTGGGGAACATGTATTTAGGTGATAACCACACCAAGGAGTCAAAACAGTCTGTAACCAGCAGGCTCTTGCTTGCTAGGAACAAATAAATAGGGTGCCAATGTCTCCACCCCAGAGTCCCTCCCCACCAAGAAGGCAGCAGTGATATGAAAACGTAACGGGGCCACAGCACCTGAGGGGGAATGGGCAAAACGCTCAGGGCACGCTGCTCCCCAGAGCATCACTTCTGGCTCGATCACCCGGGTTAGTTACACTGTGAAGAAGCCGGTCATGTTTCTCTTACCCTGTGAAGAAAATGATTTGCTTTTAAGACCCCGGTAAGGTTTCGGCTCTCGGGAGACTTTCCCCTGTTTATTTGTTCTCCTATGGAAAAGGAACAAGATTTATTATCACAATGAGGAATAAAGGGATTGGAAAATATTTGGTATTTCTACAAGGCTCTTTTTAAACCTAGAGGGCTCAGACTTTAAATTAATGAAGAATATAATTCTCTTGGCTTACGAGCAGCGGGGCACGGGATGAAATCTCCCTGTAGGGAAGGGAGTTAGCTACAAATCAAGGATGTTTCAGCTGATCGCATGGATGTGTGTGTTATAGCTGTGCCTCAAGGTCTCGGCTGTCCCTGCCCACTCCCTGGCATCTGCAACCCAGAAAAAAACAGTGCTTATGTGAAAAGAGAGCCCAGATGAAAGAGAGACCCAGCGAATCAACCAGCGAGGGGGGGGAGCAGGGAATCTCTGCAGTAGTGACTGTTTTGGGGAATGTGCATCCACACCCATGCAAGTAAGTGTCACGGCCAATTGCTGGATCCTTTTAATAGCAGCCGGCACGTCAGCTGGTTATTCTTGCGTTCAAGCACACAAAAGGTTGGAGAAGAAATAAAGGCAGGCGGGGGCAAGCTCAAGGGCAGAGGAGGAAGTTTTCAGAGGCAGAGCACCCTTGGCTTTGAAATCCTGCCTCTCCCCTTAGCTTATCCTGCTGTAAATCCTTCCTTATGAATGATTGATGCACAGCGCGGGGGGGAGCTGAAAGTCCTGGCTGAGAGCAAAGCCCCAGCGCTGGGATCTTCCAGAAAACAATAAGAAACAAGTCCTTCTCCCATGATTTCACCTTACAATTAAGGAAGATGGGAAGACTGATTGTGGGGCCAATATACGAAATTAAATTAAGAAGTCAGGTGAGAGTCTGTGGCAGAGCACGCCAAGATCTCCTCTTCCCCACGCAGGGACCGGAGGCTTCTCTGTGCTTCCTGGCTCATCTGACATCTTTATTTGCTGGCGAAAGCTTATCATTGCCTCCAATTCATTTGTAACTGTAGAGCCATTGATCTCTCATCACCGGATGGCCTGAAACAGACCCGAATGTCCCAACTCCTCTTGGTGGCACCGCAGCCCAGCACTGCAGCCCTCTTGGCCCAGTGGGTTCCCAAGGTGGCCAATGCAAAAGTACCAGATGGTGATTTTGGTGTTTGCGGGCTCAGCCAGTTCCCGACGGGAACCCGGCAGTCCCGTCAGCTTTGTGGCGCTGTCGGCTTTTGCTGTCGAAATTCATTGCCATCCGCAGTTCCCGATGCAGCAACTTGGAGAGAGGGCTGGACCTGGGCGGGAGAAGCAGCTCACCCATATTTTGGCAGCGGGGTTTCTCTTCCACTTACCAGAAATTTTTATTTTTAGACACCTGAGAGCAAACAAGGTCTCAGAGAGAGACAGAGGACTCTTGGGCTCCCGTGCTTTCAGAGAGCATCTGAAGACTAAGGTTAGACGCCGGCTTACATTAAATAGCTTGCGATCTGCAAGGGGAAGCCATGCGCAATAGCTGAGAAGCACCACGTACCTCTGCCTCCAGCTTCAGCCCCTGCGTTTCAGGTGCCCACAGGTTTCCCTCCTCCTGTCTCCTCTGGTGGGTGCGGAATTGGAGAGGGGAGGTGAGTCCATAGGGGAAGCCACCACTGATGCTGCCCGGGTTTGTGTGTGATGGTTGCGGTGTTGGTGCAGCTTAGTTGACTCCTCCTAATTGTGCTCGGGCTGAATTCCCCCTTCTGCCCCGGCTGCTTCTGCACCCCGGCTGGGGTCTGTGAGCCTCCGCACTTGATCCCCCCGTGTGGAATAACTGTCAGGGAAACCTCACTAGGGTGGATTCGGATGCTGCGAAGTCCCCGAGCTGAGTATGTTCCTTTAGGGCATTTTGCAGCGCTGTTACAAAATGGTTGTGCCTTGTCTAGCATAGAGCTTCACTTCCCAGGGCTCTTGGGCATCCAAGGGGCCATAAATTCACTGATGATGAATTAACAAGCCCTGGAATTAAAAAGAGGGAGAGAAACGTGACTGCAAATTGATTTCATTTCACTTTTCCTTGTGTGCGTGTGCTGGGCATGAGGATATAGTAGATTATATTATTGTATCTGCTGGGATAAGCGAAAAATTCAGTGGTGTCAGGAAGCTGCTGTACTAAAATTAAATTACTTTGCGGGATGCATGCGGCCAAGCACACTTAGAGCGATTGCTTTGGGGACTGGCTGATGCTTGATGGTCTGTTCTGAAATGCAGTCAAACCTGTGGTGATTAAACGAGATCCAGGACCATCTTAATTCAGTGTTTAAGCTTTTTTCGTCTTCCTTGGAGTCTGAGTTAGGCACGTAATGGGAATATTCATGGTACAAAAGGGAGAAATAACAGGGAAGGGAGCAATCTTTTAGGTTGTTCTTCCTCTGAAAATCGCTGTGCCGGGAGGCGGCTGAGTCCATCACCTCCTGCCCATTTCCCACTGCAGTTCCAAGGATCCCAGCTCAGTCTCCCAAAAGCCAAGCGGGATCAAACCTGGAAGCGTAGCGGTGTGGAGGATTGGAAAGGGGGGGGAGATTTCTGGTTTCTGGCAGGCTGCGACGGCCCGTTTCAGCCGGGGCGCGAGGGCCGGAGACCGCGAACGCAACGCGTTGCGTTGCGTTCGCGGTCTCCGGCCCTCGCGCCCCGGCTGAAACGGGCATCGAGGAGGGTGCAGGAGGATGAGGGAGGGTGTGCGAGGATGTGGAAGGTGCAGGAGGGTGCGGGAAGATGTACGGGGTGCGGGAAGATGCATGGGGGTGCGGGAAGATGCAGGAGGGTGGGGGCAGATGCATGGGGGTGCAGGAAGATGCAGGAGGGTGCCGGAAGATGCATGGAGGTGCGGGAAGATGCAGGAGGGTGCGGGCAGATGCAGGAGGGTGCGGGAAGATGCATGGGGGTGCGGGAAGATGCAGGAGGGTGCGGGCAGATGCATGGGGGTGCGGGAAGGTGCAGGAGGGTGCGGGCAGATGCATGGGGGTGCGGGAAGATGCAGGAGGGTGCGGGCAGATGCAGGAGGGTGCGGGCAGATGCATGGGGGTGCGGGAAGGTGCAGGAGGGTGCGGGCAGATGCATGGGGGTGCGGGAAGATGCAGGAGGGTGCGGGCAGATGCATGGGGGTGCGGGCAGATGCAGGAGGAAAGCGTGCATGAGGATGCGGGAAGTTGCAGGAGGGTGCCTCAGGATGGCGGGAGGAGGGCGCAGAGCCTCTGGCCCTGACTCGACCCGCCCAGAACCGCCGTGGGAGCGGGGAAGGGCGGCGGGGGAGGCGCGGAGCCCGGCCCTGCCCCGCTCCTCGGGCGGCGGCGCTGCGGGGCCGGGGGCGGGCTCAGCCCGGCCCGCCCAGCGCGGCTCTCCGGCGGCGCCGATGGGGCTGGGGGCCTGGCTCCGCTCCCTGGGCGGCTGCTGCTGCTGCGGAGGGGAGGCGGCGGCACCCGAGAAGGAGCCTTTGCTCAGGTGAGACCCCCCGACCCACCCCGCCGCCCCTTCCCTAACTCGCAGCCCCCGTGGAGGGATGGGGCTGAGCCCCCCCCCCCCAAGCCTTGCGCAGGAGGAGGGGTGCTCTCAGCGGGGATGGGTCGCTCCCCTGGTCCGCAGCCACGCGTGAACCCCTTTTCGCGCCCACGCCGGCACCGTCCGGGCCCCGGAGCCCTTTCCGGCAGGTTGGCTGCCCCAGCGCGCCAAGCCGAGCCCCGATTTCCCTCCAGACAAGTTTGCAGTGGTTTTACAGCCGCTGCCCTCCGTGGGGAGTTGGCCATCCCCCGTGGCAAGAGCCGGCCGAGGCTCCGAAGGGATTTTCTCCCGGCAGTAACAAGCTGCTTTCGGTTCTCTTTCCGCCCGGGTTGGCTTGCCATAGGGGCCGGGTTGTTTCTGACACCTCGTGGCGCGACGCACGCCGGACTGTTGCGTGCCACGGGGGTTTTTACGGTGGAGTTTTAGCAAGCGAACCGAGAGCGGCGTCTCTGTTCGGTCTTTCCCGTGCGCCCCTGGCCATAGGAACCGTTCAGCTTTTGTCTTTCCACGGTGGGATTTCAACAGAGGAGGCCGAGGCACCCAGCAAAAAGGGGGTCCCACCTGGGAGCGGGGATGCCTCGGTCCCCGCATCCCTACGCAGGGCGTCGGGGCCCGCCGTCGGGCGGCTCTGGGCTGCGTAGAGCCCTGTTCCCAGGCCGGGGATGCTGGAAAGGAGATGCCGCCGCACTGCTGGAGCCGGCTTTACGTGAAAGCAGCGCGCGTGCTGATTTCTGGAGAGCAGAGTTTTCTCTCCCGCTGTTATCGCATCTGTCTTGCGTACAGAGGCGTGAGGTGGGGGGGGGGGATTTTCATACAAAAAGATGAAGCCCCGAGTCGTGGAGAGGAGCTGCGAGCTGTGCAAGCACGTAAGGAGGTTTTGCACGTTGCAAAACATCTGTGCCCGGGGTTTGCGGCGCTTCTCCCTCCTTCCCCAGCTGCCAGTCGGGGTCCTGGCCGCCGCTGAAGCCCGCAGTGGGAACCCCAGCCCTGGGACGGGGCAGGGACCGTGCCCTCCCTGTGTCATCGGTGGGACGGAGGCATTTCAAGAAGGAGGGAGGGATGCTCCCAGTGTGGCCTACATAGGGGTTGGGTAATAGCAGAGCCAGCTCTTGAAACGTCCTGATTTCGTGCTGTTAAAGCAGTTACCTAAATAATAACCAGCTAATCCTGAGCATGGGACCTCCAGCCCAGGAAATTGGCATTAACCTAACGGGAGCCGAGCACTCGTGCGGAGAGGCTTCTTCCTGCTGCCTTGTCGGCCGGGGTGGCTGTCCCTCGCCGGGCACCTTTCTTTAGCAACATCCCTTCCGCCGGCGATCCAATTAATGCTGGCTATAAGTAGGAAAGCCTGTATAAACGCCGGGCATTCGAAAGGCACCTGCTCTTGCACAAGTGTGCCAGCATAATTAATCCAACAGCCTAATCGCTGGCTTGTCCCTCTTTGGGAGGATTTTGGGGTTTTATTTCAGAGCCAGGATCTTGTAGGAACACGCTTGCTGTATTTTTATTTTTATCAGAGCGTTGTTTCAAATGAATGACTTGCTTGAGATTTCAGATCTTTTAGCTGAATTTTAGTTTTTGGGAGCTGGTGTTGCTACCGAAATGTTGACTTTATGACTTTTCACCTTATTTTCCCCAAGCGGAGTGGTTGCAGCCTCAAAAATCCAGTGTGTCAAAGAATGAAGCAGAGAGGAGGAGGTAATACGTGTATAATTAGGTGCATATATTACCCGAGCGTATACAAAGCTGGCTGTAATCCGTGACGAGGCCAGTGAGAGCAGCCAGCGCTGTGCGTGGAGGTGGGGATGGAGCACGGATATAGGCACAGCGCTAGTGCAGGGCTGGGAAAAGAAACCCTGGCCAAAATGCAGCAAAGCATCCAGGCTGCCTGGCTGTCTCAATGTGGGAAGGTGGGATCTGGCTCAGATGGTGTGCTCAGGATGTAAATAAACTGAGAATTTGGGCTCTGAATCCTGAAGCGGGTTTAATCTGGACTGAAAGCCTCTTGGAGCAGAAATTTGTTGATGAAGCATTAGCACTTACCATTTTCTGGATAAAGCCCAGAATGGTCCCGGTCCCTTCTGGTCCCACGGAGACTCCTGTAACGTGCAAAGCAGGCTGCTGTTCACGTGCTCCTTTTTTTTACCCCCATTTCTTCATTATAAATGTTGCTTGGAAGTCCAGTGCTCTGGGGGTGCTTGCTGTTGGCAGAGCTCTCCGTGCTTGTACGGATTTGCTACCTCCTGCGCACTGCCCACGTCCCTTTCCAGGCTGCTGGATGCTCTGTGCCGTGGTTTGGAAATAGAGATGCGTTGGGAAGCGCCTTGCAAGCTGTGAGGGAGTGGCTTGTAAAAGCTAAGGCGTGTTGGTGTTATTGCCAAATACTGGTTTTTAAAGTAAGTGGGATGTTAAGGGTACCTGTAAGTCACTGAGTGGGAAGAAGCTTGTCAAAGGCAGGATGGGACCGAACTCGTGCTGATAGCATGGCTGGCTCCTGGGTGATCCCTTCCAGCTGGGATCCTGCCTGCTCCACGTCTGAAAAACGGTTTGAGCAAACCCATACTGGCTCCGCTGTAGGAAGGGCTGAGTTATGCCATCCACGCCCTCCCAAATTACGTTCGTTTCCTTGTCTTTAATGAGAGATTGTAAGAGATTATCTTTTCCCTTGTTACCTGTTGCTCAGGTTTTTGGCTTGTTGAAAGTCTAATTAACCTTCCTGCAGGAATGCTGATGTGAATGATTTCTTTCTATTTTATCTATGTGCTGGAGCTCCTCTTAGCATCTTTTTTATGGCTTGGCGTCATGGCTAACGTGCCCACAGTGTTATCTGAGGTTTCACTGGATGGGTTCCTTGCAAAAGGAATGGGGTTTGGGTAGCAAATAGAATAAACCGTGGGTTGTTCTAACAAGAAGTGAGCAGGGATTGCCACAGCATGGCTGATGAGACTATTGGGTAAGGCCAAAAATATTTCTCCATTTGTGTTGTTCTGCTCAAGTGTCTGGACGTCTTGATCAGAAACATTACAGAAATCCTCTGCTAAAAGTTCTCCTGGCAGAATTAAATAACCCTGTAAAAAAAATGCACCTCCCAGTGTCAACATAAAGCCATAAACCACAGAACTTCCACCAGTGCAGAGAAAACCTGGTTGCCTCGGTGGGGACAGCCTTCCCAGAATATGATGCTCTGCTTTGCTGACCTCTAAGCAAATAAAGCCCAGATTTCTCAAGCAGGCTGAGGACATTTCCATCCCCAAAATAAAGATGGGGCTACATGGCCTTTCTGCGCCTTGGCCCAGGTCCTTGCGCAGCTCAGCGCATCGCTGTACCTCTCAGGTAGGAGCTGCCAGGGTACATTTTCCCCTATGGGGATTGCCTGCTTGATTTGGTAGGGTTTGGACTACTGGGGAGGAAACAGAGCTGTGGGGTCACACAGAAGCATGGTTGCAGCGGTGGGACCTCTGGAGAGCATCCCGTCCAACCCCTGCTCGAGCAGGGTCAGCCAGAGCAGGTTGCCCAGGACCACGTCCGGTTGGGTTTTGAGTGTCTCCAAGGATGGAGACTCCACAACATCTCTGGGCAACCTGTGCCAGTGTTCACCCACCCTTGCAGTAGAACATTCTTTTCTTACAATTAAACAGACTTTCCTGTATTTCAATGTGTGTCCCATCATGGGCCACCACTGAGAAGGTTCTGGCTCCGCCTCCTTCGCTCCCTCCCATCAGGTACTTACACACATAGATAAGATCCCCCTGAGCCATCTCTTCCCTGGGCTAACCAGTCCCAGCTCCCTCAGCAAAGGTGGCGCGTGTTTTGTCCGGAATAAAACCGTGCCCAAGGGCACTGCCTTTGAGGAGAAGATGCGTAGAAGCTGCTGCTTTGGCCAAGAGGCAAGGGAGAGGCTTTGCAGGCAGCCGTCCCCTTGCCCGCTGCTCGAGGCGTACCCCTCTCCGCACAAAGTCTCCATGGGGACAGATGATTCCGCTGAGCTCTTGGCACGGCTGCAGGGTTAGCCAGACAGGGAGAAAATACCCTCCAGAGCCATTGGGAGTTTTGAGTCTAAGTTAATTAGAACTGTTCCCACGTTAAGCTCGGAGAGGCTAGGGGGGCTTGCACAGGGTTTGGGGTAGGAAGGCATGATGGGGAGCAGGGCAGGGGGCTGCGGGAGCAACGGGGAGATGCTGCCTTTCATCCTCGCAAATGGATGCTCACAGTTCCTCCATCGTAGCTGCTCAAATAATATCTGGTGTCTTTAGCAAATTCTGATGTCTGATGTCTTTGGTTTCATGGCAGCACTGCCTGGTTTGAACTGTGGCTTGTGTGGTCAAGATGTTTGCTAAGGTAAAAAACTCCGACTGCCTTCCCATTCCCCCTCCTCCTCTTCCTCCTGTCTCTCAGGCAGCACATTGCGCTACGAGAGGGGATGCCACAGAAATGGAGACTGTACCCCGGGAAGGTAAAAGGAGCAATGTGATGCTGCGGTAGCTAACACTGCCTCGCCTCTCCCCCTCTCTGCAGTAACAACAACCCCTACGCCTCCTTCGGAGCCACGCTGGCACGGGATGAGGAGCAGAACCTGTGGAGCACCCCACACGACATGACCCACACGGAGGCAGACGACGACCGGGTGCTGTACAACATGATTGTGGTCAGGAACCAGCTGGACAAGGACTCGGAGGTGAGACGGTGCTGTTCCTTGTGCTCAGTTTCACCACGGACTGAGGCTCGGTGCTTTCATTGGGTGCTTTGGCAGTGCCTTTATTTAAGCACCCATTAAGCTGCTGTGCCCCTGCGTGGCTCATGTAGGCATCAGGTCCTCCCATCTGCTCCATCACCCTCCAGATTTTATCCTGTATCTGGTGTGGACGCATCTGTAGCCATCTCATCCCTGGGAAGCTCGCAATGTCTCTGGCGGCTGAGCCAGGAGAGCCGCCCTGAGCTGGGATGCGTGATGCCCTGCAAGCACCTCTACCACCACCACCCGCAAACGTGTACTGGTAGCACTGGGACCCCCAGCTCAATTTCCTAGCTTCACAGGCTGCTGTTTTTTGTCCAATATTTCCCTGTTTTGGCCTTTCCGTGAGCAGACTGGCATTAGCCCTGCCTGCAGTGGCGTTTGCCGGCAATGGCGGTGCCTGGAGCTGAGCTGCCGCTCCAGTGACACGTCAGGTTAAATAGTCCTCTAATGGGTTGTATGGCAATTATCGAGAAGCGGAGAACTGGCACAGCTTTCGGCGCAGAAGGGAAAAAAATCATCCCTGTTACATAACGGCTGTTTTGCAGCCCTGATTTGCTTCTGCGCAAAGGAGATTTCAGTGGCCTGATTAGGAGCAGGCTGTAGCAAATAGTGACACATTTTCCCCTCTCTGATTGCTTTTAAGACTTCAACATGTTTGCAGGAAAGCCTGGAGGCTTCACATTTAATTTCAACGTGATCCCACTTCATCCAAGAGACTGCAAGACTGTAACTCCTGTGATAGTCCCTGTAAAACAAAAGCTAGCTCAGCTTTCACGAGAAGCCTTAAACTCCAGAGGTACAGCTGAGATCAAAATTACAATTTTAAAAACCTCAAATGAGATAATGAAATCCTTGTATACAGTTGGCCAAAATCCCCATTTAATGGGGGTTTTTTTTGTGGGGATTGAATTAATCATGGTGTTTACAATGGATGGGTTTGTAACAACGTTTTCATGGCTGCACGTAACCTTTACAGCTATCACGGCTATAAATGAAGATATCTTCTTCCCTCCCCACCACTGCTTTCTCTATCTTGTGATTGTTTGTCTTAGAGAAGACAGGGAGCTTCATCCAACCCAAACTGGCTGAAGGAAACGAGGACAACTCCGTTCAGGGGACTGCGCCGGCCCTGGGCTGCTCAGAGCTGGCTGTACTTCAGGGCAGCGCTGAAGCTCCTCATTGCAGCCTCCACCCAGTCAAGCGGCCTTTTCACTTGATTTAGGGCTCGTTATGAGGCAGGCTTCCGAAAAGCTATTATTTATAAAACGGTATCATAAGTGGACAGGCTGCTAAAAAGATGGCTCCTTGGGCAAAGGAGTGTTGTGCGTCAGCCTTGCGCAGGTTGCAGAGGAGAGCATCGGTTATGGGTGAGCCAGAGAGCACCCCTGCGCCTGCTTGTCCTAAACCCAGTGTGCCTGCTTGTCCTAAATCCAACGCTTTCTCTCTGCCTTCAGCATGTCCGTAGGGTTTTTAGCGGGTCGGTGCAGTCGCCATGCCTGCCAGCGAAAAAGGGAAGTACAAAGAGCGTGGGGCTTCCGCTCCACAATGAATGTAAGATCACATACCCTGGTTTTTATGCAGCACAAATAATAAAAAAGCCTGAGGAGTACAACATCAGGCTGACTTTGAAGAAAGCCAACACACGATACGCTTGATTTGAATTATGGCACAGTGCCCTTTGCAGCTAGTGATTGCCAGCCTCTCTGCTGTCTCTCTTTTACAGCTAGGGAAACTGAGGCACGATATATAAGCCCAACAAGCTGCTGCAGTTTCCAGCTGCAGCTTTTTCTGGGTGGCAGAACAGGGAGGGACTTGGTTGGCAAAGCCAACATTCCCGCGTTCAGCCCCCGGTGCCGAAATCTCTCTTTACTCCAGTGAGCATTTTAAAACTAGGCCAGATTGCATTGCCCTCCCCTCCTAATGAGGCTTCAGCCCTGAGAGAGAGAAAAAAAACTCTAATTGCAAAACAGCACTGGGCTGCAAGAGCCATAATCTGCTTTGGGAGCTGCTCTGCTCCCGAAGTCCCCAGGGAGAGCCTGTGGATGCTGCAGGACAGGGGATGAAGGAATGGTTTCTTGTTTATGCAGGGCACAAGTGTTACAAAACCATAGGTCCTTTTTTTCTCTCGGTTAAAATTGGACTGAAAGGAGAACTAGTCCCTGTGTTTCTGCTCCTTCATTTAACAAAGAAATTTCGGTGTGCTGTGCACTTACTGTATGCTTTGCCATTCCCCACCTTTATCTTTGTGATTTCCTAGCCCAGGACTTCGGAAGGATCCCAAAGAGCAGGTCGCTCTACATCATGCGTGTTTTATCTGTACGGCACCACCTCGGCCTCAAACCAGTGTTGCATTTTTCTTAATCTGGCTAACCCACTTCTGCTTTCCTGGGTATTTACTTTTTTTTAAAATGGTCGTTCACGTAGCGACAAGGTGCTGTGAGCTAGGACAGGAGAAGCGGTGGGCCAGGATGCAGCGGTGACGTTGGCACAGTGCTGGAGGTCAGCGGGCATGGTCCGTGATGGCTCTGGCCTGGCCCGGGCACCTCTGTGCTGTGGATTGTTGTAAATCAATAAACCAAACTGTGTATGTGAAGGGCCAGGTGCTCCGACACCGAGTGCACCCTGTAGCTCAATCAGTTTTCTGCATGTTAGATCATTTGTGGTGGGGCTGCCAGCAGCTCACAGCATTGGTGTCCTCCCTTGGGGTCAGTTCCTTGCCCCCACCATGGGGCTGGACCCACACCTGATCCTTGCGGAGCCATTTCTTTTCCCTGCCCACTCCCGACGGCCCCACTCCGTGAAATTTGGCAGCTCCAGCCCAAACTCAGTGTGACCTTAGCTTGCGTAAGGATGGCAGGGCCACTCCACCCTGCTCCTTGCTGAACCAGGGCAGCAGGCTCTTCAAAGCGAGCACCGTGACGTCCTGGGTGCACCCTGTTTCACGCCCATTTGCTTGTCCTACTCGGTGTTGCATGCTGGGAGCGACGGCTCACGGGGCCGTTGGCCGTGCTGGAGCCCGCTGGAGCACCCAGCGGTTGCCCAGCCCACTGCGCAATAGGTACACGAGGCAAGGTTCGCTGGAGCCTCCTAAAACCATGAGGTCTGAGCAACTCGCAGCTCCGCATTTCTCTCTGCTTGGGGCCGATGAGCGCGATGTGCTCGGATACACTTTCGGAAGCCAAGTACGGGCAGGGGAGGGCGTGCGCAGAGAAAACCTGAAAAGCCGTAGCTGAAGGGCTGGCTTAAGGGGGCTGGTAAAGCTGATGCAGCTTTTGGAGATCAAAGCTGTCATCAAAGCTTTTGAAGGCTGGGGTCAACTTTATTCAAGTATGGAAAAAATGTTTTTTACCTGCTCCTGCCCTGCAGCATCGTCGAACCTGTTGTGGTGTAAAGTAAAACCCCAAATCTGGAGGTGAAATGAGGAACTCTAGGAAAACAGGATATTATTTAAGACGCTATATAGATACAGGCCAAGTCACTGTTCGGTGTGACGAAAGTGTTTTATGGGGAAGGGGGACTACTGGGGCTCCAGCAAGCCTCCGATGTTAACAGCAAGAGCTGGGTTTATTTGGCTTATGTGCATGGTGTGGCAGATGCCCCCCTCCACGAGGACTGGCTTGTGGTGGCCCTGGTGCCTCCGTGTCCTCTGATGGGGTGCGTGGAGTTAACCAGACGTGGGCAAAGAGCCTGAGCTGTTGCACCAATATTGGCTTCAGAGAAGGAGCCACGTTTAGGGCAGCTGCGCCGTGGGTCTGTGAACAGAAACTAAAGGTGGGTTTTTGCATCATGACTGAGGAAAAAACACTGTTCTTATGGCTTGTTGTAAATGCAGTGTTTCCTTCTTCTTTTGGCTTATTCCCTTGGGGAAGGTGGGATCATAAACCCCACTAGCAAAGGCAATTCCTCAGCCTACATCTCTGCTGGGGGCCTGGCTAGCAGAGCTGCGCTGGCATGATCCTCCTGGCAAGCCCTGACAAGGCCTATTTTTCTGCTTCCTCCTGCTCTCCTACAGGATTATTCTTTTTTAAACACATTACAGAAGAAGGTCAGCATTGCGACACACTGTTGCTGGGGCATAGAGAGGTGACGGGATTTGCCCAGGGTTGGGGATGCTGGTTGGGGAGCCCAGAACTGACCCACTTAATACATATGAAAAATTATTTATGAACTCCTGCATGCCCCTCTTAAAACTGAATCCAATTTAAGCTTTTTCTAAGCCGAGATGTCGGTCGATGGTTCAAGGTATGAGCGTGGATCTAGAGTTTGTATTTGCTCAACTCCTGCCAGTGGGGCCAGTCGCAGAGCCAGAGCAGGAGCATCCCTGGATGTGGCGTGGTACCTGCCTGGACTGGTATTTTGCAGTCTTTCCCTGATAACTGTGTTTTGACCTCATTTCCAAAATAACTCTTGAACAGAACGGTGACACCAGTTGCTTCAAGGGAATACAGAAGGCAGCTTTGGTAGAGGATTGCTTTGGCAACATGAGGAAAGCTACCTACTAATTAGGAAATTTCCATACAAACAGGGATGAAAAGTTGGACAGTTCTTGCCTGTTCTCTTGGCACATTTTTTCCCAGAGCTCTCGGCTATGTACTGACCTGGCTTATATTTCATGCCCAGAATTTCCTCACTTCCATTTGACATTTGCAGATTTAGTATATCAGACTAGAGAGTCCAGGGAAGTTTTCCAGGTAAATATTTGAAGGGCTGAGCACTCAGAG
The DNA here is from genome assembly GCF_034638445.1 of Ciconia boyciana. Classification (NCBI taxonomy): domain Eukaryota; kingdom Metazoa; phylum Chordata; class Aves; order Ciconiiformes; family Ciconiidae; genus Ciconia; species Ciconia boyciana. The sequence goes on along the minus strand of NC_132943.1, from coordinate 41,269,932 downwards.
GAGAGAGGCGGCGGGGTTTTCCTGCTGCTCCCGGGATATTCTTGACTCATGCACAACGGGTTTTCTCAAGCCCCCACTGGTATATGTTGTGCCCTGCCACGTAGGTTTAAAAGGGCAAAACTGGTTGCAAAAACCAGGGCCAGGAACTGCAACCTGCTTTCGTTTCCCGTGGGTAATTCAGATTTTGGCAAAAGGGTATTTTTCTTAAAGGATTGATTTTGAATGCATCACTGGGATGTCCCAGACCTGTAGAAACACCAAGGGGTTTGGTAAAGACCAGTCTCCTGCTGAACTTTCCCAGTACTGTGTGCACGAAGCTTCCTTGCCGCCCCAGAAGTTACATCTAACCGGGCAAGAGGCAGGGCAGGGAACGAAGGTGCACAAGAAATGCGAAACGAAGCTAAGTTTTGGGAGAGAGCTGCTTGTCCCGTGCCTGCACACAGGCCCGGACACCTCGCTGGAATGGGTGCCGGGGGGGAGCCAGCCTGGGATGTGGCACAGAGGGCAGCCTGCTCCGGCCTCGCTCTGCCCAGGGCTGCCCAAGGACCGGCGTTGCCCTGTCCTGCATCTCGCCGGTGCCCTGGTACGCCACCACGGTCCCTGTCACAGCCACGGCGAGGGCTGAGGGAGAGCGGGGTTTGGCGTGGAGACCCCGGCTGCCTGCCCTGGGGCTGCCGGGCAGCGGGTGCTGAGCAGCCTCGGCCTCGTGATGCCACTTGGCCCGACCAAACGCTCCCTCCGCAGGTCACCTCTTGGTGCCTCACGGGATGTGTGTGGGGAACACCCTCCCCAAAGTCTCTGAAGTTGCCCATTCCTATGCGGAGATGGAATCTCCTATGCGGAGATGCCGGGGTGGGCAGGCTTTGCTCTTTCTCTGCTGTGTAGTTAAAGGGAGATGCTTTTTAGAATAATTTTGGGGGTGGAAAGATGCTCTTAACTTTATTTCCCTCATTAAAGCAACACAGACAATCCCCTGCCCACAGCATTTGGGATGTCTCTGCTACAAGGAATCACCCGGGAAAACTCCGTGCTTTCTAAAGCTGATGGAGAGCAGGGCATGAGTCCCTTCGAGAGCTCAGCCCGGAGCTGCCCATCCTCACCCTGATCATCTCTGCTGTCTCTAGTTGCTTTTCAACAACGGGCACCATGTGCAGCATCCTCCTCCCAGCTTTCTCTGGGGAAATATAAATGCATTCAGCTACATGCCCAGGCAAAAGAAATACCATTAAAACAAGAGGGTCCCTCCCAGCCACCACCGTTAAGCATCATTTTCTGTACCAAAGCCTCTCCTTTGCGCACTCCCCAAATTCTTCGACAGGACACTGTTAGAGGTCCCCTGGGACTAAATATGCACCGTATTCACTTCCATAACACAACTCGGTAACTACGATGTACAAGAAAGCCCCAATCTAGATTCCCTTAAAACAAAAATAGACAAGGGAAAACACACTGCTGTAATCCAGAGGAAATCAGGAGCAGCTTCCCTGTGTGTTAAGCACTGCTCGCAGTTAAGCTTAGCGAGGAGTCTGCCTCGCTACCACGGGGGGTAAATCTTTGCAGCCCTGAAAGCTGCTGCCTGGCAAGCTGTGTTTTGGGGAGGGGAGCATCTTTCCTACCCCCCCCAGCTTGCTAATTCAGCAGCGTGAAGCACGCCTGGAATCACAGCAGCCATCTGAATTGATTTTCTGCATTAAAGCACTTGTTTATCTTTGCGGGAGGGCAGAGACACGCAGCTTATTTCCCCACCAGCATGCCCAGACTGGTTTGCTCTCCTTTCTGCTTATACCGAGGGATGCTTCCGAGGGATCCCTGCCAGTGGGGACCGCAGCACTGTGCAGACTTTATTCTCTTTCTTTAAAACTTTCAAGTTTGTAGTAAACTTCCCACAAAGCTTTAATACAACAAACCCCCTCTTTTTCACTGAGAGGAGCTCAATTCCTAGCTATGAGCTGGTGTCACGGGGGAGAGGAGTCTTGTCCCTGCCTCCTTTCCCTAGCGAAGGGCTGAAGAGGCGTTTCGATGCCTTGCGCTGGCAGTCAGGTGCCCTCCTGTGCGAAGAGAAAAGCTGTTTTCAAGTACTGCTGCGGTCAAGAGAGAAACGGAGCTCTGATCGGCAAAGCTAGCTCATTGCGAGCAGCAACACAAAGCTAAAAATGAAGGGGATCTTGCTCTCCGGGAGGATGAGCGGTGCAGAGTGAGTGGCTGCAGGCGGAGCCGTGTTTCCCCTGCTCTCCTGACCTGAATTCACCAGTCTTAACCCTGCCGGCTGCTTCTTCCAACACGTAATCTCCAAGGGGTTCTTGCAGCTATCGCGGAACAACAAGAAAACGGTCTCATCATTTAATTCTCTGCAGTCGTGGCGTGTCAGCTGGGCTCAGGAAAAAAGCACAAAGAAATCTCCAACCCTTTATCAAATCAAGTAAACTCTTTAAGGCACCAGGTATCAGAAAACCAGTGGGGTTTCTAAAGCACAGCCTACCTTCATGGGTATTATTTAACCCCTTTGAACCCAGCGTGTCACATAGGAAAATCCCAGGGAGAAGGCACAGATTAACACCCGTTTATTCTACAAGAGTCCATCTATATAATCTGTTGCTGAGAAACGAGATTAATTAAGGTTGTTAGTGCAGGGAAATTACCTGAGTGACGTTATGACCTGCTGTGTGGATGCTTCTATAAATGCATCCTTTTCAGTCTGTGCATTGATTAAACTCAGCTAGGAAAAATACTCCTGGTTTTCTTGCAGAATACATGAATTTCCAGAGGAATGCATTCTTGTACAGATGTGTTTAATTGTGCTGGTATAACTTTAATAAATAACCTCAAAACCTTGCCCTTTAGACGGTGTGCCATTGTGCAGATATAAAGCTTGAGGTCAAGTGCAAGGATTTAAGTTGCATAGTTAAGTGAGGCATTAACTGCAGCAACTGGCATCACCAAGAACAGTTACTATGTCAACTGACTCCAGCTCAGCCCTCAACCATCCACATGCATCCCTCTTCTCTGCTATTTAAAAAAAGGTACCCCAGCCTTTAAAAAAAGTCTATTTTTCTTGTTTTCCAGTACTTTTGAGAACCTGCCTACTCCGGTTAAATGCCAAACAGGGCCGAGCAGTTTGGAGAAGCCACTGTATGTGTGACCAAACTGAGAGCAGTAACTGTTTTTCAAACTTGTAGATTCCCTTGGGCTGTCATCAGCTGTAAGAAAATGTGCCATGCCAGTTCAACTGCAAGGATTTGAAAATAAGGTGTTGCAATAGTTTATAGAAGGTAATTATTAATATGTGGTCGTGCTTTCTCAAGCTGTTAAAGGCCGAATAAGGTATTCTCACAACCTCAGGTTTTGATTCTAGCAGGGGTGTCAAGGTTTGGGGTAAAGGGCTTTGGACCAAAGAGACTGAAGTCTCTCAAATGAACTACATTTGGAAGTTCATGTTGTTCTCCAGCCTAGGACAGCGTTATGATTTCCAGCACAGAGCTGGAATTACATTCTCCCTGTCTGACCGAGGAGACCACTTTGATCATCAGCAACACCTAAGCTAAATTCTGTAATCCAATTTCAGGGTAACCGGAAGCCTGTTTTGTACACGCAGAGAAGATACAGAGATGCTGTACCAAATGTCAGGCTAAAATATTCTATGCTGGTCAGTGTAATTTATTCCAGGGGCAAGAGCAGCCTGGCCGTCGACCTTCACACCAATCCCTCAGTGCCAACATCAACAGTTCAACTCTGGCTCCGTTTCTAAAAGCTGAAATTCCTAGAAAAGCAGCAGAGACCTCTCCACATGCAAATGACTGAGTATCTCTTATCCCTTTGCATTGCAGGAATGGCAAAAGCTCAACTATGATATTTATACCTTACGACAGATCCGAAAAGAAGTGAGAAGCAGGTGGAAACACATTTTGGAGGATTTAGGTAAGCTAGAGGATAAAAGGATGTCATTTGCGTGCTACCGAATGAGAGGTCCCATGATGGCTGAGGATGGGAACGGCTCCACAAAATCAGGCTGGTAGAGGAGAAGGGGAGGAAAATAAAGCAAGGTTGCTGAGCAATGCAGTCAGGTAGCCCACACGGCAGCTGAGAGCCTGCGGGAGACTCCCCAGAGCTCAGGCACGGCCGGGAGGAGACGGGCCACCGTGTCTGCAGGCATGTCAAAAAGCCCACAAACCGCAGTCAGCAGGAGAGCCTTTCAAGCCCGTAATAGCATGCACACTCATCCATTTCAAGCTTCCTTGTGGAAACGTAGCAGGGATACCTGGGAGTTCACCCTGTTTTTTTCTAAACAAGATAAGCAGGGAGAAATGAATATTCCTTTCAGATTTGAATACAGATACATCTATTTTCCTTCCTTAGCCCATGCCAGCTGATCAGAGCTAAACCACCCACTTTGTTTGCTCCTAAGTGAATCTGAAATATTCTTTCACCAAATTAAATTGCTCAACGGTGGCCCTCCTACTCCTGCTGCTTCCTAGCCTGCAAACAGTGAACTGCACCCACCGGTACTGTGTGCTCAGCTGCTGCTCCTCTGGACAAGGCAGTGGGGGATGTGACCTGGTTTTCCCAATTGCATTGCACACCGCGTGTGACACTCGGGCCAAGGAGTGCAGCTCGGTGACTTGCATCATGCTCTGGAGGTGGTTGGCAGCTAATGAGAGGAGGATGTGCGAGTCGAGCACACTTGTTGGGCTGTTCAAGGCTATTATCACTGGGAGCAAAAGAGATGGGTATCTCCGCTGCTCCTGCCCTACCTGCCATTCTGGCATCTGGATGGGAGGAACATTATAAATTCATAACTAGGTATCAGCGTTCATCTTCACGCAGGTGCTCGCGCAGCCTGTACAGACCAAACATGGGAGGGATCTCTTGACATCCTTACGTCTGTTACTGCACAGTGACAAAGGCTCTCCCACATCTCCCTCACGTCCGCAATGGCTCTGGAGCTGTTTTGCAAAGGGTGGGGAAGCTCAAGGCCAGGGATCATTTGGCCTTAGCGAAGCTAGATGTGCAACCAGATATGAAACCTGCTATCTTTTGTTATCTAGACCTGTGCTTTAATCATAAGAGCACCACTCTTTCCCCATGAGTGTTTTCAGGTGAGACACATCACCACCAGCTCCCTGGAGCTGAACAAAGAGTTAGTAGCCATTACATTTAAAGATCCCTGCATTCATTCTCCTCCCCCTTTCATTCGCTGGATACCCTTCCTGTAAGAGATGCTGACTGCTACAGGAACGATTACCCATGCATTCGTTATTGCCGCAGGTTTTTTATCACTGTTACCTCCCAACAACATATAGGCGTAGTCGCTGGGGTGCTCAGGAAGCCCCACCAGTCCTGAAAGCTCTGGCAGCGTCAGGAACATGCAAGAGCTGAATCAGCACCCTGGTTGTGGGTGTTCACATGCCTTCTCTGGAAAACCAGCAACAAACTTGCTCTGAATGGGTTTATGTTTTTTCTTCCCCACCAGCAAGCTCCTACCTGCCCCAAGTGCGGATATGGAGCGTGCCTCAAGGAAACGCTAGTTTGTTTTAGCAAGTAGGGAATGCAGCAGCCCAAGGTGGAGAGGGAATAAGGAACCTTGCAAGAGCCTGGAGGGCTCAGGGATGACGCTGCTTGGATGTTTGACTCATTTCTGTAACACATCTCTTTCCCAGGTTTCCAGAAGGAAGCGGACTCCCTCTTGTCGGTGACCAAACTCAGCATCATCAGTGACTCCCAGAACATGGGCAAAGCCCGGGACATCCTGTTAAAGCTCTCCGAAGAGACAAACATCTTCCCGACCAGCTGGGAGCTTTCTGAGCGCTACCTCTTCGTGGTGGTGAGTAGCTCCGAGCGTGCCTTCCTCCCTGTGGCCCCCATCTCTGCAATTGAGCTCAAATGAAGGGGAGCGGATAGGTGAACTGCACCAGACGATGCTCAAATCCGTGGTGGCATCTGGGGTGTCCCCGTCAGATGTTGCACTTGTAGCTTGGCTGTTCAGCTTCCTTGGAAATGCCAGTACTGTACTACCATAAATTTGCCCCCCCCAGTTCCTTTAAGCCTGTGCAACTGGGTGCTCTTGCAGCCTGTTAACGAAGTGGGAAAAGATTAGACCTAATGCCTAGCTTAACCTGAGAGCAGCCGTGGAGGGAAGACCTTGACGAGGGAGCTGCCCAAAGCAGCCCGTAGTGACTATAAAACTCTATTGCTTTGGCAGGATCGGCTCATAGCTCTGGACGCTGCGGATGAGTTCTTCAAGATGGCCAGCGTGGTGTATCCAAAGAGACCCAGCGGGGAAAGAGTGGACGATAGCCAGAAGGCCCCGCAGTGCATCTCTGTCATGATGCCCTGAGGAACATGCCTTGCTGGCGCGAGATGGACAGTGGGTTTCTTTCCCTCCGGGACCGGGTTCCTCTGCCGAGGGGTTAGCACAAGAAGTGCTGCTCCTTGTTTTCCTGCAGAGAAGCAAGTGGGCCGGCCGGAGCAGAGCGACCAGGTCAGCGAGCCGTGCTCCATCAGGAGGGCACAGGAAGGTGGACGCTGGCCCCAAGGTGCTCCCAAGCAGAAGGGAGTAAGAACTGCTATAGCATAGCCCCGGTGGGAGACCGCTAGCCTAGTAGTGTATGCGATAGGCATGAGGGGAACCTGCTGCGCAAGGCATTGCTACCAGTAGCTGCAAAAGTTGAGATACCTCTAGTTACAAGCACTGCAAGGAGATCCACGTTTCCACCTTCTACTGGTACCTGCCACTGTCCCCTTCCTCAACCCTGCTAGCCGGGAGGACCAGCGAGGAACAGAAAATACCTCAGTCGTCTACAGCTCTGTGACATTTCTTTGTGCACTGGTCCTCTTCCTCATCTCCAGCCCGTGGCAGCCCCGCCGGGCAGGTCCCAGGGGATTTGGCAAAGAGGCAGGAGCAGTGCGTAGCTGGGAGAGGAGTTAGCACCAGGCGACAAAGCCTTGGAGCAGTGTCGCAGCTGGGTGCTGTGTCCCCTGCCATGAGTGGTTTGGAGGTGTTTGTGTCCAGGGGTGCTCAGCCCGACATCTTAAAAGAAGGTAGATTTTAGGAAGGTGCCAAGGTCAGACCTGCTGAGAATTTGGCTCCTGTAATATCCTAAGATTGGTTGCCCTACATCTTAATTAATTTCTGAAAGTTTTGGTCTTAATTGCATAAAACCCCCCCACTATAAAGCTGCATGTACTGTCCGTATATACTGTCCCTGCTGTTAATGAAGATTTTTAATGAACACCCTTGATATCTTGGGGTTTTGTCCGGTAATGAGCAATAATTTTAAAAACAAGTGGAAGTTCTTCACTGATTAACACATGTGCTGCTAATTGGCCAGTTGGAAATGCTGGTTACATAGGACCTCCCAAAATAGCAAAACAGAGCTTTTATTTGTTTATACCTACTACAGTGTTTGAAATATATATATATATTTATGAATTGTTTCTGTTTGTCAGTCTTCCTGGGAAACATTTTTGTCAACTCAGGACATCAGTGAAAACTGAGTTTAATAAACAAAACACATTCCAAAACCATCTTTTCTTACTCTCTCTGTAACCCTATTCAGGCAACAACATCTCTCTTCACTGCTGATAGCAAAGGGGCTGGGGTATTTGTAGAGCATACGCCTCTGCGACCTGTTCTCTACACTTAAAATTGCCCGTTGACTTGCAAGAGTGGGGTCGTTTACCAGCCTAGGACCGAAGTCTTCGTAGGAGATGATGGGGACTGACTTTAATTTCAGTGAGATTTGGAGTTTGTTGCCCAGTTCCCATTGTTTTGGTTTTTTTTAAGCAGATGTCAGCTGTGCTTTGGAAAACCTCCGATGCTTTTATAGAAAATAAACTCCAGTACGTGGCATCTCCAGGGTTTGATTCGAACAAACTGTTGCAGAACAGAGATCCAGCGGTCGGAGGAACACTGTGCCAAAGTATACGACACCACCCAAAAGTCAGCCCTTGGGATGTTATCACTTTATGGTACTACATGTTACGTAAAACCACCTGATGAGTTTCTAAATCTTGTGGACGAGAAGAAGAGAGATCTTGTTAGCTGTGGTGCTGCTTGTTTGGGCGGTGGAGGTTGCCGTTAAGTGGTGCCTTTGCAGAAACACCCCTTGCTGTCACTTGTAGCTGTGAAACCGGTTCTCATGTCAACAAAATGCAATTTGTTGTAACTTCGTAGGACAGAAACCGCCTAAAAGAGAGAATAATTAGGATGTCTGAATGAGTGTAGCTACTGAAGTAAGGCCCTGTGCAGGGGAAGGGCTGAGTTTCTGAGCACGGCCACAGGGAGGAGCAGGAATTAACAGCAGCATTGGATCAGAGCGGAGCCTCTCACTTCTGCACAGCAGGGAGGAATAAGCAGGCGTGGGGACTTGTGCATCAAATTATGTACCAATCACGACACGAACAGAAGAAGGTCTGTCAGTCCCAGCACTCAGATAAAACTGGTTCTAGGGGAACCTGCAAATATTGCAAAACAGCCTTTGGTCAAGTATAAGGAGGCAGAACTTCTAAGAATCTGCAACTTGAAAAATTACAGAAACCAGCAGAAATTGTTTCCATAGAGGTCCAAGCTCAAGTTCGTCATTCTGTTCATCTCAGTAGGAAGTGCCCTGTCTTTCATGCACTTGAGGTAGAATACTGATAAACTGAATTTCAGTTAGTGAAATGAAGAGAGTAATTTGCCTTTTCTAATTTGCATGGAAATTACCAGGGAGACGCACATCTTTAAGTTTTGTTTTGCTCAGATTTGGGCTTCCTCTGCTGACAGGAGAAGGAAACACAGCTTAGTTTGTCTCCAAGCAAGCCTTTGGCTGTGTCTTGCGGACCAGCAGTAGAGGACCCTCCACCTGGAACCCAGAGACGGTGCACGCTCACCATAATGTTCAGATGCTGCCCAGTTGCCTATGGATACTGGCCTGCCAGAGGTGTTTAAAAGACTTATTTAGGCTCTATCACAGGAAAAGTTACCCATGTCTATACAGCAGATATGGTGGGACTATTCTGTTTAAGGGCAAGAACAAAGATGGGGAAAGAAGCGCAAACAAGCATCTCCCAATGAAACTCATTCCACATTTTGGGCAAGTTAAAAATCCCTGGCAGGGGAAAGGCTCCTGGGCAGCACTTGCATTTTGGGTCTCAAATTGAGAACGTGAGATTAAACTGAGGAGACGTTCAGATGGTAAAAACAAGCCAGACACACAAAGTTAAGCATCACACCCTGGAGCTATTGCAGCACAGACTGAGTGTCATAGGCCTCTGGGTGGACAGGCTACCTCTCCAAATGGACCAGGGCACCTCATTAAGCAGTGAATTCCTCTCCATCGAGAAAGATGGAATAAAGATTTCATAAAATATATACATCTCAAAGAGCATCCAAGTCAAAGGCTGCCTGGTGATGCTGCATCACCGCCACGGTCCTGAGTGGGGGGAATTCATCCCCCAACAAGAGTGATTACCTTCTGCACTAGAAGCGAGGTTGGGTTTCGCTCATTTGACACACCATCCAGACCTCTAGCTGCCGTTCCGATGGGCTTGAGTCTCCCATCCAGCCTGTATCACGCCTGGACGCTTGTACAGGTGCCTTTGACATCCTACAGGTCTCAGGTGCCACTAGATCCCTGCATGTGGGGAGCCAAATCCTGCCCATGGCCAGCGAAGCCTGGCAGCACCCGCCTGGGAAGCGGTGGCTGTAAGGCAGCTCCGCGAACACCAGATGCCACTCTTCCCTTAGCCGTGCTCCAGCATGCTGAGGGAAACCACGTTTACAATGCAGGGGAAATTTTTCCAACCTTTTCTTGCATGCATCAAGTCTCTCAAGGCTGCAAGAACTGGCTTTCTGTTAAAGGTTGGGTTTTAGATATTTAATAATTGCTCTGGCACTTTCCGGGAGATAGTGGTGAGCCCATCTCTCTTTCAAAGGTTTGCAGGGCTGGGGCCAGGGACTCTGCTCCTGCTTGGAAGTGCCACTCGGTGTGGGGCTGGCTGCTGCAGGAATTAGCATGTTCACGAAGAACATTTATTTTCCTAAGTAGAGGGTGACTTTGGCACCCCTTCCTTAGCCAGGAAAGGAAAAATACCAAGAATTCTTTTAAATGAGCAATGTGAGAGGGTTTAAAGTACATCTGGGTTCACTTAGCTTTCAGATCCTTTTGTTTTGTCTCAAATCAACTTTGTATTTAACTAATATTTCAACTGGAAAGAAAGAGAAAGGGGAAAAAAAGGACATTTTTCATCCATCCATAAGCCATAGACGTGCGCCGCTTGGGTTTCCTTTTCCTTTGCCACAGTAGAAGCAGACACAACTGGCACAGTTCATGTGATAACCTGAAATGGATAACCATTGCGTATGAATCAGGGTAGCTTCTCCAAAGTCAAGTAAGAAATCCTGACTTATGCCAACTGATGGTCTAAGCTTTGTCTTCTACCAGTGCCCATTTGGTTATTTCACATGCTGCCTGTGTCAACCAGGCTGTTGAGCAAGCCTGTCAAAACGCTTGTGGCTAATCACTGGCCACTATGTTGGCTTAACAGTGGCTCAACAAAGTGGTTTAGTTTTTTGGGTCATGGGGAGCATCACTGTAGGGTTCCCTTCCTCTAAATCAGAGCTGAAATTATGTATAGGGCGATCGCCGTCTGTAATAGAGACCAGCTAGAAGCAAAAATCAATTTACAGACCATCCTGACTGTGCATGTGCACACACGGCTTCTTCTTTGTATTCCAAGTTTTCCTAGGACATACATCATGAATTTGGCAGGATGAGGAAAAAAAAAAATCACGGTGGAAATTCAGCTGTGATCTGTAAGACAGGCAGAAGGTGGCAGTGCAGGTGTTTGGGAAAGGCTGGAACAGCAGCAGGAGAAGGAGATGGGAGGCAGGGGCCTGAAAGGACTCAGCCTTTCCGTTTTACTTGCTACGGATGTAAATCACAGCGTAAGTTCTGACAAATAATGAGAATGGACATGGGAAAGAAAACTGTCATCTTTTAAATGCCAGCTATAGGAAAAATTACCATTTCAAACCACTCGGTTTCAATCATTTCTAATGTTAGAAATTCCAACACTTACATACTCTTCCTGGAGGGAAAGCATGTACTTTTCTAATTTAATGAGGATCAGTACTGTTGAGTGACTTACCATAAAAAAGCTCTGCAAAAGCATTTCTTTGAAGACAAACAACCATTTTTGCATGGGGATTCCCTGTTAGGCAAGTTATGGATTATCAGAAACATCTCTTTGGCTTACAAATTGCAGACCTTGCGGACACATCCATAGGGGAGCTGCCCTTGCACAAGGGAGGCCATGGAGAATTCTGCTCACTGGCCACTCCTAAATGCCCCAAGCAAAGACTTGCAAGGCCAAAAGCTTGTCTGTTTTCTCTATCAGTTGGTCTAATGAAACATACCACCTCTCCCCATAAGCCTTATCCCTACCCTTTCAGGAGAACAGTCATTTTTCAAAGAGGTAATAAATTCAGCTGACTATTTCGTGTTACTCAGATTAGGAAAGGAAGACGCCATGGAGGCTGTGGGCGCCCTTGACATGATAGGATCCCAGCAGCATTAAAATAAACAGTTTTAGGCAGCCAAACTAGCAAACAGCCAAAGAGGTAGAGCCATATCAAAGCAAAGACAAGGGGGCAGCAAAGGGAGGCAAATAGGCACAGCCCAGCCACTGCCCAAGAAAAGGCAAGAGTATTTGGCAGGTGGAGAAGGTTGTGTGCAATGGGTACAGCGTCGGTGCCAAAATATGTTGTGATGGTGCGGCAGAGTGCGTCATCTGGGTAGCACCAGCAGGATGAAATGTGTTTGTGTATGCCTGAATAACCATCGTTAAAACCTCCGTTTGATGATAGCTCACCAGCAGATCAGAAAGAAAAGATATTTATGAAATGATGTATTACCAAAAGTTTATCCTTTCAAGAGTGGCAACTTTATATCTGTTAAGCTGCTGGCATTCTTTCCATTGGCTTGAACTGGGTTTGAGTCAGACTTTGGAGACACAAACACCAGGGCAAGTCCAGACACCACTGAAGTAAAAAACAAAACTTCTGCCAGCTGCCCATCTATTCCTCTTCTGCATCAAAGTCTCAAAAATAACAAGTATGGTTTCTGAAAAGATGCCCACAAGTGACGAGAGGATCTACCTGTACTTGTCTGGAGGAAGAAAATAAAGCCCAAACCATTTCTTATGGCCAAGGGATCACAGGGAAATTCAGATTGGAGGAGACCTCCGGAGGTCATCTCAGCCAACCTCCTTCTTGCTTGAAATAATCTCTCCCCTTTTGAAAATGGCGTGAGTAATTTGTATGGAAAGCATTATTGGCGTACACAATATTTCACCTACTTCAAAGACGTAGTGGTTGGTACAAAGGAAATATATTAAACTTTTTTTTTAATTAAAAAGTGAAATAGAAGATTTGTGAAACTCAACTGGAGGGCACGTTTGGAATGAATGAATCCCTCTTTGCAATACTCCTTTGATACCTCTAACTCAAGTGACCAGGGTTTGAACATGCATTTCCATTCTTCCTTAGGTGAAGGAGGCAGATAGAGGAGTGATGGGAGCCCGGAGCCACGTGGGGCGATTCACCCTGCCCAGGACGTGCCCAGCGGGGTGATCTGGTTAGCGGGGAGGCAGTGGCACCCGCGGAGTCAGCAGTTCCCGGTGAGCCATTTGGGGATGAAGGGGGAGGGAGGGAAGGGAATGGCGTTATCTTGGTGATAGGGAGTTGGCCTAGGATTTGGAAACTTCATTTCCATTCCCAGAGCTGCCCCATCTCTGTCTGCTCTTCAGGTCATCCAAGTGCAGGATGGCGAGGTCGTACCTACTAGAGCTGATGGCAAAATGGTCTTCCCGTGCTGGAGGGATTGTCAAGGTCTTGATATTTCTGCATCTGTCTTCAAGCAAAACTTTGTATCTCTAAAACGTTCACAAGCCTATTATCCAAAAGACTCTGCTATAATAATTTCAAGATGTTTTGCTTCAATTTCGACTTTTTTTTTTTAATGCTCTCCAGCTTTTTAGTATAAGCTGAATAAAGCATTGCTTCTATCCAGAAAATAAGACTGCAAATTTAGATCACAGCAGTGTCTTTTAAAGCAGTGCTAAAACAGTCAGGTTTTTTTAATTCAGGGGAATACCTATTCCCACAAATAGTTTCTGTTCTGATAAATCAGCGTTTCCAGACAGAAAATCGGTTAGTTTAGTTTTGTTTTAAATCCTAACCCTGCCTAATACTTAACTCCTTGTTGTGAACTGCTTTGAGACCTACTAACAAAGTGTGCTGCATGGCAGTCAGTGGTACCGCGATTATTTTTCAAGTGAAAATTACGTTTCAAAACATAAGGGAAAGGCATCTTTTAATCACTTTGACTATGTTTAAGTGAGATCACCAAGAGAGACTATAGCTCTGCAAAGGACATGTGCAGGCATGCCTAGGAATTTGGCTTGCCTGCAGTTTATCTGTCCCAATTAAAGGCAGATGCAGCCTTTAGCTTCCATGAACGTTTATGAACTGGCAGATCTGCTGAACAGGGAGACAGTTAATATATAGCAACTGGTCCTGAACTAATCAGACACACACTTTTACAGTGCTGTTTGGCTTTAGCTTGCCCAATCGCATGAAGAAGATTTTCAGTTTTCCTTCCTATCTCCTTGGACAAGATGCAGCACAGAAATTACCCAAGTTTGGGTAATCACATAGTTTGCAGTTTGTGCCACTTCTCCAAAGCCTATGACAAAACAGGGGAATTACAGGACACGCAAAGTATCAAAGTGGCTTGTGCTCTAATTCTGCTTTGCAGAAGAGGGGCTTCCCCAAAGTGCACATGAACATACTGGGAATGGTGAATGGTTCGGAAAGCCCAACAGGTGCTTAAATCTGCCTCTTGCTTAAATATCTGAGGAGTCCCACTGGACCTGCACAACCCATTCCCGTGCTCAGATGCTTAGTGCTATCCTACTGATGAACACACCAGATGCATGGTGAAGCTGCAGCCCAGTCTCCACCAGGGCAGCTCCACTGAAACGAGTGTACCTACGTACCTGGATCATCGCACACCAGGAGAAAGCGAGGCCCGAGTCAACTCCCCTGCAGCCCTGATGTCTGCCATAAGCTCAATTCAGCCGGGACACACTTCAGAGGTCAAACATGGTCACAAATGCAGCATCCGCTCACTATTACTCACTCCTCGTACAGTAGCGACACACAGAAAGCTCAGTTTCAAAAGGCCGTATGGGCAATTGGACCGGCTCCGTGGATCCGGTCCCCCCAGGTGCAAGCCAACACAACCCTGCTAGACAGACAACGGACAAGCAGGATGTTCAAAGGTAAGCTCAGTGCAGTTTTTGCTCCTATACTCTATAAATACCACTTGCTAATATTAATTTCTCTTTAAATTATGCGTACATGCTACCTAAGTTCTCAAGAAGTTTAACAGTAACGCACATGCCTCACGCCACTGCAGAGCATCTGCAGGATCAGAGCAGCGGTTTCTTTCCTCCCCAGCCTTTATTTTTCTTAACACTGACAATTTACATTACCAGTTACAAACACCGGGGCTCATTTTTCAACCCATCGCCTGTTTTCAGATTCTTTTCTTACATTTTATTATTCTTATTTTGTGTTAGGTTTGCCATTACATGTTTTCTACCTTTGAGCCTTACCTTTCACACCTCCCTATTTCCTAGTTTTTATTATTGTAAACCTGCACATTTTAAAAGTTAATGAGGTGGTAGGGGGCTGACTGGGAACAGGACCGCCTGACGTCAGCGATTACCAGGCTTTTCCTATATTTAGAGCAAGATGTAACCATGAAACTATGTGAACTGACAGTCGGCAAACCTACAGCTATACTGTGAAATATGTGGTACAGACATAACCGCCAGCCTGGGACTGAGTCTCCCACCCACTGCACTAAGCAGAAAAACTTGCTAGAGATAACAAAATTCTTTCGTTTTTTAATGATTCATGCAAATACAGCCGTTGACTTCAGCAGAGAGAGCTTGAGGCTTATATCTGGAAGGGCTGGTAGTCACCATGCAGTTTCTAGGTAAAAATAAACACATTTCTCAGCACTGAAGAAGGATCATCCAGAAGAGGAGAGCGGTCCACACCACCCAGCTTTTCATTTCTGTGTTTGCAGCTTCTTTTGGAGATGCTATTCTCCATTTTTTCCATTTCTTTTACATTAAAGACTAGTTGTGCCTGGTGAACTAGCATTGGCTAAAAAGGTAGCCTTCAAGGAGGGGAAAAATGAAGGTGAGCGAGCTGGAGAGGGATGGCAACGATGCTGATTTCGTGAACAGTTTAACATTGGGTTTTCCCTTGCTAAGCTACAAGTATGAGAGCTAGCCCTGCAGGGCAATCTCCTCCAAATACACAAAAAGACATAATACATCCGTTTAATCTTACAATCTTGCATGGAAAGGGGGTTTTACGTGCAGAGAACAGCAAAATGTGGGTAAAGAAGAGGTCAGCATGGATGTCTGTGACTAAATTGTAAACACACCTGATTGAGGCAGTTTATCTTCTTGCTTTAAGTGCACCAAACACTATTTTTCACTCGGATTCCTTCCTCAAACCCCTCCCCAGTTCAGCGGGATGTCAGCCTGCATCCCCCAGGCCATTGGAGCACCATCGCTCATGGCAGGCAGCACCCTCCAGATGTTTCTGTAGCTTCGAAGATTGGTGAGCAGCAACAGGGTGTGAGAATACCTAAGCCTTCGTGTAACAGGGTTCCCAGGATGCCATCCCATGACTCCTTCCTATCCTGCAGTGAAGATGGATGTTGCTCAGGACACAGCCCTCTCTCGATGGCTTTGGCAAGCTCTCCCGGGCGAGATCAACTCTCCAACCGATGCACAAGTGGAGGGGTCTGTGCCGTGGAGTACGCTCGCATAAGTTACCGCAGCTCTGCTGGTTCCAGGTGTCTCAGGACCTGGCCCCAAACGCTGTATTTGTACAATTTATTCCGTCCCCGACTGCCTTTGAATGATTTACGTCATTTGAAGATGCAGAACAGATTTCATCCTGAGACAGGGCAGTGGCTCCCTCTGAGAGCTGGTGACCTGTTGTCTGGGTTGATATGTGATATATGACAGCGAGGAGCAACAGGCATTTGCTCCAACCCTCAGATATGTCTTCAGTAAACAAGGGGATGGAAGCAAACACGTGCTTTCCTAGCTATTCACTTTTCAGTTTGAATTTACAGCACTTGTTACAGCTTTTTTGAATTATTTTCCACCCCAGGAAAAGGCAGATGTGATGTTTTCACAGGCTGCATGTACTTTTTGCTTGCTTTGCACTGCGCAGGTCGGCACCTTGCTCAGCCGGAGCACGTGGGGCTGGAGAACATCAGTGGGCACAACCAGTTGCTGCCATTTCAGTCGAGGTTTTTATATAGTTTTAGTCTTCTTTATGACCACACGCCTGCTCTGAGAGGAAAGAAGAATTCCTTGCCAGGCAGAGGAGACCATTTAGGCAACATAGTTTGATGGGAGAGCTGAACTGAAAAAAGCCCCAGGACCCTACATTTGCCCACCCTGGAGCACAGCAGTCTCTCCATAAAAGACTGGAGGAGGAGGTAGCAGGCGGCTGTGTCCTTCTACCTTTACAGGCACTAGCCCCTCCTGAGCTGATATTATTCCCTATGAAAGACCCTATAAAAGATTAAATTCAGGCTATCTGTTCCGATTTGTATTCCTCCTGTGTACTCTCCTTTGAAGCATATTTTAATTCTCCCTGTTCCCCAACCTCATTTCAGCTGGTGGTGCTGGAAGGTATTTAAAGTTACAGCCATACTCCCATGGGTCACCATGAAAGAAATTAGGAAAAAAAAAAAAAGGAAAAAACCCAGAAAGAAAGCCTGAGTCTGTCTGATGCACAGCAATGCTTATATTTCAATTACAGAGAGCGAGGGGCCAGACTCAACAGAGTCTGAGACAGGGAAAGGAAGAATTATGTTGGAAAACCAGACACCGAAGCCATAAAAGAGCGACTGCCTGTAAATGGCTAATCCAGTGAACAAAGCAGGCAGGTGGCAACCATGCTTTTGATCCGAATCGCGCGCCAACACGGCAGGGCACGCTTATTTACACCGCCTGAGGGTCTGACCTGCAGCTGTGCTGCTCCTGCAGGGCAGGAATGATCCACAGGCCCATGTGTGATGCTATTAAAAAAACAACACGCCAAAAAAATAACTGCCCAGCCCTCCCTCCTCCATCTCACACAGAGCTGATTCAGAGCAGGCAGCTTCCCAGCTCCCCGACACCATTTCCTTGCTCCTTCCTTCCTCGAGACACTGGTGGTGGGGGATTTCTGTCCTACCCGCTGGCGGAGGGTGCTCGCCTCCTGCAAAGAGCATTTATGGCCGGCCTGATCCTGCTGCTGCCAAACCTTGCACACACACGCTGCAAGGGGAGACGAAGGCACCCCTCAGCTGAGCTGGCCTGAATCTGGGCACGGAGGGATAAAGCAGCTCTCTGTGCTTTCGCACCGGGCGCAGCCTCACTCTGATAAGCGAGCTTGCCTGTGCTGAATCCCAGCCCAGCCTGGGCAGGGCTCCCTTCACAAATATAAGGCTTTTGTGGGATTTTATGAATGAGGCTGGGCAGGGATTTGTGCGACGGAGGTGACATGGTGCAGCTGCCTCCCCAGGGGAGGCTGAAGGCGAGATAAACAGCCCAACTGGCTCCTTGAGGCCACTTCTCCGATTACCCAATATTTTCCTCTGGGCTCTGGTCTCCATGTCTCATAAATCCCCTTGCTGTTTGTCCTCCAAGCAGCAATGGGGGCTGTGAACGTGCGTCCAAGCGATGCGCCCTGTTCCCGGGCTAACAAGGGACTGTTTGAAAGAAGGTCTGAGCAGGATGACGTCAAGCCAGAAACCTCTCGGAGGATGTTGCAAGCCAGGCTTTGAAGGCAGGGTTTGTTTAGGGACACCAGGTTTCAGCTGGATCCGCTGATACTGGACATGCCAATAAGAAATCCCAATTACCAGGCAAAATTGAGCAAGAGGCTTTCAGGCTGTGGGTACCTTCAGCTGAGCAGCACATAAACATCCTGCCCTCCTTGGCAGGGAGGGAAGGAGAAACCACTCTGCCTCGTGTGCTCTGTCTGAATTAAATCAGAGCTCTCAGACTTGCCCATAAGCGCAGCCATCAGTACCTCTTCCTTCACCATGCGCCCAGCAGTAACAAACCAGGTGTAGCAGAAAGCCAGCAGAGGCTCAAAATAGATAGTATGTGTTGAAGAGGGCTTTGCTGTGTCCCCCCCCGCCATCGGCCCCTGCATGCACAGATCCTCTTCAGCAACAGCATAAGCCTCATCCTCATCTGCACAAATCCACATGCAGAAGCTTTGTTTGAAACGGAATAACCACCCGAGATCTTATGCATCTTTCTTTAGAAATGCCATGCAAATAGATGGTCTAAGTTTTGAGAAGGGGCTAGCAGCTTTTGTTGGATTTGCGAAGGGCTACAAGGAGATACCCGGAGAAGGAGAGCTGTTTCACACTCCTAATCCTCAGGTACTGCGGAAGTTTCTGGGATTTGGGAGCCGGCATATCACTGTAGGACATTTAGGGACAGGGTGGTATAGCAAGACTGTGCTACGCTGTTCTAAATCAGCGCAAAGGAGAATTATACCTGAGACTAGAGCTGAGATATGTTAGATTGCACTGTGATCCTACGGAGATGTCAGTCCAGGCTTACTGAAGTCACCAAGAGAGCTGTAAACATACAGTGCTTCATCTTTATAAATACATAAATAAAATAGTAAGAAGTCCTGCTTGATGTCAGGGACAACCAGGGAACGGGACATGGCCTTCTGAATCTCCAAATTGTGGCTTGGATCCGATCCTATTAAAAATAGGGTTTCAATAGGAGTTTAATTCTTTCTGCTCCTGCCTGCCTTTGCCCAAGCTTTTCCACTAGGAGATGGGGCCACTTTGGTCTTTGTCCAGAAGTTGTCACTCAAACTGGGGGATGCTTTATTGCCTCTGGTTTGCTGCTCTCAGTTGGGTCACATCAGAAGTCCCAAGTCCTGGAAGCTGTGTCAAACAGCTTGGTGCTTTTAGGAGATGCAACAGATGCAGCCAGGCCTTTATCTTCCAGGGCCTCCAAATTGCTGGATCTGTATTTTATTTCAATGATCTCTCAATTGCTAGTAATTACATAGAGCAAGAAAACAGACCCATTTGGATAACATTTTGCTTGGTCGAAGCCTATATTTAACTACAATTCCTGGCTCCCTTTCCAACAGTCCATGATAGGGCTTATTTTCCAGCCTGCACCTGAACACCCAAAAGTCCTCAAGAAATCAACAAGTAGAGCTGGAAACGATCCATGCCACCCTACCTGGCAAGGGCCGAGACCAGCACTTCTAATTGCTGTGAGCTTCCTTTACCCATCAGTGAATCACCAACCTGTAAAAGTGCAAACAGACAGCTCCTGCACCCGGCTCTCCCTGTGAACGGTGTCAGCTGCTGATGGCCTCTCCCAACAGTTTCGTTTCATGCCGTAGCTATCCATCTGCAGCTGTATTCCACCAAGTCGCTCTTTGGGAGCTTGCTGACCTTATAAAGCATGATTTGGTTTTGTTTAAAGAAACAAAACTGACTGCCTGCAGGATACTTTGATCCTAAACAGCATTTTTAAGTAACGAGGCTGGTTGAAGCTATGAAATGATCTGCTGGTGAGTCACGACACCACTTTCCGCAGCGATCCGCTTTGTCAAACAGCATACCTGATTTTCTTGCTCAGTGTCAAATATTTGCTGTCTGTCTGAGCATAAAGGATATTTCACAGCAAAACCAAATGTCTGTCTTTACAGTGGCGCATCCTTTCACTGCTGGCTATTCTCTCTCGCACACATGTACACACACTCAGTAGTGCAGAGAAGCCAGACATAAAGCCAAGGTAAAAAAGCAGTAATCAAAGTTGCACACACAGCAAAAGAGACGCCCCAAAAATGCCATTAGCTTCCAGGAAACAGCAAGCTTTCAGAGTTCAAATCACCCTTGGTGAGAGCAAGCCCAGCTCCATTAAATTCAACGGACGCGGTTACACTTCACTGAAGTAGGTCTTTTAGGGTTTATTTGAGGTTAACTGCCCAAATCCCTGGCTTACAAACCTCTTTATGTCCAAGATAACAAATGCAAAGGCAAATAGGAGCTAAGAAAGAAGCCGTGCTAGCGGCTGGTTCCCTGCCCTCTGGCTCGCTGTGTTTGCTGACAGCGCAACTATGCAAAGCATTTGGCTCGACACACATTGTGGCCGTTCTGCTTTTATTTCAGCGGTTCCCGATACAGCCCCGTTCTCCTCTGTTTGCTCTTTGGGGACTTTGTATAACAGCCAGGTAGGATACCCACATAAAGGAAACAAGTCCTATCTGCACTTTTCCTTGATTATTGACAACGAGAGTCAATTATAAACAGGTCCTGGCCACCCCAGGCACAAGAGCTGGGCTTTGGCCAGACCTGGAGGATGCTGCAGCGGGAAAAGCCCAGCACTGGTCAAACTGGGACAAACCCCTGTGTCTCCCATGGGTTGAGGGTGCTGTTTGCTGGTGCTCTGCCAAATCGAGATGCTGTCTGGGGCGGATGGAGGCGGGGGGTAGGACTATGACACCCACACTGAGTGCTCCTGTGTGCAGGGGTACCCTTGGGAGCAGCTGCTTGGCCATCGCCCTGCCTAGAAAGTGGGTGGACAAATAAACCAGGCCTTGAATAAGGAGCATCTGTTTGAGCATAGCTGTCTGCGTTTGGGTAACACAACCCTGACCGCTGTCTCATCTCTAAATGGGGCTGACACTGCTGAAGAGCGCTGTTAAACCCCGCTCCCGAAGGCCGTGAGGTGTCCTATGCCAAGGGCATAAACCGGTGCCTTTTCTATCTCCACTGAACCAGCGCTATGCACAAAAGGGAAAAACAAAAAGCCACCAAACCCAGACACCCCCCCCGCTTTGTTTTTCCATACTTATCTTTCAGAAAGTATGATGCTCCTAACAGAAATAAGAGAACTTTTAAAAATGCACATTTCTAGAAGTAAAGCTATGCAGTAACCTAAGCTATTGGCCCAGCAATGGGGAAAAGAGCTTACTCTTTATCTTGTTGGTTTTTTTTTTCCTCAAAGCACACCTTAGCCAAGTCAGCCTCACGCTGCAAGAGGCAAGAGCTGTTGGTGTCAGAGAGCTGCCACATAGGACAGATGTTCCCAGAGCAAGGACAGTGGGGCAGCTGGCCATGCCTCTGCTGGACCATGGTGGAGTTTTTCACCGCTGCTCAGCTCCTTGCAAAGGAAATACAGATGCAGATCAGCACCAAATGTCTTGGTGCCTGGTATCCCACAATATCTCTGTATCATGCTGTTTGCTCATGCACGAGCAAGTCTGTCCTCTATATGCAAGTCCAGCAATTAAGCTCATGTTCAAGTGTCTGTGTGATCCAGACTTTAGATCTATTAACCACACAGTGAAACACCAAAACAGTCTTTCTTTAGTGCATACCTATCTCACAGATCAATAATGGACAGATAAGGTTGAGGGGGGTGGGCTGGAGGAAGAAGGAAAATGCCATTAAAGATTAGGAGCTGGACAAAATGGTGCTATGATTTTATTAGTCATGCCCCTGGGATCAGCAATAAAACAGATCTGATCTCAAAAGAATACACACATTGAGGTGCAAGCTGCTATGAAGCAGAAATCACGTGTTAATAAGACAGGGATGTCAGCACACGTGCAATCTGATCAAGAGGCCAGTTTCTATTGCTATGGGACATGCTGCTTCTGGGCTGGCATTCGGAAAGCAGCTCCCTCCTGGGACTTCTGCTCTCCTGATCAGTAACCGACATCCCCAGACCAAACGCTGGTCAACATATTATGAGTAACGTCTGAGCAATTGCTTGCACACTCTTTCTTGACACTTTCATTTTCCTAGAGGCAAATTTACATACCACTGTCCCCACACTTGCCTCGGGTAACCCCAGATCTTCACTTTTACCCAGCAGATTCACAAACGCAGGCTGTGATTTCACATCAAAGAGGAAGCTGGGAACACGGTGACTGGTCCCAGGCACTGAGCTCTCAGAGATGTGAATTAACTGGAGAAAGTCCAAAAGGGAAGAGCAAAAAGGGCCAGAAGACACGATTTATGAGAAAAGAGTGAAAGAATGAGGGTTGTTTAGTCTAGAAGATGGATGGTTATGCCCTTCAAATACATGCAGGACAAAGAGGAATGGATTAATCCTTTCTCAGCGGTCATGAGAGACAGTAGAAGTAGTAATGGGCTTAAATTGCATCAAGGATGATTTTGGTTACACATTAAGCAATACTTTCATACTTTCCTATGCTTGCTCTCCAGGCTTGCCTGTGGAGTCTTTCTCCCTGGATTTTTAAGAACAAGAATAATTTTTTTGTTGTTGTTGTTGATTTGCACCTAGTAGGGGTGAGGGGCCTTAGACTCTCATTTTTATGATTTTTTTTTTTTTTTTTTAAATAGAACCAGTGCAACCCTCACTTACCAATCTGCTTGTTACTATAGAAAGAGTCCCCATGTGGAAAGGGGTTTTGGGATCAGAGCCCATTATTATCTTGGAGAAAAATATGGTCCTTCATGAGATAAGAAAAAGCCCCAAACTCTGCCAAAGACCTCGGGAAGATGTTGTGGTGCCTCTCCCAAACATGCAGCACAAAGTCACAGCTGTGATAAGGGCTTAAGCACCATTTCTTGCACCACAGGAACATGAGCATCTCCCTGGGCTCCTGCAGAGCTTTAGGAAGGAGCTGAGCGATGTTCAGGGTAGTGCTTGTACCTGGGTATTCCCAGTACTTCTCTGCTTCCCCTAAAACAGAAACTTCCCCTGTTTTAGGGTCATCTGCCTTCATCGTCCAGTTCCTCTCCTTGCCCTCAGAGCCTCTTGCAGCTATTTACGCTTTCAAGAGAAGCATAACTACCAACAGTTGCTGGCAGCATCTCAGTCTTTCCAGGATGAGGCAGGGAGCGCTGTCTGATTTACTCACTGCAAATAAATGCTCCTTCCCTGTAATTCCCAGAACCATGCAGGGGTGCAGAGCCAGACTTGCTCGTCTTGCTCCCTGTGCTTGGGGACACCTGAGAGGTGGGAGGTGCGGGAGAAACGCACGGTTCCTTACAACCACTCGTGCCCGCAGCCTTGGGGAGCTGTGGTGTTGTGGCAATTAAAGACAGCCACCTATTTCCTAGCTGCTGTTTCCTCTCCCACAGTCTCCGTGGCCACAGCCCACAGGTTGGGACATGCTCCACTGACTGTTTTATTCATGGAAGGGCCTCAGTGAAGATGCCCCATCTCCACCTATCACACAGCTTGTAGAACGAAGCTTGTTAGCGATTGTAATTAGACTTGGCACTGGCACACGCTTGCAGCAAATTGTTCCAGTTGCTGCCTTGTGTCTTAACTTTGCCGACGTGTTTAAATCAGCCACCGATGTCTGATTGATGTCTTTGGTATCCAGCAATAACCAACAGGATCTGAGCTGCACGACAGCTAATGTTAATTAGCAGAGCTTTGCTCTCACCCAAAATTGCCTTGAGTGATTGAGCCAGTCAAGTGCCCTTCTGGAGTCTTTTTTTTTTTTTTTTTTAATTGCAACATTGGGTGAAAAGCTGTCACCAGCTTTCATAACAATTTATGATCATAGCATCTACACCCCCATATGCCATACTAGCATTGCCTGGGACTCAGAAGACCCTGCTACCTTTTCTTCCTCTCCTAGTAGGCAAGGCTCGATGGTTTGGGGTAGGTTTTTCTTTTGGCAAATAGATTTTTCCCCCTCCCTGCCATACCAGAGACACTCTAATTTCCTGCTCCTCCCATTTTAACCACTGGTCGCAACAGTTAATGAATACAAATCCTGTCCAAGTCTCTGAGGCCTGAGAAGAGATCTGTTATACCAGGCACTATATAAATTAGCTACTGATGTGAAACACTGACAAGAGAAAGCTTTCACTGGGTGAGCTTGTGTGATCATATTCAAGTGTAAAACAGAGGAGTTTGATGTCTGTTATTCCCCAGAGTTTGCGTGCCCCCGTGCAGCACACCAACAGCTAAACCCCAGTATCCTGACAGCGTCTGATCCCCAAATAAGTGACATGTCACTCTCTCTCTGGCTCAGATGCTGGCAACACTCAGAAATATCAATTCTGCAAGTTACCTCGCAACCTCTGCAAGTTGCTTCAACCCAGATACCAGTACTGGTAACTGTAGTCCTTCTAACACCACGTTTTTTAAAAAGTCCATAAACTCTCCTGAAAGTTGAGAGGAAAATCATCCACCTGCACCAGAGTCTCATCTTTTCTAACCGGGCTGTTGTTGCTCACTTGTGACAGAGTTTAGAGCCAGCAGGTCTAACCCAGGCTGCAGTCCCACCTCGGACCACTATGTTGGTTATCCATGGGCTGCAGCGGCCCTTGAAACCACAAACCAGCGTTTTGCTGATTTGGGGCTGGTTTCTAGAGCCCTGAACATGGAGGCAAGGACATAGCGAGTGCTGCCCTTGCATCTCAGCAGGAGGAGATGGTGGGATGTGTTATCTCAGGACTGCCGGCACGGCTGGGACGGAGGAGTTCCCAAGGGATGCTCTGGTCAAGGCAGCTGGGGAGATGGTGGGAAGGGAAGGAGGCAGGGGGGAAGGCAGAACAATAGTTTTTTATTTTGTTTTTAAAACCCAAAGTTTCTAGTTTATTTATTCTGCGCTCTGGGGACAGAGCGTAGATTCCCAGAAAAAGTATCTGGGAAAGAGAGGCTCCCATGTCCTTCAGCCCATCAAAGAATAGGACCACAATGTTTATTTGAATAAAATAAAAACAAACAAAGCCAAGCAACATCCCCACAACAGCCCCGGCCCCCAACCACACATGTGCACAAGCACACATGGATGCTGGTACATGCTTGCCCAGATTGCCACCTTGGTCTTCTCTAAGCCTCCTTTAGTCCCAGAGCAGATCTTCTCAAGTGGGTTTTATGCTCTGAACAGGCATCTCCATCCCCCACAGCACTGGTCCCTTCATCTTATATTCTCCACCATAAGATTTGGGAGGGAGGATGTACGACAGAGCAGGGAAACAAAGTACAAGTACCTTAACTGACAATCCTAGTGGTTCAGTTCACATAAATACGCAATTTAGAAGTTAAAGAGGATGTCTCTCCTCAGCCACTCAATCACTTCTGTCGCTTATACGAATGCTTTCAATTTTCAGGACAGCTCACTCTCGCCCCAAGGCTGACAGCCTGTCTCAGGATATGATTACACACCTGAAACACATACCAAGACTTGCTATTTTACCACCCACCCTTTTGCCAACTGCAAAGCACTACAAGTAATCCTGAAGCAAACCTTGAGAAATAAGGCAAGTGGCCTACCAAGTAGTAATACCTGGGTTCTTTTGATCTCAGTCTGTCAGACAGTAGGGTTATATTTTCAGGCTTTGAATCTACAGTTGTGATAGCTAGGGTTTTATTAACTTTTTCCACCTCTTCAGTTTATCTCAAGGTCCTCAAGCACAAAATAACAAGAGTTGCAAGAGCTGGTGACACTGCCAGAGAGCAAATTTTGCATCCTGCTGGGCTCCGCTCTCAGAATTGCAAAGGGACATGTGTTCAAAAAAACAGAGCATCTTGCAGTCTGAATCCCTGCTCCTTTTGCAAGAAAACTCTTGCCTCTGCCTGCTGCAGGGTGTGAGATGAAGCTGCTCTGCAAGAGCAGACCTGGTGGGCTGCAGTGGACCTTGATAAAGCAGAGAAAGGGCTTTGCAGTCCCAAAAAGCACAGCTGTGCCAGAAAGAGAAGAACACCAGATTCCCAGGATGGCAGAATGGGGAAGCAAAGGGGCAAGTCTATTTAAAAAAAATCATACAATTAGAATAAGATGTAAGAAAATGCACTGCACATGTTTGTACTTACTGCGAATAATTCAAAATGTAAAGCAGACATCAGTCTGAATGAACACTGAATGGCTGCACAGCACACTATCTCATGCCATTAGACCTACCATAGAGTCCAGATACAGCAGAATTAAATGTACTGCATTTTGCTGGATAGGTTTTAGCCAAAGCAACAGCTTAACTCTTTGGTGTCCCGTAGCAGGCACTATTAAATATTACACATCAGTCTGATGTGTGAGCTAAAAGACAAAGAGCCTTTTTTTGCTTAGACCTCAGACTGGAGAAGTCTGATCTGGCACTGCTTCAGTAGAATAGAGCTCACGTTCAGCAGAAAAACGCCCGTGAAAGCAGGCTTATTGCAAATGTTGGAGAAGAAACTTTGCCTGCAATTATTCATGAGCAGATACCTGGCATATCAAGCTCATGGGAACAAAAAGCGTAGCCATAAGCTCACCTGGGGACAGCAGTTCACGTGCCGGTGGAGCAGAGGCTGAAATGCCTAGCTGCTGCCCAGGAGAGGTGTGTTTCCACAGGGAATGATGGCAGGGAGCCAAAGTCAGCCACAGCACACGGCCCAGCTCCTCACTGGATTTGGGATAACCCAGGTCAACTAGCCAGGGTGAGATCAGAGAGTCCACAGCTTTGCACAGGGGATGGGAGAGATGCTGTCCCAACTGAGGGAGACATGCAGGAGAAAGTCTGGCACTGAAGAGACCTAGCGTGGAAAATACGTCAAGGAAAATCTTGGTGGAAAAGCACCTCAAATACGTCTACATGTCTTGGGGACTGCATAGGTTAACTCCTGAAGCAGCAACAGGGTCCAAGGCACATCTCTGCCTGGCTGGAATCAGCTCAGGAGCCATTCTCACTGAATTGCAAAAATTAGAGACAGATGGCAAGGTCTGAGTTTCTCTCATCTATCACAAGTACTGCAGACATATTCCCCAGACGCGTTTTGCAATATTCACTTGCTGCAATATTCCCTGGATGAGGTTTATCTCCACACTTCAGAGAGACTTCCTGGACTCCCACTTCAGCTACACGGGAGGGAGATGACTGCGATTCACCCGTCACTTCTTCCACTCCTCTGCAAAACATACTTTGAATTTAACACCCTTAGTGGACATTGGAGATCTTGGTGATGCTTTCCTGAGCACAGCCACCAACCCACCCTATCCTAACTTTGCTCTTCTCACTGTTTCTCTGACATATTTGCAGGCTTCAGAGTTACTGGGGCTCAGGGGGTGTCTGTTGACAGCAGAGCCCTGTTCCCAGTCCCTATTTGTGGTAGGCAAGACAGTATTTGGTCAAATGTTTGTTTTCACCAGGGGCTGAAGGAAAACAGGGAATTGCACACCAAGAGGTGTAAAAGGCTATTTGTATCCTGTCTGGGTTTACACCCACATGTGTGGGTTTGCTGCATGAGCTGATTCTCAGCTGGTATGTTGTTGAGAAAAAGCAAGGAACAACTCATAATTCTGAATGAGCGATCTGGCCTCTAAGATGTACTGTAATAGTAAAAGTATACTTTTCTTGCTAGTAAGTTGTGGAGAAAATAAACAGACAATGAACTCATTTCAGTGTTATTAATATCTAAATATGTTTAACCTTACAAAAGGAGACTGTTGAAAGAATTTCTGGTATGTAAAATGCTGTTAAGTAGAAAAGGAACATACTAAAATTTGGTATCTGGTAGTCATCTCAGAATACACGAGAGAGTAAATCAGACCAAAGATGTAGACACAGCCTTTGGGCTCCAGAGGTTCCCAGGCTGGACTGGTGGATGTTGGGTGGGTAAGACCATGGACATTTCACTCTGTATTGTGCTATTCTTGTGTTCTTCCCCTCCACATCCAACACTGGTCACTTGTGGAAGAAGGATGCTGGGAAAAAATGAACCTTTGCTCTAAGCCACTAGAGATAACCCCACATTTGGTAAACATTGATGATTAGGCTGGGCTTTAATTCCCTTCCTGTAAGTTTCCATGCTTCCTTTCTAATAAAGCAGCCAATACAGAAATGGCTTCAGGAAATAAAGTGCAAGGAACAGCTTTGTCTTGTTTTCAAACATGGAACAAGGCACAAGAAAATTCTCTTGCTTTGCAATTCTGTATATCTTTCAAAACACTTCTCCCACTGCAAGCAGTCCTTGAGATTGACCGTGAGCGCTTGCCAGCCCGCAGAAGTGTTGCAGCAAGCAGGATTTACCCTATGAACTTCCCTTTCTTCCTACCTCCTCCTCCCAACACACCTAAACACTGATGCCTACCTACATCCAGAAGATTTCTGTGGAAACAGAAGCTAGGGGCTTCTCCTTTGGGGAAAGTGGGGACTGTTTTCTTTTTTAATGCTGAACTTTTTACCCCTTCTCTATCAGGGGCATTTCACATGCTGCTGACTAGACCCTTCAAACACCAGTTCAAGCCAAAGAGACATCCCTGACCACATCAGAACAATAACAGCACAAATTCAAGATTGTGTACATATTCCCCCCCCACCCCCCCAAGTTTCTATCCAGTGCGATTGATCAAATATTTGCTTTTCTCAAAGCAGATAACATTTGTGAACTTACAAACTTAAGCCACAAACTCTTATCCCCCTGTGCTATTTATCTCAAGAGTACAAAGGCCAATTGATTTCTTCCATGACAGCCAGACCCAGGCCCTCAGCTTTCTCCCCTGCTCCAGTTCCTGGTTTTAGTCTTTGTTTTGGACTCACTAGATTTAGAGAACAAGGGAGAATAATAGGGAGAAGAGTCAGGAACAAAAATGAACCTAAAATAGAGTTAACCAGTCATCTGAGTACAAAGAAACCATTCGGCCCCACCACTGACCTCTCCACAATGAAGCATTAATATAGCCCATAGTCCTTTAAGGCAGTCACACTGATTTCTGGCACTCTGAATGGAGGCTGGCACTTGCAAAAGGCAGCTCCAGGCTTCTAAACGAGTTGGAGAAACTACACACCCAGCTTCCAGTGGCTAAAGTCACTCAAGTAGAGTCTTCAGTCAGGGAGTGAATGCCATCCTGCCAGGTGCTCTACAGGACCCTGAAATATCAAATATAGTTACAGTATTTCAGGATTAACTTCTGAACCCTGAAACATGAAGTCAAACCTCCAACATGAGGTCAAATTTCCATCTTCAGTTGAGAATGAGAAGCAACATGCTAGTCTGCAAGCCCCAAAGCACAGAAGGGGATAGCTGGAGATACTGGCAATAATAAGGAAAGCACAGCTTGGTGCAGGGACAAGCTATCACTGCTTCTTACCCTCCCTAACAGTTTTCAGATGCAGGCCCACCAGGCCAGGGAGGCCGCTGGAAGAGCGATACCATGAGGACCGCAGCCTTAGGATGACCTTGAGAAATGGAATCACTTCAGGAAATGGAGCTATGAGAAAAAGATCAGTTAAAAAAAATACAGCGGAAAAAAATGCATTACTTGGCTTAGGTTTAGTTTTGAAAGTAGGGGATAAAGCCTTACATTTCTCACTCCTGCATTTTGTTTTTCTAAAGCCTTCGCTACAGAGGAAAGATCAGTTCTGCCTGTGACTTGTGGCTGTTGCCCAAATGCATGGAGAGCTGCGTCCACCGTTAGCGGGGGTCTCCCTTACTGCTCCAAAGGGCTTGAGAGCCAGCCCTTTAACTCGGTATTATGTCTGGCTTTAAAGTGGCGGGGAACTACTCCACAGGTTTCCTTGCTGCCCTTGTAACAACTCTTTTCGCTCTTCAGCTACCTACCTAGCAGGGCAGTTGGACACCTCAATCATTCAGTTCAAAGAAGGCCTAATTGCAAGCTCTTCGTCCTTTTAACCTATTTGGAATAGGTCCTTTTAACCCTTTTTTGGGCACTGATACTGTGAATGGAAAGGAGACGATAAGAATTAATCTTTCCAGGCACACCATGAGCAGGAGGAGTTAGAGCCAGGGCTGGACCCTCCTCAGGGGAGGACATGGTAGAGAGCATGCAGAGGGCTGATGTATAAAAGCAAGCAGGCTAGAGAAGTTGGTAGAAGAAGTCAGAGGGTAGAGAAGCAGCCTCCACACTTATAGATAGACAGGGAAACCAGACCTCTTGCCAGCAGCCTCTTACGATATTAAATTTGGCACCCTGAAGCTTTGGGTCCCCCCCTCAGGTTCAGCACACCCAGGACCTTCCTTTCCTCCCCGTGTACCTCTCTGCCTTTCCATTGTGCTTTGGAAAAAGACTCCTTTAAACCAGTGGTCTAATTCAGGTTCCTCGTTTCAGAGAAAGCTGCTGTGGAAGAGAACATATAACTGTGGAGATGCTTTTTGCTCTTGAGTGATGCTGATGAGTCCTATATCCACAACATGAATGTCTGAGACGTTCCTGAGCAGCTCTTCAGCCAGTTTTCCCCCCACTACATCCGCTCCCAGAATTAGTCATCATTGGAATAACGGTAAGAGTGGGTATTGTTGGGAGCCAGTTTCAGCCTTGAAGACCATGAAATAGCTCGATCCAAAAGCTCACTGAGGCCTGCCTGGCACTGAGGGGCAGAAACATGATTTTCTACTCAGCTGACTAAGTTTTTCCTTGTATTCTCTCAGTTAATCGCAAATAACGTCATCTGCATAGCATAGATACAGGAGAAAAAACACAAAGCAAGAGCTGCATGCTGGAAACAGAACATGAGAATCAGCCAAGAACAATAATTTATGGTAAGACTCCTCACTTCAGATGTCTTACCCAATTGTTTGAAAAGCATGGCGGAAAAGGAGACCTTATATTGTTTTCCTCCTACAAAATCCCTTAGTTTTGCAAAGAGCATCAAGAAGCCTGACTCTAGGTAGATGTGCCCCATAGAAAGCTTCTAGTATCCTCAGATACTAGAGGAACCTACTGTTTGGAGCTTGGATTTCTGTCTCCCAAAAGACAGAAACAGAGCAAATATGGCCAGCCACTGCTATCCCTGGGTGTGCTGGCAAGGCATGAGTTGTTACACCACTTCTTCCAGAAGCATAGATGTTCTTCCAACTTCCCTCTTCCCTTCACCTAGACAGGTCGTGGACATCTCACAAGACTGAGATCATTAGACACAGAGAACATAATTCAGAGCCTGTCCTTCAGCTTTTTTTTTGTTGTCTATTTCCCCACCCTCCCATCTGATATGTTAAAGGATGCCATAACATATTATATCTCCACAGACTGGAGGTGTTCTTCATTGCTCTCCTTTAGAAATACAGGACATTTACTTTCTTTAAAGAACCTGAAAGAAAAAGAGGGGGCAACAAGATACTCTAGAAACAGGCACAGCTCTATTGAATTTGCTGTGGTTAAAGCAACATACAGAAAGCCAGAGTCAGGAGAAATCCCATTAATTTCAGTTTACATCAGTTCAGAACATACCCCTCAAAGTTTTAGGGTCGCTTAACCTAGCTTTAAGGAGCTATGTATTATGGGATCCCATTCACTTTATCACCATGAAATAACATATCTGGAATTTAGGTTGTTTGTACATGAACTCAATAGCAAAGATAAATGAAGTGGGTACTACCCACATCTCTTGCATATGGAAATCTGTGTTTAAAAACAAGAACACCCACACAGCTAATCAGCATGAGATGAGTTTCTTGTTGTTTTGTGGTTGGGCTCACAATAGAAACACTGTTCTGTGATACAGTATTTTCAGCCTCAGGTCTTGTGATTCTCATGGCACTTTTATTTGCATGTCCAGTCTCACTGAAGCCTGAAAAGTCAATATCAAATGGATATGAACAGCTTGTTGATTCACATGAGGGTATCATCAAGAACTCTAATCAGAACTGAGAATCAAAGATGGGGAAGAAGAAAGTACCTAGGCTTTAGAGGATGTAAGAAGAGCCCTGTTGCACCAGTGGCAGAACTAAGTGGTTGTTTTTAATCTAACCTCCCTTATCCGGAAAGGTTGCTTATCCCCGTTTTACCTTCTCATTTTAAGAGCTTGCTAGGAGCTGCCAAGCCCATTCCTTGTGTCTTTTGTCAGACGCACCTCACACAGAGTCCAAAGGCCCCACAAGCATGACAGCCTGTCATGCCCTGCTTCCCAGCTCAGTGCCATTTCTGGTTCCACTTGGGTCAGGCTGGAACAAGCTTCTTTGATTAGGGACCTGTCACCACATGCAGCAGCTGATTGTCACTCATTACCAGCTGCATCTACTGGCATGGACCCTTACAATCTCTGCAGGAGTACAAAGCTTTTATCATTCCTCATATTTTATAGGGGAAGCAAAATTGAGCAGGTTTACCCAGGAAACCTGTGATAAAGAAGAGAAAAAAAAAAAAAATCAGCGTGATCTCCCCAGTTCCTGCTGTTCCTAAACCAAGAGTCAAGCCTAGAAATGCTGCATGAGGCCAAGTTCCTAGAAAGGATTTCACATTAAAAGAAGTTTTAAAGAAGGATTTCTTAAGCTATTTCTTCATTTGCTCTCACATACTGCAGTAGCACATGAGGAAACATAAGGTCTCACCTATTAGTGGCTGTGAACTGAAATGCAAGTCTCTCATCTCCAGTGCCTCTTTGATTATGAGTGCCTACAGGGAAGGCAGCAGCAAACATGGACAGTGTCTCGTAAAGCTGTACCTTGAGCTTAGCATGCATGCTTGGACCAGAGTCACTTAGAAGTGGTCTCTCTAAGAAGACATTATTAGAAACAGATATAGGATCAGCCCACCAGTCGCTCACGTGCTTTCAGCTGTGCCCAGCTAAAACCAGAGCAAGCTCTGTGGAGCTCCAAGGAAGCAAGGCGTTGCTCTTGAAGGTGGGCTGAGGCAATAATGTTTGACAACTGGGTTGGATACAGGAGGAGCAGACACGTCTCCTCCCCAGCCACACACTGGGCCAGTTCAGGAGAACGTGAGAATAAGTCCCATCCTCGCTTCTTCTTTGTCCAAACTTGAGCCCTGCCCGCAGCCGTGTTCCTCCACAGGAGGAGAGGGCGGTAATATCAGCACTCATACTTGTCGACAGCCCTTCACACTCAGCTTTCCCTGGAGAGCAGCAAAATATTGCTTTCAGGAAGCAAAGCACATTTTTTCCACAGTGATGAACAAGAGAGGTTCTTCCCAGCCAACTGTGAGGACGACCCCCCAAGTCCCCACTGCATGCACACGCCCCACACGCAGCTCGAGAGGATCGCAGCAGGTTACAGCTGGCTGGGTTCGTGCTGCACACGAGGGACAGCAGCATTGGGTCAGCATGAAGCATTGAACATCACCTGGGACACCCTGTAAAACTCCTCACATCCCACACAGGCTACTGGGAAGCTTGTGTTAGATACAAGAACATGTTTTTCATGCCCTCTTGACTGGGGAACAGGGGATCTGCTCTCACCTGACCAAACTACGCAGTCTCAAGCGTTGGCCCCAACCACCACCATTTTGGTTGATCTGAGACATCACACAGACCACTGCGGTGCCTGCAGCTGGGACCAATGGGACCAAAAGACTCCTATCACCAGGGCCTCTGGCCCAGCAGGGAATGCACATCATGCTACTGGGCTGGTTGTGTTAATATTCACTGCTGGTTCATGGCCTCAGGCTGGTTTCTCCAGAGCAAAGAGAGGGTGTGAGGGGGAGGAGAAAGAAGCTGCAGCTGAGAAAGGGTATTGGTGTCTGCTGTGCAGCTCCCAGGACTTCTCCTGCATTCAAGAGCTCATAATCAGAGGTCGAGTCCATGTTGACTACTGGCAACATGCACACCTCTTACAGAGGACAGATAGGTCACAACCTCTGCTCGAGTGGCTCTCAGTATATCTTCCAAGAGACCTGCGAGACAGCAGCAGAAAAAACACCCCGAACACACAGCTCTTCAATTCCCTCAAATACTCCTCCATCCCACACACAGAGGAGAGTCAGTGGCCTTTGGACCTCTGGGGCTGTAGAAGCTCTCCATAATGCTTTCAATGCCTTGACACTTTTGGCTAGCATGATCCCACACTCAGGTAGCAAAGCCAGCATTAACATTTCACAGCGGGGAGGGGCGGGTTAAAGCCAGGAGGAAGATTCAGAGATGCCTGCATGGCTTCCTTAGCCCACGGGGAGCTCTGAGTCAAATGAACTAGAAGGAGATAAACAGAGCAGAGGAATCTTTTTCTTTTGCAAATCGTGACAGTTGGCAGCTCTCCCTTACCTGCTAAACACATCTCAAGCATGTGGAAAAGCATTTGGGAATGAGATGATGACATCAGCTCATGCTGGTGTAATCTTCTTGCCTGAAGGGCCAAGCTGCAATCAGCTCTCTTGGGAGCAGAGCGTGCTTGGGGCCATGAGCAGGAAGGACGACTCACGCCTGCAGGGAAGCTGACCCGGGGCAGGATGGGCTGATAGCCACCTATCAGCAAGATTTCCATTGCTAGTAGTTGGCAGAGTCTCAAATCTGCTTGGACTGCTGCCCTGCTCCCTCCTCACTAGCCCAAACTTCCTGTGGTCCCAGCCACCCAGCCCCAGTGCAATGCCTGGATCTTTCAGTGGGAGGTATGGGGGAGGAAGGACTTCACTCCTTGAGCTCCCTGCAGTCCCACCAAGGACCACCCAAATCATACATAGTGACAACCAGCCACATCTCAATTCTTCAGCATGTCAATTCTTGGAGCATATATAAAAACATCTACCCCAAAACCCCTACAATAAAAAAGACCCAGTGGACATCTATGGAATCAAGTGCTTGGTTCAGACGTATGTCTCGGCTGGCTGCCAGTGTGGGCATGCACCACATTTAGCAAAGCATCAAAACATCTGTGGCTATAAAGGGCCAGGGGAGACACACTAGAAGCAGGAAGGAAGGAGGGGTTTTTCCTGTTCACACTGGATGGATTTGTCTGACACGCAGTACACCTAGGCATAAAAAAATCCTTCAGAGACTGACAGCAAGGGAGAAGGGAGAAGGGGTTTAGCCCATCACCTACAGCGGTAGAATCAGATCACACTTGGTCACTTAGAAAGGAAAAACCACAAAATAAAACACACCCCCACAAACACACATCACAAAACAAAACAACCCACCACGTTTTTCAGTAGAACAACGAACAAAAGGGGCCATGAAGGTCCAGGACAGACAAGAGGAGCCAGGCAGGGGGGTGTGGAGCATGGCTCTGGAAGAAGCTATGGGTGGAAGTCAGGATCGCCCCTTCCTCTCCATCCAAGTTCCTCCCCTTCACTGCCCTCATACTACCACCCCTCCACAACACAAGCAGCAGCCCAATATACCCCATGCCCCCCATCCTTATTCAGTGAACCACCCTAGTATGGCTGGGTAGGGACCAGATGTGCCCCCTGGACCCAAAGCCTGTCATGGCCACAGGAACACTGCGTGATGCTCCATGAAGAGCAAGCCACACACACAGCACAAAAATACTGAAGCCCTGACCAACGCTGGTGACACAAGTGGGATTTTGATAAGTTTCTATGGCCTGCTGAATCTTAAAGTTAAAACAGCTTAAAACACAGAATTAAGTAGGTTTGAAAATAGAGGCTAAAGCCAGGAAAGAACCCCAAATACTTCCACTTCAGGGAAAGCAGGAAAAAGAAAGAAGAGAGGTTAATCCAAAGAAAGGCAACAAAAAAAGTGTTTAATATATATTTCTCAGCCTAGACTATTCTAAGGGAAATAGTTATTCTTGTGTTATAGGACCGAGTTGACAAGGGCTGAAACAAACAAAAAAACCCCACACCCACAAACAAAACCCAACACATTACCCTCAAATACCAGAAATCCTGTTGTTGCAGGACATCACCCGCAGTCGAGCACTCGCAAGATCTCACTACGCACTGCTATGAAAGGTGAGGGCACCCAGCAGTGTTACGCAGCATTTTAAGAGGTTACAGATCTCCTACTTCAGAGCAG
Source organism: Ciconia boyciana (assembly GCF_034638445.1). Lineage (NCBI taxonomy): Eukaryota > Metazoa > Chordata > Aves > Ciconiiformes > Ciconiidae > Ciconia > Ciconia boyciana. The sequence goes on along the minus strand of NC_132943.1, from coordinate 41,234,182 downwards.
GAGCCAGGCTGAGGAGTTGGGAATTAGCCTCATCTAGGAGCAGCTTATCATTCATAGTCTGTGTTTTACCACGCTAGCCAGAGGCAGCCAGAGAAACTTGCCAAAGTCTCTCACCCCTGTCCAGCTAAGATTAGTAGCACTGTGGCTTTTAGTGTCACCCAGCAGGGATGCTGCCATCCCCACGGACTGGTCACAGGGCAAAATATTGGATGTGCAATCCCTATAACAGGTGGCTACTGCCTATTCTCACTGGTACCCCATTTCAGGGATCTCCAGACTATTTGGTGCTAAATCTATGGCTCGTCCTGCTGTTAGGGTATGGGGGATGCATATTTCCCCAGGAGACATAATGTAACAAGGCAGTAGCCCCTCGTTTCTTGGCCACATGGCACAGCGGTGGTTAATATCTCTGCCAGGACAGGGCCGTGCTTGGCCCGGATCCACCTGCCCACCTACCAAAGGTAACTTTGGAAGACTGGTGGAAACTGAACCAGGCCCACATGGAGGGAGGAAGGACACAGTGAAAGAACAACGGGGATCTGATGGAAATCTGGTAAAGTCACGTCTTTTAAAAGAGATGTCTGAACTTTTCTGGGCTGCCCAGCTACTGTGGTCAGACTGACCACATTACCCATGCCCATTAATGGCCCAGACTGGCCAAGAGTTTCACAAGAATGACAAGAATTTGTCCCCAAAATACACAGAGCAATTTAGAATAACCGAGGCAGTTTTACCACTTCACTAAAGGAAACCAACAGATTATGTTTTTCCCTCTGAGTTTGTCAGGTTTCCATTCAGTTCGAGGGGAAAAAAAAAAAGGCATTTTTAATGTGCTGTGATAAAGGCATAATGGGTGAGCTACTAAGAGATGCTGTGAAGCACGGAATAGGTTTTCAGATTCACTCTGCTTCAGCACTGGTCTTCACCATTACAAGTTTGGTGAATGAATCTGGCAGAGGGATACGTTCCTGGAAGTAACTATGCTTGTTGTCTGAGCAGCATGTCTCATTCATTGCTGCTACCAGGTTACTGAAACTTAGTTCAAAGGATGAACCATGGCACCCGATTCAGGGCACGTGTCGACAGGACACAGGTCATTGAGGGAAGAGGCAAGAGCCAAGCACAAGGACCCCAAGCTAAGCACTAAATTGCCTTCCCAGAAAGAGGACAGGCACTCCCAGGCGGGTTTGGCTTTTGTTTCTTCCCTGCATGTCTACCAGGAGCACCTCGGCCAAAGAATAAGCTCTATTTTATTTGAGCACATACAAAGTGTCCTCTTTCAGCAGCTTGAAATACGCACATAAGCTTTTCACAATAAACTGTCCACAGCCCCATCAGCAAGATCTTCTCTGTAATTAATTGGACAAACCATTTGTCTATCCACCAGATACGACAAAGCAATTGTCGAAAGTTTCAGGCCATAAACTCAGCATTGAAATTCCCATCCCAAGATCACAGCATGGCTCGTGGTGAGGAGGGCAGGCAGGGATCCAACCTTCAGGAAAAAACAAGGCACCCTTTTGTGAACCCAGCCCTTGGGCCTTCTCTTTGTCATACAAGAGTAATTATTTTGCATATCTCATCCCTGGGTAAGCTTGATGGTTGCTTTTCATTACATCCCAGGCACAGGTCTGGTACCAGGCTTTAGGGAGAGCTGGTCCTGAGGCGGGCAAGGAGAACTGAATATTGAGAAACTATTAATATGAATGCACTACTAGAAAGAACATGGTAGATAAAACAGATATGGTCTCTTTAATTATGCACAGGCAGTAATTAATTCATGTTATTAACTAATTAATGACTCACTTCAAGGACAAGGGAAAAATGGTCTGTTTATAGCTTAAGATGATGTTATTGCTGCTTAGAAAACAAAAACAAAACATCAATTGAAGATCTAACAGCACTGTCAAGGCCTGAATTTGTTTCCAGGAAATCCTGTGTTCTTCTCACCAAGGAGTGGTGATTCATAGTTGCGTCTTGCTAAGCCGACTGAAGCTGGGTGCTCTCATTTGCTCCACATTGACAAGTTTTTACATTTGTTGTCCAAATTTGCAGATTCCCAGAGCCAAAATAAGCTGCAGAGTGTCAGACAATAATAAAAATTTTAGATTTATTACAGAGTTAGTATTATTTTAGCACTCTGGAGACCTGGTAGAGAGCCAAGACACCCTTCTCTTTCCTCTTTGCCAAGTATTGTATGAAACAGAACAAAACAATATGGTGCCTGCCCTCAAACGCTTGTGCCCCAGCACAAGGGGACAAACAAGCAGATGGCAAATGCTCCAGATCATGCAAAAATAGTGACTTTCCTGTGAGGCTGCGATAGCAGTGTATCATGCAGTTCCACACACAGGCTCGGTGCACCCAAGTTTTGGAGAAATGGATGGTGATCTTGCAGGCTTATTGCTCTTCTGTCTCCAGCAAAGACCAGCTTAAAAAGACACAATCCCATGTCCCTTTCCAAAGGGAGGAAAGCAATTTAGAGATGTTTCTATTCTCTCTCAGTCCATTTCAGTGTCCCATAAAGCTGGCTCCCTTAAGATGGTTATAAGAAGCCACCTGTTTTGTACAGACAGAGCCCAAGCTCATGTGGCTGCTCCTTGGCTGAAAAAGCAAGGTCTTAAACCAAATAAGTGTGTCATTTACCACACAAGATGAATGTCGAAGGAGGTTGTTTGTTTGTTGCTGCTCTAGAAATGAGAGATCTGGGGCTAGAACCTCAGCTATCCAAACCTATATGAACTGGAACAACTCTGCTGATTAGTTTACAGATGGATCAGGTTGTACATTGCAATTCTGGCCCACTTTGTTTTTCTTCCAAATTTCTCATGAGAAGCCTTTCTGAGACAAGGCAGAAGATACAACTTCAGTAGATTGCTTCTTGCCGATTCCCTTTCTTTCTATTAGGATGTGAATTTTGTCACAGAGCTAAGCAGATGGGGAAAAAATGCAAGGAGGCCTATAGCATCGCAAATCTCAACTACCACAGAAAACCCCCCCCCAAAAAACTCCCAATACCGCCCCCCCCTTACTTCAGGTGCACTAAGAGACAAATTGGTCTATACTGAGCATCCTACAAGAAATACAACCACTCCCTAGACATCCTATAATTTCCAGGTCCTAATGAAAGGACCATTTCAGGAAACGAACAAGGGCAAATTACAGCACCAAAGAGCACGCGTGAACATTTGAAATGCGCTTGTCAGTAGATATGCTAGTACTTGACTTCCCGCAATGCTATGGAGAGCATCACTTTCATCTTTTCAGCTGAATTCATGCACTCATCACACTTCTAAACAGAAGAAACCCACAATAGCCAAGTGAGCAAGCAGAAGTTTGAGTTGAACAGACTATTTACTGGATTAACACACTCTCTACCCATTATTAGAAGAAAATATGTGAAGGATTTTTATTGGCAACACCAGGCTTTAAAGACATTGATTATTCAGCTTAATCACACAACTGAGTACATCTAATTTGCTTTTGCATTTGTCACGACTTTCTCTGCAACACTGAGGACAAAGCTTTTCTTTCGTTAAAAGAAAAGAAAAACCCCTCAGAATCTCAAGTAGTTACACTACTCTGAGCTAGCAAAGAGAAGGGGAAACTTAAAAGTATGGCTAGGTACACAACAGATACAGAAAAACTTAGTAACAGTATTAGAGTGGCCAACACTTATTCACATTTGACCTGCTATTCCTGGGAAAAACATAGGATTATATCCTCCTCCTCCTCCAAATCCCAATACACGTTATGCTTTCAACCCAGCTCTCTGAACGAGTCACTACAATCCCCAAAGCCAAAATTACCCAGATGGTCTGTCATTCTGATTATGAAAATTATAATTGCTGTTATTACAACAATAATCACAGCGACAACAACAATGAACTGAAAAAGGGTTTTTAAAGGCGGGGGGGATCAACTTGAAACTGTCATAAGTATCAGATGCTAAGCAGCAACTAGGCGATGAGTAAGAAGGATCTCAAAGAGGGCAAAGTAATCTTTGTAAAATTATAATGGTAACTTAAGAACTATTGTGGCTTTCTCAGGGTTTTTTTAGATTATTTTTTTAAAAATAGTCCCCCAAACATTAATAATGTTACATGTTTAAGGGTCTCCCCCCACCACTTATCCACCCTTCTGCTTCTCAGCAGAGATGCTTGAGGCCACCAAGTCAGACCAGGAACTCCTGACCCCTGAAGGGTTTGCTGTTTTGGAAACAGCAGTCAATAACTAGACTAGACCTTGAAGACCAGGCTGAAAAGAGATGATGGATATGAGGACTCTGAAAACACAACTTGGTTCTGAAACTCTTTTCTGCCCTGAGCAAACCATGTTCCAAGGATGCTCAAAACACTTTCCACATTAGCCTGCACTGAGAAGAACACAAGGGAAAAAAAAAAAAAATCTTTCAAAGGGGAAAAATATCAGAGGTCTTGATTTGGCAACTGTTAGAACAGATTAGCCTTCATCTTACAAACACATCCCAAGTAAAAACATCAGTTCAATAGGAAAAAACCACTCCAAAATAGTATTGTTTAGGAAAAACAGCAACTGAATGTTTTAAATTGTATTGTTTTCCAGAAAGCTTTGAAATGGAAGTAGTTTTGAAATGTTCACAATTCTCACCCTAACTCTTTTCAAGCTGCTTTACGGGAGTAATTGGGGAAAAAACACTCAGGTCTGCCTTGCATATGGCTAGATGTGTGCGAGACAACAGTACACGGGCAGCTATAGATATTGTGGCATTTTTTCCAGCCACACTGGCATGCTTTTCTGTAATCTTCCATCTGTTCCCAATAGGATTAGAGGAGACAAAACACTGCCTTCAACAAGCTATACTCTTTTGGATGTAGTTTGAGTTTAAAAAAAAGAAGAAAGAAAAAAAAAAATTTGGAAAACTGCTGTCAAGGAAAAAAAATGCCAGGGGTGGAGGGTGGAAAGGAAGGGGATTGCCAAGAGGGCTCCAGTTTCCAGAGAGCAGAGCATGAGTCAGCAGAGTCATTTTTTTGGTTTGGTGTTTTGTTTTTTTTTTTTTTAATATTACAGAGCACAGCGATGCCCTGAAGACCACAACAGATGAAACCTCTTTACTCCAAGGCTGTGTGTGTTTTATCAATCAGGCAGCAAGATCTCATTGCTTCCTGACAGAGAAACTCCCTGCAAAAACAGCTGTGAAGCTTTTTTTTTTAAAAAAAAAAAAAACAACAGAAAACCAAAAAAACTTGTTTCTTATTTATTTTTATAAAGAGAGCTTGGGCAATCTACATGCCCTTCCAGGGCTTGCCAGTATGAGCAACTTCTTCCATCTCCTTGTATCTGATTTGTCACCACAATATACGTGAACTTGCTTTTCTCTCCTACTGAACTTGCAGCTTTGTAGGATTTGGGAGTTCTCAAGGGCTCCTTTTATTTGCTTTTAAATCCTGCTGAAAACTTTTTCCTTTCAGAAAATATTCCCATCTCCTGGGGGCTGGCTATCATTAACATCTACCACAGCAGTCAGCCCCTTTTACTAGTGTTTACTCCACTTCATTGGCACTTACATGTCACCTTTGTGCCTACAATTGACCGACGCTGCACCTCTGCACGGAGGGCATATGCAAGCTGCACCGTACAAAGTCACATACCAACTCGGTCTTACCGTAGAGAGACACAAACAGACAAAACCCCAGAAGCAGTCATACATGTCTGCACACCTCCGTCTCACCGCTCAAGCCTTCTTTAGGGTCAGGCCCAGGTGCTCCAAGACCCCTTAGTCCCCCAAACACCTCCGAGCTCTCACGCAACCTACCAAAATTGCTTTTTTTTGCTTCCAGTAACATTACAATTTCCAGTCCTCTGTCATGTAACCTCCTGAGCAGCCTCGTTATACCACCCAAGTGCCCGATTAGGACATTTGCCACTTGGTTACCAGCATCCTGCTGTCAGACTAAAGACTCTGGCTAGCAAAACCCTGCCAGAAGGATGGCAGAAAAAAAGGTGCAATACCTGCATATCAACGGCTGAGCCCCAGCACGACAGAAGGAAAACCAACATTGTAAAATGATAAATACCTGTTACAAATTGCAGCTCCTAGAGTGTCCCAGTGATACCTGCGCAATTGCTAATGGCTGTGTCGCTGGGACAGTTATGTCCTCCCTCTGCTCCTGGGAACTGGCAGGATCCAAGGGTCAGGGTGCAGATCTCACGCTACATAAGAGCAGCTGCCTAATCGGGTGGTGGAGCAGAGATGTTGGGGAGAGCTGGGCCTAATGCAGCTGAATCAACTACCCATTTAGCAGCCAGGGCAGGTATCCTCAGCCAGATTCCTGCTCTTCACAGCTTTGGCCCAAAAGTGCAGAAGGACTTTTCCCAAGCTACCTCAGAGTCTCAGGAGTGTTGCGTTTGTTCCATCTGCCTCTCCAGGACTGTCCCAGGCCCGTACTTGCCTTCAGGGCTGGACCAGGGCAATCACAAACACATTGCCCACAGAGATGGACACTTTTTGGGCAGTCTGACTCAGAGCTTGGGTCACGGTGACCCTGAACTTTCTACATACTGCAGACAGTCTGCTGGTCCTTCACATCTCTGGAAGGGATAATTAGAGCTCTTCAAATGCAACCAGACTTTCATCAAAATGACCCCAAATTGTGACACTCTAGAAAATGCAAAAGGGGCTGTGTCTAGTCGGTAATTTCCCTAGACCACCAACAGAAGCTGCCAGCACTACCCATGCCGGGAGCACCTCTGAGCTGGTTTTTCCTAGGTGTCAGGAACAAGCTCATAACTTTTCAGTGTTGCAGGTCCCAGCTGCACAGGCAATGCACAAAGAAGAGCATGATCACGCTCGAGACTTGATAACACAGGCATGCTTTAGGAGAAGTGGCTTGTTTCCTTGACTCTTCTGCGTGAGCACATGGCTTTCTTGGGAGAGCCGGGCTTTTATTCTGAAGCAAGAGCTGTAACAGCTCATCCAGCCTGGGCTGCGCCGTGCATCTCACGAAGCATTCCTCCCCACGTCTGCGAAACATCAGACGCTTTCTGTTCAAGCACATGTGGGCTCTTGCCCAGCTCATCCTCTCCTCTCCCTTGTCTCTGAGTAGGGCCAAATACTTTTCCGCCCTATTTCCCCTGACTGAAATGAGTTTTGACCTCAGTGCTTTCAGACCCGGGGGCTTGAACGTGTGACCTCACCACTCATTTGTATGAAAGCAGGCTGTGATATCACAGACAGAGGAGCGAGGAGATCCAGCACTGACCCAAAACCTATAGGGGTCAGTGGGAAGGCGCTCAGGGATGTCATCAGGCTTTGCATATGGCCGTGGATGCTAAGTTCAGGGGCTAAAGCACTGAGCTCAAAAGAAGGCAGTGGAGGCATTCTGCTCTTGGCACTTGGCTGCTGGGTCCCTCTGTATTTCGCCGTACTGCTTCCATAAAACATCTCCATCATGATACAGGCCCCCGTAAAACATCTCCGGCATGATACAGGCCCCCTTGAAACCTTTGGATGGAGAGAGTTAAGAGTCATTAAAAAAAACAGCCCACTTTTCAGATATGAGAAGGCTGAAATGGAGCCTTCTCAAATGAGCTGTGCCACCGAAATTAGTTACCAAGTAGTTCTGAATTATGAATGTATCGGGGAAAGTCAAGGTCAATTTGCAAACAGACCGAATAGGAGGAAATCCGATGCATAAATAATCTGTCATGAACTATTCACCCGTTGCTATTCCTATTACATCCTCAATAAGCTAATAAGCAGTACTGTTGCTCAATGAAAGACTGACAGTATATTTGCCTTCTGTGGTGTGATGTGATCGTTCCTAATTGATTTTGGCCACTAACTTGTAGTGCGTGGTGGATATCTGGGAAGAGCAATAACTTTAACATGCAATCATCCTGGTCAGTGACCAAGACAAGCTATTCTCCAACAATCACTGGATACCTTCCTGCGTGCAGCTTCAGTGCTCCAGCTTAGCTCATAATTTGGGTGTCTTTCCTTTGCAGCCCTGAAGCACCTGCTTTCTGGAAACTAGGCCCCTCACTCCTGGCCGTTTAACCTTGTATTTCAGGACTTTGGTCATTTATGATGAATTTTTGCATGTTTTTCTTTGGAAAAGCTAAACTCTTCTGTTAAAAGGACTAGAAAATCTCTGTAAAATAGTACCTATTTGACAGACTTTGGAGATATGTAGGGACACAGCTGAGCTGCTGTGAACATTGGTGTGGCTGACACAGTACAAAAATAGCTTGAACTCTCGCAGAAAGATAGCCCTCTTCTCTGGTACTGTGTTTCATTAGTATTTCCACCCCCATTACAGCCCAAAACCTCTCCGTCATCATCAAATACTCTTTTATCTGGCCAGATCTCCTTTCAAGATCTACTGCTTGCCTTCTTGGACTTTCAGACTGAGATTGGTCACAAGAGATGTTTCATTTATCGCTCTAAAACCAGCCACCCTCAGTTCATGGCATAGGTTCATCTGCCACCAGATTTTAGGACTTCTCAGGAAAAGTTTCCCACCAGGATCTTGGACCAGAGTTTAAACTGTTGCAGTTAAGAACAAGGGTAGGTAACTTCACCTAGCTTGAATGGATTTTTGTTTTGTAAATCAAAAGTAAGTACTGACCGGGCACGGATTTAAATAAACCCAAAACTTCTTTACCAGAATGGGAGCTTCCAGCCAAGAGGTGGATTGATTTATAAACCACTGCAGGTTCACACACCCACTCCTGGGAAGTCTCTTCCATCCCGTAGCCGTGCATGAAAAGGCATCAGTGCCTTTAGCTTCTCACCGCCTTCCTTTTAGCAGAGGTTGCTTGCCGATTCCCAAAAGCATTTCAGTGCAAGCATGGCCCTTTAGCTTAAGCACTTTAAATAGACTTCACTAACACATATGGCTTTGACTGAGAAGGACCAAGGGCAATCTGTGCTGGAAAAGGGGAGGATTATCTTTAGGAGGCGGTCATGGCAAGCTGCTGGAGCAGGCCAGCATTGCAAGGTCTTCAGCTAGAAAAGAGCGTATGAATAGACCCTAATGGCAGCTAAAGATATGGCATAGGGTAGAAAGAGCTCTTTTCGAGGTCACATCAAAGGCCCATCAAACCTAGTATGCTGACCATAGCTGGGGAGCTAGGACAAGAAGAGGGGAGCCTGCAGGGATCCTTCCCTTCGCATGTCCTCCTCCTTGCAGCCACCAGTGGGTCAGGGACTGCCAGCGGCCATGGATGGTCTCCTCCTCCCTGAACATGACCTGCACGGTGCTGAATCCCCTTACATTTTCAGTCCCTGACGAGGAGTTTCTATGTTGTATTCTCCATGCCAGGTGTGATTGAAAGCCCTCTCTCATACCCCTTCAAGGCACTCATTCCTTTGCCTTTTTTCCTCCTCCGTGTCTTTCCACTATATCCTTCGTGAGACAAGATGGATAGGACTGCACACAGAATCCCTACATCAGGGATTTATATAATCATAAGAGTGTTTTCTGTGCTGTTTGCTATTTGTCTGTGATAAGTCCTACCTATTGGTCTCTAGTGAACACTAAGCTGATGTTTGTACAGGCCAAACCATAGTAAACTTTCTGGAGCAGTGATAATGGGTGCGCTTGTGGTTGGGGTCCCTTTCTCCTGCATGCTTTACCTTGCATTTGGCAAAATCAAATCTCATTTGCCATTTTACTGAATATCCCCACCGCACCGGGAGATCCTTCTGCCTCTCTTTGCAGTCAGCTTTAGTTCTAAGTAATTATGTATTATCAGCAAACACGATCACTCTCCCTGCCACACTCCTGAGTGTTTGTAAAACACTTCACTGTAAAATCTGAAGATTTTGTCCTGTCCTTTGTTCGCTATTATTACAAGTTTGTAATTCATGAAAAGTCTTTCCCTCCTGGTGAGGGGTCTTGTTAAAAGCCTTCTGACTCTGCCAGCCAGTTCAGCCTTAGCTAAGGGTTGTTTGACACTTCAAATAGCTGTAATAGATTTGTGAAGTGTGGTTTCTCCCTACAAATGCCTAACTTCTCCCCAATCTATCCATTTTATCCAAGTGCCTACTAATTCTAAAATTTCTGCCAGTTTGTCTGACATAGAAGTCAGGCTTCCTCATGTATGGGTCCCGGGAGATGTTTTAAGAACTGGTGACATATTTACCATGCTCCAAACTTCAGACACAGAGACTGATTTAAGCAAGAGGCTTCAGACTACAGCAAGTGGTGCTGTAGTTTCCTATCTAAGCAACAGCAGAGCTTCTGGGAGAACAGCATCTCATTCTAGCAATTTATTGCTGTTCGTTCTCTCAGCTTGGTCTGATCAAGTTATCATGGGTTAACGAGCCATCACCCACCAGGCAAGCTGACTGCATTCACGTCCCATTACAAAGACAGGGGATTTTAAGCTATTACGTTTTACTTCACAACAGAATTAGATGAAGAAGACACATTTATTCCAGCTTTTCTGACAGGCAGTAACTAATTAGGTAGGACAATTTCACTGCTTGCAATTGTAAATCACTGCCCTTGGCACATACGATGTTCATATTCAAACTAGCTGGAAACTGCCCCAAAATATCCACCAGTTCTATCAGCCACCAAAAGACTTTTGGCCTAAGGACAGGACAGGCACAGGGTGCAGGCGTTTTCCGAGGATGGGGGAGCTCTGCACAAACCCTTGTCTTTGCTGTAGAGCCTGGATTTCAGGCTTACAACCCCAGTCACTCCAAGAAAATTGTGCCGTGGTAGGATAAGCTGGGACTGAGGCTTCAGGGGTGAGAGGTTAAACAACTCTTGAGCTACACGCTGAAAATACATGAAGAGAACTGTTGCCAGGTTAACTCCTAGAAAAATCAGCCTCAGCCCAAAGGGCAGATAATAAATCGGTGTATAAGCTAAACAAAGTGCTGACACAGCCTTTGCTGGAGCAGCACTCCCAGCGCCGCTGTAATACGGGGCCAGGATGAAATTCCACTGTGATTGACACTCTGCCATCACATCATTTGTTACCGATCCCATTTTTCCTCCCTTCCTCTGCTTTTCACTTCAAGGGACAGGACCTGCAGCAGCACAGCCTGCAGAGCCCTCCTTCGATCTGTTTTCCATTTGAGCATCCTCCTCTGAGGATTGACTCATGCTTCTTGACATAAAGCACCGCCTCTTTGGGCTCTTACAAGGAAATAGCATGAGAGAATTGTCTAATTCAGACTTTTTGGCAGACTTCATATACTATGCATTATAGTGTACATTTCTAGCCAACGTCTTTGCCCTTTTGTGGTCATTTCAGAGCAAACTGAGCTGCCTCCCTCAACGTCTTGGGTACTTTTGCAAACTTGCAGTGCCTCGGACCAAACAGAGGTTTGGAGTAAATCAAACTTTGGTGGAATTATTTTAACATATGAACAATAAACACTCCTCTTCTATTTCTGCTTTGCTACTAATTCACATCCCAGTTACTCCAGGATTTTGCTACAGGGAAATACATTTCAGCATCAGATACGACAAATGAGATGCACAAATACTATCATGGCTATTGCCTGTATTTATGGGAGCCCTGTATCTGTCCCACGCTCAGGTCTTTAAAACTGGAGCTGTAAAAAAATGTCTGTAGTGAAACATGAAACCAAATGAGACTGACCTGGACTGGGATTTGGTTATACATGGGAAAGTCAGGCTAAGTTCACCTAGAGAGTTGTGAAGGTTCATGAACCTTGTGAGTGAGCAAAGATCCAGTTCGGAACAAGCCTAGCCAAATGTTTTCCAGCACTTTTAAACAACTATGTATTTGGGAACAGAGAGATCCTGTAAAATAAATAGTTTTGATAGGAAATCCGTTGGAGAGAGACCTGGTGGCTTCAACAATGTTTAGCATTAATGTGTTGAATGAATTGAAAGTTCAAGCTCACATAGAGGCTGAGAAGTGTTCAACGAGTAGGGCTGAACCACAAACCCCTTGCTCCTGGGGCTCCAATTATAAACGTGTCATTTGCAGCTCTAGAGTTAAGGAGATTTGTATTTTGCTTTATTGGATATCTGCAGTATGTCTGAAATATGGATGTCTCTAGCTGGCTGAGACCTTCACATACTGAAAGCATCTCCTCCTTTTCTCCTGAAAAGCCTCTCAGGAAAATTTTTTTACTGTAAACTACCAATCTGCTATTTATCCACCTCCTTTTGGCCATGCTCAGCAAAATACTTCACAAACATGGATGCAAGCTAACTGAAGGTTCAGTAAGCACTATTGTTAACAGAGAAGGTAGTCTTCTGAAAATCCCAAATACGTCTGTGGAACAGATCCTTAGAGACAGGTCCTCTGATTATCAGTATTACGTTACTCTAAAATAAAATCTGGGAATTCACCAACGTAACAGAGTTTCCCTGAGGCAAAGAAATATGCCAGCAACTTGACAGCAGCTGGGGATTTTGCTTTGGGTCACAACTCCAGCTTTTTTTCCCAGATTTGGCCAGAGGAAATGGAAAAAGATTTACAGTACAGCTAAAGACCAGCCACCAAATCTCTTGACTTATAGTCTGGAATCTAACCTTTAAATTAGAAAGGAACCGAAGCCATGGCTTCAGACTTTCATTACCAGGTTCCTAGAGCTGGGGGAAAAAATACGATAATGTTTTTAAATGCCGGATAGCTAATCCACGGTCTTACTAACATGCTGCCATGTGGCAGACAAGCTGGTCTCAACATGACTTTTGTGCCTTACTCTGTGGGTCTGGGCAGCAATGGTGATGCACAAAACCATTTATATTCTGCCCTGAGCTCCAAACAGGAGGCACGTTGGTGGTCTTGGCCTCATGACCATGCGGTACTGTCAGCAGAAGAGGAAAGTGGGTGTCAGGGGACTGAGCTATTTTGGTGATGAACCTACCCTTGATACATCTGGTTCACGCCCCACCTGACTCCAGAAGCGAACAGAGACAGGCAGGGCAGAGCAGCAGCTTCAAAAAAGAAAGGAGGAAAAATTCACAGCCAGATTTTTTTTTTCTCAACAGTAAGCCTAGAAATTAGCCTTGCTTTCCCCTAAGAAAACTCCCCAATCATACGGTGATAGGCAAAGGATTAAGAATTAAGAGACAGAACGGTGGTGTGAATGCCATAAACATCACTTCCCTGTGTGCTCTGTTGCCAGAGCACACATAATAAAGCTTAATTTCCTGGTGCCGTGCCCTGACTGTAATACACTGCCCAGATCTTCCTCCTGCTCTCAGCTGAGAGCCAAGTCATTCTATAGGATTATTTTGTTAAGCAAAGCTATTTGATCTGAAGAGATTTAGCACCAGATTATGGCCACAGCTTTTTCCGGATCAGCGGCTGCAGAGGAAGAGGGCAGGAGTTGTCTGGTGATTTGAGTCGGAGCCTGGAGCTTGGGAGACCCAGGTTCAGTCCTTACAGCAAGTTCCCCATATGTCTGGAGATAAGATACCTTCTACTGCTGTTTCCACACTGAAATATAGGGTTTGAGGAAGGTGATTATGTTGAAGACAGTAAGATGCTCACCTATTACGACAGGGATGGACAAAAGCTTTGATACCAACGTACCCAAACCTTCTGGAAGCCAGAAGCCACATGCCTTTACAAGACTCTTGAACTCCCTTCCCCCAGCCCAGTGCCCCATCTCATGGCCCAGCACCTCCACCCTGAAATCAGCTCTAGTGCTGTACGGGCCAGCAGAGAGAACCAGGCCCATGCCAGGCTTCAAAATGAACTGCGGTTTCTTTACTGCCTGGTTGGAGGTGCCCATGCCACCGATATGGCCTCACTCCGCACCTCTCCTCTGTCATGGGGCTGACACCTTCCTTGTCCTAGTGCACCAGAAAAAAAGCAGGTTTTAATAGAGCTTTTAGGGAAGGTGATTTAAGGAGAATTCCTGTTTTCATTGCTGTCTTTTGTTTCATGAATTGTTTAATGAAAATGAATTCTCACCTGGACTTCTTAAATTGCAAATAGCTCTTTTTTTTTGCACATAAATATTCACTTTACATACAAAGAAGTCTAACTTGAATAGGGAGTGGGAATAGTCTTACCAATTTCATAGTGCCAGCTTTCCAAATCAGCCATTTCCAGCCCAGGTGGTTTACGAAAACTTCTTTGGACTCTAACACTGTTGGAAAGTGTTACCTGAATATTTCTAGTGAAACACAGGTAAGAACACCTCTCTAAAAGGTGTACAAAAGTGACTGTACAGATGGGTGCCAGAGCTTTCTGGAGATATGCATAGACAGACTCTGCTTCTAAAAGCACTCTGTGCCAACCCCCTGCTTATAAGAAATGACTGTTGTTACCATATCCTCCCCCAGAAATGCCCTTCTGCCACACCGGAAGCTCTAGAGGGAAGAACGTCTGTCTCAGGGCTCTCAGTTGGGTTGACATCAACATAACGATCATTGGTACCATCATGAAGAAGTCTTTCTGTAGTAAGTACAAATTATTTTATAGAGGGAAGATCTTTTCAGAATTTCAGATTATCTCCACGCTGGGGGAAATGAAAGGTACCACACATCCCTTCCACCCCACGGGCTGAAATCACACCTGGAGTCCCCATCCCATCCCATCCCATCCACCTCCATTTCCCCAGCCTGTCTTTATTTCATCCACCAAAACCATGACTTTTCAAATTTTATGCACCTGGAGCAAGCTGTGACTCAAAGAACAGCAACAGAAACCATTATCATAACTCCCATAACCCAAAGCAGCCATCACGGGATGCTCTGAATCTCTTCCAACTTCATAAAACAATGGCAAAACCTCCTTTGATTGCTATGGGAGCAGGTTTTAGCTCTTTCTGAACCAATTAAATACTTCTTTCTCCAGGGCCATGCCTTAGGGTTAATTCTATGTAAAATACTGACAAAGCCATATCCCTTTGAGAGCAAGGATCTAGTAGGTAAGCGGTTCCCAAATCTGTTTTAATTTTTGTGTCTGTGGAACTACTAAGCAGCAACAGAGCCCACCACATACCAGGGTACACATCTAACATGCCAAGCCCTGTGGCAGTGGGACGTAAAGCTTCATGTCAGCTGGTGGGGGGCCTCTTTGAATATCCAGCTTGGTGCAACCCATGGACCAGCTCTGGGACAGTCAGCCTGCAGGATTTTGTGGGCCTTAGTTTAGAAACCACAGGACTACATCATAAAAATAACATAGCAACATTACTTAGACTGGAGAAGAAAAAAAAAGTCAATTTAAATAAAACATCATGGAATATAACTATAATTACAATATTACCAACTGTGTCTCCACTTACACAGCCCTACCGGTTACTGGAAATACTGATCAACTTAAAAATCTGAAAAAACTACTCCTAGAATTGGATATACTACTGCATCTTTCTTCCCAGCTCCATGATGAATCCCTGGACGGCTAAACAAGAAATGAGTATTGGACACTGTACACATGCTATAGGTATGAATTACTAGTGGTCAGAAGCAAAATGATGGTAAGCAATGGAAATGATTTTAGCCTTGGTTAAAGGCACCCTATTCATTTGATGGACTTGCTAATAGCTTGTGCCAATTGATTACATTTTTACTGTTAATTCAATTAGCTCTTTATATTCCACTTACAGATTAACTTCACTGATGTAAGGATGACCCCAGGTCTTCAGCTTCCCTACTGCAAGAACAAAGCTGAAGTGAAATGCAGGCTGGCCAGGGCGATAGTTGTAAGGTTTGACAATTTGAGAAACACAGCACAGAGAAACATGGTCACAGAGATACTGAAGAACAAGTTCCAAAATATTGTTACTGAGACATGTAAGAAGGCATAGACTAGTGATCCTGAGCCTCCACCGGCCCTTGGGAAAAGGTGGTACTGAAAAGACGGTGTGCAGGAACCATCACGGCATCCTTTTCCATGCACTCAGCTGCAGAAGTCGTGACCTCTTAGACTACAAGCAATGTCACAAGGATTGTGGGCATCATGTTGCTTAAAAGCTCAATGCTGAAGACTCTAGCTGAGGCAATGTATTACCTTTCTCAGAGGAAATGAGTACAAATTTGGCTAGGGACATAAATAAATATGAGATCATTTTCTTAGTGCTGACTTATGTGATGAATGATTTGTGTTTAACTGTTTTCGCCGTATGTTGTTCAAATCCTGGAGGTAGTGTCCTCCTCCTGAAATCAACAGGAGCTGCAGATGCTCTTCACCTCAAAAAAACAGGTTTCTCAGAGCCAAAATAAGCACCAGGCACTTTTTAACTCTCTCTTCCAGGATTTTGTATTTGGAGCATTTGTTACCAAAAAAATCAAACTAATCGTTGTTAAAGCCATGAGACAAATCATGATTTATCTTTTTCACATTTCCATCTCGGCCATTTTTTACGTTTATCTCATTCTAAAATGCTCACCAAGTCTAAGCGTTTTGCATCAGATTTTGTTTCGTGCATGTATATATTGAAAGAAACCTTTAAAAGTAACACTTTGTAGAAGAACTATCAGTGTGATTTCCAGCTGTTTGAGATTCTGATTATTCAAAATTTTATCACAATTCCCATATCCCAATATTCAGCCTCACGTGTGGAGTTATGACTGAAAGGATCTGACTTTAGTGGCATGATTATGCACGCAGCATTAATAAAATGTGGAACATGGATATATATAGTGCTATAAAACAGAGTTTGCGCTGGTACCCAATTAAGCACTCCAAGTACAAAGTTTGGGTTTCTACCATCAAAGTACTGTGTGAACAATAGGAGTCCACACTGAAATAGCTGCATGTTTGTATTGTCAGATGGAGGGAAGATGTGGATGGCCTGGGCGGAGGCTGAAAGGAGAGAAGCTCTGAGCTCCTAGAGATTTGCTTTTGTCAGAGGAAGCATGGAGTTTAGCATAAATCTGTGAAGCATCCTTCACGCAACTTAAGACACATTACAAACAACCTTTTGAGCTACGGACAACGTCACAAGCCATGAAGGGAAAATTTCCAGGTCAAAAAACTATAGGTTTTGACTGCCATGCAAATAGCTGCAGTAGTGTTATAAACTAGATGAAATGTGTGCTGCTTTAAAAGCTGTGGGCTTCTATGTTCTCAAGGTGAGATAGACCATGTAATCAACCCCTGCAATAGTATCTTGGGTTTTCGAGTGTTTTACTTAAAGCTTCAGTTCATCAAGTCATGTACCAAAGACCTATGGAAGGCAGAGTGGGGCATTTAAAGCTCCTTCATGCTGCCAGACAGCTCCTGTGGCCCTGGCCAGGGATGTTCTCACGGGGATGCTACCTGCCTTGGATCCTGTGCACCAGCAGCTTAAAAAGAACAGCTTCCACTGTTGATCCAGGTCTTGGTCAAATCTGCTTCCCATCCCAGTCGCTGAATTTCTAAGAATAATCTACATATACTCTGACAGCAGCTAAGGGAATCACAGACTATTCCTGCATTCATCTGTGGTGTTTGTTCCACCAGCCTTTGAGAATCGATGTCCCCAGAGAAAACTTGGGTAAAACAGGCCAAGCAGAACATCATACCTTGTTATCCCATGGCGCTCTCCTGAGATTATCCTGTTCTGCTTCGTGTCTCTTTAGTCCTGACTGCAGCCAACTTGACTAAACCACGAAGAGCTGTGAGCTGTCTCTGCTAGTATTGTAGGGCCATTGGACTCTGGAGCGTAATGTGTTTCTCCATGCAGACAGACTTGGGAAGAAAAACAGAGCTAGCAATGGTTACCCCCCATTCTCGTAACATCCATCTATACTCAGGTCTTTAAAAAAAGAATGTTGTTGCTACAAGCACCTTGCTGACACTAAATCCTTTCTCATACATCCTTTTAATGCTAGTGCCCTACAGGCAATGCCGAATGGAAAGAGTAAGGTTTCAGGCTCTGTACTAAGGAATTCCTGTTTTCAAAAGGCCAGACACAACAGCTGGGAAATTTTTGGTTATTGCTGCTTTGTGTCAGCTCTTACCCATTCCTGGAGGGGGGTGTAATTTCTGAAGCCTAACAGCATTTGAACCAGGCTGAGCAATCTTTGAATTATTTTTTGGCTGACATTTCACAGAGGTGGGAGTGTGTGTACTAACACATAGCTATATGTGTGTTTTATATCTGTATATATACACACATCTTGGGGGAAGAAAGGCGGGTAACTCAGCATGTCTAGCCTTTGAAATGCTGATTCAGGAGACTGGAAGCTGCCCCCAACTTGCTGCTCTACCAGACCCTGCCTAGCTTTCAGCCAAGATGAGTCTAGGGGTGCCTGAGATATCTGTTTAGGGTGAGAGTCCAGCCTGAAAAGCAGCGGCTGCTAGCAGCACTGCTGGGCTGTAATTATTAACAGATTTGTTTTTGTGGTATTCATATTCCCAATGCTTCCCCTGCCTTACCCCCTCCCAGGGACCTGTCTCCTCCTCCTCACATATATGCCGAGCCCCTGCGGGGACACACATTTCCATGGGCAGCAGCAGTGGAGAAATGCATAGTGCCAGCTCAGTTGTCTCCTGGAAGTGGCCCCTTGCTCTCTCCAGCACTGCATTTCCATTACAGCATGAGGGGGCTTTTCTATCCTCTCACAGGTGCCTTTGCCCTTGGACCCTGCCAGGAGCAACAAAAAGGTGTCATTTTTGCTGGCGTCTACAGTGGTAGTGTGGCTGCCCACACACATACACACATGCCCACAATCATTGCTTTCCCCAGACTCTTTTTTGAGACTCACATGTGCACAGAAGAGGGGGGAATCTCCTCATTTCCAGGAAAGGCAAACAAAGCTGTCTGAGCATTTAGCCCCCAGAACTTCTGGACAGGAGGCGAGACCTTCAACAAGTAGGACAGTGCAGTACTGGAGATTTGAGACTAACAAGGCCGAGCTCTGAGTGTTTGATCAGTCCTTCGCTGCCTTCCTATACATATATGCTCTTAGGGACTTTGTCCTGGGCTTGCCATCCCAAGTGTGCTCTGCCACGGGCAGGGAGTATCCAGCTGCACAAACAGCATCAAGACATGGAACAGGGGAACAGACCCTCTAGCCCTTAAGACTCAACTCCTGATAAAAAGTCAGAGGCATTTCAAAGCCACGACCATCTTTTCTAGCAAAGACTCTATGCCCCGAATATTTTGCTTTCACAAGTTCTTTGGGCCTGAGCCCAAGGAGGAATATCTTCTCCTCTTCCTCCCACCCGCCTGGACCAACAAATGCAGGCGGTGGGGGCATTTCTCAGCGCTTGCCTGCGGGATCTTGAAGGGGCTCTGCAGCAAGTCACTGTCGCTGGGTCTGCTGGTCTGCCTGTCTGTCTGCCTCTCTCATGTGGGGATCAGGACTCTGCTGAGAAAAAGCAGATAGGGTTTCACACAATCCAAAGCACATGTACAGTAACTAAAGCTGCGTAAGCACTTTTCTTTCCTAGGGAAATTTTCCAATGTATGTTTCAAAAGAATGTGAAAATATGCCCCCTTTCTTCTTGCCTGCTTCCTATAAATCCAGCCTGATGCAGACGATCCCCTCGGACGCTCTTCTCCGAGAGGGATTTAAGGCTTGGGAAGGGGCAGGGATGACAACGCTGGGAGTTCACGCCCTGAGCAGCCAGTGCAGAGCAGGCCCTTAGAAAAGGACTTATCAGTCATGGAAACCACTTAAGGTTAATCATACATTATTGCCACGAGAAAACATGCTCAAGCACTCAAGTCCAGTGAAAATGGATGTGTTTGGGGTTATCTTCCTCTGTTTAAGCATCGTCAGATGTTTGCATCCTCCACAAGCAACTCGGCATTTTGGGCATCCTCTCCTCCTCCAGGAATGTCCCTGCAAAAGGAAACTTCTCCATGGGAAGCAGTTTGTCTAAAAGTCTTTTTACACGGGGGAGGAGAAAAGAAAAGCCTTGACCAAACATTTCTGACCAGCTGCTTTGTGCGTGATGACCGGCTGCTGCAGAAAGCTGCCAAAAACAGAGCTCAAGGGGGAGAAGGTAAAGATAACGTGTGATAGGCAAATGTCCACTGCCTACAGCCAGCCTTCTCGCGGCCGGCAGTTGCAGGAGCCAAGCTGAAGAATGAGCCTTCGCGATGGTGCCCCATGAACGTGGGGCCAACGTGCCCTGCTGATCCCTTGATGGCTGACCCCAGATCATATGTCCTTCACTTGCTATGCGAGAAAAACAGATCTGGCTGTGCTGAAGGGGGTACGTCCATGTGTACTAACGTGTGAGCACGTACACGGCTCCTACAGACTCCTGCTTCTCCCGCCCGTCCCCGAGGGCTGAGCATGGCCCTCGGCCAGGGTGGAGGGATGCCAGCTGTGAGCAAGGACCCGCGGGGCCATGCGGGAAGCAGCTATCCCTCGAGAAATGGCTGAGAAACACATTCATATCCTCATTTCTGCACTGCAGATCCCCAACACAGAGCTGAGTCATTCCAGACAGACTTATGGGAGACGATTTCCCCTTTAGGTCCAAAAGCATTTGCTGGGTTATAATTATTCTTCTTTAAAAAAACAGGAAAAAAAACCCAGAAAAAGCCTCCTCCTCCAAACACTGTATACATAAAGTCATGGAGAAGGAATGAGAAACTTCCAGTGTTTCTGGTGGGTCACCACATTAATTTGCAGACTTTTGTATTCTTGCAAACTGTCATGTAAAATGGCCATTTTATTTAATATATAGATTTAACCAATAAACCTACAGATCAATTTATGCAGTAGAAGGAAAGCTATAGGTTTTGCAGGAGATTAAGTTCCAAAAACCTTTCCAGTGTCTTGGTCTATACAAGCGTGCATGCGGGTATGTGTGTGTGTCTGCATTCGAAAGACAGACAGTAGAGGTGAAGAGAAGGAATAAATGTTTGGGCCTTATTCCCAGTTAATGTCAGTCAGCATAACTGCATTGTGTATTTGTGTCTATTTATACCCACCGAGGATCTAAAATTACAGCTTTAAGCAGGAAGCTAAACCTAGAGTTTTTAACAAGCCTAAGCAGTTGAATTTAATGCTCAGGAGCAGGGGGGACAGGAGTTCTGGGAGGAGGGCTAGACTTGAGAAATCGTAATAGGAGACAATTTTCACCTTATTATCCACCTTATGAAAAACAAGCCTTTTTAAATATGCCTCAGGATAGAAAGCACAAAATGTTATTAATGTTGGAAAAGCCTTTCTGGGACTTACAGCAGCTTTCAGTCATGGAAAGGCAAAAATACACCCAGATTCTCTGTTCTTGCAGACAGCTCCAGATCAGAAGCTCCTGACACCAAACCTGCCCAAATTGTCCAGACTTGCTCAAAATCGCAAACAGAAATGGTCTGCAGTCCCAGAAATGGGAAAGGTCAGAAGCCACTAACCAGGAATCCAATTTTGTAACCGGGACCTTTCTTTGATCTCATTTACAGGTAACTTAGTCCCTGGATAGACCTCAGGCTCAGCATCCCTTAGAGAGGGGTGAGAGTTAGGCACGAGCTAACTAATCCTGAAAAATTCACTGCATGGGGAAACTAAGGCAGGCAGCTATGCAATGGCTTCTTACAATCATGCCACAGGCCAGGAGCAGGACCGAAAAGGAAATCTGCGTCTCCTGGGTCCCAAGGGCACACGAATGCTGAAACCAAGGTTACACATGGTCTGCAGGAAAGAGCGTGAGCTGAAGTGAGGGAAAAGGCCTGACCTGTCATTGGCTTTCCCTCCCACGCCCCATCACAGAGCAGCAAAAAGCAGATGAGAGGAGAGTTACCCAGTTCTTCCCATCCCTCCCGGCTGTCGCTGGGGCTGATGTCCCCTCTCATCAGCATGCAAAGCCCAT
Organism: Ciconia boyciana; assembly: GCF_034638445.1. Taxonomy (NCBI): domain Eukaryota; kingdom Metazoa; phylum Chordata; class Aves; order Ciconiiformes; family Ciconiidae; genus Ciconia; species Ciconia boyciana. Next base: position 41,212,489 of record NC_132943.1, on the reverse strand, counting down.
TGCCCAGCTGTGCTGGCCACTGCTCCGAAGCTCAGGTGCAGGGTGGAGCAGGTGAAGGTAGGAGTCCTGCAACTCCGGCAGCTTCCACTTTAAAGGAAAAATAGCACGGAGGGAGCTACACAGTCCCATCCCCAGCAGCCACTGCGTCGGCCGGAGCTGGTTCCCACCATAGCATCATTTTTATAATCACATTTTTAGCTGGAAACAGTCTTCCCTCTGCTACAGCTCTGTCCCTCCAAGCTTGTTCCAGGGGAGTCTGGTAAGGGTTTGTCTGAATCTGAACTCAGCATACAACCCTCTGGCACAGAGGTAAAAAAGCTTTCTTCAGTAGCTCACAACCCGATCTCAGTCTCAGTTTAGTTATTATTCACAACAGCTCTGCCTGGAAATGACTGCAAACACAAGCAAAAAGTACCAGACTGTGGGGATGACCATGCAAGCAAACTTCCAGGATGAAATTTCTGTCTGTCCTGCTCTTTTTGGGAGAGGCTGGAAAAGCACAGGAGCCCTTTTCTCATTGTGGTCCGGCAACGTGATCCTAAAGCACCCAGCACCTAGTGCAACTCTTGGGCATAAGATTTCCTTTAATACATGGCCCCTTATATTTGCCTTTTCAGCAGTCTCTGCAGCAATCGAGTACACTTCACAGCGCAGTCCTATTTCCCAGGTGATGCACAGAGTTCATAAATGATCAATAGAGCTCCTTGAGGACGTTACAGACAGGAAAATTATATGCTACCGACAGCAAGCTGCTGGGTGCTACCCATTGATTACTCATTTATTAAAACACAAACCCCTTTCCAACCGCTTATAAATAAAAGACTTGCTATAAAATGCAACTCTTTTGAAAGCACAGAAATGCATGGAGATGAAATTCCTTCCCAGACATGGAGGTGACCTGTATTTACTGTAAACATTATCCCGCATTTAAATTTGGAAATGAAACAAGGGTGAGGCACGGAGTCCAGATTCCGGTCAGAGCTTTCCTGCAGTCAGAGGTGAGCTCTGCTGCCAAGGCTTGCTTGAGTCCTCCTGCCTGCCCACTTTCACAGAAAACCTCTACTTTCTTTGGATCGCTTTATACATGTTTCAGACTGGGTGGAGGAAAGGTTCATTTGCACAGACATCTGATGAGGCTTACTCACAAGTGTTACTCACCAGCCACTTGCTTGTGGAGAAGGAGAAGTTCAAGCTCCATTCTTCACTCAGACCCAAGAAACAGCCACAAATTACCTTAAAGCAAAAGGGCTGGGTTCAATTCAAGATCATGTACCCTGTGGTTTGTATAAAAAAGCAACATCAGTTGGAAGGAATTTCTCTCAGCTGAAAGTCAGGAAAAACATTTATGACTATTGAATGGTCTGGGTATTTCTTGAATGCCAGAGCACAAAGATAGTTCTGAAGGGTGAGGAGCAGGGGGAATCCTTCCTTGCTGTCAGTTGTTGTCCATATGGCCGGCAAACCCTGTTCAGCAAACCACCCCGACCACGTGCTGAACCTCAGACAACCGCGTAACCCCTCTGTAGCAGCACAAGGCTAAGCGATGCCTCAGTGGATTAGGATCCTAGCAAGTAAATTCTCTGTGAAGGAGTTAGTAAGGAGCTGCTAACTGCAGTTTGCTGTATGTGTTGTACCGACTGCATTTTTTCACCCCTGTAAACGGGAAAGGGAGGCATTTGGCATTTTCAGTGAGGGTATGGAAACCCATTTTTCAGGAAGGGCCCTACCTTTCCACCTGCCTTTTCCGATACTCGGCGTAAGTGAGGAGTCAGAAGTCTGGCTTGTAGATTTAACCAGCATGCCATTCCCTTTATGCGTGCTTGCAATTCCCGGTCAGGCTTTTGCATCCTACACTCATATTCTAGACGAACAAAACCAGACGCTGTCAATTTGAAGTTTGAAGCTTGCCCCCATTCTGATGGGGGCTCAATAGGAAACTCAGCTTGCTTCAACCTGAAGTTTAGGAGGTCCTGCTGATGTTGAAAAACGCCCAGATCTAGATTCAGCTCGAAGTCCTATCTGTACAAGAACATCTGCAAACACAAAGCTGAAGCCTGATGGCACTCGTATGACAGCCTGTTCTCCTGGGCTTCCCAGCCCAGCAGCTTTGAGAGAACTGGAGTGAGGATCCAGTTAGGCTGTAGAGTATAACAGGTTCTCCTTGTGACTGTCATGCCTCATGTCAGCTGTGACTGCACAGCTCTTTCTTGAATCCAGCAATATAAAGAGTTCAGTAAATTAAAAATTATCTAAAATCAGTTTTAATTTAAAAAAAATAAAAAAGAAAAGAAAGGGAAAGAGCTGCATAGACTCTGTTTCCTATTAAAGGCAACTGTGTGCAGTGTTTCTATTAAGATTCTGCTTCCTGTTGTGTAATATGGAATGTTAAAAATCCCAGTATCGCTTAAGAAGTTATTACAAACTCCAGAGAGTTTTCTATTCCCAAGAAATCTCTCACAGTGGGAAGCTGGAAAAGTTCCTGTTGAATTTACAGCAAATGCCTCAGACCCTATGTAATATTTATGGTGTCCCTCTCATCTTATCCAGGCTGGTTTGCTGTTTTGCTGCTGTGAAAGAAAAGCCTGTTTCAATGGTTAAGGGCTGTGACACTCACTTCGAAGGATATTGAAGCGGATACGATAGCCACAGGAAATGTTCCAGTCTCGCTGAGGTACCTCAGAGAGGTATTTGGTCAAATGAGAATTCACTAATCTGATTCCCAGGAAAAAAATCACAATAACTTAATGAAGAAAGAGCAAGAAATGTGACAGATCTGCATTCATGGCTTGCCAAATCTGGATTCCATGAAAGCCAGAGGAAAAGTCCCCATTCACTTTCATGGGAATAGGATTTTGACCCTAAAGAACTTCCATTCAAACAGAATTATGCTGCGTTTTTAAACGTTGTGAGACTTAGGTGGTGTCCGTTTGCATTAAAAAGAAGTCACTGTATGATACGATGTAAATGTATATTTGCATGGCCACAGACTACAGATACTACAGCCCTTCTTATTAGCAGATCTCAGAAACGTCTAATAGGGGCAGCAAAACAACATAGGTACGGTCGTCCACCACTTCACTTACTGAGTCAAGAGCAGAGATGCCACCTCCAAATATTGCCGGTCCAATATTGCTCCACATATAAAATTGCCTGGGCTGTAACAACTGCAGAATGAATGTCTTCTCAAAAGCTGTTCCAACTTTGCTGCCTGCAGAAGAAATGAACACGCAGTGGAAATAGTTGTGTGTTCAAACCTGTCAGAGAGAGTGGAGATAAAGGGAGGATGCCTCCGTTGGCTTGAGCTTGGTACCATATAGAAATGATAAATAGATGATGTGTGTGTACTGACAACTCCTTTAGTGAATCCTTTTGCGGTCCTACCTTACAGCCTAAACTTTCAGAACTAGAGGTTAGGGCTTAAAGTCTGTGTTTAGGTTTCTAGAATCGACCACGATTCACATGAGCTAAGCACTTGACAGCCTTCATTGGTCCTTAGTGAATTTGGTCCTTAGTGATTTTTTAAAATATGGTCATTTTCTGAGGAGATGTGAAGCTTGTAACCGGAGACAGCTTGCCCCAGAGGTGCTGAAGGCATCAGACAAATTGAAAGGTGAGGAAATGGGATGTGGCACCTGGATGAAGGGGATGAAATGAGCAAAGAAGCAGCCAGGGGCTGAAAATGAATCCTGGCTGTGAAATCTGCTAGATGGTAGCATTGACTCTCAAAGGGAACAGCCTGAGCGTGAGTCACTGCAAGGTGGTCTGAGCAAAGTCCTGGAAAACATTGCCAAGATCAACCTGCCCTGTTCTGCACGGATGGACGACACAACCCAACAGGTCAGCCCACGTCTCCCGCTGTCTCCATAAACAGAGAGAAGATTATGTGGGAAGGAGGAACCCGCATTAGCTGTATCCTTGAGGGCAAATTATAGTTCAGGAGACACACAGTACTATGAGCAAGAAACAGAAGGGGTGCTAAGCCTATATGTCCATTTTAGTCTTCTTTGTATATTCACACGTACACAGGAAGAGAACTCATTACACCAAATAAACCACAAGCCTGGTTTAGGCATGGACAAATAGTCCCGAACGAATGGAAGGCGACGCTGCAGTGAAAGGAATAAAACTTTTAGTATGATGTCTCAAGAGACATTTAGAGCAGAGAAGATGTGAAACCCTTCATCCAGATAGCAAACTGATGGAAGAACCATAGAACAAGAAGAAATAGTAGCTGTTCCGTACTAAAAAGCAGAGATACTGAGGGGAGTGGTAAAAAGTTTAAAGTTGGTGTCTGGTTTTATTTAACAACCTCATTAATTCCTTGAGAATAAAAAGGAGTGAGTACGTTCACATCTGAAATGCCTTTGAAACATTCAGCCAACATCTGTGTTGCACCAAGCGCTTAAAAATATGAGGAGGAAACAGTGAAACGAGACTCAGTTTAGGATAGTGAACTCCAGGGAGGGAGAGTGATCCAAAATGCAGATATTCAGTGGGAGAAATACAATTTGAAAGCAGGGGTCAGGGTGGAGGTTATCATCTGAGACACAGATTTATAAAACAGTGAAGCAAGATAGCTATAATAAACTTGTACGTAACTGTGCTGTGTACATTAGAGACGGCACATCTCTGGCAAAGGGATCGCTAGTGAGACTACGTGGAAATTACGGGAGATTCCAACCCTAAATGGAAAAAAGGAGACAACTCAGGCAAGAATAATAGGAATGATTAAGGGATAAATGCATATAATTTTAAGACACATTGAAAAAGTTAAATTTAGAAAACCCTTAGGAGAAGATAAAGCTACCCTTTGAGAGCTGTGATACCACTACTCCAAAAACATTTACAAGCTCCCAGTAGGTACTAGGTATTTCTTCAGAAAAATACTCAAAAAAATGTTCAAAATCTTTCATAAACCTAGTAAGAGACGTAGGATGTGGGACAAATCAACCAATCTTTCTGTGAAATGGCAACAACAGCAGTGCAGAGATACAGTCACCTAGGTACTGAAGCCATGTATCAGCTCCGTGGTATGCAAAACTAATCTCTAGCCAGGTTATATGTCTGTTTACCTATTAACTAGCTTTTAAGATCGCGTCTGTGAATTTACTGTTTGGGGAATATGGGGAGAAGCTGAGTTTAAGGAGAAATTGTCTATCTCTGCATATGAGATCTACTCCTGACTTGTTTATATTTTTCTTTCCTGGGGTGATTTCAAATGAGTTTGCTGCTCATAGCTGTTGGTTACAGTCAGAGCATGCAACGAGGAGGAACTGATGAAAATGCCGTTTGGGATATTCATGCTAAATATCAGAGCACTCCCCTTCAGTCTAGCAGCCCGAATAGACTAGACAAAGCACTTGAAGAACAGAAGTTTAACGCGGGAAGCAAGTCTGGGTGGAAGAAGGCAAAGACAGGCCTGGTTCACATCACTGGCAAACCCTGCACCCCCAGGAATCCTGGATTTCTCCAGGCCTCTCCATGGAAGCAGGAGCTGGGCTTGGGCCTGGGCTCTCTCGGCAGCAGACACCACGTGGTTGAGGACACTTAGACAACATGGTGTAAGGAAGCCTATCTTTCATGCACGATGTTTGGGAATTTCTTGTGGGACTAATGGCTTGATAGTTAGCCAGAGAAGTGCTGAATTCAACGTACATTCCTCTCACCACCTCATTACCTCCCAGCCATTCCCTGTCTGCATCTGTTTGTTTAAATGGAGCTCCTTAAGACAGAGAATGCTCGTTAGGAGCCTGGGATGATAAACATGGCACTTGTGCACTTGCCTGATTTGATACATCTGATGAGCCAGAACTTAATAAATGCAAACTGCTACCCAAATTACTTAGATTTGTTCAGTTGCTTTCTGTCTTCCTCAGCATATTCTATGGGCTGATCTCATGACATTCTCCTTCATGCCAGGTTTTTTTTGTCTATCCGAACTTTCTTTTTCCACTAGAAGCCTCCAAGCTGGGCTCCTCTCAGGCACTTTGCGCATATTATTTCACCGCTTCAGCGGAATGGTTCAAATTATAATTTTCCAGCTGAGATACAAAAACTAATTCATTCAAGACCACTTTTTTGCGTGTGACAATGTGGATTCCTCTGCGGTCTTTGAGGAGATAAAATGCACCCAAAGTGCTGTGGGAAAACCAGCATGCTAGGAGCAAGCATTTGGACAGAGGAAGCAATGTGTGCTATGCAAAAAGAGCAAAGTCATGTGCTTTCAAGTGTATCCCATGTACTCTTTGGGGATGAGCTGCTTGTCATCTTGGGATGATGGGAGAGAACACAAGATACTAGACACTAAGTAGGAATAATGAATAGCAGATATAAATCTGAGCTGAAATCCTCTACTGATACTAATCAAATGAAACCAACAGCAGTAGTCAATGCCGAGAAATTGGCTGCTAATTTTTGTGGCTAACCGGCATAGCTGCCCTCAAGACTGCTCCGGCAGTGCTATGTTGGGAAGCCCAGGAAGTGATGCGCATCCTTTGCCTTGAAAACTGGCCACCTGTGAACCTTGTTGTTGATCAGGACCTGGGGTGACATGGACATCCTACCTTCAGCTGCTTGCCCTGAAGGGAACATGGAGTGGGTGGCCCAGCCTCCTGCTCAGGATGGGATGTGCTCAGGAGATGAGAGATTGAAACAGCAGCTTTCCTGGGCCAGCCAGCCCAGAGCAGAGCTGGGAGCCCGTGGCTTTGAGATAGGCAGGAGATCTCCATTCTGGTGTTTGTGCCAGGGACAATCTCACCTCTAGCTCATAGGAAACCAGGCTTAGGTGCTTCTGATCTTTCCTGGGATGGAAAAGCCAGAGAGGCAGGCCTGGGGCGGGTGACATGCCAGGAGGCTTCTCGATGCAGCACAGTGCGTCATCATTCATGCGTCAGCACACAGGGTTTACAGCTCCAGAGACTGTTTCACGGCTGTAATCCTGGAGAAGGAGTTCAGGGCAACTGAGAGATGTGCCAGGTAGATGCCTAAAATTAAACACAGTGAATGCGGTCCTTAATGACAGCCCAGCAGAGCAAAAGCAAGCAGCTGGGTCTCTGAGCAATGCACAACCCTTTCTTCTCTTGCTGGCAAAGCATGGCTGATGCTCAGGGCTGCCCTCCCAACACTGACCCGTGTGTCTTAACAAACGTCCATGCATAATTCTCCTAGTACACTGACGCAAGAACATCTCATCGCCATGGCCCCACGACTGCAGTGAGGAAAGCAGGCTGGCCTGGAGCTGGCCTGGGAGTACACCAGAGAGATCATGCTCAAAAGCACATTTGGCAAATAACAAACTGGTGTGGGCAGTGGGATGTCACAGCACCAGGGGAAACACATGGGAAAGGCTGAATCCAGGTTTATTTCCATCACTCGTGAAGGAAAAAAAGGACCGTTTCATGGCCATAATCCTGATATTTGACAAGTAGCTTAAATTCACTTACGAAGTAATCTTATAAAGTAAATAGTGTTGATCTGATGTGTTTAATTTAAAGCACTTGATGTTTTATTTATTTTACGGTGAGGAACAGACTGCACTTTCTTTAATAACGTCTAAGAAATAAGGGTTTCCAATCCCCACACAGAGGAAAATTCATACCAGCAATACAACTGTGAAAACTGATTTCCTTGAGCCTGTTCTCATGGTGAAGAAACAATTCCTGTGCCTTAGGAACCAATGTGAACATGTATTGAATTGCAATGTACCAAATACCTGGATGAATACTTTGAAAATTAACTCATGGGTGATTCAAGAAGTTGATAAGTGCTCAGTCACTGCAACAGCAAAGAACAGATATGATAAAAATCATGGTCTGCCCTGGACAATTTATTAAGGGCCTCAGGAAAAAAAAAAAAAAAAGAAAAAAGACAAGAAGGAATCAGTTTGCAAAATATGATTGTTTTTGAAATGTTTGCCTAGCAACAGACCAACAAATGCTCCAACTATGGCTTTATTTCATATTCTCACAGCAATACCACATAGCGTTTCAACACAAGCCAGCTCTCACTCTGAAATCCACCCTGGTGACCTCAGCTGCCCTGCTCTGATGCTTGGGCATCTTGCAGCTCCCACTGCACACCCTTCCCAAGGCGCGGCTGATTGCAGCGCCGGCAGAGCAGAAAGCGCATCTGTTTCCGCTCTCCTACATTGCAACAACCTATTCCCCCCAATTGCTCTCGCTTGGCACGAAGGAAGAAAACAACTTGATGTGCCAATTTCCTCCTCTCTGCTTCTGGTGTCGCATTGGTGCTGCCCACCTCTGGACACTCAGCGCAGCTTGACCTCACTTTCCCAATACGCCGTCTGAGCTTGCCGATGGAGAAGTCAAAGTTAGGTCAAGTCCTTACGTCCTTTCTTGTTGGACACAGAAAAGAAATCAAAGCCCAGGTAAAATCTCTTCCCCACGGAGCTCTGTTTGCTTTTCCCATCATCTCACACATGCCAGTCCCCAGGCTTTGGGAACATGGCTTTGCTTTTCAGAGCAGACTCAAAAATTCAGGTCCAACAGCAGAAACAAATCAGGGAATTTAAACAAAGTCCACTGGAGCTGTTGGGAAAAGAAAGGCACCAGTATCTCAGAAATTTAGCCTGAAATAAGTTTCAGATCCATTTGTATCCCTGCTTTGCCATGGAGCTCAGATGTAAGAGCAGACAGAGTTGACAGCGTAACTGGTGGCCATGCTGTGAGAAGCAGACAGTTGTGTGCATGGTACAGAGGTATGGGATGGCACACCACTCCCCCGACTTCTTATTTTGCTGTTGAGATAGGTATACCACCATTTTCAAAAAGGGGGTGAATTTAGGTGCCCCTGCCCCTTGCAGCTGCAAGACACTGCTTAGCAATGGTATTTTGCCTCTGAAGAAAACCACAGGCTCTCAGATCGCCTGCTAAGCTCTGCGCTCAGCAGGACCTGTGAGACCCTGATGCTGCGGGGGCAATATCTTGGGAGAACGTCCGGGTCTCAGAGCTCCCGCTGAGCTCTGAACTCTGAGGAAGCTGCGATCCAGCAGCCTACATCCCAAGACACCTCTCCTATCTACTTTTTCTTGTTTCCTTTGCCTCGAGAATAGGAAGTCTCATGGTAGGCAGCAGAGTGCCAAGGGTAGGGACAATTCATCCCTTAAGAAGCTTCTTGCCTTAGTGCCTCGCTGTTCCATTTGTTAACAGAGACAGTAGCACAACACTACCTCACAAAGGTACCATCTAGCCAGCAGTTTAAAGGCTGCATATTCTGGGGATGGACATATTAATGCATGTTAGATAAAGATGCCACTGGAGACAAATCACTGGCCAGAAGCATTTTGTGGGTCATCTCCAAATGTGCCCCATCAGCAAAGAGGCGGCGTGTGCCCAGGCACGTCTGAGTGAAAGCTCAGCAAGGCGGATATGAGCATGAGCTTGTGCATTAACTTACATACATACATACCCCGCTGAATCAGATCTTGGTGACATTGTGAACTGGGCTGTGCCGGCCGAAGACGTCCTCATCCCCGACACAACCTCACTATCCCATAAATTAAGACAAGCGCATATTATCTTCTGCTAATGTTGCCCTGGAATCTCTGGCAGAGGGATGAGGCAGCCATCCAGGCAGGTATAGCTTTAACCAGGCCCGGTTTTGAGGCAAAATGCATTAATTTAATCACTTTTCATTATAGGTTAATCAACATTGTGTCATTTTGCAATTTGGGCAGGCTTCGAGCACACAGGTAGGCAGTAAATGCAGGGCAGCTGACAGGTACCTGTTAAGCCTCAGCAGCTCTGCTGTATTGAGTAGTGCACCTGAGTGCTTATTTCAGCTGGAGATCTTTTACCAGTGTAAATTTTGTCCACAGCAGGAGCTGGCGAGTGCAATTAGACCAGCTAACCTTTAAAACACAGACAAAGCCAAGCCCAAGGCCACCCAGAAGCAATTTTGAAGCAAGAGGCTCAGCAGCTGTCCTTGGGTGGCCAAAAACTGTTTTTATGAGCCCGAGTTGCAGGGAGTCAGGACTGCAAATCGTCACCTCTGTTCTCTGGGTCTGGGTCGTGCAGACCTCGGTTCCACGGTAACTGGAACCAGATTTATGTACTTGCATTGTGGATATAACCCTCATCACGCCACCTCACACAATTGCAGTTTTGACAAATCATCCAGAGTATGAGATGGAATTTAGCCTGGCTTCGTGCTTTTATGCTAGCTTTGGCCTGGCTGTCAGAAATCAGACAATTCCTAATGTAGCATAACACTTGCCAATGCAGAATTCACCCAGTTGCATTTTTTAGAACATTTTTGATGTAGAAAAGTGACTTTACACTGCAACATCTTGTTTTGCATCATGCTCCGATCTAGTGCTAGGAACCCAAGAACTGGATTTACCGTACCACTGAAGCACGGTCTTCATATCCCTATCACAAATTGGAGGCAGAGGGGTCAATGGCTAATTAGTTGCTGTCTGCAAAGCACCCTGAGGCCCACAGAGAAAAAACATGGCAGTAAGTGACAAGCGTTACTTATTATTCTCCGAGTTAATAGTCCTTTACTTTGCAGTATATCTTTGACCTTAGCTATCATACCCTTCCTACCTCCCCACTCCAAACCACAGAGGGTTACAATACAGAATACATCTGTTTCCTGTTTCATAAATTGCAATTGCACATTTCCAACAGGCAGTCTCGTCCGAGATTTAGAGGAAGGCAATTTTATTTACTAGTAGTATGTGCTCCCAAACCTGTCTGGCTCCTTCGCATTGTACTGCCTGCTGAAAATGAAGAATAGCCAAATATAGTAGCAACTACTTTCCTATTATTTGGAGAAGTTTGCATTGTCCCCTTTTTCTCTTACTGCTATTAAAAGTAAATAGGTACCTGAAATATTCTGATATATTTAACAGAAATAAATAATTTAACACACACAGAGACAGAAAAGACATGCAGCAATTACTTAAACTTGTCATAAATATTCCTTAATAAGTTTACTATTAATATTGTTCTGTTTGTCATGAGAACCTGTGGGCCAGGTTCACTACTTCACTGAAGTAAGGCCAGTGGGTAAAATCCTGGCCAAAAGAAATTAGTGGTTAGAAGGCCCTGGTGACTTGGCCACGGGCTACATCACACATTTCTGCAGAAATCTCTTGTGAGCATCACCTTTCACCTATCTAGAAGTGAAATGAAACTTAAAAAACAAATACCCTTTATGTATGCTGTTGCGCATTACGTCTTTAGGGACTTGGGGATGAGACTTGTGGCTGAACTATGCCAGTGTAACAAGTCACCACTGTCGTCTGCTGAGCCACAGCAGTTTACTGTCCGGTGGGGAAGCAGCACGGTCCCATTCCTGGAGATTTTGGCCCAGTTCCTTTCCCTCCCAGGTGGGGAGGCTGCGAGCACACCCTGCCAGTATCTGCACCTCAGCTGATGAGTGGTAACTTATTAAGCTGCTGAAAATCAGTTGTGTATTTGGGCTTGTAAGCTGTCATACACTTAATGAGATTACCCTTGACTGGAGAATCAGCCAACAGGACGGGATCCAGGCAACACCTTCAGGAAAGGGCACGCTTTGTAACACACCACACCGAGGCAGGGGCTGCTCCCAGCAGGGTTAGAAACAGAAAAGTTTTGTGCAATACAGCTATTCAGGTTCATCCGAGATGCTCTGGGACAAAGCCTGGCCATCCCACAATTTAGGCTTTCTGTCACCTTCTGCTAACACTCTGGATGCAGACTGGGAGCTCGCTCTCCTGCCGTGATGGTAGCCAGCGAGGCTGAGAGAAATGCATCCATTCGACCACTCCTCTCCCTCTGCCTTTCCTACACTCTGGTGCTGTTTAAAGGAGGGCTCCCTCCAAACCGAGCACAGCTCCCTGCTGTTTCAAGTTAAGCAGCTTGAAACTGATGGGCCCGGCCATGTGCTTAGGGATAAACATTTGTGCAAATATTTGCAGATGTAGGACCTTAATCTAGAGAACAATGTCGATCCCAGATATCATGTTGTTTATGAGTGTCAATCCTGGGGCATTAGCAAAAGCCCAAGAGAAAAGTCTGTGTTTCAAGATGCTTACAGTACCAAGGTCTTATCCCACAGCCTGTCTCAAGCTAGCAGCCTTTACTTGCCAGAGCAATCAGTATCTACTACAGGACTAAAATTGCAGGCTGGCGTAGGATGGATACATTTTGTAAACAGAGCTGGAAGTCAAAAACATACAGACTTGCAAAAGTATTGGCACTTTGCAGGACAATAATTTGCAAATGCTTTGGCCAGCTCTAAGTTCATCCGTGGTAAAAGCTTGTGTGGACTGGCTGCGTATGGAAAGAGGGGAGAGGAAACAAAAGAACAGGCGCACAGGCCTGCTGTTGCTTGAGAAAGCAAAATACCTGTCTCATTGGCTTTGTGCTCGTTACTTGGCATATTCCTTTCTCCTTGATGATGCACCGAATGCAAACATCTCAATCACTCACAGGCTCCACACAGCATTGATATGCAGGGTATCAGCTCTCTGCTGCAAGCTCTTGCCTCTCCAGTTGTTTCTTCTAGCTCCTGAGCTGCAACAAGGTCTTCCAAAAGAGTTGCTGCTGCCCAAATGTGGAATAGGAACTAAATCTCTGAACCTCAGGTGCACGCTGTATATAAACCCTCCTTTTCCCCCTCCAGCGAGTCCACGCAGCAGTTCCTCTTTGTGCCATATAAAAGCTACAGCACCTTAGCTTTTAGCTTGGAAAATAGCAGCCTGGGCTTTCAGTTTGGCTTAAACCTCAGCACGCGGACCGATGCGATGGCCAGCACGCACAGCTTCACGCCCGAGTCTAATCTTTTTTGAGAGGTAATTTTAGCAGGCAATTTCCAGACTCAGAGTCATGGTGCTGCAATAGTGACAAACCTGTCAAGAGAAAGGAGAACCAGAAGGATGCCTGAATTGCAGGCTATCGCCTGGTCTTTCCCAGGGCAGAAACCAGTGTTTGGGAGCTACAAAGCTGGCTTCATGTGTTTACAAGAAGATCTGCTGCGCACACAATTTGCTGATGTTTCCCAGGCAGCTTCGCAGGCGTGACGGGGATAAGGATAGGCCCCGTGAGACCCAACTGGCTTATAAACAACACTTGTATTTGCAGTGGCTCTTTTCCTGTGAGATCTGAACCCAGCTCATCTAAAAGGTTTTCTGCAGAGAGTAAATCAATTAATGCCCTTAAACCACTGAGCATCGTTTATCACATATCACGTTTCTGTAGTGAGAAGGTACACTGTGCTGACACTGTGATGCCCTCTTACGGCGATGTGCCAGCTTCTGAAGAAACTTTTGGACAAGATCTCTGCTTGATACGTAGCTGTGAATATGATTTTACGACAGGCAATGGGCTCTTTTTCTTGGACCATCACTTGATGTGGCGGCAATGATTTTGCAAGAGAATAATATTTTTATTTACCTCCTTTTTTTCCTAAACGTAATGGACTTTTTTTGGTTATTATTTCTTCTTTTTTTAGCCTAAATTTCCTCTCAAAGGAAGCTTTGATTCCCCTGTGTACACAGTCACAGTTAGATGATGGAGGCTGGAGAACTGTAAAGATCCTACTTTTATAGATGACTCAGGTTTTAATCTGTATTTCAAGAGGCCATACCAGATTTAGGGGGAAGGAAAGAGAAAGCATTGTGTCAGATCAGCATTAATTTCAAGAGAAGAAAGGGGGGAATCCTTATGTGCATTTTGTCTACCACAATCAGGAAACGCAGCAGACATCTCTTCGGCATCATCTGCTCCCCTTATTCGTTCTCCTAGGTTGAGCCACACTGGAGAGAAAAGATTTTGCAGCCCCAGCAGAAATGTTTGTGAAATGTTTATCTGATCAGCTAAAGACTTTGAAGGCTTGCTTTGGGAAAGAGTTCTAACACTTCATAATTCAGATGCAACTGAGAAGCTTGGTGTCTCCTTTTTGCAAGAGAGGCTTTTTTTTTTTTTTAGGGCAGCAAATTGGTGTTTTGTACCAACAGCAAGAGTTAGGATGAAGTCAGGGTGCCACAGTTCACCAAATATATATATATATATATATATATATATATATATATATATATATATGGGTTTTTTTCTGGCCAAAGCTAGAGATGAGGTTACATGCTGTTTCATGTTATCAGACACACTGTACTGTTCACTGCATAAGCCACCCCAGGAAGGGAAAAAAACCCCAAACCCAAACCCCAATTTTGCTGCTAACTGCAGAAACCATCTGCAAATGCACAGCGAGATGTATGCTCTCTCCCTCTGCTCTGCACAGAAAGAAAACCTGATACTAGCCCCTATTATTCCTTTCTATGTTAAGGAAGAGACTGCACAGTAGGGAAAAAGCACTGTATGCATCTCCGTGCTAACAGTAAGAGTACTGGCTTTTCGACATGGAAAAAATGATGCAACTGTCAGAGACACATAAGCAGCTTGGGAAGAACCAGTTTAGTGACCTGCTCCAAAGCTTATCAAACTCCTGGGCAGCCAGGCTCTGCTTCCTGCTCTATTACATGCGATAAGAGTGAAGCTTAGAAAAAGCAACCCCTGTTATCATCTTAGTACACTACCCAGCAACATCCTAACTTGGAGGTCAGGCTACCAGAAAGATATATGGAAAGGTTTTGGAATGACTAGTCTCCAAGCTAGACTATGGCTTACATCAAGTAAAACTGTGGGGGTCAACACAGTCATGTTCTGTGGTCAGGGTTACATTTGCAACTGTATTGCCTAGTGTTTTCTCTACTTTGATTTCAGGTGTTTCTAGCAGCCTGGCTACCTGATGCATTTCAATGGACAAATGCTTATGACTTTCCATATGGTACTCAGTAGGGACACTCAAGACATCTGAAATGGCAGCTGTACCGAGCTCCCTTTCTGACTACCGTTTCAGGAGTTTTCAGCTTTCTCCCCAAGCTAGATCTTTGATTACAACGTTTCTCTTTGCCTGCAGGTGCTATGTATTAATTCATGTCATCTCAAAGACCGTAAGCTCAGATATACGTTAGTCTGAATTTCCAGCTTCAAAGGAAAAACAGAAAAAAACCTCCATCAGAAAGACTATAATGTGCCCACTCCTACTTCTGACCACTTGGAGAAATACCATTTTGTCATAACATATCGACTCACCATGCAATTCCTGAGCTGCATCAGATTCACTTTTAAAGTACATCTACTCTATAGTCTATTTTTGTCCAGTACCCTGTTCTGAGCTCGGCATTGCAGCGGTGGGGCCATGCCAATACCCCAGGTAGCAGTTTAAAGCCAGCTCCTTTTAAAGCTACATATTGAAGTACTAGGACTGCAGTAGAGACTTAAATCTAGGCTGAGTCCAACCTAGTAATGCCTGAATTGTCAGCAGAGAAATGCACACCAAGGATACTCAAGACTCATGGTGGGAAAGTATCCCAAGAACGAGTGATGATCCCTGTAACTTCCATTAGCAATAACTTGCTTAAATGCAATTAATTCCTGTAAATCTCCCGATGATACCAGTTATCTCCTACAGATACTGCTGTAATCTCCTATAATCTTCTTCAACTGCAGAAAGAATTCTTTCTTTATAACTTTCATTTTCTGTATGGAGAAGGTTATAATTTCTGCTTTCTTAGTTTTCAGTGTCACAGAGTTGCTCTGAACCTTCCCCCAAGTCTCTTTCCCTTCACCTTGCTTTTTTGGTTTTCTTCCTTTTTTTTCTTTCCTTTCCAGAAATGGGCTGTAATTTGATTGTATTGTTCCTGGTATTGCTTCATCTATGCAACTTTCATTGCTGAAGCAAACGGGACTACAGCTTGAGCAATGTAAGTTAAGAGCAACAAATGAGATAACCGAGGCAGGAATGAGACAATACGATGCCTTGGCTCTTGTGAAAGAGAAATATAAATTGCTGAGGTTGTAAACAAGCGCTTCCTGGTGGATCAAAACCTCAATGTTACAGGCAGCAGCAAAGGATGGTTTCAACATTTTCAGGGCTGTGGCGTTTAGCATATTAGTTTAGTTTTATTAGGATTAGTTTAGCATATTAGGATTTTTAGGATTAGCATATTAGGATTAGTTTAGCATATTTTGCTTTTGCCACGATTGAAAATCTTTTGTATCACCACAAGGCCATGAGCAACAACCACTGTGTATTTTAATCTTTGCAGTTCCTCAAAGACATTGAAATATCTGAAACTTGTTGCACTCCATGGGATGCTTGAAATTATTCCTTCAAAAGGAAATTATAATTGAGATATAATTTTTGTAAGTTCTACTAGCTACAAAGAAAATGTTTATTTTGATGTTTCCTTCCATGATTCCTTGAATGTACTGAGCACTATAAACATTTCTAGCAAAAATTACTGTTTATTTACAAGTTTTATTAGCACTGTACCAGATGACTAGACATTGATGAGTAAAGGTTGGTGCAAATATTGAGTATGACAATATCACAGTTACATCCAAAGGGAAAAAAAAAACCCTATAAAGAGGCAAAAACGTCCCACCTTTAGGAGAATAAAATATAGTTTTCCTGATTTGTCCATTTATAACTTGGATAATGAGCTGAGGCACCAAGAAATGAAGGGACCTGCCCAAGGTCACCTAAGAAAGTCACAGAGACCCAGATGATCCTACATTTCCCCATTCTTATTTTGACTTATGTGCAAGGTGAGAACTGCGGATGTCTCACAGATAAAACTTTGGCCCCTATTAGATGCACAGTCTGCACTTCTGTTCTTTGGTTGTATGTTTGCAGTGCCTGTCAGAAAGACTACGGAAGAGGAGTACCTTCCGACTTCTAGTTTTGTGCTTGGCTGCATCTGTCTCTGCTCCAAGATGTAACAAGAGAATGAAATCTGCGCTGGCACTGCATTTGTTCAACATTGCTTTTCCTCGTGAGTATGATGCAGGAATTAATATACAACTATGAACTTTCCAAATTCACTTACAAATTCACCTCTGCTAAGCAGATCCCTACAGATAACTCTTTCTTCTGAAAAACTAAGTTCCAAGTTTCCTAACAAAAAAGTACCAAGGAAATCCACAACCAAAATCATAAAAAATTTTTTCTAACTCCTATCCAGTTTTATTTTGAATGTATACATTGAGTTTTAGACATCAGTAAATGTCATCAGTACAATGACATCTATCAGTACGATCATCAGTATGATTCATCTATGAGTATGATTTGCCATTTGATTTGAACTTCAAGGAAAAAGACTTTCTGTCCTACACCCTGTATCCTTGTGTTTTGATTTTCTTCACTGCAAAGGAAAATAAGAATAAATATAAATATTTCTACCACTTTGCACTGGTATAGGTGAACATCCAAATGTGTAATGCAGCTATGGAGAACATGCTTGTCCTGTAAGGAGCAGCTTGGGAAGGAAATGGAGAACAACCAGCACTTGTGAGTGGGTGATTTGAACTTGAGTGAAGTACAGCATCCTTTTCTTATCTATACCCCCTGCTGTGTTCACTTTGGCTTAAACCATCCCCACAGAGGCTTCTCTGTATGGAGAGGCTAAAGTCAGGGTTCAAACTCAGGCTAAAAGTGCGGTGGAAACTCACCCTGTGTCAAAGAACAGTTCAAAAACTTTGTATTTTTGGTATCCACATTTCTAAGATATCACAAGCTATCCCAGACTTGCTGGGGGGAGCGGGGAAGAGGGTTTCTGATATTGCCAGTACGGGAGACCAAGCAGAAAACCATTTTTTCTGATGGAAGCAAAACACTTGTCTGCATTGTTTTCAGAGAAAATATTGTTCTCTGTTGTTGGGAGGGAAAGAGATAGTGTTTTGGCCCACCATAGCACTAGCCTGTTTCCTCTGGCCTCAAAGAAAGCTTTCCACAAAGTATTCTGATAGAGCTACAGGTAGAAGGATGAGCCTCATCTTCCTATGCAGGGTTCTCCGCACTGAGAATATCCCACACAGGCTTAGCAAACTGCTCACAGCTTGCCTGCAAACAAAAAAGATACTCGAGACACTCATTTCAAGCAGGTAATCACCACTGATCTGAGGAACCAGCCCTCGCCTCATTTTTTTCATGCAGTGCACGGCTAGTCCCTGCCGCTGAAGAACATGAGCCTGACAGCTTAGCAGGGACATAAAGAAATTATGGATGACAACTATATCCAGAGTTATCTAAATCAATCAGAGGCACTCAGAAAAGTTATAATATATATTTCAGGTTGAAGCTGACCTTTAGCTACTACAGGCTGAAATATTTTTCTGAAGCGGAATATCTTGAAAACTGGTTCATAAAGGGCTTCCTACACATTTCTCTGAAGCACTGAGCAACGACCACTCTTGTAAACAAGAAACCAGCTATGTGAACTGTTGGTCTAATCCGGGCTTGCAATCCCTGGTTCTTAAAGGTATCAGGTGTGTATAAATATATGCATATACACACGAGTGTGTGTAGTTTAGCAGAGAAAATGAAGGACAGATGCTTCTAAAGACTTATAGGCAATCACGGTATCATTACCAAAGTTGTACTCAAGCTAAGCTGTTACTATTCTCATTTTTA
Source organism: Ciconia boyciana (assembly GCF_034638445.1). Taxonomy (NCBI): domain Eukaryota; kingdom Metazoa; phylum Chordata; class Aves; order Ciconiiformes; family Ciconiidae; genus Ciconia; species Ciconia boyciana. Next base: position 41,194,006 of record NC_132943.1, on the reverse strand, counting down.
TTTGGATTTTACTTTAATCCTAAAGAATCCCATAAAATATACTTTCCTGGAAAATATAATACGAAAGGATCCTTTTGAAGCACCCACTGTTCTTGCCAATGAGCTGTAAAAGAGGGAAAGACATTTGGAAACTAGTGTTCAGAGACTGGGCAGGAGGACTGGAAACTTTGCAGAGATGCTGTTCTGTTGTCTTGTCCTGTTTATCTTCCTTTCCTCTTCTTGCTCAGCTGGCCAGTGGTTAAGGAGAAGTATGACTCTTGTGAGTCATACTTACCAGAAACATTTTGCTTTGGGCATTTGCTTGTTGCCATGATCCTGGTCCCCCTTCTTTCTGTCTTTCGCATTTAAATGGAAAGATACCAACTACTATGTGGAAATATTACATGTTCTTGTATGAAGAGCTCCGCATTGGTCATGTCCAAATCTTTCCATTACAGCAACCCAGGAACAACTGCAAATAACATTTGTGATCAGAGTAGGATCCATATGATGAGCCACTGATGTCTGAGGTTCCTGTCTATGGCTTAAGCAGCTCCCAATTCATGGGAAGGGGGTGGTTAAAAAGCAGGAGAAAACAAAGTTTGGCTCTGGTCCAGGCTCATATCTGTACTGGAAGTGTAGAAGAAAAAAAAAAAAATTTCCAAAAACACTACATGGGAAAACACCCATTGTTTCCCCCAATCTTCTCTGTTATCCTATGGGGTAGTGCAGTTCACTTACAAGAGGAACTCCCATCACATACAAGCAGCTGCTCCAGAGGTTTCTAAGAGGCTGCAAAGATTACACTTCCAGTGAAGTGTTGTGGAGAGGGAAGCGAATGGCCACACTGCCCTGTCTCTGCACTGTGGGACCTCCTTGAGCAGGGTGTGCCCCGCCTCTTGCTTTGGCTGCTGCAATTAGCGGAAAGTCCCTCTGGACTTCCAGCTACAGTGAATCACGGTCCCTTTTCAATTTTGAATCCCAAAGGAAACCACCTCAGTATGAAGGAGTTATCTGCAGGCCTGCTCTGTACAGGAGGTTCAGAGAGCCCCGGTCCTATCTGATGAAAGCCATGGGCCTGCACCAACCATCAGAGAAGAGGCACCAGCTTACAGCTGGTAACAGCCATGGCCAAAATAGCTAGCAAACCTTTCACGCCTACCTCTGCCCTCTCCTGGATGCACAATGAAAAGTGTGGCATCCCTCCAGACAGGCAAGTCTTTCTGTTTCATGCTTTGGTTATAAGCAAGGTTTTCTCATTTCTGTTATTCCATATCAAGAATTGCATTATAGTCAACGGAGATCCACCAAAAAGCCATGGTGAGAATGGCTCCAAGTAACCTCTGATCCACCAGTAAAAACATTTTGTCAGATATCCTGACTATCTGAGAAGTTTTGAAATTCAGAGTGATTGCCTAGCTCAGAAATGGGTGATCCCCTAAGTTTCTACAATGTTCCTCATCATCCTTCTCAGTACCATGTCCTTAACTGAGGGCAAGCACATCCTTCTTGGTGTCTACTGTTGGCCAGTGTTACAGCTGAGTGGATCCCACACATTTCTGAGGAAGGAGCCCCTCCCTGTCCTCAACATTGCTCATTTTTTAACAGATGCATGAAGAATGGTGTCTTGAAGTTCACTCTTACAGGGTCTAGCAGACAGCCAGCAATCTTCAAAGAATATCTGGAACCACTGTGCAAGTGGAAAGTATTAATAAGCACATGTTGCAAATCCACATGACTCCACCCAAAAACTCAGTGGGGTTATCCTTCCTTTCTCCAACAGCCTACCTCAGCCTCTGAGCTATGGTAACTATTGGAAAGAGCTAGAGGTCTGGATCATAACCGCCACATTTTGCAGGGCACGTTATAATAATATGGTACAAAAACAATCCTTTTCATGGCTTCTGATTCCTGTAATAACTTGTCTCTTACCCTGACATGCAATCATGTTTTGCCTGTTGGGCTGCCAATGCTCTGACTGCTCAGATTGCCTAGCTGCTCCAGTACGATCCTCAAGCTTTTTGGCCCTCAGAGGCTTATCTTGGTCCACAGTCCAGCAGAGGACCTCTGCACCAGAGATTTTCCTGGTTTTGCTCAATGATGTCATGCTGAATATCCATCCTCCTACCTCCTGTAATTAATAAAGAAAGTGTTCCTGTGTTATTCCTTTCCTATCCATCAGCAATTGATCTAAGCCATGCAGATCTGTTCTCATCCTCATTTTAATTTGTCTGGACTGGGACATGAAGTTCAGACCTCTATTCAGACTTGAGTCTGCTATATTTAACTTCACATCTGATTTAACCCTCATATTTTCCAGGAGGCCAGATGAGATTTTTCAACTATGCACCATTCACAACCGAGGTCAGTGGACCAACTCACACGCATTTAAACACCGAGATATGCAACAACATTTCCAAGACAAACTCAGCATCCTGGACTTTGACACCCAGCTGAAGCCAGACTTGGTTTAAACGATAATAATTCTCACCGAGGAGGGCTGGGTGTGTTTCCCTGTTAGAACAAGAAAAAAGGTTTTGTAACACTCGGTGGCCTCACACCTGGCTTGAGTGTATGAGCCTGTAAGTCCTGGAGTCAGTCCCAGGCCATCTTTGGTACAAATTTGAAACAAACCTCAGGCTGCTCTAATTTATGCTAAGAGTCAGGACAAATGCCAAGCCAAGTCATGATGCAGAGATTCAAAGTGACTGAGAGTCATATTCTCTCCTTTATTCTTGTAATGATGAATCCATTGCCGCAGATCTGAGCTATGGAATGAATACTGCAGGAAGCCAGCAGAAAGTGAAATCTTGCGACGTGCCTTAATTACTAACCTGTAGTTTCAACAACGTGCTTAGTGACACTTTAAACTTTGGGGCAGAAATCTGTAAACTTGACTACTTCAGCTAAAACTAAAATCATTGCACTTAGGGAAACTTCTGCAGTGCAGAACCTCTGGTTTGGCTGATGACCATCATTTGCTGTTATCTTCTGTAAGCCAAGTGCCTCCCATGGTACATCAGTGCCCTGCCACAAGAAAAGACATGACGGGAAGGCATCCTGGGAAATGCTGCACAGCTGAGGAAGCTCAGTGCTGTAAGGCATCTGTGCTAGAACTCCCATGAATTAGCACAGCACCATTTCCAGATCAAAAAAAAAAAAAAAAGTGGTTTGGGGTGTAAACCAAAAGCATTTCTGGATTTCTTGAGTGCTCATCTTAAAGGTAAAAGTTTTCCATGGATGTTTTTCCATCATTCACAATCTCTTCGTTAAAAAAGCAACATGTACTTTTTTAAAAAAAGTCAGATTCCATGACAAAAAAAACCTAAACGGCCAGAGCATTTCTGATCAACTATAGATATGCTACAAAGTTATCGGAGTTATCAGTGAAGGATCCTCAGCAGAGGATGAAAGCTGGTGTTCCACCTCAGCTAAGAAAATGATGTTTTGGGGAGGCGCAAGGCATAATGTAAAGCAAAAGGAAAGTGGAGGGAATCAGTCGCTGGTCTGTGGGCTTTTTATCAGCTCTACTCTCACTTTTCTCATGCAGCTCTGTAGGAGGTATTTCTGTGGGACATGATAATAAAAGCTGGGATGTTTCTCCACCCAAATTTTTTCATGCTTTCTTTGCTTTTGCTGCAGATCCCAGAGACGAAACATCTCATATTAAAGAAAGAATAACTTACTTAGCTTCTCTTTGGGGACATATTTGGGGAAGGAAGGGAGAAAGAGTTTGTTCTTTTTGAAATGAGAGTTAAACTGACAAACAGTGGATAAACGGCAGGCAGAGGCCAGGCACATTGTTGATAGAAAAGAGGATAACCCTGAACAGCAAGGCTGATCACCGCAGGAGCTGAAGGTATTTTCTGAAAATAACTTTCATCAGGACAAGCTTCTCTGTACTGCCTACAACAAAGTACCTAACACTTAGAAATTCCCCTCAAACAGCTCCCACTTGATACCCACCATTAAAATATGCTCTCAGCTTCCCTAGCCAATTCATGAGATTTTTATATGTCTTTTAAGTTTCCTCTGAGTGTATTGAATTAAAACACATCCCATGTGCTGCAGTCAACTGGTGAGGAGAGCTGGAGACCCAGCAGGGCAACGCTACCTTGACCCTACCCCAAGTGCAGCGAGTCACCATGCAGATGGGATCTGGAAAATCACACTTCACCTCGTTGACCCCATGGCTCCTACCTACTCTGGGCTTGAGGCTGCTTCTGCATCGCCCAGCTCTAGTATGCATGAGCACAACACTCAGCCTGCCCAAGTCCCATGAAACTCCTTTGGCCCCCAAGAGTGGCCCGAGCACTCGGTCGTTGTGAGGACCTTTGTCTCGCAGAGGATCCTTCCCACCTCCTGCATTTGGGCAGACCCTGCTCCAGCCCAGCCTTGCATCAAGTGGGGCAAGGCTGTGAGGGATGATGTAACTTCTTCATCTATGCAGCTGCCTCAGCTCTGACAGCAATGAACGACGGCAGCGTGCTGCGGTGCCGGCTGATTACAGACACGTTAGTCATTCTCCCACTGTTATTTGGGCTTCTGTGTCTGGCTGGGTTTATCTGCTAGTTCTTGTAACACACTGACAACATAAGCTATCTCCTTGCACAACGAATCCCTGTGCTTAACAAATTGGGACCCCAGTCCCCCCATTTGAGCTTCTCGCTGATGATTTGTGCAAATGTCATCATTCATGAAAGAAGCTGCACTCAGTAAATCATTCCCTTGACAGCGCTTTGAGAATGGGATATGGACGTCACTTATCTCCGCTGGACTGGAGACCAGCTGGGGCACTGAGATCACTCCCCACAAATCCCAGAGATGCACAGCAGAGGTGTTTAGTCCACAGCACATCCATTCCACACTCACCACAACCATAAGACGACCTAACAAAATAAGGCTGTTAGCAGAAAAGAACAAAACCCTCAAAAAACTATGTTACTGGAAGGGAGTGAGAGACTGCAGGCGTTTTGGTGTCCTGAGGTCTTGCAATGCTAGAGAACTGGCATGTCCTTAAGACGCAGACTACAGCTCATTTCTGCCCATGCAAACGCAAGGCCATTTCAGTATCAGGTGGCACCAACACATGGTAAAGCAAACAGATTGCTGCAGTGTCTCCAGCTACAAATGTGTAGAACAGTTGAAGGACCACCACGTGTTCCTCAAATCTTCCGTGCTTCCTTCAGCCTTCTGACTTGTGTCCTCCATCCACCAAAAGTCTTAACGGAGCTCATTTCCTCCATCTTTCCTAGAGCTATAAAGTGGCAGCTACTCTGTTAGGATTTATTAGCTCCCACTGGGAGAGAGGAACAGATTCACATGAGTCATTAAGTTTAAGTCCTGCCGGCAGGATGACCATGAAAAATGATATTTTAGAAAGGTTTTCATTGGCACTGCTTACTCAGTTAAATGCTTATAGCATAATTACTAAGGGAAAAAAGATGTTTTCAGAAAAAAAACACAACCCAAACACAAAAATACTCCACAGAACCCAAACAAACTACACACATTTCTGCAAATTATTTATGGTGGAATTGGCTGTTCTGCTCAAAAATGTTACAAGGATCAGGTCATCTGTGTCCACAAAAGCAAGATCCTGCCTAGAAGCTTGATTTTGATTTAAGGGTGAGCAACAGAAGGAACTACTGTCTGCTGCAGAGGTCATTAGCATGAAAAGAGAACTGGTCAGAAATTCTTCTCGAAATATCTTTATTTTGTGTGGCATAAAAGGAAAAACTCAAAAGGATGCTTGAGCTCAAGCTTGCTTTTTACTTTCAGTCAACACTAGGAAACCCAAAACTTTTAACCAAAAAAGCATTCATGCAATCCATGCAAGTATCTGAGTGATTTTTTTTCTTTCTGGTATTTTGACTAGATTTAATGAAAATATATCATAACTGTAGATAATTATTATCGAAAATCACCATCAGCAAGTTCTTTAAATCTTTCATTGTCTCCCCTCAACAGAATTTTCCCCTCCTACAATTTCAGTATTACCGCCATAATTAGGCCAGCTTCCCAAAATACTGTAACTCGGATTATCCGGCTGCCTCTGCACTGACTCACAGGGAAGCCGTGGACAGCAACTTACAGACAATACTTTCCATCTGTCCATAATGTCCCTGTCACTGAGTACGACACAACACTGGTGCAGCACGATGACACCTACATGCTATACCTGCGAGGTGAGCTGGTCGGATCAACACGGGGCTGCCCTGTCACACTGCTCTCCTTGTGTTTGAGAGCGCACTTATTTCTCTGCCTAGTCCTCTAGCAAAGCTCCTTATCCCTCTCTTGCACTATTCAATCCCTTCTTACCAGCTTAGCAAAGGCTACTGACACAGCGACGGGGACTAAGGAATGAGTTTCAGCACCTGAGCCCACTGCTACTGTACAGCATGCAGCTAGAAACCATCCTGCCATACGAGCACTGCTTTGTAACATATTGAGAAATACAGGTTCCTTGGAATTTGGCTCAGGCAGAAGCATCAGCTCCTGATGACCATCTAAGTGATCCCACCAGGGCAACAGGAGGAATTGATTGTATTGAGAAAACATGCTATAATTAGAAACGGGTTAAAAACAGATGAACAGACCTCATCACTTGTTTTTTGTTTGCTTTTGCAAAACCAATACCAAGAATGGTTTGGCTGCAGGCCTTATTTCTGAGCTCATAATATTCATGGGTGGATCTGGGGATCAGAGAAATGGTTTCTGTCAAAATTTGTCAGCAGAAAAAGAGCAAACTATTATCCACTTCAGCACACTCCCACATTTGTATAGCTGAACCCGCTCTGACCATCACTGCATCTGTCACTATGGGTTTGGAAATTAAATGACTGAGTCTGTAAAGATGCTTCACTGCACTTCAGTGCTGGAGTATCCCCTCCATATTCAGGCTGAGGCTCCGCAGAAGATGCACCCGTTCCTCAGCCAAGGGTCATCAGCTCTATAAGGTGTTCACAGAGTGGCCCAGAGCAAACTAATATTATAGACTGTAGACTCTGCTTGGGTGTGAACAAGGGGCTTTGGTCATGCAGGAGAGAGTCTCCTCCCTATTCAGATAGCTCCCCAAGTCCCAGAGCGTGGGGCTTACAGATACTGTAAAATCTCTGGAGAGGGATACTGCCAGAAACACCTAATTTCCCAGAAGGGAGACAGGACAACAGAAAAAAAATAATCTAGGTGCAGTGCTAATTCCCCTTCTGTCTCCCTCTCTCCTTCCTCCCACTCACACCTACGCAAGTCCACATGCACATGAGTTCTGACCAAAGTCTTGTCAAGTGTTACCCAAAGGTAATACTAAGTTCCGTGGTATTGTTTGAGCCACAGCTACGTGACCTGACAATTGCATAAGCCCCTGTATTTTAGGAGCCTAATAAGTCTCTAGTTAATGTGGAATAAGACAGGTTTAAGTGCAGTTACAGCTCCAGAATTTCTTATGGGTCCTACAATCTCAATCTAATCCAGGAAAACACTTAAACAAAATTTATCTTCCACACCACTGACATCCATTGGACTACATCTGCATCAACACACTGCTTTATAAAGCATTAATCAGTAGAAAGCCCCATTATTTTCAGTGTATTAACTTTTATGGAAAATAACTTCTCAGCTGTTTGCCATTTTACCATTTCAGTATCAAGTGATGGAATATTATTATTAAATGTGTTTCCTCAGGCCTTATCACTCTCATGTTCCATCAGCTGCGTTTTTTAATAGATTCTTCGTTTGTAAGGAAACATTAAAGCCTTACTGCACAAAAGGTCTCATTCTTAGTCATTTGTTGTTCTTCTCAAGCATTAAAGTTCTCCAGCTAAAGGATCTTCTGCTCCCTACAATGCACCGCACAGACTAATCTACAGACAGAAATACTCTATCACAACAGCTGCTGCTGCAGAGGAGTAGCAGCACAAACCTCTGTACATATTTCAGTCATCAAGACTGAATCTAGATCTGTGGGGACCATGCCTGTGTATGAGAAGGTATTCAAGGCTCCGAGCCAATCATTCCTATGTGGTCCTTCCAGCCAGGGTGTGAATTTGTGCCAAATGAAGTGATTTGCCATCCTACACCCTGTCCACAGCATTGCAGCAAACCAACTTACTTTGCACAGATGTCTGAACAGGCTGTTGTAGGATCACTGGCTTCAATAAAGATGGGAGATCCACTGCCAATTAACTTTCCTTTGCATGAAGCAAAGTGTTTCGACCTTGGCAGGACATAGAGAGCCAAAACTCATTCAAGCAGTGACCGTTAGCAACGTTCTGCTTGCTTTTGCCTCACTGTCCACAATGCATTTTACTTGGTTTCTAGAACTAACAGTGATCTTTTTGTAACTATAGCAAGCAGTCTTCAGCTCTTCTCCTCTCCTCCCATTTAATCATCAGAGTCGTGCTATTAATAGTGGTAGACCAATTGTTTGCAATTGCAATTCAACCAGTTATACTGTTTTTTACTAACCAAGGATCTGATCTAATACCTCTGAATTCCTCTGCTTGCTCAAGCAAAGCTACAAAGCCTTTGCTGTGATTCTGCCAGCTTTTGTCGGCTAAGTTGGTCAAGCCTGAACTCTTCCTGGATGGGAGTTTTCCAAGAAAAATCCAGTGACAAGCCAGCCCTCCAGCACAGCGTTCGTGGGCACCGTGCTGTCAGAGAAGCCATATTTCAGATGTGGTCATACCCAGGCAGGGATTCAGGACTGACTCAAAGGGAAGAATACCACCCCCTGAATCACCAGAACAGCCTCCTGCAAACCTTGAGGTTTCCTGGCCATACATCAGAAGAGGCTTCTGTTCCTTTTGACATTTTTGTTTACCCTCAGTAATTTTCCACTATGCCAGACTTCCGTGGATTTTTCTCGTTGGAGCAAGACAGACAGTGACCCAATCAGTTTACTTGGTTTATGATACGCCAAAGACCTAGCATCCCACCACCACACCCTCATGTGAGGAGCTGGGGCTTCGCAGCAGCTCTGCTGAACCATGCCGAGGTGGGCATTGTCACCAAGAGTCTCACATGGGAGCTTGGTCCTCCTGACTGATCTCTAGAGCTTCTCCAAGGTTACTGAGAGGAAAAAGGGGAAAATGCAGAGGGAAAAGGAACAAAATGACTATTCCCAACTATTTCTTATTTCCTCCAGAGACTGTGCCTGGCCCAGTATCATTCACCAGCAGGTTCTTATGCAGCAAAAGCTCTGTATCCAGCCTGCCACCTTGCCAGAACCACTGTACAAGACCAATACCAAGGCTTCCTCCACCTAGGTACCCTCACAAGGAGCTCAGATACAGATGTATGCTTTCTCTGGGACTACTGCCCAGTTCAGTGCTGGGCTTTGCAGCTCTATACTTGTGGGTGGCATGAAATTGTGTCAATTGATAATAGCTCTTCCACTCCTTCCTGTGATATAGAAACAACTTTCTGACAATTTGATGAGACTGAGGGTTTGAAATGTACCTGCTGAGGCCAAGCACAGGCCCAATGGCAAGAAGCTGTGCTCTCTGGCTCTTTGCAAAGGTCTTCTTTTGCAGCTTCTTTCCACTACGGTTTAATAAAATACTTTCCCATATAAAAAAAAAACAACAATGAAGATACTCAAAACCTGACTGGACCGGATTATGGACGACCTGCGTTAGCCAATCCTGCTTAAGCAGAGGGTTTGGACTAGATGATCTCCAGAGGATCCTTCCAACACCATGATTCTGAGTTTAAGCACACAAACCAATTGACACTTGATGACAGAGAGAGAGGGAAGTACGAGATCTTCTTCTCATCATATTTCATCCTGGAAATGAACATACATGGGTAAGCATTGCTTTTCCCCTGCCCTGGGAAAATAGTTGATATCTCTCTTGAGGTTGTGAACTTTTTGGTGGGTTGTTGTCAGGGGACTCAGGAGAGGGGGAGGTGCTTATAATTAAGGAAAAATATGTAGGCTTTCATAAATTCAGAGTATGAGAGAATCTGCCTTCATTCATTGCACACTCTGTTGTTCTTTTCCATTCAATGCGAGGCTGCAATGGCCCTAGAGTCCCAGAAGCCTAATAGCATTCAGAGAGGGTCCTGAAGAGACATAAAATCCCTCCAGAAGCCTGAAGCAGAGATCAAAAAGCCCACACATCTTTCTACACATGCCCTGGACTTCATAATTCTATTCAAGGGAATAAACTAAGCTCCTTTATTAATCTCCTTTACCTGAAACGGATGCTTCCCCTGACTGTACAGTTGGAATACAGGTTCCCACCTTTATTCCAGGACATGGTTTTGAGCTCAGATTTGGTGGGCTTCTAGAAGTCTGGATATTTACTCAAGGCTGTGCAAATTCCTCCCACCCAGAGGCCAGTAACAGAGGCCTCTTTAGCCAGACTCCAATGCTGGATGTTTATGACTCAAGGCTGACTCGTCAAGCCTCTTGCCTCTGTTGATGCTGCAAGACCATTTACACGTAACCCGACTACACTGTCCTGTTTGTCCTCTTCTTGCTGCAAGAATGGGGATGGAGAGAGATGCCTCGTTTGCATCTAGCTAGGGAAGGACTGGCTTTCAGAGAAACACAAAAGCAGCAATTTCTAGATGTCCTAACTTCAGGGAAGAAGCATAGAGGGGTCAAAAGAAGAAACTGTGTCTGATCTGCACGCTGCCTGAGAGAGAACACAAGCTGGCTAGCCAGCCCTACGAAATGGGCAGTGTGAAATACTCACAGTATAGGTAATAAAGCAGGGAAGCATTTAGGAGGGGGAAAGTGGAAATTAGATGGGAAGGCACCTTAATAGAAAAGTTCCCAGCCTTGATAAGGACTCAAAAGAAAAGCAAACACAATCTTTTTCCATCTGTTGGCCTATCCTGGGTGCTTACTATTGGAAAACACTATACCAAAAAAGGAAAAAGTGACAGTGCAAACAGAGGCAAGGGAATGACAAAAGGCAATTGTCCTAAAGCTAGAAAAGGAGGAGAGTTTCTCATTGTGGAAATCTAGGCTTCCTGAGAGAATTCCTCTGCTGATTTTAGAAGTAGATCCTTTCACCAAATATTTTGTTAAGGAAGGCATGCCTTCACATATGCCTTTAGCTTAAAAGAACACACACTAGCAAACCTATCATGTTTGTTAAGCTGTCTAAAAATACTGCTTGAAAGGAAGTAGAAGCACACTGACATGGCTTTAATTAAAGAGATCACCTGGTAAGGTAGACAGCAAATCTGGTCTGCTGGCCAGCTGAACTGTTCCCATGTTGGAGAGCTCTATAAGCCTAGGTCATATTTAATCAGGAAACGGTTTTCCTTTCATGCTATTTCTTACTGCATCTACTTACTACAAAAGACACTGCAGCCAACTTTTGCATGCTCCAGCTCTTCCTCAGTTCAGCGAGAGCTTTGCTCAAGTCAGAGGAAATTCATGGATTTGTATATTTTGCTAAGGCCAGAAGGGACCCATTTGCTCATACATCTTCACCTCTTCCATCACCCAGACCAGTGAGCCTCTGTTGTAACTTCTCCGTGGGTGGGAAGTACCTTTCTTCTCTACCTAAGCCACCACTAACAAGCCCAATAGCTTGTGACTGACTTGGGACATAATTTTCAAGAACACATTAGTGAACTAAGGGAGGAACATGAATGCTGATGTAAATGGTTGTACTTGAACATGCATGTTTCTTCTGCAGCCTTTCTATTCTATCTCTTTGGTTTAACAGCAAAATAATGTGATGTAGCCACTATTTCCAAGAAAATGGTATTTGATGTCATCAGTGCAGAAGGAACGTGACAACATGATTCCTCTTCCCTGTTCTCACTGTGCAAAATTCACAGATCATTCATAGAAAGAGGCAGACTCAGATTCCTGTTCAAATGGTTAGCTCTACTTTACCTAGATTTTCTGAAGAAGAGACTCCGCATACAAGTATCAGCTTGGCTGGTTTATGATTTTTTTTTCCTTACATCCAGTGCCTGCTCAGCTAGCATCAACCTGATGCACTTTTGACAAAAATAAAGATGCCCTTCATTTGCTCCATCCAGTGGAAAGTGACCCAAGATGTTTATTAGACTCAGGTGCTTGCTTGGTTTTCCTTGGTCCTAAACTCCTGAGAACGGTCAGAAGTGTTACCTATTACTTCACCAGCCTCCACACAGGGCTCCACATTCACACAGAAATCCTGGAGGAAGGGAAGGAGAGGAGGAGAAGAATCCAGCTCCCGCAGTCCTTGGTGAGCACTGAGATGGATGCTCATACACATGCGCACCCACGTGAAGATAGGAAGTGGAGCTCTGCGCTTGAGGAGGAAGCCTCAGCAGCTCGTGCTTCTGGCAGCAACAGAGCGCACAGCTTCTGCGGCTTACCCGGCCCTGCCAAAGCTAAATCTTCTCAGAGAGCTGGTGGGGTGGGGAGGCATTCAGCGGCTGCTGGGGAGATTGGCCTCCACAGCAAAGGTGCCCTCCCCTCCCTGACCAGTTTAATCATGACACCCAGAGAGACTTCTCCCTGTCCTCTCACGCCCACTCTGCTTCCAGACATTACTATGTTCAAAAAGGAAAAATAATAGATTCTCCTATTTTTTATTCCTTGCGTAAAACACACGTAGAAGCCAAGCAGGTATAAAGTTACTCATGGAGAAACAAAATCACTGCTGGAAAATAGTAACACAGATATGGGGGACCCTTAGACAACCACAGCTATACCCACAGATCCTCACAGCATTGTGCAAGAGGAATGTGCCCAAATAACGGAGGCAGCTGCCCTTAATGCCTGTGTGTTTCTGGCTAAGCCAGGGTCTCCCTTGGGCCGGTGCCGTCCCCGTGCCAGGCACAGCAGAGCCATCTCCCACGACGGGACTCCGGGGCTGGGCAGCAGTTCCCATTAAACACACTTGCCTGGGCGGTGGTGGTGTCTGGGCATCTCTCAAACTGTGTTGATTTATTCTCCTCGCAGCTCTGCGAGGTGAGAAAACACTGTTGTCTGCACTTTCTGCACAGGAAAATTCAGACATAGAAAGGTCACGGAGGAGCTTTGTACATCCCAGAGAAGCCGCTTATGCAGGAGGGCTTCCTTCCTCTTTCACTAGGGGCATGCTGCACTGGTTAGAGCTGACCTGGGGGAAAACGTTACTGCTCCAGCCCCTTCCCACCCATGTGACAGCACCCCAGCCTTAGAGCTTACTGGCTCTTTAGTTTTGCTGGTGACAGTGCTGTTTCCTAACAGCTCCAGGCAAAATGATACTGCTCAGCTTTACTGAATTCTCTCCTCCTCCCCCACCCCCCCAGCTCATTCTGAGAGGGGACTACATGAGAAAAAGGAACTGAAATACTCAAATGTAGCTATAGGTTCTGATTACAGTTTGGGGGATTTTTAAAAAATTATTAAGGACCCACTGAAGCCAAGAGATCTACTCCAGTCATCCAAGTCCTGCTTCCACACCACTCGTGCTTACAAACATTGCATGAAAAGTCTCAAAGACAGCACAACGAGGACATAAATGCAGTCTTCCTCCCTCCTCTGACTCCCCTTGCAGGGCCTCCTGTTTCTTTTGCAAAGCCTTGAATAGCTGATGTGACTTTGACTGGAGGCTTTGCGGAGCCGGACAGGTCTGGTGCAGGCATTAGTAATCCTAGAGCCTCTGCATCCTACAGCAGGCAGGAGCTGGCAGGTACTGAAAAGATGGAAGGAAACTTTGCTAAAAGTCAGAGCACTGTTTTTTTGCAGAGCCCTAGCTTTTCAGACCTCCCCTCCTCTTCTCTTAGCTGACATCTGTCTCTGCAGAGCGATGCGTGTCACTATTTGGGGGAGCTAGGCAAACAAGGAGGAGGTTTGTGGGAACAGACACACATATAGACAGGGAGACACTGCCAACAGCTTCTGCAAAGTCACCAAATGAGAGCCAGCCTTAACTGCAAGTGCTTATTTAGTGTAACTGTATGTATATAGTCAAGCACATGCACGTGCATTTGTATATGTTACATTCTCCAGCATCTATATCCAACAAAGGCATATAAAGCTGCATTTTCACACGTCTGCTATATCCTTTCATGTACTCACAGCATTGCCAAATTTTATGTGCTAAAGAACAGGGCAAGATTCAATGCTGGAGACTGCTTTAAAAAACACAGCCTACAAACACGACTAATTTTGCATTTCTAGTGCTTTAGAGGTGCCAGAACGTGAAAATGAGCCCACAAACTCATACCCAACTGAACATTCAGACATCTCCAGATGATTCTGGATTCTGCACTGCTCCAACATACAATCAGCCTTGTCCATAGGCCATAAAAGAAATATATTCTGCATTTTTTCCCCTAAGAGTATGACACTGAAATTGCCCCCCCCCCTTTTTTTCTTTCAGCAGCTTCTGCATCTGTTAAACAAAAGATCTTATAAGGATGCAGAAACAAAAAGAAATTAATCAGTGCCCTCCCACTTTAGCATAACTAGCTGCTGCTTGAAGAATTATATAATATGCAATAAAAGAAACCCTCACTGAAAATGAAAGTTTTTCATAAAGCCCCTTTGCTTTTGTTCAGTGGAAACTCATTTAAACTTGATTTATTGCACCTTGGAATTTAAGGCTTCGGATGAGATTAATAGGCTGTTTTCTGGTTACATCATCTTCATGGATTGTCAAGACAAGCCTACACTGAAATCACAAAGGAAAGTTTAGTTATAGTCCCCTGTTAAAACACTAGAGTGACTGCTGTTCCTAAGTAACTCAATTGGATAACATAACAGATAGGCTTCATGAGAAATAAATATGGAATTTCCACTGTATTAGAACAGCGAGCTGTAGCAATGTTTTACATTACAGGAACAGGTCATATATTTTTAAATACATCAGACATGACTCATGCTTTAGTCCACGCTCTGATTGGCTTAGAGAACATTTTTTTTCCCCTTTTGGACTGTATTTTTTGGTGAGTTTGAGCACTATACTTACCCTTTCTAGCATTGTTAGGTTGTAAGTCAATAGCGATAGTGGATAGGCTGGAGGGGGAGGATTTTAAAAGGCAGAAAAGATTGCCACATACCCTGCTGCTGCGATCTAAAGCCAAAGTGTAGGGACAAGCAGCACTTGCTAAAGCGTTTGTTTATATTGCAGTGGCACCTACAGACACCTTGGAGTTTGGATCCCAAAGGTTCAAAGCCAGCAGACAAACCTATCCTCCTACCCTTCAAGTGAAACAGTGTTCTTAATTGCTGTTGTGAAAAAAAATGAAGGTTTAGTCCATAACCATGTTCTTGGAAGAAAGGTCAAAATTGTCCAGCACTGCAATTTCAATGTGTTTTATTGTTCTGAGATTTTCTTAAGGCTAGACAGTGATTTCCATCAGATATCCATACTGGCATGTAAAGAAGAGTGAAAACCAACTGCACGTTACACCGTCAGCCAGCAAAGCCTTAGGACCAGATCACAAGCAGCACGCGAGGGCTCAAGAACCCACCCAGAATGGCTGGGAGGAAGACGGACAGCAGATGGGATTCCCACCTTGGCCTGCAAAGAGGAATTCTCAAGGGGATACGGCACAGGTCCCTGCAAAAAGCCACATCTGCTCCTCAGCCAGTACCACAGCCACCCGTTTTAAGGTGGGAGCCTCCCCCATAGCTCTTCAACAGGCTCCACGCATTTTAGCAGCTTGACGGGCTTCCAGGAATGCAGCCTGAAGCCAATAAATAAATAGCTTAGTAAATATAAGATGCAAAGAACGATACTGTTTGTTAACATACACCCAACCAATACAGATAGCCAAGCAATTGGATTTGGCTTAGTTTCCACACAATTTCAATCCCTAGGGGTATCTAGTTTAGAAAGCAAATTTCTTTACAATTAAATGGATTTGGCAGCCCTGCTGCAAATGAAGTTCATCTTCAGGGCAAAGAAAAAAAACACCACCACCCTCCAAACCCTGCTAAGCAGTTGCTGTGTAATTTATGTCAAATTATTGGTTGCTAGGAGGAATAGATCCAGATTTGCCCACATTTACTACAGAAAAGGGATTATAGATCTTTCATTCAGCCCTTCAGAAGCATTATCAGAGCTGCTACTTATTCTGCCAAATGCCTGATAAATGACCTTTGGGGGTTTTGTCCTTAGAGGTTTCATTTCTTTAAACAGCCTTGTTTAAACCATGGAGAAGAACATCAGCCGACTGTGAGGCTGAGCCATACATGGACCTTTTGGAGGACCAATAAAATCAGAGTATTTGAGCCTATAAACATCTCAGATTTTTAAATCTCCAGAGGGGAGGGTGTGAGAAAGCGCAATAAAACCAGAAAAGTAGATATTTCGCAAAGATACAAACCAAACAGGAAAAAAAAGGAAATAAAAACAGACTTTAAAATACACACTCCCCTAAAAAATAAATAAATATTAAGTTTTTAGACTTCTTTTAGGGTTTATGGTGAACCAGCTTTACTTCCTATCCTGCTATAAAGACCTCACATTCAAGCAGGAGTCAGCATTAATCAGAAATTAGTAGCACTGCAATTTTCTTCACAAATTCACATCTACAGAAGTGCTCACACTTCGCTTGGTCTCAGATGTGATCTGAAGGCATTATAGGATCCTACCGAATAAAAAAAAGCCAGCTATCAACACAAGCCTGTCCGTTCAGAACTATTACATATACATATTTTTCCAAAAGGATGAATCTTTGTAACACGTGAGCAGCTGTTATATCTAGCTCCAATGCATTTTCTTTGCATGGGTTGGAAGTACCTAGTAAAGCAGCAGGCAGGGTAATTAAGACTGAGACTGAAAGCCAGCACATTTATGGGCCCTAGTAGACATTTCTCAGTAGTTCATAGGGCTTACCATAAATGTACATGTTTGTTTAACTGAGACTATTCACTGGATGGAGTTTTTCTTCTGCTTGTATAGATAATTTTTCTAATGTAAGAAAATATAATTCATGCAAAACCAACATGCTGCAGCATAGGATTCTGCAGCTCTGCTCTGGCAGAAGTGCTGGGACAGGCAGAAATTAAATTTAGCTACCTAGTGCTGTTGACCAAAGATTTCTAGATTGTGGCCCGTGACTTGACCCGTGGTTTGCAAAGCAGTAGGCTGTGGTCTGGGCACAGGTGAGCAGCAACAGGGTCCTCATTCTTCTCCTTTCTGTCCACCTGCTCCCTCCCATTAAACTGGGGCTCAAATTGTGCTCAGTCCAAAGGTGCTTATTGGTCCTTATAATGGAAAGGCCAAAGGCCATTGCTCCAGCTGCTGATAAGAGGCCACCTAATCACAAGTGGGAGCGGAGGTGGTCCTTACCCTGTGAATTTACCTTGGAGTCATGTATGATTGCGGATGAGACCTGTCATGGACTGAAGATATGGCTGTTACAGGATGAAAGTTAAAGTTCTGCAACATCAGCTAGCATAATTATGTGATTCACCTCACACTGGCTGCCTCCCTTCCTCTCTAGAGCAAGATGCCCTCACAACTTCAACCTGTTGACATGCCTGCCCTGGGGTCGCCCTCCAGGCTCAAGCCGGGCTCTTGGTCGTTGCAAGCACTGAAGCTACCACAGTAGGAGCATGGTGGAGCTGTCAGGGTGCAAATCATCTCTGATCCAGAGGCAGCAACGCCACCTTTGCAAGACTTTTGTGCACTGTGTGGTGCAAAACACGGTAGCATTGCTTTTGAATTTAAAGAGATCGCATCCACAGTCTCTGCAAGTACGGGGATCTCTGCAAGCAGGGGGAATCAGTGTTACAGCATGGAAATCCCCTTCGGCTTAGGGCCTCCTAGAGGATCTAATCAGCGTGGTAGGAGCTGAGAAATGCAAGGGGATTTACATCTGCATTTATCAGTGTAGGGGCCTGGGCAACTGCCTCCACCACCCAAGCATAAGAGGTCACCTGCTCTCCAACAGAAGTGGACAACAGGACAACGTCCCATTGAGCAGCTGTAAGTTTGCTTTTGGGTAACCATTAACAGGAGCTCAATGTACAGACAAACAACTCCTCTTTCCAGCTACTCCTCTGAACACCACACAGGGGCAAACCCCAGCAGTGAGTGTAGTCACAGTGTGGTATGTGCCCCGTGAGCCTTTTTACAGTCTTCCCTTTGACCTTCGTTTTGCCCAGGGTACAGTCTTATTCAGTAGCCTTACTTAATACCCCTAACACCACCCCTGTTTTCTCATGGGGAGACACAGCCCTGTGAGAATAAGTGTGAAGCTGACATTTGCTTTGCCATAATTCCCAAGTAGATTTTCATTTGACTTGGGAAATCATAGGTATTTGATTACAAGACTATGGAGGCCGTATAGACTAAGGATGTATTTGGGACCAACAAATCTGATGAACACACCAAGTCAAGAATTTGAGAGCCCTATTCTGGACTCTGATCATTCCTCTGTGTGATTTTGTATGTGCTGTTTAATAATGAACTCTAAAGATATTCTTAAGTGCTTTGGGGATGTGGAGCCTTCTGTCAAATAGCACACAGCACAAATATAACATACTGATCTACAAGGCTATGTAAAGATGGTCGGGTGAAACTTTGCAATTTTTGGCCACTTATTTGGGTCAAGAAAAATGCAGCTAAGGCTGCAGCTTGTTTAAACCAAAATCACTGTCAAAATAAGCAGAGCTACACTGATTTGGCAGAATTTCTGGTCTTTGATATTCTTAAAATATATATTGCTAGTAGCTGTATTTGCAAAGAAACCAGGCGCTTTCATTTTCATTGTACCTGTTAGCTGCACGTGAGTGAAATGCATTTTAAAAGTCCTATGGAGAAATAATCCCTTTTCTATTCTATATATTCAGAGACCACGCTCACAGGGGCTTCTCTTCAACAAAACACTGTCATGAATCACAGGCACCGGCTTTTTTCTGTTACTCATAAAATTTTATCCTTGTAATTACTGCAAATTCCCTAATATGAATGGAAACACAATTAAGAAAACTTCATACTAGCCCACCACCGACTCCTGGATAACCATTTCAGCGCACATACACGTGAGTGGTTATGTCACATATGCATGCTGTTTGCAAAATATTCCATAGTAACCAAGAGAATTTTGGGGGATGAATCACCTCAATACCAGCTCTGCTACAGGTCAGCAAAGGAAGGGGAGGGAAAAGCCAACCTAAACAGCACAGGTAATTGATCTCAAATTCTTCTGTTTATACACCCAGTGCCCTGAAGGCATATTGCAAGTCCCTCCAGATTGCTAAAAACATCATCTCTTCTCCACGTTTCCTTAGAGACAGGGGTGAATCAGCCTGGAGAAAAGCAGCTGGAGCCGATAAAAATTCCAGAGGGATAACCTGGCCCCTCCACCTCTTTGCCTAAGACTTCCAGAGCAGGACTCTGCTTTCCCCTGTTACTTCAGCCTCAGGGACTGCTCTTTTGAGGGAGGAATGCAACACCATCGCACTAAAACTGCAAGAATCTCAGGGGGTTCCTCTTTCTCTCTGACATTTCAGCTGTTTCCCTATTTTCCCATGCTTTGTTTATCCTCCAGTATCTGTTGTTAAGTGACTGGCTTAGGCAATCCTGTCTGTTCATTCCTGCAGCTTCATTAATGTACAGTCTGAGCTCTTTGATTAATTAATTCATTTCCTCTGTCCCTATGACATACAGAATTATTAATATCCTGGCGAGGCGTTTAGGGACCAAAGATTACAGGCATCATTTGCAGCCCATTGGATCAGAGGTAAGCTCTCATTGCGCTGGATCAGGACCAGGAACTGTGCAGCAGAGCTGAAATTTTATTCCCCAGCCCAGCCTCTTTGCCTTCAGCGCATCTCCCCTCTAGTTGTAACTTTGGGGTTACTTATGCAATAAAAGATAGTCCTGTTCAGATCCTTTCCCTTCCAAGCTCACCGTTTCTGAAGAGATGCTCTGCTTGGTGTAAAATGCCCTAAATCAGCGATGAAGGACGAGATGCGGCCACCCTTGAAAGGCATGATAAAATATTCACCTGAAAGCTGCACAATTCCTGAACCTGTCGGCCTTTTTGTAAATGCCATCCAATTACTTAGCAGGTTAGTTTTATTCAGAAAGCAAAGGAATCACAGAAGGGTCAGGGTATGTAAATAAATACGGTTAAAACCAAAATAAACAGATGCCTTTAAAAGAAATGGCATATTTGTTATTATTGACTTCTGGGGTTAGAGGTAGTGATCAGCAGCCAGAGAAATCTCTTCAGTTGTCTCAAACAATCCTTTTAAATTTATTTCTTTTGTGCTTTAATATGTATGTTACTTTTATCTCTTTAATGAACTGAATACAATCTACTGACTTATTTTTTTTATTCTAAATTCTAAGCCTCTAAGCTACTGCTACACAGTTCCAGACATCGCGGGTGTATATTTAACATGTTAATATGTAACAGGTTCCATTCATAAGCCTCAATATATTCTGTAGCATAACGCAGCCAGAGTCAGATCCGCTGCAATTAGCTGAGGCTCCATTCAGGCAGAATGAAACTCAGCCTTCTCGTGTCTCTTTCTGGGGAAAGCCTTTGAAATCCACAGCAGACCGGAAAAAACGAGAAGTTCCCTCCTACTCTTTCCAATTTCAACAAGTTGCATTTTTTTTTTCATTCATGAGCATAGAAGCTATTAATAAAATTGCTGAATGAGAATGGTTAACCCCAAAAAGTGACACATACCTTATGCTTTGCAAGCCAACATGACAACAGTCAAAACAGAAATCAGCCTTTCAATACCTCAGCACATAACGCTGTCTGCAGTTTAAAAAAAAAATATATCAGACGACATCATATCAGTTGCAGACAGATGAGTCACTAGAAAGCTTGAGACAAGCAGAGCTAGAGTCACCTCCAGCCTGCAAAACACTTCCCGTCTTTAATAAAAAGCAGTGGAGGATTCTGTCAATGAAGGGAAACGCCTGGCAGACAGATGCACGGGGCGAGAGCCCTGAGCTTCCCATCCCCTCCCGGGGAAGGGGGAACCGAGGGCGAAGAGGAACGGTGGGGGGAAAGGGAGAATGAGTTTCCCTCTGGCAGGCCTGCAGTTGGTAGAGCAATAAGATTTGCCCCTGAGCAGAGGAATGCGAAAACAGCCCTCACAAAAGACAAACGTGGGATGAGGCGCAGACATTTTGGGCTGGAAGGTAACAAAAGCTTTGGCTGGTTGAATTTCTTACTCCTGTTTCATCAAGCAAACCTGACATTTGGCTTTTCCCCTCTATCCCAAGGCTTCTTTGTGGCAGCAAGCACTAGTATCTAACAAAGTGACTAGGTGTGTTACAGCAAGCAGTGCTGGAGGGCTCACAGAAAGATTTGGGCATCTCTGCCTTTAGCAGGGTCAATCTATAAATGCAAATGCCTTCTCCTCTCTCTCCTGGCCTCTCTGTTAACAAGTCAGCAAGAGACCCAATTTCCAGGTCCTGTAGTGTCTCTAATTGAAAGCAATGCAAAGAAGAGGGAATGTTGGTCTCCTCAGCTAAAGGGATCCCCCCTCCCTGGTGCTGGAGACCTCCCAGATGGGATTCACATCACAGCCTTCCTAAGGCAGCATGGGTCTGCCTACAGCATGAATGGCTTGGGTTAAATCCTACTCCTCTCTCGACTCAGCTTTATTTACATGGTTCCTCTGTTGACAAAATCTTCAACAGTCCTCCCCTTCCAGATTTTCAGCAGAGAAAGGAGAAATACAGCCAAAATTTCTGCAGCCAAACTTCTCTAACTTAGTTCTCATGAAAAAAAATAAAATAAAAAAAAAATCAGAAAAACAACTCCCATCACTACCTCCCCTTGCACTTCTCAGACCTCTCTTACAGGTTTTAAAGAAAAGGGGGCTGCACAACCTCAGACATGCCCTTTGCTGTCAAGGCTGTTAGACCCCAAGCCCCCTCACGTCCTGCCCTTTGCTACCATCTTCCCTCGGCAGCTCTGCCCCACAGCAGCAAGCCTGCCGTGAGATGCTTTCAGGGTGGAACAGGTAGGGCACAGCTCCCAGCCCCTGGAAAAACATCTCCGAGGGTTTGGCTTGCTAGTTTTCCGATAGATCCACACCCATTGCAAAGCAGCGCTCGAGGGCAACCGAGTGCTCAGCCTGGGGAGGGATGTGGAAAGGGGTGGACAGGCTTAAACCAGGGCGGTTTGCTGGGCAAGAAGAGAAATCAAGCACCTGCACTGCAGCCAGGTGAGCCCCTCGGCTGACTACACATCTGCATGAATCTCATATGCAGCCATGCAGCTGGGGTACGAGCTTGAATTTCTGTCAGGCCTTTGATATTAAAGTTATTTCTTTTGGACAGCTTGCTGCGGTCAGAATCAGCCTTTACTGCCTTCGCTACGAGGGCAGCTGCAGAGGGGAGATGGTCAGTCTAAGAGTGCCTCTGTCTTCAGAGGCCAGTCAAGGTGCTGGACACAGGCTACAGCATGTCTGGGCAGGGGAAAAACACCCAGGCAGGTGAGGAGTGATGCACTGAGCCAGAGTGGCCTTGCCAGCCACATCAGGGTGGGCGAGAGGGAGAGCAGAGGTAGGCAGCCTGAGCAAGCGACTTTCCAGCCTGGGGAAGAAGAAGGAGAAGTTACATACAGAAAGAGGAATGTGTTTTACCTTTCATTTAAAGCTAGAGACACAGGGAGGCATTTTTCTCACCCATGGATATTCTGAGTTCAAAAAAGCCAGATGCAACCACTGGATTTAAAAAAAAATAAAAATCCAAGCACAAGCGCAGGACCTCTTTTGATAAATAGTGCACCAAAGGGTGGTTCAGCCCTAGCTCAGGCAGGGCCCCTTATCTGACCCTAGGCAAGTCTAATTGATTTATGTTTTTCCTATCTGAAAAATAAAGACAGCTTCCTTATCACCCAGAGGCGAGGGGACAAGAGGAACAAACTGAAAATGAATGACAATGAGAGACGGAGAAGAGAGTCAGACACTTGGGAAGAACAGTACAGCATCCATTTGCTCTCAATGAGACAAAAAAGAGCTCAGCTCTGAGCAACCAGAATACTTTAAAAACCCAAACGTTTATCCATGTGAGCCCTACTTTGTTATTGCTTGCCCCCTCCCACCTTTGTTTTTGGTTTGGTGTTGGTTTTTTTTTCCCCCGCTTCTTTCCATCTCTTACCAAGATCAGGCCCAGTGTTCTAGGCACTGTACAGGTATATATCAAGACATAGCTCCTGAATATTGCAGAGCTTAAAACAAGCAAAGAGGGGAGGAACATGCTCCAATACACTGCAGAAAGCCTACGAGTTGTCCAACACCACGTAACTGGAGAGCATTCATCCAGGAAAGTACCTGCCTCAGATACTGTATGGTCAATGTGCTCTTTTTTCAAGCCCACTGAACAGCAGTGAATGGCTAAGGGCTGTATCAACATAGTGAGGGAATTCACATGTATTTGTTGCTAGCTGTAGAAAGCGTTCAAATTCAGGTGGCCAGGCCTGGGAACTTGCATGTAACCCTCAGCTGAGCCTTATATCTGAGCCAGGATCCTCTAAAATTTTTCATGTTTTAAAACAGCTCTTGAAATTTTGCTCCCGCTGCCAGTTTTGTACATTAGCTGGATAGCCAGCCAGGCTTGTGTTATTCAGCACATCACCCTATCCCTAAGCCAGCCCAGTGCAGGCACTTACTTTCTGTCCAAGGAAAACAGGACTCTCTGACCCTCACGGTTATTGCTGATTAGCCTGACAGCCTGCTCTCGACTGACTTTCCCATGAAGGACTTGGGCTTCACCATTCCCTGACCTGTCGGGTGTTCCCATCTAGGGAGGGAGAAACACGCCTTAAACCTGGAAATGGCCTAAGTTACACCACAATTAGTTATTGTTCCGTCACCAAACTATCCCCTGGCTAAAAGTTTCTAATAAGAAAACACAGCTTCCTAACGCTTTTAGCTACATGGGATAAAGCAGCCCAACTCAATTTCCTTTATGGACATCTGTAAAAATGTTTCATTTTTTAAGATGGCGTAGGTGGCTTTTTGCCCTTGTTTGAGTGGATCTGGGGAGGCTCCCCATCCCCAGGGAGGCTCCCCGACCACCGGCTAACCATTTCCCTGCCACCTTCCAGCTGCTCACTCAGGCTCTCAGCAGAGCTAGAAACAAAATTTAATGTGCATTCAAAGCACTCTACCCATAGTAGTTAAACTTCTCAGCACGTAAAGTAGAGTTGTTATTGTTCTAGTCTTGTCTGAAGGCATTTCCCCACAAAACTCAGGTCCCCAATGAATAAGGAGTGGAGTAGCCAGTGCTGTTCCCTTGGGGACACCTGGCCATGCAACATCACAGGAAATAGCTCTGCCTACACTCTACTCTGCAGCAGAGGATGGAGCAAAAAATTACCACGTTATCTCCTATATGCACCACTGATCCTTCTCAATCTGAAGCATCCCCCTTTCCAACTGTTAAGTTCCAAAGAAAAAAATAAATCCTTTTTTTCCTGTGAAAAGCATCACCTTAGAATAAATTGTGTTTAGTCATACTTTCCTAGTTTCTGGCAAAAAAACCCCTAAATGCTGATTATTTTTTTTTTTATCCCTAGGTGAAACGGGGAAAAGATTCCCCATAGTAACTCAGTCCTTTGCTGCCCTTTGCAAAGGACTGAGTTAAGACAGGGAATCTTCTTTACACAGCAAAGGACTAGCCCATCCAAAACATTAGCAATGGTGATACGCACGCTACCCAACACCTCTACTTTCTAATAACACAAGTACCTTGAGAGCCATAATGGTCATCTCTGTGTAATTTCAAAAGCATCTGAAGAAAAACGATGATGAGGAAGAGAGGCAGGGAATGCTAATGGTGTAAAGTTTTAAGTGTGGATGCAAGTGCTTTATTAAATATTGTCCGCCAAATGCTCTAATGCTGGAGGAACTTTGCCAAGCAGGAATTTGGCTCTGTGTGCTCCTTTGTCCATTTATCGGGTTTCTTCAAGCCTTATTCCAGCCCTCATTTTAAGGTATTCTGGATGCACAAGTAGGTCTAAGATAGTGATGCCTCTATTAAATATTTATGAAGTAAGGCCATTAGGGTTTCAAGAAATTCATATGCTGGGCCCAATCCAGCAAAACACTTAAGGAGAATTTAACTTTTCTGTAAACAATTAGTCCCTACTGCTCTGCACAATGGTTACACTAAAACGCTAAAGATTTTAACAGGGTTGTTGCAAAGATACTCTGCAAGTCCCACCTTAATTTTCTGACAATCATGAATATAAAAATCATTACTTCTTCCTTCATCCATTGACTGTTATTTACATTAGCCGATTCCTTCTGTTCTATAACTCCAAACCATAAAGTCTCCTTGTTTGACTAGATAATGAGCTACCAGCAAGTGATGTATGTTTAAAGCATCTTCAAAGAGCCTCACAGTCAACAGGACCCAAAGTTACTCTATACAATCCGCTTGCTTGTTTATGAAACTGCAAAGCAAGCCAGCGTTTTTATAGGCCTATTCAAGATAAAACCCATGTTGAAAAAGACCAGTCTGATAGCTTGAGTATTTTGAACCATATATAACAATAACTGTGATGGAGATCTTGATTAAAATGAAAAGACACTTCAGAGTTGTCCCTGCTGGGACTGGCTGGCAAAGATGTTGCCCGCACAGACTGACACAAGCAGACCATGGGTAACTATAGCAAACCTGAACCAAGGAAAAAGGAGGGATTAGAGAATTAATGGCTCAGCCATGAAAAGGCCTCCTATCTGTTAAAAGGAAAATAGTTGGGTTAGATGAAATCCAGCTATTTAGCTAGGTCAGATCCGACAAGACACAGTTAAGGGTAATTTAACCCTAAGAAGCATCATAGACCCACACATGGCCATGCTCAGCGGTGAGAAGGTAGCAATTAGGTGTGTCCACAGGCTTCCCAGGCTCCCTGCTCACCACTTCACTCACTAGCAAAGATGTTGCACATGAGTTGGAACAAGATTTTAGGCTTTCCACTCATGGGCTGCTCCTATTTGCCACTGGAGTTAAGGACTGATGCTGAACATATGAAGTCATTAGTATCCTTTATATGCCTTTCATGCCAAAGCCCTTGGATTCCCTCTCATTTTTCCTCCCAGGCAATAAGTAAGGCCACCACTGTTTGGTACAAGCCAGGTGTGATTCTCATAAAGTGGTTTTCGTTGTAGAAACACTTCAGGGTCAAAGAGACCTTTCTGGAGCAGGAGGATCAATCACACACAGGCCAGTGGCTCTGAGCATAGTTGAAGGCTGGCATTTCCTATAATTAATAGCATATATTTAAGACTATAATCACCCCTCACTAACCTGGTGTGGTGTTTCACTTACTGAAACTCAAGCATCCAAGTTAGATGCACCACAAAGTGTACGTGCACATTTCCTGCCACAGAACAGGAATTGCCCTGCATTGGGAACTGCGCCAGAGTAGTTCCTAAATCCCATCTTCTCACGACTTTGGCACCTAACCCTAAATTGCATCCAACTCCTTCCACTTGTGATTCCCAGCCCAAAAGCTTTCCTGGGAGCTTATCTTTTAAAGGCTGAAGGAGCAGTTGTATGGTCCCCTGCTTCATCTCAGTGTTCAGTGCTTGGTGGCAAGTCGCAGAGGAGTTCAGCTCATTGCTAGAGGGACTTAAACCTGCAGATCCTGCTTTGCAGGAAACTGCCCTAGCACCCAGGTTTTTGTGCAGGTAGTGCTCTCAGTCCCTGTTTCACAGCATACCATAGCCATTAGGCCAGGAGAAGCGAGCTGAGAATTAGCACAACTGTTACTTAGCGTTTTGGGCAGCAACCTGGAAACAGAGCGAGTTTGGGCACAGGACCCTAAGCTTGCAAATAACTTGACATTTTTAAATGGGACTACTCCATCCCACCATCAACATTTTACAAGCTCAGAGCCAAAATAACCATGGGGGAAGGAGGGGAGTGATGTGCTAGGTTCAACTCACCTTGGAAAGACCCAAAGCTCAGCAGAGCTTATCCTTTCAGTGCGCTATAACCATAATTCCTTGGGTAGGGGCAAACACTGCTGTTGCCCTGAGCTGTGCTGGGCATCCAGCCTGCCTCTGCCTGGTCTGAGAAGGTGCACTAGCTTGAACCCTGTGCGTAAGACAAACCGAAGGATAGCTAATTTATGGATGAGGATTAAGTAAGTACTGAAATGTCTGGCTCTGTCCAGACCACAGGCATACCTAACTACAAGCAGGATTTTAGGTGGTTGGCGAAGTCAGCCCATGTCAGTCTCAGCAGCTATGCCAGCTTAAACAGCTCCCACCTTCGCCTGTCTCCCTTCAATCACCCCCTCTGCTTTGACAGCCCAGTTGATCTCAGGGCTGCCCAGGACACAGCATTAGTGAACAGATCAGGTTAGACTTTTCTTTTAGGATTATTTTATAGCCTGGAGCAGTTCACTGACCCAATTTACCATGCTGGGTTACCAAACAGGCATGCCAGGCACTGGGTCAGAAACAAGCAGGTAAAGGCAGGGGACATAGGGGATGCTTTAGGCTACTATTGCTACTGAGGAAGATCCCAGAGGCAGACCCACTGGTCCCAGGCAGCAGCTGAGTGAGGATCCCTTTTGGATTCAGGTGCTTTCAGTCTCTTCTGGGGCAATTCCCTCCTTTTGAGCTAGAGAACCACTGGCAGACAGACTCTAGCATTGCTCAGTTAAGTTACTCATAATTAACATTTAAACCTTCCCTGTGACAATGCCTCTGTGCCAGCCTTCTAGATGCACTTTTCCCTAAAATCCCACTAATTTGCCAGTATCATGCTGTTGATGAGTTGCTCAAAACTGAACACATGTTGCTAAGGGCCATAAACACAGAGCCTGTTACCTCCTTGTCTCAGAAACCAGTGCTTCAGGGCACTGAGCCTACCATTTAATTAACAGTTATCAGTGATGGGAATTGTATATATTGCAGAAGCAGCCACTGTAGAAACACCATCTGGGCAGATGTGTCAGAAAAGGGGATCTCTCTCATCTCTGCAGCCCGTGTGGCACAGGGATCTCTGGGTTAGATCTCTATTGCTGTTTTAACCAACACACTTGTAAATGCAAGGCTAATTCCAGGACACAAAATATTTGTGGTTTAAGGCTACAACACAGCTCTAGGTAAGCCACAAATGTTTGTGTCCCAGAGCAAGCATTTCCAGGGTGTCCAGACAATCCAGGAGAATGAATTTGATTGAGCTGCCAGGCAGATGCACAGACTCCTGTCTAGACGTACAAAGCACACGTCAGGACAGGGCAGGTGGACAGGACACACATATGAGGAGAATGTGGGTGGCAGCAGGAGATAGCGAAGGGAGCAGTGTTGAACAGCATAGCAGATGTCTCAGCTTTCCGTTTGTCTAACCAATGCCAGACAGCCTTACAGGGATTTTATTTGGCAGACAGACGTCCTCCTTGGTCTTCCTTGAGGCCACATCCTGTCACAAGCCTGCGTGCGATTTGGTATTTGCTATCGTGCTTAAGAATTCAGCAACACAAATATGGCCACGTAACAAAAACTGGATTCAAGCGGGGAAGATAATATGGGGATAAATGCAGCTTTTAAACATTTGCCCCCAAATTATAACTTGTTTCCTTGAAGGAAAATCTACGGATACTTAACTCATAAAAACTGGAGCCTCATCCCCTTGTTGGGGATTCATCTTGGTCTCTTTGGGAACTAAAGTGGAAAGACACTATAGACACAGGTAGCCAGGACATGGCAGATTGGTTGTTCAACTACCGGCTAACTCCCAGGGGACATGGCAGTGTTGGATTTCTCAGGTGAATTATCACCAGCTCAAGTTATTTGGGAGTCTTTGATCACAGAGAGAGAAACAAGATAGCAATTAGGCTGCAATGCAAGACCACCTCTTTCACTCTTGCCCCAGATTTAAATGGGACAGATGGTCCCAGGCAATGCTAAAAGCTCAGGCTAGGCAGATCTCAAGCCACTGCTGAGCAGGATTTGCCAGTCAAGATACAACTTAGCAACAAAACTTCCCTGGATCATTCCAGCAAAGTATCAATACATCCAGCTGGACATCTGCCCAAACCAGAGTTGTTCGAACAGCCTTGCTGGAGAAGCGTGTGTCCCAGAAGTCTCCAGTCTGCTTTAACAAACTTTTGCTAAAGCTGAAGTCTCCCAAAAGCTTTAATAAAAAAAAATAATCTCTGCACCCAGTCATTAAAAAAAGGCAGCACTGTGTCAGTGACCAAAGGAAACTGCAGGTCCCTCACTAGTTAAAAAAGTAATTACAGACCTTTTTTGTAAAAATGTTCCCCTGCCAATGGAAACGTAAATTTTTAATAATTTTTTAAGAGGCTGTTTTTTTTAATAACCACTCTATAAAGCAAGCTGGGAATAAATATCCATTAAAATCAGATATAGAACTCCATATTAAAGAAGAAAAAAAGAAATGCACTGGGTTTAACTTGGTAAACTTTCTCTTCTGTGTTCCTGGACCCCGCAGAGCTGCCTCGCTCTGCTGCGCTCTGCAGTCTTTTCAGCAATTCCCCCATCTCCACTAAAACCCAGTAGCGCACATAAACTGGACAGGCCAAACCCTCCAATGGTATGGAACCACATGGCTTTTTGCCAGATTATCTGGACCTTCAGCCTCTGTCCCCTTTTCCTCATTCTTCCCAGCTCCCTTCTTTCTCATTTTCATCTGAAAGGAACCTAACATGAAACAGTCCTTATACACAAACTCCGGAGAAAACTGGTACCATCCATCACAGCACTTTGGGCAGAATAGACTACAACAGAACTGCAAAGAAGAAAAATGTCTTAAAAAATGCATATTTTTGCAATCACATATCAAGCAAATCTCTAAGCATGAGCACTAAAATACAGCCTGCGCTTGAGAACTCTTTTTTTAAAATAAAGATGATTATGTCCAGACAGAACCAAAGAAACTCCCACCTTGCCACATGAGCAGTGCTCTCCCAAGAAAGCTTAGTGCCCACATCCCTTGGGACACTAGCTCAAACTGGAGGTATGACGAAGCCAAAGGAACAAGCTGGTTAAATTATATAAACCTGTTTTGCTGGTATAAAAATAAACAGAATTTTTAATTATTTTTGTTCTGAAAGCATTTAAAGCAGACATTGCTTTTTTTCAAGCCTTCCCAAGGTTTTTAAGAAGGTTCCCCAAGTCTTTAATGCAAATATTAAGAGTACATTCTGACTACCAGAAGACAAAAATATTTTGATAAACAATTTTTCTGGAAGTTTTATAACTTTAAAAAAATGTTTTCATAAAGAATACTTTTACAGAGGTACCTTTTCATGGAAAATTTTGTTTTAAAAAGCCCATTGATCTTCACACAATTTTTTGGACTGCTGCTAATGGGATGAAAGCTGCTCCTATTTATTTATAAACAGGAATTTGTAGGCAGAAGTTTTGGGGCCCATGCAGGTGTGCACAGTAAGCGCAGCCTCACCCTTGCCTTCAGCTCCACACAGCCTTGCCTGGCTGCATCTTGATGCCAGTTAGATTTTTAACAGGGAAGAGGATTATGTTGATAGAGTTGTAAGGACAAGGTGGTCAGCACCACATTAATACAGCACAGGAGCCCACAGCAAAGGAGGAGCTGTGTTTGCTGACAAAATAGCGTAGACATACCTTGAGTTTCCTATTGTAAAGTGCGACCCGTTAGTCTGGATGCTACAGTAGTCATCCAAATGGTGGGGCAGTGGTCCTGCATTTCCACAGATGCAGAGCTCATGGCAGGGGCTGGCATGCCCTCTCCATGCTCCTGGGGGTCCAGGAGGAGTCATGTCTCCTTTGAAGTACAATTACAGCTGTGCAAATAATTACATTTTGGTTCCCTGGCTGAACTTGAAAACACGGTATTCTGTTTCAGATCCATCCAAAATGATTTAAAAATTTTGAGTGCACCAAAAAATAGAATTCATCCACCCCCCACCTGGGGTCAAATGAAACATTGCATTCAGCCCAGAAGGAAAGAGATAAAATATTATTTTTAATGTGCATTTTTAGTCAGGGACACTACCCGCAGCACACTACAAAAGCATATGCAACAGAAGTGAAGCAGCTTCATTTGAAGGGCTTGCAAATCAGAACTGCAGATCCATAGCATCTTTCAGAAGGCATGAAGGATTGACACAGGGCCACCGCGGCACAGACAAGACAGGCAGTAGGTAGAACAAAATGGCTATAGATCTCACGCCTACTTTGCCCGGGTGCCACCCTGATGCTTTACTACACCTTCCCTTTCCCCATGCCCCTTCCTGTAGCAGCCCCAGCCACTGACAATTAGAGGACATGACTACTTCAGGTGTCCATCTGAGAAGCCCTGAGCCAGCTTGAGATAGACACACTTCCTAGCCCAAACACTTGAGTTCACACATTGCTGGTGCATTCGCCAGCTCCGCAGCTTGAGCGCCCCAGGGCAGACCCCATTCCAGCCAAATTCAGCCATGACCTGCATTCAGTAAATGGGTTCCACATTCACACATAGGATAACATTGTTTTTCACACATGAAAAACATACAGTCCTTGAAGTCACTCCTGCTGGAATTGGAGTACATATCCCCTTTTGGAGAAGGGCATGGGCAAATTTAGAGCTAGTAGTCTCTTTCCAGAAGGTCAACGCATTTATGCATTAACATGAAGGTGTGAAAAATTCTCAAACACACTTTATTCCTATCTGTAAGGTCCAGAGCTACCTCCACATTTCCACTATAGGAGGAGAGGATCTGGACCAGCCAGACACATGCCAATTCCCCCATCCCAGCTGAGGGCACAAGAGAATTGCAGCTTGTTCACCCACTGGGAGGGTTCAGGGTATGTAGAAGCTGGTCCAGGGCCAAGGAGGATCCTGGCTGCATGTAACCTTGCTTTCCCTTGGGAGGCCAAGAACTGCTGATTTCAGTGGCTCCTGCCCTTTTTTCCTAGAACATAAGAGCTGGGATGAAGGGGTGTGGAGGAACATGCCTATCACCCTCCCTTGGTCTGGGATCACTCTCGTGCTACTAAAACCACTCCATCCACATGCTGTCTCCTTCACTGCAGGGCGATAGCTGTGAAGTTGGTTCATGCCTGGTATTGCCATGTGGTTTCTCTTCTTCACAGGAGAGATTTGCGAAGGAGACTATATCAAGCCCCTGAAGTTTGTGGAGAGGGAAAGGCGCTCATAAGCCATGTGAATGCTAAACAGCAAAATTAGACCCTAGAAGGCCAAATTCAGCAAGTCTGACAATACTGTGCAAAGGGGAGTACTGTCCCCAACCATACAGTATTTCCAAACGTGCTTGGAAAAGAATGTTTGCTACTTATGTCTTTACTACCAGTTATCATCATAAAATAATCTGGAAAGTGACTTCAGCTTATTAAAATTAACTTTAAGAAGTTGATATTTATCCCCTTCCATAAGTGTAGAAGAAGCCATCAACAGCATTGTCATCACTTGCTCTACAACCACACATGAAACACCAGCTAGGACTGGCACAGAACAGAGCAGCCAGTGCCCTGAAAGGCCTCAGCACTTTGAGCTCAGTTTGGAGAAGCCTCTCCATGCCAGAAGAGCCCCACAGAAGTCAGTGGGAGTCCATATGACAGATTTTGTGGCCAGATCTGCACTTACACAGATGGGGTGGGTGAAAGATGACAGAAGTAACAGAGGCACTTGTGTTTACATTGCCTGACAGCTAATGCCAGTTCTCATCCCCCGGGGACCACTATCCTGGCCCGACTGTGGCAGTGCAGCTCCTGCTATTATCATGAATGTAAGTCTGCACATAAGTCTCCTTAAAACAGTTTCCGTATGAAGTGAAACTGGCATACTTTGGCATATAAAACCATATTTAATGAAGGACTGGTTTAAAAATGCTTGGTAGTTGCCAAGAATATTTCACCAAATCAGAACAGGCACTTGGCCAGGCTCTTGCTGTTCCAGATGCACTAACGTTAGGCTCCTATTCCGAGAGGCTGGATGACTCAACTGCAAAAACGCACTGCAGCCCCAGGCTCAGCGTAACGGGTGGAGGAAACATTCTGGTCCAACACAAAGACATAGACAGAGTCAGTGGGAGCCTGTGCATTGCCTTTAGTGGCCTTGGATCTGGACCTGGGTGTGTTTATATTCCCAGCACATATTTCTCTTCCCTACCAATATCCCAGCACCACATAAGCAGCCTGGGACACTTTCCCCAAATCTTCCTCTGCCATCTCCTCAGATTTTAGTTTGGTGATCAGAAGTCAAACCTCTCCTATATTTTTTCCAGGTTTGTTTTCTCTGTTTCATAGCACAGAATAACACCAAAACATCCAATGTTCTTCAGTCCCTGCAGACTCAAGTCCAACAGTGAGAATGAGACAGTTTAATTCCTTGTCTTTTAAGTCA
Source organism: Ciconia boyciana (assembly GCF_034638445.1). Lineage (NCBI taxonomy): Eukaryota > Metazoa > Chordata > Aves > Ciconiiformes > Ciconiidae > Ciconia > Ciconia boyciana. Next base: position 41,160,770 of record NC_132943.1, on the reverse strand, counting down.
AAGCTGCAATATTGTATCAGGAAGCACTTTTCCTCTATTAATTGTTCAGATTTATAAGGCTTCAGCTAATTGATATTTACCTACCTTGCACATACAACAGAATGAAAAAGTGACATCGTAGAAGTCCATAATAAAAGTCTTAGGTGCAAAACTGTTTGGAAATTTGTGATTTAAGGTCTAGATCTGCCATCCAGCTCCTGACTGCAGTTGAGGATTGAACAGAAATGGTCTTGTATTCAGCAGCTTTAACAAGATATGAGAAAGTGGCCCAAGGCAAAGATGACAGGGGCCCAAGGCAAAGATGATGGATTGGAGAAGTAGAAGTCACAAGATGGAGGATCAGTCACAGCAGAAAGGGGTCCTCTGTGTTTGAAGATTGCTTGCACCCAACCTAATTCAAACTGGAATAGATTCACTGTCCTCACCTACCAGATTGAGGATAAAGAACAATGAAGACAATGTTAATCGAATGGGTCAGGTCCTCAGTTAATGCATGTAAGTTCATTCCTGGTCTGATGTGACTGTGTAGCAGTCAATTTTAGACAGCAGTTCAGTCATTCTTGGGACAGGAGTTATCCTGGTTTACAACGCCAGCAGACCCCTGGCCAGCAGCCACTCTGAGGCTGAATCCTGCACTGCTGAAGGGGTGCGAGGCTCCTTTTGCATTCAGTAGGTTTCCATCCTTATAGCCCCTGTATTACAGATTGATTGTGCCATAGTCATGCCATGCTACTGGAGTATACTTCACTCCTTGTACTGATACTCCACTCAAAGTTTCACTGCAATGCACAGACCCTGAAAAAGTAAGTGTGCCTGTGGTTCTTGGAAGCCTAAAGTTAAACTTCTTAATAGCATAACAAAAACAACTGAGAGATTATTCAGTGCATCATCCATGGCATTTATTAATATTAGATCACCCATGTTCATTGGCTGCTTTTCTCTTCTGAGTAGCCATCAGTAGAGATTTATTTCCTTCCAAATGATTTCTCCCTTCTTGAGTCAGAAGGGACCTATGTGAAAAAGTCATCTTTTGGAAAAATACAGTAAAAGAAAAAATCTATCCCTAAATTGCTCCTTTTCAACACAGTCTGAATTACAGTAGCTTTTAACAGAGTAGCAGAATAGCTCAACATACAAGGCTTCCTTTCTGTCGCAGAAGAGGCTAAGACAGAAAGTTAAAACTTAATGTTTACATCCTTTTCTAGACAGATGGTTGTTTTTCTTCTCTAACCAAATATGTATATCTGGCCTGTCTCCAGTGCCCCGGTGGTGGTGCTGTCATACTTTACTCTGTCTCTTGAAAAAAAAAAGCTTTTCCTAACATACCAAGCTAGACACTGTATTTTCCAAGTCCACCACTTGAGCAGTCACTGCTTACCCTTTCAAAACCCTGGAAATGCAAGTGACAGCATCTGAGGACTCATTGCTAGCACTGTTGCATCTTCTCATGGTTCAAATGTCTTCAGCAGTGAAACTGCTGCAGATTAATCTTCTGCAGCTCCTTCTGTTAAACAGGGTGAAAGGTGTAAACTGCCCATTTACAGCTTTCTCTATAAATCTTGTTTTTCTCAGGGCTCAGAACCTTGCTGATGAAGAACTGAAGCAAAGGGCTTTCCATTGACATCAGCAAGAGTTGGATCAGGCCTGAAACAGCTATAAATGTAAGCTTTCTTTGCCTCTAACAAAACTTGTGAGCTTCTGTGCTTGGAATTTTGCACTTTTCAATCCAAGCTCGTCAGACTCTCACTCTATTTCTGGAAGCTTTCAAAAACATTCCAGGGAGCGCCTTTCTTGGGCTTGCAATCATATAATGTATCTTTACATCCAGCCACTAAAGAAGTGAAGGCAATAAATAAATAAATCTGCAAATTCTACCTTTCTTCAGCATGTCATTAATTTGTAAGCGGCTCAGACAGCAGAAGGCTATAATCACAATTATGCTGTACTTTCCTGGACTGAGAGATTGCAGTTCTGATTTTTATTAGGTGGACGGAGCCATTTGCAAGGGATTTCACCTTAAGTCAGAAAATCTGCCAGCACATGTCTGGGTTCACATTCAGTCAAAGCACCATATCCATGTCATGCATTTTCTTGGGCCCTGTGAGCATGTCCTAAGCCTGGTGAAATATAAAAAGAAGCCTTTCCAAAGCCTTCTGGATTTTGAGTTAGGCAAAAAATACTACTGTTAACGTTGCTCTTGAAACTTCTCTTTTCCTTCATATCACAGAGAAACAGTTATTTGGCCTATGCCATCTGTAGTTCTCTAGTTGAGGTTCATCACTGCCTTCCTGACAGCTTCCTTCTAAACTAGTGGCAATTACATGAACATAATTAAGACATCATCATCCTCTAAAGTTTAATTAACACATCTCAAAGCAACAGTTCCACCACAGATCCCAAATCAAGTGGAACGTCATTTCAAGCACCCAAGTGATTTTGGGCTTGTCTCCAGAGAGCTGATCCATGCACAGTATTATCTATTTCCATTAGGCAAGAATAACCTGAAGTTATGGCTAATGCAACATCTTCCTAGGGAATTCCCTATGTCCTTTCCCTACAACCACAAAGGATGAAATACTTTGTCTCATTTTACAATATAGTACAGACACAGGAAGTTTTGAAGATGAATGGAAGGGTCATATATACACTGCATAGATAAAATTAGTGCGAGAAAGACATTTACTTTTCACAGGCAGCCAATTTCACCTTACTGTAATATAAAACCCTGGTAAACTTCATGTGAAGAGTGGGCATGTCTATTAAGATAAATATTGGTGGAACATGATCCTAAATTTAGTATTTACGTTATGTGGAGCTATTTCAAAGAGTGATTTTTTCTCTATTTGAAATTATCATTAATAAATCCCACCACAAGTTTAAAAATCAGAACTCCCAAAATACTGAAATTGGGACTCTCACCTTCATTTAAAACAGTAATCATGCAAGTGTAAGCAAGCAGAAGGATAAATAGAGCCATCATCCCTCCTTTCTCTTTTCTTTATAGCCCAAAGGGTGAAAAAAGCAGCAGAACTGGCAAGCCATCTGCAGGGATTAAGTCCAGCCACCTCTGGATGCAAAAACACAGCTCTTCTGCTACATTGAAGCACAGATTCTGCTCAGCTTTTGACGGGGTCATGAACCTAGAGGGCAACAGGCAACAAGAGGCCACAGACTCAGAGTTGCCTGTATAGGTGAGTTGTCTACAGGTTTCTGTATTAAGCACTCTGAGGGCTGCTACAACAACCAAAGCTGAAGCAAGATTTCAGATGCCTCCATTAAATCTTAAAGCGTGAGGGCTCTGAAGAATGAGCAGATCATATCCTTCATGCTCTCTCATAGGAAGGACTCAGCATGGAGTTGCATCAACCCAAAGATAATGAAGTTGTGTTATTATGTGTTGCCTCTGCAAAGGGAATGTAGAGACAGTCCTTTGTGCTGTTGTACATTGGGAAACCAACGTCAGCTCATTTTCAAGGATTTACACAGCTATCCCCATGTTGCTGGTAGTTTCATGAAGATGCTGTCAAACTATCTGTAAAACAGCAGAGGCTCCCAGTCCTTTTGGATCAGTGAGCCACAGTTTCATGCTGTGTCTCAGGAACCTCTGCATATCTTTACCATTAAGCTTTAAATAGAAAATGCCAGAAAGTTGATGTAGTTCCATGGAGGTTAAGCTAAACTTTTTCCTGTCGACCAGATATTGTCATTTTCCCCTCATCAAGATCTCTGGGGCTAACCCTTCCCCAGTTTTCATAACAGCAGGGGTCTGGATTCACAGTTAATTTCTATTCATCCCTGAAGCAGATTACAGAACTCAGGATATTTAAGTTAAAAGACTTAACTCACAAGCAGCAGCTGAATCAAACATCTTTAGGCAGCTCCTAGATAGGGACAGTGTGCTGTAATGCACACATGCTCTGTTAATCAGGACATCCCAAATGATATATTGCCTTGATGATTAAGAGGGACTCAAGACTTTTTTAATCTATTGATTCACAGACCTGCAGAAGCAGCATGTCCCCACTTCCATAAGAGACATATCTTGAAAGTGTTGCATGTCAGGATATCTTGATAGGCAGAAGGGAATATTTCTGGGCAGGAATCATAATTCTTTCCTGACTGCTAACATCTGTTTGCTAAAGCCTACAGAACTTCCCTGGAGTTTTGAGGTTTAAAAACATTACTTGAAGATGACATACTAAATATTACGAAAATGTGCCTCACAATCCACACCCAAAACCCCCCAAAGAACATTTCATATTTTGAGACTTTGGTCAACAAAACTTTTTTGGACTGTTTTTAGTTCCTTAAATGATGGGTGTTTAATTAAAAATGAGCCCATGTACCAGAATTGAGAGGGAACTAGACAGCCATAAACCCACAAGGCCAACTTTGAACTAGACTATGATGGGAAAATAGTGGTTATATCCAACACCACCATCTTATTGGGACCTAGGATCATTTGCAAGCACACTCATTGAGCCACCATGTAAACAAACAGTAGACAGATATTTCCCATCTCAGACATTCTGGAAAGGTCTGCAATAGTGCAGTGTACTCCAGTAAACCGTCACCATTCGGAAGGGCGCTTATCAAATCACAGCTACGCTGAAAGATGAATTAGCACATTGCTGACCTTCTGCAGCCATCACTCCTCTTCCTAGGGTGATATTCATTGACACTGTTCTCCTGCAGCCTGCTTTTTCTGCACTAAATTTGCTAAGCTTTTTCTCATTCTTCCCTTTCCCCTAAAATCAATCCTGTCCACATTTGTGATTTATGAAGCTTCTCCCCCCCCATCCCTCATTTGCTTTGTCTCACTGAATGACTTGCTCGGATGGATGGACCAGCCATTTTTAAGTTCCCAAGTAGAAACTCACATGTCTACAAATCCAGGAATTGGCGAAGCATGGTGAAGAAAGGGGCCTTTACCAGTGCAAGTAACTAGAGAAGTGTTCTCCTCTCTGCTGATAAAACAGAGCTAGGCATACAGGTCTATTTAAATATAGGTGACCTCTTTTTTGGAAAGATGCACAGGGATACAAATTTCTCCTTAAAATTCATGGGAGTAAAATGCCCAAGCATCTCTAAAGATCTAGCCCTCATTGCCTTTTGAAGAAAAAAAACCCAATCAAGCCCAGAATACTAGCTCCTCAAAAGAAAGAGGATAGAAATCCAAATGGTGGCTCAGGGGATATAATGTCTCTTAGGTTAGTTCTGCAACATAGCAGCCAGCCTTTCAGCTTCAGCCTCTTGAATCAGGAAGTTTTTACCTGTCTTGGAGGACTTGCATACCATGGATGAGACTACAGGACCATCCAAGCCCAATAACTCCCTCTAACTGCTGCAGCCAGCTACATAAGGAAGCATATGAGGACAGGCATTTAGCAACACCTCCCATTATTCTCTCAGTTTTTGGCCATGCTGCTTCTTGAGCCAGAGTCTGCATGCTTAAACAGACTTTATGTTTAATAATCCCCAAGAAATCTTCTTTCCGGTAATTTCTCTAAAGCCTTTTTTGGATTTCAGTAGCTGCTTGGCAACTTTTGGCAATGACTTCCACACCTGATTCATATGTTGTGTGACAAAGTACCTCTTCTCATTCATTTTGAAGAATCTAGATAGTAATTTAATTTGATGCCTCTGATTTTTAAACCATGAGTGACTAAGCCTTCCCCACTGACCTTTACCCTGCAGGTCATGAAGTTAAAGATAGGTTTTTTTGTTCATCTCTTCCACACTGAAACAAATAACACTTTCAGTCACCTCTTGTACAAAAGCCATTCCACACCCTTCATCTATTTTTGTCCTTCTCTGTATACTTTATTCTTTTATTTTTGAGTATCAAATACTGCATGCAGTTCTTAAGGGAAGGATGTGCTGAGGATCTATATGTTGCCACAAGTTTGGTTTATGCTTTTTCCTTTCCTGGTAGCTCTTAGCATCATTCGATCTTTTTGTTACCCCAGTTGAGTTGCTATTTTCATACAATCACCTATTACACATCTTTTACTGAAGAAGGTGGGTTTCAAAACATTCCCGCTCACTAGAAGTTAGATTTGCATATGCATGATGAAATGCCAGCCTGGTCAGAGAGGGGATAGAGCCATATTAACCAAGGCAATATGGTACTCTAAAGTGACAGTCCCTCTTCACGTTCAGGAACTGACAGAGCATCTCAACACTGTGCTGTCAGGCAAACCTAACGTGTGACCTCAAGACCTGGATGTGAACATAGTTCTTGCAATCAGACACTGTCCACCAGCAAAGGACAGAGCAGGACTTCATCCTTTAAGCAGGCAATGGGCAAACATCAGGTTGGCCATCATGCATGTTTATATATGTATAAATATATATGTTTATATAGGTATACATAGAGAGATTTTTTTTAAAGTCAGTTTGAACTTTATTTTTAGGCCAGCAGAAAGCCACAGATGAGGAGGCCTGCTCTTTGGCAGTGATCCAGCTGTGCACATTTTCAGCAGCTGGAATGCTAATGAGTCCAGCTCTATTAAAATGAGCTCCTTACCACTTTGCTTATGCCAGCTCCCTGAAACAGCAGCCAAAGAGCACTTAGCGTAACACTCTTCATAAGAGATGAAAGGACAGCCCAAATACCTGTTAAAGCTTCTCTCCAAGGTCACTTTCAGGATCTGACTTGCTTTCAGGGTCAGATACACTTGGAGCTAGAGTATCTGAAACTGGCAGTAGGGAGTTACTAAAATTTGTAGCCAGTGAAGAGATATCAGAACCAGACCATTAATGAAGTCAGCTCACACGCTGGTATGGCTCAGCATCATCTCTAGTACTCTGCTGGGTTTCTCGTATAATGATGTCTCAGCAATCTTCATACTAGACTTAAGAAGTACAGACTACCTACAAAAAGCATCCAGTTAAGTACTGGACTGAGATTCTCATTTAGCTCTCAACTCTGCTGCAGGCATGCATGCCCTCTCAGCATTGATCTCCGCAGGTATTTTGCACCCCTTGTTCTCTTCAATTTAAGAGTTGGAGACTACAAATCTGGATCTTAGATTTGCCTGGGGTTTCCCTTCTGCTCTAAGGACCTAATTTCTCCTATTCTCAGCTTTACCTGTTTAAAGCAACAGCATTTGAAGTGGGAAGTATACTCAGGTGTCCCTAACTCAGACTTCAATATTGGCTGGGTTGCAAAAGGTAAATCACTGTCTAGTATGTTCAGAAGTTAATTAATACAGCAATAGGCAGCACTAAGCACTAAGTTAATACCATGTTTCATATTGATTAGCTGTGCTAGTTTACGAGTAAATAACCACGACCATTCTCTTACTCCTTTTTTTGAAAGCTCCGAAATTTACCCTATTAAGTCCAACATTAGGACATATGCTCCTTATTGCCATATTATTTTTCCTAAAGATATTCATTTAGTAAATGCCACCATAAGCCATATTCTTTATTCATCTGTAAAGTCTGAGCACAAAGCCTGAGTATTTTCAGTCTGTTTGGATTCTTTACATTTTGCCCAGCAGTTTAATAGATATTACAAGGAGTTAAAAACTGAGAACAAAAGCTGAACAGTTTGTCAACAGTTTGACCTGTTCTGGAATATGAAATTTCAAGGAAAAACTCTTACCACTTTGACCAGATTAATTCAAGAGCCAGGGAAAAACAAAAAACCCCGCAGATTAATTCAAGGGCAAGGGAAAATAAAACCACCCATAAAAGCAAACTCCCTTTCTCCAACAAAATTCAAAGTTTTGACAATGTCAAATCTATCTTATTTCTCATGTTCTTTTCCCTTGAATCTGTTGGAGTCTACCAAAACACATTGGACTGGTTCAAATGAGGGTCTTCAGCTCTGATGACCCACATGTAAGTGATTGGACCAACAACAAGTGGCCCCCTTGAAAGATTGCTCAGCACACAGCCATCTCTGTGGTTCCTCATCCCCTCTTCTCCACATCAATAATAAGAAATCACTTTGCAACCAGAGTAACAGATGGAAGGGGAAAAATAAATCCTCCACCTTGCCTGGGCATGCACTGAGTAAGTGGACAGCTTCACCATCGTCGTACAGTGTAAAGCCTGGGGCCCAGGTTACACAGGTCACCTTCTGCCTTTTGTTTTAAAGAAGCTATGCTATTCCCAAGTTCTAAAAGTCTTCGAGGCACAAATTAATGTATCTTCCTTTCTCCATACTTCTGTTATCTTCGAAAGCCTTGCTTTTGTTCAGGTTTATGTCATGATCTCATAGGATGCAATGTTTCTTGTTTATAGGCAAATGGAACAAGATTTTTGCCAAATATGCCAGCCTCGAATATGCTGAGTGCATTCACTGCAATCAAACTCTGAAAAGGAGGCAGGGGGATGTTCCCTCTGTTTTATATCCCCATGGAGAAAAGCATGTTTCTTCCACTAAGCTACAGCAAAAGGTAAGGCCATTTTACCAATACTTTCCCAAACTCCATTTCCAATCATATTGACAGTAATTGACGGAACCTCACCCCAGCACCAAAACAGCCATCAAACATGACAAATATTAACTTTTAAAATGAAATCTAAAAACTAGGTCTGTCTAGACAGGAAAGGATGAGTAATCAAGCTCTCCAATCAATCCAGCTGCACAGGTTTGTAAGGATATTTGTTTTAGCCAGCATTTCACTTCTTACTGGCAAGTTCTACCTTATGCTGATACTCCTATTATGCTTCAGCTTAATTTTCTAACCCCAGGCTTATAAAGCCCCTAATGAGAGGGGTCCCTTCACTTCCAACCAGCAATGCCTTCCAGATTTGCACAGCTCCTGTTTCTCCTGGACTAGAGAGCAGAGAAAACTTTTTTATAGATAGTTAAACTCTAATCTGGTGAGTTATCTAAACATATGCCTAACACATGAGTAATCTCAGTGAAGTCAATAGGGCAGTCACATGCATAAACCTAAGTATGTATTTAAATACTTTAACTGCAAATTTAAGATATAACTGTGAAGGCCAATTAAAAAAGTGATCTTTATCTGACATCTACAAGTGAAAAAGATCAGTGGCAGGGAGCTGTGGTGGTGGTAGCAGTCACTAGTGAGTTCACAAGATTACTAAATTGATGAGGCTGGTCTAAAGTGGCAAATCCAGCCGTTTGGAATAAATGGTGATCAAAGGTCCCAGCCTGCTGACCGAATGGCAATGTGTTGTCAGGTAACACCAGCTCATTATCAAGGTCTTCCCAATTTAAAAGAATTTGTTGAACACTAATTAGTATCTTCACTATGTTATAACCTAAAAGCCATACTCCAAATAGACAAGGCAAAAAAGTGACTTTTGTCAGAGGTAGCCACATTATATTAGGGTTGTACAACACAGCTGTGCTCTTCCTTCCCCACTAGTTCAAATTCTTTAGGACTTTCAGTGTGACTACTACAACCATTAAAATATAACAGAGAAACAGATTGAGCAAATACAGGGAGCCAAGTGAATATACAGGATGCAATGGCTCTTTCTTTGTAATGAAAACAAGAATTTTGGTTACTGAATGCCTTGAACTACATTTACTGCTGCAGTCAGGAGCCCTCTACAGGGGGAATCCCATGGGAGCCAATTCTGCCCATAGGACTCCACATCTGAGATCAGCCAGTTCACCAAGCTTTATTAGCTGCTCTTCTTTTTGGAGAAGGTGTGGTCTAATTTTTCAAAACTCAGGAAAAAGTAATAATATTCTCTGGAGGAGGAGGGAAACCTCAGCCTTCAAAATGCTTAAACTCAGGATATTCTCAAAGTCATGAGATTTTGATCACTCCTTTGCTTTCCAGTATAACCGAACATCAGTCAAAGGTTTTCAGAAGCTATTCAAGCCTTTAGATAATTGGTGGCTTCAGGGATTTTAAGAGAGCTTGGCACTAACTACTGTTCTCAAGGCATACATTGCACAAGAGGTTTCAATGTGCTGGCCACTGTTTCACCTTCAGCCACTTATGGATTCACCCATCTCTGTCATGCCCACTAACAACCCTGAAGTTCAGAGGTAACCCCATTTGTGGCCATCTTTGTTGGCTCCCTCCAGATACAGACAGAAGACATTGGTCTGAAAGAAGTAGGTCATGTTTCCAAGACTGCTGAAATTGCTCCCCAGATCAAAAGACTCAGCTTCCAAGAGCTTTGGTTCCCAGAAAGAGACCAGCTCAGAGTGGGTGGCCACTTGGTAGAACTGCTCAAAAAGTAAAACCATCATGACTTTTTTCCATATGTGTATATATGTATATTATAGAAGAGTACCTATATTATAGAAGAGTTCCAGAATTTTTATTGTATTATTGTGGAATCAGAGTATTCAGTATCTTCAGAGATTGGACAACAGCCCAATTCCCCAAAGTTTCACTACAACAGACCCTTTGTCTGAGAACTCATTACAAAGTTTATTATTAATTGCTCAGTGCTCTTACTCAGAGGTGTCAGTCATTCAGCTGAGGTATAGACACAATACCCAATGGCAGAGGTAACTAATTACAGCTCCCTCCCCTCTCTTGCCTCCAAACTGTCTGAAGTGAAGCAAGAACAGCCCACAAGCAAACTCACATTTGCCCACCTATGTGCCTGGTGGGTGGGCTTCAGCACACTGAGAAATTTTACTTGCCCATGCCAATGGTGAAAACCTACATCTTCGTGCAGAAAGCAACCAGCCAATAATCCATATTCTCCTTTTAGTTCCTTTGGATGAATTCAACTTGTTAGAAAAGGGCTTTTGGCTCTGATAAGCAGAGGAAATGGAAAAGCCCAGCTCTGCCTTTATCTGAGTTGCTTGTCTCAATTTGCGGTAGGTTTGAAACTAGTGAGTTGGTTTGGATAGCAGAGTGGTTGGCTTTTTCAGCTATGGCAGGTTTAGACTCAACTTGAGTGGGATTCAAGATGAGAACAGCTAGCAGAAATGAATGGTCAGATAAAAAGCTTTCTCTGGAGAGTTTCCAATACTGCCACCTATGCAAACTGAACTCTGGCACAAAATCTGGAAAAATAGTTGGCTTGGATTTGTCATGTTTCCTTTAGTACTGTGGGAAGCCTATAACTATAGCAAGTACTATTATCATCTCTGCTTTAAATATAGCATCTAGCCCAGCTTAGTTTTGTCTACAGTGATAAATGACAGCTCAAAATGTACATTTATACACCAATTTTGGCAAGGACATCTGTGTTAGATGTAAAGGATCCCATGTCATACCATACAGACGCTAATGAGCGATACTAGCACCAACACTCAGCTGGCATCCCTATCACAGTCAGCAGCTCCCAAAGCTAACAAAGTTATGACATACATTAGCCTATAGACCTCTCCACTTCTGATGTCTTCCCAGATAAATTAAGTAATTTTGTCCATTGAGCCTGATGCTCAAATAGTTGCATTTTCTTAATAACTGTTGCTATGTCTAATACTGTTTCTGCTCATTTTTCCCCCACATATACATCCTTGTGCAGCCTCCTTTCAGGCGATTCTCTTCAAAAAACAGTTGACAATATGGGAAGTGGCTTATTCCTTACCCAGTCAGAGCAGGGGCCTTACTCTATAAGCATTGTACCAACTAGTCTCTGGTTTGATCTTTTTTGGCAAGTCCAGTGATTTGTCAAGCAGAGGCTGCTTCATGCAATGTATCCCTGTAACACTGACATTAAGGGATGACTGATACCCTGCCTACTATAAGAAGTAGAGGTTGTCCCCTTTGCTGCTTTGTACATCTTATCCATAGTCTCCTGCGACCATGAGCTTTTGCTGCTTTGTACGTCTTATCCATAGTCTCCTGCGACCATGAGCTTTGTTACTTGAAGATAAAAGCTGTAGTAATACAAACGAGAAATTTTTAAGGTAATATAAAAGAACTAAAAGGGCCCGTGTTGGGAATGGGACGTGGCTATTCTGGGCTCTGTTGAGCACACCAAGCTTTTTTAAGTAGCAGAAAACGCACATCTGCTTTTCCCATGGAAACAGCAACAGAATAGGTAGTTACATGAATAAGTAAATGAGTAAGTGCTGTCTGCATGACAGCATGGATGAATGCGAAATGATATTTTAAAAAGGACACCGAAGTGTTCAAACACAGCATTAGAGAGCAATATTGCTGTGCTGCCACTGCTGGACCACCACTGTGGCCTGAAGATGAGCTGGAGAGAGGAGAATACAAAGCCATCCTCCCCTTAACACTCTGAATATAAGCACCATCAATATTATTTTATTAAAAGACTAGCCTGGGAACGATGGGAAATGAAAAATGCCTACAACAGAGGCACAATTTCCATCCCTTAAACCACACATTTCAAAATACATGTTTAAAATAGGCAGTTCCTACCCACACAAATCTAGCTCCAGAGTTAGATGAGTTTGAGACACAGGGGAAGTTGGAGGTTTTCAGTTCAGTCCACTATAACTTAGGGTATGTATCTAAGTGGATTTTGAGGCTATTGAGAAAGCAAGATACTATTTTTACAAAGAGGTTTGGTTCAAACACTCCCTCCCCAAGTTTAAATGTGAAGAACTGAATGCCAGCTTAGACTAGCAGCTCTTTGCATGTCACTGGTAGCATAAAAAGGGATCTGTTCCATAATCTTTCCCAGAATCATGCAGAAAGACTTAATATATCATTAAACCTCAAAAGTTTCCTGATGTGCATGTGCATGATGGTAAGAGTCTTAATTTATCAATATATTACTAAGTATTTCAATTTTTCCTGAAAATACACCATGAAAGTGATTACACATTACAAAATGTTCCCATCACCTTTTCAACAGCACAGTCATAGCCAACATTTTTATCCATGCTATCTTTGAATATGCAGAGCAAGGCTCACTAGTAGATTCTGGTGACTTTGTGCTGCTCTGGCACTGCAAGACTGTTAATAGCACCGTTATAGCACCTCTTCATTAATGGAGAAGAGAAAACAGCCAAAATACACTAGTAAACCCCTTGCTAAGATTATATTAAAAATACTAAACCTTGCCAAATAATGAAAAAATGCTCATTATTAATAGAAAAAGCAATCAAGAATGAATGATTAGACAGGCAATTGAATCAACTACAGAACTGCTCCAGTTTTAGACAAATCAATAATTATTTATCCACAACATAAATAATAACAATAGAAGAAACTTCTGGAGGTTAGCAGTTGGGCAACTATGATTTCTACCACAGCATCTGGCTAAAAGGTTATATTTCAGTAAGCACCATTTGATTTAGGACCCTAAGTCTCTTTTTTCTGACTGCATGAGGCACCTGAAGGCAGCGGCAGACACCTAAACACCTTAAAGATTCTGGGGCACAGGACCAAGTTAAGAGCTACTCTAGGCACTTAAAGATGCAAGCTGACACTGATTAAAAAGGCAACCTGTTTTTAAAACACTTACTGAAAGCGCATGTAATTTTTAAAGGCTCTCAGTGACTTGGAGAACTAAGTGATTCTTAGTACATCCAATGTATTTTAGTTTGTGTATTGCATGCATAAAGAAAAAGGCACTTAGTTCGTTCACCTCATCAGTATCTTGTGGTTTTCGTCGAAAGAACATGATTAAATTAGATCAGATGGGGAATTCAAAAGTAAACTTCAGGGAATGACAGGCATATAATTGTAGCTAAAAACTTATTCTAAATTTGGTGTGCAGCTTGTAAAACTTAACAGCTCCACTTACAAACTCAATCCCTATCAGAAGTTAGCATACCAATACCACAACAAAAACCTCCAGGTGGAAGACAGTAGAGAGGACGAGCCCTACATGCACAGCACTGGCTACACACAGGGACAGAGCATGATGCTACAGAGGTGGGAACTAGAGTCTGCAGCTTGTCATCTTCCCCATTGACAATACAGATAGAGCTGTATACTTCCACATACCCAGCTGCATCCTTTCCCAAGGGCAAACACAAGATAACAAAACCTGATCAATTCTTGGCTAACAAGACCTTTCAGCTGCTCACAACCAATATCCTGCAGCACCCCAAGTGCATTACAGCAAATGCAGAATATGAGTAGAAATAACATCTGTAACACCTACAGCAAAAGAAACCAAGACCATTTCCATTTACTAGCTCCTGCTTCACTCTCCAGTACGAGCTGGCTACTCACCTCATACATTGCTAGTCATCAGGATTCACAGATATTTTACAGCTCCTTAATTTGTAAAAAGCTCAGCGAGATGTGAAATGGGTCAAGGATTAATCAACTGCTTATACAGTAACCTTTCATCAGCCTCTCAACTTCACAGCTACTGTTATATATGATATATATGTACGTCTATTTGGCTTGCAGCAAAATAGGTCATCTTCAGTAAAAGGTACATTCTGAAATAGTTTTTGCCAAGTCAGCCGTTACATAGATTTCCACCCAAGATATCATTCTCATACTACTGTTCACTTTGAGTAGGATCTCAGGGAGACGACAATCCTGTTCATTATAGATGGTGGCCTCTACACTTCACTACCTGAGGCTTTTAGAAAGTGTGCTCAGCTAGATAGGAGAGAGGAGCACCACCACACCACCAGCCCTCTCTGGGCAGAGACACCAGGGGATACAACAGAGGCCACACTGAAACTCCTTAAATTCCATTAAAGTTATTGTCTGACAAAAAGACCAGCCTCCACATTGATGGATGATACTGACTCCAGCCCTATGCACTACCACAGGGATAAGGTGTTAAAAACTCCCAATTTGCCTTGACATCTTCTGCAGGTTTTGCACTGTCACTTATCTTTCAAGACACCATTCCCCATCTGGGCACAGCCAGGTATATGGTGCACAGGACAGGGGAAGGTCCAAGACCCCGGCTGTGTCCTACACCGCTCGGTCAGACAGGGAGTGGTGGCAGAGGTTCTCCCCTCGAGCATCCATGCAAAGGCAGCCACATCACCGTCTGCAGCACAGGCAGGAAATGACTGGAGCCTCCGGACTGAGACATGGGGCATTTCTGCCTGGTCTACAGTGGCAGTGCTTTCACAAGAGTCAATTATTCAGCCTGTGTATTTAAAGACTCAGTAAATAACTACTCAGGGGATGGTTTTTTCAAACATACTAATGATATTTTCATCAAAAGACCCTTTTTACAGAAATAGACGAAGGAGAAAAAATATTTATTCAGAGTGTGTTTTATGGAAGCTCCATTGGCTGGTGTTTTATGGTAAGTGATTACGGTGTTCTGGGGACAAACAGACCTGGTGGGCCAGACTTATTCCTGTTCTTGAACTAGCACAGGTGCAAGAGAAATAGCCTGTACCTTGTCTACTCAGACTCTGCTGAAGAAGGGGTTTTTCCCTCCAGTCTGCGTTAGAATAGCCCTTTAGTGCACAGACCCACTGGAGCATAACATTGTCTCTTCATTGTCATCGTGCCTCTTCCTTCTCCATCTCTTACTGAAGCTCACCAAAAAGACAGATTGGGAAACAGTGGGTTCACCCCCACACCCTCCACATTTTCTAAGCTGTCCAGTCACACAAATATTCAGCCCCCGTTTTGGAAGAACAACTTGCAGAAGATCCTGCAGACACATCTCCCTCCTTGGTTACATATTCTAGTCCCCAACAGAAGTACCTCTTACCAACACAACCAAGAAAAGTTTCCAAAAAAAGGAGGAGAATAAGGTTGTTCTAAGCAGCAGTAGGCCATAACCTTTCTTCTCATCTACAGAAGGGTTCCATCCCTAATTACTATTCCTATCTTTGGGCAGGAATTTTGGGTGGTCTCTCTTGTTGGAGCACTTTGGAAATTTCCCTCTAGCTCTGCAGTCAGCTGCTCTTAAGTCTGTCTGCAACAGCAGACAATGGGAAACAGCATGAAAGGATTGATCCAGTCAGGCTAGCGCTCAGAAAACTGTTCATACTGGGATCTCTCTCAGTTGCTCAGACAGCTTGAAATATTATTATTCTTCAGTGACTCATATGATGGCATATTGTCAGTAAGGCTGTGGCCTTTTGTACAGACCCACAAGTCCATGTTGTGCCTCTGTCCAAAGCAGGGAGAGATGCCACAACCACTGTTCCACATCTAATAAGCAAGCAGAGACACACTGCCAGTTGTGCAAAAAGCAACATTTGAACTGGCCAGCAACTCAGTCTGTTCTCAGGAAGACAGGCAGTCAAACAGCCTGATATTTGCAACAAGGCCTGAAAGCTGCAGAAATGGAAGAGATCCCTCCCCAGCCCCAATGCAACATTTTTTGTGGGTCCAAACACCTGAATTGAGCTGTGCTTTAGGATTGGAGACAAGACTCCTGCATTGTAATCCCCTACGAAGTAGGGGCTCCAAGAAAGTCAGATACCTATAGAAGTTTGTATGCACTGGAGCTCACATGCTGCTTGTGACCCATTCATTTTGGAAAGGGGATGCAGGTTTAACCTCCTGCAATTCCCTTTGTTACTCCAAGGACAGAAGTGCTCTCCTTCACTGTGACTCAGTCCAAGGGGGTGACCTTATTCAGTGATGAGCACCCCATCCCATAATAAGCCACAGAAGTCCCACCAAGGAGGAATAGCGGCTCAAGGAAAGTGAGATAACATGGGCCTGGCTTCATGGTTTGGCTTATCACACATGGCTGAGTGCTCAGAGCTTGGTAAGCTGCATGACTTTACAACGAAGGACCACAAATGTTTATATCATGCAGATATCCCAGCACTTGTGGATTAAAGTTGCAAGCATGGCAAGACTTCTCTGCTTTGCAAGTGTCCAACAATAGCAATACATCATGCAAGCCCTTCCCAGCTGACTTTTTTAGGGCATATTTAGACAAAGATGCCTCCAAATTGTCCATAACAAATCGATACTTTTCCAACAAGATGCTTCATTGTCCTGAAATCACTTATACCAGTAACAAATACCAGCCACAAAAAAACCCCACAGAAGCCAGTGGGCCTTGTAGTTCACCCTCCTTATTACATGACATGATCTTTATAATAGATTTATGAGTATATTAGCTAAGCTGAAGTAAGCTACTGTACAATGAGCACATGCTTTTTTGTTCAGCTCATTTGTTATGGGCCAGATTCAGCCTCACTACATCCAAGTGGGAAACCTTCTGACTACTTGATTTGATTTTGTCCTGTGATGTGAGTTGTTTTATGTACTCAAAAGTTGCAGGAGAAGACACACACATTCAGGTGACAGACAAATGACTAACAGATCCTTATAACTAGATGAAGATGGAAGAGTTACTATTGACTGTTTTATGCACTACAAAGCCCATTAAAGGAATTGAACATGAGGTAGCCTTCACTCCCATACGTACACTTTGCTATGTGGTTCTTGCATTTACAAACTTGCCTGGATTAATACATTGAGTGGAGTTAGCCTTCCCCTGGGAAACAATGCAAATCTGCTCAGAAAACCATTTCTGAGAAACGTAGACAAACAGTGGGCCAAAGTCTCTGCTGGCCCAACTCCACTGAAATCAGAGCAGCAGCAGCAGATAATTCAGCCATACATTCTTAGAGCATTACTGCTCAACAATCTCTCCCAGAGGGGAACAAAAAACAGAGAAACATTCTCATTAACAAGAAATTAGAGAAATTTATTTGATCAGAGATAGAAACACTCAACTCCTACCTCTCTATATAGAAGAGTTTCCCAAATGACGATCACTTCGGACTATGAAACCTCTGAACTTCAGAGGAACTAGGAAAGAGAAACAAACAAATGGAAGGGAGGTGCTGTTAAGGGGAAAGTAATTTATTGTTTCCCCTTAAAGCTAAAGTTTCTTTTTAGGAGACCAAAGTGATCATTCCTTCATTCAGCTTAAGCAAACAAAGCACCAGATCTAAACAAAGGTAAATAAAGTTCCATTAAGAAACTGCTTAACACACTCAAATTGGCATGACTAGATAATTGCAAGAAACAAAATGCTTTAAAATTAGTGCTGCCAATTAGGACACAACATCCTCTTAGTCAAAGTACAACAAATCACCATGTCAGTCCCAATAGTCTCTTTTGATACAAATCAAAAAGGGGGGCATGTATTCATCTCCCCTGCTCCAGCAGAGAAAATGGTGTCAGTCCCAGACAGGGAAGCAGGACATTCCCAGCACTACCATAAGCTTTTCCAATGGTTGTCTCATACCTCAAATGACTGATACCACAATATTGTAGCTAATCTACTCTTCCGTAATCAAGTCATGATATATCTCCTAGAGGAGAAAGTGTGTAATATTCAGCCAGGTAAAATTCCCAAGACCTGTAAACTACTCATGTCCCTTTCAAGTCCACTGGAGTAAATGTTCACAGCATCTAGTAGAAGCCAACCTGCCATTTCTGTAATGAAAAAGTAGGGGTGAGAAATAGGAAATATTCCAGCACCATCGCCTTCCTCTGTCCACACAGGGCTTGTCCAATCTTGACCCAGTATCTGCAAAACATCCAGCACCCTCTGAAGATATTCTTTACGTTAAAGAAAGTTAATACCTTACCAGTAGCACACTCCTAAGAGATGCTAGTAACAATGAGAAGAATTGGGATGCTTTAGTATGTATAAGAGGGCTAAAAGATATATTGAAGTTAAGTTAATTCTTACGTTTGCTGTCTCACCAGTAGCCAGAATATTCTCTCCCTTGGTGCAATCCACCAGATATGCTCAGACTGTGCATTGCTCCCACTTAAATAGCATCACACCTGCACAATGTGAGATACTTAACAGACCAGAGAATGTACCTGAGGCATCTCAGTTTCCAAGCTGCACAATGGCTTCCGGCTGTAGCCATCTGCAGTGCTGTAGCCTCAAGGTTTTGCTGGAAGACCCATGGATTATATCACAGATTTGAAGAACGAGGTGTCATCTTTCAAAGGAAAAGGCTCCAGACACAGATGCAACTGGAAACAGAATATCATCACGGGGAAGAAGTGTAGACTCAGAATATCCAAGACAAAAGATCTGAGCTAATTTCAGTCTAAATTAGTTCTGATTCCTTTGGTGCTTTTCAAAGCTTTTGCAACACTGACCTAAGTTTTTGGTACTGATGGGAAATTTTTATTATCAGTTTTTTCAGTGCTCATATTCAATTCCAGTTAAGATAATACACTTCTGAAAATCCCCCTTCCTTCAAGATGCTGCAAATTAGTGACTCAAAAAACCCAGACATCTAAAAAATGTACGCATCATCAGCTTTAGTGGTAGCTCAGCACTGCAAGAGATCATGGAACTTGCCTTTCTGTGGCTCCAAACGAGCACCTGACACCCACACCAGAGTGACTTTTGCCTCCCCCTCCATATTTGATGGGAAAGATCTCCCTTACCTCTTCTTTTTTGGCACAGAATCCCTGCCATAGTAAACAATCAGAACAGTCTCGCAGTGGTTATCAAGTTTATATAGAGAAAGATGACAGAACTCATAGTTCCCAACACCCACTACTCATTGTATTATCCTCCTCCTTCTGATTTAATGAGCATTTGTAACAACTCAGTCAGCTCATATTGAGACACACGCGCTGTTTCTCACTTTATTCAACAGCTCCTGTGAAGCGAGAAAGAAGTTTGACATGGAAAAATATCCACTTGTCAGTCCTTGCGTTTGTCAAGTGTTATGTGGGGTTTCATTATACACCTTGGAGGTAATTAGAATTAGAGGTTTGATTAATTTGCTAAATATGATCTACATAAGCAGTTCACTCACTCTCTTTTGAAAATTTTTCCTAAGCTCATATGTTTTTCCATCAAGAAATACTTGAAGGGCAAGTAGGCCAATCTATTCTGCTGGAATTATGAAGCAAAAATAGTTTTATTTGTACCTAAGATGAGGGAGGCAAGAGGTATTAAAATAAATGTTCTTAGGGGTTAAGATTTTTACTGCTAAGTATGTTTTTTCACATCCCAGTTGTGGGAAACAACAATTTGCCTCTTCTAGCAAGCAGTGAATTTCCAGCAATAGAATTCATCCACTACTTTTAGCTTCAAGCTAAGCCATCACTCAAACCCAAAGCTGGTTTTGCTCCACATCTGTCCAGATTTCTTGAGGAAGTCTCTCACCCCACAAAACTCATCTCTGCAATGCATCCGATACAATCCAATAGTTTTCTTCTCCATTTCAAAGTTGGGCGCACTTCTGTTTGGACAGAGGCTAATCAGGATGAGATTCATTCCTTAATTCAGAGTTAAGCTCTTCTGATGAGACCATCATGTATTTGTTCAGATTCAAAATACTCCCTATATCCTCTACCAGATGGGCAAATCACTTTCATCTGCTACAGCATCTTCTACTCCTGAGGAGCAACCTCCTGTGTTAAACAGAGGCAGAACTGAGCACTGAAATCAATTCACTAACCATTCTCCTGGCCAGATGGGATTTTTTTGTTTTGTTTTTTGGGGGGGTTGTTTGGGTTTTGTTTTTTTTTTTTTTTTTTTTTTTTTACACAAAGTAAAGCTCCCCTGGAGAGGCATTTCACAAAGTTTCACCCTGCTGAAGTCTTCTGTTATGACATGAGAACTGGAGACACCAAGATCTCCCAAATAAGATTTTATTCCAAGCCCATCCTATCTAGCAATGTAAGGTTTCAGCTGTTGTTCTGCTTTCTCCACAGAAGCAGAATTCAGCTCAAAAACTGTAAAATAAGGAAAGTTAGAATCCCAAGCCTTGTCTTTAATCTGGTACTGCAGTCTGTGGGTACGGCATTTGACATTACTAAGAACTGTCAAGCTAAATGCTGACCTCTTGGCCACATCTTACCACAACTGAAATCAAAGCTGCTGAGAGCTGATGCCAGTCTGGAAATTTCTCCCACTAAAGTTGATGTGGTTTCAGAGGCTCTAGCACTGGCTCTTCAAATTATTTTTTTTCCTATCGATTGCTTTGTTTCTCACATATGAAGCCAGATCATATCCTGGGGCACCCTGCAGTTTGGTATTTTTTAATAATTCTTACCCAAGGGTTTTGCAAGCAGATGGGCTAGAGAGAAACGGGTTCCTGAGAGCCAGATGAGATCATCCTGTATCATGTGAGAGCTCTCACCCTCCCAGATTCAGACCGATTAGAAGGCAGCTACCAGATAACGCCCTATAGACTTTGAGTGTACCCATCTTATGCAAGTGTATTATCACAACAGTTCTTCTCAGAAATGTGGGAATCTGGAACACTTACTCTTTTCTTGCACTCAGACTGTTGATACCTTGTTGAAAAAGGACGTGAGGAGAGACATGCTGCTCTGTGAGAGGAGGGGGTATAACAGCTGGATGGTATCCCTGCAAATCCAAACATTTAGGAACTGTGGTGGACAGCTTAATCCACCAAAGCCAGAAAAAAGTCATGATTGCCAGCGCATTTAGAAACCCAAGGCAGAGCTGTCAGGATGGTACAGAAGTCTCTGCCATCCTCATCCCTGCTTCATCAAGATCTGATGCAACTTGCTTTCAAATGTTAAGCTGCCTGTACCGTGATGGTGTAGAAAGCCACCCTGCAGCGGTCTAAAACAGCACTGGTCCTTTTCAGTGTCCCAGGCAGTAGAGCAACTTAGAATCATAGAATCATTAAGGTTGGAAAAGACCTCTAGGATCATCTAGTCCAACTGTCAACCCAACACCTCCCTGCCTACTAAACCATGTCCTGAAGTGCCACGTCTACACATTTTTTGAACTCCTCCAAGGATGGTGACTCCACCACCTCTCTGGGCAGCCTGGTCCAATGCTTGACCACCCTTTCAGTGAAGTAAAATTTCCTAATATCCAGTCTAAACCTCCCCTGACGCAACTTGAGGCCATTTCCTCTCGTCCTATCACTTGTTACTTGGGAGAAGAAACCAACACCCACCTCACTACACCCTCCTGTCAGGGCGTTGTAGAGAGCGATAAGGTCTCCCCTCAGCCTCCTTTTCTCCAGGCTGAACAACCCCAGTTCCCTCAGCCGATCTTCAGCCTTGTGCTCCAGAGCCTTCCCCAGCTTCATTGCCCTTCTCTGGACACGCTCCAGCACCTCAATGTCCACACAGCATTTGAGGTGCAGCTTCACCAGTGCTGAGTACAGGCTAGAAGAGCAAAACAGAGCTATTTATCCTGCCCACTCACCCACTGTCAAAGCTTTCTTTGCATGAAGTATAGCTAGGCAGCCACTTTGACAGCATTTACTGAAAAAGAATGCTATTTTCCTTTTAATTAAGAGTTA
Source organism: Ciconia boyciana (assembly GCF_034638445.1). NCBI lineage: Eukaryota > Metazoa > Chordata > Aves > Ciconiiformes > Ciconiidae > Ciconia > Ciconia boyciana. The sequence continues at coordinate 41,138,701 of NC_132943.1, read as the reverse complement.
AGCATCAACCAGGGATTTATTGATACAAAGCTCCTGTAAATAAAGATTACATGTTTGGAATATGGCACAATTTGTCTACCATGAGTGCTACAAAAAGAAATAGGAGACCTGTATTTATTTAATGAATATGCCTGTAACATTCATTAAATACAATACAAATAATACAAAGAGCATAGCGTGGCAGACATGGACTCACGGAGTCAGCACAGCTACCAGTGGCAGTGAGAGTGCAGAAGCATGGACTTTAGCAAGGGAAATAACCCACTAGGTGGCCCAGGGATTTTGCATCATTCTTCTTGAAGCATGATCTATAGTCCTTCCCTGATTACTTATATATTAGCTAGATTGACACTGTTTGGACTTAACCCATACTAGTGACCACAGTATGGAACTGACCTTCTTAATATTTAGAAGAGCAAACCAAGTGTTTCCAAGAGCATTAAAAAAAATGGTGAACTTGTTCATACTACAAGCATATCTGTCTTCACTAACTCTCCCCAGGTTGTGTTCAGGAACATCCTCACATCCCATTAGCTTTAGAATCTAAAAATCAAAAGTGCAAGCTTCAGCTTGAATTGCAGCTTTTCCTCAGCTTGGACCATTTACAAAAAGCTCTCCCTGGTGGGGACTCCCAAATATCCTGAGTATGAGGTTACAGTTCATAGCTCAGTTGCTCCACATGTGTTGAGTAATATTCAGAACTCAAATTTGAAGTAAGAAAAATCAGGTATCAGAGACTTGATTATTTGATAATTATGCAGTTTTAGAACTGAGATTTCTTTAATGTTTTAAGCACCCAATAAAAAAGAGACAGTGTACTTACTATCTAGGTTAAAGAGAAAAAACATTTGGAGATTGGGGAAGAAAAACAAGAAGCTTAGAAATAGGACAAGGAGGGCTTTCTACAGAAAATGAAAGTGCTCAAGAGAAACACTGGCTGGCAGAAAGCAAGGAGAAATGCCTGGAAGAGCTGAACTACATGTGGATTTACCAGCCTCCTAAGACCATCCCTACTGGAAATTCACTGCTCATCTGCAAGAACAAGGGATTATTTGACCATAGCTGGATAGAAATCAAAATCCTCAGGAACATGTTCTAAAAAGCAAGACAACTTAGTTCTTGATATTTTTCTATTTTGCTCCTTACATAATGATAATGTTAGAAAAACTGGACCCACTGTGTCTCTGGACTACTTATTGAAAACAGAGACCATCCTGTAAGCGTTTGGAGCCACAGAAATGCTTGAAGCAACAGCTGGAATCATATTGAATGACAAATTAGGGAATAAACACCCTGATATATCAAAGTAAAGAGGAGAGCAGCATCCATGTGACATGCAGCAACAGCGCAAGGTCTCAGGCAAGGTCACTCGAAGGCTTGTAAAATGGGACAAAAGTGAAGATCTCATGACAGATGCACAGGTCAAGATGTAACCCTGGAAGCACAGCGGGAGGCAGAGGCTGGCTGTATTTGAAGAGACAGGGCTAGGAGAGGCTACAAGTGGTGTGGGGCTTGCCTTACACCAGCAAGTTTCTCACTGCTCCAGGGGAAATAGGAGAAACCCAGAATTTATTTTAAAGTGTCCCTAACTGGTCCTTTTATGAGGACCGTATGCTTTGTTAGAAAAATACAATCAGAATTTGTGTACTTTATACCAAAACAATAGTAAAGGCCTTTATACAGAAATGTTTAGATAAAAGTTTGTTAGTCTTACAGTCATAAGTGATGACTAAACCCAGATGAGGAGTTTTGGCAGAAAGAAGCAGCAAGGACCGAAGGAAGGCTTTTACCAAAAAGACAATAATAAGTGTTCTTGTTTGCTTTAGTTTAGTGGATAAGGCATTCAAGGATACTTGAAATCTTTATTCACTTCCCTGCTCTACTTTGCTGTGCCCTGCATGCCAGTCTCAACTACAGGATTGTTGATTCCAATACAGATCTTGCTATAAACTTCTAAAGCAGAACCTTAATTGAGGTGGTTTAGGATAAAGTTTTCATCAAAATAAGTATGTTCACAGGGAAGTTTTTTGTTGGGCAGGCTTCCTCCCAATAATACAGATTATCCTACTGAAACAAAGTCTCTGCAATGATGGTCACCCAGCAGCAAAACCAATTCTGTGCAAAGTGCAAATCATCTCATCCAAGAAATCATAGGAGATGATCTTCCTGGTCATACAAATCCAGATACCCCCTTTTCTCTATTTTAAACCATTGCTTAGAAGTAGAAAGTCATTAATATCTGGAACACAGCAGAAGTAGCAAGAATGGCTGTGAACTGTACAGTTATGTTTGCTGTGTCTTAGAGTGCATTATGTCTGCAACTCTGTACAGTTATTTTGTTTACTACTTTTGAATAATATTTCCAAAGTGTTCTTTTCTGGCAGGAAATTCATGATTTTCAGCTAGAGTTTGAGAAGTGTTTTCCTGAGAAGCTGAAGAAAAGTTGTCCTAATTCTTTTAGTTATAAAACTGTATTATACCTGATCTAAACAAAATCCTGGTGAAGCAAAATTCCTGATTTGAAATGCATATTGATAGAAGTCTGTAGTGTCCATTGTGGCGTATTTGGGTGAAGAATATGCTGCTGTTATACATGATTTTTGCGTGTGCATATTTGTTAGTTACATTTAGAAGACATTCCATACGTTCTCCACCATATTATCCACACATTTGAAGTCACTGTACAAGTACAGTCTCCTCAATGGTGCTGCAGGGCCAGGCTCTGCCAATGCTCTCTTCTAGAGACCCCTTGCACTGTATACCATCATCTCCAAATTAAACATAACCCCCAATAAAAAGCATTAGTTCTCCATGCTCGAGAAACATCCCTGCATAGACGGTCTCCTCTTCATTTCCTTACAAGCACTGGTAACAACTGTTCTGACAACTCCCCATTCACACCTGTACATATTAAATCAGCAGTTTTACCTATTTCTATACATCTTTGATAAGCCACTAAGATAATTCACATTTGTTGCTCTTATAACCTCAACATGTCCAAACAGCAATCATGTTAGATCTAACACAGTATCCACCCTCTGATTACAGCTAACAGCAGATTTGGGGGCACAGGGGAGGGCTGAGGAGAAGAGTGAGGCCACAGAAATACCTCCCACTATACCCTCCTGGCTTTTGGAGATCAGTGGTTTACAAACCCTTTATCACACTTGTAAATTGAGTTACACAGATAACACCTTAATGCTGCACATGTTGGATCCAGAAATACCCAGCATTAACGCCATGTCTTTTCACAGGCCACATAGCAGTTCTCGCTTGCACTTGTGGATGGGGTGAGGTGGAGGGGACCATTCTTTCTCTCTAACTTCAAGCACTCTCTTAATAAAATTCAGCATACAGGCTCTCTGCCTCCCAAGGGAGCCTCCCTCTTCCTCCTGAGGACATCTGTACATTGTGCAGCTTAATGCTCACGCACTGCTTCCAGACTTAGCCAGATCAACGTGCACGCAGAAACGCATAGCCACTCCCATTCGTAAGCACACCTAGTGTTGTTTGCCCACAAGAGTACATGCACGTGTGCATGCAGCACATACATCGCTCTCATCTATGCTCACTTCATTAAACTAACATTTTCCCTTTTATCTTCAGTTTTTACATCATTTTCTTGAGGGCTCCTCTTCCACCCCCCAAGTTTTCAAGGTTTCATGGTTTTAATGCTTTTAGTTTAAAAAAAGCATAGGAATTTCAAAACACCAAGTATTTCCACATGAAAAGCCCTCACTGTTGACCACCAAGATCTAACACTGAAGCACACAAAACCCGGATAAAAGCCACATTACAGATAACACAACATTCCCCCCAAGCCCTTAGGACTGTATTACTTGAAAAACTACAGCCTGCAACGTAACTAAAGACATTGGGGCGGGTGACTTTTTTTGTTGTGCATTTCAGACTTAAAATAACTTTTGCTTATGTTTATTTATAATGACATTCATAAGAACAGCATTGTGGATGTGTATAAATAGAACACTGACATAGCTGAAATAGTATCCAAGATCAAATAATAAAACCTGTGATATGGTTTCGAACGTACAGAGTTGATTTAAAGCTGCACAGCTCTGCACTCACACCATTTTCTGAGGCATGTATTAAGCATGCAGCTCTACAAACCCAATTTATCATTGCCTTAAAGTGCACAGTCTTAATTATGCTCCTGTCCAAAAATCTTATTACTAATGCTCCGAAATATATGCATACTGCAAATTAAAAAATTAAGAAAGGCTTGTATTTGGCTTTACATTTAATGTAGCTTTCTTCTGAAGAGTTAAATGGACTGTATTTAGTTTGCTTTCCTGTTTGTGTGTTTTTCTCTTAGCAACAAGGAGAAAAACAGTCTTTTTTAACTATAGGAAACCATAACTGTAAAATCATAAAAATTGGCATAGAAAATAGGATACTTGAAACTACCTATAACAAACCATTTACACTGTTTAAGCTACAAATTGCAAGTATTCCTTTAACTTTGAAGGAATGTAGTTTTGTGTAAATACAAACAAACATTTAGAATTCTATTTTATACAGAAACTTTCTTCCCAAAGAGCTTTACATGTGGAACCAATTCAAATCCCAGGAAACCCCTGAAGACTTTTGTTCATAGGAATATTTCCAACTCAGTGAGATTATTCATTTATTTAAAATTAGTCACCAGTTTATGTATTCGCAGAAGAGAGTCTACATGAAAGATTTCTTATATACCACTGAAATACAGACACCTCTAAAGCAAGATAAAGTTGTTCAGCAGCTCTATACCACAGAAGGCACCAAGAAATAAAGCCATCACATTTGAAAAAGCATTCAAGGAAGAGACAGAAAGGCAGAATGTAACAGACTAAGTTAAAACTTGACCAGCACTGGACTTGATATCATTTCTGTACACAAAAAACATACCACAGGGTATTTAGCAATATGTTCACAAGTCTAAACCTTGCCTCTGCATCTCGTGAAAAATCTAGCCTCTGCCAGAGATGGTTTATCCTAATGTAGCAAACCCCAGAGGAGAGTGCCCCTGGTTTGAGCACCATTAGCATCACCTGCAAGAGATGAGATCTTGCACAGCAAAACTCAAAGAGAGCTGGAGGGGAACATAACCCAAAATTTCACAGCCTCCAGGCTGTAAAATTTCTACTGACTAACTGGACTGGCTAACTTTTACTAAAGGAAAAGTATTAACATACAGCTGACAAAAAACCCAGACTGTTATCATCCTGTAAATCTTAGGCTGAGAATGACTGCCATGGCCTGTTAGGCATGTCCCACACAGCCTTAAGGTCTTGCAAATACCTCCCCACAGATTGGTGTGATGAGCAGCTCCAAGCCAGTGAGCAGCCCTGCTCTCTGCTTTTCACAAAAATATTCCAAACACAAATATTTGTTGTCAGTAAAACACTAAGAAAAACATGTTCAACTTTACACCTTTCAGCATGGTTTGGAAATTAATGACCCATGAGTTGGCAGCACACCTTCTCCTTCCTTGGGTTTGGAATAACTCAAGTAAACTACGATAGCAAAGTGCAAAGCAGGATTTAAACAAGAGACTTCTCAAAGTGTTGAGGTCTTCAGCAAATTCCTTTTTCTTAATCTCCATTACTGTATAACTAGCTGCTGTTTGTGAGTTTTCTGTGGCAGGAGGAAGCTAGCTCTTATCAGGTGGGGGAAATCAAGGGTCAGAACAAGAGCTGGGCACTGCTTAAGCCTCCCTCAGGTTTTCTTTCCTCCATCATCATGCTAATCTCAGCCTGAATATTGCCCACAGGTAAAAGCCAAGCCTCCCTGCAGTTAGGAGAACAAAAAGGCAAAAGAGATTATGATCTTAAAACAAGATGGGGGAAGCAGGTGTTATTTGCTGCAATGCTTCTGAGGGTCAGCACGACTCTAGCAGGACTAGTCATATGCTAAGTGATCTAGCTGACAGCAGGGATGGCATCATCCCTCCCCCTTTTTCTGTGCAATGCCAGGTATAGTGGGCAGTGTCAAACTTCAGCAGGCTCTTTGAACATTGCAGTATCACCAGTGCTTGTGTCGCTCTTAAGTACCTACATTGATCAAGACCTAAGGCTGCAAGCTAGGTCTGTATACTCAGCATTAAACTGCACAAGGCAAGCCCTCCAGCATTTAAAGGTATACCTGCAGAAGTTACTTGTAGAGCCAGAAAGGCTGAGACAAGCAGGTGCATCTACTGTCCCAGGCTTAGTAGTCAGATGTGTTTAACTATTTGTGCACCATGTAACACACATTGGCTGTGTCCACCAAGTATTATTCACACTGACAACTGCTTGCTCTGGGCTGACCCAGAATCCCCGGGAGCTTAGCGCTAAACTCAAGCTAATTGCTAAACTCAAGCTAATAACCCTGCAGCTTTTGACCCACTCAGCAAGTTAAAACTGCATCTGATACACTGCAGATCTTCCCCAGCACACCCTCCAAAGGCACAGTTGTGGCTCACTACATTGCATTCCCACCAGAGCTGCCACACAAGTGATCTGGTGGCACCCAAAGATGCTAACACTGCTCCTGGGTAGCGTCTTATCAAAAAGGCTCCTTTTTGGTAGGAATTGTTGAACGATATCTTCCTCTGACAGCATATGCCAGCTTTATCTAAGCAGTTCTGCAGACTGAACTATACTAGCAGTCTTGGTGGAGAGACATTACTGTAGAAATGCGTTTCCTTTCAGCAAGCTCAATGTCTCTTGTCCAATTTCAAAGTGGAATTAGTTGCTTTCATTCTGGATTTTCATTTTAATCAAGCCCACAATTAAACTGTTTGTAGATTTGAGCTGTACACACTTATTGGAAGTGACAGGCTCTGAATGACTGTCATGCCTCCAAGCTTGTTAGATAATTATGCTCACTGCAGTCCTGCTACATCCAGTGGAGCTTGAAACCAAGTCTCACCAGTTCCTATGACCTAAAGGACGCTTGCACTGTGTTTGGGCAAGACCAAAACGGTCAATGGTACCTGTGAAGATCAAGGGGACATCAGTAGACAGGATCAGCTGATCCACAATGGTGGAGCTGACATTTACTGGAGGGGTTTTGAACAACCACCCGACTGCATCTTTTGTTAATACAAAATAAAGCCTAGATCCTTGTTAATATACTGCTGCCCATGGTACACTCCCACAGAGCAGCTGCAGCAGCTGGGTATAGCCCATTTGGAAACCAGCTCTACCTCATTCCCTCTAATGCATCCTGGAAATGATCCCATCAAGGAAGAATTCAAGACAGAGGCAAAGAGGTGGCTGCACAAGAACAGGGTCTGTAGGCTTCAGCCACAGCCACAATCTCTTTGTGGTCAGTTTTGGAACCTACAGAATAGGGGGAATGTGATGGAAATCCTGAATGCCCTATGAAAGCATCATCACTTGATATAATGGAAAATGATACAAGACAGCCTCAGGGGTGCTGGGGCTCTTACCATTCCAAGCTTTGCATGCAGTAGGACTGTATGTACAAACCTCTGTGTCAACAGGAATATAGCTAAATTAGTCCTTAAATTAGTTAAATAGTCTGAGGTCCTTACATAGTAAAGCCAAAAGCAGTTTAAGGAAAAGTTCTGAGCCAAAAGTATTATGTTTGGACAGACTGACAGAGCACCAATATAACTATACTGGTGACAATTAAACCTCTTCATTACAAAAATGTAAGTTGTAAGTACATGCAGGAGCACCCTTTTTAGCACGAAACATGAAACTTTAAAAATAAACTGTTTACATATATATATTAGATATCTGAAAGAAAACTGGCAGAATGAATCAGGGAGGTGGTTTGAAAAATGCTTCCAGGACTTGCCATTAGCAAGGCTGACAGCATTTTGGTTTCTTAAATGACTGCACAGAGAGCTTTGAAGAAATAAAGAACACTGTAAAAACACTTCACATAGCAAAGTAAACACTCCACCCTAATAGGAAGTCTCCCTTCCCTCTTCAAATCAGATATTTTGTTATGTTTTCAAGCCTGAATTTCAAATCCAGCCTCAGAAGTCCCAGTTTGATGGCTATTAGAAAAAAAAAACCACACAGTACCACGCAGTGAGGCACCTTATTCCAGGCAGTGCCCTCACAAAAAATTAAAGTCAGAACTCTGGGTTTATGTTTGATTTCCTGTGAGACATATCTTGATGTAAGGTACACAGGAAAATTCAGACTCTTAAGCTAATTATAAACAGCAACTTAAAAGCCATTAAGAACTCCAAACTGAAAACAAAGCTTCAAAAGTCAGCATCAGACTTTGGGTGATTTTAATCCTTTGGGTTTTGTGACAAGCTCAAGCCAATACTATACATGATCAGCTGCTTTTAATGTTTGATGCAAAACACATCAATTCTAATCAACAAAGTCCCATCAACTTATTCCAGCCCCTTTGGATTCCTCTATTTTATATTAAAAGAAACTTATGCTTGATATGCCATATTTCTCTTCCCTGAGCTGCTGGTGAAATGCCACGGAAGCTGTTTACCTTCATCCCATTGAACATTTTCTAGCGCTGTTTAACCCCTTTTGCACATTTCCACCTAGCATTGTACCTACCATTTACTTTCACTGTGAGGCTCACACCAGGTCTTGTGGCTCACTTGCCTGTTCAAACCCAGAATTAAATGCACTAAAGTGAGAGGTGAGGACCCATTTACAAGTGCAATAGCAATAGATTGTTTTCCCCCCAGAAGTAGTCAAGAGAAATCACTTTAGGATGAATACTGCGGTGACAAGGAACAACACACGCTTGTAACAGTCAGATAGCTTCCTTGCCTCGAATATTAGCCATGTCTAGAGGAGAACATGAGCCAAACCATTTGGAGGTTCAAAAAGCACTCAATTTGAACATTTTTTCCATTTGTCCATTTGGAATAGGCCAGATTACTTCTGGCTTGTAAAGTGTGAGAAAGTTCCTTCTCGAAGCTTTTCCAAAAAAGAATAGGAGCAAAAAGCACCTTCACTCAAAAGTGTTTCCAGTATATTACAGCAATAGTTTGCAGAGGCTGTGAAAAACTGGATGAGCGTTAGTTCTCCTACAAGCAGGATCAAACTCTGGCTTTTCTGAAATGAGTCCATCCTCAATCACAATTGGTTTTCGCCCAGTGAGTTTATTCCACACTTTCAGTAACCAGCTTCATGCATGTTTGAAATTGCAATCCTGAAAGTTTCAGAAACTTAAAAGAAAGTAGGAAGAAGTGACTTTCCACTGTTTTAGGTAGTAGACCAGTATGAGTTGCCTGAACATTAGGATAACAAATCACCAGTACACCACTTACAAATAATATTTATCTACTGAAGTTGTGTCTGCTGCAAAGTCAACAATTTTGAGCAGTTTAAAAAAGGCACTGAATTATAGAGTGGAAGTGCTTAAACACACAGCTTTATCTGCAAGGAATTTGCATGACAGTTTTGCTCTTTTATCAAGAGCTGGCAAATGAGGAATTAACATGGTTTTATGATCCTGGCAGAGTGGGTTGTGGCTGATGTGACCATTTAAGGCTTGATCCAAACACTTACAAACTTTTGCCATTTACTGACTCCATTCAGTCTACTCAGACATTTACATCTAGTTTTGCAAGAGTGGTCCCATCAGCCCTGGTCCCAGTAGGACTGATTTGTTTTGGTGACTAAACACCCAGAGACAGCCAAGTGCTAATACTTTGGATGTGGGGAAACATTTTATTGCAGGACTGGCATCAGTACCCTCTTCAGAGCGCTCAGAGTACAGGGCATAGCCAGGGCAAAATGAAGTAGAAAATGCTGTTTCTATGCGAGTATCACTAGGAGTACTGGAGGGCACCCAGATCTTATTTTCTTAGCCCAAAACCAACACAAAGCTCTATGGCAGATAGAGAGGACACTGACTTCTAAAATAAGATTTGAGGTCTGTTCCTGGTCTGTCACCTACCTTATGACCTAGGACAAGTTACCTTTTCTCCCTCTGCCTCAACAGGTTTCTTATCCATTTCAAGCTCCTTTGGAGAAGCCAAGGAGAGGGAAGGGAGGATACAGCTCATGGTTTATTCATGTGACCCAGAAGTAGAAGATTCCTCCCACACTGTGACTGACAAAACATCAGTAAAATGCATTAGTGTTGCTTTCCAGTTATGTCTGAAAAGCCTGACATCAGCAAGAAAGCAAACCATCTCCTGCTTTAGGCGATAGACTTCCCAGGTAACAAATACTCCTCTCAACATGTGCCACCCCTGTGCATCACGGAGCTCTGATATTAACTTGGCTTTCTGGGAACTACAGTGAAGAACAAGAACAGTCCCAGAACTCCTCTAATTTGTGCTAGCAACCAAACTACCTTGTCTACTACTGCCTCTTCTGTGATAAGTCTGACATAAGGACATCGTAACCCAGAGGGCAGAGACCCTTTTATTCAACAAACACAGGTAATCTCTTCTGCTTTTACTTTTTCAATCTGTTCACATTTCTCTGCCACTGCTATTACACAACTGTTTCTCGTCTGGGGGTAGTTGAAAGATCCAGTCTGCTGCAAAAGCATCCTGCCTAAATAGGCTTTATTCCCTCAGAGCAAGTAGTCATTATTTGGGAACTGGCCCTTGCTCCCCTAACTATCAAACCCTACAGCTGACCCCTTAGAGAAAGCTGTCCAAAGGGGAAGAAGTCTTTCCACTCAAAACAAGCAGGGACCAGGGCAGACAGCTGGCCAAGGAGACAGATACATACTACAGAATATTTTAAGGGAATTACCTCCTTAGCAGTGACTCACAACACTTAGAGGGCAGCAGAAGGATTGTTTGCAATGTCAGGCTCCCAATCTCTCCTTCCATGCTTTGGTCATGAGTCAGCAGTCTGATTTTTAGTCAACACAACTGAGGAGTGTGTCTTCTTTGCTGCCTCCTGTGATGCTCTGGAACAGAGTCAGCTGCTCTGGGATGAGGCAACAGCCAGCACCTTCATCCTACAGCTGGAGAAGGAAGAAGTCACACGGCATCAGCTTCAGTTAGTGGCTTTCCTAACAGGCAGGTTTGGCCATGCCTCAGGGAAGACTGGTTTGATAGCACAGCTCCTGGGGCAACAGGCTATGGACACAAGTGTAGATGGGGAGAGGGCCACAGGCAGCAGTGCTCTGCTATCCTTGACAGCAACAGAGGTTTCCAGCCTGGAGGTTTCTCACTTCAGGTGTCTGCCCTTTTTGTTCACCTTTGTGGCCTCCCTCATAGCTTCCACCAAGGCAGACCTGGCTAAAAAAGGTCATCCCTGTGGGACTTCCTACCTTCATAACCCCATGCCAGCAGTATCTTAATTGTTTCCTTCTATAGATGTTTTCTTCAGTCTCCATTCAACACTTACATACACCTGCAGCTTCAGCCACAGCGGAGCTCAGAAAGGCTAACTCATATCCATAGCATCGACACTCAGTATTTTGAGGAGTGCTTGAGCTAGTCTCCACACTGCCTTTCCTAGCACAGTATGTCCCCAGCCCATGCCTGCAGTAAACCAACCACTTGGTCTGTACTCCACTCTCCTCCTGTTATTTTCACAGCCACTTAATTCTCCATTGCAGTTTGGAAAGGTAGCTTGAAGACACCTAAATAAGTTAGAATAAGCTTCAAAGATTCAAATCGGTATGTCACCTTTTCAGGTATGGACCTGAGGATCTCCAAAGGGAGCAGACTACCATTCCTCTTCCACCACCAACTTCTAATGAGGTTCTGTGAACTACTCCCAGTAGTCATTGATTACACAGAAATTAATGAAAGTCACATTCTTGGAGGTATGCATTTAAAAAAAGGGTTTGCCATTTCCCCCACCCTGACATTCAGAGTTTCCTTCCATATATTGGACATACTCAGAACTCCCAATTAGAGACATAGGAACTGACATTTCAGTTTTACTGAAAACCTCTAAGTCAGTTTTCATCCCAAATTAGAGAAGTTTCATGTTTCATTACTATCTCAGGAAATATTTAATTACTATCTCAGGAAAATGTCTGTTGGGGGCAAAAAATCATTTTATTTCAATAAAATTGAGAAGACTAGTTCAAACAATGGTGTTTTGAAGTTTGATAATACTATAACTCAACATATTTTCAGTTAAAGCATTATTCTGAAAGGAAATCCTTCATCTTCATTTGCTTATATGACAGAGCTACAGCTATGCCAGCAGTTTACCATAAAGGTTTTGAATTTGTTAAAACAAATTTTCTTTGTGTGGAAAATTTCTGTCAGAAGGCTTCCTACCACATCTGTTCTCAAGAGCCTGCCTACCTCCCTAGCTGTCATCACAAGCCTCTGTTGAGCAATGCACCCTGTGAAGAGGAGTCAGTAGATTACAGACATGACTACTAATGATCAGCATCTTTGTATTGCTGAGAGAGCACTGTTTACATGTCAACAAATGTTCAGCAATACACGCTTCATATTCCTTAAAAATGACCCCAGCTTCTCTTCCTTGCCTATTGCTTCAGCCCCATTTTTGCATGGTTTCCCCACCTCATAATGATTTTAGATCAACAGATGAAGGAAAAAACTTAGACTGTAAATACATCATTTCTAAAGCTTCCAATCTCAGTTTCTCCTAGCCATATTTCAGAGTGGTAATTATCTGGGCAACACCTCCACTGAAGCCACTAATTTGCTGCCCTGGGGGTTTCAGTCAGCCGAGGAGTACTCTCTCTATATCCCTGAATTCTATTTCCAGCCAGCCTTTTGAGAGAGATACTTAACATTTAATAAATGGTTGACTTTTTGTAACTTAGAACTAGAATCAGCAAAAGGCTCACTCATATAAGCAATTCCCACTTAGTAAGCCATTGGCACTATGCACATGAATAACAACAGCTCCTGTAACCAATGCTCTTCCACATGGAACCAGGGAATCAGTGGCAAAAAGTATTTGCATGAGAGCAGGCACAAAACCCACACCCTGGGACAAGTCCTTAAAATAACTATGTTCAAAGAAGTTATGGCAGATACCACTGTTCTACTCTCCTGTATTTATAGAGAATGAAATACTTCCAAGAGGTAGATTTCAGACACATGCACCAAATAAATTAATTGCACTGGTAACTTTCCAGTGAGTGGAATTTGTTATGTTTGTTCAAAGTAGCAATCCAGTGGGCAAAATGTAGCCTTGATATTTTACTTGCATAATCAGCAAATGAGCCGGAAAGAATGTCAAAGCAAAAAACAAAGGGCTGGCCAGGAGAAAAGAAATACACAGATTTAGTGACAGTAATGTTAAGACTGGGATAATCCAAAATGGGGAAGGAAAGTGAGGAATATGGGGCTACAGCCTCTAGCCTTTTCTGCGTGTGCTGTTGTCATGGTACAAGGATGATGGATTTCAGCCACTGTTTGGAAAATGAGGTATCCACTGTATGGGTGTAAAGCCAGAGGCAGCAGTAGGGAGAGGGTATAATATGGTGGATCATGATGGCCCGATCTCCCAATTACCTACTGGTAGGAAGATTTTAGTTTGCCATCACTGCAGAAATAGTGCAAGCTCTAGTTCTGCCTGTTATTCTAGCCAGCTACTGCCTGCAGTCAAGATACTCTAAACTGACTCTCAACATAGACTGGGCTCTCAGCTAGTTAAAAAAAGGATAGTACTTAGGTATATCAAGCTCATAACCTCCCCAAGCTGTGAGCTGAATGCTACTTTAGATAGCAAAGCTGATAACCCACCACCACCACAGCAGCAGGTCAAAGGATTAATTTTACAACAGGAGAGAACTGCAGGGTGAAGCCCAAAGGCACTGATGGTTGCAGCTGACTAAAGTGCAAGAATTTGGATTTGTGCATGCTGTAATAAAAGTACCAATATGATATTTCAGTTTAAATAGATTAAACTCAACATGACAACGGTTCACACTTCACTTCAACCATCTTTGCCAGAATTGTAGAAGACAGGAGCAAGGCAGGGGGAGGCCAGAAGTCTCCAGGAGGGATCCTACACCTTTGTGGTAGACAGGAGGTATCAGAGTTGGTGTTTTAGGTTGGACTATAGCACTTCCCAAAAAACCTATTAGTTCTGGGGTAAACTTCCCATTATATGACCACAACCATAAGCAAATATAGTACCAGAAAACAGTCATTACTTTGGACAAGACTTTGCACCACAGCTCCTTCACAGATACTCCAGATCACAGAATCACAGAATTGTATAGGTTGGAAAAGACCTTTAAGATCATCAAGTCCAACTGTAAACCTAACACTACCAAGCCCACCACTACACCATGTCCCTAAGCACCTCACCCAAACGGCTTTTAAATACCTCCAGGGATGGCAACTCAACCGCTTCCCTGGGCAGCCTGTTCCAATGCTTGAGCACCCTTTCAGTGAAGTAAAATTCCCTAATATCCAGTCTAAACCTCCTCTGGCGCAACTTGAGGCCATCTCCTCTCATTCTATCACTTGTTACTTGGGAGAAGAGACCGACCCCCACCTCTCTATGACCTCCTTTCAGGTAGTTGTAGAGAGCAAGGAGGTCTCCCCTCAGCCTCCTTTTCTCCAGGCTGAACAGCCCCAGGTCCCTCAGCCACTCCCCATCAGCCTGGTGCTCCAGAGCCTTCCCCAGCTTCATTGCCCTTCTCTGGACACGCTCCAGCCCCTCAGTGTCTCTCTTGGAGAGAGGGGCCCAACACTGAATACAGCATTCATGGTGTGGCCTCACCAGTGCCAAGTACAGGGGCACGATCACTTCCCTAGTCCTGCTGGCCACGCTATTTCTGACACAAGCCAGGATGCCATTGGCCTTCTTGGCCACCTGGGCACACTGCTGGCTCATATTCAGACGGCTGTCAACCAACACCCCCAGGTCCTTTTCCACCGGGCAGCTTTCCAGCCACTCTTCCCCAGGCCTGTAGCGTTGCATGGGGTTGCTGTGGCCCAAGTGCAGGACCCGGCACTGAGCCTTGTTGAACCCCATACAATGGGCCCCAGCCCATCGATCCAGCCTGTCCAGGTCCCTCTGCAGAGCCTTCCTCCCCTCAAGCAGACCAACACTCCCGCACAACTTGGTGTCATCTGCAAACTTACTGAGGATGCACTCGATCCCTTCATCCAGATCACTGATAAAGATATTAAACAGGACTGGCCCCAACACAGAGCCCTGGGGGACACCGCTTGTGACTGGCCACCAACTGGAGTAAACTCCATTCACCACCACTCTTTGGGCCCGGCCATCCAGCCAGTTCTTTACCCAGCGAAGAGTACACCCATCCAAGCCATGAGCAGCCAGTTTCTCCAGGAGAATGCTGTGGGAAACCATGTCAAAGGCTTTACTGCAGATAAATAACATCCACAGCCTTTCCCTCATTCACTAGGCAGGTCACCTTGTCATAGAAGGAGATCAGGTTGGTCAAGCAGGACCTGCCTTTCCTAAACCCATGCTGGCTGGGCTTGATCCCTTGGTTATTCTCTACATGCCGTGTGATGGCACTCAGGATGATCTGAGTGGAGATTATCCAGTTCATCCCACACTCAAAACATGCCTTGTAGGCTGACAACATACCTTAAAGGAGCAACACTGCTCTTTCACCGGGACAAGTGGGATGGACAAGGGGTGGAAGCACCAGATGCATGGGGAAAGGACACATTGCCTTTGCGCTCTTCTCTCACACTTAAAGGAGAATGGCTGTTTCTGACAGCTGGCCAACCACCATTTGTTTCAAAGGCATCAGCAAAAGGCTAAGAAACAGGCTTGCCTCAAATGAACATCTGTTTCTAACAAAAGCTGAAAGAAGTTGGCTGACAGAAATCCAAACACTATCAAGACCAAAGTAGTACCTGGCTTTTAGAAACTGGCACGCAGAAGAAAATACATTTTGTAAGGAACACCAAGGGCACCAGAAAACCTTCCTACTTTCCTTGGTTGTAAAACTATCCAAAGAAGGAGAGGAACTTTTAAGGGCTTTGGGGGAATTAGTAGTACCAGCATTAACCACATTTTTAAGAGAGTATTCACAAGTATTACCTTCCCAGACCATTATCTATTTAAGTTTAACATATACTGTTCCCAAAACAGACTGTTAACAACAGGAATAAGAAGAAATAGCATTTTACATTAATACCTGACTCTGCCTGTTCCCCAGGGACTAGGAGTGTAAGAAATGGGTGGGTCTGTGTGGGGAAGACAGCAGCTATGAAAGGATTCCTCTAACCCTTAACTGCTTGCAGCTGCTATCTGTGCCATGCACCATAAACAAGCCAGCCTTTGTCTCAGGCTGTGTTTCTGTGCATTGCTCAGCAAAGAGGGAAATACAAGACCTCCTATGTCTAGACCTCCTTACAAAAGCACTTTCAATGTTTTCTGCAGAAATATTAACACTTCCCCAAATAAGAAAACAAGACTTTTACCATTTTCATATGAGAACAAAGAAGTGGTTTTAAAATGAAATAAACACTAGAATTCAGATAATTGACAACATACATTAAACTCCTATTTACACCCTACACATTTTATTCTTAAAATAAATTTGTTTCCTTGTCATAAAGGCCACAAAACTGAAGCCAAATTTATTTTTTAGGGCAAAAACTAGATTTTATTTTTCTTCTGTTTGCTAATAGGAAGTTTTCAGACAGTGTCTGAAGTGTGCAGAGGAAACAACTCCATTACCCTGGCCAGGGAAAAAGCAAGAAAAAGCCCGGTATTTGTGATACTGTTTCTCAAGGGCATCATTGGTCATGTCTCAGGTGAATCAGTATCTCTTCATCATGGTCAATCATTCACTGTCCATTTTCTCATTTCCCACACACTTGAAGAGATGCTGTCTTTAAGCTTCTGTACTACAAATGGCCTCAATTTCTCCACGTGACAATCATAGAATCATTTACATCGGAAAATACCTTTAAGATCATCGAGTCCAGCTGTATTGTATCTTATATTTCTTGTGTGAGAATTAAGAATGGAGTGGTGTTTGGGACAGGTGGTTCTTCAGGTTGGTGACGATTCTAAGAAATATATACTTGTACAGCAAGACTTGCTAAAAGTATGCACATCATGAATTGTGATTTCAGTGAGCTTTTTTCCAAATAAGTGGAAATTTTGGAGAGGGAACACTTTAAAATAAGGATATGGAGAGCTATTTCAGAATACCTGTATTTCTACTGCTACATCTTCATTTGCACATCAACACCAAGAATAGTTGTCTTACCTGTAAAACTCAGTGAACCAGACTGAAAAAAATCACAAAGAATACCCACAACTTAGTAAATGAAAGGCATTACCTGCTGTACACATTGAGGCTGTTCTCTCCACTCAGTCACAGAGCTGCAGCAGACCACTTGCTGGCATTAAATGTAAGTTCATGCGCAGGAAAGCACAATGCTGAAAGAGAGCACACAAAAAACCCAAAAAACATTTTAAGTCATCTTCATGCTTGGTCTTTCATAGGGTTTTCTAGCCAGTCTCACACTTCAGAGCTACTCAAAGCAAGCAGAGGCAAAAGGAATACCGAGGTTTATTCCAGTCACCATTGGTTAGTAGGAGCAGAAAGCACAAGCTGCACAAGGTTGACTATTCCTCATTTTGAACATCCTCCTGTGCAAAAGGGATATTTAAAGAGTCAGCTCAACTATCCATAAGGCTTTTCAGCTTTTAAGGGTAGTGGGGCATAATTAAAATGGAGCAAAGTTGTCAGCAGCTACAAAGCCCCCTTCACACACAGACACAGCACCCTTCTAACAGCAGATTTGTCCTTCAGAAAAGGACAATCCTAGAGAACAAATTTTCACACTTTTGAGCTTGGAGAAAGCTTCATGCAAAGTTGCATCAAGCAATAGAAAACCAAGTAGAAGGGACAACATAGCATAATCCAGGAATACCTCTTCCAAGCAGCAGCCAGTACCCACAGCAAGCTTTGCACATCCCAGGATAGCTAGTAGAGATTTTCCCTTATAAAGCACCACTCAAAGAGCTTCTGCTCCATTTAAAGGGGTACAAGCAGCAATCACTTGGTGCATACCATGGAACTCTCATGCAGTCCTCCTCCTCCCTCCCCTCCAGTTATTATCCCAGTAATGAGCTTGTTCTGTTAATGAGCATCAGCTTTCTGCTGCAGCTGGTCACAAATGCTGGGCTCCTGGCTGATAGGAGCTGAGGTTATTTTTCCCCCCTTCCTTTTCAAACAACAAAAAAGATCCTGTAAATTCAAAGCTTAATTTGGTTCCAATTTTGCTCCGTGCATGCTAAAATTATGTATTCCAGAAGAAAGGAGTCAGTCTCTCTTGCACTGCCCTCCCTTCGGCTGTGCTCCCTAAGCCCCCTGCCACGCACAGAGCCCTGCCTCACTGCTGCACAGATGTTTGTCCACCTAAATTGTACAATGTGGGCTTGAGAAAAATTGGCATTTTCCATCAAAACTCTGCTTTGACCGGAAATTTCCAGCCAGTTTTCCTTTACCCTGAATATATTAGAGGCAAAGGATCATAACTGGAAGGGGCTTTCAGTTTCAAATCACACTCCTCATCCAATTCAACAGTTCTGTTTACCAAACCATCCTATTTATTTTTAATCCAATTTATTTATTTATTTCTAATCCAACCCTTTAGAAACATCAGTGTTTCTCTTATTTCTATTACAACCCATTTTTAATCTGATTTTAATTATTACTCAGTTACAGGAAGGGTGTGGCCAAATTAAATTGTAATTTGTGAACTGACATCCCTCATTTACGAAAGAAAACAGCCATACAGCCAGCTTTTACACTATCCCCTCACTAAGAAAAGCTTGAAAAGAGAAATCCACAAGGAAAATGTGCAACAAACACCTTTATTAGTTCTCCTGCATACTTCTAACCATCGTGCTTTAAGCAGCATGTCCTGCTCCCAGGGAGGTGAATGGCAAAACTCACCCTGGTTCAGTGGAGCAGAGGGTGATAACACAGCTGGAAGGGAACCGTGGATGATATTTCCAGGTTACTGGTCCAGGAACATCCCACATCATCTGCCACACAGATGTGTCCAGATGTGGGGGTGGCAGCCTCCTGCTCAAGGGCAGTCACATCTTACACAAAGACAGCTCCCAGGCAGGACAGGGTATGGCAGCAGACCCTAGCTCCTGAGCTTGGGAACACCAAACAAGGACCACTCTCTCCTCCATTAGCAGCTATATCATGATCTTTTTTTGCACAGCCCCGGAGGGAAGCATTAGCATTTTAATCAAATCAACAGGTACCTTTGAAGAGCGATAGCTCAAGAGAACTCACGCAATTCAAGACCGTGGCCTTGGTGGCAGTGAAGATATCGACACCTCACCTCTTTCTCGTGTAACCCCCAATGGAGGTATCCCATTGCCATAAGGAAAGGGTCAGACGGTGGGGCAGAGAGGAGGTAACGCATAAGTATCTGTAGATTTTCCAGGGTCATGGAAGCTGTAGAGGGGTTTTTTTGGTTTTAAGCTACAGACAACAATAACGCTCTGCCAGAAAGTGCTATAAGAATGGCCAAATGAAGGTTGCACACAGTGCCCATCCTGTGCCTGCACCTATGAAAAGGCTTTGAAAGAAAAATGTATCTGCAGATCTGTAGTAACAATTGTTTCCAGAAGAACGTAGCAAATCCTCACCAGAGGGAGGACTGAGGCCAGTGACTCATCTGGTGCAGGGCAAAATGACTACTTCAGCATCAATTAAATTATGCTGATTTACAGAAGCTGCTGCTTTGTGTCTAATGAAGTGGCACAGACAAGTTTTCTCAGTCAGCATTTTTCCTCAGTCACCAAGAGCTTGCATGTGTCCTCTCCACCCTGTCCCCACAGCATTTTGGTTGGAGGGTGTATTATTTTAGTAACACCCACCACCACCCCATGGAAGAGAGTCGAAGTTTATCTTGGAAATAGGCATTTACTCTCCATTATAACTAAAACACCAAAGGCCCTGGTCAGACAAAAAGCCACTCTGGAGCCCCATTTGTCACATTTCTCACAGACAGTGCTTGCCAGCAAAGTAGAGAATCAAACACCTACAAAAAAAAATGTTACCATTTCTTGCCATTTTTAATGGAACTTTCAACATTTGGTTATTTTCCTTAATGCCCCAGCTTCTGCATAACATTTCCAGACTCGCTCACAATACTTGGGAAGTTCCTACCCCTGTTGGTAAAATACTGCTTTTGTTGTTTAATTCCTGTTCCTGTTGTTAAGATACATAATAAAATTTGAGTGTAATGTAACACCTTTAAAGTCATCACCTAAAAACACATGGTAGGGGGGAAGAACAGGAGTTATTGTGTTCAAAAACCTCATGATAGCTAAGCCAGCTTCATGGCTTGAGGGTGCTCAATTCGTGAGTCGGTTGGCTGAGAGGCACAACTCTTCGAACTCTCTGACTTCTTCTAGGGCCTATCTCATTTCTAGTTTTCTCCTTATGGGCCTTGTTTAAATTTTCAGGATAAAAAAGAGAGATTTGGGTAGGAAACACTTGTGGGAAACTTCCAGGTCTTTTTTTTCCCTATGAAACTTGAAAAGCTTGGTTTCATAGCCACGTAGAACAAGGGAATAAAACACGGTTGGAGAGGAAAAGGCCTGATGTTACAACAGACTCTTGCCTTCTGCAAAAGCCAAACCCTATGTATCCCCATGTCCTCTTCAGCAGAAATAACAGACTCAGCTATTTGCTTTTCAGGACTCTGGCATAAGGAAGTTGGTAGCAGGACCATGACCTTTTTTTGGCACCTCCAGCAGGCTTCTGTCCTCGGCACCTTTGCCTGCACGCAGACCTAGATCTGGAGGAACTTGTTGGGCTCAATTTCCCTCAAGCTGTCCAAGTCTTCTAGTTACAGGGCATCAGGTGCCTGCAAGTCAGATTGCATATGCCAGCTCAATTCTTCAGCCTTATTTCTGCCTGTCTTTCAACAGATTGACACAGAGCAGAAAAAAGGAGGATCCTCCATACTGGACTGCTTTGCCAGTAGTAGTTGACTTTCCCTTTGATGACTGGATAGCTTGCCAACACCTTCAAAGGGTGTTCCACAATGAGCCAGCAATGTCACAAGTCGTAACATCAGACTCACGGGCTGATATGGGTTGGAAGGGACTTCTGGAGGTCATCTGGTGCAACCTGCCTCCTCTTCAGAGGAGGGACGGCTTTGATCAGGCTGTTCAAGGCCTTGTCTAGGCAAGTTTTTAATATCTCTAAAGCCACTTGAGCTATTTCAGGAAGCACAAAGAGACCTCAGAGTTAATCCAGGGAGGCAGCAGAATAAGTCAGTTGATGGGAAGGTATAGGGAAATGGAATGAAGTGTATACACAGACGCGTTTTTTTTTCTATCAATCCTACCCAGCATAATGGCCATGAAATTGTTTCCTGAGAGTTCATAGATTCATGGAGTTCCTGTGGCACATCACCTCTGGGCCTCTATACCGTTATAATCCAAGATTCTTCAAAGACCTCTGCTGTGCCGTCAGCACCTTTAATTTTACCATTAATCTCAATTTATTTGGCATTTTTCTTAATAGCTCAGCTTCTAAAGACATAGAGCTGTAGAACAATGTCAACTTTCAGGGGAAAAAAAAAAACCTGCTAGATTGTAGAGGAAAGCAGAACAGAGAACCTTACAAATTCAAAGGCCACAAGTCAAAAGCACCCCCAATTAATTTTAGTAGTTCAACACACAGTGAAAGCTGGTTTGCTACCAAGCCACATAGGATGTGTGGATTCTCAATCATTTCCCCATTAGTGGAGCTTTTATAACATCTCTCCTGGGCACCTTCAGACCTACTCACGCCTGAACTCACACTTCAATCTTTCCTTTCAGTCACAAGATCTCTCTCTCTCCTACTCAACAATTTATTGCCGACACTTACAGAAACAAAATTATCTTTGACATTTCTGCCCTTCTGGTGAAGTTGGTTGACATGAGTCAGTGGGTTCAGAAGTTGAGGGGAGAGGAGGATGATCATGTAAGGAAACAAAGCGTAGGCAACACAGCTAAAGTGATCTCACAATTTGTAAACCAACCTCGTCTTTCTCAGGGATATGACTCCCTCTTTAAATGCCTGTCCTCGCAAGCTAGAAAGACTCAAAGCAAGGCTAAAGCTGAGAGCAGAATTTATCACAAGGAGGCTCAAACGTGAAACATGTTATGTTTTAGTATTATAGTATGGGTATATAGACAGATAATATCATGTTTTATCCTAGGAAGTGGGAGGCATGGAAACCAGCTGCTGAGAGCACGACCACTTATTTAATACATTAAGTGCAGACATGCTATAAAAGCAGATCACCCCATGTATTATTGAATTAAAACATAAATATTGCAATGATTTATATAGTGGTTTCCTGTAGCTGAAGAGACACTTGTGACTAGCTTTCCAAGGAAGCAGCATTTCACAAGCGGCTATCTAATTCTAGCTGGTTTGTCATGTTTTAAAACAATACTTTTTTCAGAGCATTGGGCTCACCACCCATTTGTCTCAACAAAATTCCCTACAAATCTTTCCCCCCTTTTTTCTCTCTGCTACCAATTCTGCCCTTCATGTCTGAACGATGTTTCTGTGCAAAGAATGATAAACCCAGTCTTTTCTCTGATCACCTTACTCTTTCTCTAATAAAACCCTACTTGCTTCTATTAATCACCAGCTACCCAATTAGGCACTCTGTTTAATGTCCTGTGGTTGGAAAGCAAGATATTATTGCCTGGGTTTTTTTCCCTTCCAGCAGTTTTGCCCATCTTCACCTATGGAAAGTGTTTAGCACTTGTCCTTATCTTGACCCTGCCTTTTGAAATTATTTCTGCCTTGTAAAAGACAAATTCCCAAATCCTTGCTCTTAGAAACTTGTAAGGATCCCAAATCCATGAGCAGAACAATCTCTTGCTGCAAGAAATGGGAGTAAGTCTCCTCTATTTTCAGACACATTGACTGGTTTTATACTTCTAACCATTCATCCAGCGTTTAATCCAATTAAGAGCCACTCCTTGGATTTTAAAGATCTCCAATGTACTCATCTCATCCTACCGCTCTGATCTCATGTTAACTTGGTCCCCCAGAGACTCATCTTATTACTTTCATTTGTACTTCTGCTCTGCCTAATTCACCCCAGTGGAGGATTGTTATTTCATTTGTGTGGGTCCATCTCTTTGGGATTCTTTCTCCTGTTATTGAATCACTTCCTCTACAACAAACTCTTTTTTTAAATTAGGCTATGTAAGAACTGATGGTAAAGCATTTTACAACATGTTCTTAAAAAGACCCACAGGGGAAAAAAATGTTGTATGACAGTATTTCTGAATGTGAGTTGCTTGTGAGCTATTCAGCAAGGGCTCCATTTAGAAATCATGTTAAAGAAACCACCCAACTTCATAAAGCTGGTTTTTGAGGAATTAAGTAGATCTTTGGTGGTCAAGACCAGCTGAACATATTCCAGCCTTAGAATAGTGAGTAGGCTGTCTAAATGGCCTCTGAACTTCTAAATTACATGGCATTGTTTTTACTGAATGATTAAAACACTCCAACACCCACAAAGACCTTCCAAAACAGCTGAGCAAATGCTTTCAGAGGGTGTCACACTTTTTCCTTTCCATATTTGAGACATGCTCTTTTCCATGAATATACTGTTGTAAATAAAAATGGTTGGACAGATGTTTGCAGAAAACAAAGAAAAGGGTCACAAACCCCATCAAAGCAAAATCAGCCCTGTTTTGAGCTGGAGAAATGGCTCGCAGTTTCTTTTAAAAAATAAACACAGATTCATCCATCTTTATCAGCAAGTCACAACCCATGTTCATTGTACACTGTCTTCCGAGCAGAGTGAAGACTGACATAATAACCATGCATCACTGAGCCATCACCCAGAGAAGGAAGAGTGTAGAGAAAAGACTAACACTAGAATAGAAAGGCCAGAAATCCTTCTAAAAACAAAGCACATCATTAAAGGAGAACAAAAGTTCCATTAAGCATACGTTCTCTAATATCTGAGAAGCAATGTTCACTTTTATCTTATGCTAATACCATGAGGCCTAACATGATGATCAGGAACTCTAATGCATGATGTTTTGTAAAACAAACTGTAAGAGAGTCCTTGCCTTGAAGTATTTACTGCTTCAGCACGGAAGGCAAGAGGCAGAGGAAAAGAAAATCAAGGCACCAAAGAGTTGTAGCGGAGGGAATGGGAACTGGCACACTGATTCCCCTGACACCAGTTAAATGTTCACTGCAACAACTCCCTAGTCTATTATTTTCCTGAGGGAAGAATAGATCTTTGTCATTTAAGAAGTATTCATAATTTAAAACTATTTTTACTCCAAATCTGAAGTGCTATTTTGTAAACCCATCAGCCCAGTCTCTCACCAGTGATGTCTTCGTATCAATGAGGACAGTAAGAAAGGTAGCAGGAAAGAAGTAAGGAGAGGCTATCCCAGTGCACAGGAGTGGCCTGATAAAGCTCCATTCCAGTGGTCACAGGGACTAAGGTCCTCCAAAATGATCAGGTCCACGGATCAGGACAAGATTGCCAGCTGGCTATCCTGAGATGGAATCAATGCCACGGTGAAATGACCTTGGTCACACCACAACACAGTTGCAGTTCTCAGCTATCTTGCATCACCATTTACAACCTGACATCAGGGCAGGGCTTTCCATACCTGCATGTTACTGGAAACACTTTGCATTCATGCAGCACTCAAAACAGGGCTATGGAGGAGATTGAAGACATTTTGGAAAAAATAAATCAAGTTTCAAGTCACTCCAGGACACGATATATGCTTCAACATAGGATACACAAATGGTCCTCTTCCCTATCCCAACCAGAGGATATAAATAATCAGCTGTCGCAGCACTGCATCACGTTGTTGTTATACATGTTGGGCAATAAGACACCTGTGTGAAAGGAACCTTTCAAAGTTATGATGCCAGCTTTCACCGGGGTCAGTCTAGGGGGTGAACAAAGATCACTTCAGAGAAGGCAGGTCCCGGCTGAAAATAGGAAAAATTAATTCATACAGTGTCAGTTGTCTCCATCAACTCCAACTGGTGCCCATCAGAATAGGTCTATGAAAGTGAACTGGCACCAGTTGAACATCTTGATGCTAAATGCCTGACTTCGAAGAAATAGCAGTGAAGAGAATTTTGGTATTCACATGTCAAGCATGAAAATAACCCTTCTTTGTACCTATAGACAGCAACAATGCCCCACTCTAACAACCAGGGCCAACACTGAGTTGTGTCAACATATGACTCAGAAGAGGAGGAGGAGAAGATGGAAAAACAGGCCAAAGAAAGGCAAGGCTGCTGGAAGAAAAGCAAACAAAAAACAGCAGTCAAAGCAGCTGTGTTCTGAAGGGAGAGTGCGCAACTCGGAAATATGTTAAATTAAGGGGAAATTCACCTTTCATACTTCCTAATACTTATAACAAGCCCGTCTCACATTCTCAGAGGGGGCAGGGGAATGAAAGACATACTTTGGGATAATTAAGCAAACACAGGATGATTAAGAAGGTAAAGTCGCTCTCCCGTCGATCCAAACCACTGTTACCACCGCCCCAGCTCAGAGCACATTCCATCCTTATTTTTCAAATCAGCCCACTCCTGAACTGCCAGCTGCTTCCCTAAGCAGGGAATATAGCAGGTTTTGCAAGCGAGTGGGACAGAAGTCCAACCACACACAAAATACATCAGGAGCTGATAAACCCCATATAGATATTTACAATAAAATGTTTCAAGGGAAGCAGCCCCATCCTACATGTTACAACTCCCATTTAATAGAGCAGGGCAAAAAATCCCAGAGGATCTCATGTTTGTGTTGCTCCAAAGATCCTGAAAAAACAGAGGAAAGAGGCAGTTGCTTTTATTTGGCGGCCTCCTCAAGACTGTAATGCAGAAGAAGCATTTAACAGGTGAAGTTAGCCCTAACTCATCAGAATTTCTTGGCTATCAATGAGGTTCAGTACAGACTTGTGTTTGAGCTAATAAACCAGCAATTCGACTTTCTGATCAGAGCAGACTTGCATCCAAGGCATTTCAAAAGTCCTGCAATTTCAGCATTTATTTTCATTCCAAATTAAACAGGAATATTACTTTTCAAGACTCTGAAAAAAACATAAGTAATATGACCCATGTTTCACTTCTATACCAGCTTTTAAAAGAAAATTTTCTTTAAAATTTTGAAATGAGTATAAATTTTTAAAATCAAATTTTCTGCAATTTTGGGGGTATTTGATAAGCTCATAAATGCTGGATCTGATTTTCTATCAGTTTTGTGGACATTTTGTTTACAATTTCAAAGTTTTGACTTTCAGGATACAGTACCTTCCAACAGAAAAATGTTCCATCAGAGCATTTGAGTCCCATGGATTTTCACCCAGGAGTGCTCCCAACACCCATGCACACTTGGATCGTGAAAGAATGAAAAGTAATAGCTATAAAGTTAAAGAAAAAAAAAAGAAACTGATTCCTAAGAGATGTACAAGCCGTTGCACAGCACTTTGGATGACCATGGCCTAGTGATGGGGACATAGGATAAAGTCCACTGAGGAGGTAGAAAGTCTCAATGGAAGGGGATCCTCCTGGTTCTCACAGGAGGCATCACTCTACAGCATTGACTGTATCTCATCATTAAAAACCCCGTCACACTTACCACAAGAGTAGGAGTGATAGCCCACAGCCCTGGCTCAGTTTCAAATGGGATTTCACCTGCTTATAATTTCACTTGTGGTTTCAACTGGGAAAGTTGCTGTTTCACTCTTGTTCTCGTAAATGCTGTTATGCACGGATGGTGCGTGGATATGCTGCTTCATTCCTCCCAATCATGGCTACTTTCTCCTGAGTAATTATTTCCTTTGAATAAGTATTTCCACTGAATAATTATTCTAGTGAATAATTAAAAGCGCTTCAGGATCTTACAGGATGGAGTTGTCTTTAATCAAAATATTCTGTGGAGCACATCTCCCGTCCCAACTGTGGAACAGCTGCAATAGCTGTACCCTTGGCCTGTCTCCTGAACCCTTCATTTCAAGCCTGTTTCAGAGTTGCCTATGGTAAAAATAAAGCTCTGTAACAGACAGCTTATGAATACCCAGGTCCTTGGCACAAGCGTTTTGGAGGATTTCCACCCACAGTGTCAGGGAGAGTGGCTCCTCTGGAATCAATTAAATTACACCAAACCGCGCCAGCTGAAGACCTACTTGGGTTATTCTCATTCCTCTGTCTCACCCCACATCTGCAGCAAGAGGAGTTCATGCCTTCACAAATGTCCTTCATCACACTCTCCGCAAAGTACGTCTCTTTGACTGTTTTGCCCTGCTTTGTCTACACAACATGCTGGCTGTTGTAATATCGAGGTATTTGTGTTACCAGGAAAAGTCTTGGGTGTGAAAGGAAATTTTAATTTCCTCTTTAGCTGAGCACTTTACAATATGTGTTTTAATAACACAGAGAGAGTCAAATTATTTGCTTGTAAATGCCAATGCGCAAGAGAATTAATTAGGGCAACAGCAGCCTGGCTGTAGAGCCTCTCTTGAGGGGTTTCACATGCTCAGGACAGCCAAAGCATGGATCCCCTGAATAAATGCCTTCTAAAATTGCAAGCTTATACATTTAATCTCTATGCAAAAATTGCTGCTTTTGAAATCAGACTCATGATACACCAAGGGCCAAGTTTATCTACGTTCTTACAGTATCATCTTACAGCCCTGAAGTCAGTGAAGATCCTGATATCAGAGAGGTGTGACTGCCAATGTGTCCAACACATTCTGTAACCTGGAGGAGATTACACGATATTTTTTTTATATCTCCCAGCAGTAATAAATCTTGAGGGGTATTAGGCAAGATGGCATAATAGTCCTGCTAATCTGCTCCTCCAGAGTTTGGGTTTAGGCCAGTAAGTAATGGTTTAGTAGAAAAAAATAAAAAATGCAGAGGACAATAAGCTGCTATAAGCTGAGATCCAATAAATACCCTGGGTAATTAATTGTGCATTGTTTTACATGCTGTAATTCCTCCACCGACACCTCTGTGCAGCTCAAAATGCTGTCAGTCACCTTAAGCTTTTGCAAATCCTTCAGCCGACTGTAGGAGCGAGACGTACTTTCTTTGTCTCTCAGAGCTCAGTATAACCTCTGGCACATCCTCCAAAATTGAAAGTCAGGATACAAAATTAGGAGAGAGTGCGGGACGGTGTGATAAGCAGGATGAGTGTAGCTCCAGAGAAGAGAACAGGAACAAGCAGGATCTCATGCTCAAAGGTTGCTGGGGTGGGTCAGAGGACAGAGGATGTATCCCCACAGACAGCCTGGGTGCACAAGAAGAACCCATGGCATTCCTAGAGGCTGAGCATGCTCATCAGAAAAAGCACCACCACTACAAAACCTGCAACTTCCATCGCACCAGGGTGGCAAAAAACTGAGCAAATGAGGCTGTAGCTTCACCCCATGCAAACCCTCTCCGAGTCAGTTTTTCTACCAAAGGCAGGCCTGAGTGTTTCTCTTGCAGCAGTGTCCTTCCCAGTGAGTGCAACAGTCTTGGCAATATCTTGATTTTTGCCGACATTAATTCCCTGCAAAGTCATTAGAAGAAATCACATACTCAGAGCTATTGGCTGTGGGTACTGGGGAAGTCTAGTTTCTATAATGGAGAAGACTGGTACAAACTCTTGCAAGTGAATGGAGTTACCCCACTGAATACCTACCAAATAATCTCTCATTTTTCATGGGCTGCAATATAGAGAGTGCGGTTAAACCAGCAGTGTGGCTGGGTCTATGTTTAAAAGCCTGTTGACGGAACAACGTCAGTCCTCAGTATACTTATGGGAATGCAGAAACAGACACAACCAGTTAGGAATATAAAGCAAAGGGGAAAAAAAATCTCCTTCTGATTCATGAAAGCGAGAAAACAATTGCCTTCCCTACCTGCCTGCCGGCAACAGATTTTTCCGCGAGACTGCTATTCTAGGCTCTGCCAACAACATGAGTCTGTGAAGCTCTTCCAATATGATTCACCCCAGTTTGTTTTCAAAACACACACATATACACAAACACATGTATGTGAGGCACCTAAACTGCAGTTTGCATTAGGAGCAGAATAGCTGTTTTTATACAGGTCAGCCAGAAAGAAAGGAATTTTTGTTGAAAGTTGTTCCATCTGTTACTCTGTATGTAAACTTTAAATATTTCTTGGGATGTTACATCCACAGCAAGTAATCAGAATGCATGGAAAAAAGAAACATTTGCCACATAATCCAGTTTCCATTTCTCTTTTGCTGCTGCATCGTTATTAGCACGTTGAACATAACTGCTAGTGCTCACATATAAAGACTATGAATAAATCACTTCTTTGATCTCTTTCAAAAATCAAAAGAAAGAAGAGATAAGGTAGGATAAGGATTGCATTAAATACGATTATGTTTAGAATTTCTTCAGTCCTGAATGCTCTTTTTTCAGGGACTGACTTTAAGCTAAAAATTCAAATTATTCCAATTAAAACATGGTTCCCTAGTACAGCTGTCAAGAATAAACAGAATGCAACTAAGACATTTGTCTGTGGCCAAAAGTCACCGAAACTTCCAAGAATTTCAAGGACAGCGTCAGAACACAAAATGACCTTGACAAGACCTCTGAAATCAGTAACATGAAATCTGATAGAGACAAGTGGAGATTGCCCAGTGATAAAGAGAGCTTATGTGGTTCAACAGCAGAACTCTAGCAAAGAAATAAGGGATAAGGAAAACTTCAGATTATAAAAAAATCAGTGAGATGCTGTTGCCAAAAATTACAATTCTCATTTTGGGCCGTAGGAATGGAGAAAAGCAGTAGAATAGTGTAGACAAGACTCAGAGGATGATTCCTGTGCTCTGCCTGATCAGCTGTGATGCCACTCCTGTTATTCTTTCAACGCTCCTTTCAACAAGTTGGCTAGGGACTTATTGGAAAGAGGCTAGAAGGGAGCAGTAGGAAAGCTATAAAAGGTGATCAGACATGAACTATGAATGGGGTTTTACTTGGGGGAGGGAAGGAAGGAAGGAAGGAAGGAAGGAAGGAAGGAAGGAAGGAAGGAAGGAAGGAAAGAAGGAAGGAAGGAAGGAAGGAAGGAAGGAGGACAGAGAATCACCAAGACAGTGCCCTAAAGCATGTACACAGACATGTTTAAGAAAAGGCTGCTGGGGAACATCAACAAGGACAAGAATTTAGTATAGTTTTCAGCTGTGGCAGTTTAAGAAAAACTTTCTGAACTAGGAAGGTGCAGCCCTGAGAAGGGTTATTGAAGCAATCTCCTTCACAGGAGGGGCTACAGTCAAGGTCAGGCCAACGTCTGCTGGAATAGTCTACACCTCTGGCATATTCAAGCCCAGGACTGGAGCATGCCATCTTTTGAGTCCTGTAACCTTACTTTCCAAGGATTACAAGTGCCCACAGTAAACAAGTCTACATCCAATTCTTCTCTGTAGTCAAGATGATTGATAGCTGAAGTCCTGAACTTCTTAGAACAGATGGAGTTCTGCCATGGACTTGAAAGTAGCCCAGATCCCAAATTTTGAATGCTAACATCTTCAATGTGAAGTTGAAGGACAATAACCAGTGAAATTTGTGGGCTTAAGTTTTCTCTGCTACAGCCTTGCAAAGTACTTAGGTGCATCTCATTGCAGGTTGGTTGTACTTTTCAGATACTGCTCGCCAATATACACAGCTGGTATGATATACAAGCTGTGACTCTTGTCCACCTCTACACACCTGCGTTTCACCAGTGCAGCCCAGCATATGTTTAACTGGAGACAGAATGACAGTTCTTGAAAAATAGTAATTTTTTTTGGAAATGCAGTGAGTTATTTTGAATACTCAATTCATCTTCTGTGTTTGTTCTCAGGGTAAGTTTTTTACAAACCTAAATACACTAGAGACACTGAATGTTCTTTATCTTCTGTACAGTAATACCTTCAAAACAAGCTAGCATGTATTTGCATACACACAGACACATTAGCAGACTAAGTGGTTGACATTAGGATCTGCAGAGCAGAGATCTCCATCTTTTCTTTCGTTTATTGTTCCTTATGTAATTTCCACTTACGACATCCAAAATAGACAGCTGGTTTTATGGCCCTTAATATACTTTGCAGGAAACAATCCCTGCATTAACATCTTTCCTTCCTGAATTCCCTCAGTGTTGTTTTTCAAGTCAGTATCAGGATAACTAGAAACTTTCATGGACATCAAATTGGTTTGTTTTTTCATTTATTATCAGAATTTGCCATGACATTTAAGTTGAAACATTTCTCTGACTTTTTTCTTTCCACAAACGACACATTAATATTGTTCAAAAGAAAGATTTTTTCCCTACAAACATGAACTTGAAAACTGATTTCTCCCTGTAAACTTTCAGTTTTTCAAAGGGGAGGGCTCCCAAAATTTTCTGACCTGAAAAGCATTTGAGAATAAAAAAAGAGCATAGTTAGCATCATGCTATTCCATGGAGTATCTGACCTGAGGAAACCCTAGGGAAAAGCAGTCAGTGATTATTTGAGATGCATTTGTTCCAGAAAGGAAAACAGGCTTTCAGAAGCATCTGGCCACATGTGAATTCCTTTTGAACACAGGGGGACCAGTTCTCGCAATCAGAATATTTCAGTTCTTTAAAGAAAAATGAAACATATTTCTTAGTATTGCAGTTGGGCTGGGGACAATCTGCGCGTACCAGAGATGCGATTCAGGGAGGATTCCTGGAAGACGTATTTGCGCGCAGGGATGACTGACAATACAAAATACACAAGGAGTCAAGGTATTTTACTGTAGTGGTAGTGGAGATGATTTAAGACAGATATGTGCAAGCCAAGGTGGCCTTTGGTCTTTCAAACAAAATGAAAACAGGCCGTGATACCAGCATAAAAGACGGTTATTACTGTAGTCATAATAGACCCACTATAAATTCACTTTTTCTCTAACTTGGTCCTCTGCCATAATGTGTCACAAACCATCATAACGAAGCCTCATAGCCTTCCTTGACATAGCATCCAAGAATGTGTTCCTTTGGAAGTATGCCTCCAAATTTCCATGTGTATACTGTTATTTTAATTCCTCAGATCATCTTGACACCCTATAGTATTTTTCAGATGCTATGTAGCTGCATACAGGTAAGTATACACTATGTTAGGAGAAATCAGACTTGTTCTCAGGAAATAGGTTTTTCCAAGATCTAGCTGTCTACAAATATTAGATACATATTAGATACAAGCCGTGTCCACCAGAGTACCACAGAGCAATAATACTGCCGTTAGCAGATAAGAATAAACACCTTCTGTCTCTGTTTCACTGTCATAAAATCTACTGCTTCCTGCCCTGAGTCCACTGCAGCGAAAAGGAACATTTGCTAAAAATGTCACAACCTTAATTTTAAAAGTTTTGCAATCCAATATAGCAGCAATTTTATTTCGAGAAGCATCTGGATTTTATTAGATGCAAACACAGTTGGTAGAAGTCTGGAAGAGGCGAGAGATAAAAAATGTTCTCTCTCTGGAATATTTTAAACCAGAAGCATTCATCATGCTCAGCATAACCTTATAATATAACACGGGGGTCTAGGGTGACTGTGCAGTTCACTGCAAAGCTATTGCTACTGCAGTGAGTTATTGTATTTATGCTTTCATTGCCTCTGGCAACTTGCAAATGGTGACAGGTGAAAAGTTTCCTGTCTTCTTTGTGGGATTCAGCAGTTGCTTGCAGCCTCACTCAGATTCCCTTGCAGCAGGAAAGACTGAAGACTGATTTCTAGTCATTTCCAGGCAGTTACGGGCATTTGCTGAGCCTTTTCCCTACAAAAAACTTGACTTTTGGGAAGTCATCGCTCACAGGGGATGCTTGTGATGCTGTCCCTGTTGTTGGCTCTTCCAGCACCAGTTTGACAAGGTCATGTCTTCTAGTTCCTGCTCAATGAACATTATATAATTTGTTCATTTATACAGAATTTATACAACATTAATATCTAGCAGACATATGAATGTAAATTTGAATATGAAACGAAATTTAAAAGTCCCAGATCAAAACACCCTGAAGCTATGCTTGGATTTAAAATCAACATCAAAACTGCAGTTTTATAAATGAAGTCTCTTCTTTCAATGAGGCAAAACAAATCAGTGACTGATATCTAGTGTGGCATTTGAATGTCAGAAAGTGTTACCTTCCCTGGAGATGAATCTCCTCTTTAAACACATAACTCACTGGAATTACATATGCAAACAAGAACGTGCTTGTCCAAGAACTACATAATCACAGCCCATAGTCACACACACCATGACATAACTTGCACTGGCAATGACATCAGCGGCATAGCAGGAGGGTTAGATGCTGATCAGCAGGTATGGCTGGCTACATATACATGCAGGTGCTCAAACGGATCCTCAGAGATCTAGTGGATCATTTTTATGGGGCAGGAGGTGCACAGGGCTGCTTGCTCAGCCCCGCTCTATCTGCCTGTGGTCACTAGTCCAGGCAGCATGTCAGATCAAATGGGCAAGAAAGCAACATGGGGAAAGTTACGTTCGTTACAGCAGCCTACAGCAGGTCTAAATCTCTCCTTCTTATACTTGGAAACTTTTCTCATCAGGAAGGTGTGTGGACTGACAGTTTACAAAGCTCCTCCTTGCCTTAAACCCTATAGTAGAATAAAGGATAAAAGGACACTAATCAATTATGAGCATCATGGCAACTAGCTTCTTTGAGATGTACCAGTCTCTTTTCCACTTTCTAAACCTCACATGGCAAGCAATGCAAACTTCAGTAACATGTATTGCAGCACCCATGAGGGAAACCCTGAGCACCCCTCTGGTCCTGGGGGTCCCCGTTCTGCCAGCCGGCTCTCCACCCTGGAGCTCCCATTCACCTAACGCACCCCCACCACTTCCAAGCATGAACACACCTTTCTGACCCCATCCTGTCCCCAGTGCAGATAATTTATCTGGGGAAGGACGTGAGCGTAGTTCACCATTTTATTTATGTTCTGCCTACCATTTAGGAGAGAATTTGACCTAACAGGACTTAAAGATATAAGCAGTCACCCTTAGCTGAGGCATGTTTGCAATGTCCCTGTGCATTCATAAAAAGAAACTGTGTGCATAGCACTGGACACACTATGGGGCATGGCTTTGAAATTAATTTTATCTGCATATGATTTCTGATTTAAAGCGCTATGATTTGGGAACTTTTTAAAGTGTGTACCCCACTAGCAATGCAGTGAAGTGTGCCCTGAATGCACTGGCATATTCTTCCACCCCTAAAAAAATGCAGTAATGTATGTAGCAGCAATAAATAAGGAGATTTCTGGAAAAACTCAGTAGTAGTGAAACCTGCTGTGTGGCACTCAAGGACAACCGCAAATTAATCATTTTAAGATTGTCTTGAGGATGGATTAAGCTCAGGCCATTTCCTATTCCCTCCAGCAGCTTGGATGTAAGCAGCAGTGTTGGAAGGCACATTTTGTGTATCTGAGGACCGGATCTAAAAAGCCATTTAGTGCCACTCATAAAAGCCAGCTAAGAGCATAAGCACATAAATATTAACTCATGAGGTCTCACTGATTCATGGTATAAGCCTACGCAGACAACAGCAGCTCTCCAGAGAGGGGACTTCGGCCAATATGCTTAAATCATGGGAGGGATTTTTACACATGCCAAAAGGATTAAGACGCTACATTTTCCTTATTAATCAGGCATCATGCAAGGACCCACAATGTCTTTGAAAAATTACTCTACACATGTTCATTTCAATATGAAATCATCCGATGGGCTGCATCCTCCAGTGGGTGCGTATCTGTTTCTTTCTTTTAAAAAAAGTCACTGCCTCCAAGAACAGGAATAAACTCTTAGTAATGGGGTAGGACTTAATCAGTATGTTCAGATCATAACCAATACAACATTATGGGTTTTTACTTCCTGTTTTGTGTTGCTTTTTAATTAATGTTGACTTTTATATATAAAATAGTTGGTTTTCAAAAGGCCAACTGGAAACCCTCTTGTGGATTACCTCATCTAAGCACAGATTTTTTTCTGTGCATATCTGTAATTGTTTGAAGGTTTTCCAAGCATGTCTTAAAGTCACACTACAGTTTTCAAACAAACACATTTATAAGAATGTTATAAGGTTATGAAACTTCAAAGAAAAAAATGAATTTTACACAGTAATGGTGTTTAGACTTTGTGATGGACACTAGACGTGGAAAGAATATTTAGGCCCATATCCCATGAAGACTGACACACAAATTTAAAGATATAGCTGCAGTCCATGGATTTAGAGATAGGCATGCACAGTATATATGCTTTTGTGGGATTGCTCCGGCCTGCTTAAAAATCAGTTGCACTTTATGGTTTTGATTTTGGCTTTTCTATAAAGAAGGCAGAATTTCTAATGGTTTTAAAGCATCAATCCTTCCCTGAGAGGTTAGACAAAAAGAAAAACATTAAACAGAAATTAGGAGACCAAGCCTGCTACCGAAGAAACCAAGGTCAGAAATGGTCTCATTTCAATGGAACACAGTCTAGTAGTAAAATTTCTGCCTTCCTCTTAAATATTAGTCTTCCTTTCCTTTTCTCCTCATGTGTCTGCCATAGCTCTCATCTCTCCAGCAGCTATGATCTGCTGCCAAGATTTGTTCTACTCTCTGTGTAATTTATGACCCTGTCATGCAGCTTATTCATACACACTTTCCCAGTGGCAAGGCTGAGGATACCGATGTATTTAAATGCTGCTCACAGAGGTGCAGGGAGCGGGCTCCGGAGAGACAAAGCACGTGCCTAGCTTTATTCAGGTGACAGCTAAGGCAAATCAAATAGTGGAATTACTGCAACAGGTAAAGCTAGACACTTTAATTAATCTTTGCAGGGTCAGGATCCGAGCCTTTCAGCTACAAAAAGTCCCTCACAGATCTCTAAGCTGGGAGCCAACAACAGCAACAAATTCAGTGCACTGGGTTGCCCCTAACCTAACGCTACTTCCCCCAGTTGACCTACCTTCCCCTTGGCAATGTTTCTACCAGACACTATGTGCCTATGGAAGCCAGGGGCCTAAACGACATGTCTATATAGACTCAGGCACTAAGAAACCTAAATTGTACTGTCTTTCAATGACACTTAGGCTCACAAGTCTCTTGGACCTGGCCTGTCAAACAATCTTAGGTCTCAAGCACATGGGAGGTAGGTGCCCGTATGTTGACCTGAGCCCCAGGCATTTCAGAGGTGCTTAAACACCAGTACTCCAGAGCCCAAAGCTCTACCAGAGAGTCATCTTACAACAACACTGGTAAAATACTACTGATTTCCCTGTGATCCTTAGAATTTTGTTGTCTTAAATATTTCTTTCCCATGCACAGATGCTCCATCTTGTATAAAAAATACCTATCAGAGGAATGTTTCTCTTTTCCCCTTTTTGTTTTCTCCTTCAAGACTTTCCATATAAGAAATGTCTCAGGCTGTTTTATTTGCCAGAGGAAAAAAGAGTAATTTTTAGAAGCTATGTTTCAGCAAAATATTCTCTAAAGACAGGAGACTTACACAGGCCCTTTACAGCCTCCCATTTCCATGTCCCTGCACACCACTGAAACAGAACCTGAAAACAGGGAGAAGGAAGTGTCAGTCAGGAGATAAATGCCACGTGTAGCACTTATTTTCAATATTACACATGACATTTCTGATTATAAATTAATTGAAGAGACATGCTGTCAAAAACTTTCCCTTCATTTAATGTGCATGTAATCTGCATTTTATACTAAGGCACTGTATGGAAAATATGAGTGCTGTTCCTGGAAAGTAAGCTATGATCTCTTTCCACATTGTGTATAAATCTGGAGAGTATATATAATCAAATGCAGAAGCAATGTATATCTCCAGACTCTGAAGCTTCTACCTGTCCCTATAAGTCTTTCAGCTATGGAATGGACAGCAAGTGGGTTTATACTAATCTAGCCAGATTAATACCCCAATTTGATGATATGTATTAACGGAATTTTTGCTTTAATTTCTGCATGACCCAGCTAAGCAAAAATGTGCCTCTAATAAATATGGCTGGCTTGGGACATAGTCAGTGAGTACAAACACCAGATGCATCATCAAGAGCTTTGAGGTATTTGTTTTTAGCATATGACCACAAGATATGATGCATCTTTGCAAAACTTCCTACTTCATTTCAGAATTATGCTCAGTGTTTTAGGTGTTGCCAGAAGCTATGCTGGACAACATAATGAGAATCTTTCCTCTCCAGACTATGTTGAACTATTTAGGGTTTTCTTTCCTTTGAAATCTCCTTTTTTTCTCTCTTTCCATATCTATGAAAGGGAAATGCTGATAGCTACCCAGTTTGGAAGGTCCATGTAAAATGGCCCATGAAAACAGTGTATATTTATTGTTACCACAATAATTCATCATCTCAAGAATAAGGAACACTGTAAACTCCATAAATACTATCAGAAAGGTAAAAGAAGTAAGTGATGACTGTTGGAAAGCATCAGCTCCAAATCGGTATGATTTCATGGATAAGTAGTTCAGTACAGACTTAAAATACGAACTCCAAGCCAGTTCAAGCTGCAAAGCAACCCCAAAACCAGAACAAGGACTATAATCAAAAAACATATGCAGACTATTATCAGTTTTGAGTGCCAGGGAAAAAAAAGGTCTAGCCCACTATAATCAACATTTGAAAGTAAGGAATTAATTCAAAGGAGTAATGACAGAGCAAAAATTTTCTGAGTCAGTATAGGAAGTCCTTTGCCATGAGGTCCAGCTTTCAATCAAAAATTAGTCAAAGCACATCTAGATTTTAACATAAAGCCACGCCAGAAACAGTTAAGCAATGAGACGTAGGACTGAGGTAGCTCCATTTGTCAGCCTGACTCTACAGTTAGAGGTTTCCAACTGAAGTGACTTGGGAGGAAAAAAATCTTATGCCTATATAGGACCAAAACTCCCCACTAGCAAAGCTCCCTAGGTAAGAATCACACCTGTAAGAGGCCCTGACTGCAGACTAATTATGAGTTGATTGATTGACACAGAATGAAACCCTATCCCGCTTTACTAAAATTTCTTGCTAGAAGCTCATCTTCCACAAAAGGTTTGAATAAGTCAGAAACAGCCCCTATGCCTTATTCTGGGCCTCTCTCTGGGCTGGATTCCCACCCACAGAAGAGAAATAGTTGGGAAAGTCCCACAGGAGAAGTGACACTATTGCTGGGCCACAGAAACAACCAAGTTAAAATAAATACATCGGAAACCAAGGAACATCTTGCTGGCAGGAGACCTGGACTACCGGAAGGGAGAGGGTGGAAGAGTAGGGAAAAGAAAGTGAGAATGAAGACAGGGAGAAGACCCAAGTTCTTCCACAGAAGCTGGAAAGTATAAAAGGCGGCCAACGAGAACTTCTGGGCAGGGCTAAAAAACAAGTGAAAGTGAGAGCTTCTCTCATCTCTGAGAGTGCAGCCAAAAAATCAGGTTACCAACAGTAAGAGAAGGGGAAAAAAAAAAAAGCAAAGCTTTCAAAATTGGCAGCAAAGAACCATCCACAGTCCTTGGCTCCATGTAAGGCTGGGTGGAAGGGGTAAGAAGGAAACAGGGGACAAACTGCAGCTTGGAGCCAAAATATTTTCCTTCTGGATGCTCCTGGCTCCCTTCAGCCCTTTGTGACTCTCAGTTTCAACCCGTTACGCACTCCCCCATAATCATCATCATAAATAGCTATTTGCTTGCTCAGTGTATTCAACTTCCTCGCAGCAAGCCAAGCTCAACCCAGCACTAGCATTTATTTCTGGATTTTGACCAGGCCTGCCTAAAACTAAACAAGACTCGGTGTGATTTGCCATATTCACTGGGAGAGAATAAAAGCAATTGCACTCAAACACCAGGGTTTGTGGCCAAGTTCACCTCATGCTGCTGGTGGTGATATCACCATTATTTAACTTTGCTTTAGTACTTTTAAGACTGCTGTGGAAAAAGGGAGGGTTTCAATTTTGTTTCTGGGCTTTGAGGGAGATGCAAGTTATGCTCACAACATGGACATAACTAACTGTTGTCCTTCCGTGAAAAGAAAAACCCCTCTATTACTCAAAAGTCAAATTATTGTTAGAAACCTGTAATGACTAAATAAAAACAGCCACTGGAATTTAGAAGCCTTCCCCCATCACCACCACTGGGTGGGATTTTGGCCAAAACACAAAAATTAAAAAGAAAATAACAGTCACAAGAAACTATGCTTTTCCAGCTGTCGTAACTTTTTTCCTTCCTTTGTCCATGCTTAATGTGTACAGGTTTGCCCTCTATCATGGGCATTGCTAATTCTCCCCTGTTAATTGTGGAAGGGGCTTCTGCCTCCTGATGGGTGATCTGCCACCCCCGTGCTCAGCAATGCAAACCCTCATGCTGCCCAGGCTCCTCGCAGCAATCCTCCCTAGCGCATTTTGTCCCAGTAGCCCCACTTCAGGGCCTTTTGGAGCTCTCTCATCTTTGCTTTGGGGAGAAGCTGCAGAATTCCATTTCCTTCCATGCAAGGAGTACTGGGTCGTGAGCTGAAGGAGGAGATGGCTCGCCCATTCCCTGCAGTGGTCCTTGGGGGCTGAAAGGAGGAAAACAGGTGGCACAAGCAGCCTGTTAGAGGGTGGTTTACTTGGACCAGGGCAGACATCAACTGGGGAGATGGAACACCCCTCATTAAGACAAAATAGTTATAACTGTGCCTAAAATAACAGCTCTTTCAAGAGCTGGCAACACCGTGCTTGGTGTCCCAAGCCTGGTCCCACAGCCCTGTTCAATGGTGCTCATGAGACATCCCGAAACGCCAATTCAGATTTCCAGAGCTGCCCTGACAAGTTCCCAGAAGTGCCACAGAACATCCCCGGCAGGGTGTCAGGCTGAGATTTCCAAAGGATTTAGGCAACGTGAACAGGATTCGGGAATCTGTGAAAATCTCTGCCAAACATCTCAAAATGTGATGAAGACCATGTTTTCAGCTCTTTCAAGCTGGTATTGCCCTTCTAAAAGCTTCTCCTGTGAACCAGGGTCTGTCACATGCTACTTGTCTGCCAATTCACATTGTCATGGGTCTCATGAGAGTTCTCATTTTTCTTGAAGTTCTGGCATCAGAAAGCATGTCAGAAACTCAGTTTCCATTCTTAAATCCCTTTGTGTGTGATGTAAACATCTCCTTAAAGAATCAGGAAAACAAACAAACAAGCAAACAAACAGAAATCCCCCAAAGAACCCCTCTACCTGGAAAAGAATGAAAATCTCTTCCCCCCTGCCCTCCAAAGTTGTTCCCCTGATTTTGCAGGGTGACTCGCGATTGTTAAACGCCTGGGGCTGACAGTACTGCAGACCCCACTGCAAAACAAGAGCCGTGGCTATGAACTTCTCACCACTGGCAAACTACAACAGTTCGGGTAGACCAAACTAAATAACATAATCCACAGACAGCTAGAGAAAGGAAATGCGTTTTTCTGCATTGATGACACTGAACATTTCGTTAGGGAAGACTGGGGAGGAGGGAGAAGAGAAGGGAATTTCCAGTGAGAGTGCCAAAGATCTAATTAATGCCCTGTTAGGGACCATTTATACACGATGAAATTCATTCCTACACTGAGAGCCGGCATAAAGTTATGTACCGCTGAAGTTGCAGTTAACCGGCAGAAGGAATGAATTTCATTTAAAGAGCGATGTTCCAGATTCCTGGACGAGACACTCAGGAGTGAATGAAGCACTGTGCAGTAGAGCCTCAGCAGCCTTGAAATGAATTTTGCTGTGACCTAACAAAAACCACAGACTCGAAATTGTGATGATTCAGAAAATTTCAGCTCGCAACAGGAGTTCTTGCAAAATATTTGGGAACTGCAGGAAGCGTTTAATGGTCTCCCTATGTCAAGGAGAGGAATCCTGACCTCTTGTCTTTATGGTTCTTGTTCCTATGAGTGATAATTTTAGAAGGAGATGATTAAGCCTGTGTGGCCTTTCTTCTAAGGTTGCTAAAAGCATAACAAGTGACCTGGCTTGGTCCTTTCTGTACTGATTCATCTTCCCTCTTTGCTATTGGAATTTGCAGGAGAATGGGTACAGGGACAGACCGTGCTCCCAGTCATATGTGTACCCCCCCGACGAGTGTGTGCAGTAAAGGAAATCAAGTCGACCCAGTGGAGAGGTTTATCTGCAGAGCAATACAATGGAGCAACAAAAGTCAGGAGAACCTTATAAGGGCATGTGCCTTTTCTAACCAAGAGTTGAAAAGTTAGGATTTCAGTAGAAAAAAATTTTGAAAAGACCAAGAACATGAATCAGAATACCCATGGCTAAAGCAGAGGTTTAGGACATTCCTAATTCTTATTCGGATGCAAAAACCACAGAAGGGTGGTTATAAATTCAGACTGATCTCATCCTAAGAAAGACTTCAGGTAACTCTTCCTTTCATTTCCTGCTAGTGCAAGGGATGGACTGACAGCAGGACAGACAAAGGAGTTACATCAATTTCCCGAAATAAGTAAGAGACATCTCAGAAAGTCTAACAGCATGCAATATAATAATTACTACATGTTAGTGTCATAATTACTGTCAGAGCTTCCTTTAGAAGTGAAACCAGGCTGTTCCAAATTTTGTTGAAATATGACTCGTAAGATTATTTCTGGCTGCTAATAAATGATGGCTATGCAAGAAACTAATTTGAGCATCGTTGAAAATTATCGTTTTGTTTTGTGTGCTTCCAGTAATGTTTTCTTAAACAAGAATCTTACATTTGTCCCTGTATTTGTGTAACTAATGCTGTGGAAAGCATCAGACACAGTCACACACTTGCTAACACTATTTCTCATTCAGTTTTCAGACTTAATTCCATTTTCAGTTTTGTGTAAATACTTATACTGTCCCTGAAGATCTAAGTGCAACGCAAAATTACATGAACTGGACTTGAAGCAGACATAAATGAGGTCAATGTTGATCATTTAGCCTTCATGGGGAGTATATCCAGCATATAAACCTTTTAAATGCTATTTTAAAACAGTCGCTAAAAGCAGCATGCTGGAAATGGGGGTCACTAAAAGCAGCGTCCTGGAAATGCACTGAAAGTCTTATTTCTTGGGAGCAGGGACTCTCCTCCTCTAATGCCTGCAGAGAGCTGGGAGGTACTATGTATCTAGACCTACAGAGGTTATAAACTCCCTGGAGCACTCTTCGGCTGTGCTTGCACAGCATATAGCACCCACGGGCTCTTGCTCCACAGGACTGCTG
This sequence comes from Ciconia boyciana, assembly GCF_034638445.1. NCBI lineage: Eukaryota > Metazoa > Chordata > Aves > Ciconiiformes > Ciconiidae > Ciconia > Ciconia boyciana. The sequence continues at coordinate 41,096,577 of NC_132943.1, read as the reverse complement.
GTTGCTTCCTCATGCTTGCTTATTCCACCATAGCCTGTTCCTTATGGATTACCTGTATTTAGCTCTGACATTTTAAGCAGGTTTCCCCTAGCAATTTTTATTTATCATAATCCTCCTGTACTTGAAGACTCCTCATTACCCTTTCCTTTTCCATTTCAATTGAGCTTAATTAGCAGTTTGCAGCAGCAGCAGGACCTGTTCACACACTCACTGGAAGGGTATGCAGAAGCGAGCACTGTGCAGAAGCAGTGCTACACTGCATACTGCGCAACAGAAATTGAAAATTTGACCAAGACCTATACACAGTAACTGGAAAAATGACCTAAAATTGCCTCCTCATTGCACATATGTGTTTCCTAGAGGGAAAACTCTTCTTTCCCACTGGTTTCCACTCAGTAATGCTTCCTTTGGAGCAGGCTAGGTAAAGTACATCCCAGTTATAAATGGTCATACAGCATCATTTTCTGACAATGTGCTTTTCACTTTGCTTTTATCAGAGAATTCCAGATATGTTGTACACTGGAATTTGAGGATAACACTTCATATCTTAGGTCTCAGAAAAGCAGGAACACTTTCTGAAAGCATGTTCTCATTTTAAGAAACTGGATATTTGCTCGTTTATGATGATGTGTCCCGCTTCAAAAGCTAATGCTCTCCCTCGCTACGGCCACCTTAGTTCTGTGATTATTTTGAGGGATAATGTGTGTCTGGTAAGTAAAAAAAAAAAGCAGCGCAGTAGGTCTAAAAATAAAAATTAGGAAAGATGGGAATTAGCTCACCACAGCTCACCTCAATTGCCAGGTCAGGTTTCAATTTCCAGTAAGTTTTCAGCAGGGAAACTTGTGTTAATGTATCTGTGGGCATTCCTCATACAGAGGAATAGAAATTTATTTGAAAACAGATACCTGACATCACAACTACGTGCTTTCTCGGAACAAAGCATGTGCTGGATCTGTACACTGCCTACTGAAAGAGTCTTCATCCCAAGTGAGATACTACTGCTTGCATTTCAGTAAAGATAATACAACTGGTTTGCAGTAAGTGGAACTAGAGCTTGGTGCTCAACTTGCTGAAGAACTCTTATGGAGACCTGTGGATGTTCAGCTTAAGGCGTTTGGAAACACCGTAGACTACTTCACACTCACGTTTGTCTGAAGAGTTGCTTTAATAGGTCAGGAACCACAGCAGACTTTTAGATTAATAATCCCTTTGCCAAGACAGAGTATGCATGAGAGGCATGAAAACGGTTAGCAACACAACCTTCCTGTACGATCTGAACTTGAGTGCTGGTCCAGAACAGGGAATGCTGTGCTTTGCTCACTAGCAGCTTCCTGCTCGAGAGTCACAATTACAGTGCATGCTCTCTGCTTTGCAGTATTCCTTCAAATTAGGGAAAAGAGACCCCCCCACAAAGCAGCAGAGACAGCTACGGGAGGAAGACAGGGGAAAAGAGGATGACAAAAGTTGAATACAGCAGGATTGCATTAGATCATCACGCCGAAGATCCTGTATACTTAAAAGGGGTTCAAAGCCTAGCATTTCTTTTTTCACTTTTCTTTTGTTCTCAGAATTGATTTGGACAGCAAGAAATAAAGTCAGAGAAAGAGGCTATTAAATTTATTTTGAACGGAATGTAACCACACCGTTTTTGCCAAGTGAGGTGTGGAAGATTTTAACCTTGAGTCACCAGCAGAAGATAAAACATCACTTAGGATTTCCTATTTCCAACCTGCACACGTATGTTACGCCTCACCTTCTCCCCTGTGCAGAACATTATTTCTCCTGAATGGAGCGGTGTCAGCTTACAGGCAGCGTTGCTCAAAGGAAAAAGAAAAGTTTGTCTCTCCCCAAAAAAGCCATTTTGTTAAGCCAAATGTTCCACAAAATGGCACGACTGCCTTCCAGCCCGCTCTCCTTGCGGGGCCGGGCCGCTCACCCCGGCCGGGCTCCCCGCGCTGCCCACCGCTCGCAGCCCCCGCCCCGCCCGGCTCGGCTCGGCTCGGCTCGGCTGGGCTCGGCCCTTTGTGGCGGCCGGGCCGGGCCGGCTGCGCTCGGCGGGGCGGCGGCGGCCCCCACCCGGCCCCCGGCGGCGCCGAGGCCAATGGGCGCCGGGGCGGCGGCGGCCGCCCCCTCCCCGCGCCGCCCGCCCTATATAGCGCCCGGGCGGCGCCGCTGTCCCGTCTGTCGGGCTGCCTGCGAGCGGCCGTGCCGTGCCGTGCCGTGCCGTGCCGTGCCGTGCCGTGCCGTGCCGTGCCGTGCCAGGATGCCGGGCCGCGCCGTGTGGCGGCTGGCGCTGCTCGCCCTCTGCCTGGGGGCTGCAGCGGCGGGGGGTGGCGGCGGACAGCGCCGCGGAGGCGGCGGCAAGAGCCGGCGGCAGGCGCAGACCACCTCGGTACCTCAGGGCACCCCCGCGCAGGGCAAGCGTGAGTACCGCGCCGGGATGGGGTCCCGCGGGCAGGGAAGGGCGGAGGGCTCGGCCCGGCCCCTCCGCAGCGCGGGCGGGACGCGAGCGGTGCCCGAGCCCCCGGAGCGCGGCGGGAGCTGGAGCTCCGGCCCCGCTGAGTGACCCCCGGGTGGCTGCTTCTCTCCCTCGGGCTCCGCAGCTCGGCCCTTTGCTGGCCCTCGGGCTCGGCGGGACCCGCACACGTGCGAGGCGGCGGCACGGCAGCCGGTGCCCGCTGCAGGCACGGTTTGCCTGTTCCGTGCCCCTTCCCTCCCTGCCTCTGCCCTCGGTAACTCCAAACTTTTCTCTCTCTTCTCCCTCTGCTTCCTCCCTCCTCCTCCTCTCCCCCCCCCAGAGACCTGCTTTGACAATGGAAATTACTATCAGATAAACGAGCAGTGGGAGCGCATTTACCTGGGAAACACGCTGGTCTGTACCTGCTATGGTGGAAGCAGAGGGTTTAACTGCGAAAGCAAACCTGAACGTAAGTTGGTGGTCTTAATTTTGTCTGCATCAAGGCCCCAGAATGGTTTTTGATGCCGAGTAACCTAAGCCTTGTACCGAGTTATAACTGGCAGACCGGGTTTTCTCAGCTGAAGTTTGGTACTCAGGGTCAGTAACGGATCTACACTCAATTACATTGAAGATCTGGCTTGGGATTTTAAGAAATGCTTTTCATTAGCGATGGGCCTGCCACCAGAACCCTGAGCCAAACATCACTCATCTCTCTGGAGGATTGGATCTAAACGTTAATTTTGGAGCCAACCTCTTCTTTATAATGAACTGAACTGACTCCTGGACTCGCACGGGGAAGTTCAAATCTGGAGTCACTTTGCAGCTCTGGCTCTGTGCTGTTTGATTGCTTCACCCCAACTTTTCATAGCTGTGCAGTGTCGTCAGCTTGTTTAAAAATATTTCAACTTACAACTTTCCACAGCCCCCCAGCGCTGCCGTGAGCTTTCAATAATTGAGTGTAAAATGAGATTGTTTAGTCTTCTGCAGAAAAAGTTTAGGTGACAGAAAGAACTTTAAATGCAACGCCTGCTGGAAGATGTGTCTCTGGGATGCAATGTAGTTTAGATAATCAGGCGTGATCTATCTGTATTTATTGGTCTGAAGCCACTGGTTTGCCATACACCTTTATGTTGCTCTGGAGATATAAGAGAGAAAAACTGGTTCCTGTCTGACAGTGTTCATGTAAGACAGATGGGAGCGTCCCAGCAATCTGTTTTGCAAGGCTTGTGTGCTGCCTGCCTCACGGCTAGAGTATTTTAAGGAGTACTCAGTCCCCTTACTCCTCCATAAAAGGGGGTTTAATCTAGCTTTCCTTCCCCTGCAGGGATTCCCAAGTTTTACAGTTTCGCAATCCAACACCAAGTTTCCCTTATGGCACAGTTAACTTTATCTCTCCAGCAGTGAAGAAGGTTGTTCTGTTGCGGATCTCAGTTCTGGTGGCAGCACTGACATAACCATTCTGTAATCACTTGCTCATGCACGAGTGTGAACAATTCAAAAGTAGTGCTGTTGACTTCGGTGGGACTTCTGTTGAATTTGGGATTAATATACTTAATTTTTTTGCTGGGTCAGAATGAGGAGGATTAGCATGACAAAGCACACAGCTTCTAGGGGATGTTTGCTCCCTCCTGTCTTCTGTACTGTTGCACTTCAAACAGCTGGGATCCATCCTTTCAGGGCATGCATGTCCACGTGCAGTGCTCCACTTCAGGCTCACTGCGGGAGGGAAGCCGAGGTTATTCAGCATCATGGGGACCTTGAGGGGGGTGAATTTCACCCACCTTCCTCTCTGCTGTTCCATCCCAGGAAGGAAGAGGAGACTGATACACATTTTTCCCCAGAAATAAAGAGCATCCATGTGAGGAGGCGAGGAATGTGTGTTTCTCTTGACTGTACATGTTACTGGCATAGTTAAATGAAGTTGATTTTTCTCCCCTTGTAGCTGAAGAGACTTGCTTTGATAAATACACTGGATCCACTTACCGAGTAGGGGAGACATACGAGCGCCCCAAGGACTCCATGATCTGGGACTGTACTTGCATTGGAGCTGGACGTGGGAGAATCAGCTGCACCATTGCCAGTATGTAACTAAGAGCCTATTACTACAGCTATTGTTCCTTAGTGTCGTATTTTCCAGAGCAACTTACACAATATTCCCAATGCCCATTAGCTAGAGTTGGGGGTGTTAATCCAAAGCCTGTTAAAATCTTGGAATTGAAGGTCCTTGCCCCATGTATGTGCATTTGCATGACCAAATTGCTCCAAATTTTAAGAGCTAAAGTGCTATGTGTAAAAACATAGGCCAAAAATTTCTGTTAGTGTCCTACCATACAGGTTAGTACATTTACTGTATACAAGAGTGTGTTACACCTTCACAGGTGCATTTATGAAAGTTGTTTTTTGACTGGAAAAAAGAGTGAGGGTCTGCTCTGCAGCTGGTGAGTCAGAATAACACCATTAGCATTAACGGGACTACTCTGAATATTTACTGCCTGTGAGCCAGTCCCTCTGGCCTTCAGAAATGTCATGCTGACACTAATCCCTGAGAGAACTGGGATTTGATATCCAGACACCAACTCAATGTGTTTCTGCAACTCCTTTTTCACCAGCCTGCTCCACAATTTCCTCTTGTTCCTTGCTCTCTTCCCTTGGTCCTTTCTCCCCACCTCTCCCTTTCACGTCTCCGTGTCAGTCTGGAAATCGTTTCCTTATTGAGTCACTGAATTGTTCACAATTTCCCTTCAGTTCATAATTTGTGAGCACAGATGAAGATCACTGTGTGTCAGGACTTTTAGACTGAGATTTCAAAGTCCCTGAGGCACCTTTTGAGAAAAGTCTTGTTCTTAAAAGTATCCAAGTTCTTAAGACACACATGCTGATGCCAGTAGCATTGCCACAGAGGACTCAGAAGCCAGCCATCATTATAGCATGGAAAAATAAATGCATTGAATCTAACAAGTAGAGCTGAAGCCCTTCTGAATTTAATGGCACTTTATTGGGCAGGGATGATAAGTATTGTAAGAAAAGAAAGAGTCAGTAAGGAAATTGCAAACATAAGAGCAGTCTCACTTCCTTGTCATCAGCCTGGTTTAGAGCTCACTGGAGAGTCTCATTGACTGCAACTGGCTTTGAATCAATCTTCATAACTCTTAGATTTCTTGCTTCCATAAATGAGCCAACAAAACATTTTAGTGGCTCCTAATAAATGACCAGATGTGTGTTTCTCCTCTCTTCCTTGGAAGAAGACCCTGTGTTTGCTGACTGCCCTTCACCATGTTTCCCTCCCTGAGCCTGGGCCAAGTGGTGGGTCTGGCCTGCCTCAGGGCTGTGGGGCACTGGTGGGCTGGGAATTCCAAACCCAAGAGGACTGATGTCCCACCAGGGTGTCACACCAAGCACCTCCTTATTCTCCACATGCTGGCCTGGCCACCATGTCCCTCATGCTACATAGGGATGGCCACGGAGAGGCCCAAGCAGCACCACCTCAGAACAAGATGGAGGCAAACCCTGCCTCACCAGCCCTCAGGCTGTGAGCAGGGCCTGAGGGAGAAACAACATGTCCTCAGGCCCCAGTGTTCCCCTCTCACTGGCCAGGTCTCAGCTGTGGTTTGAAACCTGGATGGGGTTAGCTGAGGAGATAGGACAGGGCCTGGGAGGCTCAGAAAATGGCAGGTACCAATGGAAAATGGCAGGTGCCATTTTGCAGGCTGGAGGAGGAGGCGACCATGGCCTGCCCCACTCCTTCTCCTCCCTGCCCCTCATCTCCACCCCCACTGACCCCCTTTGCCCCTGGCCAGGTGGCCCTTACCTTGTCCCCACGATGCTGTCCCTGGCGTGGTCCCTCACCTCAGCTCCCCTCTCTCCCGCTGCAGATCGCTGCCATGAGGGTGGCCAGTCCTACAAGATTGGTGATACCTGGCGCCGGCCCCACGAGACTGGTGGCTACATGCTGGAGTGCGTGTGCCTGGGCAACGGGAAGGGCGAGTGGACCTGCAAGCCTGTGGGTAGGTGGCAGCTCCCTTCTTCTCCCCAGGCTCGATCAGGGTGTATGGCCTCTTCCTCCTTGTCTTCCCTGAGGCGTCTCCGTGTGGGATAGCCCAGGGCAGACTCTTATCCCCTTCCCTCTCACAGCTGAGCGATGCTACGACAACACGGCCGGGACGTCCTACGTGGTCGGCGAGACCTGGGAGAAGCCCTACCAGGGCTGGATGATGGTGGACTGCACCTGCCTGGGGGAGGGCAGCGGCCGCATCACCTGCACCTCCAGAAGTAAGTGCTGGCCTGGCACCCGCCGGCTGCTCCATTGTATTTATCTTACTTATTTTTCAAATCTGTCTTGCGTCAAAAAGAAAAGGTATTTATTTTTCTGCCCTGTTGCAAGCGACAGTAGTTTTAGAGGGATGTCCGTCGCCTGAGAAGGGGTGGGAAACAGACCCCTCTGAGGTGAGAGGGGAACATTTGTGTGTCCCGGTTGCCGTTTGCAATCTGGGGACATGCAGGAGAGCTGGTGATCTGTGCTGGTGACAGAATGGCTGGATTATTTGGGGTTTTAACCTGCTTTAGAGAAAAAGGTTTAAGAAATCCACAGGCCAGCTGAGTCACAGTCGTGCATCCCTCAGGAAGTCTGCAAAATGGTGGAGAGTTTGGCCTAATATCTCCATTTCTGTTTTTTAAAGTAGCCTCCTGAGGGAGAATTAGGTGCTTTTAAAGAGAAATAGTTACCTGCTCCAACAGCAGGATCTGCCAGATTAAAATGTCTTCTTACTTTTTCTCTTCATTACTCTTTAATATATGTTAGCTAAAACAGGGTTTGTTTTGTCTGCTCTCCCATCTCGCTTGTTAGTTTTTCCCACCATTTTGTCTTCAGCGTAATCCTGCTTCACCAGTGCAGGTGACTTTTTTAGTTTTTAAGTCATTGAAGGACATTACTGTAAATATTCCATTTTATTTGTATTTGCAAAGCAAACAGGGCTTTTAAAATCCAAAATCTCGCTTGTTTGTCTACCTTCTGTTCCAGTTTTGTTAGGAGCAAGCTCTGTTGTGGAGCTATCACAGTTTACACCAGTTGCCTCAAGAAAATTTAACTTTGTACCTTACACCTTTGTTATGCAAGGTTTGAGAAACTCTTCTGTAGCCTTTAAATTGCCTCATATTCAGTTGCCTCAGGGCACACAGATAATGGTTTTCTGCTGTTATAAACAGCACACCTGTAAACAACTAAAACACTGAGGAGGGTTGCAATTAAAACTGAAGATCTAGAGAGGCTTGGTCAAAAAATAAGCTGTAAAAATCAAACCAGCCTTGACAATATTAAGACTGTTAAAAGCACATGGGGAAAAATCATTAACTGTCAAATAGGAATGACTAAAACAGAATGTGTTGTTTGTGAATTTTGGAGGAGTTATTACTAATAAAAATGATTTGGCAGTATCTTTCCTCCCATAACTCAGGTCTACGTTGTTGTATTGTAGGGGAAATTGCAATAAAATGTTCATTTTTCATTTTGTTTTTCAAATGTAGTCAAACAGAGAAATTTAAATTTATTTATGTAAAACAGAGAAATTGAAATTTATTTATGTAAAACAATAGCTATAGCCCACAAAGTGGGCCAGCGTTTTCCAGAATCACAGCTGATTTCTTGGGGGACATTTCAGCTTTTCATTGTCTAACTTGAGAAACTGAGTGTCCGTAAGACAGATTTTTTTCACATTTGCCAAATTACATTATGAATACTTCACCAATTTACCACTCTTCTGGCAAATACTCAGTTTTTGGTCATTTTAACTACTGTGAATTAGTAATATGTTTTCCACATTCATATTCTATCCCATGTGCTCTTTCAGTGGCAATCTGGCATGATGCACATGTCCTTCCACAGTTCTTCATAAATCCATGTTCATTGATCCGTGATTGTATTTGAGCCACTGTATCAAGTTGCCTTTGAATAAGAAGGTAAAATGTTGTAATGGAAGAAGAACTAGTTAATCCATGTGGATCTGGCATTCAGACAAAAGTAGTTTGTTATGCTGTCCTTTGAACCCATTTACTCAATTCATTGGGGCTGTGGGTTATTAAAGACAACAGGGAGATTTAGAAAGTCTGATGTTCCTGGTATGACATGAGTAGCTTATATTAACTTTACTGGAGCTTCAAGCACACTTCTTTTGGAAGAAATGGAATTTAACATATTGCCCTCAAACAGGTTTTAGTTTCTTCCAGCTGAAGTAGAGCACCGAACTTGAACTGTGCCCTGTGTATAGTATGAAATGACCCAGCTACAAAGACTTCTGCTTTTAAAAAAAAACCAAACAAAAAACAAACCAAAACCCCCCAGACAAACAAAAAAAAGGACATTAAAACAAGTTTAAGCTTTAAAGGTGTATGATAGACAGAATGGGCTTAAAATAGCTTTAAAAGTAACTAGCAGGAATGTTTTCAGTCCAGAATGTTATTTTTCACATTGATTTTGAACGTAGCTTACCATGTTCACACTGGGAATGTTATGGTGCTAATTTTGACAATGGCTACAAAGTGAAATCGCAGTTGTGGAAATAAATGGGAATTTTCCCTTAGACTAAGGCATCAGGATTTTCAGATGCTCTCAGCCTATGCAGTTTAATGCAGGCTTTAGAGCATGTAGGACTTGTAATAGTGGGCTGCAGAAAATGAGGTGGGCTCTCAATAAAGGCTTTAAACTATCCCCTTGTTTGATAGTGTTGGTGGTTCAGTACTGTAGATTGCACGGTGAAGCCATCCAATGCAGAAATAACTAACAGTCATGTTCCTTATACAGATAGGTGCAATGACCATGACACCAAGACTTCCTACAGAATTGGAGACACCTGGAGCAAGAAGGATAACCGTGGAAACTTGCTTCAGTGCATCTGTACCGGTAATGGCAGAGGTGAATGGAAATGCGAAAGACACACATCCCTGCATACGACTAGCACTGGTAAGTGGGACTTCACAGTGTGTAAGGGAAGGGAAGGGTCAAGGAATGGCCCATTTTGAATGGTTAGCACTTGGTGCTGAATTATGCCATCCTAATTTAGGCATCTAGGGGTCTTGCCAGGGAAAGATCGTCAACAAAGAGGGTCAGAGTTCAGGAGATGCTCCTTGTTCGTGCATGTGTAGATAAGGTTAATTTATACCTTGTTTCTGTGCAGAAATGAGGCTTGCACATACAGATGTGATTGCCTGCACAATCACAGTGCAGTAAATCACATCTAGAGCCGTGCATCCACAGGAGCTATCTACTAGCTTTGTCTTGGAAGCATGGCACTTCACATTAGTATTTGAACTTTATGTATTCGCCTCAGGGTAACTTTGTTGAAATGTCCTTAATTTAAACTCCACTGAGACCATCTGGTTTCTTTGACAAGATAAATACAACTACTAATGGTTGAGCTTTAAAAACTAGAAATGTCAAGGAATGTATACGATGCTATTTATACATGTGCATTAGATAGTTTGTAATTTTGGTATGAAATATTACCTAGTTTATACGTAGCATATATTTTTTTGCCCAAGGTTTATTAAAGTCTTTAGCTTCTAAATTCTTTTTTGCCATTTCAAGGATCTAGGTTTCCTTTTGGTGAACGCAAAGTAAAACTTCTCTGTTTTCCTGCAGTACCTACACTAAATTTTTCTTGGTAAATGACCTTTAACTGTTTGGTACCAGCAGGTTAACTTCAAACTCTCTGAAGATCTAAACTTCAAAATGCACAAAGCTTCAAGGGTGCCAGTATTTTTCCCTGGCAGTATTTCCCCTATTTCAGCAGAGCTGAATTTGTGGAGATTCCTGTGGGAATCATCAGCAAAAATTTCTGTAATGTACACAACAAGCCTCTTCGTCTTTCAGTTTTATTCCAAATGATAATGGACCAAACCCTTTGATTCAAAGTTTAAAAATTCCAGAGTAAATGAATACGTTTGTTTTTTATTTTTATTTTCTGAAAAATTCAGAATTAATCCTTTTTGCCTTATCTCCTTACTTCCTTGGTGGGTTTTTATTGTCTTGTCACTGGTCTTGACTTTTCTATTCTAGATTTCCTTCAACTAAAATTTTTTTTTCCAAAAAATTGTTTTTAAACAACTCCTGTGAAAAGCAGTTGACACT